>NC_139776.1:7483410-10128368 GCF_965231275.1 Zosterops lateralis
GGTCCTGATAGATCTGAGCAAGCCAGATCTATGCTTTCCTCTGGACTGCAGTGCTGGGAAGAAGGGCCCCCACCAGCCCCAGAGCAGCACTGAGATATTGTGTGTGGAAGTGTCACTTAGCCTGGTGGGAACGCAAGCAACACAGGGGTTGTTTTTGAGAGGAAACTATTTTTAACCAGTTTTTAGAGAAAATGCTGCTGAGATAGTGGATGTCTTTGTACTCAGACTGCCCTTTCACGGGGAAAGGTTTAGAATTTCTTTGAACAAAGGTGAAGTTGAAGCCAGCAGTGGGTTAAAGCATGAACAGAAACACCACCTGGCACCAGGGGGGTGGGAGTCAGCTCTGTCCACCTGCCTGGGCCATGTCACCTGAGTCACTTCTGGGAAAACAGGAGAGAATGGGCTGTACTGCCTCGAGTCAGCAGCTGGGAGGGGTTGGCAGCTTGTCCTGGGTTTTGACAGGTTGGGAGGTTATGGCAGAAGTGTCAAATGAATTTCGAGAAAGGCTGAACTTTTAAGTCGTAGCCCATAGCTACATCTCCCACAGCAGCATCTTCAGAAGCTGCTGGCACCTCCACATCTCTCCTGGCAACAGTGAGGGGGCAGTGGGGGGAGAGGGGGGGAAATCAGCCATCCTGGGTCTGTAGTGCTGGGCTGGGCTCAGCCTTGTGCAGAGGCAGAGAGGGAGGCTGGTTATTTTTAGGGCTGGAGCTGGATCTGACCGTAGACTGACCTTGCAACTCTCCAGTCTGGTGCACACTGGCAGGATTTGAGCAAATTGCTCCCCAGTTGTGTGATGAATTAATGCAAAGCCTTAAGTCTCATGGTGCAACACTGCGATCAATGGGGCGATGGTGTTTGGGAGCGGTGTCAGGAAGGTCACAGCAGCCCTGGTTCAAAACTATTTCTCTGACGCACAAAGAACCTCATGTTTTTCTCTTTTTCCCCCTTTTATTGTTGTTTAGTTTTCTGGAGAGTGAAGGCTGTCCCTTGGGATCACCTGGCTCAGCCTGGTCAGGTGTTGGGATGCACTGCACTCTGCCACTGCCCCCTTCCAGTCTGGCTGCCTCTGGATTTAGGAACAGTCCAGGAGCAGGGTCACTGCTCTGATCCTGCTGGCCACACTATTGCTCATCTAGGTGCCACTGCCCTTCTTGCCCACCAGAGCACACACAAGCTCATGTTCAGCTGCTACTGTCCAGCACCCCCAGATCTCTTCCCAGATTTCCAGCTACTTCATCCCAAATCTGGAGCACTGCATGTGGCTGCTGTGACCTGAGAGCAGGACCTGCCATTTGTCCTTGTTGAATCTCATACCTTTGGCCTTGGACCATCGATTCAGCCTGCCCAGATCCCACTGTGGATCCATCCTTCCCTCCAGCAAATCTGCAGCTGCTGGTGTGTGTGGTGCCTGCCAGCTCACTGCTGCCCAGGGTGGTGTTTCTGTAGCTCAAATAATGTCCCTTTTATTTTTTGCAGCACTACATCTCAATGGTCATGCTTGTCCCTCTTGGCATTTCTGACTTTGTGAGTACTGTCAGCGGATGATCCTGAGGGCAGGGAACGACTGGGGCAGAATTTACTAGTTTTCAAGCCTTTGTGCTTTCTCAAGAATTTAGACACCAGAATGTGACCTGAACCTATCCTGGGTCTGACCAGCTGGACCCTGAGCAGTGAGGGGTTGGTCAAACCTGGCTGAGTTCCTTGCCCATGTGGAAACACTGCTTGTTGCAGTGACCTTGCTGCTGGTAAGATGAGCAAGTTATGCCAGGGACTTAAAAAAACCCCCAAAACACCCCACCCTGAGCGAGAGCTGCTGTGCCTGACGTGTGCAAGCGTGCCTGTGCCAGCGTGCCATGGGCTCCAGCGTGGGCAGACATCCAGCAGCATTTTCCCCTTTCAGATCCTTGTTTACCACGAGTTCTTGCAGAGAGAGCAGGCCCAGCTCTCGGCAAAGACAACATTACTAAGTAGGGATGAGAACATGCCCTTTTCTACACTGTTGTTTTTCACCTTGACTCAGGGCCTCACACATCTGCCCTCCTGATGTGGAAAGTCAGGGACCAGTGGCACCTTCAGTGTGTTGGAACTTTAATGTAAAACATAATGCTGTGGCATCAAACAAGAGAAAAAAATCACCCTTGATATTTTACTATTTAAAAGATACAAGCGAGGGACAGAAGCAATTAAAACTTGCTTCATGCTATTATCTGTTATTTTAAGAGTCTCCTCCTCTTGTGTCCCATTTTAATGCACTTGCTGAGAATCCTGGCTTTTTATTAGTCTCTTGGCTGTCCTTGGAACTTCTCTGTTCCCTTGCGGAGGCTCAAGTTCACCTCCTTGAAGCAAAGAAATAGGACGCTTTGAGGCAAAAATCCTGTGCCTGGAGTGATTCTTTTTCTGACCAAAAAAGAAAATAGCTGCTGCTGTTGCCAGAAAAAGTCCTTTTGAGTGTGGGATTGTTCAAACCTGCATATTTTTTGCTGAGCCTGTCCCACCAATGCAGGGCCAGCACTGACCTCCATCTGCACAGTGGGGAGCAGCACTAATCACAGAATTGTTACGCTTGGTAAAAACATTCAAGATCATCGAGTCCCAGCATGAACAAGGCCACCACTAAACCATGTCCCCAAGTGCCACATCCACATGTCTTTTAAATTCCTTCGGGGGTGATTGACTCCACTGCCCTGCGCAGCCTGAGCTGGTGTCTGATCATCCTTTTGAACAAATTTTCCTCAATATCCAACCTAAACCCCCTGTGGCACAACTTGAGGCATTTTTTCTTGTCCCTTGTTTCCCGGGAGCAGAGCCTGACCTCCACCTGGCTGCACCCTCCTGTCAGGGAGTTGTGAGAACATCCCTCTCCCCTGAGCCTCCTTTTCTCCAGGCTGAGCCCCACCTCAGCTCCCACAGCGGCTCCTGGTGCTCCAGACTCTTCTGTGGACATGCCCCAGCCCCTCAATGTCCTTCTTGAAGTCCTGATCTCAGGATTTGAGGCGTTTTAGCAATGCTGAGGGGGGGACAGGCACTGCCCTGGGGAGGGCACAGGCCGGGGCGCTGTGGGCCCTTGGGGCTCTCAGGGAGCCCCGGGTCTGCCCTGCCGCCTTGGCTGTGTCCAGTTCAGCGGAACAAAAGACAGGATGACAGGACATGGTTTTAAGATGCACCAGGGGAGGTTTAGGTGGTGAAATTCCTTCACAGAAAGGCTAATTAGACCTTGGAATGGGCTCCTCAGGGAGGTGATGGAGTCGCCGTCCCTGGAGGTGTGTAAGGAAAGACTGGACGTGGCGCTCCGTGCCCTGCTGTGCTTGACATGGTGGTGTTGGGTCAGAGGTTGAACTCGCTGATCTCAGAGGCTCTTTCCAACCTAACTGATTGTGTGCTGGGCTGGAAATGGCGATAAAGGGGCAAAGCCCGGAGGGTCCCTCATGGCCGGGCCCGCGTTCCCCCGGCAACGGCGGTGCCGAGATGGCGGCGGGCGGGGGGGCGGAAGATGGCGGCGGCCGGGCGGCCCCGCCGGGCGGGATCTGTGGGAGTGACGGGCGGGCTCCGCGGCGGGGCGGGCGGGCTCTATGGCGGTGCCGCCGCGGCTGCGCACACGCGGCCCCTCCTCCGTCGGGCTGCGGGCGCTGCGGGTGCGAGAGGCACCGGCACCGGCATGGGCGTGCATGTGGAGACCATCGCCCCCGGCGACGGTGAGCCGCGGCCAGCCCGCTCCCCCCCACCCCTTCTCCCTGCCCTCCCCGCGGTTCCCGGTGCGGCTCCCGGTGCGGGTCCCGGTGCCGCGGGGTGATGGCGCGTGTCTCCCCGCAGGGCGGACGTTCCCCAAGCGCGGCCAGACCTGCGTGGTGCACTACACGGGTGAGTGCGGGGCAGCCCGGGAGCGGGGCGGCGGGAGGGTCGGAGCGGCCCGGACACGGATCGAGCGGGGCCCGCCGCCCGTCCCCGCCCGCGGTTGCTGCAGGGACCCCGGGGCGGGCGCGGCGGCTCGGGTGGGCCGCGGCGCTGCCTGGGCAGGAGGGGGCTCCGGGCCTTTCCCGGGGGCCGCCGATGGAGATCCTGCCGGTGCCCCGTGGCCGTGGCGAGGCCCCGTTGTCCCCGTCCCTCCCGCAGCCTTTTCAATGAAAGGGTCTTTCCCAAGCGTATCCAGCCTTCTTTTTGGGAGTGCACCGGGGAACGATCCAGAAGGGACGCCGGGGCGCAGATGGGGGGTATCCCGGGTAGAGCCCTGGGGGCCCCAGGACAGCCGAGACCCCTGGGCTGGGGGGCGGCCGGGCCCGAAGCCTCTTTGGGCTCCACGAGTCCCCCCCGGGAGTTTGGGGTCTGCCTCTTCAGAGCGGGGTCCGTCCTGCCACAGCTCCCTGCAGGAGTGCAATCCCCCTCCCCAGTCCTGCTCCGGTCCCTTCTCCCTTGGGGGGTGATACCAGGGGCACCCGTGGGGCCGCCCCAGACCCGCATCCTGGGGTTTTTTGGGGGAACCCTGGTGCGGGTAACCAGGGCACTGTTTAGTGGTCGGGGTAGTGCTTTGATGAGGGGCTGCCCCAAAGCCAGGGAGGGTCATGTCCTCCAGCAGCCTTCTGCAAGCTGGGAGAGAAAAAATCCAACCTTGGGACCCCAAAAATTCTTTGGGGGTCACCCTGGGGGCTCTTGTCCTCCTGGGCTGCCTTTTGTACAGCGTTGGCTCATCAGTGTGGTAAAAGTGAGTTAATGACTCATTTGTGACTGTTTTTGCTAATAACCAATTCCCCTTCCTGCCCCAGTGCTTTCTGCCTCCCCTTGCTCCACTTGGGGGGCTGGGGGTGCCCCTCTCTACAGAACGGGGCCGGGCCTGCCGGGAGGGCTCGGCAGGCATCCAGCCCATCTGCTGCTCCTCCATCTCCCCCGTCCTTCCCGTTCCCTCGTCAGCAGGGAGAGGAAGCAGCTTGGTCTGCCCGGCCGCCCCGTTTCCTCCGCCGGTGGAAGAACAAAGAGAGGCTGGCAGGCAGTCAAGTGGCTCCCGGTGGGCCAGTCCTGCCGCCTGCCAGCCTTCCCGGCTCCCAACCCTCTGGCTCCCTGTGCCGGCTCTCCCCTTCTGTGGCGCTGCTGGAGCTTGGCCGCTTTCCCCAGCTCCGTCCCCCACCCCAGCTGTGCTGTTTGGGGGTCACCAGCATCCTGTACCCACGTCACGGTGGTGCTTCAGGCAAAGTGCTACGTGGTGACTTGCTCACAACAGACCCTCCCCAGCAGCAGTGATCCGCTGCGCCTGGGAGCGGTTCTCTAATTTCCTTTATTTTATTTTTTTTGTTACTATTGTCTCCATTTGTCCTTTATCCCCACCCCCGTTCCGTCTGCAGGCAGCTCCTGCCCCCCCCACCTCGGCAGGCAGCAGGAATCAAACACCTCCAGGCCCTGATGCCATTTCCCTGCGTCGGCAGCACAGTTCCTGCAGCCAGCCCTGCCAGAGACAGGAACAGTGCTTTGCTCACTGGAAACCTTACAAACCTTTGATTCCCGGCCCGGTTGCAATGCTCACTGATCCCAGAGCAGCATCAGGGATGGTGGCAGAGTGCAGTGCTGGCGGTGCCGAGCTCCAGGACTCCTTCCAGAGACCTCCATTGGCTCCATCCCCAGCTGCCCTTTGCTCCAGTGCTGGGGAGATCTAGCCTGTGGTGTGCAGGAGGCAGCTCAGTGCTGGATTATGGATGCACAGTGGTTTGGGTAAAAAAACACTTGGGGGGAAAAAAACAGTGATCCAGGAGTGAGGGACTGTGAGGAGCCAGCTTGGTCAGCCAGTGGCTGGTGCTGCTTCTGCCTTTGCTCAGGCTCCTGCTCCATGGGGCATAGCCCTACTGAGAGCATCCCAGGATGGACAGACAGCCCTGGTGCATCAGGGCAGTACAGAGGAAAGAGGTGGAGAGAAGAGTTAACCTCTGGGCCTCTTCCTTGGAGATGCCAATTGCTTATGCTGGGGTTGCAGAGATAGAAATGTATGGGGGGAGATGGTGGAATTGAACCTGTTCCCCCTCCTTCCTTCCAGATCTTGGGTCTTTTTCTGGAGACCATGTGCCACAGGGTGTCTGAAAGAGCCTTTGATGTGAAATCTGCTACATAGGGCTCTTAAAGGAACTAAATCAAGGATAAAGTTCCCTGATGTGCCCAGTGTGTTCGGCACACTTTGCTTTGCAGCAACTGGCATGGGATGGAACGGAGTGTGGGAGTGAATCAGTGGGGAGGGGATGTGGATTGGGGGCCAACAGAGCTAAGCCCCCCTGAGTCAGAGCAGGGAGCATAGAGGAGTCCTGCAGGGCTGGTGCCAGGGGCACAGGTTGTGTGAGGAGGCTGTGGGCACCCCACTGCACTTCAGGAGGGTAAATGGGGGGCTGTAGTCATTCTGGGGAGTGCCAGGACAGGAACAAGTCTGACATGGATTGGCCAAACGGCTTTGCCTGAGTGGCAAAGCACATTTAGCATGTGGGGTCTCTGAGGGAGTTGGGCTTGGAGCAAAGAGGGATCCTGGAGGAAACTGCCTTTGTCCAGCAGGATAGCACCGAGGGGACTGCTGTCCTCCCTAGCATGTATGCATAGTCCCTGGGGCAATGGTGCTCCCCCAGCTGCTCTGGGTGCTGCCCTCAATGCTCTCCCACTGCGCAGCAAACGCCCTGTGGTTGTGAGGTGTTTCCTCCCAGGGTGTGTGTCTGCTGGTCCATGGGTTGTGGCAACTGTGGGAGCTCAGCACCATTTCCTGCACCCCCTTCCCTGCTTGCACTGGAGTTCTCTGTCCTGCCAGGCATCAAGGATGGTGGGCAGAGCCCTCTCCCCATCCAGCTGTGGGTGATAATGGGGTGGGCGTGAGTAATGGGGAGTGCTGGTGGAGGCAAGATTGAACCTCATCCAGGCATCCCTGTCCTGAGCAGGGGTTTGGAGCATGCTGGGTATTCCAGGGCTTCTAGGAAGGGTTTTCCATCCTGTCCCAGCTGGAGCAGAGCTGCCTGCCCCACTGCTCTGGTCTCTTCCTGCCTCTCTTTGGGAGGCTGGCTCTGTTCTGGAGCCCCTGGGCAATGGCCGTGCCAAGGATCAGCACCCCAGAGGGGATGGAGGGGGTGCGGGTGGGGCTCTGCACCCCCGGCAGAACCCGACCTGGCAGGTTTGTCCCAGGGCTGACTCTGCCTGCTCCAGCACCGCTCTGCGCCGCCCCTGCCCGCCCAGGGGGGCCCGGAGCCAAGTCGCACGTTGCAGCCGGCGTCTCCCAGCTCCTGCCTGCCAAGTGTGGCAGAGACCTGGCAGGGCCACGCTGCCTGGCTGGGGCTGGGGCTGTGCTCCAGAGCCCCCACTCCATCCCATGGCTGCTGCAGCCTCAGCTGTAGGGCTCTCTGTTCTTCCTCACTGTGATTTCCTGAGATCCCTTGGGGTCTGTATAGCCCAGCTGGGATCTCTGGGGGCTCAAATCCTTCTGGGTGGGAGACAGGGCAAGTGGGTCTCCATAATCCACCTGTGTGAGCTCTGCTCTCCCTGTCAGGGGCTTGGATAAGCCGGGATGTGCCAAGGGCTATCTGTTGTTCCTGGGGCTCTGCTGGGGTAGCTGCTGTTGCCAGAGGATGCTTTTCCTCCATAATAGCTTTAAGATCTCGTTATCTCCTTGCTCAGGGATGGCAGGGATGAGGAAATGGTTGCTCATACTTGTCCAGGGCTGGAGAAATCTCCCAGGAGGCTTGTGGGCAGAGGAAGTGCCTGAGATGAGGATGCAGTCTACAAAGGATTGAAGCCTCTTTGTTTTTTCCACTGGCATGATGGGGGAGCAGGGACAGGCTCCCACGTATGACCTTCTCTATCCTGGTTTGGGAGAGCTGAGTGATCAATCCCTCGGGCTGCTGCAACCAGCATAGTCCATCAATCCCTCTCTTCTGCAGCCAGGGCGCTGCCAGCTCTGAAACAGTTCCTGAGGCTGGATTGAGACAGGTGAGCTTGGCAATGGGGTCAGGCAGTGCTGTCCACTCCTGTGCAAGGTTGGCAGCATCTCCTGCACTGCTGCTGATGCCTCTGCATTCCCTGGTCAGAACATCAAACAGGATGCACTTCTGCAGACTGCAGATGCCCTGGGAGCATCCCGGTAGTCCCTGCTTGCTGTGACGACCAGGGGGTTGTGCTGCATGGCCCCTGGGGTTTTTCCTTGGTGGGTGTTCAGGGAGAATGGTGGCAGAGAGCTGTCCTCCTCTCTGTCCCTCCTCAGTCACTCAGCCCGTTGCTGCACCGGAGGGCTCGGAGCCGAGTCAGGGTCAGCTGGGGCCGCAGCCAGGCAGCGCTGCTGGTGCCAGCCAGCACGGCCTGCCCTGTGTCCCTGCTGCCAGGCGGGAGGAAGGCCAATGGACGGGAGTGAGGAGAGGTGCCAGACAGGGCTGGAAGCAGGTTCAGCAACAAGAGGTTTATCCTGGAAGGAGGAAATGAGAGAACTCCAGATTTACTATTCCAAAGTCCAGGGCTACAGCGTGACCGGCTGAGCTGATGCTCGACACCCCAGAGAATGGATTTTTGTCTGTTAAATTAAAAACTTAATTCTACTCCCTGAGAGGAGCCCAGAGGTCTCGGTGCTTTTTGCCCCTTCCCAGGTGATATATTTTCTCCCATTCCCTTCTTTCTATTCTGCATTTCCCATCACCGTGGCTGCTGGTCTCTGTGTGCCATTCCCTCTGGTCACTGCGAGCAGGGGCTCAGCTCCCCCATCCCTTCTTTTTCATAGACACATTTTCCCTTGCACACATGACCTGGCAAAGGGAAGTCAATCTGCCTCATGCCATCCTGAGGAAGTTTGGTTTTTCAAGACTGTAGAGCAGTTTCCAGCCAGGATAGCAAGATTTTTCTGGCTGTTTTGGGAAGTGAAAAAGTGTTTTGGAAGAGAGTTTAATTTTGCTCTTATCACACAGGGTTTATTGTACAGGGCACTTAGCTGTGTTAATGTAGAGCTGGAGCTGTCTTACAGGAGCTGACTGGTGGAGTTACTGCTCCTATAAGGCAGCGCCAGCTCCAAGATTCCCCAAGAAGGTCAGGCAGGGAGCAAGGGAGGGGAGGAAATTCCTCCTTAGCTCATGTTGGGGAGTTATATTTAGCTCTGGGGATATCAGCCTGGCTCAGCCCGTGCTGGGGAATGAGGGCTGCCCCAGGCACACACATCCAGCACTTGGTGCTGACTCTCCCCATCATCATTCCTGGGTCTGGGAGGGATTTGGCTTAGATCAACTGGGCACAGGCAGGGCTGGGGCCAGTCACAGCCTCCAGATGGGGCACTGGAGTGTCGTCAGTGTTTTGGGTGCCTGAAGGTGGAAGCCCGGTGAGGCGTGAGAGGCTTGTTTTCTGGTGGGATGGGAAGCACAAGGTCAGATCCCGCTGCCTGATAAATGGCTGTTAGTGGTGCTGCAAGGTGGGCAAGATTTTCTTCCCCATCCGTCTGTTCCCCTGTCAGTCCTTGGTCCAGGCACAGAGGAGCACTTCTCTTTGGGCCAAAACAGTTAAGTGTCATCCTTCCCTGTCCCAGGATGGGTGATGCCGCAGGGGTTTCCTCTCCTGTACAAGTTTCCCAGGGAAAAGGAGGACAAGCTGAGACACATCTTTGACTCAGAGCCATGTGACTGTCACCTGCTCGGGCTGCCAGGTCACAGCATCTCACATTGCTGCTCGTGGCTCTGTCCCTGTATCACCATCATCTCCTTCTCTCTCCCCAGGTATGCTGGAGGATGGGAAGAAGTTTGATTCCTCCCGCGACAGGAACAAGCCGTTCAAGTTTGTGATGGGCAAGCAGGAGGTGATCCGTGGCTGGGAGGAAGGAGTCGCTCAGGTGCCCGGAGCTCCTCCGCCTCGCGCTCCCCGTGCCAGGCTGTGCTGCGCCAGGAGCTGCAGCGTGGGCAGCAATCAGTGTGCATGCAGCTCGTTCCCTATTTTATTATTTTTTTAAAATTTTATTCCCCTGTTCCACCCCCTCGGCGCTGGGAGGTGTGGGTGTGAATATCACCTTCTGCATTGCCACCTGCCAGCTGGCAGGAACGGAGCCGGGCCAGGCCCCAGCAACACCTACGGCACGTCGGTGACTCAGCGGTGACATTTCTGCACTGAGTCAGCTCTGAAGGAGCACGGCGGGAGCGCTCAGGCCTCCCGGGCTCCGGAGCCCACGCGGAGGCAGGGCTGGTGGGCACAGCACAGCTCCGGGCTGTGATCCCACGCTGTGGGCACAGCACAGCTTCAGCTCCTGCCTGTGTGACACTGCTCACTCTGTGCCGTACTGGCAACACAAGCACAAGGATGCTGGTGGCTGGAGGGAATGGCCTGGCATTCCCTGCCTTCCCTCGTGTGAAGGACATCTTAAGCCCTGCTCTTTTTCCAGCCTGTACTGTCAACCTTTTCCCTCTGACGTTCTTCCCATTCCTCTGGTTTGTGCAGCCTGGGTCCTTGCTCTTGCCTTGGGTAGGGAAAGCAGTAGGGACAGGTGTGTCCCTCTGTCACTCACCTGGCAGTTGTGCCCATCTCCTGACATCCCTGTGTTTCTGTGTGCCCCAGATGAGCGTTGGTCAGCGGGCAAAGATGACCATCTCCCCAGATTACGCTTATGGTTCCACTGGCCACCCAGGGATCATCCCACCAAACGCCACTCTAATTTTTGACGTGGAGCTCATGAAATTGGAATGACCCATCCCAGCACCCTGTTCTTGGGTAAGGAGAGGCACCTTCTGTCAGGGAATGTGTGGATGGATTGGGGACAGCTCAAGGCCCCTGTGTTTGATCTTGGGACAAGATCTTTGGGGAGGTGGGATGGGGGTGAGAGAGGGGAGTGGGCAGTAGTGGGGACACAGGACAGGTCTTTGGCTGTGGGTAGAAGTTGCTTTTGGGAGTCTGGTGAGCTGGGATTCAGATCACTGCAGTGCTGCATGCAGAGTTCCCAGCCTGGCAGTCATGAAGGTGTTACAGTGCCAGTTCTTTGTGCCTTGGTGGTTCTGAGTGTTGTTGCTGCACCAGAGGGTCTTGGCTGCCACACCCCCTCCTGCCTCTCATGCTGCCAGGGCATGGGGCTGATGGTGTGGGCAGGAGGCTGTGACTGACCCAAGGGTTGGAGCACTTCTGCTATGGAGGGAAGCTAAGAGCTGGAGTTGCTCAGCCTGGAGAAGGCTCTGGGGATAGCTTGGAGCACCTTCCAGAGCCTAAAGGGGCTTCCAGGAGAGCTGAGAGGGACTTCACAGAAGAGCCTGATGTGACAGGGCAAGAACAGCTTCACACTGACACAGGGCAAGTTTAGATTAGATATTGGGGAAAAATTCTTCTGTGTGAGGGTGGAGAGGCCCTGGCACAGACTGTCCAGAGAAATTGGCTGACCCATCCCTGGAAATGTCCAAAGCCAGGTTGGATGGGGCTTGGAGCAACCTGGGATAGTGGACAGTGTGCCTGCCTGTGCCAGGAGGCTGAAACGAGGTTGGTCTTTATGGTCCCTTCCAACCCAGCCCCTTCTGTGATTCTGTGGGGCTCTACTCTGGGGTGTGGGGTCCCCACAGTGTGGGCAGGGTGGGGCTGCTCTCCCCTCTGTGATCGAGGCTTGACTGCTGCTCTGAGGGCCCGGTGTGGTTTGTGTGGAGGCTGCCATGCCCTGGGCACATTCCCTCCTTGTCCAGCAGGCAGCTCTGTCATGCTGCCTCTCCTCTCTCCCCGCAGGTTTGGCACATGGAGGAATCCAGAATCTCAGCTTCAAGAAGAGTGCACATGACTTTGTACGGAGCTTTTCCTGATAGTCCACTACACTCATTGTATAACCTTACACCTTGATTGAATGCCTTTGGTCACTAAGCTTTGCGTCTGACTCTTCCTCCTTGTATTGTGTTTTTATGTCTTTTTAAACTATACGCCGTAAACCTCAACTCTTTTTGGGTCAAGTTCTTAATCTTATTTTTGTTCCAGGTGTAGACTATGTTTTCCCAGTAGCACACAGATGGGCTGATCTTAGATAGGAGTAATTTGAACAAAAGGAATCCTGTTAGTTACTTGTTTTGGTGCAGATTTATGATGTTTTCAAACCAGAAGTTGCTGCTGCTGCAAAAGCCATAGCAGAGTGAGGTTGTTGAGGCTGAAGGGATGCAGAGAGCAAGGTAGCACTAGGATTGTTTATAGGAATTCTGCCTGGAATGGGACAGTGAGGGAGCCTGGCCTTTCCCTGCTCCTTGAGAGCATCACTGCAGGCATTGTGGGTTTGCTCCGGGAGAGGAGGGCTGCTCTGCCCCTGCTTTACCCTGCCATCTCACGGTGGGCCTGCCTTCCCCTCCAGACCACTTTTGGATTTAGGGAGTTGGGTTTCCACCAGAGCTCCACCACACTCTGAAAATCCCATAGCATGGAGCTTTCTTTTAAGAAAAAGGAAAACTGGACAAAGGGAAGGTGCTGTCTGCAGGGGAGGTGGTGGGGGCTCAACTCAACAAAAACACCTCTGTCCTCCTTCCCCGTGGAAAGGAACCATCAGCCCCTTGCTGTCCCTGCTCTGAGCACACCTGCCCATTCTCTCCTGCCACCTGATGCTGGTCATCGCTGCTTGCCTGGTCTCACAGGACGCATAGCTGTCCCCTGTGCCCCCTCCCTCTGCCCTGCCCAGTCTGTTGGTAACAGAAATCCCCGCCGGTCACTTCCTTCTCCGCCGCACAAAGGCATCCAGTTTATTATCGCAATAAAAACGCTTTATGCTGGCTTTTCTCAGCCCTGTGTCCTGGAGGTTTTTCCCTCGCCCGTCTGTCGCTCAGCAGGGGCTGGGCTGGGCTCGGGGTGCTGTGGGGTGCTGTGTTGGGTGCTGTTCTGGGCTTTTAGGGTGCTGTGCCAGGCTTATGGGGTGCTTTGGATGCTGTGCCACACTCATGGAGTGCTGTGGTTGCTGTGCCAGGGTCTCTGGGTGTGGTACCAGGCTCATGGGGTGCTGTGGCAGGGTTGTTCTGCTTTGCTGCTCTGCCTTAGTGTGAGGGCTCAGGTGTTCGGCCCTGGGAGCACAGTAGGATGCCTGGGGCTGCTGTGCTCTCTGGGGAGGTGATGGTGGCCTGCTCAAATTTGCATAATTAATTGCCTCACCATAAGCTATTAAGCATTGCCCTCACAGCCTCGTGCCCTTGTGGCTGTGATTCAGCCCGAACTGGAAGCATGAAGGATAGTGGATGCATGTTCCCATGGTCCTTGCAGCTCCAGGGAAGCCTTTCCTTATATCTTTCTGCATTTATTTCAGTCATTTTTGAAAGCTGGACATGGCACATGGGGCACAGCATGTCACCTGCTTTGGGTTTTGCTACTGCAGCTGTGGGTGTTGTGTGTAGGACCTGCTCAGGCACCTGCTCAGCACCTGCTCAGGCACTGTGGGCCAGTGCCTGGCTGCTCTGCTGACAACCTTTGATCAGTGTGCCACAATTGATAACACAGCCACAGTCAATAACACAGCCTGTCCCAGCTGCCAAACAAAGTTTACGTGTCCTGGAGGGAGCAGTGGCCCTGGGGCAGGAGGAGCTTGGCCATTGGGATGCATCCAGGAGCACCAGTGCTTGCACAGGGCTGTGCAGGAGTCAGCACTGCCCTTAACTGCTGCTCAATTAAGCAGAACAGGAGCTTGTGGGGCACCAGCAGCCTGCTCTGTCCTTTGCTGTGGCTGTTTCTGCGTGGAAGCTTGAGGCCAGTTTGGGTTTCTCTTCCTGCAAAGCTTTTCGCTTTAATTATTAACCGGTGCCAGGCAGTGCCATGGCTTCTGGCTGGGGCTAAGCCAGGGCAGGGGGGAAGCTGAGGGAAACCATCTGTCCTTGGGCCCTCAGCCCCTGCACAGCTCCTGCAGCACCCATGAGTGCAGGTGGGGTATGAGTCCTTCCAGCTGTGCTTTGGTGGGGATGAGGGTTTTAGGGAATGAACAGACTCCAGGGAACAATCCTCTGTGTCTGTGTAGGACTCTCTCTGCCGCTGGCGCTCGAGCTGTACTTGTCCTGGGCTGGTCAAGGCAGCTGGGCACCATCCAACTAAAAATAACACCAGTAAATAAAACACTTCCTCCTGGCCTGGCACGCTGGAGCGGAGGCACAGGGAGCAGGACGTGCCTGGCTGCGGCTCCACAGTGGGACTGGCCCTGTGCCAGAGAGCTCTGGGCTGGTGCCACCAGGTCCAGGCCTGCCCAGGCACCCTCAGCACCCCCCCTGCCCAGCTCCTGGGGACGCGGTGGCCCATGGCATCCTCAGTGCCGACAGCAGAATGTCACCACTGGCTGCTGGATCCCCAGGTGAATGGTGATGGCCCGTGGCAGCAGGATGCCACGGGCGCCCCATGCTGAGCTCTGTGCTGGCTCAGTTTCTCCACCTACAGCAAGGGACTCCCACACCTGGCACATGTCCCAGGTGACGGCTGGAAGGGTGTGGGACACGGGATCCCTGTCACGGCTGCGTCAGCCCCACGCGCCAGGGCAGCAAGGTGTCAGTGGAGCCACCGCCCACACGGGATTACGGTGGGGAACCCCCTTTGCCCCCCAATAGGGCCCATGGAGCCCAGGAAGGAAAATGGGGAGGGAGGGGGGCAGTCGAGGGGCCAAGCCATGTGCTGGGGGTGGCAGGAGAAGTGATGCATTGGGGAGGGAGGGGGGGAAACCATGGGGGGATGCAGCCCCATCCCTGCTCCCCCAGGGTGCCTGAACCTACAGAAAGCCATCCCTGTCCCCACCCCAATCCCTTACCCATCCCTGCAGTACCAGGGCTCTGTGCATTGCTGCCTTCCTCTTCCTCACCTGTGCCCTACCTGACACGGTGCAATCAGCTGAGGCTATCTGGCCCCTCCCTGGGCTGGGCCTGGCTATAAAATCCAGGGGCCAGGCAGAGGGTGTCACAAGGATCTGCGAGCTGTTGGCAGGTAAGTCCAAGGGTGCCAGGGTTGGACTTGGGGGGTCTTGTCTGTTGAATACTGCTGCTATCCCTGGGCTGTAGTTGGGATCCTGCCTGGTTCCCACAGGGCTCTGAGCTGGGTCTGGATTTGGCCCCTACACCATGAGTTTTGGATGATGCTTTTTGGGGCATAAGATGCCATAGGGTAGGTTTGAAGGGCACAGCTTTGGGCACAATGTGAGGTGCAGAGGGGGCTGATTGTGTGTACGAGGGCTGTTCCCATGGGACATCTCACTGCTGTGTCTGGGTAATGTTGGAATGGCCCCACTGGCCAGCTGGACATGGGGAGCAGAGGGGTCTGATGAGGGGCATAGGGGCCATTCCCATGAGATATCCCACTCCCCTACCTGCGTGATGTTGGGATGGCTCTGTGGGATAGCTGAACGTGGGGATCTGCCCGGCACACAGCCATCCATATCCCAGCTACCAGGAAGTGATGATGGTGGTGGTGGCCCTGGTGACATAGCCTTGAGTCACACTGGAGATTCCAGGTGACAGCCCATCTCCGGTACACGGGCTGGGAGGGATGCTTGGAGAGAGGCAACTCAGTCCTTGAACTGCCCCATCCCTGTCCCCAGACAGCAGCAGCAGTGATGGCAACACTCTACCCCTCCCTGGAGGACATGAAGGGCCATCAGGTCCTGCAGGTCAGTGCCAGCTCAGCAGTGTTACAGGGGGTGAGCAGACTCCAGTGGGTCCCTGTGGAGTCTCACCTCAGAGGGTCCCCAGGGTGGGGGGCACAGCACTGAGCACCCTGTCTCTTGGCAGGCACAGGCAGCAGCTGGGGTGAGGACCCCTGCCACCACAGTGGTCACGGAGAAGCCGAAGCTCACCTCGGGCACTGGTAAGGTGGGGCATGATCAGCTCACCCTGTGCAGGGGCTGTCTGGGGGGGCAAAGATGCTCAGTGGGGGAGGAACTCAGCCGAGACCCCCCAGAACCCAGTGCATGGGTTGGAGATGGGATTTTGGGGTCTCTTTTTTCTGGCCCACAGTCCCAAGGGGCTTCTGGGATGGAGGGGGCAATGGCTGTGGGTTGGGGAGGAGAGTGGTCCCAGGAGCTGAGACCACCCTTGGTATGTCTCTCAGAGCCACCTGTACTGTACCCCAACCTAGCTGAGCTGGAGAACTACATGGGGCTGGCGCTCTCCAGTGAGGAGATCCAGAAGAACCTGCACGCAGAGGACAGCACTGTAGGTGTCTGGGCTGGCAGCCCCCTGCCCCATGTGGCTCCCCATGCTATAATGGGGGTCCTTCTGGTTCCTCATCCTGCCTGGGAAAGGGATGCAGCACTTCCAAAGGCTGAGGTGCACAGGGCCCTGTGTCCCCCCTGTCCCCACTGACCCCCAGCTCCCCCACAGGCACTGACCCCCGTCGGGCCCTCCCCAGGCCAGCTGGTCGCCCCCCTGAGCGGGAACAGCGCGGGGCTGCGGCGGGCAGAGATCAAACCAGGTGTGCGGGAGATCCACCTGTGCAAGGACGAGCGGGGCAAGACGGGGCTGCAGCTGAAGAATGTAGACCAGGTGAGGGGCTGGGCATGGCACAGGACAGTGTGTCATGGCATGATGTGACATGGCATAAGCATGACAGTAGAGCACAGCGTGACATGGCAGTGTATCATGGCACAGCAACGTGTGGCACTAAATGTCACAGCATGCCACAGCACAACAGGGTGCAGATGGCATGGCATATCTGGCATATCATGATGCATGGCATGGCCACTGGTCCCTGCCCCAGCCCTGTGCCAACACTCCACTGTGTCCCCAGGGCATCTTCGTGCAGCTGGTGAAGGCCAACTCTCCAGCAGCGTTGGTGGGGCTGCGCTTCGGGGACCAGGTGCTGCAGATCGACGGCAAGAACTGTGCAGGCTGGAGCAGTGACAAGGCACAGCGTGCTCTGAAGAAGGCAAACCCTGAAAAAATTGTCATGGTGGTGCGGGACAGGTGAGTGGGGGGTGGCAGTGGTGGTGGTGGCAGTGCTGGTGGCAGCACTGATGGTGCTCTCCCCACAGGCCTTTCCAGCGCACTGTGACTGTGCACAAGGACAGCACTGGCCACATCGGCGTTGTGGTGAAGAAGGGGAAGATTGTCTCGCTGGCCAAGGACAGCTCAGCTGCCCGCAACGGGCTCCTCACCCACCACTACATCTGTGAGGTGAACGGCCAGAACGTCATCGGCATGAAGGTAGGACTGTGCCCTGCTGGTGCAGGACATGCCTGGGGAGTCCAGGATGTGGCCAGAGAATCCAGGAGGGAGGGGGATACTGAACAAAGCTGGGCACCCCATGGACCCCCCTGCTCTCTCCCACAGGATAAGCAGCTCACGGAAGTGCTGGCAGGGGCTGGGAACGTGGTGACACTGACCATCATCCCCACTGTGATCTATGAGCACATGGTCAAACGGTGAGAATGTGGGGCTGCAAGGGCCCCCCCACCCCACAGGGACCCCCAGGTTCCCCCACTGACTTCCCTTCCCTCTGCTTAGGCTCTCATCAGGGGTGGTGAAGTCATCCATGGACCATTCCATCCCTGACCTGTAACACCATCACTGCTGTTCTGGGAACTGATGCTGGAAGCCCAGAGGGCCTGCTGAGAGGACCCCACAGCACCTCCAAAGGAGTTATTTTAGCACAAAACCTCTTATCTCTTCAGAGTCTGCTGGCTGCTGAGTGGTTCTTCCTCTCCTCAGCAGGGATGGGGAGATGTCCTGTACCAAGGTCCTATTGTCCCATGTCCCTGCTTGGGCCACCCCCCTCAGGGCGGATGCCAAGGGCTGGCTCCAGCCAAAGCAGACACAGACCCAGCGACATTTATTACATCCACCACAGACAGCAAGTACAGGACAGGGGAAACAAGAAGAGGGGGGTTTACAGCTTTTTCAGTTCTGTATTTAAAAAATATATTATATAGATTTGTCTTTCAAATATAGTCGTTACATTTATTTCTTGGCAAAGCTTTGGATAGTCTAACAGACGTGTACACAGATCCACAAATACATTGCACGAGAGGCGAATATCCCAGCTACCCCGGCTGCCTGCACACTGCTGCTCCCCAAATCTTTCCCCTGGCACCTGGTGCTGTGCTGGTGGCAGAGCTGCTGTCCTCACTGCCCCCCAGCACGGGCAGAGCCAGCAGAAGGGGGATGCAGGGAAGTGTGGGGCACACGGGATGTGACATGTGCCCCTCTGGGGACCGCTGGACACCGGCGTGTGGAGCATCACCGGCTGCCAGGGCCAGTGGCACCCATGGGTGGGGGAGTGGGCCTGGGTTGGGGTTGGGGAGAAACACTGTTAGTTCAAGTCACGAAGAAACCACAGACATTCGTGGGGTGGGAGTGCGGCGCGCCCGGGGGAGCCCCAAGTCCCGCACCCCAACAGCCCCGCTGAGCAATCCTTGCTGTCTTTGTGTTTCAACAACGAAAAAAAGGCATTTTTCCGGAGGCCACCAGCAAAGCGGGGGTTTGGGTGGGCCGGGGCAGCAAAGGGCTTGGCTCTGCCTGCACGGCACTGCCCGCACCCCAGCAAAGGCATCCGAGCTCCAGCACATGGTGGGATCACGGGCATCACGGCTGACAGAACTGCAGAGCCCCCGGTCCCGCTCCCCGGCAGGCAGAGTCCCAACAGCCGGGCTTCAGTCTGTACCCAAAAAAAAGTGAATATAGTGCAAAGCAAAGGGAGGGGGAGCTCATGGCTTCCTCGGGGGGCTCCGTGCGTGAGCTGCAGCCCAGTTCCATCCCCGTGTGGGAGGCATGTCCTAGGGAATGGGGGGCTGGCCCGAACCGCTCCGGAGCTGGTCCCTGTGTCTGGACAGGAACTCCCCATCCCCCTGCCCACAGACAGACACTGCACCTGGAGCAAGGAACTGCTGCATCCCCAGCGCTCCACGCTGCCAGCGGCTCCTTGCCATCACCCGCCCGCGGCAGGGCTGGCTCCGGGGACAACCCGGCGACAAACAAAAAGCAAGTGCGATGGAGGGAAAGCCCCCCTGGCGGGTGCAGCCCCACAGCCCCCCGCAGCCGGAGGCACAAGCAGGGGTGTCCATCGGCGGGGGGTGACGCTGGGTGCCAACACCCCTCTTCCAACAACGGTTCTTTCCCTCCTCCAGGACAAAGGAGCTGGGGGGAGCAGCACACCTCGATGCACCCACAGACCCCTCGGCCCCTTCCCACCCGCCAGGGCCACGCCGGGGCTTTACAATCAGCAGTCGGGTCCGTGGGGGCGGGTGGAGGGCGTGGGAGGGGTCAGGGCTGGGCAGCGCCTCCGGGGCCGGGGCTGGCGACGGGGCGACAGCCCATCCTGCGGATGGAGTGCAGGGCGACCGTGCAGCAGCCCCGCAGCAGCGAGCTGATGTTGTAGATGGGCTGGCCCTGCCGCCGCTGCGAGCGGCACAGCCAGGCCACCGTGGGCACCGCCGGCACCACCACGGCCAGCAGATCCACGATGAAGTGGCGGCTCCAGTAGCTCTTGGAAGGGCTGTTCTCGCAGCCGGTCACCTCCGTCAGCTCCTCCTCCGCCACGCAGGCGATGGCCACCGAGGGGCTGGCGCTGGGGGGCTGCCGCACCGCCGAGTTACAGGGGACCCCCCCCTCGGCACCGGCAGCGGCGTCGGGCTCGGCCACCATCAGGTCCGTGGTCCCGGCGGGGTTGGCGAGCTCGGGGACGGGCATCGTGTCTTCCATTTCAGAGACCCAGGCGGAGGTGGGGCTGCCCAAGCTGCAAGCCTGGGACTTCATCACCTTCTCTAGGATGGTGTCCAGGTCGGGCTGGCAGGGCACGAAGTCCGTCTGGATGGCCCGCTCCTGCATGCAGCTGGCCTGCACCCCCGCCTCCACGCTGCTCCGCAGTCCCAGCACCTTCTCGTAGGTGTTGCTGGGGGGCAGGCGGGTGCCGGGCTCGCCCCCCACCTCCGGCGAGTCCGTGTTGCCCGGAGCCTCCTCCATCCCCACGAAGCCGCTGTCGGCCCCCTCGTCCAGCGAGATGGTCTGCGAGCCCCCCACGTTGCGGTCCCCGGCCCCCTGGTCGCTCAGCTTGGTGTAGGTGGAGCTGCGGGTGAGGGATCGCGCCGGGGACCCCCCGGCAGACTCGCCGGCGCCCTCCTCCTTCAGCGCCCCGTTCTGCGCCACCTCCATGCTGTGCAGCAGCGTCTCCAGCTTCTTGTTCTGGATGTTGATGTCCACGAAATACTTCTGGAGGCCTTTGTCCTTTTCCAGCAGGTTGTTCTTCACTGTGTCGATGACCTGCTTCAGCTGCTTGATCTCCTTGCGAGCCTCTTTGAGCGCCAGCTGGGCCTCCACGCGGTGGCACTCCTCCTCGATCCAGTCCTCCTGCATCCGGGACAGCTGCGTCTTCAGGTCCTCGATCTCGGCATCCCTGCGGAGACGGGAGGGCACCACCGCGGCGCTCAGGGGGCTGCAGGGACAGCCCTCTCCTCGTGTGCCCAGAACGGGTTGTAACCAGATCACCCAGTAACATTCCCAGCTGGGAACAAGGGATGGATCCAGTGGCTCAGGGACCCTCAGGAGTGATGCTCAGGGAGCCTCAGTGTGATGCTCAGGGAGCCTCAGGAGCAATATTCAGGGACCCCCAGGAGCGATGCTTAGGGACCCTCAGCAGTGACACTCAGGGACCCCAAGGATGGATGCTTAGGGACCCTCAGGACTGATACTTGGGGACTCTCAGGACTGATGCTTGAGGACCCTCCAGACTGATGCTCAGGGCCCCCTGGCAGCACTGTTTGCAGCAATGGAAGCTCAGGGATCTCTGAAGTGACACCCAGCCTTCTCCTCGAGAGGCTGCAGAGCCCAGGTCTCCTGAGGGCTCGTGGGGATGGGCAGGTGCCCCGGGCGGGCGCGTGGCAGCTGGCACGGCGGGGCTGTGCCTAAGCCCGAGAGGAGCAGATGGGGATTAGCCACCCTCTGACGCTGAAATTCAGCAAAGGCATGGCAGGGACTTAAACTGGGTGAGGGGAGAACGCAGCCACTGCAGGTGGGATGTGGGGCTCTCCAGTTCCCAAATCTGTGGCTCTCAGGCTGGACAGGCAGCAGTGCCAGATCCCACATGCCAGCAATGCCATGGTACAGCTGTGACCCCAGTCCCAGGGCACAAGGAGATGCTGGGAACTGAGACACCCAGAAGGACCAGTCCCAGACAGGAGCTGTCACAGTGGGTGGTGATGGCTGGTGCTGGCATGACATGCTCACCTGTCCTGCAGCCGCTCCTGTGTGTCCTTCAGGCGAGCCTTCAGGTGCCGGATGCAGACCTCCTTCTGCTGCAGGGGGGTCAGGTACTGCTCCGGCGTCGGTGGCTTTATCCCATGGTTGTCACTGCAGAGGTTGTACTTGGACGAGCGCCTGCGGGGACACAGATGTCACCCACTGCCAGTGCCAAGGTCAGCACAGGCTTGACCCAGGGGTTCTAAGGCCTGCTCTTGGGGTGCAGCCCCATAATACATCCCAAAGGAGGCCTGAGAGCAGGAGGGGCAGGGTGGGTGCATGAGAGTGCTGTGCCCTGGCAAGAGGGGCAGGGTGTGTTGTGCCTTGTGTGTTGTGCCTCTGGCAGGACAGACAGGGTGGGTGTCTTTGGTGCTGTGCCCTGGCAGGAGGGTGAGTGCAGCTCCTGGATACATCAATCAGGTGTTGAGCCCTCTGTGGTGCTGGGGGATGATCACAATCGGGGGCACCAAGGTCTCTGTGTGCCCAGAGTGACCTTCCTGGAAATAACTGATGTGGATGGAGACCCCAGGGTGGGATCAGCTCTGCCAGAGATGGAGGCACAAGATGGGGAATGGTTTGGAATGGAGCAGGTCTTGAGATAGTGGCTGTCCTGCCCATGGAGAGCAAGCCAGGGAACCCAGCATCTGCTCCAGGCTGGGCCAGCAACACCTCTGGACCCTCCTTGTGCCACCACTCACACTGGGGCAGGTGAAGTGACATCTCTGGCCCAAAGCCTGGGACAAGGTGGAGAGCAGGGGCTGGCCAGGGACAGGGCTACGTGGCCAAGGATGGAGGCACATGGAGAACTGGGAGCTGCACAAGTGGGTCTGGCACAGCAGTGGGGGAACCAAACTCCCGAGGTATGGAAAGGAGGCATCCCAAAGCTCCCTGCATGGTGTCCAGCAGGCCAGCAGCCTTTAGCCATGTCCAGAAGCATTGTGTTAGAAGCATCCATGCCTTGGAATGCCCCATGGCAGCAGGATGGTCACTGCCCCTGGCCACAGCACACATGGAACCTGCTCACCATGTCACCCTCGGGCCCCTCAGGTCCTCCCAGAATGATTCCACCTCTGGGAGCTGGCAGGGGGCAGAGGACAGGCAGGTGATGAGCAGTGCACCATGGGCTGCTGTGCCTGCAGGGCTGGTGCCCATCCCACAGTTTGGTGCTGGCTGTTTGTGCCCCAGAGCTCCTTGCTGAAAACCAGAGGGCCATCAGCTCTTGCCAAACCTTTGCTGGGCAACACAAGGGGATGGATGCGAAGCTCTTGTCTCGTGCCTTTGGTCTGGAAGGATCCTGGTGCTCTTGGAGTGCAGGAGTGGCAGGAGGAAGCGTGCAGCGTGCAAGCCACAGCCACAGCAGGACGGAGGGAAGAGGATGGGGGATCCCTGGGTGGCAGGCGGGGGACAGGGAGGGAGACGACACAACAACAGCGGTGGAGAGGTTTGGAGGAGGAGGATAGTGAGGGTCTGTTGGAGACACACCAGCAGCTCCGGCTCCCCAGCCACCAAGCGCACAGCCTCGCTCCAGCGGCCCTGCGCTCCTGTCCCCGCTGGGCACCGGCAGCACGGGGGGCTGCTCCCCCTGCCCGGGGGCACCCGGCAGCCACCCTGAGGCCACGGGTGATGGGTTACCTTGGGGTGGGGCTGCTGTCGCTGCCCTTGCAGGAGCCAGAATTGCTGCTGCTGCTCAGCGAGGAGGTGCCGTAGGTGTCCCTCCCGGGGGGCGAGGGGCGCCTGGAGGCAGGGAGAAGAGGCTGTGTCTCAGGCCGAGTGGCTGAGGGCGCTGAAGACTTAAAGAAGGAGGCAAAGCCACTCCGTCCATAAACCCCGCGACTGCCAACCACCACACCGAGAACACACAAGACAAAAGGACAAAACAAACAGCAGGGATCAAAATTGCACGGACATGGCGACGGGCACAAAGGCAGGGCTGGGGGAGATGTCCACCCACTCCCCCTTCCCTGGCGTGGCAGCCCATGGATGCTGGCACAGCATCTTTGCACCCTGAGGACCTTGGGAGCCCCTGAGATCCCCTTGTAAGCCCCTTGGGAGCCCCTTGAGAGTCCCCTGGGAGCATGGTCCCAGCATAGCTCGAGCCACATCTGCCAGAGCATCACCTAACATGGGCAGCTCTGCCTCTTCTCCCTGCCCACGCTGAGCCTGTACCTCCATAACAGCAGTCCAGATCATGGAGACATTGGGAGGGGAAAAATGCTTTTTCTCTCTTTATCTCTCTTTATCACTCAGCTCAAGGACACATTTTCCAAGGGCTAACATACCTCCCAGTTTCACTGCCCCAACCCAGTGCTCTCCACCACTGCCTGCCTTCGCCTGGACGGACGGAGGGGTCGGTCCTGGCTGTGGCACAGACGGACAGAGGGACGGGGCGTGCAGCACTCGGGGAGCTGCATGCACGGACAGGGAAGTGCTGTGCAGCGGGCAGCGCCATGCAAACCCCTGAAAGCTGGGCTGGGGGTTCGTGCTGCGAAGTGGCAGCTGGTGGTGGAGGTGTGGGGATCGTGGGGATCGTCTCATCCCGGCTGCAGGCGCTGGTGTCCAGTCCCGAGGCCAGAGGTTGAAGCATATTCACCTTCGTGATCCTGTGGACGCGCGTCTGCTCCCCGGCACAGACATGGCCACGGTGCCACCGGTCCTGGGCACAGGGAACTGCGGGCAAAGGCAACAGAGAGAGCAGGTGAAGGCAGGAAAATGGCCCTGATGAGATCAGGACCCTGTGGGGTGAGCCCAGGCACCAGGGCATCAGTATAGTCCCCAGGGCCACCAGTACAGAGACAGATGAGGACACATCCCCTGCACATCTGAGCTGTGCTTCCCATTTGTCTCCCAGAAATGCCAGAATGCTGCATGCCTGTGGTCCCACCAGGATCCTGTGGGCCCAGTGCTCTTAATTTAAAAGGCAGACCAGAAGCAGAGCAGGTGCCTCCCCATGGTCTGGAACCTCTTTATCATCATGGGACAAGCTTCCCCCTGCTCCCATCCCTGTCAGGAAGCAGGGTAATGCCACAGGGACACAGAGTGCCTGCAGTGTTGGCATTACTGTGGGCAGAGATGGTACAAGGGCTCTGACCCAGCCACAGAGCTCCCCAGGCAGGCAGCTCTCCCTGCAGTGGGCTGGGTGCCTGCTTTTCCTTAATTAAGTGCAAATCCCCCATTCAGCAGTGAAATCAGGTGAGGAAGAACAGATCCCTGCATGATGAGGCAGCAGCTGCTAATCCCTAGGGAAACACAGAGCCCACTTTCCTGTAAATAAATAGGCCAGATCCAAAGGCTTGCAGCACCTCGGGCACACGCAGGATGTGAGGGAGTGAGGGAAACATCTGCTCAGCACCCGCATCCTGCTGAGCATCCCATGGCACCACTGGGATCCCCACTGTGCTCCCACATTGCCAGAGACCAACAGGCCAGGGGCAGTGTGCCTCCCCCCTCCATCCCCAGGCCTATTCACAATGCCAGCATTTATCTCAGATTTTGGCAGAGCAATGCAGGAGATGGGACCTGCCAACAGATAATCAATGGGTGACAGGAAACACTGTATGCTGCTGGCCCTGCTCCAGGGGAGTGCGAGGAGTGGGACAACAGGGGAGGCAGAACAGGAAAGGGGGCACATCCAGCTCAGCCCAGTGCAGCCTTCCACAATTACAACCCCAGGTTTCTTCCAGGATACCTCAAAGCCCACCCTGGCCAGTCCAGGGCCCTGCTCTGCCCAGGATTTTCTGCTCCCTGACCCCCAAACCAGGGCACCAAAAACCCCAGAGCACTGGTGCTGTGAAGTCCCGAGTCCCAGTAGGCACAGTGCCCTGTGACAGAGGGGTCCCAGCACCCCTGGGACACTGCAAGGAAGATTTGGGATCCTGCTGCTCCCACCTAGGATGGATTTGCCTGAGATGACCAGAGCAGGGGAAGGCAGTGTTCTGTCCTGCTGGATCACTGCTCCCAAGTGGGCAGCGAGCTCTGCTACTGCAGCAGCGTGAATCAGCATCCACCAGGAGCCGTGTGTGCCCTCAGGCTGGCAGGAGCATCCTCCAGGATTCTCCGTCACCCTCCAGTGCCACACGGGGCTGCAGCACAGCCTGGGCTCCAACAGCTCTCCAGCAGGGATTTAGGGAGATTTGAGAGGGCTGATTCCTCACCCTCTCCCCTGCAGTCCAGTGGTATCTGGTATTATCTCAGGGCCTGTGGTGCCCATCATCAGCTCAGCTGTACCTGGATCTTCCCCACTCATGGCAAGGTCACCCTCATGCCACACTGCTCTGTGCAGGGGTCCCTCTGTGCCCCACTGACACCAGCAAGTGCCAGCACTGCAGATGGCAGGTGTATGTCCAGCACATGGGGCTCCTGAGAGCACCCCACAGCACACCCCAGGCACCTGCTGCCAGCACTGCAGCCTGGAATGGCTCTGTGGGGACACTTGGATTTGGCCTCATGTCTGAGGACTTCATTTCCTCCTCCCACTGCTGCAGACTTGCCTGGTGCCCACACAGAGGCTTGATGCCTTCCACAGCACCCAGGGTGTCTGGAATTTAATCAGTGATAATAAACTGTCATTATTCCCACAGGATCAATGGGCCACTTCAGTCTCCCAAGAAGCCTCACTGTGCCCACAGGCTGCTCAGGACAGGAAGGGTGAGCAGAGCAGATTCAGCACCAAAGCTGAACAATCCAGAGATTGTCCTACAAACCACCTGCATGTGGTCCAGCACCTTGCAAATCCCCTAAAATGCAGCTTGAGGGCTGAGCAGGGTGGGCATTGCCCATTGCAAAGACCAGTGTGTTGCTGGTGCTGCCAATAGCAAAACTCCCTGTGAGTCTCCCAGCACATGTGGAACAGAAGGGCAGAGCTTTTACAAACAACAGCATAAACCAGGGCCTGTTCCATGCAGTGGAATTAGCCTGGAGAATTCCTGATAAATAAAAGCAATGGGCCTTGATAAGGAAACAGCTGGAGCTACAGCATGAAATAGCAGATCCCCACAGAGGGCTGGGATGCAGAATCAGCACAAGTCTCCCATATTGCCACTGTCCTGGGGTGGGTGACACTATGGGGCTCATCTCCTTGTGGGTCCTCAGCTCCTGCCAGCCACAGAGGGGACCTGAGGCACGGCTGATCACACCATGACTGATGGATTGCAGAGCAGTGACAGAGTGGGGGCTCAGCCTGGTGCCCCAGAGAAGATTTCCCCAGGCTCAGCAGGATCATTGCCCCACAGAGATGCTTCTTCACCTCAAATCCTGCCACTTCCCCACTCTGGATGCCCTGGCTGTGCCAGTGATGGACAAACCAGGCTGGGCAGGTGTGGTTTTCCTAGATGCTTCTCACATGGGAAACAGGGACACAGGACCCCTGGAGAGACTCTCATCACTGGCTCAATGAAGCTTCTGATGGTTCCTCAGCTTGTTCCTTTGAGGGTTTCATGGCTGCAGGCTCAAGAGTTTGCTCCCATCAGCTTCCAAAGCTCAGCTTCTGTGGGATTCAAAGGGATCCAGCTGCTGCCAGCTCACCCTGTCCTCACAGGGAGCATGAGAGAAGGTGTGAGAGCCCACAGCTCACTGCCAGTGTGAACCCTCAGCACAACACTGCTGTGCCAGCAGCCACCACATTTCCCTGGATTTCTCGCTCACTGCTTCCTTTGTCGAGGCTCCCATCATCCTGCCTGCTGCCGGATTCCTGTGTTTCCCTTGGCACATCCTGTGTGAGGAATATTTTGCCATGGTGGCACCGAGCCCGAGCGTCTGAGAGCAGCTTCACCCACTGCAGAGACCTGGGAGAGGAACCGTGGTGTCCCCATGGGTCCCTGGGAGATCTTCAGCCTCTCAGGATGAACAAGATTAAAAGCAGAGGGAAGACCAAGGAGGAAACCACAGTTTTGTTTTCCCAGGGGCCAAAAAGGGCTCCCAAGGACCTACCCTGCCTTACTGACACCAGCTCTGCTTTTCTACACACTAAAAATAAGCAAAGTGTTGGATGTGGCCAACAACCAGCAGCTGATGTGGGGCAGAGCCCTTGTTCCTGGACAGTGGCAAGGCCAGGACTGCTTGCACTGGAAAAGGGACTGGGATACAGCTGGGTTGCAGTGGGAAGGAGGAGGATGTAGCAGCCAGGGCTGGCAGAAGTCCTGGTGCAGGAGGGGGTCAGCACTGGGGCCACCACCTGGGCAGCTGGGGGCAAACATCCCTGACTCTGTCCACTCCTCCTACTGCCATGGGGAATTTTTGGGATACAGGGATTGCTTTGCTTTTGCTCCAAGAAGATCCCAAGGATGTGGCAATATCTCCAGAAGCTGGGAGCCTCTGTTCCAGTGTAGACGGATTCATCCCAAAGCATCACCTGGGTCCCAGGCAGAGAGAGATCATGAAATTACAGACCCATTTAGGTAGGAAAATACCTTTAATACCTTCAAATCCAACTGCTAACCCAGCACTGCCAAAGCCACCACTAAATCCAGCTCAGGGCAGAGACGAGTGCTCGAGGCACAAGCAGAGACAAACCCTGTGGGGTGTTTATGCAACGCCACCAGAAAAATCAATGTTGCTAAGAGTGGTTGTATCCCATTCCAAAAGGCAGGAGCATCTCCTTTTATTCTCCTATTTGTTATAAAACGCTGAGTTGACATCCAGAGATTACAGGAAAACAGACACCATTTGGAAAGCTCGGGTTATGCAGCTCATCACTTTTCCAGCTGACCTGGCTGCAACTCCAAATGGGGAGGTGGCAATTCCCAGCCCTCATTAGCTAAAAGGTGCTTGACCAGAGGGCAAAGGCTGGGTTTTCATTGGGGACTCTGGAGCCAAAGGGAAATGGGAAAAGAGCTCCATGTCAAGTGCTGTAGCAGCATGAGAGCAGGCGTGGGATACCCAGGACACAGACCCTGTGGCCTCACCCAGGCCAGGAAGGTCAGCAGGATGGGATGGAGGTGACATCCCACTGCACAGCCCATCCTGCAGAGGTGCTCTGGCAGGAGCCGAGCCGAGCTGTGTGAAGCAAAAGGAACAGCCCACTCCTTTGAGATACAAAGGCAAAAACCTGGAAGACAAACCCAGCTTCCAGTGCAACAGCTCCTCCTCCCCTCGGTGCCTCGGCGCGGCGGAAGCAGGTCTCCCCTAACCACCATCCACCTTGAGTGAGGGCTGGCAATGACGGCGGTGCCGGGGGATTAGCCCTGCTCCTCACACCGCTGGAATGGCCTACTTTAACCACACACCACATCTCCTGCCTCAGCCCACTGCAGCACTTCCGAGAGGGGAGCACGGGCACTGCCCCTCTGACCCCCACCCTGGGAACCCTGGACACCAGGATTTGCATCTCCTGGCACAAGGTCACAGCACAACGTGCCTGTTGCTCAGAGAGGGTGGGAACACAGAGATTTTGTAAGCAGAACAGGCACCCAGCAGTGGGTTCTGTGCGACAGCCACAGCGCTGACCTTGTGGGGAGGAGAGAACAGAGCACCCGGCTCATCAACCTGCTCGGGTGCTCCCGTGTCCCTTTGGAGATGGAGCATGAAGCCATTAAATAATAAAATGTCAATTGCAGAGCAGCCCCAGCTCCTGCAATGCCCCATGGTGCCGGAGACGCTTTGGGATGCTGCACGAGCAGATATGGGGCTGGTACTTGAAGGGAGAGTCTGGTGCATGAGATGTGGGTTTGGAGCGTGCAGGGAGGGTCTGGGGTGTGCAGAGACAGTCTGGTGCATGTGATGTGGGTCTGATCCATGTGACATGGGATTGGTGGATGCAGGGAGGATCTGGTGCATGAGATCTGGGTCTGGGGTGTGCAGTGAGGGTCTGGTGCTTGCAGGGAGGGTCTGATGCATGTGACAGTGATGCAGACAAGGGTCTGGTGCATGAGATATTGGTCTGGTGCATGTGATGTGGGACTGGGGCATGCAGGGAGGGTCTGGTGCATGAAATGTGAGTCTGGGGTATGCAGGGAGAGTCTGGGGTGTGCAATGTGGGTCTGAGGTGTGCAGTATGGGTCTGGGGCGTGCAGGGAGAGTCCTGTGCATGTGAAGTGGGTCAGGTGCATGAGATGTGGGTCTGGCGAGTGCAGTGCAGATCTGGTGAGTGCAATGTGAGGCTGATGCTGCTGTGTGGGTCTGGTGTGTGTCATACAGGTCCAAGGCTGTGAGGCAGGACCAGTGGGTGTGCTGGGGGTCCAGGTGGGTTTGCAGCGTGGGTCAGGGTACACAAGATATGGGTCTGATAAGTCAGACATGGGTCTAGAGCGTGCCATGGGGGTGCAGCGCACGCCGCGGGCTCTGGTGCAGCAGAACGGCTCTGGTGTGTGCCGCGGGGGTCTGGCACACGCAATGCGGGTGCGCTGCGGGCCCGATGCGTGACCCGCCCCGAGCCCCCTGTGCCCCGGGAACCCCCTCCCGCTCCCGCCCCCCCAATGCGGAGCGGCGCCGGCAGACCCGGCTGCGCCCCCCGCCTCCCCCCACCCCGAATCTGCGGCCAGAAAGGGATGAGTCACGGCGGCCCCGGGCCCCGCTGCGCGCCCCCCGCACCGCGCCCCGCACCGCTCACCTGCGCGGGGCCCCGCCGATGTCGGGGGCGGCAGCGCCGGGGCGAGGGGCTCAGCGACCTGCCGGGGAAAGGGACAGAGCAGACGGTGAGCGGCGGCGGCGGCGGCGCGGGGCCCGGTGGGGTACCCGGTGCCCGGTGCGGTGCCCGGTACCCGGTGCGGCGCCCCCCGCCCCGCACCCCGCGCCCTCCCCCGCCTCCATCACCTGCGCCGGCCTCCATGGGTGCGGCGGGGCGGCCGGGAGCGCTGGAGGGATGAGGGAGGGATGGAGGAGGGAGGGATGGAGCAGGGAGGGAGGGAGGGATGGATGGAGAAGGGAGGGAGGGAGGGATGAGCCGTGCAGCTGCGTAATTTGCTCCCTCCTCTGCGATCTTAAAGCGACGGCGCAGCGGGTGCCTCCCCCCGCCCCCCCGCCGCCGGGTTTCCCCCCGTTTCTATGGCAACTCTCCTCTGTCGGAGCGGCACAACCACCTCAAAAAAAAGAAACCAGCCGGGTTTTAGGGTCCCTCCCCGTCTGCGAAGCCCCCCGGGCGGGGTATGCCCTGGGCTCCTCTCCCCGCGTAACCCCGGAGGAGGAGGAGGAGGAGGAGGAGGAGGAGGAGGAAGGGGAGGGGGGAGCCGGGGCGGCCCCGCGCTGCTGCCACCCGGCCCTCGGAGTCCCCCCAGCGTCGTAGTTTTAATTTTAAGCAGTCCAGCCCTGAGGAGATCCCTGCCTCTAATTAGTGACGCACTTTCATAAAGTCAAGTCATTAAATAACCGGATTCTGTACCCCATTTCAATCCCTCTGGCTCAGCCCTGATCGCCGGGGCTGGGGTGGAGAAGCAGCAACAGCCCCCCCGAGCTGCTGTCCCGGGCTGTGACTGGCGTCCGGCAGGTTTGGGACATGAGGCTGAAGGCTGGCACGGCACGGCACGTCCCGTTCTCCAGCACAGCCCGGTTACTCATGGCACTTCCCACACGCTTCCTGCTGTAACTGTCAAGATCAACCTTCCCAAATTATTTGCCGAGGAAACGTCTCGGGAGCCCCCGCACCACGTCCTGCAGCAGGGCACCGGCTCCTGGGGCGCCCAGGGTCGGCTGCGGACACTCCCCTGGGGACCAGGAGCATCAGAGATGCAACGTGCCTGTGTTACCAACATCCACGGCATCCACAACATACGGACTTATGGAGGGAAATATTCACAGTCAGAGTAGAACCTGTGCCCAGTTTGGGTCTGAACCCCAGGCCCATTGTGCTTCCCAGACATTCCCAGCTCCCTTTGTTACTCCCCCATGGTTATTTCAGAGTTTTGACAAACCTGTTTGGTAAATACATGTCAGTCTTTCTTCTAGCACAATTTCCTGCATGATTTGTACCTCATTTATCCTGACACACAGACTGTTTTCAGTGTATATATATATATATATATCTCCTGCCTCCCATTTATTCCTGCCCGCCTCCAGCTGCCTTTTGTTTCCCTCTTTCCCGGTGAATCCAATGCACAGCCTCTCTCCTTGAAAGGAAAATTAATGAGTTATCACATCTGCTGCCACTGGAGCAGCTCTGACCATGTGGCACAGGCAGCAGCTCTGCTGTGAGATGCAGAGTCATTCCTGATGGCTTTTGGGAAAGAAAAATGGTTTCTCCTTCCCTCTGCAGTCTGCAGTGCTTGGTCTCCCAGGGTACTCTGACCTGAAGAGTGGGAGCAACGCTCCAGGGAGATCGAGCCTGCTGCAGGGAGAGAGGGAGAGGCTTGCACCAAACCCAACCCCTTTTCCCAGGTCAGCACCTGGCTTTGGAAGTGCCATAAGGAGAAGATGAGCTGCCCTTAGTTCCAGCCTTGGTCTGAGCCATATTCCTGTTCCCACCCAAAAATAGCATTTCTTTTGCAGAAAACAGAGATGTTTTTACCATACGGGGATGCTTTTCCCTTCTTTATACCCAGAAAAGGAACCCCTGACAGAACAGCAGCAAAAGCCCATTACATATTTAACCAAATATTCCTGTTCAGAAAGGACACTCAGCTGGAACACCCCCACAGCCAGTGGTCCCCCCTATACCATCCCCCTGCCCCACCCTGGGGCTTCACCTCTTTTAAAGCCTTTTTACTCCCTTAAACAGACCCTCAAAACCAAACCTGCCCAAATCCTGTGGGACAGGAACCACAGACATTACTGGGCCCAGAGAGACAGGAGTGTCACTGAGGTGAGTGAACACCTGGAAGTAGGGTGACAGTATCACTAATCCTTTCCCATTTGAAGTAAAATCACCAAGTCCCTGACTCTGGGATGAACCCATAGGATTTGATCCTTCAGAAGAAACACCAACAAGCAAAGGAAACATCTTTTGATTTTTATTGATTCTGCATGAAGGAACAGTGATGTCCCCACAGCACCAAAGCCCCTGAGTGGGACACAAACATTCCTCCTCCAGGTGGGAGGCAGACAGAAACCAAAAGCTTCAGAAAATTACAGTAAAAGGGATAAAATTTATCCTCAATTAGATAAAAATGCAAGGAACTAATAATATTTCAATAAACATCCATTTTTAAATAGGTCTACACATGAATAAAAGTGTTAATAAGTTAAAAAGCTCTGTGAAATTTGAAAATGCAGGATTCTAGGAAATAGAATGCTTGCTGCAGCTTCTGGACTCTTCAAGGGCCAGTGTAACCTCTGTCTGCCTGAACACACAAAAGCAACACTGGAGACAGTGCCCAGATCTTAAAATATGAAATCCTGAACATTCTTTGACAGGAACAATTTAAAATAGTCTAATTTTTTTTCCTACAGAGTAAACAGATAACTCTTATTGATGGTACTGGAGAATTAACAGACACAAGCCTCGTCAAAAATAATTTAAGCACTAAATTAGTCTCTGAGAAAGGTTTTGAAGGACTTCTATAAAAACCCCTCAAGGACTTTTATAAAATTCCTTTGAGGACTTTTATAAAATCCTTCACAATGTAAATCTCTTATGTAGAATATATATTTTTAGTGGTATTTTATTAACATATATAACTATCATATAAGTCATCATGTAACTATAAATATTAATAATAAGCCCTTAGGGATCACCTGGGACAGGACCCCTGCACAAGCCATTACTGGGTGGTGTAGAGGACAGGGAGCTCTGCTCATCTCCCACAGTTTGACAAGACATTCCATCCTTTTTCCAGGAAAACTATTTGCTGGAAAATGCAGCCTAAGCTGTATTTTGATGAGTTTATCTGATCTTGTCAAACATGGGCCCAGCAGTGGCTGTGAGGTCAGCAAAGGGCTCGTGCTGCCACAGCTCGAGGACCAGCTGCTTCTTCAGCACCAGAAAGATATAAAACGTGGCTGCAGCTTCTTTCCGGCTCTTTCTCCGGCAGAGCTCCCGAAAACTGAAGGAACACACACCTGATCTCTTCAGTTGCTGTGTGAGGGAAATGATAAATCAGTCAGGTCTGCTTCTCCACCAGTAAAAGCGGAGCCTATGGAGTCCAAACAGAGAGCACTGCATATTCTCTGCCTGAATGCTCCAAATAGGATGCAGTCTCCATAGAATTATGGAAGCACACAATGGTTTGGGTTGGAAGGGACCTTTAAGACCATTTCATTCCCCCATCTTGGATACTTTCAACTAGACAAGGTTGTTCCAAACCCCATCAAACCTGGCCTTGAACACTTCCAGGGATGGGGAGTCCACAACCTCTCTGGCTGTCTTCCATCTGTGTTTACAGAAGTGGCTTTTAACATTTTAATGCCATAACAGTGTTGGTATGTATGTGTGCTACTAAAATCTACAATTCCACCAAATTCCATTGCACCAGTGGAGCACTTCCATCGTGCTTTGTGATTGGTAACAATAAATATCCTCAAGCAATTCTTTGGTTTTGGAGTTATCTCTTGTTTTTAAAGGCTGTACTCAGGGGTAAATGCTCAGAACCTTTGAAATATGTAAAAAAAAAAAAAAAAAAAAAAAAAAGAGAATTCAGAAAATTCTAGTAATTCCAGCAGCTGTGGAAAGGAGCACCACACATCAAGCATCCAGAATCCTGATTCTTACAGAAATACCAAAAAAAGCACATGCTGCAAGTGAGAGGCAGAGACACAAAGAAGGAAGAGCTTTTCTAACATGGTCCAGCTGAAATCAGCACCGGCTTTTGGTATCTAATAACACAATCCAGCACTGGTACCTGTAGAGTTTTTTGTAACCGAAGAGTTCTTTTGCCCCATCTTATTTCTTCACTGTCTTTCCTGGTCCTTGTTTGCTCCTTGAGAAGAAGTAAACAGAAGGTTAGTCAGGGTTGTGTAAAAAGTCACACACCATGAGAAAAAGGACAGGAATTCCAGCCTGACTGAAAATCCAGCTGGAGCTGGGCATCTGGATGGCCAAACTCAGGGAATCTAGAGCCTCTGACACCTCTGTGCTCACACAAGGTTGTGTGAAACAAAGGAAAGAATGGGACCTGTGTGCTTTGTGCTACAGGGACAGCTCAGGTGCAACAGGCCATGGACATGGTCCCAGTGGGGCAGCACCACAGCCAGGTACTGCTTGCTCTGTGGGACTGGGATTCTAACAGGATTTGCACTGGTCAGGGGCTTAAAGAGATGTTCAAATATTTGGCTTGGGATTTTGGGCTTAACCTCTGAAGTCTGCAGCTGACTGCTCTGGTTTCAGAGTACCTGAGCATCCTCAGAGCCAGCAAGGTTGAAATTACTTCCTTCTCACCAGAAGCAAAACTCCCTGTGAGTTCATGATGCCTTTTTTTTTTTTTTTTTTTAATAAAGAAACAGGGTTGTCTTCTGAAACAAGGCAGGGCCACCAGCTTAGGACACACACCTTTGGCACCTCCACCTGCTGTGCTTCAGCTTCCTGGCCCAGGGAATTTTTTGAGCTGTCAGAAAAGGCTGCTCCATTCTCCTGTGAGCACGAAGAAGACAGTCACTAGGCCTGACCATTTATGCACACAGTGCAATTCTCATTATACAGTTCTGCTCAAAGAATTTATTGTACTGAACTTTTCCAAAATTAGTTAATAGCTGCTATTTCTACCATTTCTTTCCTGATACAGGGAAGGACCTTGTTGTAGGATTCATCTTACACCTGAATATGCATCTATGGGCAGAGTTCAGGCATGGAGCACACGTCTTCTGCTGCCATTAGCTCCAATTTCATTGCTTTTCAACATTAATGAGCCTCATATTCTCTAAATACCCTTTAGCATGAGTGAAGATGGAATAGATATTGCTTAAGTATTTCTTCAATATTTCCTCAATATGAGACACAAAAATAAGTTTTATTCTTTATAAAGATTATATTTGTCTCCTTAGTACAATATTTCATATTTAATATTAATCTCTCATTTATGCTTAGTGATTAAACTGCAATCTATGCTGATTAATAAACATTTTAATTAATCATTCATTCATTGTGGGAGTTTACCAAATAATAATTAAACTTTCATCACACAAGCTACTTAATGCTCCCTTGACTGGTTTTAGCATCCTTTCCAAACATTAACAATTTCTTAACATGTTTTAAACGGAACATTTGCAAAAAGTGGAACCAATAGACACACTTAGATCTCTAATACTGGGGAAAACTGCTCACTATAATTTCACCACAGTTCTCATTGGTTTCATTTCTGTCATTCTGTGATGCCAACATAAAGGAATCATTTCTAATTTTTCTCTCAGTCTCGGAATGAGCTGGCTCCTGCAGATAACTTGGCTCTTCTACTGGCAGCATTTCTGTATTAATAGAAAACCAAGGTTGAAGAGACATTTACTGTGAATCACTGTCCTTAATAAAAACCCACTGAAAACCAAAAATCACACCCAAGTTCAGAGTCTTAAAGAGGAAGAGCTAGAATAAGCAAATATTGAAGAAACATCATTCCCAACAGGAGCATGGAAGAAGAACCTTCCAAGGCAGGTTTTCCTTTTCTGAAAGTTGACCTTTATGGAGTCACAGGAGGAGGGTTTGTTAATTAATTTCTGAGGCAGGTTAAGTTCCCAGCAGAGCAAAGGAGTGAAACTGGATACATCCTTCTCAGAAGATCTAAAATGGAACATTTCTTCTTGCCTGATATTAACCAAACACATCATCCAGATACAAGTAGAACTATTTACATTAATTTGGAATTTTGGAGAGCAGTTTGATTAAGCTTAGAATAAGTGGAAAGGTTGTTTTTTTTAATTATATTAATTAATTAATTATATTTTTATTATATAAAAAAGAAAAAAACACAAGCAACATTACCCAAATGGCAGTTTCAGAGATAAAAAGAGAAACCAAAGATGAAACCAAAATATCTCCTTATGCCACAAGGAAGAAAAGACTTGGATTTAATTTAATTTCTAAGAAACAAAAGGACACAAAGTAGTAATTTGTGGAATACTGCATACAAACACCTCTTGTGTCTCTCAAACATTATGTAGAATGGAAAATACTTTCTAACAGCTAATTCTGCACAAGAGAATTAAAGTATTACCTGTAGTATCTTGCTCTTGTCTCATTTCTTTCATTTCAGACATCCTCTGTATTCCATTTGCTCTCATCTTAAATCTGTCAGTCTTGAAGCACTTTTCAAACAACTGAAAATAATTATTTTTTTCTATGTTTGCTTTCAGAATATTATGTCAGATTATTTGCAAACATCAACACAAATATATGAATATGAGCTGTATGTTAATGATTGCAACCCAGAATTTCAGTATTTGAATTAGGTCACTCTGAAAATCTGCAAATTTTTTTGTTTGTTTTTAAGCAATAGCCTTCTGCAGCTCCAACATGAATTCTGTGAAAAAAACATCTTAGGAGCAGCTTGGATAATTTTTCTTGAAGCCAGCCAGTAAGGAAGGATGAAAGAAACATCTGCAGTTTTCATTCTCTTAAAGAGCAAGCTGTAATTCTGCAGCTGGACTCTAAGTGGTGAAGCTGTGCTGCTGCGGTGAACCCTCTAAACACATTCCGATATTCTAATAATAATGTCTGATGTACTTTTAAAGTAAATATAAACAAAAGATGTCTCAAATTGATTACAAAGAGGAAACAAACCGGGAAACAATACAACAAATGAGAAAGTATAAAAGAAATTGACAGAAAAGTAAAAAGTTGTGTCTCGGTATAAGATCAGTTAGGTGCCAGCCTGTGAAATGAAACATCAGCTCTCATGTTCCTTTTGTAATTTTTCACTTGTTGGCGTGCAGGAGGTTAAGGCCATGACCCCACAGATGATGAAACAGTTAGTGATGGGTGTGCAAACCATCAGGTGTCCAGCTGAGCTGTACTGCAGAGCAATGCTCAGTGCACACCTGCAGCCAGCTCCAAGTTCAGATCAAACAGAGTCTGCAAAACCTCTCTCAGTCAGATCCCAGCTCTGCAACAATCCTGGAACCTACACAGTGCCATGGACCCCACAAGGAACTGATCTTTACCTTCTGCAGCTGAGCATGGAGCATAGGCTGTGCAGCATGGGACAGGAGTTTATCCACCCCTCCCCACTCCTTCCACATCATCGTTTTCTTGGTCGGGGGAGCGAGGTCCAGCGTGGCCAGGAGGTCGGTGCAGCTGGAGAGCTGCTTGTAAATGGTGTGGCAGCTGAGCTCCTTCTCTTCATCCACCAGCAGCTTCCTCTTCCTTTGTTTTTTTTTCCTCTGGGTGACAGCTACATATAGCAAGTATTAATAACAAGTCTTAAGGTGTATTCCTAGGACATTAGGCACACAAAAAAAGCCCAGTGAATCAACCTGGCTGCCAACCTTTTGAATGCTGCCTAGACTTGAAAATTAAAGTACAAGCGCACAGGCCATTCCTCCGAAATCTTCTATGAAGTTTTCACTCTTTGTACTCTTTTACTGGAAATTCCCTTATGTTTAGTTGTGGAAGACAAATGACTCTTTTAATAAAGAGCTGGGAACAGGAGAACTTAATGAGAACACATGATAGAGCAACAAGACTGAGTAAGCTGTCTTTAATCCATCAGGAAGTAAAGAGCTCCAGGAACTGCTGATGCACTCAAGAGGTTTCATTACCTCATAATTAATATCTGTATTTGTCATCAGTTTAATCCTTTAGCAATTTAATCAAGATGTAAACACAAAAGAAAGACACAGATTAGTTATATAGCCATAACTTCCTGGATATTATTTGGGCAGGCCGGAAAATTCAAATATTGTAAATATTGCTGTCGACATGAGCTTGTTTATTCATGAACAGCCACCAATGGGATAGGGGACATTTAGATTTCCTCTACAGAGAAAATGTAATACTTTTCACCTTGGATCTTGTTAAAAGTTCACAAACCAATGTTTTCCAAAGGCTTGAAAGTTTTAGGATTGTGATTTTAAATATAAAAGTCACTGATACATCACTGGCAATTATAGTTTTTCAGGTGAATCTTCAATAACACCCCTGAGGCCAAGCTTGCAATGCTACCAGAGCAACAAAACTTGACTTGGTACATGGAAGAAACTGCAAGTGGAAATTTAGGCAGTTAAGATAAATAACCTGAATCTGGGTTTGTATAATACTTAACGTAAAATGGAACTCTGACAGCAGGAGCAGATGAAATCTAAAGTGGGAATAATCTATATTGCACGTATTTTCACTACTAAAAGGCAAACCAAACCAAGTTAATGTAAACATTCATCAGAAACTGATCAACGTCTGACCTGTATCATCAACTGGCTCAAGCACAAATTCTTCTTCCTGGAACAAAATTGTTGTCTCACTCATTGTGTGGTTTACGTCCTTAACCACGGTGTCTGCACAGTTGGACTCAGCTGCAAGAAAACCCAGTATATAACTCAAATTAAAAAAAAATTACAGTATGGACTGATTTCTCAATCACACAACAGAGAATGATACCAGACAAAAACAGTGAGAAATAAGAAACTGTAGTTTTGTTTATAATCTCACTTATGTTCACCAGTTCCCTCTCATATTCTGCCCTGCACACATCCCTTCACTGATCCCAGAATGACCAGGCTGTAGCAGAGACAGAAGAACTGATTTGGGGGAAAACCCACACAACAGAAAGTGTTTAGTTTCAATCTCTATCTGTTTCCAGTTCCAGGCAAGTGCATGGCAGTGTGGACATTTCTGTCAACAGAAAAGGAACAAGTGGCACCAGCAATAGAGCGATGAGAGGCAAGAGCCACTCTATCCCTTTAAAGCTGTTCCAGAATTCTCTGTTTTAAACTAACACTCTGATGGGGAAGTAAGGATTTAAGATGGCAAAATTTTCTCAGAAATAGTTATCAAAGCTTAATTTCTTTCATCAACGTCAAACCAAAAGAAGATTAACAACACCTTTATGAGCTACTTAAGTGTCATTTGTCGCAGAAATATGAAGCCAGATATAGAAGCACAGAACCGTTTCTGTTGGAAAAGACCTTTAAAGCTCTCACTAGGAAAGTTCACTGTTACAGGACAGCCTTATTTGTGTTTCTTTCCCCTTCAAAAGGGACATCACACTGTGAGCAGCAGGGTGGACCAACAGCATATCCAACAGGATGTCACATGAAGGTGTTTCTAAGCAATGTCAAGTTACAAATTTGGAATCCCTAAATCAAACAAAATTATCCTGAAATGGTGCATGAAGCAGTTTAGGGGGGGAAAAAAAAGCAAAATAGATGAAGAAAGGAAAAAGGCACAAGGATACTACAAAAAGCTGAATGTGAGTGACATTAGGCATTAACACAGGAACAGAGGGTTTATGTGAGATGGAGCAGACACTGCAAACTCACTGGCTGTGCTGTTCTCTGGCAGATCTTGTGACAAAGGACGTGCTTCCTCCACATCAAGAATGTCTTTATCTAGGGCATTTTGCTCATCCCTCAACAGGATTTCTTAAATACAAAACACATAGTTCTAATCATTCTGAGCCTTAGAAGTCATGAAATAGCCTGATACAGCCTAATGTTAGTCAAGGTTAATTCTCTGCAAAGAAAGCAAGCTCAGCTTCTGCAGATGGCTGTCAGTGATACGGCTGTCTGCAACAGCACACAAAGGAGGGGATTAGCCCCAAGTTTGAGATTATCACCCTTTTTTTGAAAATTATGGCCTTGATAGTGTTAACAGGTATCAATCTGTATGGTTCATATGAATACTCTAAGCCATAATGATGTAGAAGCTACTTTGCTGCCTTTGTTATTACAACAGTAAGGATTAAAATGCTGCACCATTTTACCTTTGAAAATAAAAATTAAATTGTTAAACATTAAACATAATTTTAATGCCTTTAACTCTAAAATAATGAAACACAGCCTTTAAATCAATTTGATTTGGCAGTTTCTAAGTGACTATAGATTTAGTGACAGGTAGGAAAAAAAAGTATGAAAACAACAAATAACACAGAATTTATGTTTGACAACAATCACTTTGGTACTTTCTTGACTGCTTTCCTGTAAGAATAAAAAATTTGGAAAGGAACTGGTTCTGTTTGCCTGTAGCAAACCCTACCAATCATATCTGCAGCATCATCCTCATCCCCAAAATGGTCATCCTGGAAGCAGTAAACATCTTCGTGCAGCACAGATTTGTCTCCACTGGTGCTGGCTGAGTTGGGATCGGCCACCAGACTGTTACTGCTCGTCAGGACACTGCCCTCAAAGAAGCTCTGTCTCCTCAGTGCATCTGCTTCTTCATCTGAGGGAACACACAATTCCTGATCCCTCATCTGCACGAGTTTTGGAAAGCCAGATTTATTAATTTCCTAATTTTTCAAGTAATTTTTAAAATATTGCAAGACATCCCATACCTCATAATATAAACAATGTTATCTAATTTAGTAAAAGCAGGAAATGTTTGGTTTGGTTCTCAGTCTCTGACACCAGATTATATTGCTTACACAGAATTTTAAACCTAAGACATCATGATAGGCCAATCAACAAAAGCAAAAAACAAATGCACTTTTAATCACAGCTTTTTCACACGTAGGAAGGGCCCACATAAAAGTTTCACATAAAACATTCTTCCCCTTATGAAATACTTCCAATTTCTCAACTTCTCTCACCAAAGTTTCTATCACAGAGAAGTATACTGCTTTCATAATCCTCTGCAAGTGTGATTTCTTCAGCTCTACTCTGATTCAAGGTAAAATGTTCAGCAACATCAATGGCCCTGATGAAAAAAATATTATAAAAATATAGGGTGAACTGAAACCCATTGAGCATTCAGCTGGAACGTGAAAACTTGTTTCTAAACAGCCTTCAATCCTGGCATTTTATCACAAGCCCCCATATTTCTCCACTCTCTTTTGCAAGTAAACTTGGGGGTTTGTGATTTTGTTTTTGTGTACCTTGTCAGAAGGCAACTAATTAGTGAAACATCATTTAAATAAAATGACACAACTCTTTGGGCAGGCAGAAAAAACACCTTCACAGAGTCAGCACACTGAGGCACTTTATTAAAGTGTATTATATTGCAGCTGTACTTAGAAAATAAACTCTTACTGATGCCATCAAACCACATTTATGAGGAGGTACAGAGCAACCCTCAGTGGAAATCTCTTGTCCTGTACCTTTGGGGCATCAGAGCCATCAGAAACATGACTTAGCCTCCTGCTTTTTATCAGTTTTCTACATTAATGCTGCTTTGTGTCAAAAAAGCCTAAGAAATATGCTGGCTTTTTCTCAGGAGCCAGGCTGACTATTGCAGATAAAACACCCCAGCCCCAGAGAGCAGTGGAGCAGAAACAAAATGAAGTTACCCACTGGAACAGTGCAACACTTTGTGGTTACTGGCCACATTTTTCAGGATTAATACTAATTTTTATCTCTTCTCTTGAGGTTCAGAAAGCTGTTTGCATCCTTCACTCAGACAATTTAAAATCCTGAAGTCTAAGTTCAAGACATTATTTCATTGTGAAGGTCTGTTGATTAAAGGACTGAGGAAAGCTACCAAAGCACAACGCCTGTGGCTGTAGCCTTGCAGAGCTCAGAACTCAGGAGCATTCAGTTATTAAATCAAAACAACCCAATCTCAGTCTTGATCAGATAACAGCAAGTATGACTTTTACTTCTGAAAATACTAAAAGCATGAATAAAAACTAAGGAAGCATTTACTTTACATCTGGTAGTGGTGTTTCAAAATCATGAAATTCTTCAGGCAGCGTAATGGACTGATAAGCAGCCTCAAAGTTCTCTTCTGGAAGGTCAAGAAGCCCTGAAATAAACAGACAACATAACAAAATAAGTATCAATAAAATACAAGTAGTGTTCCTTCCCTAGTAGGTATAATAAGCCAATAAATCTGTCAGGAGGGGCTGCTGCCATTCTAAATCAAAGAAAGGTAAAGCTTAGGCACCCAAAAGTGGAATTTCAGTTTCCATGTCCTTAAGATGATCTATTTTTTACAGACACAAAGGAGTCTGCTGCAACAGGACTTGAAATATGTAAGTACTTGTGTTGGTGAACAGCTGTTTTAAGTCCCTGGAAGGTTCTCCCAGCTGACTTTTAGGCCAGAGTCTTTCACAGCACCACAAATGAACCAATGTGTTTTCCTTTCCTTTGCTCTGTCTCTATAACACTGTTCTCCAACATCAAATAATTATGTAGTCAGATTGAAATTACTTGGGAATCAGAGAATCCTGGGGAAATTCATGTGAGAAGAGATTTCTCAAGGTCATCCAATCCAACCTTTTGCTTGTAACAGGGTTAATTTCAAAGTCAGATCACTTTTGACTATTTCTGTTGATGGAGATTTCACAGCATCCCTGAACAGCCTCTTTCAGCATTCTACCACTTCTACTGAGATTTTTCTCCCCCCTTTTATCTAGGTAAAGTCTCTGTTGCCACAGCAGTGACTGTTGTGTGTTTTTGAGCTGTGTGGTGCTCTCCAAGCTGCTATAGGATCTATCTCCAAAATAGTCACAAGTTGTGGCCAGCAGATTTCAGTTGGATATTCAGGAAGAATTCTTCACTGAAAGAGTTTTCAAGCCCTGGGACAGGTTGCCTAGGGAAGTGCTGGAGTCACCATCCTTGGAGGGATTTGAAAGACATGTGGTATTTGGGGACATGGCTTAGTGATGGCCTTGGCAGTGCTGGGTGAACAGTTGGGCTGGGGTTTGGAGGGCTTTTGGTTCTACGACTCTCTAATTCTGTGATCATATCCTTGAGAATAATGTAGAGTAACAGTCACTATTTTGCAAACAGACCAGGTCACAAAGCACATTAAAACTGGCTGTAGACACTGGTGTTCTCAGGCTTTTTTTAGACAACAGTGCTTCCATTTATTGCCCAAGTACGACAAACACAGAGCCTGTTGGAAAAGGCTCCAGTCATCTCAGCTCCCTTCTCCCTGTCTACATGGCTACAGCTCAAAACACAGTCAGGTCTGGCACTGACACTGTTAGACATGTTGTTAATGTCATCAGAAATTAAAATTAATTATCTAGCAGTGGAGGCTGAACCCAAGCACCTTCTTGTAAGCCCACTTAAGATACTGTTTCTGTTAAGGGAGTCAAAGACCTGAAATGGCACTAAATTAAGCCAGACTAAACACCAGCAGCAGGCACTACTATGTTCAGTATCCTTTGGGATCAGTAATGTGTATTTAACAGAAATATCCAAAAAATTAAGTTTAAAAATGAGAGCAGTAAAGGACACAGATAAAAAAAAATGCTGAATTTTGTGTACACCTGGGCGAAAGGCTGTCTTCATTTTGGTCAGAGCTTCACTGCAGTCTGCCAAGAGGTACTTTGCTTTCCTGTGGTAAATCCGAACCACCCCCAGGAGTAAGTGTCCAGAGGTTCGCAGAGCTATAGCAAACTGTGAGGATATTAAAAAAAAAAAAAAAAAAAAAAAAAAAGTTGTTCAGGAGTTTGTGTTTTTGGCAAAAATATTACAATATTACACAGAAGTAATAAAATTCTCTAACAGAGATCAACACCTCCACCCCACGACTTTCCAGGGGATCACTCCTCATGCCACAGCCTACCTTTGGGGAGAGGATTTTTTGTACGGTGGCCTCTAAATTGCACTCAAAGATATGTGCCTTGGTGAGCTTCTTCTCCCAGTGGGCAGCCAGCCAGATTTTGGCCAGCGGGCCCCGCTTATTGATGAGCAAATTGACGTAGAACATGGTGCCTGGCCAAAGGTGTCAGGGCAGCCCTGACAAAATTCCCTGAGCTCTTCCCTTTGCAACAGGAGATGGGTCCTGGGGCTCCGAGTGGGATTAGGGATTTAGTGCAGTCTGAGGGGATGGGGACCCAGTTGGGTGCTGTGGGGAAGGGGGAGTTTAGTGGGGTCTGAGGCGATGGGGGGGACACAACCAGGCACTGAAGGGGAAGAGAGGATTTGTGGGATCTGAGGGGACAGGGCGCCCAGACAGATATTGAGGGGATGTGAGGATTTAGTAGGATCCAGAAGGGCTGGGATCACCCGGCTGGGCACTGAGGGAATGGGAGAACCCTGAGAGCACCGAAGGAATGAAAGGATTTAGCAGGACCCTCAGAGGGCAGGGGGGATTTGGCAGGATCCTTAGGGCATGGATCAGGGTAGATTTAGTGCCTGAGGGGACAGGGGGATCCAGTCAGGCCCTGAGGATTTAGGAGGACCCGAGGGGCCGGGGTGACCAAGACGCTGAGGGGACAGGGGGATTTAGCGGGATCTGAGGGGACAGGGGGGCTGAACAATGCCAAGGAGGGGCGCGTTGGATTTAGCGGGATCCTGAGGGATGGATGCCGCTGAGGGGCCCTGGGGGGATGAGGAGCCCCGCCCGGCTCTGGGGGCTCTGCGGGGCTCAGCAGGCGCTGCGGGGCTCGGCGGGGCGGGCGGACCCTCCTCAGGCCTCAGCCCAGGGCGGGAAGGCGCCGCGCGGGTCCCGCCCCTGGGGCCGCTGTGGGGCAGCTCCGGCCGCGGCCCCGCCGGGCCCGGGTCCGCCCGGCACGGCCCCTCACAGCCCCGCACAGCCCCCGCCGGGCCCGGGTCCGGCCGGCACGGCCCCGCACAGCCCCTCACAGCCCCCGCCGGGCCCGGGTCCGCCCGGCACGGCCCCTCACAGCCCCCGCCGGGCCCGGGTCCGCCCGGCACGGCCCCTCACAGCCCCCGCCGGGCCCGGGTCCGCCCGGCACGGCCCCGCACAGCCCCCGCCGGGCCCGGGTCCGCCCGGCACGGCCCCGCACAGCCCCCGCCGGGCCCGGGTCCGCCCGGCACGGCCCCGCACAGCCCCCGCCGGGCCCGGGTCCGCCCGGCACGGCCCCGCACAGCCCCCGCCGGGCCCGGGTCCGCCCGGCACGGCCCCGCACAGCCCCCGCCGGGCCCGGGTCCGCCCGGCACGGCCCCGCACAGCCCCCGCCGGGCCCGGGTCCGCCCGGCACGGCCCCGCACAGCCCCCGCCGGGCCCGGGTCCGCCCGGCACGGCCCCGCACAGCCCCCGCCGGGCCCGGGTCCGCCCGGCACGGCCCCGCACAGCCCCCGCCGGGCCCGGGTCCGCCCGGCACGGCCCCGCACAGCCCCCGCCGGGCCCGGGTCCGCCCGGCACGGCCCCCGGCAGGGCCCTGCCGCTGTAAACCGCTCCCTGCTCCTCCCTGGGGCTCAGCGGCGGCACCCACACATCCCCGGGAACGCGGTGCCGCACCCCTCATTCATAAGAGGGGAGAGCAATCTTACTCTCCCCATTCATCTCTCCTTCTTCCTTTCCTCTCCTCCTCCCAACCCCTTGCAGCCTTGGCATTCTGAGAGCCCGTTTGCAGACACCGCCCCATCTCTTTCTCTGCAGGTGAGCAGCTCCTGCGTGCCTCCAGACACGTCTGATAAAACTCCCCTGGTGGAGCAAATTTGCAGAAGAAAAAAATCACAAACAAACAAAAAAACCACCAAAAGGGCAAAAACCCCCAACCAACCAACCAAAAAAAGCAAAACCCAAAAAACCCACAAACAAACAAACAAACAAAAACAACAACAAAACAAAAAAACCAACGACAACAAAAAAACCCCCAACCAACCAAAAAAACCAAAAACAAACAAACGAACAAACAAACCAAACAAAAAAACTCCCCAAAAAACCCAAACAAACACAAAAAAAACCAACCCCATAGCCTCAGATTGGACCTCTGTGCAGGGGGTGAAGGCAAAAGGTGCACAGCCATCCATCTCTGTCAGCTCCAGCCACCCCTGAGAGAAGACAGTATGTTTGCACACTTAGGTGTCACCAACCAGGAAAAAAATAGTTTGTCACCCTCCGCTTTCTGCTTTCCATGCTTTTTATTCAGGCAGAAAACAGTGAGGCTCCCGTTGCTCCCAGGCACAGCCTGGAGCATCAGCTGTTGCCGTATCACAAGGCACCTGTGGTTTTCCCTGTCTCCCTGGTGTTAGCTGAAGATAACGAGATCTTAATTATCACCAGAAAAGTGCTGAGCCTCTTCCCAGTGCGGCTCTGCAGCTGGCCGTAGTGGCAAGCAGGGCTCCATCCCTCCAGCTCCACCCCTCCAGCTGCCTTTGGGCAGGGGCTCAGACGTTTCGGGAAGGAGAGGGATTTTTGCTACAAACCATCCTTGGAGTGGTGTATCCCCAACGGGGACTCAGAGAAACCTCCCACGAGCCCAAGAGCAGGTATCCACTGCTCTTCCAGGGCACTAAACCTGTCTGGGAACTCTATGCCCTGCAAGAGGGGAACCACCCTCACTTATGCCCACTGTGCAGCTCCAGCCCTCCCCAGAACCAAGACTGATGTCCAGCCCTGCCTGCCTTGCTGGTGGCAACAGCTCCCAGGAGTAGTTTGCTGGATCAGGAAACACTCCTCCCCTCCCCAATCCATGGGGAACACTGGGATATTGTGTCTGGGTTACACAGCGACTGGCAGTGACAGGCAGGGAGGCTGTGATGTGCTGGACACCTCTGGTCCTCCCAAACTGCTGGATTTCTTGGTGATGTAGAACCAGCTCCTGAATTACCCGGCTGCTTTTTCCCTGACCTCCGAGTCACCTTGAGCTGTGCTGGCTGCGGGTGCTCGCTCTGCCATGGGATGCTGTGAATGCTAAGGAGGCAGGAATGAAACCTCACCTCGGTGGTGAGGCTGGATGGGGGTCAGCACTGCCAGTGGGCTCCAGACAGCTGTGCACTCCCCAGTTTTGGGCTCTGCTGCACAGGGCTGTGTTTGGGAACAGAGCCAAACACAGTGAGCCTGTCTAGCTCCATCACATTCCTACTCCTGCTGTCTTCTGCCTGCCTGAGGCTCCCATTTGCTGTCCCTCCCATCCATGTTCAATCATTTCATCTGAGGAATGACATGTACCCATCCCTGTTTCCCCGTCTGGCTCCTTCACCCTGCTCCATCTCCCAAACTCCTTCCCTCCCTCCTCTTTCTTTTTCTTTCCAAGTCGTCTGTCTCTCCCCTCCAGCACTCCTGCAGTTTCATTGTGAATTTTGGCAGTGCTCCCTCTGACCTTGGCTGTCTCCCTCCTCTCTTTGCTCCTGCACTGGCAGCACAGATCTTGGCTGTCTCAGTCTCTCCTCCCTTTCCCTTAGTGCCAGCACCTTGGGGATTCAGTGGCCTTTGCCAGTCCCCAGACTCACGCTCAGCCACTTGGGATCAGGCTAGTGAAAGTTTTTGGGCTACCCTGAGGCCCCTTCAAAGGCCTGAGGTCCCCTCCAGCTCCCATCCAGCAATGGGATGGGATCCTGGGGATGCAAGCAGTGATGCCAGCAGGACACATCCCTCCACCTCATCCATCACAGGTGGCCTCTCAAGCACTGCTGTGGGATTGGGGTGTAGGAGCAGTCCTCCAGGCAGCACAGAGCCCTGACCCCACAGCAGGCTCAGCCCTGTCCCTGTATGAAGGCAGGTGGGAGCCACAGCATGAGTGCCTCTGCTTCTGCCCACAAATCCCTATCTTGGCCAGGCTCCAGGCCTTGGCATCCCTGGGTGCACAGGCAGCCACAGGGCTTGGGTGCTCCAGAACAGAGGGCTTGACCACAGCTCTGCTCAGGAGCAAACTGGTGGCAGTTCTGTCTTCCCAGGGAATTTGGCGATGGTGAGGCAGCAGATCTGCTCCTGCCCATCTGTTCACAGCGATATGCCCGCCTGCTCCAAATCCATCTTTCCTTGCTGATTTGGGACAATCTGTGTCCCATGACCTACTTGTCTCCAAGCATCTCCTGCCTTCCTGCGGAGTGGGTTGGTACTAAAGTCTCTGTAAATGTAGTTAACATGGCAGGATGCACTTACATTTATTTTTAATTCTGCTTCTCTCTCGGCCCACTTCTGGCTGCATCTCTGGGGACACTGTGGTGGGAAGCCTCTTTGTTTCATAGAGTCACGGAATGGTTTGTGTTGGAAGATACCTTACCAGATGAACTCCTCCCAAGCCCCCTGCCATGGCAGCTCCATGCCCCTGCTGCTGCTCAGAGACTGAAGGTGCCATGTGTTGGTCTAGAGGGTTCCAATCAGCACCATGGATAGACACTGTGCCTGGACAGGTGCTGAGCCAGGATCACCTCAGAAAACACAAATGCACCTCTTTATTTGTGTGGCACCCCCTAAAACTCTCTGACCCTTTTTCATCCATTTTAGCTGTATCTAACAGAGACTTCAGAGAAAAGCCCTGCCCTGTCATGACACAGGTGGCAGGAGACTCTATTCTGACATCTCCACGCAGAACAGTGCCCAGACACTATGGATAACACAGAGCCCACTGCAGCTGCAGAAGAACCCACTGTGTGTGGGGACAGGGTTCCAGACACGATGGGGACAGGGTGCAGGGCACAAGGGGCATCCTTGCAGCCCCTGCACTGAGCTCACCCAGCGCCTGCAGCACCGGGTGTGCTTGTGGAGATGCTGGAAGCATGTGAAGGTGTTGAAGGAAATGGCAATGTGATGGACAAACCTTCCCGGCAGTTGTCAGCAGCCCACCCGCTATTGCTTGGGATTTACATCCACATCTCCAGGCACTGCTCCAAATGTGGAAATAGACCACGTTTTAACAAACGAGGGAAAGTGTGTGGCTGCCAGCAGGTCGCTGCTGGGGCACGTGCCTGGGTCTAGTGCCAGGTCAGGGAGAAGAGTGCAGGCACTGACATGAATGCTCTGGGGAGAATGGAATAAATAATTGTGTGTGTGTGTGTGTGAAGAGGGGACATTATGCCATGGGACTGCAGTGGGACTGTGGTGGGACTGCAGGGGCCAGGAGCCCCTCTGTCCCAGGCTGGGGCATATCATACCTAGCCCAAACCCAGGTCAACTCCCACTTTCCCCGGGAATTTGGGGACAGGCTGGGCAACGTTCCCATGGGACCCCCCTCTGCCGTCTTTGGTGCTGGGGATGCTCATCCTGCAGCCCCAGGGTCCCCAGCCCAGCTCCGCCTCGGGTCCCCCAGGGGACTGCTGGTTGTGGGGGGCACGTCCTCCAGGCAGACCCCACACAAAACCCACCGTGCTGCTCTGTCCTGTCCAAAGCCCCTCCCCACGCAGCCCCCCGGGGTGCCCACGGAGGGTCCCGGTGCTGTCGAGGGGGGTGCACAGAGAGGTCCCTGTTGCAGGGGGTACGTGCACAGCAGGTGCCGGTGTGCACCCGGGCGTGTGCCCCCCGTACGTGTGTGTGTGTGTGTGTGTGGTGTGTGTGCGTGTGCGTGCGGCGGCCGTGCGCGACAGCCGCTCGGGGCACCCACCGCCCGCCCCGCGGCGGCACCGGCACCGGCACCTGCCCGGGGAGCCGGGGTAGGCGGGGGTAGGCAGCCCGGCGCGGGGGACCGGGAAGGGAAGCGGGGCAGCTCGGTGCGGGCATCGGCAGGGAGGGCAGACCCAGCGGAGAAGCGGGAGCGGAGCCCGGTGCACGGAGCGGGACCACAGCCCGGTGCGGGAGCGGGGAACCGGAGGGCAGAGCCCGGCGGGAAAGGAGGGACCGGTGAGGGGCAATTTAGTGGAGTCACAGGGACACGGGTCCCCACAGGGGGCTTCAGACGGATTTGGGAAGGTGGGTCGCGTGGTGGGAGCCTGGTTTGGGGAGGAGAGAGCCAGGTGGGACAGCCCGGTTCGGAGAGGCAGGTGCCGGGTTCAGGGAAGGGGAGCAGCCCGGTCTGGGGGCCGGCTCCGAGCAAGGGGACAGTCCGGGCGGGGTCTCAGCTCTGAAGGCAGCCCGGTTCGGCTAAGCGGGATCCCAGGAGAAGGAGCAGCCCGGTTCGGAGACCCGCGGGGTGGGGTTGGCAGCCCGCTCAGGGGAAGGGACCCCGGGGAGGGGAAGCATCCCGCCCGCGGGGTTCGGCTCCGGTTTGGGGAAGCGTCCCGGTTCAGGACCCGTCTCCGACCCAGAGGAGCATCCCGTCCCGGTTCGACCGCTCACCTTCGGCAGCGCAGGCCGGCGGTTCCATGGCGTCCCCGCGGGCGGCGGAGCTGCGGAGCCCGGACGAGGCGGCGGCGGCGGGTGCGGGGGCCGGTGCGGGCGCGGGGGGGCCGGTGCCGGCGGGCCCGGGGCTGGCGCTGGCGCTGGGCTGCGCCCTGGGCGGCGCGGCGCTGGTGGTGCTGGCGGGGGCCGTTCCGCGGGCGGCGCGGCCCGACCCCACGGTGCCGGCGCGGCAGATGGAGCGGCTGGAGGCTCGGGCAGCCCGGCTCCGCGCCCGCCTCGACCGCTGCACCGTGGCCGGGCTGGCGCTGCTGGCCCTGGGCGGGCTCCTGCTGGCCGCCCTGCTGCTGGCCGCCGCCGCCGCCCGCCGCCGCGCCCGGGCCGCCCGCCGCACCGGCGGCACCTATGGCTCGGTACGGCTGCGGCTGCGGAGGGTGTCAGCTGAAGGGACGCGGGCGCTGCTCGAGAGCCAGCTGAGCCCCCCACCCCAGCCCCCCGAGGGGCCCGGCTCCTAGCCCTGCACACCCCAGGGACCCCCCGCCGCTGGCAGAAACGGGGTCTCCTTGCTGCACTCCAACAGCGATAACATTGGGTGAAACTTCACCCACGCCAGCCTTCAGCCACCATTCTCACCTCCTTGAACCCTTCCTGAATGGTGCTCCAGCCCAACAGCACCAGACTGATGAGGCTTTGGGGTACTCCAACAGACTGCATGGCCCTGGCCTGGGTTGCTCCCCACCACCAGCACTGGGACAGCATGACCTTGGGACCTCCTGTCGCCTCCCAGCACCTTCCTGGTTGGGATCCTGCCACCAGCATCTGGCAGTGGCACAGTCAAGGCAGCCATGGGATTTCTGTGCCATGGTCGGTTGCAGCCTGGGCTGGATGTGAGGCTGAGCTCCTTCCCACAGCCAGGACCTGACTGCTCTTCCGACAGATCCGTTTCTGCCATCAGTGACCATTTGTAGCAATAGTTTCTTGTAAAACTCTGGCACAGAGCTGGTGCTTGCACTGCTTCGGGCAGAAGAGGAGGCAGCAAGCATGCCCACCACCCGTGGGGTGGGGTCCAGCCCCCTGCCACCCCCAGCCCTCACAGCCCACCAGCTCTATTCTGCACAGCAGGACGAAGGCCAGGACACATACCTGCACCGTGCCAAGCATCCCGTTACCACCAGCAGCCCTGGAATGGCCTCTTCAAAAACCATGGTGCTCCCTACAGAAGAGAGTGGATGATTCTCAGTGCCTCGAGGTGACGTGGTGGCTGTGTTCCACACTGGCCTGGCAGTGCTGCTGCTGCTGGGGTGTCCCCATGCTGGCCTTTCTGCTGATTCAAGGGCCGTTGTCTGTGGTGTGAAGGCAAAATTGCATCTCGGGAATTAAACATGAAGCGTCATTAAAGCACAATGTTCTGTGGAAAGAGAAATGGCTGTGAGCAATGTGCTGGGAAAGGGAAATTATTATCCCACTGGAAAATGCAGACCCACAAAAGGTGTTGTTTATCATGAACTGCCACCAGTTTTCAATCCATTCCATAAGCTACCCACTTCAGACATTGTTAGGCAGGGACAAATCCCTCCAGACAGCTTGACACAAAGAAAAGTGATTTTTACATCTGGTTGCCTGGGTAGGGTTTTATTCCAGGGCTTCCAGTGTCTCCTTGTACGCTAGGAATGGTGTCCTCTGCCCTGTGTTTCCATAAAATGCTTCACAGATTATTCTTCCTGCTGTTGTGAAGGGCCACATGCCACATGCCTCTCTCCCTGTCACATCACCAGCCACGCTCTGTATTTATTGTAGGATCCCAGGAAACAACCTTGAATGACCTCACACCTGCAATCCTGGCACCTAGGCACCTTTCCTTGGGATGAAGCCACATTGGAGTGAAATGGGTGGCTGTGCCTCACTGTCCCAAACAAGCATCACTTGTCCCAAACAGCCCTGGGACAAATGGCTTTAATCAGAGGCTGAGGGGCCAAATGAAGGGTCCAAGGAGAGCAGGGGGGTGAAATGTCATTGTGGCTGTCACCGAGCTGCTCTAGGTTGGAGGGGGAGGTGATGCTGTGGGAGGGAGGGAAGGCAGGGAAGGAAAGGGAAGAAGAGAAGGGGAGAAAGGGGGAGTTCTGAGTCTTCCCAAGCAAGGCTCTGCCTTGAAAGGGCAGATGTCCCTCCTGCAATTCAGCACTGGCCCTGCATTTCTGGATTAGAAAAATAAACCCGTTAGATGAAGAAATCATCTTTATCCCTTTTTTGTTGCTTTAAATAAGATGGAAGGAGTGTTTTCAGGATGAAAAGCTGAGCCTTTGAAGGTTACAGCTGCTAGGCACCTGCTGTATGTGGGGACAAGAAATACTCCCATGGATAAGGGCATGAGGCTGCTCAAGAAACTGCAGGAAGGGGCTGGTATTGCTTTGTCAGCACATTGCTGGACTGTGCCTTGAGTCCCTGCAGGACTGGGGGGAAGCCTCTACATGGAGGGAGATCTATTTACAATGAACAAGCTGTGTCAAGAAGGAGCGCCATTAAAGAAGATTCCCCACTGAGAATTCCAGGGCTGGGATGTGATCTTGTACACAACCTCCCCTAGGCTGAGGTGTAGGGTGGCTGTGGCAGAGAGACATGGAGCTGTCTGACCTGGCTGTCCCTTCATCACTTTGGCAGGCATTGTGAAAGAGGCACTAGCATGTGGTGCTTAATGTGCAGGGGAGTAGTAGGAAGCAATCCAAAATATTCCAGAGTGCTGAAAAAAATCTGGCTGGGAAAGGCTGATGCTGCGCAGCCTGAGTGGAATGAGGTCAGTGGCTCTCTAGTCCCCCACTGCTGGTGTTTTGGGGTGTCTTTCTTTGTGCCAGAGGTGAGCAAAGCAAGCAGGGAGGGCCCAGCGTGCCTTTCCCAGTTCCATATAACGGGGGCTGCTTTGTTTTCCTGCTGGGCCACACACACGGCTTCCCTGTACCCGGGATCCAAGGGATGTAGCACCGGCTGCAGGGTAATTAGTGACGCCGGGGGGTTCTGCCATCCCATCGGGAACATACAGGCAGGTGCTGTGGGCTGGGCGGGCTGGCAGATGGCCTGAAGGACTCTCTGGGGATCCTGAGCCATTACCAATAATCCAGTGCCTCTCTTCAAACCTGTAGTGGAAGTGCTGCTGCTGGAGGAGGGAGGCTGAGCCTGTGCCAAGACCGCACACCCAGGCCCAGCCGCTCCTCGCAGCCTCCCCATAAAAATTAACATGGGGTGTGTCACTGTGCTCCCGTGCATGTTAATGTTTTCTGTCGCTTAGGGCAGAAACAGCAGTGCTGGGGACAGGGATACATGGCTGAGGTCCTGAACTGTCCCTCCTGCTGAAGGGAGACCTGGCTCTCAAAGCCACTGTGGAACAAAGCTGCAATGAGGGTGGCTGCCCCCCAGCCATTCTCAGGGAATAGGGTTTGTGCTGGCCACAAGCCCTACAGATGGAATAAGGAATGTGCTTGGGATCACTGATCCTCAGGAGCCACCTCTGCCATGCTCCAGTTCCTTTGGTGGCACCGAAGCCAGCTGTGGCGACAGTTCCCACCGTCCTGTGACATGGAGAGGAGGATCCTTGCCTCCTTTTACCCATCCTTTCTGGAGAGTGGATGGCTCAGCCCTTGGAGCCCAGAGGCTCAGGCAAAGGCCTGCAGCAGACACTTGTCCCCTTTGGAACCCACTCCCCTCCTCTGCCACCTGTTTCCCAGCTGCACACCACGGACCCGCCGGGGCCGGGCGCTGCAGACAAAAGCCGGTTCCTCGCCCTGCCGCAGCCCCTCTCCGCGCTGACTCGCTTTAATTAGCCCCATCAAAGCCGGCTGCGTCTCTCCCTCCTGGTAGGTCGCAGAACATGATTAATTCAGGCACTGAAAACAGCCGCCCCCCGCAGAGAGGGCCTCTCGATGAGGCCAAAGCTGTTTCCTCTCCCCCATCCAGTCTCTCAACCCCAGCAGCAACATTGGGAGCGAACAAAGCTGTGGATAGGCAGGCTGTCCCAGGAGCCAGAGAGGACAAGCAAGAGCAATGGCCTCACTGAGCCCTGGGTCTCTCTCCATCCCCCCTCTGCTGCTCTGGTCATGGGCACTGTCCACAGCCCACCCGTGGGTCTGCAGCTGGGAGTTCCCCTGAAAAATCTCTGGGTAATGCAGTGGGTCTGGGCTCAGAACCAGCCCCTCCACGAATGGGGGTCCATGCATGAGCCCTGGAGAGATGCAGGGGATGCTCCAACTGCTCCCAGCACCAGATTTCTCCAGCTGGCCTTCCCTGCTCCCCCATGTGCAGGGCCCAGGGTGGCACACACCATAACACAGCTTTATTAACTGCATTTGTAGGCAAAGAGGTTTTAAAAAGAAAAAGCCTCTTGGGAGAAGAGATAGATAGGGGGATCCCTTCCCCCTTTTTATTTCTGCCAACGCAGCTGCGTGCAGTGTTCCAACAGCACTCAATGCCCCGGAGAGGCAATTACTGCAGGAGCAGGGCTGGGCTGTTCTCCACTTCATTTTCCTAATACAGTTACATCGTCTTGGAAGAGCACTGCTCTTCAGGGGAAGGTACAAAGCGGGTTCCCAGCGTGGATCCTCTGCCTCGGGAAGGGCTCTGGGGCTTCCCTTTGCACAGTAGGGAACAGAGGGGCCACCCCAGTAAGCACCAGCACAACACTGTTGTCAGGTTTTTATTTCAGTCTCATGAACATTTTTCCAAGAGATCAAACCATGAGAAGAAAAACAGCCTGAGTCCCTGACCAGAGAGATGAGCTGCAGGCCCAGAATCAACAGAGCTGGGGAATCTGTAGGGAAGGGAAGCTTCTAGAGAGAACCCAGGAGCCTGAGCCAAGCAGATCTCACCCATTCCCCCCAAGCCAGCCAGGCAGAGCCACACGCAACAAGACTGGCAGTATAAAATATGTTAAAAAAAATCTCTTTTGCAAAGCTCCCTCCCTCTGACTCCAGATCCATGCAGTGCCCAGTGGGCACCTTCCACCACACTGCCTCCAGGGCTTCACAGACACCCCAGGAATGAAAAACCCATGGCTTCGGGGAAGAGAGGGGGCAAGGTGAGCCAGGAATTCAATCTATGTCTCTTCTCATGCACATCAAAGGCTTTCCTGGTGCTGCTCTTCAAAGCAAGCAGGCACAGCCATACACACAGCTGCTGCTGGAGGTCTGCCCATGGAGACCCTGTGGGTTGGGCTCTACAGCCCTTCAATCAGCACCTTGCTCATACACAGAGCAAGAGAGAAACCCACTCTGTGGGAAGCCCACTCCAGCTGTCCCCTTCAGGAGGTTGCTGTGATTTCCTGCAGAGGAGCAGCAAGGAGCAGCTCCATCTTCACACCCACCATTTGTGGGACCCCAGCAACAAGCTCTGCCACCCCAGAGAAGCAGAGGAGAAATCCCACAGCACCCAGGCCGTTCCCAGAGCGCCGCACCCCACACTCCCACCCTGCTGGGTGCAAACGGCCGGGCACCCTCAGAGGAGCAGAGAAAGAAATGACCTACTACTGCCTCCTCTTCTGTTCTGCAAACAGGGAAGCCTTTATAGCTGATGGGACACATGGGAATGTGGCCCCAAACAGAGAGAAGGAAAATGCTGCTGGAAATATCACGTCCATCAGACGAGGAGTGAAGAGGCAGAGTGCCCCTGCTTCCCAGATTTGTTCATGAGCAGCCACCTGGTGACTCCTCACATGAACATGTCATCGTAGCCTGGAGGGGGAAGGTGGTCAGGATCCGGCCTGGAAAAAAATTCAGAGCAGAGTCAAAAAAAAGTGAGAGCTCAGCCTGCAGCAAGAGGGATGAGCTGGGATGCAGTGGCAGGCTGGAAGCAGACTGGAATACCAGCATGGCTAAGGACCTACCCAGGTCGCCCAATTCCTAAGGGGCCAAAGGGGTCAAATCTGGCGCCTGGTGGAACAGCTCCTGGGGGAAGCCGTCCTGGGATGCCAGATGATGGGTCAATGCCAGGCTGCGGGACACCAGAGCGGAGAGGATCCACAATCATTCCCCCACTCCGACCCCTGGAAAGAGAAAAGGCAGAGAAGGACATGAGATTGGCACCGGAGAGAACTGAAGAAATGCTGAGCATGGGAATACAGTGTTAACCTGGCACATGGCATGTGGGAAGGAAAGCGCCCAGGACCAGCAGTGAGGTAGCCCACAGGAGAAAGAGAGAGAGCCCTGCAAAGAATCCTATTGTTTGATAGGAAGGAACCTCAAAGCTCATTTCATTCCAACCCCCTACCACAGGCAGGAACATCTTCCACTAGACCAAGTTGTCCCAAGCTCCATCCAATCTCAAACGCTTCCAGTGATGGAGCAGCCACAGCTTCTCTGGACAACCAGAGGTGTGGGGTCTCATCATCCTCACAGGAAAGAATTTCTTCCCAATATCCAATCTAACTTGGCCTGCTGTCAGTGGGAGGCGATTCCCCTTTGTCCTGTCACTTCAGGCCCTTGTCTGAAGTCCCTCTCCAGCTCTCGTGGAGCCCCTCTGGGCACTGTAAGGGGCTCTAAGGTGTCCCTGAAGCCTTCTCTTCTCCAGGCTGAACAGCCCCAGCTCTGTCAGCCTGTCCCCACAGTAGAGGTGCTGGCTGTTCCCTCAAGAAGCACCAGACCTGCTGGCCCTTGCTGCAGACCCACGTTCCATCCCTGCTTCCCATCTTGCCCTGCACAGTGTTGCAAGAGCCAGCTGGGCTCCCACAAGTCTTTCCAAAGAACTGCCTGGAAGTCATTTGCTGACCACGGCGGCTCCTCAGAGCTGCCCCACACTGTGAGTGCCATTCCTCATGGTTGGCTTTGTGCAAACGCGGCTGGAGCCTCCGGACACTGCTGCCATCATACAAGTCATTAACAACCATGCTAATGAGTTCCATTAGGCCAGAACAGCTGCCCAAAGTGCCCCGGGACAGCCAGGTCCCATGAGCGTATTCCTGGGAATCTGGGTCTCCATCCGCAGCACTGGCAGGTGTCAGCACACAAATCTGCTTCCATTTACCATCTTTTTTTGTCATTTACAGAGCAACCTCTGATGAAAGGCTGGAGGCAGCAAGAGAAACAGGGACACCCTCCCCCCAGAATGAATTCCCTCTCCTGGTGCAATCAGATTTCCTTCCAGTCCCGCCAGCTCCAGGCTTCTCCTTCCAGCTGAGCAGGGACATTTTTAGCTTTTAGCTTTTCTAGCCAAACCCACGGAGAAACAAGTCTTGCAAGAGGGGAAAAAATGCCATCCCCACAGGAGAGTGGTTCCAAAGAGGAGACTCCTTTGGGCTGCAGGACACTCCGCAACACCACCACAAGCTGGTTATTGTCTGACTGTGTGCTTTTAACTGGAGCAGAAGATGACAGGTTCTCCTTGCCTGACCAAACCAAATATCAAGGATCTATCTGTGAAGCTCAGTCTCCCAGACAGCCCAGCCTCTGCTCAGGCTTTCTCCAAGTGCCTCAGACACCCAAGAGGCTTGCAGCAGGACTTGAGAATCTGTGAACTGGGCTTTCAGCCTCCCCTTCTGCAGACTGCTGGGCTGGAGACACAGCAGCTGGTAACAGTTTAAATTAGAGGCTTACATTCACTTAACGACGTATTCAGCTTTGATTTACTGCAGGAATTACTGTGTGTTAAATGAATACAAGCTGATTATTAAACAGACGCAGATTGCAACCCATCATCTATGCAAGAGACAGGATCTTATTATGATATTAGAACCATATTGAGCTTTAGCAACTGTCAATTGGTCCCTCACAATTTGCACTGAGCAACTGCCCCCACTCAGAGACACTTGGCTGGATAGTGTTCCAGTGGTCTCCAAACACCCCACATCCCCCAAAGGCAGAGCAGGGTGTGTTTCAAGAGCCATACTCACCCCAAAGGGTCCAGGTCTGCTCCACCGACAGCAAAGGGATTCACGGGGGATGGCCTGAAACACGGGACACGGCAAAATGTTAAGGAAGAGCAGAGAAGCTGCGGGGAGCTGTGCCCATGGGCGCTCTGCCATGGCAAACAGTGCAGCACCTGGAAGGCCCTGGGATCTGTGGGACCCTGCATGAGGGGGCTGCCACTGGGAGCATTCCCTGCTCCAGGGTGTTGCTGGATGAGGACACTGATGTGTGTGGCAGTAGTTTGCTGAGATAAAAGGGAGCCCTGTTGTTCTTCCTGTTTCTCCCACTGCTTGGAGCAGGTGCTGTACATGTATACCAGGAGTTTCCATGTCAGGGTATCCCTAAGAAGTTTTGGGCTAGGCCAGGCTCTCCAGCATGTCCCAGAGACACATTCTCACTTCTGATCCAGCTGGGGAAGGTCTGGATCCTTTTCACTCCCCATCCCACGTGTGTGAGATGAGGACCTGATGTTTTGTTTGGGGAGCTGAGCCAGGACCACATTCCCCCTAACAGGGAGCTCTCAGCAGCCACACACTCTTTACTCACCTGTATGGGGCCCTTGTGCCCATTGGCTGCCGGGGAGGGATCCGGAGTGGGTTCTCATCCCAGTGCACATCCTCTTTGGATTCAGGCTCATTTTTGGCCTTTTCTGCAGGGGCCCCGAGGGGAGCAATGATGCCTGAAGTGATTCTTGTCCTCAGCTCCTCGGTGTTCTTGAACACCCTGCAGCAAGGAGAGGGGTGGGGTGGCCATAGCACCAGGACATGGGGTGCTGGACAGGCACAGGGAGGGGACAGACAAGCCCAAAGTGTCCCTGGCACAAAACATGTCCCCCATTGGCGGCACAGAGGGGACAGGAAGGGATAACAGCATACAGAGGGACCAGTGTCTTTACCCCATTTCATATGGGCAAGGTGGCACTCAGCCACTCTCTTCTGCTCCAACCCAACCAGTTTGCACTGCAGGAAAGCACATGACACTGCAGATGTGGCTGAAGCTGTCACACTCCTGGGCAGTGTCCACCCAGCACAATGCTCTGGAAATAAATGTGCTGGCCTGACCTGTTCCCAGGTGGGGTGGCCCTGCCCTGGGCTCCAACCCACGATCCCACTGTCCTCTCTATCTCTTGTGCCAGTGCAGAGGAAGGTAGGGAGAGAGTTCTGGCTGCATTTCAGGGCTGGCCTGGTTTTGTACTGGGGAGTATGTCCTCCAGCTCCTCCCAACCTGATTTCTGCCCCCCTCTCAATGCCTATAGGACATTTGCTCCTGCAGAAAATACCAGGAAACTGAGATTACTTGTGGAAATCGTCCAGGTGCTCTGGGTTGATGTAGTCAGCCACTGCCAAGGTCACATCTGCCACCTTCTGAGAGCTACGATCCTGGAAAAACACAGGTCAAGCCGAGTGAGCAGCTTGGCAAAGCTGGAAGTGAGTGACAGAGAAGATACAACAACAGCCCCAGGCTTGGGATACAAGGAATGGGGCTCACCTTCTTCCTGCCATGTCCCTGTGCTGTGCCTGAATCCCCAGGAGCAAACCCCAGTGTACAGCAAGATTTTCCCTGCTCCCTCTCCCCAGTTCAGGATGCAAAGGGTGAAATACTGAGCAAGGCCACCTGGAGCAGGTGCTTGTTGGAGGCTGCAGAGAAGTCCTGAGCTGGGAAAGGGACAGAAGCAGGGCAGCCCTTCTGCTGGAGTGTTCAAGGCCAACTGTCCCACTGCCCTGACACAGCCAGAGCTTGACCAGCTTCATGCTGGGCCACATCTGACACAAAAACACCCCCTGGGTCTGCCCCATCCTGAGGGACAGACACCACTTCCAGGCACAACAAGCAAAAGCCAACACTTAAGAAATCGCCCCTGGTGTTCTTTTCAGCCAAAGTACCTCAAACCCACGGGATACATGGGTGCTCACCATGACATTGAGGATCATACTGTCCTCCACTGTGATGGCCTTCAGCAGCAGCTCATGGGCATCATCCTTGGACTTGTAGCGCAGTGTATACACCTCCTTGTTGGCCTCCCAGCCAGCAGGCAACAGCTCTGACTTCCTTTCATCAGGACCTGCCTGCAATGGAACAGATGAGCTGCTGAGACCCTGCCCAGGAGCCCAGCATGACCTCCTAGGGCTGGGGATTTTGTCTGGGCTGCACAGGGAGATTCAGGAGGGAACTGAGGTCTTTGGGAGGGGATCCCTCAATGCCTTCCAGATTTTCACAGCACAAGCAGGACTGTATTTCCTACAGGCTAGCCCTGCCTGCTTGCCAGCCCCCCACAGAATCTGCGCTGGAAGAGGACACGACCACTCTTTGCTGAGCAGGAGGAGATCACAAATACCCAGACCAGGAGACAATGCTCTTCCCTGCCAGATACCTTTCACCTCCCCAGAATGATACGGAGCCGTCTGGGGCATGGGAAAAGGGTGTCATCATGTCTGTCCCAGCCCCACATCAGTGCTTCTGGGGGGCCCTGCCCTACCACTGTTCCCTCCTGTGGTGCTGGAGAGAGCCCTCTACTGTGACAGTGCCCTGCACTCCCCATTATCTCCTAACACCACATTAGGCATTATCTCCTAACACCACATCAGGCACTCTCCCAACACCCATCAGGATCCCAATTCACCAGATCCCCCTCTTAGCACTGGGTCCAGAACTAGACTGCCTCACGCTCTGGTATTGCCCCAATACATTTCCTCCTCAGCACTGGACTGGACACCTCCCTTTTATTACAGAATTCTGCCTCACCACTAAGCTCCACTTAGCACTGAACTCTCTTCCCGGAGCCACACTGATCGCACCAGCATCGAGGTCTCCTGTCCTGCGACATTCCATAGACTACCACCGGCACCACGCCCCCAGTACTGGGATCCTCTCAGGGCCGGGATCCTCTCGGTAGCGCCGATATCCCAAGAGCGGGACCCCCCTACAGCACTGGGGCTGCCCAACACCGAGACAGCCCCACAGCCGCCCGCTCCGACCTCCACACCAGCACTGATACCCCTGGGATCCCGCACCGGTCCGGGTGCCCCAACACGCCGGCGCCGCCCGGTTCTCCCGGGCCCGGCAGCGGTGGCCCGGCTCGGCCGCGCGGGGCCGGCGAGCGGCGCCAGGAAAGGCCGAGGCTTCCCCGCGGCCTCCCAGGCCCCCGCGGCGGCGCGGCCCGGCCCGTACCTCGTCCCCGGTGCCCAGGCAGCGGTAGCCGTGCTGGATCAGCTCCCAGTGGATGCCGCAGACCAGAGCGTCCTGCGGACGGGAGATGGCGGGCCTGGCCCAGGCGTACAGCGGCTCCAGGCCGGCCATGGCTGCTCCGGGCCCGGCCGGGGCGGAGCTGGAGCCGAGCCGGGGCCGGGCCCGCACCGCCCCTCGCTAGAGGGCCCCCGTCCGCTGCGCTGGGCCCGGCCGCCTCCTGAGGCCGCAGCGCTGGAGCTTGTTTTGTTGTGCTCGGCCCTGCTGAGCCTCTTCGAGGTCTGCGGTCGGTTTGGGGCCTCCCGGCCAAGATGGACATTGAGGGGCTGGAGGACCAGGAGCAGATGGGGAGCTCAGGGGAGTCAACCTGGAGAAAAGGAGGCTCGGAGAGGGACCTTTTCTCTCTCTACAACTCCCTGACAGGAGAGTGCAGCCAGGGGGGGTCGGGTTCCTCTCCCAGGGAACAGGACAAGGGGAAATGGCCTCAAGTTGTGCCAGGGGAGGTTTGCTTTGGATATTAGGGACAATTTCTTCACCAGAAGCGTTAATAGTGGGCTTGGTTGTGCTGGGGAAACAGTTGGACTCAATGACCTAAGCGGGCTTTTCCAACCTAAAAGATTCCTTGATCCTGTGAAGGGTGTCTGCCCAGCACCATCCAGGTTAGTCACTCTGAGCCTCCTTTCCTGTTCCTGGCTCTTTCTTGTCATCAGAAAAGCATGTGAGTCCATGCAAGGTCTGCTTGTGCTGCCATAACAAGCCTTCATACTGACACCAAAGGGACCAAAGCACCAAACGGCCACTGATAGGTTTATTTCATCCCTCCCGTAACTCCCTTGTCTGGGTCACAGTGCTTTTAACACCTAAATTCCAATAAAGTTGCCATTGAAAGGCATTCATGAGCTCTTTTTCCTTGCCCCTGGGCCAGAGCCAGTGTCTTCAGTGTGGCTGGCAGGAGGCTGGGGCTCGGGACAAAGCCAGGGAACACCATCATCTGCTGCTTTCCTAATCTGAGCATCAGCTCCTTGGGGGATGCTCATCTTGACTTCATTATGCGTCAATTAATTAACTCACACTGCTCTCTCTTTCCATTTCCCTCTCAAGAAGTCACTGAGGCTGAACAACCGACCACAGCCCGGCAGGTCCCATGGGAATCACCACCAGGAGCCACCACACCTCCTGCCATCCTCTGCCACTCCTTTGTTCAGGGAAGACAGCTGGACTCATCAGGAAAGCTGTTGTGGATTTTCCACAGGGCTGGGATTTCAGCACAGGAGCTCCATGAGAGAGGCATCGGATGGGGATGAGTTGGGAACAGCAGGAAATGCCTCAGCCGGAGCTTCTCCATTGCTGAGATGTGATTCAGAGCAGCAGCAGCATTTCTACCCCATGGCTCGGCTCACTCCCAGGCAGCAGCCGTGGTTTCAGTCTTTGATGGCATCCACATTTCACTTTCCCAGCACAGCACAGCCCTGGGTGGGCCAGGAGCCTACCAGTGGCTCCATTCAAATGCCCACTTCTGAGACAGAGTTTGAAATCATAGCTCTCCCTCCAGAAACCTGATCTGGAATCCTGTATCTTACTGCTGCTATTGGACTCCCCTTACGTTCCTGCAGAGCTGCTGCAGGTGCAGGAGCACAGGGTATTTGGGATCGCTGGCATCAGGAGCTGTCGGTGTCTCAGCAGGATCACACAGAAACTCTGCTAAGTGCTTGCCAAGCTTTCAGTTTCCCAGCCAAATTGCTGCCATTGCTGTTCACCCACCATCTGCTCCCCACCCTCTTGCCCCTCACTACATGCTCCCCTCCAGCCCTCAGCTTGTCCTCCTGTGGCCTCACATCCATGTTCATTCTTAATTTATTCTCCCACACCATGTTGTGTCAGCTGTCCTGGACCACTCTGGAGAAGTGACTTTCGGTGCCAAGTCTCCCTTGGCCTGATCAGCCTCTCCATGGGCACGGCAGGAGAAAGCAGGATGCCTCCATGCATCCCCTCACCACAGGACCTTCCTGGGAGCCAGGGCCCTGCCATACCTGAGCCCATGGCCCCAAAGCTGACTGTCACTACATCAAAGCCATTATCCCAGCACCCACGGTGCCATGCTGGCCCACATTGCCTGACTCTCTGTTGTCTCCTTCCTCTGCTCCTGTGCTTCACTCACTCCATGGCTCATTGATGATGAAATCCACTGGCCACATGAAAGCAGCCCCCTAATGTGAGTTAGGGGCCTGCGAACTGCGTGGGAGGTATGGAGAGCCCAGCCCTGGCTGGAATCAACAGCCAAGTCACTAACGAGGTGATGAGGATTGCAGAGCTGGGGCAGTTGTTCTGCAAGTGCGTCAGGGCGGCTGTCGGGCACACTGGTGCTGTTGTTGGAGCAGCTATGTCCTTTTTGTGACTGCTGGAGCCTGGCTGGGAGCAGGAGCAATGCCGTGAGAGCTGAGCAAAGCCCTCAGAGCAGCCAGTACCCTGATGCCTCGCACGTGTTCATGACGATTCACACCCAGCTCTTGCACCCAGGAAGCTGCCCTTGGCCATTTTGCTCCCTCTTTTACCCAGGAACATGATCTGCAGAGACCTGCTCCCTGACAGAGCACGGATAGGGGTGCTGTCCCAAGGGAGGCAGTAGCTGGAGCTATCCCAGCCAGACAGCGGTGCTTGGAGCAGGTAAAAGGCTCCATCAGCCAGGGTCACCTCCGTCACACAAACCGCAGTCTCCCCTGACCTTCATACTTTCTCACTGCCTCACTGCTCCCATTGCATGCGCCCACTGTGGTGTCGTAACGAGCAGAAGAGGAAACAGATTTCCCAACCACCCACCCCGCTGGCAGCCCATGAGCCCTCTGTGCTGGGAATGGCAGCCCGCACGGCCAGGGCAGCTGGCTCACCCCTGTGCAGTGCCGTGCATGCTGGGTATGACCAGAGTTTCACAGGAGAAAGCAGAGAGGGGCCATGGATAATCCCTGGCTGATGTTCAGGTGTTGCAGGCTGCTGCTTCTCTCGGGCTCAGCTTGCTGCTGCTCCTCTCCCATGGATGGGAAAATCCCCCATGCATCACCCAGGGTCAGCAGGGCCGGGTGATGGATGGCACTGGCATGTTTTCTACCAGAATCCCTGTCCTGTTCCAGGCAGGCAGTTTCCTAGCACACAGTGGGAGGGAAAGATGGGATCCCCTGCTGCATAGCAGGGAGAGCCAGCAGCGCTAGAGTAGCTCCTCCACAATCTGCTCATTGCCTCAGGGCTTACTGGCTCAGAAGCCACCTGATTGTGACTGAAATCCCCAGTGCCAAGGGACGTGGACCGGGGCAGGGGTTCCTGGAATGGGCTCTTCCCCTCACTGCCATCATTGCCTTGAGAGGGGAGGTAGTTACTCCATGAAATTTCTGCCTCCCCTTCATTTCTCCTAAATTCAATTCCAGGGAAAGATGACACTGAGGCAGGAGAAAGGGGTTTTTTCTCCGGGGAAGAAATGCAAACCACATGCAGGCAGGCTTGGGCAGGAGGAGGGACTGGGGCTGCGAGAGCCGGCACTCAGCAGCAAGGCTGAGCTAAAGTCAATTAGTGCTTCAGGACTCCAAACACGCCTGAGTGCTGCGCTTCGAGCAGGCGTGATCCCTGTCAGAGAGAGGCTGCCAGTAGGGTTTGAAAATAATTAGGAAACCCAGAACCCCAGTGCTTCCCAGAAAAGCCTGTTAGTTCTGCGGTGGAAACCTTGCTTGCAGGGAGTGCATCGCACAAACAGAGTCGTGACTCATCAACTGGATGGAGCTGAACTCCATTTTTCGAAGGTCAACGTGCTCAACTCCTAATGCACTTTACCTTTGCTAGGGCTCCTACGCTCCCATTGTCGACCTGAATTCCAGGGATGCCCAGCACACCTGAGAGTTATGGAGGATGGTTTCAGGGAATGTATTTCATCCAGAGACACCAAGAGCTTCCCAGAGGCCAGTGGTCATGGGGAAACTGAGGCACAGAGGGTTCAGACCACCAGCCCACTGCCTCCAGCCAGAGCCTGCACCCCACCAGCCCCATCCCTACAGCCTGGGTGGACTGTCAACCCCTGCTCTTGGGGGATCTCAGCTGTGAATCCGAGCAGTCCAGGACAGCCTTGGAGGAACAAAACAAGACAATCAATCACCCTTGCTTCATCCCGCCCCAGCCTGCATTGTGCGGAGCCTGAGGGACTCCACATCAAAGCAGGAGCAGCTGGCTGCCGGGGTGTCCCAAGCTGGCTGCCGGGGTGTCCCAACCCCAGACGGGCAGCGCCCTGCCCACGGGCTGCCTGTCTGCACTGCCCACACGGGCTTGGCCTCCGCTCGCTGCCTCAGCCCCGGCAGCAAAGCCGGGATGGAGTGCTGCTCCCTGCTCCGAGTACGGAGGGAGATGTCCGAGGTCACGGCGGCTGCAGAGAGCACCAAAGGTGGGGGTGCATGGATGCGGGGACACCACTGTAGCATTCCAGGGCTGGCAGCACCTTCGCTCTGCAGGGGCGAGCAGGAGGTGGCATTGCATATGGGGAAAGAGCCAGTCCCATCCCAAGCTTATCCTGGAGCTGTGGGAAGCCTGCAGAGCAAAGCCTGCTTCTGCCACACAGCTCCTACTATCCTCACAAGACCCTTTTCTTTGCAGTTCCTTCCATGCCACACGGCAGGCGCTTCCCCCGGGCTGCAGCCCCAGTGCTGCTGCAGACAGTACATTAATTTTTGGATTTCTTTTGCAGCTCCCCAGTGTTTCTCCCCATCCCAGGCACGCACGACTGGGATGAGGCAATATTCTTGGGGAGTATTGCCTTCCCTGCTGATGGGGAATATTCCTTGATGAAACTGGTCCAACCTACTGTGTGGTGGGGCTGGGGATGGTGAAGGGGTACAAGGGGTCCAGTCGTGGTGGGATGGACTGCAGCATGGTAAACCAGCAGCATTGACCATCTGGGATGGGGCATCCAGGCAAGGGAGAGCACCCCTGGAGCTGTGCCATATGTGGGTCCAGCAATGGAACAGCAATTTGAGTACAACCCTCCAGATATCCCCTATTTTCCCTCTGGCAAAGGGTCAGGGTGACTCTACCCTGTGACCACAGCATGGGACAGAGCAAGGAGGACAGTCTCTGGCAGCCTGCAGGATACACGTGCCCATAGTGGGTAACAATTGACATTTTTTCCAGTTCATTAATTAAAACACAGAACAAAAGTCACTAAAGTGTGAGTCTGGGTGTTTACAGGGAAAATTCCTCTTCAGGTGCCAGGTTTATTAATAGAAGAGGAAAAAAACAAGGGGGAGAAGCAGGGCCACAGCTGGAGAAGGAACATCTGGGAAGGATATGCTTTTGTGGGGGTGGATGGTGTTGGGTGTGTGTGTGGGACAGGGTGTGAGGATAGGGGTGCAGTAGCACCTGTGTCCCCCCACCAACCCCCTGGGATGCTGAGTGGCCATGGGGAAGCCATGCCATGGGCATTGCTGTGAGGCAGGAGGTTCCCAGCTCACCCTGTGAGACCCTGGCAAGGCTGATTCTGATCCTTTGAAGTTTTCCCCATTAGCTGCCACAAACTGGTCAGGATCCAGGCTGATGAAGCAGAACATGCTGTCAGCATTGCCACCACACTGGAGCTGCTGGGACACAAGAAAGACATGCTCAGCCAGGGTTCATGGTGTGAAGTTTGGGGCAGCAACCCTCCCCCCCGCCGGCTTCTTCAAGCTGCCTTCAGGAGTGCAGGGACTCCCAGCAGTGTTTGGGGGTGGCGGAGCTGTGCCCCCCAGACCCACATGCCACCCACCTCCGCTAAGTGTCTGCACACAGGCTGGCATTTGCACTTCCATATGTGACACATTAGGATTTGTTTAGAAGCCCTTTATTGTCATATTTTGTTCTTTATTTCCTTCAAATTCAATTTGCTGAGGGATATGTGCGGATTGTGAAATTATTTTGAGAATAGTTCCTCTGGGTTTTTTAATTTCCTTTGTATTAAATTTTTACAGTGTTTAAAAGGCTATGAAAAATTTTATGTTAAAAAAAAAAAAAAAAAAAAACCCACACACAAAAAAACCCAACAAAAAATAAGGAGGGCAAAATTCCAGGAAGGAAAGGAGAAGAGCCCAAGAAGGGGATGAGCTGTGGTACCAGCCACTGCTGCCTCTGTCATGGCAGGCGCCGGGGATGGCCTGGCACAGATGCCCCCTCCTGCTCCCACTTCATCCGGAATGGAAAACCAGGCTGGGAGAAATGTGGCCACTGCCTCAAAAACGGGTGCCATTTGCTGAGGCCTGGATGATTGTGGTTTTTCCCACCACTCAGCCTTTCCCTTTCCTTTGCTCTCCATATGGGAGCAGGACATGGATGCTGTGCACAAGCCCGTGGGGCTCCACTGAGCCCCCGCCTGCCTTTCCAACTCCTCACAGTCATTCAGTGCAGACATAAAAGCCCATGGCCACTCCCAGCAAGAAATTCCCGACAAGAAAATCTTTGAATTATTCCCAAGCTGTGACTGTGGAAAGCCAGGCTGCCCCTCATGAAGGGCTCTACAGCTTGGAGGCATTAGGGACCCCTTTCGCTGCCGGGGCGATGGCCAGTTGGGAGCCACCCTCCTGCCCTCTGTCCCCTATGCTGGGTGTTTCCAGCTTCTTCAAATCACAGACACATTTTTCATCTCTTTATTTCTACCATTGTCATTGTCATTGTTCCAAGCTGGTGCAAATTGGGAACTGGCCGTGCACTGACACTGCTGCTCCCTTCGCCCGCAGCTGCCCTTGTCCCCAGAACCAGCAGGAGGGCCCATTCCAGGGATAGGCATGGTACTGCATCCTGCTGCCAGTACCCCAGGGGCTTTTGCACCTTGGTCCATGTCCCTGCCTGGCACAGGACCCCTGGCATGCTGCATCCTGCCTCTCTCCAACATAATTTCCCCTTTGCAGCCTGCCCGAGGAGTTCTTGGAGGAGAGTGCAGGGGCTGTGCTGGTGTCTGGTGAAGGTCTGGCTGGGACCCCCCCAGTGTTTTGCAAGGGCTTCTGGGGCGTCTGCAGCATTGAGGAGGGGGTTGGAGGCTTTGGGAATGATAGAATCATCCAGTTCCAACTCTCTTGCCATGGGCAGGAACTTTTTCCACCAGACCATTTCTACCTGGCCTTGAACACATCCAGGGACTGGAAAACTCAAACCCAGCAGTATCCCCAGTCTCAAGGGACCAGGGACAAAGACTCCCCTTTGCCCATCCCTTACCACAGCTATGCAGGGATCTGTAGGGTAGTTGGTGCCTCTCAGCACCAGGGGTGGGAGATGATGTGGAAAATAATTATGCAACAGGATTTACCCATTATTAACATGGAAACAGAAGAATTCAGTGAATGTGTAACTTCGATCGAGAGCAAGATGCCAGGGCTGCAGAGTTGTCCAGTGCAGTAGGATGTGCCAGACAACCAGCAGCACCGACCATCTGGGAAGAATGACAGGATGTTTGAATAAGCTGAGAACAGAACAGACTTCCAGGGTTGTGAGGAGACAGAGATGCAGGGATATGGAGTTAGAGGGATGTATCGGTGCAGGAAAGTGGGGATTTGGGAGAGGCAGACATGCAGGGACCCAGAGATGAAGGGATGCAGAGATTCAGGGTTGTGGGGATGCAGAGATGCAAGTCCTGACCTGATGGTCCCTCTGCCCATGCAGACCCTCTCCCTATCCCCAGTGTGCTGAAGCCTTCTCAGATCAGTCTCACTCTGCTCCTCTGACCCCTGCAGGGAACTTGGCAAAATGATGGAGGAGGATTGCTGAGCAGATCCCAGCTTTTGATCTGTTCTAGGAAAAGAGAGGCCACACCAAGAACTTTCTGAAATTCCTTCCTGAAGCCTTGGCTGGGAGCTGCTGCCGCTTTACTGAGACATTCAGACCCTGGCAGCACTGGGGCTTGAGCCTGGCCTGGTCACGCCATCCTGCCTCTTCCCAACATCCAGGTTTAGGGAGCTGCAGCCTTGGCAAGGGCTCCCTGCTCCAGCCTGTGCTCTATGCAGGTGTCTGGGTGTGGAGCCTCTCTGCCAGCCACCTCCTGGCTACTCTTTGCCCCTAGAGTCACAAGGTGGTGGCTTCTCCAGGCCACCAGCATTGCTTTCCCCACCACATGCTGGCAAATTCCTTTCACATGAACAGGAAATACGAATTCTCCTCTTCTCTTTGTTTTTTCAGGAAAAAATATGTTAAAAAAATAATCTAATCAAATGCTGTTTGTTTGTGGTCTTGGTGATCTCCAGTTGTTTGGAGGCTCAATGAGATGCCATTGGGATGGCCAAGGACAGGAACACTCCAAACCTGCTGCAAACCCAGGTGCTCCCAGCCCTGCCACTGTCAGCAAAGCTGGGGTTTATCCCCATGTAGGGATAGACAGACATCCCCATGGCTCCACTGGAACTGGGAGCACTGGAGCCAGAACTGGTTTGGCTGATGGAACCATTGCTGGCCCTGCTTCTGTCGGGCTGGCTGTGAGAGTGTGGGAGCACAGGGATTGTTGTGTGGTCTTCCAGGAGGGCTCAGATTAACAAACCAGCATTGTTAAGCAGCTCAAAACATCAGTAGCCTTTAATTACCCCCTTTTCCTAAGGGAGGAGGCATTTTGCACCTGGAGAGGGCATGCCACACATCACTCATCACAGTATGATGGGATTTTTCCTCAATGTGATGTCTGGAAGCAGCCCTGCTCCAGGCCCACAGTGGGAAAGCGCTGCTATACCAGGGTCTGGAAATTCCCATCCATGGGAAGCACTGCTGTGATCCTTGCAAGACCCCTGTTCCTGGAATACCACACAGGAATATCTCTTCTCCTGCAAAGAACTGATGCAGGTTTATTCCCTGTCTCTGGGGGAGCTCTGAGCAGCAGCAGTTCCCTTGGGACTGGTATCACCCTTTGCACCCCAGAGCAGGGTTGGGACCTCAGCAGGACAGACTCTCTGCCTGCAGGAAGGTGCTGGAACTTCCCTGCTGCAATGAATGGCTGGGTTGGTTCTGTTGGGAGCCTCCTAGACAGCCAGGGAAGAGTGGGGATGGATGGAAAGAGATGAGGGCACCAGGTTATGATGTTTCTCCATGTTGTGGTTGTTGCCTCAGAGCCAAGACAGAGCTCTCCCCTGTGGTGGGGAGCCATGAACCCCCAAAATGCCCTGGGAAGGAGAGGTGGTCGCTGAGAACGCCTGGAGTGCGTGTGGGGTGCAGAGGAGGCTGGGGATATTTGGAAATGTTCCTTTTCTGCTTTCATAGTGTGGCGTGCATTTTTTACTTCATTTAATCTTTTTTGCTCAAATTCCCAAGTGAAGAATTCTTTCCATGAGCCAGATCCTGCTGCCACGGCTTCGCGCCCGGCCATGGCACTGGGGACCATTTGGAGACCTTGCCCCTGTATCCCTCTTCCAACTGCAGCAGCAGAAGTGGGCATGAGGCTCAGGGCACCCAACTGGCACCCTCTCCATCACTGCTTCAGCTCCACTGTCCCACCCCAACCCCCTTTCCTCCTCACTCCTGCAATTTGGTGCTTTTGGGGTGATGAACCTCCTCTGTATGCTTCGAGCGGGAGCTGCCCACAACCCATTTTAAACAGCTCAGGCTTTGTCTTTATTCCAGCTCCTGAAAATTGAATTTGTTAGCGGCATAAACAGGATATAAAACACTGAAAAAAATAAAAAGGAGCAGGGAACATTTTTCTCCATGTCTTTTTCTCCAACCTCTGAGGACCATATCTGCTGGCACTCCTGAGTGTTAGTCAAACTCCTGGTGGCAAACAGGCCCTGGGGACCTGCTCTGTCCAGCATCCCAGGATACTCCTGATCCTGGATTTTTTAATAAAAAGGTCACAAATTCTGCTCTTTTCCTTTTTTTTCCCCTGGTGTTCTCCAAACTAATGGTGGTTTATGGTGCTCCTTGACGTCAGCCACAAATGGGACTGCCAGGTGGTAATAATTTTCCTGAATGTCAACTAAATACAATTATCACTCCATTTTCACTTCAGAAATATTAAAGTTTGTGTTCCTCCTGTTATTAATTCTGAAAAAAAGCCTTTATAAGTCACTGTGGCACACGGCCGCCGGCCCTGGGGTGCTGGCAACCATAGCAGGGCTGGTGACCATAGTCCAGGCTGGCCCTGCTGTGCCACGTCCCTGGATTTTTCTGGAGGTGAGGGATGGGAGGCAGTGCCCTGGAGACCCAGGGACAGAGTCAGGAATTGGGATGTCAGCAGGACTGAGGATGGATCCTGAGGCTGGGAGAGTGAGGAGGGACCCATGTCCCTGTGGGAGACCCAAATTCCAGTTCCTGTGGACCAGGAACTTAAATGGGGTGTTTCCCAACCCCGTGCCAGCACAGCAGGGTCCATCAAAGGACAAGCTCCTAGACACGCTGTTTCCTCCTGGCTTGGTGTCCAAAGCATGAGCACATCCCTGCAGCTTTGGCCAGGGCAGGCAGGAGCTGAGGACTCACTGGCTTTTGTCACGGAACGATCACATCCTGCTGCCAAAAGGGGTCCGTGAGGGCTGGGATGCTGCAAAAGTCCAAGTTCAGCTGCAACCAGAGGATCCAGGGCAGTTCCCAGAGCTGAGACATGGGTTGGATTATCAGCAAAATGGCATAAAAGTAAACTTTGAGACAGAGACACCATCACAGCCTTTAGTGGCCGAGTCCCAGCTGAGTGATGCCAGCGCCAACAGCAGGCTCTGAGCCCTGGCACAAGCTGAGGTGCAGCCCCACATCCCATGTTTTCCTTCCCTGAGGCACACAGATGGGCACCCTGCTCGCCTTCCACTGCCCAGGGTCACCTCAACCTCTCACCACATCCCCTGACTGGGAGCACATGCACTGGGAGCTGCAGCTGCCACAGGGCATGGGCAGGGCAGGTTGTGGCCACCAGAGCCACGAGTGCAGTGGCAGCTTCCACAGCCCTCCCTGGTCTCTGTGGCTGTGGAGGGGGAGGGGGGGAATTTCCCCATCCTCAGCCAGCAGCCTGCCCAAAGCCTTTGTCTTCTGCTGAATTCCAGCTGGTGAGAGTCATCCACCAGAGTCAGAGGATTTACCCTCCTGGGGAATGATGTGCAAGAGGGAACCATGTAGTCACATTAAAATTATTTGAAAAAGAATGGGACTTCTGAGTGCTGTCTCACGTGGAGCCAGGAACATCCATCTGACTGATACTTCCATCTGTCTTTCTAAATAGTTTCCTTAAATAATCCAAATATTTTTTAAAAAAATTGATTTTGGCATATATGGTTCTTAGGAGAATAGAAGAGGGCCAGATACTAAAATACCACTGCCTTGCTCCTTCCAGTAACAAACACATGATTTTCATTGCAGGGAAGGCAGAGGCAGCCGATAGTCACATCTGGCACAGAGGAGAATGCTCCATGATCACTGATGCTTTGGCTTTGCTGGGAGAGCAGGCTGTGCCCAGGCTGAGGAGTCCTGTTCGACACAGTAGCAGCACCCGACTCATCTGGGGAATTCCAGCTCCCTACAGCAAAGGAATCTGCAGTCCAGCTGCCCCAAACCCCAGGCTCCCTGTTCAGCACTGCAAGTCCCATCTCCTGCCTTTCCTTAGAGAAACCTTTCCTAAGCCCCCACTGTGCACAGCCAGAGGGAGTGGCTGCAATGGTGGGAAGAGATTCTGGAGCACTTTTCACACCTTGTCTCAGTTCCTCAAAGACCTTGCCTGCTGTTGCTCTTACCATCACCTCCTGCCAGCTCTTCCCAGGAATCCTGTGGTGCCCACAAGTGGGAATTGGTTTATGGCCTGGCTCAATGTTGGTGACTCCTCGCCACCATGTTTGCTCGTTTCATCCATTCAGCTCCGCTCAAGAAGCGATGACAGATTTTCAGTGACAGAGTTTCTGTGGCTCATGTGGGATGGAGATTGATGTTGGCTTCAAGGATGGTGCTTGGTGCAATGCTTTCCCACAGGGATGCTGGAGCTGGGGGCCTTTCACTGCCCCAATGCCACCCACTGCTGGGGCAGAGTTGGATAAAACCTTCCACAACCCCCAGCCTTCACATTCATCTCCTCCTTTCACCTTCTCCAGTGAATACCAAGGTCACAGTTCAACAGTCCATGCAGCGAGCAAGCACATCCTCCGTCCTCCCAAGGTTCTCCACATCCCACCATCCTCATCTCCTGGCTACCTGAGAGCACTGCCCCAACAGCACCTCCCCTTGGGAAATCCCAGCTCAGCCATCACCACCAGCCCTGGAGAGCGGAGGAGCCCAGCGTGGGGATGCCGTCCTCCCTGGCGCCCGTCGGCACTGGCCGGCGCTGAGCCCACCCTGCGCCAGCCGCCGGGTGTTCCCCCTGCTCCGACAGCTGTACGGAAATTGGAAGGCGACGCTGACATGTGTCAACAATAACCAGTGAACAAGCGCCAGCGGCGGCGGCGGCTGTCCCCACCACCTCGAGGAGGCTGGCCACTCTTGGCTGAAGTCACGGCACGTTGCGGCTGGAAGCAGGAGTATTGTTTCAATTATTTCCATTATATAAAGTCAGGCCATTTAATATATTCTGCCTCAAAGGGGCTCAACTAAAGAGATAAAATAAACACTGGAAATCTGCTCTGCTGACATGGACCAGGAATTCAGTTTCGACACCAAGCCTTCCCTCCCATCTCGCTGCTCATCTTCCCTTTCCTCCCAGCTCCCTGTCCTACTCTTGCTGCCCCTCGGCCTTCAGCGCCACTTGATGCCAATTCCCTCTTTGGGCTTTGCTCCTGTTTTGGCAGCTGGAGCACTTGAGGGCTGCGCAGTCACACTGGCATCCAGGACTGGAGCAAGCCAGAGGAGCCAAAAGGAGAGATGGAGCTCCAGAGCTCATTCTGGGATGAAGGATTTGATTTATGGCAAATCTTAAGCCTCTTCAGATGCCACATTCCCTGAGAACAGCAGGAATGGCAGGTGGCACAAACCCAGGAATGGCTGGAGTGTGGCATGAGGAGGAGGAAGAGAAGAAGGAAAAGGAGAAGCAAAAGGAGGAAGAGAAGAAGGAAAAGGAGAAGCAAAAGGAGGAAAAGGAGGAGGAGAGGAGAGCAAATGTGCCATGAGAGTGCTGCAAGCTGCGCTTGACAGTGTCAGCACTAAAATCAGCCATCTTCACGCCTTCCTTCTCATCTGGGAGAGCTGATGGCATCCCAGCACTGAGGGACCTCACTGGCTCTGTGCTGGGCTGTCAGGAGGCTGGAGTTGCTCCTACCAGCTCTGACTAGACAGGAGCTGCTTACCATTAATGCTTCCCACTGCATCAGCCTCCCCAAAGCACTCCTCCCTTGCAGGGGTGTGCTTGTCCAGGTATTCCCAACATGTTGGCACATGGGAAGGAACACCAGCCACACCAGCTGTAAATCTGTTACTTGGTCTTTCCCAGCACATTTCCGTGCTCTGAGCTCTGCCTCTCCTGGAACGGGGTCATGGGCAGTGGCACTGCCAGAGACCCGGGTGATGGAGGGAGCTGTGTCACGGGCTGCCAGTGAGGGCTGCGATGCAGCGTGAGGTGCAGCTGGCATTTCATAAGAGCAGGGAAAGGGCCTCTGCCGAACTGGCGCGAGAGTAGCTGTGACTTTCCATTCCTGTGGGAAGTGGGCTGCCACCGTCCAAGCATCTGGGCTTGTTATGATGGGAGAGGAATGCCAAATATTTTTCTTCCTTATCCACTACCATCCGCTCAAACCCTCCCCTGATCAAACCCACATTCATCGCCTGGGATGCACTGGGGAAGATCCCTCCCAGCCCTCGTGGCTGCTGAGAGTTCATGGCACCTGTGGAGAAAACCCCGCCCTCATCCAGGAGCTCCCTCCATCCCCCTGCCCCTTCCTGTCTCCTTCTGCTGCTAGCCAGCTCCAGATATTTAATTTTCACTTTGCTACCTTTGCTAGGAGCATCCCTGCACCTGCATCCCTGTGCCTGCATCCCTGTGCCACCACCCCTGTGACTGCATCCCTGCTGACCTGTGGGCCCGGCAGGACCACACTGTCCCCTCCAAAGCCCTGAGCATCCCGAAAGCAGCCACTGGGCTGGTGCCACGGGCGTGTGCCCTGGGGCGCCTGCCGTGCCGGGAAGCAGGCGGTGCAGCTTTGGAAGGTCACCAAGATTTTTCCGAAGATGAAAGTGTGCTCAAGTGTCAAACAAACTTTCCAAATTATCTTTCTGGACACTTTCTCCCTTCTGCTTTGGAAGACGGAGGAGGAACATTTCATTCCCTCTGTGCTGGCGTGGAGCGGGGCTGCGTGAGCAGCCGGGAGCTGCCAGCGGCACCCGCGGCTCAGCCTCGCTTCTCGCCGACATCATCCCTGAGTCACCGCGGGTGCTGCCCTGGCATCATCAGCTCGGCTTCCCCCTCCCTGCAGCCCCCCAAACCCCTCCCAGCACAACACAGGGCTGCCAGGTGCCCAGTGAAACAGCAGACACCACCTCTCCTCCCACCGACAGTTGGATTTGTCGTAAACAGACAAATTAAGGGAAAGATGTGGGTTTCTCTGCTGTCTCAGGGATACCTGGCACACAGCAGCAGGGGCATGGGGACAGTGGCTGTGCTGCCCTTGGCAAATCCCCTGCGATCCCAAACAGCTGGGGATGAGCTGAGCAATGGCCCCGTGGTGCCCCCAGGACCCAGCAGTAACGAGAGCTGTCTAATTAGTGCGGCCTCCTGTGACAGGTCACCCTGGCAAGGCTTGTGCCAACATCCGCTCCCCCGTGCCAGCAGCCAGAGAGCGTGACCAGGAATGAGGTGCTTCCCTGGCCCTTGTCCTATGTTTGCCTTCCAGGTCTGGACAAGGAAATTCCCTCTCTGCTCCAGGGCAGCTGGGCTGGCACCCAACAGGACTTGTGGCAGCTCTTTGCCCTGCAGCACTTGCATCTCATCCTGGTCATGGCCATCCACACCAGTGCAGCTGCCTGCAGCCAGGATTTGGAGACACTCAAGATATCCCCAATGCCGTTGCCATATCCCTGATTTTCTGTGCTGGAATGGCAGCAGCATCCCCATGTCTGGGGCTGCTGGGCCCCCCAGCCCTTGCAAACTCCTGATGGTGATGGCATGCTGCAGGTTTGGTTGTTTGTGGAAATTTCAGCTGAGCCAGATGCTGTAATTTATGCATTTTATGTGTAACTTTTCAATTTATTTCATAATTAGAAAAAAAAACTAAAGTGATCCCAACCATTATTACTCCTAGTTTCCTCAGTTATTACTCCTGGTTTCCTACACTGAGGCCAAAGGGGTCTGAAATGGCTCCTTTGTTGTCTGATCATTAACCCTTCAGGAATGGAACGCAGCAGTGCCGCATGGGAGCGGTGGGGAGAGAGGCTCGGGGGGGCTGGGGGAGAGAAGGGAAAACAGGAGGAAGAAATTCGAGGAGTAGAGAGGAGATTAATCCCAACGTCCTGTCCCTGGGCATGGCTGGACACCCCAGGACACTGATGGACTCATCCCCTGCAGCCCTGTGGGTGGTCCACTCTGGTGCAGTGAGGTTCCTGGTTCCCAGTTGCCCCCAGCCCATCCGTCCCTCCCAGTCAGTGCAGACTCAGAGAGGTGGAAAAGAGCCCTACAGCTCGTTGGCGTGTGGGATGAGCAGGTGGATGATGAACTGCCCCAGGGTGCTCAGGGGGGCCCTGTGTGCCCAGAAAGTCTCTCTGTGCCCCCTCTGGGGGGAGGAGAGGGGCACAATGTGCTGGTTTGCACATGGTGATGACAGGAGTGAATGTGCTGTCACTGGGGCTGTCACTGGTGGCCAGTGGCCTTGGAGGTCTGGCTGGGACATCACCAGGCTGTTCCAGGGCTGGCACGACGGGACAAGCACGTGGGGTGCCCAGGATGGGGACCTGCGGCTATAGGTCACCTCGGGTACCTGGCGAGTGAGGTGTCCCCCTCCTGTCCTGCATCCCACTTCAAGCACAGCCCCAAGGGTGGGTTTTGGGGTGCACAGCGTGGGACAAGGGGTGTGGACACCCTCATGGGAGCCCGAAACAGCTCATTGAGCTCTTCCTGGCTTGGAACAGCTTGGCACAGCTCGACTCGGCTCAGCTTCGCTCCGCAGCTCGGAGGGAGGTGAGTTAAGAAGCGCTCGGAAAATCAGAGTCAGCTGCAATCCTGGGGACAGCCGGGGCAGACCCACAGCCGACGCCGGAGCTGCCGGAGACCCACCACGGCTCCGGGGAACTCAGCCCTGCCCGGGGGGCTCAGCCCTGCCCGGGGGCTGTCACTGCCCCCCCAGCCCTGCGGGGACAAAGAGCGGGGGCTGAGCCGGGGGGAGCTGAGCCGGGGGGAGCTGAGCCGGGGGGGGGGCCGGCGCAGGCAGCGTCACCCTCCTGGCTCCACCCCCCCAAAATCGCAGGGGGCTTCGCTGTGACCCCGGCGCTGGGATGGCAGCGGGACAGTCGGACCGCGGCGGGACGGCGGGACGGTTCCCAGCCGAGGTGGTGGCTGGAGTGCTCCAGGGGGATCCAGCCAGGGCGTTTGCCAGTCGCTTTGTTGCTGCTGGGGGATTTTTTATTTTTTTTTTAGGATTATTATTATTTTGAAAGGGAGGGTGAGGAGAGGGGGCTGACACTGACTATAAAGGCAGAGCTCCCTGGAGGAGCCGGCACTTCCCCGACACCATGAGCACTCCCCGGGCCTGACAGCCCCAGCCTGCCCCACCGTCGCCGGCTCAAGCTGCCCTGAAGTGTGGCTGTGTGTCCGAAGCTCGGGTTGGGATGGTGTGAGCCCGGAGCCGCTCGTCGCCCTCCCACCACCCTTCACCGGCTCTGGCAGGACCCGAGCCCGCCAGCCGCTTGGATGATTTGATTTCTTCCCTGTCCGACATCACTCCTGCCCAGATGCAGTGGATAATATTCATGTTGCTGTTATTCATCAGCTCCGTGGAAATGCTCACGCAGAACCGGTGGAAGAAGCAAGGTACAGTGTGTGCAGGGGGCTTGTCCCACTCGGGTCCTGCGGGGTGGCTTTGTGACACCAGGCTGCCTGTCCTGCCTGCATGGAGCAGGAATGAGTTGTGAGCCAGGGCTGGAGGTGCCAGGAATTCCCTCTGAGCCCTTTTGGGGACCATCTCTGTGTCCCCTCTGGGTGCATGGCATGGGGCTGGCTTGGCAGTGCGGGAAGATGCAGAGCACAGCCCCATAGCACTGCCTGCCCAGTGCCAGCCCTGCCTTTGGGGCTGGCAGGAGACAAGGGACACTGTCTGGCACAAGACAAGGGACACTGGCTGGCACTGGGACCAGCTCTGCAAACCCCAGCAGAGCCAGACACAGTGAAGATAGCACAAAATGGGCTGATTTTCCGATATTTTCTTTCTCTGCATAACACAGTAAAATGCCTTAGGAGTAAAACCTCCTGGAAGGATGCTCAGATCCAGGACAGGCACTGTCCCCTGCCCCATCCTTTCCCCAGGAAGAGGCAGCAGCTGAGACATTGCTCGGTGCCTGGGCAAGGGCAGGGTGTGCTGGGGCTGTGCTGAGGCATGTTCCCCCTCCCTTGGGCACTGGCTCATGTCCCCTCACCAGGCAGGGCCAGGCTGTGCCAGCCGGTTGTGTTGAGTGGGTCCAGGCTGGTTCTCAGTTCTGTGCCAGGAATGCCTTGGTTTTGGAGCCAACATGTGCCAGGGTAGAGGCAGGACCTCCCAGGACCAAGGCTCTCAGGGCTGGGGCCCGGAGAGCTTCCCTTGAAGTTGTTCCATGTTAAAGGCATGTGGAGGCAGTAGGTGTGTGTGATGATGTGGGTGGCCAGGCTGGTGGCCAAAATACCCCTGATGGGAAACAGCCAAGCACCAAGAGGGGCTCCAGCTACCAGTGCCTGATGCTGGGTAACACAATGCTCCAAAGGCCTCAGGTCTTGCCAGCGTGGGGGTCTGGCCATGGCTTCACACCCCAGACATGTTATATACCCTGGGATAACCTGCACAGAAAAACCAGCACAGGGTCCAGGAGCCACAAAAGATTCTGCAGCTCCCTACTCTACTGGGAGCTCTGGTCTGGGCAGCCCAGTGCCCCAGGGACTCATGGTCCCCAGCACGACTGGGCATAGGGTGGGCAGAGATGGGGGATGTCCCACCCATGTCCAGCACAACTCAGGTACCCATTGTGCCCTATGCCCAGTGCCCATCCCAGCTCAGCCCTGCACTCTGCCATCACCACTGGACAGGAGATGAACCCACCACTTGTCCCTAATCTCATGGCTTCAGAGTAAGCCACATTCTGTTTTTCTCTGTGGTGGATCCCAGTGTCACTCCCGGTGGCAGAGACGTGTGTGCCGTGCCAGCAGCACTGTGGAGTGGAGGAGAATGACCCCACTTCTCCCACCTCCATGGGATTATTTCCAAAGCCAATGAGAGGAAGGAGGTCTCAGAGCCCATCCAGAGCTCACCACTTTCTTTGCCCTGGCTGGAGGTGGAAGGAGAGCAGCAAAAAAAAAAAAAAACAAAACACAAAACCCTAAATATCAAAAAGAATTAGGGAAGGGAAAGAGGCTCGTAAATCCATGGGTCTCCAGGGAAGCCACTCCAGCTGCAGCCAGGAACACAAATGTTGTCAGCATTTGGTAAATATCTAACGGAGACCATAACAACTTAATGGATCCAAGGTGCTTTGTTAGTGCTCCCAGCAGACGCAGCTCTAATGAAGGCTCCTGGCAGTGCTGCCATTCCAGACAGTGTGCCACAGAGAAGGGACTGGGATGAGCCAGCTTAGGGCCAACTGCATGGCACCACAGCACCATGGACTGGCTTGTGCCAGGAACCAGCACACGGGGCTGTGAGGAATCGCCCTCCATCTTCATCTGACAGAATCCTCTGCCAGCATCTCCCTGGCTTCCCCAGCACCTCTGCCCCAGCCCCACAGCCATGGCACCCTTCTGATGCAGCTTCTGGGGTCACAGGGACCAGTGCCAGGCATTGCTCCCAGGGCTGAGTCTATGTCTGTGCCAGGCAGCACTCAGCAGGTGGCTCAGGCTTGTAGCAGCCCTGTCTAGTGGAAGGTGTGTCTGCCCATGGCAGGGGGTTTGAGATGATCTTGAAAGTCTTTTCCAACCCAAACCATTCTGGGATTCTATGGTTCTATAGAGCCCAGGTCCCAAGCATGCTGTACCAGGGCTTCTGGCACTGTCACTGCTACTCAGGCTGTGGTGACAGAGCCAAGCAAACAGTTCCCAACACGGGCATGGTGAAGATATTGGATGCCTGCATGCAGAAGTTCAGTGGCCCCTTTTGTGATGCCCACCTAGCCTGGGGTTGCAAAAAGACAGAGGACATGTGTAGTCCCCAGAGCTCAATGCTTCCCAGCTCCCAAAGTGCCCCTGTGCCAGGAGCATCCCTCCAGGCTGCTTTTCCATGGGCTCGGAGAGCAGGAGCAGTTGGTGGTGTCTCTGTGGGCTGGTGGATGTTGGCACCCTGTCCTTGTCTCTGGGAACAGAGGTCACCCACCTCGGGGTCCAGTCACCCTCCCACGGGCTGGGAGTACAGCACAGACAGCCAGGGAGGCAGCAGAGGCTCTTGAGCAAACAGACAGATCCTTTTCTCAGCTCCTCTTGAGTGCATCCAAAATGCCCTTTGTCCTCTCACACTTAACAGGCATCAACTGATTAATCCAGGTCAGATCATATTTCTACCCGCTGACCCAATGGTTGTTCCACTTCCCATGGGATGGGCAAGGCTAGCTTGGGACATGGCTCCGACTGTCACCCATGGGCAGTGCTGGGCGTGGGGAAACCCTCTGTCTGGATCTTGGAGTGATGGAGGCCATCAGTGATGAATAAACTGGGAGCGAGGCTCTGTGTGTCCCTTATCTGCCAGCGTGGACAGAGGTGGGGATTTGAGGAGCAGAGAGAGATGGGGGGGCATTTGCAGGGAGACAGGACAGTGCTGTCACCCCGGAGAATCAGAGAGGGGCTGCCACGGGGCTGGGACCCACCTCGACACCTGTGCCACAGCCCCTCTCCTTCATTTGTCCCCGCAGCGAGTGCCAGCCTGCTGGAAAACTGCACGGGCTGCGTCCTGTGCTCTGAGGACAACGGCTGCATCACCTGCCACCACCGGCTCTTCCTGCTTATCTGGAGGGACGGCATCCGCCAGTACGGGATGTGCGTCCACACTTGTCCCCCAGGCTACTTTGGTGTGCGGGGTCTGGAGGTCAACAGATGCACAAGTAGGTCCCGCGCCAGCCGGGGTCCCCCTGCTCCTACAAGTGCCCCCTGCTCCCCTCGCCACCCCGCGGGTCCCAGTGCTGCGGGAAGGGCGATGGCTTCATTTCCCGCAGCATCCCTGGTGGCATTGGATCCAGGGGCGGCCGGGCTGGGGGGCTCCGTCCCCTTTTCCCTTGCCCAGAGCTGCAGCCTGGACCCCGCAGGTTTTGGGTCCCCGGTGGGTGCCGGGGATGCCGGATGCCCCGGGCTGTCCCTCTGACCCCCCGTCCCTCCCGGCAGAGTGCAGGTCGCCCAGCTGCGAGAGCTGCTTCAGCAGAGACTTCTGCATGAAGTGCAAGGACAAGTTTTACTTGTACAAGGGCCAGTGTTTTCGGCAGTGTCCCCCCGGCACTGCGGCACAGCCCGGCACCCGCGAGTGCCAAGGTAAGCAGCGCCCGCACCCCGTGCCCGCCGTCCCTGGGGACGTGCCTGGCGCCGAGGGGTCACCACTCCCTCCTGTCGCTGTCCCTGCAGAGACGTGCGAGCCGGGGCCGTGGAGCGAGTGGAGCGCTTGTACCCACGAGAGCCGCACCTGCGGCTGCAAGTGGGGTGTGGAGACGCGGGTGCGGGAGGTGCCGGAGGCCGCCCGGGAGGAGAGGACTGCCTGCCCCGCCGTGCTGGAGACCAGGAGGTGCCGCATGAAGAAGCACTGCCCGGGAGGTGAGCACCACGCCGCCGGGGCTGGGGACGGCTTCGCGTCCCTCCAAAGCGAGCCCGAGGGGCGCTGCAGGAGGGCCGTGGAAGCAGGGGTCTGGCAGTGGCCGGCGAGCCATGCTGTCATCTCCCAAGCATTTTGAAATTCTGGGTAAAATCGTCATCTCAGGCACATGTGCTGAGCAGCCCTAGGGCTGACCTGGCAGTCCCCGAGACTGCCTGGGACAAGCCAATGTCCCCTTCCATGCTGGACTGGGCTGGGCACTGGCACGAACCGCCGCGGTGGGATGAGGCTGCCAAGCTCCAGCTCCCATCCTGTCACGACGTGAAGGGAGGCTTTCTGTACTGCAGCTGTGGGTAAGGAGAGTTGAGACACACAGGGGAGGTTCCTGCAAAAACCTCTGAGCTCCCCAAAAGCTGGAATGGTCATGGAGCAGGAGAGCATCACCCAGGAGATTTCTGATGGCTGAAGTTTTGGGAGATTCCAGGGCACAATCCCCCTCCATGGCTTATCTGGCCAGAGGTTCACTCATGCTCCTGCACTTCCCCCCACCTCATTCCCAGGCTGGGGGCTCCCTGGCTCAAGGATCTCCCCACCTTTCACACAGCAGACCCGCTGCAGGGTCTGTCCAGGCGGTGCGTGCACGGGTGCAGGGCTGGCGATGGGAACCAGGACGTGGCTGATGTCATTTTTGGACAAAGGCATCTGGACTGAAGCTACCCTAATAAATCTCCACTTAGTAACTGGCAGAAAGGGGGATGCATGAGATACCGATCTGGCAGCAGATCTGAGCCACCGAGGGTTGCGGTTCGGAGCTGCGGGATCACTCTGTGCTGTGGGATGGACTGGCCGGCACCGCCAGCGTGGCAGGGATCAGGGAGGTCAGGACTGTGAGGGTGGAGAGGAAAAGGATGAAGAAGGGGGGCAACAGCAGAGGACGTGTGTGCTGGGTGAGGGCCACAGAGTCAGGAGAGAAGCTTCGTCCCAGCACCATCAATCATAAGTAATATTTTCCTGCTGACAGTGCAGAGGAGCTGATTCCCTTCCCCACCCAGGTCCCGACTCACGTCTTTGGGGTGCCAGGTGGGATCAATTTTGAGGATGTTCCCCTCCCTACTGGTGTGTGCCAGCTCCAGACCCGCAGAGCTGGTGACAGTTTGATGCAAGAAATTTAATGTGAGAGGACAGGCTGCTCCAGAGCACTGTGTCCTGGAGCACGATGCCCATGCCCTGCCCTGCCTGGCACACAGCAGGTCCCACTGGCAGGGGCTGCTGTGCCAGTGTTTCAGCACCTCATCCTGTGAAGTTACTGGGAAGGCACTGGAACCCCAGAAAAGTGCTTGGCCTCCTGCCTCTGTCTGTGTTCCTGCAAGGTGGAAGCCCTGGGGCTATGGTGATGGGCTCAGGGACTGGCAGGACTCTACTCTTGAGGCTGCTGTCTGGGATCAGCTTCAGAGACAGGCCTGTTCCCTGTCCAGCAGAAGGAATCCCATGAGTGTCCCCCAGGCAACCCCCTCAGGAGACAGAAGCCACTCCTGGGCAGGCTGTTTGGAGTCCCTGCCATGCAGAGCGTGTGTCTGCCCTCGCTCCCAGGCTCCTGCCCGCCTGGCCAAGTGCTGGGTTATAGGATCCAGATGCTGGAGGAGGACGAGGAGTTCACTTGATGCATCTGAGACACCCCCAGCCCAGGCGAGCCAGGGCAGGCGGCCGAACCCGACCGTGTGATGAGAGATTTGTGCCACCACTTCTGAGCCATCCAGGCGGCTGGAAGGGAAAAGCCTCCGCGCTTGGCCGTGGCACAAACCCCTCGCGCTGCTGTAAATCTGCCTTGGGTGTCTGTCCCGCTCTCCAGACGCTTGGCGTGCGTGCCGTGCCCTCTCCTTTGTGGGTGGCAACTGTCTGGAGATCAGAGCCGAGAAACAGGGTTTCAGAGCCAGACAGGACAAGAACTGGAGCCCTCAGAAGGGACTGGGGACAACAGTGCTAGCACACAAAACACCAGGGACAGTCATGGACCCTCGTGCCCCCTCATAGCACTGAACAACCCCCGTGACTCTGATTGGAGTGGGCACAGGGGGGCAAGGACTGACAAAGCTGCCCAATTTTTGGGGCAACCATTCTGATCCATAGCATGGACTCCCCCTCCCACTGGAGCCCATGGCATAGCAGGATTTATCCTGAATCCCTGCTTCTTTGGTGTCTCAGCACCAACACCTCAGCCAGGTGGAAGGTGTGTGTCCAGCTTCTCAGGGTGAGCAAAGATTTGGGTCCCAACGGCTTGACCCTGGAAAGCTGGCAGTGTGTTTACCTGGGATGCACCCAGGCTCCACCAGCACGTTGGTTGTGTCACTGGGATGGGGACAATCCACACGTGGAGGGCATCCACAGGGAGAGAGAATTAGCACCTGTGCAAGGATGCACTCCAAAGCCACCTCGCTTCCCACCAGCCCAAATCCTCCCAGGGGCTGTCACGGTGGTGGGCAGGTTCCCACATCATGTCAGAGCTGAGCACAGCTGTGTCTTGGCTTTGGGGTGTTGGTGCAGCCACTGCCCCTCTCCAACACCCACAGTCTTTGCTCAGAGAGAAGCTGGGGTTTCTCCGGGAAGCTTCTGCTTGGGTTGAGCTGCCCCACCCCATTCCTCAGGATTTTAGGGTGCCAGGACTGAGAGTCCAGCCATGGGAGATGTGGAGACAACACACCAGTGTCCCTCTGCCCATGCCAGCAGCACACCCAGACCCCCCACAGACCCACATTGCTGCTTCATGACTGGGGGAGGGCTCTGGGGTCCCAAAATCAGAACCTGAGTCCAGCACTAACACCCTGAGAGAGGATATGGGATCAGCATCCCATGGATGGGACTCAGGTCAGATCATGTTGCCTGGCCAGTGAGTGAGCTCTACTTTTCTCCTCCTTTTTCTGTTGCAGAGAAAACCGAACCCAAAAATAAAGGCAAAAAGCGGCAGAAGAAGCCGAAGACAGAAAGGCACACGGGCACCTAGCAGGCACCAGCACAGGAGCTGGGACACCATGGCAGGAGCTCCCAGCCAGCTCCTGCCATGATGCTCCAGCCACATCACCCCTGTTTTTCCATCAGAAAAAAAAAAAAAAAAAAAGAAAAAAAAATTGCACAATTTTCTCTGCCCCCATCCCCCTTTTCTTTTGAGACAATTTATGGCCTGTAAAACATTTCCTTTTCAGAAAATCTAATTTGCAATGTCCAAAGCAAAGCCCTGGGGCTTGGTGAGGGGGTGTCTCCTTTTTTCCTCTGGTCTTCCCTCTCCCCGAGCCTGCTCCATCCCTTCCCTTCATCCAGACGGGTGGGATGGGGTTAGGCCGGGGTTGGACCCTGCTAATGAAGCTGATGCTTGCCTGGACAGTGTTCCCCAGGGCTGGGAGATGCCCTGGCTCCACATGGTCCTGATTTTATAGGAGTGCTGGGGGGCACAGTGCACCACTGAGCTGCTCCAGGTGCTGGATAGTGTCCCCCATCCTCAGCCACAGGCACGGGAAGCAGCAGGACTCCCAGGGCTGGGACCCCACTGGGGACTGTGCCATTGCTCACAGCAGCCCAGCCTGGTGCTCAACATCCCCACCGGCACAACCAAGGGCCAAGTCCTGCTCTCCTGGGACTCAGAAGGCAGCTGGACCTCCAGATTGACAACCCTTCTTGGGACCATGCCAGCCCAGCACTCAGCACCCTCATGGGCCAAATCCTACCATCCTCAGGCTCACAGAGAGGCTCAACGAGCTTCTCTCCCAGCTGGATGCGGGCACAGGAATTTGGGGTGTCCATGTCTGTATTTGGTCTAGGACAGGGACACACACACTGCAAGTGCAAGCCCGGGCAGGGGATGCTGCTGCCTCCTGCATCCCTAAACTGGGATGTGTTGGAAGCAGTGCTGCAACCCCCTCCCAGCCATCAGCACCGGGGGCGTGACCGTGGGGGGATGAGCCAGTCTGTCCCTCCCTGCCACGCTGTGTGTGTCCACAGGCACAGAGGGCTCTATCGGGATATGTACCATGTGTGTTCTTCCTTCAATCGCTGCCCAGCCGCAGGCAGCTCTGCATTTGGAGTTTGCCGGGATCCGAACTCCCTGTCCCTGCCCTGAGCGTGAGCAGGAGGAGCCGGGGCTGGCCGCGGAGTGTGGAGGCTGCGGGGGCTGCACAGACCCTTCAGGACGGGAGCGCTGGGTGTCAGCATCGAGCCAGCCCCAGAGCCGGCACAAAGCCGCCGGAGCCGCTCCTCCGATCGCTTCATGACAAATAAACGGATTAAAGCCCCGGCATTGCTCCTGCGTCCCTGTTTTCCCCATTCCCACGAGCTGCTGCCGGAGGGGGTCGGGGGTGCTTGGCCACGGTGCAATCCCGCATTCCCCAGCTCTGCAACTTGAATCCCTGTGGGGGGACACCCTGCACTGGCCCGCCAGCACTGGGGTACTGGGGAAAGATTTTATTCCAAGATTTTATTTAAAATACCACCAGCATCGCTCATTGCCTGAGCCGATGCTGGGGCAAGCAGCAAGTGTGACTCTGGGAGTGCCATTCCACAGGACTGGGAACCACCAGGGTTTTTTTGTGGGTGTTGGAGAAAATCCCCCTCTGCTAAGATGCTCGGGCATCCCCTTGGCAGCCTGTCCCCACCACGGGGATTGTCTCCTCCTGGGGGACACAGCCCAGATCCTCTCCTGGTACAAGGACGTGGTGACCCCCAGTTCTGGGCAGAGTCCACCAGCCCCCGACAGACCCCCAGCCTGGGATCTGGGCACGCCGAGCCCACGCACAGTCTGCCTGTGTCCTGCCAAGCTCTGCTGGGACACAGCCCTCCTCCTGGTCCCCACGGGCCCATCCCATGGCCAGAGCAGCCAAATCCAGGCCTGGCTCCCGCTGGCATTATAAATAGCCGGGACTCGGGGAGGGAGCCGTGCTGCCCGGAACGGGGGTGCCTGGGTGTGGTGAATCCCAGCGGGTGCTGATCGGGGGGACTCGCTGGGTGCAGGACTGGGGCGTGGGAGGGCTCGGTGCCGCCAGGGCGCTGTCCACGCCGGGACCTGCGATGAGTTGTGCAGAGAACGGCCGGGGGAGGGACGGGGCTGCGTGTGTGAGTGTGTGTGTGTGTGAGTGTGTGTGTGTGTTTGTGTGTGTGAGACATTTATAGATCACGTGTGAAACTTGATCTCCCCGCAGTGGACTCAGAGGAAAGAAAAAGATAGAAGTATTGTTTTTAAACAGATTTTTTCCTTTGTTTTTCTTTTTTTTTTCTTTTTTTTTTTTTTTTTTTTCCTCTCCTCTCCCCCTGCGAGGGCTGCCGATAAAAGGCCGGGGCGGCCAGCGCCGGCTCAGAGAGAGGAAATGCCGAAATCGCCGCGCTCGGACACGGCTGCGAGCGCCCACTGACCCGTCCCGGCACGGAGGAGCTGCCGGCGCATCCCCCGCCGCGGTACCCCGGCCCCGCGGGGACCCCCGCGCCATGCGGGCGCTCAGCCTCGGCCTGGTGGCGCTGACCTGTGCCACCGCGGCTCTGTGCGCTGCCGGAGCCCAGCGCCGGGCTCTGGAGGGCGGCGGCCGCCGGCGCTACCACCGCGTGCAGCACGGCCACTGCAGCTACACCTTCGTGCTGCCCGAGGCCGACCCTCTGCCCTGCCCCGCCGCCCCTGCTCCTGTCCCCGGCCCGGCCAACGTGCTGCTGCAGCGGGACTCGCCCGGGACCGCCGGGCACGGGGCTGCCCAGCGCCTGCGGCACCTCGAGAGGATCCTGGAGAACAGCACCCAGTGGCTGCTGAAGGTAAGGTGTAGGATGTGGGATGTGGGATGGGGGGGATGTGTGTGCGGGGACAAGCTGCGGGGTGGTGTGGGCAGGGATCTGTGTCCAGCACCCACTCGTGCAGCATCCCTGTGGCACAGCTGTGGGCATTGTGCCCACCTGAGCGTCCAGGTCAGCTTTTCTCTGCAGGTGTGCAGCTGGCATCAGGCACTGCCTGCACGGAGAGGATGTGTGTGCAGGCTCTGCAGGGCCTGCAGCTCGTGTGCTGCAGATCACCCACCCAGCTCACTTCCCATTGAGGCTGGATTCCCTGTCCATCCTCGCCATGGAGCTCCTCATGGTCCTGGCTGGGTTAGCCGTGCCAAGCATTCCTTGGGGATCAGAATTCCAAGTTCTGGGCAAAGAGACTTGGGAAGGGGTTTGGCCAGTGGTAGGGCAAGAGTCCCAAGGGCAGGGGCCACCAAAATCTCTCCAGCTTCATCATTTTCCCTCTTACAGGCTTTGCAAATCTCCCAGCACTTGGTGAGACTTTGTGTGGGACCCATAGCTCCTAGTGGCCTATGGGTGGTGCACAGTGGGAGCAGTGGGGTGCCACACCAGAGGGGCTGTGTACCCACAGGGTTGCCACCCCCAGCCCCCCCTGGCTCGCCTCGTCCCCAATGCCTGAGGCAGGAAGCAGCATTTCCTTCCTGGAGCCCCCACCAGCTGAGTGCGGCTGCCTGCGTCAGACCCAGGAATAGCTTTTCCCAAGGGACACATCCCTGGGGGGGCCCCAACCCCACAGCCAGTGCCAGGAACACTGGGTACCTGCACTGATAAGAGGGGAAATGGCTTGTCCCCAGCTGTCACTGACCCAGCAGAGCCACATGTGAGTGCTGTGGTGTCCCACCAGGCTGCAATGGGACCCGTGTGCCTCTGCACTCCCATTTCCTGGGTGATGTCCCTGTGCTGAGCCCCTGCAGCACTCAGGGATCAGGATGGGGCCAACACACTGAGTGGGGGTCCTGGGGATGGCCTGTGCCACACTGCTTGGGTAGCCACTGTGTCTGTGGGGGACAGTGCAGGCAGCAGGGACGTGCAGGACGTTGTTCCTTGTCCCCTCAGCCATCCTAGAGAACAAATTCCTCAAGAGCTGGGAAAACGCTGAACCGTGGCTCTGCTGGAAGCCAGCCCAGGGTGTTGCAGAGGGGTCAGCAGGGCCAGTGACAACCTGGCTGGTGGCACTGAATCTCTATCACTGTGGAACCTGCTGGGTCTGCTCGGTGCACACAAGTCCTGGGGTCCCTGTGCCATGGGGTCCCTCTGCCCTCAGCTCTCTGCCTTGGTGTCCCTGTGCTCTGGTGTCTTTGTGTCCCCAGGCCAGCTCTGAGCTTCCCTTGGGATGAGGGCAGCCTTTGTATGGCCAAGCAAGGCAGGGGAGCAGGGTCCCACCACAGGTGCACGTGGCCCTGTCCAGAGCAGACAGCCACAGGCAAAATGGGACTGCACATCTGGGCAGCTGTTGGCAGCAATGCTCCTCACCACAGCCCCAAGGAGCACAAGGCAGTGGAGCACTGGGCAGCCAGTATCCCACTCCTCCCCCATCCTGTTCTATCCATCCATCCCATCACAACAATCCCATCCCATCCTGCCCCATCCTGCAGCATGGCTCTCTCCTTTTAGAGGCAGCTTGCAGCTATGTTTTTTGCTGTTGTTCCTCAGCTTCCCAAATTTCAGCAGAGCTGCCCAGTAACGCTTGTTTTGGTCAGACTCCAGTCCTGAACAAACAAACGAGGGCTCAAAAGAAGCATTGGGTTCAGGGACAGATCGTAAACAACGTTGCATCCCTGTCTGTTCTGCCCTGGCATGGGGAGCCCTGCAGGGTGCTGAGAAATTGAGAGGTCTCCTGGTACCCAACAGGGTTCTTCAGGCCCCCTCAGCATCTCCAGCACCAGTATCCCCCAGGACCCCCATCCATGGCACTGGGGGCTGGTCCACCCTCCTCACTCAGCACCCCTTGGTGGGGACATGGTGAGGACCCAGCACCAAGGACACATCGGCTGCTTCTATCTCAGGAGGAATTAATTTTAGTTTGAACACAAACATTTAGTGGTGCTGCTGGGTCTAGGGAGGACTTGGGGTCAGATGGGGTCTCCAATGGGGCAGTAGCATTTTGGTGACTCTGTGGTGCCTGAGGCACAGGGACTGATGCTGCTCACCCTGGGATGTGTGCAGCAGTGTGGGGAGCAGGTGGAGGACTTTCTACCCACCTGTGACTCAAGGATTCTTGGGCTGGTGCTTGTGAAATGTTTAGAAATGCCAGGGCAAGATAGGAACTGGGACATAGGGGAGGGATGTGGCTGCAAGAAGCCAGCACAGGATGATCCAGCTGTGAGCACTGGGATCCCAGCATGGGGACAGCAAATGGATGAGTTTTCTCCCACTCCATGATGATGTTTTGGGGTGACCAAAACAGCAGTACAGCGTTTCCCCCAGCAGCTCTGCCCTTATGGTGGAGAAATGAGTTTCTGAGAACAGGAGAGCCCAGCTCACAACAGCATCCATAAGATGAAGGAGGGGGGATTCTGGATTCCCTGTCCTTGGCACAGAGCCTGTCCCACTTGTGTCCCCTATGCCAGACATGCCTGGGGACACTGTGCCCCACTCCAGCTCCCAGGGAGCTGCTGGGGCCAGGATCCAGGGCTCCATTTCCAGGGCTCTCAGTCTTCCCCATGCCAGCTTGACCTTTTCCATGGGTATGTTCTGCCCTCGGCTCACAGATATGTTTATTTAAAAAAAAAAAAAAAAAAAAAAAAAAAAAAAAAAAAAAAAAAGTGAAAAGCAAGATTGAGAGGGAGAAAAGGCCTCCCCAAGCCCTGTGAAGCAACAAGATTAACGACGTGGTTAAAGGGAAACTCTCCAGCAATCCCTCAGCTCGGGGAAATGTTTTCCAGACGCGGCTCTCCGACCTTTCCCTGCTTCCTCCCTGAGAGCGTGTTCCTGCGAGGGAAAATCCCCTGGGAAACGGGTGCAGGCAATGCTGGCTGGGATGGTCAGCCCTGGGACCCTCCTGCCCCGAGACCCTCCTGCCCCACATGGATACTCACAGTGGGGTGATGGTTTTGCCACTGCCTGGTGCGGAGGAGGAGGGAACAGTGAGATTTCGTCATGCCAAACAAGTGCAGAGCCCTGTGCCCTGGCCCGCTGCAATCCTCACTCCCACGCTGAATATCCCAACACTGCTGCCTGCAGGATGCCTGAACATCCTGGTATTTCATGATGCCAAACATCCCAGCACTGCTGCTTGTCTGCCACAGTGCCAAGCATCCCAGCACCACTTCATTCCCACCATGGTGCAGAACATCCCAGCAACATTGTCTGCTTTGACACTGCCCAGAGAGCAGCATCACGACCCTGCTGATTCTGGTCCACAATCCCACAGGATGCAGGGGGATGTGGCGCTTTTCCTGCACAACTGGGGAGCTCAGGCAGGGAGCAGGATCTGGGGATTGCAGGGACAGCAGCATCTGTGGGATGTAGGGAAGTGGGCAGCCCCCGTCCCTCCTGCTCTCAGGGGCTGCTTTCCCAGCGTGGGCGGCAGCGCGGCCCCTTCCGCTCCCTGTGGCCCCCGCCGAGGGACCGTGCCCCCACCGAGGCCATCGCCCTGGGGAGGGGCTGAATGGGAACCTCATGGCGGGGCTGCCAGAAATAGCAAAGCCTTTGGGAAAGGCGGCTCCCCCGCGGGCTGGGAAAGCGGAAGCGTCATTTCAGCTGAGTCTGAGCTGTGTTCGCAGCCAGCTTCTTCCCAGCCCCGAGTACTTCCACGTGGTGGAGCAGCACCGGGTGCCGGACACCCACTTTGCCTGGCTGATGGTGTCCCCTCACCCTCCATATCCCCAGCCCTGGGAAACCAGTGATTGGGGCTGGCAGCTGATGCTGACGCCAGTGCCAGCCACTCCCTGCCTGGCCACCCTGGCTGAGCATCAACCCCAGCTCGCCAGCACACCTGGGCACACAGAAGCCTGTGCCAGGCCCCAGCTGGTACCACAGCCCAGGAATCTTGGCAGCCGGTGCCTGAGGAGCCTCCCCTGCAGCAGCTCAGCTCCCTCTGTCCTCTGATAAGATTCCAAGGGCCCTGAGGTGGGTCAAGCCTTGTGGAGACACAGGGCTGTGCCTGCAGGCTGTGCCCAGTGGTGCCAGGCTCAGCTGGGATGCTGAGACAGGACACAAAGAGGTGCCCAAATGACCCCCTGGATCCTCACTTCCCTGCACAGCTGGAGAGCTTCATCCAGAGCAGCGTGAGGCCAGAGATGGCGGAGCTGCAGCAGACGGCAGTGCAGAACCAGACCGCCACCATGCTGGAGCTCGGCAGCTCCCTCCTGAACCGCAGCGCCGAGCAGAGCCGCAAGCTCACTGACGTGGAGGCCCAGGTATGGCACGTGTGTCCCCACTGCCCTGAGACTGTGGTGGGTAGCATGGTTTGTCTGCAGACAAAAGCGATGCCCTGAGGTGACACAGGATTTAATGCACCAGTGGCAGAGGTACCAGGGCTGTGTGCCACAGACCAGCCAGCCCGGTGACACCACGGGTGTGGTGTGGCTCTGGCTGCCGATGCCAAGACTCCCCTCTGCTCCCGAGGCAGGTGCTGAATCAGACGTGGCGGATCGAGATGCAGCTCCAGGAGAATTCCTTGTCCACCACCAAGCTGGAGAAGCAGCTGCTGCTGCAGACCAATGAGATCCACAAGCTGCAGAAAAGAAACAAGTAGGGGCTGGGGCAGCTTAGGGACCCCCACAGACAGCCCTTGGACCCCACAGGGAGGCTGGTCTCTCCCAGCTCACACTGCACTTTGAGGGGGCTTAAACCCCTCCAGGTGCTGGCTGAGGTCCCTAGGGGATTGCACAGCCCCAGCACGGCCACTGGGCTCTGGGTTCCCCTGGCTGGGCACATCCCAGACATGAGGGTACAATTCAGGGGGTGCAGCAGGGGATGGGGACAGCAATGGGTCCCTGCAGACACCCTGGGATCACTCTGCCACCCCATCACCGCTGCATCCCACTCCCAGCATCCTGGAGGTGCGGGTGCTGGAGATGGAAACGAAGCAGCAGGCGGAGCTGGCGGGGGCCCACTCAGAGAAGGAGAAGCTGCAGCGGCTGCTGAGCCGGCAGAGCGGCACCATCGAGGAGATGGAGAAGACGCTGCTGGCTGCCAGTGCCAACAGCAGCCTGCTCCAGCGCCAGCAGCTCCAGCTCATCCAGTCTGTCCAGAGGCTGGTGCGCCTCGTCTCCCAGGGCAGAGGTGAGCGGGGTGTGCGGGCAGAGTGGGGGGCAGTGGGAAAGCTCCTCGTCCTCCCAGGAGTGTGCCAGGGTGCCTGTGTGGTCTGCTCAACTTGAATGACTTCACCTCAAAAATCATAGACTCATTCAATCATAGAATGGTTTGGGTTGGAAGGGATCTTAAAACTCACCTCATTCCAACACCCTGCTGTGGGCAGGAGCACCTTCCGCTAGAAAAGGATCCACTCACTGCAACCAAGGAGCAGCTTGGAGCCCCAAGGGTGGATCCATAGCCTGATGCCATTCACAGCCGTGGCAAACCCCCAGGGGTTAGGCTGGCAGCAGCCCTGGTGGCACAGCTGCTTTGTCCAGCCCTCAGGAGATGGCACAGAAGGAAGAAAAATAATCCATAAGCACAAAGGCATCCAAAGGGAGAGAGAAGAGCAGCAAAACCAGGCAGGACTGCGGGACAACCAGGGTTTCTGCCTTCTCACTGTCCCCTCTGCCACAGCCTTGTCACCTGGGCAGGAGCAGCAATTCCAGGACTGTGCCGAGGTGCACCGGGCAGGCATCCATGCCAGTGGCATCTACACCCTGCACATTGCCAACCTCAGCGAGCCCAAAAAGGTGAGCACAGTCCAGAGAGAGCTTCCCTGCAGCACCCCAGAGTGTTGCCCACCCAGTGCACAACATCCCCACACCAGATCCCTGTTGCTTGGCACATCCTGGGGCAGTTTCTCCACCCCATCCAGCCTTGGGGGCTGCACAGGGGTGAAGGCAGCACACACGGGATGAAAGCAGGGCTGGCACAGCCTTCCAAATGGGGATATAAAGCTGATTTTAAAGGCACTCTGACCTATGAGCAGCAGACCCCAGCTCCTGCCTATGGCCATGAAAGGAGGAGAGACCCCTCAGCCAGGCACTGGGCACAGCACACCCTCTCCAGCCCCTCAGCCAGCTCTAGCACCCATAGAGCACCCATGCTGAGCTGCCCCCAGCCTGTCCCTCACTCCCCTTGCAGGCATACTGTGACATGGAGATGGATCGAGGGGGCTGGACCATCATCCAGCTTCGTGCCAACGGCAGCCTCAGCTTCCAGAGGAACTGGAGGGAGTACAAGCAGGTGTGTACCTGACCAGGGAGGGGGAACACCCTGGAGGCACCTCAGGCACCATGAACTCACCCACCCTGCTGCTCCACAGGGCTTTGGGGACGCGTCGGGGGAGTACTGGCTGGGGAATGAGGCCGTGCACCTGCTGACGAGCCGGGTGCCCTACGCCCTGAGGATCGAGCTGCAGGACTGGGAGGGCGGCCAGGTGTATGCCCACTACGGGAAATTCCAGCTGGGGAGTGAGCGGCAGTTTTACAGGTAGGGGAGAGGCACTGTGGGAACAGCCACCCAGCACTCCCCACCTCTGACTGTCCCCAAGTTCTGTGGACAGCAGTGGTCAGGGGGAAGGGCTGGGTGTGGTGGCCCAGGGAGGGGTAGGATCACATGGGGCTTCACTGGGTTGCCCTGTTGTAGTTATGGTTCCAGGTGCCAGGCACGTTGCTGTGACACTTTCATCTCTCCCTGGGCTCCTGAAAAGTAGATTTGTAATATATAAAATTGCATCAAGGCAGTGGGATTTGTCATCCCAGTGGGAGCAACCTGGGCACTTGCACTGAGGCTGTTTGTTTGGGCAAGGGAGATGACACAGCTGTGGCCACCAGGCATTCCCAGGGGTGTTGGGCATCCTCAGGCTGTCCATGTCCAGGGAGGAATGCTGTGCTCCAAATGCTCAGCTTGCCATGACCATGTGCTCCTGGCCATGGGCAGGAGGGTGGAAAGCAGCTGGGGGCCTTCACTGCTGGGCTGGAGGTGAAACCAGACCCCAGACATTCCCTGCACCATCCAACCCATGCAAGCACCAAGCTGACGCCCAGCAAGAGGACTGGAGGAGACTTGGGGGTCCTCTCTGCCCCAGCATACCACTATCTCCACTCTTGGGGACCAAGGACAGGAGGCCAAGCTGGAACTGCAGGATCCCTGCCCACATCTCTTTGTGCTCTGTTCAGCTCATGGCAGCCCTGAGCAGTGCTGGGGGCTCTGTGACCCCCTGGCAGCCGGCAGTGACAGTGGCTGTGTTCCTGCTGGGCACAGGCTGTCGCTGCAGGACTACAGTGGCACGGCTGGGCAGCAGAGTGGCCTGGCACTGCAGGGCACCCAATTCAGCACCCGTGATGCTGACAATGACAACTGTCTCTGCAAGTGTGCCCAGATGCTCTCAGGAGGTGAGTGGAGCAGGGGGACACCCTCATGCAGCACCCGTGAGTGCCAGCCTGAAATGTCACCTTCCCACCCTGCTGCCTTCCCACAGGATGGTGGTTCGATGCCTGTGGCCTCTCCAACCTGAATGGCATCTACTACCCGGCCCGGAACAACGTCCGAAAGCTCAACGGCATCCGCTGGCACCACTTCCAGGGGCCCAGCTACTCGCTGAAGGGCACCCGCATGATGATCCGACCCTCCAGCTTCTAACAGGCCTGCAGCCACTGCCAGCACTGAGAGAAGTCTGGGATAAGGGATGGTTGGGGGCGGCTAAGATGCCCCAGCTGCTGCAGGGAACCTTTGCCATGAGTTATATTTTTTTACTTTTGTTTATCCCGTTTTTCAGAAGTCTGCGGTGTCACCACGGCCACGCTGGAGGAGCCGTGGGCAGGGGTGAAGGGCGCTGCAGGAGCTGGAGCTGCAGGAGCTGGAGTGGGACAAGGCCAGACCTGCCAAAGTGGGCTCCACCATGTGGAAACCCCCTGATCTCACCTCAGCTTCTCTCCCTGAATTTCTGCTGGGCCTCAGGGTTTTGTCCTGGGGACAAGACTCCAAGATCCTCCCAGGGATGGGGCTCTGAGAACCACTGGGACCATGTGCTTTCAGAGGGACCCCAGACATGATGGAAGCTTTGCCTTTTCACTGGTTTTGGATATTGTAAATCCCCCACCATCCCACTTTCCTGCAGGATTAGAGGAACTGGGTGGGACAGGAGTCCTGATAAGCTGGGGCCTGGTGGTGTCCCTTCTTCCCCTTTTGTCCAGACACAGCCATGCAGAGGGCCACAGGCTGTCCTCTTCCAAGCATGGCCTGAGCCACTATCCCCATGTATGGCAGGACAGGCATTGCTCCTCCTGGGATGGAGCTGGGTTTCTCCAGCTCTCAGAGAGGACGGGAAGAGCAGGGGGTGTCCTTGGGGACATTCATGGGGACCGGTCCTGGGATTGTCAGTGGCCCAGTTCTGGAAGGCACTTGCTGGGAGCAGACACTGCACTGGTAGGGGCTGACAGGGCCCCAGGATTGGCAGGAAGGGGCTGGGGGATCGTGGGTGGGGAGGGGAGTGTGGGTTAAAGGGGCTGGGAGGTGGGAGGTGGTGGGTGCTGGCACCGACACCGGCTGTGCACGCAGCAGCAGGGGGGGGGCTCCTGCTGCCTGCCCTCATCACTGTCCCGAGGCACCCGCTAATTAACACTGATTAAAGCACGTGACGTTGTTGGCGCTTCCAGAAGATGCTCATCAGTGGGGAATAATTAAAAAATGGAAAACACAGGGGGCGGTGCTGCCGGTTTTCCTTCTGTCCTGGCTGCCTGCCGGCACCTCCTGCCTGCACATGGGGCACCCATGGGGAATCTCAGCACAGAGGGTGAGGGTGATGGACATTTCCCCGGCTGTCCCTCCTCCCTGGAAATAACTGATGGGCTCAGCTGCGCTCCCCACGAAACCGGAGCCACCGGGAAGCAGCTGCCAGGGAAAGTGATAGGGAGCATGGGGCTGTCCTGCTGTCCCCAGCAGGGACATGCAGTGGAGGGGGGCAGAGGGGGAGGGGCATTCTGGAGGGGACACGTGTATCTGAACATGTTTGTGCTGGGGTTTCATGCTGGCAGTCCCATGGGAGGGAGTCAGATGGAGACTCCTGGTTCGGGAACAAGGCTGCTGTGTGCATCTGTGTGTGCACATTGAAATACTGCTCACAAACGTGCACATGGACACACAGACACGCACACATCCTGCATGCACAGGATCATGCATGCACACATGAGCACACAGGGATTTGGATGGCCATGTCACGTCCCATTCATGCAGGGCATGGGACACCAGAGCCACCCCAAGGACTAACAACACCTGAGGGACATGTGTCTGCTCGACCCTTGCCTGGCTGGGGACTGGTGGGCCCCCCCACCTTCTCCTTAGCAATAGCAACAAATTTAGACCAAGCCCTGGGACACACCATGCTGAGGAATCCGGCAGGACAGCCGGTCCCAGCCACCAGCAAGGATCTGGTTCCCTCAGAGATTTCCCCAAGGGCAAAGCCTGTCCCCAAGCAAGTGCCCAGGGTCCCTTTGGTTTCCAGGGTATTTTCCCTGGGGAGGCATCCAGTGCCCCACGTGCCATCATTAAGGATCCTCTGGGTGTGTGTGTCCTCCCCAGAGCACTTCATCAGCCTGACTCACAGCCAGATGCCATCCCCATGTCCTATCAGCGTGTCCTGTCACCACGTCCTGACACCACATCCTGCCTTCCACATTCCTGGCAGCTGGACATGACAATACCCCAGCAGGAGTCAGATGGGTCCTGCACCCCAGCAGGGGATCTTGGTGGACACACAACAGGGCAAGAATCAAGCTGGGGTGGTAAATTCTTCTTTATGACAGCTTTTCTGGGGACCCCAAGCACTGGATGGAAGCCCAGTCAAGGGGCCCATGGTGCTGCCTTCCCCAGCCCCCAGCTGAGGGGGTTGGCACTGAAGGGAGGCAGTGGCAGGCCCAGGGTCCAGGTAGGGTCCCTGGGTGCAGGTGCTTGCTGGTGGCTTTGATGTCACCTTCCCCAGCAGACACCTGCCTGCATGGGACACATCAGGAGCACGGGGACCGCAGGGCAGAGGAGGCAGCTGAGGTGCTGGGAGGGCTGTGGTGCCTTGTGAGGTTGCCCTGGGAGAACACACGGGCCCTTTTCATCTTCAAAGCGCTCCCTGCTCCAGCTTTCATCCCGGCCCACCTGGGAGGTCTCTGCTATTGCCGCCCCCATCTCCCAGTTCTTGGAGAGCCAGGACCTGGCCAAGCTTTGCAGGAGTGAGGGAAGGAGGCAGGGGAGGGTGCATGGCACAGAGGGGAATCCCAACAGCTGGGGCTCTGCCGGGACCTGCCAGACCCAACCGCCGCCCTGCCGTGCCCGCCGGGCCCCGCGCTGGCACCCTGCACCATGGAATGATTCCCTTCCAGCACCCATCCACCACTCAGCACCCACAGCCCTGCAGAGCTACAGGCACCTCAAGAGACCCTGTCCCATCCCAACCTCCGCCGCCTCAAGAGACAATACACAGCCTCCAAAACACAGGCATTTAATAAAACTGGCTGCATTATAATAATTATTATTTACAGATCAAACATAAGAAAAAGAGTAGAAAAGAGGAACTGTTGTCTTCATAAATACCAGGCCCAGCATGGTGGGGAGGGGCTTCGTGCCCACTGGCAGCTGGGGAGGGGAACACAGGCACCCGCAGACACTCACACAGACACTCAGCCCTGGGCAGCTTGAAGCAGGGGGTCAGGTTTCCCCCTCAGCGCTCAAAGCACCAGGCTTTTCTTCAGCAATAAGATGGGACCACCAAGATGTGGCCACCACTCCAGGCAGTGGGACGCCTTCCATGGAGGCTGCAAGGCAGCAGCTCCTTCATCAGTGCAGAGTCCCTGCTCCATGCAGGGGGAACCAGCCCCTTGCACCCCACCCTGGCGTGCTGGTGAGGAGCAGGACAGGCAGGAGCTGCCAGCACTGCAGGCAGGGCAGCCACACCAGGCCCTGTGGGTGTTGAGGACCAGCCACACACCCAAGGACACGTGTCCTCAGCCTTCCCATGGGCTTGCAGGGACCTGGCTCTCCAGCGCTGGCACAGGGGTCTGGCAATGGATCCCCGGCCACCACACCAGGCCAGCGATGCTGTGGCACAGCAGGGCTGAGTTCAAGGGTGCCGTCACCGCCAAGAAGTCCCTGCTCCTCCCAGGGCACAGCCTGCGTGTTGTCCCCATCCAGCATTGCCTGTTTTTTGAGCAACCCATCCCCGGCGCCCACCACGGCACTGCTACACATCGGAGACCTGCTGGGGCTCCCTGGCCTGGCGCAGCCCGTAGAGCCACTTGATGACGCGGGCGTTGCGCTCGATGATGGAGATGCCGTAGGGCACTCGCTCGGCGGGCCGTCCCTCCGGCGTGGCAGCGCTGGGCGGCGAGCGGCCGCCCTCCGAGCTGGCCGTGCTCACGCTGTGGAACTTGAGGGACACGATGTCGGAGCTGGCGCGGGCGAAGCGCTCGGCCCCCATGTCCTGCATCTCCTCGGGGTCGAGGCCGCAGTAGTTGAAGAAGCGCTCCAGGTCGGCGGTGGCCCGCGAGAGGCGATCGCTCAGGTCCGACTTGGAGCGGTGCAGCAGCGGCTGCCGGCGGGCGCTCTCGGGGCGGGCAGGGGAGCTCCGGGACGGGGTCACGGGCAGCCCGCCCGGGATGGGGGATGCAGGCAGAGGTGTCACTGGGCTCCGCGGAGCTCCACAGGGACGGACGTCCACCCTCCGCACGGCCACGCTGCCGGGGGCCTTGGTGGTGGTGGCCGGGCTCTCCGGGGGTTTGACAGCCCCCTCCACCGCCGGCGCCTCCGCCCGCCACCTGCACTCCCTGCCCAGCGGGCTCTCCGCCTTGGGGAAGGGGCTGTCACAGAGGTTGATGAGGTTGTTGAGGATCTCCAGGTCAAGGGAGGTCTTCGGGCTGGCGGCATCGGCGCGGCGGGGCCCCGGGGGCGCCCTGCGGCTGGGGGTGAGCACGGCCCGCCGCGCCCCCGGGGGGAACAGGGGCTGCTTGAGCAGCAGCGGCTTCACCGGCTCCTGCCTGGTGCTGGCGACCTTCTGGCTCTTGACGTACTTGGCCTTGTCCGCCTCCAGCCTCTCCACCGCGCTGGGCTTCCCGGCGCCGGGCTCGGCGTGCCGGCGGAAATACGCGGGCCCTTTGCGGAGGATGCGGACGGGCATGGCCGAGGTGAAAGGCACCGTCACCCCCTTCATGGTGTCACCGGCTTGCAGCGCCTCGACGGGCATCCTCCGTGCCGGCAGCGGGACACGGCTGGGCGGCCGCCACGGGCACAGAGGGGCTCGGGGGGGCTGCGAAGAGGGGCCGGAGTGAGAGCGGGGCCGGAGGGAGAGCGGCGGCGATGCTGCCCCTGCCCGCGCCCCGGCCCCGCGGCAGACAAAGGCAGCCCGGGCTGTGCGGTACCGCACTCGCGGCGCCCCCGGCTCCGGGCCGCCTATTTGAAGGCGGTCACCACGCCTCCCTCGCCGCCGAGCCTCCCCGGCAGTGCCCCGGCCAATCCGCGCCGCACGCCTGCTTCAAACCGCTCCGGGGCCAATGGCGCCCGCGGGGAGGGTCCCGAGAGGGGCGCCCTGGGGACACAGTGCGGGCGGACAGAGCCGAGCACCCCGCACTGATGCCCTGCCCAAGGCACAGGTGCCGGGGCTGCATTGTGTGTGCCCATCGCCCACGCTCAGGGGTGCGCTGCCACATCCAGGGGGGGCATTTCCTTCATCCAGGCGTGCAGCACCCGCTCCCAGGGCAGCACTGATTGCTCCCAGGGGTGCCTCATCCACACCCTTGCATCCCCCATGCCCAGGGGGGCATTGCCTGCTCCCAGGCGTGCATCCCCCATGCCCAGGGTCCCATCACCTACCACCCCGCCGGGCTGGCGGATTCGGTGCTCCACTCCCTCTGCTGTTCCCTCACCTCTCAGCCCTCTCTCAAGCTCCGGGGCTGCTCCCAGGCCCCCTGCTCTTATCCTGGAGCTTCTTGGAAAGTCCGTGGAGTACACGGGGGTTCCCACTCGTGCCTCCCCAGCCGCGGTGTGCTCGGGGCAGGGAGAGGCCCTGTGCACCCCGGTCCTTGGGTCCCTGCCAACCCCAACAAGCGCAGCCGCCACAACGGTCGCGCAGAGGCACCAGCCCGCCCACAGAGAAAAGGGGGGGGAGGGCACCCAAACCTACACCCCACACCCTTCTGCAGCCCCCTGAGCAGAGGGGAACACACCCAGAGTAGCCCAAATAGCCAGAGGGGCTCAGCAGTGGCAGGGCACACAGGGGCATATGTGGGTCAGACCCCCTCCCCCGACCCCTCTCCCGAGCTGCTCTAAGATTCCTCCTGAGGGTCCCGATTTGGGGCACCGATGAGCCCAGAGTGTGACAGCAAGCCCCAGCACTCACCAGGTGCAGTGGTGGGCAGGTGGGGGCCGGGGTACTGCGGCCTCACTCGCTCCCGTGGCAGCCCCGAGCAGGCAGCTGCCACCGTCACCGCTGACCTGCCTGTACAAACTTCCTGGGAACAGCCCAGAGCCTGTCCCAGCACTGACCGCCGGCGGCAGGAGCCGGCCCCGGCATCCTGAGCCACAGCTGAGCCATGTCTGCACCCCCTACCAGCCCACGGGTGCCAGATTCCAGATTCCCCAAAATCTGAACCCCAGCAGGATCCCTGCAGAGCCCACTGTGCATCCCCCTGACATGCTGTGACAGACGAGTGCCCTTGGGGGAGGCTGCCTGCCCCTCTCCCGTCCTCGTCCCCTGCCTGGGGGGACATGCTGCCTCCTGACCTGGAAAATGTCTGCAGGGAGGCGGCCAGGCGTGGCGACAGCTGGGAACGGTCCCAGCACCGGCACAGATCCTCCTGCCTCCTCCCCGGGGCAGCTTTCTGCACCCCTCTGCCCGACTCCTCGGGTCCAGTGCTGCCCAGCCCCTGTGCCACTGGCCAGCTTCACTGCCCCCGTACCTGCCCAGCACAGGGAGGGCTCCCCAGAGCAGCACAGGGGGGCAAAAGTGTACCCCAGGTAAGGCAAAGCAGGAAAATGTCCCCATGGCAGGCACTGGAGCTCAGCCCTGTAGCAGACACTCAGCCAAGCCACAGGGGAGATGGCTATCAAAGGCAGGGACAAGGACACAGGAGCCCCAGCACAGCCACCAGTGGCCAGAGTGGGGTCCCCTCCCCAGCAGGGACAGCCCGGCCGGGCACAACCTGCTGCTCCACATTCCTGCAGTGCTGAGCCACTGTGCTGGCATGGCCACGCCGGGCTGGGCTGCACTGAGCCGAGCTGAGCCAGGCAGAGCCGCCCTCCGAACAGCCCCAAAAACCCGGCAATATAATCCCGTGCCCCAAACCCAGCTGGAGTGTGGGGATCTGAGCTCTGGGCACTGCCCAGTGTGGCCCCAGCTCCTCTTCCTCCTGGGGTGGGCAGTCCAGCCAGGCTCCCATGGCACCCCAGATCACCTCCTGCCTGGAGGAGCTGCTCCAGAGATACACAGCTGTGACCCCTTCACCGGCTCACCCAGCCCCATTCTGCTGGCACTGGACCAGCACAGGACCAGCACCACTCTGCCACCCACCTGGATCGGCCCTGCGGCGTGAGAGCCTCCTCAGCACGAATCAGCTGCCACACTCCTTCTCCCTGCTCTCTTTCCGAGAGTGTCCCGACGGTGTCTGATGTCCCCAAACCTTCTGCTCCCCAGCCACGTCCTCCCCGTCCCCCCGGGTGGCGGCAGCTGGGGCGTGCTGGAGCGGTTCTGCGTGCGGCACTGCGCTGAGTCAGCGCCGGGCGAGGGAGGACGCCCTCCGAGGCAACTCAGCGCTCACATGGGATGGAAACCACGAGGCATTCCCCCATGCTGGGCTGCGTCACACAGTGTGACAGTGCCCGGGGATGTCCCAGGTGCCAGTTCAGCTCCCGGTGCCAGCTGGGCACCCTGGATGCACACACGGCCCGAGGGGCTCACAGTGACAAGGCCAAAATGCTTCTGGATGTCACGGCTCGCTGTGTGCAGAGGGTTCTGGTGCTGGGTTAGGGCTTCAGAGACACAGGGGAATTTCCCAGCCTTCCTGTGGGCATCCAGATTCCGTCATATCGCTGGCGTGGCCAGTTGGCAAGGCCTGCTCTGATTTGGAAATCTCACCTTGTTTCCCCATGCACCCAGCATAAATAAACTCCAAAATGTAGGAAAATAAACTGGGTAGTAGGAAGGGAGGTGACAGACAGGAACAGGGTCACCAACCCTGCAGCCACCTGGACCTGCTGGCCTGACCCAGCCCCGGGGTGGCTCCTGCCCCATGGCACAGGTATCTCCGTTCAGCTCTGCACGGAGGGATCGAGCATTTGGCTCATGCTATGGAGCTTAATTACAGCCCTGCATTGTTCAAACGGCTCCTGGATCAAGACAAGGAGCTGGTGGAGGGAGAAGGGCCAAGGCAAGCACACAGTCTGGAAGCCAGAGGGCTGCCCCGAGCCCAGATTCGCACAACGGGCTCGGCTGGAAAATCCCAGCCGGTAGGCGAGGGCAGAGCCCGCAGGCTGCGCCCCCCCCACAGGTGCCGAGGCCGTGCGGGTGCGGGCAGAGGCTGCAGGAGCTGCTCGGGCACGTCTGGCCCGTTGGAGCGGGGCGGTGGATCCAGGCAGCGCCCCAAGCCTCGCCCTCCCCCGGAGCATCCCGGGACACGCTCCGGGAGCGCAGCCTCCTGCAGGAATGAAATGCTCCCCCAGCGCCCGGCATCCCCACCGCTGCTCCAGGAACACGTAGACGGTGTTTGTGAACAGAGGGACAACCAGGCGCTGGCAGTGCCTTTGCTCTCACCTTCTACAGACACCCTCGTGCCACTGTCAGGACCTCCTGGATGTTAAATTAAGCTGCCAACGAGTAGAAAACACACTCAGCGGCCAATTCCCCCCCCTGGAAGTTCTGGGTGGAGGCAGCTGTGGGTGCCTGGCAGGGCTGGGGCTCGGCAGTGTGGGCACCCCCAGAGCTGAGGGGTTCCCAACCCCTTCATCTTCCACTAAATCCTAGTGTTTTATTCCAGCCTGTTGCCATTCCCTGACCCAGGATAGGCCACCACCTGCTCCCGCCTCAGTTTCCCCAGCAAGAGCTCCACAGAACCGCTCCAGAAGGAACACGGGGACAGAGTGGGGAGGCACCCGCTGCACCCAGCATCGCCCCGTTCCCTGTGGGCAGAGGGAACGATGCTGCCTGCACCCGGATGTTCACACTCGGTCTCTGCTCAGGGGTTCGGGAGGCAGGGAGGTGACAGATGGGGACATGCTGGGCACGAGGCCTTTGTCTGGCCGGTGGTGGCGGCGGCACAGACCCGCAGATGGCGGCTGCCGTGGGGCCGTGGCTGCAGCCCATGGCCAGGCGAGCACTGGGCCCTGGGGATCCGGCCCTTTTGTTGGGGTCTCACCTCCGGCAGCGGCCCCTTCCCGGCTGCCCCCCACCAGCCTTTCCACTTTCAACTTGACCTGCTCCTTTCACATGGAAATGGAATGCAAATAGGGCTGGGGCTGCCAGGGTCGAGGCTGAGACCCGCCAGCAGGTCCCCAAGTCTGGGGGTCATATCGTCTCAAATAGGGTGGCCAGTTGTCCTTGGAGTGAGGGGGTCCCCTTGTCCTCCAGCAATGGAGCCACCCTCTGCCCAGGCAGACCATCCCCACTGCTCACACATGGAAAAAAGTATTAGGGCACGGGTCTCACTAGGGCTGAGCTCAAGGACAGACCCCTGCTTTTCTGGGCTGCCGATTTTTCCATGCCCTCCTGCCACCGTGTCGCCCCCATGGCACGGGCAGTGTGCCCACCCTGGGGATCCCCGCTGCTCCCCCAGGCTGCAGTTGGGATGGGCTCCCCAAGCCCTGGCTGGGTGAGGAGGGGGCTTCCTGGAGGGATGGCCATCACAGCCCAGCAAAATCCCGCAGGCAGGGACCACTCGGCTACCAAATGTTGCCATCTGCTCCGGGCCTTCACTCGCATCTGCCGGGGCTGCGGAGGGGCGAGGGGCCGGGGGGCCGGGAGTTCAGCTGCGGGGCGGGCAGGGGGCGGAGAAGGCACAGGCAGAGCAGGCAGCACGCGTCGGGTGGATTTGGGTGAGTAGCGTGAAGGGACAACACGGGGGTCCCACACCCAGCACCTCCTTGAACTGTCTCTGCCCCGCAGCCCTTCGCCCTTGGGAAGGGTCTCGCTGCCGGCTGAGCCGCCTCTTTGTGCCGACAAATTAAACACAGGACAATTGCCGTCCCCTCCCTGTTCCCACAGCCATGGCACACAGTGACCTCAGCTGCCCCACGCCCTCTCCAAGTCCCCTGTGCCTGGACCTGTTCTCCACCTTCCAGGTCCCCTGGGCTCCAGTACTGGTTTGGCTGGGATAGAGGTAATTTTGTCCATAGGAGACAGGGAGAGACTGTTTTGGAGTTGTGCTGAAAGCAGTGCTGATAACCCAGGAGTGTCTGATCATGGCTAAGCCATGCTCACAGAGCCCCAAGGACTTTTCTGCTCCTCCCGCTGCCCCACCAGTGAGTGAGAGTGCTGGGGGTGCATAGAAATTGGGAGGGGATGTGGATGGGACAGCTCTGCCCCTCCTCCTCCCACCCCCACCCCGGGATATTCCAGATTATAGAACATTCTTGCTTTTCTATTAAACTGATTTTATCTCAATCCATCACTTTAGTCCCTTTTATCATTTTATCTTTTCCCATTTTGTATCCCATCCCACGGGGGATGTGTGTGTGTGTGAGTGAGCAGCTGAGGGGGGCAGAGCTGCCTGCTGGGATTAAATCACAGCAGCCCCTCACACTGTGACCATGCCCCCCCACCACTGTCACCCAGCGTCCCTGCAGCCCCGGGGACAAGAGACACCCTTGTCTCCACTACATCCAACGGTCCTGGCTGCCAAGGGTGTTCCCACAGGCGCAGGGCAGGGTGGAGGAGCGAACTGTATTCCCCCGGAGGGACAGGGACAGGTACTGCAGACAGGTAGGGCAGGGAAGCAGAGAGGAAAGCAGACAGGAGAAGGAAGGCAGCCCAGATTTTGCAGGGCTGCAGCCTGCCTGCTCTCCCAGCGACACCCGGTGGGTGCTGGGGGAAGAGCTGCCGTGAGACATCCTGGGGCGGTGGGTCCTGGGACGGGAGAGGGGGGGGCGCTGCAGGGGGTGACCGGGGGTCTGTCTCCTCACCCGTGTCACCTCCCGGCCGGTGCAAGTGGCTCATCCGGTGGCTCACGGCTCGGTCCCCGCAGCGCCCCGAGGTGGGACGGCTGCCACATTCGGAGGTTCCCCAGCACCCCAAGGCAGCCCGTGACCCCGCAGAGATCCTGATGGCGATAGGAACCGTCATCGGGTGACACTTGCACCTGCAAGAAGAGTCTGTGATAGGTGGGACTCGGTTCAGGCGGGGACAAGGACAAAGTCCAGGACACCGCCAAGAATAATAACCCCCCTGAGCTGGGGACTCTGCCAGCTGGGACTGAGACGAAGAGCAGAGCAGGGCCAGGCTGTCACCCGTCCGCATCCGGAGGTGGTGACGCGCCCGCCTCACGTCACGGCTCCGGCGGCCGGGACTGGCTCCCGCCCGCGTGGTGCTGCCGGTTCCTCAAACCGCAGTGAGTTACCCTTGGGAGGTTGCCGAGGGACCGGTCAGACCGGAGCCCGTTTCCTTCCTGGCTCCCGCTGCGATGCCTGCCCGCGGGGCCGGGGCCGAGGGTGGCTCCTTGTGCTCACCGGGCTCAGCCCCGTGAGACGTGAGTTTCCCCTGGCGGCCTCAACGGCCCCGGAGAGGGCTGGACACGGCTGGACACGGCTCTGCGGGTCCGCGGGGGCGTGGGGCGTGGGGACGTGAGAGTTCTGCCCAGGAGCGGGATGGGAGCGGGCAGGGGATGTGTCCGGCTCCCCGCTGACTCAGCGGACGGGCACGGGCAGGGGCTGGGCTGCAGGTTGGGCTGCCGGGGCCTGGCTCCCGCGGGCACCGGGCCGTGACGGCACCGCGCGGGTCCTGCCTGGGAGGGGACGGGCGCTGCCAAGTCCTGCCCTGCAGATGCGGTGGGAGGTACGAGGCGTCCGTTCCCAGCAGAGCAGAGCAGCTGCCCAGGCCGCTCAGCCCCCAGGTGAGAGCCCTCTTCACCCTGCCCCCGGCTGTGCCGAGCCCTTCCAAGGCTGCGCGGAGCTGCAACGTGAGCTGGCACAGGTTCAATGCCCTCCTGGGTACCGCACCTGGTGCTGCCGGGCCCCAGCCCTCTGGGATGAGACCAGGTGAAGCTCATCAGGATCCACACCCAGGGCAGGAGGGCACCCTGTCATCACTTGAAGGGGGCAGAGGGGTCCACGGGGCTTGCAGAGGGCAAAGTGGGGCTGGGCTGGGCTGTGGGTCCCACACCCCCACGGCACGTAGGAGGGAAGCTGTTCTGCCAACGCAGGCAGCGGCCATGGGAGGACAGGGCCAGGATCTGGAAGGGTCAGGTCTCACCTCACCACTAATCAAAGTCTCTCCCCACAGCACAGAAGCGTCACTCCCAGGCCCAGGCACCCAGCCCTGAGCCATGGCACTGCTCACTCACCTTCTGGCCTGTGCCTTCGGCATGGGCTCCTGGGTGGCTGTCAATGGACTGTGGGTGGAGCTGCCACTGCTGGTGACAGTGCTGCCAGAGCAGTGGTACCTCCCCTCCTACATCACCATCATCATCCAGATGGCCAACGTGGGACCACTCTTTGTCACCCTCATGAATCGCTTTCGGCCTGGCTTGCTGAAGGAGGTGGCTGTTATCTATGCAATTTTGTCCGTGGGTTTCATGGCCTGCTTGCTCCTGGCTTTCCTCTGGAACCACACATCCCTCATTGCTGGGACGTCTCACAGCATCCCCTTCCTAATCCTTACCTTCTTCCTGGCCCTGGTGGACTGCACCTCCTCTGTCACCTTCCTGCCCTTCATGATGCAGCTGCAGCCCCAGTACACGAACACCTTCTTCATAGGTGAAGGGCTAAGTGGGCTGATCCCTGCTCTCATTGCCCTGGGCCAGGGCTCTGGTATCTCCAGCTGCACCAATGTCAACATCACCACTGGTAATGAGACTATCTTCCAGCTAGAGACCCAGTACCTTCCACCCAACTTCTCCACCCTCATCTTTTTCCTGCTCATGGCTGGAATGATGCTGATCTGTTTGCTGGCCTTCTTCTTCCTCAACCGGCAGCCCAAGGTGTGGGAGCTCTCTCAGCAGCACCTTTTTCCCAGCAACATTGTGCTGAACTCATTTGACCAGATCCTTGATGAGGGAGCTGACTTGCAGCTGGGCAGAGGCTGCTCATTCCCAAAGGATCCCAAGGGACCTGGGGACACCCTGCCACAGAAGGTCTCCTACTCCATAACCCAGCTCACCCTCATCTACCTCCTCGTCACCTGGGTGAGCGCCCTGACAAATGGAGTTCTGCCATCCGTGCAGTCCTACTCCTGCCTGCCCTACGGACACACCACCTACCACCTGGCAGCCACACTCAGCTCCATGGCCAACCCCCTCGCCTGCATCATGGCCATGTTCCTGCCCAGCAGGTGAGTTGCAAGGCCCTGGGGTTTGCAGCAGGATGCACATCAGGAGCTTCTGCCCCAAGAGTAGCCCCTACTTTGCAAGAATTGGGGTTGTAGGCTCTGGGTGGGAGAGGGCCTGTGGGGTGCCCCTGCCCTGGCAGCAAGGACACCCCAGGAAAGGAGGATGGAGCCAGCAAGAAGCCAGAATGTGCTGCGTGTTTGTGCTGCTCACCAGGGACAAGTGGTGTTCTCCAGTGACTCTCACATGTCCCTTGCAGGTCTCTGACCCTGATGGTCATCCTCACGATGGCAGGGACAGGCTTTGCTGCCTACAACATGGCCATCGCAGTGATGAGTCCCTGCCCAGTCCTCCAGCAATCCCAGTGGGGCGATGCCATCATCGTAAGTCACGGTGTCCCTCTCACTCAGGGAGGGCTTTGGCACCAAACCTGGACCTGACCTCACCACAGTGTCCCCACAGTGGGGAACCCCTGGTCCTGACCACTTTTCCACCTGTGCCACCAGGTCCTTTCCTGGGTGCTGTTCACCGGGACGCTCTCCTACATGAAGGTGATGGCCGGGGTGATCCTGCGGAGCCAGAGCCGCAGCGCGCTGGTGTGGTACGGGGTGCTGGAGCAGGTGGGCTCCCTCCTTGGGGCACTGATCATGTTCCCCCTTGTCAACATCTACGGCCTTTTCAAATCTGCTGACTACTGCAACCAGCAGTGCCCAGCATGAGTGGGCTGGACACTCCAAGATCGCCACTCTTGCCAGTATGAACTCCCAAAATCAGCAAAGCTGGCTGGGAAGCAGCGCTGGGACCAGAACGGCTGCAGACACAGTTCTCTGATGGCTTTGCCAGGGAGCAGCATCTCCAGGGCTTTGTCTCCAGCCTGGGCACGGGGTGTTCCCATCATGTGAAAGAATAGAAGGTGTTTTACTCAGCCCTCTGCCTCTCTGCTGCTCACACCCCCCATGTTGAGGGGGCTGTCTGTGCCAGTGCCCCCCACCTGGGTACCTCTCAATTGGGGCCATGTCCTGTACCTTCCCCTGGGGGGTCTGGCACCGTTTGGCACCGTGCCCTAAAGCCCCCCTGGAATCTGTGGGTGGGCACAGCCCCAGCTGCACCCGGCAGCACCAGTGTTCCCAGCCCTGTGCTGTGGCAGCTGCCCCCAGACAGGGGGTTTGTAGCCAGCTGGGGGGAGTGGGGACAAAGGCAGCCACGAGGAGGGGGATGGTGGGGGAACACAAAACATTCACAAGGCCCCCCAATAGCAGCGGGGGAAACTGAGGCACAGCGGGACTGGAGCGACACGTGATATTTGCCACCCTCTGCTGTGGTCCCATCCGTTCTTTCTGCTCCCTCCCCCATAGCTCTGTGCCCCCCTGCACCCCATTTCAGCCCCGCTGCACCCTGAGATGGGCAGAGCTGGAGAGGGGCCACAGCAGAGCTTCGCACCAGAGCAGTGTGGGCACAGTGCCCACGGCAGGGATGGCACAGCACCAGTGCCAGGGTTGGCCCACCTGGTACCCAACTGTGCCCCAGCCACGCCAGCCAGGGCAGGGGCCAGGTGGACACTGGGGCATGGCAGGCACAGGGGGTCAGGGCAGCAGCAGCCCCGGGATGGGACAGCACCCGTGCCCTGCACGCGCCTGCGCCCCTTCCCTGGGGCACGAGGCAGCCGGGCCTTTGTCCCCGGCCCTTTGTCTGGCATCTGCTCCCTGCGCCGGCGGCAGCACCAGACCACGGATTGGAGCCACTTCGGGGCTCCGGCTGCAACCCGGACGCCTCTGGGAAGGACGAGATTGGAATACCTAATGGCCAGCAGCCCCCCAAGCTGGCAGTGGTGGGGGTCCTGCAGCTGAGGCAGCAGAAAAGAGAGGAGAGGAGTGAGGGCTCTGCCTCCTGGCACTACTGGGCATCCTCTGGCAGATCCTGGCTGAGCCCACAGCCTGTGTCCAGGATTCATGGAGGATGGGGGAGCTCAGGACCAGTGGGAGATGTGGGGGCACCACAGGGCAGCTTGTCTCATTCCAGTAGCAGGATATGTCCCTTGTGGGTACACTGGGAGCTGGAGCAGGGACCTGACCTCTCTCCTCCTGCCCCTCAAGAGGACGATCCTGCCCTTGGGAGCCCCCAAAACCCCTCACCCACAGTACCCCCGCAGCCCCCTCCTTCTTGTCGGGGAAACAATTGCCTCCGATGGGAATTATTTCCATACAGCTGCTCAGGAAGGCACAAACCCGGTGGAGGAAGGCTGAGCCTTTCTTCTGGCGCTGCTCCCCCTCCCCACAGTGGCGGGGGCAGGTTTGGGGGGGCCCGGGCGCTGCCGTCAGCGCTATCAGCTCGGCAGGGCTGGCTGCGGTTATTACCATACATTATCGCAGTCCCCTGCCTCCGAAAGGAGCCGGGGCTGCTCCCCCCTCCCAGCCCTCCCTCCTCCTGCCTTTTACACTTAATTACCTCCCTTATTACACCGCAGCCTGGAGAGAGACAAAATCCCAGGGCAGCGGGCAGGCAGGCAGCAGGCAGCGGGCGGGCGGGCAGCGGGCAGCGGGCAGGCAGGCCCAACTAGGGCGTAAGTAATCGCCCGTTCTGCAAACGTGCCTTCCAGGAGCGAGCGGGCACACGCACGGATAAATAAATCAGGGAGCGGAGGCCGGGAGCCCAGTGCGTGTGTGGGATGCCGCGAGCAGCCCGGCAGGCAGTGTCCCCTCGGGGCCGCAGCCCTGCGGGAGAGGTGACCTTGAACTTGGCAGAGCCTTGACGTCAGGGCAGCGCTGCAGGGACAGATGGAGCTCGTGGTGCTGCCGGCAACCCCTGGCCAAGTGCTGCGGGAGCAAGTGGAGAGACCCCAGCCCACATGGGGAGCAGCCCTGGGATCCTGTGGGATGTGTGGTGCTGTGGCTATGGGATGCTCTGGGATGGGGATACTGTGAGCTATGGGATGCACTTAGCTGTGGGATGCTGTGAGATGCTGTGGGATATCAGATGCTGTGGATTGCTGTGGGATGCTGTGGTCTGTGGATGCTCTAGGCTGAGGAATTATGTGGGCTGTGAGATGCCCTGGGCTACAGGATAGTGTGGGGTGCTGTGGGATGCCCTGGGCTGTGGAGTACCACACAAAGCAGTGAGCAGGAGCACTGCGATGCAGGGCTGGCTCCAGATGTGGCTCTGGGCACGACTGAAGGAGCAGACATGGCTGTGAGCAGGCAGGCCCATGGTGCTGCCTGTGGGGATGCTGGTTTTGGTCCCCAGACCCGGTGCCACATCCCTGGCCAAAGGGGCCGGTGTGCCCAGGTCTGCCCCGTGCCAGCTCTGCCTGCGGTGACAGCGGAGGGACCGTCCTTCTTAAGTGCTGCAACACTCCCGGCATTGCACGAGGCTCGGGGAGAGCACGGCCAGCTGCCAGCCAGGTCCCCGTGTCACCCACTGGCCCTCAGATGGCACAACTCCTGCCTTCAGATGGCACCACTGCAGGGAAAGGCAGCCCCGGACCACCAGCTGCCTGCAGCGGAGCGCAGAGAGGAGGAGGGGGAGTGGGAGTGGGGGCTCCAGTGAGACGAGGGGGGAGCAGGAGTAGGGGCTCTGCCCGGGAACAATGAACTGCCACGAGCCCGGCTATTGTTGTGGCTCCGAAGGTCACGGTGCTTCCTGGGGACTGGGAATGGGACAGGGACATGGGAAGGGGAGAGAAGGTGGGAAGAGAGGGATGGGAACAGTGAGCGGGGATGGGGACAAGATAGAAGTGGGACAGAGATAAGGGCAAGGGAAGAGGGGAAAGGGTTGAGGACAGAGAAGAAGGTACAGGGGAAGGGAGAAGAGAAAGGGGTCAGTGTAAGGGGACTGTGGACAGAGATTAGAACAGGGAAGATGGATGGGAATGGGAACCGGGAACAGGGATGGGAGCAGGGAGCAAGGACAAGGAAAGGAGAAAGGGACAAGAAGCAGGAACAGGGATGGAGACAAGACAAGGGACAGGGGACAGGAATGGGAACAGGGGACAGGGATGGGGACAGGGATGGGGATGAGGACTCCTGCCCGGCAGACCCGTCCTTCCCTGGCCCCGGGGACTGGCGGCAGGGAGACAAAGGCGGTGGGAGGCAGAGGCATGTGCCCCCCCCTCCCGTCTCCCCCCCGTCCCCCTGTGTCCCCATTGTCCGTGGCCGGGGTGGGGGGAGGATCCAGGGGGAGGGACCAGGAACCCCACAGTGTCGTGATGCCCGGGGCACCCCGCGCTGCCGGCGGCTCGGGGGGCTCTGGGGGGGCTCCGGGCGCGGCCGGGCGAAGCGGCCCCCTCCCCCCCCGACCGCCTGCCTTCCTCCTCCTCCTCCCCCTCTTCCCCACCTCCTTCTCTTCCTCCTCCTCCTCCTCCTCCTCGCCGCCCTGCCGCCTCCCCGCCCCTCGCACTCGCCTCCCCGCGCCTCTCCGTGCGCACCGCCGGGGCCGAGCGCCGGGGCCGGGCCGGGGGGGGCCGGGGCCGGTGCGGGGGCCGGGGCCGGTGGTGGTGCCGGTACCGGAGGTGTCCAGCGCTGCCCGGCCCCGCCATGCCCCGCTCCTTCCTGGTGAAGAAGCTGAAAGCGGAGGCGTTCCCGGCCGCCGGGGCCCCCGCGCCCCCCTACGCCCCCCTGGAGCCCCCCTACACGCTGCCCGGCCCCGCCGCCGGCGATGGTGAGTGCGGGCCCGGGGGTCCGGAGGTGCCCCCCCGCCTCTATTGTCTGTGCGCCCGGCGGGGGCACCGGGAAGGGGACACGGGGGGGACGCGGGGCAGGACGGGTGGGGGTCCCCGCGGTCTGTCCCGCGGAGGGCGAGGGGTGCGGGGTGGGGGGTGTCATCCCTCGCCGTCGTCTCGTCCCCGGTCCTGGGCCACCGACCGCTGCCGAAGTTGGTCCTTGGGGAAACATCCCCTGCGTGACAGCGTTAGCCCCGTGGGCAGCCCCGAGTCCCCCCCGGCCATGGAGGCACCGAGGTGGGCCCCTTCCCACCACAAGTTGAGGGGGTAAGAAGCCACCGGTCTGCGGGGGCGGCGGGGGGCGGCGGGGGGCGGCAGCCTCGTCGTGCCGGAGGGTTTCATTGTTCGCAGCGGTGCCCCGAGCCCCCCTGGGAGCGCGGGGGGAGCCGGAGCCCTCCGGGGCACGGGGAGCGGGGAGGGAGAATGGGGGGTACCCCCAGCAGCGGGAGAGGTGCAAAGGCTGGACTGGGGATGACCGTGGTCCTTGGAATCCCGTCCTGCGGGGGAACACTGGGGTGGGCTTGGAGTTTCCCGGGCTTGGCACAGCCCCTCAACGGGGCAGCCCAGGCACCTGCCCAGAGAGAGGGGCTGGCGGTGGGTCGGGGGGTCTGTTGCATGGGCTGGGGAGTCCTGGCTGCTGGTGGATTGGGAAACGGAGCGGGATGCGGGAATGGGCCTGATCCAGCCACGCACGAGCTAACATCGCCCAGCCGCTGCGGCACTTGTTCCCCTTTCCTAGTCCTCCCCAGCCCTCGGTGGGCTTTCCCTGACAGGGGCCGGGGTGCGAAGCCTGTCTGGCCTGGGGGTCCTCTGCTCCCCCTCATCAACCAGGAGCCAGTGGGGGAGGGATGTGCTGCAGCTGGGCAGAAGCTGCCGACGCTGCTCTCCTGGAAATAACCTTGCTGCATGCTCGGAGGCAGCGTGAGAAATTGCTGAGCAGAGCGCTTTCTGCACAGCCCGCGCTGTCAGCACGGCGCGGGGGATGGGGGGGGCCCGGCTCTGCCCCTCTCACACAGCCCCCTCCCCACACTGGGCACCCCTGGCTGCCACGGGACAAAGGGCAGCAGTTGCTTGCCAAGGGGTCCTGTGGGTGCTACAGAGGATGTGTGGATTTAAGGGATGCTCGGCTGTGGCTGTGCCGGGATGTCCCTGCTGCCCCACGGTGTGCACAGGTCAGCCCAGCTGTGCACTGACCCCAGGCCCCCGATGGCCACTCTGTCACCGTCAGTGGGGATGAGACCTCTGAAGCAGCTTGCAAAGACCAGTGTGCACAAGGCAGGGGATTGCTGGGACCAATCTGGGGGTCTTGGGGTGCCCGTACGTCCCAGGATTGCTGGCCTCATGGGGAGGGAGCTGCACTGCTGCTCCTGCGATGACCTTTGTGTGACAGCAGAGGGGCTGGGATGCCAGTGCAGCACCCACTCTGACATAGGTTGGGAGTCCCACATACAAAGCAGTGTCACGAGCAGACTTGCAGCAATGTCACGTGTGTGATGCCACTGGAGTGGTACCCGAGACTGGCGCCACATCTGGGGGGCTGTGGGTCACTCAGTTTGGCAGGAGGCCAGGGACCTGGTGCTGCTGCCCTCCTGGTGCTGTCCCATCTCCAGAGAATAGGCCCTGCGGGGACAGCAGAGAGGTGGGGGGCTTTCTCAGCCCCTCTGCTGAGGAAGGGAAACCTGGAGCAGCCTCATCTCATTCCCCTCATCCCGGCTGCCCACGGAGCATAGCTCATTACCGGCACGGCCCCGGTGAACAATGAGCTCCCGGCACCGACAGCTGTCTGGCAGCTAATGGCCCCCGGGGGCTGCCCGCAGCCGGGGCAGGCGCAGCTGGACATTCTGCAGCTCCATTCCCGGTTCCTATCCCGGGCAGCCCTACGGGATGGGACCCATCCTGCTGACAGATGCAGACAGGAGCCAGGGCAGGACAATGCAGCTCTGGTGCTCGGTGGCTCAGCAGGGACAAGACCCAGTTTAAGGGGGGACAACCCTGGTTCTGCACCTCCTGTGGGAAATTTTAGCATGCAACTTTTTCCTGTCCCTGGCGAAGCTGCTCTGGAGGGACAATGACCCCACTGTGTTGTCCCCACAGGGTACCTCCAGCACTGCCTGGCGCCAGCCGGCTATGACACCGACAAGAAGCAAGGCCTGCCACCACCGCCACCAGACCCGGCCTACGCACCCGGCCACGAGGAGTACAGCGACCCTGAGAGCCCGCAGTCCAGCTTCTCTGCCCGCTACTTCAACGGGGAGGCGGCAGTGACAGACAGCTACTCCATGGATGCCTTCTTCATCACGGACGGGCGGTCGCGCCGGCGCAGCGAGAGCCAGCGCCGTGGCAGCCACCGCCACTCCTGCCCCGAGTGCGGCAAGACCTACGCCACCTCCTCCAACCTCAGCCGGCACAAGCAGACCCACCGCAGCCTGGACAGCAAGATGGCGAGGAAATGCCCCACCTGCGGGAAGGCGTACGTCTCCATGCCCGCCCTGGCCATGCACGTCCTCACCCACAACCTCAAGCACAAGTGCGACGTGTGCGGCAAAGCCTTCAGCCGGCCCTGGCTGCTGCAGGGCCACATGCGGTCCCACACCGGGGAGAAGCCCTTCGGCTGCTCCCACTGCGGCAAAGCCTTCGCCGACCGCTCCAACCTGCGCGCCCACATGCAGACCCACTCCGCCTTCAAGCACTACAAGTGCAAGCAGTGCGAGAAGACCTTCGCCCTCAAGTCGTACCTCAACAAGCACTACGAGTCCGCCTGCTTCAAGGGCTCCGAACACAGCTGTGCAATAGGGAACTAGCCCCCCAAACCCTGTGGCACATCCCCATTCCCGACCTCATCCTTCTGTCCAATCTCCATCCCCGTCCCCATCTCATCCCGTTCCCACCCCTATTCCCCTATACATCCCATTCCTGTCCTCATCCCCATCCCTATCCCATCCTGGTCCCAGTCCCTGTGCCAGCACTCCTGCAGCTGCAGCCAGCTGGTTTGTTGCTGTGCTGAGGCTGAAGGATATATCCCCACAGACTCATTCCCCATCTGCTCCCTGGGAAGGGGGTCCCCCACTGTGGAACCCAGCTCCTTTTCCCTGGGTCCCAGAACCCCCCCGCAGCCAGGCAGGTCTCTCTGCGGGGGACTCACCTAGGGACCTCTTCCAGACCCAGGAGAGATTTTCCTCCCCTAGCTTGTGACTTTCACCCCTATTTATTTAATTTATTACTATTATTTATTTAGAGCTGCTGCTTCTCTTCCTGGGGGATCCCAGGGGAGAAAAGACACTTTTTTGCTCCCCGCTAGGAGCAAACCCTCCCCTTGACCCTAACCTTGATGAGACCATGGGCTGGTGTTACTGCCAGCTTGGCAGGACTGATGGCCACTGAAGCTGACAGAGGGCAGGGCTGCCAGTCACTCCTGGAGCTTGGGGTCCCTGCAGCCCACCACACGGGGCACTCTGCTGCCCCTCTGCCCCATGGCACAGTGTTCACCCTGGCACTGCAGATCCACAGCTCTGGAGTCAGGGGAAGAGCCAGGGGAAGAGCCAAGGGCAGAGCCAGGGGCTTCCAGCAGAGATCCACAGGACGTGTCCTCCATTGGCTCCCAGCCCATGGCTTGGCCAGGCACAACTGGCCCCTGCCAAGGTGATGGGGAATAGCCCCCCCAGGCAGGTGCAGGCCCCCTCACCATGCAAAGGGCTGGGCTGGCAGCTGGGCTGGAGACCCAGCCCTGGGGCAGGTAGTACCCAAACCCCCAACCACCCCCCCATGTGTCCCTAGCCCCCTCCCCAGCCGGCTCCCGGCTCCCTTGCCATTGCCCCCCACCTGCACTCAGGAGGAGGGGGTCAGAGTAGCTGTAAAGTTTGGGTGAGTCTATTTAAATGTTCTTATTTATATTATTTATAACTTATGCTTTTCACTATTTATTTGTCAAGACTGGCCGGGCCATGCCAGCGCTGGCTCGCAGGAGGTGGCAGAGCTGCAGCAGAGCTGCCGTGCCCAGGACACAGCCACGGTGACACGGACGGGGACAGGACCCCGAGAGTGGACTGCGTGGTGGGCACGGAGGCAGGAGGGCCCGAGCCGGCCCGGCAGCCCAGGCTCCACGTCCTGCAAGCCTCTCCCAAAGGCAAAGCCCTTCTCCTTTGTCTTCCTTGCTGCCACGGGCTCCTGCTTTGCTCCGTGCCCCGCGCCAGCCCAGCGGGGACGAACCAGCCACTCTATGCAACCTCCCGGCGGAGCGGCCCCGCACCAGGCCCGGAGCAAGCGCCGCGCACGGCATTCCGGAGCGGGGCCTGACCCACGCCTCCGCTTCCTACCTCGGGCCGCGAGCTGCCACAGCCCCATCACCCCGTGCCGGTCCCCAACACCTCGGGGCTCAGGCCGGCACCCCGCGGGGCCGCACTCGCGCACCCCACACCGTCTTCCTGCGCCGTCTTCCTCCCTCGCACCGTCTTCCTCCCGCTGCCTCGGTGCCTGCGTTGGTCACGGGTCGAGTGGGGATGTCCCTGTCATGGTCCTCGCTGCCATGGCACGGTGACCACACCTCTGCACCCCACGGAGGGGATGAGCATCGCCCTGGCCACGCGGGCACCCGCCGGCTTTTCCCCACGATGCCGGCGCCGTTCCGCGGGGCGCGGTGTCCTGAGGCCGGCAGGCTCGGAGCGCTGCCCCTCTCTCCTGTAAATAGCAGATACTACAGCAATAATTTTCCGTGCATGATAGATTTTTTCTGCCAGGTTTTGTACTCGCCAGCCCCAGTATGACAAATCTACTGAGATCCGGCCACCCGCAGTATTACTTGTAACGCAATTCAGGGATATAAAAGGGATTTCTGCCACTAACCGTGTGTCTTGGGGGATTTGTGTCGGCGGTGGCGGGTGGCGGCACGCGAGCTGCCAGCCTGCCCATCCCACGGTGCCCTGTGCCCACGCCCACTCTTGGGCTGGGGCATCGTGGAGAGAACTGCCCCAAATAAAGGGGTGATGTCCTGGCAGCCCGCTGGGGGCCCCGGAGCATCCCACGCTCCCTACGCGGCCCTGCCAGCCCTTCAGCCAGCGGGCAGCAGCCAGACAAACCCCCGCTGTGACAAGGAGGGATTAGGATGCCGCCCTGCCCGTGAGAGCGCCGGGGGCTGTGAGCGCGGCGGAGCGCTGACCTGGAATAAAGCGGCGTGTGAAAGGCCGGCAGTGGGTGCAGAGCCCGGCGGGCAGCCCGGGGAGGGCGCCGGTAATGCTCACACACCCCGGGGCGCCGCTGCGCCGGATGGGGAGGATTCTGTGAGCAAATTTTATTTGAACTCGCCGGTGGCAACAACCCGGCAGAGCCCCCGCTCCCGGGGCAGACAGGCATTCCTGCTCCCCATCCCTCTTTCCTCATCCTTTCCCAGATGTGGGTGCCAATGGAGGAAGGCAAATTATTTTTAGCATCCAGCTTGTCAGCAAAGACCTGGCTGAGCCCTGGGCTCCCAGTGACACCAGTGCAATCTTTCACTCGCAGAGTCATTACCAGATTCACCTTGCAAAAAACTAATTCCAGAGCCTCACAAACCAATCCCTGACCATCACCTGCATACTTCCGAGTCAGCTCTGGGGCTGGGGACCCTCCATGACACCAGGGAGCCAGGGTGAGGGCACTGGGAGCAGCCATCCACTGTCATCGTGTCCCTGGTGTGGGTTCAGGGTGTCCCGGTTGCAGCAGCCAGAGGGGTGGGAGACCCAGTTCTTCCCGGGAGCCTCTTCCCATTTGGAACACTGGTCTGAAGAAATGACCTAGAAAGGCTCAGGGCTGAGGTTCTTCAGTGCCTGCCCAGCTGTGGCGCATCCCAGCCTCACTGCTCAGCTCTGCAGTTGTTTCACGCCTCATCTTCCTTGCCGTAGACCCCACAGGTGTCAGCGCTGCAGGGAGGGGGCTCTGGGTCGGGGACGTGTTCCTGGTACAGCCAGCCAGCTGGGGGGCAACTCTCAGTTGCAGGATGATCCTCAGTGCCCCATCACGGCCAGGTGGGACCCGAGACCCGCAGGGGGCAGGGTAGGGACCCCCAGCACACACGGTGGGGGCTCAGCTGCCGCGTGCCCATGTGTGTCCCATGGGAAAGAGGAGGCGAGGGCAGCCCTGACCGCAGCTCTCCGGAGCAGGCAGCGGGCCAGCGGCTCTGGCACCCGGCCCGGAAGTCTGTCCTGCCCCTTGCACTGTGACTCTGCAAAACACTGGGGCGGCGGCCCTGATGACGATGGCTGGGCCAGGAGGAAGCAAAGGGGCCCGGCTGGGCGCTGCACTGCTCGGGGCAGAGCGGAGGGCTCGGCTGAGCAGGACAGAAAGCCAAGGCCGGTCGGCAGGCACAGCCATGGCTGAGGCCGAAGACAGGAGCATCCACACACAGCACATCGCGGCCGTGCACAACGTGCCCATGCGTGTCCTCATCCGGCCCATCCCGGCACAGCTGGAGCCGGAAAAGGTGCAGAGCCTGATGGAGACGCTGCAGGTGAGCACAGCCCCCGGGGTGCAGAGGCAGCCCCTCCTGCACCCGCTCAGAGGGCACTGCTGGGGGAGCTGGCAGCACCCAAACCCTGGCACAGGCAGGTCGGGGGGTGCCAGGGCAGGTTGGGAGTACCAGGGTGTGTTGCTCTTGGACATCTCTCCCTTTACCAGGAGGATCCCGAGCGGGTGCCCCCCATCGACGTGCTCTGGATCAAAGGCAGCGAGGGCGGCGATTACTTCTACTCCTTCGGGGGCTGCCACCGCTTCGCTGCCCACCAGGCACTCCGACGGGAGACCATCCCCGCCAAGATCATCCCCTCCACCCTCAGCGACCTCCGTACCTACCTCGGCTCCTCCACGCCTAACCTGCGCTAGCCCAGCATCCCCAGGATGCCCAGCTGTCCCCTCTGTCCCTGTTGGTTCCGACCCGTGAGCCCCTGGTGAGGATGTGCTCGGGGTCCGCAGCCCTGGGGAGTTCCGGGGTGCCTCCAGCCGGGTGGGTCGGGGTCCCCCAGACTCGGGGAGGCCACACGGTCCCGGCAGCCGGGAGGGGTCAGGGTCCCCCAGACTCGGGGGGGGGGCCCGCGGTTCCGTAGCCGGGAGGGGTCAGGGTCCCCCAGACTCGGAGGGCCCCGCGGTTCCGTAGCCGGGATGGGTCAGGGTCCCCCAGACTCGGGGGCGGGCCGCGGTTCCGTAGCCGGGATGGGTCAGGCTCTCCCCGGTACCGGGCGGTGCCCGGCGGGGCCGGCAGGTGGCGCTATTGTGCCGCGCTGCTCGCCCGGACCGACCGCGGGGACGGGACGGGACGAACCGGTTGGGGCGGGATGAACCGGGGCACGGCGCAATCGGGAATAGCCGAACCGTGATGGAACAGGCTAAACCGGGGCATGGCTCAGCCGGGAATAGCTGAACCGGGATGGAATGGGCTTAACCGGGGCATGGCTCAAGCGGGAATGGCTGAACCGGAGCACACTGGAACTGGGACAAGTCACAGCTCATTCGGGGCACAGCTGAACGGGGAAGGGGTACAGGCGAACTGGGACACAACGGAATCGGGACACAGGGAAGAGACACAGCCGACCCGGCATGGCCAGTCCCCAGCCCTCCCTCAGTGACTCTGGGCTCACCTGTCTTCCCAGGCTCCGTGGGGGACATCTCCAAAATCTTGCAGTGGGGAACACTTGCTGCTGCACCTGGAATAAAGATTATCAAACCCCCTGCAGCTCCTTGGCATGGTGCTAGTGGGTGCTGGGGTGGGGAGCAGGGATGCAGTGGTCCAGCACGGCACAGCATGGTGGCCTGGCACCAGCAAGAGCAGTGGCTGTGGGCACACAGAACAAGGACAGACGCTTTGCAAGGGGATGGATGTTCTGCGAGGGAATGGATGCTGTGTCGGGAGATGGATGCTGTGCTGGGGGATGGATGTTGTTACAGGACAATGCTCTGCCAGCCTGCCCTGCCGTGGAGCTGAATTCAGGGCCAGCTCTGGCCCAGCTGTGGGGACTCCTGAGGTCCTGCCATGCTGGGATGCTGTCATTTCTGCAAGCACCACGTGCAGCCTGGAGAAAACGCCTCGAGTATCCCCTGGGCATCCCAGCATCCCTCTAAGTCGAGAGCCTCCATCCAGAGAGGGGAAAGGCCACTGACTCACTCAGCACGCCGTGAGTCAGCAGGACTGGGACAGGAACTGCGGCCGGACACTTCTGCCCCATCAGCCACGCTCCTCCCTGAACGGATGCTGTTCCCCCAGGACAAAAATGGGCTGGGAGAGGAGGGCACGGCCGGGTCGTTTGTATGGCAGGAGCTGGCAGTGCCAGCATCGGACAGAGAACAGTTTACCGCTGCCTCCACGTTTCCGCAGGATCCACTGGGGAGGAAGAGCCGGGTGGGCTGGGGGTGCTGGATGAGGGGAGGGGACGGAGGGAGCCTCCGGCGCGGCAGAGCTGCATGTGCCGCATGAAAGAAGCTGTGTGCCGGGAGGAAGCCCTGCAAGCACTCACGGAGAGCAGCCCTGGCCCGCGGCTCCCTGATGGGCCATAAATTTCTCCTAAGAATTGTGGCGTGCTAAAAAGTTTCCTCTTGTTAGAGAGCGGGGGGTGGAGGGAGGAGGTTGCAGCTCCTGCGGCAGCTCCTGTGGCAATGTGGACATTTCCAGAGTGCCCCCAAACGGGTGTCCCATGGCAGGGACTGATGTCTGCCCATATCCCGTGTGCCCCCACAGCTGGGCACCTCACATTAACTCTGTTTGCCCCACTCTCACGGGCTTGTCCCTTGGATAAGAGGCAGCTCAGCAGAACTGGGAATTCCACAAAGTGGGAATGAACTGAAGTGGCCAAGATCCTGCAGCTTCTTTTCCTGCAAGCCATGGAGGCTTCTTCCACCTGGGAAGCCTGCTGCAGGATCTGCTTTTCCAGCTTACCATCCCCTGCAAACAGTGCCGAAGGTCCGTGCCAGTCCCAGGGTGTCCTGACATCACTCCCGGGGCTCCCTGGCACCAGCTGGGAGCCAGGACCCGGAGGTGTGTCCAAGGTGCTGTGTGAGCATCTCCAGGGCTGACTGGTGCATCCATGGGGCTGGCATGGTGTGGGCAGTGGGAGCTGGTCCCCAGCTGGGGCTGCTGGTGCCACAAGCCCCTGGCAGGCACAGGCGTGGGTCTCTCCAGAGCCCTGCTTTGCCTCCCATCTATCCGTCCTCCACCTGTCCCCTTTCCCTCTGCCTGACCCGCGGGGTCTCTGGTGTCGCTGGCTGACAGCTGATCCGGCTGCCTCCAATCCATTCGTTCCAGGGCAGGAACAAAGGCGTTTTGTGGGCTCCCCCAGCCCGGGCTGGTTGGGGGGGGTTTCTCAGCTCCGGAACTGGGACAGACTTCCCCGCGCGACAGGCGTGTAATGCCTTCCAGACCAGCAGCCCCAGCCCTCAGGTACAGCCCGGGGGGGAGGGGGCCTGGTGCTTCCCACACTGCCTGGGGACCCACCAGGTCACCCTGATTCAGCCCTGATCCAGGAAAATGGGGAAACTCTCCTGTTCCCCTAAATGTTTCACAATTCCCAGTCCCTATGGGACTCACTGCTCCTCCTCACCCAGGGGGTTCTGGGGGCTCCCAGATTTGCCATCTCTGGTCTCCCAGTGTTGGGGGGCAGGGATAGACTCCCCTGGGATGAGACCTCTGCCTCATTGGGCTCAGCATCGGGCAGGAGGCAGCTGGACTTGGAGCCTGTGTGTGCCCAGCTGGACAGGACTGTGCCTTTGGGATGGGGCAGCTCCCAGGCCTATGGCCTCACTGGCCTAAGCACCCTGAAATTGGGGAGCCATAGGCAGAGGAGCCAGTCCTGGACATCCCCCAGTGCCAAAGTCTGGTCAGGGGCTGTGGTCTTGGGGCACTCAGTGGGATGGGACAAGGTGGGCTGGGTCAGGATGGGTTGTGATGGGATAGTATGGGATATGATAGGACAGAGTGGGATGGAATAGGATTGATGGGATATAGTGGGATGGGATGGGGTGGGGTTGAATGGATCAGTCCAGCACTGTTTCACCACGGCTCAACAGGGTCAGGCCCAGTGTCCTGGTGGCCACATGTTCCAGCACTGCCGCAGGTCTGGAATCCATTTGCCTCGCCGGCTGTGGTGTTTTCCCAGCAGGGCTGGAGCAATCCCACAGGGCCAGGGGCAGCCCTGGCCCCTGCCCCATCTGCTCCCTGTTTATTTTCTTACACTTAAGTATCACCTCGAAGATAAACACTCCCTGGTGTGGGGGGCAGGGGGCATTTCCCTGGCAGCAGAGGCAGGACCCAGCCCTCAGGGTGCCCAGCGCCCTGACCCCACACTGCCCGCCAAGCAGAGGATGCCTCATTGAACTGGGGTCAGGGCTGCAACCCCATGCTCAGGCCATGTCCTCTCCCTGCTGTATGTCCCATGAGGGGTCCCATGAAAGCCTGACCCACTGCCCTCTGCCCAGGGGTCAGTTAGCTTGGCTGGATCAGCTGGTAGAGCAGGGATGCCAAACCTGACCATATTTTGGCACTGACTCAAGCTGGCAGAAGGTTTGTGATGCCACAGCCTCAACTGCACCTCGCACTGCCCAGCTGAGTCAGAGCCCAGGCCACAGTGCTGGGGGAGCTGGGGGGGCCCAGGCACAGGGGCTCACATCCTGTACCAGATGCTTTCAGGCAGCACAGGAAAACCCTTCTGCTGCTGCGCGTCCTCCTGCCCCACAGCCACAGCATCCACAGGCAGCTGGACAGGCAGGGAGCCGGCAGCATTCCCTGCTTCCCATGGCTCCTGCTGCTCTCCCAGCTAGGGATGACAGCTCCTATCCATCCATCCTTCTGTATGCAGCATCTGGTGAGGTGGTGGTCACACATACACACGTCTGTGCCAACTGTCACTGCAGCAGGAGGTGGTGGCATTTGGGGTTTACATGGCACCCACAGTCACTCATCCACATCCACCCGCAACTGCACAAACACGTGCACACACCCTCACACTCACATATATGCCTGTGCACACACACATGGATATACACATCCATGCATGCTTGGATGTACAGATGTGTGCAGCTGCACACACACACACACACACACACACACACATTCATGTGTGCACACATGGGTGCTGTCCCCACCCCACACTGACCCATCTCCTGTCTTCTGCTCCATCCCTGCCTGTGCCCTGCCATGTTCCAGACCCCACAGGCCACCAGCACCCCACACGTGGCCATGCCCCTGAGAAAAGCCCTGGGGCAGTTTGGCTGGGTGTGGGGACTGGGTGACTCCCCCTCCAGTCTGTCCCTGTCAGCTGGTGGCCATGTGTGGGATGTGCAGCTGAGTACACAGCCCCTGCCATCCATCTTACTGCCTGTCAGGGCCAGGGGCTGCTGTGGACCCCCAGACATGTCTCAGCAAGACTCTGGGGTGAGAGGAGAGCAGAGTGGGGGTTCCCCTCTCTGTACAGGCACCTGCCTTCTCACTGCTTGTTCCCTGCCTGCTCCCTGTCTGTTCCCTGCCAAGGGACTGCCCATCCCCAGCTTTGCCCCTGGCACTGCCTGAACATACCCTTTTGTGGGGGTCTGTGCCTGGTCAGGGGCTACAGAAGAAGGTCGAGGTCCTTCATGGGGACTGATGCTTGGTGAGAGCTCTAAGTGTGGACACAGTGAAGATCCCTGCCCATCCTCATCACCAGGAGGATCCCTGTCCTCTTGCTCAGCCCTGCATGTCCCCAGCCCCTGGTGTGGCCCTGCATATCCCCTGCCCCAGGGCGACCCCTGGCCCTTGGTGCAGCCCTACATGTCCTCAGCCTCAGCAAGACCACCAGCCCCCAGCCCATCTCTCTGCCCCCCACCGTGTGATTTACAGGCTCTGCACAGGCAGACAAATGGTGAAGGAAAACAGGGCAGGGGATCCCGCCAGCCGGGGGCTGCCTGTGCCCTGCAGGGGGCAGAGGGGCCGTTTGCTCACAGCCAGCAGGGTGGGAGGCAGTGAAGTGGTGCTGGTGCCAGGCAGCACAGCTGCCCCTGTCATGGTCCAGCAGCCACAGGCCCTGGAAGCTCTAGGAGAGCCCATGGTGGGGGGGACCCAGACCCCAGGAGCCATCCCACAAGCTGCAGTCCTGCAAGCAGAGGCTTTTGGCCATGGGACATTGAGGAACATGATGCCACCCCACTCCACTGATCACCTCACTGGGGTGTTTGTGATATACCAGCTGCATTCTATGGCCACTGTCTCAGCCCTGGCAAGCCTCCAAGATTTCCCTCAGCATCCTTCTCTGGCTGTAGAGCTCCTGGACAGGGGGACTGCAGCTGGCACTGCCAAGTCTCCCAGCCAGATCCCCAGCAGCCCTGGGGCTGTCTGCCACGAGCCAGATCCTGCCCTCCACGTGTTTTTGCAGTTTGACCTGCATAATTCCTGGAGCACTGTGGAGGAGGAGGAAGAAGGGGAGGAAGGCAGACAGGAAGCCTCCTGCCTGCTTGGTTCATCGAGCTACCCCCCTGCCTGCTCCTGGGAGCACTGGGTTCAGGGTTGGGGGTTTGAGGGCAGAGTGGGACCTACACAGACCTCTCTGGTGAGGAGGAGCAGGACCATAGTCTGTGCTATTGAGTGCCAAGGAACGACAAGGAGCAATGGTCAGGCTGGTGATTCCCGCTGCTGCCAGCTCATCACTCCCCTCTCAGGAAAAGACTCCGTGTTTCCACTGCCGGCACACACCTTCCTCCTGGGCGGGAGGAAATGCTCCTGGCAGTGCTGCCGGCAGTGCTGCCCGTGCTTCTCCACGTCCCCTGTCCCCTCCCATGGTGGGCAGGCACGGTGCCAGGCCCTGGGAAGAGAGGAGCAAGGAGTGCACCCCTGGGGGGCTGCCTACCCTTGCTGCACCCTGCCTGCCCCAGGCATCCTCCTGGGCACAGACCCTGTCCCAGTGGGGCATGGCAGGGTGTGGTGTGTCCCCCACTGGCATCCCTCTGATAAACACCCCAGGCACTGCAGCAGTGCCACCCACTCCTGGTTGCCTTCCCCATCCCAGCTCCTGTGCCCCATGTTCATCTCATGCCACCCTGTGCGGGACCCAGGGCTGGCAAGGGAGAGCCAGGCAGGGGCTGGGGACACGCTGCCTGTGGGCTGACTGTGTGTGACATCACTCTGCAGGTGACAGAGGTCACGACACAGGCAGCACTTGTTGGACAGTGGCCCTGGCACTGCCGCGGTTCAGTTACCACCGCGGGCATGACCCGAGGTCAAGGTGCCCGCAGCCAGGCCGGCGTGCCGGAGCGGGGCCAGGCCAGCGGCCAGAGCCGGCACTGGCTCTCAGGGCCGGGGTGAGGACGCTGGCCGCTGGCCGCTGGCCGGAGCTCGGGGGGCCGGCTGGGGGTGGGCTCCAGAGCCAGCCCCTCCCCGGCCGTATAAATTCCGATTCCCCCTGCAGACAGCCGTCCCAGCCCTGCTCAGCTGCCGCGGCGGAGCAGCAGCGGGAAGGCGTCCGGAGCCGCCGTCGCAGCTGTGCCGGCGGGGGAAGGCTCCCCGCAGCCTGGGGGGTCCCCCCAGCAGGGCCGGGGGTGCGGGGGACACCCCGCCATGGCCTTCACCATGCTGCGCCCCGTGGCCGCCCGCGTGCTCTACCCCGACCTCAGCATGCTCTCGGAGGACGAGGAGAACCGCAGCGAGAGCGACACGTCGGACCAGTCGTTCGGCTGCTGCGAGGGCGCCGAGGCTCGCCGCAAGCTGCCGCGGAAACCGGGGCCCATGGTGATGGTGAAGCAGAGGCAGGCGGCGAACGCGCGGGAGCGGGACCGGACCCAGAGCGTCAACACGGCCTTCACCGCCCTGCGGACCCTCATCCCCACCGAGCCGGTGGATCGCAAGCTGTCCAAGATCGAGACCCTCCGCCTGGCCTCCAGCTACATCTCCCACCTGGCCAACGTGCTGCTGCTGGGTGAGGGCTGCGAGGACGGGCAGCCCTGTTTCAGTGCCATCTATGGCGCCAAGGGCGACCTGGACAGCAAACAGCCCCGCAGCATCTGCACTTTCTGCCTCAGCAACCAGCGGAAAGGGGTGAGCGGGGTTCTGGGATGGGTTAGGGTTCCTCCTGCCCCTCCTGGCCTGAGTGGGGGCAGGAGGTTCAGCATGTCCCCAAGGGATGGGGGGCACCAGACCCTGCCTGGGCTGAGCAGGGCAGGAGACTCAACATGGCTCAGTGAGAACCACAGCTTCTGGCTCCAGCTCCCACTGGAGGTTTTAGCTGCTCCTGGCCAAATCCTGCTTGTAGCCACACGCCTACAGCTCCTGCTCACGTCAGAGGGCTGGGCTGCTCCCCCACGTCCATCCGAGCTGAGAGGTCTCAGGGGTTAAACAGTCACCCCGGGGCTGGCTGCATTGGTTGTCCCAGGGGGAGCTTCGAGTTCGCTGGCTGACCTCTTCCCCATCCCTATCCCTGTCCTCTTCCCCTTCCCCATTCGCATCCCTGTCCTCATCCCCATCACCATACCCAACCCTGCCAGCCCACCAGCACTGCAGCAGGGCTACTCCAGCAGCTCTCTGATGTGATGAGGACAGAAAGAGCCCAGCAGACACCCCCCAAGAGGGGCCAGACAGAGCTCCCCATCCAGCGTTCCCATGCAGGGTCTGCTGGCAGCACCAGCACACCTCCCACACAGCTGAGCTGGGCCATGGCAGAGCACCCCTGCCCTGCCCATCCAGATGATCCTCCCAGCACCCCGTAGCTTAAGGGACACCTTTCCTGTGAGCTGCCCATGCCAGGGTCCTGGGTGCCCTTGACCTAGGAATAGCTGTGCAGCATATGGGGTGCAGGGTGGGCGGCTGGAAGCTGCCTGATGTCTTGGACATCCCTTGGCAGGGACCTTGGCAGGGCTGTGAGCAGGGGCTGCTGTGCTTGCCACTGTTCCCACAGACCCTCAAGATGTCCCATGTGTGACCCCAAGCAGTACAGCCATGGGTCACACTCCAGCCCTCAGAGCTTTTCCAGCTTTTGCTGCTCCATTTTTAATTGCTTCCCTGTTCCTGCTGACCCCCTCAGCAGCCTCTCCAGCCCTCCTGGGTCCTCCAGCCCCAGTCCCTGGCATAGCTGGGATCTTCTGGGTTCCTTCCTGGGGCTGTAGCCAGGGGTCTGGCACAGTGCTGGATCCTGCAGAGGACCCTCTGGAGGCACTGGGGCTGGGAAGCTCCTGCTGGAGGGCAATAGGGGGAAGTGGGTTGGGATCCAACTCTGTGCATCCCAGCCCTGAGGCTGGGCTGGAAAGGGGCTGTACTGGGCTGGAAATGGATAAGGCTGGAAATGGAATGTACTACCCTGGAAATGGGCTGTACTGGGCCATGCTGGGCCGTGCAAGCTGGAAATAGGCTGGGTTGGAACTGGGCTCTGTTGGGCTCTGCTGATCCATGCTGAGTTATACTGGAATGTTCTGGGCTAAATCTGGACCATGCTGGTCTGTGCTGGGTTTTACTGGGAGTACTGGGCTGATGTTGTTCTCATTCACTGGGAGGTAGGTCTGAGTCTCCCCATCCCAGTTTGGACTGTGTGTGTCTCTCTAGGGCTGTAGATCTGTCTGGGGCTGTGTGTCTGTCCTGGGGTGCTACTGGCCCTTGCCACAGGTCTGAGCCCTGCAGGTATGAGCAGCCATGAGGGCTGTGTCCTGCAGGGTGACAAGGCCAAGGGGGCCCCACCTTGGAGGGCTCCACCACAGCACCCACCTCCCAGCCAACCACTCAACCATTTGTCAGGCATAGCCTCATCTGTCAGTCTGTCCACTCCAGGCAGCACAGAGCTGCCCCATGACTGAGCCGCTGGCCATCTCACAGTGGGTCCCCATGGAGGAGTCGGTGTGGTGGACAAGTGGGCAGGAGCAGGGTGCCTCCCACCCAGACACCCCATGGTAGCTCTCCCTCCTCTCTCTGCAGGGCAGTCGGAGGGACCTCGGGGGCAACTGCCTGAAGGTGCGAGGGGTGACGCCCCTGCGAGTGTCGCGGAGATGAGCCGGGGCCCGGCAGCACCCACCTGAGACAGCGGCACAGGCAGACGGAGCCAGAACAGCACACGCCAGCCCAGAGACCGCAGTGGGGAGGGAGGGAGCTGCTCACCCGAGGTGGCAGCGGCCGAGCCCAGGCTGGCACCGCACTGACACTGGCCCTGGAGCTGGCAGTGGGGCGGGAGGACGCTCCATGGCCGAGGCTGCCCACACGGGGCAGGGCCGGGGAGGGGGGTCCCCGCGCCCCAGGGCCGGGCTGGAAGGGGCCCATGTGCGGCCGGCGTCAAGGCACTCCGGGGGGACAGTGTCATGGCCCTGGGGATGCTGGTTGTGCACACGCAGCCGCTTGGAAAATAAAACCTTATTTTTGTGATGGGCCAGTGCCTGCCTGTCACCCCGGTGTGGGTCCCTGAGATGGCCCTGGACCCCCAGTCCTGCATTGCTGCACTCTGCCCTCCACCTGGAACATCATGACTGCTGCGATGTCACTGCCAATGCAACTGCCACCATTGCCACCAATACAACTGCCAGCAGCACAATGACTGTCCCCACTGTGACCACCACTACCACCATGATGACCATGCAGAGCCTTGCATAGTGGGGCTGCAGGCAGCAGCATCTGCATGAGGTCAGGTGGGGACATGGGGGGTTCTCAGGCCAGTTCCCCACATGGGATTTTGCTTGGGGGGCTGGACTGGCTGGGCAGTGCAGATAGCTGAGCCTGGGAATGGTGCTGTGCCGGGGCTGGTGGCTCCCAGGGGCTGGCGTGTCCCACAGAGCGGAGGCAGCTGTGGATGGGGCAGCTCAGGGCTCCCCCCAAGGGCTGAAGAACTGGAGCTGCCCTATCTCCCTGGGGTCCTGCAGCCAACCTGAAGCAGGGGGAGCATGCTGGGGGTCCCACTGAAGCCTGCCCCAGGGCAGAGGCTCTGTTGGGAACACACGGCACCTCTTGGCCCCTAGCTCACCGAGGTGAGCCTGCCCCAGGCTCCCTCCCCCGGGTTTGATTTATGGAGCTGACAGCGTGGTGCAGCTGTGAGAGCTGGTCCCAAGCAGGGACCGGGGTGGGTGGGAGAGGTTTGTTCTCAGCGTGGCTAATGTGTCCCAGACCCCAATAAACAGCCGTGAGATTCTCCAAACAGCCCAGGACACAGAATCCCTGCCCCCGGGTTTATCGGGGGGCAGGGGCCGTGGGGGCCTGTGCTCTGCAAACAACCCGACTCACACATAAAAGGGGACCATCCTCATGAAGTAGCGGCTCTGGACCCCCCCAGGGGGTCAGGGCTGCACACTGGTGTCCCAGGATGTCCCAGTGCCAGCAACCGGAGCCTCAGTGAGCTCAAATATGGAGACCATAAAACCCCAGTGAATCCCATGTCAGAGACTAGAGCCCTGGAAAGCTCCAGTATAAAGGCCATGCATCCCAGTATGTCCCAGTGCTGAGGCTGTGGGATGTCCCAGTGTTAAGGCCATGGATGTCAGCACACCAAGGATGGCACAGTGACCCCAGAGCAAGCTCCAGTGTAACAGCCCTGGGTCCCAGCACGTCCTAGTGCAGAAGTTGGGCACCCAGTAACATCCAGCGCTGGGGTTGTGGATTCCAGCATATCCCACTGCTGAGGCTATGGATCCCAGCATGTCCCAGTGACAAGCCTGTGGGTCCCAGTACATTCCAGCCCCTCCCAGCAGAGGGAAACGGTGACTCAGAGCTGCCGGGCTGGTGGGAGCCGGGTGCCCCTTTGGCCCGTGTGGGGTGAGTGTTGTGGCCACCGATCACTCACAGCCACCGGCGGCTCCCCGGCAGCCGCAGCCCTGCACTGAGCTCAGCCACGCTCCCCTCCCATCCTCTCCCCTTCCTGCGTGCAGACACCCTTGGAAAGGCTCTTGGCCGCTTTCTCTGAGACAGGAAGGTGTCCCCGAGTCTCAGGAAGGAAAAACACTCAGTGCTGAACCCACAAAGACCGTCTCTGAGGGGCCAGGGCTGGAGAGGCTCCAGGCCTGACATCACCTGGGAACTGGAACCAGAACCGCAGCTGCACTCCGCGCCTGGTATTTTTTTTTTTAACTTGTGTTTTTAAACTTTCTTTTTATAGATTTTTATTTTATTATTTTTTCCCCTTTCCCTTCTCCATTCCCCTCCCAAATACTTCAGCCTCCTCGCAGGCTGGCCAGCCAGGCTGGAATGCAGCAGGGCTGCACCCGCGGGTGCCGGGAGCTGCCTTGCTGATGGGACAGATGAGGCTGGGTCTGGCCAGGCAGGAGCTGCTGGAGCCGTGGGCAGGGGGTCAGGCTGGGGCTCACCCCCAGTGACAGGGGCCAGGACCTGATAGCCCCTGGTATTGCTGTGCACCAGGGCTGCTGGAAAGGGATCCACAGACACGCAGGGACACATGAGGGTCTGTCTAGCCATGGGGTGTGGGAGGACAGAGGGCAGAGGGGTCAGGCAGAGCCTGCACTCCGTGGGCAGAGCTGCTTTCCCGACCCACCGCCCCCAAGATGGGGCTGTGGAGTCAAACCATGTCTGAGTCTGAGTCAGCGGAGCAAGAGAAACCAGACAGGGATGGAGGACACAAAGACAGATTTTGGGCCCAGGATCCAGCCCTATTCATTCCTTGTCCTTTGGCAACACCTTTGGGTGGTGGGTCCTTTGGGACCCTCCCTGGGCTTCCCCCAGAGTGGAGGCTTATTATAATGATCCCAGTGTATCCTGGAGCAAAGTTCAGTTGTTTGTTGCCTGGGGAATCCTCGCTATGACAGTGACAGCCATCAACTGAGTCACAGCTCACTCCAAGCCCTGTCGGACCTGGGGACAAAGGACTGGGAAGGGGGCCCCAAGGTCTAGATGGCACTGAGCGCAGATGGGGTGACACATCTCTGCTGCCCAGGGCAGGGTGGAGAGAAAGATCAGGGAGGGATGGGCAGTCAGGGATGGGATAGGATTGAACGGGACGGGATGGGCAGACCAAGGGGCAGCACGATGGTCCTCCAGGTTGGGGTGCTGGGCAGTCCCTGCCTCCCCATGCCAGCAGGGAGTACTGACTCTCAGACTGCACTGACTCTCCAGCACCCTGCCAGGATCCCTGGGGGAGAAAATGGGCAAAGAGTCTGCCTGAGACCCCCAAGACACCTGCCAGAACTTCACCATCACAAGGGATGCACAGCAAGAAAGCTGAAATGTCTCACATATCCCAGTGGTCAGTGGACTCTGCTGCAGGGCTGCCACCACCACGCCGTGTCCCCCCCACGCCCCGGACCCCTCAGAGCCGTTCTCCCTGCTGGGACCTCGTGCCAGCTGCGGTCCCTGGGGACACGGGCCTTGCAGCAGGGACAGGGTGTGAGGCCGTGGCGCGGGGTGAACGCCAGGTTAATCTCCCGCTGGAGCTTCCCTCTGCAAACAATAAGACAATGCCCGGCCGGGGCCGCCTGCGTAACCAGCGGCGCGGAGGGGAAGTTGTAATATTTGGATTTAGCCCTCAGTAAATTAAGGAAGAAAAAGGAAAAAGCGCTGGGGGTAATCAGAGCAGGGCTGGCCCCGTGCCCTGCCCCACAGCCAGTGGCCCTGGGGGCTCAGCTCAGCCTGTGGACAGCAGCTGAGCAGGGCCAGCGGCTCCAAGTCAGTGAGGCTGGGCACGGCTGGGAGAGGGACACGTCCCTCAAGGCCAGGCAGAGGACGGGCATGTCCCCACCATGGGGACAGCAGCCCAGAGGGTCAAGGCTTGGATACCCAGCATGGCTGTGGGCAAACATGTCCAGCCACATCAGAAAAATTGGATCTGGGCCAGGAGGTTATTTTAATCCAAACCTTTTCATGGGAAAAAAAAAAAATCCTATTTCTGCAGCTGGAGTGGCTGGGCAGGAGAGGGCCCAGGGGGGTCATCACCTTCAGCTGGCAGTGGGTGGCAGGAGATGACAAGGGAGGGGGCAGTCCCAGGCTGTCCCCATTGCACTGCCCCTTTCCCAGCATAAACCCCGCAGTGGTGCCGGCTCCCTGGGATCCCACGGCAGGGCTCACACTCCATCAAACAGGCACCGTGGTTGGAGATGGGGCTCTTAGAGGGGATGGGGAAAAGTCTCACTGCGGGGGATCCCTGCAGATGCTCAAGTCAGGAACAGTGCTGCAGGGATGTCCTTAAACCCTCCAAAACGTGGCCTTCCCCCACACCAGCAGCCTCACTTCCCCAGGGCTGCCCCTGCCTGCCCTGGCCCCAGTGGGGTGAACAGGGCAGGGACAACCCAGGGAGCCGGTTTAGGGGGACAGGGCTGGATCCACCCTGCAGGATCTGAACTGGGGTCTTGGGAGGGCTGCATTCCCCGCTGTGCCCTGGGAAGACACTTCTCCCACTTGGTGGCCCGGGCAGTGTGGGGCTGGCAGAGGGCTGGGGCAGCTGGGGGAGAGGTGAGCACAGGCAGCAGCGGCACGGGAAGGCCTTCGGCACCGTGCCTCGCGCCGGGAGCCCATTTCCCCACAACAGGGGCCCTTATCAGCGGCAAATCCTCAGAGTGGTCCCAGGGGGGACCTCCAGCCCTTCCCCTCCACCTACCCCACCGCTCTCCCGCTCCGGTCCACGTCAATGCCGCCGCGAAGGTGTCGGAACAATCGCCTGACAAAGAGCTATTTTTAGGGGCCGGGGCTTGGAGCGAAGATACGGCCCGGCCGCTGACAATGGGGGGAAGGGGGCTGGGCTTCCCCCGTGACCACTCGGCAGCAGAAGGACCTGTAAGATTTCCTCGATGACCCAGGCCCGTACAATACAAGGAAAGCGCGAGAGGGAGATACCCCCGCCAGGACGAGCTGCTCCTTTACCTAATGGGAGTGACCCGGGGTGAGGGGCTGCGAGGTTTGGGCCAGCGGCCTCCCCTGGGGGAGACTCCCACACCGGGAGGGAAGTGGGGTGAAGCCTGGCCGTGCTCAGCATTCCATGAGGTCGGGGTGGGGAGGGCCGGGCTGGCTGCCTTCTGAAGGGCATGGGGAGATCTGGGGCGGGGGGGAGGTCAAAGGGGTGCAGACATAGCTCAGCACAGCCCCCTCCCCTCCAGGCTGGCTCACAGCTCAAAGCAGAGCCTGGACATGGTGGGAGGATGGTGACAAACAAACCCAGGGCTGCATGTCCCCACCTAGCCCTGGTCTGAGCATGCCATGAGCCCAGGATCCTGCCCTTACTCAGGCTGGACCTGGATGCCTCTCCTCCCACCTCGGGGTCTCCCCTAGCTCAGCCTCAGCCACAGCTGGACCAGCCGCTGTGGGCAGTCCTTTAGGGGAAAAGTGATGTCCTGGGCTGCACGGCAAGAAATTGGGCTAAGAAGGTGAAGGGCAGAGAGAGAAGGTCATGAGGTACTGGAATAGGTCAAGGCTTGACCTGATTGCTGGCCCGGCTGCCGGCTCAGCAGGGGGATAAGCCCCTTCCATAGACAGCGCCCGAGACCCCAGAGACCCCGCACAGCGGGCCGGACTCCACCGCCCTGCGCCCGCCCCGGGGTCTGGGAGGGCCGAGCAGGGCCGGTGGAAGGGCCGGGAAAGGGCTGATAGAAGGGCCAGAGAAAGGCTGAAGAACGGCGGGGACAGGGCTGTGGAAGGGCCAGGACAGCACCGTGGAAGAACCGAGAGAAGGGCCGAAGGAAGGGCCGGTACCGGAGCGAATGGAAGGGCCGGGGGCAGGGTCTGTACCGGGGCACCTCCGCAGGCCGCAGTCGCCCCCTGGCGGCGGGTCCCGCGCACAGCCCCACAGAGAGGCTGGGCCCAAGCGGTCACCGCTTACGGTCGGGCCTCCCGCCGGCGCAGCGGAGGCCGGCACGGGCCCCACCACCTTCCCGCGGTTCAGGGGGACACACCTGGACACGGAGCGGGAACAAACCCGCGTCCTCTCCACACCGTCGCCACCATCACGGACTACAACTCCCACAGCCCACCGCGGCGGGCTCCACCCTTCCCTGCGCACGCCCCCGCGGCGCGTGGCGGGGCTCGCGCGGTTTCCGTTTCCGGCGCGCCTCGCTCTGGTCCCTGCGGCGGCGGCCGAGCCTTGTGCCTCCGCCATATTGTCTGTGTGCGGCGGCGGTGGCGGCGGTAGCGGCCGCGCCAGGTACCGGCGGCTCCGGCGCCCACGCGGGGCCCCGCGACGGTGGCGGGCGGAGCGGGCGGCGGGGGGAAGGCGCCGCTGCGCCTCCTGAGCTCTTCCGCCCCCCCGCCGCGGGCGCGGTGTGGGCCGGGGGGCTGCGGCTGCCCCTCAGGAGAGTGGGGGCCGCGGCGGCGCTGAGGGGGAACGGGCAGAGCGGGCGGGTCCGGTGCGGCGAGGAGGGCACGTCCCGCCGCCTGCTGCCCTCGGAGGGGCTCCGAGGCCCCGGGGGGAGCGGGCAGGGGCCGTGGAGGGGCCGCCCCGCTGCCCCCAGCCCGGTGCGAAGCCGCCCTGGGCCGCGCAGGAAGGGCAGGGCCCCGCGGAACCGGAGCCGTCCCCTCCCCCAGCGCTCCCAGCTCGCACGTTCGGGGCGTGTAGGTGTTATTTACCTAAATCGCTCGATCTTGCCTCTTCCCCACCCTGCCCGGAGAAGCGCGGGGGTGCGGAGGGGCACGGAAAGGCCTGTTGGTGCTCGCTCCCACCCCCGGCTGCGCAGGGACTCGCTTCTGGGCCTTTCGGGGTGGAGGGGAAGGTCGTTCTCACGGCTTTCCACACCCGGCCGTGGAAGGAGTGGTGGTCAGTCTTGCCCTCGCTGTAATTTAGTTAATTGTGCCTTGGGACGGAGAGCAGTGTGGCTGTTGATAAAATGTGGTTTGAAGGAGAGGGGTTAGATAAGATTATGGAACCACATGTCTGTCAGGTCACTTAATTCTTTCTTACTGAGAGCTTTGGGTAAAACCAATAAAGTTTGGATTGTGAATATTCAAGCAAAGCAGAGGGGCAGGCAGCGATCTGTGATCTCTGGTGATCAGCTGCAGGACCTGGGGGGATGACATGGAGCTGTGTGCAGGTGGTTTGGGTTGGATATCAGGAGAAGGTTTTTCACCTGGAGGGTGGATGGAGACTGAAACAAGCTCCCCAGGGTAATGGTAACGGCCCCAAGCCTGACAAAGTTCAAGGAGTGTTTGGACAACGTTCTCAGGCACAGGGTGGGATTGCTGGGGTGTCCTGTGCAGGGTCAGGAGTTGGACTTGATGTTCTTTGTGGGTCAGTTCCTATCCTAGTACCCCAGAGAGGGGTCTCTGATGATTTGGGATTTGTGTTGCTCAGACCTGGCCCTGGTCCTTGGGGAGCTTCTCTTGCCCGGTTTTGAAACTGGGCAGGTGCCCCTGGAAGGGGCTGAGCCATGTGCTCACCTGGCTCCTCATGGGAGCTCAATCCTGTCACTCCACAAATGGGTTGGGAAGAGCCTCTGCCAGAGGGGACTGGGCACAGTGGCAGCTGTTCAGAGGAAAGCAAGTGGACACTCAGCATTTCTGCTTGGGGCTGGGAGGGATTTCTTTGTTCTTTGAACACTCTCTCTTTTCTGAAAGAGAATTGCTCAATTTATTCAGACTCAGAGTTGGGGCTTGTGCCATCCTGCCAGTCGACCTGGCTGTTGGATGTGAATCCAGTGTGGATTCTGGGTGCATCATCAGCTGGGGCAGAGGAGTAGCTCATCCTCTGTTTGCTGTTTTTGATGTGATGTAGAAAAGGGGAAAGTTTCTGCTAGGAGAGGAGAGAGTGAGCTTGGGAAGACTCAAGGCAAGATTTGGGGAAAGTGTGAAGCTTTGTCAGTTCCTTAATTAGCCCTAAACTGGGATTAGGGTAACGTCCCAGTCCCTACAGCACATGCTCTGTGGGGACTCACACCGTGCTCTGTGGGGACACACACCGTGTCTGTAACTGGAAGATAAAAACTGGAGTTGGGATGTCCCATCCCAGTTACAGGGCAGTGCTCTGCACTCAGGAGATCTGTCTGTGCCTTGTGCCTGGAATCCCTCTTCTCTTTGGATGACTCCAGGCAGGGGAGGGTTTATTGTAAAGGTCCAGATCTTTCCCTGAGCATGAAAAATGTCCATCTTTGGTGGTAGGCAGTGATCCTTTCCTTCCACTTTGCCAATGGAGAAAAATTTCCATTATTTCACCTTTCTCTAGTGATTTATGTCAATCTCTGGTAACATAATTTCTGTTGTTAGTGAAATTTGCTGTCTTGTTGTTCCCAGTGTTTGTGGTGGTAGAGTTGGGTGTGCATGTCCTGCACTCAGACCAGGGAGCTTGGCTGGTCAGCTGCTGCCTGCAGGGATTTGGAATAGCATTGAGGGAGGGAACATTGTCTTGGCTTTGGCTGCAGCAAAGAAGCAAAAACTCATGGAGCTGAAGGTCTGGGTGAGGAGATGAGGCACAGAGCATGGACAGATGTGATGGGAGGTAGATGTTGGAGGAGAAAGCAGACACTTCCAGGTGGGAGGTTCAGAACAAATTTTCTGGTTTTGGCAAGGCTCGTGGGTTCATAGATTGAGGAAAAGTGAGGCTTGTTGGATGTTGGGAGTGTGGCTCTTTGGAAAAGTGATAATAAAATTGGCCGTAGGTTCTAGCAAATATGGAGGAAATCAGATCATGGAATGTTGCTTGATATTGAGAATCTTGAGCTTTGTGCAGGGGCAGTTAATGGAACTTGTTTGCCTGAAAAAAGCTGGTGAGATGTGAGAGTGAAGATGCAAACCTGGGATTGGGGATTGACTTGGTAAAATACCATTTCCTGAAGGTTAGACATTGAAAGACTTAGTGTTTGATAATTGGGGCATTTTCAAGTAATGCAGATCAGGTTCATCAGCATGGGATGCATTGGAAGTAGGAATCTTGGGATATACAGGATGTTGAAAGGTGGTTATAGTTTTGGGGAGTTGTAGAGAAAGGAACTTTCTGCTCTGATGACAGGGATCTGTACCCAACTTTTCCCAATTTTATTAAATGGTGGGTGTCCTTATACTTCCATTTCAGTTATTCTCCATTTTCTCCTCACAGAACTAATTTTCTCTTTGTCTTTCCTCATGTCCTCTGAGGAATAAGGGAAAGGAAGACAGGAGAAGCAAATGGGTGACATTGTGGTGGTGTGATTAATTTAGTGTCACATTTCTGAAGAGGCAGGGATTTATTTCTGGGTTACCAGACCTGTCACCTCCACCATTCCTCCATTATGGAATTGCTTACATTAAGATATTTGTTTTAGAAACTCTGTGCATGAGACTGTTGCCATCTTAGATCTTATTGTCCCATAAGGGTCTTGAAAGAAAATAATAAAACAACAAGATTTTAAGATCAGGAAAGACTGCCTTAGTCTGGCTACAAACATTTGTTGCAAGACAGCTCTTGGATAATTTTTCTAAGCTTGGATATCTCCTTCCAGGGGCTTCCAAGAGCTGACTTCCCTGGAATTTACAGAATGTAATTGGAGAAAGGGAGTTCTCCTTTGAACCTGAAAAAAACTGTTTGGAAGAGGAGGCTGCAGCTTTTTGAGCTGGTGTTAGTGCTGTTGCTCAATGTAGAGTGTTTTTCCAAGCTGGTTTTTGGCCCCTTTTGCCATCAAGGTGCCAAATTTACATATTGATAGGAAAGATTGATGAGAAATGGGATTGTTGATGTGGTTGTGGGATCAGTGGGTATTTTCTGGTTAGGAGTCCAGTAGAGAAGCAGCAACATGAGCCTGGCACAAGCCTTACCTGCTCCTGTGTTCACACTGTTCTGGACAAATGATTTTATTACCCATTTCTTGCTGCTGCTTTGGGAGGCTGAAGAGCAGAAGGGAAGCTTGGAGTTCTTTGTGGACTTGGTACCATCACAGACTCACATTATGACTTCAATAATTTTAATTTTCCACAGAGTTTAGTTCTGAGATTTAGGTTATGTCCTCCTTTACTGAGTTCTATTTTTTAATTAATATTACCATTTGCAGGGAGGTGGTTTCTAAAGCAGGCTGTCCAGCTCCTGCCCATGTAATGGCTGCATCATATTATGGCAATTTATTTCATGGGAGTGGTGAATAAAATGGAAAACAGTTTTGAGTCAAGGCAAGAGTTTGGCTGCAGGTTTCCCATTGGATAGTCTTGAATGTTAACAGCAGACCTAGAAAATTGAAGTTACTCACTCTGTTTTTGCAGAAAGTAAGCTCTGCCCTTGCACCTTCTGGAACAACCAAAGGCTAAATTAGTCCTCTTTTAATTAAGCCAAGTGCAGGGAGAATCCAGTGTGCTAATACAGAATTACATGCCAAAACTTGCTTTCCCTGGGTGGGAAAGGTCTTCCTGTGGTGGGAAGAAGTGGCCTCAGATCCTTTTGTGTGTCCAAGGAGCCAAAAAGGTGCCTCTCCCTGTCGTTCCCAAAGCCTTTGGAGAAGGCGTTTTCTCAGAGCACATTTGCACATGTGCGTGTGAGTTGTCAGAAAGTCTTTATTTTTAGTGTTCAGAAAATGGATGAGCGTGGACGCGCACAACAAATTAATTTCCAGTCTAGAAAAGCAAGAGCTCCTGCAGTGTTCCTTCTCTTGCAGCCTTTGTCACAGGTTTCTGTCTGTTACCAGTGCGCTGTTGAATTCCAGCCTTTCTTCCACGCTTGGTTGTACTCCAGAAGGAAAAAGAGGGCTTTTTGCTCACTCTGCAGCATCCCAGATTAATTTCAACTGAACTTACAAATCGAGTTACAAGTTTTGGCACAGTAGCTTTACTGGGGGCTCGTAAGGTGTGAAGGAGAGTGCTGATTGCTGGAGTTTAATAGCTGGTTTTTTCCATTTGATTCTTGGAATGGTGGTAGCTAGTTTCATCTTGTGTTAATAATGATAAATTTTTAGAGAATTATGTCAGAACTTCACTTGCTGGCAGGGGTTTGCACCGAGTGTCTCTTGCTGTGCCTGCTCAGTGCTGGCTGAGTGATGGAGATGGTTCGTGGTGCATTGCCTGCTCCATGGAACAGCTGATCACAAGGATTTCCTGAAGAAATACTTAAAGGCAGTGTCCTCTGGTTTATCCTTTGGCTCTGGTAACTGTTCCTGCCTCTAGGAATTGCATGATGAGATCAATTAAAATTCTATAACTTTTACAGATGGTTGGTACAGGTCAGTTTTCTGAGTTCCACCTAAATCCCTCTCTATACATGAACCATAGGAGTCAAATCAGCTGAATGATTGTCCTGGCAGTATTCTGTGCCTACTAATTAATGAGGAAAACAACTGTGTCACTTAGCAGCAATTAGGGAGGTAGAACTTTCCAGAGGATGCTGCCAGTGGAACCTGATGTCAGCTGTGAAGAGCCTGTAGTGCTGCTGAAATGTTCCCCTTTGTGAGCCTCCAGGAAGAGTTCCCTGGTGTTGCTGGGGTCTCAGAAACTGTAGTTTTGGTAACTGGAATGCTGTCCAAAGCTCCAGCAGTAGGAGATTTAGTTTTGATAGTGCTCTTGGAAGAAAAAGGAACTGCTTCCTGTTGAAGTATTGCTTTGGCCTTAGGGCAGACCTAAAGGGATATTATATTCCTCCAAAGAAAATCCCCTTGCCTTTCCTGCACTCCCTGCTCAGCCTGAACTGTCAGTTTGGGGAAGAGATACAAGCAGAAGAGTTTTGTCGTTGGTTTCTGTTTGGTGTGTGTACAGACAGGTTAAGTTGGCAGTGCCTGGTTCTATTGCAGCCATTTTTATTGGATTGTGTCAGGAGTCCTTGGCACTGGCAGTGAGGATATCCTCTGGGTGTATGGGAGGCTGGGAGTGGTGGCAGGAGAAGCTCCAGGCATGGGAAAGAGGCAGATCCTGCACTCAGGTGATGGGGCTTGAGTATTTTGCTCATGTTGCTGCCTCCTGCAGCTACAGTGGCCTCATCCAAGGTCAGCTTTGGAGTCTTTGTGTTTTTGGGTCTTTCCCCTTTGCTCCATGTGCTGTTGGCTAACTTAGCTCTGAAAATAATAGTGTTCATGACCTTGGGAAATTGTCTGTTGTGCACAGAATCCCTTAGGAGATGGAGTGAGCAGCATTCCTGTCCCTGCTGCTGGAGGTGATCCCAGTGTTCTGCCCCAGGTCCATGTGCTGTTGCCAAAAGGGATGTTTGGCAAAGGACAGGTGTCCAGCCAGGCTGCGGTGCTGGAGACCCACAGGGGGGTTGTGTGAGCTCTGCTGAAATTCACCTGTTACAGATCTAAACAAAAAGGAAGACAAAGCATGACAGACCTTCTGCCAGCAGAGTGTGTGACACCAGAGCCACTGCCAGGGCATCCTGGAGGGTGACAGACATGTTGACACTGCTTTCTGAGCTGGGAAAGTGGGACAGTGAAGTTTTCCCCAAGACTCTTCAGAGTATCATAAAACATGGAGTTACAGTAAAACCGTTCCTGTGGCTTCTGTATAGATTGTGATCCTCATTACAGAGGATGACTTCTTCATTGGCAGGAATCGTGAGGAATCAGTGGAGCTGATGTAGGAAGAGCCAATCTAAATTTAGGATGTTTCTAGTGCAGAATTACTCCAAGATGTTTCTTCAAGTATAACTAAACCTGTCAACTGCTTTCCCTACAGACTGGCCATGTCTTATTTTGAATTAATCACAACAGTTCATGTTTCTTTTTTTAGAGAATGTTAAGGTCATTACATATAATTTATTATTTCTCTACAGTTGGACACAACCAACTATTTAAAAGAAATCTGGAAAATAGTTTTGGTGGAAAATGAAGTTAAAGCAGACTGTGCTGTTCCAGAGAAAAGTTTGATTTCAAACCTATGCTTTTTTTTTAACTCAAATTTTAAAATCTACTTTTCTGTTGATGTTGTCCCTTTATTAGGTAAATGATCTTCAGGAAAGGATGTAAAATGTCAATTTTGTTAATCCAGGCTTGTTTCTATTTTAGCTGTAAAATCATAGAAAAATATAGGTTGCAAGGGACTTCTGGAGGTCATTTGTTCTGTACTTGTGTTGCTGAAGTTTCAGCATCATGAGAACACACAAATCAGGTTTCTTTTGTGAGACAGAGCATATTTTTTAATAAAGTTGATTACTATTATTTCTTTTAAAAGCAAACTGGGTGTTGATTGATGTTGACTGTCAGCAGGCAGTACTGTAATATTTAGGCATGTCTTGATTTTTAAATTTCAGTGGTATTTCTCCAGTATTAGATATTCTCCAAACTCTGAAGGAGCAAATGCACTTCCCTGGGAGGATTACAGGGCTATGTGGGCTATGTGAAGGAAATCATCAACAATTTTATCTGATAATTGTAATTCTTGCTCACCTTACCAAATCACATTTTACACTTGTGATTTTAGAGGCTGAGTTTAAGCTTTCTGCTATGAAAGGTAACACCTTGCTTGCAGTTGTAGATAAAAGAAGGGGAATAACCTTTTGATTCCAGACTCTGCACTGTAATTCTGCTCTTCTCCACTGACAGAGCTTTTCTTCTCTCACAACAAACCCGCTGCTGTCTCAGCCTGTTTACAGTCTTAGGCTGGCACAATTGCCACTGTAATGAGCTTACGTGGGGAAAGTAGAAGTGAGAGGAAAGTCTCTAGACCTGTTTGGCCAATCTGTCCACCTCGCTTTCTCCTCGAGAGGAAGGTGAGCTTGTCTGGAATTCATAAAGCTACAGAAATGTTTTCTTGGCTCTTCGAGTTCAGCTCGCTGCAGCTCAGGGCCTGTTTTACTCCTTTGGGACTGCTGTGGGCTCACTGGAGCTGAGTTCAGGTGGGTCATTGGGAATAACCAGGTTTACGTGGCATTGAACAAGGTTTTCTGGGCTCACTCCACTCCCTCTGAATGAACTTGGATCTTTCTGTTGGTATGCTGTTCACACTGAGGGCAAGGCACGCTGTGAGCAGCAATCCACAGGGAGGCCAATGTCAAGCGGTGTTTGTGTTCTCGGCTACATTATTTATACTCCAAACCTTATCCACAAAGGTCATCACTTGGATAGCACTTGCAAGTTCCTTGGGACACCAGTCTGCTGGGAAAGCTCTTGGCTTTCAGCTCACTGGGAGCTTGTGTAAGTGCTGCATCATACTGGGGCAACTTTTGTAGGTTTTAAGTTTTGAGTGAGTAACTGCTTGAGAGAGGTTCTGTGCCAAGAACATTTTCATTTAAAGGGAGAAAAAAAATCATTACAGTATCTCAGTTATTCTAGACTAAAACAAACAAAAAAAGAGGCAAATTTTACTAGAGGTGAAGTAGGTGTGCTTCTCAGAAATTAATCTGCATGGATTTCTTAGCTGTGTTGCTGCTTGCTGAAAGTGCATGCATCTGGAAGGACAGAGAGTGTAGGAAATTCCTCTACTAATTGGAGTAGGTGCTGGAAGTATGGATCCTTCACAGAATATCAAATTCTCTATGGTGGCATACTTGCCTTTAGAAATGGAATGCATTGTAAGGATGATGAAATGCCTTTTTAAAAATGAGGGGTTTTGTAGCTGTTTTAGATTAAAATGTTTTAAAAATCAGAGTCAAAGAGAACATTGAGAGGCTTTTTACCATTTTATTGAACTTGAGGCACAAAATGTCTAAGCTTGCCAAGCTCTTCAGGCAACAGGCTACTGTTAGAAGATTCAAACTTTTAAGAACTGATCTTTTTTAATTAGTAGGCCTTCCAATTAAAAAATTCCTATATGGTGGCAGCACAACACTCTGGGCTGGGGCTCTGGGCACCCCTGTGGGGTCTGTTCAGCAGGACAGGAGTTGTGTTTGACTCTGTTCTTGTGTGGGATGGGCAGGGTTCCTCTTGATAAGGCTACTGTGTAAGAAATCAGCTCATTATCAGTCTGCTAATACTCCAACGGCATTTTTGAGGACAGGCCTGTGTAGGAAAAGCCAACAGTGAAACTCTGGCAGGGTGTTCCTGTGCTGTCATGTGAGCCCTTTTGAGTGATGTCTGTCTAAGGGGTGTCACCACAGGGGCTGAATGAGAAGCCCTGCTCAGTGTCCTTGCACAGGCAGGCCTTGGCAGTGAACAGCGTGTCAGACTGTGGTTGGGAGCTTTGTCTTCCCCTCTCTGTGACCTCTGGTACATTGCCTAAAAGCTCATGGTTGTTTCCTAGTTAAACCCTTCTCTACCAGAGAAATTAAAATTTTAATGTTGTTTCTGGAGATGCTCAGGGCTCCACTGGACCCTGATCTTGCTGCATCTACTTTGATTAGATGATGTTGAGCAGATTCTCCCAATATAAATTGTTCTATGATTCTGTCATTAATGCAGGAATTAATAAATGACAACATTCTGTTGGATTCTGCAGAAATAGAACTCATCTTTTATAACAAGCTCAGGGCACTTCTCTAGGTGCAACTGCTGCTCATACTGTAGATTTTTCTGCTTTAAAACTGCAGGCTCAACTGATGCTTGCATGTCAACACCTGTCCCCATTATCTGTCCTTATTTGTGTCATTCCCTTCTGCCAAAGAGCAAAATAATCCCCCTCCAGGGGCACTGAAGGCAAAAATCTATACAAATTCCTTGGCAGTTTTGAGCAGAGGGTGAGCAGTTTTCAGGCTGGGTAAGTTTGTGTATGTCTGTAATTCTGTTTGCTTTAAAATGAAGTTATCTGTGCAGACTCTCTCCCCTTCCTGTATAAGGAACAGTAGACAATAATACCTACCCTCGTAAATAGACATTGTGTGCCATTCTTAGAAGCTGCAGTTGATGATTTCCTGAAAAAGCCCTTCTCTGAGCAGCCTGTTACAATGTGCTGCTTGAGCTAGGCTAGAGCTACGTGACAAAAAATAGCCACTGTGAAATTTGATCTATCTTTAGATAATGTGATTGATTTTTCTTTTTCTTTTTCTTTTTTTCTTTTTTTCTTTTTTTTTTTTTTTTTTTTTTTTTTTTTTTTTTGTGCTGAAACTGATCTTGCTAAGCTGGGTGAGGGGAGCAGTCACATGTGCTTTATTTATACTGGATTGTGCTTAAAAACTAAAATTGCAAAGTCATCTGAGGCATGTATAAGTTCAGTTAATTCCTTCGCAAGGAGTGTTGAGCAGAGGAAATGGGCCAGTGCATCTCCTGCCAGAAGCATAGGGAGTGAGGAGAAACAAAAACACAGTGATTGAACTTCGAAATCTAATACATTTCACTGTACTAAACTGTTCTAGTAAACTTGCATGCTCTAGTAATGCCTGGGGACATCTAATTTCTAAGTGTCTGAGTCATGCCACATAAATGCTTTGAGGTTTTAGATGATTGCTGTCTCATCTTCTGAAATTGTATTTTGTGAGAGGACTAGCATTTTGTCCAGGAATAGACTTAATGTATTTTTAGGAATGCTTCGTATTCTTCCATTAGCTGGACACACGGCTGAAGCGCCCCATCCTTCTTTTATTGGTCTAAGGCCTCAGTCACCCTTCCATTGTGGACTTTGGGATAGTGCTGCGTCCCTGTTTAACCTCTGGGCTGGATTACTGCAACCCTGTCTACCTGAAGGTGCCACCAACACCATTGTGTGTCAGTAGGTCAAAAAATAACCCAGTGCTGAGCTCTGTCCCACCCAAGGAGGCTTTGTCCATGTCAGAGAGCCCGTGCACGCACTTGTGCCTCTGGAGGCAGGACCAGCTGCTGGTCAGGGTGTGTGACGCGGTGAAGGACATCAGATCTGTGTCCCCCAGGTCCTCCACCATCTGCACAGCCAGTGGTTCTTGCTGGGTCCTCTCAGGAGCTGAAGTGCTGCAGACCTCAAATAAACAACAGGTCTCTGCCCATAGAGCAGCATTTTGCTTCTAGAGTTTTCTTCTGGTGCGACATGTCCTAGTAACTTAAGCTAACTGCTCCGAGCAGATTTCTGGGTCTTTCTCATTAATGTGTGATTAATGGGACTGTTACTTCCTTCTGCAGTCTGGCAGTTGCCCATTTTCTGTGAGGGGATAAGATTGGCATAGCAAATAAGTATATTAGTTTAGATAACAGTGTTGCCCACTGTTTGAGCGTATACACAGGGCTGTGTGGCTCTGCCACATGCTGCTACACACCAAACAATGCTCCTCCCTGCTCCAATACAGCTCCCTTTCTTGTAAGTTATTTTGAAAACTGACAAGGGGATTCTTGTATTTAAACATCTAAAAAGGTGTTAATTTCCCCCTGTGAAAGATTTGAGAGATGTAAAGGCACCACATTTATTATTTAAAGTAGGACAATATTGATAAAAAATTGCAGTGAGTTACTACTGTCTTAAATATTCAGATCTGGATGATAAAGTATTCAGACATACAGGATAAAAATAGAGTGTTTGTCTCTGACATACAAACTTTCTTTTGAGTGGTTTTGACCAGTCTCAATACTGATAAAACTTACCAGAAGCTTTTCAAAAATCACATGGTTAGGAGGAAGGATTGGGAGGCACTTTGGGCAAGCAGAATGCAAAGGACATTTTAAGACCCTTGCAGCAGTGCATTTCTTCCATGTCTGAATAAAGCATCATAATCCAACACACATGCTGCTGTCTTTTGGACAGTCAGATTTAATGTTTTGACTGTAAGAAGTTGTGACTAAAGCTGGTTCCCATCCCAGGAGAATTGATTTTGTTACATTGGATGGCCCAAGACTTGGGGGTGAGATTGCAGCCTGTTGCTTTCAGTCTGGAGTGGAAAGGAGGGGATCTGTCTGCAGATAGAGCAGGGTGTTCTTTTCTTTTGGAAAGTTACCTCTACAACCAGCAGTTAGAAACAAGGTGCTGAAAGTTACCACCAGGTCAAGGGGTTGGTTTGCTAGGGGCCAGTCCTGTGTGAGGGAGAGGAGACAAATGGCTTTCCAGCTCTGACAAGCCATCCCAGGCCTGTGGCTGAGCAGGCTCCAGCTTCTCCTTTGCAGCAGCTTTTAATGATTAACTTAAATACTTTTGAAGTACCTTGAGAATTTAACCTCTGGTTTATATCCTGTCTGCAGGTGGAGGAATCTGAGGCCTTTCTCCTCTGTCAGCACTGCAGACCAGGTCGCCTCTGATTTCGCATCTCATTTCCTCCTGCCAAGCTGTCTGATATGTCGGGACCCGTGCCGAGCAGGGCCAGAGTTTACACGGATGTGAACACACACAGACCCCGGGAGTACTGGGACTATGAGTCGCATGTTGTTGAGTGGGGGTAAGTCTGGATTGCTTCTGGATGTCCCTGCTCCAGGATCAATCCCTGTGGATCCTGCGTGGTGGTACTTGGGGAGTTCAGGCACCTGTGCTGCATGAGGCTTTTTCACACTTCTTGGCAGATGGCAAGGGAAAGGATCAGAACTTGTCTTCAGAAAAATGGTTCTTATCAAACTTTTAAATTCTCAGTTCTGGAGGAACATTTATAGGAGCTGCCTTAAAAGTTGGAAGAACTTTTGCCAGGTAGTCAGAAAACATCCCCTTTCAGAGGGAAGAAAATCTATTTCTGAAGCAATCCAAACAGTCCTGAGTGCAGGGCTGAAAAGAAATGAAAAGACTTTCAAACTGAAGTTGCTGCTGACTTGGATAAGTGAAGAAACTCCACAGGTTTAAATAGGTGCATACTATTTTATTACTTGTTGCTCAGCTCTCTGTGAGTGCCTGGAAAAGACATGGCTGCTTCTCTTTGAAGGAAGGAGGTGTCTAAATTGAGCTCATGACTAAAGTGTCCCAGAATCAGACACAGTGGTGGCAGCTTCATAGCTCTGCGTTCCTGCTGGGGTATGGAGGGCCCAGACAGAGTTCTGCCCTCAGCTGTGCAGTTCCCAGTTTCTGGAATGTACACAGTTGTCTGGGCATAAGTGCTGCTTTGTGTCCAGACTGTTTTTATACAGCCTTGCACTTAGACTTTTGCTCTTACTGTCTTTGTTGAATTTTACCAGCATTATACAAGGAAAAATGGAGCTTCCAAAGATAGAGAGAAGGGATAGTTCAAGTTTGCTAATGCTGAAATACATAGTTGGGCTTTCAGTCCATAGTTTTGGCTTGAATTTGTCTTGGGCAAATAGAAGCTCCCTGTTTCTCTTCTAATTGTTAAATCATCCAGTTCAGGAGAAGTAAGGCACTAGTTAATCCCTTTGTCTAGGAAGTGAGGCAGTGATTGAGTTTTAAGGAGCAGTTTATAAATTGTGATGGAAATGACTGAGCCCTTTGGAACTCTAACCTTTTCTCTCCACAGAAATCAAGATGACTACCAGCTAGTTCGAAAATTAGGCCGAGGCAAATACAGTGAAGTATTTGAAGCCATCAACATTACAAATAACGAAAAAGTAGTTGTTAAAATTCTCAAGGTGAGTTGGGGATTGGGCAAAAGGTTAAAATCTGCCTTGAGGTGATCAGGAGGCCAGAAAGGGCTTTTTGATGTTCTAAAACTGAAATCCTTAAAGCCTGGCTTGGGAGTGTCACTCAGTGAAACAGGCCATCGTTTTGAGCCTCCTGATACAAGCCCTGCAGTTGGTTATTAAGTCAGATCTCTGCCTGTTAGGAATTAGGCTCTGTCTTAAAGAAGCTCTGATGTGCAGCACCTTTTTACTTGGAGCTAAGCAACATTTCAGCAGCTGACTACAAAATTCTCAGCTTCTCTAAGTGCTGGTGGCCTGGCAAGCTGTCATGGCCATGGCCTTCATTTAGTGACCCTCCAGCAGCCCATGGACTTCTCACAGTTAAACATTTGCCACATGCCAGTTAAGGAATCTTGGAGTATCACAGAGCTGTTGGGGTTGGAGAAGCACTCAAAGATTATCAAGTCCAGCCAACACCCCAGCATTCATGTCCCCAGGTGCCACATCTACATCTTTTAAATCTATTCAAGGATGGTGTCCTCACCACTGGAGGAACCTGTTCTGGGGCTTGACAACCCTTTCTGTGAAGAAATTTTTTCCTGATACCTGTACCTCCCATGGCATGACTTGAGGCCATTTCCTCTCGGCCTATCAGATCATGTTCAGAGAGCTTTTTAAAAAGAATGCCATCTTCCAGCCTCTCCTTCACTTGGAATTATTGTCTGTAGCTGTCAGGGTTGTATGGTTAGAAAGGAGACAGCGGATATTTGAGCCCTTACTGGTGTGATGCATACTCAGGTTAAATTGCAAAGATTCCAATAAATTTTGCTGATCTGCATTCACTTGTGTATTGTCATCTGGGTGTTGAGCTATTAGCCTCACTTTACTGCAGGGCTTTATCTTACACTTTGGGTTTTTATTCTTCAGCCTGTTAAAAAGAAGAAAATCAAGCGTGAAATCAAGATCTTAGAGAACTTGCGAGGCGGTCCCAATATAATCACCCTTGCAGATATAGTAAAAGATCCTGTGGTGAGTAAGGGAGGAACTCAGGGGGTACAGTGGGGTTATGGGTGAAGTTGCTCTGTTTGATTTCAGCTCTGACCTGGCTTTTTGTTTTCCCCTGCTCTTAAATCCTGCTTTTGAATTGACTGATCAGATCAGCTCTTAATCTGATAAACTTCTTTTAGAGGGCCCTTCCCCCTCCAGCCCCTCACTCTGTGAGGAAGAGATACCAGTAAGCTGAGACAAGTTAATTCGCTCTGCAAACACTGCTGCTGGAGGCTGTGGGCTTTGGCTCTCCTCTCTCTGTCTGAGGAGAATCATAAATATGTCCAAGGCAGAGGGGTTTTGTGCAGTTTTACTAGAAAAAACGATTTAATTCATTATCCTAAGTGGAAACATAACTTAAAGTGGTTGAATGCTTTATCTGTTTCAGTCTCGAACACCCGCTCTGGTTTTTGAACATGTAAACAACACAGACTTTAAGGTACAGTGTGGGATGGGACTTCTCTTTTTTTTTGTGTTTGAAAACCACTCATCTTTCTGGGGAAGGGAAAGTACATAGGGCAGGCATTTCCTTGCAGCATTGGAAATGCTTTTAAAGGTAGATGCTGGTGGGACAGAAGTTTGTAATTAGCCCATCAGTACCATTTTGCCACAAAAGTTACAAGATGAGGATGCAGATTCCAAAAGGTATTTAACCTTGGGAGCAGATCAGTCTGTTGGCCCATCAGTGCCTTTTTTTGAGGCACTTGGCTTTTATGTGTACAACTATTTATTGGAACCACTTTAAATGTGGACAGCTGTTTCTGTGGCCTTCATACTCCTGGGAATGGGGATTTAAATGTTTCTTTGTCCCTTCATAGTGACCTGTCTCAGAAGAAGAAAGGCTATGCCATCCATCATGCTTGTGCTCTGTGGGTACAACCAGAGGGAGATAGTTTTATTTCCAGCTCTGCTCAGACAGCACATCCTGGTTCTTGTAACTATGTATGGGATTTGCAAAGGGAGAGGAACAGATCAATCAGAGTCAGGTGTGGGATCAGAGTAACTTAAAAAACTTGGACTATACCTTCAAAAGGGTTTGGAAAATGCCAGCAGCTCAGAACAGGGATTTTTTGGATGTTGAACACTGACATGATATGTTTGTGTCCCACAGCAATTATACCAGACATTAACAGATTATGATATTCGATTCTACATGTATGAGATTTTGAAGGTAAGTTGGCATTTTGCTGTTTTCTTGGTGTATTTCTAGTATTTGCTCTCAGCTAATCCTGTGGAGATGGTTCTCACGTCACTGATGATAGTGGCATTATATCACTGAGGGAAGGAAAGAGAGGGAGCCTATGGAAGAATTGGGCAGAAAAACATCAAGTCAGTATCTGTTTTTCAGCCTTTTTGGTACATTGAGATACCTTAAAATCCTAAATCAGGAGTACATGTAGCCTTTGAAAAAAGAAAACTGAGCTGTTACTGGCTGGGTTTGTGCTCTGGCATAATGTGAGTCAAATGTCTTCATCCATTTTTCTGAACTAAGTAATTTATCCTTAGGAGTCTGGAGAAGGGGTGCTTATGTGATCATTAGTGCCTAGTAACTGTGCTCTTAGAGGCTCTGAAATTACAATTTTTATGAGTAAGCACATGAAGTGAAGTCAAGACACTTGTGTTGCTGGGACCTCCCTTTGAGAGGGGACTCTAGAAGCGTTTTTGGTGATCGATGAGTCTAGTGCAGGATCTAACACTGGACAGTCTTGTCATCTAGTTAGACTTGATATGTGTGGAAATACTTTTGACTATGTTTGAACTAGAGACATTCTTGTGACTCTGGCATCTGTCTCCTTTCTCCTGCAGGCTCTAGATTACTGCCATAGCATGGGAATCATGCACAGAGATGTCAAACCTCACAACGTCATGATTGACCATGAGCACAGAAAGGTAGTGTGGGTTGGCTGGGGGGCAGGGAGGGGTCCTGCTTTTCTCTTGGCAAACTGGGATCCCTTTTGGATACTCCTGTGTGGTGGTACTAGCAGACCTCTTCGAGGGGGGCTCTGCTCTCATGGTGTGGGCAAATGTAAAGTGAGAATATTGTGCTGCTTTTTGAGGCTTTACTTGGTCACATGTAACCCACAGGCAGGGTTGTAACAGGTATTTTATTTAGACTGCTTGGTGATGTGGGTTTGGGGAGAATATGTAAGCAGATACTGATCAAATTAATTGAAAATGGCAGTTACAAATTAACTTGAAACTAAGTTCACTAGTATCATTCAACAAATGGAAAGCTGGAGCATCCCTTGAGCCTTTTTTCTTTGTTTTCTACCATTTTTAGCTTAGACTAATAGACTGGGGTTTGGCTGAATTCTATCACCCTGGCCAAGAGTACAATGTCAGAGTGGCTTCCAGATATTTCAAAGGACCTGAACTTCTTGTAGATTATCAGGTAAGAATTACCAGGACTTCTTACTGGCTTTTATATGGAAAGTCAGTGCCATTTCAAGGTAATAAACCCAAAATTCAGATGTCTAGGGAGTCAAAGCTAAAGACAGTCTTGGCAGGAATGTATGGCAGAAAGCAGTGGCCATAAAGCCATGAATGAAAGAAGCTAATGAGTAGTCTCAGACCCTGAGGAAGAGCTGCAGAACTATCATCATGGATCTTGGAATACAAGTGTTGAATATTTTTTTAGCAAGGCTGTGTTTGCAGTAAGGTACAGGAATGAAACAAAGCCCCTGTGGGAACAGCAAGTACTGCATGAACTTCTAAATTAAGCTATAAAAGCATTCCCTTATCTGATGGCAGTTTGCATTATGGAAATCACAGCGTTCCTGGTGACTTTCAGACCATGCTGGTTCTGGAAAAAGACACATCCTCACCTGCCCATGGACCCTGGGGAGTCCACACCTTTTGTTGCTTGTTGCAATGCTTCCTTTCCCAACACACATTTCTCAGTGGTTTGTTATATTGGAATCTGCAATGAAAATAGAAGAAAGCTCTGATCTTTAATATGCTGGCAGACAAGGGATGGAATTAGGGTACCTGCTGTCCTGCTAATTGCTCTATCCCAGTTTGAGTAACTGGAACACTGAACTGAACAGTGGCTTAGGGATGAAGGTACATGAAGATAGTTCAATTTGTTTCCAGCATGACATGACTGTGTTCATATCACCTTTGCGGGGGAGGGGGAACCCTGTTCGTTTTGGAGGTCTGTTCTGCTTAATTCATTAGAAATTGAATTGTCCTTCTGGTTTTGTACAGATGTATGATTACAGTCTGGATATGTGGAGCTTGGGTTGCATGTTGGCTAGTATGATATTCCGAAAGGAGCCATTTTTCCATGGCCATGACAACTATGATCAGGTGAGAGCTGGTCATGTACAATGTCTGTTTTCTTAGCACCTTGAAGGTTTCCTGCTTAGGCTTCTATCAAGTCATCCAGAGAATTTTTAAGCCTTTCTCTAATGGCTTCTTTGCTCAGTTTGAAGCCACATTCCTTTTCTCGAGTGTGCAAGATTATGTAACCAATTAAATAGAAGTGGATTTATAGAGCTTTGTACTTAGGAGCTCCTCAGTAGGTGTCTGGGAAAAGCTGTAGAAAAAGTTGTATTAAGGCTGGTGCATTCTAGTACATAGTTTGACTATTCCTGAGGTTATGTTATGTGGAAAGCCCCTGCCACTACTCACTCTCCCCCCCACTCTGTATAGAAACTGTGATTTTGGTACAGGTTTATACAGATTCTTAAATCTTTGATGTGTTGCCTTTAGGCCAAAATTTTTCTATTTAAACCTTTATCACATGCTCAGCATGTGCCTGCCATGGCAATATTCTGGAACAGGGACCTTCTATTCTCAAAGCTTTATTCTGGAGCTCTCTGGGATGGTGCTTCACCTTTCACATGCAAGATCCAGAATTTCTGCTTTTTTGACCAGTTACTCTTGCCTTCCCCTCTGTTGATTCTGAATATTTTCTTGCTACTAAGGGAGGTAGTGTTGCAAGGTCTCGGGTTTTAGAGATTTTAGGGTCTGTGGCTCCCTCCTGGCTGCCTTGGGGTACTGAGCTCCGGCTGTGAGTGGAGGCATGTTCTTGATGCCTGGGACTGTGTGGCTGGGGAAGCCACAGCCACAGACTGACCCTGTGGCTTCTGATTAACACTGCTGGGACCAGCTTCCAGCTCCCATGGGGATGTGCTGCTATATCTTCATGCAGGCTCTGGTATTTTCACACCTTCACAGCAGTGACTTGGTTTTGTGTTTATTCCCAGCTGGTGAGGATAGCCAAGGTGCTGGGGACAGAAGATCTGTATGACTACATTGACAAATACAACATTGAGCTGGACCCACGTTTCAATGACATCTTGGGCAGGTGAGCCAAGGTCTGGAGTCTCTTTGGTAGACCCAGACAGTTACAGCTTTGTCAAGAGCCCTTGAAATGAACAAAATTTTGTGGGAGAAATCAGCCAGGATTCTGGAGAACTGGCACTTAGTGCCTTTGGTCCCTTTTGCCACTGCTTCCTGTAGTCCTTTATATGGAAATGGACCTGAGGAAAGATTTTTAAATGTCATCCAGGCAATAAAGGAGCTACTGGAGCAGAAAGCATGAAGGGCAAATGCTCTCTTCAGTCTGGAGGGAAAAAAACCACAATGGTGTTTCTCAGCATTAGAGTGCAGAAAGTCAGGTGCTGCTAAAGATGGAATTTATATGGTTGTTTTCCCCTCATAGTGGGACAGAAATTAAAGGAACTCATGTTGGGTGCATATGAGATGAGCAGAACCTACAATTTTAGGCCTGTAAGCCATTCTGAACATTAGTCCTGCTGCTCTCTGGGGTCGTGGCAGGGCCACACAGGGGCTGTGGTGGCTGTGCTGGGGCTGTGACCGCTGTGCCACCACGTGGAGACACAGTGACACTGCTTCATGCTCTGGAATGTGTCAGTCCCGTGGCTGCTGCACAGAGAGCAGCCTCCCTCGGGGCTGGACATCTGTCACAGTTCTTGCTCCTTAGGAAAGTGAGTTTTGGCATCATTGTCCCCTGACTGGCCTGATTGGGGTCTGTTTTCCTGCAGACACTCCCGTAAGCGATGGGAGCGCTTTGTCCACAGTGAGAACCAACACCTGGTGAGTCCAGAAGCTCTGGATTTCTTAGACAAGCTGCTGCGATATGATCACCAGTCACGACTCACAGCAAGAGAAGCCATGGAACACCCCTACTTCTGTAAGTATCAGCTGCTGTCCTCAGAGTTCTGCCCCTGGGGAATCTCTGTTCCCATGGCTTGTGCAGATGGGAACTGAGAATGGCAACAATGATAAGCCTGGTCTCTGCAAATAATTGTGCTGGAGCTGAAGCTGCTGGTCTCTGTGTGCCACCTCCACCAGCCAAGAAATCAGTGCTGGGTGCCCATCCTGGGCCCATGAATTAGCAAGTACTATCAAGGAAAGTCACCTAAATCATGTGATTTGGGGTTGCTTTCTGCAGGTGTGCATGGATTCCTGTGTTTGGATAAACCCAGAGAATTCTGGTTTGTTGATAAACAGGCATTTTAACTCTTGTTGTAAATTGCTTAGCTACTGCTATATTCAGATCTTGATTTTGCAAGCAAAAATGTAACTTTCACTAGTAAATGCTTTTAAATGGTGCTGTTTTTTGCAGATACTGATACCTAGGGCTGTGAAGCAGCTGCAAGAATACATAATGTCAATATTTGCTCAGGTGGTTTGTTTTGGGGTTTTTATTGCTGCTGCTGAAGGAACTCCTGTAATTAATAGAATGTTGATCTGTGTTACACCTATTGGAAAAACCCCAGGGAAATGTTTTGCAAGTATGAACATTCGTGAAGCCAATAGCTTGGAATGTGAGAGCTGGACAAACAGTTCATTAACTTTTGTCCACAAAAAGATATGCATAGTACTGAGCTCAGCAAAGTTTGAAATTGCCTCATCTGACACAGAAGGTGTGGGAGGCAGGAAGGGTTTGTCCCTGTTCAGGTGAGAGAGCATTATTTACATGCAGCTGAAAATAAAGAGTTAGTAAGTTGTGATCATCTCATGGAAGACAAGTTCTAGTGACACACCTGACAGCTCACAGAGATGTAAAATGGAGACATGACACATGATTATAATTAGTGATAGTCTTTCTGCTTGCTACACCCATATTCTGGGTTTGGCTTTCTGCAATTACACAGTTGCTTAGCACAGAAAGATCAACTTTGCCATAATATCTTTCAGCTTTTTCTGTCAGAAAGTCCTGGTAAACCCCAAATCACATCATTTAGCTGACCTTCCCCAGTATTAAATAACCTTGGTACCATCTCGAGTGCTTCTCACTGGAGTTGGTGGAAATGTCTGTATTCCGATAGATGATGTTATTTGACTCAGGCAGAGTGCCAGAACTGGCTGGGCACAGAGGCCACAGGCAGTCTGTGTGCCTCAGCAGCTCTCTGGCAACACAGCACTTACTGGTAGTGTGCTCTTCCTAGATCCCATTGTGAAAGACCAGGCTCGGATGGGCTCGTCCAACATGCCGGGTGGCAGCACTCCTGTCAGCAGTGCGAGCATGATGTCAGGTCAGTTCTGTCACCTCTCCTTGGTGCTTGGTGTGCTAAAGCATTTGTTTCGTGTGGGGTGGGTGGGAGGACCCAGGAGGAAGAGTTCAGCAGGCAGGGTGGTGTTGGATCATCTCCCAGGACTGGGGAAAAGGGCAAGGAAAGCTGCAAAGTGGGTGGGAGAGTCTGATAAGTAAGGCCTTGGGCAGCCTGACCTGTTTTTCTGGTCTCATTTTAAGAAGTTATTTGCAGTTGATTTTCTGGCAGCAGCTTGAAGGACAGTCCACTGGCACAGTCTGCCCAGAGAAGTTGTGGCTGTCAGATCCCTGGAATTGTTTAAGGGCCAAGTTGAACATGGCTTGGAGCAACCTGGTCTAGTGGAAAGTGTCCCTGCCCATGCCAGGGGGGTTGGAACAAGAGGAGCTTTAAGGTTACCTTTCCAACCCAAATCATTCTGTGATCCTGCCACATCTGTGCCCATCAGTAACACTCAGGGTGTGCAAATCTGCCCTTCCCAGAGCTGCAGAGAATAGTGACAGATCCTTAATCTCAGCTTATTTTGGCAGCTCTGGAAACATAACTGACCCCCAAAGCTCCCACTTGATTACAGAAGCTGTCCTGGATAGCCATGCCGTGTTGTTACTCTAATTCCTGCTTACCTGTCTGTCTTCCAGGGATTTCTTCAGTGCCAACACCTTCACCCCTTGGACCTCTAGCAGGCTCACCCGTCATCTCTGCCACCACCACTCTGGGGATGCCGGTTCCAGCTGCTGCGGGCGCCCAGCAGTGACGGGCTCTGTCTCCTGCTGCCTGAGCTGAGTCAGGTGGGGAAGAGGTTTCCCCCTCCACCTCTCCTCAGGACGCAGCTCGTGCCTGGCAGGGGAAGGGAGGGGATGAACGCTTTGGAGACACCGTGTCTGAACTGTTGCTTGTGGATTTATAGTAGTTCAGTCATTATATACAAAATTATTATAGGCTGATTTTTCTTTTTTTACTTGAACTTTTCGTAACTCAGGGGATTCCCTGAAAATACCTACAGATGGAATACTTCTTGGACAGTTTTTCTTCCCCCCGCCCCCACCCCTCCCCCCCAAAAAAACAAACAAAACAAAAAAAAAACCCACAAAAAAACAACAAAACAACTCTTCGTGTAATAACAAAGATGAATCAACAGCATTTCCAAGCTCTTGCATCCTGCTGGAAATCTCTTCTCTTCATGTTCCCACCATTATTCCTCCACAAGCCTACACCTTGGGGGATTGTGCTGTTCTCCAGAGACTACCAAATCAAGTCTTCATGAGGCAGGGGAGGGGATTCTTAAAGTACCACTCACTTGAACCCCATGTCCTGCACATGTCCCAGCCAGGGTACACTGAGGAGACAATTCCAGTAGGGAGAGGTGGGATAAGCTTAAAAGGAATAAGTGCAGATAGTGTCCAAAACCCTAATTGAATTGGGTAATGTCTCCTTAGGAGTCAACCAGAATGCTAACTCACCCTTTGCATGTAATTTTAGTCTTAAAAATGAAGTTACTGATCCAGTTGGAGTCCTTGGCACCTCCTGAGACAGGTGCTCCTGTAGAGTAAGCCCTGCTCTGATCAGCCCCTTTCTCGTGGAGGGTTCTTCCAGCCATTGCTTGGCTTGGATCTCTGGAATTAGTTTGTTATTGGGTATATTGTTTTTAAATTGTTTCTATAGGTTTCGAGCTGGTGGCTACTTAAAGCTGGAAAAATCAGACTGCGCCAAGTCCGATCCCACATCTTCACCCACCATCCCCTCCCTCACGTGCCATGTGGTGAGAATACCAGTTACCTCACAGTCTTGTAAATATGCACTGAGAGGAAGGAGCGAGGAGACGTTAACTTAAACTGAAATGGTAGATCAGTAATTGTGGACAAATATTATCATTGACAACGGAAAAGCACCCTTGTTACAGCCCTGCTACCCCTTGCTGTGTATATATACTTTGTCCTTCATATGTGAAAGATCCAGTGTTGGAATTCTTTGGTGTAAATAAACATTTGGTTTTATTTATCGAGGTTAGATTTAAGTTCCCTGTGTAGAGGCCTCCCTGGGGTGGTCATACACTGACACAGGCGTGGTGACAGCCACATGTGCCCTGGGCAGGCCATGTCCCTGTCACACCCATGGGGAGCAGTGCAGAGAAGCCTTACACAGATGTCACAAGCCAAAGTATCTCCTGGGAGAAGGATCTTTTGCCATAACAAAACCCCTCCTTTTCTGTCTCAGCCATGAATTGAGACGATCAACCAATTATTAGGTGTTCGTGCCTGTTGCCACTCACTGGATTTCTGTGACTTGTTTTCAGTCACCTCATGCTCGGGTGGCTCAGCTGGTGTGGCTGCAGGCACAGTGGCACCTGTCCCTCTCAGTGACCTCTCATCCCAAAGCCATTGCAGCAGTTGTTCCCCTGGACCTTGAGCGATCTTCACGTGCCTCAGTGGGTGACACCTTGGCCTGCAGCTCCTGCTTGTTCCAGGCACCCATCCCTCGTCTGTTCTTTGGAGAGGATGGACATGTGCTTCCACTTTGCTTAGTTAATTTTAGGATGGACTATGTGGGCTGGATTAAATTGATTTGTGGGACATAGAACACTGCCCCTTTCTGTGAGGATTGCCGGCAGGGAGATGAGGTTTTTCACATACACCAGGATAGCTTTCTCCTCCATGCCATCATCCAGTGGAAATCCATTGTACTTAATCTTTTATATCCTAAAGTGATGTGAAAGTTGGACTGTGTTGACTGTTACCTCAATGTGCTGTAACGTAAAAGCACCCAGTATGACAAAATACAGCTTGTTTGCACTGGTTCTGAGCTATGCAGGACATTTTACCCAGTTCTTTTGTTATTCCAAGCAAGGGAGGTTTGCATAAAGACGTGTGGAAGAGGAAACTGGGAGTGGTGGATGGCCCCAGTGCCTGTCAGCCCTTGCGCAAGGAAGCACGGACCCCTGTGCGTGGAAGGAGCTTTGTGGACTTAACAAGCCCTTACAGAAGGGCCGGGCACTTGTTCTCCCACTGCGGTTCCTCGAAGCATTGCCGGGGGAGTCTGGAGGGTTTGGGGGTTTTTTTGCGTGGTGGCAGCAGCCCCTGTGCAGCACCATTGTGGGTATGTTGCCCGCCCCCACAGCGCTGGAAATGAGCTGTACCGCGGCCATGGGGAGGGTTGGGGGTTTGGGGTTTTGTTTCCCTTAAACAACCCCTGGCGCGCGCTCCCGACGGACACGTCCAAGCCGCGCGCTCCGGCGTGCGCATGCGCGCCTGCATCTTCTGCGTGACCCTCCGAGCGGCTCCGCGCCTGCGCACTGCGCTGCCGTGACGTCCCGCCCGCGCGCCGGCGGGCGGGGGGCGGGGGGAGCGGGCGGGGGCGGGACGGGACCGGACGGATCGGGGAGCGCGGAGCCCCGGCCCGGCCCGGTCCGGTGTCCGGCCCGGAATGAGCCGCAGCGCCCGGGAACATGGGCCGGCAGAGCCCACCGCGCAACGGCGTCGGTGGCCACGGTATGGGCTGGGCCGGGCCCGGCGGGCGGGGGGCGGTGGTTCCGCTGAGGGGGCGGGGGCTGGAGCGCCCCCTGCGGGCCCTGCGGCGCCCCCTGCCGGCGGGGCGGCGCCTGCGCTGCGTTGGGAGCGGCCCCGGCGGGAGGGGCGGGTGGACCGGGGGTCCCGGGCCAGGAGAAGGGTCCGGCCGGCCGAGCGGCTCTGCGGCCCCGGGCTCGGGCGGACAGGAAGCGGCCGGGCGCGGTTGATGCTTCCTGACCCGAGGCGGGCCCCAGGGCGGTTCCCGGCAGTGGCCGGAGGGCTCTGCGGCAGCCCCGGGCTGCCCAGACCTGGTGAGGCCGTGTGCCGGTGCCCGGTGCCTGTAGCGGTGCAGAAGCACCGACAACCCACCTAGGTTTTGGACCGCCCTCACCTTGGGTTTGTGTCTCTTTTTCCAAGGGCGAACCTATGAGTTCAGGTCTTGTGGTTGCATAAAACATCTTTTGAAATGCACTGGTTTGGGTAATACTCGCAGCTCTGTGTTTGAAAAGTGTAAATATGGGAGTCTTTATTAGTAAGTTTGAGAGGAGGAGGCCACGAGATCTGCTCCTTCCTTCCCACTTACTCCTTTAAGTTCTTTGTGTGTGAACAGTTCTTTCTCCCATAGGCTTTGTCTCCTTCCCAAGGCATCGGTATGTGGCAGCCCAGTGTGTGCGTGTGGCAGGGGATCAGGAACAGCTGGGGGTAGGGAACTGGCTGGGAATGGGGAACCGGCTCAGCAGAGCTGGCTTCTGTTGTGCAAATAACTCTGCTTGCACAAGGGGCGGGAAAAGAAATAAACTGTAGGCACTGTGTGAGCGATAGGAGATTTAATGTTATGAGGAACTTGGAATTCGGAGGGAGCTGGAGCTCTGTCGTAGGCTGTTACAGCTTGTTTTGATCTAAGAAGTGTTTTTAAAGGGTATTTGAGAAGGAACAGCATCTACTGCTCGACCTACTTAGCGTCCGTGTGTGTGAAGAGCCCGCCGACCTGCCGGCTCCCTTCAGACCTCGCTGGGAGCTGCACTTGAGCCAGGAGCTCGCAGGAGCAGGGCCGGGGCAGTGGCTGAGCTGCCACGTGGGCAGAGGAACGAGCTCCCCTATCGCCGCCGGGGCCTTGGGAAACAGCTGTTTCTCCATCGAAATCCTTTTAATTCCTCCCACCTCAAATCCTATTTGGACACATTCCTTATAGAACGAATCCTGTTTGGATCCCAAGAGTTGTTGCATCTATGGGAAAAGCCTTTAGGAAAAGGCAGTGTTTGGGGGCTCCTCCTGCACTCCAGTCCTGCTGCTGCTCAGCAAAGCCTCCTTACTGGAAACTCCAGCAGTGTAGGATATCGAGTGGCTCTCGGCTGTAAGAAATGAAATACAAAGTTCCTGAATTCAGTTGAGTGTGTTAGTGTAAAGTGCCTTTTTAGTTAGATACTAATTACTGTTACCTGTTGTAAAGCTTTCTCTGTTAAATACCGTTTATCTCAGACCTATTGTGAGTGTAATTGTAAATGCCTTTCCTAGATGTTATGTCTGTTAAATGATATTTATCTCGGACCCCTTTGAAACTGTATCCTACCCGTCCAGTATCGCCCCTGCTGCTCTCTGTGGCAACCGATGACACCACCCGACGTGCCAACGAAGAGGCCTCAAGTGCTCATGGGACACTATTCGGACGTAAAACCCCTAAACGAGCCAACCTAAAATCAAGGACTAAAAGTAACCACTCTGGGTCAGCAGAACCATAGAGAACCTTAAACCAGCCAGAGCTGGGTTCCACCTCGTCACCATAACTTAAACAGCACTTGACCAGACAGACACCCCTAGACCACAAGCCCAACTGTTTTTTCATGGAGTCTTGTGAGAAGGAAGCCCTAGTTGTGCCTTGTGGCAAAGCTGAGCACCTTCTCCCCTGTGTTTGTCAGGAGTAGCAGTGGTGTGGGCAACCCCTCGAGCTTCCACCTAGAGCTGATCTTAATTAAAGGCATTAAAAGGAGCTGGTCTCCTTGCCCATTCATTTCATCAGCTGCTTCTCTCTTTCCTCTCATGTGGCAGCAGTGACAAATTCCACCATGTGGTGTGAAGTCGTGTCCCTTTTCCACTCCCTGGGAAGTGCTCTGCTGTCCTGTAAGTGTGTCTAACCCAAGCACTGTGTGCTTTTTGTGTTACCCCTTCCCTCCCTGCCCTGAGCTCCTGTGCTCCTCAAAACAGTAGGAATTGTTTCCTACTGGCTGAGCTGTGCGTGTACTGATGGCTGGCAGGTTTGTGTTTGGTGTAGGACAAGTCAATGTGCTTATGATTCTTTTACCTGGTGTAATTATGTCCTTTCTTGTGTCTGTTGCTGTCAGTGGAAATACTCAGGCTTCTTCCTAGGATGGCTGCACCTGGGAGTCAGTAGGAACACAGTTTTGGGAACACTTTCCAAACCTTTTTAGAACACTTCCCTAAGTCCTGGTCTTAGGAAACACTTGACGTCTGAGCTGGCAGCTGCATCAGAGAGCAAAGAGTTTCAGGATGGCTCCACAGAGCTGTCTCGATCCTGGATTGAGCCATGAGCCATTGGGAAGGACAGTAGCAAAGGGCTCTGTCTGGCCACTGCTGGTGGCTCCGGTGTCAGGAGGAGCAGCGTTTGCTTCCCACAGTGAGACCCCCAGGGTTGATAGGGAAATAGTGAGAGTGCCCTTTGAGGTGCTCCCAATGCTGAGCCTGCAGAAATGGGGACACTCAGCTGGAGGGGTCACCACCAGAGTCGCACTGTCCTGGCAGTGTGATGACTGTCCCGTGTCACCTCCCTCGCGTATGTGACATGGCTGTGAGTGGCTGTTGCCAGCTCCTGCTGTGTGCTGGCACTGCCCGTCAGCTCACATCTCTGTGACCTTTTGCAGACTTTGATGCGAAGAAGAAAAGAAAAGTGGCAGAGATTTTCCGTGCCCTGAACAGCGACCCCACTGACGTGGCAGCGCTGAGGCGGATGGCGATCAGCGAGGGCGGGCTGCTCACAGACGAGATCCGGTGCAAAGTGTGGCCGAAGCTGCTCAGTGTCAATACAGACGACCTGCCTCCTCTTCCAGGTATGGAACGGCCTGGACTCAGCTGCTTGGGAGGAACAGCTCAGTGACCTTTGTCACTAGAGTAGGGACGTGCTTTCTGACCTGTCTTTTACCTGTGTGTGTTGCATTTCCCACTAAGCTCATGTACAAAAGGGACACACTGCAGCACCAATACTGTGTTGTATGTAAACAATACATGTTGACTTCTAAAAACAACATTTGCTGTTTTCTTTAGAGATAGTCATGGAATCAGTTCATTGTGGATGCAGTCAGCGTGGCCCTGAAAATTAGTTGATGTATATAAGTTCACTTGCAGCAGAAAGAATCAGACTTGATTAGTTTTGCTCCCATGAAGAGATGGCTGTGCTTAGCCCTGGTGTGGCCAAAATTCTCCCCAGGTGTCTCCCAGAAAGCAGTTTGTTGTGTGAAGGGCACGTGGTTTTTGGTCAAAACAGGCACAGGGATAACAACCTTCCTGGTGAAGTACCCACGTGGTTTTTAAACCTTAGCAATGTAGGAGCTCTAGGTCCTGTAGCTTTTATAGTCACCCAGGACAGATGTTGTTGTTGTTCCTGATTCTGTAGTTGTTTGGAAATGTGCATCCCCCACCTCAGTCAAGAGCCAGGTGGCATTAGGGTGATGTGAGATGACCAGAGCTGCTGGAAGACAATGTTTAATACTACATGATTGCACAGAAGGAATTTGCTGTCTCACTGAACTTTTCTGTTTCAGCTGTCTTAGCTAACCCTGGGTAAGATTTTCCTCTGAATTGTTTCTTTTTTATAAATGATTCTTTGTGGTCTCTACAGCACTCCTCTGGTGCTGCTGTGGACTACACATTGAGTTGCACAGCAAAAGTGTGGAGCAGAGATATTTCTAGGAGTGCTGGGAGTCCTGCTGTCAGTTTAAGCATTTTAACATGTATTGTCCAAAGAAATAATTGTCTCATTTGCTGTCAGAGTGTGGCAGTGAAAGTGCAGGGACAGGGCTGAGGTGTAACATGAAAAAGGGGACATACAGTGGAGTAAGGGGGGTGTGGAGCTTCTTGTGTACATTCAGCAGGGATCTTCCCAGCTCCCTCACCTCACTCTCTTCCCAGTGCCATTGCACTGCTTCATGTTAATCCTGTTCCTCTTTTTCTCAGCAGGGAAGGAACTGCGAGAGGACAATAAGGATTATCAGCAAGTGTTACTGGATGTGCGGCGATCGCTGCGCCGCTTCCCACCAGGTGAGGGGGGATTCTGCTCTTCTGCTCTTCCCACTCTGCAGGGGCAAGAGCAAGGCCATGGGGCTCCTCCTGGCTCAGACCTCCCTGGGAAGCTGCAGAAGGTGACACTCCATTATCCAAGGGCCTGACCTCTAGAAAACATTTCCCTTGTGAGCTCACAGCAGCTGCTTCTTGCAGTGAAGCCCTTCTGCAGCCATCAGTTTCCTTCAGCTGTCTCTGCACAGATGGTTTTTGATGTGGCTCTTCCAACGTTCCACTTCCCTTGCCCCACTGAGCCCCTCTGCCAGGAGGCTGCTACTGGCAGACATTTGCAGCAGAGAGAGAACAGATTCTGCATGGAACCTGCACAGATCTTGTGCACCATGACCTGTTGAGATTAGGACAGATGGAAAGCTTGAGAAACATGCCATTTGCTGTGGTTTATTTTAGTCCATGGTCTAGCTCAGGGGCAGGGAAGGCAAGTTTGTCTGTGCTTAGAACAACCCCTGGTATAAAACAGTTTCAAAATCAGGTTCTTGCACCACATTTAACAGAACTTAGAACATTTAGAAGCAAAATGGTTTTGCAGTTGTTTGGTTCTGATGGGAGGCTGGTGCCTTGTGTTATTTATAAAACACTAAATCCAGCAGCTCTCTGTGCAGAGCAGTCGTTATTTCTGGCCAGAATCTGCTCCCCCCTTCTGCCACTTTTATTTTGTATAAACACTCGATTCACTCTGATTCTTGCAGGCGTGGGTGCTGTGTGCAGGCCTGATTCCTGGAGGCTCTGCTCCTACGGATTTTTTTGCCCTTGAATGGCAGCCTCCTGCCTATTTTTAGCCACATTAGTGAAGCAGAGGAAAAGGAGAACTTTGTCATTGCAGGATCTCTGCTGGGACTCTCTGCTTGGCCTTTGGGCGTTTTATCTGTTGACAAGGACTGCCAGAAACTGGCTGCAGCTGTGCAGGGCTGTGTTTCCTGTGACATCCTGTCCCTAAACACATGTTGTTAGCAGGGGACTGATAGGAAGTGGAGGCCTCACAGTCTGATGCAGTTGGCATAGTTTCTGTGAAAATGGGTCCTGTTGAATTTTTTTCTAGAACTCCTGGGAAATTAAGAATTACTAAAACATCCTCATCAGTGCTGGATGTGCAGAACAATTCTCTCTTCACAGCAGCACTGTGCAAACATCTGTAAACCCTGCTCCCGTCCTCCACAGTGGCTTTCTTGCAGATAAGGATTCTGCAGGTCTAAAGATTAAACCTCTCAGCAACTGGCCAAATTCCCCTGGTCCTGCAGTTTTGGGAGACAGAATTAGGGCCTTGGATAGTTTTTTCTGCCAGTTTTACCACCTCCCCTGTGCACCACATCCCTTGGGATCAGGCAGATTAGTAAATGCACAAGTGTTCTCCTTTCACACCACAGTCACTCCCACAGCAGGCACAAGTAGGTGACACAGCTGTGCCACCTCTGCTGTTCCCACAGGGATGCCAGATGACCAGAGGGAAGGATTGCAGGAGGAGCTCATCGATATCATCCTCCACGTGCTCAAGCGCAACCCCCAGCTGCACTACTACCAGGGATACCATGACATCGTGGTCACCTTCCTCCTGGTGGTGGGGGGCAGGCTGGCCACAGCACTGGTGGAGAAGCTCTCAACGCATCATCTCAGGTACTCAGTGGGAGGAGAGGAGCCAACTGCGTGTCCTCAGGCTGTGGGGACACCTGTGCAGGTGGAGCTAGCCTAGAAAGTCAGAGCCTTGCGTTAAAGTGGCTGCCTGTCATGCCTGTACCCAGAGGGTGATTGAGAGCAGCCTGACCACACAACAACAACATGGCTTTGCAGGGAGCTGTGCCCTGGGAAAGGGATAATTGCAGGCTGTCAGGTAATTTGTAGCATCTCTTGGAGTTGAAAAAGCCAATGCACATGTATTATCCATGGTTGTGTGGCTGTCAGGGCCTCTCCAGGTCCTGGGGGGCTGGCTCAGCACCTGCCTCCTATTGTCCTTGCATAGCCCTGGGCAGTGTGGTCTGTACTACCAGTGTCCTGTACCCCACATGAAGAGTCTTTCCTGTTTGTGCTGAAATAAGAGCAAGCTTCCAGCTGGAGAGTGTGGTTTGGAGGGATTATTTTTCCTCTCCCAGGCAGGAGTCAGATTTTGAGTGCTGGAAAGGCTTTACGGTTCTTGTGTACACTGCAGCAAAATAAGAAGTGTCAGCTGACAGCAGTGTGACAGTCTGGGCCTGGGTTCTGTGTGCAGGTCTGCCCTGTGTGTCGCAGACAAACTGGAAGGAGGTTGCTCCGAAGAAACAGAATTCCGTGGAGCTGGGGGCCGCCCTGCCAGCAAGGATGTTTATTGCATGTACTTCACCTTCTGCTGCCTCCCTGGAGGGAGTGCTCACTGATGTTGTTGCTTGAAAAAGCTTCTTTTAAATCTTTCCTCAGGGATTTTATGGACCCAACAATGGATAATACCAAGCACATTTTAAATTACCTGATGCCCATCATAGACCGGGTGAACCCTGAGGTGCACGACTTCATGCAGAGGTATGCAAATGTTCCTTTAGAGCCTCTTGGCTCTCCCCTGCCTGTTTCACAGGGCTGTTTTTACCAGCACATCCCTATCACCACAGTGGTTTCTTGTGTCCACAGCTGTCCCACAGCTGATGGTGACACCTCAAAGCCGTGTGGCACTCATTTCTGAGCAGGCTCAAACCTGTGCTGCCTGTCTGGAGGGGTTTTACATGGTGCCACCTTCAGCCCATTTGTCTGCAGTCTGTATTGGAAGGGCTGGGGATTTGGGGACAGCGTTGTACAAAGGATACAACTGCTTCATGTGACCACTTGTGTGCCTGGTGGGACCTTGCTGTAGCTTATTGTTAGTTCTGGGAATAATTCCCAGGTTTTGCATTAGGAACACAGAGGTGTGCCTGGGCAGATGAAATCAGAAGCAGGAAGGTGAACGGGAAGAGGCAGTTCAGAGCCCTTTTTTGGGCACGTGTGTCTTTTTTTTTCACAGCCAGAATATCTTTGGGTACCAGGCCTGATTGCAAGCTCCCAGAATTAGTAAGCCCTCAGGGTAGGAAGGAACCCAAACATCTGTCCGTGCTGCAGGACTTCAGTTGCCCTCAGGCCAGCAAGCCAGACAGTGCCCATGATACATCACACATTCAAGGTCCCCTGAAAGCAGCGTTTAGCCTCTGCTGTGGCCCCCACTGGATGTGACACAAGTAATGGCAGCACTTTGCCACAGGGGGTGGCACAGGGGATAAACATTTTTTGTGTCAGAGGTGCAGTTCCTGCTCTGGGGGCAGTTCAGTGCTCCACTGACAGCCAGCTCTATTTCCCCAGGCACGGCTGTGCAGCACAGGGGTGCCTTGTGAGCATTTCATCCCTGTTTCCAGGCTGACCTAATGTCTCTTTCTCCCTGTAGTGCGGAGGTGGGAACCATCTTTGCTCTCAGCTGGCTGATCACCTGGTTTGGCCACGTTTTGTCTGACTTCCGGCACGTTGTGCGATTATATGACTTCTTCCTGGCCTGCCACCCGCTGATGCCCATTTATTTTGCAGCTGTGGTAGGTATTGATGGAATGGTCAGGGATTAACTGTGCTGTTCTGAGGTGGTAGGAATTTGGGGCTGCACCCAGTGGTGCTGCGGTCCTCAGCTGTACCCTGTTCTGCAGATTCAGTCAGTGATGGTCTTGGTGATGGTAAAGGGCAGGTGGGATCCAGGGGAACTCAGGGCAGCCTGAGGATGTCCAAATGTGCAGGCTGTACCGGTTCAGTGCTGTGGAGGCAGCATGACACAATGTTTTTATTTCCTTTCATGTGCTCATCCTGCTTCTTGTTACATACTGGAATGTCTGGCTAGCTGGGGACAGCTCTGCACTGTGCATCCACCTGCCCATCCTCCTATGGCAGAGGTCAACTCATGAAGTCAAACCCTGTGAGGCTCTGCCCATGTCTCTGACCTGCCAATAGCAGGCTCTGCTCAGCAGACAAACCTAAGTACCCTGAAAGAGGCTTTCAGTGGTCTCAGAGGGGGGTTGGCATTTCTCCTTCAGTGAATGCTTCACTGCAGTGTGTCCTCTTGAAGAAGGTCTTTCAGTTGGAAGTAAAGTGTTTTTTTCTTCTGGCTCTGAAACAAGTGCCAGCATGTGCCAAGGAGTTGTCCCCACTTCTTGTCTGTCCTCCTCTCACTCCTCTGCAGATCGTGCTGCACCGGGAACAGGAAGTTCTGGACTGCGAGTGTGACATGGCCTCTGTCCACCACCTCCTGTCCCAGATCCCACAGGACCTTCCTTATGAGTCTCTGATCAGTAAAGCCGGGGACCTTTTTGTCCAGTTCCCACCGTCTGAACTCACCAAGGAGGCAGCTCAGGCAGCTCAGGCGGAACGGTGAGTGCTGGGCAGCCCATGTGTTCCCTACATCCCTTCCCCATCTCCCTGTGGAGACCTTCCTGACCAGAGGCTAGTCCCAGAGGTGAGTGAGCCACACTCTTTGACGTGTTCCTTCTCTTGCAGAACTGCGGCTTCCACTTTTAAGGACTTTGAGTTGGCATCAGTGCAGCAGAGACCAGACACTGTGTTGAGGCAACGCTTCAGAGAGCGGCTCCGAGGGAAGGAGCGGCTCCGAGGGGAGGAGAGGACAAAATCCATCTTGACAAAGCCCCGGACCAACCGCTTTGTCAAGCTGGCAGTGATGGGGCTGACAGTGGCACTGGGAGCAGCTGCCCTGGCTGTGGTGAAGAGCGCACTGGAGTGGGCACCCAAGTTTGAACTGCAGATTTTCCCCTGAAGCTACAGGAAGGGCCTTCACTGTCCCTACATCCATACCCAGCAGAAAGGGCTGATGTTTGATGAAGGACGTGTCCAGAAACGACCTGTCTGAAGATTATTTATTCTTACTGCGTCCAGTAACGCTTTTGGCCTTTGTGACAGAGACTGAGGGAACCAGCCCATCAGGACGGTTTCCCACACCATGGTCACCTTATTTCCCTCTCCCTGTGCAAGGGTGAGCAGACAGGCACTCCTGCTATCCCCTGAGGAACCAGAGGTATGGACAAGTTTGGCTGTTCAGGCTGTGCTCAGGTGACTGTACAAAGGAAGAGCTGTGTGTGGGCTGTGCCCAAGTGATCCTGCGTTCTCCATTGGGAAAAACTAGTGGGAGTGAGAGCTGATCCCCACCTGGAGGAGAGTGTCCAACAGGGTCTGTTCTGGGTGCTTGCGTGTGTGAGGGTGGAGGGCTGTTGCAGTCCTGAGGGGCAGGGCAGCCCTTCAGCTCTTCATTGCTCCAGTGTGCCCCATAATCTGCCTTCAGCTTTGCTCGTGCTCCAGCTCTTCCCTGTCCTGTGGGCACTCTCTGAGCAGAGCCAAACCTTTCCCACACCCTGGCCAGCACAGTGCTATGAGCTTCTCTTCAGTGTATAACACTCCCTGGCGCTTTTTGCTTCCACATCTTTGCAGCCTGATTTGTTTGCAGGGGCCAGGGGCAGACCTTAGCTCCCCTCAGCTCTCAGGCACTGCCACTGCTGTGCTGGCAGTACCATGACCATATCTGGGGTCAGAGAAGTGAGACACAAGTGAAGTCACCCTGCCAAAGGTGTGTACTGTCATGTGCCAGGTTATGCTACCACAAGTCTTAGTGGCACTGTCATTGCAGACTTCTTTAATAGCTCTGGAAGTGGACACTAACGTGCCCACATGGAGAAAGGCTTTTTCCACCTTGTGAAACACTTTGCACAGGATAGAAGTTGTTGCACTAGAAAATGTGTCAAAAACCTCACCCACGAGCTGATCAAGCTTCAGCATTGCCTCTGGAAATAACACAAGGGGTTTCCCAGAAAGGCCACCCTGACCCCTGCATAGCTTCCATCTCCCCACCAGTCCCCTTGGCAGTCCCAGTGCTCCCTGCCCTCCAAGCTAAGCAGCAAATCCTTCTAGACAACTCAGTGTCCCACTGAGACTAAGCCAATAGACACTCTATGCCTCTACCTCTCCCCCAAGCTGCTTAATCTCCCTCAAGTGCCCTTACCTGACCCTCATGCCTCCCTCCCGCTGCCCCATCATTGCTCTGTTGTGCCCAAAGCCATCTGTGCCATGCCCAGGGGCTGCACACCTGAAAAGGAGGTGTTAGTTGAAGGGATTTTGGGATAGAGAAGAAAACTCATGCCCTGCAAAGCTCAGCACCCTGCACTCCCACCCCTTTTGGCCCATAACCGCCTTGGGTATGTTCTGGTTTGCCCTATGGGCTCTTGCTCATGGAAGGGCTGTGCCTTTCTGGCCAGAGGGCAGGTGGGCAGTTGTCATTTCTGACTTGTGTTCTCATGATGCTTTGAGCAGGAGTTCCCTTTGCCTCTGCAGGTGAAATGTGGAGTTCATGAAACTGCCCTTGTCCAGCCAGGCAGCAAGACCTGTTCCCTGCTCTCCTCAATTGTGCCAGTGCCCTTGGAGAGACCTGGGGCTGCTCAGGGGCTCCTCTCAGTGTGGCTGAAGGCAGAGCTCATTCCTGGCCTCTTGGCACCCCCAGAGCAGCAGAGCAGGACTGGGGGCTGGGTCACTTAGCACTTTAGAAACCATTGGTACAGGAGAGTGTGGTGACCTGGGAATGCTGCTGGAGGGTCCAGAACCACTCTGTATACTACCCTGAAGGAGGAGATGGCTGGAGCCCCCCAGGAGGAGCCCCTGCAGCCCCTCCATTCCCTGGCCATGATGCACTTTAGTCCTTGCGTTGTCCCCAGCGGCGGGAGAAGGGCCTGGGAGGAGACCGTGGACACCCCCTGTAAATGTGGATTTCTACAAACACTAAAACTGTAAAATAAACATTTACTAAACACATTTCCTGCCCTCCCCAGGCCAGGGCTGCCAGATCTGCTCTTCTGGCACTCTGTGGCCCAGAACTGGCACCTTTCCTGCAGTGGTCAGGCCAGCTCAGTGTAGCCTCACACCCAGCAGCCTCGTGGGAAGAGGAGCAGAGCCAAAGGGTGCATGCGTGCCCCGGTCACTGTTCTCCATCCATCTGCCTGCCTCTGGGCCAACGCCAGGCCTTGTGTGTGCTGCTGGCTCTCCAGAGTGTCCCCCCCATCAGCAGCGTGGGGCTGGAAATAGCCTGACCTCCCAGCCTGCCCTGTACCCCAGGCCGGGTGCCTGGCTGCAGGAGGAGATCCCAGGCATGGTGCCCAATTCCCAGGGCACGCTCCGCTGAGCTGGGGTGATGCAGCCGCCTTTGCCAGGCTGGAAATGGGTTTGGCTGGATGGCTCAAGGCTGGCAGCCGTGTTAGCTGTTTTTAATTGCCTGTGGCTTCTCCAAGAGCCATTTTCTCAACAGGCTTGGAGCCCTTTGGGAGGGACACCCAGGGGGTAAGGAAGAGTGATGGCAGGATGTGGCACCTTTGGGGTAGCCCTGCCACATGTGACTCAGAACCAGGCCAGTGACAATGTGTGCGTGTGTCTGTGTGGGCCACGTTGGAGAGGAGCCTTGTGTGGCCCTGACCTTTGCTAAGGTCGGGGGGCAGTGGTGATGGCCAGTGAGCTCTGACTGTGGCTGCACCATGGTTCCCCTTGCTCCCAGCAGTGCCCCTACGCAGAGACAAATCCCATTGCAGGGGTCTGCAGTGACACCACACGGGAACGTTGCTGCCCCAGGTGGTACTGCCCAGGCCCCGGGCGGTGCTGGGAGCTCTCCCGTGAGTGCAGCCTGCAGATTTGGGGGGTCACTGTGGCATGGGCAATCCCTGCATTTCTCCCTCTCTCGGGGACAGCCCGGTCCCCGGCAGCACAGGGGCAGCAGGAGGGGCTGGCAGTACCCGGGGATGCTCTGGGCTCCTCTTGTTGCCGTGGCAACAGCTGCGGCGAGACTGGGGGCGGGGGTCTGGGTGTGATGCAAGTGGCGCGTGACCTCGTGCCCCCCCCGCCGGGCCCTCCTGTGGGTCTGGATTAGCACCCCCGGTTCCCTCCCTCTCCGGTTCCCCCGCTGATTACCCTCGGTCCCCTCCCCGCGGCTGAACGGAGTCGGGGGCGGTGCCGGGATTGCCCACACACACACGGGTGGGGCGAGGGGCTGCGTATGCACGGCACATACGTGTACATACATGCACATGCTCACACTGCTCCCGGGGACGCCCAGCCCACACTGGCTGATGAGGGTGAACCTCCCCGCTGCAGGAGAATCCATAGGAACCGGGGCTCAGGGTGGGAACTGATATGCCTGGGAGTTGGATGCTGGCCATTGGGAATCCCACATTTCCCTGCGGACCTCACATGGCCCTGGGAATCCCAAATTCCCCTGGGAGGAGTGAGGCAGCACAGAAGGAGCCAGAGCCGTGGGGAGCAGACCAACACACTTTATTCCATAATCACAACAGTCAGGATCATTGTTAGCCGAGGTTCTTGCAGAGCAAGGGCCAGCCGTGTCACACCCTCAAGATGGGCCCAGATAGGGTCGTCACTGCCCCTCGGCTAAAATCCTGTTTCTCCAAGATAACAGACACAAGGATCCTCCACTAACACAACACTACAAAGGTGACCCCGAGCGCTGGCGCCCATCCGCAGGCTGCGCTGGGGCTCCGCCAGCTCCGGGGACCCCCGGCCCACTCGGCCGCCGCCAGGGCAGCTGCTTCCTGAGAGAAGTTTGGTTTATTTTTATTTATTATTACTATTATTATTATTATTATTATTCGCTTTGTCTGGAGTGATGACGGGGTGTCGCACGCGCACGCACACACGCTCGCACACGCATGCCAGCCAGCACCGGGCAGCGGGGGCGCAGCGGGAGGGGGCCGCACGCTGGGGGGGGTCTCTAAGCACTACAACCACACGGCACAGAAAATCCACCACTGTCCACGACGGTTCTCCCTGACAAACACACCCGGCGAGACTCGAGGAGGGGGACAGGGGTGAGGACGGGGACAAAGCGGATGATGTTGTGCTTGCGGCCAGGGCAGGAGACCCCGGCGCTGGCTCCGGTTCTGGCGCTGACCCAGAACCTGCTCCTGAGGAAATATTTCGCCTGACAGTCTGTGGAGGGATCACCCTGGCTCAAGGGTGATGCACAGCACGAAGGGGACCACCGGGACCCGTGTCCCCCCTAGGAACGGAAGCTGAGCCCTGAGCTGCAGGGTCAGCAAAGCACATGTGTGATGAGAGACCCTCAGTGTGGCCTCAGGCCTTGCTGGTACCTGGGGGCTTTGGCTTCCCCATGGACAGGGATGGAGGGCAGGTGACTGAGGTGACTGAGGGCGCCCTCCCTGGGAATCCCTGGCCACAGCATGGGGTGTCTGTGCACCCCAAGAAGGCACCGAGGTGCTGGGTGAGATCCGTGTGTGTCAAAGAGCTCTGGGGCCGCCAGACCCCACGGGAGCCCCAAATCCGGCTCACATATGGGAGGGGGCTTCAGATGCTCCTGGCGCGGGGCTGCCCAGGAAGTGGGAAGGCAAATTCTGGGAGCAGGCTGCCAGAATCACGACTGTCCCGGCGCTTATTTGGCTTTTCCACCTTTGGGGGCGGGACTGGATCCGGTGGGGGACGGCCGGGGAGGGAGGGGACGCAGAGAAGAGGACGCGCTCTATCCAGGGAACACGTGTCTGATGCGTGATGCCCGCCTGGCTCCGCAGGCTGGCACCCGCACGGGGGTACCGAAACACCGTGGCTAATGCCAACATACACGCACAGCTACCGCTACACACCGACACATCTACACTGCTGATGGTTGACCATCGCGGGGGGCCTCGAGGGGCCCCCAGGGACTGGGCTGGGGGACATCAAGCATCCCTGCAAAGGGCCCGGGGACACACCTCTCCCTGCGCTGCAGTGCCTATACCCAAGGCTGAGCCAGGGCTACCATCAGCTCCAGCAGAAGGGCCAGGCACCCACCTACTCCGATGCACCCTCAGGGGATGCCAGGACATGGGAGGGGGATGTCCTTCCCCTGGTCACGGCTCAGTCCAGCCTGACAGCAAGGGGCAGGCACGGGGTAGCCTGTGACTGGAGGAACCGGCAGCCCCAAAACAGGGAGGCAGAGCCCCAGGCAGCAGGTGCTCCACTGCCGCCAGCACCCCACTGTCAGGGAAGGGTCTGAGGGGCCCCCACAAACCCAGAGCCCCTGGGGAACTGGGGTCATGGGGGACTGCAGGGGCTGCTTCAAGCAGCAGTTGCTGCTGAGCCCAGTACAGCTCTTGCAGACGCTGCCAGCCCCAGCCATGAGCACGACCCCAGGGATGTGTGGGGTCCCCACCCAGCACAGCTGTACCAGAGCGCAGCCCCTGCCCCCCCAACCACAGCCTGCGGCAGCTGCCGAGCCAGCACTGCAGCCACGTGCTCCCGGCAATGGGAGGAGGCGGCTGTCGCAGGAAGGAGCCATTAGGAAAAGCAAAGAAAATCCCAGCTGGAGGAGCCGCTGCAGCAGCATCTTCCCTGCCAGCATGTCCCTGCTCTTGGCGTGGCTGGCAGCGGAGCCCAGCGTGTGTGCTGTGTGGAGGAGCCCTGCGCCAGAGCATCATCCACACCCCACACGCCCACCAGCACTGCCTGCAGCTGCTCTTGGACCAGTTTGGGTGGTTGCTTAAGGCAGATTTCCCAAAGCTGCCCTTCCCTGCCACCCTGCCCTTCCGTGCTACTCCCTGCCATCCCGGCAGCACCACACGCCACGGCTGGGCACAGTGACCCTCGGCTCCACTGGCCAAGGTCAGCCAGCCCAGAGCAGGTCCCACACGGGCACAGGCTCCAAGGTTAAAAAGAGGGCTGGCTGCTTAGTGAAGGGCTGGTCCCCGTACAATTTTGGGGTGACCCTGGACACGGGCTCCCTCCGTGGCACAGCTTTCCCTGCACAACTGCCTGGCAAGAGAAACAACACAGCCTCCCGCGCCCACGTGCTCGTCACGTGTGTGCAACTTCACTCTTCCCAAAGCGAGTGGCGGGGAGCACGCGCCACTGGAAAGGAGACACTGCTGTGGGACACCGAACCCCCCAGCCAGGGACCCCTCACAAAACAGGGAGTTGGGAAGGGACAGTTTGGCATGGCTTGGCATCCCTCCCCAAGGGCTGCAAAGAGGAAGAGGAGAAAATTGAAGCCATGCGTTCAATGCAGTCAAAAACCAAACGGAATCAGCCATTCTCCAAAGGATGGGGAAGATGGGGTGGGCACCAAGAGCTGGGGTGGCGTGGATGCTCCTGCTTCCTGGAGAGCGGGAGGGCACAGGGTGCTGGCAGAGATGGGAGCGGCCGGGAGCAGCCATGGCTGTCAGCACCGGGGCCATGGGGGAAAGCGGCCGGGTGTGACAATGAAATCCCGATGAGATGCATTTCACAGGCAAATAACCGCGGCGGGCGGCCATGCGTCCCGCGGGCACGAGGCGAGAGTCGGACAGACAGACGGATGGAGAATGGGTGTGTGCCAGGGGGTGGGGGGAGCAGGGGCTCTGCCTTCCAGCAGCTTCAAGGCAAAATACCTGATTCCTGCATGTAAACAGCTGGTTTCGGTTTGTTTGTTTTTTGTTTTTTTGTTTTTTGTTTTTTTTTTTTTTTTTTCCTGGGTTGTCTTTTGATATGACCTGATTGTGGGTGAAAATAAAAATGAGCGTTACCTGCAGAGCGCGGGACTCAGTAGGTAAAGACCAAGTCCGAGATGCTGGACATGAGCCAGTCCCCTGCTATCATCTCCGTCACCTCGGGCGTGCAATAGTCCGGGAACTCGAAGTGCGAGGAGCCTCCCCGCGGGTAGAGGTCGTGGTCCTTGTCGAAGACGGACCAGTCCAGAGCACCACAGGTGGCACTGGCAGGCGCCCGCCCGGGCATGATCCCCAGCAGCTCTTCCTCCAGCTCCTCATCGGAGGAGCTGAAGGAAGAGGGAGGGGACCCAGCCGACATGGGAGAGGGGGAGCCGCTCTCTGGGGACCTCCCTGGCTCCGGGCAGGGTGTGGTAGGGCTCAGGGGTGGAGGGGGCTCCTGGGGACTGTGCTCCCCTTCGGGTGCCGGGTGCCAGGCAGCCGTGCCAGGCTCCACAGGGCTGTCCTCAGCGGGCACCTCTGCTGCGGGCTCCTGCGGGGTGTCGGGGCCGCTGGGCAGCTTGGCAGGCTGTCTGCGGCTGGCGGGGACGCGGCCCAGCACGGAGGGCTTGATCTTCACTGGGAGCCGGGGTCGGGCCGCTCCGGTGCCCACCTTGCCCTTTTTCCGGGGCCGGTACTTGTAGTCGGGGTAGTCGGCCATGTGCTTGAGGCGCAGGCGCTCGGCCTCCCTGACAAAGGGGATCTTCTCGGAGTCGTGGAGGAGCTGCCAGCGCCGGCCCAGGCGCTTGGAGATCTCGGCGTTGTGCATGTCGGGCCACTGGTCCATGATCTTGCGGCGCTCGTGCTGGGACCACACCATGAAGGCGTTCATGGGCCGCTTGATGTGCCCGCTCGGCGTCTTGCACCAGGCGGGCTCGGAGTCACGGGCGGGCAGGGGGGCGCAGGGCTCCCGCCGAGCCTCCGCGCCCCGGCCCCGCGGGCCGCGCTGCACCATCCCGGAGCCGGGTACCCCGCCGCCGCCTCCGCCTCTTCCTCCTCCCCTCCCGCCGCCGCCGCCTCCCTGCCCGCCGCCGCCTCCCCGCCCGCCGCTACGCGCCGCGCCGCGCCGCCCCCATTGTGAGGAGCGGGCGGCGGCGGGGCGGGGCGCAGGCGGCCGCGACGGGGCCCGGGGGCGCACGGCGGGGCCGGCTCCGCCGGGGCGGCGGCCGCGGGGATCCTCCGGAGGGGCCCTGGGGTGGTCCGGTGGCTTCCGCCTCGGAGATGCTCTGTAGCGGTCCTGTCTCGGAATGCTCTGCGCTGCTCCGAGGATGCTCCGGAATGCTCTGTAGCACCTCGAGGATGCTGGGTACCGGTCTGAGGATGCTCCGGGATGCTCTGTACCGTCTCGGGAATGCTCCGCACCAATCCGGGGATGTTCGGCGCCGGCCCGAGGATGTTCCGGGATGCTCTGTACCGGCTCGGGGATGCTCTGCACTGCCCGGGGATGCTGCACGCCGTGAGGGCTCCGCCCCGGGGTCGCTCCGCTCCCCGCCGCCCCGGTGATGCCTCCCCGTTTAAGTCGGCAGATGCTTCGGTGGGGAAAGGTGTAGGGCGGTTGCGGCGGGTCCGGGCGCGGGTCGGGGGCGCGCGGGGGCGGTACGGGCAGCCCAGGAGCCGCACGCCCCTCGGTGCCGCTCTTATAGCCGCCGCCGCCCCGCCCCCGCCGCCCCCGGTAAACACCGCCGCGCCGGGCTGTCAATGGGCGGCCCCGCCCCCCGCCGCCCATTGGCCGCGGCCCGGGGGGGCAGATCCGCCTCAGCCAATGGGCGCCCGCCCAGAGGGGTTGCTGGAGAGAATGGCAGGCGGCACGCCCCGGCACCCGGTACCCTCGGTACCGCCCGGCCCGCCCCAGCACCCCCGGTATCCCGGTACCGCCCGGCGCCCCCGGTACTCCCGGTACCGCCCGGCCCGCCCCGGTACCCTCGGTACCGCCCGGCCCGCCCCAGCACCCCCGGTATCCCGGTACCGCCCGGCGCCCCCGGTACTCCCGGTACCGCCCGGCCCGCCCCGGTACCCTCGGTACCGCCCGGCCCGCCCCAGCACCCCCGGTACCCCGGTACCGCCCGGCGCCCCCGGTACTCCCCGGCCCGCCCCGGTACCCCCGGTACCGCCCGGCACCCGGCACGCCCCGGCACCCCTCCGCTAGACACGGCACGCCCCGCTACCCCCCGCTAACCGGGCACGCCGATGCCACCGGTACCGCCCGCACGGCAACCCGGCAGCTCCCAGTACCCCGACCCGAGTAATACAGAACCCCCGGTGACACCCGGTACATTCAGACAAGCATCCCGGTAAGCCGGTACCTCTCTGTGCCCTCGGGCACCCACCCAAGGATGCTCCAGCTCCTGCCTGTAACGCGCTGCTCCCCCGGTCTGGGCACCCCGATGTCCCCGGTGACCCTGACATCCGCACCCTCGGGACCACCCACACCCCTCGCGGTTCGTCGGGAGCCTGTGCACGGCTCTGACCGGCCGGAACACCGAGTATCACCCCGGAATGCTGCCCTTGAACCCTGCCCTGCCGGCGCACCGGGCTCCCGGGGCACCCTCTGTTCCCGGTCGTGCGGGCAGAGCCCCGGCCCGGACTGTCCCCAGCCCGCTCAACAGGGCTTGCACCGCTGGGCACCACGCGTTGTGGGAACACCGAACGCCTTCGTGGGCATGTCCCCGCCGCCCATCGCAGCGGTGTCTCCCCGCGGACCGGCCCCCGGGGTGTCTCCCCCGGCGGGGACGGGAGCGGCGGGCGGGGACGCGCAGCGCACGAGGCGGACACGCGGCTCCCGGATGCCACGAGTGGGGCCACGCCCCTCCCGTCAAGCCCCGCCCCCTCAGCTGGGCGTCACCAATGGGGCGGCGGCGGCGGCGCTGTTGCCCCGGAGACCGCGGGCTGCCCGCCGGGGGCCGCGCCCATTGGCTGTGGGCGCCGCGCGCGGGCCCGCCGGGGGCCGCGCCCATTGGCTGCGCCGCGCCAGCAGTTGCTGTGGTGACAGGGGAGCGCGCGGGGCCGCGCCCGGCCCGACCCGACCAGGCCCCGCCACTGCCCGGGCCCCGCGGGCTGTCACTGTCCTGCCGTCTGAGCACGAACTGGGGCCTGTCCCGACCCTGCCCGCTGCCCCGACACTGCGGCCAGGCGGGACACCGGGGCCTTCCCTCCCGCCGGTCCGGCTCGCAGCCCCGAGCGCTGCCTGCGCTGTCCCGGGGCCGCGCTGCGCGGGGAACATCACACAGCTCTGCACCGGGGCTTTGCACCGGGCCTGCCTGCGGGCGGCGCCTCCCCGAGCCGTTCCCGCTCGGTATAGCTGGAGGTCATGCCCGGCACCCGCATGGCCCGGTACCCGCATGGCCCCGGCACCCGCATGGCCCTGGCGCGGAGCACCTGCTGGGCCGCTCCCAAACACCCCCGGTCTTCGCTGCCACCCGCCGGCAGGAGCGGCTGGGTGCGCATCAGCACGGAACGTCCATGGCGTCGAGCAGCTCTGCGGGGCTGCAGGCCGCTGCCCATCCCCGCTGGTCCCCTGCACCGGGCCCGCCTCTCCCCGGGCTCCCCGGGCCTGCCGTTCCTCTGCTCCTTCCCGGCCCCGGCCGCCGCGCAGGCAGCCCGGGGTCAGTCCCGCCAGACCGCTCGGGCTGCCACAGCTGCTCCCAGTGCCGGACACCCAGACCCGCCCGGTGATCCCATCCCGGTGATTCCATCCCGGTGATCCCGGCCCGGTGCGGTGCCGGGGCGGAGCCGGCAGGGGGCGTCCCTTCCGCCCGTTCCCATGAGCCTGGGCCCCGCCCGGTCCCCGAGCCCACCCGCTGTCGCCGCGGGGACCGGCTCCGGTTACGGGGGATACGGGGCATCCCCAGAGGCCTCAGCGAAAAGGGGTTTCCGGGGGTCCCCGGAGGGCAGAGGATGGTGAGGATCAGTGGGATGTAGAGATGTCCCAGGAGGCAGAGACTGCCACAAATGGACAAAAGAGCGAGCCAGGAGGGGTTCCCCATCAGCAGCAGTATCACCCCTGAAACAGCCTATTAAATGCATTCCTCCACACTGTCCCTGACTCCAGCTGGCTGCTGGAGCACCGCTCTGCTTCCCAGAGCCACTGCTGTGTGGAATGGCACCAGGCACGGTGACAGATTCCTCCGTGCCGCCAGTGCAAGCAGCAGTGCCTGAGGGTAAGGTCAGGGTTGGTGCAAGAGGACATTTCCCAGCTCTGAGGAATGAGCAGTGACTGGTTTTCTCCCTGTGCAGAGGATGAAGGCAGCGGTGCAGACCTACTGTCAGGACTGGCTGGACACAGTGAGGGCAGAACTCCAGGAGATAGAAAAAACAATGGAAAATAATCTGGGAAGCTAGTTGCTCACATCACTGTGAAATGAGTCTATACAGTCATGTTACCTTTGCCTTCCATCCTGGCTAAAGACAGTGTTGATCTTATAAATGTTAAACAATTCCATTTCTGAGAATGAATCCCATTTGCCCTGTGGGGATGATCTTCCCATCAGCCTGTAGGAGGGAGAGAGCCCTGTGACACAGGGCAACCTGTGCTCAGGGGGAGATCTGCTCATGGGATCATTCCTTTCTGGTATATCCCAGCTCTTCTACCCCGGGTGCACACAGGGCTTATTTTTCATGAAAATATCACCCTGTTGGACAGACACTCACCGAGCAGAGCAGCAGTGGTGTGGGTATCAAGGGTGGCTGGATCTCCTGCACCAGGGTCTGGGTTTTAGCTGGAAGATAGATATGGCTGTAGCTATGGAGGCACGAGCTGAAGGAGGAGGAAAGCCTGGAACATGTCAGGAAGGAAGAGGAGAGCGGCTGTGTGATAGATTAGTGGAACTTAATTTTTTTCTGGTTTGTTTTTTTTTTTTTTTTTTTTTTTAAAAAAAGATAAAAAAGGGGAATTAATTAGCCTCAGCAGCTGGTGGGGCTGGGGTTACTGAGGGTGGATGGGAGAAGAGTTAAAAATAGCAGGAAGGCCCAAGTGGAAAGTTTCTGTAACATCACAAGTCAGGCATTTGGTGCTTACCCGCCCTGACAGGCGGGAGCCTGTGCCAGAGCCCTCTCCACCATCCTCAGCCCTTTCCCACTGACCTCCCTGCAACTTTTCACACGACATCACCAGCCCTTCGTTTTGATAATTAACCCTTTGCTTCCAGACACTGGACTTGCATCTTGGAAGAGAAAAACAAGCCACAAATTGCTCAGCCTGGGAATGGGAGGGTGCAGAAGAGCACAATGTTTGTGCTGTCCCTGCATGTCACTGGCACTGTGTGGAGCCCAGAGGAGCTGTAACCCCCCTCCCCCTGTATCCATTCCCATCTGCATTTCAGCTCCCCCTCCTTAAAAATCCTCCTGTTTCCAGAGGCCCTGACTGGATTTCACCGGTAGGTCTGAGCCCTATACTGGGGCACTCTGGATGCACAGTTTGTCCTTTGCTGAGACGGAGATGGATGAGGCAGCTCTGAGCAAGCCCAGCTTGCCGCACTTGTCCCCACTGCGAGAAAGCAGATGTACCTGGCTGCTCCAACAGGCTTTCTCTGCTTCTGTTTGTCTTTCAGGATTGACAATGAGAGCAGCTGAATTCATTCCTTCTCCCTCTCAGAGCCCCAGTTGTGTCTGGCTCTGTGCGCTAGGAAGGCTGGCAAGAGCTGAGCCTGCCATACAGAGGGTGGTCTGAGGGTGGTGGAGCAGGGCTTGGGCTGGAACTGATTTTGGTGTTTGGCAGAGTGGTCAGTGACTGTGGTAGAGCATGAGGCGTGAGAAAATACTGCTGGGTTGACTGGGGGTCAGGTTTGGCTCTGGTTTATACTAAACAGGAGTGGGGCACTACCCTCACCTGGTTTAAAAGGGTTTCCCTCTTGCCCTAGCTGCTTGCAAGGTCCTGGTCCCAGAACAAGCATCTGGGCTGAGCCCACTGAAAGCCAGCGCATGACCCTGGGGACAGAGAGAGGGTGGCACAGCTGACACAAGGCAGGCTTCTTCCATCACTGTGCGCCCTGATGACAGGACTGCCATACAGGGAACAGGACACCTCTGAGCACAGACTATCTGAGCAATCACCCTGCTCCTGCTTCTGCTCCTTCTCATACCAAGACAGCCAAAGCACAGTGGCTTATTTCCCCTCTGTGTTTTGGCCCTCCTAACTCTCCTCTCTCTCAGCTGCACGCTGGGTAGTGAGGTGGTCTTCAGCATTCCCACCACGGAGGTGTCACTCATCTGGTGACAGCCCCTTGCCCAGCCCCTGGAGTGCCCAGGCTTGGATGAAATGCCAAGGTGACTTCATTGCTTTCAGCCCTTCTTCCCCCCAGTCCTGCCCAGCACCTTGGGCATTTGCTGGTGTGGTTTTGTGGCACCATAAAGGTGTTTCCATGATTCCTGCCCTCCCCATCGCTGTGCTCTGATCATGAGGGATGTCCTGGGACCAGCCCTGGTGTCATGGGGCTCTGCCAGTATATCCCAGTGTGGGTGGACTGGTGACCCAGTGTAGGCCCAGAGCAGTGCCCGCACTGGGACACCTTGGGACACTGCTGCCAGTGTCTGGGACCAAGGGACAGGTTCAGATAAAAACAGCTCCTGCTATTGCCCGTGCCATGAGAGCCCCAGCCTTGTATTCCATCTCTGCATGTTGGAGATGGAGCTGCACAGCTCCGAGCTTCTAGGTCCTGAAAAAAACACATCCTCCCCTGGGCAGGGCAGGATCGGACCGGGCTCGGCTCGCTCCTTCCATGGCAGAACCGAGCCCAGGGGTGGCGAACCCACGGCCGGGGACCAGGGTGACACTGCTCCTCACAGGACCAGAGCGCGGTGGAGCCCCGCCCGCGGCGGCGCATCCCGCAGCATCCCGGTGTAACCTTTGCTCCCCATGACCGAGGTGCGCGTCCCGGGGGAATTCGCTGTTCCCCGGCTCCGCAAGCCCCGAAGGGACCTCGGGGACCGGGACAGGACGGCTGGGCCGAGCCGAGGCCGGTGCGGACGGGGGTGTGCCTGGTGGGGGAGGGATCGGAGCCGAGAGGGGCTCCACCTCCCGGAGCTTAAAGCCCGGGGCGGAGGGCGGTGCGGGTGTCCCGGGAAAGTTGTGCCCGAGTTGTCATCGGCTCAGAGCGGGAGAGGCTCCAGGAGCGGCAGCGGCGCGGTCGGGGGCCCTTCGGGGGGACACCCACTCCCCCGGCCACCCTACGGCCCCTGCCCTCGGGGCTGGTGATGACCCTGAACACGCAGCCCGGGAGCAGGAGCCCGCTGCGGCGGAGGGCCAGCACCCCGCTCCCGCGGCCGGGTGGCTCCGGGGCCACTTCGCGGGACAAGCCCTGTCACCCCCAGCTCGGCCACACCGCCTCCGAGCCGGGCAGCAGAGCCCCCCGCGGCGGCTGCTCCCCCGGCTCCTCGGGCTCCCCAAGCCTCAGGAAGCCCCGGTACCGGGTGGTGCTGCTCGGTGACCCCGGCGTGGGGAAGACCAGCCTGGTCAATCTCTTCGCCGGCGTGCAGGAGAGGGACCTGCTGGACCAGCACGGAGGTGGGTGTCTGGTGGGGGGATCTGCTGCAGGGTCACCTGCGGGGCGTCCCGTGATGGGACAAACCCGTGTGCGAGGCGGAGAGGGGCCGGGGACGCGGCTGTCCGGGCACTGACCGTGTTCCCCTGGTGTCCCGCAGGGGCCGCGTACGAGCGCAGGCTGACCGTGGATGGCGAGGAGACCACGCTGCTGGTGCTGGACACCTGGGAGCCAGAGCAGAGGGTACGCTGGGGCTGGGTGTTGGAGTGAGCTGGTGAGCCAGGATGTGCCATGGGGACATTGTATGGGCACAAGTGCTGCCTTAGGGCCTCCAAGCATTTTGAAGGGCAACCTGGGGCCTTCCTGTCCATGTCAGGGGCTCACCAGTGTGGAGCATGGGATACAGGCTGGGGTCACATCTCTGCCCAGCTCTGTGCCCACCCTCCCCAGGCATGGGAGGCTGCCCACTGTGTTCTCACTGGTGTGGGTTCTTATATGGTAACCCACTTCAAAATGCATGGAAACAGTTTGGGAATGGGGCTGAAGGATCCAACTGGGTAAATCCACGAGTCAGTATCGCCAGCCAGAACATTTTAACGGACAGAACGGTGGCCTCAAGAGCCTGGCATAGGGCATTCCTCATGCCCAGAACATGAGGTATCTCCTGGGCAGAATACCAGTGCTGCTGCCACTGCCTCCCTCCAAACACCTCCTCCTTCCCTTCGTGCCAGGGCCCTGCACTCCTGTAGGTGCCACCAGGCAGCAAGTCCCTGGGAGTGGGGGTGGAATCAGTGCCCACTGTAAGCTGTGGACAGGGGTGCAGCACCCACATGGACTGAGGCTGTGTTTGGCACTTACCGGCACTGTCCAGAGATGCCCCAGCACTGTAACAGCCCAACAATGTTTTTTCCACTATGGCTTATTCCCACACTGCCCAGCAGTGCCTGGATCATGCAGGGTGCAGTACCCACCACAAATCCCAGGGCATTCCCAGGGGATTCAGTCTCATCTCTCCACACCAATGTGAGCCCACAGCCCCACTTTGTTGTTGATAGAGGGGAAAGCTCCCAAACACTCCCCTCAAAATCAAGAGCTTTTAATCTGCATTTAATTAATAGAGTAACACATCTGTTCTCCACAGTGTGGGGGCTGGTGGGGTGTGCTGACAGGTTCCACCATTTCCAGGGTGTTCTTCTGTCCCCTGAAAGTGGTCACGGCCACCGATTGGTGACATCTTGTTCCCCATGTGGTGACAGGGTGAGGAGAGCCAGCGCCGCAGCCACTGCCTGCAGATAGGGAATGCTTACATCATTGTTTACTCTGTCACTGACCGGGACAGCTTCGAGAGCGCCTCCGAGCTGCGCATCCAACTGCGCCGCGCTCGCCAGGCCGAGGACATCCCCATCATCCTGGTGGGCAACAAAACTGACCTGGTGCGGTGCCGTGAGGTGTCCGAGGAAGGTGAGTATGGGGTGAAGGGTCTGGCCAATGGAGACCTCTGAGGGGGCTCCGTGCCCGGCTGCTTTCCCTACCTCTGTCCCCTTGTCCCTGGACGTGCAGCTGCTGTTGTGCATGTGGCAGTACCCGTCGCACAGCACTTTGGGTGCCAGCAGGGCTATGCCCCTCTCCCTGCTCTTCCCTTGCAGAGGGCCAGGCCTGCGCCGCTGTCTTCGACTGCAAGTTCATTGAGACGTCGGCAGCTCTGCAGCACAACGTGGACGAGCTCTTCGAGGGGGTGGTGCGGCAGATCCGCCTGCGCCAAGGGGGCAAAAAGTCCCACCCGCACCCTGCGCCTGGCCAGAAGCACAAGGAGAGCTTCACCAGCAGAGCCCGCCACTTCCTCGACAGGCTGGTGGCCAGGAACAGCAGCAAAGTGGCCCTCAAAGTCCGTTCCAAGTCCTGCCATGACCTGTCTGTGCTCTGAGAGCCACGGTCCTGTCCCTCCACACGTGCCAGCTGGGAGTCTGCTCTCTGCCAGCAGTGTAGCCAAGTGGCTCTGTGGGGAGTTCAGACAGGGCTGGAGTGATGCTGAGGATGTGGAGCTGTTTTTACTGGTGCTGAGAGATACAAAAGGGCTCTGGATCCGGCCACTCCCCTCCAGGAGAGGGGATAAGTGGGACCAGGTCCATGGAGTGGAGGATGGGATGGGTACCTGCACTTGGGGTGGTGAGAGTTTGGATCACAGCTGCTCCTGCAGAGCCAGAGGTGAGTGGTAGCTGTGCCCCAGAGCAGGACTGGAGGCTACCAGGAGTGTGGCAGGTCCCACTCACTGTGCCATCCTTTGCAGGGCAGCAGGGACTGGCAAGAGCACCGTGGCATTGTCCACCTTGGACAGTCTGGAGGCTGGCTGGGAAGAGGGGGCAGGGGAGCACCAGTGGCATCATCTGGCACTCTGACCCTGCTGTGCCGGGGCTTTGTGCCATGACTCACTGGCACCAGTGTTTGTGTGCTCTCTCTGTACTGGTGGGATGGGGAAACCTTGATCTGCAGAATAAACCGTATCAGGGAGGTGCTGTTCTCTTCTGGGTCCCTGTCCTGGGGAGCCACATCCCAGAGCCACGTGGTCAGATTGGAGCCCTGTGCCTTGCCTATGGCCAGGGCTGAGGATCTGCTTCCTGCTCTAGCCAGGCCTTGGCTGATTTATCCATTAGCTGGAGTATCTTGGGGCAGGGAGAGCCTCTGTCCAGGGCTTCCTTTGGACACCCTTGGTGGAGGTCCCAATTCCTCACCCAGTGGTCCAGCATCATCCCCCGTGAAGGCCCCTGCCTTTCCCAACTCTGGAAAAGCCTCTGGGAAGGGCTGAGCTCTGATGAGCTGCAGGTTTAAAGCCCTTGAGCACCGTGGGAGCCACAGCCTGGGCAGGGAGCCGGGCACTTGGTGGCTCCTGGTGCCCCAGGAAGGGGCAGGGAGCAGGAGCCGAGCGGAATGGCCCAGCCAGGATGGGACGTGCTTGGCTGCAGCAAACAGGGAATGACCCTGGGCACCCAGGGAGGCGATGCTGGAGCTGTGTGGGCTTTGCCTGTTGTTTTTAGGCTGTGCTGCCATCCAGCAGCTGGGATTCCATGGGGGAACCTGCTCAGCATCTCGGCCCGATGCCAGGGAGGATCAGCAGTGCCCTCCTACTTGGGTCGGGAGTTTCCACTCGCTCTGTGGTCAGACTGTGGGGAACCACTGCCTGTGGCTGGCACAAATAGGACACTGGCATGGGGCAGCACCCTCTCCCTGTGGGAAACTAGTCTCTCCAGAGATGCAAATCCCAAGCTTTTGCCCTCAGAAATGGGGAGGTGAGTGTTCAGGTTTTTGGTGTTGTTGTTGTTTTTTTTTTTTTTTTTTTTTTTGTTTTTTTTTTTTTTTTTTTTTTTTGTTTTTTTTTTTTTTTTTGTGCTGCATAGTGCCCATGGCATTGCTGTTCCATCCTTGGTGCTGCTCTGCTCCTCTTGTTCTGCCCTGGAGCTCCCAGCTCGTCGATTCCTGGTGCTGCTGGAGGTGATACTGTGGTTCACACAGCGCCAGCCAGGCCGGGGTTGGGGGCTGCACCCGAGGGACAGGGGCTCCTTGCTGCTGACGGTCCCTCCCGCAGCTGCAGCTGGTGTTTCCCTGTGGCAGAAGGGGGAGGGGGGCCACGGGATGGAAAGTTGGCAGTCAGCAGAGAGGGGAGTGGAAAGAATGAGCTCAAACCCAGAAAAATGCGGCCGTGCTGGAGGATGGGAGGAGTGGGAGGAGAGGCCAAGGGGGGCCACGGTGAGGCGCTGGGAAACGGAGGGAGGGTAGAAGGAGGAGGGAGGGTGGAAGGAGGAGGTGCTGGCAGGGGACCAGGGACTGCCTGTGGTCCCATCTGGGCCCACTCCCAGGGAAGGTGGTGCCAGGTCTCGGTGGTACCAGCTGCTCCAGCGAGTGCTCTCGGGGCTATCCCAGGGCCACCTGCCTCTGAGTGGCCACTGGCTCCAGTGCTGTGTGTCCCTGGCTGGCCGTCGGTCCCAATGCCATCCACCCCTGGGTGGCCACAAGCTCTAGTACAGTCTCCCCCCATCCCATGGGCTCCCTGGTGCCACCACCACCACCCTGCTCCCACCTCCAGGGGACCCCGCTGGCCCCTCTCTGGCATGTGGCCATCCTGGGACAGCAGCCCCGGGCTCCTCCATCTCACTCTGCACAGCGACGCTGCCCTTGGTGAGGACCCCCAAGCCAGGCTGGGGTTTAGAGGGGCTCAGGAGCCGTGCTGTGCCAGGCTGGGCCGTGGCAGGCGGCAGGGGGGATGCAGGGGGTGTGTGGGCACGGTGCCTTTGCCGCCCATCCTTCTCCGCCCTGGGAACAGCAGTCGCAGGGACAGGGCAGCATCCCGGGCAGGAGGCCAACCCCGCAGAGAGGGGCTCCCAGGAGGCCTTCCCATCTGCCCTCCGCCTGAAATGCGGAACTATGAATCACCCCACTCCTGAAATAGATTCCTTCTATTTAAAATATTAAATTTAAAAGACGTTTAAAAAAGACCTTAAGAAAATGTAAAGACTTGTGTTATAATCCCTGCTGTGCTCCCATCTCCTGCCCATGGCTCAGATCTAAACTGGGGGCAGCACCATTTCACTCTGCTCAAATCTTCACCAATTTTTGCTCCTCAGCAGACTTTCATCTCGGCGAGGAGGAGGAGGAGAAGGCTTGGTGGCATGGCGGAGCTGCCAGTGGCTTGGAGTATTTGCGAGGAAAACACACATTTCGGCCAATTTTCCAGCAGAGCCCTGGTCCCAGTCCAGTGCGTGGGGAGAATTTACTGCAATTTATAAGGGATTTCACAGAAAGGCTGTTTACTGTGACCACGAGTGGGCTGGGAGCAGTCAGGGGGCTTCCAACAACGGGGGTGCAGGTCCTTGGGTAAACGGTGAAGGGCAGGAAAACCCGGCACAGCCCAGAGCCCCCGACACAACCCGCTGGGGCCGATGGCACCTGCAGCTGCCGCCTTCCCGCCCGTGCTCGGGGGCCTGCGGGACACCGGGACCCCTGTCCGCAGTGATCTCCTCGGGCTTTCCCCCGCCCCTCACACACAGCGGGCTCGGGCAGGGGCTCTGTCAGGCCCCGGCCCGGGGTGGCGGCGGCGGGCCCTGCCCTTCTCCTGGCAGCGCGGCCGGCGGGGCGGGCCCGGCCTCAGCGCCGCTACGCGTGACGCACTTCCGGTCGGTAAGGGGACGTGTCGGTGCGGACCGCGGTGGGAGCAGCCGCCATGGAGGAGCCCGCGGCGCACAACGGCAGCGCCGCCGGGGCCGCGCCCGGGGCCGGGACCCCCGCCCGCCCGCCCGCCACCCCCGAGGGCATGGCGCTGGCCTACGGCAGCCTCGTCCTCATGGCGCTGCTGCCCATCTTCTTCGGGGCGCTGCGCTCCGTCAGCTGCGCCAAGAGCAAGGTACCCCCGCGGCTCGGGGCAGCCGGGCCTATAGGCCTCGCCCCTCCCCAAGAGTCCCCTCCGGGCGCCCCGTTCCACGGCGGGCCGGCAGCTGCATGTCCCCGGCCCCGGCCCTGGGCCTGGAGGCGCAGAGGACCCCGGGGAGAGAGTTGGCTTCCCCTGGGGCTTCTCCAGCCGCGTTGTCACCGCCCCGATAAATTCAAGTGCTGCAAAACACAACCGTCCCTTGTCCCTCCTCAGGAGGAGCTGTGCCGGGGGGACTCGTGTGTGGCTGTGCCCCGCGGCACTGGGGCTGGGCCGGGGGTGCTCTCCTGCCTGCACCCCTGTTCTGTCCTGTACTCCTCCCGCTGTTCTCTGCATTTCATAGCAGGGACATAAATCCCAACAGTTGGGCTGCTGTAGCTCAGGAGGAAGGACTGTTTTACACAGTCTGATCTATTACTATTTTTAAAATCTCCTTGTGTGCCCTTAAGCCTCAGATCAGGGGCTTCAGTTGATCTTGGGGGGCTTCTGGCAGCCCAGGCAGTGGAGGGCTGTGAGCAAAGCCCAGCCATGGTTCAGGGTGGGGGGTTCTCATCTCTCACTCTGCAGGGAGCAGCAGGAATTTGGGCACCTCTGCGCTGCCGGGCACAGCATGACAACTGTCGTGCTCTGGATAAGCTGCACAAGGGCTTTTGAGGTGCCCTCGATCTGTGCTGGCCGCAGGTGTTTGCCTGAGTGAGATTAGATCTCAGAGCAGCAGCCAGCTGGGCCTGAAGTGGGCGGGAATAGACAGAGAACAGGCAGCCCTCTGCTCCTCTGAGAGCTGAGGGTCTCCCATGGGAAATGGCTTGGAAGGGGCTGCTTGAGCTGGTGCAAAGATGTCTTGGAAGGGGTTTATAAATCTGGGGCTTTTGAGTGCGAGAAGTGTCCCAAGAACAAGGTGAGGGATGAGAGGGTGGCTGGAGAGATGCTCTGTGCTCAGGGTGATCACAGATGGTGGCACAGATGGGGCTGGCTGGGCGTGAGCTGTGAGGGAGCCCAGCTCCCCTCTGGGCAGGGGAGAAAGGAACAACGCCAGCACAGGATTTTTTCCTTCTCCAAGGGGAAAAAAAACCAGTATATTGTGGCTGTCCTGGGAAGGACAAATGCAAGGTTTGTGTTTTCCAGCTCAGGCTCTGCCTCTGACACAGCCTCACCTCCAGATATAGCAGGAGGCAGTGGGTGTTTTGTCATGTGTTGTCCCTCTTTAAACCACTGTAGATCCCTGCAGGTTGTGTCTGTTCACCCCCTGTTCAGGTGTGAAGCCAGAGCAGGGCTGATCCATTCCTGTTCTATCCTTCTCTCCCCAGAACTCCTCAGAGATGCCAGAGACCATTACCAGCCGAGATGCTGCTCGCTTTCCCATTGTTGCCAGTTGCACCCTCCTGGGCCTCTACCTCTTCTTTAAAGTAAGTGAGTGGCACTGGAGCTGGGGCGGGACGTCCTGCTGCCTGTCAGGAGCTCCCATAACAGGGTGATTCTGTTTTTGGCCCTTAGTGTGGGGACAGAAGGTGTGTAAGGCTGCACAGATCGAGCTCTTTGGTGTCACCGTGCAGGAGGACGTCAGTTTTTGCCTGAATTGTCACAGCTTGGGTGTAATCAGAGCCTGTTTGTGCACAGGTTGTTTCTGGAGAGCTGCCGAGGAGCAAATAGCCCTGAGCTCTTCCTGCCTCCTTGGGCCAACCTGACAGGGCACGGGCTGGAGCCAGAGGGTGCTGGGACTCTGAGGGGCAGATGCTGCTGTCTCTGTGTTGTGCTCCATGCTGTGCTCCTAGAGCCATGTCGGCTGCAGCTCTGGGGGAGCCCCCCTGTGTGATCAGGTGAAGTCTTTTAGACGTTCAGAGCCCACAGGCTGAGTCAGATGACCTGAGTAATTGGTGGGAGCTCTCAGCAGTGCTTTTGGTAATGTGGAGGAGATGTCTTGGCCTCAAGCACCTTGGGCTGCCCATACAGGTCTGGCATATAACTGAGCTCCCAGAGGGGTCTGGGGGAGCTTCAGCACAGAGTGGTCCTGTGGCCATGGCAGCTTCCAGCTGTGCTATTTTGGGATACCTGCAAGGTGCCAGGGTGCTCCTGGCTGGCCAGGAGGTGAGGGTTGGGGGGCAGAGTTGGGAATGGTACAGTTCAGTCCCTTCTCTGCCAATGGCTGTGTGCCTTGTGCTCTCCTATTCCAGCATCTCCCTTCCAGGAGGGCACAGAGGGCCCCAGGATCTTTCCACACTGGTTTGTAGGGGTGTGATTCAATAAGGGAGCATGTGACTTGTAGGGCAGGAGTTTTAAAAACACCGCATTTAATTAGGGCAGGGGATGCTGCTGCTCCCCTGGGGCTGGGCAGCCCCTGGGAGTGGTGCCTCTCTCTCCCTGCTCTGCAGGTGAAGCTCTGGCCTCCTTTCTGCAGCACTGGAGTTATTTTTTGACCTGAGCTACTCGCAGATGTGCAACAGCTCACGGGCCCATTGTGCTTGTTCTTTGAGCACATGGCTATTTCCAACATATTCTCCCTCAGCATGCAGGAATTTGGGTTATTCTAGCTATTCTTCTCTCATCTCCCTGGAGCACTGACACAGCAGCTGCCAACAGGAGCATGAGGATGGGGAGGATGCTGTGGTAACTAACCCTTCTGTGGTTTTGTCTTGCAGATATTCTCTCAAGAGTACATCAATCTTCTGCTTTCCATGTATTTCTTTGTGCTGGGAATCCTGGCCCTGTCCCACACTATCAGGTACAGCATAAGGATGGTGTGACTGGGGCAGGGCTACCCAAGGCTTCAGTTCATGTTATTGGGAGGATTTTAGAGCACCACTGCCCTGCAGCAGAGCCAAGTCTTCAGGGTATTTGCCCAGCCTCTTAGGGTGTTGTCCCTTGTTGGTGGGAACCAAAGCCCTGGGGGTATTGAGAAGCCACCACCGTGTACAGCATCACTGGGGGAGCTTGTGGAGGTGTCAGTGGGTCATCATGGAACAAGGCTAGCTCATCCTAAGGAGCTTCTCTGGCTCAGAATCACAGAATCAGAATATCCTGAGTTGGAATGGACCCAGAAGGATCGAGTCCAACTTTTGACCCTCCACAGGACAGCTCCAAAAATCCCACTGTGTTCTTGAGAGTGTTTTCCAAGCAGTTCTTGGAATCTCGCAGGCTTGGGGCCAGGACCACCTCCCTGGGGAGTCTGTAACAGTGCCCAGCCACCCTGTGGGTGAAGAGCCTTTTCCTGATACCCAACTTAAACCCCTCTTGGCACAGTCCTTGCTGCCCTGCAGAGGGGAGAGCTCTTCAGCACCCTTAATGGGATGGGTGACACAGGCAGCTGGAGCTCATGGCCTCTCGTGGCATGGCACAAGGTGTTGAAAGCTCAGGCTGTTTCAGTAACTGAAAAACTGGAACTGGTTTCCTGTTTGGTGAGCTCTGGGGCGTTGAGGACCAGATGCTTTCCCTAGAGTGGTGCTGGGCAAGGGCTTTGCTCTGCTCCTGGCTCTGCAGCAGAGCCAGTCAGTGCTGGGTACCCAGAGGGTTGCTAGGGGGCATAGGGCATTTGCTGGGGTGGATCCTCCTTTCTTGTGGGTGATGCTCTATTTTCTTGCCCTGGAGTATTTGGGGGACTGTCACGTATAGCCAGATCAGATCTCTGTGCAGGATGAGCTGCTGTGGCTCTTGGCAGTCCCTGATGGAGCAGATGGCGTTTCCCCATCTTGGGAGGGGGTGTGGGGCCTCCTCGAATGCAGAGGTGCTGGGCAGCACATCTCATGGGGTTTCTGTCGAACTGCCCTTCTCTACACCTCTCGTTTCAGCCCCATGATGAACAGATTCTTCCCTGCAAATTTCCCCAACAAACAGTACCAGCTCCTCTTCACCCAGGGCTCCGGGGAGAGCAAGGAGGGTATGTTGGCTCGCCGGTCTTGCAGGGGAGCCTGAATGTTTTCTGCCTTTACTGTTCTTCTTTTTTTTTTTTTTTTTCTTTTTTGATCTTATGACTCTCAGCCCCTTGAAACAACCTCCTCAAAGACTCGCCTCTTGCTCCCTGCTGAGCTTCCATAGCCAGTGTGAGCCACATGTGTCCCTGCAGAGCTGGGCTGGCACTCTGCCTCTGTGCTGCCTCTGGCTGGCAGGGAGACCTCAGAAACCCCTCCCAGAGTGCTGTGGGGATGGAGCTATGGCTGTTCTTAAATGCACAGCCTTTATTTAAGCCCCTTAGAAAGCACAGATCTGACTGGTTTGTGCTGCTTTATCTGGGCCAGATCTTTGCACTGGCAGAAGATGCTTTGATAAGTATCCTGCCCTGTAGTAGCTTTACTGGTAAGGGAGTATTTCTGGTGATACCAGCAGGAGTTAACTGGCACAGGAAGAGGGAGAAGATTTGTCTCTCCCTGCCTTAGGCAGTGCCTGAATCCAATTTCCTTACTGACAGCAGGACCATGGATGCTGTCCATGTGCAGAGTCTGGCTGAAGGAGAAGGTCTGAGCTTTCCAGGGCCCACTGCTCATTCCCAGGCAGTTTGCACGTGTGTACCACGGGTTCAGTCCCCTTGTTTGGGATGTGAGCACTGAGCTCTGGGCTCCCCAGCTGTGGAATCACTCATCTCAGCCCTGCACAGGAAAGGAAGCTGACTGGCCTGCTCCAAGTCTGACTTCTTTGTTTTCTTGCAGAAATAGTGAATTACGAGTTTGACACCAAGGATCTCGTGTGCCTGGCCTTGAGCAGTGTTGTTGGGGTCTGGTACCTGCTGAGAAAGGTAAGAGAGACACAGCTGGGGGCTGGGCTGAATTGGACACAGACTCATTTCCGTGCAGGGTGGGGGTTCCATGTACAGTGGGACCCAGATCTCGTTTTCCTGTCCTCCTCAGCACTGGATTGCCAACAATCTCTTCGGGCTGGCATTCTCCCTCAACGGGGTGGAGCTGCTGCACCTGAACAATGTCAGCACTGGCTGCATCTTGCTTGGGGGCCTCTTCATCTACGATGTGTTCTGGGTAAGTGGGAGCATTCTGCAAGCCATTGGTGGGAGCATGTGCCTGGCATTCTGCCTTTCTGGAGGCACCACGCTGGCTGGACACACACTTGAAGTCAGAATTTTCACTTTCTCAGCCCAGAGGGGTGTGGCAGGGTTGATGACAGAATCCACAGTGGCAGAATGTGACTCATCAAGTGCGTCTTCTTTTGTTGTCTCACTCAGAGAGCCCAGGACTGGCAGGGACCTCATCAGGGCTATTGTGGGGTACTTAGTGTGTGTCATATCCGGTCCTGTATTCCCCACTATGGTCTTCCCAAGGCCTGACAGCTGTTGGGTGGGCAGGAAGCTGCTCTGGGGCACACTGAGCCTGCTTGTGTGAGCTGTGCCTTGGTTCTGTCATCTGCTGGTTTCGTTAGTGTCCTTCTGTTCTCTTGTACAGAGGAAGAGACCCTGGAATGCCTCCAGTCCCTTTTCCTCAGCCAGTGCTACACCCTGACTTCCTCATTTTGAGGTTCTCCTTATTTCTTGCAGTGTATTTGAGCAGCTTTTGTAGAGGAAAGGGGGGTGAGGAAGGCAGGAATGCAGTTGTGTGCTCTGCTCCAGGCATGGGAGAGTGTTTGTGCTTCTAATGTCCATATTCCCCAGTTCTTCCTGCTGCCTCCACCTTCTGAATCACCATGTTTCCAAATGTCTGAGAGCCTTGTATACATTGAGGTCTGTCCAGCAGCTCTGCAGCTGCCTCTGTAATCCCTCCATATTTATGCCTGGCTACTGTGAGTTGTTTTGTACTTGGCCGGTGGTGCCTCTGTTTCCCAGGCTCGTTAACAGTCTGGGCTCTGTGGTTTTTTAGCCTCTGGGCCACTTCCTCCACAGCTCTCAGCTGGAGAGGACTCAGCCTTCTGCCTTAGCACACCTGGTGCCCCAGGCCCTGCTTGGTGTGTGAGTGTCTTCCCAGTGCTTTGGGGACAGTGAGTGCACTCCTCTGCTCTCCACTTGCTGGCTGTCTCCCATCTCAGCCTCCCCATGGATCAGAGTGTTGCTGGAGATTTACAGAAGGACTGCCTTGCAGTGGAGGCCCTTGTACTGTTCCCTTCTGCAGGAACTTGGATCTTGGCATGGATTCATTCACAGTGAGATCCCAGGAGAGTTTCAAGGAGGAAGGAGATCTCAATGGGTTGATGCTATTGCCCCCACATGGTCTTGCAGGGGGGTGCGTGTGGTGGTTTTCCCTTATCCTGGTGTTGAGTCCAGTCACTCTGTGGCAATGCTCAGAACTTGCTGCACCTTATGGGAGTTAATCTGATGCTTAAAGATTTCCCTTCAATCCAAGGCTTCAGGATCTTGCTCACCCAGTGCTAACCACCACCTGTTTTTTTGTGCCTGCTGGACTGGAAGCTTGGCGATGGAAAGGTGCAGAGATCAGGGTGACTGCCCTCAGTGTTTACAGTCCAGCCCCAAATTCTGCCAGTATTTACAGCTGATAGGGCTGTGCAAGTAAATGACCTCAGAGCAAACTGCAGCTGGTCTGACACTGATCTGCCCCTGTCCCTGCTGGAAGTTCCCAGGCTGGGAAGTTCTGCTGGAAGCTCCTGCCCTCCAATTGGACTTTACATGGAGCTGGCTGTATAAAGCTGAACTGAGGGGCAGGGCTGGTGGTGGGCAGCAGCTCTGCCATGTGAGTGCTGTCCCCATGCTGCTCTGGGAGCAGGACAGCCATGAAGCAGCCACCTCCCCCAGTGCCACTGTATGCCTCCTCCCTCAGACAGTGGGCTTGCTTTCAGGGCTCCTGCACCCACATTTTGGCAGGTTTTTGGCTATTTTCTGCCATCGAGGCCACTCCTGGCCCTGGGATGAGGCTGTAGCTGAGTGTGGGTGTGTGTTCCTGTGCAGCTGTGGTCACCTTGGCCTCCTCTGTTCTAGGTCTTTGGCACCAACGTGATGGTGACTGTTGCCAAATCATTCGAGGCCCCAATAAAACGTGAGTAGATCTTCCCTGCATGCTGGGGTCTGCTTTGCTGCAAGCCCTGCCCCATGCGCCCTGCACCTCTGGAGATGGCTCAGGCTGGGATGTGTGCAGGAACATTTCCTGCTAGTGACCCCTCCTCCCTGTCATTGGCCAGCCTTAAGCCAAGGCAAGTCTCTGGAAAGGGATGGTTTGCAGAGCCCTGGTCTGTCTGGGTCACTGTGCCTTTGGAGTGTGCAATTTCACCTGCTTGTGAAAACAGTCCATACCAAATAAACATCATGAAAAAAACCAAAAAAAAAAAAAAAAAAAAAAAAACAAACCGAAAAAAAACCACAGAGCCCCAAAACAGCAGGAGGGGTGAGCTGGTGCTTCTGTGGAGCATGCAGGAGTTTGGGTCCTGGGGACCCCTTGGTTGTTTGTCGTGGAATTGTCCCAGAAAGAACAAGGAAAGCTGCAGGGAAGGAGGGGGCTGAGGGCAGGGACAGGTCCCTTGCCCTGCTCTGGTCCCTGTTTGCCAGGCCCAGTGGGGCTGGGGTCTGTTCAGCAGGGACACCCCCCCCTCACTGTGCCTCCCTCTGCTCCTCGCAGTGGTTTTCCCTCAGGACCTGCTGGAGAAGGGGCTGGACGCCGACAACTTCGCCATGCTGGGACTGGGAGACATTGTCATTCCGGGTGAGGACAGAAGGGGGATGATGGGACTGGGGTCTCCCTTGAGGAGCTTATGAGGAGCTGGGCAGGTGCCTGGCTCTGCCCTCGGCCCGGCACAGCCCTGCGCGGGTCTCCCGGTGGGTTGGGAGTGTCCCCGCGGGTCCGGGTGCTGTCCCGGTGCCGCGTGCCACGAGAGGGCGCTGTCAGCCCGGGCACGGCACCAGAGCGCCGCGGGTCCTGCCCTGCCTCCTTCAGCCTGCCCCTGCAGCCCCTCGCCGTCCCTTCCCTGCCCCTGCAGCCCCTTGCCGTCCCTTCCCTGCCCCTCCGGCCCCTTGCCATCCCTTCCCTGCCCCTCCGGCCCCTCACTGTCCCTTCCCTGCTCCTCCGGCCCCTCACTGTCCCTTCCCTGCTCCTCTGGTCCCTCGCTCTCCCTCCTCTGCCACTTCCAGCCCCTAATTGTTTCCTTCTCCCTGCAGGGATCTTCATTGCCTTGCTGCTGAGGTTTGATATCAGGTGAGCAGGCGGCAGGGAAGGGTCTCTGGCAGGTTGGATCTTGCAGCATATTTGAGCTGCTTTTGTAGAGGAAAAAAGGGAAGGGGGAGCCAGGAGCACAGTCGTGTGCTCTCTTCTGGAGCTGGGTGTGGGGACACCCCAGGGGGTGTAAGGAAAAGCTCTTGGAAGAGGGGGCTGGTCCTGTGGGTGTGTCCTGAACACTGGGGGCGAGTGGTTTGAGTTCAGGCATAGGTATGGCAGGCAGCATGGGCTGGGGATCAGGGCAGCTGCACACAGTAGTCCCACAGAGCTCACCAGCTCCCTGGAACCAAGGAGTAGAGGGCAGTGAGAGGAAGCAGTGACAGCGTGGGAAAGAGCCGGGGGTGCTGGCACCTGGGAAGTGCTCGCGTGGATGCAAATCGGTGCCTGGCAGTGCTGGCTGCCTCCAGGTTGCCACTGACATTGGAGGAAGCAGCTCCTTCCCACACAGGGGAGCTGCACCTACAGCTGGGCTGCAGCAGTTGCCCCACACTGAAAGGCTCCAGGGAACAGGGTGCTCTGTGACTGTGGTGGTGTGGCCACACTCCCACTGCTCTTGCACAGACCCTCTGGTCTGTGCCAGCTCTTCCAGGTGTTACCACCCACATCCTGCCTGCACCTGCTGGGAATCCCAGTTCCTGCAGCCTGCCCTGTGATAAAATAGCAACTGCTGAGGGCCAGGGACAGGCCAATCTCCACCAAGACAGTGGGACCTTCTCCCTGGGTTCCAACCCAATTCCTCCCTTTTCAATTGCCATCCAGCAGCAGGATCACTTGCCTTCTTCCCTTCTCCATCCCCTCACTTGGGTGTTACTGCCTTCAGTCTCATGCTGATCCTACAACACGGACTGCACAGGCAGAGCACTGCTCCCCACACTCCACCGTGGTGGGAGATGGCTAAGAGTACCAGGCCAATTCCATTTTGGCCACTGGCATTATAGACCAGAGGTCATTGAGCTCTTCCCTTTCCCTACAGCCTGAAGAAGAACACGCACACGTATTTCTACACCAGCTTTGTGGCCTACATCTTTGGGCTGGGCCTCACCATATTCATCATGCACATCTTCAAGCATGCCCAGGTGAGCTCCACCCTGCTGCCTCCTGTGGATGTACATCCAAGTGGGTCAGGCCAGCTTGGCCACGAAGTTCCTGCATCCTGCCAGGAAAAAGTAGATTTATTCCTTCTCTTGGCTTTGGTTTTCCAGTACCTGCCTGTACCTTTCCCTGCCCAAAGCTCCTGTGTCCAGCTGGAGCAGAGGCTGGCTTGGGGCAAGGCTCCTGTTTCCAACAATAGCCCCTCAGCTGGAGGCCCTGTGTTTTTTGGCTCTTTGCAGCCAAGCTGTCTTGAGCACCCACTGGCTGTGCAGCAGGGGGCTCTGGGAGCCCATACACTCTGGTCTGCACTGGGGCTCTCAGTGTTGTTCATGGCCCACTGGGACCTCACAGCGAGGATTTTCACAGAATCACAGAATGGTTTGGGAAGGGACCTTGGAGACAGTTTTGTTTCAACTCCCCTGCCATGGGCAGGGAAACCAACCACTGGACGAGTCTGCTCCACGCCCTGTCCCATCCTGGCCTTGAGCACTTCCAGGGATTGAACATCCACAGCTTCTCTGGGCAGCTTGTGACACGATCTCACCATCCTCACAGGAAAGAATTTCCTCGTAATATCCAATCTAGCTTCATGCTGCTGCAGTTCTAACTTGGCTCTTGAAGCTGGTTTTTTGGGGTGTTTACTCCCTGAGTAGCTGTGTGCCAGATACCATGGGTGGAGAGGGGACAAGGCCATCAGCTCACCTTTCACTCTACCCTCGGGGTGATTTGTGGTTTGGTTTAACAGTTGTTTTCCTTCCCCGCAGCCTGCGCTGCTGTACCTGGTCCCTGCCTGCATCGGATTCCCGCTTCTCGTGGCCTTGGCAAAGGGAGAAGTAACCGAAATGTTCAGGTGAGCCTCAGCTGGCTGATGGAGCTGTTTTGCCGGCGGCACTGGAGCACATGAAGCGTGCAGATGTTCCCACGCCTGGGCACAGCTGGAGGGACGGGTTCATCTGGGCATGCTCTGGGTGTGCGCCGGCACGTGCGTGGGTGGAGGGAGCAGGTCTGTGTTTGTACATGCCGGGCCTGGCTCCAGCCGCCTCCCAGGAGCTGGGTGGGAGCTGTGCTGTGGTACCAGCAGGCAGCACCTGGTATTGCTTTACGCCCCAGTGACAGGCTCTTCCCATGCGCTGGCAGGCAGGGGAGGGTGGGACTGCACACCTGGTGTGGAGATACTTGGTCATTGTGTCCCAGGGCCTGTGGGTAGGGAAAAAGAGCTGGCTGTGAGAGCAGCGAGGGCTGGTTCGAGCACATCCCAACCTCCCCACTTGGGCAGAAAATCTCCTGGTTTGCAGCAGTCACCCTGCCCCAGAGACTGTGGGTACAGAGGAAGGGGGACTGGGCTGTTGTGCTCAGCTGTTCTCAGAGCCTGCCCAGGCTGTTGGTGAGCAGCTCTGGCCTCCTGCCTGAGAGCTGTTTCTCTGTCATGCTTGAGACTTGGTGGTGTCTCAGCACAGTAACGATGATTGATGCAGAGGAGGGAAGGGAACATCCTAAAGCAGGGCTGTGTACCCTCCAGCCTCCCCAGTGTCCCAGCCCAGGGAGTGTTCCTGAGCTCCCAGCCTTCTCAGAGAGAAACTGGGCGCAACGGGAAGCCAGCTGTCCTCCCTCCTCCCTCCCCTCCCCTGGGAGATGCAGGTATGCATGTTCCCAGCGGCTCTCAGCTGGGCCGTCCCCAGCCCTGCCGCACCTGCCCCTCCTTTGATGTTTGCTTCTGACAATCGCTGCTGCAGGCACTGAGTGTCCTGGGATCGTCCTTCCTGTGCACCTGGGATCCTGCAGCCGCTTTCCCCAGTGCTGTGACTCACCAGCTGACAGCAGCAGCACCTCCTGCCAGGAAACTGGGGAGAGATGAGCTGTGAGGCCGGGCCTGCTGGGCAGCAAGGAGTGCAGGGAGCCTGGCAGCCAGGGGCTAGTGCCCTCTCAGAGCAGTAGCACAAGCTGCTCCAGCAGCCAAGTGTTGCCAGGGCAAGGGCAGGATGCTGGAGGGTTGCAAACTCGATGGCCCCTGGGGGCCAGACCTCCCTTGAAGTGGCTCATTGCAGGCAGAGGAAGTGGGATTCAGAGGGACTGATGCCTGGAGGGCAGTGGCTCCCACCGCAGGAATCCCACCAGGTGTAGCTCTGCTGTGCTGCTTTGGTGCACCCTGATCCTCCCTGGAGCTGGCAGTTCCTGTGGTCTCTGCCTGCACATGGTGTCTTACAGCAGTGAGGGTCTGCAGGCAGGGTGGGAGTGAGCAGATCTGTGCTGCAGGCCCAGGGAAGGAGTGCTGGTGGGGCAGGGGTGAGTGACCCTGGGATCACCTCCATGGCTCTCAGCCTTGCCAAACCTCTCTAGCCTAGGCAGGAAGCTCCACTCTGCCTCCCTCAGCAGTGGGAACCCATCCTGCTCCCCACATCTGCTGTGGGCACGCTGTCCTCAAGCGGCAGGACAGGGTCTGCTGCATCTTTCTGTCACCTGCCCAGCCCTTGGGCTGCTCCTGCCACCTCTCCACTGCCCAGGCTTGCTCTCCCTAGGTTCTGCCTGCCTGGCTCTGCTCATGCCAGTGGGAGCTGCCTCATCCCCGAGTTTCAGTGCTTACTTTTCCATGCTGCAGCCCTGTCCTGGAGTCTGCAGGCAAGGAGAGGCCAGCGGGTGCGAGCAGGTGAACGGGGATGCCAGGCTTTCTGCACAGGGTGGTGCGTTCTCGATGCTCTCACTCCAAAACTCTTCTGCTTTTTCTCTCTTCCCCCTCCTCTTTTCTGTCCTTGTCTTTCCCTCCTGCTTCCTCTCTCTCCTGCAGCTATGAATCCTCTGCTGAAATCTTGCCTCACACACCAAGACTTACCCACTTCCCCACGGTGTCTGGCTCGCCGGCCAGCCTGGCTGATTCCATGCAGCAGAAACTGTCCTGTCCCCGCCGACGCCGGCAGCAGAGCCCTAGTGCCATGTAGCCACTGCCACTGGGGCCCCTTGTCTGTCGCTCTGGCCAGGTAGGGGCAGGTCCTGGCTCTCCCTGGCCCAAGCTCTCCCTATTCCCAGCTCTCCTCACTCTGTGGGCAGAGGCTGGAGCTGTTGCTGTGCTGCTGTGGGCTGGCTTCTCCCCCATTCTGAGAGAGGAGACTGGGGAGGGCAAGATTTGATATCCCAGACCTTGTCCTTTCTGCTTGGAGCAGCATTCCCATTTCCTGAGACAGAGCCCTGGGGCCACTGCTGGAGGGAGTTTGCAGCCAGAGGAGTGAGACCCTGGGAGGGAACACTGCTGTTGGTCTTGCTGCAGTTCCCCTGTTAACTGGCCCCACTGGCACTAGTGCTCAGCCAAGGAAAGCATACGTTATCCTGGATATCCAATAGTGAACAAGGGAACAAAGATAGATCCCTGGGCACAGAGCTGGCCCCTGGCTGGGTCCACCCTATCCTTGGAGATGTCCGGGGGGGGATGTATCCCTCATCTCCCTGTCTGGGCTCTGCCCCATGGGGCTTCCTGTGCTGGGGGCTGATGGCTGGAGCCCACCTTGTCCTCAACAACAGCAGGGCAGAACCCAAGGCCAGAGGTTGGGCTGTCCCCATGTTGGCACAGGGCTCTGTCCCCAGGGATGAGCTGGCCCTACTCATGTCCCTCTTGTCCCCAGCTACGAGGAGAGCTCAACCCCCAAGGAGGCGCCAGGGGCTTCCAAAGAAGAGCCAACAGAAGCCTCCAAGAAGGAGAAGTGACCTTGCCCGTGGGCTGTGCCCAGCTCAGCTGGGCTGGGGCCCTTTAAGACCCTCTGCAAGTGACAGACGACGAAACAATTGTGCAAGAGCATCGTGTTGTGTGTGTCGGAGCAGCCACCCAGGTGGGGTATCGATGTATGCCGGTTTTTAAATTTTGTATTGTGCATTTGCTTTCTCTCATATTAAACCATATTGAAGGAAGGAGTGCTGGTGTGGCCCTGCCCCTGCTCAGCCGCCCAGCCGGCACCGGGATGGGCATCCAGCTCACCCGCCTTTTCCCAGCGGAGCTGGTGGCCATTGTCTGGCTGTTTCCAAGTGACCAATGACCATCCCCTTCCCCCTCCCACTTCTCTGGCACTGGGCCTTCCCCCAGCCTGGCCCCTGCTCTGCAATACCCACATTTAGGGCTGGAGTCACTGAGCCCTGTGTGGGTTTGAACCAGGATCTGGCCCCAAAGAAGCGTGGCTCAGCAGGGATTGGGATGCAGGAACTCCACAGGGTGGGGACATGCTTTGCCTCAGCTGCTGGGGTGCTCAGCGAGCTGAGGCTAACACCCCATGGCCTGGGGAAGCAGGAATGGGAGGGATAGGGGTGGATGGCCCCAGACCCAGCCCTGGAGCAGAGTGAGGACAGCATGGATTGTCCCTTTTCCTTGCAGGGAGCCAGGCACCATCCTGCACCCCTTGGGGCTGGGATGGGCAGAGGATGGTGGTGTAGGCATGGGGGCTGAAAGGGCTTCAGGCAGGGGCAGCTCCAGCATTCACTTCAGCTTCCACTGGGACCAGCTGCCCTGTGTCCTGCAGCACTGGCAGTGTCCTCCCTACCCCTCCTGGGGGCCCTGTGGAGGATCCTGCATCCCTTTGGCCATGCCCACTGCCAGAATAAATAGAAAGTGTTTGCTGGCTTGGCAGCTCCTCCACAAAAGCCGTATTGAACCATTATTCCCTGCGCCGGCTGCGAGCACTAAAAGTGGCGCCTCGCGTTCTGCCATCTAATGACCCTTCGCAGGCTCCTACAGATGTTTTCTATGACTTACAGCTCCTTTTCCAACAGCCCTGTCCGCAAAAACAAGAGGGGCCACTTTAATTCCAATTAAATACCTCCAGCTAAGCAAACAGTGTGCAGCAGGGTCTGGGTACAGTGCGGCCGCCAGGCCCAGCCCACCGAGTCACTGAGTCTAGACTCCAGATGTGATTTCACCAGCCTCCAGTGTTCCGTGGAAAAGGACTTTGGCTCTGCCGTGGGGTGCAGGACCCTACTCTGAGTCAGGACCCCACTCCCCAGCCTGGTGTGTCCCTTGGTGTGGGGCTGGCACTGCATCCTGGGAAGCTCTGCATCCTCCCTGGCTTCAGGTGGTAGGAGCTGCATCCCCATGCAGCCTCCAGAGGCCCCAAGAGTGCAGGAGCAGGCTGGGAGGTGCACAGGGTACCCCCCTGTGCCAGCATCACCCTCCTGCCTCGCTGCTGCCCTACAGAGCTCCCAGCAGCTCCTGCCTGCTGTGGATGTGGCCGGGAGCTTTCCCAGGGCTGCAGGGAGCGGAAGGCCTGGGAAGGGGAGAGCGGGGTCACCCCTCACCCTGCCTGGCCGATAAGCCGTGGCCGGCCAGGAGGAAGGAAGTGTGTTGGGCCCTGCAAGGAGCCGCCAGTGGAGCCAGCCCTTCAGCACTCCCAGCACTCGCCTGCTGCACCTGGGCCCGTGGCACCTCCGGTCCCGGCAGGGCCGAGGCCACACGGCTCCACTGTGTCTGGGCCGCTGCTGGGCCACTTTCCCCTCTCGGCAGGGTCCCTCCGGCCTGGTGGGGGCTGCGGAAACATGGATGTGCCGACTCCGGCAGGAAACTCCATCCACTTAACTGCACCCAGCTAGGGCAGGGGCCAAACCTGCTTGTTCTGCTGCCAGCAGATGGGTTTGGGATGATCCTCACCCCCCCACTCACCCATGGCACCTCACAACAGTGGTGTAGATGCCCGTTGGGTAGGGGAGCTCCTGGGCACACACCCCTTGTGCCAAGCTCCCATCAGGAATTGTAGTGTGGTGGGATGGGCTGAGCTGGGGGTGCACAGGGTCCAAATGCCAGGCAAGGGGAGAGTGGTTTCATGTTTGGGGAGTGCTGGTGCCTGGGGTGAGGGGGGACACACCGGGGCTGCTTGTCTCTAGGACCCTGTGGAGCCTCCCCACTGCGGCAGGGGTGCAGCTGGGTGATGATGGGTGATGGGTGCTGCAGTTGCACCTCATGCTCTACCACGGAGGGTGTGGGATGCTTTGCTGTGATGGTGGGTGTTGGTGATGAGCACTGGGGTCCCATGGAGTGTTGGGTGCTGGGGGTGAGGGCTGGGGTCCCGTGTGATGATGGGTACTGGCAGTGGCGCCCGGCCGGCGGCTGCGAGCAGGGAGAGGAAGCAGCCCAAGGCAGCCCCAGCCCCAGCCGGCCGGCGAGGAGGGGCAGGAAGCTGGAATAAATCCCAGGAAGGGCTGCCTGGCTCCAGCTGGTCTGGGCTGCAGCGGATGGAAGCTGGGAACGGGAAGGGAGAAGGCGGGAGGGGAATGCGCAGGGGCTTTCTCAGGCCTCGGCCTCGCTCCAGCTGTGCCGGCGGCCCCGGCACATCTGCAACCCTGGCTCAGCACTGTCATGCGGACATGGGGGGGTGGAGGCTCTGAGTAGCCTCAGGGGTGACCTGCGGATGGCACCCTTAGAGGGGATCTGGATGGAGCCCAAGCCCAGCCAGGGCAGGAGCATCCCAGGTTTGGGGGTCCTGGTCACTGGTGGGGGTCCAGCCTGACCTGCAGTGTCCCAGCTGCCTTCCAGCCCTGCCTGCCGGAGTGCGGGGCTGGCTGCTGCGGTTCTGGGGTGCCGGCCGTACCCCGTCCCCACCATGGCAGCAGCACAGCCCTGCGGCCCCTGGGCGGCCTGGCGCGGCCGTGCCCTGTGTGGTCCCGGCGGGCTGGGGGCGGCCGGGGGCTTTGATGTGCTCGGCTGCCGGGCAACCCCTGCTCAGCGCAAAGCAGCCGCCCCCCGGCCGCCCCCCCGGCCGGGCTGAGCCCCGCCAGCACCATATGGCCGAGGCTGCTGTTACCGCGCCGCGCGCCCCGTTCCCAGAATTGAGATGGAAATGAAGCTCTGTGTTCTGCCGGACAACACCGCCGCGCCGTGCCAGGCCGGGACCCCGCGGCCAGCTGTGGCCAAGGCACGTCCCGGTGCCGCACTGGCAGCTCTGACCCCGCACCCCATCCCCAGCACCCCAGTATGCAGAGGGATGGGGTGAGGGTGTCCTGCTCTCGGGGGCATCCCATGGGTGCGGGCAACTGGAGCGGCTGTGCCGGAGCGGCTGTGCCAGGCGGCTGTGCCCTGTGTGCCACGACACCCAGCACGGCCACGACGTCCATCCACGTCCCTGCGCCGCTCGGGGTGGCCGGTGGCCGGGGCGCGGGTCCGGCTCGTCCTGGCATTGTTGGCGGCGCAGCTGGCGGTGGCGGCGGCCGGCCGGCGGCCCTGAAAGACATTCCTGTGCACAATGTCCCCGGCCTCCCGCCGCGGCCCGGCCACTGCCGCCAGATGGGGGCTAATTAGCAGCTTTGAGAGCCGCGGTGGGAACCGGGCAGCACCGGGCCCTCCGCCGAGCCCTGAATGGAGGGGGCGACCCCAGAGCCGTGCCCACCCTGGGAACCGCCACCGCGCCGGGCGGGGGAACACAGGGAGGAGGGACAGAGGGAGGGACAGGGGAATCCAGCTCCCCCCAGCCAGGCTGGCAGGGTTGGAGTTTCATGCATACTCTCCAGGATTGCTGCCCTCCCCAGAGGAGGAAGAAGAGGGGGAGGCCTTCAGCTCCCTGAATGCCTTGGGATGTGCAGCAGGGCCTGTCCCCCCCAGCCCAACCTCATAAAGGGCAGGGAAAGCTGCACTGGCACTTGGGCACACGTGTTGGTGTACAAGGCAGTGTGTATGTGTGTTTGTGTGTGTGTACACGTGTGTGTGTGTACCCGTATGTGCATCATCCGTGTGTGCCTCTGTTGTGTGTGTACTTTGGGCTGTGTTTGGGCTCCACAGGTTTGTGTATGCAGGTGAATCCTCCTGTGCCCGTATCTGGGTATGTCCCACACACACCTGTGTGTGCAAACACGTGTGTGCCATGGCTTTGTGTGTGCACACGCACACCCACCCCGCGTGTCTGTGTCTGTGTCTGCACACACACCCGGGAGTGTCTGAGGCTCAGCTTTGTCTGCCTCCCTCCCTTCCCACACCATTTCGTGCTGCTCAGGGTGTGCCGGGCTATCGCTCGGGGCCCTCCCCGCAGGTGCGGGGCAATTAGCAGTAACGCTAATTACAGCCCGAACCAGAAACCCTTCGGGGCAAGGACCGGCTGCCTCGCACAGTGGCGGAACCTCCATGGGTTTCCCCGTGGCAGAACGGTGCTCGCAGCCCCCTCCCCGCGCCGCCCCACGCACCCAGCGCTCGGCCCCTCTGCCCGTCCCTCGGGTGGGCCCGAGCCTGGCGACCCCCGCCCCGGCAGCCGCCGCCGAGCAGCTCTGCGGAGGTTCGAGCCCCGGGAGAGAGGGGGGAACGGGGAACTCCGAACGTGGGGCGGAGCACGGGCTGCTCCCCGCGGGGATGCCCGTGTGCCTGTGCCACCGTGGGGCCTCGGTGTCCCTGTGTGGGTCCAGGTGTCCCCCGGGGGTCCCTGTGCCTCCTGTAAGGTCCCGGCGCCCCCATATCCCTATGAGGATGCCGGTGTCCCCGTGGGGGTGGCGGTGTCTCCGTGGGGGTCCCGGCGCCCCCCGTAGGGCCGCAGGTGTGTGTCCCCGCCCCGCCCCCGTCGCCATGGGCACCGCCCGCCCGGCGCCGCGCTGACAGCGCGCGGGGTTTTATGAATGGGTGACGTCACGGCCCTGGCGTCTCACGGTCTGAGCCGCGGCGAGCGGGGGGGCCGCGGGGAGTGCGGGGGGGCCGGGCGCCCGGGGGGACACCGGGGGCCTGCAGGGGGGAGCCCGGCACCGGGAGCCCGCGCGGCGAACACCCTCGGGAATTGCGGGGCAGGGTGGGCGCTCCGCACGCCCGTAGCCTCCGCACCGCCCGTGTCCCGGCCCGGCAGCCCGAGCCCGTCACGGCTCTCCCCGCCATTGCCCCTTTAAGACGCTGCCCTTCGGGGCGCATGAATGGCGTGGGCGGGGCTGTGTACGCTGTTTCTGCGCTGCCATTGGCCGAGGATTCTCCTCGGCCCCGCCCCCCGGTCGGCGGCGCTCTATAAGAGGCGCGGCGGGGCGCGGGTTCCTTGTCCGCCCGCAGCGTCCCCGTCCCGCTCCTCGCCTTTGCTCCCCTCGCCATGAAGGTCGCCGCTGTCGCTTCTTCGCCGCTCCCCGCAGGCGCTGGCGGCCCGCTGAAGGCGGTGCGGCCCGGGGAGGCCGCCCGCTGCGGGCCGGGCCCGGGGGTGTCCCCGGTGGCGGCGGAGCAGGCGGCGGCCGCGCTGCTGTACGACATGAAGGGCTGCTACTCGCGGCTGCGGGCGCTGGTGCCGACGCTGCCGCGGCACCGACGGGTCTCCAAGGTGGAACTGCTTCAGCACGTTATCGACTACATCTGGGACCTGCAGCTGGAGCTGCAGTGCGGCCCCCCCGCCCCGCCGCCGCCGGGGACTCCCCCGAGGTGAGTGCGGACCCCCCGGCCCCGGCTCACACCCGCTCCTGACGGGCAGCGCCGGCCTTCCCTGGAATCGCCTTCCCCCGATCTGCCCCGCGCCCTCCCCTTCCCGGGGATGTCCCTTCCTCCTGTCCCCTTTCCACCCCTGTCCCCTTTCCACCCCTGTCCCCTTTCCACCCCTGTCCCCTTTCCACCCCTGCCCCCTTTCCATCCCTGTCCCCTCCTGGCGACACTGACCGGCCGCCTGGTGTCCCTCTCCCGCAGGCTCCGTGCATTCCCGCTGCCGATCGGATCCTCTGCCGCTGACACCGCTCTGGACCCCGCACGGACACCGTTCCCGGGATCCCGGTCCCATCAGCACGGACTTCGTCCCTGGGACCCCGTCCCTGAGCACCGCGGCTCACCTGCATCCCTTGGCTCCCTGGGGGTTCCCCCGCAGCCTGGGCAGGGGGTGCTGTGGGCCGGATCCTTCCTTCTCAGATTGCTGAGAGCATTCCCCGTATTGTATATTACAATGATGCTGGAGAATATTGTTCTACAATAGCTGGAGTTTTGTTATTAAACAAGCCCTGATGACCACACGTGTGTGTTCTTCCTGCCCCTCACGTCCCCCACCCTGGTTTTTGGGCGTGTTTAGCCCTGGGGATGTGTGCCCCATCAAACGGGGGGCAGCTTGTGCAGACCACTGTGGGGTGGGTGGGTGTGCTGGGGGATGCAGGTCTTGGGACCCTGTGGTGGGGCTGGGGAAGGGGTTTCTCACGGGCTGGTCCCAATTCCTCGTGTTCCTAATGTTCCCCAGCACTGCCCCCACAGAGCCTTTCCCAGTGGGGTTTCACTCCCTGAGCTCAGACATGGGGTGTTGGGGGTCAGACACGGGAGGGAAGATTGCACCCTTATCTTCCGTGGTGGGAGAAGGCAACAGCACTAGGATGGACCTTCCCCTGGTCAGTCACCTTGATGGGATGATGACACAGAGGGGACAGTGCCATGAGCCAGGTGTGGGGTTCTGTGGCCAGAGGGGAGTGTGGTTTTCCCATCTCCCTGGGCTGTGGTGTGTTCAGAGCCTGGAATTCTCTTCACTCCCCTTCCCAGCTGGGCCACCTGCATTCCTGAGCTTTCCCGAGGCTCCCACAATTGTTGCTGTGTCAGGAGTGGGGGATTATAGGAGTGATGATGCAAGGATTGAACCCTTCACAGGGGAGAGCAGATACAAGTCCTGGGGTGCTTCTCCCTGTGGCTCTGCCCCTGTGGTTCCTGCTCTTCCTGGTGCAACCTCTGCCTGCGGGGACAGACCTCTTGGAACAAGGAAATTGCATCAGGGATTGTGCAACCCTGAGGGCTGGGGGTGCCCCGGGCAGCTGCCCTGACCTGAGCTTCCCCTTGACTCACAAACACCCCAAGGACCTCACAGCTCCTGTCCCAGATCTGTTCAGACCTTCCTACGGGCCTGGCAGGGGATAACGGGGGTGCCTGGAGGGGCTCTTGTGGGACCCTTTAGGCTCCCCTCCTCCCAAGGGTCCTGCAGCCGAGGGATTTGGGGCTGGGAGGTGTTGACCAGCCCTGGGCACAGGCGTGTGCCTGTGTGAGGCTCTGCACACTCTTTGTGTGTGTTTGGTGTTCACAGGCACAGCTGCAGGCGTGTCCGTGTGTGTCCGTGCCTGGACGTGCCCACCGTGCCTTCCCAGCCCCGCAGACCCTGCCAGGGCCCGTGTAGGGGACAGGGACAGGTGACTTGTGCTATCAGGGCACTGCCCCGCCTGTCCGCCCCTGTCCTGGTATGACAGCAGCAGGGGACACGTAGCAGGGCCAGGGGCTCTGGGTCTCTGTGGAAGAACTTATCCATCACTGGATGGGTCCCCTCCATCACCGCCCAGGTTCTCTTTATCCTCCCCACTGCTGAATCCTCCACCACTCCTCCTCCGGTCCCGGAGCGCGGCGCGGACGGGGCGGTGGGTCCCTCTCCCGGTGCCCGCTCGCACTGCACGGCCCGGCCCGGCCGCCTGGAGTAGCCTGGAAGGTGCCGGGACAGGGAGAACCGGGACTGGGGGCTCTGCCCGGGCCGGGGGCGGTGCGGGAGGCGCTGGGGCTCTTCCCGTGCCGTGCTCCGGGGCGCCGTCCTTACCTGTCCATTGCCGCCTGGTGTGGGAGCTCCCGCTGGAGCGGTGGGGAGGGGAGGTCCGTGTGTGTCCCCACGGCTCTGCCTGACCCCTGTCCAAGCCCTGTGTGCCCCACAAATGATCCCTCGCGATGCAGCCCTGGCCGCCACCCCCTCCCCAGGGGACGCGCGGTGGCACCACCGGGTACCGCACAGGAGATGCGGGGAAGGGGCTGACGGAGCCAGCCCAGGCTTGGAGCGGGGCTGGCAGGGCTGAGCCGCCCGCACGTGTCGGGATGCCGGATGCGGCAGCACCAGGATGCACCGGAGAGCCCCAGGGAGCGCCCAGCCCGCGGGCACCTCTGCCCCAACCGGTCCCTCGGTGTTTTCATGGGACCTGATTCATCCCGGAAAGGATTAGATAAGGGGGAAATGGGTGACGTTGTGGTCTGACCAGGACCCGGGATGGACACTGGCGTCAGAGCTGGTCCCTGCTGCCACGTCCCGGGGACACGGAGGAGCTGGGAGCCATGGCAGGACCCGCGGTGGGGGGCACAGCACCCACCCGTCACGGTGAGTGCTGCTGCAGGGAAGATAGAGGGGCTGTGATGGGCATTGGGCTGGGGTCAGGGTAAGTGCTGGCCTCTGGGTCACTGCTGGGGGCTCTGGCCACCACTGCAGCCATGGCTGGTGGCACTGGGCCTCCCGGGCCGGTGGGCAGCTGCTTTCAGCACCTCTGTGAGGTACATTATGTGGGGCTGTGGTCTCTCTGGTGAGGTTGCCCGTGGGCTCTATGTGCCCCTCTGGTGCTGAGATGAGGCCCCAGCCCTCCCAGAGGTACCCCTGGGTCTGCCAGGCTGGATCCAGGAGGGCAGCTGGACCCCTGTCATCCATAGCCCATGGCTCTGGAGGGGCTCACCCTGGCTGGGGGACAATCCCGCTGATGGTGAGTCTGGCAGTGCTGGTGGCTCCTTCCCCACAGCTGGGGATTTTCAGGGGTGATTGCACAGTTCTGCTCTCGCTCTGTCCCAACCTTTCCATCACTTCCTTGGGGGCTGTCTCTGCACCTCAGACACCCTGATCCCCACTGAAATTTAGGCAACTCCACACAGGGTTCCCAGAGCCCTTCCCAAAGTGGGAACAGCTGCTACTCCCTGGTGCAAATGGGTTGAGCCCTGTTTGCCCTGGTGCAGACCCCCCACCCCAGGATCAGCTCAATGTGTCCCTCCATTGCTCCCAGTCAGGGCACGGCTGAATCTCTTTGCCACCTTGGCCCAGCCGGGTCTCTGTGTGTCCCCACATGCTGATCCTGTGTCCCCCCAGGGCGAGGGGCTGGCAGGGGGTGCTGTGGGACCCCCCATTCCCCCACTCCCACGACGAGTGTGAGTGAGGAACAATGGGGGATCCGGCTTCCCCTTTGAGTCATGTGTTGGGCAAGGCTGGGCTTTCAGTGGCCAGAGCACCGTGGTGTCCCCAAGTGTGCTGATGTCACCGAGGGCTCCCTGTCCCTGATAAAAGTCCTGGCTGTGCTGGGGTCTCTACACCAGCTGCAGGTCCCCCAGACATGTCCTCTGCTCCAGCCTCCAGGTCCCAGGACCAGCCTCAAGGTACTGTATGGCTCTGCCTCTTGCTCGTGCTGCCCACCTGTGTCTCTGCCACCATCACCAGCCCCAGCACCAATCCTGGCATCAGGGCCTGGCTGAACCAGAGGACACTGGAGTTCGGTGAGTCAGTGCTCCTGAGTAGGCAGGGGTGGGAGAGACCAGTGGGGGATGATGCCCAGAGTGCTAAGGATGGGGAATAAAGGGAACCAGTGGGCACCTCCAGGAATGATGCCAAGTCTGCTGGGAATGGGGGGTGGAAGGACCACCCTGGACCTGGGTGCTCACTCTCTTGACACCCCAGCTACCCCAGCCCCTTCCTTGGCATCACCCTGAATTCACACTTTGCCCCAGGCCGGCACTTTGGGCTGGAGCTGCTCCAGTCGATGCTGCAGAAGGAGCATGAGCTGAACCTGACAGGTTCCTACAACACCCCGCTCCTGGGAATTCTCACCTACGCTGTGCCACGGTAAGAGCCACCTGTGGTGTCCCTGTCCCTGTCCCTGTCCCTGTCCCTGTCCCCATCCCTGTCTGTGGCACAGCTGCAAGCACCATTTGTCTGTGTTGTGCAGGATTCACATCCATGAGCTGCAGATGAATGAATCCACACTGAACTTTGCTGAGGACGTGGGGGTGAGGCTGGTGGTGCAGCGTGCCCGGATCCAGCTCAGCGCCGACTGGGCTGCCCAGCTGGGGGCCATGTGAGTCCTCATGGGGACAGGGACAGCACTCAGGGTGGCTCAATGTCACCGCTGTCCCTGTGCTCACCCACTCTGTCCCCAGCCAGGACAGTGGCTCTGTGGAGCTCCGCATGCAGAACGTGGCCATGGCAGCGGTGTTGGGGGTGAGTGAGGATGGCAGTGGCCACCCCACGGTTTGGAGCGCCGGCTGTGACACCCACGGCACTGACCTGCACATGGAGTTTCACCGTGGATACAGGTGATGCCAAGCCCCCTGCTCTGTCCTGTCCCTGGCTTACAAAGACTACTGGTGCCCCAGCCAGAGTGGTGGGCTGGGGGAGGCTTGGGTGGATGCCATGAGGTGATCTGAACACCCCACTCTGCTCTACAGCTGGCTCTACAACCTGCTGGCACCTCTGCTCCAGAGAACCCTGCGGCAGCAGCTGAACAAGCAGGTGGGTGCTCGGCCCCTGTGGCCTGGGGTGTCAGTGTCCCTGTTCCCCCCAGCCCAGTGAGAGGCTTGGAGACCCTCATCCCTGGACTCACTGACACCTGCTCTTGCTTTCAGCTCTGCCTCGTGCTCCAGAGGGGCATTGACAGGCTGGACACTGCCCTGAAGCACATGAAAGGTGGGTGAGGGAACCCCAGGACTGCGGACAGGCAGGGTGGTCCTGGGGGGCTGTGGACAGGACTGGTGCCCAGCAGGGTTTGCAGGACCCCACTGTGGGGTCACATCCTGACAGCCTGGCTGTGGGAGGGGGCTGGTGGTCTGACTCCTGCTGACCACCCCCATGTCCCTGCAGTGTCCACCCAGCTGGACACCATTGCCGCCATCGACCACTCCCTGCTGGGACCGCCGGCCTTCACAGAGGAGCTTGGAGACATTGCCCTCAAGGTAATGCCATCCTGGGCATCCCTGGGCCAGATCTGGGAACAGGGGGGCCTGGCTGATCCTCACATCCATCTGTGTGTCTGTGCAGGGTGAGATCTTCAGGGTGGGCACGTACCAGCAGAGATCCTCAGCACTGCCTGTAGTGCTGCCTGGGGCGTTACCCATGGCACTGCCTGTGGCTTTGCCCACGTCCCTGCCTAAGACCCTGCCCATGGCACACGAGCCCATGCTGCTGCTAGCTGTCACTGAGCTCATCGCCAACTCAGCCGCCTTCACGTATTTCACAGCCGGGGCCCTGCGCAGGAACCTCTCCAGTGACATGGTAGGAGTGGCTGCAGAGCAGAGCTGTCCCCTCTGGGGTGCCACTGGGGTGTCCCCATGCCCACCCCTTCTCAGCCCCAGCACCCTGATCCTTTCCTGCCTTCCAGCTCCCTCGGCAGTTCCCACTCCAGCTGAGGACCAAGAGCATGGAGGTCTTTTCCCCTGAGGTGAGTGGGATGGGACACGGGGAGAAGGGGACACAGGTAGGACATAGACTAGGACAGGATGCAGGTGGGATGGGACACGGGACACAAGATGGGATTGCAGGAGGAACAGAAGATGCAATGGGATGCTGGAGGGTGGGAGATATGAAACGATGCAGGAAGGACAGAACAGGGAATGGGATGTAGGAGGGATGGGATGTAGGAGGGGAAGGTTGCAAGTGGGGTGGGACATGGGATGACACAGATGTCAAATGGGATGCACAAGGGACAGGACAGGGAATGGGATGCAGTGGAAATGGGATGTGTTGCAGGCAGTTTGGGATGTAGACAGAATGGGACACCACAGGACAAGGACATGGGCAGGGCAGTGATGGGCCCATGGGACCTGGGCAATGGTGGGGACCTGATGGGGGCATGGTCAGCGTGGCTCTGTGTCACCCCTGCCCTGTGTCCCCAGCTGCAGGAGCGCTATCCAGACCAGCCCATGGAGCTGCACCTCTGGGCCCGCCAGCAGCCCCTGCTCTCCTGCCATCCTGATGCCTTGCACGGGACCCTCTTCAGCTCTGCTGAGGCCTTTGTGGTGCTGCCCAATGCCACCCGTGTCCCTGCCTTCCTGCTGAACATCGTGAGTGACTGCTGCCATGGCTCAGGGAGCCAGGGGACCCCAAAGAACTTGGCTGGGGCTGGTGTGGCTCTGCTCCTGGCTGGGGCCATGCTGGGTGATATGGGGGATACTGGGGCCAGCTGGGTGATGCTGGGTTGCAGGCACTGCCCTGGTCTCTCCAATGTCTCCTCTTGCTGCAGGATGCCAACGTGACTGGGAAGCCAACAATCGCCAGGAACAGGCTCAGGGGCACTGTGAGACTGACAGGGTTAGTGCCCAACCCTGAGCTGGGTCTGAGCTCCCCTGGGACATACCTGAAGAGCTCTCCCATTCCCTGTCTCTGTCCAATTGCTTCCCTGAGTCCCATATTGCCTGTTCAGACCCCATTCTGCCTCCAGTTCTGTGCCAGCTGCCCTGGCAGTAGGTCCTCAGCTGGACCTGCTGTGCTGAGATCCTGGACCCACCATGGAGCTCAGCCTGTCCCTAGCCTGAGATGGGACAGTTCCCATCCCTGTGCCTGGCTCTGACCCTGATCTTTTCCTCCAGGCTCCGTGTAACGCAAGTGGCATCAAATGTGGGCCCAGTGGAGGTGAGTTCCTGTGCCAGGGAAGCCAAGGGGAGCCTTGGATTCCACATCACCTTGGGAATAGGGTCTGGGGGGAATCTGGGGTGCTGTGGACCCCATGCATGGCGAGTCTGGCAGGGGGCTGAGCCCTGCCTGCAGCATGGACCCCTCTGCCTGTGCTGTGCTGGGCTCAGGACCTGCCTATCCCACAGGTGAAGCGTCTGGAGACCCTGCTGAAGTTTGGGCTGTGGCTTTTTGGGGTTCCCCGGGCAAACAGTAAGTGTTGTCCCTGTCCTGTCCCCATCCTCCCAGACCTGCACCAGGGCCATCCCCTGCTATGACTTTGTCTCCCCACAGAGTGGCTCCAGGCTGGCATCCCCCTGCCCCTCCCACGTGGCCTCAGCCTGCTCAGACCCCGACTCTCGCTGCAGCAGGTGGGTGCCACCACTGTCCCCTTACCCCAGGGTCCCCCGTGTCGCCCATATCCCCCCTTCTCACCCTGACTTCCTACAGGGCTTCGTGCTCATCACCACGGACCTGCAGTACGAGCCATGAGCCCACCTGCCTCGTGGGAACCCGACAGCCCCCGCCAGTCGCGTCCCCATCACCATCCCGTTGCCACCGTGCTCCTGTGGCTGGCAAAGCGCCCAACCGCGGGACCCACAGACTCCCCATCCTCGACAGGGATTAAAGCGGGAGCGCAGCTCAGCCCTGTGTGCTGTGGGGTGTCTCGGGGAGCCGCCCCAGCCAGGCAGGGTCCCATTCCTGAATCCATGATAGGTCATCGCTGTGTCCTCTCCTGCCAGGGGCTGTGGCTGTGCCGTGGTGGGGTCCGTCCCCAGTGGGAGGCTCCGGGCGGCTGCGGACGAGGCTAGGGACTCTCGGGGACTGGGGTTCCCCGCAATCCTCGCGGCTGTGTTGGTCATGGGGGTCAATGTGCTCCCGCTCCCCGCAGCCGCTGCGGCCGCAGCTCCGCGGCAGCTTCTCCCGCTGCCCACGGGATGGTGCTCGTGTCCACGGGCTCCCACCGCGTCCCGCCAGTCCACGGGGCCCGCAGGGCTCGGCCGCTGCCCCCCCGCTCCGGGGGTCCCCCGGAAAGACGGGGGAAGGGGGTCTGGGGAAGGCTGAGCTGGGCGCGTCCTGCCGTGAGAGGGATGTGGGGTAGCTCGGTGTTCCCCACGCTTGTAGCATCCCAAAAAGCCCCAGTGTTTGTGTGGTCCAGACCGTGCTGGAATGAGTCCCGCACAAAGGGAAGGTGCTCTTTGGAGGCGTGTACCCGGGAATGCGGGGGGCTGTGGTCCCCAGTGAGGCTGTGAGTCCCCTGCCCTCCTCTTCCCATGGGTGCTGAGTCCGTGTCCCCAAAACCAGCAGCCCCAGCCCAGCTAAGAGCCTGCCCTGGGCTCTCCTGTCCCCATCACCCCTTAGTGCCACCCCACACCACCACCATCCCTCTGGACCACAGCAAACTGCCCTTGGAGCACCCCAACCCTTCTCTGGGCAGGGAGAGGACCTCGTCCGTCTGTCCGTCCATCCATCCATCCATCCATCCATCCATCCATCCATCCATCCATCCACCCATCCATCCATCCCACTGAAGCCAACTCCTTTGGGTCCAAAGTTGCTCAAATTCCCAACGATTGCAAAGACCACAGCACCACCAGCAGCTCGAATGACAAATTTATTTGTGGATTCACCTCCACCTGCAAACCGAAGCGCTCAATGGGCTAATGCTAATCCTCGTGCTCCCCATGCGGGATCTGAGCGGGTCCGACATGAGGAGCGCGAGTCCGTGCTCAGTGGCCAAGTGAGCCCCCCTGGAGCCTCCGGTTCTCCCCCCACCTCCACCCCACCTTGGCCTCTGCAGGGAGCACGGTCCCACACATAAATACGGACAGACAAGATAACAAAAATAGCATTAATAGTATTCACAAATGAATTAAAAACTACTCGTATATGTACAGCAGAGCGCGGGACGTATGTACACGGACAAGCTGTGGACAGCTGTGTCTGCCCGCGGTGGGCTCCGAAGGATGAGGGCGTTTATTCTGGAAGCTAATTTCAGCTCAAAGGCTGGAGGTTCCCTGCTCCAGCAGCAGGAGCAGCATGGGGATGAGTGGGAGGGAAGCCAGACACCTCAGTCACTGCATGCAGCCGTCACAGCCACGCATGGGGACAGGGATCTGCCTGCACTATGGGACTGGGAACATGGGACAGCAGCGGAGAGGCAACAGCTCCTATTGTCCCCAAAGAGGTTCCCCAGAGGCGGAGATGGCTCTCAGCCAGTGCCAGCCCTCACTCCCATCTTCCCTGGGCTTGCTTCCCCACTCATCCCACGAATCATCTGCTCCCTAGGCTTTGCCACCCATGTGAAGGTGCTTCCCCTGACCCTTCCAATCCCCAGCTCGGGATTCCTGGACACCACAGCCCCAGCTCTCTGCAAAGCCCCTTGTGCCAGGGACAAGAACTATCCCCCTCTCCTGCCTCCTTCCTTTGCCAGCCCAGAGAAGCAGGCCGGGAAGGGATGAGCACTGTCTCACAGCCATCTACATTTGGAGTGAGGAGGAGGAAGAGGACAGAGAACCCTTCAAACCACGCTCAGCCCTGGGCCTGGCACACCATCCTCATCTGGGACAGGCCACAGCTCCCAGCAACTGACTATGTGGGGATAAAGGAATTCATGTGGGGCTGACCAAGGGCAGAGCTCCTCACCCCTGGCCTCTGCCTCTTCCTCCTGCTCCCCCTGCCACAGGGATGAACTCTGACTGGAGAAGCAAGGACAGGATAGGGATGCTGCAGGGAAGCTCCATCCTGCTAGGCAGCCTGCCTCTTCCTGGTGCCTGAGCGTGCCAGAGACGGGGGCATGGAGCCTGACCCTTGCTCTGGCTGGGGAACTTTATATTAGTGACACATCTACACACACGCACGCACTCACACATGCAAAAATAAGTCTGTTTATTCTCTTCCAAATTATCTGGAGAACCCTGCAGGGCTGGGACACCTTCTAGCCTGTGCCCCCCCCAGCTGCCTGGATCTCCCAGCGCTGGGAGCCGGCGGCCGAAGTGCTGCATTGGCCTCAGCGCCTTTAAAACACAACGGAACAGTAAATAAGACGGGCTACAATAGAAGGAGCTGGTGGCACGAGGGAGAAAACTCCCCGGAGCAGGGTGCTCGGCCGGGATGGAGGGGCTGCCCCCTGTGCCGGTGGTGGTGCTCGGGAGCGGAGTGTAGTGGATGTGGCGGTGAAGGCGCGGCCGTCCTGGCTGCGGGGGGCTCGGTGGCGCCTCACTTGCGGCTCAGCAGGGATCCCAGCAGAAGCACTCCGGCCACCGTCGCCCCGGTCAGGAGCCATTTGTTGAAGGTCTCCTGGCCTTTTCTCACCTCGGCAGCAGCATCGTTCCCATAGAGGTCCACAAAGCGCTCCTGGGGAAAGAGGAGGGTGGTGAGCACAGGGGTGTGAGTGGAGCGCAGAGGGAAGGGCTGGCAGGAAAGCGGTGGTGGGGACCGGGCTGATGACAGATGCCTTGTGCTTCCTCGCTCTGAATCATGCACACAGGGCAAGGGGAGAAGCACAGTCATGAGAGAAGAGGATGCCAGAAAGGATTTGTGAGGAGAACACCACGCGGGCAGGGCAGGGGATGCATCACGTGCTCTTGGCTCTCTAAAATTAGCATCCAAGTGTGATAGAAATCATTGCAGTGAGAACCCACTGGGCTCCATTCCCTGGCTAAGGCCTGCAGAAGCAGCAGCAGAGCTGGTGCCCATGGCTACGGGATTCCACACTGTGCATCCCCTCAGCGATTTTGTGTCCACAGTGGAGCATCCCACCTTCCATTCCCACATCCTGGCCCTCACAGGTTACTCCACAACACAAGCTGGATTTCATGAATCCCTGTGGCAAAGGCAGACATTGGGTCGCCAAGCTACTGCCTTCCCACGGCTTCAGGAGAGCAGGCCAAGCACGAGGCTTGGCCAGGAATGCAGTCACTCCGGCCCGGCTCGTCCAAGCCGGCTGCCTCCAGCCCTTCATCTCCAGCAGCAGCAGGAGCTGGGAAGATCTCAGCCCATCATAGGGAGAGCTGTTGGGGTCCCTGAGCTGCACACAGCAGGGCAGGAGGGGTCCCTGGGCAGGCAGCAGGGTAAACACGTGACCCAGGATCTCTCAGGTTTATCAGGGCTGAGCAGGAGGTGCAGGGCTGGACGGAGGGGAAGCTTTGAGCTCCAGGCTCAGGGATTGCCAGCAGCTCAGCGTCAGCAGGGGCTTGATGCTGTCGCACCTTGAGCCCATCTTCCCAGTAAGATCCCCTGTTCCCTGATAAGTGAATGCAGTTCCAGTAACTCGCTGCTCTGGGAAAGCAGAGATAAGCCCGGCTGACGCTGTCACGCCTCACCACGGCCTCTCTGCAGGCAGGGGGAGCATTCCTGCCTGCCTGGCCTGCCAGCACTCTGCCTCCCACACCTGCCCACAGCCTGCAGCCTCAGGACTACAGGATTTTGGTGCCCAGGTCATGGCTGGCATCCAGGTGCCTCTCTTCCATGGAACATGGTGCCAAGTCTCCCAGCTCCCACCAAACAGCCCCAGGATGGTCACAGCTTGTGGAGTATCTCCTCACCTTGCCACATACCTATGACCAAGTTCACACACAGTTTTTCAAAGCAGGGTGTGCAGCAGGCCAGCATGCTTACTCCCAGAGAGCTGGGCTGTGTCCCTCTCCATGGCCACAGGGCTCCCCACCACAGGGGATCCAGTCCTTGATAAGCTGTGCACCTCAGCACCCAGCTCTGCCACCAAAGCTCTTCTCCATCCCCACCAGACACCTCCCACAGCTGCCTATGACACCCCATGACCGTGAGGAGGTAGTCACAGACCCAAGGGCAGTGTTGGGACACAGGGACTTTGCTAACTCACGCTGGGGCATGTCACTGCTGCCACCTCACTTAGAGTCCTCTTCGGGGATATGACAGTCATCCCCGTGACTTCCACCACCTACACAGAGTGGCAGAAGGCAGCTCACTTCCCACCATGCCTGCCAGCTGGCACGGGATCTGTGGAGGTGCTGTACTGTGTCCTGGCCCTGCAGGAATGAGCAGGATGGAGCTCACAGGCAGGTGCTGTCCAGGGAGAAAGGAGAGGGCTGCTGCCTGCTGCCAGTCCACTCACCCAGGCAACACTGAGTGATGTGCTGCAGGAGGGGGACAGGAGTAGAGCCCAAACCCAAGGAGATATTTTAAATTCTGGCACAGGAAATCCCTCTGCTGATAGGTGGTGATGAGCACGGAGCTGTGGCAGGCCATGGCAGTGGCAGCAAACTGAGAGCAGGCTGGAGGGATGGAGGGCACAGGGAACTGGGGCAGAAGGTTCAAAAAACCCCACCCCTACAACATTTGTGTCTGGGGAGATTTATGTTGGATGTTAGAAAAAGGTTCTTCACCAGGAGGCTGGTTGGGCACTGAAACTGGCTCCCCAGGGCAGTGGTCAAGCCTGAACCAGAGTTCAAGGAGTGTTTGGACCACACTCTCAGGCACATGGTGGGATTGCTGGGCTGTCCTGTGCAGGGCCAGGAGTTGGACTTGATGATCCTTGTGGGCCTCTTCCAATTCAGCATATGTTTTGATCTCTCTGTGTAGGAGCCCCCACTTCAGGGATGGTCCTTCCCTTGGACACACATCCCAGCCACTTGCTCTGAGGCTGGGAGGAACAACCTGAGGCTGCAGAATGCTCAGGTGGAGGAAGGCGGCTGCATCCTTGTGATGTATTCCCCAGAAAATCTGATTTCCTCAGGGATTCAGTAGGAACTGCCCCACTGAGAGTCCCACACATCTCCACAGGCTCCTCCTGACCCACAGCAGGGACGTCCCCACTGTGGCCAGGAAGGCTGCAGTGGTGAACAGGGCCACACATCTACCCAGCCTCTCCGTGGGGCAGGCACCAGGAGAGGCCCCCCTCGGCAGGGCAGGGAGCCAAGAAGGGCTGGCAGCCGGTTCTCCATGCTGCTTTTTCCATGGCATGTGCTGCCGAGCTTGGGGAAAGGCAGTTCCAAGAAGCCCTTGCTTCCAAGAAAAGGAAGTGTTTGCTGAGGGAGAGATAAATGGCGCACAGTGAATGCAGAGCTATCGGGTGCTACAGGCAGAGAGCACAGCCAGAGCCCGGCACAGGCAGGGAGGGGACGTGAGTCCCTCTCCTTCCCTTGGGAAGGGAGCAGCAGCTGCTGGAGCCACAGCTGGGGGCTGTAGGGGACCCAAGGAGAGTTCCTTGCCCTTCCCTGAGGAAACCACCCCTAGGAGCTGTGATAGCTCAGTCTCTGCACAACTTTGATCCCAGATGTGTCCCCTGGGAACCAGATCCCAGGCCAAAGGGAGTGGGAAAACAGGCAGGAGCGTCCTCCCTGCCCATGCTGGGGGCGGGTTGAAGGTTAGGGAAAAGCAGCTTGCTCTGTTCCCACACCATCCTGGGCCTCAGCCGCTCTGCACCTGAAGCCCAGCACTCCAAGGATTGATCCCGACCTCTCTGTCCTGGTGTTTGGATCTCAGGCTTGCCCGGACACGTCCAGATATTTCTGGCCTCCCCCAGTCACCTTTATCTGTGAGGAAATATTTGGAATTCCTGAGTTGATCACAAGGACTGTGGTAGCAACAGCACGTCAGTGTCTCAATCCGTGGGCCTGTTCCATCTGAGAGAACAGGCTGTTCCATCAGAACGCCCGTCACATCCCCTTCCCCACCCCGGGTGACTGACACCGCCGAGAGGAGGATGCTCTGGAGCAGGCAATGAGGAAGCACAGATCTTATTCCTATGCAAGAGGCAATCCCCTGCCTTTGCCTCTCCTCCCCAGAGCTGGGGAAGGAATCCACATTTTCTTGTAGGAGGCTAAAACACCACTTGCTGGAGGAGCTGGGGCAGGGGGTGCTTCCTTCCTGCTGCACATGCTGCTTGCAGGAGGCAGAGAATCTGGAGAATCAGGCTCCACCACCCCCCAGAGCTGGGGCAGGGAGGTTCTGCAGTGCCAAAAGTTCTCTCGACACTCACAGAGCCCCAAACTGGAGCCCAGCACTGTGGGGGGTGCAGTAACCATTTAAACACTGCCCAGTGCCCACACATAACCCTGTGGCAAAAAGGCAAGTGGAGCAGGTCTGACCTAAAGTGCTCTGTCTGAGGTGGGAGAGCAGACTAAAGAAGTATGACTTCTGGCTGAGACACTACTCACATCCTGGCCTGGGAAGGGGAACACCCCAAGTCTGAGTCCCTCCTTTGGTTTGTTGGTTTCATTCACCAGTGCTGCCCACACACGAGAGGGAACAGTTGCTGGATCCCATTCAGGCTGAGCAGAGCAGGTTCCTCTTTCAAGATAAGCCCCAGCACTTGGGGAAAGAGGATTCAGTGGCACTGAGCCATGAGGGCAGGTGAAGGAAGCAGATGTGGGCAATAAACTCCCATCTGGCCTCTGGTGAGGCAGGAAAGCAGAGAGGGGAGGGCTCTGGTAGTTTGGGGCTCAAAGCTTGCCCTGCACAAGGGGGTGAGGGGTATGGAGGTCACTGAGATACCAGGACAAAGCTCTGAAAACCAGCAGAGAAGAGCCAGGCTCTACTAAGAGTATTCAGGTGAACTCAGTCAAACTTTGACATGGAGACTTGGGCTCCAGCAGGAGTTTTGGAGCTTCCCCACGACTCCAATATCCAGCCAGCCCAGGGAGACAGACACCCCCAGCCCCCAGCTCAGCATGCACAACAGCCTTTCCAACCCAAGGATCCTGAAGTGCTTTATCAAAAATGAGCTAGTTCCCCACAGCCTCCCTTGAGAAAAGTCAGCGCTGTTCCCAAATGGATCGACAGAGCCATGGGGAGGTTAAGTGCCTTTCCCAGAGCTGTGTGCGAGCCAGCAGCATGAGCCACAGCATCTGACTCCCAACCCAGGCATTCTCATCACGAGGCAATGTTTCCCTTGAAAACAAGGCTGTTTCTGTTTTACCTTCACCGTAAGTACAGCTGTGTTCCTGCTCAGAGGTCTAACAGCAACCACCGGCCGGGAGCAGAGTCATCTGGATGACCAGACATTTGTTAATGAGATGCTGGGAACAGTTCTGTGCTGAGCAGCAAGACAAGGAGGGAAAAAAGAAAGGCAGCAGCTCAGCACAGATCACAACAAAGCCCTGCATCGACAGCAACCTGCTCCCAGAGCCCCTTTGGGCTGCCAGCTCACCACATGGGGCTGGCATATGTGAACCTGGAGGTGAAACACAGGGGGGGAAAGGCAGCTGAGAGCTTTAAGAATAAAAGAAAACATAAGTCTTCCCAAAGGCATTGGGAATCCTGTAAACACAGCTCTGTGGGTCCCTTTGCGATATGAATGGAAGAGACATCCTAGAGGTTCTCCCTCTGCCCTGCTCCCCCTGATGCTGTATCCATGTGTGGCCCCCACCACTCTCAGCCCTGAAAGGCGGGCAGCAGGGACAGTGTGACCGCAGAGGTCACAGAACTGCCCGCAGTGCTGGGCAGTGGAGGTCAAGGGGAGCACCTGACTCAGGAGCATGGCAAGGGAACCTGCCATCCAAGGCGGGTCTGACCATCTCCATAGAAACACAGATCTTAGAATGGTTAGAGGGGATCTTAAAAATCATCTAGTTCCAATCCCCCTTCCATGGGCAGAGAAAATCTGCAGCTTCACCCCACTGGTCCCCACCAGGAACCCCAGGCAGGCTCACAATGGGGTGGGGAAGGGGCTCTGGGACACAGAGAGAGGAAGGGGCTCTGGGGACAGCAGCTGCAGGTGCAAATACTCCAGAGACTCAGCTCTAACTGTTATGCAAATGGTGACCTCCAGGGAAGCAGCTGCTGATCTCCATGACAATGGCAGGGAATGCCACCCACCCACCGCCTCTCCTGCCTTTCCTGCCCTTGGAGCTGGTGCTGGGGTGTTGTGGACCCTGGGGTGCTGTCCCTGCCCAAATCTCAGGGCAGTCATTGAAACCTTCGACTGGGAAGGAGGCAGCCATAAATTCAAAAGAGTCAATTAAATAAGAATATCCCCTCTTCTTTCTCTTCTCACTCAGGCTTTGCTGTGGGGCTGCAGTGTAGGGGGACCGGCAGGGAGGCTGTCCCTTGGGCCAAAGCCCAACAGACCTGCGGGGCTCCAGCCTAGCCCAGGCCAGAGCCAGCTCTTTTCTAACCAGAAACAAACCCTCACTAGCACATTCCAGCCCTAATCCTTGCCACGGCAGCCTTCTGTCAAACTGGTTTCATCACCGGCTCCAGGGAACCTGCAATAACCCCACACCATTCAGCACAATTTCAGCGTTTTCCAAATACATGAAAGAGGCTACGGTGACAGCTGTAACCCCCGTCCCTGCCCCGGGAGACTGCTGTGCACAGCACGAGATGGAGAGCAGGGAATTGCACTCTCCGTTCCAGAAATCTGCTGAAACATTCATGTGTATTAAAGCCGGAGACGATGTGAATGACTAATCCACTTGCATCCATCTTTCATCAGTGTTCCTCCCAGAGCTAACCAGGCTGAGGGCTCCCGAAGGTGCAGCAGCCCTGGCCGGCACCGGGCCCGCTGGGCAGGGCAGGCCAGGATGGCAGGAGACACGGCTCTGCTACAAAGGCACAGCGAAGAACACATTGGCTGAGCCGGATCCACTCAAGAGATTAGCACCTGCTGGGAATGGGATTGTTTTCCAAAGGGCATTAAGTGGAATAGTCCGAGGAAAGACGGTCTCTCTGATGCTTCTCCCCACCGGACAGATGGTGTCTGAGCCCCGCAGCAGAGCAGCCTTTGTGCGAGGGGCGCGCTCGGGGGGCAGGGAAGGCTCCTGCTTTCATGTCCCGGTTATCTGCTGCCCGCGGGGCTGCAGAGCACAGGGCCGTGGCCAGCTCGCTGTGCCGCACGGCACCTCAGCAGGGCCACCGGCACCCGGGGAACAGAGCTCAATTTTCACCTTGTCATTGCTCTTCCTGGACGTCAGAGCTCCTGTGCAATCGTGCCCTTGTGTAACCGTGGGGAAACCTGTGCCGGGGAGATGTGCCATGCTCACGTGTGCCCGGCTGCTGAGCCACGTTCCCTCCTGCCAGGGGATGAGTGGGCGATGCTGACAGCTCTTTCTGGTCCTCACCCTCACTGTGAGCCTCATCAAATCCACCCCATAGGGAATGCTGGTGTTACCAGGGCTCAAGGGAGCCAGGCTGGGTGCAGGGATGGTCCCCAGAGTGGATGGATCCTGGGCAAGAACTGCCTGGTTCTCCTGCCTCAGCCACTCATCCACCAGCATCTTGGAGGAGCGACAGCCAAGCTGTGTTAGCACTTCCCACTTCAGCCCTGGAACCTCACGAGGCTGCTCTAATTCTTACATGCCTCTTGAATGAAAAAGGGGAAAGGGTGGAGGTGCAGGAAGAGGAGGAAGATGTGCTCATTCTGTTTTCACTTCCTGTTAGCTCCATGAAATCTCAAATTATTCAAACCACAAAGTCCCTTTTAGCAAAATCCTTGCTGACTTGAGGGCAGGAAACACAGTAGGCAGCTGATGCAGCAAACACGAGAAAGAGCAGTGCAGCATGAGAAGGAGACTTTGTGCTCTGCCCTGGGCTCCTCCATGCATGTTGCTGCATGAAATAATCACTGGCTGGTGCACTGGAAGCTTCTAAATGAGGTCAGTTGCTCTATTAAAAGACATTAGCTCTCCAGCAAGTTTAATACACTGGTGAGCCGCACAAGTATAGGATTGGAGGCACTTGCAACACTCCATGATGGCTGATTTACAGGTAGCAACACCTCATTTTCTCCATATGTAAGTCATATGTCACCCAGGCACTACTCAGGGCCACACACACACACCCAGCCCAAACCCTGAGCCAGCTCACCACGAGTCACACACAGAGAGTAACGCCACGTACTGCCACCAGACGTGCTCCCTGCACAACACTGGTAGTGTCCCCAGCCTTCCTCAGCCTCAGTGGTGGCACAAACCAGGGAGATGGGCAGATGGGACTGGTGCTGTTCAGAGAAGCAATGCAGACAGCTGTCCTGCTCCACCTGATCATAGCACGAGCTGCATTCAAACCAAATGAGCTCCATGCCAGCCTAGAACTCTTCTCAGCTTCACAAAGAGCCCTTCATCCTCCAAAGAAACCCCTTCCATGCTCCTTCAGGAAGCAGCCTGAGAGAGCTCCCTTTCGAGTCCTACCCCAAGAGCCAGGCCACTGCACAGCTCTGACCATAGGCCCCTTGCACAGTCCCAGCATGAGCAGCTCCAGCTTCTGCTCCAAGCCCAGCCTGCTGCCAGCTTGTCATGTTTTGGAGTATTTGATTCCATTCTTAAGAGCACCTGTCTGGCAGCAGTAGGAACCAGGTAGGGAGAACCTGCCTGCTCTTTGTTCTTGGCCAGGCAGAGCACGGAGCAGGACACCTGCCTCTGTTTCCCTCTGAGCTCAGGTGCAGGGCTGTGAGCCAGGGAACTCTGGGTCCCTCCTAGATCAGGAACGGGGGCTGAAAGGCTGAGCCCAGCCCTGCTCCCACTGGAGGCTCCTCATCTCCAGGGCTCATCTCCCCAAGCAGGATACTGATGCCAGGAGCTAGCTACTAATTGGATCTACTTAAATCAGCAGCTACGTCTGCAGACACAGCTGAAACACAAGCTTGAGCAGGAAGGAGGATAATGCAATAAATTCAAACAGCTCTCCCCAAGGGAATAGCACAACCCCCTGAAACTTCCCTCTTTGCAGATACAGCCCATTACCCTTCCCTGGGCATGCTGTGCCAGTGCAGAGGCAAGCAGCAGTCGAAAAAGTAACCAGCCCAAAGCCCCCTGAAACACCAAGCTCCCCCAGCTTCCTGCTCCCAGCAGCGGAGGGAAGGCAGACCAGTTACAACACAACATTCAAACAGTCCCTGTGGCCACGGGAGCCTCTCTGGTTAACGCTCCCAATCCCGCTCCTCCCTCCCTCCCTCCCTCCCTCTCCACCCCGGAGGCAGGCAGCAGCGCTGAGTGCACTGGGTTTCCCATTAAAGAGATCCTGAGAGACAGCACTGGGCTGGTACACGTGAGCACGTGTCCGAGGGAAGACACGGGCGGCTGGAGAGATGCGGGCTGCACCGAGCTGCAGCGGGCGTTCCCGCCTGCAGGCAGTCCTTCCCAGCACTGCTCAGCCCTCTGATTCTTTTTTTGCTAACTAAATTAAACATGAGGATAAAATAAGCAAAATACCTAAAAATAAAAAATAAACCGAGCATTTCTACCGAGCACAACTAGGTCACAGCTCCCCAGCATGTGAGTTGTGGCAGCTACGGCTCAGCCCCTTGAGCCTCCCGGGTTCAAAACTGATATCTCTCTTAAAAGGCTGCTCCCGAAACCCACACCTGCTCTCCGGTGAGCCCAGCTGGAGCCATCTGCTAACGGCTCTGCCTCCCAGCAGCCCTTGGCACCCTCGTTCCGCTGGGCTGTTCTGCTGCGGTAGAGTAACCCTTCTCCCCACCTGACCATGATGGGTGCCAGCCCGTGCCCTGAGCCTGCCCCACGGCCTCCCTCCATGGGTGCACTGCGAGAGAAGCTCCCCCACGCCCCTGGAATGCATGTGCCCTAACTTGAGCTCTTGGCATCTCAAGGATGATTAGGAGCAGGACTTCAGAGAGATCTTGCACCAAGAAACCCTCTGCACATCCTTCCAGTTGAGGAGCAGGGAGGAGGAAGTTTCCCTGTTCAAGGTCAGGGCAGTAAAGCAAGGAGGTGCTCTGGCACTGAGGGACTCTGCTTCCCTTTGATGCCCTCCTCTCTGTGCATTAATCTTTAGTGGCTCAGAACAATAGTGTTTAAGGGCAACATCCCTCCCTTGCGGGAGGGTGGAGCAGGAGAGTGGAGGGTGGAGGAGAGTGGCTGTTCTCCTGCCACCACAAGGCAGAGCTACCCCCAGTGAATACCTTCGCTCTGAATCAGCAGGTAGGTCAACATCCCGGCTGCTCTGGGGACCCCAGAGGGGACAGAGCAGCTGCCCCCAGCCCCCTTCTGCTCCCACAGCAGAAGCCACCATTAATCCCTCACCCCTTGGTTCAGCAGGTCTGCAACACTTCTACAACTGATATCCATCCCTTCCCTTCCCCCAGCTCCTCCTGGGAATACTCCGGCTTTACAGCTAGTGGGGAAAGAGCTGCTAGAGAAATACTCCTTGTAATGTCAAGATGGGACTGTGCTTACAGCCGCCAGCTGCTTGGTAAAAACCAAAGGAAACCAAACCTTCTCAGCTTCAGCTCAGAGCACCACACCACCATTCAGCTGCATTCAGTGTGTGCTGCAGGCGTGTTGCTGCTCCCAGGGGGAAACCATGTATACAAACCATACCGGAGCTCCACGGAAATCAGGCACAGCACCCAGACACACACAGTATAAGCTGCAGCTTCCACTGGGGAAAAGAGAGCTCCCACCCACCCCTTCTGCTGTGCTGGGACACCCCACTGCTGCTGAGGCAGGGAGAGACCCCGGGCAGCGCTCCAGGGACCCGGCTCCAGCATCAGAGAGGAACAGGATGAGCAGGCGGAATGACATTACTGAGAGCAGCTGTGAACACAGAGCAGCAAGAAACAGTTTGTTAATTATTTCACAGGTCTTTTTTTAAATGACACTCAGCTCTTCGGATTAAAGAGCCTCAGAGTGCTTTACGAATCAGAGTTGCCAGTGGCTCCCCTGGGAGCAAAGGAAACGCTATCCCTTTCGCTCAAAGACCCCGGGGTTAAGTGGGCTGCTCTGAGCCACAGCCAGCCAAGGGCAGGAGTTTGGCTTTCCAGGCGCCTGCTGTAATCACAGATCTAAGGAACGTAATCAAACTGCACCACACACCGAGAGGCAGCAAGGAAAACAGGCAGGGCCCCAAAGAAGGAGAACAAGTAAAGGGGGTAAAGAGTAAAGCTCTGAAATCAGCCTCTGCATTGCTCTTGGTCTAGCGGCAGGAATGCTGCTGTGGGCCGGGCAGGAAGCTGCAGTGGAAGTCATTCCAATGGCATTTCCTGGAGAGCACTGCAGAAAAGCCTCCCAGGTCGAAGGCTGGGTGAGGAGCTGCCAGGGATCTGCACACTGAGCCCAGATCTCCAGCAGTCAGTGAGGATACAGCTACCTGGGCTGGTTGCTCCAGGCAGGACAGCCTCAGCCAGGACACTGCTGGCAGCTCCCACAACCAGGGAGGAATACTTAGAACTGAGAAGGGACATGGGGAACCCCACTGGCAGGAGGACAGTATTTTTTTCACCCCATGCAGGTGATGACAGCGGGGCCATCGTCTCAGCTGCAAGGGATCAAGGCTGTAAAATAATTACCGAGGACAAAGTGCAAAGCCACAGTACAGCTGAGCACCACAGACCAGGTTGCTCAGAGCTCCTTCCAACCTGACCATGAACACCTCCAGGGATGGGAGAGCCACAGCTTCTCTGGGCAACCTGTGCCAGTGTCTCATAGACCTCACAGGGCAGAGAATTCCCTAATATATCCAATCTACTTTACCCTCTGTCAGTGAAGAGGAATTCCCCCTTGTCCTGTCACTCCATGCCCTCGTCCAAAGTCCCCCTCCAGCTCAGCTGGAGCCTCTTCAGGCACTGGCAGGGAGCTCTCTCTTCTCCAGGATGAACAACCCCAATTCACTCAGCCTGAGATGAAGCCATAGGATTCATTGTCAAGACCATAAAGCCTGGCCTTAGCTATGCTCAGTCATTTCCACTGAGTCACTTCTGCTGCACGTTGACCACCACGTGGAATGGATGGCTGTCATCTCAAACAGGATTAGAAATGCTGGGGCATCCCCAAAACCCAACCTGTAACACTCAGAAGGGCAGAACTCTGGCAAACCACACTCCCAGGAAATGTGGTAGCGGCAGGGACAGCTTGTGCATGATTACCTGGGACACAAGGCACAAGGCCAAAAAGCATTTCCAAAGAGCTGAGAATCAAAGTCTAACTCTCAACCTGAAACCACTGAGGAGCCTGGAGCCAGAGCACAGGACGAAATCCCAGCTGTGTGCTGTCATATGACACAGGCTGAGTCATTTCCTACTATTCAGAAAAAAAAATTTAAAAGATAAAAATGAGCTTGCTATATTGACATCTTCAAAGGGTTTTCCCCAAAGAGAATCATAAGCTTCTAGTCCACTGCAGGGTGACACAACACATGTCCCAGCACAGCAAGTCCTGTGTGGTCAGGGTCAACTGAGAACCCAGGAAGCACTGACCCAGAAGCAGTTCATTCTCCATCAGCCTAGTACAGTTTGTTGGGATTCATGTATCACATACTGGTGCTAAAGATCCTATTTGCTTTCAGTTCTAACCTGACACAGCTCCTTCATGTTGGTCCCCACCATATGCCCCATAAACCTCTTGATACTATATCCACAGATCCAACTCCAAGCTCATCCAGAAAACCCTCCTTAAAATCCCACTCTGAATGTGGATTTAGCCTTGAAGGAAAAGCTGTCATGCACTGGAGGGTCACAGCCAGGCAGGAACCACTGCTCACTTTCCTTTCTCAAACAGATTAAGCACGGTCAGTACATCTCTGCCTGCCAGGCTCTCTCCCGTTTACCCTGCGCTTCCCTCTCCTTCCTTCCCACTCACCAGATTTCTCCCTCCACGACTCCCAATCCCCACTGCCATCACCATTTCAACTTCACAGCTAGTGGGACCTGGTCCTGGTCAAAGCAACTGCCCCAGGAAAGCCTCTTTTTTGGATGTGATGGCTTGCCAAGGCAGCAGCTCTCTTCTGGCTGGTTATTAAATGTTCCCCTTGGGTTGTTCTTGTTTGTTTGTTTTCCCAGTGCCAGATTGCAGAGCGGAGGGCAAACCAAGGCAGAGCCAGTAAATGTGACAAAACACTCCTATGTTAACGTTATGAAGCAAGATTTACTATTTCCCCTTGCCTCAAAACTCGATTTCTCAAGAGAACTGCTACAGCCCAGCACACAGCAGCCTCCAAAGGCACCTGCACCCCGTCACCCTCTTATGCTGCCTTTGTTCCACTGGTGGAGAATGAAACAGAGCTTCCTACACAACTGAGCTGTGCAGCACTTTTATGGAGCCATGCTCCTTCCCTCTTTCAGAGGGGCTTTCCAGGAAGAGAAGTGCTGCAGTGCTCCAAAACACAAACCACCTGGGCCCTGCCAAGCAGGCCTGCCAGAACTTGCATCTCTCTCACCAGGACCTGCCTGCTGCACCTCTCGGGAGTGCTTTGTTTGAATGGGACAGGCTATAACAGCTCCAATGCACCAAACAGACTCCCTGTGCAAATAGGGCGGCAGGAGAGGGACAGGCTCCATCACAGCCAGGGCAGGGTGGCACTCCTCTTGCAGGGAGAGCTGGCAGAAAGCCAGCAGCTTTCTCCCTGCAGCTGGAATCGCGCGAGAGCAAAGGAAAGCAAAGCATCCCCATGCACGCCCCACACGTCAGGCCTCAGGAGCTCTTATGGCCTCTGTCCCTTGGTGTGGAGTGGCATGGCTGCCTCCAGGAAGGGACACGATGAAAGCTGAGAGTGGAAGAAAGCTACAGCCAAGATGTCAAATGACTACTCAGGGTTTGCAACAGGCTGGCAGCACCAACACTACCCAGCGCTGGTATTTTGGTGGCTGGTGATGTGGACTCCCCACACTCTGTCCTTCACCACCCTGCCTGGCTTCCATTCAGCTCCCAGCACAGCCCAGGCAGCGGCACAACCTGGGCAGGGAAGTTAAAAGCCGGTTCAAGGTTAGAACAAGAGAGCAAGGCGGTCCCTGAGTGAGAACCGGCGCTTTTCAAAGCGAGAGCCGGTGGGCGGGTCAGATAGAGAGGAGTCCTGACCCTTCCGCAATCTGTTGAACAAATATTTGTTCCAAACAATTAATTTAGAGACAGACACAAAAAAATTGAAGAGTCTGAATCGTGATGGTTGGGGGTGGGGAACAGAGGGAGGAGGTGTTTCATTCCCCTCATGCAGGGACCAGTGATTTTCCACCAGTGATTTAATCTAAATCCCCCAGAGAGTTCATTTACAAAAAATCAGATTGCATTATCGCCTAGGTCTCCAGGATACAGCCCAATCCGTCACTAACAGCAACAGCCACACTAGCTTGGAAACCTCAGTTTGATCACTTAATTCCAAGACTAATCTGTGGTTCTAAAAGCCAAAAGCAGAGGAAGGGGGAAAGAACTCTGCATTTGGCCAGGGTTATCTGCAGGATGAGAGAGCTAATGGGCCACATACAGCCAGATGAAATGGCCAGCAGATCCCGGGTTATTAATCGAAACCAAGCTCCTCTTCTTGCCTGAGCAGCCCCACCCAGGCAGTGCCCCAGGGCGGTCACATTCCTGGAATTCCTTCACCCTTCCTGAACCAGCTCCCTCTCCCTGGGCGCACCAGCTCCCCTTCTTCTCCGGGGTCCCCAGCGTTGCTGGCCAGGCACAGAGAGCTCAAAAGAATCTCTTCTCTGTCAGGAGGGTGCAGAGCACAACGCTGGGTTTAAAGGCTCCTGTCCCCTTCCCAAAATGCTGGGCTCTGCCGATGGACTGTGAGCTGAAGGGGGCTGAGAGGCCTCAGCTCCCAGCAATGAGGCAATTCCCCACTGTTTAGATGCCAATGCTGACAGCATGAACTCTTTCCAGTGGGAACCAGTAAAGGTTACAGCAGCAGGGAATCACTAAGATGCAGAAGCCAAATGAAAACTCAGACATCTGTAGGTCATATACCTCCCGCCGGCAGTCCCAGGCTGCACCGCACAGCCGGACCCGGCATTTCAAGAATGCTTCCTGAAGAAATGCTTATTCATGTTAATACCTCACCACTGAGAGCTCCCAGGGTTTGCTGCTGGGGCAGCTGGGAGCACTGCTCCCTGCCAAGGGAAAAGCAGCTGCGGGCTCAGCAGCTCCCCAGCACAGAGGTTGCCTCTACCTCAGCTCTGGCTCCCACCACACCAGCTCAGACAGTCTCAGAAGCCCACCCACCCAGCGGGATCTGCTGTGGGATTCACTTCACCATGAGCAAGGCAAGTGCTGTTTCCAGAATGAAGAAGTAGCTGTTACCTCTGCAAACCACCAGCCAGCCCACCATAGCACTGCCTTGGAGAGGAGGAAGCTCCACTCCCTGCTGTTAATGACACCGGGAATATGCCCCAGAGGCAGGGCTCTGCTTGAAGAACAAGCTTGGATGACATTAGATTTCCAAAGGCTCATGGAAAAATAGGTCTTTTACATAACATCCAGGGAGAAGGAGAGAAAGCAGGGATGGAGAAAAACATATCTGGGCACAAACTGTTTCTGTCAACACGGTAGACTGACCCTCTTGGGACAGAGTGTTAAAAGCACAGAGGGCAAGACCACACAGCCCTTTATGCTCCCTGCAAGGGGTAGGACAAGCTCTAGCACAAACATTGCAGAGAGCTGCGCGCCGGTTTGACCGGCCCCACTGCCAGCGTGGAGTGAGGGAGGGCACGGGCAGCCACCCCCACCGCAGAGAGGTGCTCTTACCCATCCGCCATTCTCCTGGATCCAGGGGTCTAAGTGGTCGGTCAAGTACGTGGTCATCCAAGACACGATGCGTTTCACCAATACCCGCATCTCCTTAACAACGCTCTCCACGCACAAGGCTCCTCCGAAGGAGAAGAAAGCCACGATGCGGCCCCAGTTCACTCCATCGCGGAACAGTTCGTTCACTACCTGCTCAAAGCTCTGATACGCTGTGCTGGGAGTGATGTGGAGCTGGGAAGTGAGGTCGCTGAACGCCCGCCGGTACCTCAGCTCAAACTCATCCCCCGCCTCTCTCAGCGCCTGCCTCACGTCGGCCGCTCGACGGATCTCGTGGACTTCGAGGCTGCTCTGGTGCACGGTGGCTCCGTTCACTATGTGGCTGGTCGGCGCGTGCCAGGAGGGGCTCCCGTTGAGGACGCCGTCCACCTCGTCCTCCTCCCCTGCAAAGTCAGTCCTGTTCTCATCTTCCTCCTCCAGCTGACTCCAGCTGTATCCTTTCTGTGAGAGCTTGTAGGAAACAAAGTCAATCACTAACTCCCGGTTACTGCTGTACATTTTCACACCTGGGACGCCCTCAATGAGTCCATGGTCCGGAGCACAAGCAGATCAACGCTTAGCAGGTTCTGACTCCGCTCCTCTTCTTCGAGACCGATGGAAACATCTGACCTTAGCACAGAGGAGGAGAGAGGCACCGAAACGGTTAATGCCACAGCTCTTAGATGCACCCGCGCCATTACCACCGATAGCTTATCATTATACTGAGATCACCCCGCAGCTCTACGCCGAGGCTCAGGGCCACCAGATTGAAGCCGCACAGAGAACCGACCACAACACCCCCCCCTTCCCCGGAAACCAGTCTCGAGCCCCGGGGACCCCCAGGCTCGCTCCGAGCAGACCCCAGATCTCACCGGGTGCGGGCTGCGCCTGGCAGGCCGGCTGCGGGCCGGGGCGGAGGCGGTTCTCGTTCTGCTGAAGCTTCGGGTCGGCCCGGACCGCGACAGCACCGCCCCCGCCTCGCCCCGCCCGTTAAAGGGCCCGGCGCGCCCGCCCCCTCCGCCGGCGTTACCCAACGGCTGCGGCGGCGGCAGCGGGCGGGCAGCGCCGGCCACGGATCACGGCAGCCCCAGAGGGGCTCGGTGTGACGGGAACCGCAGGCCCCGCCGCTCCGAGGCCCCTCACTCCCCGCAGGCGGAGAAAATAAACCTCTCAAAACCGGCGAGCGCCCGCCACCGGAGGTGCCGCCTCACGGCCCTGAGTCCTTACGGGAGCGATTCCAGACCCAGTTAGCGGCGAGCTGCCGCTGGGGCCGGGACGGTGACACGCCGGGCAGCGGCAGGAGGGAGCGCCGCAGGGGTAGCCGGTCCTCCCGGCCACCGGGCTGCCCTCCACCACCGGACCGCTGCCCCAGAGCCCCGAGCCACCCCCGTCCCCAGTCACCGGATCGCCCCCCCCGGTCCCCGCACGGCCCCACCGGTCGCCGTACCTGGGGGGCGGGGCCGCGCACGAGGACCGACACGGCGCCCTCGAGGACGACACGCCAGCCAATCAGCGGCCAGGACAGCGCCGAGGGGCGGGGGCCCGGCAGCGCCCTCTCCCTTTGGCTGAGCCGCGCGTCACTCAAGATTTACCCTACCCCGCCCCTCACCTCACCGCCCGACAGAGGGTCCGTGTCCTTCCCGGCTCTGCCGCGCGGGCCCGGCTGGCAGCGACGGCGGAGGTCGCCGGGAGCCCCGCCGGGCCTCGGCCCGCTCAGCAGTCCCGGGGCTCCTTCCACATCGCCGCCGAACGGCGGGGGGGTGCGGTAGGGTGGCAGGGGGCAGCAACGGGGCGGTGCGCGTGCGCACGGCGCCTCGAGGATGGGCGAGAAGCGTCGGTTGGACGGCGCGGGGGCACAGTGCGCATGCGCTCTGCCGGCTGTGCCGGTGCGCAAGCGCGAGGGTGACGGGCAGAGGGCGGAGTTCTGGCGCCCCCTGGCGGTCGCGGTGGGGTGAGCTCCGGCCTCCGCTCTCGCCGCGCCCTGCGGGCTCTGCCCTGCCGCTGGCACCGCCGCCGGCCCTTCACAGCAGTCCGGGAGCAACATGGGGTGCTTTGTGTCTCCACACTGCTCAAGGAACCCGTGGCGGGGCTGTGAGGGGAGGTTTGTGCAGGCAGTGCTAGAGCAGTGAAAGCGACTGTGGCAGCCAGGGCCTGCCCCGCCGTTAACAGCTGGCTACCCATCCCTCTCCCAAGCCCACGGGGAAAACTATGCAGCACATGGGGTCGATAACGCCACTTGCAAAGGGCACTTTCTCCTCGCAGCATCGAGAAACCTGTCCGGGCTTACCAGGCGGTGGAACCCGCCTTCCCCGGGCCCAACAGTTAGAAGGGCTGGTCTGCTGAGAAGCAGCGGGTGGAAGTCGGGCAGCGGAACGGACAGAGCGGCAGTAGTAGAGGCCGCCTCCCGTAGGCTCCCGCTCGGCCCCGCGGCCGCTGACGCCGGCACCGGGGACCCGCCCACCAGCCGCTGATGGCCCGTCCAGAACGACACTCAAAGCACCGCCTTTTCTGATTGGTCTAATGTGTCCCGCAGTGCCTTATTTAAGTTGTGGTCCGGTTCGCGCCCAGTCATTGTGACGCAGTCCGAGCCTGTACTACATTTCCCGTCAAGCGTTGGAGGCAGAGCGTAACTGCGTCATTGGCGTCTGCTCATCCGGGTCCTCAGGCGGTCCGACCAATCAGCCGCGCGCTAAGGGCGTGTGCCGGGCGCTGATTGGTGAGTTTGGACGGCCGAGCCCTGTTTGAAATCCGTTAACGGCGGCGGCAGAGGCGCCGCGCGTTGTGGCGGCGGCGCTGCTGAGGTGAGTGCGGGGCTCCCGGCCGGACACCCCCGGCCTTGTCCTTCTTTCCCGACCCGCAGCCCTTCCCCATATCTGGTCGTTCGCTGCGGCCGTGGCCACGCGGCTGTTCCCCGGGCCTGCTCCGAGCCTAGATATTGCTAACGGGGCCGCGGGCTCGGCCGAGAAGGGGAAGGCGGCTCTGGCCGCTCCGCCCGTGGCCGGAGCCGCTGTCGCGGTGCCTGGCGGGCGGGCGGGCTCGTAACGGAGCCCCAGGGGCTGATTGCCAGCCCCTCGTTCCCCGGGGCAGCCGAGCCCAGAGGCCCCGGCCGGTGGCGGGAGGGCTCCCTGTCCCCTGGGGGGATGGCGGTACCGGAGCGCCCGGCCTGTGCCTTACGGTGGGGTGGGTGCCCCGGGAGCGAAATAAAGTTCTAAGTCTTTGAACGATCATGAATTGTGATGAAACCCTGTACTTCGCGACAAAAGCTCTGTTACTTCTCAGCCCAAATCCTGCTTCCCAGGAAAAGGAGAGAAGCAAACCAAGCAAAACCTGGCCCAAGTAACAGAAAAAACATTAGGGGAGCTATTTTTATGCGGGGCTTTTTTTAAACTAGAGGACCTTCAACTTAATGTAACAATTAGTTGCGGTTATGCTAGCTAAAAATACTTTACTTTTCCTTGAACATCTATTTTTAGAATGTCCCATCTTCGTGTCTTCTGAAACTTGTGGGATCTTTTTTAGGGAGCACATGCCAGGGTTGTTTATTTTTGGGCACGGAGGCGGGTCTGGCCGCTAGCAGAGAAAAAGCTGTGCCACTGCTTCAAGCCTCCCGTGGTTGTCGGTCGGGGTGGTCTCCGGAGCTCTCGGCTCTCACCTGCAGAGTTAAAGGCTTTGTCTCCCAGTCTGAGCATTAAACGATGGAACAGCAGCGTTCTGGGGGATGGTGAATCCAGCGTTGATTTTGTACTGTAGAAAGGCCTCATTGAACTTTGAGTCAGGAGCATGAGAGAGCAGGGAGAAGCTACAGATCCAGACTGTGTTGTGAGTGTTCATTTAACCCTGCTCAGGGAACAGCAAGGATTAGAGTGACTTTCTGAGGCTGTTGGCATCATGCAGAGGGAGTTCAGGCGATGATTTTGTCGTGGCTGTGGTGACAGGACTGTAGCTGCAGAGAGGCAATTATATCCCTTTCTAATGCTCCAATTTACTTGTTAACCCCTGAAAAGCATCCAGGAACTTTGGATTATTATCCCAATAAAAAGAGCAGAAAACTCTGGGTTGCAGGACAATGAAGAAGCTGCCAGGCTGAATTAAAGCTGCCTGGTTAATGCAGCATCCTGTGTTTAAGTGGCAGCTGGTGTTGAAGCCCAGCAGAAGGCCCTGGAATTGCTGGAGCACATTCCCATGCAGCTGCCTCAGTGCTGGAGGAGCTTCTCTTGCTTATTCCTGGTTGCCTGTCTTGGGTTCTGAGGCATGTGGATCAGCTGGCTTTGTATTTATCTGCTGATGTAACTTAGAATAACCTTGTTGTGTGTCTGTTGTTGTTTATTGTGCTTTCTGATCCTGTTAGGATTTCCCATAAGTAACATCCATAACTTGTGAAGCTCCAGTGCTGTGTTGTGATAAGGTATCATTTCCAGTTCACCAGGGCCTTATCTACATTTCAAGGTGGCGAGAAAGAGCAGATCTCTCTGCTTTCCTTGGGATCCAGACTGGTTTGGGTTAGAAGGGACATTAAAGCTCATCTTGTTCCAAGCCATCATCATTCTGGGCAGAGACACCTTCCACTGGGCCAGCCCTGTCCAGCCTGGCCTTCAACGCTTCCAGAGATGGGGCACCCACAGCTTCTCTGGGCACCCCTTGCCAGAGCCTTACTACCCTTAAGGGTACCCTTCTCCCTACTATCCAACCTAAATCTCTCCTCTTTTAGTTTGAAGCTTGTCCTATCACAACCTTTCTGTGTCCCTATCACTATTCTTCTGTCCTTGCTCCTCTCCCAAACTCCTCCATTCTCTCTCTCTCTGACCTTAATTTCTCATCTTGGAATGCTGATCCTATCTCAAACACCGTGGCCTGAATGACTGGGGGGCTTCTTTGTCTAGGCAGTTTGTGCTGTTGGCACAAAATTCACAGCTACATTGAGACAAGGACACTGAACACATCTGTGATGGAATTGTGTCAGTATTTTAAAGCTAATTTGGATTAGAGTGAGGTGTGAAGTTATTCCAAAATACCTATTGCACTTGCTGTTGGATCAGTCTTATCCTGAGATAGGAATGCTTGTTCCAATTTAGTGTAATCCTTTTTCAAAGCTAACTAATCTAAACCATGCCAAGGCGCTCTCCTGGAACGTGCCAAAGTGTAGTTACTCAAAAGAAACCTGATGTCCAGGGGAGCCCACTGCCTATTCCTCCCTGTGGATATGGCTTTGCTGCTCTGGAGGCACTTTTAGCTCAGTGAGAAAGCAGACTTAGAAAGAAAATGAAGGTTTTAACTAAGAGCTGCTTTATAGAGGAAATTTGGGGTGTTTTTGCAAGCATGAAGATTAGATCCTCCTTTCCTCAGCAGCTCTGCAAACCAGGTGAAAGCTGATCCTGCAGAACGGGGGTGAGGGTTCCCCGTCTGGCTGGCTGCAGACACCCGTGTCGACACAGGAGGTGATGGATGTGGGGGAGAGCAGGGTCAGCCTTTAAATCCACGCCGAGCTGTGTAGGATTACAGCGTGCCTGTAATCAACTTGGGGAAATGCATGCAGTGCCTGCTAATTAGGGAACGTCCCTATTAATGAGGAAAAATCTCCACGCCTCCCTTCTGGGGGATGAATGCCTCTGTGGAGAGAGAGAATTTTGGATTGAGATAAATGTGGTTGTGCTGTCAAAATCACGACCGGGTGTTTTAAAATGCCTGCAGGGAGTGGGCAGCGGGTGTCAGGCTGTGCTTGGCAGAGCCTGTTGGGATTGCAGATGCCTTGTGGTGGGCACAGGAGTGATAAATCACTGGAGCATTCCTGGCTGATCCCTGTCCTAGCCCCTGTCGGTGGGCGGAGGAGCAGGATGCCTCTCAGTGAACTGCTGCTCCACCGTCACTCCTGTTCCAGGCAGGACTTGGAGGATATGTAGGGATTTGAGAAGTGGATGCCATGAGTTCATCTGACTGAAATGGACTTTCAAGAGTTCAGTCACAATAACTTTTATCTCCCTGTTGTCTTTTTGAAGAAACAGAGTATGAAACTGAGGCAGTGATGCAATCCTTTTTCTCACTATTCTTTCTGGGATAAAGGAGAGAGAGAAGGGGTCAGTGATGAGGTCGATGATGAGGGTGGTGACACTGGGGAATATGGACTCTGCACAGTAAAAAGCTGCAAAGTGTAGCAGTGGGCACAAGTAGCTGTGAAACATGATGCCCAGAGCTCTGAGTCTGACTGGAGAGGGTGAGGGGAGAATGCAGATGACGCATTTGATTTTTAAAAAAGTCTAAAGTGTTGACAGAAATTCTATCTTGATTAAGGGCAGTAGGAAAGCATTTGATTCCAGCCGTGTCTCAAGCTCAGTTACAGTTGGTTTTGGCTCCAATTCTTCTGTTTGCCTTCTATGGGCTCTACCTTGACATCTTCCCAGCCGTGTAGCTGGAGCTTCTCTAATGACATTCTTGCCTTTAACTATCACAGCTCTGCTCTGGGGAGCTGGAGGCTCCTCAGTGCACCCATCCTTGGGGGCCCAGTGGTTGTGACCAGCATGGTACCCCCTAAACACTGCTTTGCTTTACTCTTGACCATTTTTGTATTTATTGAGGAACACCATCTGGGTTTTGAACCATGTGTGGTCTGCCTGGACAGATGGTTTAGGGCTGAGGCTCCGTGGGTTCGGAATATGCTGCTTTGGAATTGCTTGGGTTCATAAAAGCAAAGTTCAGGTGATTTCCTTGGGGAGTGTTTTATAACATCCTCGTGGGCTTTGCCTCACAGCTGTTCAAGGCTGCAGAAAAGCACCTTTGCAAGAAGGTTTTGTTATAATTTCAGGGTTTATAACTTTGTCACTGGCTTTATTCCTGTTCCCTTGAGTTTAATATCACCTGTTGACACAGGGACTCCTCTTGCTGTCAGTGCTTCATTAATTAGCTGCAGGGACTGTTTGACATGGGTCACAGTGCTCAGTTTGTTTATAGCCTGGCCAGCCTCGGGCTAGTGCTGTGGAATGCGAGAGGGCCTGACACTGCCCTCCTTCTGACTGTTTGCCCAGTAATAATGTTCTACAGAACCCTCTTCCTGCTTGGAAAATGAATTTGTTCTATAGAAGAGCACCTTTGTATCATTAATTCTTGTTTGTAGCCCTTCAGAGAGAGAGGCTGTGTATTGCAGTTCTCTGGAGTGAATCTCATCAGCTTTGTAAATCCTTTAAGGGTAAGAACTCTTCTTTGTATGTGGTGAGGGAAGGAAGTACAAACCAATCACTCTCTGGAAAAGCTTTATACTTCTTAAAAAATATAATCTTAGCACCTACAGTCCAAAAAAAAAAAATCCCGTCAAAACTTGATCTTCCTGATAGTTTTGAACCTGCAGATGTCAACAGTGGTGAAATATCCTTAGCTTTGCATATCAGCAGTAGAATAAAACTCTGCATTGCTCATGAGGAGTTCTGCCCAAAGGTGTGAAGATGTCCCAATGCCTATCCCTAGAAACTCTGCAGAGGAAGAGAGGTGGGGGACAATTCCACTGATACCCTGTTGTTCTCTAAAAGGCTGTAGCAGTGCAGGCAGAGGACTCCTGGGGACAGTGTGACTGTGAAGATGTCTAAGCCAGAATCCCGTTATTCCTTTGATGTCCCAAACATCTGCATTGATTTTGCAACTCTGAATGAGGATGATGTACACAATGCAGACTCCTGGTTTGGTAAGTTGCTTCCAGCTCCTTGAGTTGTTTCCTCGTTGGATGACACCATGGTGTGATCCTTGTTTTGGAGCTGGCTTCTGTGCCAATTAATCATTATGTTAACTGCTTCATTCATTATGCATGGGGCTTCTTTTATTCTGGTTTTTTGTATTTAAATTTTGTCATCTGTAACTTGATTTTGCTAACCTCATAATGATATTCTGAGGTATTGTTAACAATTCCTAACAGTGTAAGTAGTGAAAGTTTTTCTCTCCTTACAGATGAAAAAGCCAATCTGGAGAATGTTCCTCCTGCAGAAAATCTGGCAGGAGTCTCACACTGCAGCCCTGCTTATTCAAAGCCTGATGTTGTTCTGTCTTCTGTCCCATCAAGAGAAGGAGCAATGAGTAAGCTGGCATGGTGTGGCAGGGAGGGAATAAATTTTATCTGCTTTTCACTGGCAAAATGGAAAGGCCTCTGTCAGGCTTTTATGGGGCCATCTTCATAAACTCTTATCTGCAAGGTCTCATGTGGTTTTACTTGCTGTTGTTCTGTATATGTGTTTATAGATGAGCTGACACTTGCCCCTTTCTCAGGTGAAAGCGATGGTGAAGCAGAATGTGCCCAGAGCAACACGGTCCCTCAGAATATCGTTGGGTCCCTGGCAACCTGGAGAGCTGCTGCCCCTGCAGAGGCCCCGCAGAGGTGAAATATTTGTGTTCAGTTTGTACCATGATTGATGATAGTGTAACTAAGCAGGTCCTTGCTCTCAGGATCTGTAGTTCTAGCTGTTCTTGGGGCATCCTGTGGGGCTGGAGTTCTCCAACATGGAGATCATGTATTGGGACACCTGATCTGCTGGCTAAGCTGGAGGGGCAGTCTCTAGGGTGGAAATGTAATGCAGTGTCTCACATACTTGTCAAATGAGACTCGGCAGCACCAGGAGCTTCTGGAATGTGAGGATATCTGAAACTGAGGTGGCTTATAAAGTTTCTTTGTTTATATTTGCAGAACTCATTCTTGCTATGAATGCAAGGGGCTCTGCATGCTCATATATAGCAAAAAAATGTTTAGTTTATAGATTGTTAAACTTCAATAAATCATGTTGCTTTTGCATTGTTGTGTTAAACATGGTTCATGTGTGGAGTTAGGGGATGTACTGACATAAAAAGTATTAACCAGGTCAGGTGTCTCCTCAGATCTCTGGGAAAACTCACCTCTGCTTTCTGTTCTATTCCAGACCAGGCAGGAAACTGGCTACAAAGCAGGGGAAAACCCAGCAGCGCAAGCAGCCAGGCAGAATCAAGGCAGAGAGAATTGCTAATTCCCTGGATAATAAGGAAGATGTTCCACCCTTGAAGAAAATGAGAATGTACGTCATCCAAGTTCTTTTGTTTAGGGCTGGGAAAAGGGATACAACTGTTTCTTTGGAAAGGGTTTCCACCTGGCTGAGAAGGTTCTTACGGGAAGGTTAGGGGGTGGTGGCTGGAACTGGTTGCTGATACTGGTTTCATGAACAGGAAATGGCTGTAAATGCTGAAGGAATTGCTCTGTGTGGAGGTAGAGATGTGAATGAAAAAAGCACGGGCTTCTTCACCTTCTTACTCAGTGTCTGTCAGCTTTATATTTGTCTGAACTCTTCCATCCGGAAGTCATTAGCCATGGAAGAGTCACAGCTAAAATGTTTCTCAAATTAACTTAACCACTGAAGTATCATATGGTGATAAGCTTGAGGTCAGGAAATTGAAGTGTGATCTTTGAAACACCGCTCTACCTCGATGACCTACAGTATACCTCCCTTCTCCAGAAAAGTTCCAAAAACTCAGTAATTCATCTTCCCTTCTGCAGCTTTAGAGTACCAGGGAAAGCTGGATAGTCTATACCTGGGCCTGGGGTGAGGTAAGGCCAGCCTGGCATACCTTAGACCTCACCAGGTGTTGGGATGTTATGCATGGTGGTCAGAACTGCAGGTGGTCATTTATTTAGAATGCGGTTAATTCAAGGGGTTTGCCCTAACAATGTTTTCTTTTAGTTCTGGTAGCAGAGAGAAGGTGACAGAAGTATCCACAAAGAGCGAGTCCCTGCAGGATCCTGACCTCTCTCCAGGGAGAGGGAAAAGCAAACTGACCATGCCCTCCACGCCAACAATGTTGAAGTACGTGGCTTTCTTGTGACTTGTGTGCTAATCACAGTTGATTTAGGTGACAGTCCTGGCTGAGTGTTTTCAGCTTCAACTTAGCATGTGATGGTATCACATTTAGTAAACACTGGGTCAAGGCAACAATATTATGATGAAATGTACCTCACCAGCTGAACCTGTGCCCAGGAAAGCTTTTGCTTTTCTTTTGAGGAAAAAGTTGTTCTTCCTAATGCATTGAGAATGCACACAGCAAATGAGTCTGCAGAGTAGCAGCTAGCTGTGAGATTTCTTGAACAAACAAAACTCAAGCTGATCTCTTCTAAAGAGAATGTTTTTTTGTTAGAACCATTGATGGTCCTGCAGTGAGATTGAAGATTTTTCCTTGCATTAATATCATGCTAATAACCTGGGATGCAGGAGGGCATAGCTTAGTTTTTAATATGCTTCTGCAGGAGGACCAAACCTTCTGGCAAGCCAAAGAGTACAGAGGAGCAGGAGCTGGAAAAGATGCAGCAGTTGCAGCAGGAGGTTATGGAGCTGCGGAAGAAGAACGAGGAGTCTCTGAAAGCAGCTATTGCTGGAGCAGGTGGGCTCTGCCTGAATTGCAAAATGAAGCTGCATTGGGCTCAGCTGGAGAGTGCTGCACAGAGCTGAGCAAGTACCTTTGAAAACAAGCATTTCAGGCTTTGCAATAAATATTGGGAGCCATTTAATATAGATCAGCCCCTAAACTGCCTGGAAACAGGTGTTGTTTGGGTTATGTCACGTTTTGAAAAGTTAAAGATGAGTTCTCTAAAAACTTACCTAGTTTTGGAAATTAAGTGCTTTTTTTATTTCCACAAATCCTACCCCACAGCAAAAGGCTTCCTGTCCTTACATGTTCTTTTCCTCTAGGACAACCCACGAAGAGACCTGTTGGTCAAGTAACAAAGCCAATTGATTTCCACTTCTGCACGGAGAATAGAATTAAACAGAATGTGGAAAGCCAGCCTGGGAACGAGTACAAGGAGCTGGATTTTGCAGCAGTTCTGAGGAAGCATCCCCCTTCTCCGGTGAGAGCCAGTGTGTTGTCAGCACTCAGCTCACTGATTCTTGCCATCACCTCCCTGCTGCTTGTGCAATGCTTGGGCTGATACCCACAGAGAGGTTACCACAGGAGAGGCAGGTGTTGTGCAAATGTGACTGCAAACTTCCTGTGTGTCTGCGTTGCCACAGGACTCCAAAGAAACCTTGTGGAAAAAGGAGCCCTTTAATGTCAGATTTTCTAGTCATTCCACTTTGTGCTTTAATCTGCTTGATACAGCTTCCCAATATAACTTGTGCATGTTCAGACTGCTAAGACTCATGTTAATGTGAGGTGTTACCTTCTTTCCAGTGAGAGGAAGGGACAGATACTATGCTTCAGTGGGGAAAGAAAATGTCATCAAAGCCTCCTTGCCATACTGACACTGGTTTTCTGTCTCCAGGTGCGAATGCCAAAGGGACCCACTGTCCCCAAACCTTTCAATCTGTCCCAGGGAAACAAAAGAAAACTTGAAGAAACCACAAAAGAGTATGTGTCCTTTGCTGAGCAGGTAGAAGCATTCCAAAAACGCACACCCCCTCGTTACCATTTGAGGAGCCGGAAATCTGATGAAGGTGAGTGTCCTGGCTGTGTCCACAGACATGGTGGTAGAGCAAGAGATGCTTTGACTGCTCTAAGCATACAGCCTGTGTCTTTTGCAGGCCTTGCCATTAACTGCTGGTCTCTGTGACTTGAATTTGTAGGCTCAGTTTCAAAAAAACCAGTGAAGGCTCGGCTCACACACCCCAAAACACCAGTGCTGCGGACAAAGCAGCGCTTGAGACCCGTCACCTGCAAAACTGCTGCAGAGTTAGAAGCAGAGGAAATAGAGAAAATTCAACAGTAAGTAAGGTCTTACTCTAGTCCTCCAGGGGATGATTGTACCACACTGGAAATATTTTTTTAGATACCAAAATGTCACTTCTATGGAATACACTTTTTTTGTCAAAGAATGAGTAGCACACACCATTGAGATTCCTTTAGGTTGTTCATAATTCTTTAGCTCTGATTGTAGGGAAGTGAAATATAAACAATTCATTTTGATGAAAGTGCTCTTAGGAGAGCTGATGTTGGGTTGAGTACAGCTTGTGATGAGTAAAGCAAACTCAATATAGCAATGCAGCCTGCATGCACAACTTGCCTGTAGGCAAAGGTTTGGATTTCTAGGAAAACAATCTATAAGATTTCCCTTATTAATCTGTTTCAAAGGCAAAGGAAGAGTTGCTAACTGGAGCTGCACATTAATGTACAATTGGTGACTGTCTCCCATTGTTCCTGCATAGGTACAAATTCAAAGCTCGAGAACTCAATCACAAAATCTTTGAGGGTGGGCCACTCCTGCCCAAGAAACCCACTGTGAAGGAGCTCACCCAACCCATTGGCTTTCAGTTGGAAATAGAAAAAAGGATTCAGGAGCGTGAGAGTAAGAAGCAGCAGGAGGAAGAACACTTCGAATTCCACTCCAGGCCGTGTCCCAAAAAAATCCTGGAGGATGTTGTGGTAAGAAGTTTAATAACACTCAGGCTTGGGAATTGGACCTCAGGTGGCAGTGAGCTTCAAAATGTTTGTAGCTATGTTGCATTATGTGTGTAATAATCTTAGTAAACAGTGTCTGTCATTAGGTAAGAACCACAGTAGGTACGTCCTGTGCTGTCAGGATGTTTCTCTGAGGTGTTTTCTTGGCATCTGGCTTTGGGTAACTCCTTACTGGCTCTTCTGAACAGGGTGTTCCAGAGAAGAAAGCACTTCCTGTTACAGTCCCCAAGTCTCCAGCCTTCACACTGAGAACCAGGACCCGCAGGTCTAGCAAAGAGGAAGAAAAGGTAACAGTTGTGATGAGGGTGGAGCCTCAGATCTCCTGCAGTGCCTGCTGTGCCTCTGGATGTGGGTGGGATGCTCTGGGGCTGGAAGCCCCTTCCTTCCCTCTTGTGAGCACTTCCTCCAGTGGTTACCTTTGCCTGTGCCATTCACTTCAAGCAATCTGGTTATTGCTAGTCATTTTACAGAGACTGAATTCTCATTAGAAATGAAATAATTTAAATGCTAGGGCACTGATGAGGACTTCTGAGGTGTTGCTGCTATGAATAAAGAAAGTGAACTGCTTAGATTTCTCATCCTGCCCTGTTCTGTCGTGGAAGGCAGATATTACACATGACCTTTCTTCTCCCTGAGGTTGGGAGCAGGATTCTGAAAGCTTCACATCCTTCTTTCTTTCCCTCTTGTCAAGAGGATATTAAATAATTACACTCCTAATCTGGATGACTACCAGAATAGGGAGTGGTTTCACAAAAGGAAGAATTGGGCCTGTGGTTCAGGATGCCAGTAAATTGGTATTTCTTGGATTCCTAATTTTTGCAGTGTCCACTGTTTGTGTGACCCTGCTGTGCCCCTTATTAAAGTAGCTCATTCAAAGCTCTTTGTGGCTTTGCTTGGCAGGAGTTGCAGCCTATACAAAAGTAAAAAAATCAGATCCTAATGCTACTATCCTTTTAGGAAAAAGAGGAGACGACTGTGATCAAAGCTAATCCTGCGCCATATTTTGGAGTGCCCTACAAACCCAAAATCCCCGAGCACAGGCACGTGGAAGTTTGCCCCTTCTCTTTCGATGCCCGGGACAGAGAGAGACAAATACAAAAAGAGAAAAAAATAGAAGAACTACAGAAGGAAGAGGTAAGAATTAAAAGCTACCTTGGATTCCATCCCTTCAGTAAAAAGAGTGTGACAGGATTTGCTGTTGTCTATAAAACTTCCAAGGAAAGGACAAGTAATATTTGAAGTTGTTTATTTCAGGTGCCAAAGTTCAAAGCACTGCCTCTGCCTTTCTTTGACCAAGTTAAACTGCCAGAAAAGAAGGTCAAAACCCCAACTCAGCCTGAACCATTCCATCTGCAAGTGGATGAACGGGGAGCTGCCAAGCTCCAGAGCTGGAAACAGCAGGTAGGATGAAAAAGATAATGGGAATGACCAGACTTAAATCAGCTGGTAGAGTCCTGGTTGACTACAGAAACTGCCCTGAATTGGATCAGTAGCTGAGTTGGAGCAAAGAATTTTTCTGTACTTGGCATGAGACTTGTGCTATGGGTTAAGGATTGGTCAATGGTTTGTTTTTATTTTTCTCACTTTGTGGTAAATGACAGGATTTACCACAACTGTATGAACAGCTGTGGGTTGTTTTCTAAGCAGCAGCTTTGCGCAGCTGAATTCTTTTGCTGAGTATCTCCAGGAGTTTATTGACACATAAATAATATCCTGCTTTTCTCATGTGAAGTCTGTAGTGGACACCTGAAACTTTTTTCAGGCTATGTTTGGCAAAGCAACTGTCAGGCAATAAGAGACACCACTTTTTGGCTTTAATATAATTTTCTATAGAAATTATTTGAAAAGTCAGCATGGCTTTTCCAGTGTAGGGAGTGCTAGTCTGGGTCACAGGGAGATGTCTCTTTCTGCCTGGCACTGGACATGCTCTCTTCTCTTGCAGCTTAAAGAAGACTTGAAAAGGCAGAAAGAGGCAGCTTGTTTTAAAGCTCGTCCCAACACAGTGATGTACCAGGAGCCTTTTGTGCCCAAAAAGGAGCATAAGGTGCTATCAGGTAGAGTTGCAAGTACTTGCTACATGGGCTTGGCTGATAGCTCAGAACTGATGCAATTAGGTGATGTTTTTTCTGGCTGTTGCCTCTTCTTCATCAGCACAGCCAATAATGGCCTGCATTTAATCAACTAATTGCCTAGCAGCTTGTATCCCCTGGGAGCAGGGGGATTTCCTCTCCACCCCCCTGTCCTGCTCCAGCATGGCAGCTGTATTTAGCAACTCTGCTGCAATTGGCAGATGATTGATGTGTGCCAGCTTAGGATAAGGGTACTGAGAATGTGAGGAGCTCCCTGCAGAGACAGCTGGCATTTCTGCAGCACTGTCACTCTTTGCCTCCCGTTTCTAATGAGATGAAGGCATCTACTGCTTGGGTAGACTGAGATTTGTAGAGCATAAAACCAGCCAAAATCTTGTTTGTACTAACAATTGTGTGCTTGCTCCCTCCCATGAGAACACCCATGACGGGGTGACGTCTGCATTAACACTGCTCACGTCTGGGAGTAAAGTTTTCTCTTTTCCTGAAGCCTGGAGGTATCTCCTAACCACCCTTGCCAAGGGGAAGCCCTCCAAAGGGAGGCTTCCATTGACATTAGTACTGCTTTGCTTTACCTGACTCTCTTTGAACCAATGTTATCTCCTCTATTTCTAAACTTAGAGAGCCTTTCTGGTTCTGTAGTTCCTGAAAGCTTTGAGCTGGCAACAGAAAGAAGAGCAAAAGAACGGCAAGAATTTGAAAAGCGATTGGCAGACGCAGAAGCCTTAAGGGAGAAGTACGAGGAGCAGATCAGGCAGCAACAAGAGGAGCGTGAAAAGGAAGAAGTTGCTAAGCTAAGACAAGAAATGGTAAGTGAGCTGTTTCTGATCAAGGGCTGTAAAGTAACCCAAAGGAATGTGGGAATATCCTTACGGAGCTAATGTCACAGTGGAGCTGTGCTAAAACTGCCTTTTCAAGGTTTCCTTTTGCAAACTGATGACTCACTAACTTCACAACTGGTTTAAAAAAACCAAACCTACAAAACTATGCAAACAAAGAAGGCAGCTGTGCTGAAATGGCTGAGCTTTGGAGCTGTACATGTGTAGTTATCATAGCAGAATGATCTTAGTAAAACCAACAACCTCAAAATGTGCTGTGCATTTTCCCACTACCTCACTCCAGTGCCCAGGGTGGTGTGGTGGTCTCAGGCACATGCCTGCCTTCACCTCATCCATAGCTCACCTGCAAATTTCAGTTTCATCATAACTGCAGCCATTTGCTTTGTTTTGCCCGTGCTTATATTTATTTTTTTCACAGGTTCACAAGGCAAACCCAATACGCAAATACCGCAGCGTAGAAGTGAAGCCCAGTGATCAACCACTGACTATGCCAAAGTCTCCCAACTTCTCAGACAGATTCCGATGCTGATGAGCATCCACGTGATGGAGATCCCATCCCTCTCCACTCCCTTGGTAGGAGAGAGGGAGCAGTTGTTTTTCCGTGACTGCTCAGTCAGAACTCCTGTGCTTGGTTCTGTTGTTGTACTGAGTAGTTAAATTCCACCTGAGCCCATGGCATTTCAGCAGTGCCTCCTGGCCTTGCTGTGTATCCAGACCCCATCTTCTCTAGAGACTAAACCAGGTTTTGATATTGCATACAGATATTGTGTACCTAAATAAAAATTCCTAACCTGCTCACTGTCTCTGGCTAGTGGGCTGAAGACATTTCCTGCAGAAGAGTTTTTGGTAAAGAATGACCACACAGCTGTGTGTGTCTAGCAGAGCTGTCTTGTGTTTGTACACTAAATGCTATTTTCAAATGTCTGTTTTTTAGCCTTTTAATCTACATTTAGCTTGAATTGTGTTAAGTGAGGTTCCTTCAAGCCAGTGTAGCGTGGGTCTGGCCTTCTTTGTTGATGTTTAGATGACCACAAATATAAATCTTGCCCACGCTTAAAAGTAGTTCTTTGTATATATTAGAGCATTAAACCATCTTGCTGTTTTATAGCTGAAGTCTTTCTATTTGGGGAACCATTTATCTGGCAAGTGACTTGCTGTGAGCTGCTGCCCCAGCTCCTGCCAGTGCAGGTCTCTTGGCTACAGAGCCATCAGCATCTCTGGCCAGTTTGGGCAGTGAGCAGAGCTAAATATAGCCTAAGTGCTCAAATGTGCTGGAAGACAAAACTGCTGGCATTGTGAAGAGTGGACACATCTAGATTAAAGTTGTAATAATTATTTCTTACTTAGTATTGTGCTGTGATTTCTTACCTTTGTATTTTGCTGAAACACCTGTGAGCAGAGCTGCTTCCTGCTGTGCTGCTTAGAAAGAGAGGGGGGGAAAAGGGGAAATCTAGAATTAATTTGTCCTAATTGGACAAACTTTCTTGTTTGGTTATGGAAAACATTTGCTTTCATTTCCTCTGAACTGGGATACTGTTGAAGAAGTATTCCCAGAGTGTGTAGCTTTTTGTTCAGATTTTTGGGTGGAAAAGAGTTCAAACTTGGTGTTGGACCCCAGCTAAGGGGGTGGTTGGAGGTGCTGTGTAATTCTTGCCAAAGTTTACCAAGCAATTGCTATTTTACTCCTAGACTGAGAGAGGTAACAGTGGAGGAAAGTCCTTAGAGACCTAAATTCCAAGATGAACATTTATTGTACTTGAGGGATGATGTTTCTGCAGAAATTCTCCTAAAAAGTGTGATGCTCAAGAGAAAACATTGCAGAACTGCTGGGGTCTCTATGGGAGTGTTTTGAAGAGCACCAGCCTCAAACTTCAGTGCTGGGATTAAAAGAGGAAAAGCCACCCACACTGAAACACAAGGATTCTTTAAAAAAATTAAAGAGTTTTGTGCAGTTAGTAGCTAAGGAACTGGAGAATGCGAGGCTTAGGGAAGTGTGTTGGCACTAAAAGATTAATGACCCTGTGGCAGTGTGGGTTCTTGGAAATGGAGAGCTCAGATGTGACTCCATTTTGCTCACATCTCAGCTTTTGTTTCCCTTCTCTTGAGGATCTTTGTGTAGCTGTGGCAGAGGTTGGCCCAAAAGCTTGATCTAATCACCCAGTCTGCCTTCAGCCACATTTTTCTGACTTTGCTGATAGTCCTATGAGCAGAGAGTTACAGGACAGCCAGAAAAACTGCTGTCACTGCTGCTGGGACAACTTGCAGGAGTGGCTGGAGCACAAAGGACATGTCAGCATCCTCTTCTCAAAAACAAAAATCTGTGTGGATCTCACCTGTCTGCCTTAACCCCATTTCTGTCATGGTGGAGCTGTTCCTTGTGCTCTGCTACTGGCTGGGCACATCACAGAACCTCAGATGTGCTCTCAGGGAGCTCTTGCTTTTTCCTCGAGTGCCAGCTCTGGAGAAGGCAGCGTGTGGGTAGCAGGAGCAGTAAATATTTATGATGAGTCACGGGGAAGCTGGAATGATGATGAGCTGCTGAAGAATGTGAAGGCATGCAGGATCATGATGATGCTTTGGAACTGGAGCAGCCACCGATCCCTGAAGGATGAAGCAGCTGGATTTCCCTGATGGCCCTACATGGCCTCTTCTGCCTTGAGGAAGGGGTTGTGTGCCTGACAGCTTGGCAGTATTTTTTTCCCCAATGGTATCATTTGGGTCTAATAAAAGACATTACATCTTCCCCCAAAGATGGCCATGTATTCCCCATGCACTGCAAACAGAGGAGGAGCCTCAGGCAGCTGTGCCTCCAAGGGTCTGGGGTGTTTGTCTGAGCTTGGAGTCACCCACCAGGTTCTCACGGGCTGGGGTGTGGGACCTGTTCTCTTAATTAGGAGGGAAGTGGTGACATGGTGGGAAAACTGCTCTAATGTACCAAGTGTACAAATCATATCCTGAAGGAGTTGGATGTTGGAGAGGATGGGATTTGGCCAAGGCTTCAGCAGGGAAATGGTGGTAGGTAGTTTTTCCAGTGCTGGGGAGAACAAATTTACAGGATAGGAGCAAGAGTCTGGGATTTAACTAAGTGCTGTTCCAACATCTCCCTTTAGAGTCAGGGTAGGTTGAGAAACTGATGTAAAATCTATATTCTCCCTGTGGATTTTGCAAAAACATTTTTGTATTCCAGTACTCAAACCCCCATCACCTTTATCTGCGTGCCTTGAGAGCAAGGAGTGGGAGGAGATTAGGAGAGAAGATCGGGGTACAAAATCTTCCTCTGCCCTCTTTCTAGTTGAGCTGTACTTAATTTGTTATCAAGATAATTTGCTGAACACAGACTAGATTTGGAGCTAGAAGGCAACCAATGTTTTCCTGAACTTTCATGATGAGTTGCAAGATCAAATTCTCTGGTGAATAAATTCTTATGAAAAGGTTTGATGATGCTCTCAAATCACAGCTTTGCTTCTCCCTTTTGTCTCCATTGATAAACTTTTTCAGCTGTTTGTGTGGCCTGGCCTGAATCTGGCAAGGACTCCTAGACCTGGGCAGGTCCCGGTGCTCCCTGGTGCTGCTGCTGGTGACCACGTCGCTCTGGATGCTCTTTTGATGATGTTGGGATTTTTCCTTGTCTTTCCCCATCCTCTTGCTGACACCTGTCATGACACGATGGCAGCTCATGGTGGAAGCCCTAGTTCTGATGGAAGCAGTTAAGCCAGACAGCCTGGCTGGTTTGTGTTTCAGCAGCATGGCTGGGATTCAGGTGGGGATGTTGTTCAGCCTGCCCTGCCGCTCGATTTAGCTGGAGTGTCGGGTTTCCCGGGAAAAGGCCGGCGTTGGCCCCGCAGAGCCTCCTTTCCCAGGGTAAACGTAAAGGTTAAAGTGTGCTGCCGCAGTTGTGACAACGGCGTCGCCAGGGAACAGCGTGCTTGAGGCGCTGCCAGATAGCCCCAGGACAGGCTGTTTCCCAGCTGCAGCCAATGTAGGCTCTGGCTTAAGTTCCTGAATGGGAAGGCAGAAAAAAAAAAAAGAAAGAAACCAAACCAAGGCTGAGAAGGCTGGGTGGTGGCTGGTTTGCAGAGCCCCAGAGCACTGTGCTGCTCCTTGGCTGTGTGGTTTTGGACCAAGGCATCCAAAATCCTCGGATGCAAGAGATACTGCCCTTCAATTCAACAATTCCTTCTTCCCAAAGGTCTGATTTCAGCTTATTTCTCTCTGCCCACAAATGAATTTTATCTGTGATAATGATAAACCATGGTCACCCATTGCCTTTGGAGTATCATGGCTCCTCAGTACCTGCACCCAGGGCTTTGCTTCCTCACCTTGTCCCAAGGATTTGTGGCCAGACCAGCCTTGCTCCCAGGGAGCGTGGAAGATTGCAGGCATCCCAGGAAGGCTGGCTGGTGTCCAGGTGTTTGCTCCTGCTCTCCTTGGAGAATTTTATCCCAGTGTCCACCACACCAAGAGCTCTAAGGGGGCTGTGGGGCACGGTTCTGGCTCATGGGCTCCTGCCTCATGCCTGGGCATGGATGTGCTCCTTCCACCTGGGGTTTACAGGAGGGTGCAGAGCTGAAGGCTGGCGGAGTGGTGGCAGTATGTGCCTGAAGTGACACTGGTGGCCTCCAGGTCCCTGGCAGCCCTCGAGTGGAGGAGGGGAGAGGCAATTCCAAACTGTATGGTGGCGATGACAGTAGATGGGCAGAGTCCCTGCTGGCCAGGCACAGCATCTGACCAGTTATTCCTGACTGTGGCCCACAGAGGCCAAGCTGGGGGACTCCCACTCATCACCACTCCTGTGCCAGGACTGGGCAGTGTGTGTGTCAGTGTCACCAAGAACTGTGGCTGCTGGTGATGCTCCAACCTCTGCTTGTACACAACTGCATCAGCACATCAGTGAGTTGGAGCTGTGTGCCTTCTACTGCATTATCCCTGCTGGTCCTTATCACATTCTGGGTCCTGCTGTAGAATGGAAAGGAGCCAGCCTTGCTGAAGCTCTAAATCCCAGCTGTGAAGGCTGGAGTGGGAGAGCTCCAGATCTGCTCAGGAATCCCAGCTGTGTCCCACTGGACAAGTGTTGCTCTTCCATTGAGTTGTTGGTGGGTGCTTCAGGCCAGGCATCAGATGGGACAGCAGCACGTCAAGGATAGAGGAAAAGCTGTGCTCCCATTCTGGTTTGTCTCGATTTCAATGCCACATGTGAACCACTGGCAAAGCCTGACCCCAGGCCATGGCACACAGATGCTGGTGGCTCACTGGGATTTGTCAATGTGGAGCAACAGCATTGCCTGAGCAGTGTTGGTCCTACTAAGAGGTGCTGCAGGCACAGTAAGCTTTGCTCTTGGGGGACTGCTGCTGCTTGTTGGTGGCATTGACTCAGCTCCATTGTGGCTGATATTGGCCAGGGCAGCCTCCCCACCTCCTTTGCTGCTGTAGCCTCCAGCTCTGCCCCCTGCTTTCTCCTTAGTTTAAACCTTTTTAAAGTTTAAACTAAGGAGAAAGCAAAGGAAGGTTTAAGCAGCTGGGTTTGGTGTCTGGCAGGACCTGGAGCTCTGTGTGACTGTGTGGTGGGGAGTTTTGAGGCAGGATCAGGCTGGCAGCTGGCAGGGGCTGAGGCTGGAGGAGCCCAGGGTAACCTCAGCCTCCCTGGGGGCACCTGGCCAGCCGAGGCCTGGGGAGAGTCCCACTCCTCCAGCAAACACCAGGATTCAGCCCCACAGTGCCTGAGGTGTGTCCTGGGGTGCAGCACCCCAGAAGGAGCTGATAATGCCTGTGCAGCACCCATACACACAGCTCAACCTCTCTGGAGCCTCCAGCTCCTCTTTCTTCCCTTGTTTCCCAAAACACTCGATTTTGCAGAAAATAAGTCTTGCAACTGGTTCTTAGGGAAGGCTGCAGCCGCTGGCCAGGGCCCAGTTCCCAGCTGCTGTCCCTTTCATCAAAGCCCAGTGACAGTGCCCAGAGGTGCCACATCATACCCACATATCGCAGGGTCCTTTGGAGCTGCTCTCCCAAAGGGCCAGTGCCAGTGGGCAGAGCTGGCCACAGCAGCACAGGGACCAGCACCATCACCAGCTGCTCCTGGCCACCATCCCTGTGGGTTGGCAGTGATCACCCTGTGTCACCTGTGGGCACCTTGGAGTGCCTTAGCCATCTGGACCATGTCCAGCTCACCCAGACCACCCCCCATGGGATGGTTTTGGGGTGCCACTGTGTCCAGTGCCAGCCCTCCCTGTGGTGCTGTGCTGGAGCAGGAGGCAAGTCCGTCCCTGTCCCCTGCCCCTTGTCTGCGTGTCCCCAGCCCACGGGGGACAGGCGAGAGTGGCGTGTCCTTTGAACGGGCTCCAGCAGTAACAGGTGCTGGGAAAGGCGAAGTGGGCCGGCTCCCGCCGCTGTAAGGGATCCTCCTCTGCCCGCACTAATCCGGCTCCGTTACACCCGGGATAGAAGAGGCTGCTCCCTCCGCCGCTGCCACAGTGCGGATGCTGCCTCCCTGACCGCCCGCTGCACCAGGACCCAGGTAATGGGGCCGGGGGGTCTCCATGGCTTCTGACTCGGGGTGTGGTGGTGGTGGGGGGGGGGTCCTGTGGATAGTGGAGCCCCCAGCGCTGGGAAGAAAACCTCCAACCCCAGGGGCTTCCTGTGCTGAGCTGTGGGATGTAGGAACGCTCGTCCAGGGGCTGCTCTGCTGCACCTCCTGTTCCAGTAGAGCAGCAAGCAACTTCCCCGTTACCAGCACGGTCGCTGGTGGGTTTATTCTGGGGGTGGGCTCTCCTGGGCTCTGAGTGGCTGCATAGGGGGTGTTTGGGGACAGGGTGAGGAAAGATGACCGGGTACAGGAGGGCAGTGGAGCCCAGGGCAGAACGGGGATTTGGGGATCAGGTGCTGGGCTGGAGCCCAATGCAGGTACAGGGCACCAAGAGGTCCCTTTGGCAGAGCTGGCAGAGCTGGCTACCCCTGGCAGGGGGACGAGCAGCGCTGGCGGCTGCAGTGTGCAGGGTCTGTGCGGCCCCTGAGCAGACCTCAGGGGTTTGTCTGCACGGCTGGACCCGCTGTGTGCTTCATGGGGAGCGATGGTGGGAGCCGGGAACACTCACCTCTCCTGATCCCCACTGCCAGCCCGGGGCCAGAGCCGCTGTCTCCTGCCCGGCCACGGTGGGATGTGGCCTTAAGCTGTCGCCCTGGCCGCGCCGCGCTGGCTGTTTGCACGTCGGAGGCCCCGGGCACCCGGTGACAGGTGCCGGGGTCAGGCCATCGATCAGTCACCGCGGGGCAGATATCGGGGCACAATGGGACGGTGCCGGGACTGGTGGCCACGTGGGGTCCCTGGCTCGTCGCCACCAGCCCGGGAGCCGCCGGCCGGGCGGCGGGGGCACAGTTCCCGGCTGGATGGCAGCAGCTCATCCCTGCAGGAGCACAGCCTCTGCCCGAGTCCCGCCGTCCCTTCTGCAGGGTGCCGGGTCCGGCGAGCCCTCAGCTGCCGCTTTCTCTCCCGCAGGAGTCTCGCCGAGCCGGGAGCACCGCGGGGCAGCCGCCTCCTGCCCGGAGTGTCCCATGGAGCAGGGGGGAGGCGCGGATGGGGCTGGCGGCACGGCCCCCCCCGAAGCCGAGGGCAGCGCGGCACCTGCAGCTCCCCAAGGGGGGACAGTGCCCGCCGCCACCGCGGCACAGGACAAAGGCACGGATGAGCCTGGAGGAGAGAAGACAGAGCCGGAGCAGGAGACAGCTCTGGATGCTCCAGAGCCCCAGGATGGACGGGAAGCAGCTCCAGGAGAGGAGGCTTTGGCCGTGCAGCACGATGGAGGGCAGGCAGCATCCGATGGAGGACAGGCAGCATCTGATGAAGGGCAGGCAGCATCTGATGAAGGGCAGGCAGCATCCACCGGGCAGAAGGTGCCACCTGCCACCGAGGCCCAGGGTGTAGGGAAGGATGAGAAAGATAAGCTTGGGAATAAGAAAGCTCCAGCTGTAGGAGAGCTCAAAGGAGGAAAAGCTTCAGCTGCTGCAAAGGCTAAGGATGGAGGGAAGGATGAGCCCAAGGAGGGGAAGGGCCTGGCTGTAACTGAGGCACAGGATGGAGGAAAGGACAAGCCCAAGAAAGAGGAAGCACCTGGTGGGTCAGGGGCTGAGAGTGATGGAAAAGTAGAGTCCACTGAGGAGAAGGCTCTGGCTGCAGCAAACTCTGAAGGAGGGAAGGCAAAACCCATGGAGGAGACAGCCTTGGCTGCAGTACAGGCCCAGGATGGAGGCAAAGGAGAGCCTGCAAAGGAGAAAATCACAGGGGTTGTGAAACAGGAGGTCCCAGACACTGCTAAAGCTCTGGATGAAGGGAAGCAAGATGCAAAGGCAGAGCAAGTCCCAGCTGATACGAAGCCTGCAAAGGACAAAACCACGGCTGCTGCGAAGGAGAAGGCCCCAAATGCTGCAAAGGCTCAGAGTGGGGAGAATAAAGTGGTAAAGGCAGAAAAAGCCTCAACAGTTAAAAAGGCTTCGGACAGAGGGAAAGAGGAGCCCACAAAGGAGAAGGCTCCAGCTCCAGTGAAGGAGAAAACCCCAGCTCCAGTGAAGGAGAAAACCCCAGCTCCAATGCAGGAGAAAACCCCAGCTCCAGTGAAGGAGAAGGCTCCAGCTCCAGTGAAGGAGAAAACTCCAGCTCCAGTGAAGGAGAAAACCCCAGCTCCAATGCAGGAGAAAACCCCAGCTCCAGTGAAGGAGAAAACTCCAGCTCCAATGCAGGAGAAAACCCCAGCTCCAGTGAAGGAGAAAACCCCAGCTCCAGTGAAGGAGAAAACCCCAGCTCCAGTGAAGGAGAAAACCCCAGCTCCAGTGAAGGAGAAAGCCATAACTCCTGCAAAGGAGAAAGGCCCAGATGCTGCTAAGACTCAGGATGGAGAGAAAGCAGCAGCAAAGGCAGAGGAAACACCAGCTGAAAAAGTGGCTCAAAGTGGAGGCAAAAAAGAGCCTGCAAAGGAGAAGTCTCCAGCAGCTGTGAAGGTGCAGGATGGAGGGAAGAAAACTGCAAAGGTGGAAAAATCCACAGCTGCATCAAAGGCTGGGGATGAAGGGAAAGATCCTAAAATGGAGAAGGTCCCAGCTACTGCAAAGGCTCAGGATGGAGGGAAGAAAGCTGCCGAGGTGAAGCCTCCCACACCTGGAGCAGAGGCTGGGGATGAAGGGAAAGATCCTAAAAAGGAGAAGGTCCCAGCTACTGCAAAGGCTCAGGATGGAGGGAAGAAAGCTGCAGAGGTGAAGCCTCCCACACCTGGAGCAGAGGCTGGGGATGGGGCTGCAGAGCCCGTGGAGGCAGCAGCCATGGCTGTGGTGAAGGCTCAGGGTGAAGGGGAGGAAGTGTCCAAGGGGACAGAGGGACAGCCATCAACGACCCCCGAGCCCCCACGCCCAGCTCTGCTGCAGAGCCTGAGCTGCCCAGCTGCCTGCCACAGGTACCCACACCCTGCTGGGATGGGGGGATCCCCCTCACTGCTCCAGGCAGCCCTGGGTCTCTGGATGCTGGGCTTGGGAGCTGCTGGCTGGGCTCTGCTCACCTTCCACTCCTGCTTCCAGGGAGGCGCAGCCCTGGGCAGAGATGGAGACAATAGAAGAGGAGACCATAATGGTGGAGCCAAAAGAGGGTCGGACAGAGCCTGGCTCTGGCCCACCAGCCCTGGGGGACCTGCAGCCCCTGGAACCCCGTGGCACCCCTCAGGAGAGGACATTGCCCAGTGCCACTGGGCAGCCCCCGGATCCTGCTGGGGTGGCAGAGCAGCCTGGACCTGTGGTGCAGCCAACTTTGACAGAGGGAAACCCACCCCAGAGCCCCTACCTGACCCCTGATTTTGGGAAGGAAGATGCTTTTGAAATATTGGGTAAGGTCTTTTCCTTATTCCCCAGAGCTCTGTGGAGTGACAGCCAGGGAACCCCATGGCCCTGCCTGCTGTCCTCCATGCTGCCAGCTCCTGTCCTTGGCTTGTCACCTGCCTGGTGGCCTCTGAGCTCCCCTTTCACTGTAAACAGGGCTAAATACATCACATCCCTTCCTGGCCTGCTCTGGCCACACTGACTGTGAGGAAGAGCCTGGGGACAGTGACTGGCTGGTGGCAGGGGACAGTATGTCTTCATATCCTGCACCACTGTCCTTGTAGGGATGGCAGAGCTTGAGGCCAGTGGGTGCTTGTGTGGATCCCTGTGAGGCTGAGTCCTGCTGGGTCCACCTGGGAAAGGGTGGCTCAGGAATGTGTGCATGGGCAGCCCCATGAGTGGGATCTGTCCTGGGAGGGTGAGCAGGAGGTGGTGGCATGTAGGGAGTGGCATGGAGAGGGTAACAGACAACAACATGGCCTGGAAAGGGAAAATGTGACATGTAGGTTGGTGGGGGTGGCTGTCATGAAGTGAGGTGGGTGCTATGCATTGGGATGGGTCCCATGGAACAGAGTGGCATGTGCTGTGGTGCAGGGTTCCATGGAGCAGGGTTAGTGCCATGCAGCAAGGCAATGCTATGGGCAGTAGCGAGGGACCCCTCAGGGGTTGCTGCCTCACCCAGTGCAGCCCCAGCCAGGAACCTCTGGCTCACAGCCCAGCACTCAGTACCTGGCCCCATCCTGCACCCACAGGCTTGGCTGGGTGCCTGTCTTCACTCCACACCAGGGAAGCCCTGGGTACCCAGAAGTGGGGTCCCCTGGACAGCAGATTCCCTTCTCACCTCATCCTTTGTCTCTGGGCAGACGATGTCCCTCCGCCGCCAGCGCCCTTTCCTCACCGCACCGTCACCCTGCGTTCCGCCAGTGTCAGCTCCCAGTTCAGCCTCAACTCCAAGGACATCCTGGGGGGGTAAGGAGGGGTCCCAGTGCTTCTCCTGGCACTGGCCCCAGCTGCTCTCCAGCCTTGGGCAGTGGCTTTGAGTCAGTGGGACTCCTCTGGTCATGATGGGTGGGTGCCTCGGGCAGTGCAGAGCAGCACCACAGTGCAGTGTGAGGTGCCTGGGTGGCTGATGGTGTGGGCACTTCTCCCTCTCTCTCTTCCTCCTTCCCTTCATAGGGGCAAGTTTGGTGAAGTTCACACGTGCACAGAGAAGGAGACAGGGCTCAAGCTGGCAGCCAAAGTGATCCGGAAGCAGGGAGCAAAGGACAAGGTCTGAACGATGCCGGGCAGGTGGTGGCAGTGTTACACTCTGTGTGCCTCTGGTGTGGGGACAGAGCCTGTCCCACTGCCACAGCCAGGGCTGACACCCCATGGCTCCTTCTGCAGGAGATGGTGCTGCTGGAGATCGACGTGATGAACCAGCTGAACCACCACAATCTCATCCAGCTCTACGATGCCATCGAAACACCCCGGGAGATCATTCTCTTCATGGAATTGTGAGTGCCTGTGCCTACCCTGGGGCCGTCCAGCCCCAAAATGCTACATCCCACCCTCTCTCTGCTCAGCACCTCCATGGTGGAGCTGGGCCACACTCCTCAGGAGGGCAAGGAGCTCTACAGGAGGATGGCTTGGGGCAGGGAGTCCCCCCAAAGTGACTCCATGGTCCATCCCCATGCAGTGTGGAGGGAGGTGAGCTCTTTGAACGGATCATTGACGATGACTACCACCTGACGGAGGTGGACTGCATGGTGTTCGTCCGGCAGATCTGCGAGGGCATCCGCTTCATGCACCACATGTGTGTCCTCCACCTCGACCTCAAGGTGCGGGGCTGGGGGCTGACAATGACAGGGCCAAGGGTGACAGCAGGACACTGGCTGTGGGAGTGATGCCTGTCAGCATTGCTCTGGTGTGGGTCAGCTGCAGGACCTGTGGGCTGCTGGATCTGTGCAGTGGGGATGTCCCCTCTTGGTGGTGGGGCAATGGTCACCCTGTTCCCACAGCCTGAGAACATCCTCTGCGTCTCTGCCACCGGGCACATGGTGAAGATCATTGACTTTGGGCTGGCTCGAAGGTGAGGTTTTCTTTCTCCTCCCTGTTCCCCTTCCACCCTTCAACCCTGTGTGTCTTTGGGTTCCTGGAGCTCCAGGACCTGCTCTAGGCCATTGCTTTGGCCACAGCATTCCCTGACTAGCTGGGGAAGGGCAGCATCTGTTGAGAGCGGGGCAGTGGTTTGGGGGAGCAGTCTGTCCCCTTTCTGCTGACTTGCACCCCTTCTTGGCTGCAGGTACAATCCCAGTGAGAAGCTGAAAGTGAACTTTGGCACCCCTGAATTCCTCTCCCCTGAGGTGGTCAACTACGAGCAGGTCTCCTACTCCACAGACATGTGGAGCATGGGCGTCATCACCTACATGCTGTACGTCAGGGCTGGGTGGGGGCTGCCAGTGCCACGCTGGGGAGCTGTGGGCACAGCAGAGTTGTCCTCAGGCACCTGGCTGCTTGGTGGCAAGTGGGGGCTCCTGGATGGAGAGATGGCTGTGTGGGGCTGGGGGGCAGTAAGAGGCTCAGCCAGGCTGCAGGCAGGAGCACAGGACGGTGGCAGAACATCCCTGGAACATCCCTGGCCAGGCTGGCTCTCTTCCGGGGGTCTTGGGAGGTGCTGAAGCCTGAGAGCAGCTGACTCCTCACTTCCCTGCACCCCCAGGCTCAGCGGCCTCTCCCCCTTCCTGGGTGACGATGACACCGAGACACTCAACAACGTCCTGGCTGCCAACTGGTACTTTGATGAGGAGACCTTTGAGAGTGTCTCCAGTGAGGCCAAGGACTTTGTCTCCAACCTCATCATCAAGGATAAGAGGTGTGAGGCTGGCAGTGGCCATGGGGTCCTGGGATGGGCATCCCCAGAGCTGGCCTGGGTACCACATGCTGCCTCTTCACCAGGGCCAACAGCATCCCCTGGGTCCAGCACTGAGTTAACCCCATGGGGCTCTGCCCCACTCTGATTGTCCCCAACAGAGCCCTGTATCCCTGCAGGGACACCTGTCCCAAGCAGGGTGTGCTGGACCCCTCAGAGTCCCGCCCAGCCCCACCAGTCCCTGGGCACATCCCTCCATCTGGTTCTTCCCTGCAGGGTTATGGGGTTTGGGGGCTCTGGAGTGGCTGGAGAAGGGGGTGGTTGGGGATGAGGGGCTTGAGCAGGTTTGATGTGGGCTCCTCTTTCTCCCAGTGCCCGGATGAGTGCTGACCAGTGCCTGCAGCATCCCTGGCTCAATAATCTGGCAGAAAAGGCCAAACGCTCCAACCGACGGCTCAAGTCCCAACTGCTGCTCAAGAAATACGTCATGAGGCGGCGCTGGAAGGTGCGGGCTCTGGCGAGGGCATGAGGGTCAGCAGCTTCTGAGGGAGCTGGGAGGGAGCTGCCAGACTCTGCCTGTCCTGGTGGATGGCATCTGGAGCATGGAGAATGGCTCTGTCTCGCTGTGCTGCTGGCAGCTGGGACACAGGGCTGGGGACCCTCGAGCTGGATGCCCCTGAGGTAACTCCCCCATCAAGCACAGGTTTCTTTGTGGTGGTTATTCCTGAGCCAATCCCAAGAGCAGCTTTTAGGGGCAGGAGAAGTGTCAGGCCCCAGAGCTGGGTCTGGCTCAATCCTCAGTGCCACGGCCCTTGCCAGAGGATGAAAATCTTTCCTCTTCCCTTTCACAGAAAAATTTCATCGGGGTGTGTGCTGCCAACCGCTTCAGGAAGATCACGAGCTCGGGGTCCCTGACAGCTCTGGGCATCTGAGCCCAGCTCGGGTTCCCAGGGGAGCCGAGGCCAGAAAGGAACCACTTGAGAGGGGCCCCCACCATTGTGGAGCAGCTCTGTGGGGCGGGTCCCACCGCGCTCAGGACCATTATCACTGCTAGGAATGCTCGCAGTGGCCTTGAGGCTCCGGAGGCTCCAGCCCGCCTCACTCACTCCCACCGAGCCGCTGCTCCTGCCGGGATTTCCTCATTCTGTGAGGCTGCTCCGGAGTGAAGGTTTCTGATCTCATCTCTGGCCCTGGCCCGGCTGCGTGATGCCCGACCTGCAGCGTCTGTGCTCTGCTCACGCTTCCTTCTCGTGCCCTCGGAGGAGAAAGGGCATTCCGGTGTGATCCCGCTGCCTCGGCCACCTGATGTTTGCTGCTTTGGACTCAAAAAGCGCCCTCTGTGCCTGTAAATGCCGCAGCCCTGCCTGCCTTCGCTGCCGCTGTGCCCTGCACTGCCCGACCTCCCTTCCCAGCTCGGTGGCTCGGCGATGATGCTGGAGGGCACCGCGGACCCTCTCCCTGGTGCTTTGACGCCGGAGCCGAGGCTCAGGCACCTCCTCCCGGCCAGCTGGGCATGTGGGAGCGGAGCTGGCCCCGAGCTGCGGCTCGCACAGGAAGGGAGGAAGCAGCAAGCACGCTTCCAGCGGCGTCCCCAGCTGGGAGCCAACGAGGAAAGAAGGAGGCTTTGTGTTCCTCCTGCCCTCCCTGCCCTTCGGTTCTGCCAGCGGGGGAAAAACACAACCTCTGCTTCACCCGTCCCCGGCAGAGCGCGATGAGCGAGGCGGGATAATGCAGAGCAGCTGGTCCGCGCTCCGGCCGGCACCGCTCACCGACCACCAACACACCGGAACTGCTCCGCCGGGGCCGCCACATCCCCGCCCTGCGCGGGGCTCCGGGACCCGCTGGGACCGGGAGAGGGGTGCTGCTGCAGCTCCCGCGCCTTGTCCCCATCCCCGTCCCCGTCCTCTCTGCCTGCGCCCCTCGGGCATCCCCTGGGATTTGCATCGTCCAGCCTTGCCCACTGCAGGAGGGGATGGGAGGTTGGCCAGAGGTCCCCCAGCTTTGGTTTTTGCCATGGCTGAGCCCCCCACAAGCCGAGGCTGTGTGTTTGCTCTGGAGCTGCCTCTGCCCTCTGTGCCTGCTGGAAAAACATTGGGGAGGGACACAGGGACACGTTGCCCCTCAGCTCCACACTGGCTGCAGCAGGGGAAGGGGCTTCAGGCTTGTGCTCACCAGGCAGGACCCATGGCTGGTGGGACCCTGCCTCATAATGGAGCCCTCCAAAGCACTTGCTGTCTTGTAAATAAATGTACAGGTCTGCCCACAGCCCACACCTGCCACTCCGGGGGCTGGGGAGGCCCTACTCCCACCTATGGGGCCTGACAGTAGCGGGATAAGTGAGATGAGGATGGGAAGCAGAATCTCATCTCTGTGGTAGAGGGAATGGGTCTGGGCTGTGCTGTGGACAGGGACCACCTGGTACGTCCTGGGCAGGGCTGTGCAGGCATAATGCCAAGGGTGTCTGGGCTACACACCCAACAGCTCTGAACACCCCAGGGGCTGGGGGAAGTGGCTGACTGGATGGGTGGATGGATCAGCTGTCAGTCAGACAGACGTGTCCTCACATCTTCAGCATCTGCCCATATGGGGTGGGATGCCCAGGCAAGGGCTGGTGAGTCCTGGTGCCCCTTTGCCCAGGGGAGCTACGGCTGGCCCTGCAGTGGTTAAGGCTGCCAGAGCCCGGGCTCCAGCCCCGCCGCAGGCGTCCCTCCCAGCCGCTTCCTGCCGGCAGCCTTTGACCGGTTCCTGTCGGTGACCACCCCACAGGCCTGGACGCCAGCACAGCCCCATCTGGTTTGAGTTACGCTCCACGGCGGTGACGTCTCCTTCCTGTCTGGCCCCAGGAGCTGAGCATCGCCCCGGTCCCGGCCCTGGCCCCGGACGGCCACAGGGGCTGCAGGGTCCTGCTCTGGGGTGGCCACGGGGCTTCCAGATGGACCATCAGCCCCGGACATTCCTGGCACTCTGAGCTGCTGTAGGGGATCAGATGCTGAGCACAGCCCTGTGTGTGCATGTCTGGATGCACAGACACCAGCACATCCCAGGGTGGGGGACTCCTACCCCACAGCCTCGTTTGGTTTCTCCAGCCCCCTCCTTCCTACCCTGGGACCCTACAGAGACACACACTGGGGCCGGATGAGTGGGGCCACAGGGCTGACACCCATGGAAGTAGCTGTGATCCCATCCTGTGTTCCCAGCCAACAGAGCTCATGAACCCCTGAAGCTGCTTGAGGTGGACTGGTCCCACTGACCACAACAGCCAGGTCCATCCCTTGTGTGTGGGGTCCTCATCACCCCCACAGATGCACGGTGCAGTCTGGATGTGCACACGTGTGTCCTCAGCATCCATCCCCGGAGCCCGCAGCAGCACACATTCCCCATGCACCCTGCTGCTGTGGCACCCACCCTGCCTGCAGAAACAAGGATCCCCGCAGGCAGTGCAGGGAGGGAAAGGGAGCGGGCAGAGCTCCGGCACCGGCACCTGGCAGCACCGCCGGCAGCGGCAGCAGGTTGGCCCCGTGACCGGGTGCAGCAAGTCCCGGCCGCGGCACGGCCCAGGATGGGAGCGGGCGAGTGGGCGGGGGATCAGGCCACCCACAGCGAGCAGGAGGGAGCCAGGGAGGAGGCAGAGCTGGGAGAACAGCGGGTCCATGACCGGCAGCCGGGGTGAGGGCGGGAAAGGGGAGCGCTGGGACAGGCACGGCTCTGGTCTGCCCTCCCGGGCAGTGCGGGCTGTGCAGGACAGGAGTGCCCATCCCCGGCGGCTCTGCAGATTGCGGGGACTGGGGATGCGCCACTGCTCCCAGCACAGGGACCCCATCCCGGGCACAGCGTGGGGCCGGGGCCGTGTGTTCCCAGCCGGGGCGGGCGATGGGCCCGGCCACGCTCCGTGGGAACCAGACGGCCCCTGGGCACGGCTGCGGCGCTCGTTTCCTCCCGCGCCCCCGGGGACCGTGGAAGGAGGGGGCTGAGGTCAGCCGCGCTCGCCGCCGGCCGCTCCGGAGACGCCAGCATGATGTAGGCGCTCAAATATTGTTTTCCACTGGGTAAGGGAAAAAAAAAGGGAGAAAAGAGAGGCCCAGGGCTGAGTGGCGGTCCCCGATGATGAAGGGCGGCCCCCCTGCCCTGCCCGGGGCTGGGACGCAGCCATGGCCCAGCAGCAGCCGTCTGGGGGCTGATAACAGAGCTGACGCGGCCCTCCCGGTCCCTGAGTGACGGCAGCATTCCTCCGTGCCAGCACCGCCCCCGCAGAGACCCCCGAGACTGGCCAAACTGGAGTCCCCCGGCCTTGGGGAGCTGGGGGAACTTTGATATAAGTTTGGTCCCCACATCAGCACGGAGAGCCCCTGCCAGCCCTGTCTGTCCTGAGGCGGGCTGTGCCATGGGGTCTGTGTGTTTGTGCTCCTGGGGTTGGCAGGATGGGGGGCACAAGCACAGCCCTTCACTTTGCCGGCATCACTCTGGCCCCACTCCAGTGCTCAGAGGCCCCACTGCAGTGCTCGGGTGTCCCAGTGCTGTGTGGGAAGGGGCTGGTGGTCAGGTCCCATCCTGGGGCTGTGTGGGGACCCTGCCCACTCCAGTGTCCCCCAGCCTGGCCAGTTGGGGCATATCCCTGTGCCCAGCCCAGTGTCAACAGCGGTGACTCAGCCGGTGCCTCTTCACTGGCAGCCACCCTGCATGATTCAGGTCAGAGGAATCCACTTTCCTGGCTGTTCCCATCAGAGCTGCAGCCCCTGGCACAGCCCATCTTTGGGGCTGCCCTGGTCTCGGAGCCTGCAGGGACTAGCTGGAATCCCAGCCAGGCACTGACACAGCCACAAGCAAGGACAGAGAGGGGAGGGAGCCCTGTCCCCCCCACAGCAGAGCCTCCACACTGTGCCACAACCCCTGGTGCCTCCCCGCAGTCTGTCTGGGGCAACCTGGGTCCATTTGCAGGGCCACACACTGAGGCTGGTGCCACTTGTGCCCTGTGTGGCATCCTGTGCAAAACCAGGAACTTGGAGGGGTCCCAGGCACAGGGAGGTGACAGTGGGGTTCTGCTGGGGGATAATTTCTGTTGCAGCACATCCCCCTGACCCCCAGGGACAAAGTTCCCTTGCACTACCATGGGATGGTGCTTCAGGGGCTCCCAGCCCCACATTATGGCAGGACCTTATCCCCAGCATCTCCCTGGGACACAGGACCTGTGTGTAGGTGCCCTGGCCCAGGCCATGCCCCATCCCCACATGGCCTCACCATCCACTCAGCGGTCACTAATGAAGGGACTGCTGGGGATGGAGGCTGTGCCAGGTGGCACCTGTGTCCCTCAGCCAGCACCTGAGCAGGGGCTGAGGGTCCCCAGCTTGCCCCTGCCCACTGCCCACCTCGGATGGGGCACAGAGACCACAGAGGCAGCGTTGGGGAACTTGCTTTATTAGGTGCTGGGTTGTCCCGGGCTGGGTTGTCCCTCACTCGAAGAAGAACATGCCGGGTGTCCGGTAGAGGCAGGGGGGCAGCCCCAGGGGGTAACCATTCCCCCCCTGCAGTGGGATCGTGGTCCCCGGCCCCCATGGCTCCTTCTGCTCACCTGCCCGTGGCCCCACGGCCCCGAAGGGCGGCTGGCGGGGGGCACTGGAGGCCGGGGGCGCTGCGGCCAGGAGATGCTCCAGCGCGGTGCCGCAGGGCCGCTCCTTCATGCAGAAGCTCAGCGCCTGCACCCGGCACTGGTATCTGCTGCCCAGCGCCTCGGGGCCCGGCCGGCTGAAGGAGCCGAACACGGGCAGGTGGGGCTGCGTGTAGCCCTCTCCCTCCAGGAAGCAGGATGGGGGAGGCTTGCCCGTGCCGAGGAGGTTGCCAGGAAATGCAGGTGGCACCTGCCCGAAGGGCTGACACGGCCCCAGAGTAGGGGCAGCCAGCTCCTTGCCCTCCAGCTGCCCTGGGGGCGTGTCTGGGGTGACCGGCGAGTCCTGCGGGGGGTCCCTGTGCTGGGTGGGCAGCAGGGCGGGCAGCAGGGCAGGGTGCTGGTGCTGGGCCGGGCGCTCGCCGGGCAATGGGTACTGACCTGGCCGGGGCAGCTGCAGCGCCGCCGGGAGCCCCCCGAAGACAGTCTCCTTGGGCGGGCGGCTCTCGGGGGCCGCGAAGAACGGCCCCTTGGGCTGTGGCATGTCCTGCAGGTACAGGCAGGGCTGCCTGGCCTTGGGCGGCTGACGCCGGGCACAGGGCTCAGCGCACCCTGGCGCCCCGGCAGCCTCGGACAGAGCGGCAGGGCTGGGCAGGCGTCCTGCGGCCGACGGCGAGGTGTAGCCCGCCTCTGCCTTCCCCTTCTCGGGCACTGGGGCAGCGGGCAGCCCTCGTGCCGGCTGTCTGGGGGTCTTCCCGCGCCCCTCGTCCCCCTCAGTGCCCGGGGCATCCCGGAGGCCCCTCTTCCTGGTGAAGCGCCGGCGGCGCCGCAAGAAGCTGCCGTTCTCAAACATGTTGTAGCAGTCGGGGTCGAGGGTCCAGTAGTTGCCCTTTCCCGGCTTCTTGTCATCACGGGGCACCTTGACGAAGCACTCGTTGAGGGAGAGGTTGTGGCGGATGCTGTTCTGCCAGCCCTGCTTGTTCTCGCGGTAGAAGGTGAAGCGGCCCATGATGTAGCGGTAGATGCCGCTGAGGGTGATGCGCTGCTCGGGCGCGCTCTGGATGGCCATGGTGATGAGGGCGATGTAGCTGTAGGGTGGCTTGGTGGCCTCAGCGCCGGGGAAGGCGCCGCCGGCCGGCTCAGGGGCCGGTGGGCTGCGCAGCGCCGCGTCGCCGACGGGGAGGTCCGGCTGCATCCTCCCGGCCGGCCCCGCCGTCCCAGCTCTGCCGCTGAACCCGCTCTGCCGCACGGCCCCAGCACGGCCCGTTAAAACCCGCCGGCCGGCGAGGGGGCGGCGGGCCCCTCCTCTGAGGGGCCGCCCAGGGCGGAGCGGGGCTCTGCCGTCCAGCGCTGGTCCCTGCGGACAGACGGACGGATGCGCCGCCAAGGCCTGCGGCCAGAGCCAGTGGCCCCGGGGTTGGCACGGCCGCAGCCTCCCCAGGGCAGAGGCGGGCACAGCCCCCGGATCCCCCAGCCCCTTTTCCCACGGAAGCTTCCCACGGCCTGGTTCTCATCCTGCCCTGCTCACGGTGAGCAGCCCGGCTCCGGCTGGGCCTGGAGTGAGGCTGAGTGAGGAATGTTGGCAGGACTGAGGGTGCTGCCTGCCCTCAGATGCCTGTCTGCCCCCTGCCCACCCCAGTGCCTCAGCCCCTGTCCCCAGCCAGGGCTTGTGCTGCATCCTCTGCCCAGTCCCCACATTGTTCCCAAAACTCTGGCCACAGCACAGCCCCAGGAGCCCCATCACACCACTCGTGAGTGTAAACTGAGGCACAGGGAGTGACTGCCTTTGGGACAGCCTTCTGTGTTGTCAGGTCAGCAGAGCAGCTATCAGGCACCTTGCTGCTGCCCTCACCCCTGCCAAGGGGCAGGACAGGTCTGCAGCCAGTGCTGGGGCAAGGAGTTGTCTCACGCTGTTTCCCTGTGGCTGGGGCTGAGCTGGCTTTGCCCACATGAGGCTCTGTCTGGACTCAGCTTCTTCAGCCACCTGTGCCCTGCTTGGACCGGCACCCGCCCCCCAAACCAGAGCCAGCCCCCAACACTGGTATGAAAACACAACCTTTATTTCTAAGGTTTGCAATGGCGAGTCCTGGCAGCGCAAAGTGCAAGGACAGAGCCAGGTCTGCCCTGGCTTGCTGAACAGGCACACAACAAATCCCACCTGGGGGACTCCTGGGGAATAAATACAGCAATCACAGGGGCAGCAGCACCTACCCACTCCAGCTAACACCTGTCCTATTCTGGTCCTGCACACTGAGCACTCTGAGCGCACTGCCTCGGGACATGCAGTTGGAGTGGGGCCATGGGGCTCAAAGCCTCTCACTCTGAGACTTTATGATAACTGGGCTCTCCTCTCCCACTCGGCTCAGGGCTGGCAGAGCTGTTTGAGGAAATGGAGAACATGGCTGGAGGCACCAGGGGAACAGGGCTGGGGGGAATTGCGGAGCAGTGTCGGCCTCAAGCGCTGGGCATGATGGAAGAGCTCCCGTGCGAACACCGGCTCCACCTGTGGAGGCACAGAATGACAGAGGATGGGTACAGGTCTGTGTCCCTGCCTTGCAATGGTCCCTGTGCCTGGCTTGGGGGTTGCCAGCCCCAGTGGGTACTCACATGAGCCATGATCAGCTTCTGGAAGGGGTGCTCAGCTCTGGTGGGGTATTCCTCCCCGAAGCACAGGTAGATCTGGTACTGAGGCATGAGCTGCCCATTGCTCAGGTACTCCCGCACCTCTGCAAGACACCAAACCTGTCAGCCTCCATCAGCCACGCCAGGGCAGCACCTGCCCCTCTTCCTGAGGGGAGAGGCATCTCCAGGGACTTACGCTGTATGTACTGCTGTGTGTCCAGCAGCTTGTAAGTCTTCTCCCTCTCCAGCTTGTTGGGCCAGTTCTTGTGTGGGGCCAGTGGTCCATTCCAGTACACCCTGCCCTGGCACTGGCGTTTCATGAAGACCCCCTCAGGTGCCACCCACAGCAACACCCCGCGCTCCAGGTGGGGCAAGAGCCGCTCCAGCACGTCGGTCATGCAGGCCACTTGACCGTGGCCACTGAGCACCTGTGGTGGGGGGAACTTTATCTGCTCCATGCAGGAGGGGCCGTAGAGGTGCTCGCTGGTGGCTGGCACAGCACTGGTGGTGATGCGGCAGCCCTCGGCCGTGCGGGTGGTCACCTCCTTCACCAGCACGTCGCAGTAGTACAGGCGGATGTGGAGCCAGCAGTCTGGGGCAAAGGGAGGGTCAGTTCATGGGCCATCTGGGCTGGTGGGGCAACCCAGAGCATTGCCTGCAGCATGGCTCCTTACCTGAATTGTTGACCTCCTCCACAGGGAGGTAAGACTGGGGTCCAGGAACAAACTGGCCATGGGTCAGGTTCCAGCCATAGAAGACTCCCTTCACAAGGCACCCTGGACCAGGCCAGAGATAAGGAGGTAAAAGGACATGGACAGTTACCCCAAGGGCTCCCAGGCACTCCTGGCCCAAGCCCCTGGGCCCACACTTCCCACTGAGTTTGCTCATTATTGTGCCTCGTTATATCCCCTAAGGGCATGGCTTTGCTGGGGTAGAGTGGGAGTCCTCAGCCCCTACCTCAATCCCCACAGCTGTTGCCTGCACAAGTGACAGGAGAGCAGGATCCTGGCAGAAGTGTGTCCTCCCTGCCCCCCAGCCCCATCCCAAAGAAAGGGACCCTCCTCACCTCGCTCAGTTGGGTGGCCAGAGAGCCGGGGCTGTGGAGACCAATGGGCACTCTGCAGCAAGTCCTTCTGGCTTTCCTCCTTCTTTGGACTCCCTGCAGTGCTGCCCTGGGGGTAGGAGCAGCTTTGGTGAGGGCTGAGCTGGCAGTGGGGGATCCTGAGCCAGCTCCAGCCTCTACCATGGACCCCATAAGCCAGCAGATCCCCTGCCTGGGTGTGGCAGTGCATGGCACAGAGGACCCTCTCTGATGCCCCGTGGGACAAATGCAGGCAGTGTGCAAGCAGGGGAGCAGCTGATGGGTGAGGGGGGGATTTGAGGGTCCCACCTTCTCCCCTGCCTGGACGGCACAGGGCAGGCTCACCTGCTGGTCCTGACTGCCTGGGGATTGTGTGTCACTGTTCTCTGCAGAGAGCAAGAAAGAACAGATGAACCCCTGACAAACGGCAGGAACATCCCCAGGGAAGACAGCTGGCTGTCCAGGACACCCAGAGAGGAAGAGGAGCAGGGAGGAAGGGTAATGTCTGTGGGGCATGGGGCTTGTACAGGCACAGTTCAGGTATCAACCCCACATCTGGCACAGGAGGAGGAAGAGCAGGGACGTACCTGCACCACAGCCTCTGTCAGTCACGATCTGGTACACCTTGTAAGGCTCGGAGATGTCCAGCTGGCTCCGCTCGGGCACCTCCTGGAAGTCGGTGCTCTTGTTGAGGGCACAGCGCAGCCGCGTCTTCCAGGTGGAGGGGTCGGCCTTGTCGGTCCCCTCCTGGTACTTCCCCTTGTAGATGGCCCAAGCCTGAGGGACACAGGGTGCCCTGTGCTGTGGGGGTTGCCACAACCTGACCCCCGGCGCGGCTGTCCAAGGGGGTTCAGCGGGGTGTGAGTCCCCCGGGGTGGGGAGGGGGGCAGTGGGGAACCGGGGCTGGGTGTCCTGGGGGAGCTGGGTGCTGCGGGGGGGTCGCAGGGGAGCACACAGAGCGGGGCAACCGGGAGCCCCGGGAGTGTGCACGGAGCTGAGCGGTGTGTGCCAGGAGCCAAGTCCTGGCGCCGCGCACAGAGCCAGGTAATGGAGAGCCCTGGAGGTGCACATGGAGCTCGGCTGCACAGAGCTGGGTGAGCGATTCCGGGGTGCGCACGGAGCTGGGAGACCCTCGGGCAATGGGCAGCCCCGGGAGCGCACACGGAGCTCGGCGGCCAGTCCCGGGAACTCTCCCAGGGCCGGGCGGGGACAGCGGGGAGCCCGGGGTACCTTGAAAAGCGCAGCATCCTCCTGTTGCCGGTAATCCTGCTTGGCCGCGTGCTTCCAGGGGATGCGGAAGAGCGTTCGGTGCCGGTTCTCCCAGCGCAGCCCCGGGTACCGGCCGCTGTCGATCTGCGCGATCAGCCACTCCTTCAGCCGCATGGGCGACCCCGGCTCCGCCATCGCGGCCCGGCGGCGAAACCGAAAGCGGCTCCTGCTTTCACTTTCCCTTTCCTGGCCCACGCCTGAGGTTCTGGCTGCCCCAAGGCCGGGGTGGGGGGGACGGGTCTTAAATTTTTTTTCTCTGCTCCACTTTTCCCCACGCGGCAGCGTCAGACACCCGTGTTCAGGAAAAAGTGATGTCGTAATTGAAGGTTACAGCACTGGGAAGAGCTGGTGCCTCCGGAAGGGACCCCCCCCAAAAAGGCACCCCGGAGGTTTCAGACCCTCGCAGTGTGTGCACCCCTGTGCACCAGTGGTGATTTTAGGCTCTTCCCGTTGTTCGTTGGCTCCTGCGGAGGGTCTGGGTGATTGACCCCCATCCCGGGAAGTCCCCTTTGTTAGGCAAGGGGTGGGCGCCCATTCCCGGCTCTTGCCTGGGGCTCCAGCCTTTTCCTGCTGTGCAGAACACAATGTGCAGCTCTCACTGGTAATTTACATACCGAGATACCTGCACCAGGTGTATTTCTCAACACAGGCACCCCGCACTCGAGGGAGGGGGGCAGGGGTGTTGCATCCACAAAAGGGAGACAAGGCACCAGAAGGCACAGGGAACTCTCCTGCACCCTCCCAAATGCTTCCCCTAAAACTGTCAGGTCTCCCACATGTTCCCCGAAGGGGGCAAGGGACCCTACTCCCTTTACTTCCTGCTTTGAGGATCCAGCTGGACACGTCCCAGCTCCAGGGGCTGCGTCCCCCTGTGGGACCAGCTGCTCACTCTATGGGTGTGGGGAGCTGCAGGGAGCTGTGGCAAGAGCACGGGCTTTCCAGGGTGGTGTGAACAGTCACATGTCCCCATCTCTCACATCTCTCCTCTGCTCTAATGCTCACGTCTGCCTCGTGGGGCTCTGGATGCTGAGTCGAACGGGAAACGGGTGGGACGGGCAGATGAGCTGTGCCGAGGGCTGGGGGACCGGGGTGGGACACATCCTGCACCAGCTCCCCTCTGGCCCCCAGCAGGGCACGGGCTGAGTCACTGGGCCACTCTGAGGTGACACTGGTGTTGGTTCCTCCATCACTGCTGCAGAGTCTCATGGTGCTGTGCAGGGAAACCCTGCTCCTCTGCCTGGCTGCTGCCCCCCAAGTCTCATTTTGCAGTTCCCCAGGTCTCCTTTCCTGCTCTGAGTCAGAGAAAGTCACCTCTGGCCAAGAGGAGAAGCAAAGTTCCTGAGAGCTACTGGGGCTGCAAAGTCTCCAAATGAATAATCAGTGGCAAAGAGCCCAGTCCTGGGTTTTCTCACAGGATGTGAGGACAGGGCACAGCCACGTGGCACAGAGGGCACATGGGGCCACACGGGGTGTAAGAGCAAGCCCCACTGGCAGCAGTTTTCTCTCCTTGTTGAGCCTGTCCGGGGTCCCTTTGTTGCAAAGTGAAGCCCAGGCACCACCTGTGCCCCTCATCTGGACGAGCTGCGGGGTCACGTTCTGGGAAAAGGGCCTGGGAACCGACCGATAGAGGATCCACATCTCCCCTTTCTGCCATGGGAAGCAGAGCGATGGCAACGAGTCACTGCACAGCCTCCCAGTGGTTTGCACTGATTACATCCAAGGCCGGGAGATAATCGCAGCCGCCGGCTCGTTTGTCAGCCCCAGCCCGCCGGGATAAGTTTTATCGGCCGGCCTTTTATCGGCCGGGGATTTCATGTGGTGTGGCAGCCGCCGGTGACGCAGGACCCGGGGGATCTAATTACCCAGGCATCAGCGAGGACGCTCAGGAGCCAGATTCCCCACTGTATTCCTCACCACGCTTCTCCCCTCTCAGGGAAGGTGAAGCTGCTTAACCCTGAAACTTTTCATGCCAAAATGAGGGCATGAAAGGGAGTCAAACATTAACTCATAGCTAACCCTGCCCTTATCCGGGTTTTTCCAAGCTGTGTAAACCAGATCTGCCAAAATAAATACGTTTTGCTGTGCTGTGGAGCCAAGCTGGAGGAGCCAGGGCTCTGTGTGGTTTACAGTGGGAACAGGGGAATCCCTGGGTGTAAACACCTTGGCATAAGGTGTCCCAGTGTGGGGGGTGTAGCTGTGCATGGGGCACACATACATCCAGGATGTGTGGTTCTGGGCTACAGGGCTTCCACTCTGCTGGGTGCTGAGGAGGCCCAAAGGGTGCTGAAAAGCCTGGCCTGGGGGCAAGGGAGTGGGTAGGGGAGCCTGAGGGAACTGGAAGGAGAGTGGGATCCCACGGTCGATGGTGCAGGAGCAGTGAAGGATGATGCACCCCCAGTTATTCAGTTCGCTCAGTATTGCCCAGAGAGGGTGGAGCTCCCAGTCTGCCTGGGTCACCCCAAGGCAGCATACAGCCCAGCAGACATGCTGGCAGCAGGAAGGAACCCTGGTCTTGAAGCTTTGTCTCCTGGGGGATCTCTTCTCCCTAGGAGAGGGGGGGCAGGGATGAGGGGGACCCCAGAAACATGCTCTGAGTCCCAACAGGGACAATGCTGATGACCCAGCTGGGCATCCTCAGAATTTTTCCCACCTGGGACTCTGCTCCAGGGAAAGGAGTAAATGGGACAGGTCTGGGGCTTGTGACACTCATCTGGTGCCAGGCTTCCAGTACTCCCAGCAGCTGGAGCCAACAGACTCCTGGACCTGGTGCTCCTGGATCCAGGGAGTGGAGAGGCTACAGTGAAACAGAGTCCAGGTGAGCTCCCACCTGCTGCTCCCAACCTCTTCTGGAGCAGAGTTTGTCCCCAGAGTGCCCTGCCCTGGCACTCACATTTCTGGCCTCCCTTGTTAACTTCCCACAAGGCAGCAGGGTGAACCCTGATGCCAGCATCTCCAGCCCACCCCAGAGTGGCCAGCAGCAGCTCCAGACTGATCCCATGCTGGGACCTTCCCTCTTGGCATTCCCGGCCAACCCGGCCATCACAGGACAGTCAGACCACAGAGAAGGGTATTTATTACTGGGGGACAATAGAAAGTCTTTAAGCAAAATGGCTTAAGGCTCTGCTCTAGTGAGTTCTGGCCAGGTTAAAAGCTTGGTTCCCACCTGTTACAGATTGTGCCCTGGGATAGGTGGGAATGGGGTGCAATGGATTCCTAAAGCTACAGTGCTTGCTCAGGGCTTGTGCTTGGCCAGTCTGGAGCTGGACTCTTGCCTGGGAGCCTGTGTGGTGGCATTACCTGCTGGCACGCTGCTGTGTCCCTGCTCCGCAGCCACCTGGACACTGGGAGCTTGTGCTGCTGGTGGGAAAACTGCTCTGAGGGGAGCACTGGCTCTCCCGTGCACCCTGAGGCCATGCAGTGGGTACCCAAGTGCTAAAGCTGCTGCTGGCAACACCTGGGTTCTGCCTGTGGCAGAAGAGACCTCCTCTGTATTCTGCCCCAAGCAGGAGCCTGCAGTGACCCAGAGGCAGAGACCTGTGTCCCCAGCACACTGGATGTGAAGAAGATGAGCCCAGCATGTGCTGCAAAACCCAACAGTGTCCATGAAACCTGCCCAGACAGAGGGCAGCACGTTCCCACCCCAGAAGAGAAGGAGCTGGGCTTTGTGCAGGTTCCTGCCCAGTGCTCTCTGTCCCACTGTGTTCCATCTCCTTCATCTCTCCGAGGCTGTTGGGTGATGCTCACTGCCCTCCCTTGGCTTGGGTCACTTCAGACAAGCCGGGATGCAGGAGAACGTCCTCTTCACCCGCAGCAGGAAAGGACTTGTGCTCCGCATGTCCCTGGTTCTGGGGACCAGTCCTTGCACAACTCCCTCTGTCCTGGACGTTCCTTCTCTCCCTACTGGCAGCAAGGCCTTTATTTCTTCCTCGTCATTGAAAGGGGATGTCCCATACCTCTGCTTCAGGTGCCTGCGGACCTGGGGAAGGAGCGAGAAGTAAAATATAATGCTGATCTACAAAGGGCAGGTCCAAGCCTGCCAGGAAGGAGAGCAGGGAAGAAACTAAACTGAGTCCCCTCAGGATTTGTCCTTGCTCTGAGACCCTGGCAGGCTCAGCCACGGAGCAGGGCATGGGTGGCAGAGGCGTGTCCCACCTTGCGGGCTGCGCTGCCGCCGAACTCAGACAGCTGCTGCCTGAAGCCGGGGTTGGGGTTGGCGACGGGCCGGATGGTTCGGATGGCATCCAGCACCTCCTGGCAGCTCAGCTCCGTGACAACCATGACATAGGCAACGACCACGGTGGTACTGCGGGAGATGCCAGCAAGGCTGGTGAAGAAGGGCTGGCGTTAGTGGCACACCCTGACCCCGTGCTTGCTTCCTCTTCCACCCCGGTGCCTCAGATATTTCAGTTCTTCTTCTCCAAGGACTTGCTCTCCCAGAGGCCTGAGACCTTCCAAGGTCCTGGCCATCAGTGCCTATAAATACCCACTCCTCTACAGGGAATGGGAGTAGCAGCCACTGCCTGGCTGCCTGCCCCAAACCCCACGCATCCCGCGCTCTCAGCTGCAGCAAAAAGCTGCCCCGGCTCCAGGACTGCCTGGATCCCGCTGGGTTTGAGTCACAAGCCACAGCCAAGGGTGGATCCTGGGTGGGTCCACTGGCACAGAGCCCTCTGGCACAGGCTGGCTTTGATCGGGGTTGCTGCTAAACTGAGGGGCTGGGGTCTGTATCTGCTGAGCTGGGGGGACACAACAGTGGGCACAGGGGAAGAAGCATTACCAGTGGACGAGGCAGTTCCCTCCATGCAGGCGACACTGATGGATAAAACTGATGCATTCCTTGAAGTGCCTCTTGCTAGCAGGAAAAATAAACCAGACAGAATAAGAACTTCAGGGGTGGAACAGCATTTTTAGCTGCAGGCAGAACAAGCCCTGCATGTTTCAGTTGTTTTAGGGGATCTGCCAGCTGCTGCTGAGACCTGAGCAGCCCAGCACTGTTTATTCCAAGGAAAGGTGGATTTGCCAGCTCATTCTGTGCTGGGGACACAGAAGGGGACACTGTGCTGGGGATGCACGGGGCTGCCCTGTGACTTGTGTGACTCATGCTGGGGCAGTGGGAGGTGGCTGCTGGAATCTCCAGCCACGCCAGTGCCCTTGGCTGGCTCCACACCCTTTATGTGCTCTCCCCTCTCCAGATGCTTCCTGAGAGGATGCTTGCTGCTCCTCTCCATGGGTGCTGCAGAGTGGCTGCCCCTCACCTCACTCAGGGCTCATACCCTCACAGCAGTCACTGAACTGGGATGCTGTTGGGGTCCGGGGGTGGTCCCCTGCACTGTGGTATCACATCTCCAGCCTGTAGGTCATTGTGCACGAGGAGCTGGAGGCAGCACATGGAGGGCTTGAGAAGCTGTGAACCCTCACCTCTGGTCACCCTCCCTGCACAACTCCAGCCTCCCCAGGGTACTCACATGTTGGCTTCAGGGGTGTCAGGCAGGGGGATGCGGAGGTAGGTAATGTCCTGGAAGACAGAATAGGAAGAGAAAAAGCTCAGGCACTGCAGCCAGTGTCATACATGGTCAGAGCGGGGCTGGCAGTGCCTTTGCTCCTCGCCCACAGCTGCCTACAGGGTTTTGCTTCCCCCACACAGCTTCCCCCCTGCATGGGGATGGGGCCACACTCTCACTGGGGTGAAGGGCAGGGCAAGGGGACACCAGCAACTCGTGGGAGGAGATGGGAAACAAGAGGAGTCTGGAGAGCTGGAAACTGTTTCCCGTCAGTGTTCAAGGCCGAGTTATAGTCACGAGGCAGCCAGTTTCCCATGCTGGGGGCTGCCCAGCTCCTCTGGGATCAGTTACCAGGAAGAGGTGTATGTGCCATGGGATGCTCAGAGAGAGGGAAGGAAGATGCAGCATGGAAGGAGCTGCAGGAGTCTACAGGTGCAAGACCCTACCTTCAGCAAGGGCTGGGGGGATTCATGGATCGAAACAATGTGGGTGATCTTGTTCCGGCTTAGCTGCTCCAGGTCTTTGGCATCTAAAGGATAAAACAAGATATCAACATGTATTCATTTCCTACCCTTCTCTTCCCACAGCATTCCCAACCTGCTTCTACAGCCAGCCAGCACACAGAGCCTTACTCCAGCAGATCGACTGCATCCCACCCCCACATGCAGCAGTGCAGATATGGGCAAGCACGGAAACCTGGAATGCCAATCCTATGATCCCAAGTCAGAGGCTTCTCCCTGACCCCCTCTCCTTGCTGCTCATGCTGGTTGAACCACTCACACCTGCACAGAAGCACTCTGGGTCAGCAGGTAGTGTCCCTCCTGCCTGTACTGGTCCCCACTTTGGGAGGAGACATGCCCTGCCCACATCTCCTTGAGCAGACACGCACATAGCACTGGGACTTGCTGCAGCCTGAGAGAACTGCTTTATCTTGTGAACTATGGAAGTGGAGCTACAGCAATTTATATCAACTCCGATTTTCTGTAGAAAACACCTGAGCAGTGACTTGCTGCTCTCTGGTCTGTTCTCTCTGCTGCATGGACAGAAACGGGGTGTCCTTGGCTGTTTGAGGCAATGCCCTGCCTCTCACCAATGTTTCAGCATTCTAGATGTGATCCTGGCCTCTGATCCAGCACAGCAGTTGTTGCACAGAAAGGGGCGCGTGCTTGTCTTGCTGAGCAGCTTCCGAGTGCCTCCCTTTCATGCCACAGCCAGCAGATGCAGCGAGTGTGGCCAGAGAGGAGGGAAAACATTTCCCCATCTCATTCTTTTGGGCTTCTAAACTTTCACGTAGTGTAAAGCCTTGGCTCAGGAATCCAGCCCGGGATGTGCTAATGGCATGATGCGAATTTTAATAGGAGCAAGTCTCAAGGGAGATGCTCTGCAGGGAAGCTTCGATCTGTGTAAGGAGGGAGATGGGGACCCTGTGGGGACTCACACACTTGCTACATTCCCATTCGCCTCAGCAGGCAGTGACAGCAAGTGGTGACACTGGAATCACGGCTTATCTGTGCTGAAAAAGCTTCCAGTTGGAGGAAATGTCTCTGTGAGCTTAATGTTGCAGGCCTAGAATCTTGTCACACTAGATTGCCTGGCAGAGTGATGAGGAGTGTTTGGATGGCATCAGGCCTAGGCTCCACAGCAGAGGCTGCTCACAGGATTCACCTATTCACCCCCCTGATGAACCTGGCAGCTGGGTGCCCTTGTCCCTCTGCTCCCAGCAAGCCACAGCACCCCCAGCCCAACCCAAAATGCTCCATGGGGCATAGGGAGAACAGGGCTGCCACTTCAGTGACATTTCCTTAGCAATTTACACCAGTGGTTTTAAACTTCCACAGTGCTTACAGCAGGAATCAAGCTGGCAAAGGAGCCATCAGGGAGGCAGTACTCATAAATGCTGTTTTGTCACAGCAGATGCCAACACTTGGTCATTAACTGTCCCCTGACAATGAAAACTCCTTAAAATATGACTTGGTGTGAGAAGGGGTGACTGCCTCTGGGAAATTCCCTCCTGAGGATGGGCAGCCCCCTCTGGTCTCTTCTACAGCTGTGAAACTGGGGAGCATTACCCTGAAGTGCCCCAGTCCTGCTCCCTTGCACCTGTGTGGCACCACCAGCTCCTCTGCTCCTGGTACAGAATCCATATTTCCTCCTTGGCTCCTTTCCCCCACGTATTCCAAGAGCTCAGCTGTTAAATAAGGAAACCATGCAAAGGTAGGGGTCTCTGCCTTGCTTTTCCCACCATGTCTTCACTCCCACTACTGCCAACCCAAACTGGGTGACAAGCAGAGCAGGCTGTGGGTGCAGGCAGAGCAGTGGGCGCAGGCAGGGTGGTGGGTGCAAACAGGATATCAGGCAGCATTTGCAGGCAGGGAGACACCAGCTCAAGCAAGCCCCAATCCCCAGCTGGAGAACATCTCTGCAGCAGCTGGGTTCCACTTACCAACAAAGTTCCCAAGGTAGAGGCCGGGAAGGATCTGTGGGACACAAAGAGAAGTGGCAGGGTGAGCAGAGACCTTGTGCTGTGAAACCCACTGTGCGGGGACCCACACTGGGAAGCAGTGACCTTGGCTGGAGGGGCCAAAGCTCTGGCATTGACATGACCATCGCCAGCCCCAGGGTAGGAACAGTGCCAGGGCAGCTGGACCTGTGCATTCCCAGGGCTGCCACTGCCCTGGCATCCAGGATGTGGGGCTGGATGTAGCCCTGGCACCTGCACTCTCATGGGCACTGGGAGCCAGACATGACTTTTTTTATTGCTCCTCTTGTTTATCATAAATTAGTCTTCTGTTGGGATTTATTACCTGAGCTCAGCAAGTTGCATACACCTTTGTACAGCCTTGGACTATGCCTGTGACCTGTGGAAGCCCTGCTGCTCGAGGGATGGGAAAGCAACAGGCACAGAGAAGCTTGTAGGGGATGTAGCTGTCCCCCTCCCAGCCCTGAGCTTCGCTCCCCTCACTCTGCACTGCAGGAAGCCCATTTCTCACAGCCCAGGCACAGATTGCTCTGGACAACATGCTTTCAGCTCACTTCCCCTGGGAAATTCCACTTCTCATGATGAAAAGATAATTACTTGACAAGGCCCCTGTTAACAGCACTGCAGATGCAGAAGCAGGACACCTTGCAAACCTCGTCAGCCAGAGCTATTTTATATTCTCCCTCATTCACGCCTGGGCAGTGAGTTCAATCCTGTATCCAGCCAGTTCTCTGCCAGTTTCTCCCTGCAGCAATATTTGGTGCTCAGGGCAGGTGGAGGTGATTTTCACCAGCACAGCTGGACTCACACTTGTCTCACTGCTCACATTTGGAAACGTTTCTCTCGATTGAACAGCTTAAAGAAGGAGTTTTTTTGTGATTCCTGCGATTTTAGATCAATTTCCTATCGACGGGGTGCCTTTAACTCACAGCTGCGGCACTGAGAGGAGCGGGTGGGAAAGCGCCAGTTAGCAAGGGCAGCTCCCAAGGGCAGGACACTGAACCATGAATAAACAGCATGTGCCTGTCCCCAGCACCCTGCTGACCCGCTCCTCGGAGGAGAAAACAGGGCAGCACATAAATAAAATAGTGCCCATCCCCGGTGCTCGTGATGCCGAGCCCCACACACAGCCCAACCCCGCTGAGCAGGGGGCACAGGACCACCAGGCTCGGGGTCATGCAGGGCTCCCAGCGTGTGCTTGGTGCTGATTTCTAGGGATTAAAGGTGTTGGGAAAAGTTTCCCCCTTCCTTGGAAGAACTCGCTGTGACCCCTGCCCTCCACCCCCCCGCCCCGGGCAGCTGTCAGCTGTCCCAGCGCAGTGTCCCTGCCTGTCTCACCTCCGGTGTTGCTCTGCCGGCAGGTAAACAAACAAACAAAGAGCCGAGCCCTGTGCCGGTGCCGGCAGGTGAAACGCCCCTTAGCACGGCAGAGGCAGCCGCCAGGTAAGGGTCTCCCAGCTCCGGCCCCGGCCGGGCACGGCCGAACCGCAGAGCAGCCGCCCCGGCGCTCCCCGTTACCTGGCTCATGCCGTTCCCCATGGCCGACGGCGGGCGCCGGGGGTGGGGACGGAGCGCGGCTGTCCTTGTCCCCAATGCTGCCGTCCTCCTCCCCGTCCCCGGGCGCGGCTCCCGTCCCCGCTGCCTGGTCGAGTTCTCGTCATGAAGAGCTCGGCTCCCCCGGGATCGCTGCTCGTTCCCAGCGCGGCCAGGCCGGGCCGGTGGCTGTGCCGGGGCAGAGCGGACCGTGGCTGCCGTCCTCCGCGGCTCCTGCCGAGGCCCTTCCCCGGCCGCTCCGGCGCTGCCGCGCACCGGCTGCCGCCCGGCCGGGAGCAGACAAAGGAGGAGAAACTCCCCCCCTGCGCCGTGGCGTGGGAGCACGGGGCCGCGCTGGCTGCCGCCTGTCGCCGCTGCCCGCGGCCGCACAAGGCTGCACTGTTGGGAGAAGAACAAAACCTTTGTCCCGCTCCATCAAGGCAGGTCTGTGCGGCCGCGCGGCCAAGCGCCCGGCAGCGTGCCCACCCCTGCCCACGCTGTGCCCACCCCTGCATGCACCATCCCCATCCCTGTCCTGCCCGCAGCGTGCCCACCCCTGTCCGCACCGCACCGCCCCCGGCCCGGCCCGCTCCGAGCCCCCCTGCCCATGCCCACCTGCGCCCAGGTGCCGCAGGATCCCTGCCCTGCTCACGGGGCTGCGGGAGCGTCCTGGGGACTTTCGCAGGGCCGCGGGATGGGCAGTGCCAGGAGGAGCAGGGCCGAGGGGTTCCCCAGCGCTGCCTGACGCTGCCAGCACGCGGGGAGGGTCCGGGCGGGGGTCGCGGGGCCGGGGCAGGGCGGGGGGATCGGGCCGGGGCTGTGGGGCCGTGCGGGGGCCGGGGCAGGGCGGGGGGATCGGGCCGGGGCTGTGGGGCCGTGTGGGGCCGTGTGGGGCTGCGGGGAGATCAGGCCGGGGCTGTGGGGCCGTGTGGGGCCGTGTGGGGCTGCGGGGGCCGGGGCAGGCGGGGGGATCAGGCGGGGGCCGTGTGGGGGCCGAGAGCGCCCCCTGGCGCGCGGCCGCGCGGTTGCCATGGGGACGGGCGGGCCCCGCCGCCCTCACAGGCCGCCCGGGGGTCGCGGCCCGGCCCCGAGCGGGCCCAGGGGGTCCCGGTGGGCTCACGGCGGGTTCCCATCACAATTCCTGCACATCCACGGGGTAGTGTTAAGCCCCATATACTCCGTGTGCAGGTGAGGGCAAGGTTGCCCCTCACTCCCCAGGTATTCCACCGTGTATGGGTAGTATGGTTAGTATCTATGGGCAGGTTTAGATGCTGCAGGTATAATAGAATTAATTAGGTTAGAAAAGACTTCTGAGATCGTGGGTCCAATCCATGACGGAACACCACTTTGCCAACCAGACCAGGGCGCTGGGTGCCACTCCAGTCTTTCCTTGAATCCCTCCAGGGACGGTGATCCCACCACCGCCCTGGGCAGCGCCTTCCAGTGTATAAACAACACCTACGGCCCTTCCTCTCCTGGGCAATGTCTCCTGCATCACCCTGGCTGAGCGGGATGGGATCCCACCAGCAGCCTCAGCCCTCACCAGGCAAGGCATTTGAGCAGCCTGGTCTAGTGGAAGGTGTCCCTGCCCATGGAAAAGGGGTGGAATGGGATGAGCTTTTAAGGTCCCTCCCAACCCAGACCAGTCTGTGACTCTGTGGAGGGAGGCTGAGGGTGGTTGGTAACCCCGGGTTGACCAGCGGTGGATTGGGAGTGCTGTGGCTGAGCTGCTGCAGGGTCACTGTGGGCAGCTGCCTGCCCTGGAGAGGGGGATGCTGGCTGCACAGGATAGCTACAGCAGGAATGGTGGGACATGGATTGTAAGATTTGCTCTTTTCTAGCTCCCAGTGTTTGTGCAGAGAGACAGAAAATTGAAATTGATCCTCGTCCTCCACAAAGAAAGAGCAGTTCTCAGTGGTATCCATATTTATTTATTTTTCCTTTCAGAATATGTGGTGCAGTTGATCCCCAGAAGCTTCTCAAGGGCAATTAAAGCAAGTCATACTGTGGGTGCATTTTTTGTGCTGAATCTTGTATTTCTCTTTCTACCCAGCTGAGTCAGAACAGCTGTTAGCAAAGGATCTGAAGAGGTTTCAGAAGCAGTTAGAAAGGGAAATGGGAAAGCCTGAGGCAAGAAAATGTGCCTTTATTCTGAAGACCCTCAAAATGCCTTTAGAGTACTAGTTGTTTGTGGAAGAATTTTGCAAGAACCCTGGCATCACTTGGGTTATGAAACTGGTTAGTGTGTGCTCTCCCAAGGAAAGTGGGAGATGAATGTGTGCCTTCGTTCTTCAGAGGAAGAGGAAAATATGCAGGAAACCCTCAGGAAGAATTGGGCAGAGTAAGGTAACATGGAGCAGCTGTGCTCCTGGCCAGGTTCCTGATCAACATGTACCACCAAAACACTACTTCTTGTGTAAGAGTTTATTCCGGCAGCCAAAAGTCATCTCAGTTTATTTGTAGAGCCAAAGTTAACTCAGTGGTGAAGGTATAAAGTGCAGAGCTCTGTGTGGAGGAACAGACTGTGCTCCCAGGGGTTCTGGCTGTGGAGTTCTGGCTGAGTTCATGCTCTGAAATCTTTCAGTTCAGCTGCAGGTGTGCAAGAAGGTAGAGGTGTGTGCAGGACAGGTGGCTAATTGGGCTTCTGGTTAACCAGCATTAGGGCAGCCCCCAAAGAGGGAGCTGTGAAAACATCTGTTTGGATTTAAGGAAATCCCATTGGGTTAGATGTCAAGTCTGGTGGAATTCCATCCTGAGAATGTGAAGAGATTACGGGAGACTCCATTATCACAGAGGCCCAGAATGGTTTGGGTTGAAGGGGATCTTAAAGTTCATCTCATTCTCTCCCCCTGCCCTGGGCAGGGACAACTTCCACTAGACCAGGTTGCTCAAAGCCCAGTCCAATCTGGCCTTGAACACTTCTGGGAAGGGATATCCATTACCAGTCTGGAGCACAAGCTGGGGTGAATTTGGTTGGCATAAACTTCTCTCTGCCCTGCTGCTAGAGGAGGGCAACCTTCTGCTCTGAGTCATGTCTGTCCCCCCAAACCTGGAGCTGTGCTGAACACCACAGCTTCCACTTCAGCCAGTGACCTGGGGATTAAGGAAAATAATTGTTTCCTTTAGAAATTCTGACAATACCATGGGACACTGAGAAATGCTTTGCCTGTGCCAGAGGATTCAAGCCATTTAACAACCTAAGTGTTGTGCTGTGGTGCATAATTAAAAACACGCCCCTGCGAGTGAGCAGTCCCTCTGTTTTGTGCAGCAGGTCTGGTGAGGAGGCTGGGACAGGAGGATTTGTCTTACCCTTGTGAGAAGTGACTGGGAGGTAATTATGCAAACTAACTCGTGAATTACAACCAGGAGGATAGCAGCTAGTGATTATCTAACTCTACAAATGGGAAGTGTTAATTGGCAACAAAACCCATATATTAAGCTGATTTTATGCCCCACATCCTCAATTAACATGGTAAATAACCAGAACACAGTAAATAAGGATATATGAAAAGCCTGTGATTACTGAAATTATACCAACAACTTAAATAGACTGTGGCTGACCTCAAAACTTGCAGGCAAGTAAAAATAAACTCCATGTTACTCCTTCTGTTGGTCTGTGTTCTGGAGCAGCCCTGTGTTGTGATGTCCTGGGTTGCCCACTCTCACACTCAGAGGTAGTACTGGGTCAGGATTTGCCCAGTGCCACCTCCTGGGGCTGGAGGAAACTGGACCTGGGCAGCAATGTGAGAGCTCTGCCCCTTGGGTGCCTTATCTGGGCCACTCCTTACCCTCTTTTATGCAATGTGCAGCCTAGGCTGTCTTCAGAATTTTTCTGCTCATTTGCCATAGCTCCCCAATATTTTTTTTTCGTCTTTCCTGTTTAATTAAGTTCTTCTGTAACATACACAAATTTAAAATGGGACTTAAAACTCCCAACAACATATGTTGCGTTACGTGTATTTCTGGAAACGTGTGACAGAGTTTGTTTATTTGGTGCTATGGGAGTTCCCCATAGGCTGCCTGCTCTGCCTTCCCTCCAGGAATCCTCCAAACACAAATATTGAGGGGGTTTTTGTTGAATCTCCCTGCCCCCATAACCTTAAATAAACATGCGTGCACATGAGCAGTTGATGAATCAAGTTATGCAGGTCTTCTGCACTGAAATTCTGGAAAACTGCAGGAAATGCTAACGTTAAAGCCACTAAGTCTGCTTTTCCATCTGTAGGTTGGCAAGTCACAAGGTGGGGGAATGTTCCTGAAATGTATAATTGATTGAAGAAGGTGAGAACGACTGTCTTTTCTTTGGGAATATCCAACAGGCATTTTGTTCTTTTGCTCTTTTTTCCTCCTCTCCTTCTGCCAGTGCTTGGTCTGTTCTCCCATGCCACCCTCCTGCCACATTCCTTCACCATTCTCAAGAGTAACAACAAAGGTTTTGACAGTGGATTTTCCCAAATGGCTGGATACTTTCTTTGGGATCTGATTTTTTACACTTTGTGTGCATACTTATTTATAAACTACCAATCTCAGGTACATCAAACACTAGGCAGCAACTGGGTTATATTATCATATACATACATACATATATATATATATACACATTTATATACACACACATGTTTTATAATGTATTTATATACTATAAATTCTTTGGGTGGTCCTGCACAGGGTCAGGAGTTGGACTTAAATTCTTGTAGGTCCCTTTCAATTCAGCATTTTTTTAAGACTCAAGCAGGGTAAGCAAAGAGTTGTGCAGTTCTACTGCTGGGTATTAGACACATCAGATGAACCTTGTCAGTTCCAACTCCTGCAAACACCTACAGGACTCAGCTGGCCTGTTGCTGCTGCTGTCACCCTGTCTCTCTCCAGTCCTTTTTCATTGGAAAACTGGTGTCACAAGATCACTGGAAATGTCAGTGTGACAAATCAGCTCGGAACAAAGCTGAAATGTCACTCCTGGTTTTACTTTTAGTGGTTGAGTTTTGGCAGCCTTTCTTCTTCTTTGGGTTCACAGAATGTAAGGACAGGGTGATTCACAGGAGAGAACGATTTGATTTTCAACGTGTCACACTTGCTGCTGTATTGAGTTTGATAGCTTTCATTTGATTAACACATCTTCCCAAAAGGTATGCCACCTCAATTCAATGGTTTAGGAGACAGAAAAATCCATCAGTTCTCTCTGTGAAAGTTCAGCAGAGTTCACACTCGCTCTAAATGATGAAAAGCCTTTCCAGAGTGCAGGTGCAGCAGGCTGCCTTGGGAAAGGGTGTGCCAAGGTTTGGAGTCATGGTGACGTGAAGATCTTGTTCCAAGCCCCCTGCTGTGGGCAGGGACATCTTCTACTAGAGCAGGTTGCTCCAAACTCCATCCAACCTGGCCTTGAGCACTTCCAGAAATGGGTGTTACCACCCATCTTTGAGTAGTGACTGAGGTTCTTATTAATAGATCCCTTGGGCTGAATTAGAGTGAAATGACTCTCAATGACCTGTGTACATATATTAGGCAGGTTTGTTTTACAACAGTTTAAAAGAAAAGGAAGCATACAGCTGTTTTGATTATTTTCTATAAAAATAAAACAAAGTGAAAACATAAGAGAAAGAATAATAAAAGATAGAGGGAGAGGAAAAATACAACCACCCATGGATCCAGTGATGAGATTTGATCATTGCAGTTTCAATGTCTGTGCTCTGCATGATGGTCACAGTCTTCATCCACTAGGAGCCCACACACAATAGTGTGTTGGATTTCAGCACAGGTGGCTGAAAACTGTGAAAATAGTTAGGGACAGACAGGGAAAATAATTAATTGTCTCTGGGGCACAGAGGACTGTCAGAGTGAGAACTGCATATTTGCTTGTTCAGTGTCTGTTTGTCTTGGATCTTTATCACTATTTCAGCCCAGATGTTCCTCTTACAAATGTGGCAGCACAAAAGCCTGCACCTGACTGATTGTGGCCAGGGAGGGGGACGTGCTGCCTGCAGGGTGTTCCAGGCTGTTTGCTGTGGGATCTCTGGCAGGTGCAGGTGTGCTGACCGCGCCCTGCCAGCTGCCACATGTGCTGCAGCCACTTAACTGTGCCTCTCTTCCCCTGACACACAGCCAGGTGATTTCCTTGGTGACAGCTTTAGGTGTGAGGCTGGGCTAGCCTTCTGCTTTAATGACGCTTTGTGCATCTATAAGGTGGATCTTTTTTACTTGAGACTCAATAGTGTTCTGGTTAGTTGCACTCCTGAGCGGTAGATGTAGCTTAGCCCTTTGCTTCTGAGACCTCAGAGGCACAGCAAGGCTGGCATTGCTGCACACAGCTGTCACTGTTAAGCTGCCTCTCTCAAGAGGTGGCAGCTGAGAGAGAGAGAGAGTGAGAGGAAGGACGGAAGGAAGGAAGGGGAAAAAAATAGGTTGTCAGATCCCTTGTGAATCTGAGAATGGTGTTTTTGAGCATAATGGAGGATGATATTGAACATCCCATTTTATGGGCTGCTCCCTTCTATGGATCTCTCTTGTTGGTAGGGAAAGGAGAGTTTTTGCAGTATCCTGATAGCAGAGAGGAGGTTTTCTGCTGCTGGGGAACTTCTGGGGACTGTTGTCTCCTGTAGATGTACAGCAGTTAAGTCTGGAGAACTTGACTGCTGAGTGCGGTTGGTGGCCCCAACCTTCTGGTGTCTGGCCTTTTCCTCAGAATTCTTGCTGGGCTGTGGAGATTGTGATTGAAAACAAAATCACTAGGACTAAATGTGTGATCATCTGTTGGGAATGACTTTGTGTAATTGTTTGGATGTCTCAGGGCTGCAGGTTGGTGATTGAGCAACTTGGACAGTGCTTGACTCCCAAGTGTGGGGCAGGGCCAGTGGAGGTTCTCGTTGTGGATATGGACAAGCCCTTTCATCCAGTGTTCAGAAGAGGTTTAGCAGTGACAAATGCTACTTTGAGCTCCTGGGCTGTGACATCCCAACCCATCAGGATCTGAAACCCTCAATGTGTTATTAAGCAGACAAGGGATTACAGTGTCAGGTCTGCTGCTGGCCCTGGGACAGGGGTGTTTTGTGATGCTTTCACACCTTGCAGGTAGGGGTTTGCAGGCTGAGTGAGCTCATGTGGTGCTGCAAGTGAGATGTACAACTGTGTGAACTGGTTCCATGAGATGAGGTGTACAGCTGTGTGAACTGGTTCCATGAAGGAGTTGCTACCTGCAAGGCTGTAGCTGCTTTAAATCAGAGTATCAGACTTCAGCTGGGTGCAGCACCATATAACTGTCAGGTCTCTAGCCCTGTGTTGTGAAACCCTGCCAACTTAGCTATTTCTGGAAGATGTTCCCCTCCAAGTACCAGCAAATCACAAGTATCAGAGCACTTGCCAGAGATGGAGGGTTATGATCATCTCTCCTGCTTATGTGTCCCACAGCAGTGCCCCATCAGCACTGATAAACCACCCCACAGAGTGGTTTGGCTGCCAGCAATGAACATCACCAGGTTCATGGTGCACTGACTGAGATGCAGGCCAGGAACTGAGGGTACTTAACAACAAAAAGCCCCTTTAAACCAGAATTTGACTCTGTTGATTTTGTTTGTTTGTTCGTTTTAACACAGGTTTTGTCCCTGGTTAAGTGAAAAATATTTGTCCTGAAATTCTCAGAAATTTAACTGCTACATTTGCAACCCAAGTATTGCAACAGCAGGAAGCTGAGAACGCAACTGATTTGTCATTGCAAGAGTTGAGAGAAACAGAAACAGCAAATAGCACTACAAAAATGACAGGCAAAAATATGATTATTATTCTTTCAGCTTTAGTCATGTAAAGAGCAAGCAGAACCAGGTAAGGCAATTTCCCTTAGATGTGACTTATGGTGATGGTGCTCTCCTATTAAATGCCTCTCATTTAACTCTTCCTTCTAATAAGACCTGGTCACTGGTATTACTTGTTGCAGCACTGTGTCCTGCCAGCTTCAGCCCAATATTTCACATGGTGCCACTGGGGACAGTTTTATTTCAAATAAACAAATAAATTCAGCTCAATTCTGGTCTGGGATAGCTCTAATGTGCACAGTCTACTCTATTCACAGCCTCAAACAAAATTATTGCTAAGGCAGCCTGCAGGTAAAGGGGCAGAGTAACTTCAGTTAGTCAGGAAAAAAAATTAATTGGAATGAAAGTCCTCTATGTCATCACAGTGCTGCTGGGCTGTCAGAGAGATATCTGAACACTCTTCTGGGAACCTGTTCCCTGCAGACACCCACATCTGCAATTAAAAAGGGTTAATGCTCATTCTGTGAATCTTCCTCAGCACTTACTGCTTCAGCATGACTTTATTTTTCACTTTTCTTTCTGGAAGCCAAAGGGATTTTTTTTTCCTTTAGTATCATCAAGAACAGGAATAGAAACTTTGCAACAAGCTCAGAATGTTCTTTGGCTCAGCACATGGGAAAGAGATTTAGGGTTGGATTTCCTATTGCTTCACACTCACTCCTGCCTGCTAGCAGGGTAATGATTTTGTGGGCAGGCATTTTTGTTAATGAGCCATTGGCAAAACTGCCTGTTTCTCCCTATTTCACTGTTATATCTCCTCAGCTGGGTTCTGGAGGTAAACACTTCACCTTCCCGCACTGCCAGCTGCCAGGGAGACTCTGAACTCAAGTTCATCTTCTGAAAGACTCACTTTGCATTGTGAACAGGGAGAGCAGGGGGGGTGAAGATGTTTATCACTTTCTGAGGGGTTTTATTACAGTGTTTGGGATGGATGGTCTGGTTTCATGATTTTCTTGGCAATGATCATAATCCTCTAACCTTCATAGTGATTAAATGATGAATATCCAGAAGGAAAGTAAGGAAGCGCGTTGCCCCTTCAGAGTGGGAAAGCAAGGCAGCAAGGGGCTGCCAAGGGACTGGAGCCCTTGTTGGAGCCAGGACTTGCACAAGAGCTCTCTGTCAGAGGTCCTTGTGCACTGTGCCTCCCACTCGTGCTGCTGCTGCAGAGCTCTGCTCCCAGCAGCTGGTCCTGCAGCATTTTGTCATTGCCTATACAACTGTGCTAACCCCAGATATTAATAGCAGAGAGATGTCTCCTGCTTTCAGCTGTTCAGCTGTGTCCCTGGTTGTCTGGGAGTTGATTCCTGCGTGCAGCTGGGGAATTGTCATTGCTCAGGTACTTCAGTCCATGAGTTTGATGCCATAGGCTGACAGGGCAGGAGCAGCATTTGACCTGGTCTGGAATGACAGGCCTGTCAGCAGAGGGGGAAAATCTGGGTGTTCTGGTGAATGAGATCATCATGGCAAACACACATTTAGCTGCAGAATTCATCCAGTGCTGGCAGGTGCCCTGCTCGGTCCTGAAGCTGTTGGCACCAGAGGGGAATGCACATCTTCACTGGGGAACAAAAATGGGTGTGTGAGCTCTTATGGAAATAGGAAACCAAAAGCACCAAATGTTTTCCAAACTCTCTGCAGTTGCTGTGGTGGCTGTTTATTGGGCACTTTCCTGAAGTCAGTTGTGTATTTTACTGATGGGAAGCAATACTTGGATTCTCCATACTTGGAAAAGTGACACACACTGTACCTTTTGCCATGCACACCTGTGTCTGCCATCATCTCTGGCTGTGGATTCCAACTAAAAATATGAACAGAGCCTCGCCTGAAAGTGAAACATTACCTCTCCTCTACAGGCAGGAAGAGGAAGGTGCTGTGTAAATTGCCTGTAAATGTTTTTTATTGTGGCTGCTGTGTCCTAGGAAGAAACAAATGAAGCAGCTTTTCAGGAATCTTGCTGCACAGCAGAAAATGTGGTGCTGATCCCAAGCTTGGGGTGGGAAACACCCTCATGGATGAAGTTCACTCTCCCCTCATGTCGGGCAGCAGCAGCCCCACTTCTCTCTGGACACAACTGGCTCAGCACAAGGCACTGGCTCCCTTGCTTCTGAGAGTTTCCCAGTTTGGAAGCTGCAGTGGGCTGGAATGAGGTATTTTAGCTGACACAGGGATGCTTGACTGCTCAGCTGGTCCTCTGCACTGCAGAGCTTAGTTCTGTTCCATGTAAGAAAACAAAAGGGCTAAACACATTCTGCACAGCAAAACAAAGCTTTTAGGGCAGGCAGGCACCTGATCCTCCTCCTGCTACTACTATGGAAACATGTAAAGAGCAGAAAACCTGTTGCCATGAGACTGTAAAAATAACCCTGCCATCACATTACAGAGACACGGACTGGCTGCACCACATGGGTTATGTAAGAGCAGCTCCAACACTGGGATGTGGCACTGTGAGCTGCCTCTTGCTCCCAGGAGACAGGCAAGCTGCTGAAAAAGCTGCAGGCAAGACAGTTCAGATAGTAATTCTGTTATTTTTAGTCTGTGTATCTGAAATGTTAAGCCTGAAGTGGACAGGGACACATTTAGGGTATGTAGTGTCAGCAACAGAATTTTAAAAGTTAGACCAAGCAATGGTAGTTGGGTTTATTGGTTTAAAGAAGTCACACCTCAGTTTTAAGGGGTCACATACAGGGTATTCTTTTTTGAACTCTGTAATTTGAAGCCTGTTTAGAACTGGCCAGGGCAGGAGAAAGCCTTGCTAAGCTGGAAGGTGGTCAGGGAGCCAGGGAAATGGTGGTGCTCTGTTTGACATTATCATGGCTGGGAAAAAGGGAAGAGAGCAAGGGACCAGGCCCAGGAACCACACCCAGCTCTGCTGTTCATGCAAGATTTGGCAGAACAGGTGAGCAGCCTCAGGGCTGGAAAAAGGGCAACAGACATGTTTACAGTTCTGAAACTCTATCCAGAAATATCTCCACAGAAGTTCAAAAAACTAAGGGCTTGGCTGGACCCACACACTTCCCTGCATGTGGGAAAAAAATCAAACTCACTGTAGTCATGTACTAATTATCACTAATTTGTTTTTAATCTTATTCTCATGACCAAGTTAAATACCTGGGGGAGCACATTCAGAGAGGGGAGTGCAGAAAACTGCAAATTTTAAAACCTTTGCAGAAACTACTACTCATTATATTAATTGTCCTTTTACTACAAGACAAACTCAGTGAGTATTCCTGCTCAACCCTCCTCAGGCTGCTTTTTTAAATAAACCCAAGTTTTACCCCTTCATCCAGTCCTGAAAGCCTCATTTCTGTCATCTCTTGCCTTCCAACAGTGGAACATGTTTTCCCAGCAAAAATAAAAGGATGCTGCCTCCTCCTGCTCCTCCCCACACATCCTTAGAGATTCCTGACGTGCCTCAGATGTAGAGCTTTGCTTTGTTTGAATGCCAGGGGCGTGCACAACTCCTCTTCTGTGCCTCAGGCATGTGGAGGATTCCCAATCCCTCCTACTCCTGTTCCCAAAGTGACAAAGGAGCAGCTCTGAAGCCAAACCCCAGAAGTGTTCACATAAGCCCCCAACAAGGAACATACACATGGAGTCAGGAATGTCCCACTGCTCTGATTTTAATGATCCCACTTCTACCCCAGCCATGGGCCTTTCCCCAGTGCTGTGTCCAGCACAGCTCTGCCACCTGAGTTCCAGCAAAGAGCAGGAAAGGGTTTGTGATCCAAAGAAACTGCAGAGGTGTAGCTGAGGAGCTAAACGATTCCCAGGGCCCTCACCTGGGTGGGCTCTGGACACACCAACATCCTGCAAATCCCAAGGACTGTGGCTATTGAACTACGAGCCCACAGTGACAGGCAAACACGCTGTGACAGTGGCACAGCCACCTCAGCCCTCCAGGATGCGGTTGATGAGCTTCATTTCCTCAGCAGACATGGGATTCAGGTTAAACCCCTTCAGCTCAGGTTTACCTGAGAAAACACATGGAAAAAAAAATCAGGATTTTGTCACAAAAAAAGTGAAACAGTTCAGGAAGCTGAACTGGGGTCAGGAAGCTGAAGTGGGGTCACTCAGCACAGTGTTGGAAGGTGTTTAAACTGCTGGTGGGTGACAGCTCCACACAGAGAGAAAATGCTGCTGGGGCAGGGAGGGAACTGCAAAACCAGTGGAAAAGAGGCTGCAGGAACACAAGGAACTAAGGAATTTCTGGACTCTGCTGACACACGAGGCAGTACCCAGGCACTGAGCAGGTGGCAGAGGGGCAGAATTTACCTTGAGCTTCATAGAGCCGGTTGACCTTCACCCGCAGCTCCTTCCGGAGGTTGTTTATCTCCTTATCCAGCTCCTCCTGGTCTGGGGTAAGAAGAGGGAGTGAGGAGGACTGTGGGGGCTCCGGAATGAAGGCTCAATTCCCCATGGGACCCAGCACAGGCACAGGAGGGTTCCACCCTGCCTCCACCACCCCCGGAGCCCAAAGCTTCTGCATGTGCCTCCCAGGGGGGCAGAATCAGCCTCTCGAGAGGTTGTGGGCAGCTCAAAGCCCATCCCTGGCCAGAACTCCGTTAATTGAGCCAACATCTTGTTAATTATGGTGTTAAAACGCTTATAACTACACGGAGCCCTCGGGGTGATCTCACCCTGCCGCAGCATCTCCCGGGTCTTCGCCTTCGGCAGCTCGATGAACATGTTCCCGAAGCAAACCATGGCCTTCTCTGCTGGGAAAAAGGGAAGGGAAGGGAAGGGAAGGGAAGGGAAGGGAAGGGAAGGGAAGGGAAGGGAAGGGAAGGGAAGGGAAGGGAAGGGAAGGGAAGGGAAGGCGCTGTCAGTGTCAGTGGAGCCGCTCCCCGACCCGCGGCCACGAGGTCACGGTGGGCACAGCCAGCCCGGCCTCACCCTCGGGCTCCGAGTCCTTCTGCAGCGCCCGCAGGGCCTCGCGGTTGCGGTTCCGCTTCACGTCCAGGTCCACGATCTGCAACGGGAGCGAGAGATGCGGGAGCGGCCGGGGCTCGGGGCTACCGGCGGCGGGACAGAGCGGGGCGGCGGAGGCCCGGCGGAGCTGGGTCCTACCTGCTGCCGTGCCGCCAGCACGTCCTCGGCCAGCTCCTCCACCTCGGCCAGGTAGCGCAGCACGAAGGCCGGGTCCCGGGCCATGGCGGGGCCTGCACCGGGGCCGGGCCGGGTCCGCCGCCGTTCGGCTCCGGGTGCAGCCGCAGCCGCGCGGGGGGTTCCGCGGCGGGAGGGGCCGGGCTCGGCGCGCCCTCTGGCGGCCACGGCCGGGAGCGCTGCCCGGTCTGGGGACACCGCGGGGCGGCTCCGAGGCGGGGGGGGGCGGCGGGACCGGCCGGGGCCGGGGACAGCGGGGCCGGGGGGCGACAGGGCCGTGAGGGGCCGGGGCTGGGGACAGCGGGGCCGGGGGGCGACAGGGCCGTGAGGGGCCGGGGCTGGGGACAGCGGGGCCAGGGGGGCGACAGGGGCCGTGAGGGGCCGGGGCTGGGGACAGCGGGGCCAGGGGGGCGACAGGGCCGTGAGGGGCCGGGGCTGGGAGGGAGGTGCCCGCCGCCCCGGGCCCAGCGCGGGATCTCACTCACAGTGTGGACCAGCGGTCCCGCGGTTGGCTCCGGGCTGGCTCTGTGCCCGCGGGACTCACCGCCCGGCAATGGGACGGAGGGTTCGGTGTGCCCGGGCGGCGCTGAGCCCCAGAGGGCGGGTCCTGGCCCCGCAGCCTCCCCCAGCTCACCCCGCTCGCCACAGCCCGCAGGGACAGGGGGCTGAGAGCCCTGCCTTGCCTGCTCCCTTTGTGTGTGAATTATTTATAACTTTTCAGAGCCCGTCCCCTCGCCCCCAGCACCACCGTCTGTCTGCTCTTCCTCGCTGCTTCCCAGCACGGTACCGCTGTTGGCAGCTGGGCCCTCGGAGCATCAGGTGGCCTCTCTGTCATCCCAGAGCGCAATAAAGGGCACTCAAAGCGCGGGGCAATGAGCTCAGGTTTCCCTTGGTGCAGCTGGTGGCTCATTTGTAGCTCAGCGTCCAGGACCTGCCACCCCCAGGGACTGGAGAAAATTGTGGTCCCGGCAGCTTGACTCACCCTCAGCCAGCCCCAGTGCCCCTCAATCTGTGTCAGGCAGGGGCTGGTCCCGGGGATGCTCTGGGAGGGCACCACATCCATCTGCTGCCCTGAATGACCCTGCCTGCAGGAAGGGAAATAAATTGCCCCTCAAAATGCTTTTTATCCCTTTCTTTCTGCCCCACCCAGCCATGAGCAAGAGGAGCTGAGAAAATGGGGTGTGGGAGATGCAGGGAGACCCAGCACTGGCAATGAGGACTGGCAGATCCTCACCGTGTGCACCCTGCAATGGGAAAGGGGCCCCAGGGGCCCACCCAGGGCTGGGGGGTAGCAGGGACACGGGTTCTCATGTCCCCTGTCCCTGCTCTGCACAGAGCCCTGGAACAGCATCTCAAGTCTCCAAATGCAGCCCTGTCCCCAGCTGTCCATCTCTGCCACCCTGGCTGTGCCACCCAGCTCCTGCTTACCTGTGATGGTGGGGGGACCTCTGATCTGTTTTAGATCAGTGCTTTGGAGGGAGGGAGCCCCATTGACCTGCCTGAAGCAGCAAACAGGGTCCAGGGAGAGGAGGAGCCCCAGCGCTTGGGGGCCCTGGCACGTGCCCTTCATGACTCATTTGAGAAGGAGCTCCCCAAAGGTGGTGACCCCAGTGCTGCAGCCCCTCTGGGCTGCCAAAGATGAGGACAGGGGACAAGGATGGAGGGAGCAAGGCAGCGGCTGGCTGGTGGTCACCACACTTCTGTGGGCAAATAATCCCTTAAGGGAGATTACCCAGATCGGAAGATTACTGGCCCTAATCCCATAAGGTCATTTGTTTCATTTAACTGAGATCTCTGTCTGTGGCAGCATCAAATGAACCATGGCAGCTTCAGGAGAGCACTGGGAGCGAGTGCTGGGCACACACAGGCACTCCAGGCTGGGAATGATCCACACTCAGGTTGTCCTTCCTGACATCAACCAGAAAATGTACAGGGATTGGGGCTGGATGCCAATGCTGGGAAATGCTCATTTGTCGGTGGGAGCAGCTGGCTGGAGATCTGAAAAAGCAGGAAGGAGGGAGGGAGGGCTTTCAGAGTCTGGGCAGGAGGAATGGGGATGGGGATGGGGATGGGGATAGGGATAGGGATGGGGATGGGGATAGGGATGGAGATGAGATGTGTCATGGGAACAGCAATGGAGCAGGCTGACTGTGTCCTGGCAGCAGTGGAAGAAGCAATGACTCTGGGGTTGCCAATGACAGTGCAAGGAAGGCAGGGTTTTGCAAGGAATGTTGGGCTGCATGAAAGGGTGGGGGCTGCTCTCCCTGGGAAGGTGGGGCCCAGCTCATCACAGGCATGGGGGAAGCTGCAGCTGAGGCATCACAAAGCCATGGGCATCTGGAAAACATTCTCAGGGCAGTGAGAAGTGGCTGGTGCTGCACTCTGTGGCCTCTCCCCTGCCAAGCTCTGAGCCAGCCACAAATCATCATGGATTTCTCATCCTGGAGCCAGCGCCAGGGGTAGACATTCTGCTTGGAAGCTGGACTCAGACTGGAACCAGAGGTCCATTTGGACCAGTTCCCCTGGGAATTGGGCAGTCAGAGGGAGCGGCCACCCGCCCGCTGCCAGGAGCTGCTTTGCTTTGCTGTGTGTTTTGTGGAAAGAGCAGGTTTGGTTTCATCATGTTCCTTTTTCTTCCTTGCAGCCCTTTTCTGTATGCAGCCAGAAACCCTCCCTGCCTGCTGGCAGCTGCACAGGAAGCTTCAGGGATGTTTATAAGGTTTTTTTCTCTCTTCTCCTTTCATGTGGCTGCTGGGGCCTGTTGTTAAGATAAATCAGACTTCAAACCACGGTCTCCATGTTCTTGGGCTGTGGATCTTTAACTGCTGCTTCAGAGGGGGTGTTTCAGGGTCAGGGGAGAAAGGTGGGTCTGCCTCTCCCTGATTTCCCTCCCTGGCACTGTGCCCACCGTCATGGCAACGTAGTTCCTGCTCCATCACCCAGCCAAGACAGAGTCCCCAGGGACCAAGCCCAGAGAGGTTTGGAGTGGCCAGGTGTGGATAAGGGCTCTGGCAAGTGGATCCCATCCTTGGAAGGCGCCCTGCCCTGCCTGGTTGATGATGAAAGGCTGTTTTCTCCAGGCTTTGGGATGCTGGGAGCATCCCCTCCCCCAGGCAGGCGTTTGTGGAGGGGATCTGTCAGGAGCATCTCAAGGTGAGGTGTTTCATTATCAATGCTAATACATGCAGCACGGGGAGAGCGTCGCCGAGGGCCCGGCCACTCCCTCGTGCTGAGTAACATCTTCACCCCCCGGATTGCATCCCCGGAATCCACATTTACCCCTCCCCCGGTTTGTGCTGATCTCTCTGGCCACCCTGCAAGGCAGGATTTGGAAGTTGGCCGTGTTTCCCGGGATCAAACACGCTCCCCCTCTCTGTGTCACATTGTGCTGACCCCGGGCCAGGCTCCAGCCAGGCTCCTCCGCAGGCAGATGCACCAGGCTGAGCCTCGGGGGCTGGGGGCTGGGGGCTGGAGCTGCTCCGAGAGGCAGCTGCCTGTGTGCACTCACCCTCCCTGGAGACCCGCCACAAAGGAGAGAAAGCCCTTTCCTCGCATCCCTTTTCCTCCCAGCAGTGCCAGGGATGCCGGCACAGCGCTGCTCCTCCTGTGAGCGCCTGTCCCGGGGGCACAGCCCCTCGCTCTGCCGGACACATCGTGTCCAAACTCCCGCGGGGAGCAGGCGGAGCAGAGCTGGGCAGGGCCGAGGAGCAGTGCAGCATCAGGGCTCTCGTTCACCCAGACCCCAGTGGCCTTGGCACTTCACTTTCAGGGACATTCCCAAGGCTGGGGAATAACATAGGTGACTGTTCCACCAGTTTCATTTCAGGAACAACAAAAGCCTGCTTCCAAACCCCATCTTTGGTTTTTTCAAAGAGGTTACATCTTCTTCGAGCAGCTTGGTCTAGTGGAAGGTGTCCCTGCCCGTGGCAAGGGCTTGGCACAAATTGATCTTTGAGATCCCTTCTAACCCAAACCATTCTGTGATGATTCTGTGACTCTCCCTCCAAAGCAGGGCTCAGGTCCAGCCCAGCCAGTCCCTGCTGGGACCCTCTGGCTGCATCGGGCAGCATTTTGGCGATCTGTGCTCCATTTCAGCCCAAGGGGAGAAGAGACACCCACCCCTCCACCCGCCCTCATCTCAGCCCAAGCCCGGACCCACGGGCAGGGTCTTGCCTGGGCTGAGCCTCGGGGCTGGGGGGGCGCGGGGCTACCCAGGATCTTCCCGGGGAGCTCCGGTACTCGGCGGGCTGGGGAGGAGCGGCCGGACAGCGCGGACAGCGGGTTCCGCCGGGCCGGGCGGGGTGCGGGGTGCGGGGTGCGGTGCCCGGGGCAGGTGCGGGGTGCGGGTGCGGTGCCCGGGGCCGGGGCGGTCCTGCCGGCGGGACCCGGCGGGCGGGGGCCGGTCGGGGGAGGGGCCGGTCGCCCTTCCCGGCGCGGGGCGGCGCCGGGCGGCACCGAGCGCTCCTCCGGGACCCCGCGGCGCCGGCGGGGGGGCGGCTGCCCCTTCCCGGGGGGGAGCGGCGGGACCCGCCGGGGGCTCCCGGCGCCGGGCGGGGGGGAGCCGCTGTCGGCGGGCGGGGGGCGAGGCCGGCGGGGGCGGGCGCTGCCGGGGCGGGCTCCATCCCTCCGGAAGTCTCTCCCGCTCCCTCCTTTCTCCTCCTTTCCCCCGACAACATGGCCGCGAAGTCGGACGGCGGCGGCGGCGGCCCGGCCGTGCTGCTGGAGAGCCCCGAGGGCGGCGGCGGGCGGCGGGAGGCGGGCGCGGAGCCCCCGGCGCGGCGGTACCGGCTGCGGGACGGCTGCTGGGTGTTCTGCGCGCTGCTCGTCTGCTTCGCGGACGGCGCCTCGGACCTGTGGCTGGCGGCCCATTACTACGTGCGGGGGCAGCGGTGGTGGTTCGGGCTGACGCTGCTGTTCGTGCTGCTGCCCTCGCTGGTGGTGCAGATGCTCAGCCTCAGGTGGTTCGTCTACGACTTCGCCGCCAGCACCAAGGACAGCGGCGGCGGCACCAAGGACAGCGGCCCCCGCGGCTGCTGCCGCCTCTGCGTCTGGCTGCTGCAGGGCCTGATCCACCTGCTGCAGCTGGGGCAGGTCTGGAGGTACGGGGGCACCGGGGGAGCGGGGGTGCCCGGGGGGTGGGGGCACAGCGGGGATGGGGCGGCTGCAGGGCCTGATTGACCTGCTGCAGCTGGGGCAGGTCTGGCTGTGTGGGAAGGTGTGGGAGTACAGGGGGCGTGGGGGTATCGGGGTGATTGGGGTGCTGGGGGATGGGGATGCTCCTGGGCTTGACACACCTGCTGCAGCTGGGGCGGGTCTGGAGGTGCGAGGGTACCTGGGGGTGTGGGTACAGGGGGATGGGATGGGGCTGCTGCAGGGCCTGATCAGCTCAGGCAGGTCTGGAGGTACAGGGGGAGGGGGGACATGAGGGTCATGGAGCCAGGAGGGGCCTGGAGGGAGCAGCACAGTGCAGCAGGGACATGGGTGGGGATGACAGCATGGAGACTTCAGGAGGGGTTGGCAGGGCATGGGGGAAGGGGGTGGGGATGGAGAGGTAAAGCAGGGGCCCAGGCAGCTGGAGGGGGCACAAGGATCAAATATTTCTGCAGCCCCAGAATGGGTGGTGGAGAAGAGCCCCAGCCGTGGGCACAGGGGGGTGTGGGTAGGAGCTGTGTGTGTGGGTAGGAGTTGTGTGTGTGGGTGAGGAGGTGCAGCCCAGCTTGGGGCCACAGCCCTACCATCCCTGCTGGCAGCTGGTGCTGGGCCTGGTGGGGACCTGCCTGGCCATGGCAGTGTGGTCCTGGGGGTGAGAAGTGATTGTGCTGGGCCCTGAACACCTCAAGGCTCCTGTCCTGATCTTGCTGTATTTGTGGGGTGGTGGGCAAGGAGATGCTGGTGGCCTCCAGCCTGTCCAGGCTCTGCTGCTGCCCCATCCCAGTCCTGGGGACAGTCTGGAGGTGTGGGCAGGCCCAGCAGCAAACAGACAGGCTGGGGCAGCTCAAGGCCCTTCATCCACCTCTCAGCAGACCCCTCAGGATGCACAAGGTGATGTTTTCTTGGCATCTTCCTCCGCTGTGCTGTGGGCCCAGCCCCGTGCCCTCCCAGCTCCAACCCACCCCCCAGGCTGGGGCAGAGCCGGGCGCTGGCACCGAGCAGCCCTGAGGAGCTGGTGCCGGGAGGGCGGACAAAGGCAAATTCCCGGAACAATGCGTGGAGCCGGCAGCACTCCCGGCTCGGGTTTCCATCCTGTTTCCCCTCCTGAGTGCTGTAGTAGAGGCTCTTTGCTCGTTCCCTGTTGGTGTCTGCATGTTCATTCTTCTGCTGCTCCTTCTGGGATGCTCCGGGGTGTTTAACTTTGTTTGACAGTGTGAGCCGTGCTCAGCACACCTGCCAGCACACCTGCCCTCCCCGATCCCCCTGACAACGGAGCCACTCTCAGGGTACTCTGGCTGCAGGGTGGGTGCAAAACCTGCTTCTGTGTGTGAGGGGAGCTGGTGAGGGAGAGGACAGGAGCTCTCTGGCCCTGCCTGCAGCTGGTGTGAGCCCAGCACACCTGATCCCAGCCCAAGCTGGAGCTGAGCTGCAGCCAGGGGCTTTGCTCCTGGGGGTGTCAGTCCTGCTCTTGGATCGGCTGCACCATAGAGACTCCTAAGCCAATTAAAGCGGTAACTCTGAGCACTCACCCTCCAGGACATGTTGGTCTCAAGCAGCAGCTGAGGCTCTTTCTAATCTCTGGATTTGGGATTAGTTCGGGTGACCAGTTAAATGCAGTTTGTTAAACCCATTAGTGGGGTTGGATCCGGTGCAGGAGGATGTGGCAGTTAGAGAAGTGTTGGATAAATGCTGCAGGTGAAAGAAAGGATTTTTCCTGGTCAGAGCATTGTGCCCCTTGCCAAACACCTTCCCCTTCCAGATTTACCTACCTCCTCCCTCACCTCTGCAGGTCTCACCTCTACCAACCTCACTGCACAGCCCTGAGCCCCACCCATGATAAAGACCCCCAGTCCCAAAAAAGAAAGCTGCTTCCTACCCGCAAAAGCAGCTCTGAGCACTGGCTCTGTGGTTATCCCTAATAAAAGCTGTTGAAGATAGTTGTCATTGGTATGTTCAAGGTGCACGAGTGGTCTCTGGAGATGCTGCTGATGGCATGCCCATGTGAGCAGCAGCAACACGGGCCTGTCCCCAGCTGGTCCCACACCACCACCATGCCTGTGGGCCATGCTTGGATGGTTTTGCAGCTCAGGAATTGTTATCCACTCACAAAGTCCTCAGCTTCTTCACCAAAGCAACTCTGCAGGGCAGGGATGCTGCTCATGCCAGTGTGCCTCCTGCCTGGAAGTGTGTCAGGGTCCCCTGCCACCTCCATGGGCTGGCAGCTGGCCATGGTGTGCTGCAGGTCTCATAGGGCTGGGGACAGCCCTATTTGTGCCTGTGCCTCTGTTAGCACAGGGTCACACCTGGTTTGGCTGCCTGGGGTCACCAGGGCCAGACCTGCAATTCCCTCTTCCTGAAAGCCCCCATCAGCCCGTGTACCCCCATCCTCTGCTGGCTGGGTGACTCAGTGCCACCCCTCAGTCCTGGTGCCAGTCTGGCAGCAGTCCAGGAAGACAAGGACATCCTAGGCAGGCTCATGAGGAGTGGCAGAGCTGGGACCTGCAGGTTTCCCCACCACTCTGCTCCCTAGAGCTTTGCTCTGTCTGTGTGGGGTCAGCAGTCCTCCCAGCCCTGGGAGCACCCAGCTTAAGGGTGTCAGCTTGTCCTGCTGCAGGACCCAGTGCTGTTGGTCCCCACTTGGCCCTAGTACAAAGGACAAGGGGGTTTTAGGGCCAGACAAAGCCTTTCCCTGAGCACAGGTGCCCTCAGGTACTCCCCTCTGCCCCAGGTATCCAGGGCATGTTAGAGTGTGGGGCTGTGGGACACAGTGAGTGTGGTAACATGGGCACATGAGCACCTCTCCCTGATGACCTGGCTTGGTAGGATGTGTAAGGGATTGAAAAGGCTGTAACAGAGAAGCAATTTTCTCCTTGTTTAAATACAGGATTAAGGGATGAGATCCCAAATTATCTTCTAGGAAAATCACACTTCCTATTGCTCACTCTGGGACCAGAGGGTCCCTCGTCCTTTTCCATCTGAGGATGATGATTAGTGGATTTGTTTGTAACCAGTGTTGGGCTTTTCTCTTCGTTCATTTTTTCCAACACCTGAAAATGGGGCTCAGTATTTGGGAGTTGGGGGCAAACAGTGACACTGGTGACAAATCCAGCTGTAGTGGGGCTCTAAAAAAACCAGTGCCCACCCAAGCCACCACCTTCCTGCTGCAGGGTTTTTGTTGGATCACTCTTTGCAATACAAAGGAGGGAGCAATTAGCCCAGAGAGCTCTTGCTGTCGGTTTCTGCCTCATCATCGTTTTTTTTGAAAATTAAATGATTTTTTTTCAAGTGATTGATTCTGTGTTTCCCGTGCAGCTGCCGTGGCGCAGGGCTGGGGAGCGCCCGCCGTGCTGGCAGCGCCGGGATCGCTCACTGAGCTGAAACACCACGGGATGATCAAATGCAGAACAAATAAGAATCAACATTTCATTCGGGCGAGTTGATGGGAGATGAAATCTTGTTTTAACGAGACCTATGGAGTTGGCGGACAGAGGGATAATTGTGCCCATGCTGAAAGCTGGGGAGGCCACGGGTCACTTGTTGAACAGTGCAGGACCCAGGGCTGGGGCTCTGCTCTGTGTGTGCGGGGGCTGCTCTGTGCCATGGACAGTGGGATCGCTGTTGAGCCCAATTATCAAGACTAATTACAGGGACAGGATGAGGTCACCAGCTCCCAAGCCTGGTTCATGCATGGGCACCCTGGGACAGCAGTGTTGCCCTACAGCAGCCAGAGCTCTACATTGCTTCCCCTGTTGTTTCCCTCTATGCTGTGCCTTCCCTCTCTGGGCTGCCCACTGGCTTGCTCCCCACCAGAGAGGAGGGTCCTGGGTCCTTCACCAGGCCCTTCTGAGGGGCAGTGGCTGTGGGGGTGCCACAATGGCAGTTCTGGCCTGGCTGCTGTGAGCAGGTGGCACTGGGATGCAGATCTGCACCAGGAGCCAAGAGCCAGGTGGCCACAGCCTCTCCCCACCCCGAGCAGTGAGGGGCAGGCTGCAGCAAAGGCTAAAATTAGGTGCTGCCCCGGAGGTGGAGGTTAAAACGTCACTGACACCAGCACAGAGAAGCTGGTGAGGGCTGGGAGTGGGGCTGGTGGGGCAGAGCAGATGGCAGCAGGGTGTCCTGAGGGCTCAGTGGCCCCAGCTGATGGCCCTCACTGTGCTCTCCAGGCTGTGCAGCCCTGGGGGTGGGAGCACTCTGCTGTCCCTGCAGCGGGAGCAGAGCTGGCTCCTGCCTCCTCCTGCTGACGGATGAGCTGAAAGTGCTGTGATCAGGCTTTCTCCCATGCTCTGGGCTGATGGAGTTGTCTGGCAGCACATTCTGGAGCTGATGGAGAAGCCGTTGCTCTGCCAGAGGATTTTATTCACTGGGAGGAATCTGTGGCCTGACGTCCTCCTGCTGCACCTGTTTTCCTCCTCACCCGGCTCCTTTCCTCTCCTTGCCAGCAGAGCCCTGGCCGTGGTGCAGGCAGGGCTGCCCGGGGAAGCCCTGCCTGGCCAGTCCTGTGTCCCCTCCTGTGGTGCCAGATCTGGCCCGGGGCCGTGGGGAGGGTCCCTGGTGGCGGTGACTCAGCCGGGTGTGCGTCGGTGCCACGCACACCTCCCCTGACCCCCGACCAATGACCAGATGGCCGGGGCCAGCGTGTGGCTGCACCCACAGCCCTGCCAAGAGCCCAGGCAACACCGGCATGAGCGCCAGGAGCTTCCTGTGGGCAGCACGGCACAACCAGCTGGTTCCTCCATCCTGGCCGGGGCAGGAGGAAGCAGGGTGGGCTCTGTGCCAGCTGGGACCAAAATATCCCATTTGAGAAGCGGCCGGATGTGGTGCTGGGATGGGGCAGCCTGAATCCATGGGTGGCTGGAAAGTGGAGCTGTGGATGGGAACCCCGGCTAGGGGAGGCCAGACCCTGCATGGGTGGTTAAGGATTGGGGTGATGGGTGGGTAGACACTGTATGGCTGGGTGGGCAGTGGGGTGATGGCCCAGGGCTCTGGGGTGCCAAGCTGGCTTTGCACAAGCTGCCCCTTCCCAAACTGGTGCCCTGGCCTGGGACAGGGATGCATTCATCATTGCTGCTGCCCTGCAGCTCCTGGCACCCCTGGCCTAGGAGGCTTTCCATGGTCCCAAATCAGCAGGAACAGCTTGGCAGTGGTCACAGGGCATTCTTGGCATGGGCAGAGTGGGGTGAGCTCACCTGGCATCATGGGCTCACCTCACCCTTCCCCTGCCTCGCACAGGTACCTCCGCACGCTGTACCTGGGGCTGCAGAGCCGCTGGCAGGCCGAGCACCGCCGCCGCCACTTCTACTGGCGGATGATGTTCGAGAGCGCGGACATCAGCATGCTGCGGCTGCTGGAGGCCTTCCTCAAGAGCGCGCCCCAGCTCGTGCTGCAGCTCAGCATCATGGTGCAGCAGAACAGCATCGAGCCATTGCAGGGTAAGGGGCAGCACTTGCAGGGGACAGGGTAGGGGGAGGGAGGTCCCTGGTTTCTGTGGGCTCTCATGGCCGCTCCCCGCAGGATTCTCAGCCTCGGCCTCGCTGGTCTCGCTGGCCTGGATGATCGCGTCCTACCAGAAGGTGCTGCGGGACTCGCGGGAGGACAAGATGCCCATGTCCTACAAGGGCGCCGTGGTGCAGATCCTCTGGCACCTCTTCACCATCGCCGCTCGTGCCATCGCCTTCGCCCTCTTCGCCTCCGTGTTCCAGCTCTACTTCGGCATCTTCATCGTCACCCACTGGTGCATCATGACCTTCTGGATCATCCAGGGCGAGACGGATTTCTGCATGTCCAAGTGGGAGGAGATCATCTACAACATGGTGGTGGGCATCATCTACATCTTCTGCTGGTTCAACGTCAAGGAGGGACGGAGCCGCTACCGCATGTGCATCTACTACATCATCACGTTGTCAGAGAACGCCGCCCTCACCATCCTCTGGTTCCTGTACTACGACCGCCAGACCACCTCTGACTTCAACGCCTTAATCCTCGTCTGCGTGGTTAGCTCCAGCTTCGCCCTCGGCATCTTCTTCATGTTCATCTACTACTGCCTCTTGCACCCCAACGGCCCCATCTTCAGCCACCGCTCCGTGGGCTGCATCTTCCGGCAGGAGCCTCCCCCAGTGCCGGGCTCCCCGGTGGAAGCCGTCACCAGCCCCCCGCGCTCGCTGCCGCGGACTACAGGGGGGGAGCGGGACGGGGCGCCGGGGGAGCGGGACAGCTGCGTGCCCGTCTTCCAGGTGAGACCCTGTGCCCCGCCGGCGCCGGCCGCCCGCGCCCCGCGGACAGAGGGTCCCGTCATCCGCATTGACCTGCCCAGGAAGAAGTACCCGGCCTGGGACGCCCACTTCATCGACCGGCGCCTCCGGAAGACCATCCTGGCGCTGGAGTACGCGTCGCCCACCACCCCCCGCCTGCAGTACCGCACCCCCGGCGCCCCGCAGGAGGTGCTGGAGTACGAGACGACCGTGTAGGTTGCGGGGCGTGAGGCTGCGGCGGGAGCCCCGGGGCCACCCTGGCCACCCTGTGTCTCCACAGCTGTTTGCCTTCCTTTGGGTTTGCCGGCGCTGCCGTGTCGCCGTGCCAAGCACCCCGTGGGCGGTGGCTGGGGAGGTCTCTTGGTGCTATCCCCTCCCCGCGCTGCATTCCCGCAGCCCAGACCTGTCCCACCCGACGGCGGCCGCCCCCACGCCTTCCAGGGCTCGTCCTTGCCAAAATACCTCACCGATGCCTGAGCCCAGGCGGTGGGTGCTGCGGCCCATATCTGGTGTGGCCCATATCAGTGGTGCAGGATGGGGACCGGGGCACCCTGGGGTGGAGGCTGGCAGCTGCCAGGGGCACGGTGGGGCACGGTGGGCAGCACACGAGAACACAGGTGCCTGTGCCACGGCAGACGGGGGGGATGGACGGGGATGGAACATGGCTGCACTGGGGCGTGCATGGGGCTTGTGGCCCCAGGGAGCTGGGGCAGGGACAGCCGGGGTCCATCCAGTCCCCCTCCATGTCTCCCCCTTCCCCCACACTCTGCCACACCAACCCTGAGTGAACTCTTTCATATCCATCCTCAGTCCCCCCCTGGCTCAGGGTTGAGCCATGTCCCCAACCCCATGGGGTCTCCAATATCCTGTGGGGTGTAGACCCTGGCCTGGGGGGGGCCTCGTGGGTGGGCACAAAGCTTACACCCCTGGTTCTGAGCTGGGACCCCAGCTGTGTCCAGGATGGCTGCAACCCATCCTCCCCCCATCCCCACAGGAACTGCTTCATCTCATCGGGTTTGTTTTCACCTGAATGGTGACATTTTGTGTGACATTTTCTACCTCCGCTGGGGCCGGGGGTGGCAGGGCCTGGCTGGCACCACTGAGGGGTGTGTGCGGGGCCGCCGGCGTTCCCCGGATTCCCCAAAGTGGGATTCACCCCCAGCCGTTCTCCTCTCCTGGGCTGGCATCCCTTCCCACCCGGGAGCATTTCCATTCCCTCTTTCATCAGCATCACCTCCCTCCAGTTCCCCAGTATAAACCTGAGCTGGGACCCTGCCTCCCCTGACCTCACCCCGTGTCCCCCTGCCTGTCCTCAGCCCCTGCCCCGCCTGCTCGTGTCTGCTCCTGCCTCCCCAGAGGAGCAGGGCTGCTTGGGCTCCGGGTTTGAATGTGTCCCTGGTCCTGCCCAGATCCACTGGCCCCACCGAGGGGCTGTGCTGAATGTACCCTGTGCCCCCCAGGCCAGGACTGTCCCGGGGGGGTTGTGTGCATGTGTGTGTGTGTGTGTGTGTGAGTGTGCAGGGGCTGGCAGGGGTTTGCAGGGCAGGGGAGCTGTTGGGCCCCCCAGGCTTGTGCTGCCCCAGCCCCTTGCCCCCTGCAGCCACGGCCCCTGTGCCTTCCCTGCATCCCCTGTGCCCTCGCCGTGGCTCCACAGGGATCTGGCCTCTGGCTGCCCCGAGCCACAGTGCCAAGCCCTGCCGGGGCTGGGGAGCGTGGGCAGCACCGGGAGCCCCTCTGTGCCCTGGGGCACCGTGTGAGGCACTAGAGGATGGGAGGAGTGGGATGGGAGAGCTGCACCTGGGAACGGTGGGGATGTGGGGTCCCCGAGGGCCAGTGTGGGTGCCCACCCCGGTGACACGGCCGGGGTGGGGGGGTGTGCGGGGGCGGTGGCATCACGTTACTTTTGTTTCCCATTTCTTGGTAGCTGGGGTGACAGCAGGCTGGGCTGGCCACCGCTGGGTTCACTGGTGCTAACTGGTGCTAACTGGAAGGCTTGGAAACTCTTTAGAAGGAGGGTGCAGAGCATGGCTGGGGCTGGGCAGTGGGCTGGGCCCCTGCCACCTGCAGGTCTCCTTCTCTGCCACCACGGGCAGCCCCCGGCGGTGTGTGCTGGTCGTGCGGGGGCAGCCCCGGCGTGGGACGGCTCTGGGGCGGGGTCTCTTTTCCTCAGGGAAGGTGGGGGGCAGCAGCCAGGGGTGCCGGGCTGGTCCGGGGGCTCACCGCTGCAGGCATCAAGCAGTGTCACCGCAGCCCCCGAAGGGTGCCCAGGTGGTGGCAGCTCCTCCCTGGGTCCGGTTCACAGAGGATCTGGGGATGGGCTATGGGGACTGTGTGCCAGCACGGGGCGGCTCCTCTGGGCTCCCCCTGCCCCTGCCCCTGTCCACCCCAGGGCAGAGATGCCATTTGACACGCCATTTGTCATGCCGGGGGTTGTGTGGGGACCCCAGGGCCACGTTGGTGGGTCAGAGGGACATTTTTCTATGCACTCAAGCCACGGTATCCTCAGCCCTGGGCTGCTCTGGGCAGAGGAGTCTGGCCACGTGTGGGGTTTGGGGGAGCCCTCAGTCTCCTGCCCCAGGCCACCCCCCTGCCCTCCACCCAGCCTGTGCCACAGCGGCAGCCAAACCCAGCGCCCTGTCCCCTCCCTGCCCGCCGGGGGGCAGTGCCCGCCCCCTGGGATGACAAAGGGGGCACAACCGGAGGCCAGGATGGGCACAGCTCCAGGGGTGCTCGAGCTTCCACTGGGCATGGGGGGGTCCTGGTCCCCGGGGGTGTCACCCAGGGGTGGCAGCAGGGCTGCTCCAGCTTCAGGGAGTGAGGAAAGTCTATTCTGGCAGGGGCTGCCACAGGGTCTCAGCCACATCCCTGAACCCCCAGCGCTGGGAGCCGGCGGCTGCTGTCACGTACTGTAAATACTCTGTGTGCCACCTTCTTCTCTGGGACCCTCGGCGCGGGCGGGGGTCAGCGGGAGGCCGGGGTCCGTCCTGAGACTTTTTTGTATACCACAAACTTTTTGTATATTTTTAATTTTGCTGCAACATGAGATATTAAATTCATTTCAATAAGCCCTGCCTGTGGGATCCTGTCCTTGTCAGCACCTCCAGCTCACGGCTGGGGCTCCAAAGCAGGGCAGGATGGTGTGTGTCTGTCCCAGACTGCTCGGGGACATCACTAACAGAGCAGGGTGGCTGTAGCAGCGCTGCCTGCCTGGTGTCGGTGGCCCTGGCCGGTGCCAGTGGCCCTGGTGTGGTGGCCGGCAGGGAAGGGGTGCACAGGCAGGATGCAGCATCTTGGAGAGGAAGCTGCCGGACACGGCCACTGCCGGGCCAACCTCCTCCCTGCCGGAGGCCCCGATCCCCGGCCAACCCCCAGACCCACAATTGGTTTGGATCCCAGGGCAGCTGTGGGGACGGGTGCTGGATGCAACTGTATTTGCTCCTGCCAGTGCTGTTCCCAGTGCCAGTGCTGTTCCCGGTGCCAGGGCCCCGTGTAAGCAGCACAGGATATGGGCAGTGAGGGCTGCGAGCCCCCAGGGCTGCCCCATGAGGACGGGGTTGATTTGGGGTCATAGGGAAGCAGAAACCAGCTCCAGCCCCAGGAAAGAGCCCTGCAGAGAGGGGCAGGGGCTGCTCCATAGCGGAGTCCTGCAGGCATCACCAGCACCTGCTCTGGTCCCAGCACCTGCTCCAGTCCCATCTCAGCCCACTTCAACCCCAGTCTGCCCAAATCCCAGCCCGTCTCGGTGTAAGTGTCAGCCTCAGACCCAGCACTAGTGCAAATCCCTGCTCCAATCCCATCTCAGAGAACTTCAGTCCCTGCTTCTGCCCAAGTAACAGCTCAGCCCCTGTCCCAGTCCCAGTCCCAGTCCCAGTCCCAGTCCCAGTCCCAGTCCCAGTCCCAGTCCCAGTCCTGTCCCAGCGCCAGTGCCAGCCCAGTCCCAGCTCCAGTGCCAGCCCAGCCCAGGCCGGCCCAGCCCAGCCCAGCCCAGTCCCAGCACCCCCCAGGAGAGGCAGGAACTCACATCCCAGCTCTCCTGGTGGAGTTTCCGACACAGGAAAGCGCCGCGGCGCCGAGCGGGGCAGTGGGGGCGGCCGCAGCACCGCGTCCTGCCATGGACAGCGAGGCCAAGAAGGGGAAGAAGGTGCGTGGGGCTGGGGCTGGTGGCCGGGGGGCTGCCAGAAGGGTGGGAGCGGGTGACATGCACAGGTTTGAGAGGCTCCGCACCCCTCCCACAGCACAGTGGGGAGAAGTGGAGCCACCCAAATAGTGCCAAGAGCCAGCGAGGAGGCGCTCAGCTGTTGCCCCCCCAGGTGCTGGGTGGTGCCACGGGCCCTGTGTGTGGGGGCCAGGGTTGGGTGCCCGGTGCTGACCCGTCCCCGTGCCCGTTCCCGTGCCAGGGTTTCGTGTCGCCCATCAAGCGGCTGGTTTTCCCGAAGGCGGCGCGGAGGGCAGCGCTCCGCAGCAGCGTCTATCGGCGCCCGCTGCACTCCGTGCCCCTCTACCCCCCCGACTACCTGATCGACCCCCAGATCCTGCTGCACGACTACGTGGAGAAGGAGGTGAAGGTAAAGGCATCCCCAAAAGTGTCCGGAGTCACTGCTTGCTTGGAGTGGGGATATGAGGCCACCACACCTTGCTGAGATACACACACAGAGCGCCCAGAAGGGTCCTGGTCGCCTCCCTGCCCAGGCAAACACCCAGGGAGGAGGAGGGTGCGCTGGCGGAGCAAGGGGGACTCCCTAACTGCAGGGTCTCCCTGAACCCCAGCGAGATGTGTCCTGACCTTGGGGCCATGGGGCGGGAGGGAGGCTGTTTGCCTCAGGCTCCCCAAGCTGCCCTGGGTTTCTTCCCCTCCAGTTTTTAGGTCACCTGACATGGGTGACATCCTCCCTGAACCCCTCCAGCCGGGATGAGGTGCTGCAGCTGCTGGACACGGCCAGGGTAACAGGGGTCCCCCACTTCCCAGAGGGTGGGCACTGGGTGCCCCACACTGCCGGGTGCCCCACGCACCCCCCTGCACTCTGTCCATGCAGCAGCTGAAGGAGCTGCCGCTGCAGACGACGCCAGAGCAGGACAGCATCCTCAGCCTCTCGGCGCGCTGCCTCCTGCTCACCTGGCGCGACAACGAGGAGCTGATCCTGCGAATCCCCACACACGAGATCGCGGCAGCCTCCTACCTGCGCGACGATGCCCTGCACCTCCTCATCCTCAAAACCGGTGCGGGGGTCCGGCCGGGGGCCACCAGCCGAGGCACAGCCAGCCCCGAGTGGCACAAGGGGCTGGAGCACGGCGGGTGATGGGTGTCAGAGTCTATCAGGGCGGCAAAATCCCGCGTTGTCCCTATCTTGGTGTGTCCCATCCTCTCCCACATAGAGAGTCCCTGAGGGGTGTCCCCAAGCCACTGGGGCTCGCACATCCCCACCTCACACCCCTATCCGGAGGCATCCCACTGGGTTTGCGGGGTGGCCAGGGCAGGGGCTGGGGTCCAGGCGGGGTGGGGAGCGCAGCCCCCCGCCCTGACGTCCTGTCTGTCCCCGCTCCCCCAGGCCTGGGAGTGGACCCGGTGCCCGCCGGGGCGCACCCCGAGGCGGCCCCGGCCGGTTTGCCGGAGGCATTTCCCGCAGAGAAGCGTGCGGGGGGCTCGTGGCCGGAGGGCCGGCTCGGGGGCCCGATGGAGCGGCGGCACACCATCTGCAGCCTGGACTGGCGGGCGGCGCGGGGCGGGCAGGAGGGCCGGCAGGGCGGCAGCCTGGAGCGGCGGCGGGGCGGCAGCTGGGAGCGGCGGCAGCGCGGGCGGCCCTCGGGCAGCTGGGAGCGGCGGCAGCCCTGCGGCGGCAGCTGGGAGCGGCGGCGGGCCGGCACCGCCGGCGGCAGCTGGGAGCGCGGCACCGGCTTCGGCAGCTGGGAGCGGCGGCACGCCGGCAGCAACCCTCTGGACCCCCAGGAGCCCTGCCCTGACGCTTACTCCAACCTCATCATCCTCGCCGTGCCCAACAGGGTGAGCGGTCCCTGCGTGCGCCGCCCGCCTCCTGCTCGCCCACCCTCTGGCACTCACTGCCCTCCTCCCTTCCCGCTGCAGGATGCTGGCGAGGAGTCCTGTGCGCTCATCTGCCAGGTGTTCCAGATCATCTACGGCGACCAGAGCATCGAGTGCGTGGACCGTGCCGGGTACCACTACACCTCCACGCCCACACGGCCTTGGCTCTCCAGCAGGAGTGAGTGGCTGGGGACAGGAGTGGGAATATCAAGTGGGGTGTCATGGGGCTGACGGGTACAGGGGGGTGCATGGACACATCGTGGGGGGGTTTGCCTCTGCTGTGAGGTCTCAGCTCTCCCTCCCCAGGCGAGAGCTGCCGCACGGATGGGACATACGGCTATGATGCTGACTACAGCTGCTGCAGCTCCTTGTGAGTCTGGCTCCCCCTGGGTGCCCTTGGGCTGGAGTGGGTCCCACTGGACAGGTGTGGGATCCCCCTGCTCCTGGGTGGGTGTCTCTGCCCGTGGGTGGGTGCCAGTCCCCACTGCAGTGATGCCCCAGCCCTACCCGATGGTGGGTGCTGTGCAGCGTGGGGGTGGCAGCTGGGCACACGAGGGGTACAGGGACCCACTGACCCGTGTCCTCCCACAGCAATGGCTCCCACGAGACCTTTGAAGCCTATTACAGCGGCGCCTCCTCGCCCTCCTTCCACCGCTCCCACCACAGCTTGGCCACCGCCTGCAGTGGCAGTGACCAGAGTGGAGCAGGGCTGGAGCAGCTGCAGGACTACATGGTGACGGTGAGGGCACAGGGATGGGCACAGGGATGGGCATGGGGACAAGCAGCAGGCTAACAGCAGCAGGGGGCGGGGGCAGCAGGCAGGTCTGGGCTCCCTGTGCCAGAGAGCAGGAATGGGACACAGGGTGGTGGGCTGGGGCCGTGGGCTGCTGGTGTCCCCAAGCCCAACTTGTCCCTGTGTCACCACAGCTCCGCAACAAGCTGTCACCACAGGAGATCCAGCAGTTTGCCATCCTGCTCCGCGAGTACCGTCTGGGCACGCCCGTGCAGGAATACTGCACTGAGCTCCTGCGCCTCTACGGGGACCGCAGGAAGTTCCTCCTCCTGGGTGAGTGTCAGCAGCCACCCTGTGTCACCATGTCACCCTGGTGCTGTCCATGCACCCCTTGGGGATGTGGTGCTGGTGCTGGGTGTGCTTCAGGGGATGTCAGGACCCCGTTGCTTACTGGAGGCAGGTTGGGACAAACCTCCTGCCAGCAGCCAGTGGGGCTGGCATTGCCCCCCAGTGGGGCAGGTACCCCAGTGCTGCCCACCCGGGCAGCCTCCCGAGGCTTACGGTGCCTATGACAGGAATGAGGCCCTTCATCCCTGACCAAGACATCGGGTACTTTGAGACCTTCCTGGAGAGCATCGGGATCCGGGAGGGCGGGATCCTCACCGACAGCTTTGGCCGCATCAAGCGCAGCATGAGCAACACGTCGGCCTCGGCCGTGCGCAGCTACGACAGCTGGTCCCTGCGCTCCAAGTCCGAGTCCTTCAACCGCATGATCACCGACATCACCCACGACATCGAGGCGCTGGCACGGGATGAGGAAGAGGAGGAGGAGGAGGAAGAGGACAACTACCTGTGAGCCAGTGCCAAAAGCCAGCTGTCCCCTCCCTGCTCGCTGATGTGGTGCTGCACCGCCAGGACCAGAGTCAGCAGGTGCCCAGCTCTGCCCCAGAACCAGGGAGGGTGAATTTGTCACCAGGGGAGGGGACAGGCCTCTGCAATGCTCTGTCAGCTCTTGTCAAGGCTGTTGGAATCACAAGGCAGCCGTGGCTGTGGGGGAGACACATGTGCTGTAATTTCTGCAGATTTCAATTAAATGCTGGGGCTGGGAACAGAGCAGGCTCTTCCCTGGGGAAAGGCCCTGTCAGAGTGCAGAGGAGGGTGCTGCGGTGTTGGGGTGAGCTGAGGCAGGGGGCTGCTGGGCTGGGCTGGGCACCTGCCCACTCCAGTGTCACCTGGAGGTCACCACCAGTGTCAGGGTGCTGCCGGCTGCTCCTGGCTGGCTCCAGGAGATGCTCAGAGCAATGGAGGGGGTCAGCAAGAGTGTAATGGGAGAGGAAAGAGCTGGCCGCAACTGCCTGCGGCGCCTGCGTGACAATCGTCCGGCCGCGGGCTGCGGGTGTTTCACAAAAGGAAGTTCCTGCCCCGGGCCGGCTTCCTGCAGTCCCGCCCTGCAGCCCCTCCGCCGCCCAGGGGCCGGGCCGTGCTCCCCGCCGCCCGACGGACCTCAGCTGCTGTTCCCTGGTCACCGTCCCCGAGCCCATTCCCCCTGGCCACTGTGCCCCAATATCCCACGACTGCCGGCCCTTGGCTGATGGCCCCGAGCCAACATTCCCTGGCCCAACGTCCCTTGGTGGGGACTGCGGGACGGCGCTGCAGCCCCAGGGCGGTGTGCGGGCAGCGGGCGCTGGGGCTGCCACAGCAACTTATTTTTATTACAAAAAAATTTACATATGCAAACCCTCATAAGGGGAGGAGATCTTACACCCTGGCTGCTTCCTCTGAACCCAAGCAGCCCATGGTCAGGCTCACACAGAGCCGTGGGTCCCCTTGATGCTGCCTCCATCCCGAATTGTTGTCCCGGGTTGTCCAGGAGAAAGGCTGGAACACTGCGGGGCTGGAGAGGGCGCCGGGAGGAGCTTTGGCACGGGAATACCAGAGCCAGCAGGAGCACCGCAAAGCCCAGGGATACCCTGAGCTGTGCTTCACAAAGCCAGTCCCACGCACCCCACTGTGTCCTGGACCCCCTCATGTCCTGCACCCCACCACGGATGCTCAGGGCTTTCTTTTCTCCTTCCTGGGGACAGAGACCCAGGCTGACGCCGTGTCCTGTGTCCCCCCACGCCTTCCATGGCCCTGCCCAGGCGAGGAAACCCCTGGGGGCTGCCCTGGGGTGCGGGACCCGAACCCGCCCGGTGTCCGGGGGCAGCAGATGGACAGACGGGCTCGAGGGGTCCCTACGGGCAGTGGGGTCACACCGGGCTGGGATGTCCTGGCGGGTGCAGTTCGTGGGGTGCTGGTCTCCGCTCCCAGCCCGGCACAGGAGGCACCGGCCGAACCCGCCCGTCGGGCCGGGGGCGGGGCTGTACCGGCAGGGGCGCGGCCGTACCGGGGAGCAGCCGGGCAGGGCGGAGCGGCAGCGGCAGCCCGGGCTCCGCCACGGGGGCTGGGAACGGGACCGGCACAGGGACGTGCCCAGGACGGCAGCGAAGGTGAGAGCTCCGGGATCGGGACCGTGCGCGGAGCCCCGAGGGCGGCGAGGGAGCCCCGCAGCCGGTCCCGGACAGCCCGGTGGGTCCGACCCGCCCCGGGCCGGCGGCGCTCGGAGCGGCGGACACCGTGTGACCGGGATGAGGCCATGGCCGGGAGTCTCACGGGTCCCGGTGCAGCCCCGGTTGGGCACAGTAGCCCCGATGAGGGGGGTCCCTGCTGGTGGCTTTGCTGGGGCTGTCGGGGACCGAAGGCACGGGGCAGCGAGGGCAGGGGGCTGCGGGCAGCCTTGCTCCGGGAACGAAGGGCACCCTCATCCAACCTAGTCCTGATGACTGGGGACACCGCATGAGCCCTGGGGTCTGGCTCTCCAGGGTGGGACACATCAGGAATGCCAGTGGGAATGACCTTTGGACCGCCCGGGGTGTTTGTGCTTTGTAGGGCTGGATGCCCTGAGCCGGTGAGGGACAGGAACAGCAAATACCTGCAGTGGTGATGGTGTGAGCCACGTCTGAGTTTAGGCTGGGCTAAAGGGTTACCAGGGTGGATCTGGCACAGTCCCCAGCCTGTGCTCAGCGTGGCCCCAGTGAGGGTGATGAGCTGTCGTGGCTGTCACCGCTGCTCCTGCTCTGCCCTCCAGAGCAAGGCTGAGCCAGGCTTTGGCAAACAGGGAAAGGCAAGGAGTGACCATGGGCTCTTGTGGAGGTGACAGAGATGTCCCTCAAAAGCTGCACTGTGCACATCGAGGATTCAGCCCTGAGCTTCCTCATTCACTGTTACCACCAGCACCTTCTCCTTTCTCTGCACCCAGATCTCCCTGGCTGAGGGAAGTACATTTGCAAGGGGTTTACCACTCTTGCTGCTTCTTGCAGCTTTTTTCCCACTAAGTTTCTTGAGGTGCTGGGGAAAGCTGAGCATTTGTCTTTGCCCTGGACTGGATGTTTGGGGCAGCTCCCACCCAGCAGAGAGCAGGGGAGCACAGTGTGGAGTGATGACCTGTGGTGATGGGGGCCATGGGCACCAGGGGTGCTGTGTGGGGACCCCCAAGCTGCAGCAAAGCTCACCATGATTAGAGCCCCTCTTTGCAGAAGATGCCAAGTGTGACTCTCTGCTGCATGGTGCCCAGTGCCTGCACCCTGCCCTGCATCCCAGAAGGGCTGGGAAGCTGCTCCATGGCTGCTGCTGTTGTCTCCCCAAACTTCACCTCCTATGACATCTCCAGGAGATCCCTTTTCCTCTGGTGTGTCACTGGGCACCCAGTACCTTGAAGCTTTGGCAGGAGCAAAGCTTTCTCTGTCTGGCAGAGCACCTGGTGGACATTGGGGCCCTATGCTGGATGGGAGCTGATGGGAACAGGGCTGGACTGGGGTTTGAGTGGGGCTTTCACCTCTGTCGCAATGGCCTCACTTCCCCTTCCTTGGCTGCAGCATGGGTTGTGTGAGGTCAAAGGAAGCTGGTGTTCAAGAGAAGATGATAAAAACTGATCCTGACCCTGATCCTGGCCCCATCATCCAGCAGGGTCACTATGTGAGGGACCCCACAGCCACCAACAAGAGGGTAAGTCATGAGGGATTTCAGGGCTGAGGTGTCAGGAGGGGCTCAGCCCCTGTCCTCAGCAGTGCTATCAGCACTGAGTGTGGAGCCAGCTGAGGACACTGGCAGTGCCCCTGCACTGGGGCAGGGACTTGGCCATGGGGTGGAAGCCCAGGCCACACTGTGACAAAGCACAGAGTGGACCTGATGGCAATCAAGGAATCATGGAGAAAGGGAGAGAAAAAGGAAGGTGTTGGGAGGGGGTGGAGATGCTGGTGCTTGGGCAGGTTGTCGTGTCAGGTGGTGCTGGTGCTGCCCCTTGGGTGCTCTCCTGCTCCTGCCACTGCTGTTGGGGCCAAGATCCCCCGTGGGAAATGGGTCTCTGCCAGCTGTGATGTCACTCTGTGGTTTTGTTGCACTTTCCAGAACAGTAGTGTCCCCAGCATGGCTGTGCCCCTGACCGAGGATGGTAGGTACAAGGGGGCTGCAAGTGGGTGCAGGGGGTTGGAGCGTGTGGGGGCAGCGTGGGCATCCTCTGTGCCCTAGAGGTGACACTGCCAGCCCTGGTGGGATGGGGGCTCTGGGCTCCCCTGAAGGGCCAGACATGACATGTGGAGACGGAGATGCTGGGTACTGTGGGGGTCCTGGCCAATGTCTTGGCCAGTGTTCATGGCAGGAGTGGCCAGGCACCCCATCCCAGCATGGGGAGGGGTGCCCAGGGAGCTCCCTCACTGCAGGCTTGGGGGACACCGTGGTGCTGGCACTCTATGACTATGAGGCGATGAACGCTGGGGACCTCAGCTTCCAGAAGGGGGAGAGGATGAAGGTCCTGGAGAAGTAAGTGCTGCTGGCAGACCCCCATCCAGGGTCTCCTGATGGCTTGTGTGGCCCTCTTGGGATTTTTTTCTGGAATTTGCCCTGGAGGAGCTGCTGGTGCCCAGGTCCAGGTGCCAGGAGCCAACCCAGTACCACTTCTATCACAGATCAGGGGAATGGTGGCAAGCACGATCGCTGGTGACAGGATGTGAAGGCTTCATCCCCAGCAACTATGTTGCCCAAGCCGACTCGCTGGAGACAGAGGAGTGAGTCCATCCCTGTGTGTCAGATCCTGGTCCCATTATGTCCCACACTTCGCCACTGCCATTGTCCTGCTTCTGCCTCATGTCCTGCCCCCAGCCCTGCCCCACACCAGCATTCCTTGGCTCATTTGTTTCTACTGCAGGTGGTTTTTCAAGGACGTCAGCCGGAAGGATGCGGAGCGGCAGCTTCTTAGCCCTGGGAACATGATTGGATCCTTCATGATAAGGGACAGCGAGACAACAAAAGGTGTGGAGGGGAGTCCATAGCACAGTGGTGGGGAGCAGCTGCCCAAACTCCTCATCCACCTTTGCCTGGAAGAGGAGCTCCCTCCACAGCCCTGAGGATCTGCTATGCTGCAGGGAGGGACTGGGGTGCCCATGCTCTTGTTGGAAGTGCCCCTGCAATAGCCTGTGGTGCTGCCACATGCCTGAACCCCACGGCAGGTATAAGGGGATGTGTCCCTTTGAGGCTGCTTTGGGTGTTTGGGGTGCAGGCGTAGCTGGCCTGGGGCTGAAGGGGTGGTGGCAGCACAGTGGGATGGGTGCTGCCAGCTCTGCTGGGCGATGGCTCTGTGCACGCCAGGAGCACCGGGATGGCCGGGGGCAGCAGGTATGTGCTCCCTGGGAGGTGCGAGCTCACCCCTCCCTGCCCAGGCTCTTACTCGCTCTCGGTGCGGGACGCGGACGATCTGCGGGGCGGGGCAGTGAAGCATTACAAGATCCGGACTCTGGACAGCGGTGGCTTCTACATTTCCCCACGAAACAACTTCAACACACTGCAGGAGCTGGTCCAGTACTACAAGGGTGAGAACTGGGGTGCCCAGCCCCCCTTCCCAAATGAGGCTTTGCCCCCGAGCCAGGCAGCTGGGCAGCTGGGGGTGTGCAGAGACTGAGGGGCTCCTGCCCATTCACCCCTGGGCTCCTGCTGTGGCACTGACTGCAACGTGCAGTGACTTCCAGACCTTCCCCTGTTGCTGTGGCTGGCCTGCTGGCTGTTACCACTGTGGTGCTGCTGTCCCTGAACACCCATGGTGGCCAGTGAGAAGCACAGTGTGGCCAGTGAGACAGGCTGGCTGATGGCCCTGGATACTCCCCTCAGGTCAGAGTGACGGGCTGTGCCAGAAGCTCACCTACCCCTGCCGTGTACCCAAACCACAGAAGCCCTGGGAGAAGGATGCCTGGGAGATCCCTCGAGAGTCACTGAGTCTGGAGAGGAAGCTGGGAGCTGGGCAGTTTGGAGAAGTGTGGATGGGTGAGAATGAGGGGGAGGTGGCTGGGAGGATGATGAAGGAGGAAGGGTGAGGGATGTGAGAGAAGGTGGAGGGATGGTGGGGTGGAAAAGACAGGGAGGGAGTGACCTGAGGGAGAGAAGCAGGAGATCATGCAGGTTACCCTGCCTTAATACAGGGGCTGGCTGGGGCTGGGCATGTGGGGACAGCCCTGGGCTGTGTGTGGTCTCCAACCTTCCCACAGCAGCTCTGTCTGCAGGACTGGGACTTTGGCTCCAAAGCCCAGTGCTCCCAAGGCAGTGTGGGAGTGATCTGTTGTGCCACCCCCAGCTACCTACAACAAGCACACCAAGGTGGCGGTGAAGACGATGAAGCCGGGCAGCATGTCTAAGGAAGCCTTCCTGGAGGAGGCAAACCTGATGAAGACACTGCAGCACGACAAGCTGGTGAAGCTGCACGCAGTGGTCACCAGGGAGGAGCCCATCTTCATCATCACTGAATTCATGGAGAAAGGTGCAATCCACATCCCTGAGTGATGTCTGTGGGCCAGGCCAAGTGGCAGCACTCAGAATCCTTGGGATGGTGCAGGATCAATCCCTTCCACATCTCCAGGCTCAGCTGTGGGTTCTGCCCCAGCTCCCAGGACTCTGGGAGCAGTTCTGGCTCCTGCCACAGCTTGTCAGTGCTCTGGGACAGGGTGCTGGGAGAAGGGATAGGGTGACAGCACTGGGAAATGAGGGATGCCTAAGAGGGGACAGATTAATATAAGCACTCCACAAGGCAGGAGGGAGCCTGCAGAGCTGCTCCCCCCTTGGCCTGATCCATGGGAATGGGATGGGGGATCAAGTGTCTTTCCAAAGTCCCCTTGTCCTGCTTGGCTCCTTGGGACCCTGTGCCACCCTAAGGGTGGGTGCAGGCTCCAGCTGAACCATAAGCCCTGTCACCATTCCCTGTCTGCAGGGAGTTTGCTGGATTTCCTGAAGAGCGATGAGGGGAACAAGCTACTACTCCCAAAGCTGATCGACTTCTCTGCCCAGGTGAGGAAGGAGCAGACCTTCCCTAGCTCCAAGTACCCCTTGTCCCCCTGAAAAGGGTGAGTGAGGGGTCTGGAATTTACCTGGGGCTTGTGCAGGGCCAGCCAGAAGCCTGGTCTGAACAGTGCTGGGCGTGCAGTGAGGTTTTTCTGTGGGCAGCCACTGCCTGCTCACCATCCCCAACCCGCTGATCTCTCAGGAGCAGAGGTGTGTGAAAAGAGAAGTGGCAGCTTCCCCCTCACCACACCAATATCTGCAGCACTCAGATAGCCCACCTGCACCTGAGCAGTGCACAGCAGAGCTGCACAGATCCTGGAGAGGATTTGCAATTGACTTCTATGTCTGCCATGGTTCCTGTAGCCCTCACAGCCCATGGGGCTGCTGTGCTTTGTGGAGAAAAGTGGGAATGAGGATAGGGCTTGTTTCCACATCTTACATTTGCACAGTCCCTTCTCTGGGATGTGCCAGTGCTGGTTGGTGTGGCCCAACCAAGCCCAGGGAAATGTTATCAATTTCTCTAATTTATAACTATTGATACTGGTAACTATAATTTCTAATTTGCTGCTGCTGTGACAGTTACCTGCAAACCTTACCTGCAAACTTGGCCCAAGACCCACAAACCCAGCATGGCCACACACCCGTCCCCAGCAGTGCTTCAGGACAGTGCCATGGTGGTGTGAAGGGCTGAGCTTTAACAGGAATCCTGCAGCATGATCCTGTGTGCTCCCAATGCCTGAGAGGTTCAGTCAAGCATGATTCCCTGTCTCCTGGAGGGAACATAGTGGGCTGTTGCCCCAGGGGAATGCCTATGAGAGGGCTGTCGTTCAATAAAGTCACCAGAGGGCTGTAACGGGCAAGGGAAGGTAGCTGGAGAGGCAGGAGGACTCAGCGATAATTATTTCAGGGATATTTTCAGGAGCTGATTTTGAGTACAGCAGAATGGGCTGTTAAACACCTCACAACCATTTGTACAACCACTGAGTCCCTGCTGCTTCTCCAGTGCTCCTGGGTGAGGACTGAACCCAGGGACCCTTTGGGCTGAGCTCAAACACTTCATAGAGGCACCTGAGCAATAGGAAAGCCAGGATGGGAGCCCAGACCCTGTGGGCTTAGACCAGGTCACTGTTTGCTGGAGCCGGCTGTGCTGGGGTCTGTGGATCAGCTGTGCACTCCTGCACACCATCTGTTCTCAGCAAGCTGGCTCATGCCAAGCCCGGCTCAGCCATGGCTCTGAGGGGCTGCTCAGAGAAGCTCTGGGGAGCAAAGGCTGAAGGGCTGTTAGGGGCAGGCAGCAGCCTGGCCCTTGTGCTGGGGCTGAGTCACTGCGGGCAGAAATGCATCTGTGGTCATGGAAATGATCCTTCCGCTCTTGCGCTGCCTGGTTACTTCTGTATTTAGTGGGGAGAGCTCTGTGAGAGCTGCACTTCACCCAGGCCAGCTTGTGTGCGTGTGATAAGGATGGGAGGCTCTCTCCTCTGACTGCTCCAGCCCCTTCTCATTCTGGATTGTGGTCACATCCAGGAACGGGGTAACTGTACAGCTTTGGGGTTTGGTTGTGCACACACCAGGTCACCTCTGCCTGATCAGGGCTGAGACCTGCAAACAGCACTGAGTGAAGAGACTTCAGAAGGCAGAGTGGTGAGGGGGGATTGTCAGGGCCCATCACAGCCATCCTGTACACAGGCAGAGGTGACTCCTCAGAAACTAGTCCAGAAGAATTCAGGCATCTTCCCCTATGCTTTTCTGCCCCTGCTAAGGAAGCTCTGGGATGGTGACCTTTGCTGCAGCAATTACAGTGAGCCATTGTGGGTGTATTTGGAGATTGCTCTCACATCTTCCCTGAGCAGAGAATGATTTGTTCCTCCTCCACATCCCCATGGCTGTGGATGAAGCAGTCACACCTTGCCCTGCAAACACTCACAGACACTTTCTGGTGATCACATTGAGCTCCTCAGCTGTCAGTTTTTCTCACACAGCAGCTTAAAGGTGTCATGTTGGTCACCCAAACCCCAACCTTTTCTGCTGGGAAGAAGGGATTCCCTGCTTGGAGAGTAGTTTCCACGCAGGAAAGTCATAGAATGGTTTGGGTTGGGAGGCACCTTAAAGCTCATCTCATTCCAACCCCTTGCCACGGGCAGGGACATTTTCCACTAGACCAGGTTGCTCCAAGCCCTGTCCAGCCTGACCTTGAACACTTCCTGGGACGGGACATCTATCTCCTGCTGTGGCTCGGCCTCCTTTCACCCTTTTCTGAGTGCTGGCCAAAAGCAGTTGACTTCTTTGGTGCTGAGGGTGTGTATGTTATTTCAAGCAGCCTTTTTGCATTTGCCTTGTTCCCCTGTGGCAGATTGCAGAAGGAATGGCTTTTATTGAGAAGAGGAACTACATCCACAGAGACCTGAGAGCTGCTAACATCCTGGTGTCTGCGATGCTGGTGTGCAAGATTGCAGACTTTGGGCTGGCCAGGGTCATCGAGGACACCGAGTACACAGCCCGGGAAGGTGCTGGGGGTGAAATGCTGGGGAGGTTCCCTTAGAGCCACTTGGCACCATGGTAGTCCCAACCCCAGGAGGGATGTGCTGGGTACATGGGGAGAAGGAAGCTCCTCTCATTTGCATTGCTTCACTTGTTCCTCTTCTGTTTGTTTCTTGTTCCCCATATTTCACCACCCATTTCTCAGCAGTTGGAGTTGAGTTCATGTTTTCCATTGGATCTCTTTGTCCAGGTGCCAAGTTTCCCATTAAATGGACTGCACCAGAAGCCATCAACTATGGATCTTTCACTATAAAATCTGACGTCTGGTCCTTTGGTGTCCTCCTGACTGAGATCGTTACCTATGGACGCATCCCCTACCCAGGTGAAATGCCTCCTCTAATCTGGTCCCAAACGACACATTCCACCTTCTGGGCCCCATGCATGGGGTCTGAGCTTGTCCAGCTCCATGGGAAAATCCTGTAATTCCTTATCATTAGGGACCATCCTGTATTTTATACTAATAATTATTTTGGTACCTTTTTTCAATGGGAAATTACCCAGTAAATGCTACCACAAATGGATCATGAAGGATCTGGGGTGGCACAAAGGGCTGTTCTGAGGAGCAGCTCTGCCTCCACACTGACCCGTTTTCATTGGAAGCAATGGATTGTCACATACTTAGCACACAGAGATTTTAATTTATACAAAGTGATTATAGACCCCATCTGACCTGGGGCACAAAACTCCATCCTAGAATAATCCAGCATCTCCTTTGTCCACCCTTCCCTGAGCAGGAACAATAGTTCCCCCTTCCCAGCCCCTCTAACCACTATTTCCTTCCTGGAGACATTGCCCAATGGGAGAGAAGTTTTGGTTTGCGAATGACTTTTAAGAAAAAACAATGATCAACTGAGTGATGTTCACGTGTCCCACCCTGTTTATCCAGGGATGTCGAGCGTGGAAGTGATTAGGGCTCTGGAGCATGGATACCGGATGCCCCGCACGGAAAACTGCCCCGAGGAGCTCTACGACCTCATGATGAAGTGCTGGAAGATCAAACCCGAGGATCGTCCCACTTTTGAGTACATACAAAGTGTTTTGGAGGATTTCTTTACTGCAACAGAGGGCCAGTACCAGCAGCAGCCGTAGCACGGGATGCTTGGGGCAGACACTGCCAGCTCTCCCCTGTCCCACCCGTGCCCTGCTTCCCCTGCCTGGCCCAGGAACCACAGCCGTGCTGGACTGGCTGGGCTGGAGGAAGCACAGGAGGAAGTGCACGATGGAGGGAGAAGAGATGTGGCCATACCTTGTGCCTTTCCCAGGAGCCTGAGTGTCCGTGGGGCAGTGGCTCCAGGAGGGCTGGCTGGAGAGTGGATGCCCAGACCCCAGGAGGGTGGACAGGGACGGAGCCAGGTCTGCTTTTGCTACAAGTCAAAACACAGATCAGTGTCTTTTAAACCCTTCTGAGATCTTATCACATCGTTCTGCAGAAGTAGGTACTTTAGTGTGCTGGCCTTGGCGAAATGCCGTGCAGTGCCTGTGCTCCCTGTGTGACTGATCCCAGGGGATTCCCTTGGGGCACAGTGCCGTGCAGCCCGTGGGCTCATCAGCAGCGCAGGATCCTGAGGTTTGGATGTCGAGTGTCACAGACACGTGTTCTCCTCTCTCCCTCCTGGGTTTCCTCCCCCAGTATTTTCACTGCAGGCCCTGTGCAGAGTGCAGGTGTCGTGAGGCCGTGCCACAGGGGCAGATGGACACAGACGGTGCTTTTCCAGGTCATCCCTGCATGGATCCCCCTCCGCTTGCCTTGGGAGGAGCCTCCGGAGCCCAAAGCCACGGCAAAATGAGCCTCTCCCCCAGGGCAAAGCTCACAGGCAGGATTTGTTCTCTGTTGGGGCATTTGCAGTGTCAGCAAGGGCCAGGTGCTCCCTCACTTTGTTGTTGTTTATTTTTAGTATTTCATGAGGTTATTTGGGGAAAAGGAGTAAACAATATATTTTGTTAAGACAGCCGTGCACCTCTTAGAGCAGGGAGATTAGGGCCTGTGATTATATTTTTGATACCAAGAGGCAAACGCCGTCGCTTCTGCTTTGGGATCTTTTTTTTTTTTTTTTTTGTAATTAATAAAGTATTTGTCAACCTTTCCTCTCCTGGCCGTTCCTGGCGGGCGGGGGAGAGGCGGATGGGGCTCCGGAGCCGGGCAGACCCGCAGCGCTCCCTGAGCGGGCCCCGGGCCGCGGCCCCCGGTGGGCCCGGAGGGACCGGGAGGTTCGGACCGGCCCGAGCGCCCCCGCCCGCCTCTGCGCCCTCACCACACATGGCGGCCGCGGCGTCGTGCCCGCTCTCCGTTCAAACGCCGCTGCCCTCAGCAAAGATGGCGGTCCGGACCGCCCCTTCCCTGGCCGGCTTCGCGGGGCCGGAAACCCGCTGGGGACCGAAGCGGAGACCCCCGCCCCACCCGGCCAGGCAGGAGTGCTGGGCCGGTCCGGCTGTAAGCCGGGCCCGGCCCCGGCAGCACGGAGCCCGGCCGCCCGGCGCGGCGCTGCCCGCCCGCCGCGGTCGCCATGGCGATCGGCCCCGCAGCCAACCGCGCGCCGCTTCCGGTGACGTCAGCGCCGACACGTGGATCCAAGATGGCGGCGTCGGCGGCGATGGTGAGTGCGGCGGGCCCGGCGTGGCCCCGCGTCCCGCCCGCTGTTCCCGGGCCCGGCCCGGCGGCGGCTCCAGCGCGGGGCTCGCTGCGGGAGCTCCGGTCTGGTCTGCACCGCGCTGGGAGGGGTGCGGGCCCGGTCTCTGGCCGGAGGAGCCGCCCCGGTCCCGCCCGGGGCCTTGCAGCTGCCCCGCGTCTCCCGGCGGTGTCACCTGTGGAGGGCAGAGCTCGGGCCGCCGCTCTGTGCCTGGGGACCAAGCGGGTTCCTGCCCCGCTGCCCCTCGCTCCCTGCGCAGCAAAGTTGGCTCCCTTTCCGCGGTTCCCGGCGCTGTCGGGGCAGGAGGGGCCGGGCGGGGGTGGGTTGTAGGGAGCACCGGCACCTCCTTCTGCCTTTCCTTCCGAGGTGTCAGCCGGGGCCCGGGGCTGGGCCGAGCGCGGAGTCTGTTGCTCTGTGTGTGGTTTTCACAAATGTTTGGTGGTGGTTGTCGGCTCCGAGTTTGAGCAGCTGCTTCGCCTTTCCCGCGTCCCAGCATCCCTGTTATTGCTATTGAATTATTCCATGAATTCTCGGAGAAGTGAAGGTGTTCCAGGTGAGCGTAAGTGCTCCCTCACAGAGGAGAAAATGAGCAGCTGAGACATTTGTTATCTACCTTGAAGTCTTGTAGGAGTAAAACGGATTTCCTCCTTGCTTTTATAGGAGGATATTTTTGTGGCAATGCATTGCAGGAATAGTCGCATGGATAAAGGATGTATGCTGATACAAAGGTCGCTGCTGGCTGGGCTCTGAGGTGACTCACGGAGTGACTGGGAGGGGATTGGGAGAGCCGAGGTTTTCCTTCAATTTGCTTTAAGCATCTTCTCACCCTGCTGACTTTCCCCCAGGCAGCGAGGAGGGAGTGCTCAGCTGGCTTTGAGAGCTGGGGATGATCCCACTGGGAATTTCCTCGTGTCTCTCTGTTGTGTGAAGGGCGGAGAAGGCTGCCAGCAGCTCTCCTGGTGTCAGAGGAGCTCTGAAGTCAGTGTGAATGCAGCATTTGTCTCCTTCTGAAGGGCTCTGGGTGGCCCCTCCAGTGCAGGGTGAGCAGGGCAGGGATGTAATAAAGATGAGCTTTTCCAAACAGTTGTCAGGATCATCCACGGAGGCAGCCCTTGGAAAAGGGGACTGGTGTCAGGGTGCCATTAGCACTGTTCTGTCCTGCTGATGTGCCTGGAGGCAGAATGAAGGTTGCATGTGTGAGAGAGAATGTTGGGGTTTTTTCCCCTCCCACAGAGTAGTGAGTTGTGGCTTTCCTCCCTTTCTGTCACCATATTAAAAAAGTTTCAGTAAGTGAAATGGATTAGGAAAGCTGTGTGAATCCATTTGGACAAATGGCTCTGCACAGGTTGTTTTCCCTGTTTTTCTTCAAAGCTGTCTTTGAAAGGTAATAGCTCCTGATTATGGCTCTTGGGTATCCCTCTTGCCCTTCTCTGCCAAAGAGAGATGGGACAATTCATGACATCCATCACTGTCACTTCCTGCTTTCTTTTCATCTCTTTGAACAAATACTGAGTTCTGTTCTTCAATTCCTGTGTGGATTATGAAACTTAAGACCTAAACCAGCTCTGGTACAGCACCAGCTCAATTCAGATGCTTGAAATTGTTGCTGCTCCTTGAGGATTTCTTCAAGTTGTTGGCAGTAACTTGGGCAGGGATGTCCTGGGTGCACGTGGCCAGGCCATGGACCCTCTGGAGCACGTTGGAGCTGTTGCAGAGTGTCCCAGGGAACAGCTGCCGTTTCCCCTTTCCCTCAAATAAATGCTGGAGTTCAGACTCTGGCAGTGGTAGCTGGAGGGACAAGTGTGGTAATAACTGGATGTTTTAGGGCCTCTTCACGCTGGGTCAGACTGGAATTTAGAGAACAAGTCCTCTGTTTTGGCAGCGTGGTTTGTGGGCCTTCTGCGAATTCACAGAAAGTGGCAACGTTGTTATAAATCTTTCTGAATGGGATAAACCTGGGGTTGTCTACAAACCCCAAGACTAGTGATAATTATCCAGAAGGGCCTTCTTGGAGAGGGTTTGTGTGTGAACTTTTGATCTGAGGGGCAGGAATGGGTGATTGTGCTTTTGCAGTTACTTTATTTACATCATATTCTCCTAAGAAGGGGTGTCTCTGCATGTTTACATATAGGAAAATAACCAGGCTTAAGCAATCTGGTTTTGCCTACTTGCAACAAGGTTTTTCTCAGTTTTGGGGTTGTGCATATTTGTTGTGCTACTTGTTGCACCATTACACGATTTCCTGGCACCTCAGATGCAAGATTGTCATTTGAGGAGGTTTTGTGCATGTTTTTGAAATGTAAATAGTTGGAAAAGGCTGTGAAGCTGTGTGTCCTGTTTGCTGGAAGTCTGGGCCTTGCCAGGACTCTGTGACTGAACCAAAACAGAGCTCCCTGCTGGAAGTTGTGACCTGGCACAGGAGGGAATTCAGCTTGCAGGCATCCCCTGTGTGAGACCATCACCTGGCCAGGCCCAGGAGTTACACAGATGCTTTGGGTGGTGTTCATGTTGCCATTTCTAAGCTGCTGCCTTTGTTTGGAGAAGATGAAGCACATTTGTCAGTACAAGAGCAAAGGTCCTGATGAGAAAGGCACCTGGCTTCACCTTCCCTGTGCTTTGCCAGCTCAGGAGCCTGCACTGGGCATTTCCTTCATATTTCATTTCCAAAGCTTCCCCCACCTGTTGCATGGCAGTTTCCCCATTTTTTGCTACCAACTGTTTTTCCTGGCAAGGCTTTACAGAGTCGCCCTCTTGTCTTCCCTGTTGCCTGGTGCTGCCTGAGTCATCGTCATCTGTGTGCAAAGACAGCCCTATTTCTGCCAAAATTGTCATCAGAAATTTCATCTTCTGCAGGCTCATGTGTCTCCTGAGTGTCTGCCAAAGTTCTGTCCTGGTCTTGTCACCTCCCAGCTTGCTGGGGCACAGGTGGCAGTGGTGGGGTTTTGGTTTTGGAGTGACATTGTGTAGGTCTGTCACTTCAGTGACAAGGTAAGGGCTGCAGGTTTCTGGCTGCTCTGGAGTGCAGGGTGGTTCCTTCCAGTGCTTCCCCTGTCCAGGAGACCTTTTCCTTCTCTGTGGAGATTCACTGAGCACTCCCTTTAGAGACTGGAAAGGCAAAATTTAGTGTAGCACAGAAAATAAGCCCCATGTTGCCTCAAGGCAGATCAGTATTGAAGGTCAGGCAGTTTTAACAAGAGTGTTTCCAAGCTGGGGCTTTATGCCTGCTCCAAGTGTATTTGGCTGTGCTTGGAATAGATCTGAAAATACCCTTTGTAAGCAAAAAAGATCACAGAATGATTTGGGTTGGCAGGGTCCTTAAAGCTCATCTTGTTCCACCCCACTGCCATGGGCAGGGACACCCTCCACTATCCCAGGGTGCTCCAAACTCCATCCAACAATTCCAGGGATGGGGCAGCCACAGCTTCTCTGGACAGCCTGTTCCAATGCTTCTCCATCCTCACAGGGAAGAATTTCTTCCTAACATACAATCTAACCCTATTCTGTGAGTTTAAAGCTGTTCCCCCTTGTCCTGTACTCCACGGTCTTGTAAATAGTCTCTCAGTTTTTCTTGTATGCTCCCTTCAGGTACTAGAAGCCCACATGTATCTGATGATTCAGAATTCATATTTTCTGTAGGTGCTTAGCATTTGCATCTTAAATACATTTAGACTTTCAACCCCCTTATATTTCTGCCTTTTTTGTTTTGTTTTCCCTCCATCCTGCTCAGTTCCACTAATTCTGGATGCTCTGGTTGGCCCTCACAGGTGTTGGGGCCAAACATACTTTCCTTGCCTTAGAATGAGACAGGAGGAAGGTGATGAAGAAGAAGGGGGTGTGCGGACAATAAATACAATTTTTAAATTTTTTTCCCCTCAACCTGAGGAGGGATCTCTATGATGGAGCTGCTGTTTGTCCATACCTGGCCTGTGGAGTGTTCCCTCTGGTGCTGTCAGACTGACTGATGGTGCCGAGGACACACAGGGACAGTGGGGATTTTGTTTCTTATGTCTGCAGCATTAGCTCAAGAGTTGTCCCAAACCAAAGCAGGTTTTGTGTGGTTTTCCAGTGGTGCCGTACACACAGGGAGTTCAGGAGAAGGGACTGAAGCTGGTAGTGCTGTGAGATTATACCAGAGCTGATGTCCTAATCCAGGCAAGCTGCTGCTGCTGGCTAATACTCTTTAAAGCTTGATTTTAATTTCACAGCCCTCCTGCCTGTGCTTGGCTGGGTTACTTGAGGTAACAGGAGGGGCTGAGGAGGCAGCAAGGTGTGTTAAATAAAGGGTTTTCTGCAGCTGTGTTGGGGTTTGGGTTCTCCTGGAGCCCCCACGGAGCTGATTGCACCTTGCAGCCTGGCTTGTCACCCTGCTCCCTAAAAAAGAGGTGAAAGGGTTTTTGCCATGTTACTGAGTTGTGTTGTGGCCTTGTGGGGTGAGGAAAGCAGAGTGGAGCAGGAGGGAGTGGTGATGTGACCGTCCCTTTGGGTGCAGTCACTGGTGTCACACCTCACTCCACAGTAAATACTCCTCTGCAGGTCCTGGCCTGTGAGCTTCCATCAGTGATCAGCTCCAGGGTCACTGCTGCTGTGCAGGGCTGACACACATCCAGTGCCAGGGCTACAGCCCTCTTCACTGCTGATCCAAGGAGTTTTCTAACACAGGGAGCTCAGTGGGGGCGAGCAAAAAAGTAAAGTAATGGCCTACTTGATGCCTCGTGGTGCAGATAAAAATGGCATTTTTCTTGTGGTTGAGCAAAGCCAGGGTTTTCCTAATTGCAGATGAAGAGGCAGAGACACGCTGAGTGGAAAGTGACTTGATGAGAGTCACAAAACAAAGCTAAGAACAGCTTTTGTGAATTTAATTCCTGTTTAATCACCTGACTGCGCATCCTTTCTAATGTCTGGGACGAGCATTTCCAGTCTTGTTGCCCATCTCTAACATTGTTCCAGTGTTTCTGTTGTATTTTACTGTTCCTTTTCCTTTTTCTAGGAAAGGCTGAGATATGTGCTGGGCCTGCTGTTGTTGCTACACAGCACAGACTCGTTCTACGTACCCGGGGTGGCTCCCATCAACTTCCACCGCAATGATCCCGTAGAAATAAAGGTAGGATAAACTCAGTGCTGTTAGTCTCTTTGGTTTGGAGGTTTTTTGTCTTTTGTTTTATTTTCCTTTTTTATACCATAGCAGATAAAAGGGGATGGGAGTTAAATGTGGGTATCCTGATGGTAAAATTTTGGGTTCAGATATTTCCTGTTTCACAGCATTCCAACATGATTCCTGTTCTTGCCTCTGATCTCTTCTACCAAATTCCTTCAGCTGTTGCACCAAAGTCCTCAAGATGTTGCTCTGTTTGGGAAAAGGGTCGATCCCTTTCTCACTGTGGCTTTGAAGTGGATTTAATTTCTCCAGCATTATGCTGACTGTCAAAGTGCTTATGCAGAGTGTGCCTTTGGGTGGAAGGTGAATGGTGGAATAAGATCTGAATCAGATTTTTCTCAATATCTGGTTTCCTCTGTTGTGCCTTTAGGGAAATCCACAAGAAGCTCTTCCTAAGTGGAGGTGTTTGCCCTTGAGCCTTGCAGATCTTTCAGCCCAGCCTTGCTGAGAGCTGTTCCTGTGTAGCATTGCTGGTACTCAATGACAGAGCTGCTGCACCTATCCACAAGGAAACCAGGCTTTGCTTTCAGACATCAATGATTTATAGCCCATTTCATTTATTTTTCTGAAGCTGTAGCCTCTGTCTCAGCAAATCCAGCACCCTTGGGGCTGCTGAGGTTGGCTGCTCCCACGTGAAGCAGGCACAGTTTTCTCTTTGGCCACAAACTGCCAGACGTAGGCTATTTTTAAGCAAATGAGACTTGCCTGTGGCTACAGTAAGCTTCCCAGAAGAAGAGGGTTTTGGAATGGTTGTTCTCAAAGGGATTTCAGGAGCCAAATGCTTCCTCAAATGCTTAGGCAAGTCAGTGTGTTTGCCAGCACTCTTCCAATAAACAAGCTTGGCTGTGTTACAAAACACTTCTGTTTTTCAGAGCAACTGTGGTCTTGGCTGTTGTGGTATGTCTCTGCACTTCCCTTGTACCCTGTGATTTGTGGGAACTCTCCATGAATGTTTGTGGTTGGTCACCTTGTCTTCCCAGACTGATGGCTCTCTGGCTTTCCTTGCAGAGATTAAAATTGCTGAACTCTTGGTAGCACTGGAGGCCAGACCTCTAGGTCCAGTGGGATATGAATTCTTGGTTGAGGAAGTCTTGTATGAAATGTGCCTCTTGAATCTCTTTTGAGCTCTTTGTTGTTTCTTAGGACTCCACTGAGACATAAATTTGTGAACCCACCATGTTTGGTTCTTTTGAGTGTTTCTCTGTGAATGAATTACTACTGGAAGTCTCTCAGGAACATCTGTCTCTTACTGTTTTTGATATAAGTAGTAGTAGTGTCTTCTGGAAGTGAGCTTTATGCGAGGTGTCTTGAAGTAAACATCAGCTTCTGGATGATGCTGAGAGGACAGGAAATTACCTGAAGTTTTTTTCCTGAGGATAATCCTTCCATTCTCCCTGCAGGCTGTGAAGCTGACGAGCTCCCGGACCCAGCTGCCGTACGAGTATTACTCCCTGCCCTTCTGCCAGCCCAGCAAGATCACCTACAAGGCTGAGAACCTCGGTGTGTACCTGTCAGACAGTGTAGGGGGGGTGTTTACAGGGGTAAAAGCAATTGCAAGTGTCACGTCTGCTGAGCTGAGAGAACCTGCTTCCTCTGATTCACTGTGTGCTGGCTGTCTGCACACAGCAGGGTCTGTGTGTTGGACAGAGGAAGCGCTTGTCCTGAAGGAGAGCGTGTAACCTGCTTCATAAGCAGTGCTTGATACTTCCAACAAAGTAGCTATACTGACTTGCAATCTTGTCCTTGCACTTGGGTAGCAAAGGAGACTTGTTGTGGTCCCTGCAGCTGCACAGTGCAGGGAAGCCGCATCAGCAGCAGGAAGCCTGGCAGTCTCCAACCCATGTTTTCCTGTTTTCCAGGTGAGGTTCTTCGGGGGGACAGAATTGTAAATACACCTTTCCAGGTCTCCATGAATGTGGAGAAGAAATGTGAAGTTCTGTGCAACCTTCCCAACAAGCCAGTTACTCTGACAGTGGAGCAGAGCAAGCTCATCGCTGAGCGCATCAGGGAGGATTACTATGTCCACCTGTGAGTCACCTGGAGCATGGATTTGTGTCAGGGGGAATTTGGTGCTGCGCACAAATTTGATCTAAAATCTGTTTTCAGCATTGCTGATAACCTCCCTGTGGCAACACGGCTGGAGTTTTATTCCAATCGTGAGGAAGAGGAGAAGAAGAAGGAGAAGGATGTGCAGTTCGAGCACGGATACAGGCTTGGGTTTATGGACGGTAACAAGGTAGAGAATGGAGGTGCTGTGTGAGGGTGCCTGGAGGAGGTCTGGGTGTTTGTTAGAGGTCTGCCAGAGAGTATCAGAATTGGGAATGCAACCAGAAGGTTTTATTAATAATGGAAATATGAGAGAGGGATCTCTTGTGGGCAGAAGAGGGTGGGTGCTGGAAAGGTGAGAAAGCCAGGAGTCCTTGCTTTTATTCACTGTGTAATTTTGGACAGGCTCAGGCAGTGGTTTCCCCTCAGCAGAGCAAAGGCACTGTGCCCCAAGACTGGCTGATCTCTGGTTTTGGAGTTTAGTTTACCCTCACCAAAGCTGTTTTCTGCAGTTGTTGCTTCTCAGCTTTGCCTCTTCCTCCCATGGGATGCTGATGTTTTATTTTATGTCACTGTTTCAGTTCTACCTGCACAACCACCTCTCCTTCATCCTTTACTACCACAGAGAGGATGTGGAGGAGAGCCAGGAGCACACCTACAGGGTGGTGCGCTTTGAGGTGATTCCCCAAAGCATTAAACTAGAAGGTAAGAGACTCTTGAGGAGGGCAGCAAGGGGGAAGAATCTCCTGTATGGACTAAAGCTGGATGCCACTGATGTATCAGGGTGCCAATTGTTGCTTCACAAGGCGCAGAAATGAGTCTAAATTATAAGAACAATAAACTGCTTTGTTATTAAGGAAGCACCAACAATAGAGACATGAATTGCGATCCCTGGAAAATCAATTCCTGTAAAAAGATCTGAGTTTGAGGTTTTGGGGTTGGATTTTTTTGCACTGTGTCATCTGTTATGAGGCATGTCTGGCATTCTAGCTCTTGCTGTGGCACAGATCTCCCTGACTGGGACACTCTGTGCTGGTTCAGGGACACACGGGATGCTTGGAACTGTTCTGGGGGATTGAAATTTAAAAATAATGGTTGGGGGAAAACAATCCTACCTCAGTGAGCCCAATGGAAAGGGGTGACTAGAAGGGCAGTTACTCATGGTGTGGATCACCCCACACAGCTCCCCTCTGGCAGGACAGGCAGTGCTGCAGAGGTCTTTTTCCTTACTGTATCATGTGGAATAGAAGGTTTGTTCATGGTCTAAATCCTTGGCTTCAGAACTTCTGGCTTTTATCCTTCCAGTTAAGGAGAGCCTTGTGCATAGCTTTCCTGAAAGTTTGTTAATGGTGCACCACTGCTGGTCAGGAGAATAGTTTTGCAAACTGCAGAGCAGGTGAGCAAGGAGCAAGTGCTTTCCCACCTGGAATTACTGCAGCCCAATGCCCTCAGGGTGATCCTCCATGGGAGAGGGGATGTCTGTGGGCTCACTGTGTGCTGTGCTTTCACTTACAGACTTGAAGGCTGATGAGAAGAGCATGTGCACCCTGCCCGAAGCCACGGGCTCTGCCCCTCAGGAAATAGATCCTACTAAAGAGAACCAGTTGCTCTTCACTTACTCTGTACACTGGGAGGTGAGGCAGTAGTGGGGAGCTGGCTGGCAGTGATGCTCCAAGTGTTTGTCACTGGAGCAGTGGAAGAGATTGGGAATGTGCTGGTGTGAGAAAAACTCTCCTGTTCTTTCAGGAAAGTGACATTAAGTGGGCTTCCCGCTGGGACACCTACCTGACCATGAGTGACGTGCAGATCCACTGGTTTTCTATCATTAACTCAGTTGTGGTGGTCTTTTTCCTTTCAGGTGAGTGGATGTGTGGGGAGAGGAAGGCTTTGCCATTATCTGCAGGGAATTTTCTTTAAGCCTTAGCTGCAGGTGGCTTGAGGAGGATGTGGCCACATCTGAGCCTGGTCAGAAGGAGCAGGAAACTAATTTAAAGTCTTCCAGTTCAGTTTCCTGTGGGGTCAGACAGTACCAGCCTTTCTCTTACTGGGGTCACTGAGGGAGTAAAAAAACCCACAAGAAAGCCACAATGCCCCATTTCTGCTGGAATTCTGCCTGCCCTGCTCCTTGGGGTTTTGTTTCTGTCTTTGCTGATGACTCAAGACCTCTTCTCCCAGCCAGAACAGTGTGTTGGTAGCTGCACAGCATGAGAGCAGCACAGCCACGTGGGAGCCTCTGAGCTGAACTCTGTGCTTGTTTTCAGGGATTCTCAGCATGATCATCATCCGGACTCTGCGGAAGGACATTGCCAACTACAACAAAGAAGATGACATTGTATGTGTGTGTTCCTTGGGCTGGAATTAGTGGGAGGGAAGCACAGGCCAGGAGAGATCCAATGTGCAGACTTGGGTGTATTATCTCTTCCCTTGCCCCTGTTTTCCTTCAAGCCCTTCCCTCCATGGAAGGGGCAGTTGTGTTGTGCTGTCACACACCTTTTTTCTGCCCAAACAATCACATACCAGTTCAGATGTCTTCACACCTTCTGCAGTGACTGCAGACAGCTCTGTAAATGTGTGCCCTGGCACTGACAGCTGAGGTCTCAGCTGTTTTTAGCGCAAGAGGAAAGAAGTTTCTTGACTAGACTGGTAATATTCAGTAGAAAAACTGGATCCAGGGTAGTTAACCTCTTAGGCTGGCTATGGTAGGACCTTAATTTCCACTGGCATATCACATCTAAATAACCTCCTTTTCCTGTTGTTGCTGTAGGAAGATACCATGGAGGAATCTGGTTGGAAACTTGTGCATGGAGATGTTTTCAGGCCTCCACAGTACCCTATGATCCTCAGCTCTCTCCTGGGTTCTGGAATTCAGCTCTTCTGTATGATCCTGATTGTCATCTGTAAGTGGCACATGTTGCACAGGGTGGCTGTAACACGAATGATGCTTGAGGATGTTTGACTTCGTCCTGGGCGCACCTTAGCTGGAGTGAGGCCCATGAAGCTGCTTCCTGTTGCCATCAGCCTGGGCTTGGTACTGAATGACATTGCCCGGCTGAAGGCAGCTTTGTGTGATTGCATTTCCTTTGCCAAGCTGATAGTGGGCAGGGAGACTTCTGCACAGGTGTGCCTTGCCTGCTGAGCTGCACCTGCTCCCATCCCTGGGGAAGCTGAGGCTGAAGCATGGTCTGTAGCTGAGATCAAAGCTATGCCTTCCTCTCTGAGCGGTGCTGGAGGCTGTGGATGCGTTATGCTGTGAAGGAAATCTACCTTTGCAGAGATTGCAGGCAGCCGTGGGTTGCAGATGGGACAGGCCCCTGTCCTGCAGCTACTGCAGCACATGTCCCTCAGAGCTGCTGTTCCGTGTCCTGTTTCCCTCTGCAGTTGTTGCTATGCTGGGGATGCTGTCGCCTTCAAGCCGGGGCGCACTGATGACAACTGCCTGCTTCCTCTTCATGTTCATGGGGTAGGTGTCTCCACAGCTTTCCCCCCATGCTGCCCTGCCTCTCCCCAGCAACAACAGCTCATTTTTGTTGGCTTGTTTCTGTCCAGGGTTTTTGGTGGATTCTTTGCTGGCCGCTTATACCGGACCCTGAAAGGCCATCGATGGAAGAAGGGAGCTTTTTGTGTGAGTCTTGGATGTTCTGTGCTGTTTATCCAGGTTTGCTGATGGCAAGATCTGTGGATAAGCTCCACACATTTGTGGTAGCTGGACATAGTCTGACTGTGCTGCACATTTGCTGTGGGTAGAGTCCTTGTAGCTGTACAGAAAAGGCACCACCAGAGCAAAGAGGATTGTCCAAGATCTTCCTCACAGCCCAGCTCTGTGTCCTTGTCCTGTAGCAAAAGGGACACTTCCTCCATGTGTGCCTTGTAGCAGGAATGGACTCCTTCCATAGGAATATCTGGCTGATGAGTTGGGTGCTCCCTCTTACACTGTGGTTCCTCTTGCAGACAGCAACTCTGTACCCAGGCGTTGTCTTTGGCATCTGCTTTGTCCTCAACTGCTTCATCTGGGGGAAACACTCCTCTGGTGCGGTAGGTGCCACCCTCAGCCTGGGGCCTGCTGGGTGGGATGGGAGAGGGTCACTGGGCTGATAGGGACTCACTTGGCTTCCCAGACCTTTCCAAAGGGGTGACTGGAGGGTTGGCTTGGCCAATGACATCAGTCCCCAGGGTAGGAGAACAGTCAGCCTCACTTCTGTGGCTCTTGGTGTGATTCCAGGTGCCTTTCCCTACCATGGTGGCCTTGCTCTGCATGTGGTTTGGGATCTCCTTGCCCTTGGTCTACCTGGGTTACTACTTTGGATTTCGCAAGCAGCCGTATGACAATCCTGTACGGACAAATCAGATTCCCAGGCAGATCCCGGAGCAGAGGTGGTATATGAACAAATTTGTGGGGTGAGTGATGAGTGTCTGGGAAATACGGTGAGTTAAGCCCCCTCCTCTCTGTCCCCTTGGGTTGCTGAGTGTCACCTTCTGTTGCTCTCTGGACATGGACAGATGGCAGATCGGGTTCCTTGAGACCACATTGATAATTTGGGTGTGGTGTGAGGGGTACTTGTAACCATGGTACATCCTCAACAGTGGGAGCAGTTATGCCATTTCCTGTGAAGTTTAGTATTCTGGAAATGTAGAGCCTTTGCTTGGAGTTTTCTGTGTAGTTACAAGGAATTTTTAATGTCCAGACAGTTAAATTGTGCTGCTTATGGTTTTTGTTTTTGCTCTGTAGGATCCTTATGGCTGGTATTCTGCCTTTTGGAGCCATGTTCATCGAACTGTTCTTCATTTTCAGTGTAAGAATTTTAACCTACTTTCCTCCTCAATAGGGTTCTTTTCATTCCAAAGCTTTTGAAAGGGAGGGAGTTTCCACTGGAGCAGTCTCCTGTTCCTGTGTTCTCTGAAAGGGGTAGCTGGTTTCTTCCAGGCCATTCAGTAGTTTCCAGAGAGAGCTAAGGGACTCTCCTGGTGGTTTGAAAGATTGTGGTAAAGAAATTTAAAATTTAGTGTAACGTTACATCAAGGAGGGGTTCTGCTGCTACCCATTTTTCACCTTGTATGGATAGAGAAGAATTTGCTGTTCCATTGCTTGGGAGATGCAGGGGAGTGAACAAACTACCTCAGAGCTGTCCTAGTACACCTTTTTGCAACCTGAATCCTCTAAAGTGACATTGTGAAATGTATTAGATCAGTGGTTTCATCTAGGTGAGGCTGAGGGGCTCCTTATTTTCCCCTGGATGGCTGCCAGAAGTTAGTCCTGTGTTCAGTGATTGATCACAATAACTTGGAAACAAATTCCTGCTGTGTGTTTATTTCAGGCAATCTGGGAGAACCAGTTCTATTACCTTTTTGGCTTCCTCTTCCTGGTGTTTATAATTCTGGTGGTATCCTGCTCCCAGATCAGCATTGTCATGGTTTATTTCCAGCTCTGTGCTGAGGTGAGATTTCCATGTTTGTAGTTTGGGTAGCTGTGGGTACCTGCTCCTGGAAAAGCACAGATCACATTATTGCTGCTGCTCAGCAAAGATTGATGTGGCCCAGCTTCACAGGTGTGATTGTCCCCAATGTCCCTTCACTCTAAAGGGAATTAAAGCTCCTTGATTATCTCTTAGGCTGGGAACTGTGGTTTCATACCAGGAACTTTCCTAGGCACAGGGTGTTTTGAGCTGTTCCCAAACTGTTCCATTCCATTCACATACAAAACAAAATGCAGGGCCAAAGGTGAGCCGTGTCCTTGGGCAGCAGCTGTTTTGAGCCTGACTGTCAGCATCACATCTCTTGGTTTGGAAACACTTTTGTGACAAAAAAAGTCCCCCAGTTCCAAATTATGGATTTCCTTTGAAGGAAGATGGGGTGATGTTCTCCCTGTTCTGGAATGGTCACAGCTTCCCTGAGGCAGTGCCTGGGGAGAAGAAAGTCAGGGGGATAATGAGGCTCTTTATCCTGTCAGGATTACCGCTGGTGGTGGAGAACCTTCCTGGTGTCTGGAGGATCTGCCTTCTACGTGCTGATCTACGCTGTCTTCTACTTTGTGAACAAGGTATTCCTCCTGGATGAAAGTGCTGTGGGTTTGGGGGTGACTGTGGGATCTGGAAAAGGAAATGGTGGGCCTGCTGAGTCCCAGTCTGTCTCTGCCAGCCCAAGGCAGTGCTGACAGCACTTCTAGACAGGAGAGAGGGGTGTGCCCCCAGACTTGTGCAGAGCAACATTCCTTGACCCCACCTCAAAGGGGATCTCCCTTCAGCTGGACAAAAATGAGTTTTCCTTCCTTTGCCAGAGCTCCCCTTGCAGAGGGCACTGGTTGGTTTCTCACCACTTTGTGTTAATTTGCTGATTTTTTTTTTAATCCTCTTCTTTTTCAGCTGGATATTGTTGAGTTCATTCCCTCTTTACTGTACTTTGGCTACACTGCCCTCATGGTCCTGTCCTTCTGGCTCCTGACGGGCACCATCGGCTTCTACGCAGCCTACATGTTCGTGAGGAAGATCTACGCCGCCGTGAAAATCGACTGACTCTGGGATCCCCCAGCAGGAATCAGACACCTCTGAGCACGTGTCCTCCCGGGAGGGACAGGGACATCTTCTCCCAGCTCTTTTTAAGGAAACAAAAATCCAGTGGGAGAGTCACAAGAGAAATAATTAACTCCTCGATTTGGAATGTAACTTTGGCACAGTGTACATGGATTCTGGGCTACTTCTGCGGGGAAAAGGGGTCTGTAGATACCTTACATTTTAACTTTATTATCCTGTTCCATATTTGAGGGAGTTTTTTAGCAGAGAAATATCCCTCTGTATAAGTAAACCCCCTTTTTGCTAATCCATCCTTTTTTTTATGTTGATGATGAACGGATTTGAGACAGCAGTGGAAACACTTGTGAAAACGTTTTCTTCCAGCCCCTGGGGTGCTCTAGGATTCAGGGAGACTCTTCAGACAAGTATCAGACTGGGTCTTTCTCCTGCCTTCGTGTCTGCACAGAAGAGGGAGCTTGACTATGGCAGAATAACCGGAGCCTAAAGGCTCACCCAGCGGGAGTCCGGCGCACTCCGATCACCGAAGGCCCGGCTTCGGCTTGTTTACAATTTGCTGGAGGTGCCATTCAGAGCCTGGGAAGTGCAATTTCACCCTGAGAGAGTTTGAGCAACCTTCGGCATCACTTCTGCCTCCCTCCAGCCTCGGACAGCACAGGCCGCTGTGGGAGGGTGGGATTGCCTCTCCTTCAGAAGGCAGGACAAAACGTCCTGGTGGAAGTGACGTGGTTGTGCTGGAATACAAGACTGGAAGGATGTGTGAGGTAACTACAAGAGTTTGTTCTGTCCATAGCTCTGCTCTGGATGAGTGAGGAATCGGGGCAGGCTCCTTCCTGGGAATGCCACTGGGATCCTGCAGAGGGCTGTGGTGCCGTGGCATTAGTGCCAAGTGATCTGAGGCAGTGTTGGGCCCGAGGGCTGTGCTGAAGGGGCTGGCACAGGCAGGTGGCCCCGTGAGCTGTCCCATGGCTGGGAATGGGGCTCTCTCACTGGCCCTGTGCTCCGGCTGCCCTTGCTGCTCTCTGCTCCTCCTCTGAAATTCTCTACCTCCAGGGAACAGGAAAAGTGTACACCCCATAGCTGTGTTTTGTTCTTCTCCACAAAAAGCAGTCCAAGCTCTCCTGGATAGCTGACATGGGCTCTTTTCCCATGGCTTGATGCCTGAATCGGCCCGTGGGAAGCTCTTTTTAAAAGAGGTTAAAGTTGGGTTGTGTTGTTTTGGTTTTGGTTTTTTTTTTTTGGTCATTTCAGTAATGTTTATCAGTAATAGGTTCCACGTTGCAGTGAAGGCTCCCTCCATCCCCAGACTCACTGGATTCAGCCAAGACTACAGAGGAGAGGTTTTTTACTGAGATCTGTGAATTTTTTTTTTTCTTGGAGTAAGATCTTCCAATGACCAGAGGTCACATCATTCCAACCCAAAACTGCCCCAAAGCCCTCCTTGCTCCCAGGGAGGGCTTTGGGGCCTTTTTAAATCCCAACGGCCATAAATTTCCATCTGGTCGTGCAAGGGCCTGTGTTCCTTCCCATTGGCCCTGCTCGTCATGCCAAAGTCTAATCAGCCAGGAATCATGGATGGAAAAAGGGAGGAGGGGATGTGTGAGCCAACTGTGCTGTGGAGTCCTGTGTCAGTTCTGATTTGAGGTCCCTCTCTGAGATTTTCGTTGATTTTTTTTTTTTTTTTTCTTCTTCTGCCCCTGCCCCAGTGGAGAGGCTCAGCCAGCATTGATTTCTCTCCCTTCCCTGAAGTGTTTTCTCTGTATTCTTTGTAATTTTTAATTAATGTATGTATTCTTTGTGTCCTATTGTAAATAAATCTGCCATTGTCCTGTCATCCTGCTCTCTTGGGTTCTCCTAAGCCACTTCTGGAGAATTTCTTTTTGTAACACTTGGCCTGTTTGATACCCACGTGGTCTGTGATGTGTGGCTTGGAATACTCTGGTTTTCTTTGTAGTATTTTTCTCCTGGTAAACTAAATTTCTCCCAGTGTGGCATGCCCTGAATGCTGCCATATATTGTAATAATGCCACCAGTTGAGGCATTTGGATCTGCTGATGCTGTGCTGCTGGGTAAGATCACTTGAGCAACTCGTGTCTTGTGTGAGACACATTGTTTGATGTGTGGCACTGATGGGCAGAGCAGCAGAACTGTTGGATGGCAGTGCTGGTCAGTGCTTTAGAGCAGCAGAGGGGAGAGGACAGCTCAGAAAGGAGCTGCCATTCCTTCCTCTGAGCGGGAGTTTAAAGAGTGCTGCTGCTGTGGAAGCTGAGCTGAGTATTGGCTTCCCAGAGGTTGTGTGTTTCTGCTGGGGGTGTGTGTGGCAGGAGATCAATGAGCCTTTGCTGGAATGCTGGCTGAGGGAGGCAAAGTGAATTCCCTTTTCCTGAGATGGTTTGCCCAGCAGAGCAATGGATGTGATTCCCCCAGGTTACAGAGTCCAGTGCCGAGGGCTGCTGAGTGTGAGAGAGACCAGAGCTGGCAAATACTTGAATTAAAACTCAGAAATCATCAGAATAATCCCTTCTCCCTTTAAAAGGGCAAAGGAAGCTTCAGCTCCACCACCAGGACAATCCATGCTGAACTTATTTTTCATTTTTGGCAGATGAGTGTATTCATGTTCTGCCACAGTCCTCAGTGCCAGGGGAAAGCTGCTGAGGAAAGGGCACATTTTAATGGTGGCTGAATTAGGAATGAAAACTAGAGCTGAAAACTAGATCTTTCTTAGACAAGCACCTAACACTGATCATGGCTGTCAGCTTTTAATCCCTGTTCTGAAGGAGAATCCCAAGAGGGGCCTCTGTGCTTTGCCCCATTTCATCTTCAAATGCTGCTGGTGCCTGCAGCCAGTTGTAGCTCAAGCTGAGGTTTGGTCATGGTTCTCCTGCCTGTGGGGTGTGCAGCATGTCAGGGTTATTTGGGAGAGGAGTGGGCTGGACTTGTGTGAGATGGTGCCACATGGGCTGGAAATTTTAGTGAAACCAAGCGACCAGAACTTTCTGTCTTAATAAACATTATTCTCCTTGACAGGGGATAATGGTGTCTGCTGTGGCTGCCTCCCCAGTGGGGTGCTGGGTTTTCTTCTTGTGGGTCTAATTCTTTGCTTGGAGGAAAATTAAAAACCTCTGTGGCTTCATGTAGGGAACTGTGTCTTTGACCTGCCTTATGATTCTATCTTGTCTTAATCCAACCAAAACCCAAACTCCCCTCCATGAAGACACCTGGGGTAGATCATCCAAATGCTTTTAATAAACAACTTCACTATAAAAGATGCTTTCAATTTGAACTTCATTTTACAAGAGCTAATTTTAGTGATGAACCATACATTTCCTAATGGCACTTAATTGCAATTTAAAAACCTTGTTTACAGCCCCCAAAATACTCCATTAAAAGAGGTTATTCACTCTGTGTAAAAGTGCTAGAAAGTTTGTTTTTAGAAAACCAGTTGAGCCTTAACAATGGGAAGTTTCTGGCTTTGGCAGCTGCAGCTGCAGGGAGGGAGGTCAGGCACGGGGCCTGTCCAGAACCAGCACAAGAAGGGACAGTGTGAATGGCAGCCCTGGGGAGGGACACTGGGGCTAATCCCAAACCCTTCACCTTCAAATGGAACTTTACAGGCTCCTGTGGGAGATGGCAGAGCTTGTGCTGGGAGAGGGTTCTTGGCATGACTTGTGCCTGCAAAGGCCACTCGGTAGCTTTTCTTCCAGCAGCAGTTTTGGAGCTTGGCTGCTCCCAGGGCTTCCACAGGTTCTTTTTTGTCCTTGTAGCCACCCCAGGTCTCAAGAGTACATCAGCAGCCAGCTCTGTGTTCTTCAATATTCTCATTTAAGGAAAACACTGGTTCAAATGTTATAAAACAGTCTTCCTAAACGTTGCTCTTAGATATCAGGAATCACTAAAGTGGGAAAGCTCCACAAAGCATCAAGGCTGAGGCACTCCATAGGGTGAGGAGAATTCAAACTCCAGAAGTTGTGGGATGTGCTGCAGCGTGCAGCCCTCGTGTGGCACCCTGAAGTGGGTGTACTGCTCTGAGGGCTGTGAGCAAAGCTCATGTGTTACCTTTAAGCAGAAGACATTGACTACAGAGGGAGAAGGGCTGCAGGCAGTCCCTGGCCTGTTCACCTGGACACTCAGCCAGCCTAAGCCTGTCCCAGGTTTTGGAGGCTGTCCCTGTCCTGCAGGCCCTGGAGCTGTCCCCAGTCCACTCAGTACATTCCATGCTAGAGCTGGTTATCCCCTTGCACAGTAGTTCAGAACACAGACAAAAAAGTGAGGGATGGTTGGTTTGTAACCAGACACTTCAGTGTTGAGGATCCTTCCCCCAGCTGAAGAGCTGACCTATTTATAGTAATAAAAAAATCCCTGGTTATCTTTTGCAGTGCTTTTAACTTTCCTTGTCACTGTGATCTGACACAGAGAAGCTCCCTCTGTGTCGTGTATGCTCTATTTCCATGCTGGTATTTAGGCACTGGTGGAAAGGACCACGCAGACCTGGCTTCAACCACAAGCAGAGTGAGGAAGGTACTTCAGGCTCCTCCTGCAGCCCACCTGTGCACATGGAAATAAAATGTATTTTGAACAGGAAAGCCAAGCTCATCTCCTGGTGTGGATTTGCGAGAAGAATCGCCTTCTGGTGGTTCGTTTTCTGATCTCATTTCTGAACACCAGTTCTGTTTTTGCTCAACCTGTTTGCATGCCAGTCTGAAGTGTTAAGAGGTGTTTGGCCTGTGGGAAGATGTAGAGCTGGCTCCAGGCAGAGATTGCACTGTACTCCAGGAGAAAACTCCTTACCTGCAGCCACAAGAACAGTTGAAAGGTGCAGGATTCCTAAGGCATCCCATTTATTCACTAGAAGGAAGCAAGTCCATCTCTGGGAATAGCCAGAGGTGAGCCTAACGTGAGTGTGCATGGATTGTGCAGCAGGGACAACAGAACCTGAGGAGTGGTGGGGGAGAGGAATAGTGGTGCTGTAAGGCAGCTGGGTCAGTGGTAATGGCATCTCCCTGGGAGCTTCCAGCTGCTTTCCAAGTGAGGCTCAGTATGGCTGTGGCATGTTATGGCAAACAGGCATGGAAAAGGTGAGAGGTGCCAGAGCTGGGAATGGGGGTGAAAAGAATCTGGGATTCCCAGATCCAGCAGACAAGGCTAAACCAAACCACCTTCTCCTATCACAGAGGGGTCAGCCAGGATGGGATTCAGAGCTTCAGGTGGTAGCTCCCATCTCTAGGAACTGAGAAAAACACAAGAAATAAGTTATGGAAAAGACACAAATTTTGGGTGAGGATGGAAACCTGAAGTAGTTCTGTTTGAACCATGCATCCACTTCAGTGTTCAGTGGCAGAATAGCTCCAGGACTTGGGCAGGCAATTAACTAAAAATAGGCACCTGAGGGAGAATTCAGTCAGCCTGAGTAACTGGGATTAGAGGATAAGCAAGAAGGTAGGGTGATGGGAAGCACATCTTTGAAGATTTATTTGTGGAAATTTTAATTGCAGGCAGCAGAAAATGCCTCTGTGGGGTTGTTCTGTCCTGAGAGCAAAGGTGGTGCAATGGTAGAGAAAGGAAAAGGGGCTTTTTTCAGTGAACTGCAGGAAATCTTCCCAGCAGCTGCTGTTCACCTGTCAGCAAGGAAGGAATTAAAGAACAAAGAGCTGAGCTCAACAAAAGTACTGAAATCATCAATCTACCAGAGGCAAAAAAAGGATTCCAGTTAAAGTGACACCATTTTTCAACAGTGAGGCTAAAGAGTAGCAATGTTGTGAGACAGAGAACAGGGTCTGTCACAACGTGGTGTGTGGGTATTCTGTCATGTGAGATTCAGTGGAAGCAAATGCAAGGTAATGTGTTGTTCCTTCTTACAAATGGATTTTGAGTGAGCTGTAATCCCAGGGGAAAAAAAAATCTTCAACCTTTCACAGGGTTCTGGCAATTTGAGCCTGGAAGGATGGACAAGGGTTAACCCTCTGCTGCCAGGCAGTGGCTTAGCTATTTGTTAGTTATTTCTAGGGGGGCATTAGAGCCTTGGCTTTCTGAGAATCCAGGCTCTGATTTATAAGGGCTGCCAAGTTCATGTCCTGTCCTTTTGCTGACTGGAAGTCTATGGGTTCCCATCTTTGTTGACTGCCCTGTTCCTATTTGGACACCCCCCAAACCAGCCAGTTTAAAACATTCCTTTATTTAACTAAAACCTCTAGAACAATTTTGTGCTGTAGTTGCTGACCTTGGGCTCAATCTAGTGCAATCTTCTTGGTACAGGTGTGCCAGGAACAGTGGAATGATTTGCTGGGCTCTGCCTGCCTGACTCACAGCCGTGTCCTGGACCTGCAGCCCCAAACTCATGATCCAAAACAAAAACCAAACCCAAACTCTTTCTGGGGTGATTTTTTTTTCTATCACATAACCAGCACAGTGGCTGCCACAAAGCCCTGTACACAGACCACAGAACAGACTGTAGGCTGTGCTGCAGCAATCCCCTCACGGCATGCCAGGGTTACCCTTGCCCCTCACCTCCAGCTGCATCAGCAGGAGCTTGGCTCAGCTGGCTTCCACTGCCTTGCCTAAGAGCCTGGCACATATGTCCAAGTGGACTGGGATTCTCAAGTGCTGTAAGCTTGCATGCTCAAAGTATTTTCTTATAAACAGGTAAAAATTGTTCACTGTAATTTGTTCTGTGAATTGCACACTTGCTATTTCAAATGGAATTAGTCTCGTTAGTTTTAGACTGACTGGTAAAATACTTTTGAATTACAAGCTGTTTGTGGTAGAGGAACTTTGAATCCCTTTTCCTGTGCAAACACCTGGAATCAGCTCCAACGCTGTCTCTGACCACGCTGCCCTTGCTGGGTTAGATTTTCCTTCCATTGACAAAGGTTACTGCAGTTCTGCTTGTTAAAGTAGCTGTGGAAAGCAAATCACACATGCAAATCATAGCAAAATGAATTCCATTTATTCTTTGACAGACTACTGGTAGGAAAAAGATGCCTGGCTCTAAGTTTAGCTACCACTGCTAAAGGAATTCCAGTGATGACATCTGTTCAGAGTACAATGCAGGCAGGAAGCAAGAATGTTCTGCAGTGGGAGAAGGTGTGTGATGGCATTGCATAAATCTGATAATCCTCACTGGCAGTGAGTGATCAGTTCTGACCATTTATTTCTCAAAAAATAATAATCCTCTCAGCTGAAGACAGGGATAAGGCTTGCATATAATTGATAACAGTGTGAAACTCTTTAATTTGCAAAGAGCAAAGCAATAGAAGACAGGCCTGAGGTATTCAATGCTGGTAAACAGACTGGCTGCAATGCCCTGTTTACCTTTGCTAGGTTAGAGAACAAGAAGGCACTCGTTGGACTTGGAAAGGCAACATTTTCCAGTGAAGAAAAGGAAAAAGTACTGCATTCAACTCGGGGAGATCATTGCCACAGGATATTGCTGAGGTAAATAAATCTTATATTACATTTTGATACAAAAGTCTCATTTGCAGCATTGCTGGCTAACCTAAAACAACCGATCTATGTCCTGGAGAATCAATGGATTGCTAAAGAGTCATTCTGGGAAGAATTACTAAGCTAAATTAAAAATAAAATTCTGGAGTAAAATGGAAGGGGGACAAGCCTGTGACCAAAAGAGGCACAGCTGATGTCACACAGTGGGATCATGGCTCAGCAGGAAGGAATCTGCATCAACTGAGGTGGTTGTGCTCTGGGGAGACAAGGGAGGACAGCATCTGGCTTCACCCAAAGAGCTGAGATAACAGAGTAGAGGTAGATTTTGCATTTCCTAGATTTATGGAGAACAATATCGACAGATTTCCTGGTTTATATTGGCCTACAGTGGTTCCTCCATGCTGAGGTATGAATCTGCCTGTCCATAGTCATAAACATGCACCAGTGCAGAGTGGCCTCCATCTGCAGTGTAAGTGCCCAGGAAAACAGGAGCAGGAGACAATACAGGTGCTAAATGACACCGGCAGCTGGCGGCCACTTCCCTCTGCCCTGGCAGGTAGACAGCCCATGGAAGAGTTTAAGAGGTAGGGCAGGAAGCAAGGGAAGCACTGTAACTTCAGGAGGCAAGGCCTGAGCAGGAGAGAACAAAAGCCAGTGGAACCAAATCCAAAGTAAAAAGTTGACTGCAGGCCCCAAACCTCAGCATTTGTTAGAACTATTGGTGTTGGGAGAAATGCTTCAAATACACTGACTGTGTGTACCTGAAGCTGGGACACATTTTATCTTGATTCTTGGCTGTTATCACCATTGAATTTAAAATATACCATTGAGACTGCCTCCTGGATAAGCCAGAAAGGGTGCAGATCTCAATGGCTGTGGTTAAAAATCCCCAAGCCCCAGAAACTCATACTCTGTTCCTCATCCCAAGAGAACCTTTGGAGCAGGGCCTGCAGCCTGTTCTCACCCACGCCTGGTACGCCAGTGCTCGATGTCCCAAGCTCCTCACCCAGCTCTCTCACATGCTTTGGTTTCCAGATCTCTTTGCCTGGGGGAGATATTTAAAAGGGCTCTGTCCATACACTGCACACCAAGCTAAGCTGTGAGAGCTGCTCCATCCCCTTCACTCAGGACAGCCAGCAGAGAAAAGGCAGGAAGGTGCTGCCTACAGGGGCAGAGGCTGAAGTGGTCCAAAAGCAGTGTATTTCCCCATGGGGGAAGAACATGATAAGTGAAGAGAAATCAGTGCAACCTGACTTCGTTGTGTAAACAGTGTTCTAGCTACACCAGAGATGAACCCAGTGTATTCTGGTGCCTCCTATTTTTGCAATGGCAGAAACAGATTTGTGTTGTGTAAACAATGTTCACCATAACGAGTTTATCCTAACGGCTCCGAAGAGGTGACGTTGAATTCACTATGTAAACGGGCTTGTTGCTTAACACTGATGTGGAGTAAGCTGTGTTGGGTGATGGGATGAGAGGTAGCAGGGAAGGACAGCCTCTTCCCCATTGGCTTCATACAGAGCGGTATCATGACTTCTTCTCCATGTGGAGGTGTTGGCTGGTTTGCCAGAATTGCAGTGTGGTAACATGAAATGGAAGCTGGACTCTTCAAAAGTTTAGCCCAGGATGAAAAAGTCTCAACTCCTTCTGAGGGACAGTCCCTTCCCAGAGAGGAAATATCTCCAGCATTCTCAAGGAAGGTCAGTGCTAAGCGCGGCTCCTGATTCACAGATTAAAAATTAGATAAAATATATCCAGTCTATCAGCTGAAATCTTTCCGCTGTACAGGACTGGGACTCGCACGGGAAATCGGCTGTTCCAGTCTACAAGTGCTCCCTCCGAGATCAGAAACCTCCTGCCTGACCCAGCTCTGCCAGAGCTTTCACACCCCCAAGGAAGGAAGAGTTGTGCGTTTTTAAGGCTCTCCACAAAAGGGTGACTGAAAGATCTGTTCTCCAGTGCTATTTCCAGCTTATTGGAATGCCTGGTGGAACCGTGGCAGCGTGGTTGTGCTCAGGCTGGAGGTGAAGACGGGGGGCAACGAATGAAGGGGCCCAAAGTTCAGCGAGGCCCCGGCTCCGGGAGACTCTTGAGGTTGATGTTGCAAAGTGGTGAGCAGTGGCTGCGCCTCCCCCTGCGAGTAGCCCATGACCAATCCCCCTGAGGAGACAGGTGGATTGCAAGGAGGAAGGTTTAGGGGGAGGAAGCCAAGAAGATGAGAGAAGTCCATGTTAGCAGCACAGAGAGCCTCTGAGAGGTTAGCAGGGCTCTTGGAAAGCAAAGCCTCATCCAGGGCGGGTGGCTGAGGCGAAGAGGACTGAGGATCACCAGATGAGAGAGACAGGCTGCCAGGGAAGTCTGACAAAAAGCTGTCCACCTCTACTTTGGGTAGTTTCTCAGGCAAATATGAGGTAGATCCAAGCTGATACTTTGGAGGAGGTTGCGGTGGGGAGGAGATGGGAGAAGAAGACTCCAGAGGATAGCTCATTCCCATTGGAAGAGAATTAGGAACCAAAGAATGGGGCATCCCTGAGCTTGGCATGGTTTGGAGATGCGTGCTGTACATGCCCACAGGCAGCATGCCAGGGAAGCTCTTACCACCCATCATGTCTCTGGATGCCATACACAGGACAGGACTCAGCTCTTCCTTCACTGCCACAGAGGAGCTGCAGCTGAGCAGACCCAACATGTCCACCGGCTCCGTCTTAATCTTCAGCAGTTCCTGGGAGTGGCTTTTCTTCATGTGCCTGGTCAGGTGGTCTTTCCTCCCAAACCTCTGAGCACAGTACTGGCACAAGAAGTCCTTCCTCCCCGTGTGCACTACCAGGTGTCTCCGCACGTCTTTCCGGGTGTAGAAGCGCCGGTCGCAGTGGTCACACGGATGCTTCTTTTCCTTGGCCCCGCCGGACGCCCGCCTGGAATGAGCTTTGAGGTGCTCCAGCAGGACCTGGGTGCTCTCGAAGGTCTGCAGGCACACCTTGCAGCTGAGGTCGCCGCTGGCAGCCGCGTGCATGGCCAGGTGCCGCCTGAAGCCCAGCTTGGTGTTGTAGTTCTTGCCGCACTCGGGACAGTGCAGGGCCTCCTTGTTGGGGTCGTGGGTCTGCAGGTGGTTCCGCAGGTGATCCTTGCGGTGGAACATCTTCTCACAGTACATGCACTGGTGAGGCTTCTGAGCAGAGTGCGTGGCCATGTGCCTTAGGGGAGAAAAGGAGGAAAGGTCAGACAAACATCCAACCTACACACTAGTTTTCAAAAATTTTCCCTGCGTCCTACACTTTTATGCCACAAAAATCCCAGATGGCATTTTACCTCTGCTAAACAAGGAGCACAATGCTTCAGGCAAAACCTACAGTCTGTCTCTCCTGAGCTCCTGCCCTCTGCTCGGGCTGCCAAACCTCCCTAGTTTGTGGCACTAGGTGAGAAAACTTCAGTTCATCAGGAAGGTCAGGCTGTGCCCAAGTCTGCTGACAGCCACTGTGGTGTGATTTCACCTTGGTATCTCACACTCCCCCACAATGAGGTTTATATGACTTCAAGTTCTCAGCCATCACTGTTTAATTATTTTGTGTTGTACTTCACTACATAAATGGGAACTCTGCTTCTCCATACTGGAGCAACAGCTGCCATGGAATTATCCCTGTGGTTAGAGGCAGGACTTATGAAGGCAAACACTATTCTTGCTTTTGATTTTGTTTTTTTTAATCTGTGAACTTCACTTTCTGTTTCTATTTCCTCCTCAGTGAAACAGAAAACAGCTTGAGTTCAGGATACAGCATTAACTGAAGTTCTCTGGAAGGCGCCTAAAGAGATGCCAAGTATGGTAATGTCTGGGACTCAACTGCTTTGCAAGGTAAAAGGGCATTTCCCCTCCTCCAGCTTCTCAGAAATTCAAGCAAAGACACACGAGGGAGGGGGTTTCCCCTCTCTCATGGCAGTGCTGGGCAGAGGCTCTGGCAGATACCTACCTATAGAGCTTGTACTTGGAGGCAAAGGCCTTGCCACAGTGCAGCTGGGGGCAGTTGTAGGGCCTCTGCTCCGAATGGGAGAGTGTGTGAGTTCTCAGCTTGTCCACGTGAGGGAAGGAGGGCTCTGATAGTTCACACTGGCATTTTCCCTGACTTTCGGTCTCTTCACCTCTTGGTCTGGGGACTAATTTCCAGCCTGTCTCTTCCTCCTCCTGCTTTGCATCTTGAATCCAGTTGGGAACACCGGGAAAAAATGCCGTCATGGCAGGTCTAGTAGAACAGGGCCATGTCAAGCAGAACTCGAGCCTGTGGGCGTCTCGCTGGGATGTTGTCCTGGAGCAGTTTTCTGTTGGAGCCCCCTGTGACCAAACTGCTTTAACAGCAAAACTTCTTCATCTGAAATCACAGAAGGCTGGTGTTAAGACACTGCATCCTTCACCTGTGCACACAATGAATTACAGGTGAAGACGGATGTTCCCAGTCATGGGGAACTCCAATCTCCAACTTCAATCAACAACGTTCTTCTATTTTTTCCTCCTTAACCAATTACCTGAATAAAACCATGTTCAACTTTTTCTGAATTGCATTTTTTTGCAACTACTAAGAGCCAGTGTTACCCGTTGGATGTATGTTCTCCTGAAATATCATAAAAGGTGTCTATTTGTAGCTCTAAATACCTTTTCCTGTGTGTTTCGCAGATCACTTCTTATCTCGTTTTTTCACATTTTCCCTTGCTCTTGGTCTCTGCTTACATGGAATTACCTCCCAGAGATACCAAGGTTCTCTTGTATTTTCCCTTCCCATCCTTTCTGCTACCAACCTGGTGCACTGGGCAAGGCCATCTCCAGAACAAATCAATCTGAACCCAAAGTGTGGCTGAACAGGGCTGAGGAAGAAAACTTGCAATTCTTGTCAACACCACACCTTTTTCTGGAAGGCAACGGATGCTGCTCCTCTTCAGGGTGGGATTACTCATTGTATTTTCACTTTTCGATTGTGAGGCAGATTCTGCCTCTCTGGATCAGCAAGTTTTCTACTGTAATGAGCAATTTTTGACTCTTTTTTTTTTTCTGATACTCTCATCCATTAATAATGGAAGCTCAAACTGTTTCCTGTTCAACAAACTACACCTCCTGTAAGCTCCTCTGGCTTTCATCTTGACGAGGTCCTACATTAATCTCTCTCAGCAGGTTGTTCTTGAGCTGTGTGTTGGCAAAGTAAAAGGTTTTTATAGAGCTCTACTCCCAGCTCGACTGGTAAACGGTCAGCTGAAATAAAACCCATCTCTTTCACTCAATTTGGCTTCTTAAAATAGCATCAAACCCTCACTCCATGATTGCTTCAGAGGAGGAACTTCCTGCTGCACATCAACACGAGTGCGAGTTGTGGGCAGGATGTGCAACTGTGAGGGAGCAAACCAACCCTGAAGAAAGTGCTCAGGGAACGTTATGAAGAGCTGAAATAACAATGACTGTGACTGCACCGTCACCCCAAATACCAGGGATGGTTCCCTCGGGGTGGAAAACACTGGGAAACAGGATGACTCCAAGAAAATGTGTCACTGTGAACTTCGGGGAGGCTCGTTAAGAACAAAACTTGGTTTTGTGCAGACTAAATCTATGTGGTCAGAGCAGAACAATAAAGGACCAGAACTGCTGAGGTGCCACTTTGGGACAAACCAGTGTGATGTGACAGCTGCTCTGATCCCTCAGGGTGCAGGAGGCCTGTGGTTCAGAGCAATCTGTCTTTCTGGGTGCTAAAAGCATGAACATTTCACTTCTCTATGAAATACATCCCAGAAAAGATGAGTGTTCTCTACCTCTTGCTCCAGAGCTGTGCAGGTGTCCGGAGAGTCTCTGCCACTTTCACCAGGGAACTGCTCCTTTCCCTCCGAAAAAGCCTGGCCATCTGGGCCAGTTTCAAAGCTACCTGGAAGAAGACAAGAGTTTGAATTTTGATGTCTTTAACAGTAAGGTGCATAAGCGATCACACTGGAATTTTGGGGAATTCAGAGGTGCTGCTGCAACCGCCTCGCAAACTGCGGAGGTGCACGGGGTGGCCGCGAGGGTCGACTCGCTCCTCCCTCCGCCACCTCCGCCGTTTGCCTCGGAAGCCAACCGAGAGACCCCCACCCTCAGGAGCTCTCCGTGGATAACGCAGCCCCGGTGGAGCGGGATCGCACATCCCACCCCCGCCCCGCAGCCCTGAGAGGAGGGAGGCGGGCCCGGCCTACGCCCCCCCCCCGCCCCGCATCCTCCTCCTCCTCCTCACACGCCCCCCTGTCCCCTGAGGGGACCCCGCCACCGAGGGGAGGGTACGGCCGTGCCACCGCCCCTCGCTGCGGTGCCGCCCCCCTCCCAAGCCCCCCCGCGCTCACCCCGTTCCCCCGGGCCCCGCCAAGCGCGGCTCCGGTCCCGGCCCCGGCGGCGCCATTGCGCGGGGCCTTGTGGGAGTGACGTCACGCCTCGGTGGTGGCCGCCAGAGCGGCGCGCCGCGGGGCATGACGGGATGGTGGCTCCGGGCTCCGGCCGCCGACGAGCCGTCATGGCGGTGCCGCGGGTCCCGGGGCTCCTCGTCCTTTTCCTGCTCCTCCCGGTGATGGCGGCGGGAGGCGATGCGGCACCCGCCTGGGACGAGGCCGGGTACCTGCTCTACTGTCCCTGCATGGGTGAGGCTCTCCCGGTGCGGGCCCCCTTGTGCATCTCCCGGTTGCATCCCCCGGCGCGACCCCCGGCGCGATTCGCTTTGCAGACCCCGGTGCTGCAGACCCCGGTGCTGCAGAGCCCGTTTCATCCCCCGGCGCGGTCCGCGGTCCGTCCCCCGCTGCATTCCCCGGCCCGTGCCCCGGCACATCCCCGGGTGCGGCTCCCGCGGCATCCCCCGGTCCGTGCCCATCCTGAGCCCCGTCTCCCGCAGGCCGCTTCGGTAACCAGGCCGAGCACTTCCTGGGAGCCCTGGCCTTCGCCCGCGCCCTCAACCGGACCCTGGCCGTGCCGCCCTGGATCGAGTACCGGCACCACCGCCCGCCCTACACCAACGTGAGCCCCGGGGGCGCGGGAGGGAGCGGCGGGCAGGGCTGGGGCCTGTCCAGGGATGAGCTGCAGGCCCCGAGTGAAGGGACCCCCGGCCCACGGGCTCTGCTCCCCCCCCACAGCTGCACGTCCCCTACTCGGAGCACTTCAGGCTGGAGCCGCTGCAGCGGTACCACCGCGTGATCAGCCTGGAGCAGTTCATGGAGCACCTGGCGCCCCGGCACTGGCCGCCCGGCAGGAGAGTGGCGTATTGCTTCGAGGCCGCTGCCCAGAGGAGCGCCGACAAAAACACCTGTCCCATGAAGGTGAATTCTTCCTCAGCCCCGCGGGCACGGCTTAATGCCAAAGGCTGTGACTGACTCATTCGGGTCGCCATTGATTTACAAATTTAGGAGTCACCCACCGCAAATCGGTCTGTGTGGCGTTGCTTTCACCGCTTGTGAAGTGGCATGCTGTGCCTTCATTAGTTTTCTTTGTCTACGAGTGCTTGGGGATGGGGATACAGTCTGTGCAAATAGATTTTATCACTTCAGACTTGATTGTGTCTGTCGCTTATCTCCTGCTCTCTGTTCCCAGCTGTGGTAGTTTTCCAGCTGGTGTTAAAGCAACCTCTCTTAACAACAAGTTTGGATGCTGTGGTGTCTTTGTTCTTTAAGACGACCTTTGCAACCTTCCCAGTGAACTTCCCTTAATGTATTTCGCTGTGTCCTTCCTGTGGAGCTGGTGTGTCAAGCAGGGTGTTGTATTCCAGCTGCTTTCATCCTGGAACAGGCTCCTGCTTTGCACCTCAGGATTTCACTAGATCCATCTTTCAGGCTCTGTGTGTGCACCGAATTGACATTTGTCTTTTCTTTGCAGGATGGAAATCCATTTGGTCCCTTCTGGGATCAGTTCCAAGTGGATTTTGATAAGTCTGAGCTCTTCAAGGGAATTTCCTTCAGTCCTGCATACAAGGAGCATTGGATCCAAAGGTAGCAAGAAGATGGAAAAGTGCTGGCAGATCACTGTGGACATTTAGAGTCACTCATGAAGGCAGCTGTGACTGTGTATTGTGACTTTACATTTTGGGGGAGAGATTGAAGTTAGTAACATAATTAAAAATATTAATGCTTTTTCCATTAAATATTTGCTGACCACGTCCTGTGGGCATTATTTTAGGCATGAGCTCTGTTAGGCTGATTGATTTCTGAGCTAGGAATATTTAATTTATTAAGTATTTATATATTAAATATGTAATTAATCATCAAAAAGAATTAGATTCTCAGTGGTGAGCGGTATTTTGCTGCTTACCTCGTGTTTTCAGAGCTATGAGTGACTTTAGCAGTTATCAGTAAGTTTGAGTGACAGAATTGCTCTAGTCTAGAGTGAAAATGTAACATCCCATTGCTTGGTAGCTCCTCACTGCACGTTTGAGGCTCTTCTCTTATTGTCTGTCAGATAAAAGGTCTGAGATAAAATACAGTCCCTGAGATTTCTTCAGTTCAGATGGCAAAACAGCTAAAATTATCTAAATTTGGAGCAATAAGTGCTGCATATTTTGGGGCGTTCCTGGTTTCTACTCTAACCTTCACAGCAGTCTTTGTGCAGGTTAGGTCACGTTTCAGACTGACGGGGTTTGTTTTTCTGTAGGTTTCCACCCTCTGAGCACCCTGTTCTCGCCTTACCTGGAGCTCCAGCCCAGTTTCCTGTCCTGGAGGAGCACCGGCCCCTGCAGAAGTACATGGAGTGGTCTGATGCAATGGTGAAGAAGGGAGAATCCTACATCCAGTCCCTGCTGGTCCGGCCCTACGTGGGCATTCACCTGAGGATCGGCTCGGACTGGGTATGGTACGGCTGGAGGCTGCTGACAAGTGGGATGTGGACAAGGCTGCTCAAAAATGAGCTGTGCTGGGAGAGCCACCTGATCCCTGCTGGCATCCAGGAGCTCCCTGGGTGTTAGCAGTGGCACTGGGATTCTTTCAGACAGGCAGAGGTTGGGCTGTGGTGATGTTTTCTCACTTGAATGTGAGAATGTACTTTAAGAACTAAAAAACGTTGTGGCAAGGTGGGGTTCGGCCTCTCCTCCCAGCAACAGGACAAAGGGAAATGGCCTCAGGTTGCACCAGAGGTGGTTCAGGTTGGATATTAGGGAAAAATTATTCACTGAAAGAGTGATTGAGCACTGGCCCAGCCTGTTCAGGGCTGTGGTGGAATTGCCATTCCTGGAAGTGTCCAGAACACTTCCAGTAGTAGATGTGGTGCTCTCTGATAAGGTTTAGTGGGCATGGGGTGTCTGTTCAAAGTTTGGACTTGATAATCTCAGAGGTCTTCAACTTTGATGATTCTGTGATTCTCTTTTCCTCTCCCAATAGAAAAATGCCTGCAACATGTTAAAGGACGGGACGGCCGGGCCACACTTCATGGCTTCACCTCAGTGCGTGGGCTACGACCGGAGTGCTGCAGTGCCCCTCACCATGGACATGTGCCTGCCAGACCTCAGGGAGATCAAACGGGCTCTCAAGCTCTGGGTGGCAAAGATTGAAGCTAAATCTGTTTATATTGCTACCGATTCTGAGCCCTACACAACAGAAATACAACAGTTCTTCCAGAAAAAGGTGAGTCTTCCAGAAACCTCTTCTGGCAGGAGTGCTTGGATAAAAACCTCCCTTGGATTCTGGCCCGAGGCTGTCATGGACAGCAGACTGGCAGTTGTGGAATAGGTTATTCACAGCCAAATATTGGCATCTCAAAGTGAATTTGGCTTATAGCAATAAAAATTACCCTGTAACCCACTCTTTTTTTTTTTTTTCAGAAAATTGAAGAGCATTATCTGCCATGGTAGTAAATATTTCCATGGAAAGGGTTTAAATTAAATAAACCTAAGTGATTTTCAGAAATGCTCTGACATTGATCTAATCATAAATGAGTTATAGGGCAGAGAAAGACAAAACTCACTCTCTTTCTGTTGTGCATTCCATTTCTAATATTATGCCAAGACATTGGATTGTGATAATAGCTGACTGGATTCATCTGCTCCCCTTGTTTCTCTGCAGCTCAAGGTTGTCAGCTTGCAGCCAGAAGTGCCTCAGATTGATCTGTACATCCTTGGCCAGTCCGACCACTTCATCGGGAACTGTGTCTCTTCCTTCACTGCCTTTGTGAAAAGAGAACGTGACATCCATGGGAAACCCTCCTCATTTTTTGGCATGGACCACCCACCGAGGCTGCGGGATGAGTTCTGACCAAAGGAGGAAGAGGCTCTGTGGTTCCAGGGCTCTGAGCTGGGTCCTTGGTGCTGCAACATTCCCTGTGGGCAGTCATTGCTGGGCTGTGGGAGAGCTCCTGCCCTCCAATCATCCTCACAGTCCCTTCCAGACTGTTCTGTCTGAACTCTCCTCTGTTTCCAATCTGAGCTCAGATAGAAATTTAAATCATGTAGTTTATAGGAAACTATAAACTATATATAGTTTTTTAAGATGTAGCTTTTATAGCTCTCCATTCTCACTACTTGGGATTCACCAGCAATCATGATGAAGCAGCTGCTCAGATTTCCTCATTTCTTTCTCTGTTAATTCTTAACTCTCACCTGGAGATGTTTTGAAACTTCATGGCCAAAACTGACCATACTTGGTTCTTTTTGAGTGTAAAACTTGTTGGGCATATCAGGTTCCCTGGGAAGGGTGTGCAAGGTGACACTCAGGACTGGAAAAGCTCTGGGTTTTATCAAGGACCACTGTTGTCTTACCAGACCCGTGTCACCACAGTGCCTCAGTGTCCCTTCTCCTGTCCAAAGAGATTCCATTCCCAGTGCTGTGGGGCCCTGGATCTCTTTGATGGTGCTGGAGGAGTGCAGTGAGACATGGTGTGACATGGCAGCTGCCTGTTCAGCCTCTCTGCATCAGCCTGGGGCAAGGTGCCTGCAGGGACATGGGAGGAGATCTGTCACAGTCAGTCCAGAACTAGAGATTGAGGGCTTGTAGCTTTGTAGCTGTTGATGTCAGTGAGGTCTGTGGTAGAAGAGAAACTTTGAGCCAAGGTTATTAAATAGCTGTAGTAGGGTTGGGTATGTCATACCTGGATCTATGGTATTGTTTTGTTTTAGTACTTTATAAGATAACCCCTCTGAGAGCATTACCCTTGTCTGGGGCAGTTCCTAGTGGAGGTAAATCTGGGAAATTGTTCATTGATGGAGAAGTAACAGCCCAAACCCCTCTAGCTGGCCTGGTGTGGTTTGATGCTGGTAACACTGATAATCCCAACATGGTGAGAATCAACTTGACCAATGCCTTTTGGTGCTTTTGTGACTTTATTTTCTGGTCCAAAGACTGAGTACAGAACGGTTCATTTTCCAAAAATGCCACTTGGGTGAGTCTCTGGTACCAGAGCTGCTGCCTCTAGTGCACTGCTGCAGTCCAGGCAAGGCTGTTAAGAGTAGTTAACTCCAAATGTCTCGTTTTATGGTGGTCTTTTTTTTCCTCCTTGAAGTGTTTCTGAGCTTTGAAGGTGTTTGAGGGCTTGGGGGAGTGAGAAAAAGAGGGCAGAATGAAAAGGTCCCCCAGGTGTCAGAGTGGCAAAAACTCATCTCTTGTTTCCTCAGGGCTGGCTTCAAAAATTATGGGATTTGGGGGAAAATTATCAGGTCTGGGGCCTTTGGGAGCTGGGCTTTCGAAGACTGAACCTCCTTGTGTCATACAGTTTACTGATCTTGGGTGATGCCCTTGGGGCTGCCTTGCCTTGCTGTGGAGCAGGGGAAGCCTTTGCCCACACTGTTGGGAAGACAAAGTATTAAAACAAAATGTTAGGGTAGGGGTGTTTCTTTCTGTTATTTTTAAATAAGGTATTTTTTGTACTAATAAAAACTTGATTTTGTATTGACTCGTAGTGCACCAACATTCCTTCCTCCATTGCAGGAGTCTCTGGTAGCAGAGCTGCAGCCTTCACTGCACTGCTGCGGTCCAGACAGCTCTGATTAAGGGAGTTTAACTCTTAAATACCTTTTCTTTATGGTGGTCTTTGCCTCCTTGGAAATGAATTATTAATTAACTATGGATATTGATCTAATACCAATATCCAACTATGACGGACAAAGACTCTCTAGCAGTTTAAAGTCAGAAAGTGTATGTTTATTACGACACCGGGCAGCGTGCGGGATCGCTCCCAAATACACACCACAAATTACAGATGATCACAGGGTCTTTTATTACAGGGATATTGAATACTCAAAACACAAATGCACATTCATAACTCTGGTACATCCCATTCCCCGCTCCGTATGGTAATTAGCCCAAAAAGCCATTAAGCATGGGGAGTTTGTTCTTTGAAATGGGTCAGTGGTCTTTTTTATGGGGTAGGGTCCTAAAATGATGAAGTAAGATGGGTCTTCCTCTCTTCGACTTTTTAACCTTTGACAGCTGAATCCTGTTTTCCAGGACTGTTTGATTTATGATTGTATTGTATTCATGGGGTCTACTGATTATTCAGGATGCAAAAGCCTAGTTTGATTTAGGCATTGATTTAAATTCAATGATTTATCAGTTCCTTCAATGATGTATCAATTCCTTCAACGATTTATCAGTTCCTTCACTCTGGCTTCTGTTAACAAAAGGGAAGTTTAGCTCCCTTACCTCAGCGACATTTATTTTAACTAAAGTCTTTAATTCTTCTAAATCGGTGCTTCAGAAACATTCCCGAGGTTTGGCGGGTTTTAAAGGCGTCGGTTTGGGCGGGCAGAGCGGCGGGCGGGCCCGGCGGGTGCAAAGCCCGGCACTGGGGGTCGGGCGGGTGCAGAGCCCGGCACTGGGGGCCCGGCGGGTGCAGAGCCCGGCACTGGGGGTCGGGCGGGTGCAGAGCCCGGCACTCGGGGGCCCGGCGGGTGCAGAGCCCGGCACTGGGGGTCAGGCGGGTGCAGAGCCCGGCACTCGGGGGTCAGGCGGGTGCAGAGCCCGGCACTCGGGGGTCGGGCGGGTGCAGAGCCCGGCACTGGGGGTCGGGCGGGTGCAAAGCCCGGCACTCGGGGGTCGGGCGGGTGCAAAGCCCGGCACTCGGGGGTCGGGCGGGTGCAGAGCCCGGCACTCGGGGGTCGGGCGGGTGCAAAGCCCGGCACTCGGGGTCGGGCGGGTGCAAAGCCCGGCAGTCGGGGTCGGGCGGGTGCAAAGCCCGGCACTCGGGGGTCGGGCGGGTGCAGAGCCCGGCACTCGGGGGTCGGGCGGGTGCAAAGCCCGGCACTCGGGGGTCGGGCGGGTGCGGGCTGCCCGCGGCGGGGCGGCTTTGTCCCGGCCCCATCCGGGCGCGGCCGTTGCCAGGGAAGCGCGTCACGGGCGGGCGGAGCGGCCGCGCCGTTTCCGGGGCCGCGGGAGGAGCGGCCGGGCGGCTCCATGGTGACGGCGCAGGTGAGTCCGGCCCGGCCCCGCACCGCGCCCCGAGCATCCCGCACCGCACCGCACCCGGGCTGCGCACGGCGGGTCGCTGACAGCCCGCGGCCCCCGCTGTTCCCGGTGCCCGGAGCGCCGTGCGGGGCCGGGGCAGGAGCGCGGGGGGCGGCGGGACCCGCCCGCGGCCGGGCTGCGGGGGCGATGCCGGGGGCGGGTCGGGGTTGGGGTGGGTGTCCCCTTCTCCCGGTGCTGCTCCCGCACGGTCATTCCCTCTCCCCACGGGCCATCCCCGCTGTCCCCGCAGCGCCCGGTGCCGCAGCCGCGAGGGCGGTGGGGGATGCTCGGGTGAATCCCAGAACCAGCCCATGATCCCGGCTCCCCGCGGGGGGGAACAGCCCTGGGCTGCCCTGTGGGGACACAGGTGACCACAGGTGACCCCAGAGGCCGAGTGAAATCAGGGCTCGCCGTGGCACAGGGATGCCCTGCCCGGCCTGCGGAGGTTTGGCAGGGAGGGGACAGGAGAACAGCAGCACAAAGGGTATTTGGGCTTGGGACGGAGGGAGAGACACAATTCAACCGTGACATTATGAAACCACAAATATTCGAAAGATTTGAATGGCGAGATGCAGTGGAATGTTTTGAGTGGTACCTCGAGATGTGCAGAGATGCAAGGGGAGGGTTGGGGCAGTTCCAGGAAAATCTTTCAGAGGTGCTAAAGGCAGGAGCAGAACGTCAGGACATCCATCACCTGTCAGGGCAGGGGGCTGGGGTGAGCACAGTGCCTGGGGCACAGCTGTGCAAGACAGCACCTCCCAACCCTGGAAGTTCCTGAGGAAAAGTGGTTGCCCCAGCTTGTGGCATTGCTTATTTTTTCAGGCATAACCTTGTGTTGACTGAAATGAATAAAAATGCTTCAATTTCTGCCCATCATCTCTTGGTCACCAGAGGCACATTTGCAAGTGCATCCATCTCAACCTTGACCTTGACTTGCAGGGACCTGGCCCAGGTCACTTTAGGCTGAACTAATTTAATGATAAAATTCCCATCTTTGATGGAGAAGAGTGGATGGCACAGGAGCATTCCCAGCTTTCTGGGCATTAATGTTCAGCCATTCTGGCAGCTCATTGCCCTGGAGTTTCTGGGGAATACAAACACTGCCAACTAATTGGTTTTATTTTCCAGTTACACACTTGGATAAATCTGAGAAGAACCATAATTTGTTATGCTTCCAGTAAACTTCACCGCAGTAACTAAAATAATTGGAGATGATTCGTGATGGGTCGTTATGAAAATAGCCCAAATCAGGGGTAAAATCAGTTGTTTGTGACTATAAAAAGAGACTTGCAAGTGAAGTGGGGAAAGGTGTCAAAAGCTGGTGGTGAGGAGGTACACCCAGAGGAGCAGCAAATGTGCAACATAATTTTTGTTCGAGGTGTACCTCTGGCAAGACTAACTTAACTCTGATCATTTAATATTTCTCATAGTTAATTACAAAAGCAGCAGTTCTCATCAGAGTAGTATTTTACCTATTCAATATATGAAATAAATCCGTGCTCTCCTTGTCAGAACTTGTGCCTTATTTGAGTGTTTGCCAGTGGGAACAGCCAGTGTGAACATGCAGATACGTGACACAGTGCTTGTCATGTGACCTTGTCAGAAAATTGTCTCTTGTGAACTTGAATTACTGGAATGTCTCTCAGAGCTGTGGAAGGGGAAGCGTGTGTTAATGTATACAACTCCTCAGGATGAAAAGAGGGAGGGTTGTTCTTTGTGATTCTTCCAAGATTTGTCCTCGTTTCACTTACTCTTTCTGGGTTTGTGCTCCAGAAATGTTTGCTGTGGGTCAGACAGGAAGGCAGGAAGGTCACCTTTATCTGGAGCTGTCAGTTAGGAGGGAAATGGTTTTATTCAGTAGCTACCCAAAATTCCTCTAACAGTTTGAACTCACTGTGCAGGGTGTAGAGTGAATTCTGAATGAGTGTACAGTTCAGTGCTTTCATGGGAAGAATGAGAAGCAAAGAGTTTCCTCTGACAGACCCAAAGAAATTCCCAAGGCCATATTGAGGTTTCTGTACAATTTTTAACCATTTTTGTCTGTTGCTTCTATTTTACTTTTGCCAGTCTGACTGTCTGTATGTTGGAATTGTGTTTCCTTTCCCATCCACTAGCTCTGGCCCTGAATTTCTCTGCCACCTTCTTGGAAAAGCTCTCCTGAGACATGCAATTATCAAGTAAAAAACAATTAGACAAAAATCTCTGTTTCCTGCTGATCTGGCTGGAAGGGAACAGTGAACACATTCCAGAGAGGCCACACCTGAACCTGTGCCAGCACTGCCTGGGGTTCCCTGTGTGTATTACTTATACACTTAGTTCTAGTTGGCAGAAGGACCTCAGGGCTCTTCTTGGAAGATACTTTGGAAATAAAAAGGGTTATTAGAAATTGCATGGCATTCCCCAGGTTGTGCCATTGAGATCTGAGGCTTTGGCAGTGACTGCTTTAGCAGTTTAGGAACACAGGCTTTTTGCTCCATTTTCAATGGCAGCTCATCTTGCTGATGACTGGAGGATGCACAAGTGTGTCCTCCCTCTCCACCAGAGTCATGAACAAGTTGGATTTGTGATGTGGGTTTATGCAACATGAGTTTAGGTTGATGGTGAGTTCCTGTAAACCTGATGCAGTTGGAACACCAGAGCAGGAGTGATGTCAGCAGGTCAGTGTAGCTGGGCAGGGCTGGCTTTTGTGGGGAATCCTGATAAAAGTATATTGCCAAAAGAAAAGATAATAGCAGACTTGTGCTCCAGAGAGAGTGAGGCTGTACTAGAATTTCAAAACAGATTTAAAACAAAAGGCCTGACTGCAAAGAAAATGAATGGCAAAGTATTCTTTTTGTAAACAGTTTTAAAAGGTTTATTGTTATTAATGGTCAAGAAAAGGATCTTTACCAACTGTAAGGGATCTTTACCAGCTGTAAAGATGTACCAACTGTAAATATGATCTGATGATGAGTTTTTGCAGCAGAGCTTGTAAAAATGATACCATTTGATGCACAGCCTTTGGTAAAATAATTCTGTCTCAGTTCAGGCCTTTACAGGGTTTTCACATTGTACATTATTTTAGTTCTTCGAAATCCCTTAATGAATGCAAAATGCTGCTCAAATTGATGAGGCGAGTCTTTGGCTTTGTGAAAAGCTGTCCCCTGCAGAAAACAGCCTTCAGACATTCCTGCTTTGCTTTTGTTTCAGGTTTGTAGCTCGGGATCATCCATCATCAGCAGGACAGCAGGCACAGCCCCGCCGTCATGTCCAAGTCAAAGAGCTCCGAGTCCGTGCGGGTGATCGTGCGCTGCCGGCCCATGAACAGCAAAGAGAAAACTGCTTCCTATGAAAAAGTTGTCAATGTGGATGTCAAGTTAGGGCAGGTCTCAGTGAAGAATCCACGGGGATCAGCTCATGAACTGCCTAAAACATTCACCTTTGATGCTGTATATGACTGGAATTCCAAACAGGTCGAACTCTACGATGAGACCTTCAGGCCTCTCGTGGACTCTGTTCTGCAAGGGTTTAATGGGACAATCTTTGCCTATGGGCAGACTGGGACAGGGAAAACATACACGATGGAAGGGGTGCGTGGTGATCCCGAAAAGAGAGGGGTCATCCCCAATTCATTCGACCACATTTTCACCCACATCTCTAGATCTCAGAATCAGCAATACTTAGTTAGAGCATCTTATTTGGAAATATACCAAGAAGAAATCAGAGACTTGTTATCAAAGGATCAGTCCAAGCGGCTGGAGTTGAAGGAGAGACCAGACACAGGGGTTTTTGTTAAGGATTTGACCACCATTGTTACGAAAAGTGTCAAAGAGATAGAGCACATCATGAACTTGGGAAACCAGAACCGCTCCGTTGGTGCCACCAACATGAACGAGCACAGCTCTCGGTCTCACGCCATTTTCCAGATAACAATCGAGTGCAGCGAGTTGGGGCTGGATGGAGAGAACCACATCCGTGTTGGGAAGCTCAACCTGGTTGACCTGGCAGGCAGCGAGCGGCAGGCAAAGACTGGAGCACAGGGGGAAAGGCTGAAGGAAGCCACCAAAATCAATCTCTCCCTCTCAGCTTTGGGCAACGTTATCTCTGCCCTGGTGGATGGCAAAAGCACGCACATTCCGTACCGGGACTCCAAGCTGACCAGGCTACTTCAGGACTCCTTAGGTGGCAATGCCAAAACTGTGATGGTGGCCAATATAGGCCCTGCCTCTTACAATGTAGAGGAGACACTGACCACACTGAGATACGCCAACCGTGCCAAAAACATCAAGAACAAGCCACAAGTGAACGAGGATCCTAAGGATGCTCTGCTGCGGGAATTTCAGGAAGAGATCGCTCGACTCAAGGCACAGTTGGAAAAACGGTCTATTGGCAAAAGAAAGAGGAGGGAGAGGAGGAGAGAGGGTGGGGAAGAGGAGGAGGACACTGAAGAGGGTGAGGATGAAGGAGATGACAAAGATGACTATTGGAGGGAGCAACAAGAAAAGCTGGAGATTGAGAAGAAAGCTATAGTTGAGGATCACAGCTTGGTAGCAGAAGAAAAGATGAGGCTGCTGAAAGAGAAGGAGAAGAAAATGGAGGACCTGAAGCGAGAGAAAGAAGCAACAGAGATGCTAAGTGCTAAAATCAAGGTAGTTTTTTTCCTCTTTGAAAGCAATTTCCATAGGCAGTGGGGAAATAAAGGGTTTCTCAATTTGGAAAGATATTTCAGAGGAAGTTTCCAGGACAGTGACTTGTGTTTAGGTTGGAAGATTTTAAAATAAACTATTTCTAGCCAGAAGTTGAAATTTCCACCATTAATTATATGTTTCAATATTCATGAGTTGTTTTATTGTTCTTCTGTGCTGATCTCAAGCAATTGGCACAATAAAAGATGATGCATCTTTTCACAAGCTGTGGCACTAAAAATGTTTCCTTCTGCCACAGATCATTAACAAGTTATTTACAGAGGAGCACACATTTTGATTCTCCAGCTTTGCCACACGTTGCGGTGGTGCCTTATTCTAAACCAGTTACTGTTGCATTAGTCCCACAGTTGTATAGAAATTTTAAGAAACGGTGATTCCTGTAGCAGCTGCCTTGAAAGAGAAGGTTAAATAAGGGTGCTGCCCTAAAGAAGTTGTATCCATAGGAGAAAAAGTTACCCTCTGTAGTTGCTGAGAGAAACTTCTGACCCTGCTTTTCCCTTTCAGACCATGGAAAGCAAGCTGCTGGTGGGAGGGAAAAATATTGTGGATCACACAAATGAACAGCAGAAAATCCTGGAACAGAAACGACAGGAAATTGCAGAACAGGTACAAGGAAGGAGATTTGTTATTTTGTATAAAAAGCCTTGCCACAGAACTTTTGTAAAGCATTGTGTAAGGGAAATTACCAGAAAGTTTTCACAGTGTTAACCCTAAAATTGGTTTAATGACAATCATTTATTGAAAAGAAGGGGGAAGGGCTTCTGTTATATTTGTCATTATTTGAAATATGTAAAGAAGGTTTATAATAGTTTTATTCTAGCTCTTCATGGTAAAGATTTACCTCCTATCTTGACTGGAGCTGTTTTTAATTGAAGAAATATTTCTAAGACCTCTATGAGTACCAGTTCAGCCTTTAGCTGAAGGGACGGGTCTTTACTCTGTGCTAAAATTTTATTTTCTATTATGCAAATTCTGTTGGTGATTCTTAAATGCAATAACCAGTACAAACTGATAAAAAGCAAAGAAAAAAAATCTAAAAATGGCATTTGATTCTTCTAGCTGAAGCTTGAGCCTTGTTCACATTGTCTGATCTTAATAGCAAAATAAGGACAAATAAGAGTTAATGCTTCTGGTGTTTCTATGGCTAGAGATAGGAAGAACTGGAAGGCAGGGAAGGAAACCCATCCTGAGCATTGGTATCATGTGTGCCAGCTGGAGGTGACAAGGTAATTGTGGTCTTTAATGCCATATTGTCCCATTCTTCAGAAACGTCGGGAGCGAGAAATCCAGCAACAGATGGAAAGTCAGGATGAGGAAACACTAGAGCTGAAGGAGACATATAGCTCTCTTCAGCAAGAGGTGGACATAAAGACCAAAAAACTCAAAAAGGTAAAAAGAAAATTATTCCCTGTCTACCAGGCTGGGAATAAAATCAACTCGTGTGTGAGAGTGAGTGGAGCTTTGGCAAGTAACGGATTTTGGCTCTTGTTGTGTGCTCCAGTTATTTTCCAAGCTGCAAGCTGTGAAGGCAGAGATCCATGATCTCCAAGAAGAGCACATCAAGGGGCGCCAGGAAATGGAACAGACCCAGAATGAACTCACCAGGGAACTAAAGCTAAAGTAAGTCCCATCACACCACTATTAACTGCCTGCTATTAAATGTAACAGAGAGGGTTTCTCAGGGCAGGGAGTGGAGGGACTTCCTTGCACATACTTGTGGAATAAGATTTAACCATGAGAAAACTAAACCATTCCTCCTTTTCCAGAGTTGTATTACATCAGTGGGAAAGGAGCAGTGAGGAAAGTCATTGCTAATTATGTTTCTTGTATATTTCTCATTTTTGTGGTTGCATGTAGGCACCTGATTATTGAAAACTTTATTCCCTTGGAAGAAAAGAATAAGATCATGAACAGATCATTCTTTGATGAAGAGGAAGACAACTGGAAACTACATCCCATAACTCGTCTGGAGTGAGTGTACTTCTGCTCTTGGGATGGAATTACAGGTCACAGGAAACCCTTTAGCTGTCAAGAACAAAAGAGGGATTGAATTGGGGATTTAAACTGGCCCTCTAGAGTTCACAACTTCTTGATGCATAATAAAATAAAACAAAACAATTTTTCCTCTTAATAGTGCTGTAAAACAGGAATGCACAGTTAGGAGAATTCTTGAGAGATTATGATTTTTCTAATAGGCAAACCCGATAATTATATGTAAAATATATGTTATAGTGCATTCACCCTTAAAATAGCAGTGCATTCCGATCATATTTCTTTCCTGCTCCTACAAATGCAGCCTGGGTGGTTTCTGCTGTGTTGAAACAGATTTCTGCATGGAATTTGCAGATGTTGTAGCTCATAAACTCCAAGAGGAGCCTTTGGTTTTAGGGTGTAACAGCCTGAATCTGTTTTTTTTTTTTCTAGCAACCAGCAGATGATGAAAAGACCAATATCTGCTGTGGGGTACAAAAGGCCCCTGAGCCAACATGCCAGGACGTTCATGATGCAACATACAGAGGCTCGGTACAGGGTAAGCCCAGATGTGGTTGAACCTTTGTCTCTTCACCCTCCTGACCAGGGGAATGTGAATTCCAGAGGGGATTGTGTGTTCTTTGAGATGTAAATTTGTAGTGTCCTGCATACATTTATAAAGTACTTCAGATTAAGTTTCTGTAGGGCAAAGTAACAGTTTGTGTGAAAACATGGAGACTTTGATTCTGCTTTTCCTGTCTCAGGCAGAGAACATCGTGTTACTGGAAATGGACGTGCCCAGCCGGACAACAAGGAACTATGAAGGTCCAACCATCGCTCCCAAGGTTCAGGCAGCTCTGGAAGCAGCTCTGCAGGAAGAAGATGACATTCAAGTGGATGCCTCATCCTTTGAGAGCACTTCAGTTAAAAAGTCAAAACCCAGGTGAGTTGGACTTTCCGTGAGCAGACTGGCCCACAGGAGAGGTGCAAGTACAGTTTCTGTTTGTCAGCAGTTCTCATCAGTGAAGTGAAGCTGAGCTTCATAGTAAAGCAGAGAGAGAAAGGAACACAGAATCATTAAGATTGGAAAAGACCTTTAAGATTTGAGTCCAATCTCCAACTGAATCCCACCATGATACTAAACCTTATCTTGAAGTGCCATACCTACTCATTTTTTGAACACTTCAGGGGATGGAGACTCCATCCCTGCCCTGAGCAGCCTGTGCCAGCACTCAACCATTTTTGCACTGAAGAAATTTTTCCTAATATCCAGCTTTAACCTCCCCTTATAGAACTTGAGGCTGTTTCACCTTGGCCTGTCATTTGCTGCTTGGGAGAAGAGGCCAACCCCTGCCTTGCCACAACCTTCTTTCAGGGTATAGGACATAGGACAGAAGAAAAAAATGAAACTGTTTATTAGAGAATAACTGGCAAAAAATAAAACAGCTTTTTGCAGAATAATTTTGGAAAGTAACAGATCATTGATATTGTTGGAGCTTTTCTTGCTTATATTTTAATTTTTGCTTCTTCAGACCTAAAACTGGAAGGAAATCAGTGGGATCCGCATCAGGATCGGGCACCCCCAGTTCTCAGCTCTACCCACAGTCACGAGGGCTGGTTCCAAAATAAAACCAGCAACGCCTCTCCAGGGAGGGAACAGCCTTTACCTTCTGGGAGCAGAGACAAGGACAAACCTGCAGAGAGAGCTCCTGGCCAGCCTCCAGCCCCTTTCCCTGGAGATGGCCTTGTTGCTGTTTAACTGACTCGGGCCAATCCAGGGGCACTGAGCCATGGGAAGATCCGTGCTTGCAATTCAGCATTTGGCCTCTGTGGGAAATGGATTTTAGTTAGGAAATCAAAAATGCATGAGGTACGTTACAGTGTGTTAGGAGCAATGGGAAGCATGGGCATCACCTCACAGCATCACCGTCCTCCTCCTGCACCAGCCCTTCTGCTGCACGGGGCTTTTTGGCTGTTGGGCACTAAGAAGACAGAGTTGAAAGTCATCTCAGCAGAACCACCACTCTGTGGCTTCACAGTGAGAACCAAAAGAGGCTAAAAAGCAGAGGATCTGTTCAAATTCGACAAGGTACATGGTTCTTCCTCTTCCTGCTTGAGAGACTGGCATCACCATCTGGGATTCAGGCATTGGTCTGAGCAGACAGGATGGCAGTGGCCAGTGTGTCCTCACCATCACACAGCTGTGCCTCCCCATAGGGCTGTAGGACAGAAAAGAGTCTTGAAAACTCTGTGCTGTCTAGAAAGGAAGCAGTAGAATCTGAAGTCCTTTCTTTGTTTACAGGCATAAGTGAGAGCACCTCTAAGCTGTCCTAGAGACCTCACCCCTACCAACAGGAACCACCTTGTCAAAGAACACCTCTGCATGGCAGTGTCAGCTCCACAGCTTTCCTCCTCTCTCTTGTCTCCATCTTTACCCCTGGCATTTAAAACCAGTGTCCATATGACATCTTTAATGGCATAGAGCCATGTTCTCATGCCTCCCACTGTTGATGGAAAACGTAGCACTAGCTCAGAGCTCTCCCTGCCAAGCCCAGACTCTCCGCTGGGCAGAGCACTGGATCTTGGAGCTGCCTTTGAGTGCACTCCTGGGAGTTTGGTCCCTGCCCTTGGTGTCTAAGGAGGTTCAGCATTCAGTGCCTCTTGTGCCTCACCTGTCCCATGTTAAGCAGCTTTCTCTCTGCACCTCCCAGTCCACTCAGAGCCTACTGGAAATGAACCCAAGCTAACCGAGGCTGGTGATGGAAGCTGGTGTTAATTCCAGGGGTTTTACTTTGAAAACAAGGGAGGAAGAACTCCTGCTTTTGACAGTCTCATTGCAAAGCTGCCCTATGACTAAAGCAGGCTCGTGTAGCAGGGTAGAGGGAGGTGGAACTAACTGCACGCTAAGGACAGAGTAAGATGTCCCTGTCTAGTGTCCCACAGCTCATTTGTAAGTTTTAGTTCACTTTATATTGACACTTGGGATGTTACTTTTTCTGGTTGCTCTTGGCTGTCATCCTGTGAATGTTTTTTACCTGTTTCCCCTCACTGATGACTCCCTCCAGACTGAGTGTGTGAGGACTTGCCTGGTTGTAGACATTCTCTGATGTGTGGACTCTGCCTTGTGCTTGTCAAGTGTCCACGGAGTGACTTCATCCAGGCTGGAGAACTCCTTTCTACTGACCCCCTGAGCAGGAGGAACTGAGAGCTCAGCACAGCTCACCTGTGCATCCTGCAGGCACGGTGCCCAGGTGAGCCAGGTGGGCCCCTTAAACACCAACTTGGCTGCTGCATTCCATGGACTGCTTTCCTAGGCTACAAAGTTAATATATGTATACACATATATGCACACATATATATATATAAAATAGTTTTGGTGGAGGAAGGAGGGATTTGCTTATAATTGAGAGAGCAGGCACATGACCAATTTCTTTCAACCTGAACATGGAAACCCAACATAATCTTTGTTTTTACAAAGCACTGTTTATATCCAGAGAGCCTTTTAACTGGCTTTTGTTGCATAGTATAACAACACCTTCTCTCCCCTCCCCTCTCCTCCTACTTTCTCTCCAGCACATAATCTTCTGTATTAGGACATTTTAAAAGATGATTGTATGGTTTAAGTGCTCAGAGAATTGAAATTAAACGGGGAGGGAGGGAGGTCTAAAACCCTGAAATAGCAGCACAATATATAACCACGTGTATTTACGTACCTATGTACACATGTTTTATGTGAATAATGCATACACAGACACATCTGTGTCTGCACATGTGCACACTTTTCCTCAGTTGCTACTATTCCATGGGGAATTCTACATTAAATTCATATGCTGGAAACTGCCCTCGTGGCATGGCTGGTACCATGGAGCTCTGCAGTGCAAACTTGTTTTCATGTTGATGAGCCAGTGTCAGAAAGGCTCTGCTTTTAACTCTGTAGAAATTCATTAGCAAAGTGAAAGAAACTCAGTAGAGTGGAAAAGAATAAATCTGCATATTTAGTCATTGTATGTAAATTGGGGCTGCAGGGTGGAGATGTGGTCAGTGTATTCATGGGCAATCTCGGCCTGTTACAGCAGCTTTTGGATTCTCATTCCAAAGGACTTAACCCTCACCAGATGCTCAGTTGCACTGATATTAAGATACATTGTCTTAAGCTGTACAAAACATACTGAGCTCTGGGTTGAAGCTTTTAAGAAACATTCCTGCCGAGTTTGCCCTTCTTTGGTGTTATCTGAACCATCTGGGCTTCCTGCTGGTTAACCAAAGGCAGGAAATCCAGCTGGACTCCTGGAAGAGGCCCTGGGAGAGCCTTGCACCGTCACCTTTTCTTCATAGGAATGTTTAACTTTCAACATAATTGTCTTTGCTCTGATCTGTATAATGGGATCTTTTTTTTAAAAAAAGTGGCATAGAGCAGGAGTCAGCCGGTGGGAGCAAGCGCCACGAGACACTGAAGCATAGGAATTAAAGCACTTTCTTAAATCCTTAACTTAGGTCTAGCGCCTTTTTAAAAATATTTGCATGCTGCTTGAATCTTCTAAAACACATACCTCTGCCAGAGCACCTGGGTCTGCGCCGGTGCCTTATACAGATCAGAGCAGGCAGTGTTCAGGCAGTTTGAGGTAAGTCTGCCCTCGCTGAACACGCAGCACTGGGGTTTCAGTGAGGCACCTGTGTACCTGGACCTGTCCTCTCTCCTGTCTGTGCTGGGCAACGTGCACCAGTCTTTAAACGGTTCAGTGGATTTTCTTGGGGTCTGCTCCTGCTGTGTTCAAACACAGACTGGAAAAGAGAGCCTGCAAAAGCCATAATTAGCTACAGAGATGGAACTGAAATGAGAACACTGGTGCTGCCTGCTGCACTGTGCAGTGGGGGGTTGACTCTCTGGGGTCCAGGTGCTCACTGCCTTCTCCAGCCCCCTTTCATCTTGAAGAGGTGACCCAGGATCCTTCTATGGGCACAGCTGTCGATAACAACTCTCAGCTCCTTGGAGATACACCCACCTCCGCCTTCTCTTAGGTGATCTGTAGAAAAATAACCTGTCCATAGTTCTGTCCATAGTTTTACAGCTTATATTTATTTGTACCATCTCTTTTGTCTAGGAATGTAAAGTGATCCTAAAATACAATGTGTAATAAAGTCAATAAGATTTATTGCATCTATCAAAACGTGTGTTTTTCATTAATTTGGGGCAGGGCTTAGTGACTTCATGTTTTACAAAGCCTTGTGTTATTTTTCTCTCATTAAAAAAAAAAAAAAGTGCATAAAGTTAAGCAGGAAAACGTAAATATGAGTAGAATTGCAATGAGTATTGTAATGTATGTGTGTGTGTGTATATATATATATATATATATATATATATATGAATAGAATGTGCTGATGCCTGTATGTGGCACCTTGGGAACCAGAAGTGGTGGAACCCCGCCAAAATCCCATTCCAGGGTGGGCCCTCAGCCTTGGTACTTCTTGCTTGCGACAGCAACGGGTGGTGCTGATTTAAACCAGTCTTTTATGGGCGCTGTGGGGAGAAGGAGCCTCGGGGCATAACTACGAAGTATGTGCAGAGAAGGGAAAGGAAGGTGAGGAATTCTGTAGTGTATGTCCTATGAGGAGCGGCTAAAGGAGCCAGGAGTGTTTACTCTGGAGAAAAGGAGGCTCCAGAGTGACATTACCACTCTCACGCCTCTGCAAAAAGAGTTCGTAGCCAGATGGGGGTCGGGCTCTTCCGCCAACCAGCGACAAGAGGACACAGTATTTAACTGTGCCAGGGGAGGTTTAGTTTGGACCTCAGGAAGAATTTCTTAACAGAAAAGGTCATTAGGTATTGGAAAGCGCTGCCTAGGGAGGTGGTGGAGTCACCGCCCCTGGAGGTGTTTAAGGGAAGACTGGACGTGGCCCTCAGCGCCCTGCTCTGGTGGACATTGTGGTGTTGGGTCACAGGCTGGACTAGCTGACCTCAGAGGTCTTTTCCAGCCTAATTGATTCTGTGATAACCGGGATGCTGGAACACCAACAGCCTCAGCCTCGAGCCCTCAGCTCCAGCTCGGTCCCGCAGCCGCCCCCGGCCCGGGCGGTGCCGCTTCCCCGCCGCGGCCATGCGGCGGCAGCGGCCTCTCCCGCCATGAGGCGCGGCGGCCGCCGGGACTTGTAGTCCGCGAGGGAGAGCAGTGCTGTGCTGAGGCCACGCACGAGGACTACAACTCCCGGCGGTCCTTGCGGTTTGTTTTCCTTCAAACCAGCCCCGGGCCCGCCCCTCCAACCCCTCCCCTCCGGTGCCTCCGTGTCCCGCCGCGGCCACCGTCGCCGGGCCCCGCCGCCCCGCCCCGCTCCCGGCCCTTTGACCCCGTTGTTATGCCGGGCCCGAGCCGCCGCCGCCGCCGCCTCCCGTAGCGCCCGGAGTCGCCCCCGCCTCGCGCCCCGCCCGCCGCGCCCGCCGCGCCCATCCCGCCCCGGTCGCCGCCGCCCGCCTGCCGCCCGCGCGCCCAACGGTCCGCGCCCGCCGCGCCCGCCCGCGCGGGAGGAGGAGGAGGAGGAGGAGGAGGAGGATGAAGGAGATGAAGCAGAGGAGGAAGAAGGAGCGCACGTGGGCCGAGGCCGCCCGCCTGGTGAGGCCGGGGGGGCGTCCAGGGAGGGGGCGCGGGGGCTCCGCCGTGCCCCGGGGCCTCCCCGCCACGTCCGGCCCCTCCCCGAGTAACGGGGCCGGCGCCATCGCTTGTGAGGGGGTGAAAGCGGGGGCCGGGGCCGCCCGGAGGGCGCGGGCGGTGGTGCCGCTTCCCCGCTCGGTGTTGTCGGTTCCCCGCCCCGTCCCGCGGCTTCCCGCGGTTCCGCCGCCGGCCGCTGTGCCCAGAGTCTCTGCACGGTTGTTTTTCTTGCCCAGCCCGGCGGGCAGGATTCGCGCCCCGGGGCGGTGAGCGGGGCCCTCGGCCCCAGTGGTGACCTGCCCGCCCGCCGGGGCTCCCAGCGGCCTGGGCCGCCTCCCGCCGGGCGCGGGGTCCCGGGATGGGCGCGGGAGGTCCCGCGGCGGTTCGGTGCGTGCCGGGCAGGGCTGCGGGAACCATCCTGCTCGTTCTCCTCCTTTCTAATGGTTTTAAAGCTCCGTGGGAGATCCGGAGCCTCCGGAGAGGGCACGGCCGCTGTCAAAAGTTTCTGTTTTAATTACTGAGGGTGCGGGTTCCCTCTGTGCAGCGGCAGCGCCCCAGGGCCGGTGGCATGTGCCGGGCTACCGGAGCTGCAGCCGGGCTGAGCATCCCTGAATCGGCCCGTATTTGGTCACTTTTGGGTTTAGGAGGGATGGCCATGGGAATGTCTTAGTCCTTTTGTCTTAAAGAATCTCCTTGTTGGAGGCTTCAACTTCCAAGTAATGCCCCTGTCATTGGACTTTTGCAGTGGGAGGAAGGTGACCTCCCTCTGTGAAGCCTTTGAGCTGGATCTGTCCTGAACCTCAGTTATAAAGTAGGAAATCTGAAAACGAAAAATAACTTCAGTGTCTTTCAGTGAGCTGGTTAGAGGTTTGATTTAAGGGCTGCATGCTGAGGTGTTAAGCTGGCTGTCTGACATTTGGGTGGAAGGAGCTGGCTCTCTCCTGGTGACCCAGTGACACAGCAGTGCCAGGGGTGGACTCAGGGATGATCCAGCTACCTGGATGTGAATGGATCCTGTGGTTCCTTCCAGGAGCCCTGTCAGTGGTGTACAACTCATGAGGATACATGTGTTCCTTCTGCGTAGCCCCTGGACTTTTGCAGAAATGGATTTACAGAGCTCGAGGGTGGTTTGTTTAGCTGTTTTTTTCGTTGTTGTGTATGTTTGTTTTGGTTTTGCCAGCCCAGGTTATGCATTGATGCATGTAAACATTCAGAAGGAACAGTGTGGGTGAGTCCAGTGAGGCTCATGATGGATATGATCAACATATTGAGGATGTTCAGGATAACTCTTGGTGCTTCTGAGTAAGATTTTTTTGGCTATTGGAGTGTTTTCTTACTGCTTGCCAGGAGAAAACCTAATCAGACAAGCATCTGACTTCCAGCAACTTGCATCATCTTTTGTGTGTCAATGATAATATTTTAGACCCATGTGGCTTTGCTTGAAAAACTGGAGAAGGGCATAAGGCAGCTACTATGGAACTTCACTGCAGGAGCCTGGTGGTCTCGTTCTCCATCCTGCATTTCTCCTTGGGATCCAGGTTCTTTGTGCCAGGTGTGTCACTGCAGGTGGCAGGGATGCTTTCCTGGTGGGTGACCCTGGGGGCAGAGGCTGTGCTATGTGACCTTGCACAAAGTCAGCTCACTCAAACATCCTGAGCTCTGATGGGTGAAAAAAAAATCAGCATTTATAGGCTGCCCAAAGCAGCACGTGAAACTGTGACTCTAAAGCAGTCACTAATACACCTCATCCCCGTTGTGTGATGGGGAGGGCATTTCTTCACACAGTTCCTCTCACCTGTCTTTTGGCCAGGACCTCGGCCATGGTGGGTGCATGAGGTGTCTAAGCCTCATCTTAGAGTCATTGATGAACCAGAAATAGAACGTTCTCATACTAGATTATCCACTTAAAGAGACCTACAGTTGCGTAGCTGCACTTCCAGCTTGCAGGACTGATTGTAAATCCACTAAAAATAGATCTTTATTTCACACAAGTCTTACACATGCTCCCTGTCAAAATGCTTTTAATTTCCCTCTCTGACGTGTGCTGGTGTATTTTGTATTCTGCTCGACGCTTCTGAGAATCACAGGCAAGAGTGTTCTTCAGTGTTGCTCCTCCCACAGGGTCAAAACTCTGCACGTTTCATAAAATAAACCTTTAAAGCTTCATCTGGATGCCCAAAGCCGTGGCAGGATCCCACAAGTGCTGTCAGAGCTAGATGACCAGTAAATTGAGGAAGTGATGTAAACTTCTATAATTAGGGACACAGGAACCCTCAGCTTTCAGTGCTAGAAGTAGTGGAGGGGGAAAAGATTCTGTTTCGGGGGTAGGAAATGGCCAATGTTGAAGTTGTAGCTCTGGGTGGAAGGCTGATGTGGTGCTGAGTGTCAGGTTGGAGAGGGATAAAAGGGGCAATGCTGGAAGCTGGCATTTGGTGTCTAAAGCTTGCAGGATCCTCTCTCCCCCAGATCTTCCATTAAGTGCTCTGTACACTTAATACAGCTCTTGATTGGAAATTGTTCCCCTGAGCATAGATTCTTTTATCCGTATGTAAATGCTCCTTTGTGCTCAGTTTTAGGCCACATACTTCGCTTGCTGTGTCTGTCACTGGAGAGGGGTTTGAATAATTCCCTGATTTTTGGAACAGACGTGTTGTATTTTGCAGATCTCACTGGGCTCAGGAGCAGTGAGTTTCCCCATGTCAGCTGTCTGCAGCCTTTAAGTGATGGGGTGACAGCTCATGAGGGAGGCATGGAGACCTTGTAACCTATGGAGAGAGGAAGAAGTGTGATGGAGCTGTATAGAATTTAATTAGTTTACTCTCTCTGAATATGGCTCATCACTTGCTTTGATTTTTCTTTACACTCTTTGTGTTTTCATTGGGTTTTAACTCAATTTAGTTCTCTAATTCTCTTCCCCATGGTATTCTCTTAGCTCATTCTCAGAAGCTTGTGAGCTTCAAGCATCTGCAAAATTCCCGTTGGGTGTATATGATTTGCAAAGTTCCATTTGTAGAATCAACATTTAGGTTGGAAGGACCTTAAAGATCATCTTGCTTCACTCCCCTGCCATGGGCAGGGGCAGCTCCCACTAGTCCAGGCTGCTCCAAGCCCCATCCAACCCAGCCTTATCCCAATATACAGCTGAAGTGCAGAACTGCAGTTGGGTTTTTCATTAGTTGTGGAAGGTGGAGACGGTCTGATGTGCAAACGTTGGCCCGCACAGCTTTGGGGTGATTTTGCTTATGTCCCATTGGTGTGGCTGCTGCAGTGACTCACTTCTAGATGTTAATGATAGAAATGGGGCATCTGGGTCCTTCCTCTGGCTTTCCACACGAATCAGACTGAAAGACAGCACCGTGTTGCTGACTACTAAAACATGGGGACAGATGACACCAGGGCTGTGCGTTGTGGGGCCGTGATGCTGGGGGAATTTAGACAATAGTTATGATCAAAAAGTTCTTGAGTGAATTCCTGTTGCTGCTTTCCATGCCTGTTCCAGGCCATGGCCTGTGCCTGTCTCACCCTCTTTCTGCTCGTAGTCCTAGGTCTGGAGCTGGCTGCCTTTGCATTCCAAGAGCAGCACTGTCTGCTGCCGGGAAAGGCGCAGGAGTCAGCGCATGGTCGGCAGCTGTAGGGTAATCTGCTCCCAAAGAAACTGCGTGGTTTACATCTACTGCAGCTTATTTTTGCTCATTGTTTCCTGTTTATGTGGATAATCTTCTTATCCACAGAAATGTCCGGTCCTCTCTTTGAATCCTTGAGTTCTTGCTTCTAGACATTTCGGAGCAGTAACTTCCACAGGCTTTAAAAAAAAAATAAAGTAATAACCTCTTTACTTCTTTGTATATAAGTGACAATTCTATTCTTGATAGAATTGATATATGAAAGGATGAGTTACCGTGTTGCCTTTTAATATCTGATTTTCTTCATTTTATGTCAAAGGCAAGTTCTCTTAAGTCTTTTTAGTGTCTCTAGCCAGATTTTTTTTCCCCAAATCCTTTACTGTTTTTTTTTTTTTTTTTTTTTTTTTTGTCCTTTTCTGAATTCTGTCCTCTGACATGAATTCTGACTCTTAACTTGTGGTTCCCTTCCTGGGATGGAGTGAAGATAAAATGAATGCAGTCATCTGAGGAAGGTGCAGTATTGGATTGTATAGCTGCACAGTAATACTTTCAGTGGCGAAAAAATACCGGATGCTTTGTGGAGAGGTAGGAGAAGGTTTTACATCGTTACAGGTCACTGACCACTGTTCAGTTTGGAAGGTTTATGTGGCAGCAGCTCCATCTAATGTATAGTGAAGTCTGGTAAAGCTTCCATTGGAGTCGAGGCCAAATTCTGCTGCTTTTTCTCCTTCATGTTTGTATTTCAGTTAATTATGGAAGAGATGAAGGTAAAGCCTTTTGTGGCTGTGATCCGTGTTCACCAGGATCTTGAGGTAGCCTGAAATTTTACTGTGTGTCTTTGCAGGTGAATCAAGTTTGAAGAGGCACATTTTTGGGTCTGGGCCACAGCTGATGGAGTAGTTCTGGGAATGCAATTCTGTAATAACATTTGGTCTTTCTGTCTTTTCAGGTGCTGGAAAATTACTCAGATGCTCCTATGACCCCAAAACAGATTCTGCAGGTCATAGAGGCTGAAGGTCTAAAGGAAATGAGGTTAGTATTGATGATTTTGTCTAAACCAGTGTGGAGCATGGGGGAGGCAGTGTATGAAGGCTGGTGTTGCTTCATACAGTTCTGCCTCATCCCCAGCCCACTTAGCTTCCCTTTTTCTCTTTTCAGCCTGGCAATTTCAGATGACAGTACAGACATTTATATACAGATTGTGAGGTTTTTTTTCACTGATAATAACTGGAAGATGTTCTTGAATTTTTTGATAATACACAGAATCCCTTCATCCATCTATTGTTAAATAAATGCCTCTTGCAGATCAGGCCCCTGTATTGTGCTGTACTTACCACTCACTTGCATGGTTCTCACATAAGTAGCTCCCAGCAGTTTCTGCTATTATGACTTGAGTTTGAGAACAGTTTAAGTTTTATCTCCCCTGATGCTTCATTTCTAGAGTAGTCATTATGTTTTAGAAGAGACAGTCTTCTCTATGTCACTGGCTATGCTCAGATTCTCGAGCACCAGGAGAGCGCAGCTCACATTGCATGGTTGTGGCCCTTGACATTGTAGGGAGGAGATGCCCATCTCAGAGTGGGTGTCTTGTGGAAAAGAACCTGATACAAAGCCTTGGAAAGGGCAGAAGCAGGAGACTGCTTTCCTTGGTTAAGTTCCTGTGACTTCCATCTGTTTCCATGACAGTAGTAGAAATACAGTGTCTTGCAGCTCAAAGAAAGTGGGTAACAGTGATAGTCCAAATGCCTCAGTTACTGCTGCCTGGCAAAAAAAAAAAAAACAACCCCAAAAAACCCAAAAAACCAAGTTTGACTACCAGAGACACGAAAAGCTGTGGTCCAGGGATGGGCTTCTGGGAAATTCAGATGCAAGGACTGTTTCTAGTCTTGCTTTTCCCTCCCTTTGTTTCTGTGGACTGTTTTTCACTGTGGTGTTTGCATTTCCTGAACTTGTACTTTACCCACCTACAGAAGGTAAACTGATTTCTTCTGGGACCTAAATGTTATCTTGTTTTTGCTCCTTGTTTGTGTGAAATCAGGAAACAGCTGGGGTGTTTTGAATACTGAAAATCAGTGACGTGTACAGAGGTGTTGGGCGTGGGACCTGCTGTTGTTTGGGGAGGCATGAGGCTGGTGTGTGCTACTGCATTGGATTTGGAACTGTTGGAACATCCACCTTCCATGGGGTTACAGGAAGGCTGGGGAGGGACTTTTCTCAGGGGCATGTAGTGACAGGGCAAGGGGCAATGGCCTTAAGGTGAAGGAGGGTAGATTTAGATTGGATATTAGGAAGAAATTCTTCCCTGTGAGTGTGGTACGGTCATGGCACAAGTTGCCCAGAGAAGCTGTGGCTGCTCCATCCTTGGAAGTTTCTGAGGCCAGCCTGGACAGGGCTTGGAGCAGCCTGGTCTGGTGGAAGGTGTCCCTGCCCATGGCAGGGGATTTGGAACAAGATGGTCTTTAAGGTCCCTTCCAACCCAAACTGTTTCATGATTCTGTGATGCTTGCTCAGATCTCCTCTGGTTTAGATATGGGCAGTGGTTTCAGTAGAATTCAGACAGATTTTAATGAGGACCTTCATAAGAGGAGCTTTGCTTTAATCAATCTACTACAACTCTCACATAAGTCCTGTTACCTAAGCAGGCAGTTGAAGATCTCTGTGCACAGGCTGTCCCCTGCCAAAGATAATAGCAGGGCTCTTCACACACATAAATTACCCTGTGCTTTCCCAGTTTTTACAAGTGACCTGTCACAGTGTGTAAGTAAAGACCAGACTTTGGAACATGTGTCATGTTAAATCCCACAAAGCTAACTCATTCCTTTAAAGGTCGGTGGTTTCCCTTGGGATATCTGCTGTTCCTTCCCTGGTCATTAAATCTCTGCTTTAAAAAAAGATTGTTTTCCTCAGAGTGTGATTGTTTGCAGAATAAAGGCACTGAGCCTGTCTGGCCGAACGTGCAGTGGGCTTTACTTGTGCTTGTATAGAAGCTCTTCCTGAAACTCCATTTCCTGACGGAAATAGCTCAGTGCCTTGAGATGTTTTTCCTTCTGAATCAATTCTGAGGTGGGGCTCCCTGGTTTGGGGGTCACGCTGCTCTGCTGGGAGGGCCGTGTTCCACACAGGGCACTGACAGTCCCATGAGCCAGCACCAGGCTGAGTTTAGCTCCTGGCAGAGTTTTAACTGCTTGGGTTTTTTCTTGTTTTGGGGAAAATTACTTACTTTGGTGTTTTAAGAGAGCTCTGTGGCTGGTGAGTGTGCTTGGAGTGTCTGGTAAACACAGAGGGGAAAGCACTGTCTAACCAGACAGAAGGCTGGAAATTTTGTTCACATGACCTAAACTGATACAGGGTAACTTTGCGTGTTGCCATGGCATGTGAAGAAATGTCCAAAACCCAAACACATACAAGGTGGAAACAGAAATTGCTCTGTGTTTTTGATTTGAGAAATTTTGAATCTTTGAAAAATTTTATCTCAGTCCAGTTTTCAGTTTCACTTTTACTAGGAATGCAGTCGATAGTGCTGTAATGTGTCTTGCAGACAACTTTCTGCCTATATATGTGGGATATGTGGGACTTACTGGAAAACACCATATTACGTGGCATAGCAGTTCCATCAGTGTGAGTGTAGGATGGGACTTTAACCAGGGAGTTATGTAGGAACTAACAAATGAGAGCATCAGAGCCTCTGTATCGAGCTCTGCTCAAGTAGTTTAGTTCTTGACATATCAGGGAGACATTCCAAACACATGTGTCTACAGTTTGTTCATCTTTCTACTGCTGAATAAATCTGAGGGTTTTATTAAATCAATCCAACACAGGAGAGAAGGGGAGGAAACAGGTAATAGAAGTTAGAAATGTCTAAAAGCATAACGAGGATAGCTTTAAAGTTGGTGTCACATTTCCTGTTGCTGTCATGTGCAAGGCTGATGTACAAGTCAGAATGAAACCAGTGACACTGTTCTGACTGAAGTGCCTGTCCCATAAAGTTAATGGCATCACCTCTGTTCCCCTCATCAGATAAAGGATGCCCATTTAACCAGATCTTTCCGGCTGTTTTCTCAATAATCTATTTCTTAAGCTCTCTCCTTTCTTTGTCTCTGTTGCAGTGGCACATCTCCCCTGGCCTGCCTCAACGCCATGCTCCACTCCAATTCCCGGGGAGGGGATGGACTCTTTTACAAACTGCCTGGACGCATCAGCCTTTTCACACTCAAGGTAAATGCTGAGCTCTGCTCCCAGCTGAGGGCCCAGGGGTGAGTTCTGCTCCCTGTGCAGGGCTGAGTGTTGCCCTGTCACTGCGCATCACGAGCAGTGAGATCGTCATGTGAGAGGGGGTCTGGAATTCATTATTTCCTTGGAGCTTGTACCTTTCAGCTGTATTCAGCCATTTATGATAAATTCCTTAAAAAAACCCCAACTATTATTTCTTGAATTGCACAGACAAGATGAATCTTCTTACTGCAGTACCTGGTGTCCAGCTCAGGTGGCTGCTCATCAGAACAGACCTGTGCACTCCCTTGCTACCAGCCACAAGGGAAAACAGCCAATCAAGGAATTGGTCCAAGAGCTTGTAGCGACAAGTAAAATCTTGATAGGAAAATGTATATTCATTTTTCTGGCTGCTTGTTCTGTGTTCCACTACATTCCATGTTATTTAGCATCAGTATTATCCTTAGATCTTGAGCTCTCTCTGGAATGCTTTTTTATTTTTGCTTTATTTTCCAGTAATATTAAATATTGAAAATGTTTCTGGTGTTGAGCTTTTCTTTTGTATTGTTTTGTACTGTTGGATTTCCTGATAAATATCAACTTGATAGATCTCAGCTATTTCATTTCCATCTTTTTTCTGCTGTTAGAAAATATTGTTGAATTGACACATTTTGCTGAAAATAGATGGCATTGAAATGGCTTTTATTGTACAAGTAGGAAAGACATCTCCTAAGCTTGCTGTCTTAGTGCCTGGCCACTCTGATGCTACTTGTTCTTTCATAGTGAGATGCTTCTTTTCAGTAGGAGCTTACAGAAAATTGCGACATATTATGAGCCTATTAAATTAATTATTATTAACCTGGTATTTTGGATATGTGTTACTTGTCTAGGATGGGGTTATGAGGTGCTCTTAGTTTAGATGGCTTTTGTTCTACTATGAGCCCAAATACACTTTAAAATACTCATCTGCATCAAGGATTAAATTGAGAAAAAAAAAAATGAAGGTTAAAGTATATCCAGTTAACTGTCTGCTCCTATTGGTATAGATTTGAGAGGGAGAAAGGGAGGTCTGTAGCTACCCCAGTTCTGTTTCCCCTCTAGAAAGATGCCTTGCAATGGTCCCGGAACCTGTCAGTGCCAGAAGGGGAGGAGCTGGAGGACACAGCAGATGCAGAAAGCTGTGGGTCCAACGAAGCCAGCACTGTGAGTGGTGACAATGATGGTAAGTGTCTGGTGACATTAACATTAAACTCCAGGGCCTACTTCAGTGTCTGACTGAGCTCATCTGTTTCAGTGTCTCTTGATGAAACTTCTTCTAATGCCTCGTGTTCCACTGAATCTCAGAGCAAGGGACCTGCTACCAGGGAGAGCTACAGAACTGCTTCCCAGGTAGGAAAAAGTGGGACTAATGGGAAGGATGAAGCCTCCCAAGTGGAGCTTTCATTACTCTTGGAGTGGTATGACAGGGTCTATTTGTGCACAAATGCCTCAGAGAGAGTTACAAGTCTGTCTCCTTGAGAAAGAAGTGGCAGGATGGGGAGGGATCATGTATGGGAAGACAATTTTGAACTCTCTGCTAGTCCTAAATGTAGTGCTGAAGATTCAGCTAGGAGGAGCCAGACAGCTCTTTAACTGAGGAACATGCTGCTTAGAAGATTACTATACCCTTCCATAATGCCTTCATTCCTTTCTTTTGTTTTTGCTTTCTCTCTGGTCTGCAGACAAGCAAACAGAAGAAAAAGACGGGTGTGATGCTGCCACGGGTGGTGTTAACCCCACTGAAAGTAAATGGGGCACACATGGAGTCTGCCTCAGGTGAGCATGGCTTTGGGGGGGGTCCTAATAACCTCACAGATGTCTTTCAGTCCTCAGTTATCTGTGTTGGCCTGAGGATTTCTCTAACACCTGCTGAGACTGCAGAATTTTGTGTATGTTTAATTTGTTCAACATACTTGGTACCTGGGTAATATCCTGTAATAGCAGATTTGCTAGTAACAGAGAATTCTTGTATATTAAACCACTCTCCCAGCTGGGCTTTGACTGTTGTTTGCATAGTTTTGTGATCTTGTTTTGCTTTTAGGATTCACAGGAAGGCATGCTGATGGGGAGAGCAGCAGCACATCCAGCAGCAGCAGCAGCTCCTTGGCCCTGTGCAAAACCAGCCTGCGCAGTAGGACAGAGATAAACAGGGATCCTCCACAGCTGCTGAGGGGCATCCGAAAGCCCACGACTGGTATGTGTTCCTGGTTAAAGGCAGAAGATAATTGGTGATGGTGAAGTCCATGTGTGTCTGAGAAGAGCACCAGAAGGCATTTGATAACCTGAGGTCACATGCCAGGCTTTCCATCTTAAGTGTTAGTGATACAATTGTTTAAAAGCTTGCCTGCTCTGAAGAGCAGCATTGAGAATTGTACCTGAATATGGCAGAACTGTGACCTCGTGTCAGATTCCAGCTGTGTGTTTGTTAATTACTGCACTGGAGAGTCATTCTTCACACTTGAATACCACAGTCCTTGTCATCTCTCACACTCCTTTTGCTGGTCTAGTTTGACATAAATTTCAGCCCATACTTCTGAAATACTTTTGCACAACAATGTTAATTTTATTTGCCTGTCCTCAAACTCCAGGGCAGATGAAACGGAACAGGGGTGAGGATATTGATTTTGAAACCCCAGGCTCCATCCTTGTCAACACAAACCTCCGAGCGCTGATCAACTCCAGGACCTTTAATGCGCTTCCATCACACTTCCAGCAGCAGCTGCTTTACCTCCTGCCTGAAGTCGATAGACAGGTATGAGCACTCAGGTGTTTTCCCTTCCCTGATTACCTCTTTGGTGTGGAACAGCTGGAGCAGATGTGTTCTGTTTGTCCTGGGTCTGTCCTGCTAGGTGGGGGCTGATGGGCTGATGCGCCTCAGTGGCAGCGCTCTGAACAACGAGTTCTTCACCCACGCTGCACAGAGCTGGAGGGAGCGGCTTGCTGATGGTGAGTGGCTTTGCTTTCCTGAGTGCCTGGGGAATAGCTGCTCATTTTGTAGGATTTTTGATTTTCTTTTGCAGTTAATGAGTGGGAACTCAGTCCAGCTTTGCTGTGCATCTAGCTATGTTGTCCCCAACTTTTTTCTTTTGTTTAGAATCAAAGATGTGTTTTCTTTTGGTGTCATGGGACCTTCAGCATTAAGTGGTGAAGGTGTGAAGTAGAGCCACACTTTTTTTTTCCTTGAGTGGTGGGTGGCCTGTCTGTTAAAGCATGATTTTTTCCAGAGCCACAGGCAGCACGTGGATCCAGAGTGGGATGGGGAGCAGGGTGTTAACAGCAGGTCTGTCTTTCATATATTTAGCTGCTGTACTGTTCAAACACTAGAGGTTGCATTTGCAGAATGAGTTTTGTTTGGAACTGGATTCTAGTCTCTTGCTTCCATGTAGGTGAATTCACCCACGAGATGCAAGTTCGAATCCGGCAGGAGATGGAAAAGGAAAAGAGAGTGGAGCAATGGAAAGAGAAGTTCTTTGAGGACTACTATGGGCAAAAGTGAGAAATTCTACCATGTCTATCCTGTTTTATCCATGTTTATGCAGGTAGCAGAGGGTGTGTTTCTGTTTGTGGATACCTGAGCAGATGCAGTGTAAACTCCTTGAAAAACATAGGTTGTTGCATGAATTGTTCCAGCTGTTGCTCTGGAAGAATCCTTAGTGGAATTGGCTGAGTTCAGCAAAATTTTGTAGCCCATCTCTTTTGTTTCCAAGAAAATCTGATGGTATTTTCCATCACAAATTTTTGGGTTTTTTTTCCTCATTCCACATAATAGCAATGTGAGATACCTTCTCCCCTTGCAGGGTGAGTTAATGAGACTTCAATGACTCTCTGCCTGCGTTGGCACTATTCAGTAAGACTGAAATTGGGGTGAGCTTTAGCTTTTAGCTGGCTTTTATGTTTCCCTTACAGGTTGGGCTTGACCCAGGAAGAATCCCAGGCACAGAACTCGGTGCAGGAGGATGCTGAGAACAGGACAGAGCTGTCTGTTAAAGGAGAAGCGAGGCTGCCGCGAGGGCCGACCACACGCCAGAGGGATGGGCGCTTCCGGAAACGCTCCCGGGGCGACCTGCGATGCCGGGCCAGGAGGAGCCTGTACAGACTGCGGGAAGCTGAGCACACGGAGCCTCCCAAAGAGCCTGCTCCCGTGGGGACAGATCCCTCACTTCATAAAGAGCCAAAGCCTGAGACAGACCTGAAGAAAGATGATCTGAGCAGCCCCTCGGCTGCAGGACTGAAGGCAGAGAGTACCGAACTGCACCTCTCTCCAGAGACTTCCAAATCGAACAGCAAATCAGAAGATCCATCATTGGCAGCTGCCAGCAGAATTCCCAGTTTGCCCCAGGAGAACTCTGCTCAGGAGTCCAAGGAGCAGAAGAGGAAAAGCTTTGAGGAGGCTGCCTCTGCATCCTTCCCCGAAAAGAAGCCCCGGCTTGAAGATCGTCAGTCCTTTCGTAACACAATTGAAAGTGTTCACCCAGAAAAGCCACAGCCTACTAAAGAGGAGCCCAAAGTCCCACCCATCCGGGTAAGAAAGAGCTTTAGAGCTGCTGTGTCTCAGGGCTGCCGTGCTCAGTAGTATCAAAACATTATTAAAATGTCAAGTGTTGCCATCTTAAGGGAAGGAGTCGAAGGGTTTCATTGGTAGAGCTGGTGAAGTGCCTCTGACTGCCACAGTTTGCTGTCGTATTTAGACAGGCAAAGAATGGAAAATCATCCCAAGGTCTTTGCACAAGAGCACAGGGTAACCTTGACTTACTCCCTTCATTTGCATTTCTGTGGATACAGAAATACTGCCTGAGATGAGCTGTCTTACTGCAAAAGACCTTGAAATTGTGTTCTTTGTCCTGTATAGTTTCTGAGTTCTTTTCCTTTGCTTTTGGACAGAATCTCAGTGTTCCTCCTGACTTTTCCCATTCTGACCAGGATACTCATTTTGGTAGCTTTAGGGCAGTCATCCTGGTATAGAGAAGACCAGTTTGATCTCTGAAAACGTGAATATAAATAACTTATTTCATATTTGCCTGCAGGCTCTGGTAAAACAATATTAGTGTGAACTGAGCTTTACAGATCACAGAGCAGAGGTTGTGGAACCATACTACTTTTCTGCCCAAATTAGTTTCTAAGCTGAAATTTTTGTTTAATTCTTGTGCTAAGAATTCTGATGAGCAGTTGCCAGTAAAACGCATTTCGCTGGAGATGGTTGGTGTTAGAACTTACTGTGTCTCCTTTTCTTTCAGATTCAACTTTCACGTATTAAACCACCCTGGGTGGTTAAAGGTCAGCCCACTTACCAGATCTGCCCCCGGATCATCCCCAGCACGGAGCCCTCCGGCCGGGGCCGCCCCGGGGCCCGCACCCTCGCAGACATTAAGGCCCGTGCTCTGCAAGCCCGAGCCCAGCGCGAAGCCGCCACCGCCGCCATCGGAGGAGGGGGCGGCCCCGGCGGAGGGAGAAGCACCGATGAAGGAGGAGGTGGAGGAGAATCCAGCGGCCGTTCCCAGCACAGGAGATCCAAGAGAGCTCATGGAAAACGTGCGTCAGATCTACAGCGAGCACAACTACAGTCGTCTGTTCATCTGAGTGGAGAGAAGGCTGACTCCAAAGGGGCTGCTCAGGAGGCCAGCGTGAATTCCTGCCTCTCTTCCAGGCAAGATCGCTCTTCCTCAAAAAGCGAAAGGAGCGGCGTTCTGGGCTGTGCCACAGGGTCAGGGGACACTCAGCCCGGTGATGGGTCACCCAGGAGGCCCTTCTGTGGTGCTCGGACTCAGTCATCCTTGGACAATGCATCTCCTGAGAGGCAGGAGGAGAGTCCTGAGCAGCTCCTCCATCACCCAAGGACCGAACTCCCATCTTGTGCTGCATCACAGGAGAGCACAAAGCTGGGAAGTGTGGTTCCTGTGGTGACCAGTCTGCCGTGTTCTGGGGGGCAGGGAGCTGGGGTCAGTCCCACGGGAGACATGGGTGTGGTGGAACTTGGAGATGTTGGTGCTCCCACCACACAGCTGGATTATCCTTCTGATTTAAAGCAAAATTCCTCCAGTTGTCCTTTTCCACCAGAATTGTCATCGGGTGTCACAGAATGCCATGATCCAGAGAAGGTGTCTGGTTTTAGATATAACAGCTCCAAAACTTTTCTGGAAAAAGGTGTTGCTGATAATACCTCCAAAGCGGTGACTGTTGGAATGAAGAAAGTGATCCCTGCGGTGTGTGATGCCGCACAGCTGCAGGCAGGGAAAGGCAGTGATGGCAAACTGAGTAATGAGGAACAAAATGTAGAGGCTCTAGTGCAGCCCACTGTGCATGGTAACTTTATTTCTCAGAATAGGATAGATACCTCTGAAAAACTCCTGCAGCCGAGGGAGAGGTGCCCCAGAACCGAACCAGAAAACGCACATCAGCCCCTGGCAGAGACACAGGAGTTGAAGAGAAGTGGAGATGAAGAAATACAGAGTACACACAGTGAAACAACAGACACTGCTTCCGATTGGGAAGGGGACATGGCTGATGAGAATGTGGAGGTGGAGATGAGTTTCAGAAGTGTCAGCTGTAGGGAGGTGGCTGGGAAAGGCTCTTCCTGTCACAGCAGCAGTGAGAAGCGCAATGGGATTAGGTCAAAATTGTCTGTGGAGACAGAGAATCCAGCCTGTTCTGGGGACTTGGTTGCACCTCAGAGGTGGGGACCCCAGAAAGCCGAGCGTCTGGCCAGCTCTGCTCAGCCCCCATCCTCCATCGAGACCAACAACCCTTTGGTGATGCAGTTGCTGAAGGGGAAGCTTCCACTGGAAGAAGTTCTCCCAGTGTCTCATGTCAACATCAAGCTGGAAATTGCACAGCCGGTGCTGCAGAAGCAGTCAGAAAGCCTCTCCCTGCAACTGGACAGAGGCAGTGGTCACTATTCTAGCAAAGAATCTTCTCTAGATGTAGGAATAAAGGCGAGTGCCCAAAACAGGAGCGATGATGTTCACTCAGTGAGATCTTCCATAGATCCCCAGGAAAAAACCTGTGGATCAGGGGCAGCATTCCCTAGAGCAGAGGGTGCAGAGGATCAGGCTGTCCCAGAAAAACATTCCAAAGTTGGCTCGACTTCAGGCTGCCAAGACCAACTGGCAAATGTGGCAAGTGCCTCTCCAAAGTGTGAAGATGTGGACCATCGGGAAAGAACATTTTCTTCCTGTAGCTTTGAGGAGCAGAAGGAGTTGCCCAAGGTCCACCGGATGCCACAGCACAACCCATTAACGAATGTCACGGCAAGTAAAAGCCCAGAGAAGCTGAATGCCTCTACAGAGCCTCTGTTTTTATCTCCAGGTGTAACTTCTCTTGGACCAAACCAGACAGGAGGTGCATTGGTCAATAAAAGTTACGGTGGTGTTCAAGGCAAAAAGCTCTTTGGTTCTGGTTTTGCTTCCAACCCCAGCGTGAGGCTGCATCACTCCAGGGCTTTGGATCATGGTTCAGCCATGGGAACCTTGTCCCCCAGCAAACAGATTCCCTTGGACAAGGGCTGTGCGTTGGGAGAAGGAATCCCTGCTGCCAGGGAGGAATGGACTTCAAAGCAGCACAGCAACACCCCGGGAGGGATCAGAAATGAGAAGGTGTTGGTGTGTGGCAGCCCAACCAAGAGTAATGCAGAGAACCGGGGCGATGTGGCCCAGCAGCCCACGGAACTGGCAGGGCACACGCAGAGAGAGCCACTGGTCATGGACTGGCCCTTCTTTAAGTTTTCAAGGGATCCTGGAAAAGGACAGAGTCACCCTTTGGAGCCTTCATCCATCCCCTCTCAGCTCAATATCAAGCAAGCATTTTATGGGAAGCTTTCAAAGCTGCAGCTTAATTCCAGCAGCTTTAATTATTCATCCAACACTCCGGCTTTCCCCCGAGGCCTTGCTGGGAGCGTGGTGCAGCTCACCCACAAAGCGAACTTTGCTGCGAGCCGGAACACGGCCCTGGCCGTGCAGATGTTTGCTGACAGCAGCAGCGTCGACGAGATCTCGTTCCAGTGCTCGTGCAGCCTCAAAGCCATGATCATGTGCAAAGGCTGCGGCGCCTTCTGCCACGACGACTGTATAGGACCCTCAAAGCTCTGTGTATTGTGCCTTGTGGTGAGATAATAAATTACGGCCATGGGACAGGTTGTATATTCAGTGTGTGTATTTTGATAACGACTGATCCTAACGCCTGTACACAAAGTACACAAAGTACTCTCTGTTCATAGTAGAAACGCTGTTACACTTTGTTTTGGTGAGGAACGTTGAGCTGCCTTCCCACGGAGATCAACAGTGCAGAGCCCGTTCCTGCTCACAGGGACACCCTGCTCTGGGTGGGCTCTGCCCCATGGGAGTGATCCTGCTGCTTCCTGCTGTCATGGAAATTCCAGATGTGCTCTGGTATCACGCTGAGGCCAACACCGGGGGGAAGAGGCTGTTCGCTGTGGCAATCCCTGGACCTTCTGTGGAGGAAATCCTTACATCCAAAGGAACTGGAAGATGGTGTTTGCCATTTCAGGGCTGCAGAAGGTGAGGCCCTACAGTCTTCCACTCTCCATTTCTGCCATCTCCATTCCCGGTTTGTGTGGGAAGTGCTGCTGTGCAGTGAGTATAAGCAGAGAGCTGTCCTGCAGGGATGGCCCGGTGTGGTCTTTGGGTGGTACAGCAGGATGTGGTGCCCAGGGATGTGCTCTGCAGGTGGTTGTGGAGCAGTGTACAGCCGCATGGAACCTGTGTGGAGGAGGAAAGAAGAAGAGGAAAAAAATTTGGGGCAAGTGCCAAGCAAATGCCTTCTGCTGGCCTGCAGGAAGCTGTGTGGCCAGGGAACTGTTCCTGGCTGGACTGGCCCAGCGGCTGTGCCTGCCTCCTTTGGCCAACTTCCACAAACTGCTGTGGAACACTGGGAGGTTCCCGGAGCTCAGTGATAGGGGCAGTGAGCTCTGCACTGCAGCTTTGTGGTGAGGACCTGAAACCCCACAGCAGCTGAGCACCTGCGAGCATCGAGCTGTGCATCCGTGTGACCATCACCTAACATTTAAAGCAGTGTTCTTTCCTTTTTTTTTTTATTTTCCTTTTTTTATATTTTCATTCTTGGATGTATAAAGTGAATTATTTGGCTCCTGTAAGTATCCTCTCTGCATCTGTTTGATCATATATTTATATGTTGTACACAGTACTGGCCAACTTTGTAAATGGATGTAATGTACATAGAGCATAACGGGGTCTTTTTTTTTTTCCTTGGATTTCCAGGCTCTACAGCAGTATTGCATTAAAGTGGTGTTAGTTATTGTCAGAGCCACTGTATTCTGTCTTGCCTGACGTGAGGCTCACCACACTGGGGTCTGGGTTCCGACAGCTTCCCTGTGCCCGTGGTGCCTGGGTGGACTGTGCTGTGCAGGCTCAAGGATGACCAGGTGGGATTTGCTGAGCTGAACTCACTCCTCGGTTGCTCGTTTAAGCTCTTGCCAGTTGCTGCTGCATCTGAGCTCCCAGGGCATGGCTGTACCTGCACTGCAGGGAGGTGAATGAACATCCACGTGCATCCAGAAAGGGAGAGCAAAACTGCACTTCTCCTCCTCTTTGGAGCAATTCCTAATCAAGAGTTAATTGCTTCAGTGAGGGGGAGAGAAGCCAGTGGCTTATTCAAGCAGGCAGTAGCAAGAATTTTAGGGAGTTTATTTTCATTTTTTTCTTCTTGTCCCTTTTCCAGCTCCATCCTACCTCCCTTCACCATGCACTTTCTTTCAGCCGTGCAAGTTCCTCTTTCAGCCACAATCGTGAGGGGTGGAACAAACTCAGTCCCTGAGATGGTTTTATCCTCAGTGCATCCACCAGCCTCATCCCACAAGAGTGAGAGCCCGGTGCAGGCAGGGCTGCGGTGCCGGTGGGGGCGAGAGGAGGTGTGGAACCTGCTTACCAAAGATGGGGAGCGGAGCAGGGGGCTGCCTCTGCCTCCTGGGGGGCCACTGCAGTGTTCAGCTCGGACTGGTCTGGGGGGCAGAGCCCTCGGGGGGGGGCCTGCTCGTGTCTGTCCCTTGTGCTATTGGAAAAATAAACACTGTAAAATCTGCTTGTGTGGTTTCAGTCCTTTTTTTGAAATCCCCCTCCATTCGAAGGCAATGTGGCTTTTCTTTTCTTCTCTTTAAACTGCAGCTGTTCCAGAGTCACTAAGGGGAGGGGCTGTGTTGGTGCTTGGCTTAGTTAAATCTGGTTTTATGCTCTTAGAGAGCACTGAAGATGATGCAGCTCCTGCAGAAATACTGTGTGGCTCTTGGAGAATCGACACCCTGAAGGCTCTGAGAGCCACAGGGGGTTGTGGGGCACTGCAGGGGCCCCCCACAGTTACGGGGGATCCCTGCTCTGCTGGGGTGACGCCTGTGGGCAGCAGCAACTGAGACTTTTCTCAGCATCAGGGCAGGTCCCTCGTTGGATAAATGGATCTAAAATGTTTCTCAAGAGCATAAACGTGATACCAATTACAGTTTATTGAAACTACTTGAAAACTCACTTTATGGCTGAGTCCTTTCTCTTTTCTGGGCAGTAAGGAAATAACATGAATTATGATGTTACGTGTCAGGACATTGTGCAGGGCGAGCAGGGATCTCCTGCCTGGGGCTGTGGGAGTGCTGTGTAGTGACACAATCCCTGCCTTCCTGGCGTTCCACAGCTCTGCCATTGCAGAACAGCAGCTATGGCCTCACATAGGAGCCAGGGCTGGGGCAGCAGATGGTCTGGCACCAGCATTTGGGGTGAAAAAAAGGCTTTTGTGGTTGTTGGTGGTTCATTGATGTTCTGACTCTGGCAGGCTGTCTGCACACAGAACACCTGGATAACCTAAAAAAGCTAAATACAGGGAATGCAAAAATTGAGTAGTTATTTAGCCAAGCTTTAAAAGTCAGTATTTAATCCTTCCCTGTTTTATTGGGGTGGGGGGTGATGGCATCAGGATTAGCTACCTCTGGAATAGGGGAGCTTGGGGGTTGCAAGAGTAAAACCCATTAACATCAGAATCCCACTGAGAGCAATACACTTTTTTTCTTTTTATTCACTCTGTGTGCCAAGTAACAGATTTTCTCTCAGCCAGCCCGGTTGCTGTTTGGCTCTGCTCTGCCGTGCTCGGTGAGGCCATCTGCAGGCCTGGGACATCCTGGGTCAGTCCGGCCAGGGGGCTCTGGAAGCCTCAGCGGGTGATGCCAACTGGTTTGCAGCTGATGTGGCCCGGCACTGCTTATCCCCGCAGCTTGCAGCCCTCTCCCAGCCTCCCTTGGAAATCTGGAAGCAAAACTCAGCCAGAGGCTCAGTCATAAACCCGGCGGTGTGAAGGACGCAGGACCACTGGTGCTGTGCTGCCAGACATTATTGAATTCTGTGGATGCTCCGTTTGGGATGTGCTGTCCCAGGTGATCGTTTACAAGCACAAACATTGAGGCGGGTCCTCCTGGCCTCGCTCCCGGCTGCAGCCGCAGCAAATCCCGGGAAGGGCCAGCCCCGCCCGCCTGCCCCACCAGCATCCCCACAGCCCTGGGCGGCTGCACTTCCATGGAAGCTGCAACCCCCTTGGACCCTCCTCTGGGTGTCCTGACGATCACACCGGGAGATGGTATCTATACAGCGCTTGAAGAGGAACATTTATGGATGCAAAGGTTTATTATACTTAGTGAATAAAGCTGATAACGAAAAATCAGTATTTTCCATGAGGGAGAACTTTGCACAAACTTCAATGAAAACTTCTTTTTTTCTTTTTTTTTCTTTTTTTTTTTTTTTTTTTTTTTCCACAAAAACCAGACACTTCACAAAATTAATTTTGTCAAAATATAAGTTAAGCATAAAACTGGTGCCTTGCCCCCTTTGTGAGTGCTGCCACTGCTCTCTCTGGTACCCACGCTGTCTGTTACGGAATGGAAAGCACAGCTAATGTCAACAGGACTGAGACGTGGTTTGGTTTGATTTTTTTTTTTTTTCTTCCTTTTAACACCTGAATTTAGATCCCGCTCTGGTGACTGGTGGCACCGACCTCTCGCACAGGGCCCGGGGCGAGGGGCAGCGCTGGGGCCAGCAGCATCCAGCGGGGCTCGACAGTGGAGGAGAAAGCCCTTTTTGTTATACAGTGTTTATTAAGTAGATTCAGTCTTATATATGATATACAGATTCAAAAGAAAAAAAAAAAAAAAAAAAAAAAAAGGATTCCACATACTTATGAAATCAGTGCATTTAGCAAGTAATACCATGGAGATAACAGCTCGATTAACAGCTCATTGGTCTTTGTTAAGTGAGGGGACAGGGAGTTGGCCTGTGCTAATCATTCCACAAACAGAACAGAATTAAGTTGCATCACATATATAATAGACACACATTCTAAGAATTAAAATATTAAGCCACATTTACTGGAAAAATCCACAGTATATAACACAAATAACTCTTATCAAGCTCGTTGAGGAGGAAGTGCTCATCTGCTTAAGAGCCACATGAAGTTGCATAGGTGCCTATCTGCAAAAATATCATTTCCAAAGGAATCAATTGATTAAGCAATAAAGTGTCACCTTAGAAGCTGGATTAAGTGCCATACGCTTTCAATGTGAGCCCTCGGGAAGGCACCAGCTTCCCAAAGAGCCTCTTCTGCCTCGTTGGGAGCCTCCCGTGGGACTGAGCTCCCACTCTCCACCCCAAGCCAGCGGCCGGCTTGGGCGAGCTCACCCCTTTCCCTAAAGTATTCCCAATTCTGCTCAGGAGTGTTTTCCCCCTGCTCCCTCCACTGCTCCCCTACATCAGTTGGACCCTTCGGGCAGCGCCGCCCTCCCGCCTGTGTGGGAGGAGGAGGAGGATGAGGATGGGGAAGGCAGCAGCACTGCCCAGATCTGGTGTGCAGAGCTCCGGATCAGCTCCCGACTGGAACTGCAGCCGATCCGTACAACTACCAAGGAAAAAAAATATATACAACAGCTTGTGCAAAACCCAAAATTGCTTAAAGGGTGTGTGGGTTTGGTGGGGTGTCCCTCGGGGTGGCGGTGGGTGGGTGAGGCTGTGGCTGGGTTAAGCAGACGAACTGGGTGAGGGGCAGCTTCCTCTTCAACAGCAGGTCTGGCAGAACACACGGGGTCGGGAGTTCTGTACATGTAAACAGTACACTTTCACTGAGTCCAAAATTAGGAGCAAAAATACAAAGGTTCACATTGGTCTTAGGTAGATACAGGCGAAGAACTGAGCTGTGCAGCTCCGAAACAACCGAACAAAAGTTTCTAAAGCACCACTAAATTATATAAAAATCAGACCATGGACGGATTGTAGTTGGTGTCTGGTGAAATACTATGCTACCTTGTAAAAAGTTTTACAAAAAATTACAAATCAAAAGTATATTAACCCTCTGAGTTCAAAGCAGCATTTTTTTTTTTTTTCATGAACTGGTACTAAATCCGACGGCCGCTCCGGGAGGGAAGTGGCCCTTGGGATTGGGGAGGTACAAGTTACATCTGCTCACAACCCCGGGAACGCTCTCCCATCGAGAAACAGCATCATGGGAACCGCACATCCAGGGCAGGATGGGTGTGTTGAAATAAAATAAAATTTAAAAAAACAAAACAAAAAAACTCTTTTTTCGACCAGTGATCAGCTTTTCTTAACCAAACCCAAGACCATCCAGACCCATTTGCTAACCCAGCATTCTCCTTCCACCTCTCAGATATCTGGAAAGCTGGTGTATTCTGCTCCTGCTTGTTCCTTCCTGTTGAGAACCTGGACTAGCAATTCCTGACCCCGTCCTGCCCAGTGAGAGCGCAGGAATGTGGCTGTGAACAGTCCTGGAGCACAGGGAGCCACGGTGGAGCACGGAGCAGCTGCAGAGCACGGAGATGTCTGTGAAGCTCATGCCAAAGGAACCAGAATGCTGTGGCTCACAAAATAAAAAAATAAAAAAAAAAAAAGGGAAGAACAAAAAAAAAAAAAAAAAAAAAAAAAAAAAAGATCCCTGACAGAAATTCGGAGTCAATCCTGTTTGTTTCACAACTTGTCCCAGATGTGGCTGTCACCAGGGCTTTGGGAATCTGAGTCTGTACCATTCAGCTGCAGGTTATGAACATCAGGTGCTGGGGCAGGGCGGTGGTGGGCACCCTCCTTCGTGACACGGCCTCGGTGTCCTCTACAGCAGTTTGACCACGTGTCAGAGCTCCTGAACTTCCACATGTGCCGAGACAGGTTCAGAGGTGATCAGGAATGACTTGGATAAATAAAACTTAACCCAACTGTGGCTGTTGGTGGTCTGTCCATGTGCCCCCGGGTTACCTCTGCTTCAGTACAAACTGATGGCAAACTTATGGCTAAAGGTTCCTCTGCCGAGGAGAGAGGCACCGGCGTGGGTGGAGACCACGGAGAGGGAGAATCCCGGGACAGCGATTGTCTCTGCCTCTCCTGCCTGAACGGTAAGACTTTCACAAATGGCTGCGGTTACAGATTTTGTCAAAGGTTTGTTACTTCATGGTATTCACACAAAAATAAATATTTACATAAATTCCAAGTATGGGAGGATGCAGTGGATAAACCAAGCAGGCTTGTGAAGTGCCGGGGAAAGCGTTAAGTCTGAGCCCTGCCTGGGGGCTGGCATCCCCGGGGCCCCCTCCCCACGCTCCCTGCTGCGGGCAGGAGGGGATGGGTTCCAGCATCTGCTCAGGTCTAAGAGCCACCATCACCTCGTCTCTGCACTGACCCCTCAGCTGCACCCCGCGGTGAGGGGCTGGGTCCCTTTTCTCCAAATGCTACGGAAAGTTTAAGGTTTGGGGAAAACAGTCAAATGCAATGGTTGATCCCTTCTGCTGTGGGGGCAGGCACACCTGGCCTCAGGAGCCAGCAGCTTTTTCTGTTCTGAGATTAAGAGCAGGGTAAAATTTTGCTTCTCTTCCAGTGTGTGGAGCATCATAGGGTACAGAGGGTACAGGGGAACTGCCCGGACCTGCTCCTGGCCGGACCAGCGGCTGCTCAAGCCTGTGCCACCAGCGTTGGCCCCTGAAGCAGCAGCCCCCGGCTGCTGGCTCTGAGTGGCCAAAACAAGATAAAAACTGGCTCCAAACCAAGAAAGTTTCTACCTACAAAACAGCTTTACACTTATCGAATTTCTATCTCATGGTGTAGACTTCAGCCAAGTCGGGGGGGCTGCGGGGGACAGGGAGCAGCGGGACCCTCGCTGGTCTCTGCACAGCTCCAGAGCACATTGCATTGCTGGGCTGGGCTCAGCACCCCTGGCCGGAGCGAGGTCCCTGGGTTAGCAGCACTGGCAGTAGGTATTGCACTGAGCAAAACGAAGTGCATCGTTGTGGGGGGGTGGAAACAGGGCAGAATGGTCATTGGATTACGGTTCTTCCACACTTTGGGAACTGTGGGCTTGTTCCAGGACTGTGAGCAGGGAGGGGGGAAGGATCCTGGGCCCTGGAGAGGACTTTGTCAGTTCTGCTGCTCAATGCTGCCCGTCTCTCCCGCAGAAGCAGGTGGGTCACCACTCCAGCTCACCTCTGGGGTGAGCCCCGGGGCTGCCCTGCCTCACACCCCCGCGGGGGTTCACGTCCCGGCGCTCCCCGGGGCCGGCTGCGGACGGAGCGGAGCGCGCGGCCGGGCACAGCACGACCCCAGCCGGAGGTTCCAGCCTCCTCGGCACGATCCCCATGTCTGCAACACTCACTGTCTCCCAGGGCCGGCGCGGCCAGTCCTGGAAGAAGCCCACAATAGAGTGTGAGGTAGAGTACGGATGGTGACCGCAAGACAGTGTTTCTCAGGTATCTCCTTCCTTTCTTCCTGCCTTCTCTTATCTGCAATGACTTTAATGAGTACGAGATGTCCTTCCAGCCGGAGGTCTGCTGAGCTTGCCGAGTCTCTGTGGGAGGTTCAGACCCCACTGCTGCTACGGGACCCCTTAGAACAAAGGCCTAAGCAGGACGCTTGCGCTGCTGTTCAGCTCCCACCTACGCTCACTGGAGGCTGAGCAGCCTCGATGTCAAGGGCTGGATGGCAAACTTGCTCCCTGTGGGACAAGGGTTCACCAGAGAAACAGGCAGAGCTGCCTGGAAATTAGTAGTGTAGTGATATGGAATGTGTTATTTCACAGGAATAAATTCCTTCTGATCAGACAGACAAAAAACTGGCAATCTGTACAAACTCAAAAGAATCCATTTTCAGAAAAATAAATTACTAAGGGGAGAGGAGGGTCCATTTCTCAATAAATATGTGATTCAGCTCACCTAAGACTTGGAAATTATCCAGGGATGGGAATCTAACATTTGGGTCCACAAAGGTTATTCTAAATACATCTGCAGCCCCAAACCTCCCCAGGCTCCCTTCTGCCCTTCAAAGTCCCACATCCTTCCAAGCTGCAGGGTTGGCTTCTGGTCGGCTGGAGGCACAGATGTTGGTACGGTTCCAAAACGTGTCCTTGTGCCTGAAGTCCCAGGTGCTTGGAGTGTAAAAGAAAACAGGTCTTTTGGATCCCACCTTCTAAAACTACATGTGCCCACTGCATGGCGGGAGGACGATGGTGGTCCTGAGCAGGACACCGCCGGGAGCCTCTTTCTAGCAGGTATAAATTGTCTTGTCGACCGAGGAGCGATGCAGACACGGGGAGTCAGTTCTGCTGTAAAATGAGGTTTTCCAGTTCGTCTGCAGAGCGGAGCAGGAACGCCGCTGACTCCCGGTAGCCGGCGATGAGCTGCCGCACGGCGCTGATCTCCGTGGGGCTGAGCTGCGCTGCCTGCATGCCCCGGCTGGTGCTGTTGGAAGGGGCTGTGCTGGAGGCCCCACCTTTCATGCTGAGATCGGTCGGACCTGCCAAGGAAAAGTGAGAGGGAAGCTCGGGCACAGCAACCTTTCCCGTGCTCATCCTGTTGTGATTCCAGACCTCTGCACCACTTGGAAGGTCCCCACAGTGCCCAGATAATGTGAGGATCTCCCATGGACACCAGAGCAGCCACTCAGTGCCTCTGCAACAGGAACACAGGTTCAGAGGAGCCCTCAGAGATGCTCAAAAGGCTGGTGCACCTCTGCTAGGGGGACAGGCAAAGGGAATTGGGGTTGTTCAGCCTGGAGAAGAGAAGGCTCTGGGGAGACCTGAGAGCTCCGTTCAGTGCTCAAGGGGCTCCAAGAGAGGTGCAGAGGTACTCTGGACAAGGGCATGGAGTGACAAGACAAGAGGCAAGAGCTTCAGCCTCACCGAGGGCAGGTTTAGATGGGCTATTGGGAAGAAATTCTTCCCTGTGAGATTGATGAGGCCCTGGCACAGGGTGCCCAAAGAAGCTGTGGCTGTCCCATCCCTGGAAGTGTTCAAGGCCAGGCTGGACAGAGCTTGGAGCAATCTGCTTTAGTGGAAAGTGTCCCTGCCTGTGGCAGGGGGTTGGAGTGAAGTCAACTTTAAGGCTTCTTCCAAACCAAATAATTCTACGATTCTGTAAAGATGTCTCAGAGCCAACATGATAAAAATCCCATCCTGCAGCTCGGCCCACAGCTCTATGGAGAGAGGGTCTGCTGGGAGGTAAGCCAGCTGCTGCTGGCACATCCATCATCAAAATCACCTTCCAGGTTCTGGTTTTCCCTCTGCACATGGGGAGTAACATTCCATATGGGATGTGCTTCCCTGGTTTATCTTGATGAGTGAACCCAGCAGGTAAAGGCAGGGGAAAAAGTGGACTTAGGTTCATGTTGGACTAAATAAGAGAAGCAAAACAAAGACCAAGAAACACACAGTCAATTGGAAATGAGGAGAGAAGTGCCAAGAGATATACTAGAGATGTGACAGTATTCAAGGGAGAGGAGGCTGGCGAGGCTGCAGTCAGGAGGGAAGGAGAGAAGACACTGAACTAATCCCTGGGCTGTGAGCTGAAGTGCTGCAGGCGAGTGGAGCAGTTGGTGATGCTGGAGAAAGGCTTTGGGATGGCTGAGCTCCTGCTGGGTGGCCTGATGCAGCCATGGGACAAGGAGCAAGGACTGGGTGTTGTGGCTGTTTGCAAACCCAGATGGGAGAGTTCAGCTGCCCCCAAGCCCAGGTGGGTGCCCCTGGTGATGGTGGCAGGGAGGGGAGCTCATCGCCCCGGCTGGAATGGAAAGCATGCAAGGAAAGCAGTGCTGGAGCTGCGGGAGGAGCAGCACCAGCAGAAGTGTTCCATGCCAAGAGAACCAGAGCTTCAAAGTGGGGGAGGAGGAGTAGAAGGAGGAGGAGGAGAAGAAGAAGGAGGAGGCTCTCATGTGAAAGCAATTTCACTGGACAGAAAAGGCAGCAGTAAACTGAGCCTGAGCCTGTTTCCCAGCTCGCCAAGGGGGAAGGAGCTGGGAGCAGGGATGTGGGCTTGAGCAAGAATTGCCTGAGGTGGGGGATGGAGGGTGAAGACACTTCTGGGCAGCAAAGCCCTGCAGGGCCTCTGCTCAGAGGGAGGAAAAGAAGCAGCTCTTTGCAGACTGCTCTCCCCTCTGAAGGACTGTGCCAGAGCCTGGGAAAAAGACAACTGCAAGACAGAGGTTTAAAAATCTCCTAGAAAGAAAGAAGGCAGGGTGTTGCTGGGTGCTACACCCAGGGCCTGTTTGCTCCTCCTGGGGCTGCTCAGGGATCTTCCTGCACATTCACTGTCTCACATGGAGGAGCCAAAGGAGGGTGCTTGGCAGTGGGGGACTGGGTGCCTGTGCTGTTCTGGGGAGGAACCATTGCTGTGAGGATTAGGTCTCAGCAGCTGGAGGCCGGGACAGGATCTTTATTCAGGGTTAAGAAGCATTAGGAAGGGATGATAAGAGTTAATCCCAGACAGGCATCTCTCAGGCCTCCGGAAATCACATCCTTCCAAATCCTGGCTCCCGTCGGGGTGGGCTGGGGCAGGAGCCCAGAGCGCACCAGGACAGGCAATGGCAACCTGGGTATTGCAGGACTGGACAAGGACTGCCAGGGGACCCAGCCTCTCCTGCCACCACTGCTGCAGGACAGAGCCAGAGGGAGCACTTGGTCTCATCTCATACCTCTTTCTCCAGGTGTGGTTGAGTCACCAGCTACCTTGGAGCCTTCCTGTGTGCCCTGCTCCAGCCCAGGATACTCTGCTCTGTTCACTTGCTCCTAATCTCAAGCCCTGTCTATGCTCTCCTTCTGCCTTCCTGCCCTGCAGCATCAGTCCTGTTTTCTCAACAGTCCCAGGTAGTCCCCAGCCCCTCAGAGCCCCCCTGAGCTGTGGCTGTGCCCCCCACCCTGTCCCCATCCCAAGAGCAGAACAGCTCATACCAGCAGGAGATCAGGGCAGTGATAGGCACCGCCCCTGTTAATAATTAACAGAGGATCTGGTACAGATTCTCCTTTTTTTTTAAAGTGACACTCCTTCCCTCCACCAGTGCCACCCAAACCGTCCTTCCAAATGCAGTTCAACAATTAACCACCTGCTGATGACGTGAGCAGAGCTGCCAGACAGAAGGGACAAGAGGGGATTTTGGAGCAGCTTTGTGCAGCAGTGGGAGAGGTGCTGCCATGACTGGGCTCTGTGGGAGCTGCAGAGCAGCCCCTGCCTGCCTTCTCCTCCAGCAACGAGATCAACCCCACAGTGGGGGATGCCAGGAGCCCCTGGTGCACTGCCTGGGCTTGGGGCAGAGGTGATGCCAGGGTGGGCTCCCCGTGCCCCTGGCAAAGCCACTTATGGCACAGCCACTTACCATTACTGTGGTTTCCTGTCTGGAGGGATGCAGGGGGCTGCAGGCTGCCCCCCAGGGACCCGTAGCCACGGTAGCTGTAGTTCAGGCTTCCATTGATGTAGACTGGGTCTTGGGAGTAAGATGAAGCTGGCAGTGAATAGGAGGAGTGGGTGATGGCTGTGGAGTCTCTGGAGTGCTGCTTATCTAGAGCGATCGGTTCATCCTGCACAGGGGAAACACAGACCTACTCAGTGAGGGGCCTGACTGCCCTCTGTGGCCAGCAAGACAAACAGTGCAGGGATGCCTGGTGTCCTGTGGCTGCAGTGTGGCCAATCCAAACCAGCATTCCCATCCCCATTGGCCTGAGTCTCAGGATACCCCACTGGGTTCTGTTCTGCAGCCCTCTCAGACTTTCAGAAAGCCTTTTGACCCCACCATAGGACACTGCCAGTTCTGTTCCTCGCCCACCTCCAACTGCCAGCACCGTACCTGGGAGGTCTGGTAGATCTCCAGCCGCATCCTCTTGGCTGCTTTCCGTGTTTCGCTCTCGCAGGCGGCGGCCAGGATGTTCTCTGCCATGGCTGAGGTCAGGTGAGGCGGTGTGGGCCTGGTCTGCAGGGGCACAAGCAGAGAGGATGTTCAGGGATGTGCCACCCTGGGTGCTGGGACAAGGGGCAGGGCACTGGGGCAGCCACTCACCATCTCCATCCCGTTCTTCTTCATGCGACGGCAGGACTTGAGGTAGGTGCGGATGCGTTTGCGTGCCCGCTCCTGGAACTCGGGGAACTGCCGGCTGCAGGACTCGATGATGGCCTGGATCTTCTCCTTGGGCTGCTTGGAGATGGGAACCATCCGGTCCAGGTTCTCGTCCACAAAAAGGCGCACGAACATCTGCAAATGAGAAGACAAGTGGTGAGAACCCCAAGACAGAAGGCAGGCGGGCTCACCCTCCCTGTGGAGCTCTCCTTACATTGAAGGCCTTTAGCCTCTCTGGGTCCATCCCCTCCGAGTCATTGATCTTATCATTGTCTTCATGGTCATCGTGGTCATCGTCATCTTCATCAGCTGTGGGGGCCCTGCCGACAGTCAGGTCCTCGGGGCAGCCGCTCACCTCTGTCTTGATGGAGTCATAGCTGCCAGAGCTGTATGGGGGGGACTGAGAGAAGACAGGGGTTATCACCAGCAGCTCTCACCTCATGCACCTGCCTTTCCTCCTTGTCTCACTATGTCTGTCCCCTCTCCTGAAGGCCCCCCTGCAACCCAGGGAGATGAACCCATGGCCAGGCTCCCCCACGTGTCGCTTACTGCCTTGTTTGGGCAGGGGGGACCATGGTGGCCTCAGCAAGCCTGTGATAACCTGGTGGCCCAATGACAGCTCTGGCTGGTGGCACCATGACTCTGCCCGATCCTGTGGGAAACATTGCCTGACCCAGCACGAATGGGTTCCTTGTCACATGGTGGCTGTGGCACAGCTGGTCAGGGGTGAGATGAGCCCACTGCAGTGCCCAGCTCTGGGGCAGCTGGGGTGTGGGGCATGTTCCTGGCTCTCCCAGACCATCCCAGGCCGTACCTCTGCTGTGGTTTTCACCCCGTACTTGACCCTGCTGCGCAGCCCATCAGCACTGCAGCTGTCAGACTGGTAGGAAGGGGTGATGTGGGTGGGTGTGAGCTTGTCGCAGAGGTTGATGGGCTGGTCATCAGCAGAGGCAGTGAAGTCCATGGGGGCTGCGGTGCCATTGCCGTTCATTTCGGGGAAGGCGCTGTCGCCCTGCGTGCTGCTGGAGGTGGAGGGGTTCAGGGTGGAGGAGCCATTCCCGCTGCAGCTCTCTGATGAGGAGTCATCTGCAAGGAAGGATGTGTGGTCACCCCCTTGGCACCCTGTGGCCACCTTCCTGAAGCTGCTCTGGGCTCACTTGGTGGCTGAGTTGCCACTGTGAGCCAGGCTGGCTTTGGGCCCTGGGATGCAGCGGATGGAAGTACAAATGCTGGTGTCCAAGCCCGCGAGGTCATTGTCACAGGGATCCACTCCCTCACCCCTCAAAGCACACCAGGTGCTGCCGTGCCCCATGCCCGAGCCACCCATCCCTCCGCAGGTGACAGTCCCCACGCCTCCGCCCTCGGCTATGGTGCCTGGGCTTGAATAAGAACTTTGGAATTTGGTCCTTTTCGGTTTCTGTTTGCATTGCAGGGAGGAGAAAGGGGCACTGCCTCTCCCTGCCAGGTCCCCTGCCATCCTTCTGGCCCAGTTTGGGACTGGGTGCAGTGGGAAGTGATAAGTTCCAGCACTGCTGGTTAAGGGACATGCAGCTGTGCAGAGTGCTGGGTCATGGGGATGATACATGAGGACAGGCTCACTTGGGTGGGAAAACCCTGAATCTATGGTGCCTGGAAGCAGCATTAGGAGCTCTGCTCACAGCTGGCACACCACCCAGCAAGGCTTCTCCTTGGCATGCTGCTGCAGGGAGGGGACAGGGGCTGCACGATGTCCTTCCTGTCTCACTCAAAGCCCAAGTGACCTACACCCTACATGGACACTCCTGTTCCTGGTTTCCACACGCCCCAGAGCCATCCCCACAGCACACGCAAAGCCTTTTCCCCACCACGCAAACAGGTCAGGGCCCTGACAATGGTGGTGCCATGCATACCCAGTGCACGGATCTTGGCTGCATTCACACCCCAGGCCCTGGCACCATCCCCCTGCCTGTGCCTGCTCCCACCATGGTGGCTCCCAAAGAACAGCCCAGCAGTGGCGGAGAGCCCGGCGCTGCCTGCACCCACCCTGCCTGCACCTGGCCAGGGAGCCCAGCCCTGGGGCCAGGCACGACATTTCAAACTGCTCAGCCTGTTCCCTTCCCTCCCCCTTGCCGCAGTAAATCCTTTATTTCATTAGGTGCCTCAGCGAGAGGGAAAGGGCGAAGCACGTGGGAGCCGCTTCCTGCGCCAGCGTGCGGTGAACAAAGAAGCTGTCGGAGCGACGAGCAGATGGCCGTCCCTGCGCCCGGCCCGGCCACCCTGGGACAATGGGCCGGGGCTGTGGGGCGGCCGCAGCCCTGCGCCGATGGCACATGGGAGCCAGGTCCAAAGGTGTGCGGGCGCAGGGCGGCGGGATGGTGCCCAGCTGCTGCCATCCGCCCTCCTCTCCTCTCCTCCCCCTGCCAGCACCTGCGGGAAACTTTCCTGCGAGGCTGGGCGAGTGCTGCGGTGACCCTGCGGTGGCCCAGGACTTTGTATCCCTTAAAATAAACACACTTGAGGACACTCGGGCATCCGAGCCGACTGTGGGGCCGGCTGGGGCTGCTGTCGTGTGTCCCCAGTCACCCCGCCACGGGTGCCAGCGCTCGCTGCCCGGCCTCGCGCCTGCGCCAAGGCGGCTCCTGGCCCCACGAGCCCCGAAATTAAAAGGTCCCTACTGGAGCTCCCTGCTCAGCAGAGCTCCCTCCCCCTCCTTTCTCTTGCGCTGATCCACTTATTCGTCTGAGCGATGACCAGAGCTGACCTAATCCCCGGGGTGGTGTTTATGTGCCGGGTGCTCCGGGCCGGTGGCAGGCGTCACCCGCCCCACCACTGCTGGGTCCTGGCAAAAGCCCTTGGTCCCAGCTCTCTGTGCCAGGGAGTGCGGGGTGCCAGAGGGGCTCAGCAGCCAGCATTTATCCAGGGGCACCCTCCAAGCCACCTCCCCAAAATGAGCTCAGGTCTCTCTGTCCCAGTGTTTGCAATGGTGGGGCTGCAGTGGGTGGCTGCATCCCAAACCACGTCCACAGGTTCCTCCTGCATCTGGAGGGGCAGAATGTTGGGGGCACTGCCACGTCCTGCCCCCACAGCCCTCCTGGCTCAGGGCACTGATCTGGTGCTGAGCTCCCCAGGGTTTTGCTGTCCCTCAGCACGGGTGCAGGAGCAATGCTGGCTTGGCTGTGGCCCCAGAAGGAGCAGGCAGGTGGCCGGGGGCACAGAGGCCTCCCTGCCCAGGATGGCGGCTGTCCCTCCCCCAGCACTGTTCTCTGCGCCAGGGGAGATGGGGCTCCCAGAGGGAGGCTCCAGTCTCATCCAGTGATGCCTCTCGGAAGGATTAAGGAGAATTATTCCCTTGCAGGGAGGCACGAGCTGTAGGCCAGGCCCTGCCATCGGCCCGGGCACAGCCACAGCAACAGCGCTGGGCCAATCGGCGCCGTGGCCAGGAGGACAGTGGGGACCTCCTCCCTCAGCAGCCCCTGGCATGGCTGCCTGCACCAGCAGGGCTGAGGGCCCACCATGGCACAAAGTCCCTGCCAGGCAAGGGCGCCAAGAGAGGTGGGAGAAGAATGTGCAGATTCCCTGAGCATCCCCACCCTGTCCTGCACACCCCCAACCTGGGCACCCCCTGTCCTGGGCATCCCCAACCTCCTCTGGGCACTCCTGCAGGGATGAAAGCATCCTCAGCCTGCTATGAGCATTCCCAATCTATGCCAAACATCCCCAGCCTGTGTTAAGTACCCCCACTGCACCCTGGGCATCCTACTCTGCCTTTGCCCATCCACCTCCAGCCTCCTCACAGCCCCCAGCTCTGGCCTCCCATTCTGGTAGGGAGTGACAGTCCTGCACTGGCTGCTGATATCAGACAGGATCCTGGGGGTGACACCTGGACTGCCCCTATTCCTCCACGTCTCAGGTTTTCTTTTGTGTCACACAAAACACACACAGCAGCAGCTGCACGTCAGGTTTCCACTCGATGCTGCTGCATTTACGAACCCTGGGTTTGCTACAGGCAAAAGATATTGCAAACAAAGAGGAAGATGTCTCTAGGAACCTGCCAGGTGGGATAAGGAAATTAAATGGGAATCTAATATCAGTGACCAGCACCTACTGAAACAACAATTTAGTTTATACAAGGATGGATATATGTAAATAATAATGTTTTTAAACCGGTGAGCTACAGATATTTTCTTATTTCTGTATTTTTAGATGTTATGCTCTCCCAGAAGAGAAGCATAACCCACACACAAAGTGGTGGGTTCCTCTCAGCATTGTGAGCAGAGAAATGGCCACAAATTCAAATTGGTGAGTCTTGGGTCTGGGTGGGAATAGCCTCACCCAGCTTGAAAATACAGATGAGCTCAGGAGGGAGCTGCAATCTCCTTGCAGGGATGGATGGGACAGAGATGGGGATGGGGACAGGGATCTGGACACAGCTGCTCCCTGGGCAGCTTCACTGGGGTATCTCCAGCCCACAGTCATTTCTGAGAGGAGCTGGGGCACCCCACAGCAAAGTGGGACCTGGGGGAGACAGAGCAGGAGCACTCCCACTTTGGGTGCTGGGACCAGATTTAGGCTCCTGCTTTGCTTTGGCAGGTGTGTCAGGACTCTGAGCAGTGGTGGGGCTCTGTTGACCACAGTCCATTTTGGCCAAACCCACCAAGCTCTGGAGCTTGGAGAGGTTTTCCGCATCTCCCAGCAGTGCCAAAAGCACATGTCAGGAGCGGGGCTCCAGCAGCAGCAGGCGAGCAAGGCCAGGCTGAGCAGCCATGAATATATTCATTATCAACCAGCACGAGCCTGGTGAGCTCCCTGCTCACGGCTGGAGCTTGGCTGCACGAGGAGCCCCTCTAATGAGGATAATTGGGAGCCCCCCTGCTCCACCCCCGTGCCCTAATTGAAGCAGATGGAACTGCAAAAACAATGTCACTTCTAACCGGTTTGATCTTTCGGTTGGAAAACGGGACTATTTCGTTCTCCGGTTTAATCCCCTCGAGCTGGGGCTCCATGGGCTGCATGGAGGTGGAGCAGACCCTGGCACCGTGCAGGAAGAGATTGGTGAGGCTGGAGAGCCCAACAGAGGCAGCTGGCCCTGAGGTCCGTGGAGTGCTGCCCTCTTTGGCCCCTCTGCAGAGGCCAGACCACGACAAGACACGTGGTGAGGCTGGTGAGGTGTCTGTGGGGGAGCAGCCTTGTCCTCTGCTGCAGCCCCGGCACCTCCCCAGCATCAGCCCAGGAGAGCAAGAAGCAAAATGGCTTCTTGGGCCGCGGTGCTGGGGGAGGAGGGGATCAGTCACTTATTAAATGAATTAATCAGGGCTCAGCGTTTTCATTTTGAAGAGGCTGCTGGATTATCCTTGATTTCTGTGGCGCTGGATTTGAGGAGATCAGGAGGGGAAGGGGCGATTTCCAACACCTGCTCCCCGGGAGATTTTACGGCGGGGAAGTGGTTGGGTTTAACGTCTCTGCCGGCACAGGCCACCGCACCACTCTCCAGAGCAGAGTTAAAGATGAATGGGGCAAATTGTTCCTCCTCCTGTCACATCTCCAGAGCGGAGACAAAACCTCTTTTGACTCAGGAAACAATGAGCTTATGTAAGAGCCAGCGGCCCACGGAAACCTCGCCGCAGCCCCGCACCATGCAGCGGGCCAGGGTCCACCCGGCTCTGCCCACGTCCCACTGCCATGGGACCCCTGGCCGGCCTTGGGACAGCCTTCCCTTGGCTGCTGCCCACCTGCCTGGGCAGTTGTGGGTGTCACAGCCATGCCAGGTCCCATCGGTGACCCTTGCTGCCCCGTGGGCCATCATGGATCCACCAGCCATTGCCCTGCCTGCTATGGCTCCATGGGTGATGGCAGTGGTTCTGCCACACCTGAGTTCCTGTGGCTCGTGGGTGGGTCTGTCCCATTTCCAGCCTGCCGTGGCACCGGAAAAGGATGGAGCTGCACACCCAGCCTGGGAGTGGCTGTCAGGAGGGCACAGAGCATCCCACCGCCGCCTGCCTGGAACAACAGCCAGGAAGATGAAAAGTGCCATAAATTATTCACTCACAAAAGAGACGAGAAGGGGGAAGAAGGGGAGGAGGAAAGCCTGCGAGGAAGGGATACTTAATACAAATTAGAGAGACTGAGTGGGAATGGGGGCCCTGTGGGGGGGCCACTGCGGGGTGTTAAGAGCCACACTCATTAAGAGCAAGGGACCAGCGCTGCAGGGATCCTGCACCCATGACTGGGTGAGTGGCAGGAGAGGCCCTGGCCCTGCACCACTCATGCAGTCAGAGCACGGAGCCCATTTTTTCCAGGTCCTGCCCAGCATTTGCCTCCAAGATGCATAAGAAAGAAAAAAGCAACGTGGCTGAGGGCCGCAGTGCACTGGGGCTGGCCAGGTTCCAGTTAAGACGCTCTATTTCCTGTCTTCTTTCGCTAAGGCAAACCTTGTTATGTCCCAGACAAAGTGTCCACCCTCCACACTCCCTCCCTGGGTCCCTGCCTCGACCAGAGCCCTTGACGAGCCAGACATCTGGCACGGCCGGACACAATGCGCGTCTGCAGGGAGAGCTTGGCTGGACAAGGCAGCGCTGTGCGGCCGCCTCCCTGTCCCCTGCCATGAAAGGTGCCCCCCAGTGCCGTCTCCCCCCGCCTCCACTGCCCAGCCCCAGGGTGCAGCTCCCTCCAGCACTGGGATCTCACCGCGCCAGCCCCGTGCTGGACATTTTCCCATGCACCAAAGCCCGTCAGCTCCCGCTGCACAGAGCAGCCTTGTCACAAACACTCTCTGTCCCTCGGTTGTCCCTTCTCGTCTCAAATGCTGTCCCTTCCTTCCCACTGCTGCTCCTCCAGCCACCTTGCAGCTCAAGGAATGCTTGAGCCAGGAGCTGGCCCTTGCTCACACTGAGGAAGGAGGTGGCACAGACCAAGCCTCTCCTTGTGCCACTGCTGCTGGCAGCCACCCGGATCCTGCTGCGGGGAGGGGACATGCCGTGGCCCCATGCTGCCTGGGCACTGCCTCTCCCTATGCCAAACAAACGGGTTTGGTGGGTTTGGGCTGGATTCATGCCGAGCTAGTGGCTCCAACACAGACCTACCACCAGAGAGACCCTGCTGTGCACCCCCAATTCTTTAGGGACTATCCTTTAGCATGGTGGGGCTCACCCCACTGTCCCCACTCACCCCTCTGGTTGGGGTACTCGATTACCCAATTTAGGGAGGAAGGGAGGGGCACAGGTGATGCTGGCTGTCCATAGCCTGGTGATCCTCTCTGCTCCAGATTAAGGAAGAGACCCCCAAAACCCTGTTCTGTGCACCAGCAGGATGAACTGACTGACTTGGCAGTGTCATGAGAGAGCTGGAGCCAAGCTCAGTGCACCAGGCTGGGAAAGCCACCACAGCCTCACAGCGTCCCTGCTGCACTCCCCAGCCTGGCAACAGGGAAGGACAACTTTCAAAGGACACCGAAACAAGGGTGTTTATCACAGGCCAGGGCCTTTGCTCGGGAGGAGCAGATGTGCCCCTGGAAGAGGTGACGGGAATGGATTCACCAGCCCAGACCGCTCAGGCGAGGCAGGGACACGTTTGTTGACTCCTGCTGTGGAGCCAGCACGGCATGGGGACACCCTGGAGAAAGAGGAAATATATCCCTAATGAAAATGAGATAAGGTTGCGTCTAGTTGCAGTGAGGCCTGGCTGCTGGCCCTAGTCTTGTTTAGAGCTAAGGCTTTAGGGGGCCAAAATTCAACACTGGTACAAGAAGCCCTGGAAACAGTGAGTATTTAGCAGCCTGGGCTAAGTAAGTGTCTTGGGGCTCATAGGCCACCTCCTGCACTAGCCAGCCATCAGACAGCTGCCCATGGGTTGCTGGACTCCCCCTGTGGCTTACAAAGGGTGTTTGTATTCACCTGGAGCAGGGCTAGGCTGGCTGAGGGAAATCAATGTCACACCCAGTGCTGCAGCAGTGACCTTGTGAGGGCACAGTGAGGTGGGCACCACTGCCCCATGGTCGGGTGCCAGCTGTCAGAAGTGCAGCTGTGGAGTGGGACATCACTTGGGGATGGAGTGTGGCACTTGGCAAGAGGCTGCTCCTCCCCAGAAAGCTCTGCTAGGCTGGTGGTTCAGGGGAGCTGGTGATGTGCAGCACATCATGAGCATCTCATCAAGTGCCAGCAGCGTGACCCAGACCTGTGGGACATGTGCCATACCAGCAGAGAGACTGCTGTGCTGGGGACAGCTCTATGCAATCCCAAGGCAAGGTGTCCAGAGGAGTGACATGTCTTACAAGCCCCTGGGACAGATAATGCTTGCCCACATGTCCTTGAGGTCACTCTTTGTAGCCCTCCTGAGGAATGTCCCCAACACCCAGAAGCCTCCCCAGCCAGCTGCCTCAAGGGATGCCCCCAAGAAGCGTGTGCCTTCATAGTTAAGTAGGTTAAGAAAGTCCTTTCTCCAAGGTCTGGATTAGCCACTGCTGCTCCGGGCAGAACAGACTCAGCGGGGACGCTGCCAGTCAAGTGAGGACGGCACATGGGGATCTCAGCAGAAGGGGATCAGTCCAACATGGTGCCATGAAGCAACCCCATGTCCCCCACACAGAGTAAGCACACCACACACCCAGGAGTTTTCTTTGCTCTTCAAAAGAGGCCGAAGAGCAGCAAGCCCTGCCCATGGGCCGAGCACTGCTCCTGGGCAGTAGAGCAGGATGTAGAGACAGGGACAAGGCAAGGTGCATCCTGTTAGTGGGCAAGACAGAGGCTCTTCTATATGAGTTCAAGCACTTTGCCATGTCACATGCTGAGATTTGGAGTCTGACTCCTGCTTTACTTTCAATGGCACTGCACTGACCAGAAAGTTACAGCAGGCCCTGGGGTGGAATACACAGCACCCCTGTGGTGGAATAGACCCTGCTCAACCCCACACACCAGAGTGTTTGTAGTGCAGTGCTCGCCTCTGGAAGCAGACTGGCTCAGAAGATGGACAGAGCCCAGCTCAAACTGCCACAGCAACACAGTACCAGGGCCTGGGACCTGCATTCAGCTGGGACTGGGCATGGGATGCCTGCAGGAATGGAAGGCATCCTACTAGACAGCAGGATGGCGCAGCATTCAGGGTCTCTTTGCTCCCAGTGTGTGCTGGCTCCCACAGATGTGTCCCTCCAGGATGTCCGGCACAATAGCTCCGCTCCAGCAGCAGAGTTTGTGTTGATCTTGCTGTTGCTTTGGGCAGCCGGCGGCTTCCTGCGGGCACGTACGCTGTGAGCAACATCCGACTGGGAAGGGATGTTGCTGGGAGTTTCAGGTTTTCCGTGCTGGGGCCCGCAGGATGAGTAACAAAGGAAAATGGAAGGAGCGAGTGTGTGTTCAGTGTCGCTGCTCAGGGCTGGCCGGTGGCTCAAAGTCCCACCATGTGCCCTCTAACCCAGCAGGAATCCCAGCTCTCCTGACAGTGCCTGCTCTGTCCATGACCCACCCAACTCTTTAGGTGTATTTTGCTCTCCCTGCAGTTCCAGGGCTGACACCAGTTGTAGCATGGCTGTACTGGGCCAAGGCTTCTGGGCACCCAGGACAAAGAAGGTGTTGGTTTTTGTCCCAGCTGCTTTATAAGCCTCTCATGATTTAGCAGGTACCTGTTTATCAAAGTATGGGATGACAATTCCCTGCTCTCCCGCCTCTCTGGATTTCAAACAACTCTGCTCTATGCCACAGGAGAACACTCTTCACTCCCAGGCCTTGAAAAGACCTGGAGCTGGTGCTTTGGTCCTTTTAAACAAGACTTTTTTAACAAGCGTGTCAGACGATACTGCTCTCCTACTAGGCAACTCTTCATTAAAACTTTATACTTTAGCAAGCCTTTCACTGAAGACACACTCCAAGCATCACACCCGTCAAACAGCAGCAGGCAGGACCAATTTAGTAACTCAAAAGGTTTTCCTGAAGGCGGAGAGTATCCAGTCCTGAACAAGCTCCCAACTGAAGGACATGGTGCACAGCCAGATCCCTCTGCAGGGCCAGGATGCCCAGAGTTGAGCCCAGCCTGCCTGCAGGGGATGTGTGGGGCTCACTTTAGCATTGGCTGGAGCTCTGCAGGACTCCAGCAGGGCACAGGGAACAACTGAGCACAGGAGATGTGGAAAACTTCCACCTTGGGAGTACTTGTGCTGCCCCAGTGCAGGCACACTGCACCAGCAGCTTGGCCAACTGGTCTCCAAGGAAGCTCCACAGCTTATGTGGGCTGGTTCCTCACACTTCTTGTACAGTCTTAGCAAGCTCATGTGAACCCGGAAAACACATTTGTTTCCAAAAAAAAAAAAAAAAAAAGAGCTTTCATAGGTCAAGAGAAGAGGAAACTGAAGAGTGGTCAAGACTTTGATTGTGCACGTTCCCTTCCCCACAGCAGTAATCTGCTTTTCCTCTCACAACATGCTCCTCTCCTCCATCCTCCTCCTCTGCTCCATGTTCCTCTCCTAACCCACCGCTCTCCTGGGTTACTCCATTGTCCTTGTTTTCTTCTGTGTGCTCCATTCCTGGGTGGGAGCATTGGTTTGGCAGAGGGACTGACACGAGGCAGCATTAGTCTGTATTTAGAGCTCTGATACAGATCATGAAAATTCACCACAGGCACAAAACCTCAGTCCACAAAATTCTTCTGAAGTGTGACAGCCTGGTGAAAATCACAATTCCCGTTTGTCTTTTTTTTTTTTTTTTGTATGGGTCTCATTTGTCACCCTGGGCTTTGCTGGCTTATTTTTTTGACACCATCACTTCTGATCCACCAAAGTCTACCCAGTTCAGCTGATGCTGACACCAGGGACACTTAAATTCCTATGGGACTACTTCTGCTTTATTTCTCATCACTGAACCTTACAAAAGAAATTAAAGGAGCCAAGAAGAGCCCCAAAGAGGACACTTGTTTCTGAAGGAAAACCACAGGGCATGAAAAATTGGAAGAAATTCCTAAGAGGGCACAGAGAGAGAGAGGATTTAGATTTAGTGAGAACATCTTGATTTGCCTAAATACGTGAGCCCCTTATTAAATTACTGTCCTGTTGAATAACAGTGTTCAGCAAAGGGATCAAAACTGTGTCATTCCAGATTGTAAATGAGACTTGGGAATTCAGTGGTGAGGGCTAAGTCACAAGCCTGAAATGTCCCAACGGGAGAATGGCAAAGTTCAGGGGGTACAGAGAGACCCAGTCAGGCCGCAGGGATGAGAGGCTGGGCTTGTTGGGGTGGAGGCTGCAGCCTAGTCCTGAAGAGCCAAAAGCTTCTATGGGAGCAACTGTGTCACCACCAAAACACTCTTCCTCCTGCCAAGGCACAGCCCCCTGGGGCCCTGGGCAAGCAGAAGTGCCCGTGCCCATCCCATCACCAGGATTGCAGTGCCATGCACTCAGGTTTCACATCCTCACCAAGGCTGCCTGGCTCTGGGGCTGGGGCTGGCTAGGGAAAACCAGCAGTTTTCCCAAAACTGCAAATTTGGAATGGAAACTGAAATGCCACAACTCACTGGACTCAAGAGAGCAGTGGCCTTGTTGTCCCTGGGACTGAAGAGAGTCATGTCCCTGTTGCCCCTTCTGTCTCTACCATCTCTGCCACTGGCCACACCACCAGCTAAAAGCCACCCCAGAGAGACCTGCCAGCACAAAAGCCTTTTCTTTTCTTAGGAGTGGTTTTTCAGTCCCCTTTCTTAAAACAGGACTGACCCAGTCTCAGTTGTTCCTCAAATTCCTCTGCTCCTCCCTGCACTCCCAGCAGCAGCCAGGCTGGGACAATGAGGGATTCAACCTCTCGAGCAAAAGCCAGTAACAGTCCAACCACCAAATCCTCCCAAGCATCACGGCGATGAACTCTGACCTGAACTCGTCCTTCTACCACTCATTTACTTGCTCTTTTATTTTAAGCTTGCATGTTTCACAGACGCAACACACCACCTCTCTTCACAAAACTCTTCCTCCCACCCAGCCCATGTGTGCTGCTTTCAGCCCTTCCAACCGCCTGCCCCGAGGGAGGAGACACCCACGTTCACCCCGCACAACATCGCTGTGGCTGCTGCAGATTATTCACAATTTCTTGCCTGGGGGATACAAGACCAGCCAAAGGTGCAGCTTTCCAAACACATAAACCTGTGACTGTGCTGCAAAACCTTGGCATTCTCCCCAGTGTTCAGAACTAACAGTGCTCTGCTCATCACCTGGGAAGAGGACTTGGGGAACTAAGTCCTTCCCTTAGAAGGGGATTTAGTGACCTGTTTCTGGAGGAGCTGGGAGACAGCTCCAGGCAGAAAGAAGGACCACCCACTCCGAGCTGGACAGGGCCCTGGCTGAGCAGGAACCCAGAGGCTAAATTGGAAGGACTGGAAGCCAGCTCTGAGCTGATATGAAATCCATCCCACAGGTGGGACACCTGATCAGAAAGGACTGGTTAATGTTTAATAAGTGACAAAAACATCCTGTGGCAGAGGCTTGGGGCTCTTCCTGCCTGCCGGGGTACTCACCGTCCTCATGGCCGTGCAGGTTCTGCGGGCTGCGCATGCTCTCGTCCTGGCTGGGGCTCAGGCTGGAGTTCAGGTGCTGGTCAGCTGAGATCCATGTGGAGTCGTTCATATCAAAGTCCTCGCTGCTCACCGACGTCTCATCCTGGAGGCAAGCAAGAAAGGGTTAACTCATGGAGCTATTTCCTTTCCTCCTTTCTCTGGCTTTAACATCTCCTCACCACACTCCTTCCTAAAAACAATTGGGTAGGCAGCTCCTGTTCCCCGCCCTGAGAAGCCGTGCTGGCCCCTTGGGCTTCCCAAGGCCACAGCAAGCAGCCCTTCCCTGTGCAGGGCGAGGTGGCTGCCCCAGCGGGGACCAGGGCTCTGCTTCCTGCCTGAAGACTTGCCTGAGCAATGGCACTGTCTCTAATTGAGGACAATTAGAAAGAGCTCACATCCTGTAGGAGCGGATGGCTGAGCCCTGGAGTTTACCCTTTAATCTCCATCCACCCCAGAGTGCTCCTGGCGAGGCAGCAGCACGGGGGAGCTGAGGACAGGCGAGAAATGGCTCCATAAAACAACTCGGACTTTTCTGAGATCAAATCATCTGCTACACGAGGAATCACCACAGGACTGGCAGCAGCAGGAACAGCTTCTGGGGCATACCTGGACACAGGTATGTATCCCCAAAGATCTGCACTGCCTGATGCTGCAGAGGAGGCTCCTCCAGACCTCTCCAGAGGGATATTGCCTCTGTACCCTGATCAAAATGACAGCACACCTTGGGAAGGGGCTGGGGGAGTGAGGTCCCCAGTAAGGAGGACACCCCAGCTCAGGCCAGGGACCCCATCCAGCTGCCTGCTCCCTGACGATGGCATAGATGACATTCCTCTCTCCCACTTCTGCAGCTCAAAGGACATTTTCTCTCTCTCTCTCTCCCTTCTCACTAACCTTTACAGTACTTCGAGACACAGCCCTTGGATCACTTCCAGCGCCGGAAAGGTCAGCCACAGGATTTCAAAACCATCATCATAAAGGCAGCACTGAGATCCTGAATGAGAGGAGGGGCTGCAGGACCTCCCCGGGCTGAACTCTCCCAAAGCAAAGCTTGGGAGGAAGCAGATCCGTGTTCCCGTATGGACACGGTCCTGCTGGTGATCCCTTTATCTGCCTTCCTCTCCCTGCTCCCCTCCCAAAGCCAGGGGCACAGACAGCCCTGGGGTGCAAGGGAACACCGAAAATGTTTCCAGAACCGCTTTCAACTCTGCTTTCCTTTGACTGAAACATTTCAAAGGCTTGTAAACCTCTCCGCTCTTATTTTTTTTACCCTCCCCCTGGTCCTGAGATAAAATACAATCCCCGCTCCCTTTCCGTGTAAGCAGTAATTGGCAGCACCCCTCCAATCTACGCCTGCTCCTCATAAAAATGGCCCTGTCTGGCTGCCGCTGGCTGATAGTTTTTATTGTGAACAAACAAATGTCTTTAAAGACAGGTTTGTGCTTTTCCTCCCAGCTCTTCGTCCCTGCAGACACATCTGCTGGCTCAGGGCTCATGCCGCCCCCAGCCCACTCCCTCCATGCGCCTCCCGGGGAGTTTCCTGGAATTTACGGCTTGTGAAACACTGCACGCACCAAGGGACGGACTGACGGACAGAAGGACAGGGCTCAGCAGCCCCCCCATGCTTGCCCCCCACAGGGACACTCTGACCCCAGACCCACCAGGTGTCCCTGAGCAGCCCCCCTGTGCCCAGGTGGAGCTGAGCAGGAGGACAGAAGGTAGGGACAGGCACATTGTCTCTGGCTCAGCACAGCTGCACTGCTACACCAGCCACATGGAAATCCTGCCTCTCCAGAAACTCCATCTTGTACGTACAGGAACAGAACTGCAAAGGTCTCCCTGTTGCAAACTATAAATAGTCTCTTTATTGTAAGCATTTGCAGGGAGGCAGCCACCCTAATATCTGGCCTTCTTCACATGGCTTACTCAAGATTACTGTCAAGCTTAAGAGACAAATGCAAATGCCAAGGTCCTTGCTGCCCACAGTCTCTCACCTGTCCGGTGAGGAGGAGGAGCCCAGGGAGCAACCCACGATGTTTTCAGGTTGTTCAGGCTCAGCTGCAGAGGACATCCAGCCTCAGCACCCAAAACACAACCCAGGAGGCATCATGTTCTCCATGCACTCAGGCACGGGGGAGAAGCAGTGACACAAAGGATGCCTCACATGTAAAGGGCTTTATAAATGTGTACAGTTCTCTTGAGGTGCAATAACATTTGCCTATTATTAGAAATACTCTGGCTATCAAACCAGAAACTGATAAGCTATAAATGACTCAAGTTAAACAAGGCTGTCACATTCACCAGTCCAGAAAGTCACCCCCTGCTTTCCAGCCGGAGCTTTCTGCTTTCCAGCACTAATACCCTTGGCCAAAATGCCAACAGGGTGAACTTCCCGGCATCTCACAGATCCCACTGCACAGCCCACCCCAACAGAATGCCAAGCCAAATGTGCAGGTGGCAGCAGGAGAACCCTTCCTGGCAGTGGGAACTGTGGAGAGAGCATCCACTGCCTGCTGGGTCTGGGCAGTCACTTGGCTCTGCCCACACCACAGTGCCCCAGGAACTCCTCACACCTTTGTGCCTCTTTACTAAAGAAAGAGAAAAGTCCCAGTCTCAAGTGTGGCTCTGGCCATCCCCATCACTCCAGCTCTGGCATGCTGCACTAGCCCTTGGCTGCATTCCTCACTGCTTGTAGGGACACCAGAGGTCACCAGCAAACTCCTGCCTCAGGACACCCCTTGGAGACCGAAGGCTGAACATTGTAACCTCCAAGTGCTGCCCATGAACTGCTGGCACTGCCTCCTCATACCAGGGACAATCCCAGGGACAGGAGGCCCCAGCAGCAGCGTCCAGAGCTCTGGCTGCCCAGCCACAGCCCAGGAGCAGAGGGACAGCAGCACAGCACAAATCCAGCCTCAAAGCACAGGACACCAGAGCAGGATCAAAAGTTCTGGCTGGGTGGGAGCTCTGAATCTCCCTGGAAGCCAGTAACCTGGCTGAAGGCTGAGCCTTGCAGTGGGCTCCCCATCCAGCCAAACAAGGAAGCGTTTCTCAACAGCAGCAACAGCCACGACTCGGAGCAATACGGTAAATCTAATCTACCCTTCCACCCTCTTTTGGCTTGCAAGTCAGGCAGCTCATTCTTTTTCCTCTCTGGGTTCTCAGGAGAATTCCCTCTGCTAATTTCTTCTTTCCTGTAAACAAACTTCAAATGAAACTTTCATTAGAAAACAGAATGCAATCCATTACCAGTGCCTGTCTCAGGACCTGCTGCCTTTTCCCCAGTTCCACACCACTCGTGGCACAGATGGAAGTGCCAGTGGCGCCCCAAGCAGCCAGCCCAGAGCCAAACCCTGAACCCCAGCACTGCTGCTGCCGCCCTCCTCCTTCCTGCCTTTCCCAGCTCTCCGGAGAGATCTCCTCACCCCGCAGTAAAGTCCCATCGCTTTGTTTCCAATGTTCAAGGGACTGAGCGATCAAGGGTCAGGCAGCAGAGCTCCTCTCTGCAAGGGGAAGTCGGATCCTGCTGCTGCACTCACAGGGCACACCCAAACATCGGAGCAGGGCTCCCGGCACCGCTCAGGGTTTGGAAAACAAAATCCTTGCTTCTCTCCTTATCTACAGTCCAACATTCGCGGCTGCTCTACAGACATTCACAGCCAATATTTTCTACCCAGCAGAGGCAGACACACTCACATGTGCAGGGCTCACACTCCACATTTCTGTCCCACTTTCCATTCACGATCTTCAAGCACTGAGCCTGGAAGCGTCCGCTGAGCTTCCCAACTTCGCTGTGAGTTAGAAAAACTACTCCTCGTATTCTAAAGCTGGAAACCCCAGGTACTGACAGCCACCCTGGCTGGTCCAAGAACACAGCCAGTCACTGGCAGATCCAGGAACCTAATCAAGCCCTCCGGACTGCAAGGCTGTAATTACTAGACAATGTTTCTTCACCGAAGCTCTTCCTCCGGGAGAGCAACCTCCCACAGCACGGGCTGGAGCAGGGCAGGGGGGGAAGCTACTCTTATAACCTCGTAAATATATGCAAGACTATCAGTAACCTGCTTATTTTACAGCCGGGCTCAGTTTCAAGGGAACTGCCTTGCAATCTCTCTCCAGTCATTTACATGCTGTGCCTCACGTTTAATATTCCAAGCTCCGAGTCTCAGGACGGTTTATTTTCTCTCTTTAAGTCCTTTTATTTTAAAACATGTCCTTTCACGCCACAGCCTACTATCCCGATGGGATTTCCTTCCGCGGAGCAGGAACCGAGGCTGTGTGCCGTGCGAGCTCCCCAGCACACAGCCACGCTCAGCTTCCCACCACGACCGGCCGTGTTTTTAGAATCAACAAAAGGCAACGCGTGACTGGCAGCCCCCAGAGCCGCTCCACCGCCACGCCGGCACCGTGCACGACCTGCCCGGCACGGGCAGCCCCCGGACCTGCCAAACCTGGCCAGGGAGGGGAGGGCAGAGCTCCTCCCGCCCTGACCCCCGGCAGCGGCGCGCAGGGACGAGCTCTCAGGAAGGCAGCCTCATCTCCGTCTCAGCCACTGTTTAAACCCAGCCCTCTGAGCATGCCAAGAAGGTATTGAACCAGATTTGACCCTAACTTAACCAGTTCAGCGCAGAGAAAGGCTTACTAATGGAAGATAAAACACTCCGGGTCAAAGATTGGTGCTGCACCACAAATACTGTGGTGGTCATCGCCTGAAAGCCCCGAGGAGGCTCAGAGCACACGGGTGTACACAGGCAGTGGCGGCGGTGAGCTGTGACTGCGCTGCCTACTCGTGTGTACAATTCCCACACCAAAGAGAACATCCCCGGCGCTCTTTGTCAGGTCACTTACGTCCTTATTTACCGCGATTTCTGCTTATTTCCACGGGACCCGGCAAAACCCCGAGTAATTTCTTAGTTCCCGAAAATGGGCAAAACAGTTCATTTCAACGGCAAACGGCAAATGGAAGAGGAAGGGAAGCTCATCCCTTTCTCCCCCTCCCCCTTCTCTAGGAGCTCTTCTTCTGGGAACCCCCCGAGCATTCCCCGAGGCTGGCAGAGCTGCCGGGGCGGGGGGCGGCCCCCAGCCCCTTCCCGGCGCCGCTGCCCCGTCCCTGCTGTTCAGCGGGGAGGTGCTGAACGCGGGCCCGGGGGGACCGGCCTGCACCACTCCCACACCGCCCCCGAGCCCCGCACCTGCCTCCCCCGCACCTGAACTTGCTCACAAGGCGTTTGCTTTTCCATGCGAGGTGGGGACGGTGCCCGATACCGCGCGGTGTGAAAGGGCACTTTGCTCTTCCCCCGGCACCGGGAAGCGCCCGTCGGGGGAGGGGGGACGGCCCCGGTTCTGGAGGCGGTGGCCAAGAGGAGCAGCGCTGGGGCTGAGCGGCCGGGGGGTCCCCGTGTCCCCACCCTCCCCGATGGCCACGGGACTCCGGTGGGACGCGGTTCCCCGGCTGTGTCCCCGCGGCAGCGGGTGCGAGGCGCCGGGCGAGAGTCCCCGTGCTGCCCCCGCCCGCAGGTAAATAGATACACCCGCGACAGAGCCCTGCCCGCGCTGTGCGGGGCTCAGCGTGCGGCCAGGATTGACACGTAAGTAGGGCTTTACCTCCAGGGAGGCGGCTATTTCCAGCACAATCCCCGCCCGGGGCCGGGGCCGGCGGTGATGGCAGCGCGGGGCCGGTGCCCGGGGATGGCCGGGGAAGGGAACGGAGCGCTCCCGCCGCCGCCGCCTCCTCCCACTTTCTTCGGCGCTTTTGTGCTCTTCCGGGCGCGGGGGAGCCGCGCCGGGCGCGGGGAAGGACGCGCCGCCCTCCCCCCCCCGCCGCCGGGCAGCCGGGCGGGCGACCCGCAACTTCCCGGGGCCGCGGGGCGGCCGCTCCCCCCGGAGTTGGGGCCGGGCCCCGCGGCCACCGCCCCCCCCGCCCCGCCCCGCCCCGCCCCGCCCGCCGGTGCCCCCCCCTCCCTTCTCCTCCTCCTCCTCCTCCTCCCCGGCCCCGCAGCGCCGCGGCCGCGTGGAGCCCCCGCGCATCCCCCCCCGCCCGCCGCCCCGGGGCCGGTACCGGAGCCCCCCGCGGGCCGGCGCTTACCTGGAGCGGAGCCCGGGGCCTGCCGGCCTGCGCCAGCCCGGCGGCGCGGCGGGGAGCGCGGGGCGGAGGGACGGAGGGACGGAGGGAGGGGGCCCGGGCTGGCGGCGCTCCGGAGAGGCTGACAGCCAGCTGCTGCCCGGGGAGAGGGGCCGGCGCTGCGGAGCGCGTCACTCCCGGCTCCCGGGGGGGGGCCGAGGAGGCGGAGGGGGGCGAGCGGGGCCCGGCCGCGGGCGGAGGGGGCGGGGGCGGCGGGGGAAGGGGAGCGGGGCCGCGGGGGGCGGGCGCACCGGGCCGGGCGCGGCGGGGGGCGCGGAGCCGCGCCTGGAAGAGCACATTGTGGAGAGCCGGGAGGGCCCTTCCCCGGGAGGAGACAATGTCCAGGGCCGGGCGCCTGCTGGAGAGCGCGAGAATGCGCGGCCGGGGCACGGTACGGATGGGCCGGGAGGGCCGCCACCCGCCCGGGCATCCTCCGCCCCGCTCCGCCCCGCACCGCCCGGGGGGCTGCAGCCCATCCGAGGACCCTCCGCCCGGCACAGCACCGGGGGCTGCTGCCCGGGGACCCTCTGCCCGCCCCGCTCCGTCCCTGGGTCCGCCCGTCCGCGGGGGCAAGAGCGGAGCCCCCGCACCAGCCCCGGGCGCGGCGGGTCCCGCAGCCCCTTCCCCGCGCGGTGGGTGCCGCGGTGCCGAATCCTTTTGTTCCCGATGATTCTCCCTCGCTCCGCGGGAGCAGAGGGACCCCGCGCTGCCGGCAGCACCATCACCCACCGCCGCAGCCCCTGAACGCCGGAGCGGGGCTCTTGGGAAAGCAGCGGCTTGTCCAGCACGGCTCTGGGCAGGGCACGGGCTACCACATCCGCGGGAGGACGGGGCTGCTGCTCCCCAGCTCGGGCAGGGCAGCGCTGGGGGTCCCGGCATCCCCCGGGCTGGGCTCTGAGGGCAGTGGGTCAGTGACCTCTGACTTAGTTTGGGATCACCATGATGGGATGGTGATCCCCACCACAGCCAGGAGTGCCAGCATTGCAGCATCCCCCTCCCCAGCCCGCCTCATGTTTCACTATTTAGTGGTTACAAAGAAAATGGTTTGTGAAATAAACCGAGTGTAGCAGTTCAGTGTGGAGCCTGCAATAGGCTGATACCAGAAATGGTGCCAGAGCCAGGATGGGAACTGCCAGGTTTGGGTTTATGGCTTGTTAGTGCAGATGTCCAATTATGATGTTATCTGTTCCAGCGTTAACCTCCTCACTGCCAGGGAAGCAGCAAGGGAAGAGGGTGGCTCAGGAAGATCTGAGGCCAGAGGTGAGAATGGGCATCACTCAGTACTACATTTCCATCTCCTCTAGATCATGGAGCCAGAGCCTGAAAGGCAAGAGCAGGAGCCCTGGGGGCCTTCTGCAGGAAGCGGATGGCTGGGAGGGCAGCGGGCTGTGAGCCCCCGGCCACAGGGCTTCTCTGCACTCCCTTCCAGCTCCATGGCTGCTGCTCCTCCCTGAAGCTAAAATAAAATCCTGACCATTTAAGGTGAACAGGAGCCTTGCCGAGAACCTCAGCGGAATGGGCTTTAACCCCTTCCCAATGCTGGGCTTTGTTTACTCCTTGCACTTCCTTTGGCTCCAAGCTAGACCGGCTTAGAGCCATTTGGGAGAGCACATCCCCTGGGACTGAAGTGCCTGCCCCTCCATTTGGTGAGCTTGCAGAGGACACAAACTGGCCAGGATGCGAGTTTGAAGCACAGTCACTAGTCCATGCTGCCTCACCATGTGGACACTCTTATTTTATACTAAGTGCCTTTGTGTGGGTTAGCTTAATCCACTTTGGAAATGGATTAACCTAAATTTCACATCGGCAAACTTAGTGCGGAACAGCCGGGTCCACACAGGGAGTGAGGGAGGAAGAGCCATTCAGCAAGAGCTGCTGGGCAGGAGCTGTTCCCCGTGCAGGAGAGGGGTCCTGACCCCAAGGGGGGTCACCGCTGTTACAAGTGGGGTCATGAGCCCGACAGAAATGCAATTGTTTGTGCCAGCACAGGGGTCATGGGGCTGGCAGAAGTGGGGCTCACCAGCGGAAGAGGGGCTGCCTCCAGAAACAGCCAGGGGAGCTCTGGGAAACAGCCCACCAAGCGCCTTTTTAGTGGGTATTTTTCGGATTCAAATTGTCTAGGGGGATATAACTGGCAATTAGGTATAGAATTGGTAATAATAATTTATCGAGTTGTCAGGAACAGGGGTAAGTGCCTTACGAGATTACACATTAAAAAAACGCACACCATAACAAACCAGTGCTGCTGTTACTATATCATATATATAATATACATCAAATATATTATTTATAAGTCACTTCCTTCCCTCTCTCTACACAATGTGTTCATTACCTCTGGTGTAATGCCAGCCCCCTCACATGGACACAGATCTGCCCATGCAGAGAGCCTGGGGCTCCCTGTCTGACTGTGTTGGTCCAGCAGGGTCCTGCTGGATGCCACCAGAGCCGAGCTGTAGGTCCTGGGAAGAGCCATGTCCCAGCTGTGACAGCACCCACACCACAGAGCCTGCCCGAGCACCAGGCAGTGATGCTTCCAAGGGCATCACTAACGATGACCTGACCTCATCTGTTGTCATTTCCTAAGGCAAGGCTCCACAAGAATACCAGGACTGCTGTCAAACCCAGGAATACACGACATTTAAGGCGCTGCAGGAGCTTAATTGAATGGTTGTGGTGCTGCGGATGGATTGTGGGCACAGGGATCTAGTGGTGGGAGCAGGGACTGCAGGCTCTGGCCATCACGCCAGAGGAGTCACTGACTCATGGACGACCTTGTGCGAGTCACTTGATGTTCTTGTGCCTCTGAAAAGTAGGTTAAATAACAAACGGGACCTCCTGCATTGGGTCCTCCGTGACCATCAAACCCTGGTGAGGAATAAGCAATGAAATGCGATTCTCTTGGGGGCGAGGCCAGGAAGGAAACGGGCAGGAGGGACTGAAGGAAGGTACAGCATGAGGGGCAAACACAGCTTTTATCCACACTGTACCTTATCTGCATCCAGAGCAGAGTCAGGAAAAAAAAAAGGAGGGTAAAGATTTGGGAAACTTCATTATGGACTGTATTCCCACTTCATCCTGATCACTCCTTCCTTAGAAGTAGCAGTAGTTAGCACCTGGCATGGGCATGAATAAAAGGTTGTTTTGTTTTTTTCCCAGGAGCCAAGACCGAGAGAAGGAAAGGAAATACAGCTCCATACTTCACAGGGTACACCAGTCATTGCCCAACACAGGAGCAGAAAAGGAGTTGTTTCTGTGGATAGAATTTTCTTGTTCTGGAGTACAGGGAATGGGTGTTTGAAGGGACAGGTCCCTGACAGTCAAATATCCCCTAATATTGCTTTCCACTGCCCAAATCCACAGACCCAGTAGTGATGTCTGCACTGCTCTAAACAGTGAGGGCAACCCTCACAGCTTATCTCTTTGCCCCCCAAATCAGAATTGACTAACCATAAACAGAGCCCCCACTAAACCCATTTTTGGCCATTCTCAAGCATCCCACAACGATTCAGAACCCATCCCTGTGAGTAAAACTGACTCCTCAGCTCCTTCTGTGCACACACAACTCCTGGTGTGAGTCTGAGGGCTGTGTGCAAGCAGACAAGGTGCAAACCTGCCCTCACAGGTTGAACAGCAGCGGAAACAAAAGCAAGCACACAATTCAAGGTTAAAAAGCTGAACCACACAGCTTCATCTTCTGTAATAACGGAAATCATTAATAACAGTTTGTGCTCTCAAAGTAGTTGCCATCCAAGCTCTTGAAGAGCTTTATTAGTGAGCAAGACCTCAGAAGTCTCTCTAAGGTATTATCCCCTTTTTAAAGGGAGAAGGCAATTAAGAAACAGCCATTTGTGTGACTTGATCAAAGTCAGTGTACAGCACGTCAGCACCTGAGCTTTGAGATGATGCAGAACAGCCCACCATGCACAGTTTTCCACAGGAACAGGACAGATCCAACTGGATCCATGAGACTACTCCATGGATGTTGCAATAGTGTTTTTTCATCACTCCAAGGCTGACATCTTTACTTTTTTCCCCTGGAAATATTTCCCAGCCCCACTTTACAGGCTCTGAACCAAAACCTTGTTTCCAGTTCTTGTGGGAACAACTGCCTTTGATGCTGGTTAATACACAAGGGAATGAGCAGCAGCTCTCCTTACCAAACAGGGAATGTACTGGGAAGAAATGAGCAATTAAAGAGAGGTAGTGTGTCTTCTGGTCCTGCTTATTCAGTGTTCCCAGACACAAGCTCATGCAGCTTGGCTTTAACAGCCTCTGATACCAGACAACAGGCATCAGGATAGGTGTGTGTGGTGGAGAGTGATCAGTCCCAATTTCCCATGGATGGATCTGCCCGATAACCACAGCTCCACCAAGAGCCAGAGAAACTTCTAAACATCCTCCGGCCCTTCTCCAAGACCTTATCTGAGCTGCACAGCACCACAGGGCAGTGATGAAAGAGTGGGGAAGGGACCACTGGTGCGTGAGAACAGACTGGAGCTGTCACATGCCACAACTAAATACACCTGAGTAGTTCAGGAGGGTGAATTGTCCCCAGCACCACTAGAAACAGGCGATGCCACCTCCTTTCTTATAGAAAACAGCACGATTAGCCCCAAAACAGCAAAGAGTCAGAGCCTTGGCATCACTTCTCACTGGAAGACAAGAGCTGCAGTGGCAGGACCGAGCCCGGCCGGCCCAGTCGGTCTGACACTGTTTGCTCGCAGCTCACGTCACTCTGAACAAACACAGGGCTCACCTGGAGCACTGGGAAAGGTACTGACAGATCCACACAGCGGGAAATAAAACCTCCCGAGTTTTTACTCGCCGGGCACGCCAGAGTTAATTCCCAGTAACAAAAATGAGTCGCCCTTCACTGAAAGCGACCCATTCACACCAGGGTGAAGCCAGGCTAAATGCATCGGTCATCTGACCTCCCGCATCCCATGAGCCGTTAGGCCAAGGATGAAAGTTTTGCTAAAGCATCTTTGCCACTAAAGAACACTGGTGTGACAGCTGGACCCGGCTTTGTCTGGGCTAACTCTGTCCTTCAGAGCAGATCCCAAGTTTCCCAGGCAAAGGCGGCTCCCGGCGGCAGAGGCTCCGTCCCCACTAGAGGGCTGTGCAGCCGAGCCCGCCGAGCAGCGAGGAAATCTGTTCCTAACTCGGTGTTTCCCTGTGCCTGCGGCCGGTGGTCCCTTCTGTGTCTAAAGGATGTGTTTAGGGAACTCCTCTAGTGCTCAAAAACTACTTAAAAATTAGCAGCAGGAAACAAAGATCTCCCCGAACCAAGACAATAGTCTCTTGAATGAGAGCTATCTTAGAGCTCAAGTTAAGTTGATCAAGAGGTATTTATTGCCTGAGATGTTTAACAGCCTCTTTAATGGACTGGGAAGTACCTTATCATCCTCATGTGATGCAAACGCATCATCCCACTTCCTTTCAAGTACTGCCTGCTTCTGCCTTCCTCACCTCTGTGAGCACAGTGTTTCTTCAGGATGCTTTCATGAAACACCCAGCTAAATCCGTGTCCCAGGGCTCGCCCAGCAGCTGCCAGCTCTGCCAAATTTGTTCCTGGTCTCTGGACCATGTGGAATGAGGTGTCTGCAATTCTCACTACTGAACTTAGAGACTGAAAATAAAAACCCCACTGAACTTACAGACTGAAAATAAAAACCCCACGTGCTCTCCTCTGCGGCTGCAGGCTCCCCTCCCTGCCTTCTGCACCCCCAGGACTGGCTGGAGATGGCTCCAAAGCAGAAGGAAGTGAGTGAGCTGCCAGGGGAAGATGCATCTTAACTGCTCTCAGAGCCTCTGAGACACTGAACTGGGCAAGCACAATAATGTGTAGACCATGCAAAAAGGAGGAGGAATTCACATTGCCAACCAGCCTCTGCTCATGAGGCTCTGTGAGCTCTCAAATCCTGCAGAGGTTGATCCTCACCAGCACCAGACAAGACCAACTCCCTGTACATCGGTGGGATTTAAGCCCCTGCAACTCCCTTCCAGGATTATCCAGCTGTCTGAGCTAAAACATTGCTTGAAATAGTGCTCTGAAAACCACCTCACATCCACGCACCATCACACACTCCAGGCTTACAGGGAAATTACTGGATGGATGGGATGTGTGATGGTGCAGGACAAGGCTCTGTCCCTCTCAAACACTTAAGAGTCAGTGCAGCAAAGCCATAGCAACAAGAAAAACACTCTTCTTATTTCCCATCCAAGAGCAGGTCCTGCCATCCAGTGATTGCATGACCTTCTGCCAGCAGCCACTGAAGCAATCTTTGAAAACGTTTCTGTATCATTTAAACCTGGTTACTCGGCCCTGGACTGTTTCTGCCAAGGTAGCAGCAACAACTCCAGAGCAGAGAGAGAGAGAAAGCCTGGCATTTCAGTGCTGGGATTTGTCCTCTTAAAATCTTTCTATTCCTCCTGTCACCAGTGGAAACCTTGCCCAACAGCAGCATAAAAAATAAATCCAAGGCTGAGGTTGAGTAACACAGAAAAGATTGTCTGAAAAATGACTGCAATAGAATAACCAATCATTTAAAAATGCTAATATTTAGCATTTGAAAATGAGGTGGAAGGATCATTATAGATAAATATCAAATATCTTCTATTCGTTCCTTTTTTCTTCTAGATTGAGAAGGTCAGCAGTTCAGAGATGCTTTAATGCCTTGGTAGATACCACAAAATGGGGTTAATTCAGCACTCTGGAAAGGGTAAGGGGCCTGATTTTTCACATATGTGAGAACTGGTAAAAAAATGGGGATAAAGGAAGATTTCCACCCCAGAAGAACATGCATGTCCTACTGAACCCAGTATAAGCAACACGGGTCTCTGCTGTTTTCCACTGTCCCAGAACAGATGTTCCGACTCCAAAAAATATATAGAAATAGATTCTATGGGAACTTTTCACTTGTGAGCAACCACGTAAAGAGCTTGTCTTCTGACAGTTTTTTGTCTCTAAGCAGGGATAAAATGCTTTCTTTAAGGTTCTTCTGGCTGTGCTTCCATCTGGAGACACTGGTGCCCTAATACTGATGTGCTTAGCAGCACTAATAGATTACACTTACATGCACTTTTTCTTTTCCCTGAATAATGAAGTTAAAAGGCCACTTTGGCATAAATTCACTCATTGTTACCCCAAGTGAAGCGAGTTTCTCCTGGTGCTGCTGCATACAAATAATTGCTTTTGGCCAAAGCCAAAGGGAAGCACGACTCCATTGCTTAATTTATTTCTATTAACACCATCAAATGTTAGTAAGAGGAAGGCAGCAAAGTGGCACAATGGCAGCGCTCAGCGAGAGCAGCCTGGATATGCTGGTAGATAAAACCCTTGCAGGGAATATCTGCCTAGTGCATATTTTAAAAGCAAGTTGCACTTTCTGCCTGTTTTGCATTTGCATAAAAATCAGAATTATTTCTGCTGTCTTTAGAGAGCTCTTTCAGTTGGCAAACACCTGGAATTCCAAAAGCTGCAACACCTGAACTGTGCAACCCTAGCCCTGGGGAAGGTATGGCAGCAGCCTGTGTCACAGGTCACACAGCCCATGTCACACAGCCTGTGTTCCACAGACCACGCTCCACACACCCTGCCAGGCTCCTCCAGGAAAAAAGCATGGCACTGTTTTCTTTTCAGTGCAAAGTATGAAGAATCAAATTAGGAGGGGAATGCCTGTGGAGGGAACTGACCCCTGTTATTGGCATTATTACACTCATTTTCTTCATGTAGCCTCAGCATTTGCTGCTCCAGGTCCAGCCATAGCTGCCTCAGGAGTGTGGTGATTGTTTTCATTCAAGTTGCACCAGGGGAGGTTTAGGTTGGATATTAGGAAAAATTTCTGCACCAAAGGGGTTGTCCAGCCTTAAAACAGGCTGCCCACCATCCCTGGAGGGATTTAAGCCATGTCAATGTGGCAATTGGGGATGTAGTTTAGTGGTGGGCTTGGCAGTGCTGGGGGAATGGTTGGACTCAATGATCCTGAAGATCTTTTCAACCTAAATAATCCTATGGATTCCCCAGGGGAAGCTGGGGAATGTCCCATATCAGAAGGGACTGCATTCAAATCCTGCTGGATTTTCCCCAGCAGGTCCAACCATCTGAATCCTCTCCAGACTTTTGTCATGATGGAGAATTTCAATGCTTCAGAAGTCTGAGCAATAGGACTGATCTTTTTTTTTTTTTTTTTAACTTTGTTCTCAGGAATCAGTTTCAGTAACACAGTGAACAGCAAATTTTACTTCTTCCAAACAGGTTTTTCCCTTGGCTGCTAGGGCTTGAAAAGCTTCTAAAGCTGCGCTACAGTGTAACGACAGGGGCACAGGAGAAGGAAAACTTTAGAGGCAGGGAATAACATCAAACCATTTGATTTATGATCTAAACCAACAACTGCTGGTTGCCTCAGCTGGTCCCTTTTTGTTCCTGCATGACATACGCTTCTATTCCAATCCCTGCAAGCTTCAGGAGTATTCATGTTAGCAGCACATTATATCGATCTAGTGACAGTTCCAGTGCAGACTGCTGCACCAAAATTCAGGGTATAAACTCCAAATTATCAACCAAAGTTCTCAAAACAAGCACCCCTAAGCAGGCAGCTCAAAAACTCAAGATCCACTACTGAAGCCTCCCGACCTTTGGGTGGTTTGCTGTCCTGGGAGTAAGATCAAACTGCAAGGCCAGTTTGTTACCTGTACAAACTGGGTACAGGAGTTTAATGAAGCTCTGTAGCACACTTCCCTTAAGCAGCTTCAGAGCCAAGAGGAACTGGTTGAAAATGCATAAATGGTGACAAATCAAACCAGTCAGTCCTCTGTATGCAGAAAACTTAACTTGAAACAACTACTTCAAATGCTGAAAAGCACAGCCAGCTTTCATGGCCCCTGAGTCCCTGACCTTGGTGAAGAACAGGATTGCAGGGTCTGCTGCACCAATGCCACTCTGCCAGGAGCTGCACCAAGACCCAGCAAACAGTGCACAACCCAAAGGTGGTTGGAAGATGTTGGTCTGTTTATCCAGAAGTGGTCCCAAAGTAGATATCAGGTGGCACAAAGGGGCACATCCATGTCCACAGCCCAGTTCTGCCCAGCCCAGTTCAGCCCAGCTGCCCCCCAAATTGTCCACAGTTCTACTGCCTGACCCATCATGAGCACAAAACCTGGCACATCAGCCTTTCACCTTTGAAAACCTGAAAAAAAATCCTGAAACTCACTCAAGTGTCAAACAAGTGCAAAGGAAAAAGCTCTGAGACACAGAAATGCTTCCCACCAGATGCCATTTTGTCCTCCAGCAAGAAGGTTTCACAACAGAAGTGATGGAGGAACTCAGTATCCCTCCAGCAAACCCACACTTGGCACTTCACACCCTGGCAGTGATGCTCTAACCCACATCCCTTTAGGAAGCTGCTGGATAAAAACACCCATCGAGTGCTCAGGCTCCCAGCAATGTTTTCCACCACAGCACCATGCAAACGCTGTCACATCTTGCCACTGGCAGCAATGTGTGAAATCAGGTTCAGGTTTCAGTGTGCTGGAAAGAAAATCCAGCACTGGCTTCCAGTGCAGATTGTGGGGAGCAAGTAAAACATACTTTTCTTTTTATAGACTGTTTCCATGGTGCACAGAGGTTCCCATAGCTAATTCTGCAGCTGCAGAACTTCAGAAAATTGCACAGCCTGGGTATAATCCTGTGGCAGGGTGCCCCATACATCCCCAAAGCAGAATCCAGTGGCTTAACACTGTCACCGAACAACAGAGCCGTGTCCCAGTTTGACGTGGGAGCTGCAGCTGAACCCCCTCAAGTTGCTGAGCAATTTAAGAGAGCCCCCGAGCAACCAAAGCCAGGTCTGGGCTTCAGACCCCATCTGCTAAAGCTCCCAGACATCACTGGGAGAAAAACAAATTACTACTTGCCATATTTATTTTTAAACAATTTCTTAGAAGGACCGTATGTCTAAAGAACAAGCAGACTGTTACAAGCAATAACTTAATCAACCCCATCTCTGCCTCTCTCCCCTGGCAGGACTCTGAAGCAGCCCAGCTTCCCCTGAGCCAGGAGATCCAGGACGTGCTGCCTCCCAACTTCCAGCACCAGGATTTGGTCAGAGCCTGAGCAGCTGGGACAAACCAGCCATTCCCAAAAACATCCTCCCAGAATCAATGTACCCCACCCCATGGCTCCATTCAGCCCCTCAGCACAGGCACTCACCTGCTCCTGTGAATTCATCACCCGCAGCTTCATCTGCTTCAGGTAAGTCGAGGTGAGGGGCATGTTGTAGTCAATGATCCCAGACACCAAAGAGGAAGGTGGCTCACTCTCTGAAGGACAGAGGAGAAGCTTTATTTAGATGAGGGACGTGCAGGTATGTTCTCATAACTTTACTCAGGGGTATTCAGGAGAACTTCAAATCCCTGGCAAGAGCCACCACCCACTGAGAGAAGGTTCCTCTAAGAACATGACCCCACCAAGAACATAATTACAGAACAGATGTTGTCTTGGGAAAAGAAAGAAAGAAAGAAAGAAAAAGAAAGAAAAAGAAAAAGAAAAAAAAAAAAAAAAAAAAAAAAAGCATCGCTGTCACCTGTGAAAAAAACTACATGTAATGTATAATTTTTCAATGTCCCCCAAACTTGAGGAAGAAACTGAGTCTTGCTGAAGCCTCAGAAGCATTTCCACGCAAATGGGATTTGTACAGGGGGTGCTGAACAAGGATCTATTTGCAGCTTGTTTCAGTATTGCAAAGTCTTGCCAATTTTGCTGGGATTCCCTCAGGTAGGAGTTAACATTAAGGCAACGTATTAAGTATCTCTATCTGGTGATGAAGATTATTTTTAACATCCTCATTAAAACACAAACTTAATTTTAGAGATCTTTAATTTAAATTGTTCCTGTTGATTCCTCTGGCTGCATCACATTGAGCTCTAGAGATGGCTCCAGGTTCGGATGCTCCTGCAAACTGCTCTGTCTGGCCAGGCCGAGTCCCCACAAAGCAAAATCTCAGTTGATGTCACTGAATTCTCAAAGATTTTTCTGCTCTGCCACCACCACTGCAGATTCTGCAGGACACAGAACATGAAGGCTGCTGGAATGATCTGTTCTAACACTGAATTAGCAGGCTCATGCAGTGGGTTTGTTCAGGAGGACAGTTGCCACTGGCCACAAGCAAGATTTCTTTGCCCTCAGCACAGGCAGATCAAAATTTGGAGAATTAATGCAGCCTTCCAGCACATGCTGAAGGGATGTGTTGTATCCACTGGACAGGGAACTTAAGCAGCAATGGAGGAAGAAGGATTCCCAGGAGCTGAAGGTGAACTTATGGTGGGAGGTTTCCATTCCTGGTTCTGACTCTCCCTGGCTGGCTTGCATTTTCTGGGGTCACTGGTTTCACAGGCATGTGTGACAGAGCCCCTTGAAAAAGAGCCTGCACAAAATGTTTTACAGCACCCCAGAAAAGCCATCAAGCCAATCCTAATGGTTCTGCTTCACAGAAATGCTGAGTGTCAAAACATCCTGTCCAAACTCAGCAGACCTGAAGATGCTCCACACCTCTGGAAACACCACATCTATCATGTCTGATTAAGAAATTACCTGATCTCAAAACTGCCTATAATTGACTTAAACATCACAAAGGTCTTTGCAATTCTGCTCTATCAAGACATTGACTGTGTCCGTGGAAATACAATTTTCTTTTCTCAGGTTCATCTAGTCCATTCCTGGGCAGATGGAGGATTCCCGCCTGTGGGTGCAGGGAAGGGTGGCTAGTGCCACTCAAGCCATCAACTTGGCCAAATATGAAGGTCCAAAGCTTTTAGGAACCTTGTGAACTGATTCCTCCATCTTTTCTCATGGCTGCATGTCAGCAGTCTCTGTCACGCTTTGACCAACAAATTAGGAGCACTCCTGTGTCTCTCTGTATTAAACACCAAAATAAACCCATATTCTGCTGTGCTGTGATGAAAAGATGCTAAAATCCCAGTGCAAGGGGAGCTTTTCACAGGAACAAAACCTGCCACCTTCCCCAGCTGGCTGAGTCCCCAGGAGTTTAGGAAAACATTTGCTAAGAGTAACACAAATAGAGCTGCTGTCTCCCGAAGCACAGGCATGGCTGAGGTGAGTGTTTCAGATCTCTGAGGATGATAAGTTGCTCTCCTGCCATTCCCCACTCCACTGCTCAGCACTGCAGAGATGAATGAAGCTGAACAGGAGCAGCTCCACAACTTCAGATGGAGAGGAAGAGGGAGGTAAGTGATCTTTTCGTGCTTAGATTCAGCCTGAAACCAACCTGATGTAAATTTGGAACAATCCCATTAGAGGCCACAAATTTGCTGTAAATTTGTTCAACTGCACCACATAAGGACTTGAGCCCAAGCAACCAAACCCCGCCTTTTTTCCCCCCTTTTTCTAAGTTATCTGGAAAAGAAAGAAAACCTTTGTTTTAAAAGGCCTGGGGGGCTCCACGGGAACAATCCTCACATCCTATGTCACAAGAGGAGGCTCCTGGAATCCTTTAGCTCATTTTTCAGTTATCTCTGTCACATGCCCCACATGTTGGACACACAGATGGAACAGGCAGAAATGGTTTTGATCCTAGCTCCACATTTTTATCACTCCACCAGAATCACTCCTAATTTAACAACACTGTAAAGAGATGCCAGTGAAGTCCAGTGACGTCCAAACTTTCCCACAAGCAAGACAATTTGCTTTTATGAATGATGTGTGTGCCCTGCAGGGTTTGATGTCAGATATGTCTAATTAGGGATTTTTGTGATCACAAATTAAATGTGTTCAGATTTGTTTCATAGACAGGAGAAGTAGAAAGAGATGGGAATAACTCAAATTTTGTCATCTTACTGAGTTAAATTTTACCTGTATGTGCTTCTATGTGTGTATGCACGTGCATACACCTCAGTGATTCTTCTGAGCCCAGTGGTTTTTTTAGGTGATTTGCTCCTGATAAATTCCTGAATACGCGTTAGTGAAATCAGACACCCTTCTCCAGTAAAAGTAACCTTATCTAATCTACTCAATGCATTTTCACATGTACTTAGTCACTATTTAGGTGCTATTCAGGCAGAGAAGCACTTCTGTCCTTTCATTCCTAGTGGGTAAGACTTTTTACCTGTGGGATCCTGATTGATTTATTTTTAAGACAACTGCTAAGGGAAGAAGGTTTATGAAAATAATCAATAATTGATGTTAATTTATAAATTTGTTCAGGACAGATGGATATCAGCCCTGATCATGATTCCGTGCTAGGACCACACTGGGAGGGATATCCAGAACTGGGTGCTCCCTGAGCTGCCTCTGACCTGGGATGGCTTTGTGTTTCTGGGAGAGGCACAGGAGATGCAGGATGGTGGGTGGGTAGAAGCCCCTGAAGGAAGACCAGGTTGGACAGGGCTTAGAACAACCTGATCTGATGGAAGGTGTACCTGCCCTCGGCAAGGGGTTGGAATGAGATGGACTTTAAGGTTCCTTCCAAACCCAACCAGTGAATCTGTGAAGGACCAACAACCCTTTTCATCAGCTGCCTCCTGAAACGGGATCCTAAGCTCTGGAAGTGGCAGCTCAGCTACTGCCAGGCATTTAGAAAGGTGTCCTGGTGTGGGTGAAGCCAACAAGTGACACCCCTGTTGGCCTTGACTCATCCCATCACCTTCCCATCCGTGGCTGCTGCAGTGCTGGAACATCACCCGTGATGGATGCAGAGCAGTCAGTGTAGGGGTCAGGTTGGCTCCCAGCAAGGCCAAAGGCCAAAACTTTTCTGGATGTAATTTGAAAGAGGCATCAGGCCCTTAGCTGGCAGAGTGGGAAGTGCTGTGGTAATGGAGCTTCAACTAACAGACCTCACGTGGAATTATTTGGGAGAATTTTTAAAAAATATAATGAGTACAAAGCATTTCAGTCAATACCTTTGGATAGATGGCACATAATCCACTTACACACAACCTCTGGGATGTCCATAGCTCTGCTCCCAGCAGTAAACAGTTGGCAATCAGTATTTAATACTAGAAATTCTCTATTGTTGGGCCTTTTGTTTCTTAAATTCTGCTTCCTCTCTTGACAAGGGCTGCCAAATAAGACACTTTGCCTTGCCGCTTTCGAAACAGACCAACTCCCTGCAATTTGCTCAGGTTTTTTTTTTTTTTTAAAGAAGCAATTTGAATGGCTGAAACCAACATCACTTTGATGCTTTGCACTTGATAATGAAAACAAGTTTGTAATTCAGGAAAAACAAACAAACAAACAAACAAAAAAAACCCCCCAACAAACAAACAAACAAACAAACAAAAAAACACACAAACATTCTACAAGCTACTCTGGAAGAGAACCTGGTCCCATCTTCTTCCCACTCCTGCTCTCTCCTAGACCTAAGGAGCTGCAGATTAGACCTGTCCACAAAAGGACTATAACGAGTCAACCACCCCAGTGGCCACACTAATTGTGTCACTGTGATTGCCAAAATACTTGCCATTATCTAACTCAGGATCGTGTGCTTATCTATTAATTAGTGTCAATTGCTTCTTTATCAGAAGCTTCAGCTATTCAGACATATTCAAAATGCCAGTTCCATGGAAAAACTTTAGGTTATTTCTTTTTAGACATTGAAGTTTCCACCCACATATGATCATGGGCTGGTTGCAGCCACATCTGTGGTATTTCTGACCCATGTTTTGGGTGGCACGGGGGAAGCTCAGAAAGAAAGCCCAGGCTGCTTCTGCTCCCTCAGCTGTAAGAAGCAGGTTTAAGCAATTCCTTCAGTTTGGCTCTAAGATGAAAAATAGCCCACGTTAGGAAACCCCTTAGGTTACAATGTATCTCCTGGGCAGGGCAGTAACCTGGCAGCTCTTGGTGGCACTGGGCTGGCGCAAAATGCAATGTCAGCTCTGCTGGCACTTTACCTTTGGGCTCCAGGCCGTTGGAGTTGAAATGCATCCTCTTCTGGCACTCAGTGCAACTCATCAGGAACCTGGTCACAGCCTCTCTCGGGAGGAAAGCATAGGTCTCTGCAATCTGGGGAAACAACAGAGAGCTGTATGTCCTGGGAGAGGGAGAATGGGGTGGAGAGCACAGGGACCACAGGCATCACTCCTGGCCACACACTGTCCCCTCCAGCCCTAAATCCCTCCCTCCAGAGCAGCTGCTGGTGGGGGAACACTTTGGGAGGGTAACTGGTGTGCCAGTGAGGCACCAAGACACAAATGAACAGACTTTTGGTATCCCTGAGTACCCATTACCTTCCCAGAAACGCCTTCCCGTTCCCCCTTGGAGTCTGGGAAGAGCAAAGCTATGAACGTGTAAGAATCAAATGTGAAAGTAAGGCCTCGTCAGCTCTGTTTGCATTGTTAATTACCATCACACCAGTAACCTGAAGAATCCATTAATCTTTTGTAAGGGCAGGTCACTTTTTCCCACAATGACAATCAATTACTGTTAATAATACTTTGCACTTCTGTGACATATTTTATCTAGGGAATTGAAAACATTTTTCCAAACAGTAATGAATTAAGTCTCCTGAACCTTTGTGGGATATGTATTTTACAGATGAGGAAAAGCTAAGGATAAATATTTAAAACTTGGATGCTTGAAGTTAAACACTAGATCCAGATCTAAGCACCCACAGAAGGTGTCTGGCAATATCAGAGTCCTGTAACAGCAATTAATTCCTGCCAGCAGTAATTTTATGGTATTTCTAGAGATCAAGACTAGATTATTTGGAGAAGGAATGAATCAATTTTAATGTAGACTTCTTTAAGCCCATAAAAGACCATCAGGAGTCTGACCTGGGTAGCACAAGTCATGAAACTTCACCCAGGTTCTCCTGGAGCCCGGTGGTCTGTGGTTTGCCTAAAACATCATCCAGGAAGACATCTGGTCTTAATTGGAAGGCACTAAAAGGTGGAGATCCCAACTCTTACTTTGGGCTGGTTCCTATGGTTAATCACCCATCCTGTTTGGTCTCAGTGACTTGTCCAGGCACGGCGGTTCCCAAACCAGGGGCCGTGACCCCCACAGGGGTCACAGCACTTACAAGTGGGGTCATAAAACAGACAGAAATTCAATTGTTTGTGCCAGTCCTCGGGGCTGCGAGCAGAAGTGGGGCTCAGCACGGGAAGTGGGGCTGCAATCAGACACCTCGTGGTGAGGGCTGGCCCAGGATGGGCTGATCCCCCTCCTGTGGCCGGTGATGCTGATCCTCCTGCCTTACATAGTTAACAAATAATACCTACATTCTAAAAGTCCACATTAAATACAAAAATACCAAAATTCCACGCATTTTCCACCCCGAGGGAGTGCTGTTCTGGCAGCAGAGCAGCGGGGCAGGGGCAGGGGCTTTGCTGGATCTCAGCTGAGGCAGCGCCGTGCCCGGCTCTGCGGTGGGAGGGCGCCGCATCCATCTCCACTGCGCGGCAGCAGAGCCCGGCCTTTCACACGCGCAGAATGCCAGATGGGTGGAAAGTTCAGGCGGGGACCTTGTCCCAGCGCTCAAATGGAGGCTGCAGTGCCTGGTCCTCATGGGATTCTCCTCGTATTTAGCTGCGGCCCCGGCCAGCTCTGTTGTGGCCGAGCTCAGTCTTTGCCTCTGTGTGATATTTATCGATATAGCAGAAGGGATTCCCGCAGAAAGGCTGAAATGACGAGCCTGGAGATTGCTGGTGGCAGCCGTGATGTGGTGTTGCAGGGAGGGAACTGTCCCCCCGTGCTGCCCGCCGGGCTCAGCCATCTCCCTGCCTCTTTTGCTCCAGCAAGCCCACGGTCTCTGCTGCAAATGTTCAGCTAATTTTAGTGATACAGTTGTTATTTCTCAGCTGATTTGATGCTCTGCAGAGCAGACAGCTTCCTTGATGAGTTATCTCCCATCCAAACTCCCTTACTGATTGCCTCCCTTCGGAGGTCACGGACAAGGGCAAACTCTCCAGTGTCTCTAATCAGAGGCGGTGGGGAAAGGGAGCAGGGAGAAGGAAGCAGGGGATCCTGGAGCCTCCCAGCTGGCCACCAGCAGCGTCCCTTTGTGCACCCGTGCCAGGCGTGGCCTGTGCTCTGCACCATTTCACCTTCCAGCTCGGGCTACAAAGGCTCTCTGGAGAGCAAGGGCAGGAGAGAGGGCAGGAGAGAGGCTGGGCAGCCCAGCCAGCAGCGTCCTGCCAGGTCAGGAGGGGATACACGCTGCTAATGTGATGATCTCAGCTCAAGAGGGAGATGAGGGGTGGAGCGTGAAGCTCTCCGACTGCTGTGAGCAGGCCTGGGAAAACAGACGGATCCAGGCTGCTCCCCTGGGGCTGTGCAGGGCACAGATTAGTCCTCCAGAGAGATGAATTGAAGGAATTAGGGAAGGGTCGGAGTGGTCTGCTGGGGAAATGAGCAGAAAGTTTTCGAATTGTGGTTATGCTGGTGGGGCTGCCCCCACCCCGGACCACAGAAAGGTCACTTGCCCCCAGCCAGGGAGGGTCAGTGTGTGTCCCAGCCCCAGCCCCGTGCTCTGCCGCAGGGGCAGGACTCAGTGCTCAGGGCAGGGAGCAATGGCAATGAGCTCTGTGTGCTCCCTGCTCCCTGGGGACCCCCAGCACATGTGGGAGGCTGCAGGGCACTGGGCTGCCTCAGCAGCACTGCCAGCACCACGGTGTGGATGGAGCACAGACAGAGGCAGGAGGACAGACTCCAACCCTGTGCTGACACTGGCAGCACTCTGAGCTGCGCAGAACCTCCGGCATCATCAGAGAGGAGGGCAGCCTGCACTGCAAAGACCTCTCTGAGACATTGTATACACCAGAGAGATGAGCTGCCAGCAAGCCACTCCTGTCTCTAAGCGACCTGGTCCTTAGGGCTGTGGGATTCAAGGGAGTAGCTTGGTTTTGGACAGTGAATTCAGCTCTTCCTGTAAAAGCAGAGCCTAAATGTTTGCATTGAAGGGCTGTGCAGAGTCAGGAGAAACAGCAAGCTCCCTGGAGAAGCACACTTCAAGCTAAATTATTCCTGACCTAACTAGAGTGGTGTTTCAGGATGGATAGAGCTGGTTCTTGGCATCCATAGAACCAAGACAGGACTTAGCTTGGTGCCTGCCTCCATTTTGTAGCTGAGGAAACCCAGGATGGGCTGGAGAGGAGGGAAGGCCACGGCCATGCCCCAGTCCCCCTTTCTGACAGCTCCTGACCTTCAAGGCCCACAGGAGACATTTCCCTCTGGCTGAGGGAGACAGGGAGGCAGATGACCTAGAGCATGCAAGGGACTGGATAAACATTCTCTCATCCATCACTAATACCGAGGATTTCTCTTCCTTTTCCCTTCAGACATGCACGGTGTCTTTGTATGATTCCCCTGCTCTCTCCTCTCCCAGCAGCCGCGCTGTGCTGCCGCTGCAGCCCGGATTCCTGTCCCCGAGCACAGCTGCTGCTCTGCCTTTAAACCCCTCCTTCCTCACGCCTCCCCGCACAGGCACACTGGGCTCTGCCTCTCCTCTGCCTCCCGCCAGCGGCTCTGCTCCTACCTGCCCTGTCATCCCCGTTCCTGAGGGACTGTCCCTCCCGCAGCCCTGCCCGGGGCCCGGGGGGCCTCTCACCGCTCGGTAGGTTTTCTTCTGCCCGGCATGTTTGGGTGCTTTGCCCGGCTCCGACGAGCTTTCCACATGCATCGAGTAGATGATGTCAAAGAAATCTTCCACCACAGCCACGCGTTTCAGAGAGATGCCCTCGGGCTCCGACAGTCCATCTGCCCCCTACAACAGTGCAGGCAAGTTGAGTTAGTGTCAGCGATGGGTGACAGGGGTGACGAGATCGGCCCGGGGCTAATGCGGTTGGAGGGGGCAGAGTGGCAGTGCTCCCGCCTCGGGCTGCCTTGGGCACGGGGGATGTGGGGGATAAATTAAACATCGCTTCAGGGAGGATCCTGCTGTAGCCAGGGCAGTGGCGGCTGCTGCTGTTGTGCTGCTAAAGCTGGCAATGAAATTGGGCCAGGAATAAAAACAAGGGAAGAGTCCAGAGTGGAGTGACAACTGATCAAGAAATTCAATTTCTGTAATGTGGGATGGTTTTGCTAGGCGGGGAACAGGCAGGGGAAGCTCTTTAGACCTGCACATGGTGCTAAACCATCCTGGGGAGCCCTGAGATGTGAGGTACTCTCCCTGGCTGCAGTCCCTGTGCTCGTGGATCAGCCAGCAGGACAAGGTTTCACTGTGATGCCAGGATACAGCCCCTAAAGGAAGGAGCCAGCATCCCCTCCTTCCCTGCACTGACCTTTCCAAGGCTCCCTCCCTCTCACAGACGCAGAGCAGCTGAGCGCTGGCAGCAGCAGCACAGCTCTTTGTGTGTTCGGATGTGCTGGAGAGCAGGAGGCAGTAATTCTGCCACACGACAGTGGTGACAGACTGATGGGAGTGGGAAGTGTGGGGAGCAGTGCTCCTCCGAGCTGACTGGCACCAACGGTGTCAGCTCACACTGGCAGGGGATGCCGTGGGAAGGGGAGGCAGCCTCTGGGACCCAGCAGCTGCTCTCGGCACTCGGCACAAAGCACCAGGAAGGGCTACTGGGAGGTGGTCAGTGGCTACTCTAATGGCAGGGGGGACTGAGAAAGGGCCAGGCTTTGGGCAGTCACTTAGCTTGCTCCTTGAAAAAATGCCATTTTTGCATAGACAAAAATTCAAATATATTACATATATATATATATATATGTATGTATGTATGTGTATATATATTACATCCCTTTAAGGGCTGCTTTCCAAAAGGAATGCATGGATGTTGTCCAGTGGGTACCCACCAGGCTGCTAAGCAGCAACCTGCACATCTAAATGACCTGCAAACTCTCTTTTTCACGTGCATTCACACATCCCTGAGCACAGGCAGAGGCTGGCAGGGAGCTGTGGGCAGGGTCTGTGGGCAGGGTCTGCCTGGGGTCTGCATGCAAAGGGAACACCCAGCCTCCTAATCTGCGTTTGTGTTGTCCTTGGTCGGGCTCTGTGTCTCTTACACAGTCTATAGATTGAATAAATGCTGTTCTTTAAGCCTCCAGTGAAAGGCCTCTCAAAAATCAATCATTTAGTGGGCCCACCTTCTGCTAAAGCTACCCAGCATCTCAGAGGAGCAGTCATTTAATGTACAGCGCTGCCTATTAGAGTTGGCTCCTCAGCCCAATTTCGGAACAGAGAGTGCCTGTCCTGGGCACAGGCTGCAGCGGGACGGTGGCTGAGCTCACCCGGGACAAGGGCACCAGGATTTTCCAACACAAACCACCTCTGCCCTCCCCGGAGAGCCCCAAGCCCGGTCTGAAGGTGGCTGTAACAAAGAGAATATTGAGAGCGAACACAAGGGGCAGGGTGGCAGGGCTGCGTGGTGGGGGTCGGGAAACTTCGCCCCAGGGAGTGTCTTTGAGGAATATAGATCTAATTTCTTCTGTCACCGTTCAGAGAGTTTCAGTTTAATCGAGGGCATGGGTATTCCCCTGCCAAGGAGGAGCGGGCATTAGGAGGCTTCCTACTGACCAATAATCCTCAGAGCAGGGTTGAAATGAGGATAATTACAGAAACAGGACAAAGGAAAATGCAGCAGGGGAAAAGCACAGTCAGATCTAACAAGCAGAGCCCTCAAAATTAAGGCTGTAACCAACCCCGTATGCAAATCACTGTTTCCAACCAGCTAATATCCTCCTCCCCGCACGGCCAGCAGGTCCTCGTTTCCTCCCCGGTTTCAGGAGGAATGCAGTGAAGGTAACCTCAGGGTCTGGGCATTGCTACAGCCTCCCTGCACAGCCAGCAGCGCTCTCCTCTCCACCCCGGCTGGATGCCGGATGCCGGAGCTGCCTCCTCAGCATCCCACTCCCTGCAGCGATCCTCCCCTGACTCCTCGCCTCTCTCCATCCCCTCCTCAGCCTTGTGACTGCTCTCCCCGTGATGATTATTTAGCTTTGGGAAGCAGGTGAGATGCAAGCAGTATCAAAGCCACTGGGTATAAGAAGCTGTATCAAGTCAGTGCCTCCAGGATTAGGGAGGTTTATATCTGGCAATATACCCAAATGTTGACCTAGGATTTAAGAGGACACGTGTGCTGTAGAGTACCTCTCCGAGGGGCCCACGCCCCTCGGGTTCCTCCTTCCACACCCAGCATTGCTCACCAGTATTCAAGGCATGAGTCAGAGCCCATAATATCTCAGAAAGGCTTAAAACCCCTCAGGTTTAAATAGCAATAAAAATTCAGTTGGGAAGCAGAACGGGAAGAAGGGATGCTTTTACCCTGTCCTGGTGTTGGGGCATTATTAGAAGTCACCTGCCAGCACAAGGAGTAAAATATTTGAGGAGCAAAGCTCAGCCCTAACAGAGGTGCTTGGGAGTGGGTGGCATTTCAGGTGCTGAGGGGTCTCCCTGCCACCTTCCAGCCATCCTCCTTTCCCCTGTATTTGCCCAGCACCGGTCTGTCTCTCCCCCTTCCCAGCCTCTCCTCCTGTCTCTGTGCACTGTGCCCCACAGTTCTCACCCTCCCCTTTCCTCTCATCCTCCCCACCTTCCCAGAGCTGTGAGCCCTCTCTCCTCTCAGCTCCTCTCCTCCATCAGGTCTTTTTCCTCCCCAGTGTCCTTTGTCTTCCCCACCTCCTCCAGCTCCACATCCCCGAGGACCCCCCGGGCCCCCCTGCCCTGGGACACTCTCCCGGGCCCCGCTGCTCCTGCACCTCCCCCGTCCCTGCTCCATCCCTGCGGGCCCGGCCGCCTCCAGCGCGGGCGGATCGGTGCGGGGAGGCGGCTCTGCGGGCCGAGGTTCCCTCCCGTGCCCGGCCCCGAGCGGCGACAGCCATTTCAGGCGGCGAGCGCTGTCCCGGGTGCGGCCCGGGCCGGGCAGCGCTTCCCGGGGCCGGGACCGGCCATGGCGCTGGCAGCCCCGGCACCTTTGTTCTCGGAGCCGCCCCGGGCACGCTCGGCCCCCGCCCGGCCCGGGACGGGGAGGGGACGGGAGCGCCCGGAGCCCCGAGCGGCGGCGCGGGTGGGTGACAGTGACATCTGCCGCGGCGGGGAGGGAGGGAGGGAGGGCCGGGCAGCCCCCCCGCCCGGCCCGGGCTGGGGCCCGCCGGCAGGTAGCGGGTAACCACGGCAACCGGCGGTAATCCGCTCCCCCGGGCCCGCAGAGCCGCCCCGCTGCCCCCGCTGCCCCCGCCCGGCGCGGAGCGGAGCGGGACAGGCACCGGGGCCCGAGGCGGCCGCTCCCGCACACGCCGAGCCCGGGACGGGCGGGCAGGGCAGAGTCCGGGGCGGGTTCCTGCCGGCCCCAGGCACCGCCATCCCGCCGGAGCTCTGCGCACCCCCGGAGCCCCACTGCAGCCCCGCCACAGCCCCGCACCGACCTGCCCCGGCTCCTACAGCCCTGTCAGGCCCTCACATGGACATGTCCTGGCTCCCACAGCCCTGTGAGGCTCCCACATGGACCTGGCATGTTCCCACATGGACCTGCCGTGGCTCCTACAGTCTGTCAGGCTCCCACATGGACATGTCCTGGCTCCCACAGCCCCACCACATCTCTACACGGACCTGCCCTGTCTCCTATAGCCCTGTTAGGCTCCCACATGGACCTGGCATGTTCCCACGTAGACCTGCCGAGGCTCCCACATGGACCAGCCATAGCTCCCTCAAGGATGTGTCATGTTCCCACACAGACCTGCCATGGCTCCCATAGCCCTCCCATACTCACAGGGCTCTGCCATGCTCCCACATGGAGCTGCCTTGTTCCCACATGGACCTGCTGCGGCTCCCATAGCTCTGCCATGCTCCCACACAGCCCTGCCATCGCTCCCACACAGCCCAGTCCTGCCTTGGAGCCTGGCAGCAGCACCCACACATCTCCGTGACCAGCCTCCTCCACCCACCCGGCTCCCTCTGCTCCCAGCAACCTGCTGTGTCTCCACCAGCCCCTGTGGCCATTCCTCAGCAGCCCGGCCTGGGTGTGAAAACTGCCATAATGGGAGCTTTTCACAGCCAAACTGCAGCACTGATGAGCTAGCCCTGTTTTCTGTGGGGCAGCAGATCCATGACCAGCAGCTGCCACCTGATCCAGGCCATGCTGCCCGTGGTGACCTCCACCCCAAGCCCCGGCAAGCTGCCACCACCCCAGGAAACCAGACTCCCAACCCAGGCTGCTCCAGGGAGGCCAAGGGATGACAGAAAGCTTCACACACACGACTTCTCAACCCTGCAAGCCCTTCCCCAGTTTGGATTTGGGTTTGGGAGAATCTGGGAGCATTTAGTCTGAGCTCTCCAAAGCCTGCATGCTCCCAGCTCCTCAGCTCTTCAGACGGACCGGGGTAGACACTGCCAGAGGAACTGGAAAATGCCCCTTCTGGGCTCAGCAGTGTGGAGTGTCTTGGCTTTGCCCTTGCACTGGCTGGCAGGGCAATATCTGCCTTCTCCAGTGGGACTGGCAGTTCTCCTGGGGCCCAGGAAGCTACCCTGCTTCACGGCTCTGCAGGGAGCATCCCTTCTCCAAGGGGGTTATGCTGGAGGGCCATCAGACTGGGATTGCTGGAGCAGGAGTGGGATGGGAGGGAGTGCCGACTGCTTCCCCATCTGCTGTGCTCAACGGCAGATAAAACACTGCCCTGGCCCTCGCGCGAGGGGCTGATACCAGCCGAATTCAGCTTCCTGTGAGTCAAAAGCCGCTTCCTGCCAGCAGAGCCCTGCCTGATAATGGCTGTGTTCTGCTCTCTGCCCGGGAGCAGACCCCCTGCCCTCGCCTCTCCTTGCACTTCCCACATGAAAGCGTTCCCTTCTGTATCTCCCAACCACAGCATCTCCCCGCCCCAGCACAGAGTCGCACGTTAAACTAATTTCCTGCTGCTGGCTGGAAGGGCCACAGTCACCCTCGTCCCTGGGACAGCCGAGCTGGATGTTTGGGGCCAGCCGTATCGAACTGTCCCTCAAGGTCACCTCCCTTGTACACAGAGACAGGCCACGTCGCTGGCTCTGCCTGTGCTCCAGCTGCTGCTGGCTGTGGGACACAGCCACTGTCCCCAGCCAGGTCAGGATCAGACTGCTCCTGTCCCAGGCTGGAGTTCCCCCATGGCATGACCGTGGGTTCCCCAGCCTACACCAGCAGCAGTGCCATTCCTGTGCCACTCACCCACCCCTCACCCTTTCTTCCAGCACTGGGTGCTTCCTTCTGCTGCACAAAGGAGGATCCCTTTTTTTGAGATGAGCAAAAGTGGAGTTTGGGTTCTATCTGAGCACTTTGCTGCTCTTTCCTCTTTGAAGTGCCTTTCTAATTTTCTACAAGTTGTATTTTGTTCTAAGGGAATTTTTGGTCTTCTGACAAAAATGCTTAGCTGGACCAGGGATGCGCACAGGACAAAGCAGCTGGGACCTACTGGGATCAGAAACTGTGACATACAGGATGGGATGTAATCCTGCAATGACACCAGAGACTTCCCATCAAGTGCTCCAGAGATCATAGAAACATGGAATGGTTTGGATTAGAAAGGACCTTGGAAAATCATCTAGTTCTAATCCCTCTGCCATGGGCAGGGACACCTTCCTCTAGACCGCATTTTTCCAAGCCCCATCCAACCTGGCCTTGAACATTTCCAGGGAAGGGGCAGCCACAGCTACACTGGGCAGCCTGTACCAGTATCTTGCCACTCTCACTGGGAAGAATTTTCTCTGAACACCAGGATTCCTCAAGTCCATCCCTCTGGGCAGCCCATGGCCCCCCAGTGTCCACCTGCACCAGCACTGTGGCCACCACCAGCACACAGCCCACAGCCCACCTCTGCAACTACTACTCCTCCTGCACAGCCTTCAGCACCAAAACAGACATTTTATTTCAATATGGACTCTTACAACTTTTGATCAAGAAACTGTTCTTGGTACTTCTCATCTCTGGGAAGTCAGCCCTTGATTGGCTTCTATATTTAGACTTCTCCAGGGCTTTAGGAAGTTCACTCCTCATGGTATTTAGGTGTAGGATGAAAGCAGCTTTTGCGGGGGATATGTTAAACCACAGCAGGCTCCCTCTGCTAATGCTGTGAGGAGAAAGAGGAGATAGATTCCTCGAACTTCCCTCTTCCTCTTGCCCCTCATGCCATGGGCACAGTGTGTGTCTTAGAAATAGGCACCAGGGAGACACTGGGCTGAAAACAGTATCAGCTGTATTGCTCATAATAAAAGAACCCACAAGAAGACGATGGGAAATGCTCTGACTGACAGATTTTGCTCTTTTTCTTCCTGGAAATATTTTGCTAGGAAATTTTTCTGATTATTTCTGGTTGAAAAATTGGAGAAAAGCAGTTGCTAAAATGCTGATGGTGCTTCCCTGTGCTGAGCATTTTGTGTTGTGTTTTGTTGCACCAAGCAAACCAAGCCCCATCCTACACTAAGAGCTCCAGCTCCACTCACTGCAGTGGAAAACAGCCCCAGCCCTCCTGAGCAGCTGAGCATCCCTCTGGCCCAAGAGGGCTCATTTCTCACAGGGAAACTGAGGCACAAGAAGAAACAATTTTCCCGACACTGTGTGCTGACTCAGGCCAAGACTGGGGGCATTCACATTGTTTCTCTACCCAGAACTGTACACAACACTTTTTTCTTTTTTTTTCTTTTTTTTTCTTTTTTTTTTTTTTTTTTCCCAAAGTAAATACTTCCTCATGAGTGGAGCTGGGTGCTTTATTTTTAGCTGGCAAACACAGCTGAGGTGTGTGTCTTTCACAGGGCACAGGCGCCTCTTCAGAGCAAGCCGCTCTCTGAGCCGCCGCAGCCGAGCCACGGGGATGGGTCCAGGCCTTTGCTCTGACCTCGGCTGATTCCTCTCCTGGCTCCCAGGCCTGGGAATGAAAACAGAGCGGCCTGGGAGGGGCGAGCCTGGAAATGGCAGCCCTGCCTCCAGCTGTGGAGAGGGCCCAGGTGCAGGATGCCAAGGGGAGGTTGGTGTGCTCAGGGTCTGGTGGGCGGGTGGGGATGGGGCTGCCATCCATCCCAGAGCTGCCATCCATCCCAGGGCTGGCTGAAGGACAGAGGAGAAGCCCAGCAGGAAGAGATTCTTGCTCAGATGCCTGCTCAGAGGCTCTTTGGATGCCTGCTCTGCCCGGGAGGCAGAGGACATTTTGCACGGCGCAAGAGAGCAGAGCTGCCTGCCTGCCAGCACCAGGCTGTGTGCCGGCGGGGAAGCCGCAGGAGCAGCTGGATCTGGCAGGCAGAGGCAGGCACAGTGCTCCCCAATAAATGTGACCCTGCACCTGCTGGATGGGAGCGAGGGGGAGCTGGCTCTTTCAGGGGTAACAAAATACTGGGTGCCATGGGGCAGCCCGGGCTGCTGTTGGAGCACTGTTTCACTCGGGTTTGGTGAGAAAGGTTCCTGCAGCCTCGTGAGTGGAGCACCTGACTGACCTTCCTGGGAAATTACTCCCTGGGGCTGTGGACTTCCCACTCCCTGTCAGCTGGCGAGCATCACCCCCCTCTCCGAGGTACGTGGGACCTGTGCAGAAGTGCCACACTGTGGGTGCCCAGGAGAAAGAGATCACGAGCATTATTATCTGGGGATTATTATAATGTTGCAGTATTTCTTACTATTTTGAAATAGGCAGAGTTTGCACAGTGGAACTGTGGATGCTCCATCGCTGCAAGTGCTCAAGGTCAGGTTAGAGCAACCTGGTCCAGTGGAAGGTGTCCCTGCCCATGGCAGGAGGTTGGAACGAGATGATCTTTAAGGTCCATTCCCATCCAAACCTTTCAAGGATTCTATGATTCTTAAATGTGAGTTTGGTGTTTTTTTTAAAAATCTATCTGCAAAGATGGGCAGTGATTTCTTAACATTATTTGGATCTTGGTTTAGATGATTTGGGGGAGAATGCTATCAGAATAGGGAAAAAAAGGGGAGGTAAATGGTGGAAAACTGCATTTACAATCAGGAGATTTTTTTATATTTCATAGTATCCTGAAAAAAAAAATACAACTAAGAATCTAAAGAATACTGACACTATGTAACACAAACTCAGAACATGTCTAGAGGTGGCTCTTCCTTGAAGTAACTTATCACTGCGAGTGATCTCCCCAGCACCAAGCACTAATCTAATAAAAATCACAACCAAAGCAGAATCCTTTGAGTCAGAGGGGGGCAAAGCACTGTAACAAGTGACAAGATGACCTGTCACAGCAAGGTGACCCCTCTATGCCTAGGAATAGACCCAGCAGTGTCAGGGCAGCCAGGTGACATCATCACACCTACAGTGAGATTGTGGTGATGTCAAAATGAAACTGAGGAGGAGGAGATACAGAGCAGCAGCAGTTCAGCTCGTCAGTGGTAAGAAAAATTATGTAAAATCAGTTACAAATGATGCTACAGTGAATCAAGGTCAGGCAGGGCTGAGAGGCTGAGCCCTGGATGTGTGGCATCCTGGTGCCAGCTCCCTGTGCCCTGGCAGTTTCCAGTATGTGGGCCACTGTCGGAGACTCCCACAGGAACAGCGTGATGTGCCTCTAGGGAAATGCTGACAGCTCAGCGGATGTTGGAGGGGGATAAAAGGCCTGCACGCCCTCCCCTTCCAAACCAGCCTCCTCTCCAGGTCAGGGCACGGCAGGGATTGAGCTGCACCACACCACAGTGGCTTCAGCACAGCCCAGCCCTGACACCAGAGCCTGGAAACACTGACTGTCACAGCCAAGCACCATCACTGCTCCCCGTGAGCCCATGCTGGGTGCACGAAATAGGGACATTATGGAACCATAAGGGTCATGCTGGACTCCATCACACCTTTTCCCAACATGGGAACCCAGGAAAACATCTGCCCACTGCCATCAGTGAGAGCAGGCACTTGTGTTTATCCTGGGCTCACTCGCATTTATCCTGGGCTCTGGCTCTGCAAGGCTGGAGGGTCCTGTACAGAGAGTCAGGGCAAGGGCCACATGGGACAGACAAAGATGGAACTCTGTTCTTCTCTTGCATTCAAGTAAACCCCCTCTGTATTCTGATTCATGTCCATCATAACCACTCTAATTGAACCCCAACCCTTCAAAAGCCAAAATCAGACTTGTAGATAAGCCCAGGAATGATTCCCCACTAACCTGGGATGACCAAGTGGAATTTTTTGAGCTCTTAACTGAGATGACATGTTGGGGGAGCAGAAGTCAAACATGGTCTTAAACACTCTGTCATGGTAATCCATCCACAGAGATCCCTCTCCCAGGTGTGACACTTCATCCCATCACAGCTGGTCTCAGCACCACACCACTGCAGGCTGGACACATGGGGCATATGGAGTGGCCTCATAGCTGTCTCTCCCTTGTCTTTTGTGAGTCTGTGTCTCCAAACAGGGGTGCTTTTGGGAGCAGAGGAAAGGGGGGCAAAGCAAGCGGGGCAGGGAAGGCAGACAGTTAATACAACCTGCCCTCTGTGTGAGAAATAAATTGGCAGCTGACAGGTTATAATCTGTGCAAACAGGATCTTCACAGGAGAGGTGAAGGCTCCATTGGGGGCCAATTGGATGGTTAATTAGGAGGACAAAGCAGAGGATTCGTGAAAATGTTTATGAAACAGTGCTTGGCAAGAGAGCCCCTGAGAAACGCACACCAGAGAGGAGCTGCTTTGGGCTGGGAGAGGAAACACGAGGGTGAAACAGCAGAACGAGCACTGAGAGGGAAAACAGCCATGCAAATGTCTGCGAGAGGACGGGGATTCCCAGGTGCCCTGCGGAGGAGTTCAGGGGAGGACTCGAGGACACCTAATTTTTCTAGAAACACACGGGCCGTGTCCTCCCTGTCCCTCCTCCCTGTGCCGCCCCCGCCCCTGTGCGGTGGGAGCGGGCTGGGGGTGCCGCAGCCCATCGGCGCCCGCGGGCCGGGCAGAGAAGGGCACGAGGAAAGCAATTAAACCGGAGCTTTGACTGGGCTCACAGATGACTGCTTGTGCTAGAAATGCCTGAGCTTCTTTAAGCGCCTCGGCGGTGGCTGGAGCCGGCCTGATCCCCCATCCCCTCCTCGGCGCGTCGCTGCTGCAGCAGCGGGAGCGTGACTGATGCTCTCTGTCCCACACACGGCTCCGAGAGCTCAGAGGTAGGAACCAGTTGCTAAGAGACAGGACTGTACTTTCCAGCCCACATCCAGACCTTTGTCACCAGCTCAAGGGCTTTCTGCCGGATCCAAACGCCCGGCGCAGGTGAGAGGGAGCAGGCAGGCCTCCTCCTCCCAGCTCCGGGAGCCACACGAGCCTTCAAACTGAGGATGGAAATGACAAACCCTAAAGCATCCCCAAGGGAACAGCTTCCCTGGGCTGGCGGCTTGTCCCAGTGCTGTGAGACTGCAAACTGGAACATCCTGCAGCACCTGGGAACCAGTGTGGGCGGTGCCTGCAGACACCCAGAAGGGTTTGGATGTCACCACAGTGTGGATGAGCGGATGACTTTGTATTTGCTTTGAGATCCCTCCTTCAAATGCAGGCCAGGAGAGGAATCTCCAACTTTAGTCTCCGTTCTTGTTCTTTTTTTTTTTTTTTTTTTTTTTTTTTTTTTTTTTTTTTTTTTTTTTTTGGGGGGGGGGGGGGGGGGGCAGGGCGATTCCTGGTGAGTTTGGATTCTTAGCCCAAAGACTCCCATAAAAGCAACCCTCTACCAGCTGGAAAGCCTGAACTTGAGCCACAGAGACTGAGTGACCCCATCTTTTCCAGAGCACTCCTCCCTCTTGGTGAGGAGCAAATCTATCAGAGCCTTTCCCGTCTGTTGGAAGGGAAATACATCCTCTGGGGCTGCCAAGCCAAAGCAGAGCAAGGACAGAGAGAAACCACTCACACAGCATTGTCTTCCTGGCTGTCACTCCGTGAAGGGCCCTGCACCATGCCAGGAAGACACATCCAGCCTCCACTCCACTTCCAGAGGCTGCTGCCTTAACCTCAGACATGGACACTGTTACCCAAACCTCTGCTCTGCTCTCACACACAGCACAGACTGTCTGCAGTTATTTCTCCTCAAATAAATTGTTATTTTTTTGGCAGCAGCCATAAATGTGGAAGTCAGTAGCTTTCCAACAAAGACAATGATTTTTGGCCAACAGGTACCTGCCCTTGCTACAATCAGCTAATTAAACCAGACACTGAAGCTCAGGGGTGGCTCTGGCCCATTCTCAATGTGATTCTTTAGAGGTGGGCACAGCTGATATGAGATCAGGGAAAGATAATTAGTAATTTGCACTAAAGAAAGATATATTAATATGCATCTCTCTGTCATGGCCATGCCAGAGCATCCATGCTGGGCAGTGGATGGACACTCCACCAATGCTCCTCCACACCCCTGGGCTTTCCCTGCCATTTTCTTGTCCCCAGTGTAAATTCACAGACTGCTCATATCAAGCCTAACATAATGATAAAACTAAAACTGAACGAGTTGCATCAGAAGGAGATTATTGCTGAGAATGGTCCTGAGAAAGTTCCCACTGAAAGGACTGTGGCTGCCTCTCTGGGCTCTGCTGCAGACTTTAGTCAGTGACTGAATTCCCCCTTCTGCCCGTGGTCAGAGCAAGGCCCTCTGAGCAACGACCCACGAGGAGAGCTGAGAACAGCCACGTACTGTCCTTACAGCCAGTCCTCTCTGCTCCTCATTAACTGAGTGCTTGGACCCTCTTCCTGTGCAAAGGTGTGTGGGAACAACAGCCCCTTGTCAGACCTGGGGTACTTTCCATTTCAGCCTCATTGACCAAGGCCTGGCAGAGCTGTGCTTTGGTTGCTTGCTTTTGGACCTCCTTCAGTGACACCCTTTGAGAATTACAAATATGGAAACAATTGTAGGTGAAAGAGGTAACTTTCAGATAAATGTTATCCAAAAAACACTTCTCCTCTCAGATCAGCAATGCCATGCAGTGTAAATGGCAGAGAGTTATTTTTTCAGAAACTGTTTGGTCAGACATGTATTGGGAACTGGAACCTTTGCTGGAGCTGGTGATTGAAGCCAGCACCCAGGGATGAGGGTGGCTGGGATGGTGGGATCTCTGAGGCTTGGACATGGTACTAACAACCATAGTGGGACTGTCTTTAATCAGGCTTGTAGGCTTGGCAGAAATAAAGCAAGGGCTGAATGAGATGCTGAATTCCCCCTTATCCTTAGAAGTGGCTTCAGCAGGCTGTCCTGAAAGGGTGGGAGTGAGCAGAGGGTGGGCTTTGCTGCCAGATCTCCTACTCCCAGCAGTGAGGAACTTCATTCTGCCAGTCTGCATAACTGCAGATCATCAGAGCTCTTTAAATTCACCTTGCAAAGGCTTTAGCTACTGCCTGATGAGCCTAAGCCAGCTCTTGGGCCCAGGGGATTGGGTGTCACTGCTCCCTCTCTGACTCCTACTACAAGCAGCTTCAGATATAAAATCTGTGACTGATGTTGTGCAAACTTGGAGCTGAATCTGGAGGGGATGCTAATGTGGGAGATTTTCTTTAGATGGGGTTGAATGGGACCATGCACCCAGGCCAGAATTGTTCCAGTGACCTCAGGGCACATTTAAATGTAAACCTGCCACTGGTTCCACTCCTTGGAAAAGCCGGTGCTGCCCCGTGTGCTCAGGGTGGGATCCCTCCACAGGTGAAAGCTCTGCATGCTCTAAGTAAGGCTGGTGCAATGGGAGTAATAGACAATTTCTCAGATAATACCCTCAGGCCCATCTGCCTTGTCTAAGGCTCTTCTGAATGGTCTTGATTTATTTTTTTTATCACTTGAAGTCCCCAGAAAGTCTGAGTGGTTATTCACGCCGTGAAAACCTTCTGTTGACTGATGTTCTTAGAGGTTATAGATGTGCAGCTTTTTGGGGCACTGAATATGGGCATTGAAGGGTACTTGTATCAGGAAAAATGTAGCCTCTATTAGCTGTTGGAGCAGCATCTTTCTGACATGCCCGGCTCCTCAGCTCCGGCATTCTGCCACTGTGCTGTGCTGTCCCACGGCCTGGCACCGCAGCTTTCACAGCACAACACTCCCTGTCTCTGGAGCTAAAATGAATTTTAGGACAGGCTGTGCTGTGAGATTTATCCGCTGTCCCGTGGGAGAGTTTTCCTGCTGTCCACGAAAGCCTCCATCCATCTTTCACTTTGGACTGGCCAATTATATTCCCAGTGCTCCCCCCCACCCCACCATCGTTCCTCAGGTGAGTTTCACCAGGCACGATGGTGAAATCATTTTGAACATCTGGTTCCAGAGGAGCTGGCACAGGTGAGCTGTACCTGCACAACAGCAGCAACCCCCTGGAGCAATGCCCTCATCCTGTTAGCGATGCCTACAGAGCCCCAGAGCCTCATGTCAGCGCTGCGGGGGACGGGGAGAGAGCAGCAAAGCAGAATCCAACGTGGGCAGCGCTGCAGAGCCTGCCTGGTCCCCACGGCTCTGCACAGCCCCCAAAGGGCCGGGCTGACGCCAGGCTTTCCCCTGCTCAGCCCCCCAGCCTGCACCACGGCCTGCCAGCACCAATCTGTCCTGGCCGCCACGCTGGAGTTGTGACAAGCTCCCACCACACACGGCCAAGTACAGCATCGATTTAGAGAGCAGCTAACGCCCGAGCCCGAGTCTGAGGAGAACCCTCCCCTGCACACCCGCGGCTCCGGCCACAGCCATCTGCTCCGCCGGTTGTCACCCAGCACTGTCCATTTCCCTGCACTGTGGCTCCACCTCGCCCCACGTTTGTCTGGGAAGGACTGTCTAAATGATGCTAAATGCTTAGGACAAGAGGGACATGAGATTATAATGAACTGTATCTTAGCACCTTGTCACGGACAAATTCTCCCACAGTTCTTAGCAAAGCGGGGGAGAAGGGTGAGTGTTGCCCTTCCAGTGCCAGTGTTCAGTCCAGCCCAGATAATGAGGGGGTTCACACCTTAGAGTGTGTCAGCCATAAGAAAGAAGGGCAGATCTGAGCACTTTGGGCTGTATCCATTGTCTGTGCTGCACCAGCACACAAAGATACCCTCCTTCTCTTCAGTACAGCCTAAATGTATTTTTTTCCAACACCCTGACCTAAAGGATGCCCAGTCCAGCCTGTGTGTGAATAGGGCTGTCAGGCAACAATGTCCTACACCACTAAACTGCCTGTGTTTTTCTGCGTAGGGCTTTTTTAATTGTATGTGTTAAATGTCCAGCATCTTTGGGACGTTCATCTGGGAAAAAGAAATGTGAACAGTCTCTGTGCCAGACATCCGTCCGCACTGCTGTTCCTATTCCCAGTGCATTCTTTGAGAAGACCACCATCTGCTCTGACCACCACCTAAGGCAGATGCCCCCTTCTCAGTGCACAGTCCCCGCTCTCAAGCCACCCAAATCTGATTAGGCCTGTTCTGATGAGAGGCCTGGAGGAGGGCAAGGGAAAGTTACTCAGGAGAGAAAATAATAACCACATGTTAATTAATTTTTCACTACAGATGCGCAGAAAATACACAAACCAGCTCAGGGTGCATAAGCCAAAAGGAACAGCTCCACTGGCTTGCTGGGGCAGGGGGGGGGGGTGATTATTTTGGGGGCTTGGGATTATCATTATTATTATTTTCCAGAGGAGGAGTGGCCCCGGCCCTGTCAGGGAAAGGAAATCTTATCCCCACTGCTGCCCTCTACGCGCTCTTTACCACCTCTTTTCCAGCTTTCCCTCCGGATCCCTCAGATTTCCTGTGGCGTCCTGCAGTGAGAGCAGAGTGGGACGCTCCCCTCATCACCTCTCACTGCACCCGGGGTGGGGCTCCGCCTGTCCCTGCAGCAGGGACATCCCCAGAATGTCCCCTGGTGCTCTCCCGGCAGATGTGCTCGGGGAAGGGCGAGCGGACAGGACGAGCGGGATCAAATTGCTGAGGAGCACAGCCAGGGGAAAGCAACCAAAACACCGCTCCAGAAGTATTTTGGGAAAAGCAGCTGAACAGACATTAAACCAGAATCCAGGTGTTACTGTCCAGAAAAAGCCTCATATCAGCTTCATAAATTATTTGACTGTGTGCCTGAGAGCAAGGAAATACACCCCAAACGCAGCCCAAACCACCAGGGATGCGGAGAGCACTGAATTACAAGGAGCTGAAGAAAATCCCTGACAAGTTATCTCTAAATTTGAGAGCCACTTCAGGCAAAACCGAACTCCCAACTGCACCCATCTGAAATGGTCCATGGGATTCCTGGAGGACAGTGGCACAGTGGGGCCAGGGAGGCCAGGACCAAAGGAACAGGAGGCAACAACTTCTACAAACCCCACTCTGGAAGGTTTTGGGGACTGTGATGACTGGTCTCCCTTTGCAGTGGCTCTGCAAAGTGCTCCCAGTCCCAGCATCTGGCAGGCATCTAGGCACTGGGAAATGAGCTGTATTGCCCCTTGGAAAATCCGGGTGTCCCTTAGGATATATCTGCTTGTGATTGCTGGTTTAGGGGAGCCTGGGTGTAACGCCTGTCTGTAGCCTGCAGGGACTCTGCCAGGGAAGATGCGGGGGCCTAGGCATGCTCCTCGCTGAAACTTCATCTGTGCAGAGGCCCTTTGGGAATATGCGGGCTTGTGCCGGCCTGGCTGAGCCGCTGACCCTCGGGACTCCGTCCCGGACAAAGGGGAGGGGGTGTCTATCGAGCAGCGGGGTCGAGGGAGTCTGGCTCGGCCTCTCTGGGGTACCATGACTCTGCAGCATTTGGAAGATCTGGGATAGAGTCGCTGACTGGATGGAGAGGACCCAGGAGGGAGTGCTGGATCTTTGGAAGGGGGTACAGCTCCTAATCCGCCCTCCTCAGAGGCTGTTGGCACAGGGGGAGTGATAGAGGAGGGCTGCTAAGAGGTCTTAAAAAAAAAAAATCGCAAAGAATTTTTTTGGGGCATGGCATGGGGGAGGGGGGCAGAGAGGGGAGAAAGAAAGGAGCCTCTGAGCACCACGAAGGGAGAGGGAGAAATAATGACCCTTCCCCCTCCCCCCAATAATCAGGCGGACCAGATGGGAGGTAAATAGTGCGTTTAGAAGCATTTGCCACAGATGGGCTGCCCTCAATGGAAGCATCCTCCAGCCACATCAATGCTGGAGTCTGTGTGCACAGAAAACACTGCACCCTTCAGAGCAGCGGCAGCAGCAGCAGCAGCGGGAGAGGCGGGGAGGGACGGGGAAAAAAAAAAAAAAAATCCCAGCCAGAGCCCTCCGGTGCCCGCGGTCCCGGCGGGGCGGAGAGGGGCGCGGGGGATGGCGGGGGGCGCGGGGCCGGGGCAGCCCCGCCGGGCGCTCCCCGCGCGGGGCCGGGGCCGCCAAAGTTGCGCGTTTCCCCCCGCGCCGGGGAGCGGGACACGCTCGGGACGGGAACAATGGGGCGGCGGGGCAGCCCCGGGCGGCGGCGGGAGGAGGGAGGGCGGCGGCGGCCGGTGCCCCGCTCCCCGGCCCGGCCGGGCGCCGAACAATGAGGCTGCGGCGGGGGAGTTCCCGGGACAGCGGCCCGCCGGCGGGCGCGGGGGGGCTGCCCTAATCCGGGCTCTGCCCGCACCCCCCGGGGCACCGGCTGCGGCGGCCGCGCCGGGCGGGCAGCGCCGCGGGACGCCGGGGCCGGGCTCAGCGCGGCGGCCGGGCTGGGCTGGCTGGGCTGGCCCCGCTCCGCTCCGCTCCGCTCCGCCCGGCGGGACTCGCCCCGCTCCTCTCCGCTCTCTCCGCTCCGCTCGGCTCGGCGCGGCCGCGGGGCGGGCAGGGCGCGGCGGCGGCGCGGGGGGGGCGGGGGGTGCCGGCGCCCCCTCCCCGCCGCCCGCTGCCCTTGACTGCAGCCCCGTCCCCGGCCGTGGGGCGGATGGGAAATGCCGGGCGAACGTGCTCGGACAGGGCGGGGGGGGCGGCGGGCCCGCAGCGGGCGGAGGCGCGGCCCCCCCGCGGGGGCAGGTGCACGGCGGGGCACCGCGCCCCCCCCGCATCCCCCGCGCCGGCAGCGCCCGGGGAAGGCGGCAGCACCGGATGGGACGGGGACGGGGACGGGGACGGGGATCGGGGGGCCGGCGGAAGGTGCGAGGCTCCGGGCGGGCGCCTCTCCCCATCCGCATCCCGGGCGGGTCGGGGCGGCGGGGGCGCGGCGGCTGCCCCGGGAACGGCGGGGGCTGCGGGAGCGGCCGGGCCCCGCGTCGCGCCCCGCATGGGGCATGCGCGCTCCCGGCGGCCGGCGGGGCTGGGCCGCCCGGTGCTGACGGGACAGGGCCGGCGCGGCGGTGGAGGGGACCGGGGCCCCGGGGGTGCCCGCCCCCACCCCGGGCGATTCCCTCCCCCCCTCCCCGCCCGCACCCCCGGGGAGGACAAACAGACACGAACAGGCAGGCAGACAGACAGACACAGAGCCCCCGGGGCACGGAGCGCACTAACCGTTCCCGTTTTCACCGGCACATATACCACCACTTGACCCATCTTCGTCGCCTCCCTGGTGCCGTTTCCCAGGCGGAAGCCCTTGGACCGGACCCAGAACTGGAACTTGCCTTTCTCCCCCCCGCCGGAGCCGCCGCCGGAGCCGGTTCCCCCCTGCAGCACCTCGGCGATGCGCTGGTACTTGCTCCGGGTCACCGTCTTGGTTTTGGCCGAGTCCCCGTAGGTGCGCAGGCACCAGTCCCGGAACTGCCGCCCCAGCTCGCTGTCCCCGGGGCGGCTCCCCCGCAGCAGTAACGGCGGCTTCGGCATCGCCCGGCCGGCGGCGGCGGCGGTAACGGCGGCGGTAGCAGCAGCAGCGGCGGCGGCGGCGGCGCCCGGCCCCGCGCCCTGTCCCGGAGCGGGCGGAGGGGCAGCGGCGCTCCCGGGACGGGCTGCGGGGGCGACGGGCGGGATGGAGCGGGAAGCAAGAGGCGCAGGAGGGGTGGCGGCTGCTGTAACGGGGATGGGGGGGAGCACCGGGGCTCGGACAGCGACCGGAGGGAGGCACCGGCGGCGCCAGCAGCAGCAGCAGCCGCTCCTGTCACAGGATCACAGGCGGCTCCGGCTCGTCCCCCTCCCTCCCTCCCTCCGCCCGCCCGCCCGCCCGCCCGTCCCTGCCTCCTCCGCCCCCCTCCGGCCGCCTCCTCCTCTCAGCGGGATCCCACCTGTTAGAGCGGCCTCGCCGCCACCGACGGGTCGTCCCCCCCCACTCCAACCCCCGGCCCCGGGGCAGCCGCTCCCCCCGCCCCGGCTCCGGTGGGATGCGCTCCCCTGGCCGGGCCGCCTCTTCCCCCCCCGCTCCCCCGCTCCCCGGCCATAGGGCCCCGTACGGGATAGCGGGATAGCGGGGCGGGGGGCGGGCGGCCCGGGCGGGGCAGGGGGTGTCGGGGGGCGCGGGTCCCGGTGCCGGTCCCAGACAAAGGGCCGGCGGGGCGCGGGCGCACGTGTGCGGCGGGACGGGCCGGCGGGGGCGGAGGCGGGCACCTGCCGAGCCGCCGCAGAGCCGGGGAGGAGCCGCGGGGGCAGCGGGAGCGGCGCTGGGAAGGTGAAGAGGGGGGGGTCCGCCACCCGCCGCCAGGACCGGGATCGCCCCGCAGCGCCCTCGGTTGACCGGAGCGGCCGCGGCTCGTCCCGCCGGACCGGGAGAGCCGCACCCCGCCCCAAGGCCGGCCCCGGGGCAGCCGCGGTCCTGCCGGCCCCTGGAGCGGGAGACAAAGGCCGGACCCCGGCCCCGATGCCTCGCTCCGCTCCCCCGCCCTCCGCATCCGCTTCGCGCCCCGCGGCCGCGGCCGTCCCGCGGCGGGACCGAGCGCCGCCACTGCGGGGCGAGCGGGGGGGTCGGGACACGGTCCCGCCGCTCCGGCCCCGAGGGGGCGGAGGCGAGGGCGGCCACGGCGGGCCCCGGGGGGGTGAGATGGGGCGGCCCGTCCCGGCCGGCGGCTGCGGCTCGGGCTCTGCCCGGCGCTCACACGCATGTGCCGAGATGCTGGCGGTGCCACACGTGTGCTCGCGGTCTGTCCATCCATCGGTGTCACATGTGTGCTCCATGCCCACCCGGCCGTGCCACGCGTGTGCTCCTGCTCTGCCCATCAATGCCACACATGTGCTCCCGGTCTGTTCATTGGTCCCAAGCATGTGCTGCTTGTCCATCAGTGCCAGACGTGTGCTCCTGGTCTGCCCATCAGTGCCACATGCATGTTCCATGCTCACTCAGCAATGTCACGTGTGTGTTGTTCTTCTGTCTGTTGGTGTCATATGTGTTCCCTGTCTGTCCATCAATGCCACCTATGTGCTCCTGGTCTGTCCATTAGTGCCACATGTGTGCTCCATGCTCACCCAACAGTGCCACGTTTCTGCTTCTGGTCTGTCTGTTGATGCCACCACAGGTTCCTTGTCTGTCCATCACTGCCATGCACGTGGTCCCAGTCTGTCCTTGAGTGCCACACATGTGGTCCATCTGTCCATCTGTCCCATACCTGTGCTTCCTGTCCGTTGGTGACCTGCATGCTCCCAGTCTGTCCATCACTGCCATATGTGTGTTTTCTGTCTGTCCATCAATGCCGTACATACATGTGGTCCCAGTCTGCCCACTGGTGCCACCTATGTGCTCCATGCGCACCTGGCAGTGCCATCCATTTGCTCCTGCTCTGTCCACCAGTGCCACATGTGCTCCATGCCCACCCAGCAGTGCCACACACTTGCTCCATCCCAAGTCAGGGGCAGAGCAGTGGTCCATGTGAGGGCTGCCTGCACGGCCAGCAGGAGTACAATTGGCATGAGGATGTAGAACCAGGAGCTGGGAGACTGTTGGAACCTGGAAGAGGAATTTGATGTGTCAGGAAGTTCTCTGAGGCCAATGCTGGAGGTGCTGGGCGTGGCATTGGAGCAGCCAGGGCACAGCTGGCAGCAGTGCCAGGTGCCAAGGCTGGAGACAGGGGAAGGTGAGGGCACTTGATGGCTGAAGAGCAATTTTCTTCACTGTCCCTTGCCCTGTGCCAGTCACATAGTGCCCATCCAAAGATCTTGAGGTAAGAATGGAGTGCTGCAGGAGCTGAGCCATGGGCTAGCCATGCCAGAGGGGGTATGGTGAACTCAGGGGATGTCTGTGACACTGGAGCATTGGCATTGCCTATTGTAATGTGCCATGGTAGATCGTGTTGACTGTCCCTATCCCACTGAATATGTGGACAACTCTCAAAAAATTCTCAGTGTCACCCTCCAGTTTGCTCTGGGCCCAACATGATGCCACTGGAGAGAGACTTGGGCAGCTCAGAGGGTCTTCCCTATCATGAATTTTTAGCCTCAGGCACGTTGTGCCAGATACCTACAGGAACTTGCTGGTGTGCTGCAGTATTTCTGATGATCACTACAAACAGGATGGACATCCTCTCAAGCCTCAGCCAGCCAGGGAAGCATGGCTTTTTCCAGGGATGACTGTGAGGAGCAGTGAGTGGATGGAAATGGAAGAAAAGATGAGGTTGATCTGTAGAATTTGCATTCGATGGGCAACTTTCTGGCAACAAATTTGTGGATAAAGTCAGGCTCAGCTCTCAGCCTGCTCCAGCCCCTGGACATACACTTGTCCCAAACAAAGCTGTGACTGGCTGAGCTGCTGCTCAGAGTTGGCTGGCACAGGAGAACCTATGGGGGATCCTATGAGAACTTGGTGAATCAGCAGTGGGAGAGATGTGGGGACCATTGGATGTTCAGGAGAACCAGGGTAAATCCCATTTCTGGAATCCAGCCACTCTGCAGGAAATGTTAAGCAAGGAAGGGAGTAAAAGAACATTTTGCTTCTGCTGAGGAGTTGGTCTACCCAAGAGTGATGCTGCATTTTTCACCATGATCAGACTTCCTCACTGAGGTCACCACTGAATTCCCCACTTTGCAGTTGAGCTGCTGAGGAGCCAGTGCAAGGGAATCCTCTTGCAGCGCCATAGGCAGGGGCAGAAGTCTTCTCCTACCTCAGCCCAGCCATTGGAAGGTTTGGGGTCCACCTACAAAGCAATGCAGAGGTGAACATGGACCTGAGTTTCCCCAGTTTGTGAATGCAAGGCCAGTCACACCAAGAACTAATGTCCTCTGAGTGAGGATTTTGGGCAGACCATTCACACCTGGCCTGAAGGTTCAGATCAGTGTTTTAGGTCAAATCCAGCTCCGATTCAATGAGGGTTTAACTTGCACTGCATGAACAATCTCATGACACTCCAGATTAGAATGCAATGATGTTGAGGAACTCTTGTCCTTAAAGGTAGGAGAAAAAGAAAGTGGAATAGTGTGGTGGCACTGGACCTTCAGCTGTCAGTTCAGGCTGTCAGGTACTGGGTGTGTTCAGCACAGGGTCTCTGCTGAGGGCTTTTTTATAGACAAACATGTAATAACTCCAGGTCCATTGTTATTTATACTATATTTTAAAAAAGTTAGATTTGGGTTTTATCTAAGCACTCTGCTGCTCTTTCCTCTTTTGGGTGCCTTTCTAATTTCTTACAAGTTTTGTTTTGTTCTAAAGAAATCTTTGGTCTTCAGACAAAACTGCTCAGGTGGACCGGGGTCTGGACATGCACAGGGCAAAGCAGTTGGGACCTACTGAGGTCTGAACAACATACAAGATGGGAAGAAATCCTGCCATGCTGCCAGAGACATCCCATCAAACACTCCAGAGATTGTATAAACATAGAATGGTTTGGGTTGAAAGAGACCTTAAAACCATCTTGTACCAACACCCTGCCCTGGGCAGGGGCACCCTCCACTACACCAGATGGCTCCAAGCCCTGTCCAACCTGGCCTTGAACACCTGGTCTTGTTGGTCAGCATTTGGACTGTGCTTGAGTAGAGCCCAAACTGGAACTATTTACTGGCTGCCTCTGAGGGTTGCTGGGTGGGATCAGAGCCAGGCAGAGGGGTGGGCACCACAGCACCCAACCCATCCTTAGACATCGTTTAGTGCCAAGCCACACAAAAGGAACTCTGGCATTAATAACCATCCCTTCTGCTGGCATCCAGGAGTGCTTCCTTGGGGAGGGACAGAGAATATTGAGGTACTTATGAGATCACTACAGGTGATGTTTAGCTCCTGTAACTTTACATTCACAGCTGGACAGCCAGTGGTACCTGGATATCTCAACTGTCTCTACAGTCAGTGTGAGACAATGAGCACCCACAGAAACCATTCATCCCCATCCTCTGAACACTCCCCGTGAAGTGAGATGAATTGCTCACTAGAACTGCCTTATTCTTCCCATCAAACACAAAGGGAGTCTGTGTGTCTCTGTCTGCATCTGAGATGCTCACCTGCCCAAGGCTGGGTGGGAGATCTGTGATCCATGGAGAGACCTGTGATCCACCAGCTGGGTAACTGTGATCCACCAGCAGGATGGAAAAGGAGAATGATCCCAAGTTGTCTTGGGAGAGTAATTTCAAGAGAGGCACAGAAAAGTATGAGGGCTCTGGCGACACTTTGGGTTGCCACCTGGTTCTGGTGAGAACCTAAAACTAGTGCAGAAAGAGTTTGCTGGGTTGTTCAGGAGAGAGGAGAGTGTCTTACAGAGATGACTCAGCTCCCTGATCTCTGAGAAATGGATGCTGAGAGAAGACACATTTGTGGAAAACCGGAGATAGACACCAGGGAGGGACATGGGCTAAACCCTGGCACCACCTTAGGACAAGATGAGTAAGAATGAACTTACTCATGAATATCCCTGTGTCTGAAATGAGGAGATGCTGACCAAGCATAAGAGCCATCAGGGTCTACAGGAGTGACCTCAGAGAAGAATTGGGATGAGCTTGTTCAGGTTCTAGGTGACATGGCCCAGTGTGGCTCCTCTCACAGTGGGCACTGGGCACTGTCAGGTGTCCCATCAGGGTCTCTGTCCCTAAAGTGAGAAATCAGATTTAATTCTCCTGTAGCTTTTGCTAACTCTGAGCCTAAACAATGAGGTTTTCCCAAGTAGAATTATTCTTGACTTTAATCAAAACCCAATTTAGATCCAGGTCAGATAATAAGCCAAAGCAGCTCAGGGAAGTCAGCAAGGAGTGTGGATTCCTTCTGGAGCCTCTTGGATTGCTGTCCGTATCACAGCACCAAACATCATTTGGTCGGGCTTCTGCTTGGGAGAAGCCTGGGACTAAGAGAAGCAGAACAGCCAGAGTCACAAATTGAGAGGGGATTTGTGGAAATAATAGACATTTTCCCCACCTTCTTATTCTATCTCTAGTGTGTCTTCAGCGGGCTGGGAATCAAACCACGTGGCCACTGGATTGATGTGCTTGGGGGAAGAGCCACAGGAGGAGTGGGGTAGCCTGGTGCTGTGGGGAAGAACCGAAATACCCAGCAGCTGCCAGAGCTGTGTGGGAGCCCGGGCAGGAACAGCCAGGGAGCTGCAGAGCAGGGCTGAGCTCCATTCCCAGAGCTGCGTGGGGAAGGCTGATGGCACCTGCCCACATCCTCTGTGACTGCACATGATGCCACGTCTCCCTCAGTTTCAAGACCAGCAAATTCACCCTTCCCTGCTTTTTCTCTTCAGGAGAAAGAAGAGGAGAGAGAAAAAAAAAAAAAAAAAGAAAAAAAAAAGAAAAAAAAAAAGCCAACGGGGAGACCACAGATTTGCAGGCTGGGCTGTGCTAGGGCGGCACAAGCTGTCAGCAGGCGCTGGGAGCAGCCAGGAGAAGCCGGGAGGAGCCGGGGTGCCCTCGGCAAGCTGGAGATCTCATTGTCTGTGTGGCAGAGGACAAGAGGGAAGGAATATGAACCAAAAATAGTCCTACAGTTTAAGAAGTAAGACAGTTCCTGTGACCTCTCACAGCTGTGTTGGGTTAACAGTTGGACTCGGTGATCTTAGAGGTCTTTTCCATCCTTTGCAGTGCTGTAGTTCCTTCATTCTCTGATTCTGTGCTGGGGGGTCTGTCCTCCTCCACCAGTCCAGAGCAGGATCCTCTCCTTTTTCCCAGGTGTGATCTGTTACTCCAGGCACATCTGCTCAGGCCGTCCTACCCAGCCCTTTTGCCCTCCTTTGGAATCCTCACCATGGGTGCACTCCAGCAGCATCTGCAGCTGTAAACATCTGGATGGGGCTTTCCAATGAGCCTGCTCTGAAGTCAGGGCATTGCTCTGCTTTCTGAGGGATCCCTGCTGCTTCTGCAGGACCCCTGGGCACAGCTGGCACAGGAAGGGAAAGCTGGGGTGGGCAGCTCTGATCCTTCCAGAAGACACCCCCCCGCCCCCTCCCCATGGGGGTCTGGCCTTTACCTTACAACATTTAAATGCCAGTGCTGGAAGGAATTCCTGGCAGGTGGAGAAGACACCTTTGCCTGGGGAGTGCTGCCTGCTCAGCAGGCCCCAGGAAAAGCTGGGTTTACATTTTAGATGTGTTGAGGGGCACAAGGGCCCCTGTGGTGATATTTCTGGGTAAGATTTAATGGGCTCAGGCTGAACCCAGGAACTTGTACAGCAGCAGGATAATGAAATGCCAGCTATTCCTTGGTCTGGCTGCATCCCACCTCCAATACTTTAAAGGCTTTGACCCAGCTGTTAACTCAGAAATGGACACTGGTCCCTGTGGCTCATCCATCCCCTCCTGCCCAACTGGGTGCCCAGCAGGGTCTGTGCTGAGGGCACCATGTGGCTGTTGATGGCTGCTTGTGGCTGTCCCTGAGCAAGTTTCTGGTGCCATCCACCCCTCTCCAAAGGCTGGTTACCAGCAGAGCTGAAAAGCCTCACCTACAGCATCACCTCCAGGAGATGCTGAGCTTCAACCAGGCTACTTCCATGTGGGACAGGAGACAGCAGAGCCCTCCCAAAGCTATACCCCATCCCATGGGATGCTGCTGATTCTCATCCAACTTTCTGTGTCAGACAGTGGCCAAAGCAGCACTGGGGCAATTTCTCCTGGATTAATTTGGGGACTGTGTGATTGGGTTTTTGCCTGATGTCCTCAGGGATGTCCCAAGTGTGGGAAGGTCCGAGGATAAAGTGGATTCTGTGCCATCCTAGGGCTGAATGGGTTAATTTTTGTGCTTCCCTCCCCAGCTCGCTGCGGACTCTGGCTGGGACAGAACATCTGTCTGTTGCTATGGCTGCAGTACACTTGAAGGGGATGACTGGATAATTATTGCAAACATCCATCCTGCCTGGTGTGCTCCCGGACCCTCCCTGCCCCAGCCAGGGCAGCGGCCGATGCTCGGGCCCAACTTCACTCTCAGGGACCCTACCGAGGAATGGTGAGTTGGCATCACCTTTTCATTTGCATAATTAATGTGGCCGAGGCTGCAGGGCTCCTGGGAAATCCGACGCAGAGCAGCAGAGATGAAATGGCACGGAGGGCTCCAGCCTTCTCGAGGCTCGTTAGAGCTCGGCTCGTTGCTGACACCCCACTTTGGAGCTACCGGGGAGCCGTTCTTCCATCGCCGTTAATTCACCACCCACTTCTAACCGACCAGATTGCCCTGGGCTGATCCTGCCGTGCCTCCTCCAGGCACAGGATCCCACCTGGCTGCTGCTGAACAGGACCCTGCCAACTCCTGCACAAACCAGGTTGCAGACCCCTGGGATTGTCACACCATCCGGGGCTTGGGAAACAGCAAGGTCCTGGGTCACAGCGTGGACCTGAGGCTTTCCCTGGCTCTCCCCTCGGTCGGCTGCTGCTGCTGGCACTGTTACCTGTGTTCCCTGCCTGCACACCCTGCCTGTGTTCCCGTGCTTGTGCTCCCTGCCTGGGCTTCCTTTCTGCTCCTTCCTGCTCTCCCTGGCTGTGCTGTTGCTTCCTGCAGTTCAGTGACTTGCTGTGTCCAGCTGTGCCCACAGCTCACCCTGCAGCATCTGGGCACTGCCCTGTGTGCATGGTTGTGGTGCCAGATCCCCAGCATCCAGCAGAGCCTGATGCCAGTTGCTGCCTGGTGATCCAGGCAAGATCCCTGGCCTCTGGTGGAGCCCATTCCCAGTCAGTACCTGGTGATCCACCTGGGATCCCTGGCCTCACCCCACTTCTCCCAGTAACCCCTTCCCCAGCTCCTAGGAGTCAGCCTGCCCCAAAATACCCATGTCCCCTTTGTTCCTGGGGTTGCTGCTGTTCTTTTGCCTGCTGGCTGAAGATCTCACTCACACTGGGGGTGTTCAAAAATTCAGATCTTGCCCTATGGATTGTCCCTGTTTCAGCAAGTCCCACCTCTGAATTAACAGAGCAAAAGATAATGTAGAAGTTCCCCTTCTGAGCAGCCACTGCTGTTCTGTTTAACTGGGAACTTCAATGCAGCCATTGTACTTTTTTTTTTTTTTTTTTTTTTTTTTTTTCTGTTTATCAACACGTGGTGGGTAAGAAGCCCAAGTGGAGCTGGGACCAGGATAAGGGCAAACCTCCACAGCCACTGGTCAGCAAACAGCACCACAGCTGAGACCCTCTGCCATGTTCACTTTCTCTCTGCAGGGATCCAGGTAGGACAAGGCTGTGCAGGACAAGGCTGCCTCTTGCTTTTCTCATTACCTATAACATTGTCAATAAATAATACTACTTTCACACAGTGCTTTGGGTATCTGTAGAGCAGCTGTCAAGCACTCATTGGTGTGGAGCATTCCCAGAGGCTCCATAGGTGGGGAAGATGGAGCCAGGTCACAGGAGCATAGAGAGGTAGGGATGGAGCCAGGTCATGAGACACTCCATCAGGCAGTGCTGCCTCTTTAAAGTAGGAAAGAGGATGGCACAGAGATGGAGAGATCTGTGGGCTACTCACGGGTCCTGTCTGATCCTTATCATCCCAATATTTTTGTGTATGATTCAACAAAGTCCTTTGCTTGCACAACTTACTTGATTCTCATCTCTGTGACTCAGGTGCAAGTGACCTGCTCACATTTGCAGTGAGAGAATTGAGCCCTGTGGCTACAAAACCTCAAAAACAAAAGAGATCCTCACTTTGATTCAACCTGGAGGACAGAGCCAGGTTCCTCCCTTTTGGAGGCCCTTGCTCAGAGAATGGGGTGAATGAGGGTGGCAGGTGGGCAGGTGCCACATGAGCTCTGTGAAGTGGCTGCCAGGCACAAACGAGGCTGGCATCTGCTTGCCACACATGCAGAAGGTCTGTTAGAGTGTGAAGGGCTCCTGGAGTCCCCCCTCTTCCCCCAGGAGCTCATCATATCCTGCCCCCAAGGAAGCTCTGGGATCTGCTGTCCTGAGTCAGGCCTTGGGCAGCCAGGGCAGGCTGGGTTATCTGAGGGATGTGCTCTGCTCCACAGAGCAGGCTGCAGGGAATTGCAGGCACTCAGCACCTCTGAAAGCCCTGCCAAAGGGTGCCCAAGTCCCCTGGGAGGTCTCTCTCTGCTGGGTGCCTGTGCTTGGAGGTGACTCGCCTGAAAACACACAGGGTATCCAGGAGCTGCAGGGCTGTGGGAGGATCCAGGCAGGAAGATTGCTGTGACAGGCAGAAAGATGGTACCACTTTCTTCTTGCAGTGGGGTATGTGTGGCAGCCTGGAGCAGGTGGGAGGCTTCTCCTCCAGTCCCTGGGCTGCAGGGGCTTTAGGGGACAGGCTGGCTGTGGTGCCCACTCCTGTTTGTAATTCTGGGAGAGAGGTAGCAGGGTGCCCTGTTTCATGCCAGGGTGCAGGGCATTATCTCCTGACAACAGTGTCAGTCCAGCGGTGACACCTCTGTCCCTGGGCCAGCCCTTAGGGAAAAAAAGTGCTGTCGGGGACAGCTTTGGTGTGTGTGCTCCCCCAGGACTGCAGGCAGAGCCGTGGCTGAAATGCAGAGCTGTGCCTGGCAGCGGGGCAGTGCCTGCGGGGGGAGGAGGAGGAGTGGGCACAGGGCTCCCCCAAGGACAGCCCTGGTTTGGAGCTGGCGATGGGGACTGCTGTGGGGATGGAGGTTTGCCACCTCCCCTACCTCCTGGGCTTGGCCCCATTTCCAACGTGTCTTGGCACCATATGGCGCTTGCTTTATTTGTTCTGCTGCGACTTGGGAAGGAGGGCAGTGTTTCATTGTCTGGCAGAGGAGGTGGGACGCAGGCACAGGAATATGCCCGTGTCCCGTGGGATCGCCGCCTGCGCCAGGCGCTCCACATCTCGTCCGAGCTGCGGGTCGGTGTCCTCATCCCTCGCAGCGGAGGGGTTTCCCCGGAGAGTCGCTGCCGGAGATTCACCCACCCACGTGGCGCCGGAGCTGAAGCAGCACCGCGTGTGCGGGCGCGTCCCGGTGCGGAGCACGACCGACCCGCCACGGGACGCTGCCTGTAGGAGGAAAACGTGGCAGCGCTGCTCCTGACTCATTGCACAGGCAGCGATCCTGCGACAGCGATGCCGGGCTTGCCCAGCACCAAAAAGTGACAGCACGCTCCACCCACCCCGGCTGCGGGAGCAGGAGCCTTCTCCGCATGCCCGCGGTCTGGAGGAGCCGCTATCCCGCGCACATCTCCCGGTCCTGCTCCGTGACACACCAAACCCCATCCCAAACCCCATCCCACCGCCCCGCCCGCCGCCCCCGCGCTCCCCCGGCTCTGCCTCTCCCTTCCCTCGCCTGCCCAGGGCTCGGCTCGCCCCACGGAGCTCTGGGATGGGGAGGAAGGGGAGAAAGGCTGCTCAGAGGCTGAGGCCCAGCCCTCCCAGATTTGCATATTTTTTTTACTGGCTCCCAAACAAGATATTTCTCCGGGGAAGCGAATGCGTCGCCTGCCGTCCCCGGGGGTGCTGTGTGCTGTGTGCTGTGTGCTGTGTGCTGTGTGCTGTGTGCTGTGTGCTGGGACAGCAGCCGCTCTGCGAGGAGGGGCCGCGGTCCCGGCACCCACCGCCATCCTGCTCCACACGCCCGCACTTCTCTGCTGCCGCAGGAAAAGCCCTTTCCTCGGTGGTTTCAAAATTCACGGGCTTTAATGCTGCTGCCCTGGGACTGGGTCCGGTCCCTCTGGGCTCGCTGGAGTCCCGGAGGCGGCCGGGCTGCAGCCGCCTGCGCAAATCTGCTCATTTCTATTTTGTCACTAGAATTTCCAGCATGTCCCTCCTCTCGTGTACAATTTAGTCGCATGAAAAGGAACCGCGCGAGGAGGGGAAGAGGACGGGGAAACTTGCAAAGTCAGCCATGGAGGGGGAATCTGTGTCAGGAAGCATCACAAAGGGAGCCGGGGGATTGGCTCCGGTCGCTTCCAGCGGCTGTGTGTGTGCCAGCCCCTCAGGAATCGCCCGGCGGCTCCTTCCCTCCCCGCGTCCCTCTCGTCTTCCCTGCGCCGCGGCCGGGCTGGGACAGCCCATCGCCGTTGCCATGGCTGCGGTGTGCGGAGGGGGGGCTCGGCCGGGCGCCCCCGCCGGAGCATCCCGCGCCTTCCTCCCCCGTCCTCCCCGGCGGACACGCTCCGGGCCCGCCGCGGCCAGAGTCGCACCGTGGATTTGACACCCGTGGGATTAGACAGGGCCGTGCCCGCGGGAGGAGGAGAAGTGGAAGAGGAGGAGGGAGCAGGGCAGCTCCGGGCTGGGCGGCCGCCAGCCGCCCCGGGGAGGGCCGGGAGGGCGGCGGGCAGGTAGGGCGGGCAGAGCGGGCGGTGCGGGGGGGCCGGGGCCGCTCCCCGGGGAGGGGGGGCCCGGCGGGGGGCACAGCTGATCCCCGGCCGCAGCTGATCCCGCCGCCCCCCGCCAGCTGCCGCAGCGTGGGCGCAGCCGCGGTCCCCCGTGTCCCCGCGGGCACCGCGCACCCCGGCCCGGCCCGGCCCGGCCTGGAGCCCCCGCGCCGGGGGGAGCGGCCGGTCCCGGTGTCCCCGCGCTCTGCGGGACCGGCGGGGCGGCGGCGGCAGGAACGGCTCGGTCCTGCCCGGGGCCGGGGAGGAAGGAGTGGGGGCTGCTCCGTCCCCGCAGCCCGGACAGCTCAGCAGGGAGCGGCCGGAGCGGCTCCTGCCCGAGAAAGGGGGGCCGCGGGCAGCGGGGAGGGAGGGGGGGCAGCGCTGCGGGCAGCTGCCTCCAATCCCGCCAGCTGCGGCCCCGGGAATGGCCCTGCCCGGCTGTGCCCGCCCCGAGCTCGCCTTGGGGCGGCGGCTGCAGCCCGGACACCGGTCCTGCTGCGGGAGGCGGCCGTGGCACCGACCATCTCCCGAGCCGGGACGCCGGGAGCGAGGGAGGGAACAGCACAGCGGGCCCGGGACCGCGGCTGTGGGTTCACCCAGCCCAGAGCAGCGGGGCCGGGCAGTGGTGTCCCCCAGCCGCGGTGTGTTCCCGGCCACGGGGACCCCGCACACGCACTCGGGGACGGGCGAGCGGCGGTTCCTCCGGGGGCGGGGAGCTCCCGTTCGCGCCGGGTCGCTGTGCTGTGAGGAGTCCCGGCAGTCCTGCAGTGCAGGAGAGGGTGTCATGGCCTCTGCGGTGCCACCAGGCTCCCGCTGCTCCCCGCCGCGCAGGCAGGATGCAGGCAGGGTGCCTCAGCGCTCCCGATTACCATCTTGTTTGGAGCCGAGGCAGCGGCTGTAATCTGATGCTCTCAAAGTTGGTGTTTACAAGGGACATGGCAGCCATCAGAGGCTCTTCTTGTTCTCCTGGTGAAAGCATATTCCTGTCTCCGCCGCGTGTGGCTGCTCCGTGTGCCAAGCACTGCCCGGGTCACACTGAGCATCCCGCAGAAACACCTCAGGGGGTGTTTCACCTCGGAGCCTCCAGAGCTCTGTGCTGTCCGGCCGGTGGGGTCGGGCCCCACACCGGGGGCTTTGGTGGGACGGTGGGTTCAGACCCCCTGGTGCAGCCTGCCCTGGGTGCCTGCAGTGGCCGCTGCCGTCAGGAGCCCACCTGCTGGACAGGGGGTGCCGCGAGGAGGGCGAGCTGCCTGCCCGCGGGACTCATCAGCTCTCTGATGACAAATCCTTTCACTCTCGAGCAAGCAGAGCGGGACAGAGCCCAGCCCGAGGCTTCCCAATGCCACGCCAGCCCTGCAACTCCCGTGTCCTTGCTGGGAGCCCACAGGGCTCTCATCTCCCCAGCCGGGGGGCTGGCCTGGCGAGATGCCCCCCACCTGAGCCCTGGCGCCCCCCACAACCCGAGCACCCGCAGCCCCACCCGACAGGGCTCATCTCCAGAGCCAGGACACGCCGCTGGCATCTGTGCCCTCATCCTTTCACCGGGGCTGCAAATCGCATCGGTCGCGGCACTCAGAGGCCGGTTCCCGTGCGGGTGCTCCAGCAGGGTCCGGGAGCTTTGGCACGGCTCCCACAGCACAGCGGGACACGGGGCTGTGCCTGACGAACAGATGGCACCAGCGCAGGCACAGCCAGGTTTGGTGGCAGAGGAGAACCTGCTGCCCTGCGGCCGGGCTGCCGCGGGAGCGGGGACCGTGCCCCAGCCCTGGGGAGGGCCCCGGGGATGCTGTTTGCAGAGCTCTGGCTCCAAGGGCGGGCTCTGCTCCAGGCAGGTCTGGGGAAGCCGTGCAGGATCAGCAGCAATAAAAGCTCCATGAGCCCTTTGTGCTGCGCCATGTCTGGGCAGCGCTGCCTGTCACAGGGCAGCAGAGTCCCCGTTTGGGGGTTTTGTGTCCCCAGCCCATGGGGTCCTGCTGCGAGGAGAACACAGGGCAAAGCCAAACCAGCTGCAACGGGGCAAGCGCCGATGGGAGCTCGTGGGTGGGTGTGGGGACTGCAGATACCTGGGCCAAGGCAGGAGGTTATAAGGCAGGTTGGAAACCAGGGCACGTCATGGCAGGGAACAGCCTTGGGAGGGGATGAGGCTGGAGCTGGAGCACGCCGAGCTTGGAGGCCACAGTGAGTGAGCCGCGGTTATTCACGGCGACATTATTGCAGCCACCCATTTCCAACACCCTCGGCAAGGCAGGAGCACAATGTGCTCCAAGGAAATGTGATTGTGGGTCCTGCCCCTTGGCCCGGTGCTCGCTGCACTGTGCAGATGGAGCTGGCAGCGCCTCGGCTCCGCTGCCTGCAGGGAGAGCGAGATGGCGGAGGGGAGGCAGGACTCGTCCTCACAGGCACAGGCAGAGCTCTGCGGGAGGGGGACAGAGCCGGCGCCATGGGGGACGGAGACAGCGACAGGGAGAGGAGAGGCGAGGCAGCCCCGGGCTGGCTGCGGTGGCCACTCTCCCTAATGATCCCTGCCCCAGCCAGGCGGGCTTTCTCCTTCTTCCTGGAGTGGAAGGAATGATGGGCGTCACCTGCATGGGCTGGATGTGTCACCTGCCAGCTGCTGTGGTTGACAGTGCTGCGCTTGCATCTCTGTGTCCCACGACTGTCCAGAGCTGGCCGGGCTTTCCCCTCCGATCTCTCTGCTCCTGGCTCAGAGGTTGGTTTCTAGGCAGAGCCTTAAAAACCACATGCATACAAGTACTAAAAAAAGCATAATTTTATTCAATAACTGCATTGTGTGCTCAGAATTCGCTATATGTGAGATGGAGCAAGTAGGAAAACTGGTGGAAAGGTGGGTGCTCCTCCTCTCCTTCACCTGCTGTGGCGGTGCTCTGTCGAGTTGCTCCACGCCCGCAGCCCGGGGAGGGGGGCTTTGGCTCCCCCCAAATCCCACCCCATGCAGCCGGGCCAGCAGGTTGGGCTCTGCCTGAGACCGGGTTTCTGTGCACCCAGGGGGGCTCCAGCGAGTCCAGCATCCCGCGCTCCTGCTGCCTCCCCGGCTCTGCTGAAGCCACCTGCAGCGGGACAGGCACCCTGCGGCATCCCCGGGGTGTGTGTGGGGCGGGGGGTGGGCTATAACATCGACAAACGCATAAATACAGCTAATTCCTCGGTGGTGGAAGCTGAAAGTCCCAGCCTGCCTGGCTGGGAGCAGGCGCTCTGAGGTGCCCCCCAGAGAGGTGACGGGTCTCCTCGTTATTGTTATGATTATTTTTAATCTGCTCTTATCAAAGGCAGCCCGACTGAAGAAGTGCCTGACCCTGCACAGCACAGGGCGTGCGGGGTGGGACGGGAGCTCGCGGGTGACAGAACGGAACAGGGACACTTGGATTCAGTTTCATTGCCTTTGAATAAATCCGGGGGCTGCTGTCCCCAGCCCGGAGCTGAGCCAGCGTGGGGGGCTCTGCCGGAGGCGATGGGCGGGATGGGGCTGCTGCAGGGACAACCCAGGGCGGGCTGGGGTGGGACAGTCCAGCCGGGCGGTATCTGGGGGTGACCCCCGGCTTTGGGGTGGGCGAGGAGAAGTGCGGCTCCGGGGCTCCCGGCTGGGAAAGCGCTTGTGGGAACTGCGGGGGAGATGGTCCTGCTAGCGGAGGGAGGGGGGTCGAGGTCGGGGGGCTGTCAGCCGGCTGTGGGGAGGGAGGGTCCATGGGGCCAGGAGGCGGGTTGGGGCTGAGGAAGGGATGAGGGGGAGGAATGCGCCGAGGAAAGGGGACGGGGGAGGGAGGGAGGGGAAGAGGGAGGGATGCCCGGGGATTGAGGATGCAGGGAGATATCCTGGAGGAGGGCGGGCAGGATGCCCCGGGGAGAGAGGGCGGGGGACCAGAGCGGTGGACGAGGGAGCGAAGCCCGGAGAATGGAGGGCGCGGGGCGGGGTGTCCGGAGGGTGGAACAAGGAGGGTGCGGGGAGCGATGGGGGTGTCCGGAGGGTGGGACCGGGGGGCTGCGGGGAGCGATGGGGGTGTCCGGAGGGTGGGACCGGGAGGGTGCGGGGAGCGATGGGGGTGTCCGGAGGGTGGAACAAGGAGGGTGCGGGGAGCGATGGGGGTGTCCGGAGGGTGGAACAAGGAGGGTGCGGGGAGCGATGGGGGTGTCCGGAGGGTGGGACCGGGGGGCTGCGGGGAGCGATGGGGGTGTCCGGAGGGTGGGACCGGGAGGGTGCGGGGAGCGATGGGGGGAGCGCGGGGCCCTGCGCGGTGCTCTGGCGCCCTCTGCTGCCCCGCACCGCGCACCGCAACGGGGGCGGGGCGGGGGCACCGCCCGGCAGTGCCGTGAGTTTGTCGGGTCTCAGCAGCGGGGGTGGAAAAGGAGCCGCCCCGCCTGGGGATCCCACCCCAATCCCCGCCCCGCGGGGGCTGCCGAGCCGGGCTGCCCGCGTTGGGGTCCCTGGGGAGCGCTGCCGGCACCCACCCGTGTCCCGGCCAGCCCTGCAGATAAGGGGCGGCGGGGTGAGGGTGCAGGGACAGTCCCCAACCCCGCGGGACGGCGGGTCGGGCCACCCGGGGGCTGGCGTGATGCCGAGTCCCAGCAAGGGAAGGGCCCTTGACCTTGCTTGCAGCCTTCACATTCTCCCGCAGGAATGTGAGCAGAGCTGTGTCCCTGTGAGCAGCAATGGCCTCGGCCACCCAACGACTCCTGCCTGCACCCTGGCTGCATCCTGCTCCTTATCCACATCTCAGCTGTCGACGTGACACAAAGCTGAGGGGTGGGGACATGATGGGGACATGCACCGTCCTTTCTGTGCTGCTGCCATGGGGCACCGGCTGCAAGGTGTGGCCTCAGGGCTTGGGGCTGCTGCCATGGATATGGGGCTGCTCCATGGATATGGGGCTGCTCCGAGAGGAGGGATGGTGCTGGGGCTGGCATGGGAATGGCACAGGAACCCTCACTTGGCGTTTCACAGCTGCCCATCACCGCTGAGGCTCGTTAAGAGCTCTTTTCCAAGCAAAGCTGTTCCGCTGTGCTGTGGGATGTGTCAGTGGCACAAGGGTTAACCCTGCTTTCCCTCCCTGTCGGTGCCTGGTCTGGGATAACCTCGTTAGCGGTGGCAGCGATGCCCCTGGGACAGAGCAGCCCTATAAACTGGAGCTGAGTGCTGGGAAATGGGCTGAGCTGCCTCTGCGGGGGGCTGCTGGGTGCTCCCCCCGCCAGCACCAGCCCGTGGCTGCTCAGGGCGTCATGGAGAGGAGAGGCTGCATCAGGCTCTTGGGGACAGGATGGATTTGTCACCACAGGGCCTGGCATCCTTTGTGAAGCTGTGCCTGCAAGGGAGTAAACGCCATCAGCTCTGGATAGAACACCCCAAAGGTGCTGGGGGCTGAGAGAGGCTGGCCAAGCCCCAATCCCACAGCCTGGGGGCTCCTTTCTGTCCCTTAAGGCTCAGCTCTTTCTCCTCAGTCACCTGCAGTGGAGGATCACAGAGGGACCTTGTCGCCATGGCTGTGCCAACCACACCACCCCCAGCCCCACACGGGGCCTGGGGATGCCCAGCCACTCCCCCCCATTGGGTCGTTCCTTGGCTGGGCTGGGGGGCACCCCCCCCCCCCCCCTTCCTGAGGCTGGCACTGGCGTGGGTGCCTGGGCATTGTTTCTGCCTGTGCTGTTGTGCCACAGGCTGGTTTCTGGTGGCCACCTCCCCTTGCTGTGGGAGAAGATGGGTTCCGTATGCTGGAGCATTCATTCCCTCTGCTGATCGACAGCCTGCGGTCTGGCTGAGCAACCCCAATTGTTCCCAGTGTGCTTGGACAAAGAACTGCCTAGAGAGATGGCAAGGCTTAGGAGCAGACGACATGCTAGGAATATTTCCACTGCCTTGGACACCACCAGTCTCTTCCCCCACCTCCTGAAAGAACGGGAGGCAGCAGCTCGGTTTTGCAGTCAGGGTGGGACACCTTCCCCCTGTTCCGAGCAGAGTGGGTGTAGAATCCTGTCCCAAGGCAGGCTGAGGGCTCGTTGTGTCCTCAGCTGCAGCATGTTGCTGTGCTGAGTGCCACCCTTGCCTCTCAGCAAGTGCCATGGGAACCCCAGGGAGCCCCACACAGCCCCTGAGGGTCCCTGTCCCCAAGAATTCATGTGGCACAGCAGGGTGGCAGTGCTGCCCTGGGGCCCTCCAGAGTCCTCAGGGCTGCTGTTCCCAGGCAGACAGAGTAATCTGGGGAGCTGCAGTTCACAGCTGGTGTTTTTTGCTGGGTGCTGCATCACCCCTAATCCTGTAGGAAATGGGGAGGAGGGTGGCATGGGGTGAGGAAGGGCAGGATTGTCTTCAGCACTAGGCTGAGCTCCAGCTGCCTTGGGGCCCCCCACCTGCCATTTCTGCTCCCTGGTTTGTCTCCCCTGCCATTGCTCCCTCCCAGCTGGTGGCCAGCCCTGAGATTTGTCACTCTGTTTTGCAAACAGGAGAGTTGGGACAGGCATAACACACCAGGCTGAAAGTCCTCAGTGTGGAGTGGCTCCTGGCGAGATCTGTGGAAACCAGGATGTCCCAGAGGAGCTCTGGCAGCTCCCACACGACCTGCTCAAGGTCAGGCAGAGCTGGCAGTGAGGAGCCCCAGTTCCTTCCTTCCCTGCCTGCCCAAGGGCTCACAGGCACGAGTGGAGTCCTCATCTGCTCTGCTCCCTCTGAGCTGAGGCCTTTGTTCTCAGGGTTTGGAGGATTCCTTCTCACATGGAGGGAGCACCAGCACTGGCATTTCCAGTAGGGAGAAGATGCTTCATTCGAAAACATCCCCGTCCCCTTGGTCATTAGCATCTGACACGGCTGAGGATCACAACAGCATTGAATCCACGCTGGGAACTGACAGACCCCAGAGCGCAGCCCCTGTTCTCTGCTGGAGCTGGCGGGGATGAGCAGGAGGAGCACAGGATCCCCACGGCAGCCTGGCTGCTGGGGCCACTCCGCCACCTCCCCCGCACTCAGGAGACACTGCCTGGCAGCCCGGGCTGTGCTGAGGTGGCCCGAGGCAGCAGAGAGCCCGCAGTGCTGTGGGAAAGGCTGCACGATGCAGGGAGGTGACTGTGTGTGTGGCTCCATGGCCGAGCTGCCCCTGCCCCGCCGAGCCGGGAGCGCCCGCGTGTCCCCAGGCGGCGGGGACAGGGATGGAGCGCTGTGCCACGGCCGCCCCGGAGGAAATGGGCCGGGAAAGGCCTCGGAGAGGCAAACGGCTGCGGGAGTACGGTTAGCTGCACCCCAGGCTGCTGAGGGGCCCCTGTTTCCCCCGCGGCCGCTGTCCCGCCGAGATTAGCGCTCGGCTGGCTGGGCTTGACGGGCAGGCGGAAGGGGCCGCGCAGGGCAGCGCGGCGGGGCCGCCCGGAAACACGGGCAAACACGGGAAACACGGGCAAAACGGGCACCGCCGCCGCTCCTTCCCCGCCTCCTGCGGCTGTGCCCGCTGTGCCCGCCCTGCCAGCTCCGGGCGCAGGGCTCCGGACATCGCCCATCACCGCTGTGCTGTGCTGTGCTGTGCCTGGGGCAGGGCTGCCACGCCACATCCCAGAGCGCTGTCCTTGCTCCGGTCCGCCCCATCGGGAGGTGACCCGATTGTCTCATGGTCGGCATCACCTGGTGCCGGTGCCCCCTGCACCCCTCGGGCGGGGCGCTGCCAGCCCGGCTCAGCCCAGCCCGGCCCAGCCCGGCCCAGCCCAGCCCAGCCCAGCCCAGCCCAGCCCAGCCCGGCCCGGCTCAGCCCAGCCCGGCCCAGCCCGGCCCAGCCCAGCCCAGCCCAGCCCAGCCCAGCCCAGCCCGGCCCGGCCCAGCCCAGCCCGGCCCAGCGCGGGGGATGGAGGGCGCTGGCGGCGGGGTCACCCCGCGGAGCACACACCGCCCCATCAGCGCTGCCCTGATGTGGGGAGCGCGGAGTGACCCCTGCGCTCGGGGTCAGCGGGCTCGGCGTGCGTCAGCCCCGAGCGCCTTAATCCCCACCGGGCAGGGGGAGGAGCGCGGGGGGCGGCGGATTCCTGAGCCACAGCCCAGCCCGGCATCTTCCCCGCAGCCCCCGGCCACCTCCCGGCCTAACCCGATAGCGCTGAGCGGTGCTGCCCTGGCACCGCCGGGAGGGCCAGGAGAAATAATGGGAACAGGCAGCAGAAAATGTAAAGCAAAAAAAAAAAAAATTGCTTTTGTCTTGAGAAAGCAGCAGCCATTTGGACGGCTGCTTCTTCTTCTCTGAAATAGCTTTTCCTGCCACCCAAAAGGAGACAGAATATTGTGTAGAACATTATTTCAGAAGGTTTTGGTTTGAGTTTTTTTTTTTTTTTTTTTTTGTTTTTTGTTTTTTGTTTTTGTTTTGTTTTGTTTTGTTTTTTCCATTTTTACAGTTATCATGTGACAAAGCTTGAAATGCTTGTTACTGACCTGATGTGTGGGAAAATAAATAAATCCGTTCCCGGGTTTGCCACCAGGATTCCCCAGTTCCCAAATATATGCCTCAGGCTGTGCCCACTGTTGTGCCCAGTCACTCCTGCAGCACCACAGGAAATGCAGTGCAGGGACACTCAGTGCTGGGTTTGCTGAAGCTGGAAAGCCACGGGTGAAGCTGTGAGTTGCAGGGAGCTTTGTGATGCTTTTCTCACACAAATGATCTGTTTGGGATGGGTTTAACTGGAAGCAGCTGCTGCTGCAGGGAGTCCCACAGCAGGCTGGCAGGATGCCATGGGACAGTGCACCCCTTCAGGTGGAGGAAACAGAGTATTTTACTGGGATATTCTCTGGTAATGCGGTTTATTCCCTTCACTGGAGCTGCTGAGTGTGCCAGGGACACAGAGATGCTTTGGGACGTGCCCTGAAAGAGGAGCCTCCTTCATCCCTGTGCTGTGGGAGAGGCTTCAGCCAGCTCAGGCTGCTGGACAACTCAACAGTCAGGACATGAGAGGAGCCTCAGTGACTGTAACACTGCCCCAGGTGGGTTGGAGCACCCCCCTGCTCCTGATGAAGAGCTCATTCCTGCCCTCAGACAACTGAAGAGTCGAGCTAATGGCACTTCATGGGGTTTGGACATATGTCCACTGGGAAACGGGCTGGGTCTGGCTGTGCCATGTCACACAGGCTGCAGATTAAAGAGCAGCACAGCCAAATGAGATTTATCTCGTCACCCCCCGAGATGTCTGCCCCCCTGTGCACAGAGGCAGCTGTTTGGTTGCTTAAGATTTAAAATCACCTACCACTGAGATACTTTTCCATAATGAGGCACAATTGGGAAGAAGCTAATCAACATGTTTAATACAAGAGAAGGGAGAGGCTTGAAGAGAGCACTAAGTGATTCCCCACATTAGATGCCCTCTTTGATTTCCTCATCCTCTCTGCTAATTCTTTCATGTTCCGAAATGATTCTTTGCTCCTGTTTTTCTTTTTCTCACAAAATCAGATTCTGATACAAACGGAGCAGGATGGGAATGGGTTTATTTCCTTGCTATTTTAGTAAAGTTATCCACACTACTTCTGACCACAGTTTCTCATAATAGCATAGTAAAAAAAAAAGAGAGATGAGTGGACTTGTGGGTGCTTTGAAAAAGCTGAAACTTAGCCCAAGTTTCAGGTTCTAAAGGATTGATGGGTCCTGCTGGGCCATGACACCACTGCTCACTGCACAGCTTGTCTTCTCTTATCAGGGTGTGAAGAGTCAGCTGGGAAAGAGCAGATCTGCAGACCCACGAGGAGGAATTAAACATCCCGGACAGATGTCGGCTCAGGTCTGTCCAGTTTCAGCTGAAGCTTTCCAGGCTGGTTTTGACCCGTTCCATTTCATGCAGGAAACTGTAGAACTGGGGCAAAGTTAACTCTGCAGAAAAAAAAAAAAAAAAAAAAAAAAAAAAAAAAAAAAAAAAAAAAAAAAAAGGCATCAAGTCTTAGATTTCAGGTTGCACTTCCATTGGCAAAGCTGTTCTGGTGCTACCACAGAGCAACTCATGTTCACCTAAGCTGGGCAGGATCAGCCACTGTGATTCCCAGCAGCTGGTTCCTTATGCCAGACAGGCTGCTAGAGGGACCAGGCTGGGATCTCCCCCAGGAATGGCATCTCCCAACAGCACTCCATGCTTGGGAATCATTTATTTTTCTCCTCTGCCCTGCTGCTCTGACTGCTCTGCACTGCTCTGTGGCAGATCTGTGTTTACTGAGGCACAGATTTGAAGATGCCCAAAAGTCCGTGTTCCTAAACAGTTTTGGAGGGCCTGTGGCAGGGAGAGAATGGGGCAGGACCAGCCACAGTGATGGAGAGGCTGAGGCAGGAATAACCACAGTGATGCTCTTGCAGTGACCCCACCCTGGTTCTGCCCCCAGACTCCCCCTACCCCCAGCAACATCCTGAGCCCCAAATTCAGCTTTCCCATCCTTCCCTCTTGTCCAGAACTGTTAACTCACCAACATACACGTTTTCCAACTGGCTCCCCTTTTTAATCACCAGCTTCAGCTTGGGGAAAGGAAAAGCAGAAGTATTTTAGTTCAGAGAACTGTATCTGAGCACTAGAGAGGAGCAGGAGTCTGCTGTGAGTTTGACAGCACACACATCTTTGACAGGCTTTTCAAGAAGTGTCACTGCATGAACAGATACCCTGGGCATTGGGAAGATCTCTGGAAGTCCTTGATCCCACTTTCCCTCCCTCTCCAAGACGGTTGACCTTTGCTAAACTGAGCTTTTTGAACAGCTTTTCAGAATGGGCCACGTTCCTGTGATACCTCATGTCTTCAGAGGAGAAACAAACAGCAGCGTGTCTGCTCTCTGCTGGCAGCAGCACTTGGAGACTGAAGATGCAGTCACAGAGCCCGTCCCTGTGAGACCCAGCTTCCCTCTCCTTCCCCTCCCAGCCAGTGCTTCCCACATGCCTGGCTGGAGCTTGTTCCTCGACTGCCCTACAAGCTGAACTCTGTGATGTGGGAGATTTACCTGTAAGAAGATACTTCCCACTTTTTCCAGCTCACTGCTCCCAGCAGTCACTGTGAGTCAGAAAGAAGAGAAGGCAGATAATCTGTTAGTTAAGCAGTGAAATAAAATGTTATTTAGCAAAGAGCTGCTGCTGGGTTTCCCAACCCCTCCACTTTACGCTGTAGCTCTATTACCTCCAAACTTCCACTCCATATCTATCAGCTGGTTAATCATCAGTGTCTGACCCACAGCCAGGCGTGTTAGGGTGGGGGAATTCATCTTCCACTAAAAAAGACATATCAGGAATTAATTCAGCGAGGCCTCTGTTTGTACCTGAAATTTCAACAAGGGTCAGAACGAAGGCAGAGGATGGCAAAAGCCCAGAGTAAAGAGAGAACTAATGTGGTCGGGAGGGCTTTCTGAGGTGTTTAACTGGTGCTAGGATTTCCATCTGCCCTGTCACTTCTGTAAATGAAACTCACTGGTTTTGTTTTAGCACTGGGTCAGTGTAACAATATCTGTGCAAAAAGCCATGTGTTCATGTAACTGCATGACCTCAGGGCTCAAAGCATGGGAAGCACAAAAACATCACATGAAAGCCACACAGCAGTGCAGGAACTGTGACACTCATGGGGGAGAGGCCCTGGCAAACCAGAGGTATCATCAGACAAACTACTCCTTATTAGTTCTCTGAGGATCTTCAGTTCAAAATCCCAAGCTGGTTTTGAAGAAAATACCCAAAGTGCCGACACGTCTCAGGAGCACAGTGGGGTTTTATGAGTCCCCACTCACAGAACTGACATTTTTGTTAGCTTAGAAACAAGAAAAAATATATAAATACCTGTTCTGCGAAATAACTGGCTTTCTCCTCACTGAGGCCTGTGGGGGGAAACCATAGGAGATTACTACACATGATAAATATTAATTATCTTTTATTTAGTGGAAATCATGTGACTTACCTAGAGCAATAAAATCTGCTCTGACTTGTTCAGAAGACAAATTCCTCTTCAGGGCACCTGAATAAATACCACAAAGAAGAAGAAAAAAAAATAAATTACTTTTTAATGAGTCAAACCAATTTTTACCGAGTCAAATAGAGGCAGGGATGGGACCCGGCAATGGAAATCCTGTGTTTCTGAGCTGTGCTCTGCAGCAAAGCACAGCTCCTCGGAGATGGGAAACCCAGTGCCTGCCGGTGTCTCTGCAGATGCCCAGTGCTTTAAAAGTCCGGGCTGTGGGAGCCCTGGGAGAGAGCGGGATCCCAGTGCAGGTATCCATGGGAACAGCGGCCGCCGTTATGTTTTGAAGCTGCTGCTTTCTCTCCTGTAGCCGCTCTGCTTGTTAAAGGAGAACTGTTAAGGCTGGCGGGCTGCTAATTTGACCTACCTGCTGTGTTTGGGATGATGGGTGTGAACGTGTGCACACAACACTTTCCCCCGCTGCGCCTTCCCCCTTTGTTCGGGGGCCCAGGCAGCGCAGGGACCTTTACAAGGATTCTGCTCTCTGAAGCCAAGAGCAGGAATCTCATAAATTCAAGGAGACTGCCAGCCCCACGTGGCCTTCCGGCTGTGCAGCACAAAGTTATCTGCTGTGATCTGTTCTGATACCGTCCGTGCCATCCCGGAGCTGAGGAAAAGCTACAACGGGATGGGAGCCAGAGCACACACACACAGGAACGACAAGATGAGGGCACCGAGGCCTGAATCAGGATGGGAAAAAATGCAAATTCTGTATTAAATCCCCACAAGACGGTTGTAGGAAAAAAAAAAAATTCCTGCTACTCCTGGATAGGAAAAGTGGCTCAAAGCAGTAGAGCAAGTTTAAAACAAATTCAGAAAACAGTTGTGCTCAGCATCAGGGCTGTGAAGGAAGCCAAGGGAACCCAGGGCTGAACAGTAACAGCGAGGGACTATTAATAACAGGAAGGATCAATGGGATGAATGTACCGTGGAGTGTTTGATGCATTATCATGTCAAACGGCAGCCACAACATCACAGTAATCCTATAAAGTGCTGGAGTCTGGGGTATTCCAGTGGAATCCCCCCGAACCTCTTCGTCACTGTTTCTGAAGGAGAAAGAGGAACATGTGAAATGTTCCTGTAGAACAAGACTGCAAGGTCAGCTTCTCCTTCCCATGGCCTAGAACTGCACCAGTCCCCAGCCTGCTCCAAACGGGTGTGCACTGTCTCATTTGTCTCCAACAGCGCCTGTCCTTGGAGGAATTACAGCACGGGGTCATTTGGTGGAAGTTCCTGCAGAGACTCGGTGCCAACACGAGGCTGCCCTGGTCTGGCAAAAGGGATTTACAGGTACTGCTTAAAGCAAGCGCTGTCACACTGCTGTGCTGCATTTAATGCACAGGTATTTAAGGAATTGAGCCCGTGAAACGTGCATGTAGAGAGGGTATAAAGAATACAAAGAGTCACCAAACAGGGGAAGTTTTGATTCTTAAGTGCTAAGCACTGTATTAGCTACCATTAACACTTATTGTGCAAAGCAAGCCCTGCGGGAATGGCTGGGGCAGTTTGGCCTCAGGGGAGCATATGCAAATACATCACTTACCGTTGGGTACCAGAAGAATACTTTTGACAATGTTTTTCAGGGGGCCCAAGCTGATTTTATTCATGGTGGCAAAGTCTGAGAGCTGAGTCAGAAATCTTTCTACCTGCTCAAGAGAAAGAGCAGTGAGGAATCTTTACTCTGATTCTGACCAGAGCTGCACTCACTCATCTCTCCAGTTCTGCCTTACCTCCTTGGGCTCCGTCAGGAAGCGGAAAAGCACTTCAGTCAGCGCTGAGAATTGCTGTGAAGAAACAGAACAGTGTTAGACTCGGACATCAGCACCTCAGCACCCCATCAGCACCACGGTGAGGTGGTGATGTACCCCCCTGACCCAGCTCCACCTGCCTCCAGCACACTGTTCCCAGAGCTGGCCCTGTGCTGGTGCCTTGTCCTTGGCATTATGTGATGCCTGTGGATGGATTTGCTCAGGACGCTTTTCAGAGCCTCTCAAGGGGTCTGTGCAGCTGGTAGCTGGCACTGCACAGGGCTTTTGTGACTTGTGGCTAATCGGAAGCTGCTGTTCTATCTTGTGCAATCCAGAAACTTCGAGTGGGAAAAGCTGTGAACATCCAGTCTCATGTTTCACAAACCCCATGGGGTAACCAGACTAACTCGGGAAAGGAGGGTAACTGGTTAAGGGTCTAGTTGCTGCTTTCAGCGTTCTGGGTGTGCAGCTGGCAGGCAGGGATGGAGAGACAGGCAGGGATGGAGAGACAGGCGGGGATGGAGAGACAGGCGGGGATGGAGAGACAGGCGGGGATGGAGAGACAGGCAGGGATGGAGAGACAGGCAGGGATGGAGAGACAGGCGGGGATGGAGAGACAGGCAGGGATGGAGAGACAGGCGGGGATGGAGAGACAGGCGGGGATGGAGAGACAGGCGGGGATGGAGAGACAGGCAGGGATGGAGAGACAGGCAGGGATGGAGAGACAGGCGGGGATGGAGAGACAGGCAGGGATGGAGAGACAGGCGGGGATGGAGAGACAGGCGGGGATGGAGAGACAGGCGGGGATGGAGAGACAGAGCACGACCAGCACCCTCCTCTGCTGGCAGCAGAACCAGCGCTGGCTGTGACCTTCTGGGTACGGCCAAAAGTGGAACTGGCTGCTTTGTGGCTGCAGATCCTGCCCTGCCCTCGACCTCGGCCGTGTAACAGATGGCACTGGACTGGACTGGGCTGGGCTGGGCTGTTTCCAGGCTGATACCCTCAGTCCTGGCAGGCTGGGCTGGAAAAGCCTCAGCATTTCCACCAACCTCAGCCCAGGCTGCACACCTGGTGTGTCAGTGACCTGGAGACAGACGGTACCAATGGCCAGAACCCTTCAGCTTGAGGCAGGAAGCGCAGGGCGGAAATCTGGGGTAGGAATCACAACCCGACCACTGTGTGATCCCCCCACAAACCCCAGAGCTTGGCAGGACCCCCAGTGCCCACCAGGCACCCCCTGAGCCCTCCAGCAGGAACTCCAGCAGTGTCCTGCCCATGGCAGGCAGGTGGAACCAGGCGGCGTTTGAGGTCCCCTCCAGCCGAAACCGCTCTGGGATTCCGTGATTCAATAAACATCCTCCAAACAGCAGCGGCGTGGGCAGGGCTGGATCGGGGCTGGATTGCCGGGCACGGGGCCAGCTGCCCGCCCCGCCTCGGCCACTGGGCCCTGCAGGGACCCGGGAACGCGGGCCGGGACACCCGGTGGGGCAGCACAGCCGGGGCCGCTCCGGGCTCCGGCCGCCGGTACCGGCCCAGCCCCGCCCGGAGCCGCCAAACCTCCCGTGCCCGTCCCGGCGCACCTGGGCACTGAGCTGGTTCAGGTTGTGCATGTCGCCGCTGACCGCCTCCGGTACCGGCTCCCCGGTGAAATTGAGCAGCCCCATGGCAGCGGCGGGGCCGGGATGGGCCGGGATGGGCCGGGCGGGCGGAGCCTCCGCCGCCGCCTCAGCCTGAGCATTGGCGGCCGCACTTTCCGCACCGCGCCGGGCACCGGGGGGCGGTGGAGCCGGGACCGGGGAGCTGCCTGCCAGCTGAGTACTGTTGAGATTTTTTACTGTCCAAAAACCTAAAAAAAACCCTAAAAAAAACCCCAAAAAACAAAAACAAAAACAAAACAAAAAAAAAAAAACAAAACAAAACAAAACAAAAAACAAAACAAAACAAAAAAAACCACAACAACAAAAAACAAAACAAAACAAAAAACAAAAACAAAACCAAAACCAAAACAAAACAAAACAAACCCAAAAAAACCTAAAAAAACCCTAAAAAGAAAAAAAAAAATTAAAAAAATTAAATAGTTTTAAAACATAGTTTCTAACATGGTGAATGAAACATGTTTGTTTGGGGTTTTTTGGTTTGGGGTGGTTTTTTTTGTTGTTGTTTTTTGGTGTTTTTTTTTTTTTTTTTTTTTTTTTTTTTCTCTTCCCCCAAAAATTCCACTCGCGAGCTGAAACTTCGGTATTCGGTATTGCTTTTCCCTCTCCGACTGCTGCTCCCAGCACTGCTCCTCACTGCCCAGCTCGGGGCGATGGGTGGCCCAGGGACCAGCAGCCCGCACTGCAGGACTGGGCTCTGTGGATGTTGGGCAAGGAAACAGCAGCCCCAGGATGAGCCGCCCCATGGGCACCAAGTGCCCAGATGTCCATGGGGTCAGGGTTCCATAGGGAGATTTCGTCTCGATTCTCGACATTATCTGTATGCGGGAGGCCTCCTTGGCTCAGGGATGTGTTGTAGGAAGGCAGAAGAATTGCCTTCTCACGCCCTGTTACACGGTCTCGTTTCTCTTCGGTCTTGGGAGGAAGGCCTTGGTCCAAGAATATTGAAACTTGATTTATTCCCGCAGAGGACAACGGGACTGATCCCATCTTGAAAGACTCCCTTGCCCTAAATTGCTATTTCACAGCTCCCCTTGGGCAGGAGCTCTCCGGGACTCCACTATCAGTGTGAACATGTCTGATCCATTTTATCAGGGAGGATGTTCCCTGTCTGTCGGGCCCGAGGACAGTGTGTAAAAACCTTTGTGGAATGTAAAACCTCGACAGCCCACGAGTCTTCCTTCCGGTTTATTACTGACACTTGCAATTGCAAATGAGAATATGGGAAATTTTATAGCGCTTTCATTGTGAGACTATTCCAGCAGTGGTTTATAAACAAGGAGATAAGCAGCTAAGTACCACTAATGAGGGGGAGTTAAGAGATATTTACTAGTTGTCTGGCTGGAAATATCTTCCCACTTCCTTTTCTTCCCCTCTACCTCCCAGACCAGCTGGGAAAGTTTCGGTTTCACAGATCGAGGTGGGGCTGTGCACCTCCTCAATTTCTGCGGTGAAAAAATTCCGCGTGGAGGTGCTTGCAGGATCTGATCTTAAATATTTATTGCATCTTTAAACAAGATAGAGATTTTTCGTATTGGAACAATGTATTCGTTTCTGTGGTGAACTGTCCCAAGTCAACACGTTTAAACCATGGGAAATCCTTGTGCCTAAAAATGAGCCGATCTGACCTAAAGCTCCTCCAGGGAATGGGATGCTGGGGGTAGCACTGGACACCAGTACGTGTGAACACAGAATTCCTCTCTGGCTTTAAAACGCTGCATACAGCCCTATGCAATTTTATTCCCCAGCTGTAAATTAGTATTTGTACTTAATTATCTCACATTGTCACAGCCACCACATTTCCCCCTGTACTCTGTGTCTGAAAACTCGAAACCAGGCAAGAGTCAGCCTTCCGCCTGGTTTGCAGCCAGGCCAGCCGTGCAGGAGGAGACTGTGACGGCTGTTTCCTTCCCCGTGTCTCCCAAGGATGATGCTTTAGGAGCTCACGGAGGGCGGTCTGGGCGCGTGTGAGCACGCCGGGCACGGCAGGACCGTGACGCCAACGCTCTTAAACAACCCAGGCAGCGAACCAAATTCTTGAGCAAAGTTGAGTGACGGGATCCGAGAAGAAGAGTCTCGGCCGAGGTACGTGATCACAACATCCTGTTCAGTCACCAGGAAATTCGGTGGTCCTTCCTCCTGGGATATGAGCTGACACAGCGGGACACGGCCCCAGCTATGGCAGGGGCGGCTCTGAGCTGCCGGGACTTAGTTCTCAAGTCAAGAAGGATTTACTCGAATAAAAGAGAAGGTTGCAGGGTGATGACCGTAGTTCTGGGGGTGTCTGGCGGGGGATGGTGCTCAGAGCCCCGGGGCTGCCGGAGGGGTGCAGGCAGCCCTCAGCCCATGGGTGCTCCCGCCAGGCCATTCTCATGCAGAACGCGTTGCTGATGGACTCATCAGAGCTGAGGACAGGCCAAGGTCAGCAGTCTGGAGTTGTAGGTATGTGCCCTTGTTCACCATAAATACCAAAGTAAAAGCAGCAGAAAAAAAAAAAAAAAAAAAAAAAAAAAAAAAAAAAAAAAAAAAAAAAAAAGCAATGGGGACACACACACACACCGGAAAAGAGTCTGAAAACGGTGCCCTCCAAACTGAGCAGAGGATCCATGTGCCCTCCTTGAGATGCATTTTTCAGCTTCATTTCACATGTCAAACTCGAAAAGCTTCCTCAGCACTTGTAGAGTGCAGGTTACCCAAGGAAGGGTCCTTATTATGTATTCCCAAGAGATCAAATCCTGGGCTGTCCCCATCCTGTTCTCTGATGCCAGTATCTCTGCCAAGCTCTCCCAGCCCTTTGCAGTTGCTCCCAGGTCGCCCTTGCAGCTGAAGTGGGGAACATTGCCTGCATTTGCCAGCCTGAGAATGGCCTGGAAAAGGCAAAAGTGTGCAAAGAAGCCAAAAGGGCTTTCACCCAGCTGGTCAGAGCACACTTGCTCTCTGGGCATCCTGCCCACCTGCAGTGTCTGCCTTGGGCTGGAGGCACTAAGAGAACATCTCTGGACACAGTCTGAGGGATCCTGTGACTCTGTTGTGGCAGTCTGAGGGATGCTGTGACTCATCCTGGCTGCCCAGCTGAAACTTCTGAGTTAATTCTGTCCCCCTCAATAAATGAGATCTTTGAGACCAAGATTTCAGTTTTTTCTGCAGTTTAATGCCCCTTCCTCTCCCCGTGACACTGCTCAGCCTTTGGTCTCAGGCAGACACTGCTGCAGGAGCCACTGGCTGCCAGCCTTGCATGCAAAGGTGGGGTGGGGCTGGGACCTCCATGCTGGGCTCTGGCACACACCTGCCTTGCAGCCACAGGCAAAACCCTCCCTTCTCTCCTCTGGCTCCTCTGCTCCTGAGCAGGGACCATAATCCCTGACCCAGACAGGCAGGAGCAGCTCTGGACCTGGCATGGAGGGAGGGGGCTCTGCAGGCAGCCACCCCCTGGGAGCAGCACTCCTCTGGATAAAAGTGTATGTGCTTAGGAGGGTGGTTTGGGGAGGCCTCGTCACTTCAGATTAGGCTGTAGCAGGCGTATCCTGTTTTCTAGGAAAAAGAGGATTTTGTGGCCAGCTTTGTTAGAGAGGCATTGAAGATTTTTCTTTGTGTGCCTTGGCGTTTGAAGTTTGCAGGCGGGTAGCTGCAGACTTTCTAGATGTTCTGGTTACATGGATGACACTTATTTTTAACCTTATTTTTATTAGAAGTTTGTATCATGTGATCCTGGCCAGCCCACAGGAAGGGCTATAAACTTCTTGTAGGAGGGATAACATTTCTTATCTCTGTGTAAACAGCAGTTCCCCGCAGATGGGAAAAGCTAGCCCAGCTGTAAGGCAGGCTGGGGCTGTATTCCCACATGTGGCAGCAGGATGTAGCTCTCCCAGAATGGGAACAGACTTTGCTTCCAGCAGCCAGAGCCCTGCTGAGTGGCACAGCTCTCCCCAGACTGAGGAGAGGTGCCAGGAACAGGAGACCTGCTCTGGAGAGCCGTGGTGAGGAGTGACTGGTTGCTGAGAGCTGTGATGGAGCAGCACTGGTGGAGCTGGTGGAGACGCAGGCGGCCAGCACAGGGCTGGGGTGAGAGCTCAGGCCATGAAGATACTCATGGAAGAGGAGGAGACATCCTGTGGGACACACTCTTATGGGGTCTTGCAGTGAAGAATGCTGTGCAGTGAGTGATATTACTGTAGGCTGGGAAAGAGCCACTGAGCTGTGTGTGCATCAACATGGGAACCCCAAAGCCTGAACGCAGCAGGAGCATCGCTGCCAACTTCGGTGGAAAGAGAAGTTCCTCCTGCTCTCAGCCCCAGCCTGCAACTGTCCAAGTGATTTAATGGTGCTGGTGCTCCTTCCTGCCTGCAAGAAGACTAAACAAGTCCTCAGCCACTACCGGGATATGGAATCTGGGACCCACGAGATCTGGAGGTGGCAAGGTTACACTGCTGACAGCTGTAGGTAATGACACATATTTGCTCAATTTCTTTATTTGTGGAGTGTTGGGAAAGATGAATCAGGGAAACCTTATAAATATGATTGTTTAGCAAAAGATTCTGAAAATATGAAACCTGTAATCAAAATGAAAGCGCACTTTGAGTTGTAGGATACCAAGTCTTAGTTGCTGTATAACCTAAAGACAATAGCCTGGCCAGCTGAAGGAGAATCCCTTTTTATTGAACAATACCTTTCTGCTGGCTAAGGAATCCAAAGGTCAGTGTAGCAAAACAGAAAAGTCTAAAGAGTAGTTTTTAGAGTTTAAAATATAACACATGGTAATGTAGTAGTTCTTATAGGCTGTATGTAGATTCTATAGGGTTGTGTGTCTTGTATTGGTTGGTCACTGTAAATTAGAATATTCATCACAAAAGAAGATATAATGTATTGTAACCTGGACCTCGCTCTCTTGGCTTCTCCTCTCTCTTCACGCTCTGGTCCCTGCTCTCTTGGTTTTCCCCTCTCTGCTCTTCTCTCTTCCCCCTGCACTCTGACCCCTGCCACGTTTCTCTAGCTCTCTCCCCTCTTCTTACCAGCTTACCCTCTTGCTCTCTCTCTCATTCTCTCTCTGGGACTTCCCTTCAGCCGAGGCTGGTGGCTGAAGGGAAGGCCCTTTCTACCCACGACCCTTGCAATAAAACCACATATTCTAGAATATCTCAGGTTTACAGAATACCTTGTCCCTGTAAGTCACGGATGCTTCTACAGTCGAGGACCTCCAGGAATGCTGCTGTGGTACGTGGAGTAGGTCTCAATTCAAACGCTTGGGTGTAAAGCAAAAGATGGGAGGTGGTGGCAGCCAGAGCAAGAGCTCTGGGCAGGGAGTGGCATTGGTTTGCCTGGGCAGGGTGACAAATGAGAATTTTAGGAAGAAATTTGAAGTGAGAGAACTGGGTGGACAGAGAGGAGCTGGGCCTGGTGCCATACCCCAGATGCGCTTCAGAGAAGGCACTGGCTGAGCAGTCTTCAGTGAAGAGAAGGATTCAGGGTTGGGAGTGAGGAGTTATGTGTAGAAGAGCTGGCATGGGTGCTGGGAGGCATGTGAAAAATGAGGAATCACTTCCAATGTGAGTGGATGTTGCCAGTCCTGACTGTGTGACAGGCTCCTTCAGCTGGTCAGTCACTGGCTCCATGAATTTGAGATGCCAGGCAGCCAAAGGAGCAGAGCCAGATGGGGGAATGGTTCTTGCTGGAATGCCTTTTGCAGAAGCTGGGCAGCCCAGCCTTGCTGCCAGTGGGAGTTCCTCCATCATGGGCAGGGATGTGTCTGTGGCATGGTGTGCAGAGCACATGCTGCTTATGCCCAGGGGTGCTGAGGGACCCCACAGCTCTCCCTCCCTGCTCACATGAGCCCTGGCCATGCTGCCTGCTCCTTGCAGCTGCTCCAGCTCTGGAGTGGAGGGGCTTTGCCCACACAGCCATGTCCCATCATTCGTCTATGCTGGAAAGCCACAGGGCTGGTGGGAAGCAATGAGGGAGCTGCTTTGGTTCTCTCCTGACAGAGGCTGCTGATGCCAGCCCTGGCTCAACAGGAGCTGCTGAGAGCCTGGTGCAGGAGCCTGGATGTAAAATCCTCTGTAGAGGTACCTTGTTTCCTGTGAAATGACATACAAATTCCCTTGATTGTTAAGAAATAAACACTCAGCATCTCTCTGTGGTGTGTGTAGCAGAGACAGGAAAAGGATCAGGCTTTGGCTCATCATCTGCCAGAGCTGCTTTGTCTGGTACCAGACCTTTCCTACAAGCAGTTTGCAGAGCCTTGCTCTCCCGAATTAAATGATAACTGAGGGGCAGAGAGGGAAAGAGGGCGTTTCGGCTGGCGGGAGATTGATGGCAGGTCAGCGAGGCCAACAGCAGCAGGAAGGTTTCCGTAGAAAGGGAGAGGAACCGGTGGATGCTGGAAGGGCTGATTCCACCCTCACAGTGCCCTGGAAACTCTCATGAGCACGGCTCTCAAAAGCATTTCCCTTTCCTAAACCTGGAAAAACAAATGGGAGTAAAATCTATTTGTTTGTTTTAATCTTCTTGCCTGAGCTGCGAATTAGCTTTAGGTTTATGTGGCGCATGTTTGTTTGAATGGTGATGTTTAGTATCCCCAAGGGCTTCTTCAGAGTGAATTTCTCAGCTCCTCCTGTTCACTGGCAGAGCATTTTTTACATTTGCTGCCAATTTTTTCATGCTTGTGCTCTGCAGGGACGAAGGAGTGGTTTGGGGGAACCTGCCGTACAGGCCTGGGGCTGGTCCTGCAGATTGCAGACACTTTGGCTAAGATTTCCTCCTGACCTTGAAAGTTCATTTCTCTCACATCAGGATAATCATATTCCTTTTCTTACTGTTATGCACTTTTCCGCTGAATCTAGAAGCAATACCAGGCGGGCAGGGCAGATTATATCCCACGTGGGCTCCGGGTGCTTTGTCTGGGGCAGGAGCGGCGCGCCGTGTCCCTGGCCCGGCACAGCCCTGCAAGTGTCTCGCCTCTGGACGGGAAAGGGAAAGACCAAACAAAAACCGAGTGTAAAACTTGCGAGGCTTTGTCTGCTGCAGGGGATCGGGGCTGTGCGGGGCTGTGCGGGGCACGGCGCTGCTGGAATCCGGGGGACAGAGCGGTGGCTCGGCGGGCGAGGGCTCTGCCCGGCCCCGGGGTGCCAGGGGAGTCTGCTCCGCCTCGGGGATTGAGCTGTGTGGGGCTCCGAGGGCCCAGCCCCGGTGGAGTTATGAACCCTGGGGGATGCCAGGCAGTGGAGGCGATACCAGGGTACCAGGGGTTGGGGAGCCTCGGGAGAGTGTGAGGCATCAGAGCGATGCGGAGCCCCCGGGGAGGGATGCTGAGCCCCGCGGAGGTGATGCTGAGCCCCGCGGAGGTGATGCACAGCACGCGAGGGGATGTGGGGAGCCGGGTAACGGGGATGTGGGGCGCTGGGCGGTGGTGCCAGGCGATGTGGGGCAGTGGACGGGACACACTGGGGCACCGGGGGATGTGGAATCGCGGCGGGGGAGGACGTGGCGCCCCTGGGACGCGGGCCCTGGGGGGATGCAGGAGCCGAGGGCTGCGCGCCCGAGGGGCTCGGGGGGCCCGGCGGGTCCGGTGGCGGTGCGGGCCCCGCGCTCCCCTCCCCCGCCGTGGGGCGGCGAAGGAGGAGGAGGAGGAGGAGGGGCTGCCCAGCACGGGCAGGGTTAAAGCGCCTTGTAACCGGAGCACGGGGCTTCGGGGGCCGGCAGCACGGGGCACGGGCAGCGGCGAGCGGCGGTGCGGCCCCGCTGGACGGCGCGTCCCGCGCTGCAGGTGAGCGCCGGGCCGGGGGGACCGGAGGGTCCGGGCCGGGGCCGGGGCACATCCTCGTGGGGCGGCTTTGTTGTCCGCGGCGGTGGCGGGGGACAATGAGCGGGGAGGGGAAGGCGGCACCGGGCGGACCGGAGCGCCCCGGCCGGTCCGGCGGCCCCGGTAACCGGGGACTCGCGGCTGCGCCCCGGGGGCTCGGGCAGGGGGCGGGGGGCAGCGGGCCCGCCGCCACTTGGTGCCGGCACTTGGCTCTGGGGCGCGTTGGGGGGATCGTTGCTCCCGCAGCCTCGAGCGTGGTCCCTCAAGTCCCTCTGGTCCCGCCCACCGCCCCGGTCCCGTCGCAGCTTTCCGAGTTTCCCGCGGAGGCGCCGCGAGCCCCGGGGGCGCGTCCCGGGACTGTCACGGCGGGGCCGGTGCGGGCCGGTGCGGGCCGGGCGGCGGGAGGGTCCCCTCGCTGGAACGGGGGTGATGGCCGCGGGCCGGGGGTGGCTCGGGGGGCCCGGGGTCCCCTGCCCGGCTCGGGCAGCGCCGCCTCCAGGCCGGGGGGCACCCGGGGAACTGCCCGGTACCGGGGCACGGTGGCGCTGCTGCCCCGGGCCAAACACCTTTGTTTTCGGTTCTCGGTCGGGGATCTGACAGGGCATCGTCCCTCTCTGTTGGCAGGAAAAGACGCTCCCGGCGGCGCCACGCGAAGCTCCCGGGGCCGATCCGGAAGGACGGGGCGGCCCGAGCAGGTATCGACCGCAGGGCTGTGCTGGCATCCGCCTCCTGCCGAGCCCGGGGGAGACGAGACCGCCCGAGAAGGAGGAATGAACTCTTCGGAGGGACCCCAGCGTGGGGCACAAGTGCCAGGAAGCCGGGAGAGGGAGCGGCGGGGGGTCCCCTGGGCGAGTGCTGGTCCTGGGGAAAGAGGGGTCCTGCACCGACCACCTTGGGAAGGGGAGAAGGCAGGGAGAGGAGTGGCTGGAGTATACTGCCCTGAGCACTTCTAATACCCTCCTTCCCTGCCTCAGTTTCCAATTTCCTAATTTTTAGTCAACTGAGCAGGAGCCAGGCCAGGTGTCCCAGTCCCACCTCTGGGGCTGCACGGGGCTTGACGCGTGGCCATGGGGACGGCCAAGTGTCATTGTCATCTTTACATCCCCTTGTTTAGGAGGAGAATGAAGCGGTGACGACTCCGGACCGAAGACTCACCACCGCTGAGCGAGACTCACCTGTTTGCCAGAGCCCCCAGAGCCCCCAGAGCCCCCAGAGCCTCCAGAGCCTCCAGCCCTGCCCAGAGCCCCCAGCTCCTGCCCCACGCCGGGGCTCTCGGCCCGGCGGGATCCCAGCGGGATGAACATGGTAAAGGGCCCGGAGCAGCTGGAGCAGCGGCTGGCGGGGATGGTGGCTGTCCGGGAAACGTCTCCAGCCTGGTCTGCGCTGGGAGAGGAGGGGCCGGTTCGTGTTTTGTTTCTTTTCTTTAAGCCAGCTTTGCAGAGAGGCGGCGGGGAGAGCCGCGGTGGGCGCCCAGGGCTGCGGGGGGAGCGCAGCGGGGCAGGAGGAAACCGGGGGAAATGGAGGGAAGTGCCGGAGCGGGAGAGCAGAGAGGCCAGGCACAGGAAGCGGGCAGGGGGAGCCTTTCGCCCCCTGCCCTTCCCAACGAGCGCATCTGCGCCTTTCTTGCGGAACTGCCAACCCAGCAACTCCTTTCTTCCCAGGATTAGAGGGAAATGCTCGTTTTGGGGAGACTTAAAGGCCATTAGTGTGCACCGCAGCCCAGAGCCAGCCCGGCCATTAGGGTTCTTTATTTCTTTTTGTTATTCAAACAGGGCTTGGGCTATGGCTCCATCCTAGCCGTGGTAAAACCTTTTGATATGTATGTCCGTCTGGAGGCAAAGTCCGAAACACCTCCCACCTCCTAGAGATAGGCACTTGATAACAGGGCTGCCTGTTTTCCCGGTAAGAAAAACTATAGCCAGCCTAGGCCAGGCTGGAGGAGCAGCCCCGGTGAGCAGGGGGCCAGTCCAGAGCATGGCCCGGCCAGGTGAGCCCTGCCCACCCTGCCCTCTCTGCCAGGTGAGCCCAGCCATCCTGCCCACTCTGCCTGCTCTGCCCATTCCAGAGTAGCTGGCAGTCCTGAGCCAGGCAGGGACCAGAATTCTCTCTAAGCAGTTAATACTGTGGCATGGTCTTTAACCAGTTTGGCAAATCTTAAAGAAACTGGTATTGCAAAACAAGGGCGGGCTGTGGAGTCAGCGGGTTCATTGTCTTCTCGGTGGGATTTGGCTGCAGGGCACGTCCTGGTCACCAGGCAGTGCTGGGGCTGCTGGTGGTGCCGGGCTCTTGGGGAGCTTTCTGCAATGGAGTTGGAATTCTGCATTATTTGCCTCCTCATGGATTCTTGCCTGGAGTCCCTGGCTGTGGAGCCACCGGTGTGTTTGCTGGGCGCTGGGCAATGCAAAAACACCACAGGGTTGGACTCTGGTGAGCACATGTGAGGGCAGGGCTCTGTTTCTTATTATTGCCCTGAGTACACGTGTTGGTGTGTTTCTGCGAGGGGAGGCGAGGACAAAGAACCAAGCCTTCCTCCCCAGCAGCAGGAGGAGGTGAACTCACAAGGCTGTGGCTCCTGTGGGGGACCCTTGGTGGTCAGGGGGCAGCAGGGTGGGCTCATGTGGCTTCAGCACTTGGTGCAAACAGCAGGAGAAGGGATGGGAATTGCAGTCCTGCTGTGTAGGTTCAGGATTTTGGGAGAGGGACTTTTAACAAGCAGTTTGTGCTGTGGTGTGCTGTTCCCTTTCTTGTCAGAGGATGGTGATGGAATGTCCTCGAGTGATCCTGGGCAGTGCAGCTGGAGAAGGACACAGACCAAGCAGGGATCTGACATGCCTGCACTCACGGCAGGGCCTGTGGCCCATGCCATGGATGCACAGAGCTGTGACCTGTGGGTCTCTGCTCTGCCAGTGAGCAGTTCTTTCCAAAGGGATAACCCTTTTTTCCCCACTTTATAACGGGAATAAAGGCCATGTGGGAGCTCCCTAAACATGTGGCAAAGCTGAGCTTGGGGCATCAAGTGTTCAGTCCTGGCTGTGTCCCTGGGGAGACGTGGCCACTGTGTCACCTTAGCCCTTCACCTCCCAGTGCGAGGCTGACAGGACACCCTTGCCTGGTGTGCTGGACATGAGGCAGTCCCGGGGCTGAGAAAGGAAAAGCCATTTTGAAGTGCAAGTTTGAACTTCCTGGATTCAGGTTCCTGACAAAGGAATGAATGTAGAGGTCGTCTGAGGGTCCCAGTGGAGTTCTGTGGGTGCAGATGTTTGGGAAGGCTGGGAGATATCCTTGCCTGCTCTATCCTCCTTGAATCTTACCTGCTCCATCTCCTTTTACGCTCTGGTTCAGATCATCCTCATGCTGGGAGAGCAGCATGTCTAACACCTCCCTGTAGGTATTCCCAAGGGAAATGGGAACTTTTGTAAGTTTTGCTGCTTTTGGTACCAGCATTGCTGCCAGTCAAGGCTGCTGCTGCTCTGCAGCATTGTGGGCCAGGCAGGGGGAGCAGACCAGGAGAAGCTGATCCTGACCTGGCTGTGCTGTGCTGTGCTGTGGTGGATTGCTGCATCCTGGAGCATCTGGGACCATGTGGGACCATCCGCTGGGCCGGGGGCAGGCGGCGAGTCTGGGCAGCTCCCAGGAATTGTTTGCTGGGTCTGGGAGCAGATGTGCTGCAGCAGAGGGATTGCTGCACACACAGCTGTGGGGGGTTATGCAGTGTCTGGTGCCATTCCTCTCCTCCCTTTGTCGAGGGGGGAGGCAGTGTGTGCACCGGGATCTCTGCCTGTGGAGGTGGCCGCTGGACACCTGTTTTCCTTTGTGTTTAAGTGTTACCAGGTTTTTAACTCTGCTCTCTGTGTCCAAAACTTCAGACTCCAACTGGTCTTTGTTTGTGAGAGGTGCTGACAGATGATTTCAAAGCAGAAATCTCAATTGTTAGGGCAGTGGTTGGAGGCGATGCAGAACGAGAGTGATGCAGAAGGGGTGGTGGGCTGGAGCTGGCGTCTGCCTGGGGCTGAAGGGGGTGTTGCTTTGGCTTCCTAACAGGGCTGTAGGTGGGCACAGCCCTGGGAGCTCCTCAGCTGTTGAGTTACGTGCTGCTAAAATGACTGTGCTGCTGAAGAGGCAAGTTGCAGCACAGACCCATAGCCCGGCAGTGAGGCAGCATAACTGATGGCATCTGGGTGCCTCTGGGAGAGCTGGGAGCTTCCACTTCAGCAAACACGAGCTGGGGAGGGCACCCAGGGGAAAGGCAGCGACCAAAGCGAGCCACAGCTCTGCAGGGGGACACCAGGGCAGGGGGTGCTGGGGTGCTGTGGTACGGCCCCCTGCTCTGCCCCTTCACCCTGGGTGGGGGAGCTGAGGCCAGGAGTGGGGCAGAAGGAGTTTTCTCCCTCCGGGAGAGTTTAATGGAGGCTCCAGGACTTTGCCCCCCGTGGCAGGCGGGCTGCCTGCCTGTCCTGCTGCTGCGGGAACAGCCCACCCGCCTCTGGGGGAGGGAACAGCCCACCCGCCTCTGGGGGAGGCCCGTGCTCCAGGGGTGGGCTGTCCCCAGGGGTGGAATGTCCCCAGGGGTGGGCTGTCCCCTGCTTTCTACAGGGTGGCCAGCAAGTGCAACTCCCCTCCAGACAGGATTTGTCAGAGCAAGCTGGGGCTCGGTAGCTCCGAGCCAGCATACAGATGTTGGGGGGAAAACCCGGTGTTCCCTAAGGATAAGGTGGGTTGCATCTGGGATCTCTTTTACATGGAGCTGGTTGATCTTTAGGGCCACCACATTTGTGTGCAGGTTATGTACACGTGGCCTTTATTTCTCAGGACCTTTAGATGCATCTCCCGTCGTACCCCTCTGCCATGGGCATGAAGTTAAAGCTGGCTCAAGGACCTCACTGTCTGCTTTGCCCTCCCTGGGGCTTCCTTGCACAGCTGAAAATCTTTTCCATTCTGGCTTCTGCAGGAGACCATGAAAAAGGACAAGAGCCACGGGCAGAATGAGGCGGACTGTAGGGCAAAGCTGATCCTCATCAACGGGGACAATGCACCTGGCATTGTATTGGAGAAAAATGGGAAGCCCAGCAGTCCAGGTGAGGTCACCACACTGAGCCCAGAGTGCTCCCAAGATGTGCAAGGATGCACAGGGTTGGGAATCCTCACAGCCTGTGTCTCAGGGCCTTGCTGGGGGATTGGGTGTTTTGGCTGTAGCCAGAATTCCTCCATGACCTCACTGGATTTCTGTGATCCAGGCCATGGTGTGGTTATGGAAATGGGTGTCACACTGGGATGCTGGCTCTGCCCCTCAATAATTTAACCCCCATGGAGTGAGGAAAGCAAGGGAGCCCCTCCATCCTGTGGGGTGCCACTGACCTGAGGGGCTGCTACATCACTGCTCCTGGGATTCTCCAGTTAGGTTCCCAAATCCCACCTCTTGGGTTCACAAGGTCCTGCCTTAAATGAGCTGGTGACAAGTCCTGAAGAGCTGGCATGTGGCCTCCTTGTGCCTCTGAGCTTTCAGGAACAAAGGACTAGATAAGAATATCCCCAAGCTTGCTGCTAATCCCTCCCAGTTCTAGGGACAGGTGGGTGATCTGGGGCTGTGGTGCCACAATGGGGAGCCCTGGGGACACCCTTTGTCTCTGCTTTCAGCCACATTTCTCCAAGATGAGGTTGTAGTGTCTCCAAATCGTGATGTGCTGTGGGAGCAGTGGGAGGCTGGAACATGTAGGGACATTTTTACAAGCCAGGTGGGCTTGTAGAGCCTGAGGCTGCTCTGTCTCTCCCAGATTCCAGGGGCCTGGGGTTGCTGCCTCTGAAAAAGGAGAAGGACAGAAATGGAGACCTCTCCAAGGAGGACCTGGCCTGGCCACTTGATCTGGCATCGGTGCAGAGGGTAAGTGAACACCTAGGGTGCTTTTGGGGGGCTGTCTGTGGGGAGCATCTGGTGCCAGGATCCTCATCTCTTTCCCTTTGGGCTTCTCTTGTGTTCAGTGCCAGAGGAACAGTCCAGTGATGGATGCAATACTCACCAGTGTAATATTTTAATTTTTAAATTCCTGCTTCTCATGATACCACAGCAGTAGGTGGGGGTGGTGTGGGATGCAGTGATGCCCATTACATGTTGCAGCAGCCTAATAATTATTATGCTGATATTTTCTTTAAAGTCTTGGCTGTATTGATAGACAGAAGCATCTTGTGCCTCCCGCTGTTGGGGTGAGCTGCTTTTAGCTGCTGTGCACCTGGACCCCAATTTCACTCACCATCTTTTGTTGACTAGGCTGACAAACCCTCCAGGCTCTGGAAGCATTTTTACCTTCTGTCTTTATTGTTTTGAGTTATAATTAAAACCCAAGGTTGAAGATCTGCTTGAGATGAGGCAGCTTCCAAAAGAAAGAGCCATAAATCCAGTGGGTGAAAATTCAGCTTTCCCACTATGTTTAGTTTGGGAACTCTTCACTGCAAAAATCTCATTTAATTTTGAACCTCTGTTATGCTGGGTGCAGGAAGGAAGTCCAGCCTGGACTGTAACTGTGACCACCAGGGAAAGGCTGCCCTGGAGTGCTGCTGCAGGGCTGACTGTGGGACAGAGCACCCACAGGAGTGTGAGAACATCCAGGGTGTGTAAGTGTGTCCATGCCTGGGACAGGTGCTTTGCTGTGGTCTGTGCTTCTCCTGGCATTCCAGTCCCTCCCAGCTGTGGGTCCTGTTCTCTCTGTCATGCTGGGTGCAGTGGGCTGCAGCAGTGGGGCTCCTGAGCCTTGCAGAGATGCTGTGGAGCAGAAAGGGGCTCAGCACAAAGGGCTTCCAATATCCATCTGCCTCCTCTCACCTTCCCCAGGGCACTGCCTGTGGTGCTCAGCCCATGAGGCACAGACTATCCATGTCTCCATGTGAGGAAGGCACCCATGCCGTGGTGCCCTCTGTTCTGGTAGCAGGTGCAGCCCTGGGGCAGTGCTGGGTGGGGGAGCAGCCCCAGGCAGAAGCCCACCCTCCACCTCATGTTGCAGGCAGGGCGGACCCGGCACGTGATGCGGATCAAGGAGCCACTACGCAGTGTGGAGAGTCTCAGGGACCTGCCAGCTCCCGTGCGGGTGAGGGTCTGGCATAGCCAGGGCTGTCCTGGGGCTCCCCTGGGGATCCAGAGACCTGCACTGTGTGTGCCCCAGTCAAGTGTCTTCAGAGATGGTGCAGCCTCCCTGTGTCTCAGTTTCCCCTTTAAAGGGGGTGTGTTTATGTGCTGTTTCTTGCCCCTGCTATGAACTGGGTGTGTTGAGCATCCTGTGTGGATTTGGGAAAGGAAAATGGGAGGGGGCAGTGGTACACCATTTGCTCTGGGTCTCCAAGTAAAAGCAGAGCAGTTCTCCTGCAGACAGCCCATTAAGGGCTCTCCTCTCTGTTCATGGCTGTAGTGGTACACTCACTCCCTGGCTCCGATCCTGACTGCAGGACTGGGGCATGGCACAGGGCTGGGTGTGATATGGGGAATGGGGGGTGATGTGAGGCAGGTCTCTGCTCCCCCTGTCCCTCTCCCTGCTGCACTCACACTCCTCTGCCTCCGCCATGCAGAGCTCCAGGCGTCGCTCAGCCGTGTCCACACCTGTGACCATTGACCTGACAGAGGAGGACTCCCAGGACTCATCCTGGAGCAGCAGCACACTCTCTGGTAGCAGCTCCCAGGAGGGGCAGAACGGCTCTGCTGAGCTGGGGACAGAGGAGTCAGAGAGCAGAGACATGGGCATGGCACTGGAATACCAGGTACGGCTATCAGGCTTGGATGCTTTGGGGACCAGCCCTGCCAAGCTGCCACTGGTGCCACGTGTGGGCCCCCCGAGACACGCATGCGTATGGTGTGTGCTGTGCCCTGCTGAGACAGGCAGTTGCATGTGCAGAAAACATTTCTGTCGGGGATGCTGGAGAGAACTGAAGCTGCTGGGGCTGCAGAGCAGGATTCAGTGCCTGCAGGCCACAGGGCAGGGCCCCAGACTTGCAGGAATTGGGCAATTGTATCTTGCTGCATAATTAAGTACCTAATTGCTGAACAAAGCTGGGAAGGAGGTCTCTGCAGGCAGAGAGGTGACTTTGCTCTGTGTGAGGTGCCTTGCTGTGCACAGCATGAGCTGTGATGGGTTACACCAAAATTCTTGGCTCTTCTTTTTCTTCTCTTTTTTTGCTCTGCCACATTTCCTGCTCTCCCCAGTAGTAGCAAGAGGAGGGTGGATAGGTGTCCTCTCCCTGGGGTGCAGCCACACAACACAGACTGAGCTCTGAGCCCTGTGAAGGGGCTGTCCTGTGCCAAGGAGCAGCCTCATCTGCGGAGGGCAGCCAGGGAACAACCTTGGTGCAAGGTTTCCCCATGTTTGCAGGGACCCTGGGGGGACAGGCAGGAGTGGACATGCACAGGGCCTGGCGCCAGGTGGGCTGTGCAGGATGGAGCATGCACCATGCTGTGTGCCAGGCACGGGCTCAGCATGGGACTGGCACACACAGGCCTCCCCACCAAGCTTCAGCATGGATCAGGGCTGGGATCCAGTGCTGTTGGGGCAGAATGGCTTGGCCCTGTGCTTGAGGGAGGGGTTGCAGTTTTTGTAGATGACTGCACAGAGGTTCCACACGCATGGCACGCATGCAACACACCAGGACCTGTCCCCTGTGCTCCAGGGCTGTCCCCTATGCTCCAGGGCTCTCCTGTGCAAGTGCCCAGACATTATGGGGGAGTTTGTACTTTTGACTGATCTTTTGTGTTGTGCTTTCAGGATGGGAAGGAATTTGGAATCGGGGAGCTCGTCTGGGGAAAGATCAAAGGTTTTTCCTGGTGGCCTGCGATCGTCGTGTCCCACAGAGTCACGGCCAAGCGCCAGGCAGTCTCGGGCATGCGGTGGGTGCAGTGGTTTGGAGACGGGAAGTTCTCTGAGGTAAGCCTGCTGCCCAGCCCAAAACACCCTTCCCTGTACATTTCTGCCCCACTCCTGAGGGTGGCTGTGTGGTGTATGTGTTCCTGCAGCCTCCCAGGCCTCCCCTCCCAGTGTTGAGCATAGCCAGGTCCTGGCAGGTTCTCATAACTCTGGTGTCTGTAACTAATGACTCGTAGTTTGATGATAATATCCAGACACGGGAACATCTGCCTGGCCACTTCACAGGGTTTTATCCATGCTCCAGAGCTTCCCCTGTCATTCCCTGCCTGGAGAGGGATGTCCCATCAGAGCCCCATCACCCTCACAGAATCAGAGTATCCTGAGTTGAAAGGGTCCCATAAGGATCTTCAAGTTACACTCCTTCCCTGCACAGGACAACCCTAAAATCCCACTATATGCCCAAGAGTGTCATCCAAACACTCCTTGAGCTCTGTCAGGCTCACGCCATGACCACTTCCCTGAGGAGCCTGTTCTAGTGCCCAAGCACAAACCTTTTCCCCATATCCAGCGAGGATATCCAACCCCTCCCATGCTGCAGGCAGGAGGAAGTGCTGTGCTGGTGTCACGCCAGCAGTGCCAGCAGAGGGTGCAGCCCACCCGTCCTTGTCGTGCTGCTGCTCTTGGCAAAGCTGCCACTGGGCTTCCTGTGTGGCCACAGTGCTGGAGCTGGGGACTGCACAGTGCTGGGGGGATATGGCCAAGCAGGGCATTCCCATCTCAGGTGAGATCTTTGTGCTCTCTCCCAGGTTTCTGCAGACAAACTGGTGGGACTGGTGGCCTTTAGGCAGCATTTCAATTCCTCCACGTTCAACAAGCTGGTGTCCTACCGCCGCGCCATTTACTACGCCCTGGAGGTAACCACCAGGGGTGGGTGGGTGAGGAGGTGCCAGCTGCACCAGCTGGGCAGGGGGGCCACTGGGATGGGATGCAGTAAAACCCTCTTTTCACTGCTGAGATTATTTTGAAGTGTAGATGTGGGGCCAGACTCTGCTTATCCTGAGGGTTTAGGGGTAGCTACTGCTGCTCCAGGGTCTTGCTGCTCCAGAACCCCAGGCCAAGGCTCCCTGTGAGGGCTTGGACCTGGCAGCCTCATGGCAGCAGGGCAGTGCCAGCTGGCCACAGGTGTCCCAGGTCAGTGCCAGATGCCCTTTGAAGTCAGGGCTGAGCACTCATGAATCCAGTCCCTATCCAAGGGATGCTTCACATGTCAGCATATGGGGCTGCAGACCCACAGGCACCTCTTCTGCCTTTTCTTCCTGCCACTTACCAGAGAGAGAAGTCTGGGCAAGAGCTATGGCTGGGCTGTCCCTGCTTCTGGCTCCACTGGGGCTGGTCGAGGACAGGTGGGCTCATTGCAGGGATGGAGGCACCGGAGTGCAGCCAAGGGCGCACCCAGAGTGGGAATTCATCAGCTGCCACTGTCCTGGGGCCACCAAGCCCCATGTGTATGTGTGTGTGGGGAGAGGGCCTGGGGCTGTGGCCCTGGCAGGCTGTGGCTGCTCCCCTGACACAGACCACCCTGTCACCCTGTCCTCTGCTGCCCATCCTCATCAGGTTGCCCGGAGCCGGTCGGGAAAGACGTTTACAACTGGCCCCAGGGAGTCACTGGAGGAGCAGCTGAAGCCCATGATCGACTGGGCAATCACTGGATTCAAACCCCTGGGGCTCAAGGGACTGCGGCCACCCAAAGGTTCAGGTGAGGTGGTGGCATCAGTTGGCTGGGGGCTGGTGGGGGGCTGGCATGGGCGGTGGCCACTGGGAGCTGGAGCTGGCTGAGCCTGCTCACCCTGTACTGTGGCCGTGCCAGTCCAGTCCCAAGGTTATCCTGGGGTTTCTCACTGGGATCCTTCAGTGGCATTGCAAAAAGCTGGAGCAGAGCGCCCTCCAAGCCCATGGAAATAGGATGTGGCAGAGCCTTGTGCCATGTGTGGGGACCTGGGTGGCCAGGAAGGGCCCTGCTGTGGCTGGGGTGAGAGCTGGCAGGGCTTGGCAGGAGGTGCCTTGGGATAGTCCTGAGGCTGGAGGCTCATCCTTAAGGAGGTTCATTTTCCTTGCAGAGAATGGGATGCTGAAGAATGGGACAGAGGAGGTGGTGTCCCTTGAACAGTGTCCCCCCACCAAGAGGCTGAAGACCTACTCCTGCAACAACAGCAAGGAGCAGCGTGTGGAAGAGGACCAGACCCGAGGTAATGAACAGAGAGAGCTGGGGAGTCCCTTGGCCTGGACCGTGCACCCTTAGAGCACTGGGAAGCCATTCTGGGAAAGAACTTGGCTCTTCCCAGCGACAATGAGCCTAGTTTCTGAAGGCAAAATGTTTTTGTAGTCTAGTGGTGCTGACTTGTGCCTTACAAGACACCAGCAAACCCAACGACAAGACATGGGCTGGGCCCCACTAGTGGCTCGGTTTTGAGCATGACCATGTGTTGCTATGCTGAGCTCTAATATCCATCAGTGAAAGGATGTGGGTTCTGCACCAAAATCTCTGCAAAGCTGGATTAGTTCTAATGCTTGCGAAATAAGGCGCCTGTAAGCAGAATGCATTTAGAGTTTGTTGCATAAAGAATAATAAATTTTTTTAAAAAAATGTCTTCTTTTCAATTTTATAAAGAGCAAATGGTTTCCGAAGTTACGAACAACAGTGGGAAGCTGGAAGGTAAACACTGGTCCTGTCTCTTCTTGGAAGAGGGGTGAGGTGCTGGGAGTGCTCAGCAAGAGTCGTGGGTCCCTTTTCAACTGTACCATGTCGGAGTGGGGAGAGTGCTGTGGGTGCTGAGGGGGACAGGGTGCTGTGTGGATCCTCCATGGGGAGCCACAGCTGCATCTGGATGTGGTTCCAAGGGCAGGCCCCATTTGGATGCAGTTCCGAGGCAAGCTTTATCCAGACACTGCTCCAAGGGGAGGCTCCAGCCCCTGTAGCCTGTGGTGGGGTGTAAGGGGTCCCTGCCCTGGGTGAGTGCAGCTCTCTGTCCCACAGACAGTTGTTTGTCCTGTGGGAGGAGGAACCCGGCCATCTTTCACCCACTGTTCGAGGGGGGCCTCTGCCAGACGTGCAGGGTAAGTGCTGCTGTGCTGGGGCTGAGTGGGAGCCTGGGGTCCAAGGATGGGGCATGCTGTGTTCCCCATGGGTCCGTCCCTCAGCATGTTCTCAGAAACCACAAACACCAAAGATGTGCATCACTGAGCTCTCATCATGTACTGGGAATGGTGCAAATCTGTGTTCTCCATCCTCTGAGCACAGCTCCTGATCCTCTGTCCTTCTCTGGTCCTGGATGTCCTTTTGTTAGGATAGATTCCTGGAGTACTTCTACATGTATGATGAAGATGGGTACCAGTCCTACTGTACCGTCTGCTGTGCAGGCAAGGAGCTGCTGCTCTGCAGTAACAGCAGCTGCTGCAGGTGAGCCCCCACATCTCTGCTCCTGGGGCTGAAGGGCTGGCATCATTCCCAGGGAGCTGCAGGAAGCAGAATCCTCCATGAGCCTGGGCAGGGGCTGTGCTTCTCCCGAGTTGGCTGCCAGGCAGCATGTCCCAACACAGCCTACCTGCCCTTACTGAGCCAGGTATCACCTGAATAAGCCCTGTGGAGGTCGGCAGGAGACTTACCCATGCCTTGGTCACCAGCTGTGTTAGCAGCCCTAACCAGGGTACTGCTTGGAAAAATATCCTGTAAAATGGTGGGGGCTCTGGTGCATGGCAGGGGAGACTCCAGGAGGAGCTGGGGTGACACAAAAGTGTTGCTGAGGTGATAAGCACAAGCTGTTGTGGTTTGGGCAGGTGCTTCTGTGTGGAGTGTCTGGATGTGCTGGTGGGGCGAGGGACGTCGGGCAGAGTGAAAGAGCAGGAGCCCTGGAACTGCTACATGTGCCAGCCCCAGCAGAACCACGGCGTGCTGCAGCCCCGGCAGGATTGGAGCACTCGCCTGCAAGACTTCTTCACCAGTGACAAGGGACAGGAATTCGTAAGGGCTATGGGCAGAGAGCCCGATGTGCTGGGATGTGGGGGAAGAGGGTCACAGAGGGCAGGGTGAACAACCTGGACTTCCCTCTGCCTTGGTCTTGTTCATCCACCCTTTTCCCAAGGGTGCCAGGCTCTTGATCCCCCAGATGCTCTCCTGAAGGTGGAGGTGCTGCATTGCCAGGACTGGGACAATGCAGAACTGCCAGGGCTGGGGCTTCATGGCTGTCTCCATTGCAGGCTGCACCCAAAATATATCCAACAGTTCCTCCAGCAAAGAGGAGACCAATTCGAGTGCTCTCATTGTTTGATGGGGTGGCAACAGGTGAGGCAATAGGAAAGCACTGCTGGGCAGCTCTTAGCATTGGCCAGTGGGGGTGAATCATTCCATGGCTCAAACCTGTCTCTAAAAGCCTGGTGGGGAGAAGGGGGTGAAAGCAGGGAGATCTCCATGTGGAGAGGGATGAGGGCAGGGTCCCCCTTTCCTGCTGAACAGGGCTGTGGAGGTGGGGAGGGATAGAGGGAGGGCATGGAAGGGGAAGGGATGGGAGGACATGTATGGACACCTCACGGAGGTACTTCTGAGTGTGATCTGGGGTGGATGGTTCCCTGAGAAGCCAGAGCTGTGGGGACACCAGTAACCTGTGAAGTGCCTGAGGGCAACTGGTTTGGCTTGGATCACTCAGCTCTGGCATTCTGCTTTCTGGGAGCAAACCTGCCTGCAGGAATAGGTCAAATAAAAGTTTACTCACCCTGAAGTGCTGTTTGACTACACCCACCCAGGAAATCCAGGAGCGGCCACATCGAGCAGTGCTGACGAAGGAGACTTGGAGGCTAAAGAGAGCAGTGCGACCTCAGACCTCTGTCCATTGGCAGGGTACACGGTGCTGAAGGACTTGGGCATCCAAGTGGAGAAGTACATTGCCTCAGAGATCTGTGAGAACCCCATGGCTGCCAGCACCATGCGGCCTGAGGGCAACATCACCTACGTGCGCAACGTCAGGAACATAACCAAGAGAAATGTGAGCTCTGCTTCTATGGGAGCATGAGGGGGATGGCACCATGGGGGCTTGGCTCTCACCCCACCAGCTCTGGGACAAGCTTGTGCCCTGCCCCATTGGGAAGGAGAGACCCATTTCTGTGGCATCTTCTAATGGTTTGGATTGTCTGTTCTCTGTAGATTGAGGAGTGGGGTCCCTTTGACCTGGTGATTGGTGGAAGCCCCTGTGACGACGTCTCCCTTGTCAACCCAACCAGGAAGGCACTGTTTGGTAAGGGTGCTTTGCTTTGCCTCTGCTGGGCTGCATAACTTGGGATGTTCCTGGGGCACAGAGCCACCTTACAGCCTGGGGAAGAGATTCAGCCCCAGGCTGTATTGGTGATGGGCTGTCTCCATACCCATCTTAGTGGGGAGGGCAGCCAGGCCCCCCAGCCCCACACCCTGTGCCCCAGCTGGTCCCAACCTGCTGCTCATCTTTTTCCTCGCAGAAGGAACTGGGAGGCTGTTCTTCGAGTTCTACCACCTGCTCAACTACGCTCGTCCCAAGGCAGGCGAGGAGCGGCCCTTCTTCTGGATGTTTGAGAATGTGGTGGCCATGAGGATCAACGACAAGAGGGACATTTCCCGGTTTCTGGAGGTAGGGATTGCTGACAGCTGTGGGAAAGGCATTGGAGCAGGTGACACTTGCTGGGCTGTGCAGGGTGTGCCGGGTGTGAGGGTCTGGCTATGGTTTCCTGTGGCCCTGCTGCTGGAAAACCCCCTGCCCAGTGCACATGCCAAGGAATCAAGTTTAGTCTTGGCTCTGGATCCTCCCCCTCTGGCTTTCATCAGGTGAAACCCAAGCACTAGTCCTCTGGGGGAGGGGTTTTGCCAGCCTTGCATAAAGCATCTGTTCCCAGCAATGCCTGTTATTTCTAGGGAGAGGGTGGGGTAAGGGCCTGGGAAGGAGTTTTAACTCTGTGGTAGCCGGGGTGGGTCAGCAGGGACCACTGGTATAAAATCACCATTGAAGGCTGACAGTTCTGATCCTTGTCCTTGGGAACCAGCACTGAGCACCCTATGATGGTCAGCAACTGCTGGCCATGGCCATGACCTGGGAGCTCATGTGGCCACCCAGGCCATTCTCTTGTTTGTGGAAGCTACATAATTTTGAGGATTTGGTGAAGATTTTGAAGTCCCTGCAGTGCAGTGGGAAGGGCTGTCCATGGTGGAGAGAATCAAGCCAAGATTTCCTCTTAACTTTTATTTCCTCTCTTTTTGGCCCCCAGTGTAACCCAGTTATGTTTGATGCAATCAAGATATCAGCTGCCCACCGAGCTCGTTACTTCTGGGGCAACCTCCCTGGGATGGACAGGTAATCAATCAGTCTGCTGTCCTCTTGGATCTCTCACATTAGTTTTGGTTTGTTTTGTAGTGCTCATTTGTATGCTTTTTTTTTTTTTTCTCCCTGGCTCTAAGCCCAGCTCCTGGGAGCAAGGAGCCACAGCTCCTGCATGGGGCAGCTTCCCTGCAGTGATGTGCTCATGATAATTAATGCACTTACTAATAAGCAGTGATGAGACTGCAGGGCAGAAGTGTAGCAGCATCCCCTGCCCTGGTCCTGAAGGTTTTAGAGGGAGGAGAGATGGGGCTTGCTCAGGATGCTGTGTGGTGGGTCTGGCTGAGGGTGCACATGTGGACTGGTTTTGGGGTAAGGCCCAGGCTGATGTGGGGTGCTGTATGGCAGCCCTGTGCCCTGGTCAGTGCCATGGTTGTGGGTTTATGGAGGGGAATTGAGTGGCCTCTGTGGCAGTGGTGGGTGGTGTGGGGGAGCTCACACTAGAGCCAGCAGCTGCTGTGACAAAGCATGGGTACACCCTGCTCCACACTTCACACCCCACAGCACCCTGAATTCATGGCAAAATACAACAGAAGTAGATAAAAACAATTACAAGCAGTCCTGCACACCAAGTACGTGTGACAAAACCTGAAGTTTTTGCACTATGGATGTTTCTGGCCAGTAAACACAAGACTGAGGTTAAATAGTTTTGCTTGCTTATATTTAAATTGCTGGTATTTGTTGGAGTTAACACTGAGCTAAAGGCATTTGAAAGTAAAATAACAATTCCAAGCCTTTGTCATGTGAAATGGCTCTTGGACTTTCATCTGATTGTAAGGGAAGTGCCCAGCCCATGACTCAGAGCTACCCAGAGCTACTCAGTCCTATCTCCATGGAGTAACCCTGAGGCAATGCTTGCAGAGGTGCTGCTGAGCAGAGGCAGGCGGGATGCCCAGGCACAGGAGCCTTGCCAAGAAATCCTTCAAGGTGGAGGGCACTGGGGATGGTGGGAAGCCAGGCCTGGCCCTATCCAGAATGCTGACACTGCTCAGGTCACGTGGGGCTCCAATCATGCTGGAATGCTGAATCCCCTCCCCACAGGAGACTCCTAATGCTCATTTGTCTTTGGGTGGCCTGGGAGTGGTGCTGCCCAGGGAAAGGGATTCCTGCTCCTGCTCTGCCTCACCTAACCTCTCCTGCCTCACCTACCTTCTCCTGCCTCTGCTCTGCAGGATCTTTGGCTTCCCCCTCCCCTACACGGATGTCTCCAACATCAGCCGCGGGACTCGCAAGAAGCTGCTGAGTGGCTCGTGGAACGTCCCTGTCATCAGGCACCTCTTCTCCCCACTCAAGGATTACTTTGCCTGTGAATAGTCCCTCGTCCCTCTGGTAAAGGTGCACAGCACTGCTGCTGTGGTGGGAGAGGGACGGGCACGGCCACCGGACCGCCAGGGCCCCATCCCTCCCTGGCCACGTGCCGCGGGACGGCCTGGCCCCGCTGGGAGAGCCGAGGAATGTCTGTAACCAAAGAACCTGGCAGGGTAACTTCTTTAAAGGGACTAGCAGTGATAACGTAGGAAATGACGGACAAAGCTTTAATTACCCAGCACATGGAGCTCTATGCATCGCTGATGAGATGGGAAATGTCTTCCCTCTGGTCCTCCAGAGCATTAACTATTCTGGTTTAGCCTGGAGCCAGGAAGTCACCACTTGCTGAGCAGCCAGTGTGCAGGGCAGCTGCTGGGGAGCTGCAGGCAAACCTGAACTACAGTGAATTGGTGCTTTTCCTAAACAAACAAAACCTCTTGAAGTAACTGCCAAAACCCCCCAAACCATAGCAGCAGGTTTAAGGGACCCTGCTTAGGTTACACACTGAACACAGGATCATACCAAAACCAAATATTTTTTGTTTTTATTTTTTTTTTTATAAAATTTAGTTTTGTTGTTTTAATGTCTATTGCTGCTTTAAGGCATTACATAAGAATGTGGAGATTCCTAGACCTGAATGTAGCTGAAACTGAACTGTGAGGTGATAGAATTTTCTAGCTAGAACTAGAGAAATATTGTTTTATGTTTGGTTGTAGTTTACAAATATTCACTACTTCCTTTTTAAAGCATCTAAAACCTTTCCTTGCATTTTAAAATCCTGCTGAATGATTTGAAAGCTTACACAGTAACTGGAGCACGGAGGATTTGGGCTCCAGGGTCTGTAAAGGAAAATGTTCTTGGAGCATCCATTTCCCAAATGAATGTGGTATGTCAGCAGGAAGGACAGTGTAATGGTCAATGGCACCCTCAAATCTCAGCAGCCCTAATGTCATGTAGGATGTCATGAACCCAAGCAGTGGTGGCAGGGCATTCCCTCCAGGGAAAATCCCACCCAACCCTCCTGGAGTGCAGGGACCAGGAGTGCTTCACTGCTCTTGCCTGTGCCAATCTCATGCAGTGCACAGGGAATGGGACAGTGAGGCAGGAAAGCACTGCCACTGCTGGAGGGTCTTGGGGGTCTGCAGGCAGGGGCTGTACCTCTCCTCCCCTGTGCATCCCTGTGCACAGAGGTGGGATTGTTTGCCCAGCCCCAGCCTGGCAGTGCCCTGGGGGCTCCTGGGGCTGTACCCTCAAACTGGGAGCTCCTGTGGCCACCACTGTTCTCACTTTTGTTTGCCTTCCTCTACTCCCCAGCTTTGCCAGAGCGATTATCACGCTGTCCATCAAGTCCTGGGCATGCTGTGGCCACCGTGAAGGTGCAGGCGCCTGTGTCCATTTTCACCAGGTTTTCTGTAGCCACTGGGCTACTGTTCCAGCAGGCATCTCTGGGGATTCTGAATTCCAATGCACATTTCAATGCACTGAAACGACTCCCTCCTTGGTCCTTCTGTCCTCCCCTACCTCTGCTGTTCACCTGTTACCTGGCTCTGGAAGAGACCTTGGATGCCTTCTCAAAATTATTCAGGTTCAAACCATGGGCCAACCCTCCACCCACTCAATGTCAGGCTGCCTTGCTCTTTTGCAAGGTGCTATACAGCATCACTGGGAAGACCTCTCCCAGCTCCGTCTACCTCTCTGGCGCCCTGTCCTTTGGAGGACAGCAGCCTCCCATTTTCTACCCTTGTATCCAGTTTTCCATCCCAGCTCTGAGGATCATCTTCTTTTAGTCTCCAATCCAAGGCTGTGCTTGGAAATGGAAAACAAGGGAAGCCCAGGTAGTTTAAAGGCTTTTTTTTCCCTTGTTTTAACCTTGAGGTTACTCATTAGAGAGAACTCCTTGGGGGTTCATTCTCGGTGACTTGTTCAAACCACACACTTTAGTTAAGAAAGCTCTGAGGAAAGCCAGGCAGGCTGGTCCATGTCACTGCTGGCACCTCCAATGCTTGACAAAAGCTTGGGGACATGTAGCACCCTCTTGTCACCAGCCCCTGGACTGGGAAAATGGCAAGGGTGGGTTCTGTGCATGCTGGCGGTGTTTGGGAAGCCTTGGCATTGCCAGTGCTTCACCAGCTGCTTTTGGACTCCTTGCCAATCTGTGATCCCTATGTCCAGCTGGACCCCAGCCATAACACTAATTCCTCATCCCAGGTCCTTGCAGTCCCTGTTTGGAGCCCAGCGTTGGGGCCTGAGGGCAAACAACCATTCAGTGCAGGGGCTCAGGGTGACAGTCACCCTCTGGTCTCGTGGGCCTCATTTTTCCAGACTGGGTGAACACGGTGCCCTCCACTCCTTGGCATCCCTGATCTTGTATTATACTCCAGATCTTACATCCTTTTCTATCTGATCAAAAGGAAAACAAATAGATGAGGGAAAAAAAGGACTTGGGGAAAGTAAACAAAGATAAAAGAGGAATGAGAATTGTCTTGGCATTAAGCTCACTTGATGAGAATTGTAGTAGACAAGTCTTCCTTGAAATGTTTTTCCCTGTAAGAGCTGCCTTTTGTTATAAGTTTATGAAATATTATTAAGGGAGGGGGATTTCAGAAATTCCTTTTTAATACTTTTTAAAGGTTTCTAACTCTCCCTGGTGCTATTTTTTTAGGTTAAGGATTTTTAATGTTGACAATGTTGCGGGTTTTTATACAATCTTTTAAAAATAAGAGAAATATATCATTTTTAAACAATTTTCACTTTTTTTTTTTTTATCTGGAGTCTGGAAACTCACAACTCTGCCTTGCCCACAGGATTTCACTGTTTTCCATGTGGGGAAAAAAAAAAAAAAGCTGAGTTTACCATTTATCATGTCTGATTAAAAATGAATATTTCTGTATGGCTGGACAGTCTTATTGGGTAAATAAAGGGGGTTCACAGTGGGAGAGGGGGGGCACAGCCAGGGAGCCAAGCTGGCCCTGCCCTCTGTGCTGCCGCTGAGGTGACACCAGTGACACCAAGGTGGCAGGTGCAGGTGTGCCAGGAGATCTGGAGTCGTGCCAGGCTGTGCCGCCGGGTTCGGGGCCGGGCTGTGCCGCTGGGTTGGGGCCGGGTTGTGCCAGGGGTCGGTGCCGGGCTGTGTGGGGAGTCGTGGCCGGGCTGTGCCGGGGGGCTGTGCCGGGGGGCTGTGCCGGGGGGCTGTGCCGGGGGGCTGTGCCGGGGGGCTGTGCCGGGGGGCTGTGCCGGGGGGCTGTGCCGGGGGGTGCTGTGCCGGGGGGTGCAGGGCCGGGCGGTGCCGGGGGGCTGTGCCGGCCATCGTTGCGGGGCCGTCCCGATGCCCGCGGCCGGAGCGCCCCCGCCGCGCCCTCAGGCCCGAGCCCAGAGCGACCCTCGGGCACGCGGGACCCGCGGTGTGGGCGGGGCCAGCCGCTCGGCCAATGGCAGGCGAGCCCGCGGGGCGGAGCTGGCGCGGCGTCTCCATGGCAACAGAGCGGCTGGGCCCCGCCCCCTGACAACGGGTGCCCGCCCCGTGCCGGCGCGCGACGCTCCCCGCGCGGGGCCGTGACGTGCGGGTGACGCAGGCGCGCAGCGAGCGCGTGACGCGGTCCCGGTCAGGGCGGGCGGGGCCGGTTTGAACGCGGGGCCGACGGGGCGAGCGCGGCGCAGGTACCGGGCCCGGGCCGCGGCGGGGCTGCCGGGGGAGGCAGGGGAGGGCCCCGGGCTCGGGGAGCGGCCCGGCGGGGTGCCGCCGCCGTGAGGGGGCTGGCGCGGGGCCTGCAGGGCCGGGCCGCGCCCCTCGGCGGGCGGAGGTGCGGCGGGGACCGGGGGCGGCGGGGCGGAGGGACCGGCGGGGGGTGCTGAGGAGCGGGGGGGAGGGGAGCGCGGGCCGTGCCCCGCCCGCAGCGCGGACGGCCCTGCCCGGCGGCAGCTGCACCGGCGGCTCCGCTTTGTGCCGGCGGGGCTGGGCGGGGACCGGCCGCTCGGTATTGATCCCCGGGGAGATACCGTGGCCGGGCAGGAAGCGCTTCGGCCGTGCCCGGTGGCGCGGGGGAGAGGGATGAGTAACTTGCCGCAGCCGTGATTCCTTTCAGCGGTTCCCACGTGAGCGCCTCGGTGCTGATTTTTCGGCAGAAATCCCGAAGCCGAGCTCTCCGCGGCCGCGGTGCGGGAGGGTCCTCCCAGCTGTTGGCAGCCCGCGGCTGCCTCGCCATTCACCCGCTGAGGGGTCGGGAAGGCTCCAAAGGAAACGGCTCCACCGCAGCCCGCCGTCTGTGGCACTCACACCTCTGGTTCTCTCTTTCAGAAAATGGCAGTGAATGTGTATTCTACTTCAGTGACCAGCGATAACTTGAGCCGACATGACATGCTGGCGTGGATCAATGAGTCTCTGCAGCTGACGCTGACCAAGATTGAACAGCTGTGCTCAGGTAAGGGGGTTCACCCCGAGGGCAGTTCCACGTGGGATGCGCACACTGGTGCTGTAGAGGTGCAGCTGCACCCTCTGTGCTGCCCTGCTGTAGCTCTTCTCCTGGTTTAATTCCTGGTGTGAGCAGATTCGTGGTCAGTGTTATGATCCAGTTATGGTCAGAGTGTTATTGAAGTGGTTGTTAATAATGTCAGTGTAATGAAAAGGCACGTTCTCATGAATCACTACAGCGTGGATGGTACAAGAAATGGGTGTTACTGTGAAGAAAAGACTCTGAGGAAGAGGGTGTTTTACCATGAGGAATTAAGTGTTTCATCTACATGGATAGAGTAAGTTTTACAAGTGTAACTAGCAAAAACAGTTGTGATTTATTCTGGGAGAGTACTGGAGTGTGAGGAAGGTGAAGCAGTGACTTGTGGGGTCACCTGCAGGACTTTACAATTCCTCTTGGTCCTGGAGCATGTCTGTGTCAGCCCAGCTTACCTGAGTTTGAACCAACTTCAGCACAGCTGACTCTCATGTACAGTCGTAGGCAGGAAAGGGGAAGTGTCTGTGGTATAGAAATGGAGTCAAGTGTCATCGTAGGGAGGAGTGTGTGGGAGGAGGAGACTTGTAAGAACAAATAAAAGATAATAGTCTGTGGAATAAGAGCTGAAAAAAACCCAAGGCTAAGAATGCAGCCTGGGTACAAGATAATTTGGATAATTACAACAGGCACTCCGTGAAAAGTGGAAGTGTGGCTCATACAGTGACGTTAAGATATGTGTTGCTCATGGAAGGAGAGATGTGGAAATCAGAGGTGGAATAAAAGGAGGAATTAATTAAAAGTGAGTTTTTGGACTGTCAATACAGACAGTGTCTGAGTACGCGGCAGAAACAATCCCAAAGATTACAGAGAAGCAAGGGACTCAAAACAGGCATTTGACAGGTATTTGTAGTGGCTTTTCTCTAGTGAGATGATGGACAAGAACTATAAGGGTGAGGGAACTAAAGATCTACAACCACACGAGGAAGGGAAGTGATAAGCACTGTCTGCTTCAGATAGGCAGGTTAAACCCTGTCGTGTTCAAGGCTGATTTGCATGGGATTGGTGTGAGTCTTGAGTGCTCTGAGAGCTCTGTGTTGAAGTGAGGATAATTAGAACTGCCTCTGCAGAATTCCATCTCACATGTTTTTGGGAAAAGACTGAGAGCTGTTGATGTGGTATGTCCTGAGTAACATCCCTTTTCTGCATTTGCAATAATGCTTTGTGCCTTGGCAGGGATGAAGTGGCTTTTGCTATCATAGTCCTGTGGAAGCTGGAGTTCCCAAGCTTGTTTTGCTGTCTTTGGCAAGGGGAGCAGTGACAGCAGCAGTTTGAGGTTGCATAAATGCACAAAAGCTGCCCTTTGACTTGGGCTGTGATCCCTCTGTTTTTATCACACTTATCGCTGCAACTGCCAATAGTGAGCAAACCCCTGGTGTCTGGCAAGTTCTCTGTGTTTGGATTGGGATTGGAGTTCTGCAGCAAGTGAACTGACACACAGTGGAGAGCAAACAGCAAGAGCTGCTTTGTTGATTTTATTTTTAATTTGCACCAGTGGATGACATCAGTCTTCTGGTAGCAGGTGAAAGTGGGAGTGCCTGCAAAGTATCTTGATAAGAGAGTGAACATTTATAGGATGTGGTTGGGATGAACAGAGTAGTTGAGGGCAATGCTCTTCTGTGTTCCCTTCTTGGCCTTCAAATAGCTCCCAAAAGCTGATTTTTTTAGGATAGTTTAGGTTAGGGTTCTCATTACTCCTTAATTCATTCATGTTGGTGTGGGAATAATGCTCTGAATGTTTTGCTTGTGCTTTTAATGGTTGTGTATCATCACTGCAGAGTGAGGATCTGGTTTAAAACCACGTTTTTTTTTTACTGTGTGGGTGTATTCTACAGATATGGAGATGGTTGTCCACTCTGTGGCTGAACTGAATCTCTTTTCCTCTTACTACAGCAAGTGCTGAATTGGAGGATACGAAGAATTTAAGTTAATAGGAAGAAACACTTATCTTATTTTGGTTCTTTGATTAAGGCCTGTTTTAAATATAATTCAGCTTAATTAGCCTCTTATCTTGGAGAGCACCTTGAATTGTGTATACGTTCTGTTCGTAGGAGGTAAATGTATTATGATTTCAATAATGGTTAAATACAATTTTTAGAATAATGTTTTTTCTGATTTAGTTCTATTAGTATTGTTAAGAGAAGATTACATGCCTATTAGACAGATGTAGCATATCAGATCTGTACTGATATCCAAGAAGAAAGTCAAGTTATTCATTAATTTTTTTTCCCCTTGGAATCAGGGAGACAGTTTTGTTCTTATTCATTAGAGTTCAAGTCATGAGCCCAAAAGTTTGGTTCTCCAGCTCCTTTAAGCTTATTTATGGCCATGCTGCACCAAAAAGGAGACAGAAGGTTCCTGTTTTCTTGCCTTTAAAGGGCTTGTGTGACTGAGGAGTGAGTCAGGTCAGTTTGCTGACCTGACTGGAAAGAAACTGACAAAGGTTAGTGAGCTGAGCTGACTTAATTCATCCCAGGATTTGTGTTCTTTTGCTTTTGGCAGGTGCTGCGTACTGTCAGTTCATGGACATGCTCTTCCCAGGTTCTGTAGCACTCAAGAAAGTGAAGTTTCAAGCAAAATTGGAACATGAGTACATTCAAAACTTCAAGGTTCTACAAGCAGGTTTTAAACGAATGGGTGTTGACAAAGTAAGCTGGGCTATAACTGACTCACTACTTTTAATGTTAATGTAGGTGGGATGAACTTTCAGATTTAAAACTCGATAAATCTAGGAACAGAGTTTGATTTTGGTTTGTAAATCTCAAAACTTTTTGGTTTGCCTTGGGGTCCTCACATCAGTTAGGACACACATTTTGCTTTACTCCAGCCAAGGTCAGATTTCCGGTTCTTAATGATGAGATGGATGGTACCCTTCTAATTCTGTGCAGCTTCTGTGGCACAAAATAATACTGAAATTTCTATGGGATAAGGTTTGCTTGAGCTTCCTCTTTGGGCCATCTTTGTAGGAGGTGTGTTCCCATAACCTACTACCATGATAGTTCTAAGGATTCCAAATTCCTCTTTAAAAGTTTATAGAGTTACATAATCGTTAAGGTTGGAAAATCTTTCTGAGACAATCAAATCCAATGGTTCCCCCAGCATTCCCAAGCCCACCACTAAACCATGTCCCCAAGTGCCACATCTGCATGGCTTTTAAATGCCTCCAGATACTAAAATACGTGATTTTTTAGTAGTGAAAATGAAAAGTGAAAGTGAAAAGGCTTGTTCAGATGGAATGACAGTTCTGCTGATGGAAGGGGGATTTATTCAGGTCATAGTTACAGACAGCATGTTTGGTGAGATGCAGAACATGCAGGGTTGAAGCTCTTTCCTTCTTTAAGATGTCTCCTTCCATGGCTGGCAGCTCCAACACAGAGTCAGTCTCTGCTTGGGGACAGGGGCTTGTGCAGTCTGTCCACACAACCCATCTGGACCACCAGTGTGGCTTCCAAATGCCTTATGAAAAAAAAAATCCCTACAAACAAGACTTCACTTGTTGCTGCATCTTTTTAATAGTCTTTAGTTATCTACCTCATCCCAGAGAAGCTGGAGTCTGCTATAACAGTGATATTTAGCTCTTGTAGCAGTTCTGGTGTTGGTCATCAGTTCAGATTCATCAGAGCCAGCTTCATATGGACAGGAGGAAGTTTTGTCTGTAAACTTGGTCTAGCAGAAACTTTGCTGCAGAATTATTTAAAATTATTTGGACCCTCAAAGGCAATGCATGATTGGTTTTTCATTCCAGTATTTTCAAAAATGCTGTTGTTTGACATAGTTGTGGTCAAGGGGAATTTTCCCTAGACTGGACAAGAATTAAATTTGCATATCTTTTGAGTGCATTAACTTTAAAACTTTTTAAAAAAACACAAAGAGGCTCTTTACCCTTAATGTGAGTCTGACTATTTTTTTTTTTCCTTTTTCCCCCTCTTCAGATAATTCCTGTGGACAAACTAGTGAAAGGAAAGTTTCAGGACAACTTTGAATTTGTTCAGTGGTTCAAAAAATTTTTTGATGCAAACTATGACGGGAAGGAGTATGATCCTGTTGCTGCTCGACAAGGCCAAGACACAATAGCACCAAACCTTGTTGCCCCAGTTGTGAACAAAACCAGGAAATCTCTGGGTACCGGCACTGCAGGTAGAGAAAATAGTTAAAAGATGATCTAGATCATGAAAATCTCTGGGGAAATGAAGACTGGGTTGCTATTTAAAATAAGTGTATGGGATTCTAGTACTTTTCAACTTGTTTCAGAGATGCCAGGCTCAAAGAATGAGGCTGCTGTAGTACCCAGGTGTCTGGGGGCTGCAGAAAGAACAGTTTTCTATAAAAGAGAAAATGGCAAGGTTTGGTGCCAAGCGTGCCAAAAAGAAAGGACATGTTACATGGAATTAAGGAACATATCTTCAAACTCTTTCATGCCTAAGCATGTTTGGAGGGGGGATAGTACCTTTATAAGAGGGAGAATATGAACTAATTGGTGAATTATCTTGCAGCCCCACAGAGGCCCATTGTTGCACAGAGGACCCCGGCAGGTCCCAAGGCTGGGCCCGGGATGGGCAAAAAGGGTGGAGGAGACGATGAATCAGCAGGATTGATCGAGCAGGTGTGTACAGGACAGCCCTGTCACTGACCTCTGCTTGACAGAGTTATGTGCAGGTTTCTTTTTCCAGTACCACAGAATGTCTGGGTCTGGCAGATGGAAGAAAACTTTGTGAATCAGCTAATTTGAAATCACTTAATTGGAACCCTTGGAACCCTTTGTTATAATGGTCTTGCTCTCCTGATGGAAGCAAAACCCCTTCTGTAGCACACAAGTGCCCAGACATTTCACCCCAGTGTGGGCTGTGTCACACATAGCAGGGTTTGTAAGTATTCCCACAGCTGTGTTGCAGCTCTCCCAGCATTCCAACAGAGCTATGAGCAGCTGCTCCTTCACTGAAATCCGGAGTGCAGCACAACTGAACCTGCTGTCAGCAGGAGAATTGTCGTGAAAGAATGTGTGAGCAGAGAGAACTGCAGGCAGTCAGTGCTTTACCAGTTTCATGGAATCAACTTTTAGTCTTTCCAAGTGGATTTGAACTGTTGAACTGGATGTTTGTTGTGGCAGTGATACTAAAATTTGAGAAATGGCCCTTTTCCTCCTCTCACAGTTCCTCCTCCCCCCATATCTTGGTTACTGCTGAAGTGTTTTGCTAATCAAAACCCTTCTGAGAACTTTGGGGATACCCCTTTTGCATAGATCCTACTGAATGCTGTCTCTGGTGGAAATAATTGTTATTGATGCCCCTTGTCAGATCAACGTATTGAAACTTACTGTTGAAGATCTGGAGAAGGAGAGAGACTTCTACTTTGGCAAATTGAGGAACATTGAATTGATCTGCCAGGAGAATGAAGGGGAGAATGATCCAGTGTTGCAGAGGATTGTGGAAATTCTTTATGCCACAGATGTAAGTAATCTGTTATAGACTGGGTTGCACAGTTTTCCCTGCCCTTGTAATTGGAAGCTGGTTTGCTTTCCAGGGCTCCCTCTAGTTCTACCTTTCTTTTCCCCTGTGAGGCTTATGGCTTAGCTTTTTCCTGTAATAAAGGATCAGATAACTTAATTATAGTCAGACAGCAAACAAGGTAGACCTTTCATGAATAGTATGCAACAAATAGATCAAAGATGAGGAAAATACTTCTGGTAATACATCTTGACATTGTAAACAATGACTTAAGGGTGTCTTACTGGAGTAAGAGGATGAAAAAAAAGTACCTACAGAGTAGCCAGGAACTGGTTTGACATCAGATTTTCATTAAAGCCCTTGTTTTCTTCCCCTTCAGGAAGGCTTTGTGATACCTGACGAAGGAGCACCGCAGGAGGAACAAGAAGAGTATTAACAGACCACATACTGTACCAGCAGAGCAGCAACATCAGAATTCTTTGCCCCAGATCATGTGCTTAACTGTAAAATACTCCACTTTATTCTTAGAGGACTCACTGGTTTCTTTTCATAAGCAAAAAGTACCTCTTCTTAAAGTGCACTTTGCGGAAGTTTCACTTTTACCGTGGGTTTGAGTTAGGAGCTCTTTCTCACGCTGTAGCAGAGCAGTATTCACATCGAGGTGGTATATTTAGGGAGCAAGAGGCTGAATATTTGGAACTCGTTGCAGAATGGTTTGCTGGTAAAACACTGATTTGTGGGAAGACTCTTTTTGTATCTAAGGCGGTGTGCAGTAGAGAAATTAAAAGACTGACTCACAGAAAGATTGAGTTAATGTGAAATTGCAGAACAGAAATTATAATAAATGCCTTAAGAGTATTTAAAATATGCTTCCATATGCCAAATTGAAGTAATGTGATGGGAGATTTTATGTGCTTCATATTGGGGTAGACGTTTGTTTAACTCCATTCACTGCTGTCCGAGAGGCCTTGCGTGGCAGTCTCACTGTGTCAGCAAGTGCTCAAAAGGGGCAATTAAAACAAAACTCCATTCCTATGTAAAGCTGCTTACTAAGTGATTAGTTCTCGATGAAATGGGCCTTAAAGTTGCCTGTCACAAGATTAGAGGGAGTATGAACAGCTGAGACACATAAATTACCTTGAAGAGTGCTGAAGCCTTTTTCTGTGGCATTGTGGCTTTGCCAAAACGTACTGTGTTTTCTGTAAGAAAAGCAAAACAAAGCAAAGGGCACACAGTCTTACTGCCTAAAATGTCCTTCAGAAGTGATTTTTCTTCCTGGCTCTTGTTTTTATTTGTTCTGTTTATTTTCATTTCTCTTGCAATCCCTTCTGTTCTCTCAGTTTTCCCTTTCCCATCCCAAGGAATGCTGAACACGCCCAATAGTTGTAACAGGACTTGCACTGTGCAACTGGCTTTGAATGAAAGTGAATTGAGCACATGAGGATGATATTTTTCTGTCTGCTTTCTTTTTTTTTTATTTTTTTTTTTCCCTTTGAACCAGGGCATATTAATAATAACACTTGCCAGTTCAGTAGTCTTCTGGGGTAAAAACTAAAAGATGCTGGCTAACAGAGCTAATGTTATTGCAGAAAATACAGTACTGAGACTAACTTAAATATTAATATTTAAAATACTTTCCTTAACTGTCCTTTTTTTGCTATCATGCCCCTCATTACTGTTGTGTTTGGCAAGATCCTGCAAGACTTCTGACCCCCCTTCACTACTGAGATTGATCAGTCCTGTTGTGCTTGTATTCATTCGTTTCTGGTGGTAGCTTGTCCTAAAATGTGTGTAGGAGAGCATTTTATGGTAATTGTGTAGTGCATGAATCTTTGTGAAGTTCAGAGAAAAACCCAAATTCAGTGAATGCCAAAAATGCAAGTATCTAGCCATTGTTTAAAATTGCAGTGGTGCTATTTCTCTTGTGGCCTTTTAGACTTTTGTTGCCCTAAAACTCCATTTTACTGAGAAACCATATTTGACTTGGATTTTTCTTGACAGGGTTTTTCTATTTTAAGCAGTTTCTAAATAAAGTTCTGTATTTCAAGAGTGTCATGTCTGCTGGAGTCTCTCATGCTTTCAGATACGATTAGGCAGAGCTGAAGCCCATGGTAGTTTCATGGGGAAGCTTGCAGGACCTGGAATTTCAGCTTCCATTCCCCAGCCCCAGGCATTGCTAACCTCAGTAGCAGTAGTCTTGGAACTTTGTTTGGAGTGTGCTGGCATAAATGTTTGTTTTATTTTTTGGGTTTTCTTTTTCTTTCTGTATTTTCCCTCCCGCAAGTCGATGGGATGTGAGTGTGGTGTTGACTTCCTCCTCCTCCTCCTCCTCCTCCTCTTGTTGTTGTGGGAATAGGGATGTGTTACAGGAATGTTGTCACGTGACTTTACATGTGTTTAACATGTTCTGAAACTGCTAAAACACTGGTTATGAGTTACAGACAGACAAGATGTTAATTGTTTCTGTCACCAGGCTCTGTGAGCAGACTGACTGTAAACTGAGTTGATTTGTTTGACTTGAACTGTGTTTCTTAGATGAGCTTAAATGTTCCTGTCACAGCTGTGTGCACAGAGCAGCATCTGCAGAGAAGTGCTCATGGGATGTATCTGACCTTGGAATGGGAAGTGATCCCTGCAGGGCTGTTCCTGTGCTGGGGAGCACCTTCCCTGCCCCTGAGGGCTCTGTGGGTGCCTTACTGTGGAGAACAGGCACTGCTGGCACTGCCTGCTGGTGTGGCACAGCTGGGGCTGGACTGCAGAAGCGTGGACATAGACCTGGGGTTTGATGCACATAAAATCTTCTTTCCCATTACTTCCTTGCTTTGAAGTCGGAAGCATATTTTTTTTTTTCGACTCTAAATATTCCATTATTCCAGCAACTCAAAGCAAAAGGTGGCAGCAGGATGTGGCTGAAGGTGAAGATGGCTTTTGGGAGGTCGGAAGTTGTGCACTGGGACCTGGTTGCTTCAAGTCTCTTTCCAAGAGGATTGCATGTGTGGAACTGGGAAGCAACAGGTCGTCAGATGGGTTGATTTTGGTCAAAGCAAGTAAATGGCCTTTCCTGCTAAGAGAAGGCTGAGTCAGAATTGCTGCTGGTGTGCCTTGGGAGGCCGATGGATGTGTGGACAAACTGGACGTGCATTATAAAGCTGAATTGCGGTGGCAATCTGGTCAACCACACACTGCTCAGATTTCCAGCTGTTTACATCTCTCCTTTGCTACCAAGATGAATCATAAATAGAATGGGGACAAACTCATGTAGCCAATTTATGGCTCCATTGTAACATCTTGGCATAATCTGTTTTTTAATGTCCTTTTTGGGAAGCAAATTACAATAGGCTCAACTCAAACCCATAGACTTAACATAGCTTCTCTGTTACCCTGGTACAGTATATGGTGTTATATGCTCACCTGCTGGAATGATTCTGATAGCATCCAACCTTTCCTAGTATCTTAGTTCTATCAGTTCTTTGAAAAACAAACAGAATGGAAGAAGCAAAAGCTCATGTCTCCTTTCTGTACCAACATGTCTTACTTGCAGGTGGACTCGTGGATGTTTTTTTTTTTAACTTTTATTATTCTTTTTTTAAAAATTCCTGGTTTGCAATGACAATTCTTACTGTAACTGGTAAAAAGCCTTCAAATAAAGGCCAGAAACTTTCTTGTTGTCATATCATATCATGGTTTAATATGGTTGCTTGAGCACTCAGTCATCTTGTAGGCTGTCTGGTGAAATGTCCTTTCACAGGAACAGGCTCACGGGTGGGAGTTGAGGGCATCTTGTCAAGGATAAGGCTGGAATCTGCTGCTCACAATGGAAAGGTACTTTTTGCAAGATGGAGTGTAAACTGAAAGGGCTGTACCATAGATTTCAGGCCAGTCTGATGGTACACCCTGTGCCTCTAAGCCTCTCCTAGTACAAGAAAAAGGGGATAATAACAGGGGCTGTTATTGCAGGTTACTGGCAGAGGAAAGGGAATTTGTGTCAGGACAGCTGAGGAATTACTGATCTTCTAACGTGGAGAAAGTGAGGTGAGATGGAGCCATTGCCAATTCATAATAAACACTTCTGGTTAAATGCAATGTGAAATGGCAGCGGGTGGGGGGAGTGCAGCACTGCTCTGGTGATGCTCTGAATGCAGGGAGCAAATCCAAAGCATCATCTGCAGGAAGGAGACCTGAGCGACCTTAAAAGGTCACTTGGGGTGAGATGTGTCTGGGCCTGTGGGTTCCCCACAGAAATTCTGTTTGGAGAGTTAATGGGCCTGGAGTCAGTGGAAGGAAGGATATTAAATGTGTGAGCAGAGAACATGGGATGTGTGTATGGGAGTAGAAATTTGAGAAGGTTGCAGTGATAATTGAGGAGGATAAAGGCATGAGAACAAAATCCTGCCATGGAGTGGTACAGGGAAAACTGCAAAGGTACCTGGTGTGGGAAAACAGCCCTAGGGAAAGGAAGGAAGAGTGCACTGCTGTGTGACTAGAGAGGAGGGATGGGTGCGCAAGCACTGGGCAGGACAGAGTGGTCCTGCTGTGCTGCAGGATGGGAGCTGGATTTGGAATGGGCAAAGTCCAGCCAGAGAAAGACAAAACAAATGGGATTTCTCTTTTGAGTAACACCTGTTAAGCTGAAGATTCAGGCTCTCTGGAAGAAAATGGTCTTTTTGTGGCTGTGCAGATGCAAACTGTCAATAAGACAATCTTTATCTTCTGCTTAATCTTTTCCTTTTCAATAAAGAAGGAACAAAGTTAAACTAAACCAAAATTTCTAAGACCAAAAAGGAAGTTTTCAGAAGGCAACCCCAGCTTTGAGGAGGCAAAGACCACTCTCTGTAAGAATGATTCTTCTCTTTTTCAACACAGCTGGCTGGCTTTGTGAACTGTGGCCTTTAAATAACATATGTTTAACTTTGATACAAATTATTATAGGTATAAATATTTATTTAAACAATATATAAATATTGAAACATTATGACAACATACAATAATATTAAATATTATATATAGCTATGTTATATACAGTTCTATTATCTATATATAAATATAGATATACGTGCATTTATATATTAAAAATTCTTTTGTCTGACCTGTCAGAGCTGTAGGACACAGGAACTGGTGTAATTTTTGTTTTCAAGTCCAACAGATGTTTTGCAGGCATTTTCCTCTTGAAAATATTTCATAAAATGGTTGCCTGTCAATCTTCTCTGACTCTGATTTTGTCCCCAGGGTATGCATAAGGATGAATGGACATTCAGGAGGCATTAAATCTCAGAGGACAGCATGGATATAAATCTTAACATGTCCAAAGCTCTGCAGGTTGATATTTATGGAGTGATGAGCAGATGAGATTAAAATGAGGGATGGTGGAGGTGGGTCTGTTTCCAAGACCTGAATATAAACCTGTGTTTAATCTTGGCTTTTCTCTCAAGGAAGGGCTTTCTGGGAGAGTGGGGAGGGAAATGGCAGGAGAGGTTTGTGACAGTGGCTGTCAGGATGAGGGAAAGCCCCACAGCAGAGGTGGGGCAGCCACCCCAGAGCCTCTCCCTGTGAGCCACAGATGCACAGGGAGGTGGGAACAGATGGGATGTGCTGTTGCAAGGGTGAGTGGCACCACAGCAAGTGGCAACCATCTCCCTCTGACACAGTTCTGCAATGTGGGACATGAAGGGCTGGTGATATCTGGTTTCCCTCTGTTTCAGGTAAGGCTGATCTGTGTAAAGCATCTTCACACTGGCAGGAGCTGTGAGGGGTTACCTGAGGTGGTAAAGCTTTGTCTGAGGCCTTTCCTCAGAGAGAGTGACCTTGTAAAAATCACTGAATTGTTTGGATTGAAAAAGCCCTCCAGGATTATTGAGTCACATTGTCCTCCTGGCACTGCCAAGGCCAGCACTAAACCATGTCCCCAAGTGCTACACCCACACAGCTTCTGAGTCCCTCCCAGGATGGGGACCCCACCACTACCCTATCAGGGGAGAAACTTCCCCTGATAGCCAACCTAAACCTCCCCTGGCAAAATTAGAAGCCATTTCCAGCATATTTACTGTACTGGCCCTGTTCCTCACTTTCTGCAGGATATAGTGATGAGATTCCCTGTGCTGTCAAACCCCATATGATCCATTCAGCAATCAGACTGTTTTTAGTCAAGGAACTCTGAGGTCAATGACTGCCTTTCACAGATACCTCTCATGCTCAACAAGAGGGAGATACTGTTTCTGATCACTTACAGTAAACAAAAAACTGGCTGGGAAACATCTCTGGAAATACCTGAGGAAATGAATTTCCTCTCCTCCTAATTTATGATATGCTTCTTATGAAAAATGTTCCTTTGCTTCCTCCTTCAAACATTCAATATTTAAAGACAGTATCATTTGGGCTCGAGGCTTCCAGTAGTAAAGGAAGGTAACAGCTGCAACCTGTGATTCCCTTTTGACCAATTTAGAAAGTTTTGATTAGTAAGTGGTAATCACAATGCGAGTTTAACACTTCAGGGTTACATAGTGGTTTGTTCTATGTGCAAAATCACTGCAGATATGTGTGCAAACTGGAAAGCAGCATGTCCAAATAGCCAATTTAAAAATAACTGTTTGTCATACCTGTCTAGGTGTGTAATGGCCATGAACTGCACCATTCAGGCTTCTAATAAATGGTTTGGAGACTCTGGAATTGTGCCGTAGGGTTCTTTGGGGGTTCACTTTTGATACATCTATTACAGCCTGCCATGTTTATGATCTTTTTTTCTCAGTTATGAATTACCTGGGTAAGTCTAGGTCTGAATTTGCAATGCTTGTTTTCACAGGTTTGAATGGGTTCTGCAGGCAATGAAAGAAATTATAGATAATATTAACAATAGAGACATCGATGACACTTTCTGAAGGCTGACATTGACTGTGATGTTTCGCAGCCTGGCTAATGACACTGTCCTCTGGGATGAAAGATGAAGCTGAAGGAGTAGCAGTTGAAAAAGTAATTTCCTGATGTATTAAAAAAAAAAGAAAAAAAAAAAAAAAAAAAAGAAAAATTAAGAAAAGGAGCACCATTTGTTACCGGTGGTAGGCAGTGTTTATTTTCATGGCCACCTTCCAGAGTTCCTCCTGTCAGCAGTGTAGACCCTCAGTAATTAATTCTGCTCCCTTTGGTGCTGTGCACGTGATGTCACTGTCTGTCCTGCACAAGGGTCTGGACTATTGCAACCCAAATTCAGAAGAAGGGATCCCATGCTGGAAAGCCATTCTGACTGCAAGGCATTTCTGAGGCCCAGCCCTGCATCCAGAGCTGCTGGGATTTGTCTTCCACTTTAACCGGTTCTCTTGTGCTGCCAGGAAATGTGTCTGCTCCTTAAGCATTCATTTCTCCATCAAATAGAAAACATGAGCATCCTCCCTGATGGAATTGGCTTAATAAACCAGTTCCTCATTTAAGAATGTCTCTTATAAAGTAATAGATTTGGTGATAAATGACTCCTTCAAATGGATTCTCTTTTGGGTTTAACCAGTCTGGTTAGGCTATTGTATAGGAGACCATGAATGTAGGAGATTGTGCCTGTTACAAAGGCAAATCAGGATATAAGTTATGACAGCTATTCTCCTTCATGGGGTCTGGGTTTAGAGGTAAAATGGCCTATTCAGGGAGATTGAAAGAACTCAGGTTAATCCAGTTTGGAGAGAGACTGCACTGGGGCTGGAGGAGGAGACCAAAGATGTAAGAGCCTCTTGCAAGAACAGTCTATGTCCATGATGAAATGAAGTAATGGAATTAAATTCCACATTGAACACTTTTTTTCCCTTTCTAATACTAAAGACAGGGCAGGACTAGAGCATGAATTTCTAAGGAAGGTGTAAAAGTTTGATAGACATTTAGCAGAAGGATAAATATTCCAACTCCAGCATAAGTAGGTGTTGGATTGCAGCTCCCCTCTGCTGCAAGGTTCTTCCATTTCCACCCTTACTTCTGTGCTTCAAAACCCAAACATTTCTGATTCTTTAGGGATTATAAACATTTTCAGTGATGCGAAATATGACATGAGATTTCCCCTCTCCTACTTTATCCTGCTCCCAGCTTTTTCCTTGGCCTTGTACCTCTCTCTTCTTCATCCAGAGTGGAACCCTTTGAAGAGATTTCAAGGTTTGCACACCTGAGTGCTGAGATAGCAGGGACAGGGCAGTGTCAGAAGATGGGAGTGTGAATGGATGGATGGGTGAATATGTTTGTTTTTTTATTGCTGCCTTTTAGGAACTGAGATGGAGAACAAACAATTTTAAAATTAATTTCATAGGAATTTCTGTTTAAACAGGTTCATCTCATCCTCACTTAGGTTCCTGCTGGCTGAGTGAAACATTCTAGGCTGAGCACAAGGTTGGATTCTGGAGGGGTGCAATTAGACCCTTGATTCCTGTTTCTCTCCTTCTTAGCATCAGTGAGCTTCAGGCTAACATTTTCTGTGGAGTTTTTCTTGAACTTTTCGTTTGTCTCTAAAGGTTATTGCGTCTGAAAAACATTTGACTTACACCTCTTTTGGGACAGAGCTCATCCAAGAGCAGAGGCACGAGGAAACCTGTTTGTCACTTCAGGTGACAGTGAAGTCTAGAGAGGCAGACGGTGGCAGCCTTTGCCTGAATCCTGAAAGCAACCTGTTCTCTGCAGCCTGGGGACATTAATCAAGGGCTACATCAAAAAATGTGGGTCTGAGCAATGTCAGTTTTCTGGGTGGAACTATTGTCCAGAACTATTGTCCAGAGAAGCTGTGGCTGCTCCATCCCTGGAGGTGCTCAAGGCCAGGTTGGATGGGATTTGGAGCAACTTGGGATAGAGGAAGTTGTCCCTGGCCATGGCAGGGTGGTTGAAACTAGCTGAGGTTTAAGGTCTCTCCCAACCCAAACCAGACAGTGACTCTGAAATATTTACCCAAATTTCTGCCTGTTCTGGGGCCATGCAGTGTCCTTTTCTTGAAGGTCAAAGGAATGTTGCCTTTGTCAGTTGTTTGTGATTTAGGGATGTTACCAGCACATCCAGTGCCCTGCACGGTGTGAAAATGGCTGTGGGTGCCTGAGGTTAAAACTGTGTGAAGCCACCGTGGTGTTACTGCTGTGTCACAGGATCTCCCCCTGCAGACCTGGCACCAAATTCTTTGATATCTGTGACAACAAATGTGTCAGGATCTCCTTCCTTGCTGGAGGGGCAGCTGTGCCATGGCCTTGGATTCCAGGAGGGATGCTGCTCCAAGGGGGTAAATGCCTCCTTTACACCAGGACTTTGGAGGTTTGTGCCTCCCTTCTGGGAAAGGGGTCCCTGGGGGTTCCCTGAGCATTCCCTGGTGTAAAGCAATTCTGGCAACTCCTGGGAACTCTGCAAATTTCTTACTCATGGAGTATTTCAGGACACCACTAATTTCTCATCTGTGCTTTTCAGGTTATAAGTTTATTTAATTTTTTACTATTTTCTGGGAAATTATATGTGGAAACAATTATATATATATAATGTATTTGTTTTACGCAGAAATCGTGTTTATTGACCATTTGTACCTTTCTTCCAGCCTTACAGCCATGCAGTTATCTCTGGCCATGAGACAATCTTTCACAGATTCTCTCCAAGAGCTCTGGACTTCAAAGGCCTCATGTAACACTGTGTAGCAAACTGTTATTGTGGCTGTGTCTCAAATGGGCTGTGAATCTGGTCTATAAAATTGTCCTTGGATATTTTTATTGCTCATAAGGTACTGGCATAATAGAAATATGGATAGCAGTGGATCAGTGGCACTCCTACTGCTCTCCTTGCCCTGTAGCTTCACATATCAAAATGGGAATTCTGCTTTTCTGCTGATGCTCCTGCACCTTCTGTGTCCCTGGGAGATGGTGGCTGCACCCCAGACCAGGAGAGCAGAGTCTTGGTCATGATCCTTCTGCAGATCTGGGCTCTACCCAGTCTTGGCACTGCCCTGAAGAATTGTGGATCCTCACACAGCCTTTGTTCTCTGGGGTGTAGTGGGGAATCCTGGGGAATTCCTCGGGGAATGCTGCTGCTCTCATGGCCTTTCTTCAGTGTCAGGGATGCACATTCAGCTTCTGTCTGTCCCAAACCTCTGTGTGCACAGAAATGCTGTAGCTCCTCTATTCCCCTCTGGCTTTTTATTCTGTTTGTCCTTTCTCCACTTTCAGTGGTCAGTCCTCTCCATTCCCTCCTGTTTTCTGCTTTCCCTCAGACTCATCCTGTACTGTTTGTGTCCCACTGGACCCTCCTGAGGAAGCAGAAGCAGTGGACTAAACCAAATGGCCTCCCCTGCCACATCCTCCCCCAAAAGCAGGGATTCACAGTAACAGGCATTGAGGCTCCAACCACAAACATCATTCTGGGAGATCCTTCCTCTTCTGCAGGCGTTCCTTGGGAACTGGCGCCACCAGATAAAGTTCATTCCTCAGCTTGGCCTTGTCTCCTGCTCAGCCACTGATAAGATCCGTGGTGCTTCCTTTGCTCCCATTAAAATCACACAGGCAGGCTCCTGCAGGACAGGTCTGTGCCTGAGATCTGGGACCTCTCCACTGCACAATGGAATCAGGCTGGGATTTTAACATTATCTTCCTTCCAAGGCGAACATTCTCACACCAAACTTTCCCACCATTTGAACTTCTCTTTTCTTCACACTTTTTTTTTTTTTTTTTTTTTTTTTTTTTAATTCACACTCCTTGATTGTGTCTCTCTTTATTTGCATCTCATTCCTGTTTCTTACTTTTTCCTTCTCTGGCTCTGCATTCTCCCATCCCCCTTCTGTGCTGTTTTCAGCCATCCACCAGCTCTCTGATGAGATCCAGCAAGGAGCCAGCCCCATGGCTGCTGTTTAAGACACTGGAAACCACCCAAACAGGGCTCTGTATCTGGGCTGCCATAAAGTTGGGAGATATCTAACCTTTTTTGTATCTACAGCTGTATTGTTTTGCTGTTTGTATCTACAGCTGTATTGTTTTCCTTGCTGTTTCCTCCTTGTTTTCCCTCTTTGGGCTGTGCTCTGCTGTTCAGCAGCACAGGCTGAATAATGTGTGCCTGGGAACTGGGGGTCTCTGCAATAGAGGGTTCTACTGGCCAAACAATTTTGCAATAACAAAAGATGGGAATGTTAAATCACTGCTTCCAATAGTCCAAAATCCTGATTTCCAGCACCTGGGCTCCCAAATGGCTGGGTTTGATACTGGTGGGTAGGGTAATGTTGAGTCTTCTGTGGCAGCTGTAGTTTATCTATCTGTAAATTCTGTGTTATTTTCCTATAAAAAATCCTTCTTGTGCATCTTCTCTGGCATCTGTATAGACGCACTCAAGGGAAATGACATGGGCATGTGGAGGCTGCTTTGCATGTGGACTTGTTGCCTTTCTCTCTGAAAAAGTAATTTTCCTGTGCTGCCAAACTTGTGGTTTTTTAAACCACAGCCCCTGATGGGCTCTTGCTGTGCAGGACTGACCTCCACATTGGTGTAACACTGCCACTGTCTAAACCTGGCTTCTTTTACTCTGTTAAATGAATTTAATGATTTTTCTACTTGTGGCTGTAGCAGAAGAGGATTTCCACCAGGTGGTAATGTTGGGCTTTGGTTTGTGCTCTGACCAGCCTGGGGTTTGTGTTAAGGGTTTCAGTGAAGGAGCTGGGAAATGGGATTATATGGTGGGATTAACCTGGGTCATCTCTGCGGAATTTTTTGGGTTTGTTTTGTTATTTGCACATAAGCTTTGCATATGGAGGAATTTCAGCCCATGAGCAGCTTGCAAATTCTTGACTACTCACAAATATTTAGAATTTGGTTGTTTAAATTGTTTCTTTGGACTCCCTGGTTGCTGTTGTTAATGTGTACTCCTGGATCCTTTCAAACCCGTTTTGGGTTTTTTAGGAACCAAGCAAACCTGGGAGGGAACTGCAGGGCCAGAGCTGCTCCTCAGCCACCTCCACTTTGTGCTCCATGGCAAGGGAATGGAGCACAAAGGTCAAAACAGGTTCCTTTTAGAAATGCCTTTTGTGTTTGCAAAGCAGTTTTCTCTAGTACAGGGAGGCACAAATTTCCAGGTATTTTGATACGTGGCTAAGGTGTGAGCTTCTTGCCTGGGCCCCTTTTCAAAGCCAAAATTTGATCTTTAATCAGTTGTCCCCGTGCTTCCTTTCCCACTGTGCTTAGAGCATTCACCTCATTTTTCACTGATATTCTTGTTTTTAGCAGAAACTGTGTTCCTTCCATTAGGGACCAGGTGCTGCTGATCTCAGGAGCCCTGCTGGGTGTCTGAGCATCCTGCTCAGGGGGTTGTCCAGGACCTGTAAGCCAGAGAAACCCCCCATCCCTCCTGGCAGAACAGCCTGTTTGCTCCAGGTCATTCCCATTCCTTGGTGGGTCGTGGTGAGCAGCTGCTCCGGGAGGCTGGCAGGTCTCTGCAAGCACCATCACTTACACTGACAGGCTGTTATTTTTCTATTAGGGCTCTCTGATTTTAGGTTGTAAATCACTGACTTGCCAGAGCCCAGGCCTGGCTGCTGTCCTGTCCAAGGGTTTGGATGAAGAGCAGCTGCATTTGACTCCTGCTTCCCAGTTTTTCCTGCTTGCAGGAAGAGCATATGGTGCATCCTTCTCCTGAGTGACCCTTTCCAAATCTCGTTTCTCTGCTGTCTTTGCTGTATGGATTATGGGATCATGCATTTTTGTCTTTCCTTCTTGCAGTTTTTAACAGCTCCCAAAATTCTACTGCCTCCCACTGCAAAAGGAGATTTCTTCTTCCTCCCATATTCCTCAGAAAAGAGCACCAGCTCTGTGCCAGGTTTCTCTGGTTTTCCTTCTGGAGGCAGAGTGAAGGATTTGCACAGCTCTTGTGTGTAGCACTGGCTCTGCATGGGAGGAAGGCCAGGAATGGCCCTTGCTCTTCTGAAATCTTGTTTAACCTGGATGTGGATCTCATTGATTGAGCTTCACAGTCTAAATCTGTTTAGGTCAGGAATTTGTCTGTGACCACTGCAGAGGTTCAAAGTTTGGATATTTTTATAAATTCCTCACCTCTGTTCCTTTCTTTGCCTTGCCTTTTAAAAATCTAACCTTTTCTGTTTAATATTCTCTGATTTTCTATAACTTTCCCTATTGTGCTCTCTTTATTTGCCCTGGAATTCCTCTCCTCCTGCAGCCTGTCAGACACAGGGACCTGTCCCACACAGGCTTGGCTGAGGATCTGCTCCATGGCTCATGCCCTGCTGTCATTGTCATGCAGAGCTGGAATTTTCTCTGCTCATAGGCCATCAGTGATTGCTTTACAGAAAGGCATCCTCTGTTTTGATGGCTCCCCAGAGATGAATTTATTGGCAAGACACCATAAAAGTTCTTTTTTCTCCATTCTGCAGCTGAAACTGAACATGCTCATAGTGCCTATTATTTCTGGCACTTGCTGTTTTATTAGTAATACTGAGATTTGTGTCTTAATCAGTCAGTTGATGCTGGTCAGCATTCATGGCTGTACTGCTCTAGTAGGAGGGCAGAATTGTGATAAGATTGATAGAAACTTCTGCAATGTCTGCTATATTGAGCCCATATTCTGTCAGGCTTCTCTTGTAACCTTAAAAATAATTAAGCAGCCTTCATGCAATTAGTTTTTCTACCTCCTGATTCCTTGTCTTTTTGGCCTCACAATGTTTGGTGCATGTTAATGAGGTTTTTCCTGGGCTGTACTTGATGGATCACTTTTGTCTGCAAATAATTCCTGGCAGGAATATGTTGGATCCTGTTGTTGATGCTGGTTCCAGTACAGTGAGCAACTTCGTGTGCCCCACCTTCCTGGTGGGAGAGGGACATGGGTGAGAGGAGAAATCCTTCTCAGTGTGCCTGCAAGGAGATAATGATTTAGACTCTGCACGACCAGGATTTCAGTATGTGCTGGGCTTTGAGGGTTTTTTCCTCCTCACAGACACTGCAAATGGCCTTGGGGCATTGTTTCCTTTCTCCTTTAAAATTGTTACAGAGATTCCAATCCCAACAAGCTGCATTTATGGGTCTCCTAATCCAATTATTGTGCCCCTGCACCTGTCTGATGGTGATCACAGCCTGTCTCCGGCAAGAGCCAGTAATGAGTTTGCTTTTTTTGCACATTTGTGGATTTGTGTAATGAATAGTTCTAAAGTTGTACCTTATAAAGAGTTGGTGTGTAGCTGATGGGATGTGGATGTGCTCCCTCCTCCTGGGGATGGCTCACCTGAGCCCCAGCCACACAATCTGTCAGGGTTGCCCAGGCATCCTTTGTCAGCCCTGGATGAGCTGTGTGAGGTGCAGGTTTTCCAGCACTGGAAGCATGAGCTGATCTCCTGATGGCATCAAGTGTGTGATGACATTGCTCCAGCCCTGATGGCACAGGTACCTGCTCCCTCCCTCACTGGGCTGTGACATCCCCAGCTCTGGTGGAAGATTTGGTTGATTCAGACACTCCAGTTACACATTGTCCAGCTCATTAAATTGCACTTACACTTAGGGGATTTGAAAAATGTTAAATTTGTTTTTCATCAGTGCTGATTTATACATGGAGATGATCTTTGCTACATTATGCTTTATCACTGTTTTGCAGTCCAGGCTGTCTCTAGCCTTCTCTGGGCTGGGACCACTGAGAATGTTTGTAGAGGTATTACAGATTCACAGAATATTTGGACCCACAAGGATCATCGAGCCCAGCTCTTAAGTGAATTGCCCGTATGGGGGATTATAGTTTTGGAGAAATGCCCACTAGAAATGAGTTGAAGAGTGATAGGAAGGTATCCAAATAAAAGCAGCATGCATGTTAATAGTGTTCCAGCAGCAAAGAACAAGCAGAATTAAATGGGCCATGTTTCTAAGAAATATTTTGACTTCTAGAAGACTGAAATATGAGCTAAATCTACTCACACATCAAAACATAAACAGCTTGGTGTGGAACAAATCTCCTGCCACATCAATGGAACAAATTTAGATTAAAGCTCTGCTCATGACTCAATGCTCTGATGTACATGTTCAGAATCTCTTCCAGCTTCCAGAGGCATTGCCAGCACCTGAGTGGGGCTGTTGTTTGCAAATGCATCCTGCTGTTTGCCATACATTTCCCCAAACAGTTGATTTTGAGGAAAGTAGGGGGGAAGTTTGTATTCTTGGTATTTTAATGAATATTGCTTGGATGTGGAGCTTATCCTGTGCTGAGCTGATGGTTCTGTTCCGTTCCCTATGGAGCCATTAGAAGCTGACTCCAATGGAAATCCTGCAGCCATCCTGCCACATATGACCCTAAACAAGGAATTCGACTTTTCTGAGTGCTTCTAGTAGTGGATTCTGTTTCTCTTAGTGCTCTTCGGGCCAATGGGTGGTATTAAATGCAGCATGCTGAAAAATAGTAGAAAAAAACAATAGAGGCTTTCATGATGAGACATGACTTATTTCCAGTGCTCAGACAGTTACTGAGAATCCAGAGGAATCCATGAGAAGTATTCAAAAGAAACAGAAAGTTTTTGTGTGAGCTGCAAGTGCTCTGGGATGAACATGTGCTGGGTGGGCTCTCACAGCCAGACTCCCGTTTCCTGTTTTCCTTCTGCAGAGACTTGGCTTTCCTTCCCATGAAAAGCCCAAAGGAGGGCACTGCTCAGGCCAAAAGGCATTGCCCAGTGTGGTTCTGGGCTTTGGGTAACAGCTGGAGCCAAGACAGGCTCAATCCAAACCCTGCTCTCTGTCCCAGCACTATTACTGCTTCTCCATGAATCCTGCTCCAAGGCAACAAACCCTTTCAGAAGTGAGGAGGCATCACCTCCTGGTGTCCTTGCCTCTTTCTCTGCCTTGTCTTGGACAGCAGTATAACTTTCTAATTCTGGTTATTTTATATCCCAGTAAAGTTGCTGCAGAATCTGTCTTTGCATGACATTCTCTTATGCTTAATCTTGAAAAGAAGTAATGCCCCATCAGAAGTGCTGTCAGACTTCAAACATTTTGAATGTACTTCAGATGAAAGCAGGACTGTGATGGTCCATGGGGTGTGATTTGAAGTGTAGGAGCTTTAGGAATGTGATGATGCTTCTGACATTTGCAGACAACTCCACCAGCAGAAGGTGAAAATGTCAAGATAAGAGCTGATTCTCTCAAGACCCAGAGAGCTGCTGCTAAAATTTTAAGTTGTAACAAAAACAAAATGAGCAAAACTGGCAGAAAAGCCTGAGGAGTGAAGTAGCAGCTGTACAAAAGGTGGGAAGTGTTGGTTCTGTGCTTCAGCCCACCTGCTGGACACCGAGAAAGGAGAGCAGACAGTACATGAGTCACTGTCCTCCCTTCCAGGTGATTTTACAAAAGACATGTGAGCAAAATCTTGGCATGACCATCCTCATCGTCAGCACTGAGGAAGGCTGTGCTCCTGCTCCATCAGTGCAGGAGATCTAATATTTTTGGTCTAATATTTGCTGTGAACTACAATCATTTGATATTGCTGTCCGCTGCTGAAGTGAACAAAGTCCTCCTTTTTCTTTTTAATTTTTTTTCTCCCTGCAGATCACTTTCTTGCTGTTTCTTAAAGGGTAAACTGTCAAGAATCCCCATAAATTGTTGAGCTTGTCCTTAGGAAAAAATCTTAAAGAATTAATTTTATTTTATCTGTTCAGCAGATTGCCAGTGGTTGGATTTCATCCTTTCAGAGCTCATGAGATCCTGGAGGGTCACTTGAATAACAAATCTCACATTTTGTGTATAAAAAGTCTCAGGCTTATCATTACTTCAGCAGCAGCTGTGATGTCAGGGGGTGGAAGCTCCTGGGAAAAGAGGCAGGTACAACCCATGGAATACTCACCTGTTAATGGGAGCTGGTCTTTTGTGGAGTAGGACATTGGTTCTGTGGCAGAATTATCTCACCTGAGCAGATATTTACCTTCCAGTGTTTTCTTAGCTGCTATAACTGGGTTTATAATTAACTTGTGATTTGTTAGTACTCTGTATATTCCTATTTGAAAGTGTAGGAGGATGCCTGGCTCCTACCAAGTGGTGGTCTTGGGTCAGTTGTGGGAATTCAGGATCAGGACTGGACCCAGCTGAGGTGGCAGCAGGTCCAGGGCTGGTGCAGACACTGAAAGAGCTGAAGCGAGGCAGGGGCAGAGCAGCCCATGGCCCTTAAGAGTCCCTGACAGACCTTACAGTAGGCTTTTTTTTAAAAAAAGAAATACATAAATATTTAACTCTATTTTTAATTGCTTTGTCCCCAAAGAATTAGTTATTTTGGCCTCTAGCTTTTGATCTCCTAAGATGTTGCAAGATCCGTGTTCACGAGCAAACAAATCTGGGTTCAGCCTCAATTCAGAGGCAGAAACATTTTGGAGTTAGAGCAAATAAAAATTAACTTCAGACTGGCCAAAATACAATTAAAATCAGTGTGAAAATGCTGCAATTCTCATCAGCTCTCACTATCATTTTTGAACAGGGATACTTGCAGGCAATTTTCATGTTGACAATAATTGCAGCTGTTGGTGACTGTACCCTGACCTGGCTGCTGAGCCCAGAGGGCAGGTGGGGCAGATTTCTGGATCTCCCATCAGCAGCAGGCCATCCCCAGACTGCACCATTGGGCAGGAGCCACTGCAGCCTTGCCCACTCCTGGCAGGGCTGTCGGGTGCCTGGTGTGGGTGTTCCATCCTCCCAGTGAAAGAAGAGACATTTCTCAAAATAGATGATTTAAAAACAAAACTCACTCACTGAGAACTGGCTGAGCAGGCTGCTCAGAGCTGATGAACTGTGCAGACATGACACTGCCTCTTGTCTGAGGAGGAATTCTGTTGAGGGCAGGTACAGGATTGCTGGAAAGAGCAGAGATCTGAGAGTAAGAAAAGGGTGCATGAGCTTTGTTATTTTTACCAGTGGCTAAAACACCTCCTCTGCAGTCCTCTCTGGCTTCGTGCCCTTCTTCATTTTGGTTCTGTGGCATTGTGGGTGTTGAGGGTGGTTGTCTGCCACAGCTCCATCTCATGGCACTGGCTCTGGAGCAGGATGGGGGCACAGGATCTGAGGGCTGAGACCCACAGGTGAAACTCAGGGCAGTGGGGAACAGACCTGGCCAGGGGAATTTGTACAGGGGAGCAGCTGGTGTGAAGTGCAAATAAACCATTTGTACAGACTCATCATCCTTCCTCTGAGCACTTGATCCCTAGAATGCTGGCAGTTTGTTATTTTTATGACCTAAAATCCTGAGCAGCTGATCTGGTTAGAGGAAGGTGGAATGTTGGGTGCTGTTCTGCTAATACCTGTGGCATGCTGAGGCTTTGGGGTGAGGTGGCTGCCCAGGGACCTGCAGCAGGAGATGCTGGGAGGGCTGGTGGCCCTTCTGTGCCATCACCCTAATTGCCAAGGATGCAGTCGTGTTCCCAGGCATTATTTGGTAATTATACTTAGTAGACCGTAGGGGACAATTAGGAAAGCTTAAACATGTGTCAGCTTCCACTTCATCATTTGTGTGAGCACCAGCAAGGCTTGGATTGCAGCTTAAAAAGGGGCAGTGCAGGGGAAGGGGGAGGCACAGAGGGGCAGCTTTTGGGGGCAGGTGCTCACCCTGGGAGCCCGGGTTGTCTGTGTGGTTGTAAGGAAACAAAGGGATGCCAGTAAATGCTTTTAACGAGAAATTCATGTTGCTTTTTGTAATCTAAGTCTGAGCTTTACTAGTGTTGAACACAAAGGTAAACACCAGTGGTGGAACAATGCTGTGTACTGTGCCTTGGTTTTTTATTAATTCATGTTTATTGGCTCATTCTAGTGGGAGAGGGCAGGACTTTGGCTTGGTGGTGCAGCTGGGGAGGTCTGCAGGTGACCTTGGCCTTTGCCTGGAGGAAGAGGGGCCCAAGAGGTGCCTCTGGGAAGGTGCATTAATTCATGGGTCTTGCATTCTGCTTTTCCTAACATTTTAGGTGATTTTTTCTGATCTTTTTATGTTCCTCAGCTTTGGCATGTGGAGCTGTTTGTATCCAGATCTTATCACTCATCTTCCCAGCACTAAACACATTTTTCCCATCCTTAGAGGCAAGAATAAACCAACAGGGTGAGGTCTGTAATATCCTATAATGGTAACTATATTATTATGAATGTTTTGTACATAATGATCTTTCCCTCACCATTTGGGGAGTTGAGAATCATACCAGCACGAGATGTAACACCTGCACAGAGGAGCAGGGTGGGTTGGGTTTTACAAGGCACACCTGGAGTGTTGGCTGGGTGGCTGCTCTGTGAGCAGCTCCTGCCAGAGCTGGATTTTGGAGTAGGTGTCTCAGGGGAGGACCTCTGGCTTTCTCACTCCATAAAGGAATGTTCCCTGTACAGACTGGAGTGTGTGAAGTAAAAACAGAGACTCTTGTCACTTAAACGTGTACTTCAAATAGCATCTCAGAAGGGCCTTGTAAACTATTTCAGTCCCTGAAATCACAGATGTTGGCTGGGTTATTCTAGAGGAAAGCTGGGATCCAGCTGTGGCACAGGACTTTAGGGAACACACCTGGCAGTGCTGGTGGTGAGGCTGGCACCTGGGATCTCCCTGGATCCAGACCCTGGGCTTGGCACCAGGCTCTGGACAAGGATTTGGACCAGATTTTGGCTGTGACCTTGGCCAGCCACGAGGGCCTTGAAACAGAGCCTGGAGTGCTTTGTGTGCTCCCTGCTCGGGGGAGAGGAGCAGGGTCCATCTGATTGCTGAGGCTGCCCTCTCCTGAGGCAGCACTTAAAAACGCTGAGCTGGGTTCTGATCGTCTCCTGAAGATTTCTCTAATTGCTCTTGTCTGCTAATGGTTTGTTTTTTTCCACAGAGGTTTCATTTTGTTCCACAGAAGTTTCGTTTTTTTCCACAGAGGTTTCATTTTGTTCCACAGAAGTTTAGTTTTGTTCCACAGAAGTTTCATTTTGTTCCACGGAAGTTTTACTTTGTCTGCAGGCAGCAGTGTTGATGCAAGTGTGGTGGCAGCATCAACATCCCGTTTAAGTGACAAACCAAGGCACAGCTCGTTTCTGATGACATTCCCTGGGGCCATGAGGAGGAGAAGAGGGATTTTTCTCACTCAGCTCCGTTATGCGGCTGTGGAGTGTGTTCTCCTGAGACACCTTCTACAAAGCCTCCACTGAAAGAGGGCAGGACCCTGGTTTGTGTCCCTGGCTGTGAGAATGTCCCCTGCCTGGGGCTGCACCAGGAGGGTCCCTGCAGGAGCTGCAGGTGTGTCACACCCTGAACCCTCCTGAGCAGCCTGTGTTTGAGCAGCGTGTCACCCTCCGTGCCCCAGCTCTGCAGCAGGAGATCTCCACTCTGCCTGCACTGCTAATGAGCAACAGCCTCTCTGAAACCGTGTGTGACAGCACAGGTGAGACCCTGCCACCTCTGAAAGGAAAACAATTAGGCCTGGGTTTCCTCCTGATTTAAGCTTAAATCTCTGAGCCTGAAATGCAATAACATTCTCATGTTTCCAGCTGCTTCTCCGTTGGACAGAGGAGCTGCTGTGCCATGGAAATTGTAAATGATGCTTCTCCTCAGGTGTCCTTGTGTGCCTGGTGATGCTGGTGGGGAGGTGCCTTGGTGCTTTCCTGGTCTGTTGGGGTGTTTGTTATGGGCTGCAATGCTGTGGGCACCCCATTTGCAATGTGCCTCCTCCAGCTGCACTCACACCATCACCAGCTTCAGGACAGAGTGTACCATGGTGGAGGGTTCACTGATTGTTTAGACAAGTTACTGTGTTTCAAAATGCTATAACGCGGTCCTAAAGTGAAAAACTTATGGAAAAGGAGGAAGGAAGGAATAGACTAAATTATCTTACATATATATAGATTTATTTATTTATACACACACACACACACACACATATATACACAAATTATTTTCCAAAGTGGCTGTCACCATCCAGATGGTGAACAGCTAATTGTGGCAGTACTGAAGCTTAGGCATGTAAAGGTTAGCATCCATCCTAGACTGCCTCCTTATTTTCTCTTCAATCAGTTGGCTGATATTTCTGATTTGATTTTGTCTGTAAATTGCTGAATCCTTGTTACCTAAATATAACTTTGAGATGAGCTATAAAATGTCTGTGTCTCGTGGTACAGGCAGTGTTTAATAGTTGATTGGAGGAGCTATGTTGATTGAGAGCCAAGCCTGCTTTTTTTAAACTGGACTGAGAGGTTTTTTAAACAAATATCTTTTATATATATCAAGTAAAGTTGTTTTGACACCTAATTAAGTTAATTTAGGTGGTTTAGTGTAGTTCAGCAGCAGCTCAAAATCATGGTCTTCCACCTGGGCTGATATATTGATTCTTCTGCTGTTCCCTCCATAAATCTCCTTCTGTTTCTCTGCAGCTGTAATTGCGTTTCAGAAAGGGGAAAGCATGTGTGTGCCCAAGCCACCCATAATTACTGCTCTGAGATGCCTGGGGAGGTAAGTGTGAGCTCAGTGTCTGTCGTGGGGCTGAAATTTCACAACAGTTTCTTGACATTTTCTGCGAACAGCTGTGCGAGAGCCGCTCCCAGAGGCTGGGGCAGGCGGGGGACAAAGCTGTGACAATGCCAGAACGCTTTCACACCAGCTCCTGCTAACGTGGCAATGATGTGCAAAGCCTTTCTCCAACAACCCTCCTTCCTGCTGGACGTCAGGGGGGAGGATTGCAGCGATGTGTTCTTGTGACTGGCCTAGAAGGTCATCTTTTGTTTTTCAGATGAACCTCCTTCGAGATCCCTTGGGAGCTTTTGTTCTGGAAATCAATTGCAAGTCCACACGGATGTTTTCTTCCCTTATTGCTCCTTATACAAAACTGAAATTATATAAGCCAAGAAGGTTTGTGTTTGTTTGGTTGGTTGGTTTGGGGTTTTTTTTTGGTCGGTTTGGGTTGTTTTTCAAATTCCCGTTTTGGAGCAGCCCAAGTGCCTGTTCTTTGCTGTAGCAATTGCATATTGTATTTGTGTTGATTCCTAAAAGTCAAGCTGGGTATTAAAGAACCTTGCATATACACAGCCATCAGTTTGGCTCTTAGGCAGTGCTGTTCATGCGCCAAAACAATGTTTATGTATATTGTATGAAAATGTAGTTGTCTGGGGGAGTGAGCAGTAAAATTCCAAAGCTCTGATGTGTGTTTCTGCCTACACCTGACCCGGGTCTGTTTATCTCCAGATGATGCACCAAATCCATCTGTTTCTCCACATTGAAATAAGATAATTTTCCTAAGAATTGACTAAAGGTGGTCTGTTGTCACTGGGGTAACAGTTCTGTGTTATAACTGCACATCTGCTTTAGCAAACACAAAAGAATTTTGTTCAATATCTTCGGTGAACCTTTCTGGCTCTTCCCTTCACCCCGTGCACTTGTTCTCATGAAATCTTAACGTGGGACTGGGGGAGGCCAAATGAGTGAAGCCTCTGTGTGTGTTAATTCACAGAACCTCAAAGGTGGGAAGATCCCAGCACTCAGGATCTAAGGGTCTTTGCTGCCTCCCCAGCACAGGTAATCCTCTGGGAGAGAGGGTGAATCTCCTCTCATTCTCTATCCCAGAGGAAATGGTATTCTAGGAAAGCTCATTTCCTACAGACTTGAAGCCAAGAGATGGGCAATGGAGCTCCAGGATTGAAGTGCTCTCCACCTCTGGAGTGTCTGAAAAGTCCAGCTGATGTGCTTCCAGCATCTGTGTGCCCAGCCAGTGCAGGACCAGCCAGATTTGGGACTGTTTACTTGCACCTATTTGGGTCTTGAAAGGCTTCTTAAATTGTGTGAAGTTAATACAATGGGAAATGGATTTTTCCTGCCCACCTAAGCAAGCCTTTAGTGATTAATGCTGTAAAATAAAAACAACAGCAACAAATTCAGTTTTATAATACGCTGTGGATTTCAGGTCTGTGAAAAATGCATTTCATAAAAGAAATTTTTCCTCCTCCAAGTACTCTTTCAAAAACACCTTATCTCCAGAAAAACCCCTTGCCTCCACAGCTGCATTTGGATGCTAATGGGATACATGGCTTCATAATTCTTTGTCTCCCTTCTTGTGTTTGTGCAAAGCTAAACTATTGCAGGGCAGAAATGTTCTGCTGGAGAAAAGCTGAGCAGAGGAGAGGCTTTGCTCTCTGCTTGTGAAATGAGTTGGAGTTTTTCTCAGAGAGATGCATTGTGTGCCATAACTACAGCCAGAAAAAAGGAATCCTGAAGGTGCAGTGTGAGCTGCCACAACCTGCAAGAGGCAGTTCTGTGCCATTGGCTGTGGGCACAGCAGGACAGAGGGGCTCTCCCACCCCACGAGCCATCAGTGACCTCAGAGCTCCTTAAGTGACAAATGTCCAGCCCAGCCAGGTGGGTCCTTGCCCTGCTCTGCCCGAGCTGGGGGCTTGGCCCAGCCTTCCAGGGGTTTATCCCTAATCCACAGGGCTGGATGTTAGCCAGGGCTTTGTCTGAGGGGTTTCAGAGGCTCTGTTCCAAGCTGTAGCCAAGCACATTCCTGCTTGGAAATAATGGCACACTGTGAGTCGGGATATTCTTCCTGCTTATGGAGCCATCCAGGAACGGCAGGCACAGATTATATGACTTGAATGCTGCACTATTTATGATGTGTGCTCAGCCACCTGAATCACGTTGGCAGTGTTTGAGCTTTGCCTGGATAATTGATTCAAATGTAAATTGAATGAATAAATCCTGTACAGCTAAAATATGCCCTCTCTTTATCTTGATTCTTTTTTTTCTTCTTTGTGCTGAATGGCATAGAAAATAGGGAGTTAGAATCTCATAAATAGATATTTGACTTCCTTTGTTGGAGGCAGGTAGAGTGAGGTTTGCATGGTCTGTTTGGGAATGCTTTACAGTTCTGTTTATTGAATTATGAACCTGTTTATAACTTGGCTTCTGTATTTCTGGTCAATAATCTGCTTGTGGCAATGTTTGTGCTGCTCTTCAATGGCAAGACCAGGTGGTTATTTATTTCAGTAAGTGCACATTAGTCAAGGGCAAAGTATCAGAGAAATTCTTTTTGTTGTTGTTTTTATAGCCTTCGAGTGAAATATTGCGGGGAATGTGTGCCCAGCTGGCATCAAAGGCAGCTTTAGTTTGGGAATCTGCTGACAGGGACTTGAACTGGCATCAGGACAAGCCTCTGTGAGTTTTTTGTGAAGGTTTTAAACTGTTTTCCCTTAAGGCTTCCCTGTTTCATCAGACAGGACTGATGTGCTGACTAATACCAACAAAGCAGCGCTCTGGAGCTTTCCCCAAGCCTGGGTGTGTTTAATCAGCAATTCCACAGATGGGAACTCTTGGGACTGGTGTCTTCCCAGTATGGTCTGGAAGCCTTTCACTCCCTTATCCCTTGAGACCAGTGCTCCTGGTTCTGCTTCTGGAGCAAACATCCAGCCAGTGTGTGGAATGAAGTGCTTGGCATTCCTCAGGCTATAAATACTGGGGCATTTTTCCTCTCTCAGGGCAGAAATCCCAGTGGTGCCCACACCAGGCACTTGCTGCCTGGTCAGGATTTTGTTCTGCCCTCATCAGCTTTCCCTTTGCTCTGGCATTAAAGCAATTAAAACACCCTGAATGGATCATCACTGTCACTCCTCGCTGGCAGCTCTTGCTGTCAGGCCCTTCAGAGGCACCAGAACTTTGCAGCACATGTTGAAACACCCACCTGCCTCTCCTCACTGCTCTGGTGTCAGAGTCTCTGGGAGCCAGGGCCCACTGAAGTATGATATCCATGAAATGTGTTGCTGCTCCTGCAATGCTTCCCTGTGTCCTTAGTGTCTGTGAATGGTCCAGACCTCTTTTGCATCTCATCAACTCCTTGGCTTAGGAGATGTCCTCTGGCAGAATATCCCACGTTTTAATCACTGATGTGAACATCCATTTCCTCCTGCCAGTTTTCCAGAAGCCCCAAATCCCACTTCAGCTGTCTGCTGCAGTCCTGTTTGCTGGAGGTCTGCTGCCTCTGTGATTGTTTTATTTTGCTTCTCTCCCTGCTCACCTCACTGTGGTTATGGGGCTGCTGCTCTGGGGTGATGGGTGCAGGGACCCACCTTACCCTGGGGTGTCTGCAGTGCTGGGATGTGCTGCCTCTACCATTCCCAAAGACATTCCAAGTTCCATCTTTCCATGACCCCTCCACCCTTTCCTTTCCCCCATCCCAGTCTCCTGGCAGCACCCAGAACACCCAAAGCTCCCCTGATTGTGCTGGACTCTGTTGCTTCTGCAGCTGTACAGAAGAGTTTTGTCTGTGCCCTGTATCTGCTGCAGCTGTTGAGCATCAATATTTACAGATACTATTTTTTTAATGTAACTTCTAGTATGTGCATTTTGTTTATAAGGGGAAAAATCCAAATTAAAGAGTTCATGTCCAAACTTGCCACTATCCAGAACTTGTTCATCCCTCTCCTCTCTCTGCTGGGCTGTTAGGAATGGGAGATTTCATGGCTGGCTTCGGAGACCAGCTTTGGCTATTTAGAAAACATCCATTCAATAAATCATAAGGGGAGCAGCTGCCGTTCTCTGCTGAGCCAAGGCACATCAGATAAAATATTGCTCATTTATTTGGTTTGGTAGAAATAAAGTTGCTGTAGTGGAACATCATTACAGACTGTTCTTAATTCACCTCAGGGCTATTTCTAATAGCAGCACACAACTCTCCTGTGACAGCCTGAGTGAATGAGATGGGTGTTTTGATGTCAAGCTGAATGTAAGAAAGGTTTTAGGAATCAAAGCTTTGAGAGAGAAATAACTACTGTTGGTGCTGTGATACTGGAAGAGGTCCTTGTTTTATTATTAGCACTATAGCTATTGAAAGCCCTGACACTTGTTCCTGGGGGATTTGAAGCAATTCAAGCCGTGAAATACCGTTTCAGCTCAGCCTTTTACAAGTCACTGCGTGTCGGTGAAGCCGAAGGTGGCTTTGATCGCTGGTGGAGGTACCCAGGGCTGGCGTTAACTTAATAATATTAGTTTGATTTTCTCAGCTGTGTGGCAGCTGGGAGCCCTGCAACCACCCAGCCGTGGTGCACAGCAGTTATCTGCTGCTGGCCAAGCAGGAGGGCTGGGGAGAGGCTGTCCAAAGCCTCTGAATTCAGACCTGCTGCTTTGCACAGAGGCAATCAGTGTCATGCTCAGTAATGGGGCCACGACATCTGTAGAGATGGTTCCTCCTCATCTGAAAAGATGCTGGAGACTGTTGCTTTAAAAATAATAACAAAAAATCAGTCTCAGGATGTCTTATCTCCTCCTTGCATCAGGGCTTGGTGAAAACAAGTGAGGATTTTGTGGCTCTGAAATTGCCACTGTATTGCAATGGGACAAATGGCCACTGCTGTGATGTTTGCTGTGTTATGTCCTTAATGCCCACTCACCTGGGTGAGGCAGCAGGTGTTTCACCTCTGTTTGGTGTGGAATGCTGCAGAGGTGAGCCTTGGATCCTACTCTGCCACAGGGTGTTACTTTGCCCTTGCTTGTCTTACTTATTCTCTAAAAAAATAGAGGCAACTGGTGGAAAATGTGTATTTGCTCCAGCTCCCAGAAAAACAGCTTGTGTTTCTGAGAGTGTTCCAGCTCAGAGTACAGGAGCAGGGCTGGATTCCTGTGTGTGAGCTGTGTTTGGCTGCCAAACCCATGCCCTTCACTGGGATGGAGGTGCAGTGCTGCCCTGGCTGTTGCTGACACTTGGTCAGAGCAGCACTGTTATCCGTCAGCCCTGGGGTTTCCTCACGAGCCTCTTCACCAGTGGCTCTGGAGGGTCCTGTGTCAGAGGCACATGGGGAGTTCAGTGTGAGTGACAGGATGCTGGGAAGAAATGGACAATAGGAGGGAAGGATTTGCAGGGTGCTGGTGTTACCAGAGTTTCACATGCAGCATATTTCACATGCAGCAATGCTCCTGCTGCCCATGGCCATGTTGAACACACCCCTCCTCTGACAGCCCAGCTAGCCCCTGCTTACAATAACTTCTGCTGGAAGAAAAAACACAATTGCATCCTGAAATAGCAAAGCTGGAGGAGCAGAGCTCTCCTGCCAACTGCTGCCAATGACCTTGATTCTGTGTGTGAGGCCTGCAAAGTGTCATAATTCAATGAGAATATTTATACTGAGCCGCACGGCACAAGCTCAAAGATTCCCAGCTCCTCATTCCATCTCACTAATTTCACAGGGCATATAGGGGAGTCAGGTTTTTTTATTCAGAGTCTCCGCTTCGAGTAAACCTCCAGAGTGCTCATCTCCTGTACATAAAAGTTGCTCAAAATAGTGGTGATGGAGCTGTTTAGTTCAGCCGTATTTCCGTGCTATCGGTGACTTTGTTAACAGCAGGCCCCTGCAGACACTGTCCCTTTGATGCTGGGTGCTGTATGGCACATTAAAAATCCTTAACTTGGTTCTAAAGCCTCACTAAAAACCCTACTGGGACTTTGATGTTGAGAAGATTCCACTCAAAGCGCCCAGACCCTGTGAAGCTCCCCAGCCTTATCTCGGAGGCAGGACGGCGAGCGGCTGCCTCGGGCGAGAAAATATCACTGGAGTGATTATTTACGGTCTGAGCATCTGCAGTCAGGAGAGGCTGCTGGAAATTACCAGATCCTGGTGATGCCGTGAAAAATCCTGTTCTTCATTTTGAAGGTAGTTTGGAGGGCTGCACACTGTGGTTCAGTGCCCACTCACCTGGGTGAGGCAACAGGTGTTTCACCTTTGTTTGGTGTGGGATGCTGCAGAGGGGAGCCTTGGATCCTGCTCTGCCACAGGGTGTTGCTTTGCCCTTGCTTGTCTTACTTGTCTGGGTATCAGGGTGATCCAGCTGAAACAGCTGAGATCATGTGGTGATTTCACACACAAATTCCAGTTGTAAGCACCTGTGCCCCCAACTGTTTACAAAGAGTGTTTCTTGCTCAGTGATGGGATGCTAAAAGCAATTGCGGAAGCTTATTTAGGTTTTAATTAGTATTGCAGTGAGGTTTGAACCATGACACCTTCCTTGCTGCTGTGCAGGTGAGGAACACATGATTCTTTCCCACAGAATGGGGTGGTTGGGACCTTTGGCATGGCTGTGCCAATGAGTGTGTCCCTTTGTGCATGTGAGCAGCTCTGCTGTGGAGCTTCTTAATGGATGTTGTTAACAGATCAGTCTGTGCTATCAAAGTTTTGCTTTTACTGTGTGAGTGAAATAATCCTTGAGCCACATTGTTTTTGTAACTTAGAATCATAGAATGGTTTGGGTTGAAAGGGACCTTCCAAAGTTATCTAGTCCAACCCCCCTGCCATGGGCAGGGACATCTTCCACCAGACCAGGTTGCTCCAATCTGACTCTGAGCACTTCCAGGGATGGGGCAGGCACAGCTTCTATGGCCAACCTGTGCCAGTGTCTTACCAACCTCATTGTAAAAATCTTCATCCTTATCTCTAGTCTAACTCATCCCTCTTTTAGGGAACAGGCCCTGCTAAAATGTCTATTCCCATCACTCTGTGTATCTGTGATGCTGTAGTGTGGGTTATCTGGCCCTGGCATATTCCCCATGCCCCTGGGCCGTGCCTGTGCTCAGGGCTGGCATTGCTCTCCTTGCCATGTGGCAGGTCGATGTCAAATAGCTCTTCTTAGTGAAAGGGGAATTAAATGCTCTCTCTCTATTTTGTCTTTATTGGGTTTGTTGCACAGGAATCGATCTGCCTGCACTGGGAGTCGTTTTAAGGAGCTTTATCCCCTTCATGAAGCTTTTCGATGGAACCTTCCCAACAAGTGCATTTTCCGTTCCCGCTCCAAAGCCGCAGAGTTTCACAACACCCTCCTGCCGCCCTGCACATCCCCGAGCCCCCTTCCCTTGGTCCCCGGGGGCGGCCGGGGGTCCCTGCCCCGCGGGGCCGCTCGCCGCCAGCAGGGGGCGGTACAGCCCAAGGGAGCGGCCCGGAGCTCCGGGGACCGCGGGTTCGAGTCCCGCGGGTTCCAGTCCCGCGCTGGGTGTCGCAGCCGCTCTCCCTGCTCCCGGAGTGTGTTCCGCGGGCTCTGCATGGCGCTCCTCTGCGCTACGGGGGTGTATTTCACCAGCCCCTGGGCAGAACCCTCCAGGCTGTCCCAGGTTAGCTCTGGGCCCCTGCACTGCGCGGCTGCTCCTCACTGCCGTCCCTGCTTTCCCTCTCCGAGGGGCGAGGTCCTTGCCCATCTTTGCATTGGAATGGCTCTTCGGTGTGGAAGCGTGGAGACACAGGGGGGATGTGTGAGATACGTGGCATCTCCTCGGTGCACAGGACACGCGATGGGTGCTCACAAATACCAGCACCAGCTGCAGGTGTGCACTGGGGTGATGAGCCCCGCGGGGTCAGAGGCAGGACAGCCACCTACCTGTTTGCTGTGACCCTGTTCTGTGCCCTTCAGCCTACTCGGGATTTCAATGCCTCTTTGTCCTTTGATGCCTTTTTGTCTCCTCCTTTCATCTGTTGTTTTGATGCTCCTGCCCCAAGACAGGATCGACACACCATCACCAAACTGATGGAAGGGAAATGGCACCTGGGTGAGTTAGACCTCGTCCATGCTCGTCAGGCTAATTAACTCATCAGCAAGGTTTGTTTAACATGAACTCACTCTCTGGTTTCAGCTGCAATTTCTTTAGAGCAGTCGGTGTCTTCCTGGATATAAGCATTTATTTCCATAACGCTGACTCCAAACCCTGCCTGCCTGCAGGGCTGTAATTTATCCCCTGAGGAGCATCCGGACAAAGCAGGGCACTAATTCTGCCACCTGTGCTGATGATGTGTCCGAAGAGACCGTGTCAAGTCTCTATTAAAAGCTGTGAATAAGACAGAAAGCCTGAAATCTTTACTTCGAGAAGATGTATGAATGTAATATAAAGCTGCTGCTAATTCCTCCCAGGGATTAATGGAGACTATCAAGGACAATTTCACTCAATACTGCATTTCTTTTTGTAAAGTAAAGCTTCCCCAAACCTCAGGCAAGGCAGAAACATGACTTTGAGTCTGTGTCGCTATCCTTCAGTCAAACAGAATTAGCTGTCTTTATTTAAAAAGTCTTCACTGGCACCACAGTGCCAACACTTTCTGAGACAACAAAATGGACAGAAATCCATTTTCCACCCTGAGAGGAAGGCAAAAAATAAATTGGAAGAATGAAGAGTGAGGAGGAATTGAGGCGTTCACAGCACTCGCAGTGCGAGTGATTGGAAGTGATGGGAAGAAAGCAGGAGAGGGATTCATTTGCTTAAAACATAGAAGTGGAATTGACTTTGAGGTGCACGTTGCATCAGTGAGGAACCCAGGCTACTGTGGCTTTGCTGGGGGAGTGCTGCAAAGCAGCAGGGAGGGAGGGATGGAGGGAGGGATGGAGAGATGCTGGTGTGGGTCAGCCACTGCAGAAACCAAGGATGGCTCTGGCCATGCACCCCAAACACAGGGCAGACAGCAGTGTGCCCCATGGTCCATCACTGGAGGCTTCTGGCAGTCCTTCAGGAAGGTCACAACCTCTTCTGCTCATTGAGTGTGCCTTGTGTGGGGCCAGCTGAGAAAGGAAGCCCCAGGGAAACCTGGGATGGGCCAAACCTGAAAGTCCAGATGCAAAATACCCACCCAGAAAGGTGCTCAGGGCAGCACTTTGACTGCACCTCTGTCTTTGCAGTGACAGATACTGATAAAATATTGCAAAACTTAGTGAAGCCAGTGCCTACCCAAAGCAGCTGGGAAGGGATTTGCAAGGCTGCCCAGGCCTCCCTGGGTGTCCCTGTGAGCCCTCCTGCCTGTGTTGCTGTCAGGGGAGCTCTGGGCAAGGTCTGAACACATGTCTGCAGAAGTGCCTCTATTTTTGCACTGCAGAGTGTCCAGCGAGTGACACTTTTCAGTGCCTTTCTTTTCCATCTCACTGTGCTGCGTCTGACTAATGAAGTTTGTCCCTTTTTGGGGGCTGATAACATTATGCTCCTCCTGTTCGCGTCTCAGAAGAAGAAAATTTCCTGTTTATCAAATTGCTGGAGACATCGATTTGTGCTTATTTCGTGGCAGTGATTTTACTCGGCTTTGCTGTTTATGCTCAGCACTGCGGATGCTTCCAGAAATCAATGCTGCTGCTCTCCCTCCTCCTGACAGGCAGCTCCTGGGAGCTGCTGCCAGTGCCTCGCTGTCCTTCTCCCTCTTTTCCCTGCCTGGGCTCTTTGTGTAGCCCTTGCCTGGGATTATGTTCCTGCTTCTCAAGTTGCTGGTGTAGGAAACTGCCCGGGTGAGTGATCAGACAGGGGTACAGATGGAAAAGAAAGGAGGGCTCTGACGTGTGCCCACGCACACCCTGCCACAGCTTCAGGGTTTGTGTGCCAAGCAGCAGCCCCGGGTCAGCGTGAGCTTGGCAAGGCTGGCTGGGCTACAGGAGTGATGGGTATTAATTAAGCTGCTCTGCCCTCCTGGGCTGCTGACAATGGGAGCTGCTAAACCAGCTGTAAATCTGGCCCTGGGGATTGTGGGTTTCTGTCAATCCTGGGCTCAAGTCAAGTCCCAAAACTTGAGGAGGGTTTCAGTCCTTCAGTTCTTACTAAAACCTTCCAGGTCCTTTCTAGGAGGGTCTAGTTTATGTTTGGGCAAATCCTATTGCTAGAAATTAGTTTTGGAGCCTGGCTCTGGGAGGATTAATCCATCCCAAACCAACCAGAACACAGGTGACTATAGAGACAGTCCAGCACTAATGCCATGTTTCTGGTGCTGAATTCAGCATGTTACACTGCATTGGGGAGCTCAGAGGCAGCTCCTTCCTTCCACTTCCCTGAGCAATTTCATTAACAGGAGTGGGAAAAAAAATCTCCCCTGAGCAAGCCAGCTCACAGCGAGGCAGAAGAAACAGAACAGTGAGTGACACTTTTCCATGTTCCTGTTTTCTAGGCTCTGGACTGAGCTGCCCCTGGCCGAGGTGCCTGACCCCCTCCCAGGGCAGATCTGGTGTGTTGCCATATTCCCCAGTAAAACGCTGGGTGGGGAAAACAATTCTTCACATGAACTTCAGCATTTCAGAGACCAGGCTGGGAGTTCACAGCCCAGCTGGAGTCAGCATTTAAAACTTATTTTGTTCCCCCCACCCTTTCCCAGTTTCTGTTGCAGCACAGCAGTTTGCTGTGTCATTTCCCCCTCCAAGTGCTTTCTCCTTCCCCTTGAGCTGCCACCTTCTTGTTGGCATCAGGGAGTTACTTCCATTGATGTCTGGGCTGAGCAGTTCATTAATGTGCACAGTATCAGTTTGGAAGCAGTCACAGGCTCCTAGGAGGTGTCTCTCAGAGGGAAAAGGCTGAACATCTGTACAAAGCAGCTCCACCACAGGCTGCAAGTCCTGCCACCAGATTTAGTCTTTTCACCTCAAGAGAGAGGATTCAGTTTCTGTATATTCTTAATAAGGAATATTTGCCCTATTTTCCCATTAAAGAATTTTACACTCTGAAGTTACTCCATTTAGTTTTAATTTTTATTTTTTATTTGTCACATGACAGTGAAGAAAAGTTGTGCTCCTGTAGCCTGCAAACCTCTGGAAAAGCCACCCTCTGTCATTGAAATGTAGTGCAAAAATTCTGATTTTATTTCATCTTCAGCATTGCTTAGCATTTTAATTTGATCTGTATGGTGCAATTCTCCTAAGTTTTCCCTAGGCTTCCATGGTTCTGAACATTAGAGGAAAAAAATTAATGTAATCATATTTAATAAATTATTACATTTAATTATGTTAATATTACTCTTCTAAAGATCCTGTTGCTGTTTAACCTGCCTTCTTGCAGAACCCCAAGCCTGGGTGGTGCAGGATACCAGAGGCTGCTCTGAAGTATTTCTTCTCTGTGGGTGTTGTTCTTTCCTTGAGCCCTTCTGCTTTCCAGCAGTTGTGTTGAGACAATCCCTTCTACAATTTCTTGCAATGCTTTATTTTAATATATCTTCCCTTGTCACTGCAGGACTGAATCCAGCCTCCTGGTAAGTGATATCTAAATCACTGCTGCAAGGAGGGGATGAAATATGGGCGCATGAGAGGGGAGACAAGGGATGTGACTGAGGAGGAAAAAGTCACAGAGCAAGAAGAAATATGGACAGGGTGTGTGAAATGGCCCACATTCCTCACAGCTGCTGTCACTGCCGTGGTTCAGGTGTGGTTCAGGCTGTGTGTGTGCATGGACACGGATCTCTGCCTCTTGCCATGGAACAGCGAGAGGATCCGATGGGAGTGTGGGGCTGTGCACGTACACAGCTACCTGGGTGCTTATTGCACACACAGGGGCACTCTGAAACCAGCTGGAAATCCACATGTGTCTGTGCTCAGCAGCTGGATTTTGCCAGCAGAGATATTCCTGCAGCCTGTGCATGGCTGGAGCAGTCCCATGGACACTTCACTGTGGGTGTGTTCATGGTGATTGGTGCATTTGGATCTTTGAAAGGGGACAAAAAAGTAGCAGCATGGATAGGTTGCCCATTAAGATAATCTAGTTCAACCCCTGATTTTGGGACTAGACTGTCAGCAGCACATCAAATGCAGTCCTGGTTAAATGTTAAATAAAACAATTTTCTGTGACAAGCAAAAGTCTGTTCCACTGAGCCTGAGCCCAGGGCAGCGCATGCTGAGGGACTTGGTGCAAGCACTTGGCTGCTGCTGTAAGAACACACCTTGTGCAGTATTAAAGACCATCCTGAGTATATTTTTTACCTTCTGTATTCCCAGGGCACAACTAGCCCTAAACTCACTGTGGTGGTAGTATCTTCTCCTAACTTCAACCTGAATGTATCAGCTTGTGTTTGTTCCCATGCCAACCTTGTCCCTGAGCCCAGGCAGCTCACCTCCCTCTTTCCTCTTATTTCCTTCTCCTCTCCCATGTTTGTAGAGAATGATTGTATCTCTGCTGCTCCATGTTCCATGAGGCTGAGCACACCAGCCCCTCTCTGGCTCCCCAGCTCACTCAGCAGCCCTTTGCTGCCCAGTTTTCCCCCACGTTCATCCCAGCTGAACACGGGTGACCAGATCAAAACAAAGTGCCCAGATAAGATCTGCCTGGGGCCCTGCACAATGGAAACTTCTGCTAAGCCCAGCCAAGGCATCTGCTGAGGGGTGAGAGTCTCATTCCTGCAGGATGAGACTTTCCTTTGAAATCCATGTTGCTCCTACCAGTGTTCAGCTACCATAAGTGTTGCTTATTCAAAACTATGTTTATTGTTGGCTTTGTGCATTTCAATACTACTTCATTTTTTACAGTGGATTCGTGGCACTTTACAGATCCATCTGAAATCAATCTAAATGCCAACCTTTATCAGATTTCAGCATCTCTCCACAATTGCTTTTTGTCAAGAAAATCTTTTCCCAGGACTCCACTTGAAACAGGAATGAGTCTTTTAAGTCTCACACCTCCTCAGGGACTGGCAAAAGTAGTTTCCTACTCTAAGTCTCCTTGAACCCACGTTGCTGTGCTCTGTGTGCTGCCTCCCTGCACAGGCAGCCCCATCTGTCAGGTTCAGATGCTTCAGTGACTCTCACCATTCCCTAAAAAAGCTATTTTCCTCAAAGCATAGAGATGTCCACTGGATCCCTTGTAAGACAGATTGGGGTGGGGGGAAAAGCAGCATCTGAGTGATCCAGGCCACAGAGGGGAATGGCAGCTGGTCAAGTCAGTGGTGACGTTGCCTCGTATAAATCAAGAGAGGTGGCAGCTGGGTGTTCCTTGCAAGGAGCAGGAGCAAAGGGATGGCTGCTCGTGGGCCAGTGAGGCTGAGTGGAAAAGGTGTGTCTGCTTGGCTGCAGCTTTTATATAAGGGCCACTTCTTTCATCTCAGCTGTGGGGGGAAAAAAGGGACATCACAGAGTCTCCAGGAGTCCAGAGGAGCCTGAGAGGAGCCAAGAGCCCATCCCAGCTGGCTGCAGCTGAGTCAGGTAACATCCTCTGTGTGCTGGTTGGGTGGTGATGGGGTCCTCACTCTGGAAGTGCTTGACTGCTTTAGCTGGAGATTGTGCTGGGCACCAAGCTCCTCATCACCTCCCTATGTCTGCTGTGTCATGATTAAATTTATGTTAGCAATTATTGAGTTGTAACTTCTAGCGAGTTTATTTTTATCACCTGTGCTTTAGTTTATTGCTTTTGAAAGGTAGAAGGAACAGAGATAATCCTCAGATGCTTCCCTTGGCAAAGCCCCTCACCAAAACACCTGTAACTGCACATCACAGGGATACATAAATGACTTAAACATCAAGATTGGCTTCTTTTGTTTGAACATTTTGGGCCAGTCACTAGGGATGTGGAAAGGGCTTTCACTGACCCACACGTGGAGCCTGTCCATGTGTGTGGACATGAAGAAGGTTCTGTTGCTCTGGGCTTGGGCAGAGTCTCCTTTGATCCGGATAAAGATTAAAGGAGGGATTCCTTTCTTGACTTCTTTCCTCATAAAGACACTCAGAGTCTTTTTCCTCACTCTCCCCTCTGATGTCTCCCTTGGCAGCCGAAGAATCTTCTGGAGATGATGGTTTTGAAGCTCTTTGGGATCATCTTTTTCTGCAGCCTCCTCTCCCCCTCGCAGGAGGTCTTGTCTGGCCTGTCCTGTGCCGTCAGCCCACGGGCGATGCAGAATGGTAACTACAGAGAGCCACGGGTTGGGTTTGCTGTGATGGGACCAAAATTTCTTGAGCATCTTCATCTTTATTTCATAACTCCTCAGGGCTGCAGGCTTTGCTCAGAGCCCCTGAAAGCCATCACAAGATTCATGGGTCACAGAAATCTCTGCTCCAGAACTGGGGCAGGTTTCAGCTCCAAGCAGCCACACAGAATTTCAGGGATAGATCTGGGTTACTTCCTCTTTTTGTCTCAGTTTCTCATTTCCATATTGGAGCAGCTGATATTTGACAAGCAGTTGCTGTGAAGTAGCAGACAGAATAGTATTTGCGATGTTCAGGCTTGTTTCAAGTTGCTTCTACTAAAAAATGCCAAAAGCAAAAATAAACAGGCAAAAATCAACAAATAAAAACCCCTTGACAAAGGGGAAATGAGTTGCAAGTGGAAGCCCAGCCCCTGAGTGAGGTCACTGGTGTTCCTGGCAGTGCACAGCAAATCTGTGATGTTTGAATTGGAGTCTGGGATTCTGTCCACTGCTGCCCCTCCTTTTTACTTCACCAAGGGCAGCTTTGGTTTATTGCACCAAAGTTTAAAATACCATCCCTGTGTTATTTGACTGCATGGAGACAGCGGATGTCTCCATGAGGAATTTTGGGGAGTGGAGGGGCTTTGCTGTGCCAGGATGGATCTGCCTGAGTGGGGAGAGGTCACTGCTGCCCGTGCTGGTCCTTACACACAGATATTTTCCAGTTCTCTCAGATGCCATAATTCATAATGGGCTCATCCACCAGCACCTGCAGGGTCTCGTGGTTCCCAACATCATGGGTGAAGGGGGTCAGCTGAACTCTCCCACCAGCATCACAGAGTAAGTGTTTCACTGTGAGTGCACCTTCAGCATCAGTTCTGAACAAGACGAGCTGAGCTGCCCCTGGCATGGCTGGCCTGGGCTGGTATCCTTGTTTTATTGTGGTACTGAAATTCTGACCCAATAATGTCTGTGTGGTCACAGTGAGGGTGGCAAGGGACACTGCAGGTTATTTATGGGTGCAGGTGCAGAATGACAGCTCTGATGGTGCTGTCAGTGCCTGACAGCACTGAGAGAGGGAAAAGGGACCACAGTGGGAAAAAACACACAGCTCTCCAAAGTCAGCTTCCACCCCAGTCTGGTTCTAGGCTGCCTTCTTTTATCAAGTTGTCTTTTATCCTTGTGCCTCCAGCTGGAGGTGGCTGGGGTGCTGTGGGTGCTGTAGGTTCCTCCCTGGGTACAGCTGTCAGCTGCTGGAAGGTGTTTTTAATTTGTGCTGCTGTTCACAGCCTGCACCTCATCAAGGTCCGGGTGCCCAGGCTGTCGGTGATGCTGCTGCCAGGGATCGGGGTCCAGCTGACTGTTGGGGCAAAGCTGCAGCTCAGAGGCAACTGGTGAGTGGGGAATTCAGGATGGATGTTGAGGGAAAGCCCTACCCTGACATATTTTGCATCTCTTAAGGATATTGAGGTGTTTCTTACCTATAATACAGTCAGAGAGCATCACAGACACCAAAATATGACCTGTGGCATTGTTAATGATCTGCAAGAGATGGAAAAGTCTGTTCCTCCTGACTTTGGTCAGTTTCTCTGGGTAGAGGCTGAGAGATGCAATAATTCCATTTGCTTTTTTGCAGCTTGCTTGGCCTGCTCTCAGAACTCATTGATATCTTAGTGGAGGTGAACATTACTGCAAACATTAAATGCACAAATTTTGAATCTGGCACGTTCCAGGTTGTCACTGAAGACTGCCTCTGCATTCTTGGGGCCGTAAAGATCAAGGTCCTTTCTGGGTAAGTGCCTGTGGATCTGTGTTTCCATTATGTGCAATCCTCTCCTCTTTATCCAACAACATGGACAGTCTGCCAGGACACAGACGGTGCTCAGCTGATACAGAGCCAGGCCTCAGGGATGGGATTTCTTTCCTATTGCCAATGCCAGTTGCTTCAGTGGAATGAGGGTTAATTTGCCCTGTTTGCCTGTGGAAATTTTAAGATCTGAAGCATGAGGTTTGGTACCTTTCCCAACACATTTTCTCTAGGCTTAGCTAGACAATTGATATCCAAAGGGTAGGAGTAATAGGGCTGGGAGAATTCCAGGAAAACAGGACCATTACTTTCCCTGTTTTCTTACTCTGCCTTTGGCTGCTGTCCCAGGAGAACGCAGGGCATGAGGAGTTTCCCACTGCCTGCTGTGGTTGTGTGTAATTCCATGCAAATGTCCCATCTCTTGCTCAGTCTTATTAAATTCTTGACAGCAAGGATTTGCTGACTTCATATATTGATGAACACAGCAGTAAATTGATAATGGGAAGTATTTTCTTCTATTGCTTTTGAATTACTCACTTTTCAGGTTCATCGAAATTCTCATAATTAATTTTTGCATTATGCATTATATTTCAATCACTGCAGCAGCTGCTTTGAAAAATGCTGTGTGAGTGAACAGAGGAACACAACTCATCTGCTCTGGGGGTCATGTTTAATTTTTAGCAGGATTACAGTGATGGTTAGCAGGAAGTGAACTCCTGGGGAGGGAAGGGGAGTGTAGATATACACAAATGGCTTCATGGCAGCTCCTCAGATGCATTTGTAGGCAGAATTTGGGCATAAATAACAGGTGCTCTATGAATTCCTGCTGTCTGTGTCTTGCCAACTCAACAGTCCAGAAATATATTGATTATCAGACAAAACTGCCTCTGTGCTGCTGCAGGCATTGCACGTCCTGAGTGAGTTGTTCAGCAGCAGCGTGGAAATGTCACACAGCAGATTTCTCCTCTTGTTATTCCAGATGCAAATTGTTTGTTCCCAGTAACTAACATGAAGATATTTCCTAACAGCTCCCTCTTCCCTTAACTACAGCAGTGATTTAAATACCAGAGGGAGATACCAAACACAAGGTTAGACTGTTCACTCCTTTCATGCAGTGAACACTCCCTGAGAGCTGAAGGAAAAATTTCTTCACAGAAAGGGTTGTCAAGCATTGGAACAGGCTGCCCGAGGAAGTGGTAGAGACACCACCCCTGGAAGTGCTAAAAAAATGTGGCTATGGCACTTGAGGACATGGTTTAATGGGGAACATGGTGGTGGTGCAGAGCTGATGGTTGGACTTGGTAATTTTAGATGTCTTTTCCAACCTTAATGATGCTGTGGTTCTCAGCAATGAGTCAAATTCTCCCTCAGTGGGGCAAGTGGCTCTCTTGTATCTCCAGCCCCTGCTCTGGCAAGAATCAGCCACAGCACTGGCCCTGAAGGGATGACTGAGGCTGTAGGAGAATATAAAATGAAGGCTGGAGATCTTTTTGTCTCCTGTCCTGGAGTTTTGTTTGTGCTGATTTGGAGGGTTTTTTTCTTTCTTTTCCAGCTTACTCACCCTGTCAGTGAATGAGCTGGTGCTTCGCCAGCTGACAGCGACTCTGCCCGCTTTGGTACGGCTGAGGATTGTCCTTCTTTCACAGCTGAGACAGAAATGTTGGGAAAAAACTGGTTTATGAGGCCACAGCAAGATCCACTGTCTCTCTGTGCTGCTTTCCAACATCAGCATGGGACATGGGGGTGGGATATCCACAGGGCTGCTGCCTGGAGGGTGATGCCTCAGATGTTCCCCAGATCCAAACATTCCCCTTCAGTGTGGTCCCACAGCTCGAGGGATGCTCCACTGCCCCAAGTCTTTCACAGCATCCCAGCTGTGTCTATTGCCATGCGACGTTTTTCCCTGGAGGGGAAAGGAGGGAGTCCTGGCAGGCTGTGGGTGATGGTGGTGAGGGGGGTTGAGCAGTCACATTTCTGCTTTGTGCTGCAGCTCTGTCCCGTGGTGGATATTGTGATGAACCTTGTGAACATCCATCTCCTGAGCACTCTCAATGGTGCGTTTCTTGTGGAGGGTGAGGCACTGCTTCCCTGTGTTTCCCACAGTGGGAACAAGACCCATTTCCCACATCAGGTGCCTCAGTGCATCAACAGAAGTCCAGCACTTCTTCCAGCAGGGCTGTTGTGGAGCCTGGAATTCACACCCCAGCGTTCCAATGAACTGCTCCCCCCTTGGCTCTTCTTATTCTATTTTTATGCATCACCTTTGCATCTTTCTTATTGTATTTGAGGCTCTTTTTGTGCTATATCCTAAAGGCAGATCCCACCAAGTTGAATGTGGGGATGTTGTGGCCTTTTGGAGTAGCAGCAAGCATCCTTCAGCCCTGTTTGTGGGTGTGGGGGCTGGTGGTCTTTGGGGTCAGGAGAGGTTGAGTTGGTGGTGTAACAATCCTTTTCCTGTGTTTAGCGGTGCTCCCAGTCGGCAGAGCAGGAACAATCCACTACCAGCTGGCCAGCATCCCCTACACCTCTGGCAAGTTCCTTGGGCTGGATTTAGATGTAAGTTAATGCTGGGCAGCAGGACCCCGGGAGCGTGGCTGTGTGTTGGCTTTCAGTGTGCTCACCTCATCCCATGCGAGCTGTGGAATCCCATGAGGAGCTGGGCTGATGACTCGTCCTGGAAATACAGCTCCTAAGTGCTTAGATCTTTATCCAAATCACCACTAAGCGACTTACTGTGTGTGCTTTTCTGCTTCTGCTCTGTATGCCACCTTACCCCGAGTCTGCCCGAGGCTGTGTCTGTTGGATGTAGCTGCTGGGATGAGCAGTTCTCCTCTCGTGGGATGAGAAGTTTTCCTCGTCTCTCCTGCCCTGCAGACCTGGTGTTTGTTGGTGCTTTTTGCCTTTGCTGTTCAGTCTCTGTGATGGGTGAATGCTAAAACAGGCTAACCCATGTATTTTTTCTTCTGTCTCACTGAGGGATGGGGGTGGGGGGGACAGGAAAGCAGCAAAAAGCAAAATACTTGCAAAGAGGAGAGCTTAAAAAACAGCAAGCAGCTGGAGAGAAGCAAATGGGACATGAGCACTAAAGAGGAGCAGGGACTGATAGCAAACACTGCAGCCTGTGAAAGCCATGCTGCTGCACTGGCTTTGGTGCAGCGACTTCACTGGGAGGAGCCTTTGCCCCCAAGCCCCCCGGATGGTCAGAATCAATTTCCCTAGTGAGCAGTTGGTGTCAATGTGGGTCTCTGTGGAGCTGGAGGGTGGCTGGGGGAGGTCTGGGGTCGCTGGGTGCAGCACCCTCCCCCCTTGGTGCTTGGAGTGAGACCTCAAGGATGAAGTGAAGCAGTGATTTGTGATTTGGACAAAGTGTGTTATTAGCTAATAACACCTCAGTTACAGGCTTGGTTTTATCAGCTCCTGTCATCCATGAAACAAGAGTGAACTGCTCCGAGTCCAGTGATTTCCTGAAGCTCTGAGGAGGGAGGGCTGTTCAGCTGGCACCGCCCCGTACTCCCGTGAGGATCTGAACCTGCCTCGAGGCTTTGAGGACTGATGTCTGTGTCTCCTCTCTTTGCAGGGTGTGGTGAAGCAGGTGGGAGGCACCACCATCCCCCACGACTCATCCCCCTCTGCTTTGCCTCCTCTGATGGACAGGCTCCTGCTCATGGTGATTCGCGAGAGCTTTCTCAATGCAGCCATGTCCCTCATGCTCCAGTTGCCACCAAAGACTTTCCCCTGCACACCAGATGCTGTGAGTACAGCAGGGCCTGTATTTCATGCTGGAGCGAGTGACAAAGGACAGGCGTCAGCCTGGTCTCAGGTGTGCTCATGGAGGGCTGAGCCTGTCCCAGGGTGTGTGCACTGTGTGTGCTCACTGGCAGAGCCTCAACCCCAGCACTGCCTCCTTCCTGCCCTTCTCAGAAAGCTGTAATAGCACCTGCACTGCCCAGCTGTGCTCTTGTCTGCAAGGACACCCCTGGCGACACCAGTTGAGACCAGCTGTGTGCTGGTTGTGCCATGGACTCCTGCAGGCTGTGATCCATTTCAAGGAGTCTGCAAAGTGCCACTGAGAAAAGATATTGCGTGTCTGCAGTGCCATTCCCTGGGTGTTTGCATCTCCCATGCCTCTGATCTCTACTTCCAATGGAAATGTTAGGGGTGCACTCATTGGCAAGTGTTGAAAACCTCTGGGGGACATCACCTTCCATGGCTGGGTGCTATCACCTTAACAACTACCAGGAGTCACCCAGACAGCTGGGGAACAATGGAGAGAGTGGGAGGCTCGGGTTGCTGTGTAATGGGGTGGCCCTGGCAGGATGGGTGTTGTTGAGACCAGCTGGAGGGCTCATGGGGCTGCTGCTGATTCTGTTCCCGCAGTTCTCCGGTGCCAGCCGCCTGCGCGAAGCCGTGTGGACCATTGCTCCTTCTGGGGTGAGGAACTTGTGCTGGCACAAGGGTTTGTGTAAACCCCTCCAGGATACACCTGGATGTGCCATCAATGTGCCTGACAAAGGTCCCCAGTCTTCTGCCCCCCCCTGCTCTTGTACCTGTGTGGCCTGAGCCTGTCCTGCTGCCTGACCAGCTGATGGGAGTGGGAGAAGGGCCTGGGGCTTTGCACAGCCCCTGCCCAGTACCTGCCCTCCTGTGTGCCATTGTCTGTTCCACCCTTCTCCTGCTCCCTGAACAGGGCAAAGCCTTCTCTCAGCTTGTGGCCATTGACATAGGAAGCTGATAAATATCTCCTGTTTCCTTGTCTGGTATATCCCATTTTTGGGCACACTCCAACACCCACAGCCCCCTCTGTGTCCACTTTTCCTTCCTCAGCCCCTCATGCTCTCAGCATGGAGAGATGATCCATGCTACTGGACCTATTTGCTCTATAAATTTGGCTTGTCCAGGGTGTGTGTGACCTTGGGGAAGCCATGTAGAGCTATGGGGCTGTGAGAGTCTGCCTGAGGACTGCCAGTCCCCTGCCTGCCTGGTGTGTGGGGTGCCAGCAGCCACCTCCATGCCTCCCCAATTCCCACAGTGCTCTGCCTGCAGTGGGAGCAGTCCTCTGAGCATCAAACTGGTGCTGAGAGGGAACCCGCTCATCCTCTTGGAAGAAAACAAAGCCAGTGTCAAGCTTTCAGTCCTGATCCAGCTGTTCAGTAAGCACTTGGATGGATCCATCCTCAACTTCCTGCTGCTGAAGGCTGTAAGTGTGGATGGAATTGCCTTTGAGGGGTGCAGTGTGCAGCCAGCTGGGTGAGTGGTGGCTGGGATGGGGATGGTTCTGTGTGCTGATCCTCTCCCTCTCTGCTTGCAGGACCTTGGTCTAAACGTTCGTGTGTCGATTGTTGGGGGCAGGCTGGTGCTGCAGCTGGGCTTGGTCAGGTGAGCTGTCCCCTCATACAGGTGGGGGCATTCTCTGTGCTGTAATGTTGGCTCTGGGGCTCCTGACTTGAAATGTTTTCCTTGTCTGTAAACCAGACATTTCATCTCCTGAATGTGAGGCTTTCATACCTGACTGATGGCATAAGGTGGATGGGGTAGTTCAGGAAGGATTGCAGCAGTTGGAAAGTTTTAAGAGGCTGGAGAAAAAGTGTGTCAGTTTTATAACAAGGAGGAATGAGGTAACCTGAATAATTGTAAGACTGTCAGCTTGACTTTGATCCTGGGCAGTGGTTCGAAATGCTGATATTGGACATGAATGATAAAGCAGTAAAGGAAAGTGCTGTCATTGATGCCAGTCAAGGTATGATTAAAGATTGGAGAGCATTCCTTATAGCGGGAGGTTTGAGGATTTGGGGCCATTTAGCTTGTCAAAGAGCTGGATTTAGAAGCAAAATTGGCATAGCTTGTATGCAGCGATATAGGGAATAGAAATGCGTCAAAAGGCTTTTAATTCAATAGACAAGGGTATAACAAGATTCAATAGAAGTAGAAAAGAGAAATTGAAAGTGGAAATAAAGCATCCATTTTGGGTACGGATGGTCGTGTGATTGCAGTGATAGATGAGGAGCTGTAGCAAATTCACCAGGTCCTCAAACCCAGACTGTGTGCTTTTACATACAATCACAGAGTCTGGATTGGGTTGGAAGGGATCTTAAAGACCATCCAGTTCCAGCCCTGATGCTATGGGGTTCCAGAAGCTCTGCTCTCAGCTGGCCAGGAGCTGTCTCCTTCCTGAAAGTGAATAATCTGGACAGGGAGAGGGAAGGCACAGCCAGAAGCTGTGTGTGCCCTGCTGCAGTGCTGTATCATTGACAAGCAAATTAAAATTAGGTTAAGCATTTCTTTTCCTATTTTCTTTTCTCTCTTGCAAATGTGCCAGTGCTTGTTTTTTGTGTTACAATGTAGGTGTCCCTTTGTGGGTCTCTGTCCAGGGGCTGAGTGTGCTTGGAGGTGGCCAAGGTCTGGCTGTGAGCTCTGGCCAGTGCCTTGTGTCTGACCTGATGTTTGCTCTCCTTTCCCTGCAGCACTTCCCTCTCCTTGGAGTCTTCTGATGTTGGCATCAGTAATGTAAGTCTCTAACACTAGTCTGGGCTTTACTGGGCAGGGAGAGCAGCCAAGCATGATGCCCTATGGCTCCTGGGGAGGGAGGGAGCCAGGCAGTGGCTGTGGAATGCTGTGATGGATTACCCCTGCTGATGGTCAGAGCTGTTAGCTGCTCTGTAGTGTAGGCTGTAGCAATTCCTCTGCCACTGGGGTTTCTTTTTCCCTTCTGCCTTTTCTAATAAAGAAAATGTAAAGCTGAAATCTGTTTGTTTATTCACCTCTGCTTGGGCTCACATCTAGCTGCAGCAGAGGCGTCATGAGGCAGAAGTTTTTCTAAAGGAAGGACTGAATACAAATTGAAGAAGAAAAGTAGATTCACTTTAAAGAGAAGAGGGACTGTTTTTTTGCTGTGTCAGTGGGCAGTGGTTTGCAGTCCCAAGGGTCCTATCTTGCTGCTGGCATGGGCCAGGCAGTGCTGCTCACATGGTTGTTCTTTCTCTGTTTCAGATCTCCAGCCTGAAGCCCCACTGCAGCAGTTTGCTTGTGGAAACACTCATGCCTCAGATCAATGGTAAGGTGACCTGGCTGGCTGTAATGTTGGGAGCACTTTGAGTTGTGGGCAAGGAGGGAAGAGGTGTGTGTGTGTGTGTGTGTGTGTTTCTGTGTGTGTTTAGAAAACGTACTAGGAGTGCTGGAGCCATTAAAACCCTGAAGTCCCCATTCTGAGGATGTAGTTAAAAGTCCAACCTTATATTTGCACCATCCCACCTCAGCATCAGTTCTGGCAACAGGCAATGATGGAGAACCCAAGGAAAGCCAAGCACACAGTGATGGCCCTGAGAAGCTCTGCTCCCTGTGCCCTCCCTGGAGCAACTCTGTCGTGGGATGTGAGCTGGCTCAGCATGTCTGTCTGTCTGTCTGTCCCCTGCAGGTGTCCTGGGCATGGGGATCCCACTGCCAAAGGTGCTGCACATTCCCTTAGTGGATGTGGATTTGCAGATAAAAGCGGTGAGTGCTCAGCTGGGCTGTTCCCTCCTGTGAGGCACCAGGGCTGTTTACAGGACCCTGCCAGTGGTGGCTGTGTGTGCAAGAGCTGTAGATTTAAATCCCTGAAAGACTGAAAGGGCTGCTGTGTCTGACACCCCTCAGGTCAGGGAATGCTATCTGAGGATGTGATGCTCGCACATGGTGTGGACCCAGCTGCATCATGAGCAGTGCTCAGGCACTGGGGCAGGTCCCAGTTCCCTGTCCTGGCCCTCTTTTCTTCCTTCAGAATTCACTGGGAGCAGCTCTGATGTGGACCTAGGCATTCAGGCAAGCCCTCACCAGTGGCACCATTCAAAGAGTCTTGAATTGCCCCAGGTTCCAGCCCAGTTCACTCTGGAGGTGTCCTGGAGGAGCTGGGATATTCCCCAACCCCTCCCAAAGAGTTCTGTGCCCTCATTACAAACTGGACATGAGGACTTTTGCAGGAGGGTTCTGTCTTTGCTGTGTGTTGTGAAGCAACATCCCTTGATGGGAGATAATTTGTTTCTGTTTCTCCCTGCACTCCTCCAGGGCGTGATGGTGTTTCTGGTGTGAGCTGTGGAACCTGAGGCATGGAGAAGACTGTGAGGGCAGAGAGAAAGAGAGCAGTGAGGATGGAGTGTCAGGACCAGCATTATCTGCTTTTCTTTACTAAACTTGATTCAAGATTCTTGATAATATTTAAGACACTTTAAAGTGAATTGGCTTGTGTGAGTATGGTTTGACACTTGCGTAAGCTAAACCTGACTGGCAGCTCTGTGTACAAATATTTATTTAGAGAATAAATGTGATTTTGGGGTCACAGTCACAGCAGTTGCATGTGGTGCTGCAGTGGAATTGGGAAATTTGTTCTGAGGTAAAACTTTTCCTGATAGAATGAAAAAGTGAATTTGTTGCATGTGGCTTCTGAAGTGAATCTCCCCATGCTTGTCCAGGAGGGTGTGAAGTGCTGAGTAGGAGCTCAGAATACATTTGTCATGTAACTCTTTTAATAATAAACGTTCCTACTTTTTAAGTACTTGGAATGAGGTTCTGGTTTCTGATGCTTCTCGGGGTAAGCTTCTGTCCTGCCTGCACTCTGGGATCTTGTCCCTTTTTGACAATCGATATTTTGAGTTTGGGTTTAAAAAGTCTTCCCACTTGAACTTCCTGAGAAAAAAAATTGAACTTTCAGTGACTCCTCCTGGCCTGATAACCTGCTGACCAAATGCTAATCCACAAGCAGAAATCAAAATTAAATCGAATTTCCAAAGGTCATGAAGCATTTCCTAATAGAATCTGGAGAGAAAACTTCCTTACCAGAGGACTGAGAGGTCTGATAGCCCTGAGTGAACACTGTGGAGCACTGGAACCTGCTCAGGAGGCAGGAGCAGGGAGCTCAGATCCCGTTACTCCTTCTCTCTGGCACCAGCATGTTCTCAGAGCTGGCAGAGCAGGGTTTGGGGGTCTGTGTGACCCTGTTACCTGGAGGACGGGATGAGTGACAACTCCCCAGCAACCTGTGCTGCCATCTGCCTTTTGTGCCACTTCAGGGCTCCTGCACTGCTGGGACTTGGTGTCTCCATCCACCTCTTTTGCCCACAGGTTGGCAGAACAGACTGTGTTGATACAGGGTTTTGTTCTGGTTCCTGAGCAAACACCTTCCGGACAGTAAGTAAAGTTTAGGCCCTCTTTTCATTCCAGTTTGGCCATCACTCCTGTGTGTATTCTGCTCTACTGGGAGGCATTCATTTCTCTGGCACATTACAGAGGGCTCTGTGATCTGGCCCTGTCCCAGGCCTCTGCTTGTCTTGAGAAAGAAAACAGTGTGGCAAGAACATGTGATGAGAGCTTGCTGCTGCATGGAGCACTGGCACAGAGGGCCCAGGGTCACACAAGAGTGGAAAAATCATCTTGTAGCCCTGGAATAGACTTTTCCTCTTGGGGTCTGGCCTCCATCATGCTGCTCATCCCATGGGACTGAGGGGGAAGCAGCAGAGAAGCCTTTTCCAGAGGAAAGGCCAACATCATCTCAGTGTTACTTGTCACTTCTGCAACTTGTATACCTAATGCTTTAAATTTCTAGTGGCTTCAGGAGTATATCCAGAGCAGGAAACTGCAATCTATAACCCTTAAGAGCTGGGATAATCCTGTTCAGGAAAGTTTCCTTAACACTGGAACCTTGACAGGCTGGAAAATCTTTTGCTGGGTGAGCAGCAGGAGGGCTTGCCAGGGACTGGCTGTGCAGCCCATGGTTCGTGGGTTTGTTGGAGCTCTCTGACCCTTGCTCCAGCAATGCCCCTGGCAAAAGCCTAATCCTTCTGCTGTTGTGTGGGGACTGGAGAAGGGGCTTGTTCCCCCTCCTCAAGTGTTTGAACCATCTGGATGGTGCATGCTGCTCCATGTGCCAGTAGTGAGGGAAGCTGGGGATCACCAGGCAGATCTTCCTGTGGGACTGCTCAGGAATGTGATGGAGGGATTAGCCCCAAAGGGGCTAATGCAAACAGTTTTTTCAGCATTCCTTTTCCCTGGCTGTGCTGGGGATCTCAATAAATGAGGTGACTGGAGAGAGAAGCAGAAGACCCTCCTTCTCTAGAATGAGCCAGCTCTACTCTAAGCCTGTGGCTATTCCCAGGTGAGGCTGGTGGTTGTGGGTGCAGCTCCTGAGACTCCAGCCCTGCACTGGAGAGGCAGAATCAGCAGTGAAGCTTGGAGCGAGAATATTTCCTGCCAAAGAAATGCACCTTTTCTTTGGCAGGACACATTATCTAACCTTATACTGTAGCTTATTCCTTTTGGGAAACTAGTTTAACATACATTAGTCAGGGAATAATGGTTGCAGCTCTACCAAGAAACTTTTATCAGGAGCTGGTTCTGCCATGGCCAGCCTTGGGCATTAGTCAGGTCCCTACTCTGGGCATATAAACCTTCAGGGTTCTTTACTCCCTGCAGTAAATCAACCTGGCTTGTTTTGTTTGCTTTCCTATTTCTGAGCCTTTGAAATACAACATTTTGAAGTGTTTTTCAGCAGCTTCAGAGGCTAGAAATGATGGGTATAGTTGTAGCAACTGAAAGCAGATGTAGATGTAATTAATAAGGTTTCATGGATGGGGTGTTACATGAAGCATCACCATGGGAGAGCTGAGGTGGGAGTTGCATGATCAGGGATGATGATGCTCCTCCTGGGCTGCCCAGTCAGGGATGAGGATGCTCCTCCTGACCTGCATGGTCAGGGACAAGGATTCTCCTCCTGGGCATCAGCACAGCCACATGCTCACTCTGTCTGGGGTAGATGCCAACAGCACCCAGTGATTGAGTGACTGGGGCAGCTTTTGAAGTTCTGTTACTACCCACCCTCCCCTTTTTGGATGCCTGTGTCTGTTGTGGGTGGTTTTTCCCCCCTTTATGTCCCTGAACAACTGGGAGATGTGTTTGGTCAGTAGGAAAGAGCATCCCAATGCCAACGACCACGGCGCCGGCGCAGCCTGACGCCTGCGGTCACCTCTCATTCAGCATTTTCTCTGTGATGAGCCTTTCTCAGAAGCAAAGTGTTGAAAATATAACTGCCTTCAGGTCTAAAATTAGAAACCATTCTGCAGACTGATTTCCTCCCCCTCCTCTTCTTTCTGACCCAGGAAACTCACCAGCTGTAATGTTCCCATAGTAACACGAGACATGGAGGAAAAGCAGATGAAAGATCTCTCGTTGTAGGGGTTATGTTGTTCTGCAGCCGAGAGGCATGAGTCTGTTTTGCATCCTTGTAAATGAGTGGAATTAATTAAATGTAGGGTCTGGACATGATGGGCAAAATTATTCTGTTTATAGGTACAAATTGTTGAGGGGGGAAAAATGTCAATAGTCACACCAGCAAATGCAGAATTAAAGAGAAATATTTAATTAAAGCACAGAATGTTGTTACAATACATTCTCTGTGCAAAAAAATATACCAGGATCAGGGCTGGAAGAGAAACGTGCTAGTGCAACACCATTATTATCTAGAATATAAACCCATGATGTTTTAGTAAGTCAAGAAAGAAGATTTTCAACATTTTAAGCAGTGGCAAACCACGGAGCATGATGTGAGAGTCAACTGAATCATTCTCCCACAGTTTTACTCCAGACACTGGAATTCACTGCCAGGTGCTGCTCTCTCTATTCCTTGCCTCTAGCTGGAGGTTGCAGGGGATCAAGACATAATCCTGAGCAGGGAAAGAAGGAAGGAAGGAGAACTGAGCATGGTGCCTGTGTGGCTCCATCAGCCCACACAAGGCTTCACCATCACCACCCACGGCCCCAACCACTGCCTGTGTCCACGGGGCTAAGGAGGGGCTCAGCCTATTTAAGGCAATGGAACTTGGTCCTGCAAGTTACCAGGGCTGGAAGATCAGGCTCTGATTTATTCTGGAGCTGGGAAGTTAGCATTGCTCCCAGGCTTCCTTTAAATCAAGCACAGCAGGGAGCATTTTAAATGTCTTATCTCTTACCTTGTGAATTGTGATGTTGACATCGGTGTAAGTGAAACTGGCAATGTGGGGCAGGAAAACACCTTGTCTCAGGACCGCTGAGAAAAAGAAAGAGGGCAAGTTGCCAGCTGGGTGCTGCCTGGGTCCTTGAGGAGCATCCCGCATGGCAGCACCCACAGAGCTCCCATCTCCTCACCGTTTATCTGGGCTGGCACCTCCTCACGGATTGTGGGCAGGAACAACTCCTCCAGCAAGGCAGCCTGTGGGGGAAAGGCAGGGTCAGCTCATGGTGTAGGGCTAAAGCAGGAGGAGAGGGGCAAAGACTTGTGAGAAGGTCCTGATGCTCACTGCACCTCTTCCCATCTTCAAGGACTCAACTGTCCCTCCCACCAGGTGCAGCAAGCACCCAAGGTCAGTATTTCCGTATTTCCCTGGCACCCATTGCCCAGGATGGCTGGGGCAGCTGAAGGGGAGCAGGCTCTGAGAGGATGGTACCAGGAGTGGCCACAGCAGGAGGCACCTACCAGTATAGGACCCACATCAGAGGTGGCCAGGCTGAGATCAATATCCCTGGAAAACAAAGAGCAGCAGAGGAGCTGCTGGTGCTGAGCTGTACTAAGCAGTTTCCCATTTCCCCAGACTCCCTGTCTGGGCTCAGGGCCTTTGTGGGAGTGTGCAAGCTGCAGTTCCCACTTTTCTCCCTAGCCATGTTTCTGGAATTTCACTGTCTCCCTGGGGAAGAAGCTATGTCTGCAATGCCCAAACTCTAAAAGCTAAAACCCTCCCCAGACCACTTTGCCTCTCCTGTGACTGGGACATGTCTTCTCCGGGCCCTGCAGTGCAGACGGGGTCATTACTCTATGGCTGCCACAGAGATGATCATCCTCGTGTCGACAACGCTGAAGTGGAGCCTGGCAGTCACATCCTGTGAGGGAACAGAGGGCAGGGTCAGTGAGGAAACAGCCCCACTTTGGCTTTGTGGGGTGTGATGAACCCATCCATGTGCTGCCTCCTGCAATGCGCTCCCTGCATCCTGCACGATGCCACATGGGCAAACACTGCTGGAGACCAGGAGCACTGTGATGGAAAAGGCCAAATCAGCCCCTGCAGTGGGGCCAGGGCTCAGAGGAAAGGGCAGTGCCTGTGGGCAGCAGGAACACACTCACAGCACATACTTCCCAAGCTGTGCATGCTTTCACACTCACCACGTTCACACTCAGGAAGCTCTGGAAAAGGGATGATCTTGTTCCGATCTGGGCAGTAAGGAAAAGCTCCACGATTGCTTTGTCCTCCTCCAGCACCACACGAGGTGAACTCCGGGGCACAGCTTGAAGCACCACTGGTAGGTCCTCTTGGAAGAGGGAGCCCAGCTGCTGAGGGAACAGGGTTGTTTCTGGGCACGGCAGCCATCCCTGCACCCCCAGCTGGGGGACACTGCCCGAGTTGGGGTTGTGCCTCTTGGGGTTACAGTGACAGCCACACACCTGAGTGATCCTCTCAGCCAAGGTGGCAGTGGTCAGCGAGCTCTGAAACACAAAGCACGGCTCGTGATCAGACCCATGGTTGCCTGGGGCTGCTGCTCCAGAGCTCCTGTCCAGCATGGACATGCAACCCCTCTGATGAGCACCATCCCACCCTGGGGACTTGCAGGAGCCCTCCTCACACCAGCCCATGCCAGCAGCAGTATGCAGGTTACTCCTCATGGCAAACACTCCATGCTCCATTAGACCAGGAATATTTTTCAGAGCTTGGGGGTGAGGGGCTGTGACTCCTGCAGGTGCTTGGACACACTCTCATTTCTGTGTAGGGCTTGTGGTTCCTCTAAGACATTCCCAGGGCAGGACTGTCCCTCCAAGTGTGTATCTCCCACTCCTTCCTTCCTCCCTTGCTCCACTCACCAGGAGACTCACGTTGAGGGCTCCAGACTGTTCCAAGGCAGAGAATAAGCTGGTGTAGAAGTGCTCAGAGAGGGCCAGGATGAGGTGGGAAGGACTGGAACGTGCTGGCTCAGGCATACTGAAAGGCACAGGGCTGACTGGCAGGGGGATCGCTGTCCCTGCCACTTGGAAAGTTGTCTGCAGGGACACAGGCAGAGAGAAAATTAATCTCAAGTGTCTCAGGGCTGTAGCACTTGGTAGAAGCAGCTCTTCCAAGGACTGGAGCTGGGCTGTAAGAGCTGGAAAGTGAGGACTTACTTGCAAAGAGATGATGATTCCCTGCTCGGAGTACATGGGGGCAGCCAGGGGCAGGTACTGGACTTGACAGTTTGGTGTGATGGGGAATGGAGCTGCAAATGGAGCAGAGGGATGTTCAGGAAGAGGAGGGAAGGAGTGACAGGCTCTGGAAAGTGTCTGGGTTTCCAGAGTACAAAAGAGAGGGAAAGAGCTGGGAAGAGAGAGCAGGTCCCCAGGGAGATGATGGCAGCAGAGCCTCTGCTGCTGCAGGGTAGGAATCTGTCCCACCTCAGAATCTGCTCCAAAATGCTCCTTGAAACCCTCAGTCCATAATAGGACTGAAAGCCAACTGCCCACCTGCCAGAGACATCAGCCGTTCATTTGGCAAAAGCAGCAGTTTGGAGACTTCCAGGCAAATCTATGGAATAAAGAACAGAAAGAGAGGTGACAGATGAACATGGGGGGCTGTTGGCATTGGGTATCCCTGGAAAGCCTCTGAGGTGGGTGTTGCCATCAGCTGGGAGCAGGAGCCAGGGGATGATGGCAGTGTCCAGTGAGCACAGAGCTGTGGGGGAAATCTGGAAAAGCACCAGGCAGACATAAAGTGCTCTAATTCTTACAGACCTGTACAATGCTGTCTTATGCCTTTACAAACTTTATCTTACTTTTTCAACGTTGATCTGCTTGTCCACATCAGATCCTGAGGACTTGCTGGGTAAAAACAATAGAAGAGAAGTTAGGAGAAAACCAGATCAGCCAAAGGTGGGTGAGTGTCTTATCTGACCCAAAAGGCATCCAGAGACAGAATTACCATTGCTTTCTATCATCTATTAAGCTCTGAATAAAATTCAGAATCCCAAACCACTGGAGAATTGCCACTGGACTTGCATTAAAAGCATTCCAGCTGTACAACTCTAAAAGTACCCCTCCCTTGTGACTGTCTTAAAATGGAGAAACCACTCCAAAAGTAGAGCAAAGTTTCTCCCATGGAGATAAAGTTTCAGTGTTGGCCTTTGTTAGCTTTGAGGACAGTGAGCAAGTCTCAATCTAATTGCCTTCCTGCCTCAAAACACCCGTGCCTCAGTTTCTTCTTTCACCTATTACCCAAATCCCACAAGGAGAAAAACTGTGGGGCTGACCTGTCCATCTCCTCAGTGCTGTGCACCTCCTCCAGGGTGGGTTTGCAGTCAGAGGTCACCAGCTCCAGGTTCTCTTCAGGGTTCATCTCCACGTGGAGGTCTGCCAGGATGGACAGCTTCATCTCCTTGGTGGTCGAGCTGTGCCCGAGAGGAGAGGAGGCTGGAGCTGGGGGTGCTCCTGGCCACACTCCCCCCAGGCCACCCTTGCTCCTGCAGCTGCCTTGTCACGTCAGCCAGGAGCTTGGGCTGGTTCCAGCCCAGCAGCCCCAGCACTCACGGGCCAGATGTGATGGCAAGGTCCACCTCGATGTTCAGCCGCATCCCGGTGTCGGGGATCAGGGTCAGGGAAAACTTGTCAACTTTGATAGAGGTAATCTGGCTCCTGCTGGAGGAGAAAGGAAGGTGTTAGGAGACCAGCATAGACCCTGAGAAACCCCCAAAGTTCATGAGATCTGCACAGATAAATCCACACCCTGAGAACAGCACAGGTTCTGCTGCCGCTGGACACCAACAAAGGAGCCAGGACCTCATTTCTAAACCTCCTGGTCTGCAGGAGGATTTTTGTTCTTACTGGCAAAGTGTCTTTTGTGAGAACAGTGTGAACCAGGGGTATGGCAACAAAGCCTGGGCAAGAGAGGCAACTCACCTACTTGGGGAGGTGGGAGATGGGTCTGGGGCTGGCGAGGCCATGAGGTCTTTCCTGAGAACTGACTCTGCATGTGGCTTTGAAACTTCAGCAACTGCAAAACAGGGCAGACGTTTTATGAGAGCCTCTGGAGCTCCTGATGGACAGACTGAAACCCATTTCCATCCCTTCCCAGCCCCCTGCTGGTAGCAATGGGCGGGGGTGAGGCAGGTAAGCTGAGGAGTGACACGACATTCTGGTGCCAGGGTTTGGTGTGTCACCACCAGAGTGGAAGATGTCACTGCCCCCTCTCCCTGCTGCTGGCATGGGAGATGTGGGTCTGCACTCACGGTATCTCAGTCCAGAGGGGGTGAGGATGCCGCCACAGTCGGGTGACCTGCTGGTGTGAGCTGGGACCAGCAGGATCAGGAGGATGCTCAGGGTGCGGAGCATCGCCAAGCCGGCACCTGCAGGGGGAGGAGGAGAAAGAAGAGGAGGGGGAAGAAGAGGACCCCCCACAGCAGCCTGGTCACAACAATGTGGCCCTTGCCTGGCCACTGAGGCACAGAGCCACAGATCTGCTCCTTGACTGGGGTTGTGGTGTGGAGCTTGTCAGCTTTGGTGCAGTTACAACCCACAGATCTCCTGTGGTGTCTTAAAAGCACTGACAGAAGGCTCAGCCTTGAAGAGCCTCTGCAGTCTTGTGAGCTACAACAGTGCCTGCAGCAATATCTCATTTACTGAGGAGAACAGAATGGCCACAACCGGTATTAAAACAGCAAATAAACAGAAGCTAAAATTAATAGAGGAAGGAATGGAAGTTATGGAGGAGTTATAAAGTCAAATGAAAAGGCGAAAGTGTTATCTGTCTCTGAAAAACATTTGGGAATCGTTTATAATGTCTGTAATGCTCTTACAATGTTACCAAAACAAATAATTCAGAAAGTTTAACCTGCAGAAAACATACATATTTATCTCAGTCTTTGCAGAAAGCATCACTTCTGGTGAGTGCTGACCCTTGTGGAGACACACAAAAGCAGGAGCAATGCCTGTATTAAGTTATTCAGTTTGCAAAAGCATCTTTACCTCTCCTGGCTGGTCTTCCCATTCTTCTGACTCAGTTTGTCTCTTGCTGTGGCCACACTGAGAAATTCTGCTAGTTTTATATATCCTCTCAAGCAAAGCTGATGGGGCAGGAATTGGCAAAGAGGGCTGGGAACCAGGACACTGGGGGGACACTTTGTTTTTCTGTGCCATTTTTATTGTTTCCCCATAGAATTGATTACTTTGGCTGTTGACCTGGTGAGCCGAAGGACTGAACAGCAGGTGCTGGGGCAGCTTGTCTTCACTGTGGTGTTCCTGAGGAGCACAAAGAAAGGCCTCTGGGTGGAGGATGCCAAGAAATCAAACATTGTTAGAAAACAAATATGGATTTCTTTGCTCTGCAGCCACTCTTTCTTCTGAACACCACAGGGACAGCACCTCTGTGTCCACCCCTGCTATGGACATGCTGAGAGAGCTTGGGTTGCTCAGCCTGGAGAAGAGAAGGCTCCAGGGAGACCTTTGAGCCCATTTCAGGGCCTAAAGGGGCTTCAAGAGAGCTGCAGAGGGACTTGTGACTAGGTCATGGAATGTGAGGACAAGTGGCAATGGCTTTAAACTGACAGAGTGTAAGGTTATGTTAGAAATTAGGAAGAAATTCTTCCCTATTAGGGTGGTGAGACCATGGTACAGGTTGCCCAGAGAAGCTGTGGCTGCTCCATCTCTGGAAGTGTTCAAGATCAGGCTGGATGGGACTTGGAAAAGTCTAGAGGAAGGTGTTCCTGCCCATGGCAGGGGTTTGGAACTGGATAAACTTTAAGGTCCCTTCCAACCCAGACTATTCCAGGATTCTGTGAGAGGCTGCTGTGGTTTATGTCACTCTCCTGGCTGGTCAGCTCAAACCAGAAGGGATGAGATTAGGACATGACCTGAAGGGGATCCTGGCAATTTATTAAGGACATTCTCTGTTTCCTTCTGGTCTGGGTAAGTCTTTTGAAGGTAACAGAAGTGTTTCTGTTGGGTTCAGTGAGTTTTCAGACAGAAGATCTGAAATGGCCCATGTGCAATAATCCCTTCCTCTCTTAAACCCATTCTCTATCAAAAGCCACTGGCAATATTTATTACAATTGGCTGAAAACATAGTCAGTGGCATCCACTCTCTTTGATAATACCTCTACAAACAGTGAAACTCTTCATGGGAGGGAATAGGAGTTCATCTCCTTCATGTGCTTAATGTCCATCATGCTCTTCTGGCTTCCTTTTGGCCTGGAGGACAGAGCATGGACCACCTGCAAACACCATGTACACACGCCCTGCATGGCCTTTCCAGTTCCCCTTTGTGTTCTGGCTTCCCCCCATCCCTCCCCAGCTTGCCCAGTCTCTCAGAGAGGGTTGAGTTGCCCATTTTGGTGTGACTGCCTTGGCAGTGGGGTGAGGTGTTCAGGGCTTGTTGAAACACCTGCAGCCTTTGTCCTTTGTGCATGGGTGATGTGAGGCACCGAGTGCTGGCTTCAAGTGCATCTTGACACGTTCACAGCCCTTGGCTCTGCCCAGCACTGTGTTACTTTCCTGCTCAGCATGACAGGGAAATGCCAAGAAAAGCAGCATTCCAGCCATGCTGTGCATTTCCATCGAAGGCATCCTGGAAGCAGTGTCAAGAGAAAACATGAAGATCGAGCAGCCTGCCAAGGGAGAGCAGGATTTACACTTCCACGCTGGTGTAGGCAGCCCATTGAGAGGCAAGAAATGTGTTCAGAAGAGTAAATCCATTGAGAAGGTTGTAACCCTCAGACAAATCCCCTGTGGCCATGGGAGGTGTTTGGTGGGATCTGGCTTTGGTAGGGGCATGGACACAGCCTAGGAAAACTCTGAGAAATGAGTCTTTGCTGTGTTTTAGAGGAGCAGTTGGGAATTTGCCCCTGTGATTCCTTTTTCCAGTGCAGGTGATATCGCCTGAGATTGGGGATTTTCTGGGGAGCATTATTATCTCTTCCAGCAGTGCAAGGGTTGGGGATAAGCTGCCACCACGGTGCTTAGAGGTGGATTTTCTCCTCCTGAAGAGCTGTTCTGGACCTGATGATGCCTGTGGAGGCTTAATTAGATGTCAACTCACAGCATAATGACTGATCAAGTTACTAGCACAAAAGTGTCTTTCTGGCATGATGTGCTCCTTGTCGGGAGTTATCCATAAATCTTACACTCCTGTTAGATAAGATGTAAATCTCCTTGTCTGGGCTTAGCAGCGGGCCACTGAGCACAGCTCTGGGAGGGAGGTAATGACGGATTAAACCTCATGACAAGTTTTATACAGAAATGAAGAGAGGAAATAAATTACTTTGTGCTGCATTACCTCATCAGGCTGAGCTCCCAGAGCTGGGTCCTGCTGGGTGGGGTACCCCAGAGGGAATGGGGGAGGACACAGTGGTGGCCACAAGTCTAAGGGGCAGTCAAAGGGACAGCAGCAGCCTGGAGGAGGGTCCTGTGCAGCCTGTTAGCAGTCTGGTGGGATGTGTGGATCTCCCATGGTGGAATTAGGACAGGGTTAGGGCTGAGGAGCCCATTCTCTGGGCAGGTGAAGGTTCTTCTCATCCTCACTCTAACACTGCCTGAAATCAGTGAGACTATTATTGAGGCATGTGTGTCTCCAAGAGCAGAATTTACCACTGCCCATCTTAGGTTTCTTCTTGCTCCCACTTCTGTCTGTACCACGTAATTAAGCAGATGAGATTTTTCTTTCAGTCTTGGTACACAAGTCTCTGTTGGCTGGGAGCTTTCATTTGGGCCCCGAGACTGAGAGCTTACCCAGACTTTCAGATTTATCAGTGAAATTATTTGTACTGGCAGATGTTGGAAACCCTCAGGGATCAGCTCACAAACAGTATCACCCCGCCCTTTAATTCTTTCAGTTCTCCTCTTTCTCAGTCAGGTTTTATAGACTGACTGTTCCTCACCTCTCTGCAGAGGATCAGCAGGGGTCCTGGGTGTGCTGGGATGGGATATGTTAATAGAGATGTTTTATATGATACACTGGTAGTGCTGCAACCCCTCACCCTCCAGCACAGGCTCCTCCCTGGGGGCTTTGTGCTGAACTCCTTGTACTCTGCAAATTCTCCAGCAGCCTCAGCTGTAAATGGGAGTGACATTCTGCAGAAAATGGCAGAGGAAGCTGTGAAAAAAAAAAAAGCCCAACACCAAGCCCATGAAAAGTCTTGGAGTGAATGATGAGCTGCAGCCTCACACTGTGAGCCCGGAACTGGGAACAAGCAAATAAAAGTGGGAGGTTGGGAAGTGTCAGCCCGGAGGCAGCCACGAATCACTCCCTGCTAACAAGTGGGATATTAAAGCCGGTGATTTTCTGCATGGTTGTGTCTACAAACACACGGAGAAACTGTAACTTAAAGGCAACAAAGCGCGTCAGCTCCTGCCTCAGCACCGTCCGGGGCAGGTGTCGGAGCTCTGCAGTGTGAGGGGCTGCCCAGATTTTGTCCATGATGTCCCAATGAAGCCCCAAAATTTCTGGGGAATCAGAGCCAGCCCTCCATCCTCCAGATCCATGCTGCATGGGGGCATGGAGATGTTTTGAATGCCAAAACAATTTTTTTCCTGATTTTTTTTCAAAATTAGACCATGTGATTATACATTGGGAAGAAACATGTTTCTAAATTTGAAAGTAGATTTAAATGGAAAGTTTGAACAAGAAGGGGAAGAAAAAGGTAATGAGAATATCTTTGCTGTAAGCATCAAATCCTGGGCATCAGGCTTTGACTGTCCCCCTTTACCCAGCCCTTTTCCTCTGTCTCAGGCTGAAGATGAAAAGTTTCTGTTTCCTGTGATCTTTCTGGTGTTCTCCCCTGGCTCAGGGCTCTTCATGGCATAGTCCAAATGACAATCACTGGCAAAAGGTTAATGGGAGCCAGTGCCCACAGGGAGCATGGCTGGGGGATCTGGGGGACTCACTTGTCCTTGGGGTTGATCTTGTGCTGACCAATCTTTGCTCTGAGCAGCTTTATAGAAGAAAACATGGAAATCACTCTGGTGTTAGAAACCTGATGGTTGGAGGGGGGCTGGGGCAGGACACCACGGGCACCCCGAGGTTCAGCCACAGGAACTCCCACATCACTTCTGTCAGTGTTAAAACCAACCCCTCAGCAGATAAATCCCAAGGGACACATCACTGATTTGCCAGGATTGACAATTCCTCAGGGGCAGGTAACAGCACTGTTAGATGTTTCAATCTTCAGGTTTAGATTTCTACAGCACACAAATACTTTTTGCAGTTGTTTTTTTGTTTGGTTTTTTTTTTTGTTGTTTTTTTGTTTTTTTTTTTTCCCCACTAAACAAAGGTTTCATGGACATATTCAGACTAGCTCTAGTTGTGCTATTCCATGCAATGTGCATATTTGTCTGCTTTGTACTCTCAGACTGTCAGAGCTTCTTTTAGGGATGAAAACATTCAGCTTCATTTAAAACCAGAAGATGGCATTCTTGAGAAAAGGTTTGCAAAGAGAGAAAACACATTTTATTAGACACAAGGCAAATTTTGCCCTAATCTGTACCAGATCAATTTCTTTAGCCAATGACTTTCCCACCTTTTGATCTTCAATAAATAATTATTGCTGGCTGCATGAGGGCTCTGAGGGTGACATGTTCTCCCTGCCCAGCGTGCAACCCAAGGTCCTCCACCACACCCTTCAGAAAGTGCTGCCAGCTCTGGCAAGTCCCATCCTCCTCCCATCCTTGTTTCCCAGAGATCGTCTCCTCCCTCTCCTCCTTTTCCTCCTCCACCTCCTCCGCCTCCTCCTTCTTCTCAGTGCACTGTAACAGATTTCACAGTTTTGTCACACAAAGGAGCTTTTAGACTGGTGAAAAGCAGCATTTCCAGCCATTCCTGGGTTTATGCAGCAAATGCACTGGTGCTGCTGGAAGCCTCCTTGCCCCAGCCTGGTGGGCAGGGGTGTGATGGTTGGACAGAGCTGCCCTTGGGGTTGAGCACCCGATTCCCAAAGGCTTGTCAAAGGGTAGACTTGCAGCCCCCTAACATGTCATAATGTCAGTCCATTTTAGTCAGATACCTGTGGGGATCTCACCCTGCTCTTCACTCAGTTTAAGGCAGGTTTAATCCAGAATAACCCAGGGACAGAGAAAACTGAGGCAGGCCCTGGTTTGTGTAACCAACAGTGGAGGCTCCTGATGTTTGTGGGTGGGATCTGCACTGGTCTGGAAGCCTCAAAGCTCTGCTCCCACCAGAAGTGTATCCTGAAAATGAGAATATTGTTTCGAGGAATAATATTTCAAGGAATAACAAATGATAAATCAGCCTCCTAAACTGTTTTCCCACAGGCACAAATGCTCAGAAGTGATCCCTGCTCCCAATGTACAATGTGCATTCGTGGGAGTGTTTTGGCCACCAGTAACTCTCGTGGGTGTGGCACCTGTGGGGTGAGAACCTGGCACATTCCTCCTGTCCCCAGGACTGCCAGGGGTTCTGCTGGACAGTCACTTGCCAGCCATTCCCTTGCAGTGGACATGGAGGGGGGAAGTGTTGGGCAGTGCCTCCAGTCGGGCTCTGTCTGCCCAGTCCTTCAGAGGCAGGAATCTGCTTGCATGGACAGAACCACTGCAAAGGATGCAGACAGCACCTCTGAAGCCTCTTGGAAGATTGTTCCTGCCCTCAGAATCAAACTATCACAGTTCTTTGCCTTTCTGAAACCTCCAAAAATCAACACATCTCCCTTAACCACGCCTAAACCCAGCTGAAATGGCAGTAAAATTCCCCATCTTGCAGCATCCATTTATCTACTTAACTCATGTGGGAAGTATGCCAAAAGCAGAGACTAAACTAAAATACACAAACCCAAGAATCCCCACCCTGTTGATTTTCCCTCTGAGTATTCCCCAAATTCTTTGGTAGGCAGGGAAATGCTGGAGATGCTGGCAGTGCCCACCAGGGCCGAGGTGTCTCTGACAGTGTCTCCGATTCGCAGGGGTCCTGTATGACCTGCTGGGCACCACCTACAACATCACTGGGGGCAAGGTAGGGATGCTGCCATGGTGGCTTTGCCATACCCTGGGCCACCCCTGGATTTTGTGCTGCTAGTCTATCTCACACAAACACAGAATTTGCTGTTAAATCCCACCCAGGTGCTTTTTGCTGTGAAATCCACAGAACATGCTGGTGCTGGACATGCCTGTGGCTGAGACCTGAGGGATGGGGACTCTGGCTGCAGTCCCCAGTCCCCACTGTGGCCAGGACTCAGTGGGAATGGATGGGGGAGGGAGAAGCAGGGTGCTGGTCTTCCTGGGATGTCTCTTCCTTTCTTTGGCTTTCCAAGAGTTTGCCTCCACAAACTGAGATAAAAAGACCTCACGACACTATAGTGAGACTGTTAGATCCAGCTGGGCATGGCTGGGCAGGCCCTGTGTGTCCTGAAGGAGCTGATCCCTAAATAAATCACATTTGCATTGTCAGGATGCATCATCCACACCTCCCAAAATACAGAGGTGCAAGAAAGTGCCCCCCTGCTCCCAGAGTGCACATGCTGTGAGGGGTGGGAAGTGTGCCCAGGGATTAGGACCCCAGAAGGAGTTAGGTTTGGGCTGGTGTTGGGATTTATCAGCTGCTTCACTGATATTGATTCTGAGTGTATAACTCACTGACTCCTGGATAATTTCTTGTCATTAGTAAGTCAATAAACAGCTTTGATCCTGACTTCATCGAGCTGACATGATTTGAACATCTTTTCCTGGTGACAGGAAGCTGATGTTGAATTGAGGATATCTTTGGAAAGACTGTCATGTTTTTAGGAAATTACTCCCAGGAAAGCCTGCTGGGGAGGCAGGCTCCCAGAACCCTGTCTGTTCTCCACAGGGATTTGTTCTGCATCATGTGTAAGGAATCATTCTCCTTGGGAGCTCTCAACAGTGAGGAAGGAGCTGTAAAACCAGCTCCACATGAAAACTGGGGTTTGTGATACCTCTCTTCATGTCACTGCAAGCATGGGCCAGATTCCCCTTATTGTTCTTGCATTAGCTAACAAACAAATTAAACTGTTTGAGTATCAATCCTTTGAGCAGAGAAAAAAAAAAACGAATCCAAATATCTGTCCACAGCTTTCTTAGAGAATTTGAGGCTGGGAATCTCAGGGAGCATCTAGTTAATATTTCATGGAGCAGCTCTGCTGCCCAGCCACATCAGCATTTCACTGGTACTGGTGACCTGGGGTGGAAGTGCAGCCTTGTTCAGCACTGTTCCCTGGAGCCCTACACAGACCCAGAAAACCTGATCCCTCAGCAGCAGGGATGTACCAGTCTCTCAGTGGTCCCAGAGGGATGGCAGGGCAAACCTTGGTTTCCTCAGGGAGTCAGGCCATGTCTGAATGATGCCATCAATGGGAGAGCAGAGCAGATCCACCTCATTTTCCAACCATAGCTAGGATGTTTCCCCCAGCCTGCTCTGACTGGAGCCTGCTAACATCAAGGTCTCAGACTCTTCTTGGGAATATGTGCCCCTTACTGTTTGCCTGACAGCTTCATTTCAGGTGTTTCAAGCACAGAGAACTGAGGCAAACTTGTCTGTTCACACCAGTCCTATTCTTCTCCCTTTGACCAAATCCGTTCTGGTTTACTCCGTGTTTCTGTCCTCACTCAGCAATTTGGCTTTGTGTCCTTGGGGCTTTGAAAGTCACTTTAGCGAGACCTGGACATCACCGTGTCTTTCTCTATCGGAATCTGCCTCGTTTTTTCCAAAATATCCAGTGGTCAGAGGCCTCTGCATTCAGCAGCCACTGGGGAGAGGCCAAGTTACTGTCATGCCTGAAAGGTCACTGCACAGGAGCTATTCCCAGAGCTGCCACCCTGCCCCTTCCCTGTGCACTGACCAGTATCGGGGCTGTCTTCATGGTCATTCAGGTTTTGGACAGTGGCTCCTGGAGTATGAGGTGATTCAGGATGGATGATAACTTAATACCATCTTGTTAACACCCTCATCCATCTTATCAAAGGTCATGATCTCACCATGACAGCCGGGCTTTGTGCTCCAGAGGTCCTGGCTGATCAGGTTGCAGGGAGAGTGACAACTCCTTCAGTGCTTTGACATCTTTACCACCCCTTCCTTGGCCTTTAACTAAGGTATTTTTTCAAAGCTGGAAATAATGTGTGTCCAAAGCTGGCTAATCTGCTGGAAATATTTATTTCCAAGTTTACAGAAAGTATTAACACAGAGCAAGCAAATTTTCTGGATTATTTTTCTGCAGAGCTGCAGAGCAGCCATTGCCATCCACTCCTGCTGTTGATGACATCAGAGAGTGAAGAGTTCATCCCAGTCCCCTCAGCTGGTGCATTCTCCCTTCAGCACAGACAGCTTTTGCTGTGCATGTTGGGATGTGCTCCATGCATGGGGACCACGTTTGGTCTGGGGCCCGTGGAGGAGGGTTTCTTTTCCTTGCCCCAAAGATCTGCTGCAGTGTCTCTGTGTGTCCTGGCAGCAATCAGGGCAGGGGCCTGGACAGAGCTGCAGGGAGGAGGCGGAAGACCCTGGACAACTGCAGCACTTCTGTTGCATGGGGTGGTGTGACAGAAAGGTGTCATCCCACAGTGGGATCAACAATCCTTCCAGAACTTCAAAAAGACCCCAAACCAACAAGCTCTGGCCTGGGACCTTCCAGCTCAATGGCATCAGCCTCTCAACAGTGTCTTCCTGTTAAAGCACATCCTACCTCCAGCCCTCTGGAGTGCTCTGAGCAGAGGTGATGGACCTGGAAGCAACTCCATACCAGTTAGATAAGGGCAGCCTTTCCCAGTTAGGTGGTTTCTCTCCAAAGAGTCTGTCAGCTCAGGGTATCTGTTAGGCCGTGACATCTGATCTGGCTGTAGGCAAGTTGGATGGGAATGCTGGGCATGTCCTGGTGCCTGGACAGGGAATATCTGGCTCTATTACTATCTCTACAGTCTGTTTTTACACTGGAAAAGGTGCTGCCTGGTCCTTATTCATCATGACAAGTGGCACATCCCCCCACAAGGGCTTACTGCTCAGTACTGCAACACTGAGAACTGCAGAAGTATGAGCAGCCAGGGGTGGCTAGTGTTTTGACATGTTTTTTTAGTCAGAACATAAATTTTATTTAGGAAAAAAAAAAAAAGAAAGAAAGGTATTTTATCATGGCATGACATCTCAGCCACATCCCATCTTGACAAGCTGAAAGGATGATGTACCAAACCAGGCACCCAAAGCTGGCTGAGTCTGTGCCTACAGGTCGTTGCTCAATGATTTACCTAACTCCTAGTATCTCCAAGGAAATATTTGCAGTGGAAGTCACCAGAAACAAGACCTTGTTTGTTTTGCTCCCCACCAATTATTTTGGATGTCCCAAATGACATCGCCTGCCTTTTTCCTGCTGTGAAGCTCTATATATGAAGGTCCTGGATCCCGGTGATCTTCATAAGACAGGGACGTTGGCTGGAGAGAGAGCTTGGCCAGGTAAGAGCAAACTTATTCCTCAAAAAGTGTGTTCCTTGCTTCTGCCTCTGCAAAACCTCAGTGTTCCTTTGGGAGTGTTGGCCTTTTAACAAAAATTGTTATTCTTGCCTGCTGCCTGCTTGAGTTATGCTCTGAGAAGTAAATGGTGCCTTTCAGTGCAGGTTTCTCCAGAAGAGATGTGCGTGCTCATTGGATTTGCAGTCCTTGCAGAAGAAAGGGTATTTCAGGGTTTTCATAAACAATTATCACTTAAATTATCTTTGGTATAACTCGATTATCTGCCCATAGATTTCTAGCTAAGGTGAATTAGACCTCTCACACTTGTTTTGATCCCTTTTTGATGAGTTATTTACATTTAAATAGATTTGGAGCAACGAAGTTCATTTTGGTTCTTTAAAAACGAAAAAGAAGCTGCTTCAAGTTGTAGGTCCCACAGAAATATTTCAATGACACTGAAATGTTAAAGTTTACTTTCTCTTTCTTACAATTCTATCAGGTGTTTCTATGCAGAGGGAAGCCTCAGAATCTGATGTTTGTGAAGAAATCATGACATTCACCCTGGAGGTTCTCTCCTTGCTAGATATGTTGGTGCATTTGTACTCTGTAGATGTTGTTGTTTTTCTTCTAGAGACAAACATGTTGTCAGAAATGTCTTGTTTACCCATTCTGTGGCATGCAGGATTTGTTTCTTGGAGAAACCCCCATCCAGAATGGATGCATCCCAGATCACACAGCTCACCCATTGCTCACCAGCACTGGGAGGGTCACAGCAGGAATATCCCAACAACACTTTGCTTTCCCCTTGGCTGCTCTGGCCATTGGTCTTTGGAATAACTGGTGCTGACATTCTGGTTCCTCCTGCAGGAAAGTGCCACCAGGAGGGTTACTGTCCATCATCACCACTGTGATGAGGAGGCAGGAGAGGTGCCAGCAGCCTCCTCTCCAGTTTTGTCTTCCCTGAGAGGCATTCCTTCTTTCTCCTCCCTCCCTTCTCTTTCCTCCCTCCATGGGCTGGTGCTCACTCTCCCAGCACTGCACTCATGGCAATCACTTCCCACAGTTATCAGGACCAAAGATGTTGGCGTTGTGGACTGTTGTCCTCCTCAACAGCCTGCTGATCCCTTCACAAGGACTTGGAATCCCGTTCTCACCTGCCAGAGCAGATATGAATGGTAAGTATATGTAAAACACAGGATTTATCCTTCTTTTGAGACCAATTCTTCTCTTCACCATGCTCATAAAATCAGAAGCTGGTCCAGATCTGCCCAGCAGTGCTGGTAATTTGTATTTATAAAGCACTTTGGAAATGACACTTCAGATACTTTAGAGTGGCTGGTGCTACCACCTCTTTTGTACGAAGAGGGACAGGGGAGGGGAAGGAAGAGCCAGGCTGGCACACCTTGTGTGCTGAGTCCACGTAGCTCACAGTGACCTCTCACCCTGTTCTTCAGGTTTTAGAGATCCACCAGCCAAAGGTGTTCCCCAGAGAGCTCAAGGTGGTCCCGTTGGTGGCAATCTGCTTGGCGGTCTCCTTGGCAAACAAAGTCCTGTTGGCAATCTCCTGGGTAAAAATGGTCCTGTTGGCAGTCTCCTGAGGAAAGATGGACTTGCTGGAGGCCTCCTTGGTGGCCTCCTTGGAGAAGATGGTGCTGTTGGAGGTCTCCTTGGTGCAGATGGTCTCCTTGGTGGCGTCCTTGGTGCAGATGGTCTCCTGGGTGGAAATGGTCTTCTTGGTGGTGTCCTTGGTGCAGATGGTCTCCTTGGTGGAGATGGTCTCCTTGGTGGTGTCCTTGGTGAAGATGGCCTCCTGGGTGGAAATGGTCTCCTTGGTGGTGTCCTTGGTGCAGATGGTCTCCTGGGTGGAAATGGTCTCCTTGGTGGAGATGGTCTCCTTGGTGGTGTCCTTGGTGCAGATGGCCTCCTTGGTGCAGATGGCATCCTCGGTGGTCTCCTTGGCAAAGGTGGTGTCGTTGATGGTCTCCTTGGCAAAGATGGCCTTGTTGACACTCTCCTTGACACCGTCCTTGAGCTTCTCATTGGCAAAAATGGCCTCCTTGGCAGAAACGGTCTTGTTGGCAGCCTTCTTGGTAAAAATGGTGAAGAACTCGTGGGGTGAGTGAAAGTGGGAGATGGTGTCCCTGAGCAGCCTGGTGTGCCTGAGCTATGCTGGGGGAAGCAGGTCCTGTTCTGGAACCTGCACACACAAGGCCCCCTCCCTCCCCTCCTGGGGTGTGTTCATAAATGGGGGTTCATCTTCTGGGAGTTTCTGCCTGTTCCTGATATTCCAGGGTGCCTTGTATGTGCCACAAGCTGCTCCTGGCTGGTGGGGGTCCCTGATGACCCAGGGGGAAGAGGACCCCAAGAGCACAGCTGGGGACTGAGGGGACAGGACTATGCAAACGTGCTGTTCACTGTGTTTTCCTTGTTTCAACCATCCAGACTGAGAATTCTGAACAACACCCTCCCCAAAATCAGTGTGCGCTCCCTGCCAGGCTTTGGGCACCAGGTGGACTTCAGCACACAGCTGCTGGTAGAGAGCAGGTATGGCATGCCCATCAGGGGCACAGCTTGGGGCAGGGAGTCACCATCTCTTTGGAAAGAAGATGGTCAGCAAGTGTCCTGAGCTGCCTCTGTGCTTCCCCTGGGCAGCGTGCCGGGCCAGGCACTCTGTGAGCAGGTGGACGTAGATGCGACCATCGTGGTCCAGGACACGTGGACGGCTCACCAGAACGCTCTGAACTGCAAGACTGTTGACATAAACCTCTATGTGAGGTATGATTCAGGGGTGAGGTAACATCCATGTAAGCAGGTGGTGGCCCATGGCTTTTGTGGCAGTGGGACACCTTGGTGCTGTTGGTCATTGATGGGAGCAGGTTTCTGCTTGATGCCTCAAAGGTGATCCAGCTGTCGATCTCAGAGGGGAACTGTTGATCTTTTTCTAAAATTTGGGCTAAGAAAAGAACATTTCTGAGTGTGGGGAACTAAGCACTGGGCAGGATTCAGAGGGCTTGGGAACAGTATTATTTTGGCACTGAGTATGGGCCTCATGTTTCTCTTGTGTGAAGTCCTCTTAGTTTCCAGCATTAATCTTTGTCACTTGCTATTTCCTATTTTCCTGTTACCAGACCCAGAGTGCCACTTCTGGATGAGCCTTTGAATCGCCTCCTTAGAGGTGCTCTGCAGGATCTGGTGAGTCTGCAGAGACACCTTCATGCAACCCCCCAGCACAGTGCTGGGTGGGCAGGCAGCAGGGGCAGGGCAGGCGGAAGGCCAGGCTGCCCCAGGGATGTGGATATTTGCACAGCTGTGAGCTCAGCAGGGCGGTCAGCCTGTCCTCCTGCTGAAAGGCACCAGCACCATCACCTGTGCCAGGCCCTGCTGGCAAACAGATTTCTGAGCCAGGTGCTGGTTTAGCAGCCACTAACCCAGATGAGACCCATGCTGGCTCAGAGGGGCTGCTCACCCACACGATGCTGAGTCCTGTGTGATGGGATGTGCCCCCCAGCACTGCCTGCAGCAGCTCTGCCCACATGTGCAGCCCAGCAGAGCCCGCTGTCACTGTCTGTGTTGGTGCCCTGTCACCCACTGGTGCAGCAGGTCCCAGGAGTCTCTCACTCTCCTCTGCTTCCCCAGGGCTGCAACATCATCAATGCCAAACTCAAGGTGTTGAGCTCCCTGCTCGGCTCCAGGAACCGTAAGTGTTGACACTTCCTGTTCCCCTCTTCCCTGTGACATCCTGCCCTCAGCATTGCTTGGCTTTCTACATTAGGTAAATACAAATATTTTAGCAATTTTCTAAAAGCACAACTCCCAGCTTTCAGTTTCCCTGCCCTAGCAGCAGCACCCAGGTCTTCCAGCAGAAACCCACCACGGGAATGGTTGCTTTTAGAAACAACATTTTTGCTGCAAAATGTTGTCTTCTAGTGGCTTTTCTAGCTGGGAATGCTGTGAGCAGGAGCTGCTGCTGGTTCCAGTAACTCTTGGGACCATGGGATTTGGGAGCATCTCCTGCCATTGCAGCTGAAGAGATTTCTTCCCTGTGTTCACAGAGGTGCTTCCCCTCGGGGCTCTGGGGGACCTGCCCTCCTTCTCCATCCTCAGTAGTGATGCCATCCAGATGGATCTGAATGTGAGTGACACTGTTTCCTGGTCCCAAAACCTCTGACTTTGGGGGATTCATTGGAACATGGTGGCTGTTTGTCAAAGGCTACCCAGATTTCAACTGCCTTGAGGCACATGTTCATGGGAAGGTTCTGATGAGTCTGCTCCAGCCACATCCCTGCATTTGCCACTGCTGGGTCTCTACTTTATTTTTTGCCTGTTAATCTTTGATGGTGGCATGAGCAAGAGTGGCTTGATGCTACTTAATTAAGCATAATTTTAGCAGTCTCATAGTTTTTAATCAGAAAAGTTTAATTTCATACAGAAGCAGCAGTCACTGCTCACGGCCATGTTCTGTTTATAAGTGGTTTGTCAAAGTTTGGTAATTGACAGGGACCAGAATCATGCATAAAATATCAGCAATGTGTCTTTCCAATCAGGATATGTGGCAGTGTTTCAGTGGGGAGGATATAGCAGATGCAGCCCTTGCCTGTGCCAGAGCAGCCTGGAGCAGCCCTGCCATCATTTAAGTGCTGACAAACCTCGTGTGAGCCTCTCCACGAGGTCCACAGGCAGGAAGGGTGCCCAGTGCAATCCCCTAAGCCCCACCAATGTCCTTCCCTGCTCTGTCCCCTGCAGCTCCTCTCTGAGAATGCCAGGCCTGGCATGATGACCCCCACACAGGGACTGCCACTCACTGCCAGCCTGCAGTTGGCCACCGGCCGCCCACCACGGCTCAGCCTCTCCCAGGACACCCTCAGTGCTCTGCTGGAGCAGGTCCAGGGGCAGGGAGCCCTCAGCCTCAACATCACCAGCCTGATGGGTGGCAGATTCCCTCTGCAAGGCCAGGTCAGTGTCCTGCTTGCTCTTGGGTGACCCACCTTTGCCTGCTTGTGTTTGTGGGGTCCAGCTGAGCCCAGTGTGGGCTTTGCACAGCCCCTCCCGGGCAGCAATGTCACCGGTGCTGTTCCCACAGGTTCCCCAGAGCAACTCCCTGACCACGTCTGCCCTTTTCCAGTTCATCCCCCAGGTCAGTCACCTTCTCCATGTGCATTGATTCCAACCCCACCACCCACCCCACCCCTGCCCTGACCTCCTCTGCCCTTGCAGCTCACCCGGGTCCTCCCTGGCTCTCTGCCACTGGAGCTGCGTGTCCGAGTAAGCAACGAGCCAGTAGTGACTGTGAAGGATGGAAAAGCCACTGTCACCCTCAAAGCCACTATCGACTTTGTCAGTTCTGCCCTGCAGGCCCCCCAGGGGCGCCTCTTCTCCCTCGATATGGTGAGTGAGCTCCCGGGGGATGAGATGCCATCCCAGGCTGGACGACTGCTGGCATCCCCTTGGCTTGCCCTACCCTACAAATGCCCTGCAGCATTTGTACTTTTGTATTTACTGCATCATCAAAACAGTGATGCCCAGTCCTTTAAACAAGCTCATAACCAAGCATAAAGCGTAAGTAAAATGTTTCAGGAATAACACAAAATAAAGACAGGAAGGTGAACCCTGGGGAGAGAGATACATGATGCCATCTGTCACAAAAATGTGGCTTCTCGGCACAGACAAGTGTTTTTTCTCAGAATGGGTAATTTACAAATACACTTTTCAGTCTTGGGAGCTGTGCAGGGGAATAACCTCATTTCTTTCATTGTTCCATTTCCAGGACATCGTTCTGAGCATCAGCCCATCAGTCTCTGATGGCAAACTGCAAACCTCCCTGGCTCTTGACAGGTAGAGCCCAGCTCTGCGGGTGGGGGGGCTCTGCCTGGGGACAAATGGGGCTGGTGGGGGCCAGTGATGTAGGCATAGTAAAGATGTCAAGGGTTCTGGAGCCTTCCTGCCTCCTCCCGGCCCCAACCTCAGACCAACTGCACGGCTGACTTGATGAGAAACTTGTAAAACAGCTGTTCTAATTTTAAAATCCTGTATATTTATGAGGGTGAGAAAACTTCCAGACCAAGAAAGGGCCTGGAGGAGGCTGCACCAACACACCCCAACTCTTCCTTGTTTTTATCTTTTGTAGCATCAACCTGACACGTTACCCCCCGAGTCTTGACGCTCCCACCGTAAGTGCATGCGCTGGATTGAGGTGCTGCAGTGAGTGATGCAATGGCCACAGGCTCTGTGTAGGGGAGGAAAACCAAAAGCTAATTCCACTTCAGTTTTCACCCTTCTGCTTTTCTTGGCAGAGGGCAATTGCTCTCTACACTGCAGATCCCCCATGCCCTACAGCAGTGACACTTGGGTAGCTCTCCTCACTTGTTGGCAGCACAATGGGGGTGCTGGGAATGGGGGAGGAATAATTAAAAAGAAATTACCCAAAGAGCATATCCACCCTCAGTCCTGGGAATGTTTCACTGGAGGAAGCTTCCTAGTTCTCGTATTTCATGGCAAACTGAGTAGAACTCAACAGATAACCCTGACATGGCCCAATAACCATTGCTCTCTTCTGCTGCTGACACATCCTCTTCCCTGCAGGCCTCTTCGCTCGCAGAATGGCTCAAGCAGGTCCTCACAACTGTATATGTACCCTCTGTTAAAGGTATGGGGGGTCAGGGTCCCCTCTCATCTCAGATTCAGCTGGATTTGGGGGTCTCCCCCTCTCCTTGCTGCCTTCATTCCATGTTTCATCCCTGTGATGAGATTCTTATACCTGTTTTTGCAGATGCCTTCAGTGTGTCAATCCCACTACCCAACGTCCTCAACACCAACCTCAGGAATGCTGAAGTCGACATCACTGATGTAAGGATCGAGTTTTCCCACTGTGCTGTTTCCTGGGGAGTGGAAATGTGCCCACCCAGGGCTGGGACATGCAGATCCCACAGCCCTGCACCACCCTGGCCAACCTCATTTCCCATGGGCTGCTCCCAGTTTCCCTCTGCTGGTGTGGACCCACAGGAAAACCTCACCTGGGATATGAAAAAAAGCTGATGAAAGTCTGAATGAGAAAACTGAGTAGTTTTTGTTCTGCTTCTTGCAGGTGGATGACTTTTCTGGCCAGACCACTCTAGGAAGATCCTGCTCAGGAGGAGCCTCGATGCTGCTCCCTTTCTGAGGCAGCACATGCACGCCAAGCCCTGCTCTGCTCCATTCTCCCTCTTCCTTTCTCTCAAGTGCTGCTCTCCGCTGTGGTTGTGGCTTGAGCAGGACAGGCAGCAGCCCCTGGCCAGCATCAGGGTGGGAAACCTGCTCAACTGGTGGATGTTTGGGGGCTCCTGTGCCCACTTTTAACATCCAGAGCCAGGAAGCAAAGCTCTGAGGCACAAAGGTTGCTCTCTTATTGCTCTTTCAATAAAATCTCTCACTGTCACAGTACTTTCCTCTCTGGGTATTTATTTATGTGTTTCTGACTCCCCACACCTGTTTGCCTGCTCCATGGCACATGGATGGGTGGGGAGGCTGTGCCTTCAGAGCACAAACTGGTACCTTATGAGAGTATTCCTGAAACTCAGCCTGTGGCACCTGGGTTGGGTGCATGTGGGTGCCCTGCTGCAGCCTGCCTGACTGGTTGGGGGCAGAGGGGAGCTTGCAGTGCAGTGCTGGCACAGCTCTTGCTGGTATCTCCCTCTCCTTTGGAGCTCTTTGGAGCAGCTCCTGCTGGCAGCAGGTCCCACGTGGAGCCTGCTGGTGCTGGTTGTGCAAGGCTCTGTCCAGAGCCAGGCACAGATAATGTGAGCACACACTCCATAGGGATTTATTTAGGTGTGTATTATCCCCTTGTGTTGTGTAAGACGCACCAGGTTGTAAAAAACCCCCACATTTGGTCTCACAGAGGTATTAAGTGTTGAGGGCACCAGAACAAAAGTGCTCTTATGGCCAGGAGTGGCCGTGGGGGTGTCCCAGCACAGGGGATTTTTTGAGGAAACACTGTCTGCTGGGAAGGAGCTGGCAGCTGCAGGATGGGTGGGACAAGCCTCAGGAAGCACTTCTCGAGGTTCCTCAAGCACTAAAAGAGACAAAAATCTCCTGGCACTATTCCAAAGCCTCCCCATGCACTTGCTGGAAACTTAAAAAATTCCTCCTGATACGGAAACCTGTGTGTGCCAGGCTGTGTGCAAGTGTCAGTGGGGATTTCTGTGGAAGAAGCTGATTTCCCAGCACAGCTCTTTCAGGTCAGTGCAGCCTCACATGCTGCAGCCACGGACTCTCAGACATCTCCTTCCCTTTTGCCCTGGGCTCTTGGGTACCAGTGCTGTCCAGTAACCTCATGCTCAATGCTTTTCCCTGGTTTACAAGTCCTTATTTATAGTGGAATACACAAAACTCACAAATGGTACTTTACACCCTCAATCCACTAGCCAGCTTTGAAAATTTAGGCACCTTTCCACTTTCCTGCAGCACCATCACTACAGAAGGATCTGCTGTGTGGGTTAAAGCAGAGGTGCCCACAGACCAGCATAAGGGCTCACCTTAGGGGGAGCTGAGCAAAGCTGGGCTTGAAATTCAGGAAAAGGTCAGGTAAAGAAAAAAAGTTCAAAAAGTGTTACAAGGTAATATGAATATAGGGGAACAGAGCCTCTGTTTTACCCCCAGCCTTATTATATATTCTGGTGAGCCAAGAAAAAACATGGGAATAAATCCAACAATAGTAGGAAAGTGGGTGAGTAATTCTAGTTTATATTTAGTGACTAGTCTAAAAAATCAGAAAAGAGGTTGTTACAGCAAAATGAAAACCTTTTTCTGAAAATACATTCATTTAAAATGGAAGTTTAAGGAGGTTTTGTGTAGTGATATCCTTTTGAGGTTCTGGTTATTTTTATCATTATAAGGTTAAAATGGGCCATTTCAATAACAAAGGCCAGTGTGAGTCACTGATATAATTTCAGCCTTAATTTGTACAACTCACCTCAGGGTGAGGTGGGCTCAGGTTGGGCTGTAAAGGAGTAAAGTAAAGGAATTTTGAGTGATGGTGAGTCCCCAGTGCCACTCTGGAAGACAGGAACCAATGGGGGTCCTTTGGGATTGACACCCTCATACCAGCACCCCTGATCAGCCAGGAAAGGGAGAGGAATTGCATATGGAAGGGGAAGAGCATAATGCTTGTGAGCAAACCTCCCCCTCCAAACTGAATCTAGAGTAGTTTTGTTTATATAATTAAAATTAAATTATATTAAAACCGGCCAGGCTCTTGAAAGGATAGAACTCTGTGTAGGAGGTGATGTCTCCCTGGAAGTCCGGCGGTTTGCAGGGCAGAGGAGGCTCCTGAGCCGGGCGGGGAGGGCAGAGAGGCGGCAGTGCCGGGAGCTGTGCCCATAGAGGGTGCCCGAACTGCGCTGGCCGCAGCCCTGGGGACACCCCGCCCGCTCCGCTGGGGAGCCCGGCAGAAGCAGAAGAAAAAAACAAGGCAAAAGGACCAAGCCTATGATAAAACTGGACAGTAACTTAAACAGGAGAATAAATGAGAAAATTAGGTGTCTTTCGCCATTTCTGGTCTGACTGGCCTCTGGCTCCCCCAGCCCCTGAGCACGGCTGTGTGTGGGCTCAGAGATGTCACTCGCAGTGTCCCTCCTGCTGTCCCTGGAGCCTGACGGTCCCCAGGGTGTCCCCGCAGCTGCTGCCTGGCATGGGTGCTTACCTCAACCCCTCCACTCGAGTGCCCTCAATGGCAAGAGCTGGGTGGGGCTGGTGCTGTGGCTGCTTGGTGGCATTAAAATCAGACTCCTGAGAGGGTGAGTGATGTAGGTGTCCTCCCCTGCTGGCATGAGCCACCTCGCCATCAAGTTCTGCCAACCCCAACCCACACCCTGCTAATGGCAAAGGTATGACAGCATTTCCCTGTTACACCTCTCCCTCCCACCATCCCTGCAGGTGACAGCCACTCACTGGCCATGTCACAGGGCCAGTGGTGCTCACCCCTCACACAGCCACAGTGAGTGATGTGCTGTCCCAGAGATCTCAGGGCACGGTTCTGTCCCATGTGCCATGTTCAGAGGTTATTTTAATGGAGTGGGGGTCTTCTGAGACGTGAGCACATAGTGTAGGAACCACTCAGCCTGAGATTTTCTCTGCTCATTTAAGGAGACTATACAGCAGCAGATAAAAGGCAGCAATAAATTTCCCATCGGCTATTTTGGGATGCAAATTACAGTTATCTCATGCAAAATCCAAGCAAAAACGATTCACTCTGCTGCTGCAATTGCCTTGCTCCGGGAGGTCTGTGCTCCACACTATTCACAGGGAATTGTTTAACAAGACCCATTTACTTTGCAGCAGGTTGTTTTCATGGTGCTCCTTTATTTTTCCACAGTCTGCTCCCAATTGTGGATAATTTATTGGCAAGTGTCCTGAACAGACTTCTTCCTAATCTGGTAAGTCGGAAAAATAAAACAATCTGGGAAGGAGCAATGAGTCTGAAAAGATGTGGTGCAGCTCCCTGTGGCATTGCTGGTGCATGGAGCAGGAGGAGAGCCACTGTCCCAGGGGTGCTGCATCCACCCAGTACCTTGGGATTAGTGGGAGACACTTTCCATGTTTCCATCAGTTTGGGAGAAGCTTCTCCTTCCTTCCCAATGCGAGGTCTGCCCAAATGCTGAGAGTTTCTAATGATGTCCTGGGCTGTGCTATGGACTCATGGAATCTCTCCTCCTCCTGAAAGACCCCAAGGTCTTTCTCGTCATCCTCTATGGGCTCTTGCATCTCCTCACTTCTCTAAGGAAGGTGCCCAGGGCCAGAGCCAGAGCTGGAGTCACCAGCAGGGCCACCACTCCAGGTGCCCAGTGCTCCCCTGCCCAGGGAAAGCCTGGCAGAGCCAAGCAGGGCTGTGTGTCCTCCTCTGGCTCTGAATGTGGGTTCTCACCGACCTTCCCCAACTCTTGCAGCTCTGCCCAGGGCTCAGCATTGTCCTGGGACTCATCAGTGACCAGCTGTGACTCCTGAACTGTGAGCACATGATGGGTCCCACTCCTTGTCCTGTCCTGTGTCACCCACTCCAGCTGAGTGACGACTGCGACACCTTTCCCTCCTCTGCTCCACCCTGGCCCCAGATCTGCCAGGAACAGGGGTTCCCAGGAGCTCCTTAACCAGAGCCCACTTGAAAGCCAGGCTCTTCTGGATGAAAGGGAATTTCAGGTAGGAGAAGGGGATTTGCAGCCGAATCTAACAAGGTACTTCTGACTCACTTCCTCTCCCCCCAGCACTGGTGCCCCTGGATTTGCTGGGCAGCAAATTTTTTGGCAGTACACCATGTCCAGCCTTCCCCTGGTAACTGACCAGTCCTCGAGGTGGACTTGAACATGAGTCCTGCATCTTTTCCTTCTATCTGTGCACAGGCTTGGGATGTTTCCTTTAGGTTCATCAAGGTCTCCTTCAGCCATGTACAGCTGGGCAGGGGGCTGTGGAAGCTGGCAGAGGTCCTGGCTTCATGCCTTGCTCTCACCTCTGTCATGGGAGAGCACAGCAGGGTTTAGATTTCACAAACTTTACAAACTTTTGGAGCAGGAAGTGTCACGGGCCCTGACTTGGCGAGGCCGTGTGTGCAGCCTTTTCACAGTGAGGGAACATGAAGTTGACCGTAAAGGCAAATATTGCAAACATTTTGACTTGTGTTTCCTTCCCCTGTGAGTCCAGACTGTCATTGGGCGTGTGGCTGGAGGCCTGGTGGACTATCCACTGGGAAAGCCAGAGACTATCCCCAAACCCCTACGGGCCTCCATGTCACCCCTGCCACCCACAGATGACACCAGCTCCTCCCACTGGGTCTCTTGATGAACATCTTCAGCTGAGATACAGCTGTGTAGCAGGAATTCAGGATCAGACCTGCCCTGGAGAGCAGCACTGTGCAATTGCTGCATTTTTAGGTGTTGGCAGATTCTCAAGGCATACCCTGAGCCACATGAATTGCTGATGGAAATTGCAGTTCCCAAAGCACTGATGGTGACCCAACAGAAAAATACTGGTGTGATCCAGCTCACAGCTGCAGCAGAGGTGATGGTGATCCACCCAGGTGATGTCCCTCTGCCTTCTGAACAACATATGTATGAAGGAACAACCCGTGCAAAAATTCCTTCCATAGTTTCCCCTCACCACAGGACAGTTTCCTCACAGATGAGACCTGCACTTAACACAGCATGTGTTGGGCTGGTTTGTGTCCCACAGGTGTGCTGGGAGAGGGAGTTCCCCTCCCCAGACTGCTGAAAATTGACTTCACCTGCCCAAGGATCCCTCTGAGTGTCTCTCTACACCCAACACAGCACAACAGCAGCTTGGTGTTATCCCTATAAATGCTGCCTGCACTCTTGAGCAGAAGGAAGAGACTTTTGAGTCTCACTTTTGAGAGTGTTTTTTTCCGTGGAACATTGTGGTTTGGACTCTTTTGTGGGTGCTTGGAAGGGTGTGGGTGTACTTTGCATTCTTGTGCTCAGGTTCAATAAAGTCCAGCCCTCCCTGCAGCCACAGCAGGTGTTCAAGCCTGTGGGGTTGGTCAGCTCTGGTGAAATCCCTGGGCTCAGGACAGACCTCAGGTGGGATGGATGCAGTCCCCTTTGTCCACCCCCAGCTCAGGGGGTGCAGAACTCTGCCAGCAAATGCTGTGTCAGACTCAAACATGTCAGACTCTTCAGGGCCTGGGCCCAAAGCTTTGGGGTATCTTGTTCATGGTGAGCACCCATCACACCCTCACCTGCCCTAGGCTTTACTGAGGCTTTGTCCTGGGAGCACATAGGGACCTGGGGAGGAAACTACCCAGCAATGCCCATGAACTCTGCATGAACCACATGAAATTTCTGCTAATCTAAGGCTCTAAAGCCACCCCTTGTTCCTGGGGTGAGAGGGAATCGCTGGGACAGCTGCAGCATCACTGCTTGTGAGACTGTCCTGCCCTGGTCCAGCCAGATCCATCCTGAAACACATCTGGAACATTAGAATCAGATTTTTCTGTCACCTCTGATGTTCCTTTTCCTTTCCTCTCTATTTATTTCCATGTTTTCTTTTATCTGCTGTTTCTGAAGTCTCCTTTAAACTGTGGAGATCTTTCTTGGATGCACAGCCAGCTTGCCCCTGGGGCACAGGCAGTTTTCTCAGAGCAGACGGTGTGCCACAAACCCACACTCTCTTTCATTTGTTTTGCAATTTGTGAGATTTCTGTATGTAATTAACTCATTGGGAGGTATTTGCTCACCTCTCACTGTCCTTTATTCTGCTCCATATGATGGTGCAGAGCTGTCCTGAACCAGCCCTGGGACACTCCCCAGAGCTGGTGGGCACCACACCCAGGGTGAGGGGTGAGCTGCTGGGCTGGCTGGATGCTGCTGGGCACAGCAACCTGTGGTGTTCAGGATCAGGCTGGTGCAGGGGTCACATTTCACAGCCAGCAAAAGAGAACTGTTCCTGCTCCATCCTTTCCTTGGCTTTCCTCATTCCTGCAGCTTGGGTATATAAAAGCAGCTGCCAGCAGCCGTGACCATGGGCAGCTCCACCTCGACATCAAAGGGTCCAGGTAAGTGACACTGAAGGACCATGGCCACCGTGCTGGCTCCATCAGGCGACCTACAGCACAGTGTAACTCAGCTTGAAAAGCAGGAATTTTAATGATGCTTTCCTTTGATTTCTGTAGCAGCATTTAATCATTTATGAAAATTAATTTTTAAAGCTAGCAGAGCTCTTGCTTGTTAAATTCCACGTTTATTCCTGTTGTTGTTAAGTTTGTGATAATGACTAAGCTGGCAGAAAGGACTGGCAGTTTTTTCATGATCTTGGTGACCAGAATTCAGAGCAATTTTCAGCTCCCCAGACCTCATCTCAGCTGGTGTAAAATAAGTGTTTATCTGCAAAGCCAGACGTGCCTTTTGCATGTGCGAGATGCTCGGCTCACTGAAATGTGTGTGACCGAGGAGCAGCACCCTGGTAGATATTGTTAATAACTGCAGAGATAGATGCCTGCATGGTCACGTATTCTCTCTAAGAGCTCTTCTAAGAGCCCTGACATCCATTTTGGTACCTTTTTGCAATGCTGCACACGTCTTTCTGAGCCCCTCCAACAAATCCCACTGATTTTATTTGACACGATTTTCAATAGAAGCTGCTCGAGCCTCTCTCCTTCTCCCCTGTTCAATAATCGCAGCTACAGGAGCTGTGCATCATTACGTGCTGATCAAAGGGAAAATGTAAAAGACAGTCGAGTGAATTAAAGTCTAATTTAATTGTGCCGAGAACTGTCATAGAGGGACTTTTTAAAGTATCTGGAAGAGATAAAGAAGTTGTTCGGTTTGACCTAAATAATGTTATTTCTCAGTGCTGAACCTCTGCAATCTGCACCCTGTACATTGTTTTTCTCAGAAGGGACAAGCTGAGGTGTCTGTCCAGGACACAGGCTGTCCAGAAAAATGCTCCTAGAGCTGGAACCTCTGGCAGTGCTGCAGAGAGACCATTTTCTCATTTCTTTACAAACACCTTTCTGTGCGTAAACACTCCACAGCCTGCATTGTCACCCTGAGGAGCCCAGCTTGGGCAGGATCAGAAGGTCCTTGAAAGTACTTTCTTTTGGCTGGGGGCAGATCAAACACAGGGGAAACGGACTCTTTTCACAGCTTGAGTGGAACAAGATGAGAAAAACAAACAACCTGCCCACGGGAAAGTGAGTCTGATTCTGGCTGTGCTTTGAGCTTTAATAACACAGGGTGCTCTTCACAACGGGGAGAAGGACACGGCTGTGACACTCGTCATTTTTTATTTGGCTGTGCCCCTGTGAGTGTTCCTCTTTCAGGGCCATTTCAGAGTGTTTGGAAGCCATCCGTCTCTCTCAGTACAAGGTCCTCCTACCTCATCTCCATCCCTCTTCCTCTCTTAAAATGGCATTTTCACTTCCCTGCAGTGTCAGGTACTCAGCTCTGCAGAGGGGGAGCCCAGTCAGGCATGGAGACATGGATGGCTCTGGAGCAGTGTGGCACTGGGCTTCAGCTGCTCCCTGATAACCAGAAGTGAGAAAAGGGGGCTGCAGGTCTGGGCTGACCTCCTGGGATGGGGGACATGGTGTCAAGAGGCTGTCCAGGAGGAATCTCCCCACCACCCCAGGGCAATGCACATGAAGGATGGAGAGCTGGACCAGTGCCCAGGCTGTCAAAACCCATGTGAAACTGGTGCTTGGGCTGATGTGGGTCTTTCCACAGGTGCTGTGTCAGGACATGCCACCCTTCTGGTGTCTTGTCTTTCTCGGGGGCCTCCTGCCCCCCTCCCAGGGCCTCCTCAACCTGCTGAACCCAGCACAACCCAGCAGTGGTGAGTTCAGATATTTTCTGTGTTTCCAGGGGAGAGTCATGGCACAGTCCTGTGCCATTTTGGGCTCATGGCATCTCCTTCTGCTCATCAGGGAGCTGCCTCCTGGCAGGCCCATCTCCATGGGGAACCCAGTTTTGTTCAAGGACCTTCAGGGGTCCCTGTGAGACCTCACCAGCAGAGCACCCTAACGTGGCCAAACCAACCTTTCCTGCCAATGAAATCCTCCCAAGACTGGAAGTCCAACTCATACCTGGGACTCCCTTGGTGCAGACCTGCTTGGGACTGGTCTCATTGGCAGAAAAAGCGGGTTGCCTGGCACAGGTGCTCTTGGTGAGGGTGGGCTGCTTGGCACTGGCCTCCTGGGCAAGGGAAGTCCAAGTGGAGCAGAAAGTGGAGGTCCCCTTGGTGCAGGAAAAGAACCCAGCAGAGCTGGGCTCCTTGGCACAGGCCTCCTCGGTGAGGAAGCTTGGCACAGGGTGGGGTTTGGAGAGGAGGGTTTCTGGGTGGTGAAGGACAGGAGAGTAACAAAGTTCTGGCTGTTGCAGGAGGACAGGCTGGGAGCAACGGACTGCTCAGCACAGGCATCCTTGGTGGAAAAGGCCTTGGAGCAGGCCTCCTTGGAGAAGGACTTGGCACCGGCGTCCTTGGTGGGGAAGGACTTGGAACAGCCCTCCTTGGTGAGAAAGGCCTTGCAACAGGCCTCCTTGGTGGGGAAGGACTTGGCACAGGCATCCTTGGTGGGGAAGGACTTGGCACAGGCATCCTTGGAGGAGAAGGGCTTGGCACAGGCCTCCTTGGTGGAGAAGGACTTGGCAAGAATCTCCTCAGCAATGGTCTCCTCGGCAATGGCCTCCTGGGCAATAACAGCCTTCTTGGAGAGACAGGTCTGCTTGGCACAGGGCTGCTTGGACAAGGAGGTCTCCTAGGGAATGGAAGTCTGCTTGGACTCGATGGTCTTCTGGGTGGAGCAGGAGGACTTCTGGGTGGAGCAGGAGGACTTCTGGGTGCAGGAGGACTGTTGGGTGCTGGAGCCTCCCAGAAGATGACACGCTACGCCTGGTGAGTCAGAAGCCCCGTGGTGGGGCTCACTGCAGGGTGACCCATAACGTCCAGGGGATCAGACCCTCCCTCTCGTACAAACCACCAGTCCTGGGCTTGAAACTCATGTGAGAATCTGCAACAGGGGAAATTCCAACCAGAAATGGGAGAAGTCTTACCCATGGGAGTGGTGTGACACTGCCACAGGCAACACAGGAGGTGGGGGAATCTCCACCTGTGGAGATGGTTGAGACTCAGGAGGACACAGCCTTGAGAAACCTGACCATGCTTTGAGATTGGCTGTTTGCAGAGTGGGAATTGGTCCTTCCCCACCTTCCCTTTTGCCTGGGAATACTCATAGGTCAAATGATGAACGGAAGAGATGGGACTATAGGATCTGCTTCCGCTGATCCTGCCATCTCAAAGTAGGTTTGCCTTGGTGTCAACCCCCAGGCTGAAGGTGCTGAACCTTGAGAATGCTCGAGTGTCATGGAAGGTCCTTCGTGGGTCTGAGCTTGTGCTGAACCTGTACTCGAAGCTGGTGCTCCGCTTTCCAGGGTGAGTGAGGCTGAGAGTGAGGCCATGGGGACCTGAGGGTGCTGGGCAGGATGGGACACTCCTGAGTGCTGGACAAACATCCCCAAACACTGAGCAGGAGGCTGGTGAGGAAAGCTGTGCTGCTGACTCTCTCTGGAACCATTTCCAGCTGTCCTCACTCCACAGACACTCACCATTTGTGGAAGTGTTCCAAAAACATGTGGATACAGCTCTTGAGGATATGGTTTAGTGACCATGGCAGTGGTGCTGGCTTGATAATAGGACTTCTTGATCTTAGAGGTCTTTTCCAACCTGAACAATTCTATGGGTCTGTGATCTGCTACAGGACAAGGAGCCTGAGAGAAGTCCCAAAACTGAAGCCATGTCCCAGCCAATGCTGTGCTTGTGGCTCTGCCACAGGCACCGCTCTCCGCTCACCGCTCTCGAATGCTTTGGCTTTGGAATGCTTTGGCTTCGCCCATTACCTTCCATGTCACTTCCTTTTCTCCAGGATTTTTCAGTTTCTGAGTGGATCCTCAGTAGAAGCAAACATCACATCACACATCGCCCTAGCCCAGGACTCCCCTGGTGACCTCAAGTTGGTGCTTAAGGATTGCAAAAACCTCCTTGGTGGCTTCAGCGTCAGCCTGCAGAAGGGGTGAGCTCCTGCAAGTTGGCAGTGGGGCACAACTTCAGTCTCAAATCTGGGCATGGATTGAGAGCATAACAAGCAGATTTTGGGATTCAGACAACAAAGGTCTGAGCACGTGTAATTCCTGCTGAAGCCTGGGGGAGCTCTGGGCTTGTGGCATCTCTTATCAGAGAAGAGGAGGGGGCTCCTCTACAGAGGAGCTCAGTTTTGAGCTGCACAGAGGAGGCTCAGGTTTTCTGGATGTCAAGTCGTGGATTTTGACAACTTCCCTGGTAATTTTTGTCTGTCTTTTCCCTCCCCAGCCTCCTCACCAATCTGGTGAGCAGCCTGCTGAACAAGTCTCTTAAGACCCTTGTCCCTGCGCTGGTGAGTGTCTGAATATTCTTTGCTGTGAAGCTGCATTTCAGCTGCAGTCAGTGCTCATGCCAGAACTGCCTGGTAGATTTACACACACACACAGAATCACAGAACAGTTTGGATTGGAAAGGACCTCAAAGGTTAGTTAGTTCCAAACCCCCTGCCCTTGGCAGGGACAATATATATTATATATATATATTTATATATACATATATGTACACATACATATACAATATATGTTTGTGCATGCACAGATACCTGCCTGCAAGCCCTTAAGTGAGTTACACAAAATTGCTTGATCTTCCTTACAGTCAGAAGTTTTTATTTGTTAGGAGTAATTTCAATTTCATCATGCAATGTTATGGGGTAATTTATACTCAGCTGCTCCCTGTGGGGGTGAGCAGAAGCAACAGCCCTGTTTAGAGCAAACTGGCCTTTTAAAGGATCTTTTGCCTTGTTCAGTAGAACCTGTGCCATTTTCGGAAGGGGGCTGAACAAATTGCATAGCTCTTTTTCCATGGAAGAACTATGGTCTAGGATGAAATCAGGATGTTTGTCCCATCCTGATTTAAATCTATAAACTCAAGTGGTGCTGAGGCACACACTGCTGCAGCCACAGTGTTCTCTCTGAGAGTGTGCCACTTGTTGCCATTGCAGCTCTGCCCATTAGTGAATGTCTGGGTCAGCATCATCAACATTAATCTGCAATTCCTCAACCGTAAGTCATTAAATTTTCTTTCCTATATTAAGTCTTAGATCACACTTGGGGTTTGTGTGACATCTCCACGGGCAGCAGGTGTCCTCAGGAGAGCTGGAGCTGTGGAAGCAGGAGCCTCTGTGTGGAGCAGGAGCAGTTTTCTCTGCTGGCAAAGCTGCTGTGGGGGGCACAGTCCTGGCTCACCAGCACTGCCAGACACCACAGTCCTGCTCTTCTTACAAGTTTTTTTCTAACGAGAGCTAGACCCAAGCTGCTGCCAAGAGTTCGCTATGCCAGGACCCCCAGGTGCAGCCCCTCAGAGCCAGAGGGTTTTCCCTCCCCAGCTCTGTTCATGTCAAACCTCATACACAATTGCTGCTTCACTGAAAGCAGAATTGTCCCTCCTCATTTACCCCCAACATTTCCCCTGTGATGGGATCTGTAACTGGGAGCTCCAGGGCAGCAGCTTTCATAAGAACCTTTGAACCCCCAAGGAGTTTGATATCTATAGGAAGGACAAGGAGTTTTTCCTCCTTGCTGGGCAGGACAATGCTCTCCCAGCCTCTGCCAGATGCTCTAGGTGGGCACAGGGCTCCAGCAGGCTCAGTGACCCACAGGCAGCTCTGCCCAGCCCTGATGGCTTCTCCCTCTCCACAGGTGTCATCTCCTTTGGGCTTCTGGGGAAAATCTACTCTGCCCTCTCCAAACTGCCAGTGACATCCGGGCACTATGTGGAGCTGGATCTACAGGTAGAGCAATGTCCCGCCCTGTTTTCTACCCGATGTCCCCACACTGCTGCTCACCCTCCACATTCACATGCTCTAACACCTCCTTGTTCTTTGCAGAATGCCCCATTCCCAAGCACCTTCATCGACTGGCTCCTCCAGAGTAAGTCCAGCCCCAGTGCTGCCATGGGGATCCCACTGGTGTCTGTGAGCCAGAACAGGGCAGCTGCAATGGAAGACACAGTCCTGGGTAGTGGCCAAGAGTGGGGAGGGTTCTCATAGCTCTGGGGTGCAGCCAGGGCTGCCAGGTGCTGAGCATCTCAGAGCAGTCCCACAGAGCACTTGTACCTCACAGGGCACAGCAGTGGTTGGGGTGATTGGGGTCCCTGGTCTTCAGAGATGGCCCCCAGCTCAAATGTGAGCAGCTTTCCCCTGTGCAGTGGCAGGTCTGGAATACAGTAGCAGTAGCCTGTGCACTCCTACTCGTGCCCTGCACAGCCCTGGAAAAGTCACTTCACCTCTTATAAAAGGATTTAATAATATTTGCTTAATAAGAGTGAATAATGGTCCTCAGGATGCTGCGAGGATTAATTAATATTTGCAGAGGTGATTGGAAGAGCTTTCAGTTTCATATGCATGGAAAGTTAATATATAGGGAAGGGAAGGAGGAGTTGGAAGTCTTCCCAGCTTCCCCAGAGCTGTATTCCTAAGGGCACTAAATCATCTCTGCCCATAAAGCTGGAGGCTCTCAGGCCACTGGTACCTAAGGCACTGCTGAGCCCGGTCCTGTGGTGGGGGATGCCAGGGGACTGTCAGGCTTTGGGGATCTGGAGAAGGGAGTGCACTGACGTGGGTGTCTCTCCCCCAGCTGCAGGTGTCGATCCCGGGATCAATCCTTAGCTGCAGGACTGGCAGCACCCTGGGGTAAGGAGGACTTGCTGCCTGGGGAGCTGGCTCACAGCTCTGCTGCTGATTGTGCTGGCGTCAGTACCTGGGCTGGGTGAGAGGAATCCTGACCCTGCTACCTGGTAGGGGAGGTGACAGGGGTAGCACAGGGCTGCCTAAAATATCCACTCTGGTATCCTTCCAGGTTCCCCTGCAGGCGATTCCCGAGAAGGAGGAGGGAAGGGAGGAAAACGACTCAGCAGGTGGAGAATAGACATGAAAATGGAGAAACCCAACCAAGAAAAGACACTTTATTCTGCTCTACATTTTAGCCTTCTCAGATTTTGGTGTCTCTGTCCAGCCTAGAGTTATCTGTGCCAATAATAATCTGTGCCAACAGTGAGCTATGTCGATAATTAGACATTGATAATTAGCTATGTCAATGATCAGTCATGTTGATGATCAGCCATGTTGATGACACTGTGACTGTGGAGCCAAGAGCCCCAGGTCTTGCCTGTGTCCCTCCTGGCTGTCATGGCCACAATCCACTTGTTATGTCACTGACTGATGAAGGATAATCTTGATCTGCTGGTTTTTCCTCATGCCCACCCCAACTTCACTTGGGCTGGGGTTTAGGCCAGGTTATGGCTTAGCACAAAGGGGACATTCCAGGTGCTGGATGCAGACAGCTAGGCAGGGGTTTGGTCCTCTCAGGAATTTCATGGGTTTGCACCAACTGCGCAAATCCTTCTGAGAAGGGAAGAGAGAAAAGGGACGAATTCACTGAGCTGTAAACACTTTGTCTTTGCTCTCCTTCTGCTTCTTGATTGGCTTACCATTTCAAAAGGGAATTTTGCTGTTTCCAGTGATTTCATACTGTTAAAAAGAGGCAAAAAAGCCCCCAGCCTAATCCAGGCTCACACTCAGCCTATTTGTTCCCAAACAGCGACGCTTTGAACTGATCAGAGTGAATGCTATCCTGCCTTGTAATCTCCAAGTGGATTTGGATGTGCTGCATTGTGGGTGAGGTGGATTTGAGGCAGATTCACACCCTTCTGTTACTCCTTACAATAAAAATGATTTTTCTTCATCTGCATTCAGCACGTGACTTGGTTCCATTCCAAACTGCCAAAGGATTTTTGCATTTGCAAGGGTTTTGTTATTTATCTCTCCCATCAGCTACAGGAGTAACTCACATGTGAGGAATATTGAGTAGGTGAGTCTGCTGGAAAGGTGGGGAACCACAGGGGCTGCAGCCCCAGAGCCAGGCCTGAATGGAGCCCAAACCCTGCCCAGACAGCCAGATACCCACTCTCACAGCTTTAAGTAGCTACAGAAACGTGGTCAATGTGGCAAATAAATATTCCCCTCATTTGTATTTATGCAGATTTATTCTGCCCCTGTCCCTGAGCTGCTGGTTCTTTCAGTGTGTATTCCTGCTCCTGCCTGTTGCCAGTGAGCTGGGAGCTGTTTGACATGAACAAACACATCCCTGGGGCCTCAGGGAGACAGCTCCCCCCAAGCTGGGGCTGGGGCCCCCAGGACCCCGGGGAGGGCACTGCCAGTAGCCAGCAAGTGCTTGGGCACAGGAGCTCACTCCTGGCTGCATTGGCATTAAACCTCATCCCAGAGCTGGCTGTGCCACAGCCCTGGAGCAGAAAGGCTGCATGGGGAGAGATGCCCAAGCCCTGCAGCCTCCAGATCCACTGGCACAGCACCATGTGCCACCAACCATTTCCAAGTGTCCACTTTGGATCTGCTGGGAATTCCTGGTGGGCAGCACCTACACCCTGCTGTGCCTCTGCCCAGCGTGGGTCCCTCTGGTCCTGCCCAGGGCCCCAGAGCCCCATCCAACAGGCACAAGGGGAGTCCTGGTGCTGTTAGCTGGGAGTCTGCAGCCACATCCTCCTGGTACTTCACTGCCAGGGCCAGAGCTCCTGCTCACATCTGAGTGGCTAACTAAATGTTCCCTCGAGAAACTTGGGGGTTCTCACTGCTCTTTTCCCAAGGTACTGGTGTGGCTGATGTGTCACCAGTGCCATAGGACCACAGCCCAGCCTCTCCTGCTGCTCCTTCACTCCCTTAACCTCACTATTGTGAGAGAGCCAATGCCACCCTGCCCTGCCAATTAATGGCAGAGGTGACAAGGCTAGTGAGATGTGGGCATTGGGTACATCCAGGCTGCACCCAGAGCACCTCGCTCTGGCTGCAGTAACACCCACATGCTGGGGGCTCTGGGAATGGATCTTGGTGCTGATGATCTGTGTGTGCTCAGAGCATAAAGATGAAGGGGAGATGTTGGGTGCCCTTTGATGACAGTGGCAAAGCTCTGCCAGAGGAGGAGGACAGGATGGGTGGCAGTGCCTTGGACCAAGCTATTGAATCCGAAATGCCTCATTGGGCACCTTCAGTTTCCAGTTCCTAAGGAAACAGAAAGAGGAGGATGAAGAAATGTGCCAAGCCCCATTCTAGGCTCACTTGCTGTGAATGATTGCAAAAAGAAGTGTAAATATTCCCTCAGTAACCCTAGAGCCAAAATGCCAAACTTCTACAGGTGGCATGGTGCCATCAGGCTGGGTCCCACCTCCGCTGCCACAGAGGCCAGGGTGGGCAGCCACTGGTCACTCTGAGCCTTGTGGGGACAGCAGCAGCCCCTGCACTGGTCTGACCCACCAATATTAACAAAAATCATGCCATGGGGATATCCCTGCTCTGGCACCACACAGCCCCAGTGTGGCAGGACAGGTGACTGGAACAGCTCAGATCTTTGCCAGCTCTGGCTGCAAGGGCACTGATAGGGTTTTTACTGAGGTTCCTCTCACCCTACTGTTCCCCTGTGGAGGCTGCCCTGAGCCTCTCCCAGGCTTCTGCACCCAATGACACCTGTCTGCTGTGCAGGTGAGCATCCCAGGGGTTCTGTCAGTGTTGACACTGCTCCTGCCAGACTCTGCTGTACTGGCTGCTGAGCATGGGATATGGAAAGCTTTCCCATCAACAGTATAAGGGATTTTCAAAATGGAATTTGGATGAGAAATTGTGGAAAGAATCTTTCTTTTAATGAAATGTCAGAATGTTTCCCTTTTTAAAAGGAAAGCTGATTTTGGAATTGCCTCCTGTTTGGTTCTGATAGCTTCAACCAAAGCCTCCTACTATTCTTTTTTTAAACTTCCTGTAATTAAATTACAGAAAGATATTTTAAAAAAAAGGAAGTATAAAAAAAAAAAAAAAAAAAAAGAAAAAGAAAAAAGAAAAAAAGAAGAAGGAACATATTAAAAGACACTAAATAGCCCAAAGAGAAGGGAGCACCTTGTCTAGTCTCAAAATCCCATGGTCAGCCTGACCAAAAGTGAATTTCATTTCTGTTCCACTCACTGTCCTCACGGATGCAGGAAGGGAAGGAGGACAATCTTTTTTGGCTGTTCATGTTCACAGCAGTGTGCTGAATATTAATCACCCTCAAACCCTCTGCTGGAGGCACTGCTGCAAATTGCCCGTCCTGCAGCTGCTCTGTAATTCCTACATGGGAGCCACAGCCGGGGTGGGAGAGGGATCCCGTGGTGACCTGGCTCTGCAAGTGGCAAACACACCCTGGCAGTGTCCCTGAACACCCTGACAGCTCCCTTAGACATGTCACTGTGTATAAGGCTGTTGTCACCCCTGGGTTTGCTCTCCAGGAGTTAGACACCTTTCTCCTCCTCCTTAATGCAGGAAGTATAAATGTAGGGCAGAAAGGCTGAGATTTGGGTGTTTTCAACACTGGTGGACTTTGCTTTTGACACCTTTTGAAGACATAATAACAAAGCCCTGTCTTGTCCTTGTGCTGGCAGCCCTGCCTGTCCTCACGCTGGCCACCCTGCTTGTCCCTGTGCTGGCTCCCCTGCCTGTCCCCAGGCTGCCAGTACTTTCAGCTCCATGTTACTGGTGGCAGTGGCAGTTGCCCCAGACTGGCTGCCAGGGAAGGTGGCTCAGACCCAGCAGGAACAGGGACCCTGGGCAGAGGCCTCCTTAAAATAATGTGAAATAATTCCCTTTCACATTTCCCAGTGGAAGTTCTGCTGAAGGGAAAGAGCCCCTGCCAGGCACATGAAGCACAGAAAGTAGTCCTCTGTTTTCCACAGATACAGCTGTCCAAAGGAATTGCAGCACCTTCGCCTCATGGGAGGCATTTTAATTACTCTATTGACTCGTGCTTCTGAGAGCCCCAGGCATGTCAGAGCTCAGGCTGGGATCAGAGGGATGCAGAGAGACAGGGAGGGAATGCATGGCCAACCCTGACAGCCTCAGTGCAGCCCCACTGCTGCCCCATCACAGTCCCAATGCCCTGCCCTGCACACCAAGTGGTGCTGGGCTATTCCATGCTGTCTCTAACCAGCATCAGACCATCTTCATGTCTCTGATCTGTGTCTGACTGTTAAATAACTCAGCAGCAGAGGAAAAAAAATACTTGAAAAAATATCTGGAAGATATAGAGCCATTAATGAAAAACATCAGAAAATAGATATCGAGTAATGACACCGCGATGAGAGCTTATTAATAGGAAAGGCTAAAGATAAAACTAATTTAAACCTGATGAGACAAGACATCTCATCTTCAGGAGAATGAGAAGTCAATAGTTGTCTGTCAGTAAAGGAAATAAATTGCTCACAAAGGAGGAAGGAAAGCCGCAGGACTGCTGGGCCCCAGAGAGCAGCAGTGCCTGTGACAGACTCTGAGATACCCTCTGAATTCACAAACTCCAGAACTCGGAGCTGCCACTCACCACCAGTGCCTCTGTCATTGCCATGCAGGTCACAGCCCAGCAGTGCTCTGGGAAGGCACACGGACATGGAGGGACGCTGGGGACAGACAATGCCAACCTGGGGGGCCTGCAGAGCAGCCTGGGGCTGGTCTGGGGGTGCACAGAGCAATGGCAATGGAGAGCTCATTGCATTTCTAGCACAGCACAGAGTTCACCATCAGCTGCAGAGGAGCCTGTAAGAGCAGCTGTACCTGCCCTGACAGAACCCAACCACTGCCAGTTTCAGAAAGAAGTGAACTAAAGATAGAACTGGTTTTAGAAGTGGAAAACAGTTTTGAAAGTTCTTCATGATGCATTAAATCCCAAAGCTCTGTGCAAAGAGCTGGCTTCAGAAATGGTGATGAAAAGCTGCTGAAAGAAAACTCCCTGGACCCCCAGCCCACAGCAGTCCCAGAGCAGGGAGGAGGAGGCCTGGGGAAATGGGCTGGCAGGCACATGGAGTCTGTCTGCTGAAGTGAAAACTTCAGAGAAGAGGAGAGTGGCAGCCTAGCAGGCTGCTGGCATCACACAGAGGCAATGCCTTGTCACCTGCCACCGCCTCAGCAAAGCCAGGCTCCAGCTGACCTAAAGCAAACTCTGCTTACAGGCTTCCATCAGGGAAAACACCTATCCTTCCCTCCACCAGCACCATGACACAGAGAGGGAAAACAGACTGCAGAGCTCGAGGGGTTCCGGGGGAGGACATGATCACCACGGCCAGCTCTGACTCTGAGAAAAGCCTGACTGCTCTGCCCAAGCTGCTTCAACAATCTTGGAGAACGGAGTAAGTTTGGGCAGGCAAGTGTAGGCAATAATAGGCATCAATTTTGAGGCTGTCCTTAGCCAATAAAAGCCAGCACTGAGCAGGGAACAGGGGCTGTGAGCGCCTGCTGCTCTGTCCATCCACTCCCTGAGCACAGCCAAGGCCCGAGGACAAACAAGTTTGTTCTCTGATGGGGGTCCGGGGAACAAACGGGCTCTTGTTCTCCCTGACAGCGACCTTTCTGCCAGGTGAAGCTATTTGTGTGTGCGGGTGATGTCCAGCCTCGCCCACACACCCTGCCAGCAGAAGGGAAAGTGCAGGCTGTGTGTGTTACGAAATTCCGGTGTCAGGAGACACCCTCAGGGCACGGCTGCTGTTGGAAAGTAAATGTCATCCCAGCACTTCAGGTCTGTACTGGGAAACCTGATCTGCCAAACGCCTCCTTAGGTGTTTGCCCATGGGTGTAACTGGGGCACGACTGACTGGAAGGGCACTACTTCAGCAAGCAGAAGGCACAGGTGTACATCAGGGAGATGGGAGGTCCGGGAGAGTTCAGGGAAAGAACACAAGGTACGAGTTCAGCTTTCCCAGCAGCTGGATTTAGGCAGCAAACCTGACAAGCGACAGAACCCGCATCCCGCATCCCACCTCCCGCATCCCACCTCCAGGGCTCGAGGAAAACAACACATTCCTTCTTCCACGAAGTGCCAAAGGACTGACTCAGCCTCCAAGGTCATCGTAAGCACTTCCTAATGGATGCTTTGCTGCCTTAAAACCTCGGTCTTCATTCCCGAGGCCTATAAAAACTAAGGAGGCGAAGCAAATGGTGAGTGCTATGGCTCCCCGGGGAGCCCGTGCAGTGAGCATTATCACCTCCTCATCAAAATGTAAAACCCAGCTCTTCTCCTCATTAGTCTCCCGCTCTTAAAATAATGATTGTAAAACGGCCACAGCTGGCCTCAAAGCAGGATGGAGGAGGGAGGGCACACTGTGGTCTGCATTTCCCACTTGGAATAGGTGCTACTGGGGAGATCAAAATGAGCAGGGAAAGGTGGATGTCAGCCTTTTCCAGGGTGCTGACTTGAACCCTGGTCCCAAAACGTCTGGGAATCGTGAGCTGAAAGATTTACCATAGGGCAGTTGAAACTGGTCACTGCCCAGTGGGCTCAATGAGCCAAGCATGGCCTCAGTGCCCATCAGCTCTGACGGCTGCTGCTTATACATGTTGCTGCTTCCTTTGGGATTTCATCCCAAACTGCCGCCTCTTCCTGAAACCCACCTGGAGCACAGGCTCACCCTCCCTGGGCAGCAGAGCTTCAAGCCCTGCTTTGTGAACTTGGGCCAAAGACACTTTCCCCATGTGGAAGCAGGAGGGCAGACCAGCCCTGTGTGCCTGTCAGCACCTCAGAGCCCACACGGACTGTGCTGACTGTGCAGATTCACTTCTAGGAGAAGAGACTCAGCTCTGAGATAATAAGCAAAATGTATTTGTTTCTTGAAGCCTAATGAATATTCAGTGAACCATGCTGTCTTCAAAGAGATACAATTATAGCCCAGAAAGAGCTGAGCAGGAGAGGCGGCTTTCGAGCAAAACCCTTTCAAGTTTATTTTAAAATTCTGCAAATTCATGTGGTGACTGCCCTGCTACCAGCTGTTCCTTCAAAACTGGTCACTGGCTAGAGCCTTTTACAAGGATTTATTTTAATGACATTATTATCTGTATGAAAAAGGATGATCCTTTCTCACATCTCAGTTTACTCACAAGTGCAGGTCACAGGTCCTTGTTTGAATTTCACAGAGCAGGCTGGAATGTGACACTGTGCAGCCAGGGTCAGCTGCAGGCTGATGAAAACAAGGAACTGTCAGATGCACTTGAAGAACTTGCTGGCCATTTAAATCAATACAACCCCTTATCTTACTAAGCAGAAGGAAGGATACCCATAGATATTTGGATTACAAAACTGCACCCCAGGTTTTAAGAGACCAGAGATGACCCTTAACTAGCAGCCATCTCTTCCTTTCCAGCCCCCAGGCCTGGAAACAAGGAAATCTTCTCCAGACAAGATCCAATTGTCCCAGTACCAGGGCAAGGCTGCATTCCTTCAGCCCAGACACAACAGATTCACTGATGCACACTAAACACCATTTTTCATTCCACAGTCCAACACCACATTCCAACACACAAGCATGGTGTGGGTTCTTGCATCCCCTTTCCAAGTGTTTCGCCAATATCTGGAAAGAATTAATCAATCTTCTGTTATTTCAGTTCTTTCTACACTTTGACAGTACTCCCACTATTCTCCAGCAGCTACTGGGGCTGTGTTTTGTAGGTACTACACGCTTTTGCAGCTCCTTAATTCAGCTGAGCTCGTAGGGAGGAACTACTCTGCACATCACTCAGGCTGGGCTGTGCCAGAAGATGTGATCACAGTCAGAGGACAGACCTGCAGCACTGTGAGGGTGGGACAAGCCTCAGAGCAAGTCAAAATACACAATCTCACAGTACTTGGATTTTGCAAGTTCACACACAGCTTCTACCCCTTTGAACCTGCACATACCTATGAGAGATAAGTTGGCACCAAAGCAGAAATATATATGTATTTTATTATTTCATAAATAAATTTCAATATACATATATATCTCCCTGATTCTACCACATCTGCACCCGACCACACTTCCTTGTTTCTTCATGGAGAATATGTGCTGCTTCCATCCAGGGGCAGCAGGGATCCCTCAGTGAGAAGCAGCAGCACGGGACAAGGTGGTGCGGCAGAGCGGAACTCCCCGCAGGGTCTGTGAGCTGGCAGAGGTTACCTGAAAGAAACAACACAGATCCTCAGGCACAGAAAGGCTGGGGAGGATCCATTCTAATTTTAGGCTCTTCTGGCAGCAGCTGCCCTAGAGAACAGCACTGTGCAAGGAAATGAGTAGTGCAGGTAAGTCACCTTCACCATCACATAGTCCCCTGGCTGGGCTCTGCCTGGAGCCCCGCACTCGGCAGCATCCTCCAGCTCGGCGTCAGGGAAGATCACCTTGATGTTGCCATCGTTCCTCCCACACAGCTCCGAGGCAGAGCGTTTGCTGGGCTGGAAAGAGGACAGGGAACATTACCTGTATGGCAATTGCTCTGATTCACTGCTGGGCTTTATTGCCTCAGGAATTAATTGAGCACTATTGATGGTATTAAACCCACATTAACCAAGCCCTGGAACAGCGCATTGTGGCCAGAGCTGTTGGGTGACACTCACACACCAAGGCACAAATTCTGTGCTTGGTCAGAGATGCATCCCTAACAGATCCCGTCCCCTGTGCTCAGCTCAGTGCTCTGGAAAAGTCAGGCTGCCTGCTTAAGTGTGAAGAAATGGTCTTTGGAGTCCTGGGATTACAAGGAGAAAGTGAGAAGTGGTGACTGCTGTGCACAGCCTCAGAGCCAGCAAGAAAGGAGGAGGACAATTCCACTCCAGGTCCACTCACCCCTTCCACCAGCACCAGCTGGGCCTGTCCCACCAGCGCCGCATTGGCCCTGGCAGCCTCCTCCCGAAAGGCAGCAACGAGCTCCTCCAGCCGCCGCTTCTTCACGTCTGTGGGGACATCGTCCTGCAGCCGGTGATGCGCCCGGGTCTTCTGCACACACAGAGCCAGTGCAGCCCCTCAGCACCCAGCCTGAGCCCAGAGCTTTGTCTGACCCCAGTCAGCTCCACTGCTCCGCCAGCAACAACTTCCCACATTCCAACAGCATTTCAGTTTGTATCACAAAAGAACTATTCCAGTGCCAGCCATGTCCTCGTGCTCCTCACATCTTTCTTCTCCACCTTTTAGGCAGAAGGTCTGATGCAGGGCACTGAGTATCAGTGGCTGTAAAACAGTTTTGCAGCTCCTGTGTGGGATGTGCCTGTGCCTGGCTGTCCACAGACAGGCAACAGATTCTACTATTTCTAATCTGTATACTGAATGGTGATCCAAATCCCTTTGCTTCCTTATGTTTCCCAACCTCCTGTCCTCTTCCCCAACAGTATCACACACTCTGGAGAGCATTGTAATGGAGACTAACCAACTACCCACTCTTCTCATGGAATACCTTCTCAAAAATTCGCCACTTCCTCCAGACTTGACTGACAGACCCATACAGCTGGGCTCCAGCCCAGCTCCATCAGCACATTCCTCATCAGTAAATAATGTATTTGCAGTGTCTGCTGACACAGTTGCTTCTCTGCAATAACCCTGGTGCATCTGCAGGGCCAGGTCACCGAGCAGTTACCAACCCTGACACTCCTACAGAGAATCTGGAAGCCTCCCAGGCACAACAACAGCCCTTGCAGAACCACATACCCTGCAAGTGCTGCCTGGGACAAATGACATCTACCAGTATACCGAGTCTTTGGGTATGATTTTCAACAGCTTTTTAAAAAACGTGTTACTGTGAGAAACAGCACTGAGGAGTTTAGGGGACACACCCAGAGATAACAGCCTTCTCCACCAGGGCCTGCACTCACCTGTCTCATGCTGTAGGCAAACAAGAAGCCGACGTTGTAGCGGACTTCCCGCAGCAATGACACCGTCTGCTGGTGATCCTCCTCTGTCTCTCCACAGAACCCAGTGATGAAATCACTGCTCAAGCTCACTCCTACAAAAGGCACACAGCTGTACTCTTCCCTCATGGAAGACAGGAATGCTGCACTCGGGAAAGGACAGTGAGATGCAGCTGTGCCGAGTTCAGACCAAGCCAAAGGAACACGCACCTGGAATAATGTCTCGCACGTGGTGCACGAGCTCTAAATATGCTTCCCTTGTGTATCTGCAATGAACAGCACATGGATTTGTTAACTGGAAACTCACAACATCAGTGAGGAGAAACCAGGAGCCCAAATCAGAGGGCAGGACACGGGGCTCCTCATGGGGTGACCCACCCTCGCCGCATGGCCTCCAGGACTCGTGTGCTCCCACTCTGGGCTGGGAGGTGCAGCTGTTTGCAGATGTTGTGTCGCTCCTGGATGAGCTGCAGGACCTGTGGTAAGTGATCAGGAGATGTGTCAGTCAGCTTAACTGTACCAGAGTGCCAAGGGAAGAGTCTTCCCTGGGTAAAAGTCAGCAAACTGCAAACCTGCCAGCTTAAGCCCCGACATCCAACTCCCAGGAGCTGCCATTCCCAGTTTGGGAAGGCAGCATAGCTCATACCTCACATTTCAGAGCTGCCTGGCTGCCTGCAAGCAGAGGCCAAAGTGTTTATTTTACACTTGCCTCATCAGGAAAATCCTTGGGGTGTGGAGAGGTGAAACGGATCCTCATTTCTGGGTCAATCCTGGAGACCTGGTCCAGCAGGTGTGAGAAGCGCAAACCTCCCTGTTTGGCTTTGTAGACTGTGCTAAAGCCACGGCTGAGGCCTGGGGCAGCCACTGACTGAAACTGCACCTCAGACAGGTCTCGAAAGCTGTTGACATTCTGACCCAAGAGGGTCACTTCTTTCACTCCCTGCAAAGTAAAGAGAGGAAGAAATACAACCTGAGCAGGATGGCTAAGCTAAAAGGGCACCCATGGGTTTACTCCAAGGAGTTTCCAACAGAAGCCCTCCCTTCCCTGTCTGTGATGGAGTATTACAAAGGGAATCAAAAAGCCACTGGAGGAGCCCCACCACAACCTCAACTCTGCAGATAAAGGCAGTGACACTGGTTACAAGTACCACTGAAAATACTGTTACCAGGAACCACCCTTCCTCCCATGGTTTGGGACAGGGGGGAGGATGCTCTGCCTCACCTGATCCGAGAGCATCCTCACTTCCTGCAGGATGGAGGCGATGGGGCGGCTCCTTTCCCGGCCTCGGGTGAAGGGCACAATGCAGTAACTGCACATGTTGTCACAGCCCCGCATGATGGACCTGCCGAGAGGTAAAGCACAGGTCACACCTCCCTCCTCCAGAATCATCCACGCTGCATCCTGCCCAAGATGAGCCCAGTACTGCTGCCTGCAGCCAAGTTCCACACACAGACCACCCACACTGCAGTCAGCTTGCCCTGAGCTGACACCTCCTCATTTTTCCTGCACATTTCCGGGAAAGCTGGAAAGAACTAATGAGGCACAGACTGCCACTACCACTGCACAGACTGGCAGTGATCAAAGATCCTTCTACATCCCACTCCTGCAGAGAGTGATACTGTCCTTCCATACTCTACAGCCACACCGAGCAGATTCTGATTACATGTCTGACAATGTTATCACCAAAACTAAACAATCAGAAGAAATAACGTGTGGAGGATTAGAAGAATAAATAGCAGAACCTGGGGCAGGGCATCACTGAAGGCAGGGGATGAGAGAGGCATAGACTTCAGGAAGAGACAGTGGCACAGAAATCACTCAATGCAGCATCAGTCTGAGAGTCAGCATTCCCAAAGGAGAGGGAGAGAAGTCCACAACAGCCAGAGCTCAGGGCACACTCTCCAGGGCTCAATCACACAGCAAAGCAGCAGCAAACACACACACACACACACTCTGGGAGACCCAGTGCAGCCAGGCACTGCATCTCTTGGGCAGCTGCTGTCACTGACACATATGCTCTGCACAGCAGATTTCCAAACCGGAGCCACAGAAACAAGCACTGGGAAAAGGTACTCACACAAATGCTGTCGTGCCACCTGCACTAGTCTGGACTGGGAGAATGTCAGCATAAGTCTCATCTAGAGACAGCAGGACATTGGCAGCTTGCTGGCCAGACTCTGCCACTGCCAGCAGCCGGGGAAGGTCACGGTAGGCATCAGGTCCTGCCACAACATCGACCAGCTTCTCCCTGTGCAGAATCTCCTCCTTAAGCCTCTCGGCCATGCATCCTGCCAACAAAAGAGAAGGGTCCTCAGGAGGCAGTGCCCGCCCTCTGTCACTCCCCACAGCCCTCCCCAGCTGCTTTCACCCCAGGGACAGGCGGGAGCTGCCGGTGGGACACGGGTGAGGCAGCAGGGCCCTACCCAGGATCCCGATGCGGAGCGGAGCTCGAGCCTGGGGCCGCCAGGCCTTCAGTGCCTTGAGGTGCTGCAGACGGTTCCAGATGGCCTGTTCTGCCTTCTCCCTGGGGACCAGGAAAACTGGCCATTCCAACTGCTGCTGCTGAGCACAGCCCCGGCCTCAAGCGGCCCAAGTGCCTTGTGAGGACAATTCAGCTAAAGGCAGGGAATCTAATGGCACCTGAGAGTGCCGTTTGTGGTGTGGGGATTATGCCTTGGCTCTTTATCTTATCTGCTATCACTTTGTTTGCCTGAGAGCATCTCCATAGCAGAAACACCTGAGGGACTAAGCTCATGGGGAGAAAAAGTGCCTTGGCCACAGTACAAGGTACCCTGCAAGTGACAAGGAGCATCTGGTGTCTTCTGCATTTAGAAAAAACAAGCAAAGTTCTCTTTATATCAAGTTGCCCCTAAACATATTTCTCACATGTCATAAGTATAGACACTGTACCACAGAGTTGCTTCAAGAGAAGACAGAATATTTTAAAATGAAATCATTAATTGTGCAGGTCTCTCACTGCCCATTGCATATGCATAGAGCTTACGCTACCAAAGAACTTCTCACTACCCAGAGAAGCAATTCACAGCACAATTAACGTTGTAAACCATAGCACCAGCTAGCCCTACCCTCAACTAAACAGCCAGTTTCAGCAGCTGCACACTCCTTTCCTCATGCAACACCTTTATTGCCTTGGTTTTCAAATGTTAATTCCTTAAAAACTGTCCCAAACCAGCGACAAACATTTCCTTACCTCACAGAACAGGTGACAAGAAGAACCACATCTGCCTACATCAAAAACAACAGAAAGAGAAAAATCTATAAAACCCAAACAATAAATTCTCATGCCCTACCCAGGTAACCTGAAGCTATAAAACTCACTTAACTCAGGGAAAAAGATCTGCCTGAGTACACAGCAGGTTTCAACAAAAGGAGTTGCAAGAAAGAAACAGAAGACAAGCAGAGTCTTCACTAAATGGTAAAAGCAAACTCAAAGATGAGACTGGAGGATCCTGCTGTGTCCAATCCCTCTCCAACTGAGATGGAGCCCAGTAGTTTAAAGAAAAAAGACAACCCACAGCTTTCTACCACACTTGTTAAGCAGTTTCCTTCACCTCACAGAACTCAGACTGCAGAACTCCTAACATCCCACAGGGTTGCGCTCCAGAGAAAAGCTGGGACTTGCTGGCACAGCCAGGGAGTGAGAGCTGTGCTCCAGGAGAGCTGCCAGGGGGCTGCCTTACCTCAGCCAGCTCCTTTGTCCTGGCATAGCCACTCTTCTGCAGGATGGCCCAGGCGATCTCCGTGTCACTGACGTTCATCTGGCAGCCGTAGGTCTCCAGGTAGACTGTAACAAACAGTGTGTGACACAGGAGCCTGCTCAGCTCCCACCCACCACCTGTCCTATCCCCTGCTCGACGGGAAGAAGCCTTCAATCCCACCCCTGGAGCCAGGGAAGCAGCACAAAAGCTGCCTGCACCTGCAGCCCAAAACAGATAAACCAAAGGACAGACTCTGGGAAACCTGTGTGCGCTGCAACACAGCAGGGCTGGGCTGTGACTGCAGAGCAGCAGCAGCTGTGTCCTTACTGATATACAGCACTGATGGCAATTAAAACCATCCCAGCCAGGGCATCACAGCCCCACAGGGGCTGCCACAGCACCACTGACAGCCCAGCACACACCACGGGCAGGTGCCACAGCAACCTGCTTTCTGCCCAGCTCCATGGTGGAAGAACACACACGACTTTGCAGCCAAGGACTAAACTCCTTCCAGCGTCAAAACCCCCTCAGGGCCCCAAAAGCTCCCTAACAACCCATTTTCCCCACTCTGCTCCGGCTGTGGAGCACCACTGTCTGCACCGGCCTTACGGCTGCCCTTGACTCGCAGCGAGGCCACAGCAGCGGGGTTCGGCTGAGCACAACAGCTCCGGCCCCGAAGCCCCACAGACCTTTGGGAGCCCCGGGAGTACAGCCCGGCTCGGGCGGCAGCTCCTGCGACGGCCCCGGCTGCCGCGCGGCAGCGGCCCTCAGGAAGTGCCGCAGGTCGGGACCCGCGGGCAGAGCGACGCCGGGCCCCTCCGGCCGCTGTCCCGGCCCGCAGCGTGTTCTGCGGGCGGCCCCGGTGCGGGGGGCGGCCCCGGGCGGGCGGAGCAGCCCCGCCGCCCGCAGCGCTCGGGCCCCGGGCAGCATGGCCGCGGCCGGGGGGGCGCTTTGGGGGACGGACCGGCCGGGCGGGGACGGGGCGGCCTCGCCGTGCTCCGACAAAGCAGCCCCGCCGCTGCCTCCACCCCTCGGCGTCGCGTTCCGCCCCGCCGCCGTTCCGGGCCCGCCCTGCCGCTGGGCGGTGCCGCCGCGGGAATCGCAAAATCACAGAATTAATTAGGTTGGAAAGGGGCTCCGAGATCATCGAGTTCAAGCTGTGACGCAGAACCAACATGTCAACTGGACCAAGGCACTGAGCGCCCTGTCCAGTGTTCCCTTAAACACCTCCAGGGATGGTTACTCCATCAGCTCCCTGGGCAGCCCATTCCAAGGTCTAATGACCCTTTCTGTGAAGGAATTTTTCCCAATATCCAACTTAAAAGTCCCCTGGTTCAGCATGTCCTCTTTGTTCTGTCTGGGAGCAGAGCCTGACCCCCACCTGTCTGCATCCTCCTGTCAGGGAGTTGTGAGAGCAAGAAGGTCCCCCCTGAGCCTCCTTTTCTCCAGCCTGAGCCCCCCCAGCTCCCTCAGCCTCTCCTGGTGCTGGTGCTCCAGCCCTTCCCCAGCTCCATTGCCCTGCTCTGGACATGCTCCAGCATCTCCATGTCCATTTTGAAGTGACGGACCCAGAACTGGACAAAGGATCTGAAGCGTGGGCCTCACCCATGCCAGGGGGACAATCCCTTCCCTGCTCTGGCTGCCTCACTGGTTACAGGCCAAGTTGATACAGGCCAGGATGCCCTTGGCCCTCTTGGCCACCGGGTGCTCATGTTCAGCTGTTGTTGACCAGCACCCCCAGGGCCTTTTCCACTGTGCTCTTTCCAAGCACACTGCCCCAAGGCTGGAGTGAAGGGACAGGACAGCAGAACACAGGTGTTCCGTGGTGCCTGGCCATGGCCATGGAAACAGCCAAGCAAAGTGGTATTGATCCTGCTCCAGCTCCCACCTGGCCCAGTGTAGCCCCAAGTACAAACAGTGACACTGACACTCAGGCCCCGGCACTGGCACCTTTATTGCTGCTCAGAGGAAGGAAGGGGGACTGGCTCAGGACAGGGCAACCCCAGCTCATGGGAGCACCAGGTGAGGCCCCAGCAGGAGGATGAGGGATCTGGGTGAAGGCAGCAGTGCAGGGCACGGGCAGGAGCAGTGACCTTTGGTGCTGGAATCAGGGGCAGGGAAGGGCAAAGTGGTGAATGCAGCATATTTAGTGCTGTAGGGCTCTCATCGCCTTATCTTCATCCCTGAGGCTGGAAGTGAACGTCTGCTCCAAGCAGCAGGAAATTCTGGGAGAAAGAGACAAAGTGCTGAGCTGCCACTGGCCCTGGCAGCTGCATTGCCCAGCACCTACCACATCCCTGATGGGAGAATGGATTGGCATGTGTGCTCTGGTTTACTGCTGGGCCATTGGGACCTCAGCTGAAGAGTACCATCCCATCCATCACTTCCCAGCACAGCTTGGGGAACTGGATTTGGAGGCTGTGCTGGTAAGCAGGGCTTTGGGGACAGCAGGATGGACCCCAGCTGGAACCAGGTGCTGCCCCCCACTCACCTGGTGAAACCTCACGAGGATATTGGAGAGCTGAATCCTGTTTGGCAGTGCCAGAGGGAAGCCCTCATTTAACCGAGCTGGAAAAGACAAAACACGTTTTCTGCATTGGGATGGGAATGGGAGTCAAGGGAGAGCAGAGAACAGAAAAGGTGGCCACCTCCTTCCCCCCATCCCTTGCCTCTCCTCCACTGCTCCTGGGGCAGACACAAGAAACTCTTCCCAATCTCCTGGGGCAGGGCTGCGTGTTGTGCCATGACAGCCCCCTCGGCCCCTCCAGCCACCAGCCCCACTGAGGTCTGGACTACTGGCGAGGCAGGAGAAGCAGGGATTGGGGGAGAGGGTCTGGAAAGCATTAGGATATGCATAGGGCTCATTTTTTCCATTGCGTTTGCTGCTGGGAGCCTGTCAGAGCAGCGAGAGGCTCCCACCGCTTTACAGCCGCCTCCTGCACGCACTTTTCCCAGGATCAGCCTTGGCAATGAGGATTTAATTAGTGAGCTGGGACCACTTGGACAGAGCAACCTGAGTGGAGGGTGCTCCAGTACTCCCATTCCCCCCACTAGGTTCTCACCATTGACATGTGGGAGCAGGACATCAGAAGCCAAGTAGTTCATTATGGACTGCAGAACTTCCACCTGGGGAGTGGGGAGAGGGGAAGGAAAACCTTTAGCTTGTGGGACAGGAGACATGAAGGGAATGGAGGATAATTAGGAAAAGGAGATGAGCTGGGATGGGCACACACTTTGCCAGAGACCAGATTTGTCTGGCCACACTGGCAGGGGAGGAAATGTTGGAGTGAGAACAGCAACAGATCTGGCTCTGTATCCTTTCCCAACCTTGCAGGCTAAGGCGGGAGGCGGCTGCAGGGTCAATGTGGGGTCCTATATGGGGAGGCAGCAGAGAATGAGCCCTCGTCCTGGCCCCAGCAGGCTGCCAGCTCCACGCTGGGGGCTCTGGTCATGGTCAAGGATAACTTACCTGGAAAGTGCCAACAGCCGAATCCTTCAGAGAGAGCCGGATCCTGCACAGGGACAGAAGTGGTGCCATGGAGGATGTCCCAAAGGAGGGAGCGATTCCACCCAGCAATGGCCATGCAGATCCCTCTCCCTCCAGCCCCAGCTCATTCCCTCCACACCAAGCCCACATTCCTGGGACCTTCCCACCCCCTCTCTGTCCTTGGCACCCAATAAAGGAACACCCTCTGCCACCCCTGGCCCAGTCAGTGGGTGCTCCCCTCTGTACCTGCCCACATCCAGGCTCCCAACGATGCGGCCGGATCGCACGTTGATGACAGCGGACATGTTCCCTGTCTGAGGAGAGAGCACAGAGCTCTGGCAGTGCTCACCCCACCTCACCCCAAAGCAGACACCTGGGAGAATGGCTCTGACAGCTGAAACACACCACTGCCCATCCAGGGGTGTGTTTGCACCCAGCATTAAACCTCACATTTCTCAGCTCAGCAGTTGTTTAGTTGGGAACACCCCCAGTGTGCCTGAACAGCACCTGGCACTTCCCCTGGAAGGATGTGGGCAGCAGGACTGGGCACAGCTCAAACTCCCTTCTGCCCCATTGCCTTTGTCTGTGTCTGAACTCACCAGGCTGAGGAGGAAGAGAGGAGCCAGGGTAGAGTTGGGAAGGATGGCATAAGCCTGGATATCCACAATGGGCTGGAAGGAGATTCCTCCTGGTCCAATAGTCATGAATGGAGCAGTGGGAGCTGACAGCCTGAACTTCATTGTCATGTTTGGGTACATCTCCTCCAGCTGTGTGGGAGGAGGGAGAGGATGGGAATGATGGCACAAACCCCTGGTTCTGAGGGAGAGCACCTGGCACAGAGCAAAGCCTGTGTGTGCAAGAGCTCTGGGCAGGCAGGGCCAGACTGCTCACCTGGGGAATGAAGGCTGAGAAGAAAGAGGTATCCAATCCGAATCTCGCATCCTTTGGAATCTGCAGGGAGAGGACTGTCACACTGGGGCAATGTGGCACAGAGGAGCCCTGGCAAGCCCTCCCATCCCCAAATGCTGCCATGTCTGACAGCCCAGCCCCATCCCACAGCCCCCAGCTCTCTCACTGGGACTTCTCCAAGCCTGCTGGCTGCTCCAGAGCACCTCAGCAAATGGAAGCTCTTTCCCAACCCTGCCCATTCATGCCACTCACTATGGCCTCTGTGATTTCAAAAACCAGTGCTCCGGCCTTGTGGTAGGCAATGCCAGCTGTGTTGAAGAAGTAGCTGGAGGCTCCAAAGTAAACCATGCGGTCGTGATCCGAGGGGAAGGCCAGTGGCAGTGGTGAGAAGGGGACGGTGGAGCGCTGACCCAGGGAATAGAATTCACCCTGGGAGGAGGGAGAGATGTGGAGAAGGGCTGCCAATAGCAGTGGGGTTCACCTGCTCACTCAGGCTGGCAAACAGCATTGGCAGCAGGTACCAAAACCTTGGTTCCCACCTGCGCATGGCATTGGCCAAATCAAGTGTCCCCAGGCCCACCTCTCACCTTCAGGTCCAGCTCCAGGGACTGAGCAGTAGCCCTTGGGCGTGCCACCAAGGAGTAATCAATCCCAATCTTGTCATCTATCCTGGCTGTGACTGTAAACACGAGGAGGAGAGGGGAGTAAGAATGGCATTGTTGGGAAAGCAGGGTGCAGATGGCTTTTGCTGGCATCTGGACAGTGCCATGCCTGGGCTTCTTGGTGCATCACCTCACTACCAGCTGCCCCTGTGCTTGCTTCTGCTAAGAAACAAAACCTCCCAATTTTCTCCTGGCTTTTTCACAGCCATTTCCTGGAGCTGAGGAATGGCCTGGACCCCTAGCTAAGGCAGCCAAAGCCCCTGCTAGCCCTTGGGCACAGATCCTCAGGGGATCTCCACAGACAAACAGGACACAGAGTGATTTATCTTTGCTGAGAAGGTGCTCCCTGGCTCTCAGCTTGGGTGCCAGAAGGCCAGGAGATAGGGAGTGAACACAAGGTAAAACATTCCTGATGGCTGGGAAAAGCTAGGAAGAGCTGCTCCTAAACCCATTTGCAGGCCCCCAGTACCTGGCAGAGTCTGGATTTGCTTCTGGAGCTCGTTTTGTACAGACTTGGCCACATTGTCACAGATCTGTGGAACAGAAAGGCCAGAGAGCTGAGCGGAGGCAGCCGGGACACAGCCCCCACTCAGAGCCTCAGCCACACTCCCTGCTCCATGACAGAGCCTGCTTAAATAAAAGAGCACACAGTGATGATTGTCTCCTTTCATCAGGCAGCACATGAAGTGTCTAAGACACAAGCAGGGTTTATACCTACAAGCGTCTGCTTGCAGCAATTTCCCTTCGGCACAGTTCAGCTCTGGGGAGATCCTTGGAAGGAATTTCATGTGGCCCATGCAGGAATGAACCGTGCTGAGCAGCCAGGACTCAGCCAAAGCAGAGCAACTGAGAGGATTAACCCATCCCACAGGTGTATGCTCTGTCTCCAGTTACATCCGTACATCTGATCTATCCAATACATAATCTACAAGTCTAAAGGCTAAAGACCACCAGAAAACCCAGGATCCTGCCCTCTGTGCTCACATACCTTGCTCTCCAAATTCTTCCGCAACTTGGACTCAATAATCTTGCGGAACAGGTTGTAAAGCCACCTGCAGACAAAAACAGAGAAGTCCTGTCTAGCTCATATCCATACTGCAGAAATCTGTGCCCTGGAAAGGGAGACTCTAGAGATGTAACACCCTGGGAACATCACTCCCACACCAATTTGGCATCTGGCTTTGCCCTAGGGTTTACATTTGCAAACAGACTCGCTGGTAAACCACAGAAGTCTGGTGTCTGCCTTAACCACACCCGTTAAATATGCAGCCACAGCAGGAGAAATTCAGGCCAGATTTAAGACCAGGCAACCTCCTATTTGCCAACAGGCCTTGCACCAGGGCCACATTCAATGGCAGAGCCACATTGCCATGGCAGGTGGGCTAACACACAGTGTTTCCAAACCTTCCAGTGAAGTTACATACCCTAACTTGCCCGAAAAGCGCACACGGACTTTGGAGATGCGGGCGTTGCAGGCTGCGGTGCTGACGGTGGGCTTCCCAGTGGTGTCACTGCCCAGCCTCAGGGTGATTGTGAGGTAGACATTTTCCACCTTCAGGTTAAAAGATCCGTGGGTCCGACTGCAGGGAGAGGGGAATGAAAAAGGGACATTTGTCAATACCAAGGCCTGGTGAAGAGACCTCAAATCAGCTTAAGGATGGATCTATGTAGATCAGTCTCCCTGATGTATGGTGCATCCATGGAGGAGACTGGGAGAGTGTTTAAACTCAGGGGAAACAAATTTCATTGGCACATAAATTAGGAGAGGTAGCCTTTAAATAGAGGGGAGTAAGAGTGAGTAGAGGAGTTTGAAGAGAGACCTGAGGGTCCATGTATAGCTCCCCCATCATGTGCCTTGTTCATGCCTCCCACACTGTTTTATCCATCATATCTTGGAGAGCAAAGTGACAGCTGCCCAGAACACAAGGGAGAAGGTAAGGAGAAAAAACCTGTCCTGATCCAGAGAGGGAGACACAGTGGGAGCCTGAACAGAGAGAAGAAGAGTTGGACACTCACACAAAGAACACCTTCACCCGCCAGTCTCCATTCAGCTCGGCAAAGGCGTTGGAGATGGACACCTGCAGGCCCACGTTGGAGATCGGGGTAATCCGTGAGTGAGGCAAGCGGAAACTGGGAATACGCAGACTAAAAATACAAGAATAATAAAAAAAGTCTTTGTACAGTGGTTCCTCACTCCCAGGCACAAGGCTATGGAGGCACAGAGGCATACAATAAAGGAGGGAAAGAGGATGAGCAGGAGGGAGTGGAGTCACTCCACTGGGAGCATCCCCAGCTGCAGTTCTGCTGCTGCAAAGCTATGCCTGGCAGGGACACGCAGTGCAAGGAGGCACCTTTGGGAATGTGGCCCTTGCAGCCACCCACAGCAGCACCAAACGCTGCACTGCAGGAGCAGAGGCACCTGGGGCAGCAGGGAACTGGCATTTCCACAGGAGCTGGGCTTCTGCTCCACATGGGAACGTATGCCCTGGTCCCACAGGCAAGGCAATCTCCACTACACAGGCTTGGATTGCACACAATCCACCCATACCCAGAGTACCGTGACCCCGGTTCCCTTTTTCCTCTTGGGCAAGGAGCAAAAGGGGAACATATCTGCCTGCACCAAGGACAGGGCCAGCATTTCAGGGAGCTGTGGAGGGGACAGGATGGTCCCCACTGCTCTGGGGACTCCCCACCCTCCCCACCCCTCCTGCCCCTCGCCTGGGTTGGGTAGCAGTGGATGTCTCCACGGGACTGGCAGGGCTCACCTGGAGAGTGAATAGCGCACCTTCCCCGATTTACCCGAGATGTCTGGCAGCTTCAGCTGGGCCAGCTCCTTCTCCAGGATTGCAATCCCCTGCTGATTGGCTGCAAGGACACAGGGAGAGCATCACTCCACCACTGCCACAGGAGCTGGAGCACACACCGGGCATGCAGCAGAAGGATCAAAAGAAAGATCCAGGTGATGCTGCCTCCCAGGCTGGCTTTAAAGCAAACCTCTGTGCACAGAGCTCTGCGAGCACACAGAGCTGCTGTGTGCTTCTCACACAGTGTATTTCAATCCATAACTGTACTCAATAAAAGTAGCACAGGGCCCATTCATCTCAGTCACTGCCCCATCCCAAAGCTCCCGAGCTCCTCTCTCCTTTGGAGTTCCCTCCTCCAGGCTCATGGCTTTGCTACTTGGACATGCTGTGAGACCAAGACCCTTCTGCTGTGCCAGTCTCCTACATTGCCTGGCTACACCTCCCTGAAGACCCCACAAGGCTGGTCCACTCTGCAGGGGCTCCATCAAGTTGTGGGGTGGGGGGCAGGCAGGTGCAACAGGGGAAGCCCTGGGCATGCATTTGGCACCCTTGCCCAAGGTTTTCTCCATCCTGCCCGTGTTCTCCTCACATGGAGCCGTGTGCTCCTCACGGCACCCATGGCTGATGATCTCCCATGCTGACCTGGGACCCTGCACTTCTCACAGGGTACCTGGCTCCACACCTCTGCCACCAGCACACCTGTGAGGAGAGAAAGAAGAAGCAGAACCCACCGTAGTCCAAGCCTGCCTGGGTGATCCTCACCACAAAGCCGGGGTTGGTGGCTGTGGTGAGTGCCAGGCACAAGGCCAGTGCCCCACAAGCCACTGCCAAGCTCCGCACTCCCATCCTGGCTTCTTGCAATGCAGTGCTGTGCTATGCTGGATTCTCCCTGCCCACACCACCTTTATATCCCTGCCAAAACAGGAACTGCGGGCAAAGGTGATGTTTGGAGCCACGGGGGGCGTCCCCAGGACTTCCTGCTTGGCCACCATCCTGCTCATCTGTGCTGCTGGCACCATGGCCCATCACAGAGCCACACCTGTTGCCGCTCACCAAAGACAGGGAAGAGACAATGGAAACTGGGAGGCAACAGCCCAGTTTCCAGCTCTCTGTCCATGCCAGCAGTCCCTGCCTGTGGCGTCCCCAGTAGAGCAGAGATGGATTTGGTATTGCCAGATGAGCCTGATGGAGCCACATTCCTGCACCTGCACCCAGCAAAAGCTGGGAACAGCCTGGGCTGCACAGGAGCAGCATCCCAGCCCTGCTGCTCTCCATCTCTGTTCCTGTCTTATGACTCTCTTGGCTAGTCTGTCACACCACAGACTTGCCAAAGGCACCAGAGCAGTCGTGGGGTTCCAGAGAGGCCCTGGGGAAGAGGAAGGCTAAAGAAGCTAAAGAAGGCAGGTCACAGCTTCTCACTTCATGTGAGCAGACCCCAGGGACCCCCACTCCCAGCAGGCCTGGCAAAGGGGCACCTGCCTGGGCTGGGCAGCTGCACCCGGGCAACTTCCTTACTCAAGTGCTCTGCACCTCCACACCCTGTCACAGGGCTTCTGCACAGAGCAGCCATGCACAGGAGGAGATGTCCATCACCCCAGCATCAAGGTCCAAAGACAACACTTCTGAGGCCTGATATATCACAGCTCTTGTCATGATGGCTGGAGATAGGGGCAGGAGCTGTGTGCAGCCAGGCAGGTGTGAGGGGGGAACACCCCTGTACCCCCCAGCCAGGAGAGCTGGGCTGGCTGGTCTCTTCTTGCAAAATAAAGGTGATGGAGGAAGAAATTATTCAGTTACTTTCATTTCCCGTGCCTGGTGTCTAGGCTAAGGAATCGATCTGCTGATGCAGGCAGATCTCATGCTGGATCCAGGGAAGTCCTGGCTGGCAGAGGCAACATCCTTGATCCAGGAGCCCAAGGGCAGCGCTCCTTTTGCCCATTGTTCCTTTTGCCCAGAAAGAAGCAACCAAGACCAGGGGAGAAAGGCAAAAAGCCAAATCCCCACTCACAGCCTCCTGGGCATTGTGACCCTTCCTGTCACCCATCATCAACTCTCATCTGGGTCTGGCTCAATTTGGAGCAGGGGTTCCCAAACCTCCCATGGTGACAACCCCATCTCACTGAAGGGCTGCATCAAAACAGCATTCAGGATGTTCAGAAGGAGCATGGAGGAACCAGAATTCTTCCATAAGAAGAAATGAAATTTCATAAGGACTAGCACAGAGAGGAAACAAAACCAGGAAGTTTTCCCCCTGGCTTTGAGCAAATTTTGAAGTTGAACTAAAAAAAAGCCTTCAAAGAGCTGAACCCTGACCAAACAGTGCCGTGTTTGGCAAGGAACAGCCAAAACCACATCTAAAGCTCAACATATGTGCCGGTCCCGGTAGTGCTTCCTGCAAGTGCTGACAGAGGGGATGGAACATGAAATCCTGCCCTTTACCCTTTGGACATGTAAAGGCTTCTCCCGCCAAGCTTCTCTGCCTGTCCTGGAACTGTGGGGTCTGATCCAGTGGGGAAAGGCTGGCTCCCCTATGTTACCCCACGCCTTTAGAGGGGCAACACATTGAGACGTGGGAGCAGACCTTCACAGAGGACAGCAGGCAGCAGCTTGGTGAAACATGGAATGCTCTTTATTATCTGACTCCAATAGCTTATATACATTTTGTACAGAGGACCAAGATTGGCCCAAAGAGGTTACAACCTCCTGACTCCATTGGTCAATATGACCATCAGTCAAGTTCTCTCTCAGAGAACAAGAATGCAAAACATACCGATAAATTCTAAGAATACAATATTGTTTACATGAAGCAGCGTGAAAAGCTGCTGCAAAGACTCAAACACTTGAAAGCAAGAAATGCAGGGACAACACCCCCAGGCTGCTGGAGAAGGAATGGGAATGGTCAGATGGGAACCAGGAGCCCCGGAGGACAGGGACTTGCAGGAGTCTTGTGCTGCTGCTGTCCTTTGCCCAGCACTGCAGGTCAAGAGCCCTCTCTCCACTGTCCATAGGCCATCCCCTGTTTCCCAGGTCAGGCATCCCTCTGGCCCCACATGCTCCTCAGCACGTGTGGGCTGTTCCCCATCCTGCCCCAGCTCTTTCCACTTCTCTCTCGTGATGCCATGGCTCAAGCCACCCTGCAGCCGCATGCTGGGGCTACCCAGTTACTATGGGGAACACAGCTACTATGGGGACCAGACTGGCCCAGTTCTGCTCCTTGGGCTGTGAGCAACCCAGGCACATTTGCCATCTGCAAGGAAATCTGAATACATCTTTGTTCTGTGGTGCCATAACCTGCCCATTTGCCATCTGCAAGGAAATCCGGACACATCTGTGTTCCCCACTGCCTTTGCCAGCCCGGGAATTCCCCAGGCAGCTTGTGCCAGTGCCAGAGGCATGACTGCTGCTGCTGCTTACCAGCCTTCCACTGGCAGATGTATGTGGGAGGGGGAAACGTCAGGGAAAACCCAGGGACTCATCAAGAAAAGTGAGAGCAGCCTGAGTTTGGAGAGAACATGGAAAGAGAAGTTTGTCAGCCCAAAATAAAACTTCCCTTACCCATTTCCACCCAGGACAAGTTCACTGTTACCCACAGAACTGGGCTATGGTCAGGACCTGTGGCAACTGTGATTTTCTCTAGACAAACAGGGACTTCAGCACAAAGAGGCCACGGTAAGCATCAGGGCCTGCCATACATCAACCAGCTTCTTCTCCCTGTGCAGAATCTCCTCCTTAAGCCTCTCGGCCATACATCCTGCCAACAAAAGAGAAGGGTCCTCAGGAGGCAGTGCCCGCCCTCTGTCACTCCCCACAGCCCTCCCCAGCTGCTTTCACCCCAGGGAGAGGCGAGAGCTGCCGGTGGGACACGGGTGAGGCAGCAGGGCCCTACCCAGGATCCCGATGCGGAGCGGAGCTCGAGCCTGGGGCCGCCGGGCCTTCAGTGCCTTGAGGTGCTGCAGACGGTTCTAGATGCCTGTTCTGCCTTCTCCCTGGGGACCAGGAAAACTGGCCATTCCAACTGCTGCTGCTGAGCACAGCCCTGGCCTCAAGCGGCCCAAGTGCCTCGTGAGGACAATTCAGCTAAAGGCAGGGAATCTAATGGCACCTGAGAGTGCTGTTTGTGATGTGGGGATTATGCCTTGGCTCTTTATCTTATCTGCTATCACTTTGTTTGCCTGAGAGCATCTCCATAGCAGAAACACCTGAGGGACTAAGCTCATGGAGAGAAAAAGTGCCTTGGCCACAGCACACAGGGGTCTTTGGGGGCCAGGGCCGGGGCAGTGCCGCGTTCCGCCCCGCCGCCATCCCGGGCCTGCTCCGCCACTGGGCGGTGCCGCCGCGGGAATCACAAAATCCCAAAGAATTAGTCAGGTTGGAAAAGACCTCCGAGATCATGGAGTTCAATCTGTTACCCAGAACCACCATGTTAACTAGACCACTGAGCGGCACGTCCAGTGTTGCCTTAAACACCTCCAGGGATGGTTACTGCACTGCCTCCTTGGGCAGCCCCTTCCACAGTCTAATGACCCTTTCTGTGAAGAAATTCTTCCCAATATCCAACCTATAACTCCTCATATGCAGCTTAGGACCATGTCCTCTTATCCTGTCCCTGGTTCCCTGGCAGCAGAGCCTGACCCCTCCTGGCTGCACCCTCCTGCTGGGGAGTCGTGAGGGTGAGAAGGTCTCCCCAAGCCTCTTTTCTTCCAGGCTGAGCCCCCCCAGCTCCCTCAGAGGCTCCTGGTGCTCCAGCTTCTTCCCTGCTTCTGTTGCCCTGCTCTGAATATGCCTCAGCACGTCCAAATCCTTCCTGAAGTGAGGGGCCCAGAACTGGACAAAGCACAATCCCTTCCTTGGTCCTGTTTCCCCTCTATGGTTGATACAGGCCAGGATGCCCTTGGCCCTCTTGGCCACCGGGTGCTCATGTTCAGCTGCTGTTGACCAGCATCCCCAGGGCCTTTTCCACTGTGTTCTTTCCAACCACGCTGCCCCAAGGCTGGAGTGAAGGGACAGGACAGCAGAACACAGGTGTTCTGTGGTGCCTGGCCATGGCCATGGAAACAGCCAAACCAGGTGGTCCCAATCCAGCTCCCATCTGGCCCTGTGTGGCCTGAGGTGATGACAGTGACACCAACACGTTTGCCCCAGGTCCAATGCCTTTATTGCTGCTCAGAGGGAGAAGGGGAGCGGTGGCCCAGGGCAGGGAACCCCCAGCTCATGGTAGCACCAGGTGAGATGCCAGTGGGGGTTCAGACCAAGGCAGCAGTGCAGGACAGTGGCAGAACTGGTGGTCTTCAGCTCAGGCAGGGGGCAAGGAAGGGCAAAGTGGTGAATGGAGCATATTTAGTGCTGAAGGGCTCTCATCGCCTTATCTTCATCCCCGGGGCTGGAAGTGAACATCTGCTCCAAGCAGCAGGAAATTCTGGGAGAAAGAGACAAAGTGCTGGGCTGCTACAAGGCCCTGGCAGCTGCATTGCTCATCACCTACCACATCCCTGATGGGAGAATGGATTGGCATATGTGGCTCGGCCAACCCCTGTGCCTACTTTTCCCCCTGGCAGGCTCTGGAGACTGTTTCACAGTCACACCTCACTACAGCTATTCAGCATCCACATAGTGAGCCTGCATTGGGACTTCCCCAAGGCACCCCTCCATAGGGGTTCTCTCTGCTCCCCTGGACCTGGTACAGCTCCTTCCACCAGTGCAGGCAGGGACTGCATCCTAGCAGGCATCACAGCATCCATCCAGGCATTGCAAATCAGGCAGAATGGGGATTTGGGGGGTGACACTGCTGTAAAAAGTGTCATGCAAAATTCAGACCCCAGGCTTAAGAACTAGAGAATAATATGGTGCCATCCCAGACTCCCACAATGAAGCCAGGAAGAGCAGAGCACTGGTTTGCTGCTGAGAGTACCCTTCCATCAATCACTTCCCAGCACAGCTGAGGGAACTGGATTTGGAGGCTGTGCTGGTAAGCAGGGCTTTGGGGGCAGCAGGATGGACCTCAGCTGGAACAAGGTGCTGCCCCTCACTCACCTGGTGGAACCTCACGAGGATATTGGAGAGCTGAATCCTGTCCAGAAGTGGAAGAGGGAAACCCTCATCTAATCGAGCTGGAAAAGACAACACATTTCTCTGCATTTTGATGGAAATGGGAGTCAAGGGAGAGCAGAGAACAGAAAAGGTGGCCACCTCCTTCCCCCCAGCCCTTGCCTCTCCTCCACTGCTCCTGGGGCAGACACAGGAAACTTCCCAATCTCCTGGGGCAAGGCTGCGTGTTGTGCCATGACAACCCCTCAGCCCCTCCAGCCACCAGCCCCACTGTGGTCTGGACTGCGGGCGAGGCAGGAGAAGCAGGGGTTGGGGGAGAGGGTCTGGAAAGCATTAGGATATGCATAGGGCTCATTTTTTCCATTGCGTTTGCTGCTGGGAGCCTGTCAGAGCAGCGAGAGGCTCCCACCGCTTTACAGTCGCCTCCTGCACGCACTTTTCCCAGGATCAGCCTTGGCAATGAGGATTTAATTAGTGAGCTGGGACCACTTAGACGGATCAACCTGAGTGGAGGGTGCTCCAGTACCCCCATTCCCCCCACTAGGTTCTCACCATTGAGACGTGGGAGCAAGGTGCTGGAAGTCAGGACGTTCATTAACGACTGCAACATTCGCACCTGGGAGTGGGGAGAGGAGGAAGAAAAACTTTAGCCTGTGGGACAGGAGACATGAAGGCAATGGAGGATAATTAGGAAAAGAAAAAGAAACAAGGAGCTGGGATGGGCACACACTTTGCCAGAGAGCAGCAGATTTGTCTGGTCACACTGGCAGGGGAGGAAATATTGAGGTGAGAGCAGCAACAGATCTGGCTCCGCATCCTTTCCCAACCTTGCAGGCTAAGGCAGGAGGCAGCTGCAGGGTCAATGTGGGGTCCCATATGGGGAGGCAGCAGAGAATGAGCCCTCATCCTGGCCCCAGCAGGCTGCCAGCTCCACGCTGGGGGCTCTGGTCATGGTCAAGGATAACTTACCTGGAAAGTGCCAACAGCCGAATCCTTCAGAGAGAGCCGGATCCTGCACAGGGACAGAAGTGGTGCCGTGGAGGATGTCCCAAAGGAGGGAGCGATTCCACCCAGCAATGGCCATGCAGATCCCTCTCCCTCCAGCCCCAGCTCATTCCCTCCACACCAAGCCCACATCCCTGGGACCTTCCCACCCCCTCTCTGTCCTTGGCACCCAATACAGGAACACCCCCTGCCACCCCTGGCCCAGTCAGTGGGTGCTCCCCTCTGTACCTGCCCACATCCAGGCTCCCAACGATGCGGCCGGATCGCACGTTGATGACAGCGGACACGTTCCCTGTCTGAGGAGAGAGCACAGAGCTCTGGCAGTGCTCACCCCACCTCACCCCAAAGCAGACACCTGGGAGAATGGCTCTGACAGCTGAAACACACCACTGCCCATCCAGGGGTGTGTTTGCACCCAGCATTAATCCTCACATTTCTCAGCTCAGCAGTTGTTTAGTTGGGAACACCCCCAGTGTGCCTGAACAGCACCTGGCACCTCCCCTGGAAGGATGTGGGCAGCAGGACTGGGCACAGCTCAAACTCCCTTCTGCCCCATTGCCTTTGTCTGTGTCTGAACTCACCAGGCTGAGGAGGAAGAGAGGAGCCAGGGTAGAGTTGGGAAGGATGGCATAGGCCTGGGCATCCACAATGGGCTGGAAGGAGATTCCTCCTGGTCCAATAGTCATGAATGGAGCAGTGGGAGCTGACAGCCTGAACTTCATTGTCATGTTTGGGTACATCTCCTCCAGCTGTGTGGGAGGAGGGAGAGGATGGGAATGATGGCACAAACCCCTGGTTCTGAGGGAGAGCACCTGGCACAGAGCAAAGCCTGTGTGTGCAAGAGCTCTGGGCAGGCAGGGCCAGACTGCTCACCTGGGGAATGAAGGCTGAGAAGACAGAGGTGTCCAATCTGAATCCCATATCCTTTGGGATCTGCAGGGAGAGGACTGTCACACTGGGGCAATGTGGCACAGAGGAGCCCTGGCAAGCCCTCCCATCCCCAAATGCTGCCATGTCTGACAGCCCAGCCCCATCCCACAGCCCCCAGCTCTCTCACTGGGACTTCTCCAAGCCTGCTGGCTGCCCCAGAGCACCTCAGCAAATGGAAGCTCTTTCCCAACCCGGTCCATTTGTGCCACTCACCATGGCCTCTGTGATTTCAAAGACCAGTGCCCCGGCCTTGTGGTAGGCAATGCCAGCTGTGTTGAAGAAGTAGCTGGAGGCTCCAAAGTAAACCATGCGGTCATGATCCGAGGAGAAGGCCAGTGGCAGTGGTGAGAAGGGGACAGTAGAGCGCTGACCCAGGGAATAGAATTCACCCTGGGAGGAGGGAGAGATGTGGAGAAGGGCTGCCAATAGCAGTGGGGTTCACCTGCTCACTCAGGCTGGCAAACAGCATTGGCAGCAGGTACCAAAACCTTGGTTCCCACCTGCGCATGGCATTGGCCAAATCAAGTGTCCCCAGGCCCACCTCTCACCTTCAAGTCCGCATCCAGGGACAGAGCAGTAGTCCTTGGGGGTGCCACCAAGGAGTAATCAATCCCAGTCTTGTCATCTATCCTGGCTGTGACTGTAAACACGAGGAGGAGAGGGGAGAATGGCATTGTTGGGAAAGCAGGGTGCAGATGGCTTCTGCTGGCATCTGGGCAGTGCCATGCCTGGGCTTCTTGGTGCATCACCTCACTACCAGCTGCCCCTGTGCTTGCTTCTGCTAAGAAACAAAACCTCCCAATTTTCTCCTGGCTTTTTCACAGCCATTTCCTGGAGCTGAGGAATGGCCTGGACCCCTAGCTAAGGCAGCCAAAGCCCCTGCTAGCCCTTGGGCACAGATCCTCAGGGGATCTCCACAGACAAACAGGACACAGAGTGATTTGTCTTTGCTGAGAAGGTGCTCCCTGGCTCTCAGCTTGGGTGCCAGAAGGCCAGGAGATAGGGAGTGAACACAAGGTAAAACATTCCTGATGGCTGGGAAAAGCTAGGAAGAGCTGCTCCTAAACCCATTTGCAGGCCCCCAGTACCTGGCAGAGTCTGGATGTACTTCTGGAGCTCTTTGTTCACAGACTTGGCCACATTGTCACAGACCTGTGGAACAGAAAGTCCAGAGAGCTGAGCGGAGGCAGCCGGGACACAGCCCCCACTCAGAGCCTCAGCCACACTCCCTGCTCCATGACAGAGCCTGCTTAAATAAAAGAGCACACAGTGATGATTGTCTCCTTTCATCAGGCAGCACATGAAGTGTCTAAGACACAAGCAGGGTTTATACCTACAAGCGTCTGCTTGCAGCAATTTCCCTTCGGCACAGTTCAGCTCTGGGGAGATCCTTGGAAGGAATTTCATGTGGCCCATGCAGGAATGAACCGTGCTGAGCAGCCAGGACTCAGCCAAAGCAGAGCAACTGAGAGGATTAACCCATCCCGCAGGGGCAAGAGCACTCACTGCACTGAACTTGAGCTTTGCTGAGCTCCTACAACTCTGTGCCAGGACAGGAGTGCAGCCTTCTGCCTCCGTCATCCATGAGTGAAGTCCTGGCATTTGTGGGGATTTTATTGCATGCTCATTACTAGCCTGGGAAATTTACTGGGGAGCACCGTCTTGCAGATAGCTGAAGCAATCTGCACAAGCTCCTTTCAATGTTTTCACTGTAACATCACAGCAACCATGGGCAAAATCTGTCTGTCATCAGTCTGACTGGGCACGCAGCCCAGAGAACTGATGGGGAGATGCAGCGCTGCAGAGGGGCAGTGACCACACTGATAGAGATGAGAAGGAGGAGGCAAGAGAGCCTTGGGCATGGCCTTAGTAACAGCAGGTTCCAGCTCTTCTCTGTCCCCAGTGTTATTTTTCTGTCTGTGCTGGAAATGACCCATCACTCCCTGCGAGGATATTGCTGCAGGCAGGAAAATGCAGCCCCAGTCCCAGTGACTGGGATTTCCCTATGACCCAAATTTCCCTGTGACCTGGATTTCCCTGTGACTGGGATCTCCCTGTGAGTGGAGTCCCAGAACTGGGGGTACTAGAACTGCTCAAGCCTTCCAGCCACAGCAGGAGGCAGACACAGGCTGCCTGGCCTGGGTTGGGGCGCAGCTGTGCCAAGAGTGCAGCTCAATCCCTGTCCCTGCCCTCTCCTGCCCATTGCCCCTTACAGCATCACTCTACAAAGACAATGAAGAATGTGTGTGGGGCAGAGGGGGCTTGGAGGAGGAGCAGAGGGCAGTGGGGTCCCTTTGCAGTTCCAGAGCTGTCCCCTCTTCAACAGACAAAACAGCAGAAAAGGCCTCTGAGCCCTGGTGTTGCTCCTGCTGCCAGACCATCTGCTGCCACAGCCCAGGGGACTTGGGAAAGGTGTTGCATGGAATTGGGAATAGTGCCTGGGCAGAATGGGATCTGCTGCAGGAGTGGGATTTGCCTGTTCTCCAACTGTCTCCTTCCTGAGCAAGGTTCACATCCAGAGAGGCTGTAACTCATGCCAGTTATCCTTGTAGTAATTATTGCTAACAGCTTGTTTCCATGTCTTGATGCAGGTCTCCTGCATGTCAGTGTCTGTACCAGGCAGCGGTACCAGAGCTCCCTGACCCCCCTCAGTAAAACGAGACAACAAATGTCTGAAATCCAGGAATGAGAGTTTCCCCCCAGTTGCTCCCCAAAGCTCTCCAGTATATAACTGGTTAAAGGACAGCTCTGATCAGGTTACAATGAATTTGGCTGAGACATAAGATCTAATTAACTGACCACATGGAAAAAAAAGTCTTTGTTAATTAGGAACCAATTATGCTGGGCTTTGGCAAAGGCTCCAGGTTTCAAATTCAGCCTGAGTCACACTATGCTATGGAGCCTGCAACGCCCATTCCTTTGGTTTTTACTGAATTGGCAAGAAAGTCGTGTGCTCTGGCTCTAAATATCTCCCTACATCTGATCTTTCCAGCACATCACAAGTGTGACTACAAGTGAGGGCTAAAGACCGCCAGAAAACCCAGGGTCCTGCCCTCTGTGCTCACATACCTTGCTCTCCAAATTCTTCCGCAACTTGGACTCAATAACGCTGTGGAACAGGTTGTAAAGCCACCTGCAGACAAACACAGAGAAGTCCTGTCTAGCTCAGATCCATACTGCAGAAATCTGTGCCCTGGAAAGGGAGACTCTAGAGATGTAACACCCTGGGAACATCACTCCCACACCAATTTGGCATCTGGCTTTGCCCTAGGGTTTACATTTGCAAACAGACTCGCTGGTAAACCACAGAAGTCTGGTGTCTGCCTTAACCACACCCGTTAAATGTGCAGCCACAGCAGGAGAAATTCAGGTCAGCTTTAAGACCAGGCAACCTCTGATTTGCCAACAACCTGTTCCTTGCACCAGGGCCACATTCAATGGCAGAGCAACATTTCCATGGCAGGTGGGCTAACACACAGTGTTTCCAAACCTTCCAGTGAAGTTACATACCCAAACTTGCCCGAAAAGAGGACCCGGACTTTGGAGATGCGGGCATTGCAGTCTGAGGTGATGATGGTGGGCTTCCCAGTGCTGTCACTGCCCAGCCTCAGGGTGATCTTGATGTAGACATTTTCCACCTTCAGGTTAAAAGATCCGTGGTCACGGCTGCTGGTGGACGGAGATGAGAAAGGGATGTTTTTCAATGTCAAGGCCTGGTGAAGAGCCTTGACCTCAAATCAGTTTAAGGATGAATCTATGTAGATCAGTCTCCCTCATGTATGGTGCATTCAGAGGAGACTGGGAGAGAGTTTAAACTCAGGGGAAACAAATTTCATTGGCACATAAATTAGGAGAGGTAACATTTAAACAGAGGGGAGTGAGAGTAAGTAGGGGAGGTTGAAGAGAGACCTGAGGGTCCATGTATAGCTCCCCCATCATGTGCCTTGTTCATGCCTCCCACATTGTTTTATCCATCACATCTGGGAGAGCAAAGTGACAGCTGCCCAGAACACAAGGGAGAAGGTGAGGAGAAAAAACCTGTCCTGATCCAGAGAGGGAGACACAGTGGGAGCCTGAACAGAGAGAAGAAGAGCTGGACACTCACACAAAGAACAACTTCACCCGCCAGTCTCCATCCAGCTCAGCAAAGGCGTTGGAGATGGAGACCTGCAGGCCCATGTTGGAGATCGGGTTAATCCGTGAGTACGGCAAGTGGAAATCACGAAGGCGCAGTCTAAAAAAAAAAAAAAGCATAAACAGAAGAGAAATTACATGTTACAGTGGTTCCTCACTCCCAAGCACAAGGCTAGGGAGGGAAGGAGGGTGAGCGGGAGGGAGTGGAGTCACTTCATTGGGAGCATCCCCAGCTGCAGTTCTGCTGCTGCAAAGCTATGCCTGGCAGGGACACGCAGTGCAAGGAGGCACCTTTTGGAATGCCCTTCAGCCCTTGCAGCCACCCACAGCAGCTCCAAACACTGTACTGCAGGAGCAGAGAGGCATTTCCACAGGGGCTGAGCTTCTGCTCCACATGGGAACGTATGCCCTGGTCCCACAGGCAAGGCCATTTCCACTACACAGGCTTGGATTGCACACAATCCACCCATACCCAGAGTACCGTGACCCTGGTTCCCTTTTTCCTCTTGGGCAAGGAGCAAAAGGGGAACATATCTGCCTGCACCAAGGACAGGGCCAGCATTTCAGGGAGCTGTGGAGGGGACAGGATGGTCCTCACTGCTCTAGGGACTCCCCACCCCTCCTGCCCCTCGCCTGGGTTGGGGAGCAGTGGATGTCTCCAAGGGACTGGCAGGGCTCACCTGGAGAATTCATAGTGTACCTTCCCCACGTGCAAGACACGAGAGTCACCCGAGATGTCTGACAGCTTCAGCTGGGCCAGCTCCTTCTCCAGGATTGCGATCCCCTGCTGATTGGCTGCAAGGACACAGGGAGAGCATCACTCCACCACTGCCACAGGAGCTGGAGCACACACCGGGCATGCAGTGGAAGGATCAAAAGAAAGATCCAGGTGATGCTGCCTCCCAGGCTGGCTTTAAAGCAAACCTCTGTGCACAGAGCTCTGCGAGCACACAGGTAGTGCTGCCTGGTGCCCTACTTGCAGCCTCAACGAAAAGTGGTAGCCACAGAAAGAAGAGGCATGTCCCGGTCCTCGGTCTACAGGCTGCCAACCAGGTGAGGTTTGTGGGAGGTCTGAGGCACTGGGCTGCTCCATGCCCATTGCCAGCAGGCAAAGAGGGATGGAGTTTAGGTTCAGGGAAGAACACAGCATCAGTGGGTGCTGCAGCCCTGCCTCTGTCTGAGAAGGGGAGTCACGTTCTCTCCCACACGGCTGGCAGAGCTGCCGGGTAAATGAGCCGTTTCTCACACAGTGTATTTCAATCCATAACTGTGCTCTGCTGGAGCTGGGGCTCTGCCTGCTTTGCTAAAACTAGCACAGGACCCATCCATCTCTGTCACTGCCCCACCCCAAGACTCCCCAGCTCCTCTCTCCTCTGCAGCTCCCTCCTCCAGGGTTCTCAGCTCAGCTGTCTGGACATGCTGTGAAACGAGGACCCTTCTGCTGTGCCAGCCCCCCACACTGCCTGGCTACACCTCCCTGAAGACCCCACAAGGCTGGTCCCCTCTGCAGGGGCTCCATCAAGTTGTGGGGTGGGGGGCGGGCAGGTGCAACAGGGGAAACTCTGGGCGTGTATTTGGCCCCATCCTGCCCCTGTGCTCCTCACATGGAGCCATGTGCTCCTCACGGCACCCATGGCTGATGATCTCCCATGCTGACCTGGGTCCCTGGCTCCACACCTCTCACAGGGTACCTGGCTCCACACCTCTACCACCAGCACACCTGTGAGGAGAGAAAGAAGAAGCAGAACCCACCATAGTCCAAGCCTGCCTGGGTGATCCTCACCACAAAGCCGGGGTTGGTGGCTGTGGTGAGTGCCAGGCACAAGGCCAGTGCCCCACAAGTCACTGCCAAGCTCTTCACTCCCATCCTGACTTCTTGCAATGCTGTGCTCTGCTGGGCTCTCCCTGCCCACACCACCTTTATATCCCTGCCAAAAAGGGAACAGCAAGTGAGGGTGGTGTGTGGAGCCACGGGGGGCGTCCCCAAGGACTTCCTGCTTGGCCACCATCCTGCTCCTCTGTGCTGCTGGCACCATGGCCCAGCACAGAGTCACACCTGGTGCCATTCACTGAAGGCAGGGAAGGGGCAGTGGAAACTGGGAGGCAACAGCCCAGTTTCCAGCTCTCTGTCCGTGCCAGCAGTCCCTGCCTGTGGCAGTAGCGGATGCTTAGTGGAGCAGAGCTGGGTTTGGCACTGCCAGATGAGCCTGATGGAGCCACGTTCCTGCAGCTGCACCCAGCAAAAGCTGGGAACAGCCTGGGCTGCACAGGAGCAGAATCCCAGTCCTGCTGCTTTCCATCTCTGTTCCTGTCTCATGGCTCTCCTGGCCACTCTTTAGCCATTGAGCAGCTTCTGTCACACCACAGACTTGCCAAAGGCACCAGAGCAGTTGTGGGGCATAGCAATGGCTAAAGAAGGCAGGTCACAGCTTCTCACCTCATGTGAGCAGACCCCAGGGACCCCCACTCCCAGCAGGCCTGGCAAAGGGGCACCTGCCTGGGCTGGGCAGCTGCACCCGGGCAACTTCCTCACTGGGGTGCTCTGCACCTCCACACCCTGTCACAGGGCTTCTGCACAGAGCAGCCATGCACAGGAGGAGATGTCCATCACCCCAGCATCAAGGTCCAAAGACAACACTTCTGAGGCCTGATATATCACAGCTCTTGTCATGATGGCTGGAGATAGGGGCAGGAGCTGTGTGCAGCCAGGCAGGTGTGAGGGGGGAACACCCCTGTGCTCCCCAGCCAGAAGAGCTGGGCTGGCTGGTCTCTTCTTGCAGGACAAAAGTGAGGGAGGAAGAAATGACACAGTTACTTTCATTTCCTGTTGGGGTCCAGGCACAGGAAACCCAGAGCTGCTGATGCAGGCAGATCTCATGCTGGATCCAGGGAAGTCCTGGTTGCCAGAGGCAACATCCTTGAGCCCATCAAGGATGTTGTGAAATGCAGCTGTTGCTCAAGCACACCAATCCCTTGGTGCTGCAGCCTCAGGAGACCACAAGGGATGAGGCCATGGAGTCTGTGCTGGAGGAACTCGGCACGTGGAGATCAAGGCTTGAGAGACCAAGGCATTCTGTTCCCCTTTGGCTTTTGTCCCACAAGTTTTTAGCAGGGTCACTTGCAGCCTGCCTGCCTGCCCACTGGCCTTGTATGAGTGGCTATGGCTTTGGAAAGGGGCACTGCAGTCACTGTCAGTTCTGGGACCTGGGACATGTCAAGGATGGTGCATGCAGAGAGGGACAAACCACCCAGGGCAGAGCTGTGTCCCACAGGCACCCACCACCCATATCCATAGGGTGTGACTCTCCATCAGTGCCAGCCCAATCCATCACTTGGAGCCAGGAGCCCAAGGGCAGGGCTCCTTTTGCCCAGAAAGAAGCAACCAAGAGCAGGGGAGAAAGGCAAAAGGCCAAATCTCCACTCACAACCTCCTGGGCATTGTGACCCTCCCTGTTGTCTATCATCAGCTCTCATCTGGGTCTGGCTCAATTTGGAGCAGGGGTTCCCAAACCTCCCATGGTGACAACCCCATCTCACTGAAGGGCTGCATCAAAACAACATTCAGAAGGATGTTCAGAAGGAGCATGGAGGAACCAGAATTCTTCCATAAGAAGAAATGAAATTTCATAAGGACTAGCACAGAGAGGAAACAAAACCAGGAAGTTTTCCCCCTGGCTTTGAGCAAATTTTGAAGTTGAACTAAAAAAAAAGCCTTCAAAGAGCTGAACCCTGACCAAACAGTGCCGTGTTTGGCAAGGAACAGCCAAAACCACATCTAAAGCTCAACATATGTGCCGGTCCCGGTAGTGCTTCCTGCAAGTGCTGACAGAGGGGATGGAACATGAAATCCTGCCCTTTACCCTTTGGACAGGTAAAGGCTTCTCCCGCCAAGCTTCTCTGCCTGTCCTGGAACTGTGGGGTCTGCTCCACTGGGGAAAGGCTGGCTCCCCCAGGCTGCTGGAGAAGGAATGGGAATGGTCAGATGGGAACCAGGAGCCCCGGAGGACAGGGACTTGCAGGAGTCTTGTGCTGCTGCTGTCCTTTGCCCAGCACTGCAGGTCAAGAGCCCTCTCTCCACTGTCCATAGGCCACCCCCTGTTTCCCAGGTCAGGCATCCCTCTGGCCCCACACACTCCTCAGCACGTGTGAGCTGTTCCCCATCCTGCCCCAGCTCTTTCCACATCTCTCTCGTGATGCCATGGCTCAAGCCACCCTGCAGCCGCATGCTGGGGCTACTCAGGGACGACAGGAGCTGGGTTGGGGCTGCAAAATCTGGACACATCTGTGTTCTTCAGTGTCACTACCAACCCGGGAATTCCCCAGGCAGCTTGTGCCAGTGCCAGAGGCATGACTGCTGCTGCTCACTAGCCTTCCACTGGCAGATGAATGTGGGCTGGGGAAGCACCAGGGAAAACCCAGGGACTCAGCAAGAAAAGTGAGAGCAGCCTGGCTGGTTTTCGAGAGAACTTGGAAAGAGAAGTCATCAGCCCAAAATAAAACTTCCCTTACCCATTTCCAGCCAAGACAAGTCCATTGTTACCCACAGAACTGGGCTGTGGTCAGGACCCGTGGCAACTGTGGTTGCCCCTAGATCAACAGGGACTTCACCAGAACTCGGAGAAACCCTGTCATCAAGGTGTGGGGAGCTGTGGCTCCTACCCACTGCACCACATGTGGTGTCAAAGCTTAATGCTGTCCACTGTCACCTGCACATCTCTGACAGCCTCTGACCCAGCAGCAACTAAAAATACAGCTGAGGAACATGTGCAGGCTCTTCCACGGTTGTTTTCTCAGCTGCAGGCTCAGCATGACCCAGCCTCAGCTGTCCCTGGAGCTGCAAGGGCTCTGGGCCAGCGTGGGGTCACTGCTGACGCCAGCTCTGACCACTTCATCCCACACAGGCAGCGGGGACACCCGGGGACCCCAGAGCTCACACAGCCAGAGTCCCATGGGGCACAGCCAGCAGCAGATGTGGGGATGTGGGCAGGAGCCACCAGAGTCCCACCAGGAGCCAGCCCCAGGGACCAAGCCTGATGCTGGTCTCACTGCTCTCACCCTCATCCCAGGGGACATCCCAGGGGACTCTTGGGACCAGCACTGCACTCAGTGTGTCTGTCTCCCCCTGTCAAGGGCTGCATTCCCCCAGACAGGCGGGCTCCTCTCCAGCAAGCCAGCTTGTGACACAGTCTGGAGTCCTCATGGGAGACAAAAGGGGACACAGAGGGCCGAGGGGGTTGATTTTGCAGAAAAGTAAAAATAAAAATGCAAGAATGGTGACCTCGGGCAGAGCCTGGGGGGATCTGAATGGTGGCTCTGTGCCGGCAGAGGGGCAGGGCAAGAGGCCACATGCAGCCTGTCCCAGCTGCTGCTTGGGACAAACAGGACATGGAGAACAGGAGCAGCAGAGGAGGGTGAGCTCATGGGGTGAGGGGCCCCAGGGGCAGCCAAGTGGCCCCCAGAAGCTCTGGCTTTTGCTGGATTTGCTCCCCAGCACCCTGATCCCAGCCTTGCTGTCTGAGGCTGTCTGGAGGGCATGGGGAACTGCTTTGGGGGATGTGGGGATGCAAAGCTGGACCTGCTGGTTACCTTTGCAGGTTGGCCCGGCTGAGCACAGATGGCAAGAGACACCTCAAGGTGCAGGTGGGGAGCTCTGGGTGCAGGATGGTGGGGTCCCTCTGGGCTCAGCTCCACATCTGTCTCTTCCTGCTCACCAGTATCACAGAGGAATCGATCCATTCTGCTGGTGCCAGGACACAGTTGCCCTCAACTGCCCCCTCCTGGCCCTGGTGTCCATTAAGAGACGCAAGAGCCACAGCTCTTGGGTCCATTTCAGAGGTGACCATGCAATTATAGAACATCACAGCCTTGAGCTCACCTTCCCCTGCACTCAGGGGAACTATGAAAAATCTGAAGCTGGTAAGGGAACTACACAATTACAGGAGCAATTGGCTGCTGGTGGGGATGAGGAGCTGCCCAGCTGGTCCCAGTTGGCACTGGGGATGCTGGCTTGGAGCCAAGGGCCAGTCCTGCAGTGGGCTCAGCTGGGCACCCCAGCCTGGTACCCATGGCCAAGCCTCTGCCCACCCACACGACCACTGGTGCCTGAGCCCTTGCAGTCCTCGTGATCCATACGGGCAGCGGGAGGGCTCTCCCCAGCTCCCAAGGAAATGGGAAGCAAACGCGAAGGCCTCACTGGCGCCGTCCTCCCTCCCACACGCCAGCAGCCCAGCTGCACCTCCTCCCGTCTCGGCTTGTTTTCACAGCGTGTCCTTTGGCCGCTCGCTGATCCCTGGACAAATGTTCACTAGCAGACTGCCCCGGCAGCCTGCAGCCCACGCTGTGGCCGTCCCACCCGCCCTGGTCCTTTCCCAGCCGCAGTCCCGGCCTTGAGCCCATTCCCACGAATACAACAGTGGAAATTACTCCAGCCTGAGCAAGGCGCAGAGAGGCTGGGAGTGCTGGATGTTGTGCAGGGCTGGCAGAGCTGGTGATGCTGTGCCCACAGCGCCTGGGGCTGGGAGAGCTGTGCCCAGCATGCCTGGGGTTGGGAGAGGTGTCTGTGCCCAGCACTGGCATGCCTGTGTGAAGGAGCACTTTGCCTTAGAAGAGACCAAATCCGTGGCTTTGGCTCTTATGCTGGTTGTTTTTGTACGGTTCTGGTTGCTGAATCCCATGATCCTGCCCCTCAGTAGGTTCTTCCCATCCCTGGAACAGCTCTAAGTCCCCAGAGAGGCACTCACTGTCCTGCTGCTGCGCTTTTGGGGCAACTCAGGAATGGGAACTGGGAGACACAAGATCCATCCAGGACACAGAACCACTGCCGGGGAGACACACTGACCCCGGGTGGACTGGAAAAGAGGGGCACCCCCGCACAACATGCATGCATGAGCACGTCTGCAGACATGTACACACACGTGCACATGCGTGTTCCCGGTGTGTTCCAGGACCCTCCGCCTGGAGCTGCTCGGGGGGGACGGCGGGGGCTGGGGGAGGACCCCCGGTACAGCCGCCTCCTGCCACCCGCTCGGGGTTTCTTTCTCTCTCCACTCCGATCCCATCCCATCCCGCCGGGGGCCGCCCCCCACCCCCCGCCCCGGGGACACGGGGACTGTTCCCGAGGACGCCGCGCCCCGGGAGCGGACGGGGGGCTCCCGCCGGCGGGCACAGGAAAGCGGCCCCCCGCCCCCCGCGGCTCTCTGCAGGCCACCCCCCTCCCTCCCCCGCCCCGCCCCGCTCCCGCTTTCTTCGCCTTTTCTTTCTTTTCCTTCTTCTTTTTTTTTTTTTTTTTTTTTTTCCTTCTTTTTTTCCCCCAACAGAGGCGCGGCGGGCGGAGGGCGCCGGGGGGGCCGGGGCTGCCCGCCCCCGCCCGCGGCTCCGCAGGCGCCGGCGCCGGGAAGAGCCGCCGGTGGAACGGGGGACCGGCCGGGAGCCCCGGGCCGGGGACAGCCGGCGAGGAGGAGGAGGGACGGGACGGTCTATACCGCGGCCCCCGGCCCCTCTGCCACTTCCTGGGAAACATGGTAATTCCTGAGGCATCCCTCCCCCTGCCGCCGCCCCTCCCCGCGGCTGCCGGTCCCGCGGGCACTGGGTGGGCACGGGGTGGGCGGCGGGAGCCACGCAGGGGGAGGTCGGGAGCGAAGGTGGAAGGAGGTGCAAAGGCAGAGGTGGGTGTGGAGGAGGGTGTCAGGGCAGAGGTGGGTGGGAAGACAGAGACAGATGTGAAGGTGGAGGTGGGTGTGAAGGTGGAGGTCAGTGCAAGGTTGGGGATCAGCCAGGGAGGAGGACGTGGCCGTGGCCGCCTGGGCAGGTGTGTGCGGGGCTGCATCTTGCGGTGCTTAAACTTCCCTGCAAAGTTTGTCGGGGGGATGCGTGCAGCGAGTGGAGCTGCCGTGTGAGCCGTGCCGGCGCAGGGGATGCTCGGCAGCCCCATTGGACCGTTCCCCACCGCAGCCCGCACGTGCCGTTGCCCCGGGCTCTGAGCTGAGCTCCCGCTCCGGGCCGGGCTGAGCGTTCGCATCGTGTCCTGCCAAAGCTGGTGACAGCAAGGGCTGCGGACAGGCGGAGGAATTGGTATTCAGGACTGGTCCCAGGCTCAAACCTCGCTCCTTCCTGAGCAGGGGGGAGAAAGGAGCTGGAGCTGAGTCACCCTGTGGCTTTGGGCATGGGTTTAACAACTTTACCACACCAAAACCCCAAAGCCCAGCCCGTCTTGTTGATGTAAACCAGTTTAAAAATATGAGTATTTGGGGAGAAATATCAATCTCTATTTAACAGCACTTTGGCTTATTAAAATGGAAATAGCTTTGCAAATGTAAATCTCCTTATGCTCCCTAATGCCTTTGTTCCGGCTCCCTCCCAGCGGGTGGAGGGACTGGGATAACTGGCTGCCTTTGGATTCCTATGGGCTCCTGGCCGGCCCGGATGTGGCCTCGCCTACGAACTCGGAGACGCTGCACCATGGTTACCCCAAAAGCCTCCCCCAGTGATGAAGTGCTTTGTGACACTCCATGAAAACATTTTTAGTCAATCATTCCAGGCCAAAATATTCCCCAGCACAACTCGGGCTGTGTGTGGTGCCTCCATCAGTCCCTGGTTCTCTCCTGACACTGGCTCATGCGGTCTCTGTCACTGGATGAAGTCCTGGGTGATAGAGCAACAGGAAACAGCCTCAAGTGGTGCCAGGGGAGGGTTAGACTGGATACTAGAGAAAAAATTCTTCACTGAATGAGTTGTCAAGCTCTGGCACAGGCTGCCTAGGCAATGGTGGAGTCACCACCCGTGGGAGGATTTAAAAGACTGTTGGAGGCAAGGCAGACAGTTCTGGCTCATCTCTCATGGCAGCATTTGGAGCTGGATGGATCCTCCTGTGTTGTTGTGTCTCCTTGCCTCAGTGTTGGGACGGGGAGGAAGTCAAGCTCAGCAGTGCTGGGCGTGGAGGTGTGGGCACCCACCTGGGTTCAGCACTGGGGACCAGGTGGCTGCACCAGGGCCCCACTGGAGCAACATGGAATGGGGAGCTGGGCTTTGCCCTTCATCAGGGATTTTCCAGAGTAAAGTCTCCAGTCCATTCTAGGAACTGTACACAATAAGACAAAGCTTGAGGAGAAAGGTCCAAGGACAGAACGCCTGGACAGGAAACACAATGGCAGATCAGGACCCTGAGAAGGAACTGGCTTGCCTCCTCTTCTGCTCTGCTCTGTGGCTTCTCCTGTCAGGTGCAAGGGCAGGAGATTCCTGTGCTGAGACATGGAAAAGAAGACATGAAGAATTAACCAGAGCATGACTGCAAAGTGCTTTAGCTAAAGCGCATTAAAACTAATTAAGCTGAATTAACCGTGGCCCTTTTGTCTCTTTACGGGCTCCTGGACCAGGGATTAGCTGCCTGAAACTAATGCTCACCTTGAGCTAATCCCACCAGACTTCCTGGGTGCTCTTACAGGAGCAGGACCCAGCTGCTTGGAGGATGCTCCTCTTCCCCACTTGCCGATGGGGTCCTCTTGACAGCTGTGCCAGACTCATCCCCACGCTGCCTGGAGCACAGCCCGGGCATCACGGGAGCCGTGGGATGTCTTCTCTCCATGTACCAGGCGTGCCACACAGCCAACAGCTCCTGCAGCACCGAGAGAATGAACTGGGAACTGCTGGTTCACAGGTGGCACAGACCCAGTGTCCTCACCCCGCTCTGGAGCAGTGCTGGGGAATGCAACACGGCAGAACGCTTCCCAGAAAATACAGGAATAATTTTGAGTTTGGCGAATTCAGCAATGAGTCTGGACCGAAACACCCTATCCATCTTCAGATGTTTGTCCTTCCTCCCATCTGCTGCATTCCTGCAGCGAGCTGCGGAGCCCGGCACAGCCCCACGATCTGTCTGGTCTGGCTCCGCTTAACCCCCCGGCTTCTGCTGCTCCTCCGCCTCCACATGGCTGGCGGCCGAGCAAGGCGGCTGCTGCCTCGGGGGTTATCCCAGGCTCCTTAACCACAGTCCGGCTCTGGGAACCGGACCCGCCGTGCCGCACGCCCCGCCTACACCGTGCGTGCCCTGCTCCACTCCCGGTTGCCCCCGTTTCCAGCCCAGGACGGTTTGGAGCACCTGAGCTCAGCAGCACTGCCAGTGTGGGCGTCCCAGGGCCCTGACACAGGCAGCGTGGGATGGTGGGCACCGGCACAACGATGTCCCCTCTGCGGGGCCACTCTCCCACCAGCGACACTTGCCTCCCTCCCGCAGGATGCCGGGTCGCTGGATGCGGCGGTGCAAAGTGCTCTCCAGGCCCTCTACCCGCCCTTCGAAGCCACTGCTCCCACCGTCCTGGGCCAGGTGTTTCGGCTGCTGGAGACCAGCTACCAGGGGGATGGGCTCTGCTGCCTGCTCCAGTTCCTCATCCCGGCCAAGCGGCTCTTCGAGCGCCTGCGGCAGGCGGCCTGCGTAAGTCCCCGTGCCCCACAGCACTGCCCCCCTGAGCCGCTCCCAGACACGGGGGTTTGCCCTAAGGAGTTCTGCCCGCATGGGCACACTGACCTGTGGGCTCCCTTCCCTGCACGTCCATTCTTTGTCCCAACCGCTCTGCAGAAGGGATCATGGCACACCCAGCTCCCTGGGATTTGTCCAGCATATGTGGTCACGGCAGTAAGGGCAGGGATCATCTTGTCTGGATCTTAGAGAGGCTCAAGCAGGTGTTTTTCCCTCTGTAAGCACGTGGGAAGACTCTGCACCCGGGGAATAGCCATGGCTCAGGGTGGGCTTGCAGGGCTGTGCTGCAGAGGCTTGGGTCAGGGATGTGCATTGCGTCACCAGGCTCTTTCATCCTTATCATGGGAAGCACAGGGCCGGGCAGCAGGAGTGTGTGGGGATGGCTGGGAGGCACAGGGCTGGCAGGACTCTCTCATGCGCTGTGTTCTTCCTCCCTCCCAGGCTCCCTACTTTAACCGCATCTTTCTCCATGAAGGCTGGCCCTTATGTCTGCACGAGAAGGTGGTTGTGCACCTCGCACCGCTCAACCCCCTCCTGCTGCGCCCTGGGGACTTCTACCTGCAGGCAGAGCCTTGTGAGGAGCACACAGCCCGTGTCACCATCAAGCACCTCTCCCTGGACCTGCACTCAGTGGAGGAGACACCTGTCCCTGAGGCCACACACGCACTGCTCTTCACCAACGCTTGGCTGGAGGAGGTAAACAGCAGCTGGGCTGGAGCTCCCCTGCACACCTGCCTGGTGGCCACCGAGAACGGTGTCACCCCGCTGCCGTGGAGCCGGATTGCCACGCCTGAGTTCACCGACAAGCCCAGGGCTGGAGCTGACAGTGGTGCCCGGCATGAACCTGCTCCTGAGACTGCACCTGAGCCAGCAGCACTTGGCACACCTGTGCCCCATGTCACAGCAAATGTCCCCACATCCTACAGCCACATGGTGGGCACCATCCCAGGCTGCAAGGCCACCTCTAGGAAGTCAAGCCAGGGACGATACCCGGGACTGATCAAGGTGGAGCAGGCGGGTCTGCGGAAGAAGCCAGCCACGCTGGCTGTGCCCAGCATCAGTGACATCATCAGCCAGAACCTGGAGGGGGAATATGTGGACCTGCTGGAGCAATCCCAGGAGGACATGGATGTCCTGACCAGATCCCTGTTGCCCACCTGCCCTCCAGGGAGAAGAAGGGCTGGGGCTGAGGAGATGCTCCCCTGGGTGAATGGGGGAGAGGGAGCAGATGCCTGGCCGTGTGGGGGAGCACTGAGCTCAGAGGAGAGTCCCTGCAGCCCGTGCATGGGAAGGAAGCTGAGCCAGGAGCCAGGGCCACATGGCCCAAAGGGCCGCCAACGTGAATCCTACATGGCTGCACTGCAGAACCCGGTGAGCTTCGGCTCTGGGCTGATGGCAGCCATCCTGGAGGAGCCGGACAGCCCTGGCTCCGAGCTGCCCCCTGCCACCCCCCGTGAGACCCCCACACAGCACAGGAAGGGGGCTGGCAGCCCCACGTTCCTCACCCGCCAGTCCCGCCGAGCAACTCCTGGTGTGCCGGGGCAAGGGGGGGTGGTGCAGCGGGGCAGGCCTCGGCCCCCCACAGGTTCCAGCCACAAGTTCTCATTCCTGAAGGGCACACGGCTCGGGGCAACCCCCGAGGATGAAAGAGTCACCAGCCAGCCTGAAGGGGCCTGGAAGAAGATGTCGGCCATCTACTCACCCAGGATGGGCAGAGCCAGGGCAGCAGGGAAAGGTACCATCCTGTGGGGCTGTGGCACCTGACCGAGCACTGCCAGGGCTTTGCTATTCCTCTGCTTTGTTGAGTGTCACCAGCTTCTCTCTCCTCTATCCCTGTGCACAGGTATGAATGCAGCCACTGCTGGTCCCACAGAGGAACGGTCCCTGGAAAGTGCCAGCTGCAAGAATGGTCCCTCCGTGCCCAGCACTGGCACTGGTGGTCGGGAGCCTCCAGCCTGGCAGGACCTGCACGCTGGGCTGCTGCGCTCGGGCATTATCTGCCTGCCAGGTACTGGCTGGCACTGTGAGCCCGGGGAATGAGCAGGAGAGGCCTCTGGATGGAAACACAGGCTGCTGGAAGGGTGTTTTGGAGGAAGGTTTTAGGTATTTACTGGAGGCCAGAAATACTCCAAGCAGAAAATTTCCTTTCAGCTGGGCAAAAACATTAAAAACATAAATGCAGGCAGCCTGTGCAGAGCAGCTGCCCCGGTCCCAGCCGCCCCAAGCCCTCCCACACCATTCCTCTCCAGTGAAGCTGTTCAGCTTTAGCTGCCAAACACTAAACATTTGGCTCCTTCTTTTTCCCAAGAACCAAAAAGCAGTAACAAAACTCATCTTTTTCTCAGGAAAATGTCCTCAGCAGCTCTGGAATTCCAGACGGTCATGCCAAGAGCCCCCCTGGGTTGGCCCTCTCCCTCCAGAAGGGCCCAAGGGGCTGCACCATGGTGGGCTCTGAGCTGGGGCAGCACTGATGGTTACCCCAGCCCATTGTGGGGTGCTCAAGTCTGGCAGGTGGCTGCCAGAGGCGTCACTCACCCTTTCCCAACAGGGAGCTCAGACAGGCTGGGCAGGGCCCTCCTCCTGGTGACCACCAGTGGCAGTGCCTGGCGGGCTGCGTGGTGCTCAGCTGCCGAGCTGGCGAGGCTCATCCTCTACCTCTGCTCCCTCCCCAGGTAAGGGCCAGCAGGACCTGGCAATGACCCCCAGCTGCTGCCTGGCTCAGGACTCCCAGGCAGCTCTCAGGCTAAGATGGGATGGATGCCCAGCATCCCTCACACTCGGCACATCCCCGAGGACCCTGGACCATGCCCCTGCCAGAGGAAGACGCCCTAGGCCCTTGGCTGGGGCAATCCCACAGGGACAAGGCCATTGCCTGTGTCTGTCGGTTCCTGCCTGCCTGGGGGATGCAGAATGTGGGAGGGGGCTTTGAGAGGGTCTTGCCTCAGGGAAAGACCCCCACTCCTGCTGTGTCTCCCCTCGCTAGGCAAGAGGTGAAGAATGGTGAGAGGCGAGAAGCAAAGGATGTTGGGCTGACAGTTGTGGTGGATGCCAGGAAGCAGCTGCCCTCTCCCATCCTTTTCTCAGCCTTCCGCTCTGTCCAGGTACACCAGGCTCCATGTGCCATAGACATGCCAGGGGTGTCCCTGTCGGGGAGGGAGTGCTGCCACCCTTTAGGGGTCCCTCAGAGCCTCCCCTGTGCCTGCTCTCCATGCGATCCCCAAAGGTCCCTTCTGAGCTCTGCCATCACCCAGCAGGCATCACCAAGAGCCCTCCAGCATCTTGCTACATGAGTTCACCAGGAAATGGGCTCTGCAGTGACAATCCACTGTTGTGGCAGAGTTCTTGTGCCAGTGCCCAGGTAGTGCCACAGGAGTGCCCTGTGCTGTCTAGGGGCTCTGGTCTTCCCCCTGCCACAGCACCCTTTGCCTTTGTATGCCCAATAAAACCCATGTTGGCCCTGATGCTCCTCACATGGGGAAGTGTCACTGGTGTGAGAGAGGGGGTTCACTCATGAGGCTCTTCCCACGGCCTTTTGCCAGGGAGCTGGTATGAGGTCATGGCCTGAGTGACATGCTTCCATCTCCCACATCATTGAGAGTGGGAGCCTTTTCCTTTGCAACAAGCTCACCAGCCTCAGCCAACCCAGGAAACCCCAGCACTGCCTTGGGTGACCTGAGGGCTGCATGTGGGGTTTGCCCTGGTGATTTTTGCCTGCCTCCCACAGAGTGTCTCTCCAGGCTGCATCCACAGCATGCTGCTCCTGGCCGAGAAGGAGCTGGTCTCCCACCGTGAAAAGTTGTCCGGGGTGCAGGTGAGCCTGTCCCTGTCCCCTGAGCTGGGATGGCTGGGGGTTGTTCCCTGCCCCAGGCAGCCTTACAAGCCCTGTGCCCTGCAGGTGGAGACCCTGACATCGCTGAAGGCTCTGGGCCGCCACGTTGACAGCTCCCAGCTGCCCCCAGAGCTGGATGGTTCCTTCCCCTACTGCCACGGCGAGTGGGTTCAATTCTTCCAGGTGTCTGTTACCACGCCATGAGCCATTGCTTCACCTCCCCCGTGTCCCTCTGTCCCCACTGCATCTTACATGCCCCACACACATCCCTGGAAAAGCAACAGAAAGGGCTGGGAGAGGGGAATGAAAAGGAGGGCTGTGAGTACAGGAGGGTCAAGCTCCTTCCCACCTGCTCCTGCCTGCAGCTGCCCATCCACCTCCACATTCCCTTCCTCATCAGCTTTAACCCAGTGCCTCACAGTTTTTTCCTGATCTGTCCTGGCACTGCTCCTCCTTCTCCTCCTCCTCACGGGCAGGCTGTCTCCACTGACCCACCATGTGTGTCCCCCACAGAAGCTGCAGCCCTTCACAGCCAGCCTCAAGCGGGCATTGGAGCTGCTGCAGCGCTGCATCCAGGCACTGCGGAACACCGACGCGCTGGCAGGGACACAGGTAACAGAGGTGGCAGCAGCACAGGCTGGGGACATTCCCAAAGTGCCCATCTGCAGTGCAGCCACAGCAACATTTCACTCCAGTTGCCCAAAACTTGGCATAACTGCTCCCAGACTGGCTGCTCCTGGCCGTGGGGCTGTTCCCTGTCCCCTCTGCTCCTGCCTGGGGTGCTGCTGTACCTGTCCTGTGCTGGCTGAGACCCCAGGTGAGTCCCCAGGTGAGACACTTGTGTGACCTTCCCTTCCTCCACAGGATGCGGCCACAGGCATCAGGAGGCACCAGGAGCTGATGCAGAAAGTGCTGAGTGACCCTCAGCTGGTGCGGGTGCAGCGCGAGGGGGGGTTCGTGCTGGCCAGGCTGCGCAGGGAGGCCGCTCGCCTCTGCACCTCCGACCACGTCAGGTAGGACAGGGCAGTTCTGCTGGTCAAGGGGTGCCAGTGCCAGGGACCCCCAGCTCCTGCTGGCTGACATAGCCATCTTACCATGGACAGCCCAGTCCCCATGAGCCCAAGCTATTGCCACACTCGGTCCTGATCTGAAAGCATGGACTACATGTCTAGGACAGCCCATTGCAGGAGTCCCCTCGTCCTCCCTGGTGCCAGATCCCTGAGAGGGTGTCCTGCCCCACTCCAGGCCAGATCTGTCACTGCTTTGCAATGCCGGCAACAGTGCCTTGGGCTGGGCTCGGGAAAAGCCACTAGATGGGGCCAAGTCCCATCCATGCCGCACCCGCCCAGCTGTGCTGTGCTCACCCGGCCATGCCGTGATCGTCCGGTGATGTCGCACTTGTCTGGCCATGCCGCACTCATCCAGTGATGCCATAATCTGGCCATGCATGGCTCCTCTGGCCGTACTGTAGTCATCCAGTAATGTCACCCCACCTGGATGTGCCATACTCATCCAGTGATGCTGTAATCTGGCCATGCTGTTACTCATCCAGCCATGCTGTAATTGGGCCATTCCTTACTCACCCAATGATGTCGCTCTCAGGCAGTAATGCTGCACCCATCTGGTGATGCCACACTGGTCCAGCCATGCTGCGCTGCTCCATCAGTCCATGCATTCAGCCAGACCACTGCTCTCTCCTGCTCCCTTCTCTCCGTGGGGCTGGGCTGCACTGATAGAGGGGGCTTTCCCATCCTGTGGTCCCTGCCATCCATTTGCTCCGGCTGGGGTCCAGGTGCCTGCAGGGCTGGGGTCAAGAGCTGAGCAAGAGAACTGCTCCCCTCCACCTTGTGCATCCTTGAGCTTGCCTGGCAGCACCTGGCACTGATGGCCCCTCTCCTCCCAACCCTCAGGGCTGGTATGGAGTTGGCTGAGGGGCTGTATAGTCAGCTGGAGGAAGAACTTCACAACCTCGTGTCCCAATCCAACAGTTGCCTGGAACACCTGGAGTTCCTCCGCAAAGTCCAAGAGCTCGAGACTGAGTTTGGCAAGGTGAGCTGGGTGTCCCTGGGGTGCCACAAGTTGAAGTTGCCCTCTGTGGCATTCCGTGGCTGAGTGTTTTGGTCACATTTCCTTTGTTTTTGATGATGACGGAAGCCTGGAGAATGGCAGGATTGCCTGAGCTTTGATTTTCATTAAGAGCAACTGTGTGTGACTGGGCCTGGGCTGGGATGCCTGGCTGGGGAAGGAAGGGGAGGTGCTGTGGACACACAGCTGCCATGGCCATCCCTCCTGATCCCTGTCCTGCTCTCTCACAGCTGGGGTCCTGGCTGGATGGGGAGGCAGCAGCTCGGCTGCAGGAGATGGGCACTGAGGACTGGAGTCTCGACATCTGCCAGGGCTCCACCGAGCGCTTCAAGGAGTTCCTCGCCCAGGCCACAGTACGTCTGGAGGGGCTTTTCTGTAACAGACACCCTCTGGGTTTGGAAAGAGGTTCTAGGCAGAGCTCTTGAGTCACATTGCAGTTGTCAGGCTCAGCATTGTGGGAACTCTGGGCGGTCCTGCTCCAGTGAGGGGTTGGCTGGACTGTTCCTTGATGTGAGCTGGGCTGGGGCTGCTGTCCCCAACCCGTGCTGCACTCCATCCATGCAGCTCCTTTTTCCTTCAAATCCTGAGCATCCATCAGACAACAAATAACATTGTGATGAGGATCTTCTGGTTCCCCTGGATGTGTAGGTCCTTTAGTCACACACACTGCAGGGAGGGTGAGGCATGGTGACCCCACTCAGGACAGGAGGTGCATTTGGTGCATTTTGAACCAGGCCAGGGCAGAGCAGAGGTTTGAAGAATCTTATTGCTTTGTTTCTTTTCACTTGCCCAGAAGTGTTTCCCATCCATCTGTAATGGGCATACCAAGTGTAACCTGCAGTGCATCACCCTGCACACAAATCCCAGGTCAGCACCATTCCCAAGTGTGGAGCTGTTCCTTCCTCTTGTCCCTGCAGGCTCGGTACCAGCATGGCCTGACCCTGTGCCAGGAGGCGGCTGAGGTTCAAGACACAACATTCCCTGAGGCAGATGCCTTCCAAGTGGCTGCAGCCCTTTTCCAGACAAAGCTGACGAGCTTCTCCAAGCAGCTGGAGCGGCGGCAGGCAGAACGGGAGCTGCTGCAGGAGCTCATCCGGTTCTCCAACAAGGTGGGTGAAGAGGATCTTCCCCTGCAGGACATGGTGCCTCTGGTGGCCATGAAACCAGCCACTCTGTCCTCTTTTGCAGGTGGCAGGGCTGAAGCTGGACTGCCGGCAGTGCTCGGCCCGGGCGCAGCGCGGGGAAGGCCAAGCACTGCGGTGCCTGCAGAGATCCTTCCAAAAGCTCTCAGTGGAGTTTGCTCTGGAGAAGCTGCAGGACATGAAGACTCAGGTGCGCAGGATGCAGAGCAGCCAAGGGTTGGCAGCCTGGACAGAGGCACAGCACAGGTACCAGGAGACCCGGCAGATCCTGGAGGAGATGCTGGCAGAACTGCAGGAGGCCTGGGGAGCACAAAGTGATGGGCAGGGAGACTCCTCCAGCCCCCCCAGCCCAGGGTCTGCAGCCCCTCACACAGAAGTCTCGGTGTGCAGAGCAGCCCACAGCCCTGAGCCAACAGTGTTGGGGACCAGGGGTTTGGCAGAGCAGCCAGAGACCAGCACTGAGGGGCCAGGACAGCCCCAGGGGCCAGGACAGTCCCAGCCCAGCACCACTCCTGGCTCCACGCTGGGTGTGGAGCAGAGTTCTGTGCAGCCTCACTGCCGGCTGGGACCTCAGGATGTCCACACCTCTCACCACCACATCTCTGCTGACACTCCCCATCCCAAAGCCAGGAGCAAAGGCAGCCTGGGAGCGGCAGGACACCACCCCCAGGAGCGCAGACAGGCCCCTCGGAGGCGTCCCTTCACCCTGCCTCCCTGGACACGCTTCCCAGGTGCTGACCCACCACGTCCTGCTGCTGTGCCCCATGGCACTGCCTCAGATCCCAGCACACCTGGTGCACCGGCGGGACCACGGGCAGAAGCTGCCCAGTACTTCCAGATTTCCAGCCAGAGCAGTTTCTCCTCTGAAGACTCAGATTCACAGAACTCCATGGAAGAAGCCCCAGCAGCAAGCCTGGCTTTGCCCAGGGACTTCCAGAGTCCCAGACCACCCTGCCCATCTGAAAAAGCCCAGCAGATCATTTACCTGGAGAACCACCACACTGAAAATTCAGCTAAAGCGAATGCCAAGTAACCAGTTCCTCCAGCTGGGGCTGTTTCTTTCCAGCTGCACAAGTCTCAATCATGGACTGGAGACTTCCCATGCTCAGAGGTGGGATGCTGGAACTTCTTACCCTACCCTCAGTCCCAGAATCTTTAGTTCCCTGTCCTTAACGCTCTTCCAGTCGTGGATCAGCAGTAATTCTGTCACCAGCTCACAGGGTTCATTCACAATCTACCAAATGTGTAGCAATGCTCCCATAAAGTGCCTTTATTCCTACGAGTACCAGCCTTGTCTCAGGCAGTGGGGAGGGTTCCCACTTTAGAAGCTGTGCCTGGAGCATCCCAGGGAGTGCAGACCTGTGAGATGTTCCTGTCACTGACTGTGCTCCCTGTTCCACTGGATGGTTCTACCATCCTTGTGCTGCTGCTGCTGCAGCCCTGGCTGAGCCCCAGCAGTGGGCCCTGGGTTTGTGTGTGCTCATTAACACGAGACTAACTCCATTAACATTAATAAACCTGAAGAGAAACACCTGGATGGTCCTCATGGAGAAGGGTGGCAAGTTGCAGTTCCTCCCACCACCCCAGCACAATGCCAACAGGCAGCTGGTGCCACCAAGAATGCCCCCTGTGTCCCCTACATGTGCTGTGCCCACAGCCTGGCTCTCCTACTTGCTGCCAGCACCTTGGTCCTGTTCAAAGGATCCTTTTTGTAAGGGTTAAGTGCCTCGGTCTCCTGTTCTCCCTCCCAGTACATGAGCAGAGTGGTGTCATCCTGCCCAACCTCCCTGCTCTGTTTTGGGAATGCACTGTCCTGAAGCCGTTGGGACCCATTTGGCCTGGGTGCGACCTTGCTGATCCCAGTCCAAAGAAGCCTGAGGTCCCCGGGGACCCTGTCCCCACACTGTCTGTGTGGATCCGGGAGTGGGTGATGGCAGGCGGGACCCCGGGTCGGGGCCAGGCACTGGCCGGCCGCCCCCCTGGGCAGCCACAGCATGAGCTAATCAAGAGACATCAGAGGAGAAGCAATCTCTGCCTTGGAGGCCGTTCCAGAAAAACACACTCCTCCTCCCAGCCCAGCACGGTCATGGCTCGCACCCTGCAGGATGCTGCGCCTCGGCAAAGGGCACTGGCCCATCCCAGTCGGCCTGAGCATCACTCATACCCCCCTCAGCCTTGTTTTTGCCAGATGCCGAAGCTAAGCCCCGCTGAGCTCCTTACGGCCCCAGCTGCCCCCTGCGGGCGCCACGCTCCTCCTGTCTGGGTCATTCCTGAAGCATTAACGGGGCGACCCTGCCCTGTCACAGGAGCTCTGCCTGTCACCACTCCTAATCCTACCCAATTGTCTTTACTTCTCCGTACAGTTTTTTTAGACTCCATCTTCCCCAGCTCAACACTGATTTCCCTATTAACAATTCTGTCCCTGCTCCACTGAAATCTTGGTCACTGTGTCTATCCCATTCCTTTTGGTTTAAAAGTTGTTGTCCTAGAGAACCCAGACAGGTCGGCACAGCCTGTCCTGTGCGAGTCTAGAGTTCTGCAATTCTCCATTCTCCAATAATGCCATGTCCTGAATGGCACCAAGGTCACTGAGCCAGGACATTTCTACCTCTTCATGATATGTCCCTGCTCCCCACCCTCATGTCCTACAGCTGAGTGTGCCCAATCCCCATCCCATGTGGCCAGAGCAAGCTCTGGTCACCCGGATGGGGCCCAGCTCACTGTGAGAGCCAAAAATATTTTCTCCCTCCAGCATCCTTCCAAGCCAAGCCTGACAGTTCCCTTGCTCAATTTTCTGCTCTGTTGAGAGCTGATCTGCTGTATCCTCCCCATTACAGCTTTTAGGTTGGAGAAATTGCGCTTTCCAGTGAAAAAGAAAGTCATTTTTCAAACCAGATGGAATTATGATTCTTCTGAATAAAACAAACAATGACTTTCCTGTTGTTTTTTTTTTTTTCATAAGTAAAATAAAAAAGGATATTTTGCAAATCCTGCATTTAACTGATAACAGAAAGAGGAATTTCCGGCCTGTGGCTGGAGGGTGAATCGTTTTCCTGGAAGAGTCCTGTGCACTGAAGAGCCATCAGCCCCCACAGCTGAGTGGGCACAACTAGATCCTTCCTCCCCTCTTACCAATCAGTGTTTTGCAACATTCTGGATAAATTTCCTTATCTCTGCTGATCTTTCAGCACATGATTTATGACTCCCAAATTTGACCAATTAAGCCATAACCTTTCCAGAAAGGCAAGTACAGGAGTTAATCAATGTCTCCTTTCCCTCATGAAATGGCAAAATCATTTGTCAGGGATCCAGCAGTGTGGGCTGGTTGGGGTCTGGCAGTGCCAAGGTGCAGAGCATCCTCCAGTCTTGGAGGAAAGCTCCCACAAGACCCCAGGAAATACTTTTTTTCCAAAGGAAAAAAGGTCAAAAATGTTGGATGCAGCAGACAACAAAACCAGCTCAGAGAAGTGGAGGGTCCATGGATCAGGCACAGATCCCAGCCCCAGGAGATGACTTTCTCTTCCCCGTGGCAGTTCCTGGTCAGCCATTCCCCCTGTGGTTCATGAGCCCTGCTCCAGCAGAGCAGACAGTACGTGGGTTGGCACAGAGCAGGGACCAGAGACACCCACAGCACTCTTCTTCCTCTTTCTTCTTCTCTTCACCACCAATCAAGCTCTGCCCTACAAATTGCAGGGGCTGGAGGATCACTGGGTTCAATTGTGACAAGACAGAGGGAAGAGGAAAAAAAGAAGAGGAAGAGCAAGAGACGCTGGGGTTCCCACGCTCCCAGGCACTGCCCCAGCTGTGCCCTGTCCCAGTCAAGGAGGAAGCGTGGGAAGTGAGTGACAAGGCAGACATGCATTGACAATATCACGTAGGAAAATTCAGAGCCCCCCAGATGGGCCCCCCAGCAGTTCTGGTGCCAGCTGAGTCACCACAGGCCCATTCCTGTCCTGGCAGCCCCTGGAAGTGGGGTTCAGCCACAAACAGCCATGGGAGTTCAGAACCACAAGTTGGGGGTTTGGTCTGTGCCACAGTGGGAACGCTGTCTTGCCTGGATTTGTCCTCCTGGGTGACAGCCAGGGCAGAGGGTCTGGTTTCAGCAGGTAAACACAGGTGCAGCTCTGGGTGCAAGAGGGAGCTGAGCTATGGGACAAAGACACCAGCTTGTCCTGGCTTTGGGACATGGCTGCAAACAGAGGTATCCCAGAGAAGCTTTGTTATCTCCAAGTGCCTGCTCTGGCAGAGCAAACAGAGGTCTTGCTTGTCACTGAGCTGGGGTTGCTGGTGCTCTGGGGAGCTGCAGGATAGCCATAAGAAATGGAAAACCAAAGAAATCAGCGATACCAGAGGAAAACAGGAAGGGTGAAGAGTAACGCCAAAGGGTAGAGCTCCCAGGGCTGGACGTAACTCAATCTCATCTGTGCTGGCCAGGGAAAGGCTGACCCAGCTGCTTTCCAAAATCCCAGCTGTGCTGCATCCCGAGGGATGGATGGATGGATGGAAGGAAAACGCCTTGGCCAGTGCTTGCTCAGGGGCCCTGCAGACACCCAGCCTGGGAAGATGGTGACAGGACAGTCAGGCACAGGTGACCAGCGTGGGGGACACACACGGCTCATGTGTTAGCCCTGGGGGAACCACCCATCTTCAGACATGAAATCTGGACATGTGAACTCACTGAGGAGCACAAACACTCTGTGCACCAACTGGGGAGCACAGACCCTTCTTATTTCCCCCTTGTAGACCCGTTGGAGCCTGCAGGCTATGAAGGTGGTGAGGGATTACCAGGGAGTGGCGCCCTGGGGGAGCAGGTGCCCTGGGGAGGGAGGCCTGGGGGGGTTCCAACAAGCTGCTGGGAAATGACAGACAGAGGCTGGAATTCAGTTTGCACCAGGTACAGCCAGATCAGTTTGCAAAACATTGTGTTTGGCTCGTGACTATCCTGGCAGTGGATGTGAGCCCGTCCTGCAGCACTGCAGCTCAACGCTCGAGTGCTGTGGGACCCTGCCACGGTGGGACTGGCCTTGTGGCCATCCTGGGGCCACCAGCAAGGAAAGGTTTGTCACAGCTGGAGAATCCACCTCCCCTGCATGCATTGCTGCTGTCCAACACAGGATCCACCTCCCAGGGGCTTGCTTGGGAGCCTTGTCAGGAAATGCCCCCAGCTTTCCTGCCCCCACTGTAGTTGCAGATCCAATAAACTGGAGAGTTTTGAGAAGGTTTTTTTTCTCTCATTTCTTTTAAATAAAAATACAGACTCTGCCTAAAACCAAAGAGAGTTACATAATGAATTCCTCTTGATCCCCCCCTAGGAGCGGGAGGGGGTGCCTTGCACCAGGACTCCCAAGGGAAGCTGGTTATCAGCTGTTGGCCAATCCCTCCAGACCATGCTGGTTCAGCCTCCGCATTTTTCGGGAACAGCCTCTGGCTCAGCCTGTGCCGTGAGCCGGGAGCCAGAGCCCCGGACTGCATCCGACACCAGCACACATCCCTCAGCCTGCCCTGGGAGCAGCAGGCACCTCAACTCCCCGGGCTGCATCTGCCCTGTGCCCGTGACACCAGAGCACAGCACGCCTGCCTGGGGGACCAGGTGGAAAAACAGTCCGGTTTTCCTTAAAAAGCCACTTCTCCTCCCAAAGGAAAGGCTGCAGTGCTTGTCCTGGCAGGCAGCTGCCCATAGCTGGGAACAAGCCCCCCTTGACGCCGGCTCTAAACCCCACCGCCTCGGGAGCCCCGCGCTGCACTGAGCCCGCCTTGCTCAGCCGCTGGCCCAGGGCCAGAGCTGCCCGTGGCAACCAAAGCCCCAAACCAAGGGCGATGCCGTCACCAACCCCATCCTCCCTCGCCCCAGGCTGCGTGTGCCCTTATGGAGCCTTGTCTTTAGCTGTGGCTGACCCCCTTGGCTCTGCCGATCACATACGGTCTTTCATCCCAGCTTTGGGAAGTAATTTCACAGAGCAGAGGTGTGAGAGGGGTAGTTGCTGCATCTTCCATGCCAGGATGCCCACACAGCCCCCAGAGCTCTCTGCTGGCCCTGTCATCGTGGGCATAAAACACTTTGTCCTGAGGTCACATCCCTGCAGGGCCCCTTACAGACCCTCACCCCGGGACGATGCTGAGCTCCCCACCAAGGAGCACACAGGTGCCCCTGGCCTCGGGGGGCTGCAGGAGCAGCGGCTGAGGGCTGAGTTTGGGGAATACCCGGGGCGGGAAGCGCAGCAGGAGATGGGCAGAGCTCCTGGAATCGGTTGACGACTTAACAGGGCGACTCAGAGCAGACACTGCCCTTTTTCACGGGTTGTTTATCTGCCTGCACAAGGAACTGAGTCAGGATGTGCGGGCACTGGAGGGGCTGCAGCCGCCCCGGCACACACCCAGCAGAGCAAAACAGCGGCTGGTCTGTGCGGGACACACGGCAGGGACCGGCACTGCAGGCACCGGCTCGCTTTGAAGCAGCTCCAGGAGCGGGGTGGGGGCGAGGAAAGTCGCAGTCCTGCACTGAACACCTTGAGCAAATGAGGAGTTATTCTGGGCTTCGGCAGTGCAAACACCCTCTTAATGGAACCTTGTCTTACTAAGGAGAGTAAAAATAACAGCAGCAATGTGGCTGGGCGACCATGGGCGGCATTTTCCAGTGCCTGGGCAGACAGATGCCTCCGCGATACAAGGTGGTGAGTGAAGTGGGCACTAAAGCTGGAAACAAGGGAGGTTTCCTCTTGGTGAGGTGCTGGGTCCAAGCCCAGAGCGCCCTGGATAGCCCCTGAGGGACAGTCCTGACTGCACAGAGCCAGAGGGATAGCCCTGGGAGTCAGCCCCAGGGGACAGACAGGCACTTATCTCCTGCCACTTCTGCCCGAGGTGCCAGAGCAGGGACAGGTATTGTGAGTCGTTCCTGCTCTGTGCTTGGCCAGGAAACCAGACAGAAGATAATCCCAACAGCCTGCCCAGCACCAGACACCCAGCTTGCCCAGTCCCACACACCCCACATACCCCTACACCCCTCAGGGCAACAAACTGCTCATGCTTCCAAGCCGAGGGAGAAATGGCCGTTGCCAATTCCTCCACTGCCGAGTGCTCTTCTGGCTGTTTGTCACACATTAACTCAAGCAAACAACACCTCTGCAATCTCCGCTGCAGAGTTCATCCAGAGTTCACACTGGGTACAGGAGGAAGGGTGGGCTTGTGCAGGCAGAGCCGAACCCAGCACTCTGCAGCACAAGCCCAGACAGAATGGCACTTATCAACACCAGTGGCAGAGGTTCCTGTGCACAGGAAGGAGCCTTGGGAGCAAGGCCAGCTCAGGGCAAGTGACATCAGCTGTGAGCTCCCATGCCCACCAGCCCTCCCCAGGTGTCACAGCAGTCTGGCAGTGACACTCAGCAATTCCTGTGGCCCTGACACTCAGAGAGGGGCAGCCCGTGGGACCCAAGCCCCCACTGACCCCTCCCTGCATCCATGGGAACAACTCAACCCATTGCTGCCCACAAGAACCAAGGTGTCTAGGAAGAGGAATGGTGTCATTTTCAGTGTCCCTTCTCAAATCTGAGCAAGGAGAGCAAGACCCCAGCCTGAGAGTGGCCCACTGACAGGGCAGCACTGTCAGGCTGTTCCTGTAAGGATCTTTCTGCAGTGAAGTGGCACTGCTAGGGTGAGAAGAGCCCTGCTGGCACCAGTTGTGCACTTGGCAAACCATGACCTGCACACCCCCAGCCCATACAAATACATGGTGGAGTAGTGCGTGATTTATTTCCATTAAAAGCAGCTGTCCCAAGCTTTCTCTCAGCAAGGATTTGCTGCTCCAATGTCCCTCCCTGCCTCCCTTAAAGAAGGTGATGGAGGATGGGACTCCCCCAGCCATGGCTGCATTGCAGGGCAGTGTTTCTGTAAAACCAGCCATGTGCCCCCAGAGCAGGACACACCAGGAGCTCCCACACATGAGACTTCTGGTCTCTGCCCTCAGCATGCTTAGACCTTACCAACTCTGTCAGTACCAAAAATCCCTTTGCTGGAGGAGGAGTCTGACTCACTGCAGACCCTCCCAGTGCAGTGCCCTGATGTGCCTGAGCAGAGCATTGCCCACAGTTGGGAGTCCCTGACCAAGGCCACCCCAAGTGTGGGGAGGGCTGCTGCACACACTTGGGCAATGGGGCTCACCAGGACAGTGGGGCTTCACTAGGGCACAGCCCCTGTGGGGGCCCTGTGAGGTGACCCTGAGTACACCAGGTGATGGATCCCAACCATCTCACAGGACAGCACCATCCACAAGGTGCCACAATGGCCCTGGAGTGTTGCACCAATCACCAAACCTGGGAAGAGTAGGGCTGAAGGGTCTGGGGGAGCAGGAAGGGATGTGTCAGGCTGAGGAGGGTTCCCAGAGCCCAGGCTGCAGCATCCTGCATCCATCCAAGGGCCAGACAAGGAGAGGCAGTTCAGGGCTCCACCAGGAACACCCCCCGCCCCCATCCTGGGTCCTGATCCTGGGCAGCTTAACTGCCCAGGGAAGGAAAACCAGTAACTGAACAGAGTTATCCAAGAAACTTCTCAAGCCTTTGTTCATAACAAGCCATGCTGCTGCCAAGGTACCAGTGCACTCCCAAAGCCCATGGAGGTGTGGGGTCCCAGCCCTCTGTCCCTGACAGGTGCTCTCTAGTGTGTTGGGTGACCCTTAGGACACACAGGGAGGGCCAGGACAGGCCAGGCAGCCCCAGGTGGTACCACTGGCAAGATCCTGAGGCAGGGACCCCCAGGCAGGAGAGGAATGCCAGTGCGTGGGGCAGGGACTTCTAGGAAATGTGGTAGTCACCGCTGTGTGCACACTTCCATGTCCCAGGGCAACCAGCGCGTGATTCCAACACATCAGCTGTCCAGCAGCAAAGTTTTCATCACGTTTTCCCTCCAGACTCCATCTCTCAGAGATGCAGCTACGGGCAGGGGGTGCAATTCCCGGCAAGCGCATCCCACCAGGACTGGCCAGGATGGGGACGCAGCCAGAGGAGGGAGAGAACTTTATAAGGAGAAAACAGTCCCGAGTCCTGGCACTTCGCTGAAAGCCGCGCAGCCCCTCTCCGCCCCCTTGTTCTCCCCTCCTCCTGATCGGCAGCGGGGCCATCTCCTGCCCGGGGCTGGGGGGTCCCGGGAGACTCCGGTGGGGCCAACCCGGGGAGGGGGGCCGGGACTCGCCGCTTTTCCTTTTTTTTTTTTTTTTTCGGGTGGCTGTTTTCAATAGGTGGGACCTAAAGCCGCCGTTTCCTGGAAACTTTGTTTTCCCTTTCTTCCCTCCGCCGGCCCTACTGCGGCGGGGCGGGGGGGGGTGCGCGGGGGGCGGGCGGGATAAATGGGACGGGCGGTGGGGCCGGACAGCGGGTGGTGAGGGGCAGCTCCCCCGGCATCCGGACCGCCTCGAGGACCGGCATCGGCACCGACAGCGCTGCCGGCGGCACCGGGACAGGCACCGGGACGTGCACAGCGGCGGCACCGGCACCATGGCCGAAGGTAGGAGCGCGGCGCGAACCCCCCGCAGGTGCCGGGCTCGGTCCCCACCGCCCCAGCCGGTACTCGGGGCCCCCGCGCCGCTCCCCCGGGGCTACAGCCGGCCCCTGACCCTCGGCTGGATTCAAGGGCGATGGAGAACGGGCAAGACTAAAGCAGAACGGCGATAAGGAGCCTAACAGGGTCCGTGCGGGGTCCGCGCACGTCTGTGCCCTTCCCTCCCTCCCGACTCTCCTCCGGCCCGGCTGTCCCGTAGAATGAAGTCTGGTGCTATTTAAAGCTTTCCCGACAGAGGAGGGTGGACAGCTGGGCCGGGAGCGTGTGCCCGCGTCCTGACAGGGTGAGGGGACTCCAGGAGGCTCAGACACTAAAAGGGTTTCTGGGCTTCGGGAATCCTGCACGCTTGGTGCTTCAGGGTAGAGACACCCCCAGTTCCCACACAGCTGCCCCCAGAGTCCCAGGAAACGGGTCTGTGTGGTTCCCACGGGCACACAGCCCTCTGGGTGAGACGGCATCACTCTGCTCTGCTGAGCCACAGTGCCTCGGGCTGTCCTGGCTCCCAGCACTGCTGTAGCAGCACCAGTGCAGGTCCCTCGGGTCAGACGCTCACACAGACACATTGCTGAGCCGCTACAGAATCGCAGAATTAACGAGGCTGGAAAACACCTTGAGAGCATCAAGTCCAGCCTATGACCTAACACCACCTTATCAGACTCTGGCACTAAATGCCACATCCAGTCTTTTTTTAATACCTCCAGGGACGGTGGCTCCACCATCTCCCTGGGCAGCACAGTCACTCTTTCTGTGAAGAATTTTTTCCTAATGTCCAGCCTAAATTTCCCCTGGCACAGCTCAACACTGTGTCCTCTTGTCCCAAACACACTGGGCAGCTCCTGTTCCTGAGTGCCCAGGATGCTTGCAGCACCTGCAGTCCCCTTCCCACCCATCCACTGGTTTGGATAGAGGCACCTGTGCTTTGAGAAATCTGCTGTTTGCTAAATGTGCTGAGGATGAAAACCCCAGGTAGACTGGGACAAGGAGGAGCCCTGATCCTGGTTTCTGAGCACAGTTATTGTCAGCAAATTTGGCTCCATGTCAACCGCAAGATTCCACTTGTATAGTCTGTGTTCCGTAGCACGGGGCTGTGCTGCTCACAGAGGGGGAGGCAGGGAGGGAGAGGGCTTGTCTGTGCTCTGTCCCCACTTCACAGTTCCCATGGCCCTTAGTTATGGACTGTTGAAGCAGCTCTCACATTGTGGTGGGGACAGTGACAAGCCCACTGCCCTCCACTGGGTCCATATGGCAGAGTCACCTTGCCCAGAGAGCCAGGAGCAATGTTTTCATTTGTCTCTGGGAATGGTGACCTCATGGGCTGCTGTTTCCATTTGGCACTGGTCCGAGGAGGGCTTGGTGACTACCAGAGCTGGTACTAGGAAGGGCATGGCTGAGGAGAGCCATGGCATGGGGCAGCAAGTTGAGTATTGCCCACTGATCTACTCAGTCCCTTGCTGACACTGGGCTTGCCATGTGCTCTCCTGCACAGGATGCTTTTGCTTATTCTGGTGATTAATACGTCACTGCAGAGCAGTCGGGGATCAGTGGCCTCCAGTGATGATGAACGATGCCTCATCACTCCAGCACAGGGCTGGGGATGTGGCTGCTGATGTTCCAGCACACAGCCCTGCCTGGGCTGAGAGCAGAGCAGCCTGCATGTGTCTGGGGCATCAGACACCCTCTGCCACTGAATCTACACTTGCTCTCACCAATTTGTCAGCACAGTGAAGCTGCTGGAGGCCTGGCTGAGGCAGAGGAACACCCTGGGCTCACTCAACAGCACGTGTTGGGGTGGGGGCACACAGACAGCAGCACCAAGGCCCCCTGAGAGCAGAGCTGAGTGCTGGGCTTTGCTCTGCTGCTGGGTGCTGTGAGACACAGGCTGGCACAGCTATGGCAGCACATGTGATAGCATGGAGGCAGCTCCATGGCACAACACAGCATAGAGCTGGATCAGGAGGGCAAAAAGTCTCTGTGAGCTTGGCTGCCAAAGCTGTGCCCTTCTCACAGCACACAACAGGAGGAAGGATGCTCAGAGTCTGGCACGGTCTCTCTGCCCTCCGAGAGAGATGCTCTGCCCGGCACACTGGGAGCACAGGGCAGTGTGGGTGGGGGAGGCTCAGACCCCTCACCACGGTCCCAACCCAGGGCTCGGGATGAGCTACGGCCCCTGCTCCTTCCCAAGGGTCGGGACTGTGCGATGTGGTCCCAGGGCCAGCGCCGTACCCGCCACTGCCTTTGCAGATCTGGTGCTGGAGACGTGGGACCTGCACTGCGACCGCAATGGGCAGGAGCACCGCACGGCGGACATGGGCTGCAAGCAGCTGGTGGTGCGGCGGGGGCAGCCCTTCACCATCACCCTGCGCTTCTCGGGCCGCAGCTACGATGAGCACGTGGACAAACTCTCCTTCAACGTCGAGACGGGTGAGTGGCCCCACATTTGTGTCGCGATAGAGGGCTGTGTAGGTGCCACCACCCTGTGCCCCTGCCCCAGGGCTCACCTGTGCTCCCGCGGGGGCTGTGCCACGGCACCTGCCCCGTGTCACACAGTCCCTGTGCCCCACCTGGCAGAGGCTGGTGCTGTGCACAGCTTTTATATCACAAGGAAAAAAAAAAAAAAAAAAAAAAAAAAAAAAAAAAAGAAAAAGCTAGAAACTCATCTCCTTAATGAGAGCGGAAGGGAAGTGATAAAGAAATCAAACAAAAAGCCACCAGCATCATCACCTCCTGCCCCTCCTCCTCCTCCCAGGGCCGAGCCAGACTAAGGGCATGCCAGAGCTGCCAGCTCACCAGCAAGTACCGTGTGTGCGGCCAGGATCCTGCCCAACCCTCCTGCCCCTCTGAGAAACACCAGCACAGTGTATCTTTTCAGGCAGAGGCATCACAGCATTTCTGCTGATGGCCTTTACACCCAGCCCTGCTGCCTCTCGGACCACCCGGAGCGGGGTTTGCTCAGGAAACACAAACACTGAAGAGAGGAAATGTTCCCACCGAGCCCCCCCAGCGCAGCCCCCCGGGCCGGGCCGGGGCTGGGCTTTGCTCTCACAGCCAGGGCTGGGTGCACCCGCCGGGCAGGGGCTCAGCCCCGCCAGCTCAGAGCAAAGGGAGAGGAAATTATTTCTCAGGCAGGAGTTATTTTAGGGCTGAAGCACCATGCTGAGTCAACCCGGCCAGAATTCAAAGTAGAACTGCACCCAAGTTTCCTCGCAGAGTAAAACTCTCCTTTTTCCATCCCAAAAGCTCCGGTGACAAAACAAAACAAAACCCAGCACCTCCCAGCTTCACCCTAAACCAGCAGCTCCCTCGGTGCCCTACCAGCCCCATGGGGGCTGCCCACCCACTCCCATCCCTGTGTTTCTACTGCCAGGCAGTCCCGGGCTGGTTTTGCTGGGGGAGTAGCCACAGGCAGAGCCTCCCAAGCCAAGGCTCAGGTTGGCAGAGGCTCCTCCAGGCTGGAGCCCGGCCCCAGCGTTGCAGAAAGAGGGCAAAGGTGTTTTGGTGCTCGCAGAGGCACGTGGCAGTGCCACCCCACCACCAGCGGCCCCGGCACGTTCCTCACTGGGGCCGGACTTGTCACGGCAAGGACTGGCAGACCTGTCCCTCCATCCCGGGAACAGCAAAGCCACCGAGGTCATCTGCCGCCTCCCACAAGAAAGAGGGAAGGAGGAATGGGGTGAAAATAGAGCTGTGTTTTTGCAGTAGCCGTGTTGACAGAGCCCCGTTCAGGTGCCGGAGTCCAGGGGGATGTTGTGGGCTGTGGAGGCAGGAGGAATAGGAGGAGGAGGAGGAGGAGGAATAGGAGGAGGAGGAGGAGGAAGAGGAGGAGGAGGCAGGCTCTGGGTCTGCCCAGCCTATAGCAACGCCGAGCTGGCTCTTGCCCAAAGGACGCCGTGAACTCAGCCCAGCCTGCCCGAGAGGAGAAACTGTGTCACTTCCATGAGTTCACGAGTATTTTTGGTGACAGGGCTGTAGGCGAGGGCTGGCGGGGAACCAGGCGGGGCTGTGCTCCTGCAGGGAGAGGGGACAGCAGTGGCACCACTGCTCGGCTGCCGGCCAGGCACTGCACGGCCAGGGAGCCACGGGGCCGGGCTGGGCGTCACCGCCCCGGGGAGCGGGTCTGGAGCTGGCTCCGTGCAGGTGGCTTGGCCATGGCTGCAGCTTGGAGGGGCCAGCAAGGATCACACTGTCCCAGGCTCGGCGCTTTGGCCACTGAGGTCATCCCTAACGCTGGGATGTTTGCAACAACGCCTGAGGCTGCACACACAGACTGGGGCACCCAGTGAAGGGGTCTGGGCTTCATGGCCGGGCTCTGCCAGCCCCCATGCCGTGGGTGCAGGGGCTCAACAGGGCTGCTCGGAGGAGAGGCAGGACATCTGAGAACAGAGACCTGGCCCCGGGGTGAGCAGCTGGGCAATCACCCCTGTGCTCTGCTGGCCCCCCACAGGACAAGTCTGCCCCTTCCCAAACAGTGAGAGACATGCCTGATTCCCGCAGCTGGGCTACCTTGTGCCCTCAGTACCTGACAAACTACATGGTGAATGTTCCCAGACTGTGACAGCCAAGATCCAGGCAGCTCCCTGCAGGGTGGGGGGGGAGGGGGAGGGGGGGAGCAGCTCCCCTTGGTGCAGCCCCCATGGTATGGGGACTCTCCCAGGGACTGGGAGAACTGACCTACTCCTTCTTGACAGGGCCCTGCCCCAGTGAGACATCGGGAACCAGCTCCCACTTTGTCATGACTGACTGCCCAGAGGAATCGTGCTGGAGTGCTGTGATGCAGCAGCCGGATGGGGAATCCCTCTCTGTCTCACTCTGCTCCCCACCCAATGCTCGTGTTGGCCGCTACAGCATGACCCTGGAGGCCTGCACTGACTACCAGGGTTCCAGCTACCAAATTGGGGACTTCGTCCTGCTCTTCAACCCCTGGCACCCAGGTGAGGCTTTCACCTCTCTGAGCTCAGGGATTCCAAGGCTCAGGGAAACACAAAATGCTGGTCTGGATGCAGTTTTTGGCAGAAAGCCTCACTTTGCTTCCATCTCCACACAATCCATGCAGTAGATCAGGGCCAAGAGCACCATCCCCACCCCATGACACACACAGCCCCTTTGCCAGCACCCCAAACACCCAATGGCCTGTCCAGGCTGCCCCCATCAAACAGTGCCCATAGGAGCTCACCACAGTGGTGTTGGTGTGAAGCCCTGGGCAATCCCTGGCAGCAGCTCCTGGCCAGGCAGGGGAAAAGCCTCTAAGTGTCCCTAATTGTCCTCACTTGCCCCTAGTTGTCCCTAATTGCCCCCATGGGGTCCATTCTCACTCATCCTCACCCAGGGCACCCAGCTGTGGACTCAGTGACATGGTTATCACTGTCCTGATAAAATTTGGGCAGCCAGACTTAGAGGGGAAGTTCAATTCAGTGCTGTAAGGTTCAACGACCCTGGGATTTTCCTTTCTCCATGTCCTTCCCCTGCTCCTGGACCATCTGGTTTCCTGGATCTCAAACGTCCCACGCTGGATCTACAGAGATAAGGGGCCATAGGAAGCTCTGCTCAACCAGGGCTGTGCTGAGCACTGGGGGTGGACGTCTTGGGTTTCCTTCTGCAAACATTTCCAGTAAATGTTGATTTCCACAGCAGTAGCTGCTGTGAGTGAAATGGCTTTGGCTGTGCTGAGCCAGCACACCCACTCCCACTGCTCACTGCACCCCCAGGGAGGTCTCCCCTCCTGAGAAGAGATCCATCTCCATTAAATAAAAGGGAGGAAAGGCAGAGACATGAGAAAGAATGAAAAGCAAACTGCAAACCCACTGAAATTTTCCCATCAGTTTAAATCAACCTGGGCTGAAATTTCCCAGCAGCTGGTTCAAGGCATGAGCAGTTCCAGCCCCTTGTGCCTCATTTCCCACTGGATCAATCCACAGGGAGGGGTCAGGAAGCTGGTTGTGCAGGGCAGAGCCCTGTCCCCATCACTTGCTGTCCCCACAGAGGACACGGTTTTCATGCGTGACGAGAACGAGCGACGGGAGTACGTCCTGTCCCAGCACGGGCTTATCTTCCAGGGCACCTCTGATTACATCTTCTCCATCCCCTGGAACTTTGGCCAGGTAAGTGGGCAAAGTTCCCTGGGACCCTTGGGACCCCTGGCCATGCAGCTGTGATGCTGCAGGACACAGGGACTGGTGCCATGTGTGTGCCTCTCACAGACATGCATCCCAAACAATGTCAGCACCTTGGAGTCCAGCCGTGGGTCAAAGAAACTGGAATCTCATTTCCAAGAGGGAATGTGCTGACTTCAAAGCATGGCATGGCAAGGGGAGTGTTTCCCCACAGCTCCTGGGGGCCCCACTGCCGTGTGTCCCTAATCTGAGTGGCCCTGCTGTGCCAGGAGGAGGTGCCTGATAAGGCATTCCTGGGCACTGTGCCAGGGGTGTCGATAAGGCAGTGCTCAAGTGCTCACACCCCGAGCTGCACTCACCCTCGGGGCACAGGGGTTGCTCAGCCACCCTCCCTGAGCAAAGGGCTGGGGGCCCACAGCAGTGGGGGTGCCCATGACCTCCACAGGATCCACACCTCAATTCAAGGAAGGGCTGTGACTCAGCCCTGATGGGAAATAGATTTTCCTGGAAGGCAGGCCCATGCTCTGACCCCAGCATGGTTGCAGGAAACCAGATCCAGCCCCAGTACATCAGGAGGTCACCCACAGGCTTCACAGGCTGAGTGGGAGCAGTGGGGATGTCACTCAGCAGATGCTGGCAGGGGAGGGGACCCTGAGGAGGTGTGACCCCTGTACCCAGCAGTTCTGCTGGCAGGGGCATCACAGTGAGCCAGAGAGGAAGGACTGAGGTGGCAGAGCCCCTGTAGGGATCTCACACAACCTTTTCTCCCTTCTCTCCACCAGTTTGAGGATGACATCTTGGCCATCTGCCTCAACATGCTGGACATAAACCCCAAACACCTGAGGGACCAGAACCGGGACTGCTCCCGCCGCAATGACCCCGTGTACATTGGCAGGGTGGTGAGCGCCATGGTGAGTCCACGGTGCAGCTGGCAGGGTGTCCCCAGCACCCCACATTCCCTGGGGTGCAAACACCCCCAGCTACAGCTGTGGCAGAGAGCATCTGCCATCCCCTCCCAGTTACACCATTTTCCTTCTCTGGGGTGTTTCCTCTCATACATCCTTTCCCTGTTACTGCTCCTGTATGTATAAGAGCTTTTTTAGAGGAAACAAATGGCAGAGATAGGCACAGACCATCCCAGGAGCAGCTTTGGGATAACCACTCACAAATTACCAGGCAGGAGGATGTGTTTCTAAAATTCATCCCTGATTAGCACCGTGTCCACCCACATCCCAGGGAGCTCTTACATGGATGCAGGATATTAATGTGCATATGAATGGGGCAAAGGCTCTTTCCCTCCCTCCCCAGCCTGTTCCTGCCCCTCCATCCTTCCCCTTTTCTCCTGCCACAGGTGAACTGTAATGACGAGGACCGAGGGGTGCTGTTTGGGCGGTGGGACAACCACTACGAGGATGGGATGAGCCCCATGGCCTGGATTGGGAGTGTGGATATTCTCAAGAGGTGGAAGAAGTTTGGGTGCCAGCCAGTCAAGTATGGCCAGTGCTGGGTCTTTGCTGCTGTGGCATGCACTGGTGAGAGCAGATGCCTCGGGTGTACCCTTCTCCACAGGACAGGGTCACCCACCTTCCCCCATCTCCCAGCCCTGTCCCCACACTCCATCCACTCCAGGTTCTGCATCCAGAGGGAAGAGCTGCAATCAGCCTGCAATGATTACTTTGCAATTAGCTCTCTATTACTCTAGTTTGTCAGGAAATAGAGAGAAAAAATCATAGGGAAGGGCTCTGTTTTTTCAATCAGCATTGCCTCCCTGGCCAGGCAGCAAGGAAGGGACTGAGGCAGGCTGGGGTGAGGGAAATGGCTTTAAGGCCAAGTTTGCAATAAAGTCACGAATCCACTAAGATCAAAATAATGTCATGGCCACCAGGGCAATCAGCCTGGGGAAAAAGAAGAGAACAATTCCAGACTTGCTGCTGCTGGGAAACACTCACATATGCTCGTGCAGCTTCGCCCCAAGAAAAACACTGCCTGTGAGAGCATTGATGTGTCACAGACAGACGAGACCCTTTTTAGAGGAGAGAAATAGCAGAAAACTAAAGTGGGTTTTCAGCGACTCACAGAGGTTTATAGCCTTCCTTTGAAGCACTGTAACTGCCTCCCTGCTCCCTGGGGAGCTCCCTGCACAGTCAAAGACAGCTGGGAGATGAAATCCGGGGTTCAGCACGGCTGCCCACACTCTACCTCCAAAGCTCTCGCAGACGCTTTTTGTGCCTTTTTTTTGCTGCAATATCAAACCTGTCAGGCTGTCAGAGCCAGGTGCCACCCAGCTTGCCTGTGTGCTGTGGCTGCAGGAACTGGCTTCTCCTGGGGAGCTCAGAAGTCCCCAGGCATCCCTTTGCCAGGCAAAGGGAAGGGCAGGAGTTGTTCAAACCTGGGGCTCCACCAGACATGGCCTGTGCAAACCTGGGGCTCTGTGGGATGGGAGTAGTGGAAATCTGGGCCCCTGTCTCACCCTGCCCTGCTCCCTGCAGTCATGCGGTGCCTGGGAATCCCCAGCCGGGTGGTGACCAACTACAACTCAGCCCATGACACAAATGCCAACCTGACCATCGACCGCTACATCAACGAGAAGGGGGAGCAGGAGAGATACTCTTGGGACAAGATTTGGTGAGCAGCACAGCAGGACCTCATCCTGCCCACCCCCAGGCTACTTCTACCCCTTCCCCAGAGCCTGGCAGGTGCTGGGGGAGGCTGAGACTTCTACATGCTGGTTTCCCTTGCAGGAACTTCCACTGCTGGGTGGAGTCGTGGATGGCCCGCCCAGACCTGGGAGGTGAATATGATGGGTGGCAGGTGCTGGACCCGACACCTCAGGAGAAGAGTGAAGGTACAACGTGCTCCACATGGAAACTCCATCTGCCTCACCCCCTGACACGGCTGGGTCATCCCACCACAGCCACCCCTCATGGCTGAACCCTGGAGTGGTGACAGTGGCTCTACTCCATCCATGCAGGAGTTTACTGCTGCGGGCCAGCCCCCGTCAAGGCCATCAAAGAGGGTGACATGCTTCCCAAGTACGACATCCCCTTCATCTTCGCGGAGGTGAACGCTGACGTGGTGTACTGGGTGGTGCAGGGCGACGGGATGCAGAAGCAGAGCATCCGATCCTCAGACGTGGGGAAGAACATCAGCACCAAGAGCGTTGGCAGGGACAGCCGGGAGGACATCACCCACAACTACAAATACCCAGAGGGTATGAGGGATTTCAGGGGTAGACGTGTCCAGGGAGGGATGTTGCTCCTGGGAAATGACTGCAGGAGGAGGGCCCCAGGGCTCAGGGCAGAACAGCCCAGACCAGGCCCTCCCCGTACTCCAGGGAATCACAGGAATTTTGTGTACTGCAGGGTCTGAGGAGGAGCGGGCAGTGTTTGAGAAGGCAGAGCATCAGAAGAAGTCCATCGGGGAGGAAGACGAGGGGCTGCACCTCAAGATCAAGGTGTCAGAGGGTGCAAACAAGGGCAGCGACTTCGATGTCTTTGCCGTTGTCAACAACAACACAGATGAGGAGCATGTCTGCAGGGTGACACTGTGTGCCCGTGCCACCAGCCACAATGGCACCCTCGGGCCCCAGTGTGGCCTCACAGATCCAGTTGACATCGACATTGAGCCCAGGGCAGGTAAGAGACCCACTGATGGTGAAGGAGATGCTTTACCAGGGCTGGGGTCAGGTCAGCCTGTGTTCAGCTGCTCGGTAGGCAATGCCATATTGGGGCATCCTCCTGAGTTAACTACCACTGTAGTGATCTTTAGATCTTTAATTTACCACTGTAGTAATCTTGTAGATCTTTAATCTTCATGAGAGGATGGGGAAATTGCTGAGGCAGAGGCTGGAAATGCATTTGGAGCTGGACAAGCCACTGCTGCTGTAGCTGTTTTGCCAAGGGAGCGAGCTGGGCACACCCAGTCTGTCATCCCATGGCATCCCAGGCACTCTGTGGCACTTGTCTGCATCCCTCCTGCCTTCCCTCAGTTTTTGGGGTAGGCTGGGCTCCTTGGTGGGATCCTCCCACACCATGGAGAGCAGAACTGGCCCAGCTCAGCCCTGAGTGCATGGTCCCAGGCTAGAGGAAGTGAGAAGCATTGGGTTTCCTGGCCAGCAGCAGTGAAGCTCTCGGTGTCTCCTTGGGTGGGCTTTCGGCTGCAGAGCTGTCCTGGCACAGACCCCGAACCTCCCTCACCCTTTCACACGTGAACATCACCATCTGGTCATTAAACATGAGTTTGGGTTTACGTGAGTTTGCAGAGACCCTTCAGGGCTTGGAAAGGCTACACATCTGCTGTCCTGGAACAGCCAAATGTTTACCCTACGCTGAGCCCTGTTCCTCACCAGCCCTCTTGCAAACGCAGTGCTCGGCACTCTGCCAGGTTTTGAGCTGCTTTACAGGAATGTGCTGGCTCGTGCCACACGGAGGGGAGAGGGATGTGCCTCTGCTCATGCTGGCAGAAGCACCAGCAGGTACTTGGAGCCTTTTGCAAGGCGGGATGGGGGAGTGGGGACATGTACTCATCCTGCTAGAGGAGCCCTGTGGCCTTTGTGGTACTTAACATTCCTGTGCAGAAGTTAATCCAACACCATTTTTTCTGAAACATTTATTATGAGCTCTTGAAACTTCTACCCTCAGCTCCTTCCTGAAAATATAGACCCCAGGACTTCCCAGACTGCATTCTTTAGGGCACCCCAGCACTTCGTGTCAGTGTGGGAAGCCAGGCTTGTTACTTTCCCCACAGTCTCAGCTGATGCTACAGCACTTCAAATCTTGCCTCGTGAATGTCAGGCTCCATTTCTCATGGTCACAGCCACCCTGGGCTCCTTGTTCCAAGCAGTTCTGCAGTTGGTTGCTTTCAGCCTCCTTCCCCCTGGACAGCCCCATCCCTGAAGGACTTTCAGATAAACAATGCTGAGGGCTGAGTGAGGGCAACTGCCAGGGACCAGGCTGCCTCCCAATGTCCACACTGGCTGGCACTCTGGGCCCCTGGTGCAGGCATGACCCTGGAGTCTTGCCCTAGGACATGGCTCCTTCCCCTCCCCACACCCTGAACGTCCCTTCTGGCACTCAGTATTGGAACCCCAGCCCTACAGGAGCCCCAGTTCCACAGTCCCTGCAAGGCACCTGGAGAGGCTCCTGGGGAGCCCAAACCATGCCAGCAGCAGCCAGGTGTCAGTGCAGGACTGTGGGTTCTGGGCTGGAGATGCCATGAGTGCTCACCCCTCTCTGCTTCCCCTTCCAGAGAAGAGGGTGCCCCTGCGCATTCTGTACGAAGAGTACAGGGACAAACTGACCCAGGACAACCTTATCAAGGTGGTGGCTGTCCTGAATGATCACCAGACTGGCGACATCATCGTGGCTGTCAGGGACATTTATGTTGAGAATCCACCGATCAAAATCAGGGTAAGAGTCCAATGTCCCATCCCAGGCAAGTTTGAGGGGAATGAGTTGCTGTGATCATCTGGGGGGTTACCCCTGGGGCTTGGGCAGCAGGCCCTGCTTCACTGAGCAGGGATGCATCCCCTGGGACCTGCATCCCTAAAGTCCTGCCTCAGCCCCAGGGCAGGGGGAGCACCATGGCTCCCAGGATTGGTGGTGCTTGGTGTCCAACCTCTCCTACTTGCAGATTTTAGGAGAGCCAATGCAGAATCGGAAGCTGGTGGCAGAGATCAGCCTGGTGAACCCCCTCGCAGTGCCTCTGAACGGCTGCGTGTTCGTGGTGGAGGGCACCGGCCTCACCGAGGGGCAGTTGGTCAAGGAGCTGTAAGAGCTTTTCCCCTTTCACCTGGCTGGGATGTTGGGAGTGCTGTGGGGATGGGTTTCTGTGTCTGGAGCCCCCAGGGAGGGCAGTCATGGGGCACAGCAGGAGCCAGGGCTATGCTGGTCCCTGTGGACTCAGAGTATCCCTACCCTACACCTTGCTGGGGAAGGGGTTTGGCCACCCCAGCCAAAGTCCCAGCACTGTCCCGCAGCACCATGGGCCACGGGAGGGTGACAGGGGGCTCTGAGAGTGACAGGCCACAATGACTCCTTGCCCTCCCACAGTGAGGAGCCACTGGAGCCACAGGCAGAGGCCAAATTCCGGATGGATCTGATGCCACGGCTGTCTGGGCTACAGAAGCTGATGGTGGACTTTGAGAGTGACCAGCTGACGGGGGTCAAGGGCTACCGCAACGTCATCATCGCACCCCAGCCCATGTGAGCAGCTACCAGGGCCCCCCAGCTGCAGAAACCCTGCCTCGCTGGCCCCCCACCTGCTTTAGCCCATCATGGTCCCAGAAGGGCGATGCCAGAGCCCAGCCTGACCCCAACATGGTGGCAGTAATGCCACGCTCCTCCCCAGGAGCACAGACAGAATAAAGGGGCTGGTGAGGTCTGGGGGCTGCTGTGGCAGCTGCTCCCTTCACTGCTGTTCTCTCAAGCTGTGGGGTGGAAACATCCCTGTCCTGCCTGTCCCTCAGCACTGGGCACAGCGGGACTCCCATGCCAGCCCCCTTCTCTGTGCAGTGCTGGCAGCCTCAGCCTGCAGAGCCCAGTTCCATAGAGGCAGCAGCAGAATGACCCCTCCAGCCCCTGCCGTCACCATCCTCTGACTGCAGCTCCATAGAGAGAGGTTTTATACTGTGAGCACAAAGCTGTCTATGCACCATATACCTATAAAACAAATCTATAAATACATGCTGCAAATAACCTGCTTGGTTACAGCCGGACATTGGCTTCAATAACCATCCTGGCACTGCAGACACTGCAGGGAGGGATGAGACGTTACCTTGATATGAATTAACTATGCAAACACTGAATAAAAACTCTATTTTTCACTTTAAAAGCCAGAGTTGGTTCTTCTTGCCCTTCTATCCCCGCAGCAGGACCCAGCAACTCCCTGCCCAGCATCCATGTGGGTGGGGGGGGTGAGTTCTCCCAGCCCAGCACTCAGGTGGGGGTCATTGCCATGGCTGGCACTACAGCCACACTGGCCTCATATTGGCCACCCCCTCTGCCCCAAATCAGCCTGGTCTGGTGTTCTCAGGGTGCTCTACACTCAGCCCCCAAGACACCCTGGTAATTCCTGGTAATTTCTCCTCTGTCAGGAATGGTTCCATACTGTGCTCAGAGAAGTGGAGAGAGAACACTGCAAGTAATCAAATCAACAGGTCTTGCACACCCAGGCTCTGGGCAGGGCTGCCCACCCAGGCTGGGGCAGGTGAAGGGCAACTGGATTCTGCACAGGGATGCAGGAGGAGAGTGGGGATTTGTCTCACACCTGGAAACAGGGTCAAGGCTCTGCTGAAGAGAAACACTTTCCATGCCAGAATGGCCCTCCCATATGCTCCCCACAAACAGGATGAGAGCCTCCCTGCTCCTATAAACAAACACCACAGAGAGCTGGTGGTGTCTGAGGGGTCTTACAGTCACCACAGCCCCAGCAGAGGGGTTGCACAGGCCCAGGACAGTCTGTGGGAAGGAGAATCTCACTCACACTGGTTGGTCCCAGTCACCCTGACATTGTGGTGTCTCCCATCCCGGCTGTGGCTCAGGCTGGATGGGCAGCTGGGAGTGTTTCCCATCAAGGACAGCCCGTTCTCCAGCTTCCCTTTCTGTTTATCTTTAGGATGAGATAAAAATCTCCATGTGCAGTGCTCCAGACACAGCTGCTGCTTCCCCAAGCCAGGTTGGGGTTCATGGCCAGAATTCCCCAAACCCTGGCTCTGCTTCCCCCCAATGGGAGGCCAAGGACTCAGCTCCAGCCCCAGCTCCTGCTCCCAGCATGGAACTTGAGTGGGCACAGCAGACCCCAGGCCTCATGTGCAGCAGCAGATTGTTTGGCCAATAAAGCTTTCCAAGAAACCCCCCCAGGAGAACCACACAATCCCCTTACCCTTTGGAACTTTAACCACCACACCTCCCTGTCCTGCTTTGCTCAAACACAACCCAAAAAGGAAGCTGGAGGCTGGGACCCCCGTGGGGTAAAGTGGGGACAGAGGCAGGGCCTGGCACAGGGAGGGATAAGGAGTTGCTCAAGCAGCTCTTCCAAGGGACACAGAGTGCCCACCCTGTGACATGGGGACAGAGCAAGAGCTCCAGGAGGGAGAGGGATGGGGGTTCTTGCCTGCATTCAGGGCAGGGGGTAGGGGCCATGCCAGCCCCCAACTCTGTCAGCACCAACCCCCCAGACACCAGTGACAAGAGCACATGGAGCCCCAAAGAATCCTGAAGGAGTTAACAGCCTGAACCAGTGCTGCCTTCCCTGTCAGGAACATTCCTCAGCCCAGCAATGATGCACGGCCCCTCTTTATAGAGCATTTGTTACTGGGCTCTGCTGAGCCAGGCCTCCAACTGCTCAGCGCCTGGGTTAAAAATAACCAGCAGCTCTGCTGCTTCGAGCTAGGTCCTGATAAAATAAACATTAGAACAGCTATTCCTGAAGGTCACTCCCATCCATCTGAGCCTCGGCAGAGCAAGGCTGCTCCGAAGAGAGGGAAACAGACTCCCAATGTTGCAGTCATGGTTTAGAGGCAGGGGTTGGCTCTCAGGGCTGGTTTTTCCTCCATTATCCACAGAGCTGGTGTTGACTTCCCTGTGCCTGGTCCAGATCACCAACATGATACAATACTGCATCCATCTCCCTGTGCCCATCCTGGATCACTGGCACAGTTCTGGGCTGCACTCATTAGATCCTTTGGCATTCTCACTATGCAAGCAGTAAGTTATAAATTAAGTATTTCCAGTATCTATTGCATGGGAGGGTTTGTAATTCAGTGCTAGTCCAAGTGCCAAAGCCAGATGGGAGCATTCTCAGGAAGGACACGTTCTGGATATACCTCGGCTCGCTGGAGATGCTGACTTGCCAAGAACTGATTGTAAACTCATTTTAGACTTGATGACCTTTAACTTACTTTCATTGATAGATCGAAACTAGAACAAACTCCCATAAATCAGAGCTTTCACAAGAACAATTTTGTGGGATTTCCAAATGCTACTGCCTCTCCAAAGGTCTCCCTCCCCCTCCACAAATATGGAACACATTTTTACTCTCCTTGGTCCAACAAGACAACTGAGGCACCATCAAAGAGTAAAAGAGACAATGAACTCCCAATGGCAGGAGGTCCCACTGCACCCTCACAGGAAACCATTCTCTCTTCCACAGCCATGGAAGGTGCAGGAGAACTATGGAGATGCCTCTTCCATCATGGACATCCTGTGGATAACTCCAACAGCCTCTCTGTGCCTGCCTGATCCCTGATGCAGCTTACCAGGGGGCACCCTGACCATCCCTTCTGAGGTCCCTGTCCTGCCCTTCATGGTAGGCTGTGCTGGCACACAAACCAGTAAGGACTGGTCACCTGGGCATTGGCAGCAGAGAGACGTCCCTTACTGTAAGTTGCCTGTCCCTTCCCAGAACGAGACAAGACTTGTCTTTTCCCAGAAAGACGAAACAAGACTTAGTCTTTTCCCAGAAAGAAGCAGCAAGATTTGCCTCTTCCTAGAAAGAAGGGACAAGACCCTAAATCTGTGAGTGATTCACTATTAGCTGCCACACAGATTTGCCCCATCAGCAGCAGTGCAATGCTTGGCCACCCATGCATCAGCCAAGCTGCAATCCATCACATCCTTGTGCCAAGGGAAAACACTGGGACATGGATTTGCAACCCCTGTCCAGAATCCAATCGTGATGCAGGCTGCTCTGCACTCAGGGGACATTTCTGTACCCAAAATATTTGTTTTCCTTAAACATCCCCCTCCCACGTTGGCTGGTCCTGGGGTTTCCTGGGTTTGGCCTCAAAACCTGTATATGACCAGTATGACCATGATTCCATCTGCTCCAGCATACATGAATGCCTGTGAGGCCCTCAACCTGTATTAAATTTCTTCCTAAATGTCATTACATGAAGCCACTACTGCAAATAAAAATAAAGAACATGTTTTCTACCTAGTGTTGCCTTCCAGCAGGTGAGAAAGAGGTAAAGAATGCCTGTGGCATATCCCTAAAGCCAGTGAAATCATTGACAAATGTGTCCCAGCCTCGCTGCAACAGACTGGCGCCCTGTCTGCTGTGACATTTCATCCAAGTGTTCTACCAGGTCATATTTTTCTAACTAATCCTAGAGATAAATATACATGAGGTTTGGAACTGACTAGGGAATGTATCAAAACTTGGCTCAGAAAACCAAAGCCCACAGCAACCTGCCCTGGGTCAAAACTCTGGCAGCACAGCTACCCACCCTCTCCCCATAGGATGCTTCCACCACTCCAAGGCTCTGCCAGCCCTTCCTCATCACCATCACAACCCGGGATCTCACAGTGAACCTCTTAGTCAGTCAGGAGTGAGTTCCTCACCTTGTACAGGTGCATAAGCCACCATTCTGTGGTTACACAGCAGGGGATGCACACCAGTGCACTGAGGTACTGAACTGCAAAGGCAGCTGTCTAACAGTCAAATATTTTTGGAGGTGTTTGTTCTTAAAAAAACAACAAAAACCTGATTCGCAAAGGCAAGGAAGAACAGCCAGTACCTTGTTACATTTATGTCCTTGAAAACCCCACCTCAGTTCCTGCAACACCACACAAAGGTGGTTTTCACTAGAAGGAACCACACCTGCTCCCACAACACTGCCCAGCCTCTGCAAGGCTTTGTGAAAGCAGTGCTAAATATAGTCCCTTTAAGGGAAGATTTGTAAATCAGTATAAAACATAATCCGCTTTGCAGATACTCTCCAGGGCATATAAAACAATCACTGTTTGCCCACAGAGGCTGTTGCAGACTGGTTAATTGAAGAATCCCTAAGCCTCCCCAAAACCTCCAGAATTAACTCCCAGGGCAACGTGAAGACCCCCAAAGCTGAGAGGTTTCAATCACACTGACCCTGCTGGAACAGCAGCTCCTGGTGCTCATGCAGGGAGGCACCTCCCTCTCATTTCAGTTTTGGCTTTAACATGTATTTTCCCATTGTAGCAACTGACATGTCCTACAGAAATCCATTTCCACTCTGCATGGAAAACTGACACAAGAATCTCCCCAAGTCACAGCCTGGGCTTTAGAAGGGTAAAAAACCCAAACAAAACCCACAGGGGGCCAGAGCATTGAGGAAAGAAGGACGGACACTACTGTTCAATGACACCCTCTTTATTCAAAAATAGATATCTATGAGACATTTCAGAATATACTGCTGTCAAATGGCAGCCTATATGTCTAAATTAATTCCTAAGTCAATTAATATACAGATTTAAGCTTTTGTTAAAAAAGACACACTGTGGGGAAATCTGTTTAACTTTCAGAAAATGTCACCCAGTTCACCAGATGCCCTTTGCCCAAAAAGTAAAACAAATAAAATTAAAAACCACAAGACTTCATTTAAATTAAGCAAAATAAAACACACGCAGATATTCGGAAAAAAAAAATCATCAAAACATTTCAATTAAAAAATAAAAAAAACAGACAGACAACTCTCTCACAGATCTGCCCAAAACACAAACGTGAGATGCCAACACATTTGTCTACATCAGGTTTTTCCTATAATGGATACACATTCAATCAATGCTCAAAATAACTTGGTTTAACAGCCTCGGGTAACGCTGTGAGCTGAATCAGGATGGAAAAGAGTCTTTTGGTTTGGGTTCTTGAAGTTTGGTGTTGGGGCTTTTTTGTTTGTTTGTTTTTCATTTTTGGCAAAAGCAGAGAGAATGTACAGTGCTTAATCTAAAGTCTGGACCATAAAAGGCTGCACAGTCAAAGTGACTCAGGGCAGAACGTACAGTTCTGCCACTGGAAAAATTCCTGTAAACTAAAGAGAAAAAAACATCTGTTGGCTGGGCAGTGAGGGTGCAAGGAGCGTTAAAAAAGGACAAAAGGAAGTGTCAGTAGGAAAAGGACGGGAGCTTCTGAACAACTGAATGATCAAAAGATGCTGTGTTGTTGTTTGCTGTAACTGATGCTGACCGGGCTATTGAACAGCCTGCAAAATAAATTAATGCGGAGCAGAACGAGCTTTGCATTTCTGCATTTTCTTCTCCTGGCTTTGACACCAGCTCAAGAACACAGGGAGGCACAGAGAGAGAGCATCTCAGCTCACTTTAGCCTCTGTCTTACAAAACCTGTGTCACCAGATCAAGTGTCTCCAGAAACAGAACCTGTTTTATAGTGAGAGGTGCTAAATTTAAACAGAATTGTATCCAAATTGGAATGGTTCAGTGATCGGAGTCCAGCTTGTCACACCTAACACACAAACTGAAATGTAACTACACCCCTGGCAGCTAAAACACTAGCCAGCAACATAATGGAATTAAGAGCTTTTTAAATTTACCTTTTTTGTTTTTTACACTTTTCCTGATTATAAAAATCAACTCACAATCTGTGACACAAAATTAAGTACATCCTTCTAATATCTACATGCATGGACAGGGTACATGTGCATACAGGATATATGCATATATATGGGTCTATTTTCTATATAAATAAATATTTATACCACATTTAACTTCTGTGCATCAGACAACTTCACTAAAGCTATGGAGAGAGTTTATATCATTGTATTTTCAGTGTAACCATCCTGAGAGCAGACCTAACAGTGCCTGTCACAGGGACACCAGCAGCTGCCCCACACCATTCCAGCCTCTCAGGTCATTACATCAAACCTTCCATAACGATCTAATTTCATATAATGAAGAGGAAAAATGTGGTATAAATCTAAGGTAGCTAGAACAAAATTTACTTCCACTCCCACTTAGGTAACATCCAGTTCTGCTTTGCTCAGCACAGTGTAACTTATGAGTCTACCTCTAATTCACAAAGAAAAGCTGCTTATTTTTATTGCCTGTGCCTTCAATTTACATCCATGCCAAATGAGAACTGCCTTCACATCAGGCCACAGCATTATGAGGAACTGCAGGTTTAGGAAGAATCTTTCCCTGTACCATTGCTGAGCAGGTGCCTTCCCCTGATGCTGTCCTGGCACAGGACCAGCATGAACACACATCCCTACGAGGCCCACGAGCCATTCCACTGCTCCCAGAGATGGGGCTCATAAACCCAGCTAAAACAGATGAGACTTATTCAAAAATAATACAATATTTGTAGAGAGGGAAGATGCTGCATGGTCAACCTTCCCCTGGAAGCTTCCCAGGTATGTGTGTACATGATTCGTGATCTTTGTGGGGTAACAAGTGCTAAGAGCAAACAGCAACTAAAGAGTACAGGAAAAGATGAGAGAAGTTTGCCTAAACAGACCACCTCCACTCCCTTTAGAGCTCACAAAACTCACTCCTCTTCCTCCCCTCACGTGAGCCAGTGTACCCAGAGAGGGTGAGTATGAGCAGCCAAGAGGTTCAAAGCAGGGTCTGCAAGTTCCTTCCTACTGCAGATCTTGGAAGACCGGACTTCCAGCCAACACCAGAATCTTCTTTCTTCTGCTGGTAATAATGAATACTGGGGCACACGTTTTGGTCTAGTCTGTTGAAAACAGGTCCCCAGCAGATGGCAGAGGTGCCAGACCTCCTGTGACATTGGGCAGCAGTGACAGGTCTGGAAGGCTCTGGATGTGAGATTTCAGCTCCTTGCGCACTTGGGTTACCCGAGCAAGCTTCTGTTTATATTCCTGAGGGAAAGAGACAAGAGAACAAAGATTAAGCACAGGTTAATTAACTGTGCTGTTAGTTAAGCCAGGAGTATCTTCCAGGTGAGGACTCACAGAAGGTGGCCAGGCCCTGGTGCTCTGAGCAATTCCTGGCATGACTGCAGACCCTGCCATCTGCCCCAAATTCACAGCCTGCCCACAGGCTCTGGCATCCCTAAACTAATAACCCTGCCCTGCTTACTGGTTTTACATGTAAAACATCCCCAAACCAGCACACACTGGGGCCTGATAGAGCATTTGAAAGAGTTGCTTTATTCCTGTGTTCTTCCCCAAATACTGACTGACTCCCAGCTGCTGCCAGAATGTTCCTCTGACACCCTCCACAGCCAGAAGCCACAGGCTGAGGCACACCACAGATATTGCTATGCTGCCAAAATGCTCACTGCTTTCAAACTTCATCAGTTTTGAACACTTAATTAATCCAATTTCCCCTTTCAAGTCATTAAATCAAACCCAAGTTTTGGTTGTCAAACAGGACCTCCTTTATGAGCCCACATTACAACCCCAGCAGCTGTGCCATGAGACTGGCATGGCAGGGACACCATGGAAAGGTGTAGGACCACTTGAATGTAAACCAGGGAAAGCCACATCCACACTGGATGCAGACACTAAAATGTTCAGGATTTTATTACAGAGGGGAAAAAAAAAAAGCAAGCTAAAAATCTCCAAAGAGGAAACTTGCAAGTGTTTTTTCCACAAATGAGGTCTGGATTGAGTAGTAAAAGTGCAGTAAGAAATCCCTGTCCATGTACAGAAATTCCCCCAGGTCTCAGACACCAACAACTTGTGTTCATAATGAGGAGAGAGAGGAGTTTGGACCCTGAAAATGGAAGAAAGAAAGAACTGTACCTTGGTCAGATCTGGTGACAGCACTTAAGAGCAGCCCAGCACACATCCAAGTTATCCAATACAGAAGATTAATTAAAGACTGTTTATGCAATTTTCAAAGTTTTGTGGTTCTATACATTCAACATAACAGTCACAGAAGACAGCAATTGAAGGAATAAAACTCCAGTAGCATGTAATGGGTTTTTTTTAGTGTGCCAGTCTTTACTCAACTACATGTGGCCTACTTTTCATGGCACCCCCAGAATGCAGGAAACAATGAGCTTAAGAAAAAAAACCATACACAGAACAGACTGCCACACAGCCAGCTAGAATATCAATTTACTTTTCATTTCTTAATTGCTTGGCAAAGAGAACAGAAGTTTATATCTCTGAAGATCAAATGAAACTAGGCACATGTTTAATCAAAACATCTTTCTGAAGAGTTTACAACTTTAATCCAGACTTTCTAACCTTCTCAGTGATGGAAATTCTCTTCACCTTCTCCAAACATCAAAGCACAGCAGTTCCTGTAGGGTTACAAGCAAGGAGTTTACACTCTCTGTGTTTCATTATTTTGAATTAGAACAGTGAGAGCAGCCATCAATCGCAACTCCCGATACCCCTGCAATGGCTACGTAAGTCTATCCCATAAACCTCCTGCCAGCACCAGGCAGGAATGTCTTTTAACAGCCTATTTCAAACTTAAATCCTTTATGGGGCTCAGTGAGTTAATATAACCAAACACTTCTGTTAACATACACAGGATATACAGTGAAATAATCAAGTCCAAACAAAGCCCTCCCAGATCCATGAACTGCAGGGTGCTGCTCTCATGCCTAGAGAACAGTAACAACAACAACAACAACAACAACAAAAAAAAAAAAAGTCACCAAAAACCTCGAGATGCACACATTAATTTTGTTTGGATTTGTCTTGTTTTAATGAAAGACAGAGAATCGGGACCAAAAAAAGAATACTCCCACATCCCTAATCCCTCTTTTGGGAATTCTTAAAGGCAGAAACAAGTCGAGAGTCGTGAGACGAAGACAGAGAACAAAAACAAACCCAGATTCTTTAGCATTAATAGAGAGCAGAAGCAGATAAAGAGGGATGCCATCGAGGCACAGCATTCCAACACTTGGGATTAGTCTCCAAAAGAATGTGGGAGCCAGCCCTGGGGAAAGGGAGAGAGTGCCCGGAGTGCTCAGCTCAGGGCTGGCACATCCCCAGTGCTGGAGGCAGGAGACAGCGACACACCAGCTCCTGCACACGACAGAGACAGCAGGAATAGCTCTTGTACTCCAAATGCTGGCAGAGAAAAGGTGGAAGAGGCTAGACTTGGAGATCCACAGAAGACCATCTTAAAAATATTTAAAAATCCATAAATCAGGCCATTGTCAGGGAGTGATGAATATCAAGCCAGGAAATAATGAGCAGCACTTCCTCCTCGGGAATGCCAAACTGTCAAGAGTGAGTATCAGCAGGTGTTTCTTTTTTCTGTAGTAATTCCCAGTAAAGATAGGAACAAAAAAAGAGAAGGGCAAGGCAGCTAGCCAAGTCCTCCAGGTCTGATAAATGGGCAGTGAAGATGAAAAGTTGCAAATTCCAGGCATAAGTCAAGAAAACACTTCAAATATGGCATGAATTGCCAAGATCCACACAAAACAATTATGCATTTATGGATCCAATTATGGATCCACATAAAACAATTACGTAAAACCAGGTACAACCTCCATAGAAAGACTAATGTCCTGCCATTTTCAGGACAAAACTGATGGGATTACCAGGATCCACCACTTCTCACAGACAGTCAGGACTGGAATGTGATGGCGTTCAAGCTAAGGATGATTTGCGTGACCATTAGAGTTATATTAGATGCAAACAGCATTCCTTCCCCAATAGAGCTACTTAGGGGAGGGAGAATCTTGCCAGTGCCTTGCCTGACAGCCCACTGACAAATGAAGAACCACCAAGATGTGTCCAAACCACACTGCTGTTGGCAAACATACAGACTTAGGAGCAATTCTTTTGCATATTAACAGCACCAACCTGCTTCCCAGATTCACAGTTAACAGTTTCAAGTGTTTAGGAAAATATTGCTCTCAGCATGTCCTTATTTTCAGGGCACTCTACATTGCAGGCTACACGGAACACTGAGTTACCAGAAATATCCCACCAATTTGGAGAGAGAATTTTGTATGCATATGATGACAAAAAAAAAACAAAACCAAACCATCAAGTCACCTTGAGAACCATATTCCTTTCAATTTTAAGTAATTCCACCTTACTAATAAGTAAATGCAAGCATTATCTAGTCAACGCCAAAGCCTAAATTCCATCTGTTAAAAAACAAACTGAAAAAATAAGAGAAAAAATTCTCATGAGGAAAAGGCAGCAACAGCCCCCAAACCACTAAAAACTGGCTCAGAAAACATCACTAAATTCAGGAATGGAAACAAAGAGTAATCCAGAAACCAAGATTTCCTAGAATAGATGAATACTTACTGGACAGATTGGATACACATCACAGAGCATGGCAGAAAACTGTCTGCTCCATGCTTAAACCCTCTCCATCCCTCTGGGCCTGAGATGCTATGCTGGATCCTGGCAGAGCTGTCAAGCAGTGGCAAGACCATCAGCCAGAGCTGGGACAGGGAATGCTGGCTGCTCCCCTCAAGAATACACAGCAGCAGAGACACAGAACCCCCTCCCAGCTTGAGGGCTTTGCTTTTTCCACAAGTTCTGGCCATATTCTGCAACACAGGACTCTGGAAGCAGGTTTTATGGGAAACCATGTTTTTCATGCAGCCCATGACATGTCTGGAAACTGCACCTTGCAGATTTTTCACGAGATCCTTCCATTCCATGAAGCTGAACAACACAAAGTCCAGTTAAAAGAAGCTACTGCTTTCTGAGGCCTTCGTTTGTACTCTGTACCCTAATTGTCTCACTGCTCTGTAGGCTTATATTAAGATTAATAGTATTTGGATGCTATTTGCTTTTTTTTAGACAAAATAATGAGATCTCTGCTGTGAGCAGGAGTTTCAGGATGATGGAGGAAAAAACTGGCACTGAGCCACATGGACGCTTTTGCTAATCAACATTTCCTTTCAGTGTGTGGCGTTCTACATCCTCAGTGGCCAAGAGAATTAGATACTCAGTCCTTGAAACAAATGCACAAATGCAAAATCAGAATTAACTACTGCTGAATGAAGCTGACAGAGTGTTTCATTCCAAAGCAGCCATGCTTGAACATTATAGAACTGACTGTCATCAACATGACAGGAAATTCATCCTGAGCACACCGCTGTGTGGCCTGGTTCACCTTGTTGTGTTCCACAGCACAGATTTCAGCTTATTTTGGCTCGGAGTGTGCACTGGACACGTCCTCTCCTGTGCAGGGTCGAGCAGGAACATGCTGTAAGTCATCACAGCAATTGCATCTACTGAAAAAAACATCTAGCTAAGCATTAATGAGAATTTGGAAAGTGAATAGAAAGAGCAGCCGGACAGGCGCAGTTTTGATGTGATGCAGCTTGAGCCAGCTGCAGGAAAGCAGAAGACCACAAGCCAGGGGAAAAATGCATCAGAGGCTCAGCAGAAATTTGGAGAGTATGAACTGAAGAGAGAGGTCTGACAGCCATGTGATTGTATGTTCAGGTAAAGCCTTGCTTTAAAAACATTAAATACATCACAGTACTGCAGCAGGTTGGTTAGATACTCCTTAGCCTCTGCTCCTTGCCACTAAACCTATGTAAAACAATTCTAAAACATAGTAACTAGAAAAAGAAGAGAAAGGAAAACTTCTGCCATTCCACAAGCTCATTGCATCAGAACTCTCCTCAAAAGCAAAGTGAAACCAAATGCCAGGGTGAAGCCAGCTTTCCTCATTCAGCAGCAGCACTAAACCAGCAAATCTGAGCTTTTATCTGAAAGATGCAGTCCAGCAATCAGACCTTGAATGATGTATTTCCTTACAGAGTCTTCAGTTCATTTCCAGACCTTAAATTTGTTCAGTCTTGCCCTTTTAAATTTGACAAGGCTTCTTTCTTCTGCAGCATCATTCATCACACTTCAGCAGAGATGGTGTTTCTGCTCGTGGCAGAATTAAACGCTCTCAAAACCATAACTCGTTTCCTTGCTCTCCTCTTTGTTTAGGACAACAGAAAAGGCAGCAGTAAAAGCCTCCACAGAGCATTTCTCCAGCTGCTTCTCAACCTCTGCCATGTTCAAAAGCTATCAGAAAAAGCCCAGGCTGCTGCCACTGTATGATGGACACAAGTCATCATTTTGTTTGCCAAATACCCTTCCAGAAATAAACATTGAGGGGGGTGCATTTGATGCTCACCACAAAAATCAACATCCAGGGCACAAGCCAAGAGCTACATATTCACCTCTCCAAGCATCTTAACGCTTTCTAGTTAAGCAAGAGAGTGGACATACACTCATTCACTTCAACAAAATGCATAAAAACATTGTATGTTAATATTGTATTATTTTTATTCGCTTTTATTGTTTGGTATTATTCTATTTGCAGCACTACTGTAATTGTAAATACCTACAAGCACCTACAAAGTGAAGGAATTATATCATTGCATTGTGCAAAGAAACACAGCTGTTGCCTCGAGCCATACATGGCCCAACAGACCCACATTCCCTGCAGGTGTCAGCTCCCAGCCCCACAGAGCAGCCTGTGCTCTTATCCCACACTCAGAGGCACCAGTGGCTCACAGCTGGCAGAACTGGTGCACAGCCTGGCATTTCTTGCCCTGTTAGTCACCACTTTGGTCCTACAGACCCAGATCTAACACTGTCTGGGTGCTCCAAGCTCAGGATCTCCCCTGCCACAGTCACAGAGCCGACCCCACTCTGCTGCTCCTTCCCAATGCTGCTCCTGCTACTTCACACATATCAAATACTGACAATTTTCTTTTCTGGCAGGAACCCTAAAACTTAATCTCCTATTTCACTGTCTAAACCACTGAAATGAATATACCACACAACCCTGTCTGAGGGAAGAAAGAATTCCTGTCTGAGGGAAGCAGCAGCCACAAAGCTGTGCCAACAGTGACACACTACAGAGACCCAGGCAGTGGAAGCAGCACAGCAATAAATTGCCTATTAACCCACTGAACTAAATTGTATTTCAAGAAAATGTGTAGTGCTGGGCAGTCCAGAAAACCTCAAGTGAGAATGCACTTCATTCCTCAGAGATGCATTATCAAAGAGGGTTTGCAAATTTGTGTGGGCACAGCATTAACACCTTATTAAAGGTGCCTTGAAGCCATGAATATTAAAACCCACAAACATCTAAAAACCCCCAGAGCTCTCAGCAGGACTCTAAGTGACAATTTTTCAGTTGCAGCCAAGAGTCAGGATATTTCTCCTAAACTGGATCTTAAATACAGTATATTCTTTAGATTTATAGCTGCAGACATGTAAACACACACTTATTTAAGTGCATACACTGCTCCATACACATGGCCTATGCTACAGTGCTCCTCATGTCACCTTCCACCAACACCACACACGTGGAAAAATTGCCTTCACTGACTGCACATCAAACCAAAAATTCTGAATGCACAACTTTCTATTTTTTCTGCCTCTTCTCCCCATCACATTAAAACACTCTCCTCACCCTCCACTCACTCTAGGTTTCCTACTGTCAGTAGTTATTTCAGGTACCCATGAAGCTTCTACACAATCTGCCATTTCCTTGCACTACTTTTCCTTGGTTCTTCCCATATCACCTGTTTATTTGACTTCATTTTACAGTTGCCTGGTACACCAACAAGGGATTTTCTCCTCACTACATTTCTATTTCACACAAACCGTTTTCCTGGATTTTTTCTCCTTGCCTGCCATGCATTCCAGAAGAGTGCTCCAACTTCAAAAGGCAATTCTCCTTGAAGTTCTGCAGGCTCAGGTGCTGGAGGACAAAAAACCTCCCCAGCTGATTGTGCTCAGTAATTGTAATGGGGCAGCAATGGCCAAAAATAACACTAATCAGGAAACTTCCATTGGAAATTCAATACTACTGTGAGATACAAGGACACATCTCATTCTTATGGAAACAACAGCTCCTGGTTCTACGCCTGTCTGAAAGTGGATTTTATTTCCTGTCATCTCCTATTGTGAATGTCCAGGCCACCTCTGATCTATCCCAGCCATAGAAGATCAAACAGCAGCTGCAGTATCAAGCCCACAACTGCTGAGCAAGATGAAGCACCATTTTAAAAGAAATTCAGAGTTCAGCTGTTGAATGACAGTATCCTCCACACCTTTCAGGAAGTTAACATGAGGAATACTTACCTTTGAAAATAAATGCCTTGTTATAGGCTCTTTAGTATCAGTTTGGGGCCAGCTGATTTTACTGACTGATAGAATTAAAGAAAATCTACCTTCTTAAGTGCTCTTATACTACAGTCAAAATACCACAATATCACTCCCAGGATAAAAGAATCCTAATTATAACACTTTGATTTTTTTCCACTGCTACCCTAAAACCAGAGTTTGTCCACATACTATGATCTTCAGGCTCTGTTCCAGCTTCCTCCTTTCAAATCACCAGTGCTTCTTCACCCTCCACCGTTTCAATCCTTACTCATGCCAGGTGTATCCATGCTGATGTGTAATTCCTTTCCAAAGCCATGTTCCTCAGCAGGGTCCCTCAGTTAAACAGCCTTACTGCAACTGATGACAAGAGCTGTGTCACAGGGGTTTGACATGCAGAGTAGTCTGAGCATTAGCCCACAAGACACAAAACCACTGAGTTTATGCATGTTTTGAAAATTTGCCATTTCATGAGGGACAGCGTTAACTGGATTAGTAAACAACTGCAGCTCTTTAGACCACAGAAGTTGCTTTTCAGAAAGACACAGATTAGCTTCTTTCATTGCTATCGCAGTGAAAGACTTTGTGAGTAAATAAAATACAAAAAACATTCAGAATAAATTCCAAATTAGGTATTTCCATCTCTTGAAATACAGCCCTTTTATTTCTGTCAGAAGCTCCTCTCCCCAACCAACAGCCTTGGCTAGATGAGGATGGTGAAGTAAACAATCCATCCTGTATCCAAACACACCCTCTCATCTAACTCAGGAAACTTACAGCACAAGAGGAAAAACTCAAAGTACCAAAGATTCTGGAAAAGATACCTCAAGAGAGCAAAGCCTACAATGAATAGGTATGTAAAATTCGATTGTTTTAAGTTATTTTCTCATTTCAGACCTTGCCTGAGTAAGTGTTTTGGTTTTTTAATACATTTTTAATTGGCACAAGTTTCAGATCCTTCTAGTAAAATGCTTATTAGCACTACAAAGAAAAATCCAGGCTTATCAATACTGTGAGAACATCAAAGACTCAAACAAAACTGATAAGCAGATCTGGCCTGCCTTATCTGTAACCAGCATCTTCCACTGTTTATTAACCCTCTACAAGGGCAGAACAATGGAACGCTGTAATCAGGCAACATCCCTCACTGAGGTTTGAGAGCTGACACGAATATCAATTGTGCCTCATGTTCACTGCTGGAGTGGCATTTCCTGCAACTCCGTTTAGACTGCTACAGCACTGAGGCCACCTTGTCTGGCAGAATGACAAAGATGCCAACCTAAACAGATATTTAATAAGATCCTAATATTTAAATAGGATCATTCTTTATTTTCCAATGTAATGAAGAACTCTGTTTACCGTAACAGTGAGCAAGCAGCCTGTCCCATTGCCATCAGCAGGATTACTATCATTAACAAAGCAACTCAGCCAGCAAAACACTTCATTTTCAGGGCTACATTTCTGCCTCTGCCAGAGTTACAATTTTCAAGTAACATTCTTTACCAAAAGGACATTTTCCAAACAAAAAACTTCCACGATTGTCACAACATTTCAGCTAACACATTAGAAATTTTAATTTAATGTTGTCATTATGGATTTCTCAGTTTCACAGTCTCAGACTGACTGAAAATTCTGAATTGTTTTGGGCCTTTTGAAATATTAGTGTGCAGCATTTTGCTACCTATTTACTGCAAACAGCAGTATATCTATCATTTATGTATTTTTTTTGCATACACACAGGTGTCCTTCTTTAAGCAAGAAAAAACCCCAAAACTTGACCCAAGACTTCCACAGAAAATAAATTAGTTGCCAAATAAGATTTGGTTACATGACATCATCTGTATCCATGTCTAAAAGTGTTTTTTCTGACTAAGTCATAAGACTGATGCTATGCTTCAAGAAATTCAGTCACAAGGCATTGAGAAGCTCCAATATAAACACAGGCAAAGAAAACACTCAAAATGAATTTTATCTGGGAACAATGTTGCCGAGCTGTCAGAGGAGAGGACGAGGTTTGCCATGAGAGTAAACAGAGGCTGCAATTGCTGCAGCTCAGTCTCCTTCCAGGAGATTCTGTCCTCCACATCCCCTCCCATCCCACCCGCAGCAGCTGCTCATCACCAGCACGTGGTGCAGAGAAGCCCTTAATGTGCCGCCAAGGGGCAGTTTAGCAGATGGCAGAGTGACATACAACCACAGTCATTAATTAAACTCCTCGCTAGTCCCACACCGGGCTGCAGAAAGAACTTCCATGGAAAAGGCACGTTTTGGATCAACAGCTGTAAACAGCTGGCTTCACAGCCTGGAATGCTGGGCTGAGCAGGGGGGGGGGTCTCAGCTCAGCCCCAGGGTGTTTGAGGGTCCTGCCCTCCCTGTTCAAAGGAGTTGCACAGGAAACAAATCATTGTCTTTCACTACCAGCCCCATTTACACTACACCACAGAAGCTGTGGGTAAGTGGCTGTCAAAGGCTGGAGAGCAGAAAATCTGGCTTAAACTGCTTCCTCTAAATAAGGGGGGCTCAGGAGGCAGAGGAAGGACACCTAACCATCAGGAAAATAACAAAAAACCCAAGCAGTATAAAAAACCCTCAGCTAATTATGGCAAAGGGAGGTTTTTTTTTTTTTTAAAGGGCATGTCATAACAAAATAAGGTGTTAGGCAAGTCTGTTTTTCTTTAAGTAGTATAGACCTCTGGGCTTTCCAGGTGCATTGAAACATCTAGACTGAACATCAGAACAAATCTGCACTCTCTAGATATGACACTGCTTTCCTACCCATTTTACTCCAGATATAAAGTCAACTAGAACCTAGATAACCTAGAACCAAAAGTAAAGATAACACCCGGAATCAAATGTAAAGGTAAGACCTGGAATCATGTAAAGGTAACACCCGGAACCATCTCCCTCGGGAGAAACCCATAGAGACGAGGAATCCAGGATGAGCGTTTGGTGAGCGAATTGTTCTGCCAGCCCCAGTAACAGGCGCTCACCTCCAGCTTCTTCTCCTTCTCCGTGAGCACATCCTTCTGGTTCTGGGTGTACTCGATGAGCATCCTGGCCAGCTGGCGCCGGTCCTCCAGCTCGGCCGCCAGCCGCCCGTTGTACTCTGCCAGCAGCAGACACGCCTCGTCCACCGTCTTCGACAGCCGCTCCGCAGCCTCTTTGTCTGCGTGCAAAAGCATCGGGTGATTTAGAGGACAAAAGTTTAAAACTTCCCAATGGTTGACAGAAGGGCTGCGATTCGCGAGCCGCAGGCACAGTAACATCTTGTTCATAAATATGCTTCTGGCTTGACAGGAAAATAAGGGCTGTTATGACGGGGATATAGAGGAAATAGGATGTACACCCTTTGTGGGCTGTATTTTAGACACTGACATAACTGACTGCATTTCATCCTTGCAGAGACATTAGTGAAAGTGGGGATATAAATCTATCAATAGTAAGCCTCTATGAACAGGTTAATTAAAATGCTAGGAAGTACCTTCAGGTAAACAAATCAGGTGGTTTCTACATTTAAACACAGTGTGCACTTGTTAATTCCTCTTATATAGGAATAATTTCAAATGTGTTGACACAAATCTAAGAATTGCACACAGTCCAGTTGGACACTGTAAGAATATATTATGAAAGGCAAAATAAGTGATAATTCATAATGAGTTCTAAATTAAAACTATCTCCAGGAACAAGAGTCAAATCAGTTCAACCTCTAAATGCTTCTATTAAAATTACTTTTCAAATGTAATTGCAAAAGTTAATTTAAACAAAGACTGACAGATTAATGGGGGTAGCAATTTGCCTTTCCCATAACAATCAAGGAGTACGTGTGTATTCAGCAGTCTGGTGGAACTCAAAAATATATCAATCAAGGACTATGTATATATTCAGCACAGCCTGATAAAACGTCAAGATATCTTAACAGTTGAGATGTTCAAAAGCAAACACATCCACTTGAGAACTCTGGCCCAATTTCCTTCATGTTCTTGCAAAACGTCGATGATGCTGTCAAAGTAAAAAAACTTCAGTCCAAGCCAAAAAATGGAAGCAGCTATGTAAGTTTAATCCTCAGTGTTACTTCACAGGATTGCTATCTGTTAATTACCCCGGAGCTACAAAGCAAGGACACAAAAGCAGGAATTCACTCCACCAAACACTGTGATTATTAAAAAAACCCCACACTTTGATTTCTAAGTTATTCTTTGGACCCACGTTCATTCATCTTCCAATCTCATACCTGTAATTTTCTCCAGTAATGAAACATCTTGAACTTCCTGAGGCAGGGAAGCAATTTTTTGCCGCACTGTCGCATCTCCTGACGCTGCATTTTCCAGGTCTTGTAGGGCTTTGATCAAATCCTCAGTCTACAAATGAGCCAAGAGGAAAACCAGGTAACCTTAACCACATCCAGGGATGTGGTCACTGCAGAGGAGCTCACCCACCTCTGAAAGGCACCATTTGGGGAATATTTTATTAAAGTAATTTTTAAACCTAACACAAGAAGCATTCATTGAGTTTACACTAATCCCAGTGTTTAGCTCCTCCTGCATAATTACAGCAGAGCCATCCTTTTCAAGACTCTGCAGTGGGAAATTTCTCAGTCCAATTATGAAAAGTGATCATTTACAACATAGCTCAGAAGGACATGACCACACCAGTCTGAGAAAACCACCAGCCCTGTGTGCTGCCTCAAGCTGGAATTGAATCTTCCACCCAAGCATCTCTGACAGTCTCTTAGGTGTACAGGCACCTTTTTGTTCCGTTCCACAGCTGCATTCTGACAGAGCAAAAACACCCAACACCAAATTTCCATCTGTCCAAACAAAATTGTATTAGATTTCCGTCATGACAAGGTTTAGAATTCTGTAACTTGTTACTGACTATAAACTCCAATGATGAAAAAAGCTCTTTCTATAAAGAAAACTTTGTGGCTGTCCTTGCAAAGCACACAGTTTTCTGCAACTGAACTGGGCTTCTCAGTGTGCCCTCAGTTCATCTCTCAGCCAGCACTGAGAAAAGATGTGTCCATTTGAATTAATTCATTCAAAATGCATCCAAACTTTAAAAGGACATGGATGAAGATAGCTCTAGGAGGACCATCCCTGACATGTTCTGTTTCCTTCTTGTTCAAAAATATTTAAACAGAGAAACTCCCTGAACAAGAAGAACAAAGTGTTGCTTTTTTGTTTTAAAAATCCTGAAGCAGGGGAGGTTTTTGAAACAGAACACTAGGCCCATAAACAAGCACTGATTTTTAAACTACAGTTCAATAGTCTGAAAGCTAATGAAAACACTAACAAATTCTAAATAAATATTTTCTTAATCTGAAAAACAAAGAGGTCCATTACCTAATGTTTACTACTTCCTTGCAAACTGCAAATGATTTCCAACAGTGACAATGTTTATAATCAAATGAAACCATAAGCTGCAAGGCATCTGGAGGTAAAAGTAACAACAAAATTTTCACTTATTTCCTTGACAACTGTTATTTATTTTTATTTTCCAATGTTTACAGTTTACCAGATGGATGGTGTAATTTTTTATCCCCTTCAAATAGATTCTGGGTTAACATATGTTCATTCTGCAGCCTCAAATGGCCGCAATGATTTTCTATTTCATTCCAAATATTTCCACACCAGTAACATGGAGCCTCTAAAGTCTTCAGTGCTGGTTATCCTACCAGCTCCATATAAACATAACAAATGTTGTGCATTTTAGTAACTTACAGAAAGATATGGCCTACAAAAGAAAATTGTGTATTAACTGTTCACAGCTTTATGTTTTAGAGGTTACACATTAATTTTTAACAGAATTTAAAATATGGCCTGTTTTTCTAGCAGTCCTTTGAGATTCGATCCTGGCAGCACTACTCAGACCTTGGGTTAGACTGCCTGGAATTGCTGAGAAGTGACACACTATTGCAGTAGGAAAAAGGAATCTGTTGCATTTCACATGGACTTCTCAACCCCAAATTGCATCTCGCCACTAAACCCATTTCACTTGTTGTCAGCTCCACCTTGTGGCTGTGACACGGGGGAGGTGGCAGTGGCACAGGGGAGGTGGCAGTGGCACAGGGGAGGTGGCCCCATGGCTTCCAGAGCTCCTCCCAGGCTCAACCCATTCCACATACCAGCAGTGGCCCAGCACTGGGGTCTTGGGGTGAGTAGCTCCCAGGGTAATCATCATCTTCTTCCTCTTGTATTTGCTGAAAAGTTCGCTTTAAAGACTTCTTCTCCTCTGCAACTGAAGACATAGAAACAACTCATTTGGATGCTAGATCTGCCCACCTTAACTATCTCTACTTCAAAGAAATACACCAGATGGATGCTCTGATGATTAATCCCTCTAGGGAATGACCACAACTGGACTTCAATGTTGGCATCATATTCCAAACACTCAAATGCAAAACAGTAATAAAAGATTGATTTTTTCCCTCCATGTATCTCTGTACATGCCAGCCTGAGGATACACAAGCAGCGTGGACTTCATATGTGCTTGTCTCTCCTACAATGAAAGTAGGAAAAGCAAATAAATGTGCTATTTGTCAATAAATGAGAGATTTCAACCCTGCTCAGATGCTCTGGCTAACACTGGAGTGTTCAGGTGAGGATTTCTACCAGTAGAAATGGAGCACTGATGTGAAGGTACACAAGGACAGAAGAATTTCAAGTTGCCTTTCTGCACCAACTATATGCTCACTGTGGCCCCACAATCAACGCAGTAATTGCTGGTTATTTAACTTTCCACTCTTTCATCACAAAACATCAAGACAGTTCTGTGAAACTACAGCTCCAAGCTGTGACAGCAACAACAGCAATGGGCAAAGCATGAACTGATCTCCAAGCAGGTTACCTGCAACACTTGAGAAACACGGATGTCATAAAGCAAGATAGCATTGGTTAAATGAACCTCAGCATGGCAAAGATTAGCTTGAAAGGGAAGAGACAGTTTATTTAAATGAGTCAGAAATCTTAATGAAGCCTTTGATCCAGCCAAAGAACTTTCAAAAGAAGGTAGATCATTTTTCAGACTTGCCACCAAAGATAATAAGATACGGGGTAATTTGTAAGAAATTTTTGGACAGGCTTAAGAACTTGATTCATTGGAATCAAGTCTTGCCAAGATAATCATGGAGTTCAAGAACAGACTCTGTATATACTTTGATTCAAAGGAAAATCCAGGATTTCTCAATTTAAAACAAAACCAGACTGTCCCATTCTGAGGAGCCAAACAGAAAGGTCTGCCCTTAAAGCCGAGGTTTGCCTGCCTTGTCAGGTGGGACAGAGGAAAAAACTTCATTCTAATGGAAAGAAATCAGAGGAGCTGTTACATCCTGCTCGTTGGGGAAAGAGCAGAATGACCCTCTCAAGGCAGACACAAACATCTGTCAGAGAACAGTCTCACTCAATGGAAGGCAAAACAGCATACAAAATCTATCCTAATCCAAAGCAATTGTTGATGTTCGATAGAACAAAGCTACCTAGGCTAGAAAAAGGATAGCTAATTGTTTTATGTATGAGTGCTTGACTATCTGACTGACAAGCCAGTGAGGCCCCAGATCAACAAGGAAAACAGCTGCTGCCCACTGAGATCTGAGAGAAACACGAGCTGGGTTGAACAGGAGATGAGCAGATGATAAAGTGGCCAAAGAGAGCATTTAAAATTACCCAGCCCAACACAACAGGTCATCAGTATTTATCACTTGTATGTACTTATCATAAAATAATTAACCAACAGAGGATAAACACGAGCCAACCAACAGAAGAATGCATGACCACAGCGATCTCACAAGTGAAATTAAATTGAGAGCTGGGATTCAAATTGCTGAAGAGTTATTCCTGCTGTGTTGCCAACTGGTCTACCACAAGACACAGCATTACACTTGCTCACCACTCTGACACAGAGGATTCAGAATTCATTGAATATTCCATCTGAACAAGGCCAAGTGAGTCTTACAGGAACAGCTCTGAAGCTGGTGGTGCTGAGCACCTGCAAACCTAAGCACCAGTCACTGGAGAATTCTAGAAACACCGCCTCAATTTCATCAAAAATAGAAAAAAAGCCCTACACTTATTTGCAAACCCAAGAGCATATGGAGCAAAAGGACCCCTGAAAGGGAACAGAAGCACAGCACAGATTATAATACACCCTGCTTGGGTAACTTACAAAATCTCCAGCCAGGAGTAATTTAACCATTGCAGTCTACACTAGCAGAAAAGCATGTCAAATGCAGCCAGAGAAGGGGAAAACAGGCACTGAGAAAATCCACAACTGATCAGAATGTAACACATATCCTAAACAATCAAGATATCCTTGTAGAATACAGACAGCTTCTTCCATGAAAATCAAGAGCCCACCTTGACACGGACATAAAGAAGACAGAGACCCCCCCAAAGAAGTCAGCTCTCCTGCTTTGCTCTGCTCTCGACAGAAACTGAACTACTCCCTAAAAGCCTCTGAAGGGCAAAGCACTTTCCATTTCTCCAAAACGACAGATAACTGCCCTCCTAACAGCTTTGCAGTGACACTCCAGGATGTTGTTACCTTGCTGTTGCAGAGCCCACAAACAGCAGCAAAAGTATTTCTGCACCAACTTGTACACTACAAACCATCTCAGCTGGCTTGAGGAAGGTTACAGTGTCAAAGGCCTTGCTGACAACTATCAACTTTTCCTGTCCCTTGGACACCTGAGGGATTTCCCCAGCTCAGGTGCTCTTTTTTATCTCAGCTTTTGATGCCTGTTCAGAGGTAAACAGGCTTCTAATGAGCCAGCACTCCCTCCAATTGGTTCCAAACCCTTCTCTCTTGGGGAATAGATTATTTGTGGTTCCTTAAGTTCTCATTACAATATGTATTTGTTGGCAGCCTCTCCGAGGGTGAGCACAATTGGAGTTGAGCTGCTCCAAAACCATACCCAGCCCTGTGTCCAGGTGCTTTTATTTCAGCTACCCTCACAAGCCTCCCTGCCTGCTCTCCTCTCTATTCTTTTCCGTAATTTTATACAGGTCTGAATTTCTGTGCCAAAATTTGCAACATAAACACAATGAAAGCAGTCAGGGAGCAGCTCAGTTCTGTGTTAAGAGTGACACACTCCTACATCACAGCACATTCAAGGACCTTCTTCAACTGCTTGTTACAAAGACAACAAAAAGAAAACACATCAGCTATATCGGTTGTATTGCCTGAAGGGTTTCACATCAAACCTTTAAGACCTAGTTTTTCCAGTCTTTGAGAAAAATGGGTGGTTTTTCTCTTCCCTATCGCTCGTGAAAAGAAACATTCTAATAAAAATGAGATTAATGAGAAAGCAAATGCAAGCTTAATGAATACATTTAGAGATAAAACAATGTATCAATATTCAAAAGCTCATTTCCATGCATATGCATATCTCCTTAAGGAATCCGAAAGACTAAAATCTGGTAGTCAGCTGCACCACTGAGCAGTCAAACCAGGGAATACAATGCTTAGAAAGGGCTGGTTCTCTTACCCCTCTGTCTCTCGGAAGGGAAATCAGCTCTGCTCCACAGCAGGAACTCAGCGTGTGCAGACAACTGAATTGCTCTGCATTACCCAAGGCCTTGCTACTCATAAGAAACAAACTGTACCACTGAAACACTCACTGATGAGCTTTAAAGACTGATACAGGACTCCACTGCATTTTGGCAAGTCTCACAACTCTACGTGGTGCTCTCAAGACAAGCAGAGCCATCCCTAACAGAGAGAAGCACCCACCAGCACAGGAATTTAAGACACTGCAGTATGAGAAATAACAGAGAATTACCTGCACTGACCTGTTGCCATACCTCAGGCTGAAGAAAAGAATAGTTGTTATCACAGCACCAGCTGTTATCAACAGCACCAGGTGCCCTTAAGGAGCTCCAACATTTTAACAGCACAGCTTGCACCAATCTACAGACAGAAACATTGCCTATTTCTCGGCTGTGCCTACCTTGGGACTCCACAAACCCAGAAAGCCAGAATGGCTTTGGAGGAACACTGGACTATGGTATTCCACATTTACAACAACTGTTCTATCTGTAAACCAGGACACCTTAATCTCCATCTTGCTTATGTTCACCTGTTTGAAAATGTAATACAGTGACCACAAAAAAGCCTTCTGCAACTCACCAGAAACTCAAACACCAATTTATCTCAGAAATCCATAAAACCCCCAGGTGAAACCAGCTCTTACCATCAAGAAGCTAATTTATACACATGCCAGTCAAAGCAAGGAAAAGACCCACAGGGTAACTCTGCTGAATGTTTCAAATTTCTTTTTGACCATGAATTGACAAGGCAGTAACATGCACACTCATGAAAAGGCCTGAACTTTCGCTCAAATAAAAGATACTACATTAATATCTCTAATTACCCAGGCAAAAACTAAGTTTCTTGCCAAGTGAAGCTGTGCACACAGCAGTTCTTGAAGGCTTTATATTCCTTCCCACAGACAAAGATCTGTTACTCTTAGGAAGTTTGATTTTGTACAAACGTTTTTTAAGTTGAGAAGATAACAGTAGCAGAAGTGGTTGATGCCATCAGCCAAAGGGAAAGGACTATGAGCCACAGCTGGTTGCCAAATGACCAGGAAATAACACATGACATCAATTATCAGTGCCTTTAGATTCAAATTTAAACACTTGTGAAACACTTACCCAGGTACACCAAATTAAAGTTTCAAATCCTCAGTTAATCAGGTCAGGGTTATCAGGAGTGTAAATTCTGGCCTTTGATAACACACAGGTGCCTCATTCACTGCACCCAGACAAGAGGAACCCCAACATGAGCCAGTTTATGGAGAGACTGTTCACCTTCACCTCTCAGAGCACAGACTCCCTCTGTCTCCATACAGATGGGACAACCCCTTTGGTCAGGGCATTGGCTCACAACATTTGGGGAAAAAATTGCAAAAGTCATCTTTCAAAAGGTATAGCTCAATGAGGGGCAGGTGGAAGGACACTGGTGTGAGCTGCTAAAGCATTCATCCAGCAGTTCTGCCCCAAGCAGTGTGAAAAAGCACAAAGCTACAGCCAGAAATGTCTTCATATGCAGATCTTATTTACGCTCATATCTATGTATTAATTCTACATTAAATACCAACTCAATCAGACCTTGTTTTCACCACCTAAGAACGGCATAAGAGCCTTTTACTAATGACCAAACCACCCCTCTCACACCATCAGAATTCTGTGGGAAATAGAAAAAAAAAAAAAAAGACCAGAGCAGCAATGTCATTCCAGCTCACTTGAAGACACTGACACCTCACAGAATCACAGAATGGCCTAACAGAAGGGATCTTAAAGACCATCTCACTCCAACTCCCCTGCCATGGGCAGGAACACCTGCCACAAGACCAGCCTGCTCAGGGCCCATCCAACCTGGATTTGAACACTTCCAGGAATGGAGCAACCACTTCCCTCAGCTTAAGGTGGACAAATATTCCCTTGACCAGAACACTCTTGATTTTTAATGACCCTCACCTTCCATAGTTTAGGCAACCCACTGCTCCCCTCTTTCCACTGGAGCACTACCAGTGAAACACCTCCAAGTGCTATAGAAAAGGCAAGATCTGCCAAAGCAGTAAATCAAAGCACAGTAAACACAAGCTTATGCTCAGTTTCTCAAAGGTCTCATGCAATAATAAGGTTACACCTGCGATGTTCTAATGATACTAAATTATGCAAAGTTAGAGTTTTCTCCAAATTACATCAGCTGGTGTAAGAAAAAAAGATTTCAGACAAGTTTCTGGGGCATATATTCCAGACTTCAATTATTCAAAACTCCTTGCTGCATCATAATAAAATACAGTAACTACGGCAAAGAAAACAATTAATATGATAATAAAAGCACTAACAGTACTGAATAAGACACTCTAATAACCCAGCTGAGCAGTCTCAGAGATGCAGAGTGGGACAGTTGACTTGAGGTGGACACAACATGATGCAGGATTAACTTGCTTTCACCCCAAAGGCAGCCCTGGAGCACTGTATCTGCACAAGCAGCACCAGACATCACAACCAGTTAAGCTCACTGCCAGCCCCAAGGCACACCTGCAAACCAGAATGGAGGGTTTAATGAAAATCAGACTTCTCAACACAGTCCTGAATAATCTCCATGTCTAGCCCTGGCAACAACTCAACTAAACATGCCCAGAGCTCAACTTCTCACAGTATTTCCAGTGAAACATGCACCAATTTTAAAACAAAACACACACGACAAGCAATAAGCATTTACCTTTTGTTTGGGGGCTGTTGGAATCTTCCATAGACAGTTTGAGCTGCTGGATGAACTCGCTGCCATACACGCTCCTCTCCTGCCAGATGTTCAGCAATCGTTCCAAGGGCTTCTTGCAGCCCTCGTCTGCTTCTCTGCTCAAAGATTAGGAAATCATTACAGTTCAGCTGATCAACACTCCTTATGTTTTCAGAGAGCATCTTCCAAACTGACAGCTGCACCCATTGCAGTATGTGAACATTTGGAGAGAATCTTGCTCATATTGTCTGAGACAAACTGTGCAAAACACACTCATGGCCAATTTTCCCCTTTATTTGACCTAAAGATTGCCTGGAAGCAGCTCATCATTCCCACCCCAAAGTAAGGGCAGAAAAGTTGTGAAAGAAGAAACTTGCTATCACTCAGAATTTGCAATAAGAGTTTATAAAACACCCTGAAGCTGACAAGTTTACAATTCTGAGTATTAACTTTAAACAGTTGTTTCAGTCAATAGCATTGCAATTAAAAGCAGGTTGATTGGATCATTAGGCACTTAAATGCACTCAGAGTGTGCTCTGACAGTCAGACATCTCTCCAGAACAGACAAACACCCAGAGCATTAATGTTGTTTAGCTGAGATAACAGGACTTATTATGTCGTTTAGACACAACCTTAACTAAACAACAGTGCATTTTTGATAAGGTGCTGGCTGCATCACTTCTTCCCCTTTAACTATGAAATTCTTCCTTCCTTCAGCAAGGATATTACTGATCAGGTATCACACAAAGAAACTGTGCAAACCAGGAGGCTGCTGAGAATCCAGTGACCCAAAACATCAGCTCTTTTAAAGTCTTTTGACAATGGGGCAGAGCCATTCATTATGTGGCTTTAATAAACACAACCAACTGTTCAATTCCACTGCCCATAAACAGGTCTGCCAGACCTTTAGGTAACAATTGAAATAAAGTCCAGAGGAGCAGCACATAGAGAACAAACATGTGAAGCTGTGAAGGACTGGTTCACACACAAAGTCACCCATTCACACTAAACGGTCCCCGAGCACAAAGCAGTCAGGATCCAATCTCTGCTACAGAGAGGGTACAAACCCCTCTAGACTTAAAAAAACAACAAAATCCAACTGAATTAGCTTTGAATAACAAGAATGCAAATCCCTAGAGAGGAAAGCTGAAATACAGCAACATACCTGGCAACGTGAGAAAATGCATCCACAAGAACAGATTCAAATTCCCTGGTAAATTCAGGACCTTTCCTCTTACTGTTCTGGATGACATCGTTGGCTAAATACAGGAAAGTAAGCTTCCTACTCGATTTTGCTGAGGAAGGGAAAAAAAGAAAAGAGAAAAGGAAAAAACAAAAGAAGAGTTTGAATTTATTTCTCACTTCTTTCACCTGGAATTATTAACAGGGCTTTCAAAGTTGTTTACAGCTTTGCAGTCTAAAAACAAAGTTCAAAACATTTCCATGTTACCAAAGGAAATCAAGGGCTTTCAAGTCAAGTAGTTCCCAATGTCCTCACTTCTGCTCTTTTTTAATTAATTCATAAGACAAACATGAGTTTAATGCTTTTGGTGCACAGTGACACTTTAACTCTGAAAAGTCAATAAATTTTAAACACAATTAAAGCAAGCTGCTCTAACCCACCAGCAAATTAATAAAACAATTAGTTTATTTTTTATTAATTAACTTCAGGAAAAAATATTTGAATAAAACAGCATAACTCAGAACTGAGTGAAACTATCGGAGAAAGCCATTGTGAAGATTCAAAAAATTTTCCAAACATCAAATTTCTTCAATAGAGTTTAAATTTTTCTATTTTGCCACCACCAATTTCTATTTCAATATGGCCAGAACTGGGGAGTTTTGCCATTCCCCCAAGCAAAACAACCACGAACACACAAAAGGCAGAAAACAAAGGTGCCCATTTCCACAACAGAGCAAATGCAGATCTTCCAAAAATTCATAAATAAACTACAAATGGCAAAACCTAGCAATGACATAGAAGATGCCCCAGCTCCTCCGAGGGGCTCACAGGGCTGGTGCCCGCAGGGGAAGGGTGACAGTGGCTGCTGTCAGAGCTGCACCTGGGGACAGGGTACCCACACAGAACCTCAGAATGGGCTGGGCTGGAAGGGACCCTAAAGATCACCTCGTTCCTACCCCCTGCCATCGGCAGGGACTCCCTCCACTATCAGTCTTCCCTTAACTTCAGGATGAAGCCATCTAGGAAATTACCTTTAGTTAATCTGCAAGAAAAACACGCACAAAATGTTTCTGGATGATAGCACCGAAGAGTTTTACAGACTTCTACTTTTATAGAGTCCTTAAAATCTTTATAGTCTTTATAGACTTCTGCTTTTTCTATGCTTATCTCCTCTCACTAATTCTATAATGGGTAAGTTGTACGAATCCAAACCCAAAATTTAAAAACGGGGCCAGACAGCCAGAGCGCTTCCAAATTCGCCTGAGCACAGCCAGGAGAACTTAATTCGTACAGCTCTTGTTTTACACCCAAACCAGATCTGAGCATCCTCCTTCTCTCAACCCACACTTGGCTGTGCCTCCGTCCTCTGCCCTCCCAAAACCGCCGCCGGTATTACCGGAATACACTCCTCACACGTGGTGTTCCCCCAAAGTTTAGTAAACAACAACAACAGCCGGTAAACAGCGCCCAGGCTCCCACAAACTCCCGCAGCACCAACTTCTCCCGGTGCCGGCCCGCGGAGCTCCGGAGGAGGAACCGGCCGCGCTCCCTGGCAGCTCCGCGGGCGGCCCCGGTACCTCGGGGCAGGGGCTGCCGGAGCGGCCCCCCCCGGACAAACCCCCCGCGCACCTTTGCGGAGCTCCCGGTGCCACACGGCGACGATGGGCCCGGCGTGCTTGCGGTGGTGGATGAGCCACAGCGAGAGCGTCTGCACGCTCTGCTGGGAGTTGCTCAGCTCCGACAGCTTCTTCTCCAGCGCCGACTCCGAGAAGGAGGACATGGGGCCGGGGCTGCTCCGCCCGCGGGGGGGGCGCGGCGCGGCCTCACCGACAACAACCCGCCGGGGCCGCCACCACAAGATGGCCGCCCGCGCCCTGACCCCGCCGCGGGGCGAGGGGCGGCATCGTACGGAGCGCCGGAGGGAGCCGGGCCGCACGGCGGGCGGGCTCGGAGCATGCGCAACCATCACCGGCGCCTGCGCGCTGAGAGCACTCGTGATTTTTCTCACAGCGCCTGCCCAGGCCCGCGGGAGCTTTGTGGCGCTGAGAGCTCAGTTATGTCAGCGTCACGCCGCCGGCGCATGCGCGTTACGGGAACACGAGACTTTTCTCACCGTGCCGGCCGCACTTCGCGGGAGCTTTGTGGCGCTGGTAGCGCGGCGTCACTTCCGGCACCCTCAGGGCTGCCCGGCCTGGCCCCAGCGCGGCCCCGGCCCCGGCCCCGGGCGGGACCCCCCGGCATGGCCGTGTTCGACACCCCGCAGGCGGCGTTCGGAGCGCTGCGCCCCGTCTGCGTGCAGCTGACGCGGGTGCAGACGGTGGAGAACGTGCGGCAGCTGCAGGCGCACCTGGCCGGGGTGAGCGGCGCGGCCCTGCAGGAGCTGCAGGAGTACGTGCTGTTCCCGCTGCGCTTCGCCCTGCGGGTGCCGGGGCCCAAGCAGGAGCGGCTGGTGCAGAGCCTGGTGCAGTGCATCTCCTCCGTGCTTGCGGCGACGTGCGTGAAGAAGCAGGAGCTGCTGCAGGAGCTTTTCTCTGAGCTCTGTACCTGCCTCGCTCCCCCTCCCAGCTCGGGCAAAGCCGCCCCGCTGTCCGAGGAGCTGAAGCTGGCTGTGATCCAGGCACTCCACACTCTGATGCATTCGGCTTATGGGGATGTTATCTTGTCTCTGTACCAACCTTCCACCCTTCCACTCCTAGGATTTGCTGTGTCTTTGCTTCTGACACTTGCAGAGCAAGAAAAAGCAAAGCAAATCAAGATCTCTGCTTTGGAGTGCTTGCAGGTCCTGGTTCTGCAGTGTGACTGCCAGGAGCACCGGCACCTGGATGAAGACGAGGCACAGCAATGTGGGGATTTGTTTGCTTCTTTTCTGCCCGGGATTTCTATTACACTGTCTCGAGTTATTGCTGGAGACATCAAACAAGGTCACAAAACCACCGTTTCTGCCATCAGACTCTTTTATCTGATTGTTGGTCTGGTCATGTCTGATAAACAGCTAGCCAGAATCCCAAAGAGTAAGGAAAAGCTGCCAGTGGAACACAGCAAAATATCAGAGCTAATGATCCACAGAGGACCTGACTGGACTAAAAGTACTGCTGACAAACTGTCTATTCTCTTGCACAAAGTGGTTGAATCTTCTTCAGTTCACCCGCACTGGAAGGTGAGACTGGAGCTGGTGGAGCTGGTCCACCACTTACTGAGGAACTGCAGTCAGTCCCTGGTGGACTCCTTCAGTCACCTCTTAAAGGCCTTGGTTGGGCTGGTCAATGATGAAAACAGCGAAGTTCAGAGCAGGTGTAACAAAGTTCTGCAAGGGATTGCAGAGCAGAGGATTGTGGCACAGAGCAGGGCTCTTGCTGATGTCCTGTCTGAGAACCTCCATTCCCTGGCCACGGCTCTTCCCCGCCTGATGAACTCTCAGGATGACATGGGCAAGGTTTCCACGCTGAGCTTGTTGCTGGGCTACCTGAAGCTGCTGGGCCCCAAGATCAACATTGTCCTCACCTCCGTGTCCCACCTGCAGCGCCTGTCCAAGGCACTGGTGCAGGTTCTGGAGCTGGATGTGACAGATGTGAAGATAGTGGAGGCCAGGCGCTCTGGGCCCCCAGGCCCCTTGCAGCAGGGCGTGCAGAGGGGCAGGTGCCAGAAGAAATACTTCCGCTTCTTCACGGAGGAGAAGGTTTTCCAGCTCCTTCAGCAAGTGTGTCGTGTTCTTGGCTACTACGGGAACCTCTACTTGCTTGTGGATCACTTCATGGGGCTGTACAATGAGTCTGGCCTGTACAGAAAGCAGGCAGCCATGATCCTCAACGAGCTGGTCACGGGAGCTGCAGGGGTGGGAGTGGATTTCCTGCAGGAGAGGGAAGTTCCACTGAATGTGGGTGATCTCAAAGGGTCCATAACATCCATTCTGGATGAGTACATGGACCAGGCAAACTGGTATTTGGTCACTAGCATTGACACAGAGGAAAGCAGCCCTGAGCAGTCAGTGCAGCAGGGACAGTCTGTCCGTGCAGGAGGGGCATCCAGCAGTGTTCTCCTTCTGTCCCCAGAGCCCCCAGTCACTACCCGCACCATGAACAGCAACATCTGGCAGATCTGCATCCAGCTGGAGGGCGTTGGCTGCTTTGCTGCAGTCCTTGGGAAGGAGTTCCGGCTGCTGCTGCTGTCAGCTCTCTACCCTGTGCTGGAAAAGGCTGGGGACAGGACTCTGCTCATCAGTGAGACAGCACTGGGGACACTGGCAGACATATGTGAGGCCTGTGGTTACAGCTCGGTGCAGTGTTTGATTAATGAGAATTCTGACTATCTGGTGAACGGGATTTCCCTGAATTTGCGCCATCTGGCCTATCAGCCACGTGCATCCCAGGTCCTGGACACGATGCTGAGGCATTCGGATGCCAGCTTGCTGCCACTGATAGAAGATGTAATCCAAGATGTCCTGTCTGCACTAGATCAGTCTTACAATAGCCAGGCTTCCACCTTCCTCAGGGTCCTCCACTCAGTGATGACTGCTCTAGGTACCAAAATGATGTTTGCTTTGTGTAATTCAGCCTTGCTGTCACTGAGGGTACTTGTCTTGGACTTTCCACTTGCCATGGGAGGTTCCAGGTAGCCAAGGTGTTGCATTGTGATGGCCACTGTGCTTTGCTTGCTGGGGCATTGCTCAAGCAAAGATCATCAATAGCTTTCCCTATTTAGTTTGCCTGGCCTGCAGCCTTTCACAGAAACATGGCCTTTAGAGGCTGAGAAAGGAAGGATTCACTGCCCCCATGAACATTCCATACGAGCACATGGCATGTATTCCTTTTTAACATTCACATACTGTCGAGGAGGTGACTGGGATGTGACAGCAGGTGCCTCAGTCAGGTGCAATCCCATGAGGTGTGAGAATTATCTCATCTCTCATGGAATCCATGGCACCTTGCTGACATGCAGGAGGGGATTGTGGTTGCTCAGTGACATGTCAGTTCCTTTTTTGCAGTGCAGTGGTTTGGGATGCCCAGCGCTGAGGAGCACCAGCAAAGGCAGACTGACAAGGGACAGAGCAGGGCTCAGTCCCAGGGCCAGCAGGAGGTGACAATGACAAGTCAAGACCTGGAACGGTTCTTCCTTGACTATGTCAACCAGAAGCAGATCGCAGAGGGTGATCTTCCTGACCTGGAGGAGGAGGAGGCAGGTCAGTGCTGTGCGTGGCTGGAGAGGAGCATGGTCAGCTTGCAGAGAGACTGTGACCTCCAAGGTGTCCTTTTGTCACATGGGGGCCTTGGGACCAGGCTGACAGTCTCAGGTCTTCTTTGGGCTGACCTTGGTTCTATAAAGTGCTGTTGGGTGTACTCACTTTGTTCTGTTTGAGTGGGGGAGCCAAATGTTGCAGATAAGGCTTCTCTAGCTCTGAGACACAAGCACACTGTGTTTTTTCTTAGCTCATAACAGTTTATTTGGGTTCAGGGCCTGAAGTTTCCCCTTTCCAGGATCGTATGCATTTTCCTCAGGTTCCCTTGGGAATCTCTGTACTGATTTCTCCTGGCTAATGATGTCACTGCTCCCTTCTTACTTGGCCTTGGAAGGCACTGCAGACATTCATATAAGGAACTTTTTAGTCTTCACTGGGCTGTGCTGCAATCCTGACCTTTAAATATTTCATCTTTAAATACCCAGGCTTTTCAATTTTAATAAAAATCAATGGGAAACAAGTCCATGGTGAGAAGAGACTGCAAATGTCAGACCAGCTGCATTGTCCAGTAAAGAAAGCGAACATTCCCTAGCCCCACGCTCTTAACTGAACCTGACACTAACTCACAGAACTCATAGGCTTAACTATATCTAAGCACATTAAAAAATGCCAAAGGCCTTACTCAGGATTTTGCAGAGTGGTTGTGGGTGGGTACTGTGATCTCCCAGAGCTCTCAAGTCATTTTCATGACTTCAGTAATGGTTTTGTCTTCCAGATGAGGTTCCCCTTGCTAAGCCAGAGGCCAGCTCTGACATGGAGGGAGAAGCTCCAATGCCAATACATGCTCAGCTGGCCAGGGATGTGATGGAGAGGTGCATCCACTTGCTGTCTGACGGGAGCCTCCGCGTGCGGCTGAAGGTCGGTAATCGCCAGCTCTGAGGGGACAGATGGTGCCCATGAAGGGGCTGGTAGCTCGTCAGCGTGTGTGCCATGCACGTTGGGCTCCCTGCCATCCCCAGGTTTGTGCTGCCATATGCTCGAGCAGGACAGATCCTCCAAACCTGGCAAGAAAAAGGGAGGTAGTTTTGTGGGAGTGCTCTGGATTAGGAATAGCAGCCAGGTGGAACAGAATCTTAAGGGTGGCTTTGTGTTGGGCACTTTCCTTGATGCTCGTGACAGTTAAGTCTTGTGCTTTGTCCTTTGGTGGAGGAAAGAGAAGCATCTTTCTCCCATCTGTGCCTCCCATCCCCCTTCCTCAGGCTGCAGTGCACAGGCTGATGAATGTTTTTGAAGTAGCTGGGGTGATGATAAGCAGGGCTAAAAGCCTGGCTTTTTTCTAATTATGAAAACCCTTTGAAGGTGGCCTCCTTTTAAAGTGCAAAGTGAGATGGAAAAATGAGGCATAACCCAGATTCTCATCCCAGCAGTCCCAGCTCTGCCAGGTGATCTTGCTGCCACAGCCGCAGTGGGCTCCAAGTGTGCAGCTCAGCCTGTGGGATCAGGAATCCTGCCCTGCTCCCAGCCCTGTACCCAGCACAGGTTGTGTCACTGCAGTGCTTGTCCCTTTCCAAGCAGGCCTGATCTCTAGGCACTGTTCACTTGTCCCCATTCATGCTGCAGTAACACTGCACCCTTTGCTGTTCAACCCCTCCTCCTGGCTTCCTGACGTGATGCTGGGATCCACCTGAATGCCTGGCACTGCAGCACTCAGAGTCTGTTCCCTCCCCTCCTGCCCAGGTCCTGGATGTGCTGGAGCTCTGTGTAACCATGCTGCATCCTCATGGAAACCATCTGCTTCCCATGGCTCACCGTGTCTGGCCAGCTCTTGTCTCCCGGCTGATTAGCGACGACCCTCTGGCAGTGCTCAGAGCCTTCAAGGTATGGTGGTGGCTGCCAGCAGCATTTCCAGCTGGGCCTTGGGCAGGAAGTGCAGCTCAGGAGAGAGCACCAGGGTCCTGCAGCAATGTTTAAATGTGGTTTGCAGCATGGGGTCACCATGCTCTGCTGTGGGTGGGTTTGTACCACTCTCCCTGCAGCTTGTCCCCAGGTAAACCCTTGATGCTGTTCCTGGGGAAAGCAGCAATGTTGGTGGTTATTGCAGGGATGAGAAAAACAGCACTACAGCCTGAGCAGCTGTTAGGGACATCATACAGTGTAGCTTGGCCTTGCTGGAGTCACAGTCCCACCATCCTCTTTGGTAGTCTCAGATTGAAGATAGGGGAACATTTCATGATTGAGGCATTGGCAAGGGAGGAGAGAGGTTGAACAAAGACTTGGCCCTATAATTACATTATTAAAGAGCTCCTGACCTTGTCAGCTGGCTCCTTTCTCCTCCTGACTCACAGGCTGGCCAGTAAAGCATGTTTCCAGAGGTTGCCAGCCCTAGCATTGCAGAGGAATTCATCTGCTGGGCAGAGCGAGATTCATTTTAGAATCCTTCAGCGTGAATAAAGAGTCTTGATTCCCCAAATTCCAGAAGCCACACACTAGAATCTCAGAATAGCCATACCTATCATGTGTCTGCCCTAAAAGGAGGTAGAGATTACTGTACAAAAACTAATTAACTCTTGAAAAGTTCAGGTCATCATTACAATTTGCACCCAGCTTGGGTTTTGCCATATGAATTCCCCCCAAAGTGTCTTCCTGCCTAAATTCCAGGACAAGAAGTGTCATATCAGTGTAAAGCGAACACAACATAACCAGCATCTCAGTCCTGGACACTGAGACCATGAGCTCAGTGAAGTTCCAAAAGAGAGATCAGTGTTCTGGCCACATGGATGCCCCTTTGTCTTTACATGCGTTTAGGGCCATTCTCTACCCAAGCTGAGTTTGATCCTGGGCACACGCCAGTAGTGTTAGGTGCCCTCTTCTGTGGCCACTTGGCCTTTCTGCTTGCTGACGTGCTTGGAAAGATGGGTTGTCTGCACCATAAAAGAGATTTAAGGATATAATGATATTTAATGGCATTTTCCATCAGAGACTCCTCCACTAATTCTGAGTAAGGCTGCACAGCTGCTCTTACCTTTAGTGTGCTAATGAGGGAAGGGCAGCCCAGGAGGTCAGCCAGGTGACACTGCAGAGCAGGGTGCAGCTCACTCAGCATCTCAAACATTCACCTTCTGCTCATTATGGGGAAACTGGGGCAGGTGTGGTCACAATGCTCTCGTCTGCAAAAACAGTTCTCCAGGGAGAGTGAATGTCTGAATCCCCCAGGCTGGTGTGGATCACTGAGCTCTTTCCAGACCAGTGTGTGTGCACTATCCCCTGTAACTGTTGTCTCTCACAGGTGCTGTGTACCCTGGCTCAAACGTGTGGGGACTTCCTGAGGCAGAGGTTCTCCAAAGATGTCCTGCCCAAGCTGACCAGTTCCCTCCTCAGCCAGGCCCCAGTGAGTGCCAGAGCTGGGCCCGTATACAGCCACACACTGGCCTTCAAGCTGCAGCTGGCTGTGCTGCAGGGCCTGGGCTCTCTCTGCGAGAGGCTGGACATGGGTGAGTACCAGGGGAAGCACAGCTTGTGTGGATCTCTGACAGACTTTGCTCTCTCCTCTCAACTTGCTGCTTCTCCTCCTGCTGCCCATGGAATTGATTTCCTGATCTTCTCTAGCATGAATCTGTTCTCCTTGGGAGCTCTGCAAAGAGGTGCTGGGCACTCTTTTCTCCTCAGGAGACAAATGGGAGAGAAGGTTCCCACCACACACAAAATCTCACTGCTCATCTTACTTGTGGATGAGAAGAAGATATGGAACAGAGTCCCTGCATTGCTGTGGGGCCTGTAGGGCCACACTTTGTTCTTACTGGACAAACAGGAGCCCAGATAAGACTTCTGGCTAGCTTGACTGGTTCCATTGTGGACTTATCTCTGGGTGACCCTTTAAATCCAGCACATCACACTCTTCTATTGAATGAAACTCTGAAATTCTCCCCAGGTGAAATTTCTGGAACTGACTTTGATGAGGGAGAAGGTTTGCTGGCTAGTTGCTCTTTTCCTTTCAGTGCCCTTGATTGCTTTCCTGGCTTTGCAGCAAGATGCTTAAAAGGCAAGGTCAGAAGAGCTCCAGGTCAGACAGCTCAAAGGCTCTGAAGCCTCTGCTGCCAATTTGGAGCTGATTCCATTAGGCAGCAGCTGCTGAGGAGGTCACCTCCTACCCTTCTTTCCTGTTCCATTTCTGCAGGCGAGAGTGACCTGAATAAAGTGGCAGATGCCTGCCTGGTTTACCTCAGTGCCAAGCAACCCGTGAAACTGCAAGAAGCTGCCCAGAGGTAATGTCTCTTAAATGCAGGTGTGTTGGGTGTACAAATAGGGGGGGACAGAGGGAGCATGGTGATCCCATTCCTTTTGCACTTTTCCTGTTCCACCTTCCAGCATGTTCAAGTCCAGTACAACAGGGCCTCTCTTGGAAGTTTTCTGTGGTGAACTATCATTTACTCCTCAAAATGAGTTAGAGAGGTCAGCTGTCAGCTTGCTCAGACAGTACAGGTGACCTTGCAGTGCATTTGGGGACAGAGGGGAGGATGTGCTACTTTCTTTTTCCTAACCAAATACTTGAAGCTCTTGGCCCACTGGTGGCATCAAACTGCAGAGGGACGACAGCTATAGAACAGCTATGTGCCAGGCATTCCCTTGTATTTTATCACTTAATACCTTCTGCAGGCTGGGGGATTTACTTCTGTTATCCTTCCGTTTTCCCTGGGCTCCAACCCAAGCTCTGCCAGGTGGACCAGAGTTTATTTGGGAAGCTGTCAGTCTTGGCACCAGTGTTGCTCTGAGGAGGCTTGGGAGAGTCTGAAAGAGCAAAGACAGTTTAGGTGAACACACTCCAGGTCTTGGAAGTGTTGACAGACATACTTTGCTGCTTGGTGTACAAAATCCTGCTCAGCATGTTCTGCTGTCAGGATAAGAAATCACTGTTGTCATATGTTGTCACCTGGAACCAAGGCCGGAGATTTCAGGAGACAAAACGAGTGCAGGTGCAGAACAGGGGTCATAAATCAGAAAGCCCCTCTGCCGAAGGATGGGGGTGAAAGCCACCCTCTCCCTTCCTGTGTGGCCAGCCCTGCCCTCCCCCGAGGGGAGGGGAAACCAGCAGGTTCCGCAGGCTCTGCGGTTTCGGATTTCCAGGGCAGGCTGCTGGAAAGGGAAGCAAAGGGAAGTGCGGCCCATCCGTTCCCTTTCACAAAGCACAGGCTCCCGGGGGTGCAGGGTGTGAAGGGCTTTGTGTGGCTGGGCAGCAGTTCAGAGGCAGCGCTCTCGGGAGCTGGAGCATTCCTTTGTTTGTATCTCTGCGCGGGTGGGAGCAGGTTTATTTTTACCTTGGAGGCTTTCACGGCAGCACAGCAGGCTCTGGCAGCATTTGTTCTGCAGAGGGGCTCTATGCTGTGGGAGTGCATCCCCTTAATGCAATAATGCCTCAGTCTGTGCAAGCAATGCTGGATGAAAAGCAGAACACCAGGATTTATCTAGATATTTGGAAGCTGAAGCTTTTAAATCATTAACCAAGCAGCTTGAGAAGCTGTGCAATTTCCCCCCCAACAGCAGGGGTAGGGGGAATATGAAATGAGCCCTGTTGGAAGCTGTATGGTGAAGTGAGCTCACTTGTTGAAGCAAAAGGGTAGCAAAGTTCAGGGCAAGTAACATTTTTCTCCTGTATGTTACTTTTATTATATTTTAAGGGGGAAATGCTGTATGTTTTGCTCCTCCCCCCATGCTTTTGATGCAACATACATATGTCAGTGAACCAAGCTGCTCATAGAAGCCCTTGCTGTCTCTTGTTTAATTCCATTGCACTGAGGCATGCATCATGCCTGGCCTGACACTATGGACATGGCAGCATTTGGAAATTTCTCTTGGGTTTAACTTTTTCAGTTCAGAAGATCCCTGGTCTTGGAGCCTGGATGTATCAGAGTTCGTTGTATCACACTCACTTTTAACAGTATTTCCCTGATATGAGATTTCAGCCTGGAAAAGTCAAAATTAGTTTGGACCATAACAATCAGCTCCTGTATCAGGATAATAATCACTTCTCAGCCACCCTTCCATTTCTGTTCTCCAGCTGCTGAACCACCACATTCCTGTGAGTTCTGGCTCTTCTTGCTCTCCATGTGTCTGAAGGTAATCCTGCAAATTGACACAGGCTGTCACACATAAGGCCCTCTCCATCTAAGCAAGGGCAATGTTATCAGCCTGATACATGAGAAATTCTGCATTTTAAATGCTTCTAAAAACAGATAGACCAGAACTAATCTTAGCCCCAGCCTGAGCACCAGTGTACGTCACATAACTCAGCTTTATCACTGCAGAAATCATATGAGGTAAAAGGATGTTTGGAATCAGCTTGCCATGGTGATTTATACTAACTGGCCTTTGCTCAGCTCTTAGGATTCTTATTCAGCTGATGGGTTGTGACCTGTCAAGAGCAAGGTCAGGACTTGCAAAGTCAGGTAACTCAAAAAATCATACACTGACTACATGAGGATTTTGTAGGCATGCAAAAGGCTGAGTGGGAAATTTTGGCCAAGGTGCTTGAGCCACACAAAAAAAAAGAAAAAGAGAAAAAGGAAAAAGGGAGTTTGGCTATCATCCAGGGATGTTATCATGCCCCAAGGAGTCTGCTTAATCCCATTTATGGGACCCTGTAGCTTTATTAGATGAAGCTGTGGGAGTAAGTGATTTTTGTAACTGCAGTTTCATGCAATACTCAACAGGCAAAACTAGATGCTGGGGAAAAAAAGAACTCCAGGACATCTGAGGAAGAGAAAATGGGACAATAACAATAGGCTTTACTAGAAGATGACTACTGAGAGTATTCCAAGAGAGTATTATCTAAAGCTTTTTAAAAAACCAAACAACAAACAAAAACCAAATGCAAAATCACTAAAGGGACCAAACCTACTGAAGAACAGTTTGGGAATGCCAAGGAGCACTAGATAAGTCTTTGCCATCATTGAAGAAGATGATCCTGTGCAAGGGTGCTGAACTGCCCAGAAACACTTGGGCAAGAGAGGGGAGCATTTGGGGCCCCACCACTGGGAACAAGGCTGGGGGAGATGGTGGAAACTGAAAGTCACAATATGTAAATCTGAGCTTCTCATCAATTTGTGAAGTCGCATCATCCCTGATGAGCTTTTCACTTCAGGGAATAAAACCTTGAAAGAAAAGAGATTAGGAAATTGTCACTGGCCCCTGTCAAACTGACAAGTAGTTTTCCATTCTTTCGGTTTCAAATGACTGTTTTGAAATTGACACTTAATTCCTACTAAATGTTTGCAGCCCATGACCTTTCAGTCAGTGGTCTGAATAGGAATGATTTTTTTTTCCTCTAAGATGCCAAAATAATTTCCTCAGTTCTTACCAAAGCCTGTGGTGGGCTGTATCCAGTTAAACATTCAGCAGGGATGAGAAGCCAGGAAGCCTTGTCCTTCTCTCAGTCTGCTCACCTGCCATGGCTTTGCTTGGAGCTTGGGAAAAGACAAGGCAACAGAATAGCCAAATTACTCTGTGCTAGTAGAATAAGTTTAGCACGCTTAGGACAGATATGAGCTGTTTTGGGACCTTTTTTAATACCAAGGTTGATTATGCAGCTTACCTCTTCTGCTTTGCTTGTGTGGTTTGTTAGATATTCATTGTCAGCTGTCACTCCCAGGCTGGATTGAAGCACGTCAGAACAGCCACCTGCTCAAGGCAAAATTCAATAAAGTTATATTTAAGAAAAATGAAAAAGAAAAAGGCAACAACAGAAAACAAACTTGGATTAACCCCAGGATTCTTTGCTATGGAAACAGGTTGCTTGGAAACTACCCCAGAGTTAGTTTGAAAATGTAAAAGTCAAGTTGTTCTTTAAGCTGCAGAGCACTCCAGGCTATCAGGGATAATCACAGCCTCGAGCCATTATGGGCACCAGAGGCAGTGAGTTCTCCAGGGTGTGGATAATCTCTGAGGGTCGCTCTACCTGGAGCAACTGATTGGGAAGAGGTTGGAGAGCAGAATGTCTGTGCTGTGAGTGTAAGAGCTACAGCTGTGTGTGTGCTGGGAATCAGCAGCTTGCTGCACAATATTCCCCATTCCCGTGTTCACAGCAATTCGTTGTCCTCGCCTGCTCCCATCCCAGCCATAAGGAGTGAGGATTATCTCTGCAGCTGCCCACCAGCAGCAGCCCATTGAAAACTGGGTGGAACCACTGGGAGCTGGTGTTTGCTGGCACACAGAGCTGTGTGCTCCCACTGTTAAAGTCAGGCTGAGGGCACAGGCAGAGCATTGTCTGGAGAGCTGGAGTCAGGATGGCAGCAGTGAGAGCTCCACACCCTGCCCCTACCAGCCCCTCACCTGGGCTGGCACTAGTGGGGCCAGTCCTCCCCTTCCAGTCAGCAGAGCTGCAGGAACAAAGCCAGGGGAATGAGGAGTCCTGTGAGCTCACCTGCCTCTGGCCAATCCACAGAAAAAAGGTTGTGTTGCTGAGGCAGCTGTTGCCAAGCCCAGCTATCGCTGTAGAGCACATTCCCACTGGTTTCTCTGGAGCAGGCAGATTGGCACTGCCAGCACCTTTGGGAGGGGACACTGTCAACAGCTTCAGTGGTGACATCTCCCCTCTTGCTGTTCAGAGATCTGCACTGAGGGACAGGTGAGATGTTAATGGCAGAGAGGCAAAAGCAACAGCTTTGGCTGTGCATTAGTAAGAAGTCACATCCACAGGGTTATTGTGAAGAGGAGAGGGAGCTCTCTCCTACCTTCATCTCATTTCTGTGCTCTTTCACGTTACCCATGGCACTGCACTCCCTTTCAGAGGAGAGCTTCTCAAAGGGATTTCTCCCTGCTTTGGAAGCAACCTCACTTTAGGGATGAAAGCTCTTCCAGGAGAAATTTGGACAGCAATCAGATCTGGATTTTGTGTGGCTTTTGTAGCAAGTGATCTTTGCTTTTAGAGAGGGAGTTCAGTCCTGTGCTTCTTGGGGGAGCAGAGACAGACCTACCCTGGGATTTCTCTTCCCATTACCTGACCTGGCAGCTGCTCTCCTCACAGCTCCATGATTTCACTGAAAACTAGAGACCTGAAGATGCATGGCTGGGCTTTACTGGGATCTTGGAAAACTGCACCATGGGTGTGGTGAGTGCTGAGTGCCTTTGGTGCTCACAGAGCACTCAGCACCATTCAGGAAGAGGCCTTGCAGATTCCATTCTAACTTTGTTCATGGCACAGCCAGAGAGTTTAATACCAGTTAAGCCCAGTAAACCTTCTGTGCATTAAACCCTGACACAGATGTAGCTAAGCCCAAAGGTTGCTGCAGGGAGAACTGGCAGGAGGGGGTGGGTAAGTGTAGGTCACACAAATCAGCATTTGCTCTTTCACTCCTTGAGCTTCCTGCTCTTCAGCAGCAGCTGTGTCCCAGCAGCTCACAGCTGGAGCCCTGTGTGAAGGGCATGCTGGAAAGGCAAATCCCATCTTACTGAGGTATGGAAATGCAAAGTGAAAACCATCTACACAGCAGTGAATCTTCAGAGGAAGTTGTGATTGCTCTTTTCTTTCATTCTGTTGTTAATGGAAGTTGTGTTTGGTTTTGGTTTAAAATACTGCTTTGTGAAAGGTCCTGTGAAGAAAAACAAAAATTTGGAGGCAGCTAATATGGACTTGGAATGGTGGGAGAGCTCACTTGAGCAAAAAGCCCTCAAATACAGCATTGAGCTTCCCTTAGGGCCCAGCCTAGGCAGCTGTCCCCAAATACTCTTGGATTTGCCACCTCTGGAAAGGCAGAGAAGCCCAGATGGGTTAACTCCCTCACTCCCCAAAAACCAGGGAGGGTGGTGAACAACATAGGCAACTTCTCCTAAGATCTCTGCAGGAGCTGTAGTGCAAAAGATCCCAGATATGCATAGCACAGGCAGTCACCCGCAGTCACCTCCCCAGCATGTGGGACAGGCAGGTTTACACTTGTGCCAGTACGAACTCACACAGTGCCAGCACCAAGCCTGGGTCAGTTCTGCACCAGCTGCTTGTTTGATGTCTGTAAGTGACTGTGTGGTATCATAAATATCCTTCTCCCACATGCCATTAGCTGTGAGACACAGAGCTGCTTCCTGGGGCATGGAGGGCACTGCTCTGCCCTCTGTAAAGAGCTGATTTTGTGCAGCTGCCAGAGATTGCCAACAGCATCAAAGAATTCCTTAGCTCTTAATAACCCCGTTGGATGCCAACCGAAAGGCCTTGTCCTTACATTTCTTTCCTCTCTTCCTACTGTTTTCCAAAGTGTTTTCCTGCACTTGATGCACGTGGACCCTGACAGCACCTGGCTGCTCCTGAGCGAGGTGTGCTGCCCCGAGGAGTACAAGCCCCCCCACGCCAGCCTGCACCCAGTGAAGCTCCGCGGGATGGGGCGGCCACGGAACGAGCTCACAGACAACGTGCTGCTCCTGCTCCAGAGGCTGCAGCAGCAGGAGGGCACAGCTCCTGGGACCAGCACACAGGAGGCATCTCCTTCCTGACAGACCTACCCAGCAACCAGGATGGGAAAGAGGAAACACCAGGATAGAGCTCACCTGGGAAAACCCATTGCTGAGGACCCAAATGGTTCAGGGGCAGAGGAAGGGCTGCCCAGTCTGGGGCACTGGCTGAGACACCGTCCCTGTGGCAGAAGGTTTATTTTTTGAAGCAGTGCTTGAGGATGAGGTGGGTACATGACCCTGACTCCTCCTGACTTGTGCCTCACCAGCACCATACGCAGAGAAAATGGCACATCTATTCCAAATTCTTCAGTATGACGAGTGAGTCATCTCCCAGAAATTACTTCCTAACCCTTGATCCTTGGGGGAATGCCCCTTTAGCATCCCCCACAACTCTCTGATCTCTTCACAGCTGTGATGATCCCTCCCATTCTCAGCTGGACAGTGACTGACAACTCAAAAGCAAAAGCTTTTTCTGGCCTTTACCCTTCCCAGGAAGAGAATCTTGTTTGGGGTGCACTATAAACCTGTTCTCTTTAAAAGCAGTTAATCTCAGAAGTTAAAGTGCATTTCCAATAAATTCCTCACCTATGTTACTGGCAAGAACAATGTGTCCTCTCAGAAGCATCAGGGCTGCTCCTCACAGCTGCAGTTTGCTGAGACCAGATGGAGGTGGCCAAACGTGCTCTGTTCTCTGTCTCACTCTCGGTGAGGTTCTGTAGAGAATCAGCCAGCCCTGATTTACGCCTGGGAGTGATTTACAATTTCTCCCATATCCAGATCGTGGTTCTCAGGCCATTTTTATCCCCCACCCCAAGGAGAATTAGATGAAGCACCTGCCTGTGCCCCAGTACAGCCTCTGTGCCTGTCCATGGTCAGTGCCAGCAGTGAGAGGGCCTGTGAGCACTGTGACACCCCAGCAGTGCCATGGTTTGTCCAAGTAGGTACAACATGGTACAGTGAGCAGAGGATGACTTATCTTATCTGAGGGTCAGCTCACTCCCCCTGCTGAGGGGCCTCTCCCCTGATCTGCAGCTCCCATGTTCCCAGGATCTTGCTGCAGAGATTGTCCACAGGCACTGCTTTGCTCAGCTTCTCCCAGACCCCACTGGCTCCTGGATCCCTCAGCTTCGCCCAAGCAGCTCCTGGCAGCAGGGTGCCTCCTGCCACTCGGGGAAGATCTACGCAAGTGAAGCAATAGGACAGATTTTGATTAAATTTGGAAGCAAGCTCAGAAATACAAAAAACAAAGCAATAAATAGATTGTTATACGGAGCAGACTTTGTGCATCACTGTTGGGATCCTGGGTCAACATCCAAAACAAGCCGCTGGCGGTGGGCCCAGGGGCACTGCCTCTGCTGCCACATCCCTCAGCTGAAGTTACTTCCCCTTGTCTCCCTGGTTTTATTCAGGCTTTCCTCCTGTTTTCTTCTCCAGGGAGAACACGAGTCAATGGCTTTTTATCCAGTCGGACAGGGCTGCAGGTCGGCTTTACTCTTTTTTAATATCTGTTCAGTGCTTAACGCTGGTTGGGTTCTATACAAAGGAGCCTTCAGAGCTGCTCTGACAGGGCAGGCAGGGAGGTGAAATACTGTCTTTGGTTTCCAAGTGCCCTTGGGGCTGGTGCAGTTTCCTGGGTTGTTGTAGCACTTGACAAAACTCATCCATTAGGTGCAGATGCTGCATCCAGCCTCGCTCTGCTCGGCTGTGCTGTGGTGGGGACTCAAGGAGCCAGCCTGCCCATGCCAAGGCTTGCCATCCTGCAGGGACAGGCGTGTGATTCAAGGGCAGCATTGCCCCATCACTGCCCAGTGCCCAGGAACCAACCCCACCTCCCAGCCAGGGCTCTGGCACAGCTGACTGCACCAAGACACACCCCCGCCCCCCCCCAGAACCTGTGATTCACAGTGCTGCTGTCCAGAGATTGTCCCCACAGCCTCAGCCCCAGCCAGCAGATGGGTGCTGGTGGCAGGAGAGGCTGTCCTGCCTGTCACAGTCAGCTCCTCTCAGCTTCGTTATCGCCCTTGCTTTATTGGAGGCTGACTAAATTGCTTTTGTCTGAGGCAGGATAATGGCTGGGAGAGGGACTGTGTGGAAATGGCATTTTCATGAGGCTGGTTCTCCCCAGCAGTGACTTGCATATTAAGCTCAGCCCCTTCACAAGTCCAGGGCTTTCCCCACCAGAACTCTCCTCCACTAGGCAGCCCCCAACACTCTGGGGTGGGGACCCCTGGCTCCCCCCACTCCAGCCACCCTCTCTGGGATCAGAGAGCCAAGAAAGCTGTGTCCAGCCACCTCCTCCATGCACAAACCCAGCCAGGACCCTGGGGGCCTGGGGGCACACCCAGGCTGGGGGCACAGTCCCAGACACAGCCCCTGGCACCAGGCACTGCTGAGCCACACACACAGATCCAGCAGGCTCCTCTCCTCAGCTCCTGCTCCAAAAATTTCCTATAAACGCAGCAAAATTAATCTCTTCTAATAAAACCTGTTATTGTTAAAGCTCTCCTCCAGTTTTACAAATCACTGTGCTGCACAGCAATTTGTTTACTCCCCGTTTGAGGTGATTTGCAGCCTCCTGCCCTCCCTACTGTGTCCCTGGGTCTTCCTTTTCTTCTGCTGTGTCCTGTGTTTTGCTGCACTGGTGACCAGTGCATCCCAGTCTCTCTCCTTCCCCCAGCAATCCCATTCCCTGACTGGGAGAATTTGAGCATAGCCCGGGCCCCACAGCTCTGCCAGGGATTGCTGCAGCACAGCCACCATTATTGCTTCTGACAAAGTGGAATTTTGCACCAGCAGTCTTTCCTGGCCCTGCAGCTCCTGAATGTTTTTCTCCTGTGCCCTTTCCTCCCCAAGACCACAGCTGTCCAGGTGGCAGAGGTGAGTGTGGCTCCAGGGACACAAGCCACCTCTGCCTGTTCCTGCCCCCAGCACAAGCTGACACCTCTGGTGGCAGAAAGAGCCACCAGCTCTTTCTCCCTCTGATCAGCACAGCCAGGGGTGAGCATGATGGAGGTCCAGGAAGCAACAAGATGCAAAGGAGCTGCAGGACTCCAGGCAGCTGGGCTAGGCTGGGTATTGACAGTGCTCAGAGTTGTTCTCCCACTGGAGAGGCAGAGCCAGGCCCCAGGGGCAGCCAGCACCCAGCTTTGGGAACCCCCACCTCCTACCAGGCTGGAAATCTGGTCTGGGTGCCCAGGTGGGTGTGTGGATTTCAGCTGGCAGCCCACCCAGCTACCCCACAGCACCCAGCGCTCCATGGCCACAGCATGGAGTGTCCCCAGCTCACCCACTGTATCCTGCACCCCTCAAGGCAGGAGCTCCCAGGCTGGGCAGGAGGTCCCCAACTGCAGCTTTTTAAAGCTCTGAGCCCTCAGCTGCAGGTAATAATGTTGATGCCCACCCTCATCCCCAGTCCAGCAGCCTCAGCTCTGCCCTTTTTTACCCAAGGCAATGCCAAAGCCATGTCCCCTTGCTATGCCACAGACAGAGAGCACAGACATATAGAGGATTCCTTTAAAGAGCTTTATTAGCTGCAGCAGGTCTGATGGTGGCAGGCTGGGGGGCAGCAGGGGAGCAGCGCCCAGTCCCCGGGCGGGGGGGCTCGGGACCCCCCTCTCCCTCCCCACAGCTCTGTCCCCAGTGGCCCTGGTCACCCGTGGGGGCAGCAGGGATGGGCTCTGCCGTTTGCACTGCGACACAAGAGCCCGTGGGCCAGACCCTGCCCGGGGCAGTGTGGTGCTGTGGCCTGGGAGGAAGGGAGGGATGCTGGGCTGAGAGGGGCCCGAGAGCCACGCCACGGGGTGGACGGGGCTGGCTGATGAGCGCCCCATCCTCTGTGAAATGGCAGGGGAGGAGCAGTGGTGGGTGCAAGGGGCCAGCTCCCATGGCACACCTCCCCAGGCATACACGGAGCACGGGCAGCTGCCTGGCTGGGCGATGCCAGAGCGTGCCGGGAGGATGCCAGGAGTGTGCCGTGCCGTCCTTCCTCTGCTGAGCTCAGGCCTTGACGTGCTGGGGGCTGCGGGCAGGGCAGGCAGGGCGGGGGGATACACACGGGTAGTAGGATGGAGGCTGGAACTTAGATACGCACTGTGGGGCTGGAACCGAGCAACTAAACGGGGCAACCTACAGGAACAGGGGTTGGGTCTGCAAAGCACAGGGGAGGGCAGGAGGGTCCCGTGGGCAGGAGGGTCCCCACTGGGCAGAGAGCTGGGACACAGCACAGCTGCACCACGGTGGCAGCGAGCAGAGGGCTCCCACCCGCACAGGGCCGGGCGGATGGAGACCACCACAGTGGGCACCGCCCTGGCCCCGGCACAGCCCCAGCCCTGCACCCCTGGCGCTGACAGCTCCGGCTCCCGCCCCGCGCCGGGCCCTGGCCCCGCTGTGCCCCGCAGCGGGGGAGAAACCGGCGGCGCCCCGGGGGACAGGGAGGTGGCGAGGGAGGCTGGACAAGACGGGGTGGTGGGGCCAGTCTCTGGCAGGGGGTGCGGGACCCTCGATGGCTCCGCTGAGTCCGGGGCGGAGGGGGGCTCCGGCGTCCCCCCGCAGCGCCCACCTACAGCACACAGGAGGCGTCTGCCGAGCGCTTCCTCAGCTCCTTCCCGGCTTTGTGGTGGTGGTGGTGGTGATGTGCGTGGGCCGAGCCCGGCGCGGTGAGCTCTGCCAGCGGGGCCTCCCGCAGCTCGGTGTCCTGGGGGTGCCCCGGGCCCCCCGCCGCCTCCACCCGCAGGTACGCCTTCACCTTGTGGTGCCGCGCCTTGCCGTCGCTGGAGTCGATCACCCGGCACTCGTAGGTCCCCTCGTCCTCCAGCTTCACTCGCGACAGCCGCAGCTTGTGGGAGATGTTGCTGCCGACCACCTTCACCACCTGCATGGGGCAGACGGGCGGTCAGGGGGCTCCCGCTGCCCCCCAGACCCCGGGTCACTGCCATCCCCCGCCCGTGTGCCCCACGCCCCGTGCCGGGCAGGACACGGCAAAGGTTGGGGAGGTTGGTGGGGGGGACCCGGGTCCGCAGGATGATGGAAGCCCCAGCTCGCACCCGGCCACGCGGGGCTCAGAGATCGATGCGGAACCACGCTGGCTAATTAGCTTTTCTACCAAATTGATTCGCTCTCAGTATTTATCACCCAATGAAATTTAAGACTTACTCACTAGCCAGAGCTGCGGCTGCTCTGGGCTGGGTCAATAAATCAGATTTATAACCCACCCCGAGGCCCCTGGCTCTGTTCCCTATAATCACACTGGATGGCAAAGGCCGTTTTTCTACTCGCCGCTGCATTTGTTAGCTGAGGATTTTATGGTGTTTGGAAACGGGGCTGGAGAGGGGCAAAACCCACCCCAAACAGCACAGGAGGAAGAGTGGGGACCAGGACCCCTCAATGGCCCCTCACTGTAGAGGCATCCAGTGCTGGGACATGAAGACTCCTGCTCACATGTGCACATACAAACATGTACAAACACACATGAGCACACACAGGCTGCTGCCCTGCACACCACAGGCTGCTGAGAGGCAGCTGGTGCCATAAGTCACAGCCAGGGCCCCCCCAGACAGCATCTCAGGGCTGCTCAGTGGCCAAGTGCAGCCCTGAGCCCCAAATCCTGCCTTGCTGAAAGTGGGGGCCTGGAGGGACAGGACAAGGCAGGGGCAGGAGTTGCCAAGGCCTGGTGCAATTGTACTCAGATGCTGAGACTGTCATGGGAAAGGAGCTTCAAAAAAACCCTCTTTGTCGGGAGAGCTAGAAGTCACTGAAATTAATGGCTGGGAAATTTAAAACTAATAAAATAAAACCCCAATTTGCTGGTGCCACCGATGGCCATGGAGCTGCTGCCCAGCAGGTCACTGAGCCTCAGGAGGGAAGATTTTATGACTGGCCATAACTCCTGTGGCTCTGCCAGCACAGGCAGGGCAGCGATTCCCATGGAACAGGGCAGAGATTCCCAGGATGGGCAGATTTGCTGTGCCCAGCCCCAGCTCAGCCCTGTGCTGGGTTGGATTCGAAGGGGGAAAAAATAAACCCAGATCCATTGTGTTTCACTTCCCTTCATCCCTGCAAAGCATCTCCAGCACCAGGTGTGTTTGGTGGATAACACACGGCCCAGGTGCCTGGCAGTGTCTCCTGCTTGGGATCTACATCCCCCTGTTTGACTGTTTGACTCTGCTGTTTGTTCCCAGTCAGCTGCTGTTGTGGCTGTACCTCGAGTTCCATCAGAGCCGCCCGTGCTCATTTACCTCCTCCATTCCATAAACACTTAATTATCAAGGACATTTGAAATAACAACAAACAATAGAGGTTTGAAGCTCCAGTCTCTCCCTGCTGCCTGGATCTGGAGGAGGCAGCAGAAACCTCGAATGACTCAAAATAAATCCCGATTACACTTGCACACCCATCAATTCCATCCCAGCGTGCAATTAACTGCCTAATTATGCTGAAACATGCACCGGTTGAGCTGAGAGGAAGTGCTGGCCCCAGGATGGCTCCATGCACCCACCGTAGCCCTTCCTGCCCCTGGAGCAGGCTCGGGTGGGATGTGGGGAGCAGCAGCCCCCTGAGCTCAGCAGGCAGGGTCTGGCAGAGCCCAGGCTCTGGCTGCTCCAGCAGCAGTCCTGGAACTTTGCTGCTTGTGGGGCAGGGAGCCAGAGCACTCTGGTGAGGAACAGATCCTGGAGGAACCTGCTTAGGTTTGGACATGGATTGTGGATGTCAATTAATCAAAGGGGACATGACCCCTAAAGGGCACTGAAAGGTGATGTTCTCCCTTGGAAAGGGTTCCCCAGGGATGAGAGGCTGCTCCTGGGTGTGGGAGGCACCCATCTGAGAAGCCACAGGTGCCTAACCAATTCCATCTCCCCTTGCTCACTCAGTGAAGGAAAAATGGAAGTGCCAGGAGAGGCTGCCAGGTGATAGTGGGAAGCTTTCCAGCACTGCTCTGTGTCTGTAGCATCCCCAAACACGGAGCTCCCCAAGGCAGGGAGAGCCAGGGGGGCACACACCTGGCAGCAGAAAGCCAAGAGTGTTTTATTTAACTGATTAGTGCCTCCTCATTCTGCTCACATGAGCCTAAATGGCTTTGGGATGCTAATCCTCTGAGTCAATTGGATTATTTTATCCCTGGCATTAATGTGTCATTCAGATGCCGGACAAGGCTCAGGATCCAGCATGTGCCTCTCAGTGCCAGGGAGAGCAGGGCAGCCACTCCTTACCCCGGTCACCCCCAGCACTGAGCCAAGGCAGACCCAGTTCTCCCACCCTGGTGTTCCCAGCCTGTGGCACTGGGACCAGTGGAATGTCCTGGTGAGCCCTCAAGTGCAGCTCCCCACAAGAACCATCCCCCAAACTCACACTGATTTTTGTCGCCTCTTTCGCGGGCTCCTCTGGTGGGGATGATTTCAGCTGTGGAAAAAGCAGGGTAGGGGGAGACCAGAGAGGGAAGAGAAATGGTCAGCTCAGCCCACCAGACCCCTTCCCATTCCCAGGATGGCTGCCCCAAGCAAGAAGGAAGAGGGAGAAGGGGGAAGAGAAAAGAGACTGCTCAGCCCCATCATATCCAGGCACCCAGGGCAGATGAAGCCACACTGGGCACCCAGGACAAGAGGAACCAGCAGCAGCACAGCAGCCAGTGAGCATGGGGTGCTCACCCACAGGTCTCACTGCATCACAGCTTCAGGTGCTCCCCACGATCCAGGAGTGGGGATGGAGCTCTGATCACTGTGGCATCACTGCTGCAGGGACCCCTGTCCCTGAAACTCTGTCCCCGAAACTCTGTCCCCGAAACTCTGTCCCCATCACTGCTGGCACCTGCCCCATCACCACCAATCTTCCCCTCCAGCAGCCACTGGCTGAGCATTCCAAGTGCCTCCAACACCCTTGACCCTGTCCACCCTCAATCCCTGGCAGTGCTCCCCCCATCCTGGCAGCACTCCCTTGAGGCTTCTCAATTTATGGCAACACCAGCAGCAGCCCTGCCAAAGACACTACAATAAAGGGTCATTAAAATCCCCAAAGCTGTTTCCCATTCTTTGTCCCTTATCTCTGTGTGAACAGAGAGAGAAATAAAGAGAGGCTGTTTGCCGGACCAATACACAGGGAAACAGGGGACAAGGGAGGGGTGGAGGGTGCAGGGCCAGGAGGGATGAGCTGGCGATGAGATAGGCAAAGGCAGAAGCAGGAGCACAAAAACAAAGCCTCAGCCTGGGACGGGTCCTGGCAATGGTCCAGGCGGCCCCTCGGCTGGGAAGGGCAGCCAGGACAGCCCAGCCTCACTGGCCCCAGAGCATCCTCAGGGCAGCTGGATGTTGAGCAGCCCATGTAGCCTATTAATTGCACCACAGGACCCCCAGGCTGCTCTCTGTCAGAGCAGAGGGTGAACCCGGGGATGCTGCTGCGGGTTGGGGTCCCCCAACAAAACCCAACAGTGGCTGCGAACAAAGCCCTTCCCCATGGCATTGCAGGCAAGGGCTCTGCCTGAAGGGCTCTGCCTTTCCGTGCTGTCGTGCAGGAGGAGGATGGGGGCATTACCTGACTGGAAGCCCACGTCTGTTTGTCCGTCCAGTCCTTGTGGTTGCGGACGTACCACCACTGGATCTCCAGGGAGTAGGAGGGGGAGCCGCTGCCGCGGAAGGAACACGCCATCTCCACATCCTCACCCGCCTGCGCCGTCATGTCGTGGGGGGTCTCCGTGAAGAGAGCTGCTGGAGACAGAGCCAGGGCTGTGGGTGCCTGCGGGGACACAGCACTGTCCCACTGAAGGACAATGCCTCCGGCCACACAGAGTCACCAGAGTGCCTGGATCCTTCCCTGGCCAATCAGACCCAGCTCCTACGGCAGAGCAGACAGGTCTCTGCTGTCCCCAAATTCTCCTTTCCCACCCCAATGTCCCCTTCCTACCCCCAGCAGAGCTGCCTGGCCCCACCCTGGCACTTTGCAAAGAGCAGTGGGGGGAAAGGGAGAGGTCCCCTGCTCCCACAGCATCCCTCAGACCTCTGCTGCAGAACGAGTGTGGGACCTGCCACACCTCCGAGGTGAAGGAAACAGATAGAGCATGATCGCATCTCACTCAGATCAGGACATAACTGAAAAACAAATCCTCACTTAATGCGGCCCCAAACAGGCTCCCACACGCCATATGGTTTGCTTTCTTCCCTCAAAACAAATATTGTTCAGAGATGTAATTAGAATTCTTTTCATCTCCTCTGGAGAGACGGTTGTTCCTCGGTACTGACGGCCCAGCGTTGGGGCACCGGCAAACGCTGCTGCCACGGTCGGTGCAGCGGCTCCTCCGAGGCACAGCACGGGGACAGGGCTGACATCCCCCTGCACTCCCCGGTCACTGCTCCGGCTGCCGAGGCTGCCCTGTGCCTCCTGTCTTCGCTCACCACCTCACGCTGCCGGCGCTGCCGGCTCACAGCCACAGTGCAGCTCCCGGGGGAGCACCGGAGCCCTCTGAGACACGCAGCCTGTCGGGAGCAACACTCTCTCCAGCCCTGATCCCTCTGAAAACCAATTATTATCAGCCCAGACAAAAAAGTTAATACCTCTAATATCTCCCTGTCCCTCTGGACGCATGGAAATCCCATCCACTTATTGCTTTCCTTTAATCCATCTCAGCAGGGAACAGAGGAAAATACCCAACACCGGGGTTTACAAGGCAGGGTGTCCTGGTGGGGTTCCCAGTGCTGTTCCCACATCCCGTTCACCCAGAACTCGGTGCCAGCAGCCACATGGATTCTGTGCTGAGGAGTGGAGGGAACCCCAGGTAAGGGAACAGCTCTGGTGACCGAGGGCTGTGGGAGGAGGAGGGGAGTCTTCTTGGCACAGGACAAAGGGTTCCTCTGTGCTCCAAGCCACAGGGTGCTGAGGGTGCTGTGCCCAGTCATTAACCAGCACTCGCTCACCCATTCCCTGGCTGCAGCCAGGATCAGGCTCTCACCCCACAGAATTCCTGCTGGCAGGAGCAACAGCCAAAGCCAGTGGGTCCCAGCAGAGCCTGCACCAGCCCCCAGACACCACAGCTCCAGCAGTGCAGGGGTGGGGTGATGGCCTGAGAGCTCCAGCCAGCTCCAAATTACTGCGAACACAATTAAAATCTGCTCCCACAGACGGGAATTTGGCAGATAAGCTGAGAAAAGGCTGGATTGAATCAAGCGCCTTCTTTCTTTCCTATTTTAATTGGGAAGCGTATGTATTAATTAACCCCAGAGCTCGGCCGCCTCCAAGCGCATCCAGAGGAGCAAAGATCCTGCAGATGGATACCCAGGGTCATCACCTTTGCTGGGGACACATGTCTTTCAGATATGTCCTCCAGCAGCACCGTGTGCCCTCCCTGATGGATGCGGTGGACCCCGGCCCTGCCTGGACAGAGGTGACTCACTGCACTCCCAGCCCTGCCCCTCACAGGGACACGAGTGGGGATCAGGGTCCCCCCAGGCTGGGCCTGGACCCTGCACTGGGTCAGCCAAGCTGCCTGGACACTGCTCCTGCGAACACTGGACAAGTCACCAACTCCTCCCAGTGTCCTGTCCCTGCAGCATCCCCGTCCCCTGCCCACCCCAGCCCCGTCCCTTTCCCCCACTGACTTTGGAGCCGCATCCCCACAGCGGGAGGGCGGGGGCGGGGCCGCTGCTCCCTGTGCTTTATGGCCTGCTACCTGTCATAAACTGAGAACACCAGAATCAATAAATCTTCCAGGAAATAAAAATCAGGGGAAATAAAATGAACTCAATGGGGAAACACAGATAAACAGAATTGAAAACGCCTGCTGGGACGGCTTGGTGCTCTCATAAACCAGGGACAGACGGGCTGCAGGGTCCCTCCCTGCGGCGGGCACCGTCCCTCACCTTGGTGATGCTCTGCACGGGGAGGGGGCTGCCGGCAGCGGGGATGGGGCTGTGCTGGGGCAGGAGCAGGTCGTGCATTGCCCTCAGTACCTGGAAATGACCCGCAGACCCCTGCTCCATCCCCCTGCCTCGTCCATGAGCACAGAAAGCCCTGCAGCCCCCCGGAGCCTCTTCAGGACTCTGCCTGCTGCCTGCCTGCCCTTCCACAGCTGTGCCAGCTTCCAGGGCCCCCCGCCAAACCCTCACAAGGCACTGAGGATGACACCGGAGCAGCGTCATGGGCACGAACTCAGGCTAATTGTTGTGTAAAGATGTACCAGAGGACAATGAAATATGGACATTTGCAAATGCCTGTTAATCACCCGGCCAGCGCAGGTTCTGCTCCGGGAGGATTTTTTTTTCTCTAAGCCGGGAGTCAGACGCCTCTTTCTCTGCCCAACGGCGCTGGAGCCCCTCACTGGAGCTGCAGCCGGGCTGGTGGGGTGACAAGTGACAAGCAGGCAGCAGGGCTGGGGCTGGATCCGTCACACGCTGGGCAGGGACAGAGGGTGGAGGAGCTGAAACGTCCCTCTGCTCCTGCTCCTGCCCACTGGGGTGTCCATCCAGACCCTGCCCTGCGTCCCTGGTGTGAGGCCGGCTCTGCTCTGCTGGGTTTGTGCCGCACCACTGCAGGAAAAGGAAACGTTTCCAGCAGAATCCACCACCACCACCACTCTCCCCAGGCACCCACAGCCCCTCCAGCACCGTCCCCTCCCCAGACATCCATGACCCCTCCAGCACCTTCCCCCTCCCAGGAGCCCACGAGTCCTGTGGCTGATGGACAGTGGCAGCCCCGGCTTCAGGGGCACCGTGTCCTGCCCGAGGCAGCAAAGGCACCCGAGACACAGCCCAGCACACGGGCAGGGCAGGGACCCAGAGACATGGACCCTCCCGGCTGCCACAGGACCCCCTGCCCCTTGGCACAGCCTGCCCGAGCAAGAGCCATCCCGGGGGATCGGGAGGCACAGGAAGCACAGGAGGCACCCTCCGGATGGATCCAGAGGAGGCCTGGGCACTACCCCAGTGCCCGTGTGACCCACAGTGTCCCCACCATGGGGACACCGGACCCACCAGAGCCTGCTGCACAGTCGGGCCGCAGCCTCTCTCCCTCTCCTCTCCTCCCCTCCCCACCGCCGCTAACAGCTGTGGATGCGTCTCCTCCTGACAAGGCTGCGAGCAGGGATGCTGACCCCGGGGCGCTGAAAACACATCGCGGTGCAAACCGCTGCATAAACACGGCGTGACGGCCGCGTCACCGCTGAGCGAGGGCAGGTGGCTCCGGCCCCGGCAGCTGAGCGGGCAGAGGACTCTGGCGGTGAGCGCTGCTCTCCTCCAGCCATCAGCCTTCTCCCTTCCCACGGGACACGTCAGGCTGGTCAGGCTGGGGCGTTCCGGCCGTGGCGGGGCCGGGAGGCTCCCACCACACGCTGGGGATGGCAGCGCCACTGCTCTGCCCCTCTTTACAGTCATATGAGCAGCAGAAGGAGCTCAAATTTGCAGCATGTGAATTAAAAACAACAACAAAAAAAACCCCTACCTCAGTGACTGTGATCAGGCCGGCACTCACCTCACCACAGAGCTGGAATTCACCTTGAAAACTGCAGATATTTCCAAAAGTGCCCCATCATTGGGCTGCCCCAGCTCCTGCTCCCAGTGCTTCCCACTCCCCTAATGTTTAACCCCCTCAGCGAGAGGTCAGTGGTGGGTCTCTCCAGTCTGGCCCCAGCTACACAAAGCTTTGCCCACACGAGGGACATTCTGCTCCCATCTGGTTCCTGGGGACTGGCAGTTCTCAGACAGTTCCCTCCCAGGGGCCTCAAGGAAGAGCTGTTATTTGATGGTATAAGTAGCAAAGCCCTAAAACGGCCCTTTTTTGACAGCTCCCAGTGGGGCTTCAGTAGTGTGTGCAGCCAGCCTGCAGCCACCACTCACCCTGGTGCTGCTCTCTGCCAGGGGATGGTTCCCAGCAGCCCCGGGAGGATTCTCACCTGGAATCATACACCAGGAATGGGATGGGGCAGACAGGATCAGGCCCCTGGTCTCACACCACCACCCAAAACAGGAACCGCCAGCACCTGCAGACACTGCCGAGAGCTGCCCACACCACACAGGTGCTGGTACCACCCCACAGAGCTGGCAGTGCCTGGTGCTCATGGACACGGTGCCCTCCTGCCCAGCTCTGCCCACCCCATCCCTGCTGAGCTCATCCCAATCCAGCCTCACACGGAGCACACGATACAAGCCATCAATGCACTCATCACACCGAGCCCACCAACATCCCCGGTGCTCAGTCAGGCACCCCCGCAGGTGGGGCCTTAGGGAGGGGACAGCCAGAAGGGAAAGAGCCCTGCAGGAGGGGAAACAGCCATGGAACAGAGGAGCTCGGAGAGAGCCAGAGCTGTCCAGGGCAGGGCCAGGAAGGGCTGTCTGTCCCGAAGTGCACAAGTCCCACTCACACCATGAACCAAAATCCCAGAGGAGCCGTGAAGGGGAGAGGGCCCAGCAGGTGCCCAGAGGGCCCAGAGCAGCCCCTGGTGAAGGAGGCAGCAGCGCAGAGCCTCCAGCTCCCTGGCCCACTCCAGGTCCTCTCTCCAGCCCTGCTGTGCTGCCCAGACCGCGGGCAGCCCTGCCGGCTGTGGGTTGATTCCTGCCTCGCTCACAGGGAACGTTATGATTAAAATTAGCTGTCACTGTCCTAACGTAATAATTCCCAGTGTCTGGCCCGTCGTCTGTCAGCCGCTTCAAGGGAAGAGAAAGCCCAGACGTTTGATGAGGAGAGGTGTCAGATGTAATTGCGTTGAATGACTGCACGAACAGCAGCAGGAAAAACACATCGCGTGGAGAATTCCCACCAGGAAGTGTGAAAAAATCCGGCAGAATGCAAAGTGTTTATGAAAGTAATTGATAGAATAATCACTGGGGTGTGCGGGAACGGTGCAGGGCAGCGCCCTGGGGAGCCGGGGCACCGCTCCTTCCAGCCTCCAGCCGCGGCTCTGCTGAAGCGAGGCGATATCGCCTGTAGACGGTGCCGGGAAGGAGCCGGGCAGCTCCTGCTCACGGCCCGGCTCCCCTGCCCCGCTCCGGAGCCAGCAGGCTGGGGAGGCGGCTGGAGCTTCGCAGGCAGCGCATGAGAAAGCCGATGGCAGCAGCCCAGCGTGCACAGGCTGCAATGGGGGGCATGAATAATTGAAGGCACCAGCCTGAGGAGAGGAGAGAAGGGGGAGAGGCAGCACTGTGGGTAGGGAAGGGATGGTGGGAAGAACCCTGCGGCTCAGAGCTCTCACAGGGCAGTTGGAGCCCATCCTGGCTCCATCCTTGCCAAAGGCAGAGCCTTTGCTGGGGGGGCAGGTAAAGGACTTTCTTTGATTGCGACTTTTCCCTGCCCACAGCCGTGGCTGCCCGCTGTGGGGTGGCGGGATGGGGGATCCGCCCGCGCCCCGGGGCTGCTCACGGCCGCTCCCGCTGCCCGCGGAGCACACGCTGCTCCCGGTCAATCCCCTCGCCGCATCCGGCACGGACAAGTTAAAAGGAGGAGTGAACACACTCCGGGGCTGTGCCAGAGCCTGGCGGTGCCGGGGAGGCTCCTCAGGCCTCCAGCACCGGGCGGAGATGGCGGTGAGCCCTGGGCGCTGCTCGCTGCGGGCAGAGCCCGGCCAGACCTGCCCGTGCCCGCCGGGCACAGCCGAGCCCATCCCGCTGGGCACAGCCGAGCCCATCCCGCCGGGCACAGCCGAGCCCATCCCGCCGGGCACAGCCGAGCCCATCCCGCTGGGCACAGCCGAGCCCATCCCGCCCGCCACAGCCCCCCTCCCGCTCCGCGTCTCCAGCCTGCCGGGCTCTCCTGGTGTGGAGGGAAAGCTGCACCAGCCAGTAATGAAATGATCAGTCTCCGATCTGCTAAACAGCGATTTATACAGGTTTTCAGCACACAGAGCTTTTATCAAATTGGTATTCACCTACTGAACACAAATGGCTTATTATACATGACCCACTTATTCACTGCTTTTCAGTATCGTTAATAAAGGTTTCTGTTGTGATTAAGTGAGTTGCTGCAGAACTGCTCGAGTAGCGAGCTGTAATGTGGCTCCAAAGTGCACTCGCCCTCCCTGAACATTTCTTCTCCTCGGCTCCCTGTTCCCTCGCAGCGACCATTTCACTATTTATTTGCCTATTGCTGAATTTCTGAGGGGAGCAGTGGTGGCTAATGGAGGCTCTTCACCCACCTTTCCGTCTGGCACACCAGCCCGGCAGGTCTGGAAACTCTCCTGCTGTGAACCCCCAATGCAGAGGCCGATCATCCCTTCCCTGGGCAGGCGGGTCCCTGCCAGCCCCTGACTGTGCGGGACACCACAAACGGCGGGACACTCACACCTTCCACCGGCACGGCCCGGGGCGTTCTCTGCCTGGAGGCTCCTCGGGGCAGAGAGCGGGTCCCTCCTCACACGGGAGGCCCCGGAGCCGGGCGGGGGAAGAGCTGGAACCCGAGCCCCCGGCGTGTCCCTGGACCCGAGCCCCCGGCGTGTCCCTGTGGTCACTCCTCGGGCTAAGATGAACGTGCCCGTGTCACTCCACAGAGAGCGAGGAGGGTCTCAGCAGCTTTCCCTGGGGTGGCTCGGTCCCCTGTCACCTCCTCGGTACCCACGAGGGAGCTGTCCCTACCCCAGGTTCCTCCCCGGAGGCTGCAGGATGCAGGAAGGGGTTCCCCTTCCCCAACCGCGGTGGATCCCCCCGGGCTCGGCAGCACCGACCCGCCGAACCGCCGTGTACCGGAGGGAGCGGGAGGCGGCGGGGGCTCCGCACGGGGCGGGCGGCGGCACCGGGAGGTTCACGGGCGCGGGGTGCGGGTGGCGGCGGCGGCACCGTGAGACACACGGAGACGGGTGCGGACGGCGGCGGCACCGGGAGGCGCGCCGGGAGGTTCACGGACACGGGGCGCGAGTGGCGGCAGCACCGGGACGGACCGCGCAGAGCCCCCGACTCGGCAGCCCCGCGGCGAAGGCAGAGGCCGCCCGCCGGGTTCCGGGGACGGGAGCGGCGGAGCCCAAGCCCGGCTCGCCCGGCTGCCCCTCGCCCCTCGAGCCGCCGGCGCGACGGAGCGCGACACGGGGCTGCCCTCGGCGACGGAGCCCGAGCGGCACCCCCGACCCCCCGCGCCCGTCCCGGAGCCGCCCCGACCCGCCGCCGGCCCCGCGGGGCACCGAGCCCCGGCAGCTCCCGCCGCTCGGCCGCCCCCGTTCCCGAGCCCCGGCCGCCGCCTCACCGCTGCCCGCCGCCGGGGCGTCCCACGGGGGGTGCCGGGAGGCGGCGCCGAGCTGCAGGTAGAGCCCCAGGTAGTGGAAAATCCCCAGGGCCAGGGCCAGGGCGCCCATCTTGCCGCGGGCGCGTCCGTCCCGGGGGCGGCGGCGCCGGCGGGCCGAGCCCTGTCCCCGGGGCTGCGCCGCGGTCCCGGCGCCGCCGCGCTGCGGAGCTCTTCCCTCGCGCGGAGGGCGCCGCGCGCCGAGGCGGTGCCGCGGCTCGCCCGGAGCCTCCCCCGCCCGGCGGAGGGATCCGGCCCGCGCGCACCCCCCAAGTTTTTTTCCCACGGTTCATTCTTAAACCGCGCGGGGCGGGGCCGGACCCGCCACCCTCCCGGGACCCCCCGGGACCCCCCGGACCCCCCCGTGCTGCCCCGCCGGGACACCCCGATACCGCCCCTCGGGACCCCCCCCGTGCTGCCCCGCACCGCCGGGAACCCCCCGCACCGCCCCACCCGGACCCTCCTCCGCACTGCCGGGACCTACGGGCACCCCCGGGCCCCCCGTCCCGCCAGGACCCCCCCGCCTGGCTGGGACCCTCCGCTGCGCCCTGCCGGGACCACCCGCACGGCCGGAGCCCCGCGGCACCCGGAGGTCCCGCACAGGGAAGGGTTTCTCCCGGGCACCCCCGGCCCCCGCTCCCCGCGGGGCGACACCCCGGGCACCGCCGGGCCCGGCGAGGAGCTTCAGCACCCGGGACAGCGCCGGGAGCGGGGCGCGGCTCCGCCCGACCGGCCCGGTACGGCACGGCCCGGTACGATATGGCCCGGGGTGGCACAGCCCAGCACCGCTCAGCCCAGTGCAATCCAGTCCATCTCAGCACGGCCCCAGCGCCTGCAGCTGCAGCACCGGAGGGACAGAGCCCGGCGGGTGCGGTCCCGGTGTTCACCAGAACCAGGGCCCCTCTGGGGGCAGCTCGAGGGGGCTTTGAAAGGTTACAGGGGAAGAGAAAGGACACACGTCCCCATGTGTGTCCTGATCGCTGTCCCAGACTGTGCAGGATTTGTCTCAAAATGGAAAAACTGCAGCTGGGGTTTTTTGAGTGAAAGCTCATGTGCACCCTCAGAGCCTGGCTGGAGTGTGGCACCAGACAGAGCTGGAATGGCCACTCTGCTCCTGCCACGAGCAGGATTTCATGGAACCAGTGGGATCCTGACATCCCTTTGGGTGCATAAATCCTGAGGTGCATAAAACCCACCAACAGCACCAACACTTCCAGAGCTGCACCTCACAGCAGGTCACAACCACAGCACCAGCACCTGTGCAATTCATACACCACTCCTGAAAAGCCCAAAATTCACCAAGGGGCCCGGTGGTGCCATATCCCTGTCCTGAACACTGGTCTCAGCACCAGGAGAGGCACAGAGTAGGCATCACTCATACGAGAGTATCTGTATGCAACAGAGCAATCAAAAGGATATTATTTGTTCTCTAGATAAACAGAAAAAATCAGATTATTTCAGGTGTTTTCTGCCATGAGATGACAGATGTTGGCTGCAAAGAGATTCTTTAAATTGGATTTGAAAATACTGACTGTATTTCCTCAGCCTTCCCTTGGCAGGGCTCCAGGAGGAGTGGGGGTATTCTTCCCATTCCCCTCCAGCAAGGCAGGTCCCTGGCCAGGAGCTGTGCTGCCTCGTACCAATGTTACTAATCAATAATTAAAAAAAAAAAAAAAAAAAAAAAAAAAAAAAAAAAAAAAAAAAAAAAAAAAAAAATTGTACCTGCTGCAGCATTTGCTGCATGTCAGAATAAAGCCTGGCTCAGAGCAGAGCATTGATCTCTGCCCAAGTTCATTACTCCCTCTGGAGTTAAAAGCTGAGGGAAGGAGGGAGCAGCAGTGACAGACAAATGGGCGTCACAGCCATGCCCGGCTGCATTTAGAAGTTTCCATGGCTGGTTGGGATCAGAGGGTCCTGCTCTGGGATGGCAACAGCAGCAGTGGCAAAGGACTTCGGGTGTCCTGAGGTAAAGCTGCCTGGAGCTGCTGAGCAAACACAGCTGTGTCAGGTAGCAGCTCTGGGCTGGATCCTGACAAAGCAAAAGCATCAGATATCCCAGAGCCATGTGTGGAGGTAAAACCATGCACTGAAACAGGGGGATTCATGTACCCAAGGATGGGGTTCATCAACTCCCAAAATAGGGGGTTCTTGCACTGAAAGATAGAGTTCATGTACTGAAAGATGGGGTTCATGCACAGAGTCAAGTGCAACAGGAGAAGCAGCAAAGGCCAAGCACTCGTGGGCCCCACATTTTGGTGGTTGGCTCAGTCTCGTGGCTGCTGTCTGGCCCAGGGTCCATCCTCTGCCCTTGGCCAGCAAGGGAATAAAAACAAACCCACACTGAAGTGGCAGCTACAAACTGTGCTCCCCCAGACTTGGCACCCCACTTTGCAAAGCAGCCACCCACAGGTGTAGCCAGAGCAGGAGCTGGAGGTGTCACCCAGTGGTGACTGCACATTCCAGGCACGGGAAGGGATTCCTGGCTCCAGCCCAGCTCCTTCACCCCGACATGGGGGCAGCACATCTCCCACTGGAGGCTGAGGCCACGCAGCTGCACCTCAAGGGCTGAATCCTGCCTGTGCCATTGGAGATATTTAAATCATGCCAGGAGGAAGCAAAGAGCATAAATTCCTCCTGGAGCCAGGAACACCTCCAGAGGCAGAGCCTGAATTAAGTCCCATTTCCAGCAGATTTTCTGCCATCACAGTGCATGAAAAATGGGTACTGGGGCCGTGCAGGGCCCAGCAGGCAGGGAAGTGCCAGTGCCCACATCTCAAGTGTGCTGGGAAGGTTTGGTTCTCCTCCTCAATTTTAATCCCTCGGTGATGAGGCCTTGGGCAGCTGCTGCCTGTGGTGCAGCCCCAAAGAGCCCCGTGTGTGTCTGGCGGGATTCAGGGGGAGGTCACCCGCACACAGAGGCGGGAGCAGAGCCAGCGCCTCCCGGAGCCGAGCCGCACCCGCTGCGTAACGAGGTCCCTTATCTGCTCAGCTGTTATTGCTCTGAACAGCCGGCGCCTCCCGCACAGGGCTTCTCTTTCAGCAGAACGGGCCCAGGGACTCGCTCCCGAGGATGAAACACTCCTTATCTCTGTCAGTGCCAGGTTCCTCCCCACTGCTCAGTTCTGCTCGGGGGGGCACTCACTAGATGGAGGAAACCAGCGGGCACTTCCATGCAGTGAAACCACAAAGATCCCAGAGACACCACATCCACCATGGTCACAGCTCGTGCGCCCATGAGGTTTGCATGTGAATTCCTTGCGACACCTGTCCATCAGGGCAGGCAACCTGCAAAGCTGGAGGGTGCAGGGGAACTCAGAGGAGCTGGATGAGGTTGGAAGGGCATGGGGGTCAGCCAGATCAGCAGCACCTCATGGGGCATCAGCCTCAGGGGACCCCCAGACCCTGAAGGGCACAAAGAACATACCCAGAGACCCAGCTCTAACCTGGAGTTGCGCAAGGACACCCAGAATGAAAGCAAGAGCATTGGTCCTTCCTGCTGGCTCCCAGTGCTGCTCATGCTCATTCCAGTGCCAACACCCCATGTTCCTTTTTGCCAGCAAAAGCTGCCCAGCAACTCGAAGGAAAAAACCCTCAAACTGCAGAGCTGCTGAAGCACTAGGGTCTGTTTCATGCATTATTTTGAAATTCACCTCTTTAAGGGTTCATGCAGGGGCACCCCAAGGCTCAGCACTGAGCTCTCCCGAGGTCCAGGAGCCAACAACGCTCGAATTTGCGTCTGCCTGGGAGAGTGAATTGGGTTGTTCATCTCTCTGACGGGCAGAATAAACACCCTCCACATTGATACTGAGCTCATTTCTGATACTTGTTTAGAGACTTGACAATTCCTGTATAAAAGGATTTCCTTCCACAGCTGAAGTTTGACATTCCTGCATTATTAGATTATTTGCAAAGGTCTGCGTGCGCTGCAGGAAAACAATGCTCCCGCCAGGCAACATTAGAGCCTGCTCCTCCACAAATCATCCTGGGAGCAGCCAGCCACGGAGGCAGTGCCTGTCGGCATCCCCTGGTGCAGGGAGCAGCCAGGGAGGCAGCGAGTGGGAGCTCAGGTGAGCAAACACCCACCCACACCATGACAGCACCAAAAATAACACACTGAGCAGGAGAGCATTTTGGGGTAGAAGGAACCCTGCTCAAGACACCAGCACTACCACAGATGCCTTGTGTCACTACCAGCACAGCCCTTCCCAATGGCATGAGCTGGCTGGGAGAGCAGTGGGAGCATTTCTGGGCAGGGATATGCAGTGTCTTTGTTCTCCTGCCTGGCTTGGTATGGCCACAGCCCTGTGTCCCTGACCCTCCACCCTGGGGAGCCCTGGGAGTCTCAGCACAATGTGGGAAAGGTGGCAGGAACCCCCCATCCTCCTCCCCAGCATGTGGGGAGCTTTGGGACTCAAAAGCCTCTGCCCAGAGCAGCCTCTGCACAGGGAATCTCCAAAGCATGAAATTCAGAGGAAAATGACTTGAAAAGAATTATTTCTTCAGAGAACTCAAGCCTGTTTCCAGGCCATTAACTCCTTCCTATGCAGAACCCACCACCAGGTTCCCAATGGAGAGGAGCAACATCACAGGTGTCCCTCATTGTGGATCAGTTCTCTCTTTCCAAACCATTAAGCACCAAAAAAATTAAATGTTAAAAAGCAAACAAGCAAGCAAACAAACAAAAAACCACAAACCAAACAGCCTTTCCCCTTCCAAATATTTTCCTGCCCCAGGAGAAAATCTCTCCCTGAGAGCAAGGCCTTAAAAGAAAAAAAAATTTAAAATAAATCAATAGTGGAAGTGAGTTATTTTGCAGCTGATGGTTTGTTCCCAGTGCTGACAGCCTCTCGCTGTATTTAGCACAACCTCAGTCCCTCCACTGGGATATCAGGAGATGTTCCTCAGCCATGATTTACACTCATTTCTCCCCGTTTAGGGAGGCTCAGGCGGGAGTGGAGCTGAAGATGGATTTGGACACACAGTGAGGACAGTTGGTGCCTGTCTCCCGTGGCCAGGGGAAAATGCCATCAGCTCCTGCCACTCCCAGCAGGAGGAAACCAGTGCTCCCACCCTCCCTGATACTGCCAGCACCGGGGCTCCCACCCTGTCATCCACTGCATGGACAATGTCACCATCCCTCTCCCTCCCCCTTCCCACACCTGCTTCCCCAGGACTTGCCCCAGGATTTCCCCAGCCCCAGCCAAGCCCAGCCTGGCCTCAGCCCAACCAAACCCCACCAGGGCAAGCGCCTCCATGGAGCAGAGGAATCCCATGACCCCACAGACTGAGGACAGCATCTCCCCCATCCTTTGCTGCTTTCCTGCTTTTAAATCCCGCGCTGGTGCTCAGCAGCCTCATGCACCAGGTACTGAACCTAGATCAGTGCCCTGGCAAAGTCCAGATGTCCAGATGGGTGACAAGCTCATCCCTGCCTGCAGCAGCCATTGCCACAGCTTGTCTCAGCCTGGGGCAGCCTTATGCACCCCCTGGGGTCAGAACTCCGTCCACTGCATCCCAGGATCCTGCTGCAGAGGTGCTCTGCTGAAGAACACCCTCCCTGTTCCTTTCTCCTGCAGGGCAAGTTTCCTGCTTCCCATCACTGGAGTGCCTCATCCATCATGTTCCCTCTAATTACCTTCTCATTTACCTCTTTAGTCAAATCTGTTTACAGTCAGAGACAAGAAAGCATGGCCCAGGGAGGGGTACAAGAGAGAGGGGTCTCTGTCCCTGCATGTTCCACTGCCCTGTGCTGAGGCTGGCCTGGTACTCTGAGAGCAGAGCAGGCAGGGGAGTATGCTCAGCACGATGAGGGCTCACAGAGGAGCCAAGGCCACCAGGCTCCTGTCACCCAGTCCCTGCCATCACTCCCAGAAGCCCAGAGTCCCATAGGTGCTGCCTGTGGGTTGTGCCACTCCTGCACCCTCTCCCAAAACCCACATTTAGCTCTAAAGCCAACAGTGATGCTGCTGTTGCAGGGCCACAGAACCAGCAGGGTTAAACCAGGGCACAAATCCCCCTGTCTGCAGCCTTTGGATGCTTCCTCAAGGAAATTTGTTATTAGCTCCACCTTTTAATCCTCCCTCAATTACAATAACATCATTCTCCACAACTGCCAAGACTCGGGGTGCCCATCCTCACACCTCAAAGGCTTTTCTGTGCTGCTCAATATGACACCACAAATGAGCTGGCCAGGAGCAGCACATTAAGCTGAATAATTACCTTAATTAATAACATTGTGCCCAGGTGGGCCCCCAGCCTATCCCAAGGACTAAGAGAATCCAGTGTTTCTCAGCAGTGCGGTGTGGGGCCAGAGTGTAGGTGCATGGCAGGACCTGCTGTGATTACCAGGATCAAAATTGACTGGGCTCCTTTGGAGCAGTGGGGTTCCTTCCCCTGAAAGAGCTTGGAAATTAGAGGAGAATAATTTGTCATCCACCTTGTAAAAGCCTGATTTGCAGGAACCATCTCTGTGCAAATTCCTCAGCAACATCTGGAGCACCCTCATCCATCACAGGGACAGTGGCTGGGCTGGGTGGGATGGGCACACTGCCATTCCCTAATCCCACAAATTATTCTTTTAGCTGGAGAAGGCAAAAATACTCACGCCAAGGCATTCCTGCTCTCCAGGTGCAGCACTATGGCCCCAAGAACCGTGAGGGACAGAGCAGGGGTGGCACCATGTCCCCAGCCCTGCAGAGGCAACACCACCTCACAGGATGTTGCTGAGGCTCAGGCCCCAGCACAGGCTGTGCCCATTCCTTCTGATCCAGGACAGCACTGACTGCTGGCAGCTGGAGCTGTGCCAGGACCCTTTCCTGCTCCCCATGGAGTCCAGGGAACTCACACACCACCACGCTTTTGGTTCCTCCAGCCCCTGTCCCTTGCTGCGAGTGCTTCCAATGCGACTTCACTGGCACAACCCACTTTGTGACCGACATTTCCCTCCCAACAGATGCTGCAGGAGGTTTTTCCCATCTGAGAGGAGCCAACCTGGAGCAGGGATCATGCACTGCACACCCACAGCAGCTCACCAGCTGTGCATGGAAACGATCACATGTGTACACACACGTGCAGAAACAGCAGAACGAGGTTTAAAGTGTAGGCTCAGATTTATAAACTTACTTTGCCCTTAGGCAGTTTATTGAAGTTTTCTCAAGACCTTCCCTGCTCTTTTCTCCCCCAGACACATGGCCCCACTTCTCAGCTGAAGGTGTTCCACACTCACCAAGTCCCCTTTCTGCCCTGCCTGACTCTGTGTCTTACATCATTCCCTTTCTCCTAAGCTCCTCCAACACAACTGAGGTGTGAGGGGACAGCCAGTCACCTTCCAGGGGAAACCAGAGACCAGCTCTGACCACAATTCCACTGGTGTGGAAAGGGAATAATTCCAAGACTCAAGTAAAAACCTAAACACACCTAAAAAGAAAGCTAAAGGAAAAAACATCTTTAAGGAAGCCGGTTGAAAACATTCGAAAGAAATTAGGAATTTGACAAGTTCTGCACAAAAAAAAAAAAAAGTATTTTTGCAGCTTTTTGTGGCTGCTGAGGCCATGACTTCCATGCTGATCCCCTGAACACCAGCATTCAATAGCACCAGGCCAGCAGTGCCTGTGCAGCCAGGATTGAAGGAAGCCTTTAAGCTTCCCTGACAATGCATTTTTCTTGGAGATAAAAAATGAATGCTGCCAGCATGCAAATCTCTCTAAATTAGGCACGGCCCAACTTGCGGGAGCCACGATGGCTTGTGATGACAGTCATTAACTTCAGCAGCAGAAAAGAGGATGCAGGAAAATATCCTCTGCTACTTCTTATCCCAGTTGGGAGTCCCGGATCAGGCAAGCACTGGAGTCTGGCACAATGACACCCAAAACCACACCGTGGTGCAGAGATGAGAATGAGCTGTGGCCCCCTCCCCTGGGGCAGACAGGGCCATCCCTCTGCTCTCGGGGACTTGCTGCTGCTCCAAGAGCCAAGCTCCCTGTCCAGGAATCACAACACTGGTTTTCAACTGAACAAGCACAGCCAAGATCTAAAGCTGACTGCAAAAGGAAAGCGACTGAATTTGGGCATGTCACTGCTTACCTCCCCTCACTCTTAATTCTGGGTAAAACCCCAACAGGCCCGTTCCCTCTTTTCCCTCCTCAGGAGGGAACAGTGACCAGCCTGTGCCAGAACCTACTTTCAATTCCCACTCACCTTTGAGAAGATTTAACAGGAATGGCTGATGTGGCCAGTTTCTGGATCTCTTCTGCCACTAAAGACGGGATGAACTGGACACACACCACCACCTCAGCCTCCCTGGTCCCCATCAGAGCAAGAGCTGTAAATTTTCATTAATGGATCAGGCTGGAATAACCTGAAAACAGTCTCTCGAACCATCCAGGCTTCCTCTGTGCCCTCCCTGCAATGCATACATTTGTATTGTTTCACACTGATCCTTGGCAGCTTGATTTAGGGGGAAAAAGATAAAAAGATGGGAACCTCATGCTAGCTTTGTGCTGGATATGCAGCTGCAGCCCCACTCACAGAATACTGCTCAAATAACAAATCAGGAACTAAAAAAAAGCAAACTATCTTTAATATCTCCCAAATCCCATTTAGAAGCAGTTTCACAGAAACATCACTTTCATCGTGCAAGAGAGGCTGAAGGAGGGGCAGGAGGGAGAACTGGCACCACGTCCTTGTGGACAGACACAGAGGTGTCTCCCAGGTCCTCAGAAATTCTCCAGCAGATCCAGGATCCGCTTCTGCTCGCTCTCCCGAAACTCCTGGTTCTTCCCGTCCCCGATGTTCTCCGCGTACTCTGCAGGGAGAGAGCAGAGGGACACAGGCTTTGAGTGCAACAGGAACAAAGGAAGGGCAACAACTCCTGCAGACACCACAGCAGAATCTACACCCACAGTACTGCACACAACCAAATGAGAATTAATGCAGGGAGCATTGATGGTTTCCCTGCCCATCCCCAGGGTTAAAGCTTTGCATAACAAGCACCTGCTGACACTCATTAAAGCTCTTGTGGCAGGCAGGCAGAGAACTCCCTGCTCTGGCCCAAGCAGACACTGGCACCCAGCAGCACCCATTCCCTGGCATGGGAATCATGGCACTATGCCCAAGAAATGCAAACAGTACCATAAATCACTGCAAATCACTGGCTTCCTAGGTTCCTTTGGACACTGAGTGTCATCAGGGAAGGTCAGGAGGGCTCTGTGACAAGTGTTAATCATTCCCAGTCCTGGGTTTAACCTGCCTGGTGTCCAAGCATCCTGAATGAGGATTTTTGCCGAGGAGGCCCAATTCCTCCATCTATCAGCGCTTTTAATCACACAGAAGAAAAGCCACCAGTTCAGATTTAACTACAAACCAAACTCCTTGTCATCAGACAGAGGACACCCGCAGACACTGACCACAGTCTTGCCCATCCATGCACAAAGCCAAACACCACTGAACTAAACATTGCCTCTGTAGCTTTCCTTTCTGATATTCATTTGGAGCTGGCAGGTCTTATCCCCTACTAGCTCCCTCCTTCCTGCAACCAGAACCTGCATTTTCAAAGACGGTTTAAAAAGAAAAAATGAAAAGCAAGTTCTGAGCTGCAGAAGCAAGGAGCTGAACAAATCTGAGGAAATCAGGAGCAGGCTGATGGTTAAGACAGCGCTTCCCTGCCTCCGCCGCTTGCATTCTTTTCCTTCTTCCAAACAAATAGAACAGCTTGTGTTCAGCACTGAATGGTAAGTTGCTGTAGAAAGTTTGCTTTAATATTTATACGTTTAGCACAGCTACACGCTCTGAGCTCCATCAAAGCCTTTGTTACAGGAGCACTGAAAGCAGTGAGGACAGTGAGAAGTTAGCTGATGAGGGAGTCTTCCCTCCTGTGTGTACACTCTCTCTCTCTCTCTCTCTCTCTCTCTCCTTGTAAAAGCAGTAGAGTTCTTTGCCAAGACTCTGGGAAAAATATTTTTAATATTTATAAACCACTCCATTACCTGCAACATGAGCAGGTGGTAATGCTGAGGTTTGCTGCAGGTGAACCTGAGCTGCCCACTGTCCCAACAAGGGGACCAGCTCAGGCCACATTCCCTCGATGGAGGAGCTGCCCTCCACAGCTCTTAAAAGCAGCAGAAAGCTCCTACAAGGATGGATTCCTTGTAGCTCCCTGTGTATGGACTGATGGCTGTGCTGTGCGTGGTTTGGCCAAGGGCTGCTCTGAGGATCCAAACCTCAGGCAGGAGATGATCCCAGTGCACAGGGATGGGATCCCCTTCCCAGCTGAGGCTGGCACTAAGTTCAGGCTCCCCTGTCCCCTCAGGCAGTGCCAGAGCCTTCTGTCAGAGGCGTGCCCTGGGAGCTGGTGGAGGAGCCAGCTCTGTCCCCAGCAGCCCCTTCCACACACCATCAGGGTGAGTGCCTCTGGAACAGCCACAGTGGATGCAAGTTTATTGCAGCCCAAGGGCAACACTTCCCACCTGCAGTGGCCTCTCCAAGCCCAGGTGAGGGACAGCCAGAGTCTCCAAGTCGGGCACAGCCAGCAGCTCTGCCCCGAGCTGTAAGGATGGCCAGACTGCTTGGATTAGGGCACAGGCAGGGAGCTGCTGAGTGCCACTAATGACACTGCCCTTCCTTTGTACCAGGAGATCACTCAAACAAAAACAAGACACAAATTCTTCTTATCTTGTCCAAAAACTCAGCATTTCTCCCTCTAAACATCTAGGCTTTGTAAGACTAAAACGCCAGTGACTCCAAGGCAGAATGTTTACTGGGTTATGACAGCTGCTAATGCTCATTTGAAGCATTAGCAGCTTGAAGACACGAGATAAAACCCCCAGAACCAGGCTTAAAAAAGTAAATCTCTGACTGAGATTTTATGTATTTACTTTTTTATTTAGAATTCTGCCACTTCACTGAGACTGCTAAAAAAAAATCAAATGTAAGCTGCCTCTGCCAACAGTTAACCAGAGCTTACATACTGCTGAACTACACAAAGGGAAAGAGCCCAAGATTGGTTTCTGCTTCATTAGACAAAATACAATGGTTACAGAACAGTAAAAATCAATTGGGAAATACTGAGGCTTGTAATGGATATTGGAAGCTCTGGAGCCTGCACAGATGGAGGCACCATGAGCCAGACTGAACTCCATCCTCAGAGCACACTGACCCTTCCTTTGTGTTTACCTGTGCTAACAGGTTTGGGCTGGAATGTGCTGCAGACATTCCACATGCCCAGCTCTCAGTGTGCCTGCTCACCTGACACCAGGTGTGAAGGGAGGGGCCTCAGCTCTGTCAGAGCTCCTGAGGGAGCCAGGATCAAAGGCTGGTCCCTCTGGATCAGTGAGGAACAGGGAGATTTGCCATTCCAGAGCCAAGTATCACTTCAGAGAGGCCCGTGCCTCACTCCATTCCCAATGAACAGATGGAGACCAGGCAGCTCCCCAAGATACAGACACTGCTGCCATCCCAAATCCATCTTCCATCCCCAAAACATCTCCCTTGCCAAGGCACACACCACTCAGTTGTTTTCTTCCAAAGCATAAACTAACTGTCCTGTTGCAAGAAATGCTTGATCTTCCATAAAAAGGAAGTGTGGGAGGACTGGTCAGCCTGCAGAAATGCATTAATGAGCCTCCCGTTATTCCCTGCCCACTCCTCCCCCTTGAAAGCTCTACCATAAGAAAACAGTCTCGCTTCCTTGCTTGCATCGTAAGTAATTCTGAGCCACCCCAAGGGATCCATCAGCTGTCAGGTTGCCAGAGAAACATGGAGAATATGTAGGCCATAAAAATCAAACTAAAAACTGAGCACCTAATTAGTATGCAAAAATAGAAAATAAAAACTGAACAAGAGCAAAACACTGAGCAAAAAGTAAAAATAAACCAGTCCTCATCTGTCCTGAGAGCAAGTTGGGAAGTAGCCTGGAAACATTCCAGCCAAGGTTCAAGTTCCTGATCTCTCAGTCATTTGCAACAGGGTCTCGTGCAGTTGACTCCACTAAAGTTTTGGAAGCCCCTTGCTGGCCCCAGCACCCTCCAACAGCACACTGCAGGGTCCACACCCAAACCCCTGTTCCAACCCTTTTGCTTCCCTGAGAACCTGTGTCCAGTGCTGCTCCTGCCTCCTGGGTCCCACTGCAGGACTTCACAAGCACTCACTAAGAAATTTATCACTGAGGTTTTGACTACTGCCTCTAAAAGTCTCTAAAACTGGCAAGTCTAAGAGTTGGGGAGAGCTGCAGTCAGAGTCCAAACTCTGTACTCATCCCTGCATTATTTAACAAGTAAATGTGCCCCTTCAGGCAGGGAACGTGGGGCTGCTGAGCGCACCCAACCCAGCACGACCCTGAGCTTGCAACACCCGATACAACTGCGGAGAAAGTTTCACAATGCAAGTCACTGTCTGGGAAAGAAAGAATCAGATGAAATTTTAATGCAGCTGCCCTCCAATTCAGCTTGGTATGTAAGTCAACAACTCAGAGCCGTGACCGTGAGGTGTGCAAATCCAGCACGGTGTGCAGACAACTCCCTCAGGGACACACGGCCCAGGGCAAGTGTGGGAATCGGAATGCGGACGTGTGCTGTACTCCACACTGGAAAGGGGCAGTTTAGAGGCAGGAATTTTCAAGTATCATAATTAAAATCAGAAAAGATATCCTATGCAGCCCCCCTGCTCACCAGCAGGTATTAACTTGCACTTTGTGACCAAGGACAAGGGTCAAAGAGATTGCCTATAACCGCAGGTAATCTCATGCTGTCAGAAAATCACTCTTAATTATGTCATACCACCCAGCCTTCTGATTCCTTTTTTCCTGCATATGAAAAGGAAGAAGACTGACACGTTTTGCAGGAAATAAGCTGTGTGTACCTGCCATTGTTTAAGTGGGGGCAAGAAAAGCCCAGGAAAACGTTGCTCCCAAAGAAAGCAGAAACACTGGAACACAACCCACAGCCCAGTATCCCAGAAATGCTGCCAAACTTCCTTTCCTTCCAGAAGAAAAATAGACCCTTCACCTACTGAAAACAACACAGCCTCTTTGGAGCAGATACATTCCATAAGGAAGCACCTTCTCCTGGCATCTCTGGTTCCCTGCTGCTCTCACTAAGCCTCTCAGCTCCAAGGGGCCACGGGAAGAGGCTGAGTCCTGCCCTCCTCTCCCCCAGTTCCACTGGCTGCTGCTGCTGAAGGACAGCAGGCTGCAAAGGAGGGCCACAGCTCAAACAGGCATTGCTCTAATTCACCACGAGCATTAAAATAACAAGCAACACTTTAAAACTGGGATTGCAAATCACAACAGCTACATTTTAAAGCTATGGAGGATACTTTAATGCTATAATCCATATTAATCTGACACTAAGAACAAGACAAATACACCACGAGTACTAATATGGCGCAGATGGTAATGTGCAAGGCCATGTTAATGAAGGATGAGACTCCACTATTCTTCCCTCTAGCAGGCATGTACACTTCCCTTAAATATTTACTCTCACGTTAATGTCAGCAGTGAATTCCAGCCAGGCTGGGGTGATGGAAGTGTGGAGTGATGTGCTGTTCTCTGACAGCAGCTACAGCAAGTGTCCTAACTGAGAAGCAAAGCACACCACGAATCAGGGTGATTCCAGCCCTGCCAGCACCTCAGAACATTGCTGAGCTGCTGCCTGGGGATGCTCAGGAAGCCGAGGAGAATTACATGTGAAGGCTCATCCTGCAAAGCAATGACCAAGCTGTCCCTGGTAGCGATGAGACACGTGCACAAAGATATCTCTACTCACCCTTCAGGATGTGTCGAACAATTTTAATGGAGCTGCCTCTCATGTTCAGGATCTGGTGGACTCTCTGACGAATCTAATGGGGAGTAGGACAGAGAAGAAAGAGATCTTCAACACAAGGCCATGCACAGCCCCATTTTTTTTCCCCTTTGAGGGATAAGCAGAGATCTGAGCACCACAAAAACCAACTCAGTCTTGGCAGCCCTCTGCATCTGCTCAGGCACACCCAGGAAGGCACACAGCACAGAAATAAGCTACAGAATGCATACACAAACCCCAATGTATTCACAGAGGAAGCAGAGATGAGCATTTTGCACAGATCAAGAAAAGCTGTAGCTGTGCTTTTGTGAGACCTCCCAAGAACAGTTCACTTTCCTCTGCTCCCTCAGCAATGGCATCAACATGGCCTTTCCATTTCAAAAGTTGACCTTGCTCACGCAGATGATATGAATTTAGTGACAACAATCAGCTTCTGTCCCCACTAATGCCCTTCTATCTGCTGCAACTTGATGAAGCTATAAAGACACAAGTGCAATAAACAGGAGGTTTCCTCCCCAAAATGGAATTAGAGAAACAATTACTCAACAGAGCATTTGCAAGGATTTAGAGCCTTGTCTGCACCATGAATGGAAGTAGAGATGATCTCCAAACCTTGTATGCAGCTTTACCTGGGGAACATTGGCATTACAGATTTCTGCCATGATGTAACAGATGAGCTGCAGCACAAAGAGCCCGGCATCCAGACGACGGAGATAGAATTCATCTTCCATGTCATCGTCTATGATCTCCCCTCGACGCACCATGTCCTGTAAAGCCACACAAAGGAAAGGTCTGAGGATTCTCTTAGGATTCACTTCCCATTAGGAATGGTAAAATGTTGGTGGAATTTGTGGTTTTTTACAAACTGCTTTGTTCCCCCAAACATTATCAGCCATATATTTCTCGCTGAAGAAGTATTTTTAATAATTCATTTAAATTCACAAAACATTTCACTTGGTTTTGAAGAAGTTACGCCTTTGCTGGCCATGAAGTGTGTCCATCTGCAAGTTAAAATTTTAATTTAAACATACAAATCACATTTCTACATTGAGGGGTGAGAGTGTGTGACTATGGAACAGACCCATGTATCTGTGATTTACAAGTTCTTTGTCAGAGTGGAACAAAACCTGCTCTTTTACTGGCCATCTGAGGGTGCTGTTTGGCAGTGCAGAACATGACTCCAGCACACTCTAAGCCTTATCAGGCTTCTAGCTTCATTATTGACTCATAGATGAGAAAACACATCTGAAAATCCTGCACAAGGACAGCTTTTCTGTGCCTAGGCAGGCTCTTCCAGCTGTGTTTCTAAGGGGTGCTGCCAGGGCAGACCCGGGACAGGGGCTTTAGCCAAAGAGGACTGATTCCCATGGGAATGATGGCCCACCATCCAGCCTTCCTCTGTATTTATGAGTTTCACCAGAGAGACATGCCCAGAGGGAGGCCAGAGGAAGAACGAAAGAGGGCATTCCATTCCATTCCATTCCATTCCATTCCATTCCATTCCATTCCATTCCATTCCATTCCATTCCATTCCATCCCATCCCATCCCATCCCATCCCATCCCATCCCATCTTCTTCAAAACACCAGCGAGAGCCACCTGGCAGCGAGCTCCAAGCAACCTCCTCTGAGCTGGCCCCAGGAAGTGCCTGTGCTCCATCCTCATGGGGGCTGACAGGCCCAAACAACTGTGTCACCTTCTGCATTTTGGGGTTTGTCTTCTGTTTTCGTTCTCAAACAAAGGAAGCAGCTCATCAGCCCTGTGAGCTCGCTGCAGCTCTGTGATTTATTCCGCAGCCGTCTGGCAGGTGGGCGCACGCTGGCGGAGCAATATTTCCTCATTAGAGCCATCGCCTGCCAGCGCCCCGTACCTGCAACGCTCCACAGGACGCGCCTCCTCGGGCACACGTGCTCCAGGCATGCATGCATCCAAGGCCACCTGCACCAAAGATGACTGAGGCTGCCAAATTTGGCTACTCTGTCGAGTCAAGCCCTCGCACCTAATGGTGAGTTGAGGGTTTTAGGTGTAAGAAGGAAAATGAGCCCTGTGCAACTCTCCCTGAAGTGGGGCAATGGATAGAAATCTGATGGGAGTGAGTTAGAGTGATTCTTACTTCTTCTTGAAAGGGAGAGGAAAGCTTAGGTAGTGAAATACTTCTTTTCTCCTAGAAATCCAGTCCGACAGTAAAAGAGCAAGTTTAGAAGCCACTGCCTTCTTAATTGTGATGTGAAATCAACTGCTTTGGCTACATTCAGATGTGATGGTTTAACATCAGATCCTGAAGACTCCAACACATGCATGACTGTCTTTTAGTCCAGGTTCTCAAAATCATGGGCACAGGCATGACTGGGCAAAGCCTACTTGTGAGCTCTTGCCAGTAAATAGAAAAATCCAATTTTGTGCAGAGAGTGACTTCCCTCACCCTAAATCCATGCCAAATGGCTCAAATCTGGTCTTTAAAGCTAAACAATGATGAGTCTGGCTAGTGAGTGAGCTGAACACTGACTGAATTATCGAAAAAAAACCACTCAAGAAAGACAACACACTCACTCCCAAACCACCACACTCCACACAGGCTCACTGGCTGCTCTGCTCAACAGTGCTAAATTCCTGAGCAGAAAAACAGCCACAGGCCAGGACTCTGAATCTCCAGAGCAAGAAACAAAGGCCGGGTCTGCTCTGTATTCTGATCCGAGCACGGTGATCACAGGAGCTGGATCCAGGCAGCCGCGGTCTTGATTACACAGCGGTGGCGGCTCTAACAGCCCCTCTCGGCAGAGAAGATTATTTTGTGCCAGTAAATTAAGCAGATATGAATTAGAAGACAAGTACAGTTTTAAGGTGACTCTTCACAGTACTCTTTTTTAAATAAAAAAAACCCACAGCCACCCTTTCAGTGCTAATCTGCCCTCCAGTACTGTACCAAGCAGCCCCTTCCCCACTTGGTCTCTCTTTCAAAGCTGTCAGTCGCTAACCTCCAAATGAGCACTCAGGTGCCATTTCTAATCTGCCAGCAATATGTACTGAGATGCCCCTTGCTGATAGGAGAAGACAGCAATAAGATGGGCTTCTGTGAAGCTAAAATGAGCTTCCCTCACACTAATGAGGCAGGACTGACAGGCCTCAGGGTGTCAAGTAGAGACTCCAAGGCTAAAGATGCAATGGATGTGCCAGTGCTGTACCAAAGATCACATTGCTCCACACGGGCACTGGAGGAGATTTCTGCATCCTCCTCTCCCCTCATCTATCACTCACCTTCCAGCAAGCATTGCACAGCTGGGCAGAGCAAAAGGAATGGGTACTGATCAAGAACAGAGACCACCTCCAGGATCCTGGTTTTACATCCTCACTATGTGGAACAGCGAGGCCAATCCAGCTGGACAGAAATGAGCATGTTCCAAATAGCTGTGCACCAAAACAAGCACCACAACGTTTCTTTCACTCTAAGGATGGAGTCTTTCCCTTTACTATTTTCTCTCTGTATCACTGGTGAGAGCTGAGGGACGCAACACATGCCCAGAAGGGGCCTTCAGACCACAGGCTAAGAGCCACACTCACAGCCATCACATCCTGCCCTCAGCACAGCTCCAGGCAATTAGGTCTTTCTACACCAAACTGAAAGGATGGACTGACACAAATCCCCACCTGTTATCCCCACCTGTGGATACCACACTTATCCTAGGAGTTCCACCTCTTCCTTTCAAGGATGGAGTGGCTGAGCTGTAGCACAATTAGCATGTAATTTGTAAGTCATTATAGCACAAAATGTCTGGTGAGAATATTTTATTGAATAAACCTGATGAGCATAATTTTCTGTGGAACTATAAAAATATTAAACTATCTCTTGTCATTTCCTACCATCTTTAGAGATCATCAAGGCTATTGCTGCCACCCATAATTATACCTCATTTTAGAGAGAGGTAAAGGCCACAGGATGTTGCACCATCTCCTACAGAAATAATTTTAAAAATTGAGAGGGGAACAAGATATTTTCATTAACTAAAAACTCTGAGAAAAGTGCTAAGACAGGCATCAAGTGTTGGAGACAATGCTCTTATGGACTTTGCTCCTGGGTTTCCCATGGCAATTAGGATAATCACCAAGTTATCACCTCTGAACCTTTCTGAACAGACTCCACTGAAGCAAACAAGGGGGTAACACTGAGAAGGGGCTCAGTGACCTCATCCTGTATCACAGTCCAGATCACAGTGCAAATTATTATAGCTGTTCCTCCTCAAAACAGCTGGCTTCAGAAATTCCTCCCCTCCCTTCCACCCTCAACAATTCCCCTACCATCATTGCCATGGGCTGAAAAGCAGGACTATAAAGCAGATCACTAAAATAAGCCAAGCTAAAAGAAATAAAAAGGAGGAGAACTGCAAGAGCAGGAGCTTCTTATGGCAGCTGCACTACTAAAGATAAAGCACTCAGTCATTCCTTGTGTAAGCAGCTTTTCACTCCTTGTAATGCAAGACTTACACCAGGATACTCTGTCCATCAGACTCGGATCTCACTCTCGTCAGTGTAGGCTGAGCCTGCAAAACCTCACCAAGTATCATTTTTCCATGGGGCAGGGAGAAAGGTGAGGATCTGTATACCAGATTTTTGGGGTACTATGTCCTCTACTGCAAGGGGAAGGTCAAAAGCTCCCCAGCAACAGAACAGTTTCTAAAGTGTTCATACAATCCACCTCAGTGATTCATGTGCCACAACAAGGAACATTAAAGTGCCCCATAAATCCTGTCACAGCCAGACAGTGTCATGATGTGACAGACAAAATGATGGCTTTTGCCTATTTCTGCGTGGGGCAAACACTTGAGCCACTTCAGATCTCAGGAGATAATGTCCCACTGACCATCTGATGGTGATACAAAATAAAGCAAATGATAATTCTCTGAAAGTGTTCCAAGGTAGGAATGAACTTCAGTATCATATTTTATACATGTTGTGGCCAATATATTGCACCCATGAGATGCTTCTGCCAAATCCTCTTATTAGTTCTAATAGAAGGTAAAGAATTGAGGTCCATTTATTTTGGATACAGGAAGAGAATCTGACGTTCCTTAGTGTTACTTCTCTTGTGCATTTAGTAGACATGAATGGGTTAATATTATTAATTGAAAAGCTTCCACAAAAGCTTCTTCACACTCAAATTCCCTGCACTCCTGCTTTGTGCTGGCTGTTTACTACAGATGTTAACGTTTTCAGGCTGCTCCAGGGTGTTCCTGGATAAAGGGCACATACCCTCACCCTGCATGTGGTATTTTAGGACTCTGCACAGGCAGCTTCAACACACTGCAAGGCTTCAACCGAAAAATCCATTCTGGTTTTTGAGTTCTAAAACCCCCACACCCACACCAAACAGTAAAGAATGAATAATTTCTTGCCCTGTTCTGAGGAGGAAGAACAGAGCAGGGAAGGAAAGCAGGAAAGGGTAAATGCTGTTTTCCTCCAGGCCACCGCTCAGCGGTGACGCTGCCACTGTCCATATGGAGCCTGTGTGCTGGCAGCAAAAGCAGCTCCATTCATCACTCACTCCCGTGCCTCTTTGAGCAGCAGCAGTGCTCCTATGCCCTCAGAATGTTTGGCAGTGCCTGGAGAAGCAGCCTTGGCAGCGGGCAGGCAGCTGTTTGTCGGGGCCTGGTGGGGGGCTGCTGCCCGTGGCACGCGGAGCGCAGTGTGCGGGACGGCAGCTGCAGCCGTTGCTCTCCATCAGTGCTAATCAATCTCACACCCTCCCCAGCACTGATACAGATAATCTTGTGGGAAGCTGGCCAAGCTCACTAACAGCTCTGCAAGCTGCTTCCTGACTCCAGCCACTCGCTCCCTTTCAAAAGGTCTGTTCCAGCTTCAGTTCCAAGAAAGTGCTGTGCAGTACCAAGGCTCACGTCACTCAAACATTCACTGCTGGTGTGCAGAGAGCACACAGACCTCGGCTGCACCTCAGCCAACTCATCAACACAGACACTTTCTCACTGCTGATCACAACTCTGCAGACCAGGGTAGGAGGCCTCGCACATTATCATGTAATTGTCTCTCTGCATTTCACCTGCTCTCCATCTGCCAAACCAAGCAGGACTGCAGCCAGGTAAAAGTGAAGGCAAATTGAAGCACAGACTTAAGTACTTCTAGTAAAATTCACTCTAAGAGACAGCCAGAAGCACTTGTAGAGAAATTCTTGGCCCACTTTATCTGAGATTACCTGAAATTTGGAAAGTGAGGCAATAGGAATTAAGAGGCAACAGCACAGGTATGAGGGCACACCTGAGAATAGTGACTGGCTGAGCCAGAAGTCCTGTGCAGATGACATGGCTGTGCAGAGGTGTTACAGACATGAAATGGCAAAACTTAAACAATACATACATGTTTCTCCCCATCAATCTTCTTATCAGCTGCCTGCATTGCATCCAGGTACTTAAAATACAGTTCCATCAGCCTATCAACCTGCAAGGGCAGAAGAGAGAGACGTAAGCATGAAAAAACAACAATGCAATCATCTTTAATCCTTCATGCAGTTATATTTTCCTCTCAGCTTCAGCCTTGACAGAGCAACAGGCAGCTCTGTCCCTTCTGGGAAGGAATGTGTTACAGAAGGAGGGTACAAGTGCTGGTCGGATGAGCACGCTGGGGCTGCAGGCGTTTGGATGTCATCCTACACGGGAATATGGTCCCATCAGCGCCAGATAAACGGCAGCAAACAGACACGTGTCCCCAGCTCACTCTCTGTGCTGTGGTACTTCAGGCTCCTGGTTTCCCCAGTGGGCTCGTCTATCTGTGCTGGATGTTCCAGCTCTCCCACTCTCCTCTGAACTGTGTTAGAGCAGCTGAAATCCTATCCAGTAATTATCTACAATTGGTAGAACAGGTTATGAAAAATACCTTTAAAACACACTAATGAGGAATACTAAGGAACCAGTATTTTCCCAGTGGCAGAATTTACAAATCCCTTGGGATCCCTGGTTTGCAAAAGATATTTCTTTTCTGCAAAGCTTTGATCTATCCACAACCATGTAAATATTTTGGGAAGAATTTCCCAGAGCAAACACCACTAAAATGAAACATTCTAGGAGAAGAGTGTACCACAGCAGCTCCTGAACTCTCTGCAAAAGAACTTTACCAGACACACTGGCACCTTTCCATGCTGTCTTGATCTCAGAGCCAGCACGATGTAATACCACAGATTGTCTTCTATGGCCAGGTTTGTGCAGAGACACAACCCAGGACAGAATTGCTACTACCATATGCAAGAGCACCAGAAAACAAGAGGACAGGGCATGTGGAGGCCATGCACTAAATGTCCAATTTTGCAGTTTGTAGATACAATGTGAATGAGAGAACAAAGGTCTGTGACAGTAGAAGTCTCTACAGGCAGGAATGAGGACAGCTTTTCGTAACTCAGCGAGTGCACCAGGCACCTTGGGCAAGAACCCTCTCAGCCTGGCAGCCCAGAGACTGAGACACACATTCAGCACTCACCTTCTCACTGTCATTCTCTGTGAATTTATTCAGCAAGCGTGTCCTCTGCTGCCCTCTCAGGTTTCGCAGAAGGGAGGCCAGGATGGAACAGACATGTTCTAGAAATACAAAAAGAAAATTGCATGCTGAGATCGGGAAGAGGAGCTTATTTCCCTCTGTAACATGCCATTAAATTTACTATTAACACTCCAGCGTGTAGCTGTTGATAAGCAGAACCCTGGTTCCTTCCCATCATGGTGAGAGGAGACAGAGCAGCAGTGAGAGCCACAAGCTATGTTAGCAGGGAGCACAGACAGCTCCTCATTCCAGCCCAGCCAGTAAAGTCTCCTCCTCCTCTGCCTCAGGGACCTAAAGCACCTTACATAGAGCACAAGTTCTACTCTTTTTTTCTCCTCTTTTGGGCCTAAAGGAGCCCTGACCAAAGGCAGCACTCACCCAAATGACCCTCAGGTCACCAAAGCATGGATAGCTACTGAAACAGAAAGCTGGAGAAAGGGAGTAAGTGTGCTCCTGCAGAGACTGAAGTGGTATGAGCTAGTGGAAAAATTCTCAAACCAACCACTTTCATTTACAGAAAATCCCATCAATGAATATAAATGGGCCACAACAAACCAGAAACAACCAAATAAACATGTTTACAGTCTTTTCAATTGCACTTGGGGGTCATATTTTTCAGCACAAACCAAGGAGACAAGTAAAAAGTCAATGCCACAAGCACACAGAAGACACCTGTGTCAATGTCCCACCACTCTGAGAGGTGACTGAGCCACCTGCCTCGAGCCCAAGCACAGCAATGCAAAGCAAAGGAGAAGGGCATGGATCTCTTTCCCTTTCCAAACCAGTCAGTACTACTTCCCACCTGCATGACTGCATTAAGCACAGACCCGGTGGTTTAGCCACCCTAGCTTCTCCATGATGTCCTCACTGTAATCTTGCTGATTAAGACAGATGAAAATTAATGGCCATAAACACTTATTCACCCATGGTGGTGGGGAGCAATGAGGCCTCAAGATTTGGTATTTTCAGAGGGGGAAACACAACATGCAGAGGAGAGGGATCACCATGTCACTCCTGTCACACCATGCACTTCTTCAGCGCTGCCCAGCCCAGAGCCATGAGCAGCCCTGATTGATCAGTCCAGCACAAAGAATGAGCGACACCATTGTGTTTGCTGGGAGCTCCTGCTCCCAACTGCCTTCGCCCTGGAAGGAGAAGGCACACAGGCTGCCTGGCTGGGGTGCCTGTGCTCCCTGCTGCATGGATTATCTGCATCCTGCACAAGGGCAGCACGAGGAGAGGCTGCACAGGCACACACACACCCCCCCCCCGCCCCATTTCATTAGCTGCTTATAAATGGAGCTTCCTTTTGGAAACAGATTTCTGCCTGAGGTGGTGTCAATTTTTCATGTTCCAAGGAGATTGGGAGCGCTGCCGGCAGGAGGAGCAGGCAGATAACAGGTTTATCGGGTGGCCGCACCGTGTGGCTGCTCCGTCATTCCGACAGGCTAACGGGGGTGAAGGATGGCTCTGGGGGTGTCACTGCACGCTCTCCCTGCACAGAAACTGTTACTCCACAAAAAGCAACACCAAATTAAGTGTTGACATTAAAAGGTAAAAACCTTCAAGTTCTTGCAAGATCCCATTTTCTTAAGGGGAAAGAAATTCAACAAAATCAAGATTTTTTTTTTCCCCCCCATATATGCCAACATATGCTCTGCTGGTTTAGGAAGAAGTCAGCATTCTGTATGTCCCACTATTTTTTTTTTCCCCAACCTTCTTTTTTTGGAAGTGTTGATGCAGCATTTTAGTAGCAGTATTCTCACCAATGATCTATCTTCATTGCTTTTTTCCAATATTCCTTTACTAGGAAATGTATTTTAGCCATCATTTTTGCTTTGGTGGTCTTATGCAGATATTTATCCATTTTATCAATAAAATCTTTAAAACTACTGACAAGTCTAAAGGAGCTGACACAGAGGTTTTGAGAACAAGGTTATTCTTTCAACATATCACTGCAGAAAATCCAGGAAATATTTAGTTGCCTGGTGAAAATGTTCAAAGAAATATTTTACAGAAGTATTTCTGAACTATCTAAACTGGTTTCTTATCAGCTTCCTGAAAAATAACTCACTAGTGTGCTTGATGCTGCACCCCAAAATCAAGGTTATGCCTGATAATGCAAGTCCTGACCCAATAAATACCAACATCCATGGGCAAGGACATTGGGCACAAAGAAGTCAAAGCTTGATGGGAAGAGAGGCTGAGTCCACGACTCAGTGGATTAAAGTGTTTGTGCAGCCATGAGAAGGGAGAAACACTAACCTTGGGGTGCAGGTTCCCAGAGATGGGGTCTCACCGTTTTACCATGGACTGGCCCAATCTCCATCTCCCATGTGCAACATTTCAAAAGCTGTAATCACAATATTTGCTCAGGGTTGGATCTCCTTCGGGAAATGGTGAGTAGCTAATGCTGTTCTGAGTCCCCAGAATGCAGAACCTGCAGCTGCTTGGCTTTGATCTCAGTGCAGATAGAGGCCATGAGCTGTGCATTGCCCCAGGGTGAACCCACAGGCAGCCTCCCTGCTACAGAATATTCTGGGAGCTTCTCCATAGGAATGTAACACTCAGCCAAAGTCCACATCACCTGCACAAAATGCATCACTTCCAGGGAGGGCACGGACAAGGCCAGAGGCAGAGGTTGCAGATGAGCCCTATTTCAAAGAATTTTAAGTGTGATTCCTTTGAGAAGCAAACACCAAACCAAGCTGTGCTGAAGCACCACAAAGGTGCCTTCACAGAAATAATAGGTACCAGCTGGCAACTACTATGCATCAAGAACAACTTTTTTCAATCCCAAAATCCCCTAAACTCATGGATGTGGGAAGATGGGAGGCTTCTCTCTCATCAGCCAGTAGCACTGCTGCTGCCCCATGGCCTGCTCACCTGCAAGCCCTGCCACTCCCCAGGATCCCAATCCTGCAGGGCACCATCCCAGACACATCCCTGGCTCTAGAAGGTCATATTCCATGTGCTTCCTGCAGCAGCACAGGGGTCCTGCTTAGCCCAGTATCACCTCAAGCTCTCAGGAGCCTTTGCCTCTCCAGACAGGCACAGAGACTTCAGCATGCAAGCAGTGTTTAAAACACCCTAATTAGATCGATCTTGACTTCAGCTCTACGTGTTGGAATACAGATTAATCTATTCCATGGCTGGCACTGGCAGCTGCAACAGCAGGAGGTCCTGTCAAATCAAGCTGTAACATTACACTCCTCTGCCTTTATTATCCCCACCCCCTGCCTTTTTTTTTTTTTTTTTTTTTTCTTTTACATCTCATTATAATGGACATCTGCCTGGCAGGGGAGGAAGCTCAACAGTGAGGAAGAGGAGGCAAGCATCCTGCAGGAAGGGGAGATACCAGCTACAGCAGCCCATTGGAGACCAAGCAGGATGATCTGGTGAAACCAGCAAACACATTTAAGAGCCTTCTGTCTTGTAAAGAATCTTTAAGATAAATTGTACTTTCTAATTAGAATCAGGAAAATACTAGAAAAAAGAAAGCAAGCTCTTTGAGATACTTCTACCACTCCTAGGTACACAACTCTGTGGCTTTAGGGCTGCTGGGAAACCTGGATGAAGCCTTTGCCCACCCCAGTATTACAGGTGGCACTGGGACATGCTATTCCAGTGGTGTAGCATCTGATAACCCGACTTGTTTTCACATGCATTAATAATCTACATTTCAGAGGAGTAACCCACTCTCGATTATCTCCGCATTTGCCAAGAAAAATCTTATCTTAAAATACTGAGAACAGGCAAGAAATACCAATTTTATGGATGGGTGAAGGGGGGCCTGGGAGGGTTGGAAAAGCTCCACATGTAACAGCCCTGGTGAGCTGAATCCAGCCATCAAGCTGAATGTAAAACAAAATTCTTCCTATTGACTGAGAAAGTTTATTTTTCTGATGTTCTTGCAACAGAGCACGCTCACCTTAATTGAGATAAATTTAACTCTGTTCTCAGCATCATGGCTCACTCAAATCACAGGTTCCTGTCAGAGGGTGATGGTGAAATACCAAATTAGGATAATAAAGTTCTGCTTAAACAGACTGATGCCTTCCCTGGGCGCTCAGTCCTCAAGACCACCAGAAGGAAAACACTTTCTGCTGGCTGGCAAAGGATGCTCAGTTAATACCAGTAACTCCTTATCAGGCCATGTTTCTGCTACTGCCTTTTCACTTCCCTATGCCCAGGTTCTGCAGCAGACATTCATTCCAAGGGCTCTGCTGCCTTTAGTGCATGTCACAAAGGAGTAAGAGTATATTTACTAAGAAATGGGTTTTGTTGTTGTTTTTAAAGGGAGGGTGTAGCTGAGGATCTCGAAAAGAGGCTTTGTTATTGATAGAGGGCAAACAAGCAAAACACCCCAGCAATAGGAATTCTCCTTTGGAAACTGGCTGAACTAATTCTCAGGTTATCAAATTAAGCATTCCTAAGTAAAACTGACATCTAAGACAAGAGAAAGCTTTTAAATGAAGATGAATTGGACAAACATCCTTTTATAGTTCATTACACTCTCCAAGTGAGCAAAACTCGGCTGCAAATAACCATCCTGAGAAAGAGCAGGAGGATATACAGCCTGTCGAGCCAGCTATGATTGCTTCACTACAGACTCTCTAATTCAGGAGGAATTTGTGTTTTCTCCATTTTTAGCTCACTGAGACTGTTCAAGAATTTCAAGCCAGCATCCAATGCTGTGACTCTGCTGTGCTGAGAGCTGCTGCACCCTCATGGACAGAGGGACACCCTGACCCTCAGCTCTGATACAGGAAGGTTTTGGGAATGCAGATGCTTATAGAGCAACCCCCACATTTCTAAAGTCACAACACAGACGTGTTATTTAAAATCCTACCCTCTATTTATGCCAAGACCACCCAGAGGCAGATTTCTGTCCATTCCCTGCAATCACAGACACTAAAGGGACACTGTTGTTCAACCAGCTCACAACACACAACCATGACATGGCATCTCCTACCCAGCCAGGCTGGTTCTCTTTGTGGCTGTCCAACCCAGCTGGGCACACACATGGGTATTGCAACCCCACAGACATAAGAAATCTCTAAGCCATTTCTGTCTTCAGCTGCAAAATATTTCTGGTTTGAGTTGCTTCACTGCCTCAGAAAAAGGGAAATTGCTTCCAATGAGTTTTTTCTCCCAAATCTAATATCCTAATATAATGATCTGTACAAACACAGGCAAAATTCAAGTGTAGATAATGCGCACTCAGTTAGACACCACAGGCCCAATCTTCAGGCTCAGATCATCCATAAAGATGGTTAAGAAATTTTCCCTTTCTTTTTTCCTAATTACATAGTGTACATAAAGCATAAATACGTGCAGTTTGGATTTAAATTGTTCACAGGCTCCCTAGAGTAAAATAATTTTTAAACACTGACAGTGTTTAAAATGTAGCTAACCAGCACTGACACCTTTATGCTAGCATTTAGAAAGGAAGAAATACATTACAGAGAAGTTACTTTTATCAAATTTAATTTGGATTATAAATTTCTGCAATAAATAAAAGCTCAGCAAGTCACATTGAGATTTTTTTTTACCGGGGTATTTATTATTTTGTCACATTCAGAACACTGCCTTAGAGACAATAAAACAAACATGGTTTTATAGACTATCTCTTATGTAAATAGCAACACTGCTATAAAATAAAGACAAGAAGATATTTTCCTACAACCATCAGATACATACAGAATATTTGGTGCTCTAAAGATTGAGCACTGGATGTCCTGTGAGAGGTGAAGTACCTGGAGCCACAGTGGGCTGGTGGCACTTCAGCCACTGCACATGAAGGGACAGAGGGACAGGCAGGACAAACACTTTGGCAGAGCTGTTTGGATCCTCACCCAGTGCTGGAGCATTTTAACAAGGCTGGCCTTTAGACAGCTGTAATCAGGCCCTAGGTTTCAGAGCCCACTGAAGATTTTGTGTTTTACAGCACAGCCTGGGGTGCCCAGCCAGACACCATCCCAGCAGCAATGCAGGGAGGGTGAGCACAGCCCAGCTCCTCAGATCTGCTTTAAATAAATACTGATGCCACTGTTGCAAAACCATTCCAAAGAATCTTTTAAAGGAATCACTTCCTCCATTAGGCATACACATGAAAGCTCTCCTAATACAATATTGTTCTAATTAGTTTTTTTAAAACAGATTGAACACAGGATCAAGTTTTTATGAGAAAAGACTGAACATGAGAGTTCATTTTGATCAATAAACAAACAGATAAGCAAAAAGCAGCATGTTCCTAGGACCAGAACAGCACAGAGGGAACCAGTTCCATCATGCCACACCTGCAGCATTTCCCTCAAAGTCAGAGACACCCAGGAGCCTGTGCCATGTTCCCCCCCGGAGCAGCTACTCCATGGTTGGGGTACTCAGCAGAGTAAAAGCACACACTGTGCTGCTTACACCATGTCAGGACAACGTGTGACAGGCTCCAGGGAACCCTGCTGAACATCTCTATTACCTCCTGTCGTTAGAAATTCAGTAACTCACCTGCCCAGTGATGCAAAACAAAGAAAATTGGACTTACTACCACAGCCTTTTAGGGAGAGTTTATTTTAATAGAACTGATTTCTGGACTCATCTTAATGTTCTCCATTTCTTCAGCATGACAATGAGACGGCGGTGTGATACAAAGCCTGTTTGCATGGATCACTTCATTTTCCTGAGGCCAGATTGGCTTTTCATGCTATCACAGAAATAGCCAGGATCTGACCCTGTCAGGGCTTTCCAGACTAATCCTCACAGCAGCCAGGACTGCACACAGGTATTAACTGCAGTGTCCAGAAGCAGCAGATGAGACAAAGATTAGCTCACTTTCCAAAACTGAAAAATTAAGTCAACGGCATGAGCTACAGACTCAGATCTCTACCCAGAACCTCCTATTCCAACTGAAGCTTTCTTTCAGTAAGAAGAATTAAACAAACCTCACTTTCACACTGCAAATGAAAATTTCAAAACATCCCCTAAATCCACTGGGGTATAACTGCATATTTTATTACATAAACCTGCAATTTTATTACATAACCTTCAGAAACCAAACCTATCTCTGCAAGTCCATTGAATAAACCCCAGACCCACAACAGCATTTCCCTCTCACCATCATCTACCCAAGACAAGCAACACAAGGCAGGTGAAGTGACCAGAACTGTCAGCAGGTGTGTGAATTGCTCTGGGGTTGGCTGACAGGTGAGTCTCTGCTCTCTCCCTGTGCCAGGAAAGCAGCCACTGCCACATACATGCCCAACCTGTGCCACTGCCCATTCCTTGTCCTCAGGAGGGAGGACAAGCAGCTGCCCTCAGCTCAGCATCTCTGGCAGAGAAAGGAGCTGCTCATCCCAGTCAATGCCTTAGCCAGGACCCAGAGAGCTGTGCAAGGACAGCACCTCCCTCCTGGCCTTGGGAGAACACTTGAGTCCCACCCAAGCTGCCAGGACAGCCCCAAAGCAGGGGATTTGGGTATAGAGCTTCCATGTTTTTGCTATTTCCTTCCACTTTCCCTTGGCTTGCTGCAGGAGTTCAGGATGGATCCCAGGCATATGTGAGACCCACTCACACCTCTTCAGCTTTTCACAATATTCACGCTCTGTAGAACTGAGCTGAGCAATGAAATGGCACAAAACCTTAAAGCAACACTAGCAGTATTTAAAGTTTCTTCCAAGATATAGTCCATGACCAACAAAATGAGAAAGGCACTGTTACCAGGAGCAGGAGGGACTGACCACTCAGCTCAGTGTAAGGTTCCACAGTAATCATAGTTTTATTCCACAGCAGATCTCTGCTAAAGCAGTTTTCCAGGGTAGAGAGTTAAAAAATATAAAAAGGAAAAAAAAGCAACTTCAAAAGCAATGCAGTTTATTTCTGCAATAGCTGATGTTCATCCAGTCACACTTCAGTGCTCAGAGCCATGAAAACACTGCTTTTGAGGTGACATTTGTAGTTGCCTCATTACTCTTTTCAAAAGAGTTTTGCATCAGAGTAAGAGCTTCAAACAACAGACTCTACAGGAGTAAAGTAACTTATTAACAGCACACGAAATGGAATAGCCAGGAGCTGCTGATACCAAAACAAGTAGGACAAGTGTGCCCTCAACAGCCAGCTGTGACAGAGAGCAGCAGGCTGGACACCCAGACCTAAAAGCTGCAGAAGGAGCCCTGCAAAAATGGGTGCTGTGCCTTCCCTCCTCCCTACAGGTACTTTTCAGACACTGGCTGTCTATTCACCTCCTCTGTGGCAACAAGAAGGATCTGGAAACACACCTACCTTCATGTTCTTTTTCAGTTGTTCCAACTTTCTTTATCTTTTTGGGTGATTTCATGAAGAGAGGGAAGATGGTTCTCAGCCCAAGGATGTCCACAAACTTGTGACAGTTGTCTGTGCCCTCTGGTCCAATCATGGCGTGGTCCAGCACCTTCAGGGCGCTGCTGCGGGAAATCTTCTTCTCCCTGTGAAAAGAGGCAAATTAAATTGTACAGGGACATGAGGAGCTCTGGAACATCCTACTTTAAAGAGACAAGGGAAAGGAACACGACAAGGACAAGATGAAGAGTCTGAGCACAAGCTCTAAACAAGATTTTTCTTCTAGAAGCCAAAACATTTTATCAACAATAAGTCTTTTCAAAACTGTGGCTGAGAATATTGTCTTGGTTATTTCTTTTTTAATGTCTTTTATTTCTTTTTATTTTCTGTTTTTATTTCATTTTATGTATTTTATTGTCATGGTTTTATTTTCTTATTTCTTGGCTACTGAAGAAGATATTTCTTAACTCTTTCACGAACACCACGCAAAACAAGGGAAGGCAGGGTTGGATACAAAAGGCAAATACTATCACACCAAAAAGATCCTGATTTAGCTCTAATAATAGTTTAATTCAAAAAAGGAGTAAGTTTGGTGAGCATGGCTGGGTCAGCTGTAAGGAAACACCATCACCAGGAGCCACATAATGGAAGGAGGCAGACAGACTCTGGGCTGTTCTGCTTTAATGCCAATTCAGAATGTGGATGGTGGTAACACACCAATAACACAGGGATGCCCTGAAAGTGATCTCCAGCTGCCCTGTACCTCACAAACCAAACCAGAGGAATTTATAATCCATCCAGGGGAAAACTGAAACAGGTCAGTAATACAGCCCAGACCAAGTGAACATCTCTTGGGTTTTATGGTTTTCTCTCCTCCTGGTATTTCAAGGCTGGTGGTTCATGTGGGTCTGAGGGAGCGTTTTTCCCTCCTTGACCTCTGAAGGGTTTAAATCTGACTCTGTCTCTGGTTCTGTGGTCAGCACGAGAAGGATGAGGAGTCTCAAGGCCTTGGTTTTCTTCGTTTCTTGTGTTGTTTATTAATTCTTATCTTACAAGTTTTTGTGTCCGGCCAAGATGTTCAGAGCAGCTCAGACACAATGCAACTCCTCCCGTGATGGGAGGTCGCTACCTCTTATACAGATAACTGCATACCCATTATTTACAATTCTGTGCCAATGTCTATCATCTATACTAGAAGGATCATTTCTACTTTGACCCAATCCACTGAAACTACTTTGTGCCCACGTCACTACAGAAGATGGATGCCAAGGGAGAAGAACTCAGGGCACCACCCAAAAATCTCCATCTTGTCCCCTTGCGTCTATATTCTAAAAATCCAAAACTACAAAATCTTCCACACAGTGATAAACTACACTACTATCTGTTATACATTTGTGACTTGCAGTTCTTCTCTGTGTCGGAAGTTTTTCACATGGACTGAAATCAAAGACCATGTCTTCCTGGGCTCTCTATGCCAGACAAACCCCTGCACAGACCCCAGACCCTCTTTCTCGGGTCCCAGGCCTCTCTACCGAGGTCTGTGACTTTCCCAGGGCACCCAGAGGGATGCCCTGGACTCCAACAAACATCAGTAGGAACTAACATGAGCTTGGAAAACATAAGCCACCAGTGTCCCCAGCGGCCAGCCTAGGAGAACATTCCCTCCAGGACAGGACAATCACAAACCTTCACCACCTTTCACCCCAAGCACATGCCAATCTCCTCTGATCCTACCCAGCTGCAGACTGAGCCACCAGGACTCCACATCCATCAGCAGGGGCTCCTCAAAGCCTCCAAAGAACTGTGGAAAACAACTGCCCTGCAGAGACCCAACTTCACAAGCCCCTAGCAACATATAAACTAAAATACCCATATATGAACACCCCAGCCTGAAAGAAAGTGACCCTGCCCAGTGCAGCCACAGGCACTTCAGCCCCTGTGGTGGGAGGGCAGCATGTGGAGCTGGACTCTGAATTCCCCCCACCAGCCAAGGGCTGTGCAGGAGGGTGATTTGGCACCTCCAGATCTCCACTACAGAGAGCTAAAAATAAAGTAGTCCTCAGGCCAGATGACACCAGAAATGTTTTCAGGGGAAGTAATTGCATATTGATCAGCATTTAGGAAGGCTGTGCAGGGCTGAGCTCTGGAATATTCATTGGGTTTAAGTTCAGGCTTTTAGAGATCAATAGCTGCTTGCCTGGACTGTCTGGAGTTGATTTTATTTGAAATATTTATTCTGCCGGAGGGCAAGCAGTTTATCTTAGTCTCATCTGTGCTTATTGAGGGAACTTTTAGCTGAACGCTAATTCACAGACAAGCAAATGTGAGAACCACCAAACGTGGAGAGGCCTCAGTGTTCATTGAAACTCTGAATTACAGCTTTGTTTGCTGACCATTGTTTTCCTCCTTTTAACGCCTTCACATCTGAGATAACTCTTTTGATGCATCTGTTATTTAAAAAAAAAAAAAGAGGTGCTGGCATTATGTGTACTTTCCACATTAGCAGAACATAGCCTCTAACTTTCCAAAATACCAGTAAAAGCAGAACACTGGATTTCCTGGGAAAGCGAGCATAAAACGGTTCCGTTTAATTAACCAGAAGATTTAGTAAAGAGACAGCTTATGTTTCCAGGGGTCATTAGGAACAGCAGGACAAGAAAACATAAAAAAAATTTAATAATCATAAAAAAATATACCCTAAAATAGCTACAGAAAAGCTTCAGGGAGCCATGTGAAGTTGTCTGGTTTCACCTTGTTTTGCTGTTCAGAAGACAAAAGCTTTTATTGAGGGTCAAGAAAAGTCCCAGCATAGCTGCAAGACAGAACATTTTGTGGCCCAAATGATGCAGGTCCCCCTGAGCTCCCTGGGCTGCCTTTGTCTCTGTGCATACACATGTTCCTCAGTTCATAGCTGGGAAAGCCACACGTCGTTTTCCCTGGGCAACAGAGAATCTCCCTGACACATCCCCCGGGAGCAGCACGGCTGCATCTCCTCAAACCCAACACAGCTCTACAGCCAAAGCAATAAGCTGCCTGTCAGTGTGCACCACAGAGCTGACAGGACAAGCCTGTTTTCCTCTCTTTTGGCTAAGCTGCCGTTAGGTTACTAAGGCAAGACTGAGGAACTGAGCACTAAGAAGTACTTCCTGATCTAAAAATAAAATTTAGTTTAATTCTAAGGGACATTTCTAAACTTTCTGCTGGTGGCTACTACCTTGATAAACCATCTTGTTTTTGATAAAGGTGCAACATAAAGTAAACAAGCTTCCCTTGGTGTGGAGATGTAAATTAAATAATTATATACTGCCCTGCTCTCATTCTACTTTGAAACTTCCTCCTTCACTTCTGTCACCAACTTCATCCCTCTCAACCTGCTCATCTCCCAGACCCTCTGCTCACCTCCCATGTACCTGCTTGGTGAAGCCCCAATTCCTTCAGGGCCAACTGCAAGTCCCAGATCACAGCAGGAGTCCAGGACCCATCTGGCCATGGACATGCACATAAGCCACATCAGCCACAGAGGGCTCATTTTCAGGCATTACCACTGACCCTCCATAAACCAGGAGGAGTTCACATAGTACAACATCACCTTTTGCTGTTGGCCACATTTTAAGGCTCAGCACAACAGAAACCATCCTGTTCTCATGACTATCTGTAGGAATATCATGAGCACATTAAATACTCGTTGAAAGCTACTGCAGCTCTCCGCAGGTCTGTGTGCACAACCATCAATAATGGAACGTCTTGGCTGGATGGATCAGGCAGCACCAGACACAGAATGCTATGTTCCCTACGACAGTAATGGAGATTCAAGCCTGATATCTTTATTCTCACACAGCTTATCTATCTCACATCATGTCAATACACTTTCAACTTTGCCTATTTGTCCTTTCATCTGCACAGGCTGTGGTACAGTGATTAACCACCTGCAAAGTAAAACCAAAAAATAACAGATCTCTGCCCCCAGCCTTCAGAGGACACCAACAGGAAAGAATAATACTCTGCCTTGTTTGTGGGCAAAGTGGTCAATCACAATGGAATGGCATGTCTGCTCTCTGCTGTTTATCATGAAGGTATCAAGAAAAAACAGATGTACAGCTCCAGACCACGACTATCCACATTCATTCCCTATTTACAACAACAGATTGTGGTCACCTAAGTTGCTCTCTCCAAGAAAAACTGAGCAACTGAAAGCTTCTAAGCACTAGAACTAAATTAGAAGAGTTTTAAAAATATAGAATGATCAGCCGTCAGTATAGCACATGCCTTTGGACAGTAGTGATAGAATCTTCTAGAACAAATTCTGTGAACTGTTAAGTTTTGTCTCCACTGTCACTTTATACTAATCCCAATCAAACTCTAGAATCCACAGATTGAGGCCTTGGAAACTCTGTCCATCAGAGATGCTGCTGACAGATCCATAACACTCTGTCCCTCCCAACCCTTTTGCAACTACTCTGGGGGGCAAAATGCAGGCAAGGAGAAATTTTCCTCGTCATAATTTTCCAGCTGGGATCCTGGTGCAGAGAGTGGTAAACAGCAGAGTCAAAAAATGGGTAAAAAGCTCTTAAAAATCCAAACACTGAATCCCACCCACATGGCACAAGAACTCCAGCTAATTAGTTCTGCAAGGCTGGTTTAGCAGCTTAGGACTCCAGGCAGAGGGAGGCCTCCCTCCCGTTCTTAGTTTTGGAGCTTTTCCTTAATTAGCCTCAAGAAAACCCAGTGTTCCTATTTGAATAATCCATGTCGGGTTATTTATTCGGTTCCCTGCTGCCTCACATTCCCCAGCTCTGAGCTGCAGGAGCTCAGCATTCCTGGCTGGTGTTTGCTAACCTGCCAGCACACAGCCTGGCACTCTGGGGACAGCCAGACGGAGCCCGCTGTGCCCTCCTGCAGCTCTGGGGAGCCAGACAGCCCAGCAGACACAGCTAGGTGCCAGGCCAGCAAGGAAAAGTGAAGAGAGAGCAGAGAAGCCCCAGAGGTTCAGGGTGTGACAAAGCACAGCACAAGAAATGCAAACATGCCCCATTCACAAAAGTAATTTTTGTATCAGCATCCACAAAAATTCAGCCGCTCAGAGGCTGCACAGCACAGGGGAGCCTGAACTGGGGAACAAAAGGAAAAATGCTTTCCTTAGAGACATCCAAAGGTCCTCTCCTGTCCTCATAGAGGTCATTTAAATCTTTAGAGGGTCTACCTGACCTACAGCATTCTCTGTGGCAGACATCCAGATGAAAGATCTGCCACTCTCCAGCAGCCACTGTGGCAACCTCAGTTCTTAGGAAATAAAGTTAAAGACTGGAGATTCCATCTCTGAGAAAGTCTAACTTACTTACCTGCTGGAAAAAAAGAAAGAGAAGACAGACAAATATCCTAACACAGAAGTTTTAAGATAAAACCACAAGTATCTAGCCAGAACACGTGTCAGCACATCAGAAGCAGGAAGGAAATCACAATGTCACAATGCTAATGAGGTACCTGAGCATCAGGTTCATCAGCTGCAGACCCTCACCCTTCAGGAAGCGGTCACGGTTGGAGCTGAGCATTAGGCAGGAGCAAAGGGAGTCAAATAAGTTCTCCATCATTTCCTGTTCCTCTGCTGTACTCGGATTGTGCCGTTTAAACACCTGAATGACAAACAAAGCAAAATTACTCCCAAATGTTGGGCTGTGCTGTTGCAGAACACACATGAAGAGTTTGTACCAAAAGCTCCAGTGCCTGACAGGTGCCAGCCAGTGATCACACAGGTCACTGTTGCATCCTCTGTAGCTGCTGCCCTGACTGTGCACACACAAATGTGCAGCAGCCTGGAGCAGGATATAAGGGATAATACACAGGGCCTGCAAGGGGAAGGGCAAATTCGCAGTCAAGTAAGTGGATAAGCTGATTACCAGAGATTCCTACACAATTCATACCTGAGGGTGCTGCAGGCAGCATTGCCTGAAGAAATACAGGGGAGCTATGAACACACTCCCTTCAGCCAGCTCAGACATGGGCAGCCCTGTGCTTAGAGTGGAGCATGCTGAAGATGGACCAATTCCAACCCTGCCTACCTGCAATCTGCCATGAAATTATAATGCAATAATTTAACTTCAATGTATCTCTGCATTAACATTTTCAGAGAAGAGATTCATCCCACTGACCATGGATGACACACCACATGGAAGGTATTTGGGGACTATGCCTCACCAAATATGAAGCATTGCTAGGACAGCACCTGCACCCTGGATATTTTCCATTCCTCCCACCCAGCCCAGCAGTCTCCCAGTGAAAGAGAAGGCATGTGGGAATTACTCACAGATAACTGCTGAAGCAGCACATCGATCCCATCCAGCTCCCCAAGCAATTCTCTGTTGTCTAGACGGAGGTGGGGGGAAGGGGGAAAAGAGAGAGAAAAATGAAGCTAACTGTCAGATTTTACAGCCATCTAACACTGATACATCAGCAAACAAAATCAATACAGCTTGACAGAGCACAAAAGCTGCAGAGAAAGAGAGGGTGGAGGCAAGGGAGCACATGGGGGAGAGTTAAGCCAGCAAAGGGGAGCTGGAGGCAGAAAAGGGCTGCTGTGATCTGAGAGAAGCCGAGATTCTGCCCTCACTGACAGAGATACAGCAGGCATGGCTCACCATCATTATTCTGGAGCAGAATCGCCAGCACCTCACTGCAGTACAGCTTGTTGGCATCAAAAGGCATCTTAGCCTGTGGGGGAAGGAATAAGAGACCCATCAGGGCACAGCCCTCAGCACCTCACTGATTTGAAGAACACATTAATCAAATCACCAAATGTATGAGCAGCACTTGAAATAAAATCCAACTGCAGTAATTCTGCAGTTTTCCTCAGTGACAGAACAGTAACAATTCTGATTCAGGGGTGATGGGAGGTGCATGTGGGCTCATGCACACATGTAGAAGCTCCATTGTGACCCTTCACAGAGCCCTACATCAGTAGGTTTGGCCGAGTTGGCTCAAAACCCCTAAGAACAGTCTCCAGTTGTTTGCCACACAGAATCTCTTTCCTGTGATATATTTTCCACAATGTTATGTGTGTGCATGGCACTTATCTCTCTTCTGGAAGTCCATGCCTGTCAGCAAAACCAGAATTTCAGAACATACATCACAAAAACATCATATAGTAACTGCGAGAGTTTCCTGTAAGGATCTGAGTGTCACAGTCAGAAGAACATGAGATGGGTTTTGCCTGCACAGTCACATAACTTCCATTTTAGATATTCCCTCCATCCTCAAATATGCTAAAGAAGTCATAATGAAACAAAAATGATGAATTTGAACCCCCCAAAAAAATCTCTAGAGTGGATTCTGAACTGCATCCAATGTTTTTGCAGGCTGCCAAAGCTGCTTCATCTACAGAAACAGACTGAACATTAACCAATCAGATAATTACAGAACCTGATTTACTGAGAGATTCATAAAATAAAACAAGTTTAAAAATCATCAGTTACCAGCTATTTATACTCCACTGTTCAAGAGGGGAAAAAGCAGTAGTCCTAGGCTTAAAACATAGCAGTTGTCACCCAGTTTTTTTCCCCAAACACACAACTCTCTGCAGCATGATGGACAGTCCTGCCTGTGCAGGGCTGCTGGGCCAATCATCCCACCCTGCTGCCATGGACAGAGCACAGTGTGCCATGCAACACATAGAAACATGGAAAGCAGGAAGACCCCAAACACCACCAAGCATTGATTTTAAATATAGCTTTTCACTCCAAATGAACTCTGCAGAGGACAGTATTTACAGCAGCCAGGTGACAACTCTAGGCAGACCAGGGAGGAGAAGGGAAGGTGCTCGGTGCTGTACAGCCCTGACAGTTTTTGCCATGGAGTGACCAACTGCTGCCCTGCAAATTATGGGAAACAACATTCTGATCTCTCAAGACTGCACACATCATCAAACCCTGCTTGTGTTTGCAGAAGTGAGCTATGAGCTCTCCGCCTGAGCCTTCTGATGCAGCTCTGACAGTCACTATACAATTATAAGACCTGAAATGTTGTCAGGAAACAGAAATTCATGCCCTGTGCTGTGCGCCAGATGTCCTCATCACTGCCCAGACAGAACCTTGATCTTAAAACTCATCCCACAGACATTCCACAGCAGCTCTACCCAGCTGCCAAGATTCTGGGTTAATCCCAAACACATCTGTCAGGGCAAGAGATTCAAGACCTGCCATGAGCCAAAGCACCTGGAGAGGGGTTCATCAGCTCCCCATAACTCTGTGCAGGCAAGAAAAAGCCTTGCCTGATCCCACATCCCAAACCCAGGGATAACACAACCAGGAAACACAACAGACACACCCTGTACAAGCTTGGAATGCCATTGAGCATTCATGTTCTGTGGCACCAAGCAGGGGAAAACTAGTTGGGATTATTTTACTTTCCCAAGTTTCTCAGTCTTTCAGCTGCCACAGCAATTCCAAGGGAGGCAGCAGTACCTACCTGCCAAGACTAAAATTAACTTCACTTTTTCTTTTTATGCAAAGGACATAATTATGTTTCTACCTGTAGTGAGAAATTACAGATTACTTCTGCTAACAGAGATGTGAAGTGCACAGAGGGGCACCTGCACTTACACAGCTGATGGAGAATTTCTGGAATTCAGAGGCTTTCTAATCATGCAGACATTTAAGCATGGAAGTGCTAATGCCTTGCTGACAGGTTAGAGAACAGCCAGAATTTCTTTGCTATATTTCCTTTACTATTTCTGTGAGAGGGCTGAATTATCCATTCTTTTTCTACAGCATTTTCCAGTGAATGTTTAGGCATCTTTTCACACAAGACAGAATTAAAGTGTGTAACTCACTGTCATAGGATGCAGTATATGAAAAGCAGCTCTTAATTTAAAAGGCAATTAGTTGAGTTCAAAGCAAAAGCTGCCTCCAGCAGCATTAAACACAGATATCACTGAAAACTCAAAAAATGTTAGAAACATTAAATGGTTAATATTAGTGTCCCCTCTCACTGGTCAGCTTTTATAGTCCTACAGATCTCACACACAGAAATCCAATACATATGAATCATATGAAAAGATAAAAGAGACTACTTCTACTGCAAGACATTTATAAAGACAAGACCAAAGGGTGTCTCTAAACTAAAGCTGCTGAGGACATAGACCCTGAACTATAATATTTTGTCCTTAACTGGGCTTTTACAACACACACAAGCACAACTGGTTTTTCTTTAGCTAGTTTTTGTGCTAACTGGTCTGTAGGAGGAAAGTGAGAAATCAGCTCACCTTCAGCCTCTTGAGCAGCCACTGCATGAGGCCCTGCTGTGCAGCCTCTGTGCACATCTCTGGTCGGAACTCTGCCATGTTCTCCACAATTCCTGGGAAGAAAGACACAGAAAACAGATGATTTTCCCCACCAAAAATGACAAACTTCATGTTTCCAGTCTCTCTCATTCTCATAGTCCTGGGAGATAACAATCCCCAAGTACTACAAGGAGTGGGTGATGGTCTGACTGCAGCAGCATCCCGCAATGATTCTGTGCTGTGCAAAGATCAGGGAGCAGAGAGGCAGTTATGTCCTTCCATGAACTGCAAATGTTTTCCTACCTGAAAGTTAAATATATTATCAAGACAGAAACAAAGTATAGCTCATAGATATGTTCACAGTAAATACATGGACAGTGGAGCACTTCCCTGGAGATTTTTAAAAGCTGTGTAAATGTAGCACTTCAGGACACGGTTTACTGGTGGCCTTGCCAGTGCTGGGTTAATAGCTGGACTCAGTGATCTTTGAGAGCTTTACCAGCCTAAAATGTTGGTAAAGCTGTGATTGCCTCTAGTGCAGTGATCCATGTATCTGCACCTCCCAACACAACTGGTTTGGGAAGAGACATCTTTCATGCATCCATGGGACAAAGGACAAACTGGCTCCAGGGACAAGTGATTCCAAGCTGTGCTTGAATAAAAGCTGTACCAGATCCTGTACTGCAGTGCTGGCAGTCCAAAGGAAAAAGAGGAGGGGGGAAAGGAAGGGATAACTCACAGCCCTTGGTACAAATCACAGAAAGAAGCAAGGGGCTGTGCAGCAGCCACTTACCCAGGGTGTTGTGGACACCATCAGCCTCCTCTTTCACACTTTCATCCAGGCGCTCTAAATTCTGGACTAACAAGGCCACGACCTGACCCTCGACCTAAACCCCCAGGGCCATAGAAAAGACAAAAAGATTAAAAACAAGACTGAAAAGAAGAAGACAAAGGAAACACCCTGCCAGACATGATCAGAAGACATGAACAACCCTGCTGTAAAATCTCAGAGGAAGCAAAGGAATCATCACGTAAATCTGCCACTATGTTTTTCCTAACTAATGAAACAAGTTTTGTGTTCCAGATTAAACAGAAAAGCATCAGGAGGTAAACATGCACCTTGTCATAGTCTTGTTTCCTCAACCAGCCTGACTGATTTATAATCCCTCAGAATTCTGAAGCACAAGGCTTACAAACCAGTGTGGGCAGGAGAACTGTTAGCTCTGCAAGCAGCTCCACTCCCAGCTGGTCATTGCTGCCTGCCTACGTTACTGCTGGACCTTCCACCTAACAGGTACAAAAACCTGACAGAACAATGCTCACACCCACAGATCCAAACCCAAGAGTTGAACCATCACCAGCCGAAGTCCTACAGTTAAATCCTCTCAAGATGACTGCACTAAGTTGACTTCAGTGAGTTAAGGAAAACCAGAGAGGCAGGGGGGAGTTCCTGAATCACAGAGCTCACATCTGAAATATGCTTTTAGAACTGGAATTGGAAAGAGTCTGGCAAACTTTCCATTGTGGACATGAGCTTGGAACAATTAAACAAAATAACATTACCAATTCAAATACTCTTAACCAGCTTTGGGCCCAGTAAATATGTGGAAAAACCACATACACAGGCTGCTGCAGAAAAGCATGCAACAATCTTCAGATACCCTACAACCTTTTACCTACTTCCTTAAAAAAAAAAGTAATCTAAAAAGCAGATATCTAAACACTTCTCCAAGATAGGCCTGACCTGTTTCTTTCAAGCAGGACAATGAAACCTCCAAACATGGCTATTATCAGTGGGCTGGTGACAAAGAAAACAGAGAAAGAACTTCACTTGATTTACTACCTCTCCAAATATTTTATAGAAAACATCTTCTCTAGCAGCTCCTCTCTCCCATTTCATTCACCCAGCAATCTCCCCACCAAGGCAGAGTAATTAACAACAGCCCAGAGGCCAGCTGGAAGAACAGGGCTCTGGGCACTGTCATTAACCTTTGGAAGGTAACATTATAGTGACTGGACAAGAGGGATTGTAGGAGAAAACAGAGCAGCCAAACAAAGCAAACAAAAGAAAACCTGTAATTCCCTGTCTTCCAAATTCAACACAATAGTTATAGAACCAGATACAGCCATAGCGACCCTCAAAGGCAGAAATTCACCAACTCTGAGGTAGGACAGACCTGTAAAACTCATGTTTGGCTGGGCATCACCTCTCTGGAGGATTTGGTATCCCTCTTCTGCAGCTGGGCAGCAGGAGGCATCCAGCACAAATACCAGGAAAAGGGGAAATCCACCCCCACAGAGGCCAAGAGGCATTCAGAGAGTTAACTGTGCAGGGAACACTTCTTACCAACCAGTGCATCTCCTACCCACCTAGGTAATTTTCTGGGTTGGTTCACTCTCTATGCCAAAAGAGATCCTTACTTCTGGACCCTCCTCCACCCTTAAAGTTAATTTGCTCTGCTACATGAAAACTTTCAAGTTTTTACTTCTTGTTAAGAAAAAATCCCACTGCCACAACAGATGCCCCAGTCCAAGCCCAGATTTTTGGGCTTGAAACAAGAGTTTCTGCGTAGAAGACAACCAGTCTCCTGTGCAAGAGTTGAGACTGAAAGATCACAGCAGCATCACTATTCTTTGAGTAACAGTCCCTACCACAAACTTCAGTTTTCCATGAGTGAACCCAGGTCACCCTTTTCCACAGGAGAGAAGGGAAATGGAAACAAAGCTCCTGATTTCAATGGGACACTGTCTAAGTTACAAATATTATTGCTTCATTCTTCCTCCCTGCACCAAAAAATCTCTCAGCCCACACAAATTTTGCAATACGAGTGTGTTCCTTCCAAAAATGAAGTGGTGCAACAATGTGGAAATGGTGCAACCACCCACTCCCCAAACTCTAGCATTTCATCAAAAAAAGCCATTGTGGTCTCAGGTTCAGAACAGGCTTCTCCTGCCTGTCTCCATCATGATGTTGGCAGCAAGGACACCCAGAGCTGCAGAAAGCAGAGTGGGTCAGTGTTCATTGCTGGGCTGAGGCAGATGTTGAGGTACTGAAATAATCTGAGGTTTCCTACTTACAAGAGCATCTATGAGGACTTCAGCTCCTTCTTCACTCTCATGGAGAGTATCAATATCAGTCAGCTCTTGCAGCAAGTCGACCACAGCTATGGAAACATGTGCTGGGTGTTAAGGACAACCAACAGGGAGGCAAACACATTTAGTATCAATAACAGATGGCTCTTAGGCCAGTGTGTTCATGACACGACACCAAAGCAACTGGCAATACAATACCTGTGAGGTGATACAATGCATTGCAATCACAGCAGCAGGGCACAGGATACCAGACACAAGAGCAGACTTCTCCAGCAGACCTTCCTCACAAGCACTAAAATTAGGGAATTACTGTGCTTACTGTATCAAGCAATTTTACTGTTTCTTCATGGTAGTTATTTATTTATTTCAAATCAAACATGCTGGAGTTGGTCTAACGAGGCACCGTCTTGCATTGTCAAGACTGAACATAAGCAAAGAGAAATGAGTTATAATAATGTGATTTGGGTATTCTGCTCTCAGTGATAGCCCTGCTAACCTGATACACACACACACACACTCAACGAGGGCACCAGTGGCAGCAGGAGCATCACCCCCCTCTGCCCAGCCCAATTAGGGCAGCACACTCCTCAAACCGCAGCCCTCGCAGGAACAGCAGAGCTTCTGCCAGCCCAATTTTCACTCATTAACTCTGAGCTGCATAACACACAGCTCCCTGCCTGCTGCACAGCTCCCTTGTACGACAAGACGTATTCCAGCTCATTAGACCCACTTCCCTATTCTCTCAGACATGCTGATCAATCCTGCCCGTGTCCCAGGGGCAGAGCAGGAGAGGCGTTTTTCTGCGTGTCCTAAATAACCACTCTGTGATGGATCTCTCTCAAGTGCCCAGGCTGACAAACCAGCTCCCAGGTCTCCTATTTGTGCATTTGCTCAGACACAGAAGCAGCAACAGAAAAAGTATTTTCATTTGTCTTTTCTTTGTGAGGTTCAGCCACGTGCTGAAGAGGTGAGAGAGGTGAGCTCTGCAAGAGAGAGCCGGGACCTTCTGCTGGACAAGCTGCAGGCGAGTCACCAGCATGTCACTTCAGCCAAGTGTCACCTCAGCAGAGTGTCACTGCAGTGACAAAGGCTAATCACACACTGCACTGCACCAGCAAGAGCAAAACCAGCAAGTCAACAGCAGGAATTCTTATCTTCTCCTTGGCACTCACAGGGCAACTTGCAGAATATTTTGCTCAGTTGTGGACTTTCCCAATAAAAGAGAGACCTTGACATACTGGGCTTGGGAGAGCAGAGGACCACTGAGGTGGTCTGGGGGTTAATACATGGTGGATGAGGACAAATTGAGGGAATGGCATTTCATCCAACTGTGGGAGAGAAAGCTCAGGGAGGAATCAGTTGAAAATTTCTGCTGTCTCCTGGGTGCTACAAAGATAACTGAACCAGGTTCTTTTGCGAGTGCACAGCAAAAAACTCAGCAGAGTTCATCATGCAGAGCATTCCTGTCTGGGAAGCTTCAGCTGAGACTTGCAGTGAGAGTATCAGCTGTCCTATAAAATTTAGGAGATAGTAAAGCAAAGTCTCGCTTGAAGCTTTCATGTCTTTCATTAATAAAATCTTGTTGGTGATCATCTTTCATTCACATGTTTTGTGTAAAACTGTATGAATCATTCAGCAGATTATTTGCTCCCCCTGGACATTGCTTTTGTCTCCTTGCATTAGTCCCTCAGACACCACATTTAAATCACATCTGAAGAACCATTTGTTTAGTTTTCTCCTTGAAGAACTAATTTTAAAAAATATTTTCCCATTTGTTTTAACAAAACATCATTAGAAAACCTAAGCTGTACCAATTCAGTTTTATGTCTAGATACTTCACTCTAATAATGCTTCTACCCTGTACGTGAGCAGCAGCAGTCTCTGCTTCCAGTGGAGCTCAAAACACTTCAGCAGTTTTATAACAAGAAATATACTTTTCCCAAAATTGCAGTTCTCAGGCCAAATTCCTACCCGTAAACTCACTGATAAGCAAGTTGCAAACCAAATAAAAAGAGTTCACAGTGGAAACTCTGGCAAGTCTTTGACAGCAGCAGTGACCCTAGCACAAAGCTTTCCATGGCTGACAGGACAAAGCAAGCTGTACTCTAGCACACTTCATCTGGAAAATAGCTCTGCTATCCCAGTCAATATTCCCACTGTTCCTTTCTTCCTTATGAATGAGAAATTCAGTATAAAAGCGCATAATACAAACAAGTCTGTAGTGTCTGGTATAAAATAAATAATTAAACTACAGTAAGCACGAAATTGGATTTGCATGGGAGGAGCTTCTCCCTGTATGACATAAATTGTTAACAGTTATTTGAGAGCCATTTCCTTGCAGATCTTGGATAAGGGAAACTGTGGGCTTTACTGTTTTGCAGGGACCAGCATTCACCACATCAAGGTTCTACCTGATGCAAGTCAAATCACCCAAACACACAAGCAGCGCTCTCTAATATAAACTGGCATGCAATAAAATATTTATGTTTTGGTTTTAGCTTCTGATCACTGCGCCCACTTAGAAAGAATGAATTATGAATTCTCAATAGATGGTGCTATAAAGAAAAGTGCTAAAAAAGAAAACCAAGATCTGTGCATCAGACCACAACATGCAGCACTAACAGGCCTTTTCACATTGTATATTCTGAAACACCTCAGGAAAGCTGTTAAGTGTTATCTCCTGCTTTATACATAAAGAAGCAAAGAATAAATTACCTTCCTAAGGCCATGGATCAATAAAAATGGAAAAAGGATTGCCTGAGTCCCAAGTCAACACCCAGTGCCCTTTCCACAGGGCTTCACTGCTCCCTCCACTCACAGGTATTTTCAGGACACAGACAGGCAATCTCCCAAGACATGTAACAATTTTTCAGCTTAATCTGCTGTAGAATATTTTACAAGCAAAGTGGACTGAGGTCTGCTTTTACAGACTGCACAGGGGGGAGCTGGGCATAGTGGCAGTTCCCAGCTGACAACTAAGCATCAAGGCACCAGAACACTCAAAAAATGGCACTGTTTTTGGTCAACACTACCAAAATGGGAAACTCTCTCAGATGCCCTCAGAGCTTCAGAGATACAAGAGCCAGGCGCATAGAGGGATCAGGGTCAGTGACACTGGACCTCACTGAGCATGGAAATGGAATTGTCTCTGGATATGTACTTAACCAGAGGGGCCATCCACAGCCTTGAGCTCTGTGCACACCAAACTACAGGTATGAGCACATGAAGAGGGCACATTGACAAACCAAGGTGAAGCATGTGGTGAGCTAATGCATCACAAACAGCTGACAGTCTGACAACTCAGCTCTCAGCAAGAAGGGGTAAAACAGTTTCATTTTCACTGGGGCTATTCCAGACAAAGTTTGCACAGTCCGAGATTTTTGCTGCTAAGCCTAGGCTTTCACTTCTCTGCTCCCCATCTGCTCACACTCTAACACTGTCACTCAAAACCAGATGAAAGGGTCATAAAACAAGAAAGGACAATAACAGAACTGAAAAAAAATTCAGAATCAATATTACTTGAACAAAAAGGGCTTTCACTGGGAAAAAAACGAAAAACCAACACATAAATTCAGTGTGATGGGAAGAGTAGAAAAACATCTACAGAAGCCTGGGAAAGAGGATATGAGAGATTACAGAAAAGTCTGTAGAAAGCCTCTCCCATGAGAGCTGCTTTAACAACTGAAGGATATCTGTGTTGTCATGTCCCAGCAGCCCGAGCAGAGACTGCACAGCGTTCAGCTCCACCAGCAGGTGATACAGGCCGGGCATCGTGGCGATCACGTGCATTTCCTGAATGATGTCATTTAAATCCAGTTCCGACTCCATAAACCTGAGGCAAGACAAAAAGGGTTAATAAAAAGGCAAGAAGAGACCACTACCTACCAGAAGACACCAGGTAGGACTTGTCACCCCAGGTGCACGTGGCACCAGCATTTCTATCCTCCCTGTCCTATACCTGCCCCTTTAAGTTTAATCCTGCAGCAGCATAAACATTTCTATTGTATAATTTACATAGAGTAAATAAACAGTTCTGTTCCAATTCTGTAAATCAATTCCAGAATTTCAAGAAAAAATTAAAATCAAGATGCTGCAGCCACACATGAAAGAACCTGCTTATAAAATAAATTCTGCAGAGAGCTGCGCCTTCCCCAGCCAGCACATATTAGCATGTGGGTTGTATGAGTCTGAAGTCCATAAAAATAATCTGGGTAAGGGAAAGGACAGCAAACTAGGCAAAAAAAAAAAATGGCATTGAAGTCTAGGAAGAAATCCCTTTAATATGAATAACAGAACACCTTGAAGGGAGGAAGAGGCTTCTACAACACAAACACCACATCTGGCTCTCCAAGCCCATCCAGCCATTCTGCTCACCACAGCACTGGGTAACATGAAATGATTTCCTCCCCACACAGATCTCTGGCTGGTATGCAAGCACACACCTTCACATCAAACGACAGGATGAAACCTTTGATTATGGCTTATGATGGTTTTTGTGCTGCCAGCCATATATTGGCCTCACCAGAGTCTCAACAAAGCTATTTTTAATTAACGAAGTCAATTTCAAATAATATTTAGAAGAACTACAAGGCAATAACTGCTGTTACATAAGCCTTATGTAACTGAAAACAGCTCTATATCCCAGCAATTGATTTAAGCTTACACCTAAAATCAAAGGAAAAAAAGTTAAGCATAGCCTTACTTCTCTGGATTATCAGGGAACTTGATCCGCAGCTCCTGGTTTTTGTAGGATCTCTTCTCAAAGGTGAGAATCATCTTCTTCACTGAACTTTCATCTAAAGGTTCCTCCTGACCAAATCAGAAAAGGCAGAAAAGTGAGCTTTGGATGGCTGGAGAAATATCAGCAATGTGGTGGGACTGCAGCCAGGCCCAGGGCCCTCAGAATTCCAGCCAGCTCTGGAATCTCACAGCAGAGATCTGCCAAACTCCTCACACACCATCACTATCCACTCCAGCTCAGACCTCAAGCTGTTCTTTTACAGCTCTTATAACCTTGTACCACCAGTACATATTGAGGCTTTTTTGCTTCTGACACAGAGCAAACCTGCACTCCCAGCCTGTGTCCACAAAGAGCTTCTCTGGAGAAGTCCCTTGTGCTATTGCTTTTTTTAAGTTTACATTTAACTGCTCTGAATTTATGTTCTTCCACATTTTCCTCACTTGGATAAGCTTTCACTGCTATCTTAAAGCCTTTTCCTAAAGAAAAAAATAAATCAATATTCTACTCTAGTATTTTCTCTTTACTTTGTAAATGCTTTAAGGTGTTTCTCAGCTGGAGTTGTATATTTACTGTACAGCAGCAAAGGAACCTCGGCTGCCTCCCTGACACCTACAAACATTTTCCTTAGTTTATGATTTTAATGCACTTCTTTTATTAAAAAATTGATTATATAGATTTCCCTGTGTAACCTCTTCCCTCTCCTCTGTTTGACTGTGTTATAACCACTATTTAAGAGAAGCTCACAAAACAATAACCAAACCAGACGCCCTCCCATCTTAAGCCAGGTTTTGTGCCCATCCCCTCCTCAGGATTAAATCAAGAGTTGCAGCTGGTGTAGCAGATTCTTTGGTCAGTGACTCTAAGCAGCAATCTGGTATGAGAGAGAAAATCTCCATTTCTTCAGCAAACTCCATTACAACAACAACATCAGCCCCAGCCTTCAGTTATTATTGGATTTCCTTCGTTCCTTTGCCCAACCTGTCTCATTGCCATCCCACTCATGTCACCACCCCATTCAGCCAATCAATACTACAGTGCCCAAAGCACATTCTTCTTGCAGTGGAATTTCAACCCACACATGCTGACATTGCTTCCCTCTGTTCCCTTTGATTGTTTGCTTCCTCGAACACAAATCACTACAATATCTCCATTAGGATCTGCTTAATATCTTGTATTGAATTTGCATTCAGTATTGCAGTGTCCTACAGATTAGCTTCTTCCCATCAAATTTACTGGGACAAAGCACATTTTAATGGCACTTATATTAACTGCAGTCCAAAGTAATAAACGAGAGATTTGAGTTCTAAAGAAAGCCTGGACTTTCAGCCTTTAAAATGTCTGGCTGGGAGGACTCCACTTGACAAAGATGAGGGACTGGCACACTGCAGGAATCCACAAGACTTTAGCCAGTCAGGAGGACTCTTCTCTCAATCCATCCTCCCTGGAGCTGAAATGCTACAGAAATCCTGCATTATCTTTCTCTGCTATCAGCAACAACTGTCATGGCAATAGCTCAACATCAAAAAAACGAGGGAGATTCTCAAAGACAGAAGCTGGCGATGTTGTATACAAAGGACAATGATATTTTACAAAGCTACATGATTCTGCAGTGGTGAATATCACTTGTTTTTTTATCAAACAGGACACAGGCAGCAGGAAGCAAATATCTTCTAGATTTATACCAATCCATGTGTCACATTTATAAAGTGATCTTTTCCCTGGCCCTTGGCAGAAAGGCCAATGCAACATTGGATTTCTGTCTCCAAGGCTTGAAATCATTTACCCTTGACAGCTGCCACCCCCCTCCTCTGACCTGAGACCTTTCTTGTACAGAAGAATGTTTGTTTACTTGCTGCTGCTGCTGCACAGCTACAAAGATGGGAGAAGCTGCATGGTTGGGGGTACTGATGAGAACAATAGCCAGGAAATTGGTTAGAACATAGAAACTGTTTCCTAAAAATATACTTTAGAAGGTGATTTGGGTATTCTCAGACCAAACAGAGATTAGACTTGAAAGCCCTTTCCCTTTCACCCCTGCTTTGAATCTTCAGCTGATATATTTGAGAAATTTGAAATTAATGAACACCCCGCAGGGCAGGAAAGCAAACCCACAAACTGAAGCTGTAGGAGTACAGGAAAATCACGTTAAGTCTCACCACCTACATGGTAAGAAATGGAAATAACAGAGAAGGGGTTTGGCTTTTGGTTATTTCGACTGCCTCTCCTTTCCCAGAGGACTTACTTCCTCATCTTCCTCTTCTCCATCCCTTTCAATTATCTGAAGGAGTTTCTTCTTCTCATCATCGGTTTCTTCCAGGGCAGCAGACTCTTCTTCCCTATGACGACCATGCTCTCGGGCACTGGCTTGTTTTCGACGTGCTTTGATTTCCTCTTCTTCTTCATCACGGGGTCTTTTTGTCCCTCTGTTAGGCTGAAGTCAGAGAAATAAAAGGTGAATGAACACAAGTGTTTAGTGACCCTTGCAAACCAGAATACCAATATTACAAGCCATACCAAGGAAATTCTTACAAGTTGTTTAAAAGATTTGCTTACACGACACTTAACAACTCTGAAAACTGGAAAGGAAATTAATTTAGTGAACTGGAACATCACATGAGTAGATGAATGCCTCTGCCAAGAGCTGTGTCAACATGCTACCTTCTTTGATCTATGAACACAATTCACGGGAAAATATCTTCATAGACAGCAAGGACAAGGAGTGCACAGACAAGGAGTGGCCAAACAGCCCTGCTCAGTGGGGCACAGCTGCCCATCAAGGAACTCCAATCTGCTGACTCAGCTGAGACAACCCCACATTTCACAGCCAGGAGACTGATATGCTCAGCAGACAAAGATAATTTTTTACCCACAATGTATACAAGATTATATTGAATTCCTGTGTGCATCCCATTTCACCCCCATCCTTCTGTCTGAAGTTTGCTGACAAGTAAAAGCAGAATCAGCCCAACTCAGTGTAGGCAGGACAAGGAGGACTGCTGCTTGCTGCAGCTCTGCAGAGCTGGGCAATGGATAAAACACCACCCAAACCATCATGGTTTGCTTGGAACAACCTATTATTTTATTCCACTATTTCTAGTTGATTGTCAAAATAAAAGGTAATTTTCCAAGGATAAGAAGAAGTCCGTTAATCCTAATCCCATGTTTTCATTCAGGCAGAAAGGGATAAAAGCATTTGCAATAGAAGGAAAAACTTTCCCCCTCAATACCTACAAGGACATTAAATTTGGTCTCTCACATTTTTGAAAGACAACCAAGCTGGAACAGGAGTACTCCATGCTCTATAACTACAGCAAAACAAAGCTTAATTCTTTACTGTTTAAAAGAAGTGTATGTACCAAGAATAACAAAATATTAACAAAAATACTTTTACTTTACATCATTCCTCAAGTCACCTTGTAGGTGATTTTGTAACCTCATTAGGTCTAACGTGTCCATCTTAATTAAAAACAAAAAAAACAAAAAACAAAAAAAAAAAAAAAAAAAAAAAAAAAAAAAAAAAAACCCACAAAAAAAAAAAAACCAACATCTGGCAGGCAGCCTGTACTCTTCTGCTCTGTGGGACCCTCTGTCTAAAATGTCACACCCGGCTTCCATGAACACAGGCCCTGCTTTTATCTGAGACTGAGATCTTTCTCCTGTTTGATCCAAAGAAAGGTGCAGAGGAAATAAGTGACAGTGTCATTCTCCCGCCAGGTCTGGCACTAGTGTGAGCATCAAGACAGGAATTTCCAGCTCCCTGGCAGATTAGGAACTTTGGGGCTGCAGGGGGTAACAAACCTTCCAGGCCCATAAGGGAATCCCACTGTGGTTCCAGTTCTGCCACGTGCTGCACCAGTGGCACAGCCCAGTACCAATGACAAGCTGATAAATTATCTGCTCCGGAGAAAATGCCGCTTTCAGGAGATGTAAAAACATAAATCCCTCCCCACCTCAGCCCCAAAAAGCACATGAGGAGTTAATTATAGTTAAGAAGCAGGCCAGACAGCAGCCTGGCTGGGATCACCTTGTTTTCAGGGTTACCACCTTGTCACCACTTCAGGGAAGATGCAGAATCAAGTTTCCCAGACAACACATTAGCACAAATCAGAGCTGTATCTGCTCGCTCCCAGGCAGACCTGCTCGAGCTCTGTTATCTGTCTCCTTTCTCCCTATATCTTCTCTGCCATTTCCATTACAGATGGTACATTCCTGACTTAAAACCCTTCTAAAGTGCCTCCGTGCACCTTTAAAGCAGTTACTCGGCTCATAATTCAATAGCCATGACATGGAAGCATACCCAGAGATTCTGTGAAATGAAAAATTTATTTGCTTGAAGGGTTTTGTGGATTGCAGGGTTTTTTTTAAAACAGATTCCTATTACTTATCTTCTAGGTACATTAAAATATAATTTCACATAGATCCATTTGGAAACAAACGTGTCATTGACAACAACTAGTAATTCAAACACTCCCTGAGCAACCTGCAACACCATAAAAAGAGTAAGGAAAAGGTGCTCTTTTAAATGACATCATACAAGGAAAAACCTTCAGTAAATCCACGCTCCTTACTCAATGTCCTTGATGTCACAAGGGGCCCTGCCCTTCCCATATCCTTCCATGCACTCCTTAGTAATACTCTACTCATCCTAAACCATCTTTGACAGATTAGTGTCACAAACACAGATACAGCAATTAGTGACATAAATCCCAAAATTTACATCTAAATCTCAACAAGATTTGCCATGGATGTTCCTAATTTGGAATTGGAATCCCATTCCTCACTCTTATTTCTAAACATTAAAAAGGACCAAAGCCTCTGGCAAGCCTGAGGTGTAATAAGAGGCTGAGGGAGCTGGGGGTCTGTCAGATGCAAAGCAATGTGCCATGGGAAGGGATTGCATCCCAGAACAAAACCTAAATTAAATCTCCATCATCAAACCCTCCCCATCTCCTCCGAATACACAATCCTCAAGATCAGAATTTACACCCTTGCTTCCATCTCAATTATTTTACCCTTTCTGGTATTTATGCATTTCTGGGAGAGGCGTCTCTAACACATACCAGGATCATTATGATAAATCATGGAAGTGCCCCGCGTGCGATCATTAACGCTGCCAGCAGCCTGGCAATAGGCAGTAATTGAATTCCGGGCAAACGCTATTAAGCAGGCATTAAGGCTTTGCCTCTCCTTATTGATGTTATGCAAAACCTCGCTAAGAACATTGCTGCTCCCAACCAGCACTTATTAAAGCCACGGAACCAAGGCCCGAGTGGAACACCTGGGTCCTGCTCATTCCACAAGAGATGCACAGTCATGAACAACTGATTTAAGGCAGGCATTAGTTTCTGTTCATTGATTTTCATCTTGGGTTTGCATTTGTGTTTTGCAAAGGACTGTTACCAACTAGCAAGAATTAAGCCAGTAGGTTGCTGCACCAAGGCTGGTGCATTTCCTCAGCAAACACACAGATTGTGTCCAAACACATCTATTTAACCAATTCCACAGCTTCACAGACATCTGCATGAGTTCTGCCTTTCTGGTAGAAAAGAGAAAGTTAATCATTTGATAAACAAAATGTGAGGCTTTTTACTTAGTTGTGCTAAGGTGAATCTGGCAAGGAGTTGGAATTCATTAGAAAATGCACAAGAAAAGCATTTTTCAATTGTTTTGTTAGCTAAGCTTAATTCTGTTCCTATTGAATGCAGGGCATTCACAGTAATTTATTCAGTAGGCATTCTCATTTAAATCTAACACTGATAGCACCACACAAAAACCAATGAATACAAAAGGGTTTTAAAAAAGCTACTGTTTATAAAATATGATAAAGTAAATAGAAGCTGGTAATAGGGAACGGGAGAATTATCTTTCCCTTGTAGTCCTCCCGTACTGGTTGTGTCAGTTTGCTGACATACCCTGAGCTGACACTCCCTGGGGCCAGGCCTTTGGGTACAGACTTTCCCCAGACACACCTGACACAGGTCCTGGTTTGTGCACAGACAGGTAAGGCTGAGGGCAGCAGGAGCAGCACCCTCGTGTGCCACGAGGGACAGGGAAACAAGGTCCTAAATCAAAGCACAGTAATCTGCCAGTGCCCCTGGGCTCCCTCCAAGCAGTGATTGCACATTAATATCAGGGTTAAGTACACCACAAAATCAAAATACACATTTCTCAGACTCCTGATTGCTTCAGCCTTCACCAAACATAAAGAAGGTTTAGAGAGGTCTCAGCAGTTTCCCATTACTAAGGAAATACTCAGGAGTTTCATATTACTAAGGTATCTGTTTTGTAAGTAACCTCATTACTGTGAAGCTCAGAAATTTTTTGTTAATGAAATCTGAAATAAATCTTCATAAATGATGCAGCTTCTTCTGTGCTCACATCCCAGCCCGCTCCAAAGAGCCACTCAGAAAGCAGCACAGCAGCTGTCAGTTTGGGTTCCTAATCTCCAGAGGAATCTTCAATGACTTCCTAATTTTGTTTCCAGTGTTTGTGATAAAACAGTCTACTATCAATCTCACTTTTCCATGCTTTTTTTCCTGAGGCGTGACACACAGCACTTCTAAATGGTGCAGGATCTGAGTGCTAAAAACTGGAAGAACTGCTACCCCAGGAAAATCAGAAATCTCAGAGACCCAAGAGCTCCAAAATCACACAAACTGAGGCAAATGCAATGACAGGTGCATATTGTACCCACATGGATATGGATTATTAATTTCAGAGGGAACAAACCCCTGTGCCCTCCCTTGTGAGGCTCTGAACCACCCAGGGAGCACATCAGGGAGGTGCAGGACAGAGATCTTTCTTGATACCCTCTGGTTTGGTGGTCAAAGACAATACATTGGGAAATAAATTAGAGATTCACTTGCCACCCCCTTGGTGAGAGCACCAAGACAGTTCTGGCAGCATGGAGCTGTATTCCCAGGAGCAGAGCCAAAGGATGAGGCAGACAGCTGAGCCAGTTCTGGCTCCTTGTTTTAACTGCCAGCAGGAGAGGAGCTGCTGGGGTAATAATGCTGTAAGTAGCCAACAACCAGCTCAGCTGAGCTGCCCCTATCATCAGGTGCATGCATTACTCCATAAATTGGCAGTGAAGTATCCATCCCAGCAGCAGAAATGATGATGTGCCCCCATGGATACACGGAGATCCATCCCCACACACACCACACTCGACCCCAACAGACAACGGGGAGATCGCCCAGCACAGCCAAGTCAGACCTCACCCCATCAGTTACTGCTTCTTCTGCTGTTTGATTCTACTGACATTCCATCAAAAAATTAGCCCTTTGTAATGATTGCTCACGGTGATGAAATCTGCATTTAATGAGAATTCAAATAATCTCCCTCATTCCCTCCAAGGACAACTGAAAGAGGACTCTGAATAGCCCCGGAGTTGGCTTTGTCCTCTTAATTACCCTCTGTAATCAGAGACCAAACACGGAGGATCTGGGCAAACAGCAGCAATATTTAATCATCACTTTAGACCATCTGCAACTGTTTTGCAGCAACACGTAAAGTTTATGGATTCCTGAGCTTTGTATAAACGGCCAGGTGCTGTTTAATTGTATTTTTTGTTGCAAGAGGTTTCTTTTTCCTGTTCTGGCAGACACTTGGTGCTGAATTGGTGGCACGGTGCCTGCAGCCTTCCACGCCAAGTTTGGCTCTGAGGGGGAACATCTTCTTACCGAAGCAAGGGCACAGATTACACATTTAGAGGAGAAAATTCAAAACAGTGTAAGAGAAAAGCAATTATTTTGGGTTGTGCTGAGGGAGGCTGAGAAGACCAACTCATTTGCAGCAAGAGATTAAAGTCAGAGAGCTGAGGCACCACGGCACCTCCCTGACAGCCAGTACCATCCCTGGAACGAGGACAATCAGAGAGACCTTGAGCCAGCCCACAGCTCAGCCCAGAGCAGGGAAGTTCCCAAATCCAGGGCAGGAGTGGGCCAGGAGCTCTGGGTGAGCTGCCAAGCCACCCTCCCCTGGCCAACTTCTTCAAGCCACCCTCCCCAAAGGCAGAGCCTGACCCACGGGATGGGAGGCAGTGAAATCTGCTGTTCCCAACCTCTCATCCAGAAATGCCCTTGCAGAAGGGAATCTCATATTTTCAGAAGCAGAGCTAATTGCCTGCCTTCTGGTCCTCCTCTTCTTTCACCTGTACTCACCCTTGTACCCAGTTCTGGAGGTTTGAATTCAGCACCACTGCCTTCCAATGCTCACTAAAGCATCACCTCAGTCAATGACACAAGAACCACCTGCCTTCAGCTGAGAGCCCAGGAGAGCACAAAGCCAGGAGAAATCCTTCAGGAACTATTTCAGCAGCTGGTTGAAAGCTGCAGAATGCTTTTCCCCACAGCTAAGGACAATTTCAGCAGCAAGAAATGAAATTAAAATTTAGATGCCCTGCAGCTAAGCAGCATTTCTTTATCTCTACAGAATACAGCCCCCGCTGTCACAAGCAATCACCCCTTGCCGTGCTGAAAGCTCATCCAAGGGAAAGCTGTACAAAATCCAAGTGAGCAAAGCAAGGCGGATGGACACTTCCCTCCAGAGTAAAGAGAATCCTGGGGAATTCACACTCTGAGAGCAAGAGAAAAACCAACTAACAGAACCCCAAACTGGAACTCAGTTAAAAAATGACAAAGTTTGTTCAGGTTTACCTCTCTGTGCTTTAACCTGCATCCCAGACGTGTAAGGGATGACACTGCTAACCCCCAGGTGGGGTGGAGAAGGCCAAAGGATGAAAGGAACGTAAGGAATGAAATTTCTAATTTGATTTTGAAAAATCACATTTTAAAATGATAGAGAAGTAGAGTAGATCCCAGACCAGCAGGGCTGTGCTGTGGGATGCAGCAGGATGTGGAAGGATGTTTGAGACAGAGCAAACCACAGAAGCAAACATCCTGGAGATTATCAGGGAGGAATCCAGGGGAGCTCTCAAAGACAGACTCCGCCCACAGCCGTGCCCCAGACACTTCAATACCATCGGGAAAACTGCTGAGAAACTTCTCAAACCCAGCAGGAACTTTCCCTTTTCACCTGAGCATCTCCAAACAACACACCCCCAACGCACAAACACGGAATGAACAGCAAGACACTCCCTTCACCTCCGTGCCCCGCGGAATGAGGCACACACCGGAATTCTGTGCTCTCAGCTCAGGAGCAGACCGGGCCACACTTACATGGCTGATAATGCCTTGGGGTGTTTTCCTCACCCATGGCTGAGAAATGAAGCAAAGCCCAACACAATCCCAGCCAAGATATCAAAACGTTATCGCATTTCACACCCTCGTTCCCAGTTTCACAGGGAACACCTGAAATCTGCTCCTGGGACAATAAATCAACACACTCGATACCCGCACGCAACGAGCAATCAATGACCGCAGGGCAGTGGAAGAAAACGCACCGAGTAAAGGAAAACTTAAAAAAATATTTTGATAAAAATGAAATTAAATTTGTTTTGTCATAAAACAGGGAGGAAAAACACCCTAGAACAGCCATGGAACGACTCATTCTTCGCTCCAGGCATCAATCTCCCTATCTGCGGCCGAAACGACAGCGGCAAAGCCGCGGTCCTGCGGAGCCCCCGGTAACCGGGTCCCACCGAGCACCGCTGCTCCCAAGAGAGGGAGAGACCCCCAAAACTCAGCGACACTTTCACCAGACCCCGTACGAGCGCACCGAGTGCGGCCGGGCAGGCCCCGCACGGCGGCCGCCCCAGGCCCGCGGCCGCACCGGAGCTGGAGCAGCATCGCCGCGGCGGGGCCACGGGCGAGGGCACCTCCGCGCTGGCGGCCGGAGCGCAGGGGACCGCGGCACCCCCAGCACGGCCCAAGCTCCCGAGCTCACCTGGTAGCTGAGCAGCTCCCCAACGTCCATCGCACCCACCGGGCCCCGCCACCGGGAACCTGTCGCAAACCACCGGGGCCGCGCGACACCTGCCGTAAGGCAGGCGGCGCAGGCCGGGTGGCGGGGCGCCACACTGCCGGAAAGCGAGGCGAAGGGTGCCGTGCCGGAAAGGGTGAGGCGGGATGCGCCACACTGCCGTAAAGCAGCGCGGAGCTGTCACGAATGGGAGCGGGCAAAGCGGGGCAACCCCGGGCCCAACCTCGAGGGTCTCAGGGCAGGGTTTGGGGACCTCCGACACGTCCCTCGGGGCCATGTGGTGCAGGGTAGGGAGAGAACGAGATCCCGACCCACCCCCGGTGACAGAGGGCCCTCCCTGCCCCGAGCACCGCGGGCGAAATGGGGACCGGGTGTCCCGTCCCCGCTGGGCCCCGGGAGCCGCTGTCACCCAGCGGGGGAAGCGACACCCCTTACAGCCCCCTCCCGGCGACAGCGACAATAATAATCAGCGTTTTCTCGTGACACATTTTCCATCACCTTCCATAAACGCTCCCCGGGCTGGGCCGTGCTGGGGAATGCGGGCGGCGTTTATTGACAAAGCGCTGCTATTTATACCCGGCGTCATTAACCGCTGTCACCTTGAGAACAGGCCAATAACCGGCAGGAGCGACGTGACGGCCCCTCTCTCTTCGCTGAGGTCGGGATAAATCGCTCTGTAATTCCACAAGATGCAGAACACCAGACAGACTGAGACATTTCTCAGTTTAACAAATAAGAATAATTATGTGAGAGTCAACTCGGCCGAAATCTTGCTGAATTTATTTCAACTATGCTTTAAAACGGTTTTGAGCTAAAAGAATTTTTCATAATGATCGCAGCTATTACAGTTATCTCAGCAGGAGTCTGGTTTGAGAAATCTCAGGAAATTAAAAAAATATATAATGTTTTTGAAGGAGTTCCTTGCATCCCCCGTTGTTTCAAGGAAATATAGTAGATTGGTCATGGCAAAATTAACTCAACAAATCTGCATGTTAAACATGAGATAAATAGAAGATAATTATTAGCTCATCTGGCTTTGGGGTGTTGAGCGTTCAGATAATTCCCCAGCTGTGAAACCACCACATTTGGAGACCCTCGAGGGGCACTGGCACAAACTGGGAACAGGATGCAGCTACTGGGACCTTGACCCCCATCCAGGGATAACCACAACGAGCAGGTGTAGCACACACACGGAGAGCAGTGGGGACAAGAGCTGACCATCCACAGACACACAGAATATGATGATGACCTGTCCCTGCCATGAGGCTTCCCCTCCACCTCATTCCCGCTGAGTGGAACAGCTCTGGGAGGAGCTGGGGGAAGGCAAAAACCATCAATGACAAGAAAAGCTCCAACCTGAGCACAGCGAGTGAGGCCGGAACCTTCGCCTCAAGCTTCTTGTTAAACAAAGAGATAGAAAATGTTCAATTCACCTCCCTGGCAGGACTCAAAGGCCAGGGGGAACACTCAGAAAAACAAAAGCAGGAATTTGAGGAACTGAGGCATCGCATTGCTGGGAAACCCAATTCTCATCCAGTCCTACAGGGCAGGATTCAATAACAGAATTTTTATCCAATAAGGTGAGTTAGAGCACAGGGACCAAATATTGAATTAAAAAGCAAAACCAGGACCAAAATCAAAGTATTAAAAAAGCTCTCAAGGAAATAAATGAAGGATGGAGACAAGCAGCTGCCCTGGGTGACACCAGCCTCTCCCAGGTGGAACATGCAACAAACTCGGTAAGGGGCTGAAGGCTCTGTAAAAGCTGGAGCAAATCCTGGGACTTGGCTTGGTCGAGAGAACAAGGTCTCCAGAAATCCTGGCTTCCTCTTTCCCAAGCACCCACCTTGCACAGGGAATGGGGTGCCACCCTCGGGGCTGACCATGTCCCCAGTCCTTTCCTGACACTTTTCCCCAGATGGGCACAGAGGAGCCAGGACACAACAGCAGCCACAGATGAGGAGAAGCCCCAGCCACTGCAACAGTCCCAGCATGGAAACACCAGTTCCTCATCCCAGCAAAGCAGGGCTGCAGGGGATGCTCAGAGCCATGGATGGGAGCAGAGGTAGGAGGAGAGGAGGAGAATCCTGGTTTAATTTTATTCCGAGTTCAGGTTTCAACCCAGATGCCTCGAGATCTAATTCCGAATAAATAATTGTACTGAGTAACCCAGGTCCCCCAGTGATTAACTAAACACACTGAGGCTCGCTGAAATTGAATTAGTGGTGTGCACTCAGCCGTTATTACCCTCCCCACGTCATGAATATTAATGAGGGGTTATTAAGAAATGTAAATGATGCCTCAGGGGGTTGGGAGCACAGGGGGTGCAGGGCCGCGCGGGCTGATATGACAAACCATTAGGAAAACAGCCTGATTGAAGCCACTTTTTAATTATGTCAGATCTTGCTCTTTGGCGGGTGCAGCCGCGTTTCCGGATGCTTTCGTCTTTATTAAAATGAAAAAAAGGGAACAAGTCAGAGCTGGAATGGGAAATGAGCCTTTGCATGGGGGAAGATTCAGCTGCCCAACAGCCTGGCATGTGGGGGTGACTGTGTCCTGCACCCCCCAGGGTCCCCCCCGGCTCAGCTCTGCCCAGGACACCCCCATGCTGACAGAGGGGGACAGTGGCATCCCCACAGCACCTGCACCCCGGCCCTGGACCCCCACAGCCCCCAGCTCCCCACCACAGCCCTGCTGCCTGCAGCCCCTTCCCTCGGTTCAGCCTGGCTGGGCAGTGGAGCGACTGCCACAGGCTCATGCATTTTAACAGGCTCTCACCGGGCTCCCCGCGCCGGAATGGGAGCTGACAGGGCCAGCTGAGTTAATCAGAGTGGATAATGGAGGGAAAGAGAGAAATCTCAGCCCAAATTGCTGCAGAAATCATGAGCCGGGACTCAAAACCATTGAATTAAGCTGGAATGATGCTTAAAGGGGAAGGCAGCAGTTCTCCCGGCCTGCTGTCCCACTGAGGCAGGAAAGGAGACTGGCCCCAGAGCCCCTGTCCTCCCATAGAGGGTAGGGTCTGCCAAACATTGAGGAGACCCTGTTCCACGGGAGAGTTGTGCCACTGGCACTGGGACAGGCATCTGGGTCCATCCAGCTCTGCAGCATCAGGGGGTCACGCATTAAACAAAGCAGGCCGGGGGCTGTTCTTTGGAGGGCACCATCAGATCAGATGCTTTGTTGTGGTGACGAGTATGGCACAATCCTGGACCTGCTCCACTATCCCAACACTCACTCCCCTCCGTGGCATCTGTGCTCACCCCCCGTGAGTATCAAAACCGGGTGCCTGGACAATGGGCATCCAATGGAATCGGATCCCTGCGACCCGCCGGCATCGCCGCGGTGTCACCGCAGACAGATGGAGCAGTCTGGGACAGGCACGCACACGGAGTTCGTTGGGATTCAGGTCTCTCCACCCTGATAGCTTCATAACACCAGGCTGCCGCTTAATTGCACCCGTAAGTGTTGGAATTACTGAAGGGTAAAATGCAAATGGTGTAACCTTTCCTGAGCTCACTCGGCACTGCTGTGCCGGCTCTCTGCCGAAGGGAGCTGCCTGAATCCCTTCCCAAAATTCCCTTAATTGCTCAAAAGCTGCTGGGAGATGCCCTCCCCAAGCCCCAGGAGGGAAAGGATAGACCCTTTGTCAGGGTTGTGTGCTGGTTCCCCAGAGCTGGAGGCATCAGAGGTGCCAGGGAAGCCCTGGGAGCTGCCACCTCCCCAGTCTGACCATGACACCCGTTCCAGCCCCACAGCACCATGACGGGCTGAGCTGGGGCTGTGAAGGTTGTAAGCATGGAGCAAAACACAGCCTGTGCCCTCCCTCTCCTCTGCCACTTTCCCACCCTGAAAGCCTGGCACAGCTCCTGGCCAGGTTCCCTACATGACTGGCCCTGGGGTCTCATGGTGCTGGATGCCAGGGCACAGCAGTGGCTGAGCCTGCAGCACAGCAGGAGCTGGAGAGGTCCAGTGCCAGCATGGGAACCCAGCTGTGGTATTGTGGTTAATGAGATTTTCATGAACCTACGGATCATTTGGTGGGAGGGGTGGGGACAGGCCCGGGTAATTAAAGGTTGCTGACCTGTGAAATCAGGCTGTGAGAAGCCAGGCACGGAGCCGAGATTAGATGGGGGTGGAGGTGGGAGGGAAGAGGAAGGTGCGAGGGGAGAGGGTGCTTGTGGTCAGGGTCTCCCTGCTCCCCACCTGTGCCGGTGCCACTCACTGTCCTGGTACAGCTGGAGCCTGGATGCTGAAGCAGCACCTTATTTATGGCTCTACTTCCCTGAGATAAACTCCACAAAGTGTGACAATCAAAATTAAAGATTTCTCCAGAAAGGCAGCCTAGGGGAAATCACTGCTGCGGCCAGTGGAAATTTCCCAACGGTGACTTTTAAATTAAAGGAGAAAAAAATTTCTTTAATTTGGCAGCATGCATGGGATGCAGCTCACTGGGCACGTTATTATCCAGCTCAGCAAATGCTCCCAGAATTCACTCGTGCTCCAAATTACCAATCTATTTGTGAGGCTACACATCCCCACCTGTGCCAGCATCAACCTGTACTGGGCGGGGGGGGGGGGGGGGGGAGGGGGCGCTGCATCCCAGCCAGGACTGGGTGTACCCTGTCACCCCAGAGCTAAGTCCTGGCAGCTGCCCCCTCCTCACACAACCCAGTTTTTCTGCCCAAGCTGGAGCAGCTGCTGCATGACCCCAAGGCCATGGGGAATGGTGGCGCAGGGAGTGCAGGTAGCTGTGGCCCTGCCTGCCCTGGCACAGCTCTTCCCCTCCCTCTCCCCCTGCCCCTTCAGGATGCAGCAATGAAATTATTTTTCTACTTGAGTAGTTTTCAATTTAGATTAAGAAAAATCTGCGCTCCGTTAGCGACGCCGCAGTAAATCACACGCGGGCGGCGCGGCACCGCCGCAGCCCCATCGCTTATCGCCTGCAAACCTTTTTCAGCGTTGACAGGCTCCAAGTGTGACATTGAGCAGGGCAGCAGCAGCCTGGCAGGGACACTGTGAAGGGTGGGGGACCCCCACCTGGCACTCTATCTGGGGAAATGCCCAGGGCAGGCAGGCACCCTGGGAAGGATCAGGCCTGCCACCATCCCATCCAATCCCTGCCAGTCCCAGCATGTCTTGACAGGACGCTGGGGCCACACCAAGTGCCTATTGCCAGCATTGCTCAGTGCTCCAGCAGCTCACCAAGCCCTTGCTCTTGCCCGTCACCCAACACAGATGTGACAGTGCCATCACTGGCTGCCCTGTGGCCACGCCAGAAGCAGGTCCCATCCTCACGCTCATCCCAGCACTGCCGCCATCCTTGTGCCAGCACCATCAAAAGGAGCATTTGACAGAAAACAAACCTTTTTTTTCCCTCTGGTTCCTGCAGCTCATTTATCGCTGGCGCGGGGCAGGCGGAGCTGTCAGCGCCTGAACCTCACTCATCCGTTTAACCTTGGGGGAAGAAACACATTTGTGCCGGATAACGTGCATCAGATGGTGGCACCAGGAGCGCCTGTAGCTGCTGCGCCTGATGGATGGGCTACAGGGGCCTCGCCTGACCTGTGCTTGTATGTTATCTGCATTGCTGCGGGAGGCTTTTCATCACGCCGACAGCTCCGGCAGCACCAGCCTGGCAGGAGCGACTCACCTCACCAGGAATGGCTGTGGGCACTGCAGCCAGAGGTGCCCGGCCCCGTGGCTGTACTGGCATCATGTCAACTGAGACTGTGAGCCACCATGCCACAGGACCTGTGTCAGGCTGGGCCTGTGCCAGACGCCTGGCTGCAGTGAGGCTGGAGGGACAGGGAGAGCAGAGCTGCTGCCTGCCATGCTGAGGGGACAAAGGACACACTCACTGCTGGCAGTGCCACCAGGCCAGCTGAAAGGAGAGTCCAAGATGCTGCACTTGTCCTTTGGGTGACATTTTGCCAACAAGGGGTCCTGTGACAGTGACAGAGAGGGCATGGTGCTGGGCAGCCTGGAGCCTCGGTGACGGATGAGTGCTGCCAAGTGCCGACACAAAAGCCATTTGGTGTAGGGAAATGATAGATGCTAACACTAATTTTAAGCACAGGCAGCCGAATTCCTCCAGACAGTCTCGGCACTCAGGATTTAGGGCACAGCTGCTGGGTTCAGATAAGGTGTGAAATCAGCCCAGCGTGCAGGGTGTTACTTGGTAATGAATGGCCGGTGATGGATGGGGGTAGCTCAGTGCTATAACCTCCACATTTGGAGCCTTTCAAATCTCTTGCCATCAATCCTGGTTGCTGCCAGGCACTGGGAGAAGAAGCCAGGAACTGGCAATGGGCACACAACCATGTTGGGTGAGTACAACAGTTTGGATTCTCCTTGCACCAGTGGCAGAAATGCCAGAGGGGTCAGGGAACAGATCCTGCCCAAGCTGGAGCAGTTACAGCTGGTTTCTCCAGTACCAACAGCAGCATGGCCCACATACCACCTCTCCTTCCTCTCACCATAGAGCATCAGCAGCTGCTTCCACATGCTGGCAGCAACCTGGTAAGGAAGGGGATGGTGAGCTATCCTGCCCTCCATGGGGACATCCCTGCTCACCCAGCACTGCCATGGAGGTGGTGAGCAGCCTCAGACCCACGTGGACAGCGCAGGGACAGCGCCAGCCCAAAATATTTATGGTGAAAGTGATGCTGGAAATGGCAAGTGCTGTGCTTGTCTGTAGCATTTAATCTTTCCTCTGACCTTATAAAAAAATCTATTTGTGTTGAGATTTTAAATTCACTTCCTAAATCATCCACTACAGGCTTCACACCATATTAATTCCTCCTCAAGCAAATGAGTTTGGTATTTGTTCTTTTCTGGTACTCAAAGCCAGAGTGTGGGAAGGATGGATGCCATGCTCCCCTCAGACCTAATGCCTGTGCCCCTTGCACCCCTGTGAACAATGTCACCCTGTGCACACACTCACCCCCACAAGGCAGCACATTTGAAGGGATCCCATCCCCTGCAGCTCACAGGAGAGCTCTGAGCAGGATGGTCACTGCTGTCACCTCCCAGGGAAAGGAGGAATCAGAGGTGAGGGTGAAGGCCAGGCTCTGCACAGAGCAGCAGCCCCCCCGGCACCCTCCTGCCTCACGAGTCAGGGACTGCTTTGTGCCAGGGGGACACGTGGCACTGCTGCAGGTGGAACAGATCTTTCAGAGGAGCAATCCAGCACCAAGCCATCAATCCAGAGCCTCTGTCTGCCAGGGTGAGACATGGGCAGTCCTGGTATTGTGCAAATCACTGGGATGCAAACCAAGTGCACCTGGAGAAATACATCAATGAATTACTGCTGATGAGGGTTACAGGGCGTTCCCAACTCACACGCTGCACCTGGGCCCCTCTTCTCCCTGGATCTAAGGGGAGGGGTTAATGATAAACCATGGTGTTTATCAGTCCCTGTGCAATAGGTGTGAGCAGTGTGAGCAGACAACCTGCTCCTGATTTATTGCCCTGGAAATGTTTTATTTAGGCGATGTATTTAAAGGAACTAATTAGAATTGTATTAATATTTATGGACCATATGGAGAAGCTGATAACTGCTATTGGAGGGTATTAGCTGTTATCTTACACTGGGCAGGACTGGGATGTTTGGAGGCAACTTTAATTGTGGTAAGAGCAGCCAAGGTCTCGCCAGCAGCCAGTGACAGCAGCCCACCTGTCACTGCATGGCCAAACCACGCTGGAATTAATAACTCTGCTCACATGGTCCCCCTGAGCAGCAGAGCATCCCTCCAGGCATTCCTCCACAGGGATGGGAGCCCCTGCTCTTCCAACGCCCTGGAGCAAAAGCACAGTCTCCATGCTGGACACGATGCTCCCAGTCCTGTTGCTGCCAGTGCTCCCATCCATCCAGCCTGAAGCGGGGCCCGGGAGGGGCCCCAGGGACAGGCAGCCCCAGCAGTCCCCGGCTCATCCATAACCAGCTCCCTGCCCGCGCCCGACCTCTCGCTATAGCAAAGTTCACATCAATTTTCCTTCCCCTCATTTGTCTGTAAACCATGAAGAAAAATCACCGCCGTCTGCCCGCATCAGGCCGCCGCCGTGATGTATGGCTGTAATAAAATCCCCATTTGGGGCGGCCGCCTTCCCGCGCCGCCAGCCAGGCGCCACGCGTGGCCGTGCCACCAGCCGGGCGCCACGAGTGCCACAGAGCCGTGAGCAGCCAGCACCAGCCCAGCCTGGACCCTTGCGTCTGGTCTTGGCTTCGCTGCATTATGGATAGGGGCTATTAGAGCTGCCACTGAGCAGCAGTCCCTGCGGGTGTTCAGGCAGCCAGCGCTGTTTAACCCCCAGATTGTGAGGGACAGCTCAAGGCGGGGCTGAGCAGGGCTGCAGCAGGCAGTACCCCCCTGCCTGTGCTGGGTACCCTCCTCACTCTGAGCTGTGGTCCTACCTGATCTCCCTCAGCTCCCCCAGCTCTAGGAACAGTGTGCTGGGATGAGGTGCCAGCCCGCTGTCCTTCCCCATACAGAAACTTTCCTGTTAGCACCCAGCAGCAGCCGTGGTGCCAGCTCGGGGCCAAGCAGTCCTAGAGCACAGTGAAGGTGTCCCTGACTGTTGCTCCAACCCCCATCCAACTTGCCCTTGAACACTTCCAGGGATGAGGCAGCTACATCTTCTCTGGACAGCCTGTTCCAGTTCCTCATTGCCCTCACAGGGAAAAATTCCTTCCTAATCTCTAATCTAACCCTGTCCTCTGCCAGTGGGAAGTGATTCCCCCCTGTTCTGCACTCCATGTCCTTGTCCAAAGTCCCTCTCCAGCTCTCTTGGGGCCTTTTCAGGCACTGGAAGGTGCTGTAAGATCTCCACTGAGTAGTCTCTTCTCCAGGCTGAACACTCCCAGCTCTCCCAGCCTGAGGGCAGAGGTGTTCCAGCCCTCGGAGCATCTCCGTGGCCTCCTCTGGACCCGCTCCAGCAGCTCTATATTCTTATGCTGGGTCACCCTCGGGGACGGGGATGGGGCAGCGCTGCCAGAGCCCGGCAGAGCCCGGGCCCGCTCCCGGTCCGCTCCGGCGGAGCAACAGCCTCCTCTGCCGGCCGCCGGGAGGGATCGGCACCGGGACCAGGACGGGACCGGCCCCCGAGCCGCGACACACGGCGGGAGGGGACGGGGAGAGCCGCCAGAGGCACCGGCACCGGCTGGGAGGAGCGGCGGGAGGGAGGTGGATGCAGTAGGGAAGGGGCTGCCCAGACCAGGGGGTCCATTCCGCACAGCCCAGTGGCGGAGGGCACGCCAGGCTGGCACTGCCATGTGCCGCACGGCTGGCATGGGCCAGCGCTGATGGCACTCCACGCCGTGTGTGTCACACAGCAGCCGGGGCAGGAAGAGTGCAAGGTCTCCCAAAGAGCCCGGGGCCGCCAGCATCAGCCAAAGGGCCAGGACTGCTCGGGAGAGGCAGGTGACCCCTACATCACCACCACTGCACTGTGGCACATGCCACATCGGGGCAAAGGTGTCACCCAAAGGGACCCCATGTATGTGACCAGGCTGCTTTCAAAGCCCCTGGTTCCTGTTCATGTTTCCTTTTGCTTCAGACCCAGAGTTCTGGCAGCACCAAACACATTCGGGTGCTCAGAACAGGGATGACGCACACAGGAATTTCCAAGTGGGAAAGTACAATCGTTGAGCTGTAAAACCCTGGATGAGGCCACAGAGGTCACACTGGCTTCAGCATAGATGCCTGCATCCTGGCAGGCTGGCTTTGTCACCACTTCCCAGGCAGGGTGTGTCCCTGGTGTCCCTCCACACACCGGGACCCCAGCTGAGGCCATTCTCCAGCTCCAGCACAAGACAAGTCTCTTCCACCAGCCCCCCAAAAAGTCTGGTTCTGTCCCTCTCCACTCCTGCAGGCCCAGCTGTCCCCTGTTCTTTGCTGCAGCCCTACCAGTCCCCTGTTCTGCCCCACAAACTAGGCTGCCTCTGCCCAACTTGCCGGCAGCACCTGCAGCACCTTTGCCATGCGGTGAGGCACAGAGAGCTATGCCTGCATGGCCGCAGTTCAACAATGAGAGAAGCCTCAGAACAGCCCACTGGTGGGGCTGCAGTCCCTTGACCATGCCCCTGTCTGCATGGAATGGGATGCAGGAAGCAGAGGTCCTGCTTGGCAGGGTCTCAGACACAGCAGTGGCAGCACCCTGGGTTCCCCAAGAGCAGGGAGCACACCTAACTCTTGGCATGGTCACCCTTCACATGCTCAGTTGGGCTCCCTCTGACCCCCCACACTTTTGACCTTGAGCATCCCAGGGTCACCTCTCACCAGTCTGGAAGCATGGGGAGGTGAGGCAGCCCCAGTGCTGACCCCGCCACAGCACCCATCTGCTGGGACATGTCTGCAGCCAGCGACGTGTCGGCACTGAGCCACCAGCCTGTCCCCACGGAGGAATGGTGCTCAGCAACGGGTGTACCCAGCCTTGTGTCTCATGGAGCCTTCCCACACCCTGCTCCCCCTGAGGCCACGCTTACCCTCCAGAACCCAGCCAGTTGTCCCCTGAGGCTCCATCAGCAGATGTGGCATAATGCAGGCACCAGGCCAGGATCGGGACAGGCAGGATCTCTGGGTCTCTGGGATGGGCACAGCCCAGCAAACCCACAGCCCCATGTCACCCCAGTGACACACTGCCAGGACAGCAGCCCCCAGGGGAACATCCTCCTGAGCAGACCCCTCTGGGTTCCTATCCCACAAATTAATCTGGTCACTTGTCACAGCTGGGTAGTTCTGTGCTCCCCATGACTCTAAGGTGACCCCATCCCATGGCCTCGTCTCCCTTTTCCCATGAGGTTGCTGAGGGTCCTTCCCCCTGCTGCAGCTGGGTTGCCAGGGCTGGACAAGGCCAAGTAAATAATTTCTCAGGCCGTCACTGCCTCGGGCAGTGACACGCAGCAGCAGTGAATGTTTTGGCACACGAAGGTTTTGCGCATGGCCCCTCCCCAGCCCCACATAGATATAAACCCCGCCAACCCACACTGTCCATCCATACCTGTGGCATTCACCAACATGAAGACCACCATCGTTTTGCTCCTGGGCATCCTGGCCCTATGTGCCCAACTGCAGGCAGCCCCTACGGATGATAAGAACCATGGTGAGTGCTGGGGGGCTTGGGGTGGATGCCTTGGAGCACTGCGGGGCTGACTGGGGCTGGGGTCCCACATGGAACGAGCAGGTAGGAGCAATCCCACAGCACAGAGCCAGGCACATCCTGAGCTCTGGAGCATCCATGCACCACTGAGGCTGTGGCTGTGGCACAGAGCAGGGTCACTGAGGTCTGTGCTGCAGGGGCACTGTGGGCAGTGGGGGGCTCGGCAGTGGCAGGACGTGGCAGTGTGGCAGGAGCCCCCAGGAGGTGCACAGCTGGACCTGAGGGGCCGTGTACCAGTCCGTGCCCATGGTGTGGGGGCCCTGTGCTGCCAACTGAGGGGCCCAGTGTCTCCAGAGGATGGGGTGTCCCTCTGTGTCCCTGTACTTGCTATCCCTGCTCTGTGAACAGTATTCCACCAGGAATGCTGTCAAAGCAGCAGGAGGCTGGTTCACTGCTCGGGGGCACCTCAATGTGCCTCTTTTAATCATTGACCGCATTGCCTCAGTAGTCAAGAGACGTGACTCCAGCACCTTCCCTGCTGCCATGGAGGAGCCACAGTCACCCACGAGACTTGGACACAGCCACCGTAACCAGGCTCAGTGGTGGTGGGTACAGCTCCTGAGGGATGCAGCAGAGATTAGCCTTTGGGGTGTGCTCAGCCAGGATCATCCCTGACCATGGGGACAGCTGGCAGACCCCTGTACTCCTCACAGCCATCCTCAGCCTCTGCTGAAGCAGCAGGGTGGGGACACCAATTTCCCAAATGCTGGGGACAGGAGCCAAAGCATTCCCGTCTCCCAGAAGGCAATGCCAACTGCGTGGGCTGGAGCTGCTGGCCCTGCTGCCAGTTTGCTCAGCCCCCCTCCAGGTGCTCCAGCTGGCTGGGGGCAGCTTCAGCTGGATTTTCCCCTCAGCAGCCAGCTGGGCACCTTGGAGCTGAGGCACAACTGTGGGGAAAACCACTGGTGCCCACACTGCTCCTGCCAGCTCTCAACTTCCCCTTGGTTTTCCCTTCATCTCCTTCCATAAGCCTTCCATTTCTGGGCTCCCATCTGCTGTCATCCAGCTGCTCTTGTGCGGCCTGGCTGCTGGCATCCACCCTCAGAGCCTCCCAGTTCTGGCTGCTCACTGCCAGCACCAAGGTCACCCCACACTGGGGTCACCCCATGCTGGGGCAGAGTTGTCACAGGGTCAGATCAGGGCAATGATGATCAAAGACAGCACCAGCACAGGGCCACAGTGGGACAGCAGTGACCCTGATGCCTTGGGAAGGCATCAGCCCTGGCTGAGCAGTGTGGTACTGGCAGCAGTGCTGCTGCTCTAGAGAAGCTGCTGCTGGGTTCAGATGGACTCTGTCTCTGTGCAGCACAGGTAGGGATGGTGCAGTCCCTCCTCTCCATCCTGGTGCCCAGCTGTTATCACCCCCATGCCACCCTGGCCAACACAGCACTGTGCTCCAGCCCTGTGCAGGGGGCCACTGGGCTGTAAGACGGTTGTTTTCATTCCTGGCATCCCGATGCTGGCCCTGGGCCCACTGTGGGAGCATCCCAGCCAGCCTGAGTGTGGCAGGTCCCAGCAGCTCCTCAGCAGGTTCCCAGCCTGGAAGGAGCAGGGAAAACGGCTGCCTTGATGATCTCCCTGCCACCCCAGGCCTCTGCCCATGTGTCACTCCCACAGCCGACAGCGGTGACACGAGGTGTGGCAGTGGGGCAGGCGGCTGAGCACCGGCTCCTGTTCCTGCATAAACACCCGGCAGGGAGGGGACCACAGGCAAAGGCAAACAGTTACTGATTTACTGCCACGCCGCAGCGCCACATTGTTGACTGTGGGGTTAAATTACCTGGAGACGGACCCCGGCAGAGCAGACGCCAGCTCGTGACTCAGGCAGGGATCATGTCCTGGCCCCTGCACCCTTGGCCCATGAAAATTTGCAAGATGCCCGGAGCTAGGGCTGCCCCGGCCAGCAGCAAGGGCACGTCACCAGGAACAGGGCACGTTTCATCCTCCTGCAGGAGGCTGTGGAGGACATGGGTGCTGGTAGAGTGGCAAATGCTGATGTGAGCAGGGCAGCCATGCCAGGTGGGCGAGCTGGGTCAGTTCAAACCATCCCCAGCTTGACATTGCCAGGGGCAGTGAAGTGTCCTGACCCAGCAGACGTGCCATGGGAAGGGTATCCTAGGCAGGCTGAAGGGGCTGGGGTCACAGAGCCCATTCCCAGAGGACTGGGAGTCAGTGACTCATTCCCTGACAGCCACCACACAGATGGTGCTGGTGGATGGTCTGTCCACATCCCCAGTGCTGTGGCAGGCTCTGAGGATGGCAGGGTCCATGGGACAGGGCTGAGGCCGGGCAGGAGCTCCTGTGGCTGTGGGAAGGTGCAGGGCAGCCCCGGGACAGGCTCCTGCCCAAGGCACAGGTAGCCTGGAGGACCCTTCACTTGAGGAACAAGAGCTGGAGGAGAACAGTGGCTGGAACAGGAGCAGGAGCTGTGCGAGCAGCAGTAGAGCTGAGCCACAACGCTGCCTGCACTGCTGGTTCCTCTCGGCCTCGGGTGACCCGGGCCAGGGGCTCCATTGAAGCTCATGATTGTAGCTGGGGCAGTGCAGGGTGAGTCTGACCAGGGACGGGACATGTCCCCGGGGCACTCGCGCCTGCCTCGCTCCCTGCGAGCGGCACCCCTTCATCCCCAGGCCGATCGCCAGGCAGGGCCACGGCCACCCAGAGCCGCGGGGGGCTCAGAGCGGGGCTGTCCGGGGTCCGGCGTGCCGGGGCCGTGCCCAGGGGCGCTTGGCTGCTGTTCCTGCCGGGCGAGTTCTCGGCATGGCCGCCCAGTCTCCTCGAGGCTCCCCCTCCCTGGTCGGCAGCCAGCAGCAGCAGATACCTGATACTCGGGTTGTGCAAGCGCGAAGGGGGAGCCTGGCCCTGCCCGGCCCTTGGGAGCCACCCGGAAGGCCGAGCCCGCCGGCCCCACCTGGAGAGGAGCTTAAAGGCCGGCCGGGCGGCCACAGCGCAGCCGGTTCCTGCACCATGCCCGCGGCCCGCAGCCTCCTCATCTTGGCGGGATTCCTGGCTCTCTGGGCAGAGCTGCCGGCAGCATCCGCCCAGAATGACACCAGTGAGTATGAGCGCATGGCCCAGCACGGCTCGTCAGGGCACGCCCGGCGAGCGGCCAGCATCCCTCCCTCCCTCCCAGCCCCAGGGCAGCCGGCGTGGGGGCCGCGGCGAGTTCCAGGCTGTGCCCGGCGCGGTCGGGCTCGGCAGCATCCCTGGAGCCAGCCCTGGGGCCGGGGCAGCATCTCCCGGAAAGGGACGCAGCCCTGCTCGCCCTGCCCGGCGCCGGCCGCCCCGCGCCTGCCCACGCCCCCACCTTTGCCTTGCAGCAAAAGCCGGCGTGTGCCCGAGCGCGGCGACGGATGCGGTGAACTGCACGGTGGGGTGCCAGTCCGATGCTGACTGCGAGAGCACCCTCAAGTGCTGCCCGGCAGCCTGCGGCAAGGCCTGCCAGAAGCCTGACGGTAACACTCCCTCCTGCTCCTGGCCGGGCTGCCCAGAGTCGGTGCCACTGCCACGAGCCGACAGCCCGTCCCCGCCGGCAGTACTGGTGCTCCAGGGAGCGGTGGTGGCCGCGGGCCTGGGTGCCCGACCTGTGTTCAGCTGCAGCACGGGCTTTGGGGGCTGCGTGGAAGCCCAGCAGGCTCGGGGTGTGCTCATGCTGGGCCATGCTCACACCTTCTTCCTCTCAGCAGTGCAGGGACTGTGTGGACACCCCCAAATGATGCAGGGGCTTGGGTCGAGGGTGGGGTCTGCGCCGTTCCCTATTGCAGCCCTTGTTGCCTGCTCAGCCTTGTAAGCAGCTGCCAGCCCAGGATGTGGGCACGTTCTGTGCCGAGCACACTCACCACAGCTGTCCTTCTGGACAGTGACCCAAGGAGATGGGTGCAGGAGTTGTAATCCACAGCTGCAGACAGATGGATGTGACCTGGAGGCTCCAGTGCCTCTATGGCTGCCTGCAGGACAGCACTGGCATGATTGCACCACAGTGGAGGGCAGCATGGTGCAGAGCCACAGCTCAGTGACAGTGGCAGGCAGTGGGACAGCAGGGCAGGGGCCTCACACTGCTGGGCAAAGGCTGTTTGGGGGACATGTGATCCTGGCTGAGGCCTAGGCTGTGCCCCCACGCCATGAACAAACATCCATGGCAGTTATAGAGGACAGCAAGGCCAAGGCCTCCATCATGTCTGCATGTTGCAACTGTGCATCCTGTGCCAGCCATGTATCCCTGAGTGGGAACACTGGGCATAGGGACAGCTGGGGACCACTGTGCCATGTGGCCTTCCTGATGTGTCCCCATCAGGTCCAGCTGGCAAAGAGCACCAACAAGCAGACCTATGGGATGGGGGAAATGCCGGGTACTATGATGGTCCCTCCTCCATGGCAGATAGGGGCCAGGGCCATGCCCACAGCTTTGGGAGCTGCAGGGTGGGCCCTGCCCCCCATGCCAGGGCCAGCAGGTCTCAGCCATGTTCATTTGCCTTTCAGAGAAGCCTGGCACCTGCCCACCTGTCAACCCAGGCATCCCTATGCTGGGCGTCTGCACCAACCAGTGCAAGACTGATGCCAACTGCTCCGGGGTCCAGAAGTGTTGCAGGAATGGCTGTGGCAAGGTCTCCTGTGTGACACCCATCCACTGAGGTCAGTTGGGTGCATTGCAGCCCCAGGGATCCCACAGCACCATGGCACGGTGCCTGTGCACCCATCCCACTCACAGCCTCTGCTCCTTTGCAGGTGCAGCCGCCTCCTGCCAGCCCAGCCACAGGGAAGCTGCTGCCCAATGCCCATCCCACATGTCCTGGTCCTGGTCCTGCACCGTCCCCCAGGCTTGGAGCCTTCAGCCTCAGTTTTCTCCCTGGGGTTCTCTGCTCGGTGTGAGCCCCCTGCACTCTCACCAATAAAGCAGCTTCTCCCTGTCATGCTGTGGCTGCCTCTCCATCCCACACCTTGGTCGCCTCTCTGTTCCATGCTGTGGCCACCTCTCCATCATGAGCCATGGCTGCCTCTCCATCCCTTGCCAGGGATGCCTGGAAGGACTTCACACAAGCAGCAGCATCGACTGACTGTGATGCCTCCAAGGGTTCCCAGCCTGTGCCCTGCCTGGTGCTGTCCCATGGGTTCATGGCCCCAGCTATCCCTGCACTCTAGCTCCACCACCCTGGGTCCTCCAGCATGCTCAGAGCACAGCTGTTGAGGTGCAGCTGTGTCTGTGTCCCATCAGAGCAGAGGTGCTCTCTGCTCCCTGCTCTGCAATGGCCAGGGGACAAACAGCCTGCAGTGTGTGCCCATACACGAGCATCACCCAAACTCCTCCTGACCTCTGCCCTCCCAGCCTGGCCATGGCACCTTGCCCACAGCTGAAGTCTGAAGGAGCTTTCAGCAGGGCAACCCACATGCCCTGGTCCCATGCCTGCCCCTGCCAAATCCCTCTCCACCTGCTCAAAGCTGGGCTCCTCCTCCTGTTCTGCCTTCCCCTGGCACTTCCTGATCTCCACAGGTCTCCAGGGGCCCTGTTCCTCCCATACCTGCCTGCTCCTGCTCCCAGCCCCTGGGATCAGAGCGTGTCCCTCCTGCCTGAGAGGGGCTGGCACCCCCAGAGCCCCCACCCTTGGCAGGGGACAGAGCAGAGCCATCCCCTGGGACTGAGTGAGCCCCCCACCTTGCCCAGCACTGCCCAGTGTCTGGTGCTGGTTCCCCCTCTCTCTGTGGTGCAGGTGCAGGCTGTGCCAGCACCACAGCTCCACAGCAGCTCTCCCTGCTCTACATGTGCCAGGAGGGACCCAGTGGGCACTGGAGACTGGGACAGGACACTGCTCCTGTGTCCCATTCATGCTCACAATGGTGTGGCTCTGGAAGTGCTGTTCAACCCTTGGCCCAGCTGCTCACAGGTCACCAGTGACCTGGAAAGGGAGCTGTGGATGTGCCAGCCATGGGCCATGAGCCCAGCACTGCCCCGGGAATCTCCCCCAAGCTGAATTGTTCATGCCCAGCACTCCCACAGTTCCGAAACTGTGCTGCCATGTGAAGGAGCAGCTTGGCTTGGCCAGCCCCCACTCCAGCAGGGTTTAAATCCCAGCCCATTGCCCAGAAGCACATCGATTGCAGCATGATGCTGTGCCATCGCACCCTTCTTCTGGAGCTCCTGGCACTGCTCACCCTGGCCCAGGAGCACAGTCCCAGGGACCAGGGCACTGCCCTCACCTTCACTGCATCCCCACAGGGGGCTCTGCAGGGACGCTGGATCCCCACTGCCCCGCCTGCCCCCCCCAAAGGGGGTGAGTGCCCGGTGGGGGCGAGCGGGGCTCCTTGGCCCTCCAGACTGTACTGCCTCTCCGACCATGGCTGCCCTGGTGCTGAGAAATGCTGCCAGATGGGGAAGGTCTGGACCTGCCTCCTGCCCACCACAGGTACTGTTGCTCACTCCAAGGGATGCCAGCACAAGGATCAGGCAAGGGGTGGGATATGAGCTGGTGCCTGTGTTGGTGCCCCTGGAGCAAGCCCTGCTCCGGGGACACAGCTGCATGGAGCATCTCTCTCTGCAGAGAGCCCGGGATACTGCCCCCGTGCTGGCAGTGCCATCGGGCCAAGCTGTGGGACAAGATGTCACAACGACACTGCATGCAGCTCAGGGGAGAAGTGCTGCACCCGTGGCTGCTGCACCCGCTGCATGCTTGCTGAGCCAGGTGAGGTGTCCTGGAGATCCCCGTGCCAGGCTGAGGATGCCCTGGGGTAGCCTCAGGGGTCTGCAGCCCCCACTGAACTGTAGGGGAGTTGTGAGCAGTGGGGCCAGGCTGGCTGCATACCAAACTCCGAGCCTTCCCTCCAGCCAAAGCTGGGTTCTGCCCCCGGAAGCGTGCCCAGAGGAGAGCTGCTGCCTGCCCCAACCGCTGCACCGATGACCGGGACTGCCCTGGGGAACACAAGTGCTGCTTCTCTGGCTGTGGGTTGGCCTGCACTCCTCCGGACACAGGTACAGCCTTGCCAGCCCTCTCTGATCCCCACGTCCAGCCCGCCACAGCACTGGTGCTAGCCTAGCTGCCCCCTGGCAGAGCCCAGCATGTGCGCAGCTGTACTGCTGGACAAGCCACAGCAGCTGTGCCTGGCCAAGTGTGCAGCTGGTGGCATCCATCCAGGCCCCAGGGAGTGTGTGCTGCTGGCTGCAGCTCCCCATGCCTCCCCTAGGCACAGCCAGAGCCCTCAGGAGTGCCCTGCCAAGAGCTGGCCCTAGGGGTGCTGTGGGAAGGGATCCCCATGCCCAGCTCCTCCATGATGGGTGGGAGATGGCTCTGAGTGTGTGAAAGGCTGAACTCTCTCCTGACCATCCCTCCTGCACCCCCCCTAAGACTACATGCTGCTGCAGCCAGAGAAGGGGTTTTCCTCTGCCACTCCAGCTACCAGCTGGCATCCCATATTGACTGTGACTGGTCTCACTGGGTGAGACTGGTAAGGGTGTGAGGCTGAGGTCATTATGGTGCTATGGGAAAGGAGATGGAAGCACAGGACAGGGACAGGATGGAGACTGAGGCCGTGCCAGGAGCAGGACTGGGGACAGAATCCCAGCACAGCCACACTCCTCACTGTCACCAGGGAGCCACCGTGCTGCAGTGAAGCCTGGCGTGTGCCCCGTGGTGCTGCGGGGCTCCTTGGGGCCCTGCCTGGAGCAGTGTGACACCGACAGTGACTGCACTGAGGATGACAAGTGCTGCACCACCGGCTGTGGCTACATCTGCAAACCACCCACCAAGGGTAAACCATCAGCACCCTGCGGGGCCAAGACCCCTGTGCCACCTCCCTACCTGTCATCATGACCCTTCCTGGGGGCAATGGGAAGCTGGGGACTGAGCTGCTGTCTAATGGGGCAGGAGTTCAGTGAGGAGCTCACCCCTGCAGGCAGGGCAGCTCCCTCACCCTGGAGGGGTGCCCTGAGCCCCTCACCCCTTTCTCTCTCCACATGTGCCAGCATGGCCAGGTCTCTGTCCCCCTGCAGCAGAAGGTGATGGGGCAGCCAAGTGCCTCCTCCTGTGCCTGCAGGACAAGGACTGTCCCCTTGGCCACAACTGCTGCCTGCAGGGCTGCAGCCGGGTCTGCATCCATCCACTGTGGGATATGTCCCCTCCAGCTTGCTGTCTCCTGGGTCCAGCCTGGAGGGGACAGAGGGAGGCCCAAGGTGGAAACACCGCAGGGTCCCCATCCCTCAGAGAAGGAGCACTGAGGCATCCTCACTGACCACCTCACTTGCCTTTTCCAGGTTCAGCGTAGTCATGGCCGGGAAGGGCTGCACCAGGAGCTGCCATTTCAGGGTCATCCCCCACCCCACTGCCATTGCACCTGTGGGCTGAGCAGAGGTGCTGCTGCACCCCACACCTCTCCCTGTGCTGGACCCTCTGCACAGGCAGGATGGCACCAGTATTGATTCCAGTGCTTCTGGTCGGCGTCTTTGGTGCCCCCAGCTGTGCCATTAAAGGCTGCATGCTGCCTGCACTACCCCATGGCCAAGATTCCTAGCGACCCCTCATGAGGCAAAACCCTGCACCCACAATGGCCCCAGCTGCTCTACAGCACTGAGACAGAATAAACCATTCCGCAGTCACCTCTGCTCTGGGTCACCACCTCTGTTCTGTGCTCTGGTTTCCAGAGGAGCTGGCAGCCTGGGCTGCGTGGGGGCAGGGAGGTGCAGGCAGCCACCCCTGCACACAGGCACTGGGTCACGCAGTTCCATGCAGGTGACTTCCAGCCATCATCATTCCATGGTAACCATCCTGTTGGGCCTGGGGGCTGCATGATGTCCCCTCAGGCCATGGACTGGAAAACCTGTTCCCTCAGATTCCTTGTGCCAAGAAAGGGTTCATTTGCATCCCAGAGTGTGAAAACTTTGTGGGAAAAGCAGTCACAGGTCAGGACAGATGGAGCACCCTGACAAGGATGGGGGCAGGGAGAATCACCCATGTTCCAGGGGCCACTGGCAGGACCTGCTTACTCATGGTGCTGGATCCAAGCAGTCCCATGCACCGAAGCTACACTTGGCTGAGGAGCAGCACCCTGGCAGGCAGTAGAGCTGTTAGAACCCCTTGTGCTGCTCCCACTGCCATGCCAGGACCATGCCATGGTGCCAGGGAGTAGAGGGGTAAGTGGGGCTGGAAGGAAACCTAGAGAGGGAGTGACATCCAGCTACAGCAAGGATGGGGTGGTGCAACATGGGGGACAGCAGTGCCTGACCCCATCTGGCCTTCCCAGCCCCACAGGTCACGCTGACCCCAAAACAGGGCTTGTGCAGAGATAAGCAGGATGACTGGCGGGGCGCCGGTGGGTTCTGGGAACTGCCCCTCCTCCTGCCCCTCCTGCCCATAGCACAACCAGTTGCCACAGCAGGCAGCTCAGCTTCAGCTGCCCTGGCACTTCAGGCACCCCTGCCACAGACTTTTAACCAAGCCCCAGCTCAGCTCCAGACATGCACAGCATCCCTGGCAGCACCATGAGACCAGTTTTCCTCCTTCTGGGTCTCCTCATCCTCAGGGCAGAGCCGAGCATAATACCAGGGAAGGGCGGTGAGTACCAGGAGTCAAACCCGGCAGCTGCCAGGCACAGGCAGCCTGGGAGCAGCTCCTTGCATCCCGGACCCCGTGTCCCTGCTGTGTCCCTTCTGTCCCTGGCCAGCATATGCTGACAGGGACCATGTCCCAGCTGGCTGCAGCACCTGCACCACAGCCCTGCTGCCTGGGGGACCCTGCCCCCACCCCAGGGTGCAGGAACATGTGTGCCTGCCCTCAGCCCCGTGGGCACCCCCTGCACCCCATGGGCACAGCAACTGTCAGCTCCTAGTGGTACCAGCAGGGTCTGTGCTGCATCCAGGGCAGGACCCCTGCTGCCAGCCCCCCGCCATGGGACAATGCCTGGGGTGGTGGTGCCCAGCTGCGGCGTGGCTCTGCCCACACCGAGACCACAGCCGGTGCCTCTTTGTTTAAACCAAGCAGCTGCTGTTTGCAGTGAAACTCCGGCTGCGTCTGTTTGCAGCCCAAACACCGCCCGGCCCCGCCGCAGCCGGACGCGCTGTTGGCAGAGGCGGCTCCCCCAGCTGGCAGCAGGAGCCGGGCACAGGCGCCAGCTGAAGCTCGCCTGTACCAGAGGCAGGGCTGTCCCAAGTTTCCCAGCATGGCCAAGAGGAGCACAGGGCGCCAGGAGGAGGAGGAGGAGAAGGAAGAGGAGGAGACAGCGGAGTGAGGAGCGTGCTGCTTGCAGTGAGGATGCCCGCGGCAGCAGGATGCTCAGGAATAGGTCCTGACCTCCAGCTGGTGCTGGCCCGGTGCTGGCTTCACCCTGACAGGGCCAGTGACACTCCTTGTGGCACTTGTGAGGGCACACACGGGCCCATGCCACACTGCACCATGACATGTCATGCTACACTGTGTCACACTGTGCTGTGCCGTGCAGGTTTTGATGTGCCCAGCAGCCCCGGGCCATGACGCAGAGAACTCTCCAGCCCCTGGGCTGCAGTCCCTGCTCTGGTACCCTGGCCCCTGCAGAGACCCACATCCTGCTTCCCCAGGGATGAAGGATGAGGGGCTCTGGCACTGTCCTGACGTTGCCATCCCAACGCAGGGGACTCCCAGAAACCGGGGAGGTGTCCACGGGACTTCATGCGCTGCTTGCGCCTGGAGTCCCCACTCTGTGCCAGTGACTCCAGCTGCCCCGCTGGACTCAAGTGCTGCTACTGGGAGTGCCGGCTCCGCTGCATCCCCCCGGCAGAAGGTACGGCACACGGCGCTACAGCCGCTGAGTCCACGTCTGTCCCGGGGCAGCTGGCACCCCTCTCCTTGTCCCATTCCCTGTGCAGTCCCCATTGCTATGGAGCAGCTCCCTGTGTGCTGCTAGCAGCCTCCTGACCGCCGCTGGGATATGCGGATGGGATGGGACACAGGAAGGGATGCAGCCAGGGCAAGGCAGAGGGGTCTGGCCGGGGCAGGTTTCCTGGTGCTGCCCTAGGACACCGCAGTGCAGCCTCACCTCTCGGCCCCTCGGCGCTGCAGAGAAGCCCGGTGCCTGCCCGGCAGCAGCCCCCGAGGGGCTCACCGCCCCCTGCTCCTTCCCCTGCCTGGAGGACAAGGACTGCCTGGGAGCGCAGAAGTGCTGCCCGCTGGGCTGCGGCTCTGCCTGCTTGGAGCCGGCGCAGGGTAAGGACGCGGCGGGGATGGCTGGGAGCCTGGCTCACCCCGGGGACCCTGTGTGCCACAGTTGTCTCACTGACGCCCTGGCCCCTGGACAGGCAGCCCCTGACAGCTGCCGGGAAAACCTAGCTCCGGGATGTGGCCGCAGGCACCGGGAATGTGCGGGTCATGGCAGGAACCAGGGACCCCCGGGGCAGGCAGGGCGGCCAGTGGGGGGATGCTGAATCGTCACACCCCTTCTACCCTGTCAGACCAGCCCAAGCCCAGCCAGGGCCCCACGGTGCAGCCAGGACCATTCCGGGAGCGGTGCCGAGGCGACAGCGACTGCCCCGACGTGCAGAAATGCTGCAACAGCAGCTGCGGCCACCAGTGCCTGCCGGGAGCGCCGGGCGGTGAGGCAGGAGGGGACAGGATGGGCAGTGAGGCCGGGGACACGGCTCAGAGGCCGGGAGTGATGCCTGCGGTTGCGGCCACCACGGCACAGAGCTGTGGCACAAAACGGGACCCCTCACCCCATGTGTGCCAGTGCGGGCTCTGCCAGGGGTGGGGTGGGGACACACTGCACAGCCCCCAGGTGGGCACTGGGGTGGAGAGGGAAGGGGACAGTGCAACCCCCCTCTGGTGAGGCCGCCATCATGCTCTCATCCTGCTCCACCGTGCAGGGGACCCCAGCCCTGCCCCAGCGACTCAAAGGCCACTGCAGCACCGGTGGGGATGTCTCAAGGACGAGGACTGTCCCCCATCGCACGTGTGCTGTCACCAGCTGTGCAGCAGGCACTGTGGGGCAAACAGCCAAGGTGAGGGGGCTGGGAGCCACCCCAAAGGCCCCACGTGCCCTGGGCCCCACGGCTGTGCCTCCAGGCAGTGGCACTGCAGCCAGCCCACACTATACCTGCAGGGGAGGACGGATTCTGCCCAGTCCGTGCCGGGCTGTTCCCCAGTTACGACTGCAGAGCCTGGTGCTGGCACGATGGCGAGTGCCCCCGCGAGGAGAAGTGCTGCCTCCGTGGCTGCGACTATGTCTGCCTGCCCCCGTCCCAAGGTGCCAGATACGGGCAGGGGTGACCCCCAGCTCCAGGGACTTTGAGACTGGGTGGGGAAGACCCGCTGTTGCTGCCTGCACTCCCAGCCCCGCTCGCTCCTGCCCCCAGAGAAACCAGGCATTTGCCCGCTGGCTGAGGAGACTCCGCTGGCATCGTGTGGCACCCCCTGCACCAAGGACTGGCAGTGCCCGGGGGCTGAGAAGTGCTGCAATAGCAGCAGATGTGGCTACACGTGCTCAGCCCCAGAACCAGGTGAGGAGATGGTCACTAGAACAGTGAATGCTGTCAGAGCTCCCGGGCACAGGATGAGGGACAGGCAGGGTGCAGTCCCGGTGCAATCGTCAGGGGACCCCGAGGCTGCAGAAAAGGAGGTGCCTGCAATACAGGGTGGTCCTTCCTCCTGCTGTCTCTTCCTGCCCCTCCCAGACAAACCCGGCGAGTGCCCAAAGGTGAGGCCACAACACCCATGGCAGCCGTGCGCGGAGATGGACTCCTGCAGCCACGACAGGGACTGCTCCCGGCAGGAGAAGTGCTGCTTCTCTGGCTGCGCCATGCACTGCACCCGCCCTGCCCAAGGTGAGCGCGGCAGCCCGGCCACCAGCCCAGGGAAGCGATGTGAGAGCAGGGCTGGGACCTCCGCCCTCACCCGGGTCCCCTCCCCTGGCAGAGCACCCTGGGGAGTGCCCCCGGGCAGAGCCGTGCTGGGACACGCGGCGCCGGCGCGGGAGGCAGTGCCTGGATGACAGTGTGTGCCAGCGAGAGGAGAAGTGCTGTGACACCGGCTGTGGCTGGGAGTGCGTGGCCGTGCCCAGAGGTAGAGGGCACAGCCTGTTCGGGGGGAGCTTGCCCCAGCCCCCCACAAGGGCAGCCAGGTGACAGCAGCTTGGTGCCCTCGCAGACACCGAGGACAAAGCTGGTGGCCAGTGTGTGGAGGAGTGCCAGGCTGATTCACAGTGTCCCCGGGGACAGCGGTGCACCAGCAGTGGCTGTGACCACATCTGCATGGACATCCCTGGAGGTGAGAAGCCTGGCCTGCCAGCCAGGCCCTCCCGGGGACATGTGTGGCTGCCATGGAGTGCCCCATGGTGAGGTGCCCCAGGCCAAGTGTCTCCCAGCTCGGTGATTACTTTGCAGGCAGAATGGGAGTGTGCCCCATCCCCAGGGAGGAGGGCACGTGCATGGACCTGTGCAACTTCGACGAGGAGTGTCCCTGGGGCCACAAGTGCTGCAGTAACGGCTGTGGCCACGTCTGCACACCAGCCTCTCTGCAAGGTCAGCTCCTCACACCCGCCCAGACCTGCAGGGACAGAGCCCAGGTCCCCTTGGCACCAACCCCAGGGCATCCTGGCCCTTCATCCCCAATGAGGACCCCTCACCATGGAACCCTGAGCTGAGTCTGCCAAGGCAGTTGTACCTGTGGGGGTCTCACACCCTCCACAGATATGATCTATCCCCATCCTTCTTTCCATGCCTCCCCCTCTTTCTGTGCAAGTGATGGGCACACACAGCCTCAGCTTAGTCACCAGGTGACCATCCTCCCCTGCCCACAGAGCGTGACACTGTGGCTGTGCCCCGGCCCAGTGCTGAGCGGTGCTCGGAGGAGTGCGAGGCTGACTCACAGTGTCCCTGGGGACAGAGGTGCACCCGCACCTCCTGTGGCCGTGTCTGCATGGACACTCCTGGAGGTGAGGCACAGGAGACCCAGTGTTGCCCCAGGAGACAAGGGGTGTCTCAGCCAGGTGGTCCATGGCAGGGTGCTCTGCCCTGCAGGCAGAGGTGGAGTGTGCCCCATGTTTGGGGGTGGTGGGTCTTGCCTGGACCTGTGCAGCCTCGAGAAGTGTCCCTGGGGACACAAGTGCTGCAGCAATAGCTGTGGCCATGTCTGCATGCAGGTGCCTGGTGGTAAAGAGGCCTAAGGCCACCATAAGGGGGCCAGCACCAGGGCCAACACCAGGTCATGCAGGATACCAGCTGACCTGTACGAAGGGCACAACCCTTGGCATGGTCCCAGGCTCAGCATCACTGTGAGGCCAGTTCCCACTGCTGCCCCATTGCTCTGCTCCCAGCAGATGCATTTGCAGGGTGAGGGGACCTGAAGTGATGAGGAGTGGGATGGAGCTCTCATGGAGCTGGCCAGCATGGCTGCAAACACGGCCACTGGTCCCTCACTCCTGCAGTCTTGTTGCTCCCTAAAAGCACATCCTCCTTTTCAGATCCTGTGTGATAGGAGAGAGCTCCTCTGCAGCAGGAAGATGCCTTCATTAGGGGACATGGGACAGTCATGAGCCCCAGCTGGCCTGTTCCCTCCCCACCACCTCCAGCAATAAAGTGTGTGCTTGATTGCCCCCAGCTGTCCCATGTGGTCCTGGAGTGGCCTTGAAATCACCTGAGGCCTCTGGGGCCAGGAGGTTCAGCCAGAGTTGGTGACACAGGGCCAGTGAAGCAGTGCAGACACAGACATGGGTCAGGGCAGGCTGGGGACAGGCACCACCCCAGGCATCCATCAAGGCAGGAGCTGTTTCTCCTCCTTCAGTGGCTTCAGCTCCCAGTCAGGTCACGTTGGTGGCTTGAAGGCAGGGCTGGGCTGGGAGCCCATCTGTGGCAATGGAGCTGCAGGGTGGTGGCTGGGTGAGCCCTGCCATGCCATGCTGCTGGAGGCACCCACTGCCCAGTCCCCATGAGGGGGGAGTGCCCAGAGGGATGGGCACTGTCTGCTCCTGCCAGCACAGGCAGGAAGGACCAGACCCAGACGTGCTCATCCAGGGACCCGTCCTTGTATTGTCACAGTCCAAGGAGAGGGACAGGCTTCTTGGCTCAGGCACCACGCACAGGAGGGCGCATCCATGCTGGCATGGACACATGTCCCTGTCCTTAGGCCAGTGAGCATCCCAGGCAAGCCACAGTCCCCAGCATGGCCACCCTGACCCACAGCCCTCATTGCCACCAGCCCCATGGACTCCCTGTAGGGTCACTGTAATGGCCACCAGCAGCAGCTTCCCCAGGCAGGGGCTGGGCAGAAGCCACCACTTCCCAGGCCAGTCCTACCAGGCACCTGAAACTGAGAGATGGGGGCATCAGGAGAGGGGCCAGGAGCAGCTGCCATCTGTGGCCCACAGCCCACAGCACACTGCTAGTTGGTGATGTGGGAACAGGCCTGGAAGCACTCGCCCATGGTCTCAAAGTTGTTCATGTTGCCGCCGCAGCCGCCGTAGATGAACTCCTCACACCTCTGGCTGGAGGCATTGAAGAAGAAGCGGCGGAAGAGCGCCTTGCAGTTCCCACAGACTGAGGGCAGGTAGCAGAAGTCTGCATGATCCAAAGGGGGCAAGCTGAGCCAGGGCAGGGGGGGACACCATCACACTCAACACTCTCAGGCCCTCAGCTCTGCACAGTTCTGATTCCTTTTTACTGCCATACCCTTCGTGCCAGCACACAGCTCTGCACCCACCTGCCCACAGCCCCACACACCAGTAGCTTCCCCATAGCACCGTGTGGTGACCCCCAGGGTCTGCAAGACCCATCAAGAGCTCGGGAACACCCCAGGGACCTCCCTTCCCAGTTTGCTACCCCAAGTCAGCCAACACCCCTCTTGTCACCCACCCCTGTGAATGCCACGCTGCCACTCCAGAGCCGCAACACCACAGCACTGAGTCCTCACCCAACACTGGCTCCTGGCATGTGTGGCCACACTTGCTGGGACAGCACTTGGTGACTCCGTGGCAGTCAGCATCACTGGTGCAGTGCGAACAGGAGGCACCCATGTGGCAGGAGCCACAGTCTTTGTCCAGCAGGTCCTCCACCTGTGAGATGTGGTAGCAGTACCCAGGCTTTGCTGCAGGACACAATGACCAGGATGCTGATGAGAGGCAGCAGAGTGGGGGCCACAGCAGCCCCCAGTGCCCTGGGGTCAGACCCCAGGCTCCCACAGTCCCACACTTGTAGGCACCTGGCAGCATATGGGACAGTGGGAAACACTGGGCAACAGCAGCACAGAGCATCCCCATTCCCAGGCCATGACCCAGCCATACTCACCCATCCCCAGCTCCTGTCGTCCAGCTGTGTGTGGGGCCGGGCTGGATCTCTTGGCAAGGGGGAGCAGGGCAGCAAGAAGGAGAAGACAGCCAGGTGGTAGCTCCATGGTGCCCTGGATGGCCGGGTCTGGCCCCGGGTGTGGTGGGCTGGGATTTAAGGTGTGCAGGCGGGGCGGAGGGAGCAGGGCTGGTGCCTAAACCCAGCTAATTCCTGCCATGCAGGTAACAAGCCACACCCAGGCAGGGCCTGGTCTCTGTGGTGGCATCCCGGCCACAGCCCTAGAGCTGGGGGGACCGGTAGGACAGGACAGATGTCCCGGCACAGCCCTTGGGGAGCCCAGCTGGGTGGCAGCAGCATGCCCAGGTTGGGCTGGGGACAGCACCAGTGACTGCCACAGCGTCCTGTGACAAGCCTGTGTTGAGGACAGAGAGGGGAAGGTTGGCACTGGCCTCTCCATTGCTGGGGATCATGACAGTGCCATGCCAGCTCTGCACAGCCGTCAGCCAGGGAAGGGTTGGGCATGGCACGCTGCAGCAGCGCTCTCCCTGTGCTCCCCGTGGTGCAAGTCCTGGAGAAAGGCTGTGCCAGAGCTGTATCCCTTCATTGCTTTCTCCCATGCTCCCTCGTGTCTGTCAGAGAGCAAACCAGGCAGGATGGGCCCACGCACAGGGCTAAGCCCGTGGGTACCACCTCTCTGCCTACCATTGTGGCCATGGAAGGTACATCCCGCTGGACAGTGATGCTCCCATCCATTCCCACCCTCTGTCCCTTTGCCACCTCCTTCATCTCCCTCTCTCGGTTTGGGGCCGTCCCCTTCACCCGCCCCCCCTCCCGAAGAACGTCCTGTGCCCTCCGGCAGCCCCCTGCCCCCGGCAGCAGGTGGGGTCCAGCGGCTGCACCGTGCCTGGGTGGCCCCTGGGGCTGGGACACGGCTCGCAGCCGCCTCAGCTTCCAGGCGAGGGGCCGAGCCCACGGCAGTGCAGAGCCCCGGGCGCGGAGCCGGGAGGCACCCGCCGGCATCCGTGGGCAGGCGTGGGGTGAAACCTGCCAAAAGCAGGGAGAAACAGATTAAGATGTTCCCATTCAGCACGAATAATTGTCTTCCTAATTACTGCGGTAATTACCGTCCCAAGGGGGAAGCGCAGGGCGAGGGAAGCTCCGTGGGGAGGGGCCGGGAAAGTCGGAGTCGGGGTGGGGTTTGGAGGGCGGTGTCACCCCCCGCCCGCGCCCCTCGCCCACGCCCCACCGCGGCCTTTCCTGCCTCTCTGAAGGCCCAGGATGAGGCCCTGGCACTCCGGGACACGGTGACGTGGCCAGTCCTGAGCAGCGGTGGGAGCAAATCCCGAGGGACGTGCCGGAGGCGGGCGGGGGGTGCAGAGTCTGGGTGGGCAGTGGGAAAGTCCCTTGCGCAGGGACTTAGCGGCCACCCTCGGTGGCTACAGCGCCAAAATCCACCGGGGCTGAATTTTTCCTGCTGCCTCTCAGGGGAATCGCAGCGACGGGGTGATCACTGGACCGACCGACGGCGTCTTCCAGAGCAGCCCCGCCTGTCCCTGCGCCGGCAGTGACACCATGGCCAGGCTGGGACAGCACCGCGGGGAACGCGGGGATGGTCCCAGAGATGAGGAGGGGCTGCTCCCAGGCAGATGTTGAGGTTTCTCATGACAGAAAACCAGAGGAGGACCTGTGTCATACCCCCTTGTCCTGCCCTGACACCAGGGACCCGCAGGGTGAGCAGTGTTGGCAGCTGTGAGGGGAGAGCCCCCAGCCAGACCCTCTGCGGGTGAGCAGAGACCGGGGTGCCCAGGGGACACCCAGGAATGCGGCACCTCCCTGGAATGCGGCACCCAACAGGGACAGAGGCAGAGGCAGAGGCAGCCCTGTGCCACCGGGACGATGTTCCTGCCCAGGCCAGGGCACACGGCAGGAGCGGTGCCGGGGTCAGAGCGGGAGCACAGAGATGGTGTTGCACACACACGTGCCCACACCTGGCTCCACGTGCACACACACACGCACACACGTGCGGAGTGCCTGAGCCCTCCTGCCGCTCCCAGGGATGGGCACTCCCGGAAGGGACTGTCAGGGAAAGCCCCGGCAGCTCCCGTGCCGTCCTTGCGACACTGCACTGTCCAGTGCGGCCAATCCCATGGAAGGGGCAGAGGCAGCTCCGTGTGACGGCAATCTGAGCACCCCCTCTGCCTGCGGCAAGGACACGGCACTGGCTGCTCCTGCCCTGCGGTCCTGGCACCCAGACAGAGCCCCCACCCCCCTGTCCCCAGCAGCAGGACTCCATGGCCCTGGGCCTTTCCTGGTCTCCAGGTGTTGGGCCAGCTGGGCAGCGGCTGGCCAAGAGATGCAGGGCCGAGGGGCCGCTGGCAGCGTGGGGCTGTGGACCGTGTCCGGTCACAGGACGTCCCTCGGGAGCCAGCGATTGTTCCCAGAGGCAGAACAATGCCCGGAGAGCTGCCAGGGCATCACGGGCTGCTCCACAGCGCCCAGCCCGGGGAGCCTCCTCCACTGTTTCACCAGGCCAGCCCCAGCGGGGTCCCCCGGCCCTTTGCTGCTGCCTGCCCCGTACTTGTCTGCTGCAGAGGGAAGTTGCACTGACTGCTCTTGTGTTGCAGCACAGCGTGGCTCTCTTGAGGCTGCACAGAGCCCAGCACCAAGCAGCAGCGCCTTCCTGCCTCCCCCAAGGCTTGTCCAGCAGCAGCTGCCTGCGGGAGGGAGGGGATGGGAGGGTTCACGCTCGGATGGAGCGTGTCGGGTGCTGGGGCATGGGCCAGGTCATGGGCACCAACCTTCTGTCCCAGGAGGATTTAAACCCCTGCCTGTGCCCAGAGAGGTGACCCCACGCTGCCCATCCATGCCATGCGGCTGCTCTCGCTGCTCCTGCTCCTGGGGCTCTGCTGCCTCTGGGCCCGGCTGGTCTCCCCAGGTGAGTGTGGGTGGGCACGGGTGGGCACAGGTGAGCATAGGTGGATGTGGGAGCCAGTGGAACAGTGCTGCAGGAGGATGTGTGGCCACTGTGCCCATGGCTGGGAGTGCAGCATCCTACCTGTGCTGTCTCCCCTACATCTTTGCATGCTGCAGAAATGACCACCAAACCCCCCACAGCTCCCTGGGAGAGCTGTCTGGGGTCTCTGGAGCCCTCACCCCCAGGGTCTCACTGTGGGGCTGACAGATGTGCACAGTCATGTGCACAGAGTGAGGGCCTGAGCATGGATTCCTGTCTTTCCCAGACTTCACCTAGCCCCCACCTGGACCTGGACCAAGGACCCAGCCTGTGCAGCCAACCCTCACCAGACAGACAGACAACAGCTGGACAGATGGACAGCCAGCCATGGAGGGCTCCATCAGCTGCTGAATAATCACCCAGCCTCTTGACCCCAACCCAGCACCCTCAGCTCTGTGCTTACCAGAGGGGTCTCTGTGCCCCCCACCCCCCAGTAAACTCAGTCTGTGATGAACAATATCTGGCTCCTGCTGCATCTTTCTCCTGGTGGGCCCCCACCCATTTCTGAGAGACCTTCAGTCCCTGTGGGAGGGGTGGGGTCCCTATTCTCGTGGCTCCTGGTCAAGCTTTTGGAGAATGCTTGGGGAGCCTCAGGGAGCTGGGGCCACAGACCCTATGGGGAGGTTTCCTCTGGTCCAGAGATGCTCTGTGGGTCCTGGGTGGGTACATGCCTGGGGTTGTCTCTGGGGGTCTCCCACAGGGAACATGTTGTTGTGTAGGGGCCCTGCTGAGCCCACCCTGGGCAGGAGCAGCACCAGAGGGTTCCTGTGCAGTGACAGGGCCAGGGCAGCCACAATGCCCTGGCTGTGCCAGGCACTGATCAAGGACAGCTTGTCACACCCAGGCAGTGGCCAGTGTGGGGTTTATTAGGAAAGAGAAGGTCCTGCCCAAAACAGTCCTGGTGCCCAGGACCAGCTCTGGTAGAGTGAGGCAGAGGAAGAGGCCCCTGCACCCCCACACTGTGGGTTCTCCTCACTTCACACGGCCCTTGTATACCTTGTGGCACCAGTCAAGTGTAATCACTGTCACCAGTACCACCATCATCATCATCTCATCATCATTGTTAAAGAAATTTTTGACACCAGGCTCTCATCTCCATCAGATAGATTTATTGGCACACATCAGTCATGAAATCTGGTATCTTGAGCTGTAGCCTGAAAAGGAGGACCCCAAACAAAGAAATCTCTGGGCAATTATACCCTAATAATCTAAACTCCCCATTCCTCACATGACAGTCCAGATCAAGTGTATTGTTAGGCTCTGGGGTCTTCTCACTCCTCACTGTTTTGTTACCAAGTGGTTGCAACATAGTCATTTTCACACCCTCTGAGGTCAGTTTTGGTGGGGGCTTCACTCAGTTCTGTGGTCCATGTTACAATATGGTCCTTACAGTTTATACACCATGACCTATGGCCTGTCCACTCCAGCTACTCATTTTTAAGTAACATTTAACCCCTGGATTTCACCTACACAACACACCCAATAGGGTTCAGATAAAGTTCAATTTGCACCTAATAGGTCCAGCTCCTGATATCAAACAAGCACTCAGCTACTTTCAAATAATATAAAATTTTCAACAGTCATGACCACCAGTCATCATCACCATTCTCATCATCATCACCATCACTGTCACCATTATCATTGCCATCATCTACCTCCCTTTCACCATGGTCAGATCCAGATCCTTTCCCCCCTCAGGCTTCTTTGTCTTCCCCTTGATCTCTGGCTTCTCCCCTAGCACAGGTTCTCCCCAGCTGCCAGCTTTCCACCAGTCTCCAGCTTTGCTACAACCTCTAGCTTTTCCCTACTCACAGTCTTCCCTCAGTCTGGGGTGTCTTTCCCTTAATTTGGTTTCTTGTCAGGTGAATTACTATAAACATACAGTGAATGTTTACACCCTAGTGAGAGGTTATTAAAGGTATATTAACTCTTCTCAAGGAAATTCCAATTTGTTTTCTCCTCTAATAAGGGGGCTACAAAGGACACATTTTTCATACCCAGTGCTGCCATCCATGGGTGTGTGGCTGCAGAAATCCCATTTTGTGCTGCAGCAGAAGTTGGATTTTGTGGTACATTAGTGATTGTTGAATCAGGGAGTGCAGGTGCTGCACAGAGCACACACTGCAGCCTCCTGATTTTAGGGTTAGGGTTGGCATTTGATCCAAAGCACCATACCCTGCTGAACAGCAGACACCAGGTTTGGCCCTTCAGAACATCAAAACCCAAATGTTTTCATTATGATCTCTAACTACAAAGCAAGTGGCTGATATACACTTCATCACCTCATGCCAACACGTGCTTCTTGCCCAGGGGCCATGAATTAACCTGAGTGATTTGGCATTTGGCACTTGCTCTGTTTTACTCCTCCGCTATCTTTAACTCTTTGTTGTCCAGGTTGAACACCCAACAACATTCTATTGTGTTAAAATCGAATCTCGTCCTCCTGTGTCTGTTAAAAAATGCATTAATTTTTGATGAGGTCCAATAACATCAGAATGTCTGGACCATTATTATGTCTGCATTAATAGGATTTCACTTACCAGATTTCAGTCTGGCCTGGCTTACAGCCATAGTGCTCTTGCAAATCAGTCATCTAAATCAAATCAAATGGGGCCAGTTTGGAGTATAATTTCCCACTCTATCCCAAGGTCCACTGGTTTCTTCTGTTTCTATAATGAGCCTGGTTTCATATTCAGGGGGATTTGAAAGAAACAAAGAATCATCTTCTCCAGGTTCACGATGGTCAGGGCTACTCCAAATGTTTCCAATCTCATTCTTCAGGGGATAACAGTTAGTTTTCTAATCTATGCAATGCCAGGAGACAGGGAGTCCATATAAATATAACTTCAGTCTTTTCTTCTGACTTTTATTTTTTTCTTTTTCTTCCTGTAGCTTTTCTTCCTGTTTATGCAGCTTCTCAATTTTCGAAGACAATAATACAGCTTCTTTCCAACCTTCTATTTCTCTCTCAGATCTTGTTTCTCTCTGCTGTGGTTTTTCCTATCCTAACAGGCAGCTTCTATGCAGGTGTTTCATATCTTACAAAAAATTCCTTTGCTCTTTTCATCTTTTATACAGTCCCTGGTCACCTTTAGCTTTTCTTCCACAGCTTTCCAGTCATGCCAGTTTTCATCATGTGGAGCACAAATTTGAAAGAAAATAATTGAGCACATTGCTCTGCATCTTCCCTCAGCCTTGCCATGTTAGTAGCCCACAACACTAAATCTCCTGTAATCCCGGGTGAATGGATGTAAGTTTAAAAATCGTTGGCTGCCTATTGATAACAGTACTCACATAATTTGTCCATATTGGATTGGGGCACTTGCAGGTGAATAGCAGTGAGCATAGAAAGCAAGGCAACAGGAACACGAACAGACAGAGGAAAATCTTTTGCAGTGGGCTCACAGGGAGGAGCAGGGTCTGGGCTAGAATTTCCCTCAGGATATCATGTGCCAACCCCACTCCCGAGATGCTGCTTTTCCCAAGCTCAGTTAACCCATACACGTCAATAGTCCATCTGCCCTGTGTCCTGTAATCTATGTTGAAGGCAAATCAGAACAGTCTCTTTGAAACCCCCTGTGTGGGCCACACTTCTGCAGGTTTTGCCCCAGCACATCAAGTGATATATGGCCATTTCTCCTGGCATAATATCACTGTGGGCTTTAGAGATCATTTAGTAGTGCCAGCTATCTTCTCCCAGTTCTGCAGTACCTCAGCTAAGGCCATCCCCTTCTTTATGCCAGGTACATTGCTCATCTTTCCCAAAACCCACAAAACTCAAACTTGTAGAAGGCAGGACTTGAACCTCCTTTAGAGATTTGACACTCACTACTCAGTCCTTCCTTACTCCAGAGCTCCTGGGTGAAACCACCCACTGCTGCAAATTTGGATACCTGGTGTGTTGGGAAAGATGAGACAGGAAAAGCTTACAGATATGATTGCTTGGAAAGAGATTCTAAAAATATAAAACCTGTGAGTGAAATAGAAATGAAAGCCAGCTTTAAGATGTAATCACGGCAGGCAGGAAGACGGCGATTAACTGGAGATGGGTTGAGTGATAGCAAACAAAGGGACACCGAGGGACCCAAGGGTGTAGCCCCACCAAGGTATCAGGGAAAAGGTAGATAAGAAAGTAGCCTTTAGAATTTAGAATACAGAGTGATATGGTAATATAGCAGTTCTCACAGGCTGTATGCAAAGTCTGTAGGTTTTGTATCGCACCTCACGGCTGGTTGGTCACTGTAAGTTAGAATATTCAACACAAAAGGAGATATAATGTATCGTAACAGGGACCTAGCACTCTTACCCTCTTACCCTCTTGCTCTCTCTCTCTCCCCCTCTCTTTGGGGCACCCCTTCAGCCGAGGCTGGTGGCTGAAGGCAAGGCCTTTTTACCCACGACCCTTGCAATAAAACCACGTGTTCCTAGAGCATCTCAGGTCTCCAGAGTTCCCTCTCCCTGCCATCAATGGATGCTCCTACAGTCTGGCACCCCCCTACACTGGTGCTTAGAAGAAAGCAGGCAGGTAACCAAGTGCCCCATGTGGGCTGCGAAGCTGTTAAAGAAATTTTTGACACTAAGCTCTCATGTTCACTAGATACATTTATTGGCACAGATCAATCATGAAATCAGGTAGCCTGAGCTGGGTGCCACAAAAGAGGAACTCCAAAATCTCTGAAAATCCCAGGGCAATTACACCTTTACAATCTAAAATCTCCACCCCCCATAATCACCACCATTTTCATTGCTATTGTAGTAATCATATTCACTGTCATTGGAGTCACTATCTTCGCTGCTATAGGAACTGTCACTGTTGGTATCATCATCACCATCCTCAATGCTATTGTAATTTTCATCACTGATTCCATCATAGCTATCTTCATTGCCATCACTGCCATCATCACCATCTTCATTGCTATTGGAATTTTCATCGTTGATACCATCATCACCATCATCATTGCCATCATCACCACCATCATTGCCATCATCACGATTATCACCATCATTGCCACCACCACTGTCATTGTCACCATTATCATTGTCCTTGCCATCAGAAAGGTCTTTTTTATTACCATCTTCACTGCTCTTGGAGTTGTCACCATGGACACCATCATCACCCTCATCATCACCGTCATCACTGTCATCACCATGATCACGGTTATTGCAATTACAAAGGTGATTTTTATCACCACCATAGTCATTAGCACTGTTGCCATTATCACCAGTTTCGCTGCTATTGGAGTCACCAGTTCCATGGCTATTGGAGCTGTTGTCATTGTCACCATTACTACGATCATTGTCAGACACCATGCTGGACTCTTTCCCAGGCTCAAGGCTCAGGGCTCTTTCCAGATGCCCTGGTGGCGGCCACCCAGCTGGAGCTGCTCCATGGAACTCTGCAGAAGAGCAGAAAGCAGCAGCATCAGCCCCAGCAGGCTGCCCTCCCACCCACTGCTCCCACTCAGCAGCCCAGTTTACCACGATGCTGTGCTGCCTTCTCCTCTGCAGCTTTTCCTGGTGGGTTTTCAGGGCTCTGCCTGACCCTTGCTGCCCTCAAGACTGAGGTGACACAGCCCAAGGCCATGCTGGTGTCTCCCAGCTCATGGCAGTGTCGTGGTGGGGCTGCTGCCTGTGGAGCCCTCCTGGGCACTTCTGCCCTGGGGCCAGCAGCCACACATGGCTCTGGCTGTGCTGGGGAGTCATGGAGAGATAGCATTGTGCCACAGCTCACTGTGACACTGTGGTGAGCCCCACATCGCCAGGCTCGTCCCACCCCACTCCCACCACAGCTCCCCTGGCACTCACAAGGCAGCAACCTGGCACCTGCCAGCACCTGCAAAACACCTGTGATTCTATGAAAATATGGAAAAAAATATTCTTAAATATTCTTCCCACCCACCCATACTTGCCTGCAATGGGTGCTGCCTGCAGCTGCACCCACAGGGTGATGAGCCCCAGCAGGAGGATGCTCCGTGCCATGCTGATGAAGTCTGTATGCAGGGCTGTGCCAACTGGCAGTTTAAAGTGCCTCGCAGGCAGCCGGGGCCCAGGAATGGGAGGAGGCAGCTCACAAGTGACTTCAGGAACCTCCCAGAATTGCCTCTAATTCTGTTTACCAAAGAGCCACTCCAACTCCACCCACAGCCAAGGCAGGAGCAGGATCCAGACTTGGTGGTGCTCCAAGGGGGACAGACTGGAGGTCAGAAGGGGAAATGAGGACTGCACAAAGGCAGATTCTTCACTGCTGTGCTCAGCTGGAATCCCTACGATGACCTTTATCAACAGCAGTGACCCCAGTGCTGGGCTCTGCCCCAGTGCTGGACTCTGCTGCAGGCAGGAGCCTGTCCTGGCCCTGCCATCCCGGATGGAACAGGAACAGGGCAAGAGCACCTGGCAGCAGCACCAGGAGCTCTCTCCTTCCACATGCAAAATGCCCTTAATTCAAGGCTACTGTTTCACACACGAGACTCTTTGCAGATTTTTGTAGGTCAAATATTCAAGGCTTCTTTTGAGCACCTGTCTCTGAACCATCCCATTCCCAAGCAGAGTGCTCCAGCTTTTTCAGTGTTCCTATTGTCAGTTGCCAGGTTTAGGCACATGAATGAGCTCAAAGTCTCCTGAGCAAGTTAATACTGTCCCCCAGCTCCATAGTCCTCATGCTTCGTGGCTTCCCCAGGACCCCCCTTATCACAGGACAGCCCAAGCAGTTCAGCACACTCTGGGCAAAGAGAGCTCAGTGTGTCTTTCCCCCCAGACCAACCAGACTCCATCAACATGGAGTCTATTTAATTATTTAACTGTATTTAATTATTTCTTTCTGAATTACACACAAACCGATGTGTAATCAATAGGATAGGAAAACTGTAGAACTGGTCTACCCAGGACACATGAGCACCAAGCACAAATGGGTTGGAGTTTCTGGATAATAGACAAAGTTTCAATTTGCAACGGTGGGATGAGTGAAATTAATTGGTTTGAGATTGACATTACTACAACTCTAAGCTGGAACTTGACAGGAGCACTGGAAATGCACAGTCATGCTCAAAGAGCTTTCCATCAACATCACATCAAGACAATGTAGGGACAGTGCAAGGGAAGGAGCACAGCTCTGCACAAATCTCCACAAATGTGTGTGGGAAGACGGCTCACGGCCCTTAAATGCTTAAGTACAGGGTTATCCTCCTCCTGCTGTGACTCAAGATGGATGCAAACCATCCCCAACCTCCACCACCTCCACAAACCACCCGTGTCCACCCGAGACCTGGTGCTCACACCTCACGGCTGCCCTGGCAGAACCTGACAGCCCGGTGCTTATTGCACGTTTTTGTGGCTGTTAATCACCACCCAGCAGGACACTGTGGAGCAGGCAGTGCTGGCCACCCGGTGTCAGCAGTGCCAACTCCCTTCCACGCACCCGACAAACCATCTGGAACAACCTGAGGGATGGCAGGGCTCCTTCCAACCTCAGGAGTGCCACAACGGAGAGCTCAGCACTGCTGTTGTCCCCATGCCTGCCTGGTGGTTCTTCTTTTTGGGAACAACACCAGAATTTTGGCACATTTCTGTTTTAGCAGACCATAATCCTGGATAACATTTAGGGAACTAATGGAGGTGTCACAAGCAAATTGCTCTTTTTTAAGAGCAATTTGAAATAAAGAAAGAAAATAAGAAATAAACACCTGAGGATACTGAAGGTCAGAGGGACTTGTCCAAAGTCTCCCTGAGAATCAAACAGGAACATGGGTAACCTCAGCTGTGAACCAGGTGTTCATGACTGGCAGACACGCACCTACCACACAGATCCACGGAAAAATTACCACTAAAACCCAGGGCCTGGAGGAGACTCAAATGAGGATTTAAGTCTTCTTGTTAATTGGAAAGCTTTCCCAAAGATCTGATCTCAGCCTCACTTGATTCAAATAAACACAAGTGACAACCTGTCCATCAAGGTGGGTACAGAGCACAAGCCAGTCTCACGGATTAATCTCACAGATACTTAAGTACTTAAGTACTTGATAACTCAAGTATCACTCTCCTCACCTTTCCCTAGGGGTTCTTACAGCCACAGTTATTCTTCCTCTCCTCTGGGCAATGTCCAGTTTCCGTTGCTGACAACTTGGAGCAACCAAAATAAGCACACAAGCTGGTGATAATGAAGTTATGTCGATGTTGATGGTGACTTGGTTGGCCCCACATCCGCCACTGGGTTTGTGTAACAGCCCAAAGGTCACTCTAGGCTGCTGCAGCTCTGGGCAAAGCAGCAAGAAGGGGACAAAGGCAGGAGCTTCTTCCAGCACATCAGCCCATGAGTCAGCAGACTCTGCTCCCACAGCCACTCCAGGTTTCCGTGGGAGCCCAGTGTGGTCACTGCTGAGCCAACAGCTACAGCAGAAGAGTCACACTGAGGGGACACAGCCACAGGCTGCAGTGACAGGTGCTGAGAGACACCAGCACATCCTCTGGAGGCACCAACACAGCCCTCCCAGCACTGTTCACAGAACCACAGAATGATTTAGGTTGGAAAAGACCTCTGAGATCATCGACTTCAACCTTTGACTGATCACCACCTTATCAATTAGATCATGGCTCCAAGTGCCACATGCATTCATTCTTTGAACACAAATGAAACGAGACAGAGCATCTGGCAAAGCTGGTGGGAAGGAGATCCCACTTTCTCCCGGTGCACAGCTCAGGGCTGCCCCACTGGCACACAGGATAGGGACAGCACTTGGAGGTGGCTGCTGGAGCACAGCCCTGCTCTGCACAGCCAGACCCACCCTGAGCTCTGCCAAATCCCCTGTGCTCGGTTTCTCCCACTGAATCATCTCGGAATGAGGAAGAATGCTACCAGCAAAACAGTAAATGTTTTATCAATGCAAATTGTTATCCAGCTGATTCAACAGAAAAGCTTCTCTTTGACCACAACATGGGGTGAGATTAGTAGAAAACCACAGGAAAGTTGTTTTGAGTATTCTGCACACATTAGACAAGATGAGGAAATGCTGTTTTGGGGTGTTTGCTCATACAAGCAATTCCGGAAATATGAATTATACGAGGAAACACAGAGATCATGGAAGTTTATACAAAGAACACACAGACATGGAAAGACTGTCATCCACACTCCAGCTGCAGGTACTCGGGTCTCAGGCCCAGAGGCCACTCGTGTCCAGCTTCACCCGCGGCAGGTCCCCCCTGGGCGGGACAGGGCGAGTTTCAGTCTCTGGCACTGAGGAGGCCCTGCCTCGGCCCCGGGACTGCTCATCACCCGTGGGGGACACCGGGGGGCTGCGGCAGCACCTTCGGGGCGGGCAGGGAGCCGGCCCAGGCCCCCCGAGCCCACACCCGGTGTCCCCAGGCCTGGCCGGGCACGGTTGCCCCGGCAGCGCGTCACATCCGGCGGGGCCCGATGATGCGGCCGCGGGATCCCCGCGCATCCGGTGTCTCGCCCCGCGGCCGGGAGCGGGGCCATGGGCGCCGCCCGCGATGCCGAGCAGCAGCCGGGACCGCCGGGCGAGGAGGGCCCGGGCGAGGCCGAGGAGCAGCTGGTCAGCACGGTGAGGAGGGGCCGGGCCGGGCAGGGCAGGGCGGGCAGCGGGCGGCGGCGGGGCCCAGGCTGACGCGTGTGTCCCGCAGAGCCCCTGGAACATCATGATCAAGCACCGGCAGGTGCAGCGGCGCGGGCGGCGCTCCCAGATGACCACCAGGTACGGCGGGGCCGGGATGGGCACTGCGGGGAGGGGGGAGCGGGTCAGACCGGGCCGGGGCAGGGGCAGGGGGTCCCACGCCCCCTCCTTGACCCCTCCGCCCGCAGCTTCACGGACCCCAGCGTGTCCATGGACCTGCTGCGCGCCGTGCTGCAGCCCAGCATCAACGAGGAGATCCGGGCCATCTTCAACAAGTACATGAAGGTGAGAATGGGCAGGGGTGGGCAGCAGCAGGTGCACGGGGACAGCTCGGCTGCCACCGAGGTCATTGTCCCTCTCTGTGGGAGCTGAGCTGACACTGCACAGCCTGTCACCTCCTCCTGTCTTTTCCCCTCCAGTTCTTCCAGACAGCAGCGATCAACGTGCGCGATAACGTTGGGGAGGAGGTGGACCCAGAGCAGCTCATCCAGGAGACCTGTAGGAGCTGCCTGGAGCAGGTGGGTGCTGGTGAGGTGTTTCTTGGGTGCCCAGCCAAGCAAAGCAGCCTAGATAGGATGTGTCCCTCTTAACAGCTTTGCTGTCACCATTAGGGGACATTTACAGCCCTTGTGTGACTGCTGTGTTGGGATTGATTCTTACTGGGAAGAAGGGAGCAGGGCTGGGCAGCTCATGCTGCTTCTTCTCACTGCTGCTGTAGGAACATGGCACACTGCTGGAGCCCCACAGAAACTGCCCCCCAGCACCTGTCAGAAGGTCCTGGCAGGGTAGGGCAGGATTTTTTCCTTTCACTTCTTTGCCAGAATTTATCATGCTCAGATTGTGCACTTGCATCTGGCTGTCTGTGGAAGCATGGCCTGGTAGCACTCCAAAAGCAAAGCTGTTGCAGGGCTTTTAGGTAGATACGTAGAACTGGGGGTTGCTTATGGAGCCCTCTCTGAACCCAGAATCCATGGAACCTTCTTTGTCTCCCTGCAGGCCAAACTGTTGTTCTCCGATGGCAAAAAGGTGATTCCCAGGTTGCCCCATGAACAGGCAGTGCCAAAGGTAATTGCTGTGATTGTACACAGAGGTCGAAATGACTTGTGAGAGCTGTGAGAAGAGTTGGGGTCACTTTGTTCTCTGGCTCTTCTTGGCTGCCAGTGCAGTAGTGCAAAGGCAGAGTGGGGGATGTTTGGCCTGAAGGGAATACAGGGCGAGGAGAATCTCAGGTGCTGCTTGTTGCAGTTCAGTGCTGCTCATGGAGGTGGGCTGGGGTCATTGTTTACCTGGCCAGGAAGGGGGAAGAGCCCTGCTCATCCTACTGCCCTTCCTCCTCCAGCGTGCCCGACAGATGGATGAGGAGGTGAACCGTCGAGGGAGCCCCGTTCCAAAAAAGGTAGGATGGTTTTTCCCACAAGAGATTTTATGTTTTGGGAAGCCTGGCCCTCATTCCTGATCATTCCCACAGTGTGAGTGCAAGGAGGTGTACAGGCAGTGTTTTTGAGGGGTTGGAGGTGCTCACTCTGGTGGCAGGCAGTGTTTTTGCCTGTGACAAAAGAAGCAGCTTCCCTGGGAGAGGGAGGGTTGCTGAGAGGGTTCCCTCAGCCAGCACAGCTGAGTCACAAAAGGGTTTCTTCCATGCAGAGGAAGGGGCGGCCTCCAGGACAGAGCCTGTCAAATGACCGTGGGGTCTCAGGCATGGCGTGAGTACAAACCCTGAGCCCCTGTTTTGGGAGGGCAGGGGGAATGAGGCTGCCTGTGGGGAGAACAGAAACCCCACAGACTCCTCTCCCGCAGAGAGGTGATGAGAGTTCTTCTGGGTGTGGGCAGAAGCAGGGTTAGGTTGAGGTTATTCCCCTCATGAGGCAAAGACCTTCAAAGAAGGGGTTTTAAACAAGACCAAAGGGATGAAAAGGTCCAGATGGACCATCTAGAGTGAGTGCTGAGACACGGGGGGTGGTGGGATCTGGGCAGCCAGGAGAGGAGAATGTGCAGCAAAGCTGAAGGTCCAAAGTTGGGCACTGTGGGGGAATGGAGGGTGTGAAAAAGGGTGGAAGGGCTTGGGCTCTGTCCCTGCTGCTGGTGGTGACTAAGCTGATCCCACTGGGACTCATTCTTACTGTGTTTTCCTTCCCCTCAGGTGGAAGCTCAAAGTCTCTGAGCCTGTGAAAAGGGATGGACCAAAGGTATTAGCTGTCCGACACTGCTGGGCTCCCTCTCTCCTCCCCTTTGCTCCCACCAGCAGAGCCCTGCAGCTGCAGGAGCTCAGGATAGCACGGGCTGTGCTCTGCCATGACGGGGCCCTGGGCAGGGGTGGAGCAAGAAGAGGAAGCGAAGTGCCCGGAGGCCTTTGCTGGTCTCCCCAGGCACCATAGCCTCTAGCCCTGCAGTGTGGTGCTGCTGAGGGGGACCTGAGGAGACCAGGAGTAGCCAGGAGAATCCCACACGTGTTTCCCACAAGGGAACCTGCTTAGATCAGTCCAGACAGAATGTCATATCCCTCCCCTGCGGAAGGCTGGAGGTCTGTGGCCAGCTCCCTCCCTCCCAGTCTGGAGGAAGCTCCAAGGTTCCCTGTCAGAGAGCCAAGGCTTGTGGACCATGGCCAGCAGCAACTTCATTTCTAATGTTGCCCCTTTTCCAATTGCTCTGTAGTGGGATCCATCCCGACTGACTGAAACCACAACCTTTGTGCTGGGATCTCGAGCAAACAAGTAAGGAACGGCCCTGTCGATGGAGGGTGGTGTCCCCAGGCAGGAGCCCGTGACACTCCTCCCGTCACTTCGCTTCTCTGCCTCAAAAGCAGTAGGAAGGGCTTGGGGAGGAGAGGGGTGTCCCTGTGCCACCACAGCTGCCCTCCCCACAACCCTAACACCCCTCATGTTCCTATTGCAGAGCTCTCGGGATGGGAGGAACAAGAGGGCGACTCTACATCAAGCATCCCCACCTCTTTAAGGTCAGGTGCCACAGCCGGATGGTTTCCCATGGGAATTTGGAGTGTGTGCTTCATCTCCCTTGTTTACTTCCTCCCCCATGCCCTTGTTTGTTATTTTAGAGCACTTTCCCAAGGTCCGGCTAGCACACAGAACACGAGCCAACAGTGTTGCCTGCCTGCCAAGGCGGTGGGTTTGCCAGAGCCAGGGCTGAGGCTGGAGCAGGGCAGGCGGAGCGGGGGGCAGAGCAGAGCAGGGCACAGCATCCTGCAGGAGGGGCTTCTAGGGCAGGGTCTGTCGCCCGTTCTCAGCTCGGTCCTTGCTGCTTTATTGCAGTACGCGGCCGACCCGCAGGATAAGCACTGGCTGACAGAGCAGCAGCACATGAGGGCCATTGGGGGCAAGATGGTGAGTACGGCCGGGCACAGGGCCCGACGGGCGGAGGAGCCGCGGGCCAGGTGGCGTTGGCAGGAGGATAGGCAGGGCGTGGGGACATGGCGCTGCCCAGGGCCATCCCCTGCCCACAGGACTGAGGTGTGGGCCAGGAGGCACAGCTGGCTCCCGTGGGGACAGGGGTGGCTGGGGGGTGTGGCCATGCCCTCCCCTTGCAGGCACCCTGAGGTGTCTCCCACCTTATGCCACAGGCCTACCTCCTCATTGAAGAGGACATTCGGGATTTGGCTGCCAGTGAGGATTACAGGTGAGGACCGGAGCAGAACTCTGAAAGTGTTGCTGTGCCTGGGGCTGCTTCCCTGGGGGACCCCCACCATGGCCCTGCTCACTGCTGCATTGCAGGGGCATCCTGTGCCAGAGGGACTCTCTCCATGATAGTTGGGGGACTCGGTTATGGTTGGGGTTTGGTGCCCAGGGGGCCATGTTTGGCAACTAAGATTTGGACTTGGCATTGGTTGGGGGTTCATGGTAGGTTTGGGCTCAGTGCTGATTTGAGACCCATGGTGTGCGTTTGGTGGGTCTGGGCTTTGTACTGATGGGTACTAGGGGACATGGTGAGTTTGGGGTCCAGTGGGTGCTGGAAGTCCCTCCATCTCATCCTCCTTCCTCCCCAGGGATTCTGTTGATCTGCGGCTGGAAGAGCTGAAGCCCTTCATCCCACCAGCCTGGATGACTGAGAAGATGCAGAAGCACATGGAGACGCTTCGCCGCGGGGGGGACGTGCCCCCCCCCGAGGATCCCCCTGAGCCTTGATACCCCAAATAAAGCCGCTTCGTTCCCACCTCGCCGCCTCCTGGGGACCGGGGCCGGGCTGTCTGGCCATTTAAGGCCCTGCGGGACCCGCGGTTCCGCCCCTCGCGGGGCACTGACCAATCACAGCGCTGTGCGTCAGTGGCCGGCGGTCAATCAGCAGCCGCTGGCCGTTACCGTGGGAGCTGCATCCTGGGCGGGCGATGATTGGCCGGCTCGAACGGGGCTGTGCGCTGATTGGCGGAGGGCCGCACGCGGAAACATTCAAACGGGGCGCGGGCCCAGGCGGGGCGGGCGGAGCGGAGAGTCCGCGATCGGGGCTGGACCGGGCCGCTCCTGCACCGGAGAGGGACCGAGACCGAGCTGTTCGTGTACAGAACAAGGGGTCGGGACCGAGCTGCTCCTGAACCGGAGAGCATCTGGAACGGGGACTGGGATCGGAGTGCCGGCGCACGGGAGAGCCCCACGCACCGCCGTTCGGCACCGGGGAGCCCCGCTAGGGGAGCCCTGACCGCCGCTCGACACCGGCACAGCCGCACCGGGCCCGAGGCCTGCCCCGAGCGGGACCGCGGGAGGGAGGGAAGGAGCCAGCAGAGCCCGGTGCGGCGCCGCCCGGGCCCGGGAGCCGCGTCCAGCCCGTGCCCCGCCGGCAGCGGCGGTGGAGGCCGGTGCGCCGGTCCGTGCCCCGGGAGCCATGGCCTCGCAGAACGCCGACCCCGCCGCCGTGTCCAGCGCAGCCGCCCGCAAAGCCACCGAGACCGGAGCCACGGCGGCCCGCGGCGCGGTGGGGAAGAGGTGAGTGGAGCCGGGACCGGGGCGAAGGTGGGGCTGCCCCGGTGAGCCGGCCGGTAACGTGCGCTTTCCCCGCAGGCTGCAGCAGGAATTGATGGCGCTGATGGTGAGTGGGGCCCCGGGGCCGAGTCGGGGTTTGTGGATCCTGGGACCAAGCCGGGGGTTGGGGGTCCCAAAGGCAACCCGGGCTGGACGGGGGTGGGGAGTGTCTCGGCCCGCCCTGACGCGCTGCCCCCGCAGATGTCCGGTGACAAAGGCATTTCTGCCTTCCCCGAGTCCGACAACCTCTTCAAGTGGATCGGGACCATTGACGGCGCCGCCGGGACGGTGAGAGGCGAGATCCTTGTCTGGGGGCAGGGACCCTGCCCCATCTTCCTTGTTCCTCCCCCTACCACCCTCCCTTCAGCTGACGGTGGTCCCTGCTCTCTACTGCCCCTGTACCTCTTTTCCCCCGAGGGTTTTCCTCCCACCTCTGGGGCTGTGGCTCCCCCTGACTCCTCTTCCCCTCGACTCCCACCCCCAGGCCTACGAGGAGCTGCGGTACAAGCTGTCGCTGGAGTTCCCCAGCGGGTACCCCTACACAGCACCCACTGTGCGATTCCTGACCCCCTGCTATCACCCCAACGTCGACACCCAGGGCAACATTTGCCTCGACATCCTCAAGGAGAAGTGGTCGGCGCTGTACGATGTCCGCACCATCCTGCTCTCCATACAGAGCCTGCTGGCAGGTGGGTCTCGTGCACAAACTGCTGTGGAGTGCTGGGGGAAGGGGTGGTGGTGATGGTGGGGATCTCCAACCCAGATCAGGGCTCAAGGGTGTCCAGGTCACGCCCCACCAGCTGACTCAGTCACTGTTTCCAGAGCCGAACATCGAGAGCCCTCTGAACACACACGCTGCTGAGCTCTGGAAGAACCAAGTCGGTGAGTGCCTGAAGCAGAACCCTCCCGCCCCCTCCTCAGTGGGATGGGCAGCAGCACAGCCCCCAGTGCCTATCTGGTGCCATAGCTGCCCTGGCCGCTGCCTCAGGACCCTTGGCATCATGTTCCCCTTCTCTCCACAGCCTACAAGAAGTATGTACGGGAGACATACAACAAGCAGACCAAGAGCCAGGAGACCTGACCATCACCACTGCCCCCAACACACCCACTCCTTCCCGGCTGTCCCCTGCCTTCTGTATCATAGGCTGTTTTTAAATTAATGTCGCAGTCCGAGCCACGGTTAAGGTATAAATAAATGCACATTTATAACCTCTGCAGGGGATTTGGTGGCAGCCCTGGCACACACCCTGAGTGCCCAGAGGCCCCTATGTGAGTGTGGGAGGGGAGGGTGGAAGAGACATTGACCCCTGTGGGGTTACAGGAACTTTATCAATATTTGGGGACTTGGAGTGGTCCCATTCCCTCTGCAGGGTGGGAGCAGCCCCCCCCCATCACCTTCAAAGGCAAGGGTTGAGGACTGTAGACATACATAGGACCTCTGTCTCCTGCTCTGTGACAGGGGTACCACCTCTGCTGCTATCTCCTGCCCCCCTAGCTCACAGCACCCCACAGCAGTGCCCAGCACAGGGGCCTCCCCAGGCTGCTCTCTCTCTGGTGCTGCTTCTCTCTGCTGGCTGTGTGGTCTCTGTGGCTTCCACTGTCCATGGTGGAATGTTGGCTCCACTCTCCATCTCTGCCAGCATGGCCCTCATCTTCTCGATCTCCTCCTCCAAGCACTGGGTGGTTGGGGGCTGTGAGGGACCCCCTCCTCGCCGGCTGGGCAGCCCCCAGCACCCCAACCCAGTGTGCAGTGGGGCAACACCACCCCCTTGCATGGAGAAGAGCTGGCAGAGGTGCTGGGCTCTGTACAGGTCCTGCAGGAAGAGCTCCAGAGCGGAGAGGAAGAGCACCCACAGCCGCTCCAGCTCCTGCCGCTCCAGAGGGCTCGCCGGGACCTGCCGCAGCCCCGCTAGCAGCACCCGCCGCAAGCCTGAGGGATAGGTATGCTGAGCTGGGGTGGCCCTGGAGAGCCCCTCCTTGGCCCCAGTGTGGCTGCAGAGGTTCCCCATGGCTGCTGCCCAGTGCAGCAGTTCCCTCCTTACCCATGCTGAGCTCACAGGCCTCTGCGCTCCTCCTGCATCGCTCCTCACGCAGCCGAGGGCTGTCACCGCTCCCCCCGAGCTGCAGCACCAGCTGCCGGTGTCCAGCTGTGGCCTTGCAGAGGGCAACCTGGGCTGTGGCACATGTTCCCACTGTCCCCCACCCACGGCCCACATCCCTTCTGCCTGGTGCCATTACACCCCGTGAAAACAGGGCAGGGTCAGGCTGCCCACGGTGGTCGCTGGCTCTCCAGGGAGCTCGGCTGCTCTGTGCCACAGCACTGTGGTGCGGGTATGTGACCAGCTCTGAGCTGTGTCAGGGTCCGGTGGCTCCACCCACCCTGGCTGGGGACTGTACCCCGCCTCATCCCTCTGCTGTGCTCCACCCCAGCTGGTCCCCAGGGAGCTGTGATGCCCAGCAGGCTGCCACAGCCTCTTCAGAGAGAGATAGAGACAAGTGTCACCTTTCCCCTGTAGGGAGGGGGCTGCTCCTGCCCTTTCACCTTATAGCCAGATCCTTTGGGTGGGAGACGTGGGTCTCAGTGTGGGGCAGGCAGTGATGGCTCTCTAGAGCCCCTGTGATCCCACAGCCTTGCCCTGGAGGAGGGCTCTCAGGGCCAGGGCCATGCTCCCTCGCCCTCTGGCGTGTGAACGAGCTGCTCTGCACGGAAACTCTGAGCTCAGCACTGGCACCTACCCAAGAGTCCGTGGGAACCGCAACTCTGGGCTGCCTCTGCAACGCTGCTCTGTGGCATGAGCCCGCCCACGTTCCCTCCCTGGGGAGCAGAACAGGGACACAGTGCCACAGCCCCCTCCCCATGCACCCCCAGTGAAATCCTGCACCAGCAGCTCAAGCCTTTCCTCTTTAATTGAGCTCGAATCAAAGCCACAGGTGACAGACAGGAGGAAAAGCTCAGCCGCCGATGGTGAGATGAGACCGGTACCCTGGAACAGAGCAAGGTCCCAGCCAGTGCTGAGGGCCAGATGCTGTGGAGCTGCTGCTCCCTGGACAGCAGGGGAGCAGGGCTGGGCACAGCAGCCGGCCTGAGGAATGTCTGGTCCTTTACTGCACACCCTCCATCATCTTCAGGAACTCTGCAAGAGAGCAGCAGCCTCAGCCCATGGCCCTGCCTGGGTGCACAACATGGGTGCTTGGCTTGGGGCCACTGCTCACCATCAAAGTCGATGCGACCATCATTGTTCTTGTCTGAGTCCTTCATCATGTCCTCTATGTCCTCATCAGTGACAGGCTCCCCGGTGGCTCTCAGGATCTCACCCAGCTCCTCAATGTCAATGAACCCATCCGCATTCCTGCAGGAGGGTGAGGGAGGGATGGGACCTCACTTGTCCCCACAGACAGGATGGGCCACTTTGCCCCCAGGCTCACCGGTCAAAGATGCGGAAGCAGTTGGCCAACTCCTCCTCAGATTTTCCTTTGGCATCCTCTTTCATCTGGCGCACCATCATGACCAGAAACTCCTCGAAGTCGATGGTGCCGCTGCCTGTGGGGAGGAAGCCAAGCATGGCTCAGGCTGCCTGCCCAGGGTCCAATACCCACCCCTGCCACCAGCCACCAAGGACTGCTCACCATCCTCGTCCACCTCCTCAATGATGGCATCCAACTCCTCTTTGGTGGGGTTCTGGCCCAGCATTCTCATCACCGTCCCCAACTCCTTGGTGCTGATGTCTCCACCGCCATCAGCATCAAACATGTCAAAGGCGGCTTTGAACTCTGTGGAGAGAAAGGTCAGGTCTCTGTGCAGTGGGGCAGAGCCAGGCCCTGCACCATGGCCATGTCGGGTCCCTGTTCCTGCCATCCCCACACTCACCCGCAATCATCTCCTCGCTGAGGAAGGCACGAGCTTCTGCCTGCTGGTCCGTCTGCAAGGCAAGGGAGAGGGGTCACCGTGCCAGCCATATCAGGTCAGAGACCCCTCACACAGCACAGCCCAACATGGGAAGAGCCTCTCCCCTGCTGCAGGACCATCCTGTGCTGGCATGAGCCACAGACCCCAGCAACCCCTACAGTTCTGATGCCTTCAAGGCATCCATGAGCATGATGGGCTGCAGGGAGCTGCCTGCCCAAGTCCCCCACTATCTGGGGGGCTCCACTGTGCAGGGGTCATGGTCCCTGTGTGCAGCCTTGGCATCCTGGGCATGCAGTGCTATTTTTGGGATCTCCTCAGCTCCCCTTGTAGGGATGGCTGGGGCTACAGTTGTGGCACCTGTCAACCCCGATCAAGTTTCTCCTGGAGGCACAGGCCAGCCATAGAGCCAGCAGCAACTGTGTCGCATGACCCGGCACTCGGCTTTCAGCCACCCCCTGCCACCGCTGCCTCTGTGCAGCCCTGAGCTCCAAAGAGGGCTGAGATGGTGTCCCCAGGAACCTGCACCCCCTCAGCAGCCACACGGTCACCCTCAGATCTGTCCTGCAGGGATCCTACACCACCCCACTGCTTCCCTGCCCTCACTGCCATGGTCAGCCCAGTACTGGGGACCATATCCCTACTGCCCTCTGCAGAGGCATCTCCACAGCCCAGACCCCCCCTGGTGCCTCCTGCCCAGTCATGTCCTGTCCATGGCACACAGCATACAGCACACAGGAGTGCTTACCATCTTGGGAATTTATGGTGCTTCCCACCCCCAGAGAATCACCGGCTCCTGCAGCAGGAACTCCCAGAAGCTTCGTGATGCCCCTGGCACCCCAATTTGTAGTGTCTCCTCTGTGGGATGTGCCTCCAGCTACTGCCCCCTGACCCCCTCAGCCTATCAGAGCTCTGGCAGCACTCAGCCCCTCTCACTGGCACCTGGTGCCTTTACCTAATTTAGCCAAAGCTTTATTGGCCAAGCGCTGGGATTAACATGGGGATGAGGCTGGGATGGAAATTCAAGCCCTTCAGGAGGGAGAAGCTGTGGCAGGAGCACAGCACAGCTCTGCCCCTCCCCAACACCCCCATCTGAGGCAATGCAGCAATGAGGGGGTTAAAAATAGCCCTCGAGCTGTCAGCATCACCCGGGTAGGGGGGACAGGGTCCCCCCTGTGCAAGGGGCATAGACTATCACCCACTGGCCCCTGAAAATGCAGCTCTTCCTGGGCCAAGCTCCCAATATCAATCTGGTATTTTCCCCAGTGCAGTGTCCCCTCCTGCACCCCCATTTTCTGCTCAAGGGGGCCCAGGCAGAGCAGTGCTAACAGCCCCCTGCCCCAGATAAGGAAGGAGTCCCCAGTGAGGCCTGGGGCACAAACTCCCTGTAGAGATTTGGAGCATGACCCATGGTTTGGGGTCCCCAGTGATGTTGGCACCTGTTTCCGGAAATGGCTCCATTTTTTCGTGCTTCTGAGGAGTGGGAATTATGCCCGGTGCCTCCTCGAAGGCTCAGTCCTCACACTCGCAGCTCATGCCAGCCACTGCTGCCAGGACTGGCTGGGGCTGGTGGCTCTGGATATGCACTGGCCCATGCCCTGTGGTGCTCGGAGCCTCAGGGTTGCAATGGGGGCAGGGTGACAGATCCCTGTCCCATAAGGTCACAGTGCCAGGGACACTCGGGTGTTTTCTGGCTCCTGGTTTTGCCGGGACCTCCATTCACCAGGTGGGAACTGGGAACCAGTCCAACCCCTAGTGCATCCCACCCTACCCAGGAAAGCTCAGGGGTCCCATCTGAGCCCGGGTGGGGTGCAGGGTGCTGGAACAGGGTGCAGTGAGCAAGCAATGGACAGAGCGATGGCAGCAGCTGGGCTGGTTCCTCGATATTTATAGACATTCCCAAGGAAGCCATGAGGAGTGAGCAGGCAGGCACTAAAAAAGGCTGGGCGAGTGCTGGGAGTGCAGCCTGGCCATGGGGTGCATGGTGGGGCCGACTGAGGCCAGGGTGGCAGGGTGACAAGGTGGCCTGGGGGACATCCCAGTGGGATCAGAAGCCTGAGTCTGGGGTACCAGGAAACAGGGTGTTGGGGAACCTGGCTGTCAGGGCACAGTGGTTGCCAGGGTTTGGGGTATCAAGACCCTGGGACACCACAGGAGTGGTGCACCGGAGTGTGCAGCTCCTGCAGCCCCAGGGCAGACATCCAGGGCTCGGCCCGACCAGGACATCCCGGACAGGGAAGAGCCGAGCCCGGGAAGGGCGGGGTCGGTTCCTGGGCAAGGGCTGCGGGCAGCGCCGGGCTGAGCCCTGACCCTGATCCAAGAGTCCCGGGCGGTGCTGCGGGACCGATCCCGATCCCGGCCGTGCCGGGCGGTGCCGGGAGAGCCGATGCCAACAGTGCCGGACGGTGCCGCAGGGGCCGATCCCGATCCCGGCCGTGCCGGGCGGTGCCGGCTCCGCCGCTCCGATCCGGGTTCCCGGCGGAGGCGGAGCCGCGCAGGGAGGATCCCGGGACGAGCCGCGGCTGAGCGGCCATCGCTCGGCACCGCCCGGCTCGGCTCGGCCCGGCCCGGGGCAGCGCGGACGGACCGGGGCGGGGCCAGCACCGGGAGGGTGTCCCGGGGCCGGGCCGTCCCCGCGCGGGGCCGTGCGGCGGTGGGCAGCCCCCGGGCCCGCCGAGCGGCGGTGCCGGCCCGCAGCCCCCGGGGGCGATGGCCGCCCGCATCCTGCACCGGCTGCGGCACGCGCTGGCGGGAGAGGGCGGCCGGGAGGAGCCCGCGGGCGGCGAGGCCGAGGACTGCCCGGAGAGCTCGGAGCTGGAGGACGACACCGAGGGGCTGTCGACGCGCCTCAGCGGCACCCTGAGTTTCACCAGCCACGAAGACGAGGAGGAAGAGGAGGAGGAGGGGGACGGAGCTAGCGAGGAGCTGGAGGAGCCGCCGCAGGCGCCGGGGGCGGCAGCAGGCGCGGAGGACGGAGGCAGGTGTTGGGGTGATGAGCTGGGGGGACTGGGGTGGCTCCAGGGACACTCATGCGACGGTGGCAGCCCGAAAGATGTCGGAGCCCTGTCCCCGCGGAGGGCACTGACGCCCCTCTCCCGGCACAGAGTGGGTCTCTGCGGCGGAGCGTCCCGGCGGCAGCCTGCTGACCCGGCAGCTGCAGGAGCTGTGGCGGAGATCGCGGGGCAGCCTGGCACCGCAGCGCCTGCTCTTCGAGGTCACCAGCGCCAGCGTGGTCAGCGAGCGCTCTTCCAAGTACGTGGTGAGTGAGCCCGGCGAAGCTGGGCGGGCATGGGGTGGGTACCAGTCCTACTTTCCCCGGGGCAGGGAACCCACGGGGCTGTCGCTTATTTTTTTCTCTTTCCCCGTGCTGCTCGGATGGTGCTGGCGGCTCAGATGAGCCTCAGGTAACTATTGCTGGTGGGTGCTGTGGCTGCAGAAGCCCAGTCCACTCCCTTCTGTCTGGACAAACTCCCCGAGCCCCTTTGTGGCTGCACACCCCGCTGTGGCAGTGCCAGGAGCAATGTGCCCACAGCACTGCCTGACACCTGCCTCCCCTGCAGCTCTACACCATCTACCTGATCCGCTCTGGCCAGTTTGACAAGGCCCCTGCCACCATTGCCCGGCGCTACTCGGACTTTGAGCAGCTGAACCGCCGCCTGCGCTGCCGTTTCAGCTGCGACATGGCCAGCGTTGCCTTCCCCAGGAAGAGACTGCGCCGGAACTTCACTGCTGAGACCATCGCCAAGCGGAGCCGAGCCTTCGAACAGTTCCTGTCCCATCTGCACTCCATCGACGAGATCCGTCGCTCTTGTGAATTCCTCGAGTTCTTCTTCCTGCCGGACCTGCAGGCCGCACAGCGCCTGACCTGCACTGGCCTGTACCGCGAGGCCCTGGCCACCTGGGCCAACGCCTACAGGCTGCAGGACCGCCTGGGGGTCTGCAGCTCCGGCCGCTTCCTGCTGACACTGGCTGGGCTGGCCGTCTGCCACCAGGAGCTGGACCAGCTCAGTGAGGCCCATGGCTTCTGTGAGCAGGCACTGCAACTGCTGGAGGCCCAGGGCAGCCACCCCCTCCTGGGACCCTTCCTGCAGGCCCACATCCACCTGGCCTGGAAGGTGGGCAAGGACAAGCGGCACTCGGAGGCACGGCTGCAGGACCTGCGGGAATCTGGGCTGCTCCTGCAGCAGCAGCCTTCCCTGAAGGAATGCCTGATCAAGGAGCCTCTGGAATGAGCTGCCTGTGCCCACATGGGTGGAAGGGCAAGGGCTGTGGGGGGCTCACGCCTGTGGCAGCTGGGAATGGTGAGGGCAATGCCGTGGGTGGCAGTGGGGCAGGGGAGCAGCACCACAGTTTTACAGGCAGCACAGCCCATACCTGGAGCTGCATCCTGAATGCACTTTCTCTGTGGTTGTCTGACTTGCGGGGCAGGGGACTCATGGGGCTCCACCACCCATATTGGTGCTGCCAGAAGCTGCTCCCCCTCTGCAGGGGATCCTGGAGTGGCTGAAACTTTAGCTGTGATGTACTGGCACCTTGCAAGGGAACGGGAAAGCTTCTGGCAGGGTCCAGGGCTCTTGCCGGGAACTTCCCATGAAACTTACACAATAGAAATGACTTTATTAAATAAAGTCTTGGCAGGAAGAAGAGCAAGGCGCTTGCTGTGTCTGTTCAGCCCCACTACCCCAAGGGCATCATCAGTGAGAGGCCACAAGCCTCCACACAGAGGTGGGAGCTGCCTCATCCCCTTCTCCTGGCTCCCAGCTGGGCCCAAGCCCAGTCGGGGAGGAGCCCAAGGATAAGCAGAAGCAGCAACTGAGGAGCCAGGACACAAAGCAGTGCAGAAGTGAGAAGAGGAAGCAACATGTGCCAAAGTAGCACCTTCCCCTCCTGTGAACCAGAACTGATCCTGGTACTGTGCTCCTGGCACTGCCTGCATTTGGGCAAGCATAGTCACGGGTCCAAGGGGACAAACTCCAGGGACAGAGTCCAGCTCTTCACCCAATGGCTTTATTTTAAGGTGGGTGAAGGATAGCTGATGGCAGCATGTGGTTACATGCTATGCAGCTAGCAGCTGGTTGCAGCGATGGCTCCGTTGGCCACTGTTGCAGACACCTCTGGCACCGGGACTTCCTGCAGTGCTTGTTCCCACTTGGTCTTCTTTCTGTTCCTGTCCTGGTCCTGTCTTGATCTCAGGGTCCCTCCCTTGGCATGCCTGAGCCCCAGTCTACAGGGTCTTCTCAGCTAGAGTTTGCTCTGTTGCTGTGCCTGTTCCACCCTGATGACACCTTCCTGCGCGCAGGTGACAGCCAGGACCCCATCCCTGCGCCACAGCCGTCCCTGCACCAAGCCCCGGCACCCACCTGCAGAGAGGGACTGTCAGACTGCAGCCCACTGTCCCCAGGACAGGCAGGGCTGGCCTTGGCCATGAAGGTCTCCCCAAAACACACTAAAGACTTACCAGCCCAAGGGCTCTCACACTCGTACAGCATCCAGTGGTCAGCTCTGAAGGGCACATGGAACCACATGGAGTGGTCAAGGGACACCATGAACTTGATGCGGTACTGCCGGTGTGGGAGCAGGGCCGTGCCCAGGAAGGCATAGTCAGAGATGTAGGCAGCCACACAGCAGTGCACCTTCATGTCAGTCTCCCCTGCAGAGCAACCAGTGCTGCCCATCCCATGGGAGCCCGTGGGACATGCCTGAGGTGCAGCACAAGGCAGAGTCCCAGGGGCTCAGCTCCCCTGGGGCCAGCTGCCAAGCACAGCTGAGATTCCTCCAGACTTTGCCCTTTGCCATGCCATGCCCCAGCATGGCTCATGGCATCACCTCTGCACCCACACCTGTATTACAGCCTTGAAGTGCCCAGGCTGGGGCACAGGCAGCCCCCTAATCACAGCCCTTCCAGCCCACTCTGTTGCACCAGTGCTCCAGTGTGAGCTTGTGCTTAAGCCCCTGGATTGGGAGGCACCTGGACCCAGCAGGACCCACCTATGTAGCCTCGTGCTCGGACCCAGAAGAGCTGCTTTGGCTCCTGTGGCTCTGAGCTGAATATATCTGGTGGGTTCACAGGTTTTATCTCAATCGGCACATCTTGAGCTTGGATCTTGGTGAGTCGCTTCCTGTATTCCTCGGCCACATTAGGATCCCTGCAGCCCAGCACAGACAAACAAGGTTAGTGCCAGACAGGCAGGTTGGAACACATCCTGCTGGCAGCAGCTCCAGCCCAGGGACCCAGGGGCACACATAAAGACAAGACGGGCACAGCTCCTGTTGTGTCCTGCTCCCCAGTTCCCCTCCCAGGCGCATGTGAAAACTCCTCAGACAGTCAGTCCCCTCCCACACGTCCCTATGCCCCAGGCAGTGAGGGGCAAAGCCAGTGTGTCCCTTCTACCCCACTCACTGCAGGAACTTCTGGATGAGCTCGTCCTGTGTCAGCAGCTCCTCGGGGGGCGGCACGGTCGGCATGGTGAACTGGTGCTGCACTGGGCTTCCCTGGGAGAGCTGGAAGGAGGCCTGGCAGATGAAGATCGGCTTTCCATGCTGGATGGCCTTTACGGAACGAACAGAGAAACTCTTCCCTGTACGGGTCCGCTCCACCTCGTACAGCACCGGCACCTTGGGGTCCCCTGGGCGAGGAAAGGGACGTTCTGCCCTGGGCCACAGCGCGCCCCGCACTGACGAAACCTGCCCTGCCCGGCACTGCCACCCACACCCTCCCTGCTTTGCTGGGACCGGGATGACGGCGCCTCCTCACTCCTGCGAACTTCCCAAGCGTCCCAGCCACTGCCGGGCCCCTCCCGAGCCCCCGCCCGCCGTCCCCGCTGCCCGGCCCCGGTTCCCCGGGCGCACCTGTCCGCACGAAGTAGCAGTGCAGCGAGTGCACCTGCTCGTCGCGGCTCACGGCATGGGCTGCCGCCACCAGTGCCTGCCCCACGATCTGCCCGCCGAAGAGGCGCTGCGTGGCGGGCACCCAGTGGTGCCGGCCCCTGCGGGGAGAAGGCGCCCGCGGTGAGGGAGGCGGCGGAGGAGGAGGCGGCCCGGTCCCGCTGCCCCGGCGTCCACGCTCACCTGAAGAGGTCGACCTCCAGCCGCTCCAGGTTCAGCACGCTGGTGATCAGCACGCTGCGCAGGTCTCCGGACGGGGTCGGCCCGGATCCCGGCCCCGCTCCGGCCCCGCCGGCGCCGCCCGGATCCCCCATCGCCCCCGTAAGCAGGGACCGGCACCGCCACCCGGCCAGCACGGCGGGCCAGGAAACACCGCCCACCCGCGGGGCGAAAACCGCCATGTGATTGGACAGCAGAGCCGTCAGTCACCCTTGCCTTGTCAGCAGACTCTGGGCTGCTTGGTTCGCCTCCTGTCAATCGGGAGGAGACGGAGCTGATTGGTCAAATCAGGGTGCGGGCGGTGCCCAGCTGGTTTAACGGGGATGGCGGGGTGGGCTTGGGGCAGCCCTGAGGGCGCAGAGAGAGTCGGGTGTCCCCCCGCGCCCACCGCCCGCTCCCTCGCCTACAAGGGCTGCCTCTACGGGCTGCGGAGCTGCGTCCCGGTGCGCAGCCACGACAGGCAGCACGGCACCGCTGTCCGCCAGGACAGGCCCGCCGGGTCCGGCTGGAGCTCGCAGCAGCCCCCGCGGTAGGGCCTGTGCCCGGGGTTCCCGGTGCAGCCCCGCCAGGCCCCGTGGAGCCGCCGCCTGGTCCCAGCCCATCGTGCCCCGGGGCACCGGCCCTGTCCTGTACCTGGCTTTGATACCGGTAAATGATCCCGGTAAGTGTGATGCCTCGGTACTGGAGCGCCGCCAGCTGTGCTACACATTCGCTGTGGCAAGTGTGTGGCACATAGTATTTTAGTTCCTGCCTTTTTCAGCTCAAGACTCCGAGCATCGGCATCTGCAGCGTTCTCCAGCTGTCCTTACCTCACTGCAGTGGAAAGGTGATATCAGGTTTCCCTCAGGGAGCACTTGATTCCCCGGCCTTCACTTCTCCCAGCGGGTGTAGTGGGGCTGTTTACTTTCCATCTTAGCTGGTGGATCTGCTTTGGTGCACAAAGGCTGCAAGGTCACTTACTAGTTACGCAACTTCTCCCTTTGCCCTTTTAAAATATAACTTGCCTTCTTAAAACACAATTTAACCTCCTACCTAGAAGCTTTTCTTGTCATGTTGTAGCCTGCTCCTCCAGCCAGACCTGCAGAACCGTGCGGTTTAGGGATAAAACCACAAACAGATGGTTATCAGCTTCCACACCAATATGATGAAGTGCTTTTCAAAGCTGTTGCTGAGAGTCTTCTCCTACTTGGGGCGCCGGGCAAGGGAGGACAAGTCCTCTACGCCTTCCTTGTGGAGAGCAAGGAGTGAGGGCGGAGAGAGGTGCACTTGTTGCCGAAGAGAGGGACATGAGAGAGAGTCCAGTGGCTGAGCCTCGCACTGCTGCAGAGCGATGGGGAAGGAGGAGGAGGAGGAGGAGGAGGAGGAGGAGGAGGAGGAGGAGGAGGAGGAGGAGGAGGAGGGGGAGGCAGCCGGGCAGGAGCCGGTGCCCGCACGCCGCTCTGGGCAGCGGCCACACCGAGGGGCACTCCCGGGTCCCCGGCCCGGTGCGATGCAGAGCGGCCGCTGCGGGCGGCGCCCGAGCGCTCCGGTGCCGCCACGGCGGGCGGTGCCCAGCGCCTGTGCGGCCACACCGAGCCGTGACCGCAGCGGGCGGGGAGGCGGCGGCGGAGCGCGGCAGGGACCGGGAGGCGTCCCTGCCGGTAGCGGCAGTCTGGAGCTGGCCCGGGGCAGTGGTGCAGCTCCCCGTGTTCCCCCTCTGCAAGTGGCTGCGGCAGCCGTGCCCGGAGCGCCGCACCGAGTGCCTAGCCGTGATCGCCGCCAGGAAAGCCATGGCTGCAGGCACTGACAGCCACCGGCAGGAGCTGCTCGCCGTCCTCAGAGACCTCATCACGCCGGACTTGCTGCCTCAGCTCCACCTTCACTGGCTGCTCGAGGATGGGATCTGGTTCATGCACAGAGGGCATCTAGGGGGAGAGCAGTGACTTCTTCATGGAGCTGGAGATTGTCATCCAAGGGTTAAATCAGATTTTCAGTGCTGGGCTCTCTCTGGAGAGCTGCATCACCACCTTGGCCCAGCACTATGAAGACTGTGTTTCTAAAATCCCTCCTGATGCCGTGACACTCTCTGCTCCCCATCCCGATCACTGTGCTGCTCAGGCAGCTCCCCAAAGTCTGCCTATTTCAGATTCGCCTCTTGCCCCTCTGGTGTGCCAGGGTAACACATCCCAGAGCTCTGGCCAAGCTTCCCCCACTGTGGCAGCAGCTCAGCAGAAGCAGCAGCCGGTGTCAGCCTCTCTTGCAGCTGTTGAGAGTTGTGTGATTGCTCTCCAGAGTCCACCAGCTCCCTAAGGCCCTTCAGTGTCAGCCTGAAACACCTCATGCTCTTCTCCAGAGTGAGCCAGTAAGCTCAGTCCCTGTTAGATCCTGTATCCTGTGGTAAAACTAGAGGCCACAGAAACCTCAGAGGATGACAGTGAAGATTAAATTACCCAAAAGACTGAAGATGGCATTGGGCAATCTTTGAGTGCATTTGCACAGAGGCTGCTGCCAGACTCTGCCTGAGTGAGCTGGCAGTGGTTTAAAAGTCCATGGAGCTGATTGGCACCAGGTAGGACAACTCTCAGTGTACAGATCCTGAAGGATGCCCACCCTGTGGGCATCTTCCAGGAAGGCCCAAGTATCTACAATTGCCACTTCAACCAGGCCTTCCAGCTGTCTTGGCACATCTTGGCCATGCTGAATTCAAACAGGAAGCTCTTGCAGAGAAGGATGCTCAGTAGACCATGGGAGAGGGGATGAGATGCCCATCAGGCTGGGTGAGACAGTGCTGATGGCCTCTAGGAGGTTCTAAAGAGCTCATGGAACAAGTCTTTGGATAAATCCCTGGTGGTGTTCTTCCTCACAGCAGAGATCAGCCAGCTGACCACTACAGTAGTGTGGACTTTGAGCCCAGGACTGTGTGGGAACTGGCTGACAGCTGGATTGGGCCCTACATTGAAGTGAAGCCCCAGCACCAAGTGGGAGCTGAGCTGGATGCTTCCACTGTGTCCTGTTTTGTACCTTCATTCCCTTCAGCCTGTCATTTCCTTGGCATGGAAGGGGCAGTTTGGGTCCTTGATCTGCTGAATGAGCGTCACTTCTTGCACGAGGCAGCAGAGGAACTGGATTGGGATCCTGATCCTGCAGGAAGGGTAACAGTCACTGACCTGGCCAACAGCTATGGCTGGGAGCCAGCTCTGGGTGGTGTGATGTGGGAGGTGCTGGTATCATAGAATGTGCTGAGCCAGAAGGGACCCATTGGGATTGTGTCCAGCTCCCAGTCTTGTGCAGGACACCACAAAAATCCCACCATGTGCCTGAGAGCATTGTCCAGACATTTCCTGAACTCAGACAGGCTTGATGCCATGACCACTGCCCATGGGAGGCTGTTCCAGTGCTCAGCCACCCTTTAGGTGAAAAACCTTTTCCTATTATCCTACCTCATTCTCTCCTGACTCAGCTTTATACTATTTCCTTGAGTTCTTGAGATCTCTTCACTGGTCATGACAGTGAAGAGATCAGTGCCTGCCCTTTTGCTTCCTCTAATGAGTATGTTGAAGACCACAAGGAGGTTTCCTTCCCTCAGTTTCCTCTTCTCCAGGCTGAACAGACCAAGTTACCTCAACTGTTCCTCATAAAATTTGCCTCCAGTCCCATCACTATCCTCACGGCATCTTTTGAATGCTCTCTAATAACCCAATGTCTTTTTTATATTATTGTGCCAAAACTGCCCCCAGAACTCGAGGTGAGGCTGCACCAGTGCAGAGCAGGGCAGGACAATCCCCTCCCTTGCTGGCAATACTGTGTCTGATGCCCCCAGGACAGGGTTGTCCCTCCTGGCTGCCAGGGCACTGCTGAATCATATTCAACTTGCCATCAACCAGGACCCCCAGGTCCCTTTCCACAGTGTTGCTCTCCAACTTCTTGTTCCCCTGTCTATATAAACAACCAGGGTTGCCCTGTACAAGGTGCAGAATCTGTCACTTGCTCTTGTTAAACTTCATACAGTTGGTGATTGCTCATCTCTCCAATTTGTCGAGGTCTCTCAGCCCTCAATGGAGTCGACAGCTCCTCCCAATTTAGTGTTGTCAGCACTAAACATTAATATATTACTTAGTATTTCTTCAAGTTCTGAGTCCAAGTTGTTAATAAAGATGTTGAAGAGAATTGGGCCGAGGATGGAGTCCTGTAGAACCTCTCTAGTGACTGGACATCAGCCTGATGTCACCCCATTTACTATAACTCTTTGTGCCCAGCCTGTGAACCAGTTGCTCACCCATTGTGTAACAGGGTTATTCAGCTGCAAGCTAGACACTTTGTCCAAAAGAATACTGGGACAGACAGTATCAAAAACTTTGCTGAAGCCCCAAAACACTACATCTACTGCCTTTCCTTGGATTACCCTGTTGTAGAAGGAAATCAACAAGCAGGATTTCCCCTCGTGAAGCCATGCTGGCTGTGACCAGTGACTCTGTTTTCCTCCAGGTCTTTTTCAGTGTCTGGCAGAATGATCTTTTCCATGATTTTACTGGGCACTGAAGTGAGACTGAAAAGCCTGTGGTTTCCAGGGTTTTTCTTCTTGCTCTTCTTTGAAATCTGGACGTAGTTTCCCAGCTTCCAGTCATGCGGCACCTCTCCAGATTCCCAAAACTGCTCAAAAATCACCGAGAGTCTTTGTGATGACATCAGCCAGCTCTTTGTGGTTTCTCAAATTAATCCCATAAGGGCCTATAGTTTTGTAGGGATCTAGGTACAATAACATGTGACAGAAGTATTTCATCTGTGGCCAGCACCCGCAGGTCCTTGCAGCATCCAGCTGTGAGGTGTTGTGTAACAGAGCCAATAAATCACCCTCGTGTTGTTTGGGAGCCAAGTCTGTCCCTGTGCCAGCTGCATCCACCCCTCCCTGCCCAGGGAACAGGGCATGGGAAATCGGGCAGGGCTTTGGGCAGTGCTCCTCGGTGGTCAGTGGTCATGTCTCCCTGTGGTGCCCCAGGTGGGAGGAGGTGGCAGCTCCTGAATCCCTGCAATCCCACTGTGTTGCAGCCCACTACAGAGCAGGGCTGTTGTTTGTCTGGTTGCAGCAGCTGCTCTCAATTCCTCAAGAAAGAGGAACCCGCCCTCGTGTGCGGGGGTCACTGCCGGGCAGATAACACTGCAGGGAGGTGGGGAGCAAAGGCTTCACGCAAGGGTGGGGGAGGGAAAACAGCCTGGAGAGTAAACACCCTGGTCTGTGGGCGCTGCTTTGGAGTGGGTGAGATCCCCAGCCCCATTGCAGCCAGATGAGCTCCAGCCCCAGCAGCTCCCAGCCTGTTGTTGGGACATAGCAGGGAATGTCAGAAACCTCACTCCATTGCTGTGGTTTGCTCACTGTCCACGTTTTCCTCATTTAGCAATTCCTTCATTAACACACTGGTGTTGATGGAGCTGGTCCTGGTTGCAGGCTGGGGATTTTCTTTGAGCAAGAGTTTTGTAACATGATCTGATACTATCGAGTCTCCGACTAAATATAGCATCGGGTTTCTTGAAAACACCTTTTTGTAAGCTTAGAGCTGCTTGTTTCCCCTTTGTGCTGTGAAAGAGGCCTGGAAGGCTTTGCCAGCCCCTTCGTTATCTTTCTGGCTCCCACAGGCACCCCTCTGATTTTAGACCTTTCCCTTCCAGCCTGTTCCTCTGCACAGCTGCCACCCTGCCTCCCCTCCAGCGTGGCATAGGCACTGCAGGATTCCGGCTGCCATCCCCACCTGCCAGGAGTTGAAGGGTCTGGCTGAGGGCACGGAGCTCCAAGTCAGGATGGCTGTGCCCTGCACCAGGTCACTGTGACTGGCTCTGTGGCCACAGACACGTGCCCAAGCAACGGCTGCTGCCAGCACTGCTGTCTGGGTACTCCTGCATCTGACTCGTCCCCCTCCAAGCTGAACACACAGGAAATAACTCATCGTTCTCTGGGTAAACATCTTTCCCAAGAGTGAAACTGCCCGGCCGGGATGAGCGTCCAGCTGTAATTTACCTCCACGTGAGTGCTGTGCCTCCCACGCTCTACCCACCCCAGTACTTGCTCTGATCCATCCAGACAGTCCAGTGTAATTCCAGGGCTGGGGACACGTCCTGAACCCCACAGGGCTCTGGCCTGTGCTCCTTTCCTCACTGGTGGGGGAACTGCTCCCACGAGAGGTTGCTGAAGCACAAGGGCAGATCCCAGACCCCCAAGCCTCCTTTGACTGAGTCTTGTCTGGAAGCACTTTATTGCTTTCTCTGGCCCACATCAATCCCCCTGCCCGTACTCTGGGCATGCCACACCATCAGTCTGGGGAAAATCCCAACCCCACTTTGCCCTGCTCTCATGTCAGCCCTTCAGCAGCACATGCTGGGGTGAGTGGGCAGGGAGGGGCACAGAGCCTTCCAGGCAGCCATCACTGGGGGGCTGTAGATGTAGGGGCAGCCCAGCAGCACCCTCAATACCTCACTCATGTTGGCAGTAGCTTTTGAGTAGCGGGGGCAAGTCCAGGCCATCGATGGCCAGGCGGTGCACGATGTGTTTCTGGATAACCAGCCGGCACAGCGTCTGCAGTGAAGGAACTGGAAGAGAACAGAGAGTGTACCTGAGCTGGCAAGTCAGCAGTGAAGCTGAACACAGATGGGTGGAGGAACTGGCAGAGTTTCTCCGAGGCACTGCGGTTAAAGGCAGTGGTGGGTGAGTCTGTTCTGTGGCATCATCCTGCCCTGGGCTTGAACTGACTGTGCGGGGGCTGGTGCCAGGCTGCTCCAGCAGGGCTGGAAGCTCAAGGGCCCTGGGCAGAAAACCTCTTCCCGCTATTAGAAGGAAGGTTGAGAGACAGTTATGTGCCCTAGCCGTGTCTGACTGTGCCTGGTTTGCATTTCTTTCTCTGGCAGCTGTTAAGCAACTTTCGAGGTTTCACATACCCATGCTCTGCTTCTTTTCCATCTCACTCCCTTGGTCTGCCTGCACTGGCCCCAGCACCAGGCTGCTGGGTGAGTGTCTACAGGCTGGGGCTGCACTGCCTGCAGAGACAGTGCCCACTATGCCTTTGGGAGCAGACCACCATGAGAACCATTCCCTTGGGCACCTGCACATAATCTGCCTGGTTCCTGCTCTTGTGATACCAGTTTCCAGAGCCATGGGTGGCTCAGCAGCATGGGTACTGTCTGCTGCAGCCAGCACTCTCCTCAGGTGTTATACCAGGGAGAATACCAGGTTCCAGCCTTGGAACAGAAGCAGCTGCTCTTGACACCAGCATGTGAAGCAGTGGCTCCCAGTGCTGGTGGCAGCCAGTACTCTGGCTCTAGGTCTTCTGGCTCTGTCTCACCTGATCCGTCTCCTCATTTTTCCAGCATGATGCTAATTAGCACTTATTAGCCTGGTCCCTCCCAACAAACTAAGGGACACAGGATAATGCCCAGGCTCTGATGGCATCACAGGGTGTCTGCCCTGGGAGCACTGTGTCTGGGACACGTGGCAGGTGTGTGGGTGCAATGTGCTAAGCCGTGGTGGACGTAGGTGGATGTTTGGATGCCAGGGCAGGATCTTGGTTGGCTCTGGCTGCCACATGCTGTAGGCAAGGCTGGGCACAGCAAGGTCTCACAGCTGTGGGACAGCCCCAAACACCCAACCCCATCACTCTGCTTGGGAAGGGTAGCCAGGGGGCCTCTGCCTGACTGCTGCTGCTGCTGGGGGTCTCTTCCCTGGCCCCAGCACAGTGCCCATGGCAAAGCTTTCATCAGACACTGCCCAGCAGTGGTATTGTGGATCTCACCTGTGCTCCACAATGATCAGAGGCTTTCCTGTGCCCTCTTAACCCCGTGTTCCTCTCCCCAGTGTCACATGCCAACCTTCCCCCCGCTGGCGACTGTGGGATGACCCCACCAGAGCTCCCCCACTCCTGGCCCATGCAGCACATGCCGCAGGGAGGGGCACAGGTACCTACAGCCATAATCCACGGGGATGACTCGGACACTCTTGGTGGAGGCAAAGACGTCAATGACGGCGTAGAGCGGGCGGGCGGCGGGCAGGCCCCTGGCGCTCGGCCCCATGTCCTCGCCGTTGATGACGATGTGCATGTCGGCGGTGCCGTCGGGCTGCGGGGCGTACAGAACCCCGATGCGGCTGCGCCGGGCGGTGGCGGGCAGCACGTTCATCTTGTACAGGTCATCCAGGATGTGGCTGTAGCGGCTGGGCCGGCTGCGCCCCACCAGCGTGTCACGGGGGATCCGCACCCGCTCGATCAGCAGGAAGGGTTCCCAGGGCCGCCCCCGTGGCTGCGCCTCCTCTCCCTCCACCACCACACGGTTGTGGTTCCGGGTGATGGCAAACACCCAGGTGTCCCCCATGTTGACCAGGTCCGGCAGCGAGTACTCAGGCACTACCTCCAGGCTCTGGGGATCGTGGGCTGTCAGTCCCACGCGCAAATGCCCGCACCAGCCCAGCTCCTTCTCCTCAATCTCCACCAGGAAGATCTGCCCGGGTGCCAGAGGCTCCTGGCTGAAGCAGAGCCCGTTGGCGAAGCTCTCCACCCGTGTGGCTTGCGTGTGTGAGGCATCCAGGCGGATGTTGGTGCCGTGGATGTGGTGGAAGCGTGCAGCAAGCCGGCACCGGGCAGCCATTGCTGCCGGAGCTATTTTTAACTGTCCCTGTCACAGCTGCTGTGAGGTGGTGACAGCCCGGCTGGGAGGGACAACCAGAGGGCTCAAGGGGGGTCCTGGTGCCATGGGGGAGGTTGGAGGGTCCCTGTGGCTGCTGGGCACAACCAGGCCCAAACCAGACCCACAGACATTCCACACTGGACTGTCCAGCGCTGCTGCCTGGGCCAGGGTACCTGGCTGTACCAATGGTGTCCAGCAGTGCCTGGCAGTGACTGGTGGTGCCCAGTGGTACCAGCCATAGCCAGCAGTGGCCAGTGGTCATCTCACGGTGATGACTGGCAGTGCCTGGTGATGCCCGGCTTTACCCAGCAGTTTTACCCGGCCGATGGTGCCTGGCAGTGGCCGGTGGTACCCAGCCGTAACCGGTGGTGCCCGGTAGTGCCCATCGGCGCATCGCATCCCCCGCCGGCTGCCCCCGTTGGGGTGCGGGGGGTCCGTCGGTGCCCCCCCGCTACGGTCCCGGTCCCGGTCCGGGGCCGCTCCCACGTGCGTGGGCGGGGCTGGGCCGGGGCCGGGGCGGGGCCGGCCGCCCCCCGGGGCGCTGATTGGCCGCTCACGGGCCCCGCCCCTCTCACGTGAGCGCCGCAGGTCATATGGGCGCGTGTCATGTGCCCGCCGTGACCGCCGCCTGCGAGCGCCCTGCCGGGAAGCGGCCGCGGTCAGCGCGACCGGGGGGGCACTGGGAAGGGACGGAGGGGCCGGGACGGAGGGGCCGGGGCTGGCTCCAGGGGAGCCGACTGCGCCGGGCCGGGGCTCAGCCCCGAGTGGGGGCCGCACCGGGGCAGCCGGGCCGGGGCGCTCGCGGGACGCTGCCGCGGCCGTTCCTGGCCCACAGCGCCCTGACCGTCCCTTCCGCCCACCGCAGATGGGGCCGGTGTTGCTGTCGTCGCTGCTGCTGCTGGGGTTGGGGCAGGCCGCCCCCCCGGGCCATGAGGTGACGTACCTGCCCGGGCTGTCAAAGCAGCCCTCCTTCCGCCACTTCTCGGGCTATCTCTGCGCCGGGCCGGGCAAGTACTTCCACTACTGGTACGTGGGACTGCTCCTGGCGATGGGGGGGCATCGGCTGGCATCGGGCACTCACAGCTGCACGTCCACAGGTTCGTGGAGGCCCAGAGCAATCCCCAGAACAGCCCCCTGGTGCTATGGCTGAACGGGGGTCCCGGCTGCAGCTCCATGGAGGGCTTCCTCAAGGAGCATGGCCCCTTCCTGGTTAGTAGTCACTGCTATCCTGTGGCTCGAGGACTCAGGGGATGACTGGCTGTGTGGCATGAGCCATTCCGCTGTGTCTTGCCCTGCTTTGCCCATCAGTCACCACCTTCTTCTTCAGATCCAGCCTGATGGGGTCACACTGAAGTACAATGAGTACGCGTGGAACAAGGTACAGACACTACTTCCCTTTGTGGCTTCGAGATGGGGTGGCCCTGAGCCAGTTCCTCCTGCCCTCTCCGTGGAGCTGACTCTTCCGCTGCTCCCCTTCCACCCAACACACCCTCCTCTGGAGTCTGCTGTTGAGCAGCACAGGAATGTGGCAACCCCAGCACAGCCCTGGGGCGGGCTGTGCTCCTGTGGGTGCTGCCATGGGCGGGGCCGGCAGTTCTTTGCCCCAGTGAGCCAGAGGGTCTCCCCTGATTGCTGGCTCCTCTGTTGTCCTCGCAGATTGCCAACATCCTTTACGTAGAGTCTCCCGCTGGTGTCGGTTTCTCATACTCCGATGACAAGAAGTATGGCACAAATGACACTGAGGCGAGTGACTGGAGTGCAGGGAGAGCCTTGCTCCCCTGCCTGCCCCCTCCTGGGCATGGGGTGCAGCTTCACCACCTGACCGTGCCACCTGCTCCCTGCAGGTTGCTCACAACAACTACCTGGCACTGAAGGACTTCCTCCGGCTCTTCCCTGAGTACTCCAAGAATGATCTCTTCCTCACAGGGGAGAGCTATGGAGGTGTCTACATTCCCACACTGGCAGAGTGGGTGATGCAGGACCCCAGCCTCAACCTGAAGGTGGGCAGCTTGGCTCTGCCTAGCTGGGGAGCAGAGGGCTTGGCACAGCCGGGGTGGGACCAGCCGGGATGTAGGGCACGCCTGGCCCTGCAGCCTTTCATCTCTTCCTGGGGTTCTGGCAGCAGTTGCTGGTGGACGTGTCTGTCCCTGCTGCCAGGGCAGCGTCCTCAGGCACCCCCAACCCTCCCTGTTCCCTCCGCAGAGTAAACAGTTCCACATCTGCTTCCTGCCTGCGGCTGCTGTGCTGTGACTGCCCCGCGGGGAGCTGGAACACAACAGGGTTGTTTTCTTCTTGCCTCGCAGGGAATCGCTGTGGGAAACGGCCTCTCATCTTATGAGATCAATGACAACTCCCTGGTTTACTTTGCCTATTACCACGGGCTGCTGGGGACCGAGTAAGAGCAGAGGGAATGCTGGCTGTGCGTCCCTGTGCAAGCAGGATGGGTGCACAGCTGAGGCTGGGGCTCTCTGGGTTGGTGGTGTTGAGACAAGGGCAGCACCTAGCCTGCCCTGGGCCAGCAGCTGGGCTGTGGCTCCTTGTCCCAGGCAGCTCCCATGGGTGCATTTGCTTGTGGGGTAAAGAGGGCATGGGGCCAAGCTGTGTGCCTTATGGCCACTGCAGGGCAGCTGTCATGGCAGTGTTGGCACCTGGTCCAAGTGGTCCTGGTCTCTGCCTACAGGCTGTGGAAAGACCTGCAGGCCTACTGCTGCTCCCAGGGGAAGTGCAACTTCCATGACAACTCCAACCTGAACTGCACACTCAAGGTGAGGGGAGACAAAGCCCCTATATGTGTGCTGAGCAGCACGTGCCTGGCTCTTGGTGGGCCCACAGTTCCAGAAGGGTCCTGCTGAGTCCCAAACCTTTCTTGCGGTTCCTTGCAGATGGGGGAGATGATTCAGATTGTAGAGGAGTCTGGCCTCAATATCTACAACCTCTATGCCCCATGTGATGGAGGTGTCCCAGGGAGCCTAAGGTGAGAGTGGCCCCAGGGAAAACTGTTCTATAGGCATCAGCTTGCTTTGGTTGCACTGGCACAGGGGGACAGGGTGGGCTGGATAGGGGACCCCTCTGGGACAGATGGATGGTGTATGGCTGCTGCTGAGGACTGTCCCCAGGAAAGTCCTTAGCCCTTGTTCTCCAGGATTTTCAGTCTGTCCTCATATTTGCTCTGCCTACAGGTACGAGGGTGATTATCTCATCACACATGACCTGGGCAACTCCTTCATCCGGATGCCATTGAGGTTCTCCTGGAGGCAGGTGAGCTGAGGTGCCCATGCTGCTGGACTGTGAGCAACCTCTCTTCAGCCAGTTGTGCTCTTGTGGGCAGGAGGGGCAGAAAGCAGCTGCTCCACAGGGCAGGTGCTGCTGTGACAGTGACTCTCCCAACTCTCCCAGAACCTGTTCCGGATGCCAGTAGCCCGAAAGAAGGTCCGGATGGACCCCCCCTGCACCAATTCCACAGCCCCTAGCATGTACTTGAACTCTCCCGAGGTGCGGAAGGCTCTGCACATCTCCCCCAAGGCCTCAGAGTGGCAGGTGTGCAGGTGAGCAAGCTGTGGGCAGGGAGGGACTACTCTGAGAAGGAGCAGTCCAGTGATGCCAGTACTTCCTCCACAGCTTTGACGTGAACCGCAACTACAAGCGCCTGTATATGCAGATGAATGAGCAGTACCTCAAGCTGCTTGGAACCTCGGTGTGTGCAGGGGAGCCCACAGACCCTGGGAGTGTCTCTTCCAGCCCAGCCTCCTACCTGGCTGGGGCTGCTACCCTTCCAACAGCTCACTCTCTGTCTGCTACACAGAAATACCGGATCCTGGTGTACAATGGGGACGTTGACATGGCTTGCAACTTTCTCGGGGATGAGTGGTTTGTGGATTCCCTGTGCCAGAAGGTAAATGGGCAGGGCCCAGGTCAGGCCATGTGCTGGCTCCAGGCTATGTGCTGTAGCTGGCTGTGGCAGGAGCATGGGCAGGGCCAGCTGCAGGTGCTGAAGGCTCTGCTGCTACTCCCAGGTGCAGGTGGCTCGCCGGCCCTGGCTCTACACAGAAAATGGTGAGAACCAGATCGGTGGCTTTGTGAAGGAATTCACCAACATCGCCTTCCTCACTGTCAAGGTAGGGCTGAGGGCTCTGGGGGCCAGGGATGGGGCTGTGGGTATGCTGGACACTAAGGCTGCAGCCAGAGTAGGGTGATGTCAGCTGGGCTGTGGCAGCACCCCAGCCACACTGACAACCACTGCCCCTTTCCTACAGGGAGCTGGCCACATGGTGCCCACAGACCGGCCACTTGCTGCCTTCACCATGTTCTGCCGCTTCATTAAGAACCAGCCTTACTAAGAGCTGCAGAGGTAGTGCCTGGCGCTCCAGCTGCTCTCGCCACCCCACCTGCCCTCACTGCCGGCACCTGGCACAGCCCGTCCTCGCTGCTGCTCGGCTGCACCACCAGGTCACACCTGCAGCCTTCTCCCTGGGGTTGGACAGGGCTGCCTGCCATGGGTGGGGGACATGGGCTGGAGGACTCTGTCCTTGTGGGAGAGGTGTTATGAACTTGCTGCAGCCACCTCCTTCCTTGTGGCTTCCTGTCTTGCCTCCTCTCTGTCTGCGGCAGCAACTGCTTCCCTCCCAGGCAGGGAGCAACCCCCAGCACTTCCCCTTGGCCCCACACACACACAGCTTGGGCAGGCTATGAGGAGCAGCAGCAGGGGGCGGCTGGGTCCTGCTCACCTCTACCTTGGCTCCCACCACCTCTGCTCCCACTGAAGGAGATTTACCACCACTACCACACCAATCCCACTGCCAGGGCACGCAGTGCTTCAGGAACTCGCAATAAACTCTCTGACCAAGGTGGTTCTACTCCTCCTTGCACCTTTGTGCCAGCCCCTGCTTCCCTTTCCTTTGCTCACTGAGGAGCACCAGTGAGTGCCAACACCCTGTGCCAGGGGCCCCTGGGCTCTGTAAGCTGTGCCCTCTCTGCAGGGGTCCCTGCATCCTGGAAATGACTGACCACCTAAGCAGCGGCAGCACAGTCACTCTGAGCTCTCTGGCACTGCTGTGCTGCATCTGCTCCCAAGGACCTAAGCTGGGCAGCAGCATCAGCTACTTCCTTTCCATCTCCCCTCTATGTACCCCAGCATGGACATGTCCTCCAAGCAACAAGGCAATGTGGTTGGAGTCAGGTGGTTTATTAGTGTAATGAGCAGGGGTGCAGCAGGGGTTCCCAGAGCACCCTCTCCACCTTGCTGCGCCCCACCAGGGCCTGGACACCCTGACAATGTGCTGGTGGTACCAGGGAAGCTGCTTCCTACCTACACTCTACGGGTCCAGCCCGGGATCTGCCCTTGGTCCAGGGAGGAGAGCTAGAGTGAGCTGGGCTCCAGGCTGGGCTCCAGGCTGGGCTCTGCAGGCCAAGGACTGGAGTAGGGAGTGGCAGTCGGCACTGGGCGGTATTTGTCAATCACCTCCCGCAGCCCCTTGGAGAAGTGGAGATCAGCTCCCACTGTGAGGAATCCCTGTGGAGGGAAGAGGGTCAGTGCAAGGCTAGAGGTGACAATGTCTTTCCCAGCAGGACATGGAGGCACAGGCTGTCCCATCCCACCACGTACTGCGTGATTGGTGACCACCTCCCTGGTGAAGTCCATGCCTTCGGGCAGTGGGATCTGCACTCCCTTCTTTGTCCTTTCTGCAGAGAGGGAGAGCTGGGATGAGGCTGAGCCCTGCTGTGCCCCTGCCTACAACTCCAGTTGTGTGGGAGCAGTGATGCTTACCGTTAATGATGGGCATGATGGTCAGCTGCAGTAGGGTCTTCAGTGGGGCCTGCAGTGAGAACAGCTGTGGGAGAAGAGCTGGGGTCAATGTAGTGGCAGAGCTGCCAGCCAGGGCAGAGGGCTGTAAGTGGGGATTCTGAATGGACAGGCTCTCCCCAGCCCACGCTGTGGCTGGGTGTAAGGGTTCCCAGGCCGTCACCAGGCTCTCACCGCGAGTGACTCCAGTGCTGACTGCTTGGAATAGATGCGAAACCTGGACAGAAGGAAGCAGTTGTGAGTAGGGTGTGGAGGGGACTCCCCACGGCCCCATAGGACTCTCCCCATACCGTCGTAGGTCCAGCTGCACACGCAGTGCTTTCTCTTGCAGAAACACCTTGGCACTCAGCTTGGTTTCCTGGGGAGGGAGAGGGCTGTCTCACAGCAGGCAGAGGACAACCAGGCCAGCTCATCCCAGAGATCCAGTGTCCCTCTGCTCAGTGACACCAGTGCCTTACAAGACAGGATGGGGGACACTGCTCCTGTATACAACTGGGGTGACTGCACAAAAAGCCCCAGCCCCCCCCTCACCATGGCCATGCTGGAGAGTTGGACAGGTGGGCGGTCCGGGGGCACCAGTGAGATGTTCAGGAAAGCAGAGACAGAGACTGAGGTCCCCGAAGGTTTGATAGTGCAGCGTGGAGGAGCAGAGACCTGCAGCACAAGCCGCAGCGGAGCATCCACAGAAGGGCTCTGGGGAAAGCAGTGGAGCTGGAGTCTGGGAGCAGGGCAGGGCTGTGCCCTGCCCTGGGGCTCTGCCATGCCTTGCACCCTGTCTGGGGGCTTCTTACCAGCATGAAGATGGTCCCAAAGAATGTGGCTCTCAGCAAAACCTCCAAGTCCTTGGGCACCTGTGGAGAACATAAGCCACTGGAGGGGGAGCAAGCCACTGCTGCAAGTCTCAGCAAAGCTACTCTGGATGGCACCTCTACACTGTGACACAGCCCACCCCTGTCTTCTGCCTGCACATAGTCCAAGTGTCTGGTTCTCCTTACCTTCTCCCCCTGGAGCTCCATGGTCAGCACTCCTGCCTGGAAGTACGAGTGCATGGCTGAATCAAAGAAGTACTCAGAGAAGGCAACATAAACCATGCGTTCAGTCTCCTTGATCACCGGCTCCACTGCGTGGTTCTCCAGCTCCTGGTCCTCTCTAACCCGGGGGAAGAACATGCCCTGGGGGCCAGGAGTAGGAGAGGTTCCCACAGCCACAGGGCAGCCCACCTCACTTGCTCCATGGAGCCTAACTGGCCTGCTGGCACAGCCTTTCCCATAGGGATGGGGAAGGACCAGCAAGGCAGGACCCAGTATTCACCTTGAAGTCGAGGTCAAGGGTGTCAGTGGAGATGGATGGATCCCGTAGGAGGGAGTAGTCAATCCCAATGTGCTCATCCACGTAGTTCCTCACTGCCAGGGAAGATATGCTGGTGTGACTTAGCCTGGAGCTGCCTGGCAGCCTGATGTCCAGCCCTGTATGCCCCACATTGAATGGGATCCAGTCCCTTTCCCAGGGCAACACACACCAGGCACTGTGTCCAACAAAGAGTTCAGCAGCACCAGGCTGGCGTGCTCCAGGGATGGGCAGATCTGCAAGGCAAGGAGCCAGACTGAGGAGAGCCACTCCCAGGACTGGAAGAGGAGCTGCAGAGGCAGGACAAGGCCCAGCAGATGGGCAGGATACAACTCTGCCCTCTCCCACACACAAAGGGCAGAGCCCTAACATCCCACAGCCCTCTCCTCTGTGCTCAGCTGTACCTGCTGGCTGAGGAGGAAGCGCATCCCTGTGACGATGAAGGTGCTCAGGAACTCATAGACCTTCCTGGACGACACAAGAGCGGTTCTGCACTGCTGTTCTCCCTGTGGCTCTGTGCCCATTCCAGCACACAGCTGAGGAAGCACTGAGGGTGTGGGAAGCCAGGCACAGGCAGAGGGGTCAGGTGTACCTGAGTGTGCCAGAGAAGCCAGCATGCATTCTGGCTATGGAGGCGTCGCAGGTCATATTGGAGATCTTGAGGCGCCCAGCCTCATCCTTGGCCAACTGCAGCACTGTGTGGATGTAGACACCATCCGCAGAGGCATTGATGGACCCAATGTCATAGCTGGAAGCCAGGAAAGCAGATGAGATGAGCACACAGCTCCTGCCAGCTGCAGGACAAGGCACCTGTGGCACCCAGCAAGCACAGCTGTGGGGTGGCCTAGCACCCAGAGCAGCAGGAAGGGGAGGCAGCTCACAAGAACCAGTAGAGCAGCTGCCTGCGGAAGCGTAGGCTAATGGAAGCATTGTTGATGTTGAAGACAAGGTGCTGCTGGGGCTGGAAGTTCAGGTCTGAAAAGGCCATCTGCAGGTCTGTCACCTTGACCCTACAGAGAGGGGACAGGGGTTAGACAGACAGATGGACATGGTAAGCCGTGGGAAGCAGGCAGCACTCACTGGCTGATGTTGTACTGGAACTGCCCCTCATTCCCATGCAGGTCTGACACCGTGATGTTCTGCAGCTCCTGCTCCACAAAGCGCAGCCCCTCCTGCTTCACTGCAGGGAAAAACGAGGCTGGGCTGGGACGTGCCCTCCCAGCAGCATCGCCCCTGACACTTCTCCTCCCTCCCCGGCTGCCCCATGGTAGAGCAGTGCAGACAGACCCTACGCAAGGACAGACCCCAGGAGTGTGCCCAATGTCCCTCTTTCCCAGGCTGTGAGATCCTGGCTGGCCCCTTACCTAGGTCCAGCCCCTTGGAAGTAATCCGGATCTTACAGCCAGGAGGGCTGTGCAAGGCTGTGACCAGTGAGGGCAGAAGGAGGAGAAGGAGGCAGCTGCCGGCAGCCATCTCGCACCTGGGGGCAGAGAGCAGGGTCAGCACAGACTGGCCTGGGGACATGCACGGGTGTCAGCATGGACAGGCCCAGGGGACACACTGGAAGGAAAACAGCTACTGTCCAACCTGCCCGGGGCAGGAGACAGCTCCAAGAGTACCCTACGGCTCCACTGTTCTCCCTGAACCCCCCCCATGTTGTCCAGGTTGCCTTTGCCCAAAACCTCTGGACCAGCAGCCCATGAGGGGCACGGCCCCCACCCCACGATGCTGTGCATAAGTCCCAGGACTGGCCCTGAGGAGCCCGAGGGTCCCACAGCTGGGGACACCCACTTCCAGCACTCCTCCTGCCCTGAACACACCCCGCTCCCAAAACCGCAGGGGCAGGCGCCAGCCCCGTGCGTGCTGCTGCAGCGGGGAGCCCCAGCACTTCTCAGAGGACCGAGCCCTCGCCCATGGGGCCGTCCCACAACCCTCACAGCCCCCCCGAGATGTGCCGACTTCCCCCGGGCTGGTTTGAGGCGAGAGCTGGAGCCTGTCCATCCCGCAGCAACAGGAAAAGTTCCGTGCGAGGCTGTGGGATGGAACGGGACTCCCCCACAGTTTCCCCTAGTTCTCTGAAGGGAGAGGATGGGGGACACCCTCCCCAGGGCTATGTGATGGGACAGGGCTCCCATACAGCGTTTTCCTCCACTTCTATGAAAGGAGAGGATGGGGCATCCCCTTTCCCGGGGCCCGGAGCCACCGTCGGGCCCAGAGGCTGGGGGTTCCCGTACACAATGCCGGCTCAGTTCGGTACTTACAGCGAGGCTTGTCCTGGCCTGGGGAAGCTGAATCACGTGAAGGCAGGAGGGAGGGAGAGCACCACCAGCTCCAAGACTTTCTTTTGAGCTGGCTGAGGTTTCCCTGCCTTTATATAGCCCCCAGCTGCCACTCCTTGCGGGCTCACAGCTGGGAGGAGACAGCGGGACGGACGGACGGGGAGGATGCAGGTCTGTGTCCCGCCGAGCCCGGCTGGCTGCCAGCACCGGCACAGACAGCGGCTCGCCTGGCCACCCCAGCTCCAGGCTGCACACGAAGCCTTCCTCCCCCAAAAACACTGCTCCCTGCGTCCTGCACATGCAGCCACGGCCGTGGATCTCTCCAGCACTCTCCGTGCAAGGGGCAATGTGCAAACAGCGTCCAGGAGAGCCTGAGGTGTTGGGGACTCCCAATCTCTGTTACGAAGCTTCTGCAGGGCTGAGCTACCCCAGCTTCAGTGCAGACTCCGCAGTCCTGGGCCAAGGGTGTTGCTGGTTCATGCCCACCTGTAACATGAACCTGAGCAGAGAAAATGCTGAGGCTGTGGACCCTCAGGATTGCCCTCACAGGCTCTGCCTCGACCCCAAGTCAGGCAGCACTGGCTCCGCAGGACGTGCCCCTGGATGGCCTTGCCCTGTGTGTCAATGGCAGCTTGGCTTGGCTGCCCACCGAGATGGGCACTGCCCGACTGTCCCCATGAGCACACAGGCCGCAGTCCTGCTCCCGTCCATGAGAGATGGGCAGCTCCTCAGCCCGGAGCTCCCTCCCAAAAATCCTGCCTGGCCGAGCCGTGCCGAGAGTCTGCCCCTGCCCTCACCTCCCCCTTGGCCACTTGAGTTGCCTCACTCCAAGGCTGGAGTTTCACTATCCCTTCAGAGTCCCCTCTGCCCTCAGGGGTCGGTCTGAGCCGGCCCTTTGTGCCCCAGGCGGTTATCGGTGCTCTGGGCTGCTGGAAGCCCAAAACGGGAGCCTCAGTGCTTACACAGCACTTATCCCTCCAGAACTGCTGCGCCAGCGTTAACTCATTAAACTGACCCCGGCGCTCCCGGAGCAGAGGGCAGGACTCCAGGAGATGGGAAACCCCTTGGAAAGCTGGACAGCAGGGATATCCCAGAGGAAAAGGGCAGGAGAGGCCCCGCGGTTACCCCATCCCATCTTCACCGGGGGCCGTGAACCAGCACCGGCCATCGGCTACCCGGGGAGGTGAGGCCGAGGCAGAACGGGTGCTCTGCTGGGTGGATATGGCAAAAGCTCCGCCAGCTGCGAGGGGGTCCTGCGGTCCCCACGGACCCTCCCAGTAACAGCCGTGTCCTCCTTCCACGTCCCGTGTCATCCTCCGGCATGCGCTGTGCAGCAGCAGCAGCCACGGACCGCAGCGACTACCGGCTGTGCCCTGCGCTGCACCGCGACCCTCACTGCCTGGCACCGGAACCGCAGGCCAGGGAATGCCCACGGCAGTAGCGGGGAGAGGGACCGGCGGGACAGGCAGGGGCTGCAGGGCCGGCCCGGGCTGAAGGGCAGCAGAAACAACCGCTGTGCCCGGCGGGCGGCGGAAGCCCCGCGCCCGCACATCAATGCAGCCCCCCCCTGCCCCGGCCGCCGCCCCGCCCAGGCGCCGCCGCTCTTCAAAGACCCTTTGGTGGCGACCGCTGCGGCCGCGCCCTGCCAGTGCCGGGAACCGCCCGCGGCGGTGGGAGGGCGGGGCCGGGCCGCACTAAAGCGGCTCCGCCACAGCGCGGGCGGGAGCAGGACCGTTCCGCGCCCACCGCCAGGCGGTGCCCGCCCCAAAGATGGCGCCGGGTGGGCGGGGTGACCGCGCGGCCTTTGCGCGTGCGCCAAGCAAATCCCCCAAGCGCGGGCTCCGTTTCGCGCACGCGCTCCACACCCGCGGCCCCGGCGCAAGATGGCGGCGGCGGGGCGGGCGAGGCGGAGGTGGGGCGGCGGTGGTGGCGGACGCAGCGGTGCCCGGTGCCTGCAGCCCCTGGCCTCACGCCCAGGTAAGCGGCGCAACCGCGCGGCCGCGGCCCGCCGTGCAGGAGGAGGCGGCGGGGACGGGCGGCGGCGGCGGAGGGGAAGCGGCGCAGGCCCGCGGCCGCCATCTTAGAGCGCGGCCGCCACCGCCGCCGCGCCCCCGCTGTTCCCCCGCCGCGCCTGCGCTCCCCGCGGCCCCTCCCCGCGGCGCCGTAACGGGCTCCTATCTCCGCAGCCGCCCCCGCGGCCCAGGCGCGGGACGCCCCGCTATGAGGATGCGGCCCCGGCGCGCCAGCGGCGAGCACGGAGCGACGGCCACGCGTCCCGCCAGGCAGCCCGCCACCGTAAGTACCCGCCCGGCCGGCCGCCGCCCCGCTTAGGCCGCGCCCCCGGACCGCTCCCGGCCAGACTGCAGAGTTGTCGCCGTCGCCGCCTCCTCTCCGCACTCGCTGGGTGCCCGTGGCCGCCCGCCGGCCCCGGCCCACCGCGCCGAGAAGCTCCGTGCCGTCTTCGCCGCCGGCAGGGCAGCCCCAGGAGGTTCCCGGCCGCTTCCCCGCGCAGACACAGTGCCCCGTCCCCAGTGCTCGGGCTGCCCCGGGAGCGCTGTGCTGCTCGGCTCCGGGCCCGCCGGCCGGCCCTCGGGAAGGGGATGGGTACCGAGGGGGGAGGCGGTGGCCTGGCTCTCAGCCTCCTGGAGCAGCCGTGGTTCCGGGATGGGGGAGAACCGCGGGGTTGTCCCGGGGGGCTGTCGCTGATCTCCTTTGTCTGCATTTGCTGTTGTCTTGTACAAAATTCTACCTCGGTAAAATGGAAACAAATACCGGTCCTGTTTGCTGTACTTCTTTACTCTGTGTCTCCTTACCCCTCGCTGTGGTCTCTGGTTGTGCTGCTGCTCTAGGTTGTAAGCTCTCTGGGCAGGGACAGCATTGTACCGTGTTTGTGAAGCACTGTATGCATTGCCATGGTGTATAAAAACATACCATAATCACCATAAAATGCTTCCTCTGGATCCCTGTCACTGTCTAAGTCCCAGTGTAGTTACATAAAAGTAGAGTGGCTTTTGCCAGGATTCCTGTTAGTTTGGCTGTTTCCTTTTCCCAGACCTTAAGGGTACTTGGATTTAATACTTGTTAACACTGATCAAGTGATAAAGTTTCTTGGCTACTTCCACCATTCCAGTTTATCCATAAATGGGAGGAGGCAGAGCCAGTGACCCTATTTGACAGCTCTTTTGAGCGATGGGTGGTGAAAAACACTGGCAGGTCACAGGAGCTGGTATGTGCCGTCCCAGCTGGCCAGGGCTCTGTGCCCAGCACTGTCTGTGAGTCCTGACATACATCACTTTGGGAGCTCTGGTCCCCCCAGTACACACCAGTTCACTCCAGCATGTGCTCTGTGTAATGTGCAGGACACAGCAGCAGCTGCATGTGCAAGTGTAGCTTTAGTTTGAGGAGGAGGAGGGACTAAACATCTTCAGAGGTTCCCCGCAGTCCTGCCTCGCAGCCCTGCGGTCTCCGGGGTCCCTGTCCCCATGGCTGACACGAGCCTGAGCTGCTGCCCCTGGCCCAGCTCACCTTGGCCCCTTTGTGGAGTGACTGTGAGGACACGCTGGGGTTGGAGTTCAGAAGGGAGTGTAAGATTGCACAATGCTCACTGCCGAGGCCGTTAAAGGTCCCCTATTGTGTCCTGTGCTCTGCAGCAGGCACAGGGTGTTACCTGCTTGTTCTGGAGCCGACCCAAACTCCAGGTGTCCAGGGTCCCACACCTTCCCTTGTGTCCTCTGCCTGGAAGGATGGAAACACCTGAGGGGCTGAAGGAGTCGAGTTCCTCAGTGCTGGTCTCAGCCAATGCTGAGCTACTGCCCACTCGCACTTGACCACTCTTTGCTCCTGCCATTCTACTGAAATAGCCACTGGCTGTTATGCACAGGAGGGGCAGTGAAGGTTTCAAATCTGAGCGACTTAGCAAAAAAAAACAAAATCCAGAGTTTTTATTGAAGAGCTCCTGTACCTGGCTTGTGCTGCCAGGTACTGTGCTGCTCAGGTGAGGAGTGCACTATGCACAGCATTGTGTTGCTGCTGCCCTGACTGTGCTGGCGTGTGCTGTCGGGTGTCTCCAAAGCCTGAATAGAGTTAAGTGTCTGAGGTAGCTGGGAATTATGTAAAGTGCCTTGTTTCCCCCCAGTTCATTGCCAATGTGTTTCAAGCTGCCAGAGAAGAGCAATCTGCGGCGCTGTTTCAGAAACTTCCCCAGGGGAAGAGTGGTGACTAAGAGAGGAAAAGCCTGGCTGTTTCTCTCCAGCTGGCAACATTAAATTATGATTAAGAGGAGCTTTATTGTTCCAACAGACCTTCTTTTGCATAACTGTTGTTATGCAGATGAAAAAGCAGCAAGGGCCAAAACAGCTGGCTGAGGCCCTGCTTGTGGGACTAGGCCTAGGACTAGGACTTGTTGGCCTGGGACATGCAGAGGGTAATAATTTGGGAGCTCCTGACTCCCAGCCTGTGGTTTTCTAAACCACAGAAGTTGTTAGTGAACCTCCAGGGCTATTTTATATAGCAGATTTTTTTTTTAATTAAAGCCTTTTGTTAAAATGATGTGCAGTTATGTGTGTGTGAGTTGATTTAAACTGTCTCTGAGGATAACAGATCAGACCTGGCCGGTGGTATTGGTGTGGCAGAAGGTGGCACGTAATTACAGAGGAGCGTATGTTATTTTTTACGATCTGATGCTTCACTCTTTGGAGGGATCTAACTGAAAAGGGAATATTTTGGGTGCTGGCCTGAGGAACACCCTGGCTAACCCCATTTAACACTGAGCATTCCTCATAGCTAATTGTGTCCAGGATAACAGGTGTTTTTCAGGGCTGAGGTGCTGTTTATGTGTACTAGTTCAATCCCTGTTCTATTATCAGAATGAACTCGTATTGCTACAGCTGAGTGTGCCAAGCAGATCTGGGACCTTTCCTGCTGTAACATTGGATATTACTCTGGTTTTTCTAGTGTGGTTGCTGAGAAATGGCCAATGAGAATCACAGAAGCCCTGCGGAGGAAGCGTCTCTCATGAGTCACTCACCTGGCACCTCCAACCAGAACCAGCCCAGCTCCCCCAAACCCATGCGCCTGGTACAGGACCTGCCAGGTACCGGCTCTGCCTTTGGGAATTCTGCAGGGCCTGGGAATAGGGAGGGGAATGAAGCAAGCTGCCAAGGGAGGCTGGCAATGATGTGTGTTTCAGAGTGTGCTGTGACAGTGTGGGCACCTGCAGGGCAGGTGTGTCGTGCAGGATGCCCCTCTCCTGACTCTCGCTGTCCTCCCAGATGAGCTGGTGCAGGCTGGCTGGGAGAAGTGCTGGAGCAAGCGGGAGAACCGCCCGTACTATTTCAACCGCTTCACGAACCAGTCTCTGTGGGAAATGCCTGTGCTGGGACAGCACGATGTCATAGTAAGTGCTCACTCACCTCGGCAGGCTGTGCCAGGACTGGGATGTTCATGGTCTGTGGACCTCAAATTACAGGTGTTGGGAGGGTCTTCCGTGCCTTCAGAACTCTTTGCTCGATCCATTGTCTGGCACAATTCTGGGGAAGTATTTCCTCTGTCAGGTGTCTGTCAGGTAATGCTGTCCCAGGTCATGCACCGCTCAAAGAACAGTCAGCGGGGGGGATTTGTGATGAGTTTTTCTCATTAAAGTCTTTTAAAAAATCATATAGACATCCAGAAGAGAATCTTTCAGCTTTGTGAAGGTCTGACTAGTGGTGTCCTTATTTCCATCCATGTGGGAGCAGTGCAGTGGGACACTGCAGTGGCAATGGGTGAGCTTGACGTGTGCTGTTGTTGTTTGGACTCTCATAGTCAGACCCTCTGGGACTGAATGCAGCTCCAATGCCACTGGAAGGTGGGGTGGCAGATGCTTCTGTGGAGAGCAAGCAGAGGAAGAGGAGGTTCTCAGAGGAGGTTCCACCAAGTGGCAACAGTGTGAAGAAGCCTAAGGTGGGTGTGGTGTTCTGAGACAAACCTGTGTAGCCTGAAACCAAGGGGGGCTGGAGAGCTCACAGGGGTCTCCTGTGTGGTGTTCAGGTGTGGGACTGTTTGGTTCACTGGGCTGCTTCTCCTTTACCTGTCTCTCTGGTGCAGTAATTCATCTTTCACACACACAGGCGGATGTCCCAGGGAACACAGCTGCTCAGCCAGTCCCCAGCTCTCCCAGTATTCCAGGAACTTCTGTTTTGAAGGCATGGTGTGTTTCACCTGAAGACAAACAGCAGGCAGCTCTTCTACGACCAACTGAGTGAGTTTTTTCCATTTGTCTTCTGTTCCTTTCTCAGTGAAGTCTTTGAGACACACAGGTTTCCAGACATATTTGAGAAACCTGAGGGATAAATCATTGCCAGGAGTTTTGATAATTTGGTTTCCTGGCTGGTGAAACAGCCCAAGGAAGCATCTTTAAAAGTAATATTTGATAATTAGCCAGTGATCTGGTTATCCTGATGACATTTGCTTCTGCCACAGAGTATACTGGGACCTGGATATTCAGACAAATGCTGTGATTAAGCAGAGGGCACCATCAGAAGTGCTTTCTCCACACCCCGAGGTGGAGCTGCTCCGGTCCCAGCTCATTCTCAAGCTGCGGCAGCATTACCGTGAGCTCTGCCAGCAGCGAGAAGGTGAGTTTCTGTTGGGTTCCTTTGATTTCCTTCTCAGTTCTGCAATGCTGTGGTGATCTGCCTTTTGTTTTATGCCTGTCTAGTCCCTGTGTTCTCTTTTTGTGATGGTTATATGCTCTGTGACATTGTTGGTTAATTAATTAGGCAGAACTTTGATGATCCCCAGTGAGCTACTGGGCATTTCTGTATTTTATTGAATAGACCTTCTTCTGTGCATCTTCCAGGGATTGACCCCCCAAGGGAGTCATTTAATCGCTGGATGTTGGAGAGGAAAGTGGTTGATAAAGGGACAGATCCTCTTTTACCGAGTGACTGTGAGCCAGTAGTGTCCCCTTCCATGTTCAGAGAGATCATGAATGACATTCCCATCAGGTACTATTCACAGACAGAGCACCTTGTTGGGGTGGTTCTGGGTCAGTCTGGTCTGGTGATTTACCTGCCACAGTTCTGCTGCGGTGCTTCCCTTTGGCTAATGAAGTGGTTGGATGGTGGTGAAGGAAAGCTGGGGAACTGAACCTGGCTTCCATGCCTTTGTGAGACTCATACATATGAATTTAACTTACCTCAGGTTATCCAGAATTAAGTTCCGGGAGGAAGCCAAGAGGCTGCTCTTCAAGTATGCTGAGGCTGCAAAACGACTGATTGAATCCAGGTGGGAGCTCTTCTCGCAGTGCTGTCACGTTCCGAAAAGACAAAAGGGCTATGGGGCTTCTCATCCTGCCTTATCCAGCACTGCTGATAATGTTATTGAGGAAAAGCAAGGTTAGGAACATACAGAAGAAAACAGTAGTGCTGGAGCCATCTTTTGATAGTGGCGTTACTGTAAAATGTAATACTAGGGAGCTAGATGCGTGTGGAGACAATGAAGGGGTGGAATCTTCTGTTATCCCTGAGATAAAATCTGAAGTGCTTGGGCACTTGCTGCTGTTGCAGAGCAACAAGCTTAGAGTGACATTTTGTATACAGGGTACAGTATTCCTGACCAGTTCTGCCACAGGAGACAGAATTGGGGAGGATAGTGGGGGAGAACCTTGTGGGGAAAAGGAAAAGCTTGTAAACAGGGTAGTTTTCTCAGAGTCACAAGCCCCTAGCAGTACTTGAAAATTAGAGGCAATATCAAAATGGACCACTGCCATGGCAAATAAAGGCTTTGTGGGCCTCTCTTGTTGCAGAGAGGACAGCAGCCAGCTACATCAGGTTTTGGAGAGAGCATGATAGTCTGCAATCATGCAAACATCTGGAAGGCCTTTCCAGAGTACTTTCAGAGTTCTCTGGAAAGAGGGGAGTGACAGGGATGGGCCTCGAGGAAGTGTCAGTGTCCACATTCCCCACTGATTGAAAACTTTGGAGGGGGGTGGAATACTTTGCTGTGCAGCCATAAGTTAAATTTTGCCTCTGTTTTTGCAGGAGTGCTTCCCCAGACAGCAGGAAGGTGGTGAAGTGGAATGTGGAGGACACCTTCAGCTGGCTGCGACGGGACCATTCTGCCTCCAAGGAGGACTACATGGTCAGTGTACCACTGATGTGTGGCTGTGCACAGGGAGCTGGGGAAAGGGCACGTGGGGACAGGTACACGTCCTTCTGGAGATGGCTGCCATTGCCTCCCCTCATTGTGTGCCACGGGAGAGCAGCCTGGAGACACTGAAGACCCCTGGAGAACCAGTGGTGGCCGTGTGAGAGACTCTGGTTCTCTGTTTCCACAGGACCGCCTGGAGCACTTACGCAAACAGTGTGGGCCTCATGTGTCTGCTGCAGCCAAGGACTCTGTTGAAGGCATCTGCAGTAAAATTTACTACATATCCCTGGAATATGTCAAGCGCATCCGGGAGAAGCATCTTGCCATACTCAAAGAGAACAATATCTCTGGTATGCAGCCAGCTTTGGAGAGCTATAGCACTGCAGTTAAAGGCCCCATGGTCTGGCCTGTCCTTACTCAGAGCGTATTACCTATTGGGAGGGCAGCTCTGTCTCCAAAAGTCAGAAAGTCTGTGTTTCAAAGTAAGAAACAGGCAGTCCAGCATAGGCCTCAGCTTTCAGTCACACTGTCTGTGCAGTGACAGACTGTCTTCCATCAAGTGCTGTGACCAGCTGTAACATCAGATACTAAAAATACGTGATTTGCCAGGATGAAGTAGCTTATTAGGAGCAGGTCACACTGGACAGGACATTTGTTTATTTCACTGGACCATGAAGATTGGTACCCTTGGCTTCTCACAGGTTGCCTTTCTGTTCGTTCTCTGTAGCTGAGGTAGAAGCTCCTGAGGTGCAGGACAGGCTGGTGTACTGCTACCCCGTGAGACTGGCCATCCCCTCCCCGCCGCTCCCCAGCGTGGAGATGCACATGGAGAACAACGTGGCGTGTGTGCGGTACAAGGGGGAGATGGTCAAAGTCAGCCGCAACTACTTCAGCAAGCTGGTAAGGGCTGGGTGCTCCTTTGGGGCAGCAGCGTCCCCTGGGCAGGGCTGGGCAGAGGCTGGCCAACTGTCCCTGCAGGGCTGTCAGGCACTGCCATGGCCATGAGGGCAGCTACTTCACCTTAGCTGGGGTCAGGTTCTGCTGGGAGTATTTCCCAGGTGTTTGGTGTCTGCTCTGCATAAGTGTTGTGCTGCCAGAACATTGTACTCAAACCAAGGCAACCCTTGCTGAGAGACACGTGCTGCTGTGGTGGTTCATTCATTTAATGTTAGTGACAAGCTGGTGGCTCACACAGTGACAGCAGATGTGCTGACAGCTCCCTGCAGAGCCCACCTGCTCCCCAGCTTCCCCCTCCCTGTCACAATGTGTGTGTATCACCGTAGCTTGGCTGTTCTGGTGTCTTCAATGGCTGGGCTTTCTCTTCCAGTGGCTTCTGTATCGGTACAGCTGCATCGACGACTCGGGCTTTGAAAAGTTCCTGCCTAGGGTTTGGTGCCTTCTCCGTCGATATCAGGTACAGTCTCACCACAGCTGTTTATCAGAAAGCTTTGGAAGCACTGGGAACTTGTCTTTGCTCTGGGAAAGGGTCACAGCTTTGGAAGCCTGGAGCAACATAGGGTTTAAACTGGATCTGTAGTGTGCTCATGCTGTGCTGAGGTAGGACTGGACTGGGTAGCAGTTTTGGTCTTGACATGAGATCTCAGTGTGGGTAAAGATTTTTGTGAAAGAAGCCTTCAGTACCTCTTGACTCTGAGGGGCAGCTGAAGGGTCCCTTGGGTACAAGAGGAAACTGATGATTTTGTGGGGTCAGAGTTGGATAAAATTTCTAAAGAGCATTCTTGGGTACATGCAGGGACCTAAACGAATTTGAGAAAGGACGAGGGGGTCCTGCATACCTAGAGGAGTGGGTGCATGGACCTATGGCCCTGTGGTCAGTGAAGGGAGCAGCAGGAATAGTGGATGCAGGCACAGCTCACTAGGGTTTGCTCTCCTCAGATGATGTTCGGTGTGGGTCTGTATGAAGGGACTGGTCTGCAAGGGGCACTTCCTGTGCACATCTTTGAAGCCCTCCACAAGCTCTTCGGAGTGAGTTTTGAATGCTTTGCCTCGCCCCTGAATTGCTATTTTAAACAGTACTGTTCAGCCTTCTTGGACACAGACGGGTATTTTGGATCCAGGGGGTGAGTGTTACGTTCCCTTGCTCTGTATGGATGGGGTTTGCCCGTGAGATGACCTGGGACGAGCTGATGGGGATCTTTGCCTCTTTCTGCAGCCCGTGCCTGGATTTCTTCCCTATAAGTGGTTCTTTTGAGGCAAATCCTCCGTTCTGTGAGGAACTGATGGATGCCATGGTCTCTCACTTTGAGGTATGTCTGCTCTCCAGTGGGGTTGTTCAGGATGGAGCCATGCTGTCCATCCTCTGCTCCCCACCATTCCTGCACCCTGAGGGCAGGGACGGATGACGGTGACAGCTGGCACTGCTCTTGAAGCAGAATCATTTCCTTTTTGTAGAACTCATTAAATACGTCATTGCTCAGTCAGTGCTGAGATTGTTCCTTTTCTTCTTGCACTAGAAACTGCTGGAGAGCTCCAGCGAGCCGCTCTCCTTCATTGTCTTCATCCCCGAGTGGCGGGACCCCCCCACACCAGCCCTGACGCGCATGGAGCAGAGCAAGTTCAAGCGACACCAGCTCATCCTGCCGGCCTTCGATCACGAGTACCGCAGCGGGTCCCAGCACGTCTGCAAAAAGTAGGCTTTGTTCTCTGATCCTTCTGGGAACACGGCTCTGAAGCTGTGTGACAGAAATATCCTCTCCCAAGCTGAAATCAGTGGGAAGCAGGGAGCAGGCAAGGACAAGTGCAGCGCATCATCACTCTGGGTGTTTAGGATGAGCAGACAGCCTGGTGAATTCAACTTTTGTTTAATGACTGCTAACTTTAGCTTGTGAGAGGTGTATGCCTTGGGCACGAGTCCAGCTGGAACGGGTCACACCTGTGGCACTGATCTGTGCCTCTGCCAGCCCTCAGGCCTGGTAGCTGCCTGTGCAGCAGCAGCTGGATTGTTCCTAGGGGAGCAGGGGCAAGGGGCAGTGGGGTACTTGGTCCCCAGGACGCAGGCTGGCCTCTGCTCTGCTGCTGAGGCAAGAAGTGTGAGCAACAACTGGTTAAAGCAACAGGTGCCTGAACACTGAAGTTCTTACCTGCTTAGGACTGATGCCTTACTGTGCTGAGTCCCCTCTGCAGGGACAGCAAGATTCTAGCACATGCGTGTACTGGTAGAGAGTGATGGGGAACTGCAGCATGAGTGCTTCCTCCTTCTGGAAGCTCAGGAGCCTCTACTGTACTCAGAGCTGCCTGAGGCTGCCCTGTGCCTCAGAATAATGAGAGAAAGGACTGGACAAATACTTGTCCTAATGAAGGCAAGAAGAGGAGGAGCGGGTGTCAAGGGCTTTGGGTGGGGCCCAGGGGAGGTGCTGATGCCTGTGCTCTTCCCTTGCAGGGAGGAGATGTACTACAAGGCTGTGCACAACACAGCCGTCCTCTTCCTGCAGAACAGCGCCGGCTTTGCCAAGTGGGAGCCCACGCCAGAGCGGCTGCAGGAGCTCGTTGCAGCCTACAAGCATTCAGGCCGGACCCTCAGCTCCTCATCTTCCTCCTCCTCATCCTCCTCCTCGTCCTCCTCCTCCACAGCGGACAAAGAGCGGGAGCTGGGCCGAGAGCAGAGCAGCAGCCGAGAGACTAATCCCAACTAAGGCAGAGGTGCGAGGCAGCAGGGGAGGTGCCGGCGGCCCCGGGGGAGGCTGGCCGGGGCAGCAGAGACTGCTGGCTGCGCAGCACCGGCCCAGGACTCCTGCGCAGCAGCTCCACGGCACCTGCTCTCCTCTGCGAACTGCACGCCAGCCCCCAGGAGCCGGGAGTGCCCGGCGGCCAGTGGGAGAGGAGGCTCAGCCGCAGCCCTCACCAGGGGTGAGGGAGCCCAGCGTGGCGCGGCAGGAGGAGCCGGCAGCTCCGCGTCGCCGGAGCGCCGAGGGAAGGGACAGCCAGAGCTGGGACGCGCGCGAGCAGAAGGACGGCGGAACGGATGGAGGGACGGATGGATGGCAAGCGCGAGTGCTGGGCGCTGAGCGCCGCAGCCGGAGGGGCCCCGGCAGGAGAGGGACGGGCAGAGCCCGGGGGCTCCTGCGGCCGGACTGGCCCCAGCACGGCTCCGTGTCCATAGTGTAAATAGTTGTGTCTGTGGCGCCCACGCTCCTCGTGGGGCTGCTCCCATCGCATCTGTGTTTCTTTCTCATGTGTGAGTCCCGTGTTCGCTGACATTGTGTCCCAGAGAGGGGAGGAGCAGAGGAGAAGAGTTTCTTTGGTGTGTAAAGATGTCTTTGCAGCTGTTTTGTAGTCATTGTGGTTTTTATGCGGAGCCTCCGGGCTTTATTTAACCTCCTTGGGTTTTGTTTTGTAAGGATTAATTTAACACCGCTAACCATTTTATTACTTTTATCAAGAAGAGCAAAGTCTATTTTTGATTTCTGTTTCCTAGTTCTTAGGAACATTAAAACCAGCATACAGCTCTGCTTGTGTCCATGACTTGCCTTCTTCGGTGTGTGGGGTGTGTGCCCCTTTCTGGTCTCTGCCTGGGTGGAAGGTGGGAAAATTTTGGGGTTTGGTTTTTCAGAACTATCTGCCATCTGCCGTGTTCCAGACAGGTCTGCCCTGCTGGTGAGTTTTGTTTCCTAATGACCAGTGTGAGTCCCTGAAGCAGCCTGGCTACTGCAACTGCTCTGGTGAAGTTTTGGTGGTCTTCCATTGGGGAAGTGCAGGGAAGTGCACTGCCTTTGGGCTCATTGGGGCAGGCAGCACAGCCAACTTCTCCTGTGGAGTGCCACAGTACTGCTGGTGCTGGACCAGTGTCAGTGCCACAGAAGTGAGTGCCACCCTGAGGTGGGCAGGAATTATCCAAGCCCCAGATGCTGCCCACTCCCAGAGGCTTCACAGCTCTCCAGAGATACTTTTGATGGTGGCCCAGAAATCACTGCTGTCACTTTAAGTCAGGGCAGTTGGGAATGTCCTCTGCAAAAGTGGCATTTGTCAAGCCTTTTTTTTCCCTTTAATCATTGTTTTTGAGCCAAGACCGCCTGCTCCCAAGGCACAGGTAAGCAGAGAAGTGCTGATGCTGGGAGTGTTCCAAACCCACCCCTTGGTCAGTCAGTGCACACTGAGCCCTTTGCCTGCTCCCTCAGGTGAGGGACAGTTACCTGGTTAAGTATTCAATGGCAGTGGTCTCACAGGGAATGTGTGAGTGACATCAGTGGCCAGAAGCCTGGTGGCATGGGCTGCTGCTTGAGTCTCCATTATCCTAAAAGAACAAGAGATTGTCGACAGGGCACAGGTTGACACTGGTGGCATTTCAAGGGCAGATAACCAGGACTAGTCAAGCTGTGCAAGGAGCTGTGGTGTGAGGGGCAGCTGTGGGAGAGTTGGGAGCAGTGGGTGGTATGGGCAGGACTAGGGGGAATGAGGCACGCCAGGAGCTGGAGCCCTTGCATAAAAGCTCCGACAGGCTCTACTAAACCTGGACGATTTGAACTAAAAGGCTCTCACTACCATTGTTCCTGTGGTGGGCAGTGCTGCCACTGTCCTGTCCGGAGGGAAGGAGGGGGTCCCTGAGTGCTTTTGCTCCCCCCAGGGCTGCTGGCAACACCCTGTAAGGGCAGCAGCTGGGGGTGGATTTGACTGGGCTTGGAGACACAACCTGCAGTGTGGGATGTGCAGGGGGCTTGGCTGTGCCCAGCCTGAACCTGTCGTGCTGTGTTGTCCCCCGAGTGCCCTCGACTCGACTCCCCGGGGATGCTGAACCCCAAGAGCCGCTACCGCAGGCCCCACGCCGGGAAGGAGCATCCTCAGGGCTGACTGAGCGGGGAAGCCTGGAGTACCGGGAGCCGCACCGATCCCGCACCAAAACCGCGCCACCCCCCGCATCGACCCCTGCGCCTACCCCTCGGCAGCCAGCGGGGCCCGGTTGTGCAAGAGGGGGCTCCAGCACGGCCCGTCCGAGCTCCCCCTCCGTTCCCCGCTCCCCGTTACCGGGCCAACGCCGCGGCGCTGCCGGCGGCCCCTGCGCCGCGCTCGCCCCCGCAGCGCGGCGGGCAGCGCCCCGCGCCTCCCCCCATGGGGCTGCCGGGCCCTCGCCCGCCGCCGCCGAGCCCACCGGTGCCACCGAGCCCGCCGCCGGCGGGGACCCGTCCGCCGCCCTGTCCCCGCCGGGAGCCGCGGCGCGGAGCGCAGGTACCGGGGAGGATGCGGTGAGGGCCGGGAGCGGGGGCGGGGAGTGCGGACCGAGAGCTGCTGGCCCCGGGAGCGGGTGCGGGGTGCGGTGGGGGGGTCTCGGCCGCCGGCAGAGCCGGTGTTGGGAGCCTCGGGGCCGCAGGGAGCCTGCACGCACCGTGAGGGCCAAAGATGCGTCCGGGAGCTGCCATTCCGCTGGTGCCGGCCCCCGGGAGCGATTTTTTCCCCGCAAAGCAGGGGCCGGGATGATGGCGAGTCCCAGCGCCGGTGGCACCGGGCGGGGGTTGGAGTCGGGGCCGGGGAGGGGCTGTCGCCACCGTTCTGCTCTCACTGCCCCGCTCTCCCGCCGAGCCCCGGGGTCTGACCGCACAATGACCGGGGGATGCAGCGGAGCCGGGACCCCACGCGTGGGAGGCGGCGGGCCCGGGGCCTGCCCTCAGCCCTGGCTGACAGCGGTGCCCTTTCCTGCAGCCCGGGCAGCCCCCAGAAGCCCACGAGGAGCATGGCTCAGCCGGAGAGCAAACTGGTGTCCCCGCCGGTGGCACCCTCGTCCCCGGAGCTGGAGTGCCAGATCTGCTACAGCCGCTTCGATGCCCGTGTCCGCAGGCCCAAGCTGCTCTGCTGTGGCCATCGCCTCTGTGCCCGCTGCCTGCGCAGGATTGTTCCCCCCGGGGACACCTCGACACCCCAGCTGCGCTGCCCCTTCTGCCGCCAGCACAGCCCCGTGCCGGGCGGGGACGTGCAGCAGCTGCAGGATGACGGTGAGGCGCTGGCACTGCTGACGGGCCGTGAACGGGCCAAGAAACGGGGTCCACCCCGATCTCCTGAGGTACTCCTTTGCCCCAGTGTGCTGGAGCCCACATCCAGCCCCGACTGCCTGGTTGTCACCATCCTGGAGGTGCCGGAGGATGTGTCCCCACCAGAGAGCCTGGGCAGGCTGGAGGTGGTGCGGCTGTACCGCCCCACCAGCCTGGGTGCACTGCCCTGCCATGGCCCCGGGCAGAAGTGGCGCTCCTGGGGGTGGCAAGCCATCCCCCGCTTCATTCTGGGCTTCCTCTGCCTCCTCTACTTCAGCTCCCTGCCCTTCGGCATCTACCTCCTGCTCATCGAGCACCACAGCCTGGGCATCATCCTGGTCAGCCTTGTGCCCTCCACCCTCCTTCTCTGCATTGTCTACAGCCTCTGCCAGTGCCTGTGCCTGGAGGTCTTTGGGTTCCCCCACTCCTGACCCTGCACAGCCAACTCCTGTGCCTGAGCCAGGCAGGATTTGGGTTCCTTGGGGCATTGTCCCTTGAGGTACACGTGTCCTGTGACCCACAGCATGCTCTGCCTGGACCACGGGGAGAAGCTCAGTGCCTGGTGCCTTCCCATGCAGAACAGCACTGTCTTTTCTTTGTGGGTGCTCACACTGGCTGGAGTGGCTGCAGGAGCTCATTGCAGCCTATAAGCATTTGGGCCAGACCCTCAGCTCCTTGTCCTCCTCCTCCACAGCAGACAAAAAGCTGGAGCCAGGACACTAATCCCAACTGAGGACACGCAAGGGCTGAGCACTGAGTGCCACAGCTGGACTGGCCCCAGCACGGCTCCGTGTCCATAGTGTAAATACTTCTGACCATGGCCCCCACACTCCTTGTGGGGCTGCTCCCATCCCATCTGTGTTTCTTTCTCATGTGTGAGTCCCGTGTTTGCTGACATTGTGTCCCAGAGGGGAGGAGTGGAGGAGTTTCTTTGGTGTGTAAAGATGTCTTTGCAGCTGTTTTGTAGTCATCGTGAATTTCTTTTTGTAGAGCCTCCAGTCTTTATTTAACCTCCTTGGGTTTTGCTTTGTAAGGATTAATTTAATACTGCTAACCATTTTATTACCTTTATCAAGAAAGCTAAGTCTATTTTTGATCTCTGCCTAAGACCTGCCCTGCTCTGCAGGGGCTGCTCATTGCAGCGCTGGCAGTGAAGCTACCCACATCTCTGCTGGCACCCCTGCATCCCTGCCAGCATCCCCCACCAGCATCCCCACTTCAGACAGGGAACACCAGGAGACCCAAAACAGTCATATTTATTACTGTGTTGTGTCCCTCCCCACCCACATCTCCCACTCTCCTTGGCCAGGCAGTTGCTGTGTCCCATGGCTGTCTCTCCTGCCATGCCCTTGGGGACAGGACATGACTCTGCCAGCCCTATACCTGCTCCAGCACCACTGGCATCTCCGGGGAACTCCCGTTCTTGCTGGGGGGAGGTTCCAGCATCTCTGCCACACTCCAGATCTTGGGTTTCTGGGGCTGCTTGTCCTGCCAAGGGCCTGTCCTCACCTCGGGGCTGCCCCCCCACCCATCCTGCATGGGGCTGGAACTGGGAATGGGGGCAGCACTCGATGGGACCCCCTCGCCCTCGCTGTCTGAGGCACCACGTGTGGCCCAGCTCGCCTTGTTCTCCTTCTTGAGGCGCCGGCGGGCGTTGGCGAACCAGGTGGAGACCTGGGTGAGGCTCATCCGGCTGACCACAGCCAGCATCACCTTCTCCCCCTTGCTGGGATAGGGGTTCCTGGGGTGTCGTGCCAGCCAAGCCTTCAGTGCCCCGGTGCTCTCCTGCGTTGCCGCTGCCTTCGCCCGCCCCGGCTCTGTGGGCAGCCCCAGTGGCACCTCATAGGGTGTGGAGACCTGGAGGGGCAGAGGGGTGTCAAAGTGGGACAGGGGGGCACGATGGCCAGGGGAGAGGAGCTGTGGGATGTCAGGGCTCTGCCCTTTGTGTGTGGGAGAGAGCAGAGCTGTATCCTGCCCTTCGTTTTCTTCTCCCATGCGCCCCAAAGGGCCAGGTGCAGGAGTGTATGTGTGTGGGGGCAGGGGAATGTCGGGGAGGGGCAGAGGTCACGGGACAGCAGGTGTCCAGCCCCGATTCCAACCACCCCACACAGTCCCATCCCGGTCCTGGAAAGCCCCACATCCCGTTCCGCCCCCGGAGCTGCAGCGCGGCACTTACCAGGGGCGTCATGAGGCTGAGAGAGGGTGGCAGGAAGCTGTACCCGGCCAAAACGGGATAGGAACAGGAGTAGGGGCAGGGGCAGGGCAAAAGGGCTTGGGGTGGCCCCCGCAGGGTCCCCCAAGGCCCCCCACAGCCCCCCAGCTCTTGTCCTGGGCTCCTCTCACCCCGAGGTGCTGCCATACTGCAGGAGAGGAGCTGGGGAGCTGCTCCCGGGTGTTTTATAGCTGCTGGGGTCCGCAGTGACTGACAGCTGATTAGGTGGTATTAGCACCCATGAGAGCAGCAGCAGGATCTGGGGCACCTGGGGAAGGGGGGCTTCCCCAGCTACTGTTGGGCAGGGACTTGCAGGGACCATCCTCCTTGCCTGCCTGCCACCAGCCAGAGCCCTGGTCCCTCCCAGCCCCCCAACTCTTCATAGCCTACACAACTCCCAGGGATGGGGTACAATGGCACCCTGGGGCTGGCACATGGGGCCCACTGTGAGCCCCACGGACACTCACAGCCACAATCATACAGCCACAAGCACACAGCCCAGCCGGGGCTTTACTGCAAAAATGTTGACCTGTGTCCCATCCATGACCCCAGCCCTGACTTGGAGCTGTGGGTGGCAGAGCCCACTATGCTGTGGAATGGCAGGTTGGAGGGCCAGGGGCTGGTGGAAGAACTACAGCTGGTGGGAGGACAGCAACCCATGCTGCCCCATCCTGTTCCCCCTCTGCCTTGGCCAGGTCCTCATCCAAGCCCCAGCACTGCCATGTCTGTCATGGGATTCCTGGCAGCAGAGTGGTGAAGGGGAAGGGTCCTGCAGCCCCATGGACATTGGGGACCCCTGCAAGGTACTGGGGGGTTCCTGTGCTTGGCACAGCAGGGGCAGTGAGTGGGCAGGGCAGTGGTGGGCAGCTGTGTGAGGGGCCCCAAGAGCCTGCGACCCCCTGAGCCACCTGCTCATGCCACCACGCCTCCCTGCTAAGACTGGGATTATCCCACAGGTTGTATCCGTCATTAAATACCGACTAATAACGCTCTCAGGATATTAAATATGTAACAAACCCGCTTAGCGCTGGCCAGGACAGGAAGGCGAAGGTCACTGGTGCTAATGAACCCGGCCACATCCCTGGATCCCTGCAGGCCCTGGTGACAGCAGAAAGTCCCAGGGCCGAGGTGCCAGCGCCCAGAGGTCCCAAGCCCCTGCACTACCCTATAGCCAGAGCACGAGCAGCACCTGGAGCTCCCAGCATACAGCAGCCAGAGCTCTGGTCCCATCCATCCCACAGTGGGCTGATCTTATGCTCTCTCGGCAGCCACAGGTATGGAAGCCTCAAGCCAGCAGGACACTGGTGCTGCTGGCTGGGACCAGCCCTGCCCTCTTCCCGGCAGTGGCCCCATAACCTTGTCCCCACAGGACTCGTCCAGCCCTAATCAGCACCGTGGATCTGCTTGATTAGATAATGGGGCTGTAATCTAGGAAAGCGCCTGAGGATTGTGCGCAGCACCCTGACCCTGCACAGCACAGCTGGAGAGGGAGGGCCACAGCAGCCGCCGGCACAGCAGGCGGACACAGCTGGACTCCGATAGCCACAGCCGGGCAGGCACAGCCACGCACCAGCACTACCACATCCAGGCAACGCTGGTGGGAAGGCAGAGGGACACTCTCCCAGCTGTGGCCACGACAGAGCCACAGCTGGGAAAGCCACATCAGCCGAAGCCACCTCAGGGGCCACCCACACCTCACTGGCCTGCTGGTCAGGGGAGACGTCCCACAGCGGCCCCGGTGCCACCGCCGTACCTACACGAGAGCAGGGAGAGCCCAGCAGAGATCACCCCGCCCCCGTGGGGCTCAGGCTTCACCGAGGCTCTCACCGAGCCAGGGTGGTTCCCAGCCTTTTCCCCTCAGTGGATAATCACTTTAATGCAGGAACAGAGAACTAAAACTCTGCGATTAGCTGTTATAATCGCATGTAAATAGGCCCAGACAAGCCGCTCAGGAGGGCGGTGTGTGGCTCCGGACAGAGTTACACGGGATTTAGGCTGTTTACCACTCGATTAATTTCATGACTCCAGCCCCAAGCCCACCGCTGTCCCAGCTGCCCGGCTTGCTTCCCAGGAGTCAAGGTCACTCGGGCGGAACGCAGCTGATAGCCCAGGGCATCTGCCAGCAGCGACCAGCCCAGCACAGCGCCGGGCTGCTGGATTCCTGTGCCTCAGCCCCAGGGCCATGCTGAGGCTGGGCTGTCACATCCCTGGCCCCTGGACCCCCAGGCAGGCACACACACACACAGATCTCCATCCCTTTTTATTCATAGGCATAGTCAAAGCTTGAGAATGTCACAGCTGAACCCCTCCAACCACCAGCGGACTAACAAAAGAGTCCATCCCTCTTCAGAAGAAAAATAGAGCATCTTCCACCTCCTTCTCCTTCGGTTCCTCCAGTCCAGAGCCCTGCTGCTGCCTGCCTGCAGGCTGGAGATACCACAGAAGGGCTGGCTGCTGGCACACTAGGACCACTGGCCCCATGGCTGCAGGGAGCAGTAGCTGTGGCTGCACACATCTTGCCTGACACTGCACCACATCATTGTGCCCAACCCTATGGCTTCCCCAGAATCCTCAGTGCTGGGCAGACACTGAGCCATGGCTGCCCACAAAGACCGTTCAGGAAAAGGGATTTCACACCATCGAGTGCAACAGGCAAAGAGCTCGTCCACACAAGGGCTGCCCTCGTGGCTGCTGAGCAGTCTCTGAGGGGAGGTGCAGGACTCCCAGGCCCAGGGCTGAGCAGCAGTGTGTCCCTGGGTGTGTCTGTGCATCCTTCGCAGCCCCGGCACAATAAGGCAATGCTGGCTGGGGCGGTGCTGCCGGTGCCAGCGCGGTGCGGCCCGGGCCCGGTGCTAGTCCGACAGCGTGATGACATCGTAGTGGATGCCCGGCTGCAGCTGCTGGATCTGCTCGGCTGCTGCCTCCGTGGTGAACACGCCCTGGGCCTGGGCCATCGCTGCATCCGCCACTGCTGCAGGGGAGAGGGGTCAGTGCTGCCTCTGACCATCTGACCGAGGGGCAGGGGGAGCTGGTGGATACTCAGGGCTCCCCTTCATGTTCCACATCTGGCCCCAGGAAAGGGACATAAGGCCACCCTGCCCATGTTAGGCTCCAGCAGAGAGCCCAGCTCCAGTTAACCCTGTTCCAGAACTGACCAGGCTGGGATCAGCAAATATCTGCCCTTGGACACCATGGCCGGCAGCAAAACAGTGATTGAGCCTGACCTTCCCAGCCCTCCCACCAAGGACTGGCTGCATGACCTGCGGCCAACCCCAACAACAGGACTGGCACCCCCAAACCCTGGGAGGACTGGCCCTTCTGCCACAGGGCCCTGCTACTACCTGAGACAGCTGAGTGTGCTGCTGCTTCCAGCTGTGCCTGGGTGACGAGCTGCTGCTCAGGTGACACGGGCATGTACTGGATCTACAGAGGAGAAAAAAGGGCGTCCCTGAGAGGAGGGTCCCTCCTGGAGCTGCTCCAGCAATGGATGCTGCACTCAGGCACTAACCCATGAGCTCCCTCTATTTCACAGCTGCAGGCTCAGACCCACCCTCCAGCTCCTGCCACCATGCCTGGCTCCTTACCTGCGACTCCGGGAGGAACTGGCCGCCCTGCTCGTACTGGATGTGGGTGATCTGACCGTCCTGTACCTAGGGACAAACAGTGAGGCACAGTAGGGTCTGCAGCTGTCCAGGCCCCCAACAATGCTGTGACCCAGAGTAAGCAAGAGGGAGAAGGAGAGGGTCCAGCCTCACACAACACCCCATGAGCCCCACCCACCATGTGATGAGGACAATCTGAAGCTCACCTGGATGTGATGTCCCTCTGGGACAACAACATACTCCTGGGGAAGCAAGTGTGGGACGCCTTCCTGGGCAATAATGTACTGAACCTGCAAACATGGGAATTCAGAAAAAGGTCACCACTACCCAATCCCCATCACAACAGCTGGATCTGGTCTGTCTACTGTGCCTGTTTCCACCACTCCAGTGCCTTCAGCTCACCCTACAGAGCCCTGCTCTCCCCACTGCTGCCAGCTCTTCCCACTGGGCAGTCTCCCATCCGTGGGCCATACTCCCTTACCTGGTTGTCAGCAGTCACTAAGTGCTGTACTGTCTGTCCATCAGCAGTTGTGATCTCCTGGATGTACGCTGCCTCCTCCTGCAATGTCAGCAAGTGCACAGTGTGGTCAGGGAGGCTGGGCCTAACCACAGCCCCCCAGGAGGCCCCCACTGTGAGGAGTGGCCACACAGGACTTAAGTTGAAGGCAAGGGACCCAACTCACCTGGCTGGTGACACTCTGCTCCTGTGCAACAAGGATGTGCTCCTGCCCCAGAGCCTGCTGCAGCCGCTCAGGAGCCAGCACGGCCTGGCCAGCCTGCAGAGCCGCTGCAACACAGAGAGAGAGCCAGTGGGGATGCTGCTGGGGACACTGCCAGGGCTGCCAATAGCCTTGCTCCCCAGTGGCCACTGTGTGACACCTGCCTCAGAGAAAAGCACGGGGCAGTCTCACACAAGGTGAGAGCTGAACAGCTATGGGCAGAGAACATCCTCCATGTCAGACCTGAACTCTGCTTCCAGTGTGAGCTGCTCCCACATGCACTATCTACCAGGACCTGACTGGAGGGAACACAGGTCCCCTCATTCTGTGCAGCTGCCTGTGCCCAGCCCCTGTCTCCACCAGCAATCCCAACCACAGGACAATCCTCCTGGCTCTTCAGCCCCACCTGACCCACAAGCTGGGTGAAACCCACAATGGGGCTTTGGACACCCACAGGTCTGCCCTGGTCCCAGGGACATGACTTACTGTGTAGGGTGGCCAGGGTGTCCTCGTCACTCTTCAGGATGATGGTCTGCTGGGCAGCAGCTGGCCCTGGCCTTTTGCTCTCTGAGCTGTGCAAACGCTGCGTGTGGAACTTGAGGTGCCCATTACGGTTGAACCTATGGAGAGGCAGAGTGAGGTGGAGTGTGCCACAGACAGCACAGGATCCTGTGCTCTCTGCAGGCCATGGGTCCCATAAGCACACCCTACAACATGGCCTGTCCCCTCTCCCAGCATGCTCCCATCAGTGCCCAGGGACTGAATCCTCCTATGCAGAGATTCCTTGGAGACAAAGTTGTGTCGCCCTGATCTTTTTCAGCCTTCTAATGTTTGCGCTTTTGTAGTGAAGTTTCTCATAGACTTTTAAGTAAACAAAAGTCATGTTTTAGAAACTGTTCTCCCTGTTTACATTCCTTTATAGAGGAGGGACAATCGATGGACTTCTAGTTTGACCAGTGGAGTTGGAGAGGTAGCAACCTTCATCCTCCAATCCCAGGTCATTGTCCAAAATCTCTAAAAACCCAAGGGAAAAATAAACCACCTCTCTTTTTGCTCTGACAACCTGACTGCATGAGTGTTGTTCTTTCATGTCCGTCTAGAGACAAAGTTGGGTCCACCTGCAGCAGGAACTGTTCCCAAGGGCACTGTCCTCTCTAATGGGCTGATCCTGGGGAAAGTTTGGGGTAGACAGCTCTGCCAAGATTCTATCTCCTCATGAGCCTTGTAGAAGTCTGTGGGATCCCCCAAAGCAGGATCAGCCCAGCTCCATCACTCACCTCTGCCCACAGACCTGGCAGGCGAAGGGCTTCTCATTGGTGTGGGTCAGCATGTGCCTGCGCAGGTCCTTCTTGTTCTTGGAAGCAAAGCTGCAGTGGGGGCACTTGTGTGGCCGGAGGCTGGCATGTTGAACCATGTGGCTCTGGGGCAAGAGGACAAGTGCTGGGTGAGAAATCCCCATTTCTCCAAACCTCTCGTTCCCAGGAAACAAGTTCCTTGTGCCAGGAAACTTACCCGGACCTCTGGCCAGAGTGTGGCAGTGAAGGGACAGTCGGGACACTTGAAGGTGCTGGGCCCAATGTGGGCTCTCTTGTGACTCTCCATCTCCGCTCTCCCTGTGAACATGGCTGTGCAAATCTTGCAGGAAAACTTTTTGGCCGTGGAAATCTTGCATGAGAGTTTCTTGCCTGTAGAAACCTTGCACGTGAGCTTCTTGGCCACGCCTTGGAGTGCAGGCCACTTGATCTTTGGGAATGAGACTTCCTGCCCCTCGGATGCTGGGGATAAAGACGAGTCCTTCTGGAGCTGCCTGGTGACACACTGCACCAGGGGCCACTTGACGTCGGCGGGCTGTGCCTCCTGGCCCTCCGCAGGTGAGGAAAAGGCAGCATCCCCGCTGAGGGGCTGAGAGAGAAACACCAGTCACATCTGCTCACACTGCTGCTTGGGATGGGGAGAAGGCTGAGATCCTTACCTCCACAGTCTGGAACTGGTTCCCTGGGACACTAGATGACATGATGTAGTGATTGCTATGGTCCTTCAGCGCCTCCTCTGTCATCACAGCTCCGCTCACCACAACTGTGTGAGAGGTCTCCACAGAAGTCTCCTCCTCACTGCTGGAGAGCACAGGGTCAGGGAGGATCTGCCTCCTCTTCATCACTAAAGCCTCCTCACTGGAGGCCAGAAGTGCCTCCCCCTCCCCACTCCTCCCATACAACTGACCCATACAGTGTGGCAGGAGCCTGGATCTCCTCGCTGATGGGTGCGACGATGCTGTACTCTGCTGTTCCACTGAAGGGGATGGTGATCTGCTGCAGCTCCGGGCCACTCAGGCTCGCTTCCCCATAAGCCTCCTGCACAAGTGTCTGCCCAGGCTCTGCCATGTGCAGCATTACCAACTTTTGCTGCTGCTCCTTAGAGTCTACCTTTGCCTCCTCCTCCTGTGCCTGCAGCTCACAGGGGCCTGGTGTCTCTCCTGCATCATCTGGCTTCACCACTGTCACCTGTGCATTACAACGGCTCAGCCAAGGGGGCAAGGCTCTGCAAGACACTCCTGCAGCAGAACAGGGCTGGGAAGCCTCCTCATGCCAGCCCCCAGCAGGCCTGGCTCCCCTTGACTCTGCCCACCTGCAGTGAGCCGGTGGCCAGCTCCCGCTGGGTGCTCATGTTCAGCAGGAGATCCAGGGCTGTCTGCGTGGCCAGCTCTGCTGATCCAGCCACATCTGGGGGTCAGATAGGAAGGGTCAAGCAAGGAGCTCAGCTACCTCCTTCCCCATTCCACCCCCTTCCTGAGTGCTCACCTTGTTCATAGATGATGGTGGCCCCTTCCAGGGAACCTTGCGAAAGAACAGAGGGATCTGCAGCTGCAACAGCCTGGACCGTGTGGCAGGTGATGGGACCAAGAGGTGCCTGCATGAGAGAGAGAGAGCTGACAGCACAGTGGGCAGTGAGCACCAGAAGGGGCTGGGGCCGGGCATGGCACTCACCGGTGGGCTGGCCTCTGGCTCAGCCGGCGCCTGCACCTGGCTGTGCTGCTGCTTCAGCTCCTCGATCTGCTGCAGGGTGAAGAAGGGGCGGCGGCGGCAGGGCGGCTCCTCGGGGTGCCTCTGTGCCCACTCCTCGAAGGAGTCGGCGTGACGGCACTGCACGTGCAGGCGCAGGTTCTTCTTGTGCTTGGTGGTGAAGTGACAGAATTCACAAGCAAACGGCTTCCCTCCTGCAGGGCCCGGGAGGGGGAGTCAGGCAGGAGGTCCCCAAGGGATGGCAGGGAGAGCAGGCAGACTCTGACTGTCTCTTGGAGAAGGGGGGTACAGGGCATCAGTCAAACAGCTCCTCTCACCTGTATGCTTGACTGCCATGTGCGAGACCAGGAAGTCCTCCCGGAAGGTGGAATACTTGCAAATGCTGCACTTGTAGGGCTTGTCGTTCATGTGTGACAGCTGGTGGTTCAGCAGGACCTTCTTGTCCTCGCAGACATAGTCACAGAACTCACACTTGAACCTGCCGAGACAAAGCCACCTGTCACCCCTGCTGAGGGGGAGCAGGACACAGGCTCTGCCCAGGTGTGCCGGGCTCCTACCTGCGGTTGGCAATGGCCTGGATGTGCGTCAGCAGGTGCATCTTGAAGGTGTAACGCTTCTTAAAGGACTTCCCACACTGTGGTGAAACAAAGTGAAACAGCATTCAATCCCTGCCCTGCCTCACCCACTGCCAGCCCTTCCCCAAGCTGTATCCCCCTCACCTTGTCACACATGTGTGGTTTCTCTGTACTATGTGTCTTCATGTGCTGCGTAAGCCTCTTCTGCATGGGGTAGACACGGTTGCAGACAGGGCATGGGAAGGAGTTCAGCTTTGGTGGCTGGATAGAGAGTATAAAGATGACATCACCTGAATGAGTTCACCAGTTTCTTTACCATCTCCCCACTGGAGGACCTGGGTTGCTTTTCCTCAAGAGATCCAGAAACAATGCCCTCAACGAGGCACTGAGATTTTTGTGGAAGATGCAGATGTGCCTCTCCCCATATAACAATACTGAGATTCAAGTCAATAGAGTATTCAAACTCACCGGATCAGCTCTCTTCTTCCTGAAAAAGAAGAAAGAATAGCCCCTTGTGTCAGCTACACCCCAAGCCCAAGCTGCCTTATACCCAGACACCAAATTCTCCATCTTAGAAAGGGTCAGGGGATGGGGCAGACATGGCCACTCTCCCAGGACAGGACAAACAGGGTCAGTGCTGTTCAGTCCCCAGGATCGTGCTGCCCTCACCTGTCCCGGCTGTGCACTGTGGAGTGCCGAATGACATCCTTTTTGTACACACTGGTGTAATTGCACTCCTCGCACTTGTAGGGCTTGCTGCCCACATGGTTGAACATGTGCTCCTGTAAGAGGCAGACCAGGGTCAGGAGACCTGGGGCTGCCAGGCAGCCTGTGGGGTCGAGGCAGGGCAGGTGAAGCTCACCTTGAGGGAGGACCAGCGCCGGGAGCGGTAGCTGCACTGAAGACACTTGAAGAGCTGCGGGTCATTGGCCTCGTGTGAGTTGACGTGGAAGCGCAAGTCCTCGTGTGTGAGGAACCTCGAGCCACAGATCCGACACAGATAGGGCCGCATCAGGGGCTTGGGGGACTTGTAGTAGTACCTGCAGAAACAGGAACAGGGCTCAGAGCTGCAGTGGCAAATGGGCTGGACGGGCCCTGGGCACAGGCCAGAGGGCCCAGCACACCCCTCACCTGCGCCCCATGTACTTGCGGTATTTCTTGCCCAGGAAACGGCGGGAGGGCCGCCCACGCCGACGGGGGATGACGTCTGCATCCTCAGCACCAGTGTTGGAAGAAGGGTCCTTATTCTCAGAGTCAGACTGGCTGATACCAGGCTCTGCCAGGTTCTCACTGGTCCCATTCTCCAGGCCAGAGGAACTGGCTGCTTCCAAGTTCTGCAGCTCCTGGCTTGGTGTGCTTTGGGACGTCACCAAGGGTTCCACATCCCCTCCTGTGCCACAGAACACAGCACAGCTCACATTCTCGCTATGGCTCCAGGGGCTTGCCCACCACTCCCTGCTCCATCCCTGAACGGGGCTGCTGCCTCCTGCCTCCCTCACCTTCTGGCATGTCCTGAGACATGTTCTCCAGACGAAGCAGCTTGCGGGGCCTCCCTGGGCGTCGGCGTGGCCTCTCCTCGCTGGACGTGGGGACAGTGCGGCCACACTTGGGCAGCCGCCCCCGGGGCTCATCCTCAGCTGGGTTGTAGTCACTGTCCTCTGCAGGCAAGTGCCCCAAAACATCAGAGACCGGGAAAAGACTATGCTAAGTGAGATATAGGGAGGGTGAGTCCTACCTTCAGGATCATCAATAGCACCAGCATCCATAATATCATCATCTTCTTCTTCTGGGGCCTCCTCATTCTCAGTCTTTTGAACAGCTCCCACCTTTCGTGGTCGTCCTTTCTTCAGAGCCAGAGCTGAACCTACTGACACAAAGAACAGGGCAAAAGCTCTCTAACAGACTGTGACAGAACAGGCTCCTATGCTCCAGCTCCTCTCTTGTTTCTTCCCAGGAAAGAGCAGAGCCTGTCTGCAGTGAGATGAATTTCCCTCAGCCCCTGGCACACACCTGGCTGGAAGTGACGCTCTTTCATGTGGTTAATCAGTGTTTTCTTAGAGACACTCTTGTACTGACACATCTTGCACTTGAACTGCTGCACCACAACCACTTCCATCATCTCTTCCAGGGTCTCCATGTCTGGTTGGCCCAGCTCCTCCCCACCATCTGCCTTTTGGGCTTGGTTTGGCTGTGCAGGCAGTGCCAGCACTTCCAACTGCCTGGAAGGCTCTGAAGGGCCAGGCTGGTCAAGGCACGTGGAGGTAGGTCCATCAGCAACAGCTTCTATTGCCAGGGTATTGGCTAGAGCAGAAGTGGCCACCTGGGACACCATGGGGGCACCTGAAACCAAAACCTGCTCAGCCAAGGGGCAGACCCTCACCTGCATCCAGGGCTGTACCCATATAGGGGGCACAGGACTGAACACAAGCTCAGGAACAGGCTCCCAACAGGATTGTGGTACAAGCACTGTGGCTTATACAGCTGGGACACACCCTCCAGGCCATGCTCCAGTGGCATAAGGCTCAGAGGCAGAGCTGGCCACCATGGACAGCCCAGGGAGTTTCCTCACCATCATCAGGGCCTTGCAGAATGAGGTACTGCGTGGTCTCTGCCCTTCCATCCTCTGCGCTGGTCACGGCGATGCAGCCTGGCAGGGAGAGGAGAGCAGAGTGGTGACTGCCACACCCAGGGGCTGCAGAGTCACTGGGGCTCCCTGGGGCTCTCTCAGTTCAGACGGAAGCCAGAAAGTGTGAGGGTCTGGCTCTGGAGATGGAGCCTGCCCTGGGCTGAAGGAGCTGCTGGACAAAAGGAAGGCTGTCCAGTAACATGAGCTCCTCACCAAACCCTCCTGTCACTACAGCAAGGCAAGAAGAGAAAATCCTGCTGACTAGTTAGAGTCAATGACCTTAGAGGTTTCTTCCAGCCTTAATGATTCCATATCCATATTTCCCCCACCTCCTGAGGCCTGCTGCAGCAGCAGCTCCCTCCCCAGCTCACCAAGCCATCTCCACATGGGAGCACACACTCACTCTGGATGATGTCAGGTCCTATTGTGGACTCAATGATTTTATCAATGGCAGAACCCAGGTCTGAGGAAGTGGATGCAGTGGAGTCTGACACAGCTGTGGCTCCATCAGTGACAACACTGGAGTGGACCAGGACTTGTGGGGACTCTGACACCATGATGGACTGGCTCACAGTGGAGACACTGGAGACCAAGGTGGATTGGGCAATAGAGGATGAGTCTGGTAGGTAAATCCTTGGAATGGCATCTGTGCTGGAGCTGCCCTCAGAGACTTCTTCCTGGCAGATAAAAAGAGTCCAGAAGAACTCAGGTGAGATACTTCTGCCAGCCCAAGCCCTTGGGGCAGCTGGCTTATGCAAATGACCCAGTGTAGCACTTTGAAACTTCTACGAAAGGCATCGGAGTAAATCCTTTGGTACCGACAAAAACCTGAACCTCCAGGGCTGCTCTTGCTACCAAGGGGAGTTCTGCTTCTCAGACTGACAAGCACGTGCTAGACTAGAGGTATAACAGTGCCTGTCAAGGCCACAAAGCTCAGTCTGCCAAAAATGCCTACAGAGCCCCCTAGGAACCAGAGCCACGGCTGCCCTCCCTGTCACCCCAACCTTCCCGCCAGCACCTACCACGGAGGCCCCGCTGCTGTCGGAGCTCTGCCCCACGCAGGAGTCATCGGCCCGGGAGAGGAGCCCGGGCCCCGCGGCGGCATCACTGCTGTCCGCCGACACGGCGTCCGAGCTCCCGACGCCCAGCCCGCTCTCGGTGGGCTCTTCCTCCACCGCCTGCGGGGCCGCGTCGCTGCTGCTCTCCACCGCATTCTCCTCCATGCCAGCCCTGCCGGGGCCCGCTACGCTCGACCTGCGGGAGGACCGCCGCCGTCAGAGCCGCCACCCGCTTCCCGCTGTGCCCGTCCAGGGCGGGGGCCCCGGCTGGGCGGGCGCGGGGCCCCGGGGCGGCGGCGGGCCCATTCCCGGCGGTCCCGAGCGCTCTCACGGGGGTCCCGGCGCCACCTGGCGCCCCCGCTCCCGTCATGCCCCGCGGCCCTGCCCGGCGCTCGGCCGCCATCTTGCCGCGGGGTCCCCCCCGCCGCCTCCGCGCGCGCGCACACGGCGGGGCGGCCCCGGTGCCGCCGGGGCGGCGGAGACGCCGCCACGCCGGGGCGAGGGGGTCTCGCCGCCGCCGCCCGCCCGCCAGCCCGCACCCTCACCCGGTCCGCCGAGACTCCGCCGAGCACCCGCCGGAGCCGGCACCACGGAGGCCGCCATGCCCCCCCGCCCTCTTGCCGCGCAGAGATATGGCGGCGCTGGCCCCGCGCCGGGACTACGTACCGCCACCCAGCCCCTGCCCCGCCTGCAGCGCTCGCCGCGGCGGAGATACACTCCTCGCCCCGGCCGCCGCCTCAGGCGCCTCTCGGCGCCTCCCGCTCCCCGCGGGAGGGGAGAGGCCTCGGCGCCCCGCCGGGGACTACTTTCCCCGCGGAAGGGTCGGCGGTGGTGCGGCCCTGCGTCATGGCGTCAGGAAGCGGCGCCCGGGCCCTGAGCGTCGGCGTCGCGCCGGGTTGCGCGGGTCACGTGACGGGAAGGCGGAAGTGGCGGCGACCTGGGCCTGGGCCTGGGCCGGGAGCGGGGCGGGGGCGGTCGGTGCGGTCGCACCGTTCTCTCCGCTCCTGCCGTTTCTCGCCCGGTCCGACCCGACCGGACCCGACCCGGTAGCGCGTTCCCCCAGCCGAGGTCCTTACCTCGGGTGAGCCGTGCAGCCCTGGCGCTCCAGCTCCCGTTCCGTAGCCCGCGGTGGGCGATGAGACCGGCGTGCCTTGTGGGCCGGGGCCGCCCATCCCCGGGGTGATCCTGGCCCAGCCGTGGGATCTCCGCCGTGCCTTCGCTGCGAGTCCCGGGGCCTTGGCGCGTTCAGCCCCAGCTTCAGGCTGCTGAGCACTTTCCGCCTCGATCTCTGGCAGGGAATGAATAGCACCTACTGTCTGTTTGTTCCTTGATGCCAGACTTGCTTCTTTCGATGGCAGCTCTGCATCTGAACGGCAGCCACCTTCCGATGGGCTCTCGCTCACCAAATTCTGCCCTCCGGGATGGTTTTCTCCCAGAGCAGATGGCGATGGACACTCGATTTGGGTTCAAGTCTGGCTTGTGACCATGCTTGGGGTGCGTGCATGTCTGAGGGGCTGCTCTGGCCTCACCGAGGGCTCCCAGAGCATTTCTGGCACCTCCTGGTGCCACAGCATTCCCTGCAGGGATGTGCTCGGACCTTGCTGCTGTCCCAGCAGCGCTGCTGATGGCGGTGCTGTTCCAGATCCTCCAGCTGAGCTCAGCTGTGCATGGCCTGGCCTTGGCCTCTGCTCCCCGGTGATGGCTTTAACAAACCCTCAGGTGGCTCCTTGTTCCCACTGATACTTTCTTGTGTTGCAGTGTTCTATTGAGAACGGCTCTGTCCCGTTTTTTTTTCTGGAAGAAAGGCAGCTGTATTGTGCCTGTGCTCTGTTGGGGGTGGGCCGTGGTGGGCTGACCCTGGCTCTGGGTCCCTGTGGAAGAGACACACGGGGAGAGGGGGGTCAGGGCTCTGCAGTCCAGCCCTTCCCGCGGCCATTCAGACCAAGGCAGCCCGCAGTGCAGGTCGGGGCAGGCAGTGCCGTCGTGTCACTGGCCAGGACGCCCGGTCCGGGGCCGGTGCTGACATGGTGCCAGCTGCAGGAGGACAGACAGTGTCTCATCTGGTGCAGTCTGTGAGCACGGACGCAGCCTGCCAGAAATCCGAGCCGATGGGTGCTGGGCTGGATCAGTACTCTGCAGCATTTGGCTGTGGTGCCTCTGCTCCTGTGCAGGCGGCGCCTGGATCCAGCCCCCACAGCCCGGGGCTCTTCCTTGGGGCTTTGCGGGTCCCCTGTGTCCTGCCCCAGGTGAGAGTTCCCGGAGGCTCCGTGTGCCCGGCAGAGGCAGCAGAGGAGCTGCACCGCCAGCTGCTGCGTGTGCACCTTCCGGCTCTTTTTCAAGCTAATTAAATGCATCCTTGAAAGGTTTATGCCCTCATCCATCACGGGCAGACAGCAGCGGTGAGAGCCATCCCCGGGCTGGCTGTGTGAGCTCTGCTGCCGCAGCGCTGCTGCCAGTGCCTCAGGGCTGAGTCCCCACATGCGCCCGGCTGCTGCCGTCACTGTCATGTCACAAACCCAGAAAGACCAAGGGCTTGAGCTTTTTTCTCCCACTACTGCTTTTTAAAGCAGCCCTGTGTAGCTCAGTGGGGGGAAGTGCAGTTGGGGGAGGATGGGAGGGAGGTGCTCCTGTGCCCGATGTCCCCTCCACAGTTCTGTAGCTCTCACCGGTAGAGCTCAGCACTGCCTTTGACCGGCTCTGTCTGGGTTTGGAGTGCCCTTGTGCTCCCTGTTGGGGGAAGCTCCGTATTTCTGTCGGGGAGGGGGAGTGGTGTCAGAGGAACCCCTGGCAAAAGCTGCCTGCCAGGTAGAAGAAGTGGGGATGGATTTGTGTCAGACCAGCAGGTTTCCTCTTTTTGCCTTTAGTCAGCTGCTGTGTGAGACAAGTGAAGGATTTTCCCAACGGGTGATGGCTGCAGGGCAAAACAGACTGAGCTCCAGGGGCCTCAGGGGCTCATACAAACCCTCCTGGTGCTGGCTCGGCTGATGGAAAGTTGCGTCAAGCTTCCCTGTCACCCTGCAGAGGTGCCCCATGTCCTCTGTCTCGGTGAATTGTCCCAAGCAGAGCTTTGCTGTGATGGGTAACCTGCTATTTTTAAAAATGCTGCGTGCCCCCAAGCGGGGTGAGCGGGGGATTTCCAGGGCAGGCAGAGCACAGCTCCCGTTCTCAGTTCTGGAGGCACAGCTCCTTGCTGATAATTCTCTGCTGTTGTGCCTCCGAGCCTGAAATCACTTAAGAGCCAAAGAAAGCACAAAGAAATCTCAGCAAGAGGCTTAAAGAGAATCCAAAAATGGCTGCAACACATGTTGGATGTGTGTCCAAATACCTTAGCGGGGGGAGCAGCAGGTTAAAGGCCTTTTGGGAGCGGGCTGAGGAGACAACACAGCACTTGTGCCTGGAGGACAAAGCTCAGGCTTGGGCGGAGTATGAGGCTGGTTTTATCAGGCTGCTTTGGTGGGCTGCACTGACAGGCTGTCCCATGCCCAGGGAGGTTTCCTAGCTCTGTGCTCTTCAGCCTGGATGCAGGGCTGGGAAGGAGCTACCATCAGACAAGCTGCCGTTCAGGCAGGGTAGGTGTGCAGTGATGGGTGACCCCAGTCGGGGGCCTGTTCTTGCCGGTGCCCTATGGCCGTGCTGGGCTGCCCCCTCCCCAGTACAGTTTGCTGAGCTGCTGAGCAGGCTCATCCTGCTCCCACAATGGCTCTTCAATGAGCTCATGGCCCCGGTCACTGTCCCAAAATAGGAGATGGTTGTGCTGAGCACGGTGCCTAAGGCAGAGCCTCAGCTTCCCCCCTTGCAACCTGAACCCCGGACTTCTACTGCCAGTGATTTTGTCATCCGCTCTGTTTGTTCCTCCTTGTTTTCTTTTTTCTTTTCAAAGAAAACATTGTTGCGATGTTTGTGTAGCTGCGGGGCACGAATCCACATCAAGGCTTGTATTTATATCCCACCTGGGAAGGGCAGTTGCATCAGCACATTTTGTAAAACGTTGAGCAAAGCAGCCCTTGCTGCAGGAAATGGTTTTTCTTCACACCAGATTGCCTCATCGCTCTGTGCCTTCCCAGCAATGCTGGCTCCTAGAGAAGACTCCTGGGGCATTCCTGGGGGATAGCTCCTTGCCAGGGTGGCTGTGAGAGCTGGGACAGCTTCCTGCTGGGCACAGCCTTGGCCCCTCTGCCTTGTGCCAGGGTGGTGCTTCTGTGACAAGCAGCCTCTCCTGGTGCTGGCTGTTCCAGCTGGGATCTCCATTTCCCAGAGCACTGGTGTGAGTGGGAGTGCCATAGGTTAATGCCTGTGTTCTGTGGCCACCAAAGGTGTGGCTGAGGTGTGACCTCAGCTGTAATGCCACCCTTGGGCTCAGGCAGGGCACTCCTGGGACAGTGGAGGAGCCCATGGAAGTTGGTGGTGGGACCACTCGAAACCTCACACAGTCCCCTTGGCAGGAAGCAGCTCACTGGCCCTGCTGGTGCTGCTGGTGGCTGTGCCTTGGCTATGGAGGGGCTCTCCTGGTGTGTCCTGGTGCCATCAGTGGCTGCCCTGACGCCAAGACAGAGTGATGGTGGTGCCGAGTCATGCATTCCTTCTCTCATATATCTCATCCCACACCCAGGTCAGTGCCATGGCTGCCATTCCTGAAAGTTTTTGGGGCTATCGACAGCTTTTCCAGGATGTGCTTGGAGCTGCTGGATGCAAACAGCTGGCTCCCTCGCGCCTGCCAGAACTGCTGTTGCTACTGCTGAGTGGTTTTTTTCCCCTTCTGGAGGGATCCTGTGGCTTCCTTCCCAGACCCTGAGACCTTGGAGCCACGGTCCAAGGCCACCAGTTTCCACCCTCTCCCGTGCTGCTGATTCATCACTGCTGGTTAGTTAAAAAATGGTAATCAGCAAATTACTGAAATATAAGTAAAATAAACAAGGTGGGCAGAGAACTGTGTGTGTAGCAGGGCCCCAAAGGCCTCGAGTGTGTGGTGTGCTGGGCTCTGTCTGTCCCTTGCACTCGTCCCTGGAACAGGGCCTGTGCCTGGATGAGCACTCCTGGAGCAGGGGGTCAGTACTTGGTGCTGCTTTGGAGTTCCCCACCTTGGGAGTTCTGCATCCCTGCCCACGACTGGTCCTGTGAGGCTGCTCTGCTCAGTCCCCCTTGCTCCAGCCCCTCAACTGGAGGAGGTCACTACACCCCAGGGCAGAGCAGGCAGGCTCTGGGGCTGCTCCCCACCCCGTGGGGGCATGGCATCTCCCACAGGTCTGCTAGCTTTTGCCTGGGTGCTTTCCAGCCCTTCTTCTCCCCGGACAGCATGGCAGCTCTGTCCATCCTGGTGTTCCTTCAGCCCAGGGTGTGCTTTCCTCTGCTCACATGATGCCCGGTTTTGAAAGGTCTCAGGTCGTGTGGCTGGGGCAGCTCCCGGCAGACAGCCAGGCTGTGTGCCATTCCTGGGCTGCCTGGGCTTTGTCCATATGCCTATGTTGACAACTGAGCTGCTCTGAGTTAATTTGGCAGCAAGAGCTGGAACAGTTGTCAAATGTTTTACTGAAATCTGAACGTGTTGCATCTACCGCCCTTCCTTCTGCTTTGCGCAGTTTACAATTAAATACCACCAGTTTTGCCCATATTCCACCTTCCACAAACCCCCGCTCCTTATTCCCAAGCCGCTCCATTGCTGACAGCCATGGATTCCTGGCAGCACATTGTCCCTTCAAACACAGTCAGGTTCCCTGTCATTGTCACAACTGCTGCTCTTCCTGTTTTAGCAGGCAGCTGCTGTGCCCGTGTCACCGCCAGGAACAAAGTGCTGCCTGCCCGTCCTGTGCCATGGTGCTGATGGCTCACCACAGCAGCTGTGCCCCCCAGAGCTGGCAGCCACCCAGCTCTGTCCTCCCCTGCTCCCCTCCCAGCTCCTGCCTCACTCCTGTGGTGCGCAGGAGATGCTTCCACGGAGCTGATCCAGCAGGTAACCCAAGAGGGGATGCTGAGGGGATGATGGCCATGAGGCTGCCCATGGGTACCCCTTCCCAAATGCTTCCCAGGTGACCTGGACTCTGTGCTCCTCTCACCTGCCTGAATACGCCATACTCTTGCTCTTAGCACGTGGGAAAGCTTGGGAGAAGAAAGGTTGGTCAAAGCTGGAGGGAGAAGCTGAGGCAGGAGGAGGGTCAAGGGATTGGATGGAGCTTACAACAAGGAAGCCCTGAGGCACAAGAGTCTTGTAAAGTTAGGAGCAGGCTGCTGGTGGCCTCAGTGTGAGCTGTGCCACAGTGCCAGCTATCAGCCTCAGCACCTGGTGAGTGAAGCTCTGGGTGGGATTCCTGCAGCATTCCAGTGGGACCAAAACAGATATGGAGGTTCCCAGGGTGGCATGGAGGGAGGATGTCCCAGCCCAACACAGGGAGGTGACTGTGCCGCCCACCTGGATACCGAGAGTCAGTGTGGCAGGCAGGGGATCCGTCATGTGTGGTTTTCAGCTGGGATGGGTGGTGACACAGCAGTGCTGGTTTCAGTGCCTGCAGGGAGGGGTGATCCTCCCGGTGACAGCAGCCGCGTCATCCTCACCCAGACAAGAGGTGCAGGAGCAGCAGCATCAGTCTGGAGGCAGCGGGGCTGGGTGACAGTGGGACTAAGGGGTAAAGGGCTGGGGGGGCAGGACACCAGGCAAGCAGGGGTTAAGGGTTGGCAAGAAGCGGATGCTGAGAGGTGGGGAGTTCCCCAGGTGAGGCAAGGAGCTGAGCAGGTGTATCCACAGAGCTTGGGGTAGGCAGGGAAGGGATGCAGGGCCAGGGACTGCTGGTGCTGGAGAAATGCAGGTCGGCAGCATGCAGGGTGGTTTGCCAGGAAGGGTCCTGGGCCCAGCTGGAAGCTGCATCCCAGCCCACGCGGGGCCCAGCGCCAGGACAGCAGATACGGGAAATGTGTGCAGGAATGTTGTTTCTGTCTCGAGCCCTTGAGCAGGAGTGATGGGGCTCCAAGCCTCTGACGCAGATGTGCTCCCTGTGCCCTGTCCTGTTCCCACGCCAAGTGTCCCCGTGCCCCAGTCACTGCATACCATGGACTGGTGCTGGCCAGGGCTGCCAGTGCTGGGGTGTCAGCTCTGGGCATGGGGTGGTGCAGAGCCCATGGAACAGGGGCAGGGATGGGTTTGGGGCACTGTAACTCAGGGCAGTGGGGCCAGTGGCTGCCTGGCTCAGCTAGAGACATGCAGTAATGCCTTGCTCAGTGTTCAGGGTGTCTGGCTGTGCCATGGTGGCCGTGGCACTGGCTCTCCCTGTGGCTTCTGCCAAGTCCAAGTGCTCCCTTCCCTCTGCACAGGTTGTATTCCGTGTGACCGGCACTTGCTCTCCCCAATCCAGTGCTGTGTCACCCGCACAAGATGCTGACTCTCTCCCACCCTACTTCCCCTTGCCACCACACTCCTGTTTATGCTGGGGGGGCACCTGATGCTATCACACGCCTGTGCCTGTCCTTTGCTCCTGTGTACCCTTGTCCCCTGACTGGGGTTCCTGGGTGTGAAGCAGTGACTGTGGCAGCTGGGTGTTCCCTCACCCCTGGCTTCTCAGCTCCCCACTATATTTGTTGCCCTGGTGCATCCCGTGTTTGTGGACCTCTCCCCTGGCTCTCTGGTGCCACACTCCCTCCCTGGCTGGCCCCCAGCCTGCTTGCCTCTATAGGGGGAATTGAACAGGGGGAGTTCCAGGGGCCCTGGCTCCATACAATCCCCCTCAAAAAAACGCACTGCTGACCCAACCAGCAGCTCCCAGCAGGAGACCTGCAGCCTCGCAGAGGTGACACTGTGTCCTGTCAGCCTCTGTCCTGGGCAGGGATCCAGGCAGGCACCAGCTCTGTTTAAGGTCCTGGACCAGTTTCCCACAGAGGGTCTGCATGAGGGTGGCCATGAGTAAGGGTGTGTGAAGGGGCTGCGGTGGCTGTTCCTTCCCCTTTTGGCAGCGACGCTGGTGACCGGCAACCTCGTGGCTCAGCCAGTGTCTGGGATGGAGGATGTCTGCCTGGGTTTTTCCATCTCACTCCTTTCAGGGGCTCTAGGAGTGAAAAAGGCCATGGGCAGCCTGGGATGGGCAAGCTCCGGGGGTCCCTGCCATCCACAGCCCTCTCCTGCTTGTGGTGCTGCCCCATCACGACTGCCCTCCTCTCTTTCCCACTAGCCACAGTGGCTGCCCCAAGCCTCCCTCCACACATGCACTTTTTGAGGAACCTGTGCCTTGACCCAGCTCCCATAAACAAGCTGATTAAGGCTGCCTTGCATGGAGCTCATGCCAGCAGTGCCGAGCCCATCCCACAGAATTCCCTGCCTGGCACAGAGGCTGCCGGCACTGCCAGACATGGGGGTTTCCCTGCTGCCCTGGCCCTGCTCCCTGACGAGCCTCCAGAGAGTCACCAGAAATTCCCCCGGGATGGTTCCAGGAGGAAGCTGGTGAGCGGGGCCATGAGTCAGTGGGAGCGGCCAGGACGGGGGCAGAGCTGCGGCCGGCAACCCCCCACTGGAGCTCCTAGTGCCCAGCTCGAGGGCTTGCTGGGACTGCTGCACAGTGTGTGGGGCACTGGCCCTCATCTCCTTCTGCCATCACTTGCTCCAAGGCCCCACTCCCCTCCTAGCCCCATTTCTGCCAGCACTGCTTCATGCTCCTGGGCTGTGGCTCTGCCCTCAGGGTGCTGCAGGCAGCAGGATACCGTGGTGTGCCCTGATAGAGTGCCCAGGTTGTTCGAGCTGGAGCTTCTGCATGTGGTGGAAACAAGGGATGGGAATAACAAGAGGAAGGCCAAGGGATCTGCAACAGTGCCAGGGAGATCAGAGTCACGTCTGACTCTCTGACTATATCCCAGAGCCAGAGTCAGAAGTCTCCTTGTCGGGACTGCCCTGCAGGTTCATCCTCCCAGAGGTTATTTAGTGCCTAGCTCCCTCAACAGCTCTGTGGTGTGGACTGAGGTCCTGGCAGGCTGGAGAGTGGAGCATGTGGAGCAGTGCCTGCTCCCCAAATGCCTCAGGAGCCACCAGCTTCAATGGGCTTTCAGGGCACCCAGGCAGATGCCCTCCTCACCTCAGCTGCCAGCCAAGTGGGGAGCACAGAGAGCCACTGCCTCCTGCCTGGTGAAGAGCTGGGCCATCACAGGGACAAGGGAGGAAGGCTGGACCCTGTGGGAGGGGACTGTAGGGTGACCTGGCTGCGGGGTCCCTGGGCTATGTCCCACTGTGAGGGAATGCTTGGCTGGATGTGTTTGTCACACCGGGTGCAGGATGGCGGCTGCTTGTGAAGCAATTTCCTGTACCAGGGAATGGGGGCTGCTCTTGCATGGCTGTGGTGGGGGAGTGAGGCAACCCCCTGATTTCTCACCATTGCTTCCTCCCAGCTTAGCCCACACTGCCGGTGAGTTTCCTGTGGCCAGCCAGCCATAGCCCTGGGATGCATCCTACCAGCACAGGGCACCTGGCAGGTGATGCTGCCCCAGGGAGGAGCCCTCCCTTGGGCATGGGGGTTCCTCTTCAAGGGCCCAGGGAGCACAGCCCCGACCTCTCACTGTCCCCAGATGTGCTGGTTGCCAGCATAACCTGCTTGTCCTTTGGCTGGGCCAGGAGCTGCTGGCTTGGCTCAGCCAGAGCTGGGGGGATACTGGGAGGAGGTGGCTGCTGAGCCACAGTCTGGCACTGTTGGGAGCTGGGAGGACAGGCACTAACAGCAGTGGGGTGAAGAGGAGGATGCTCCTGATGAGCCAGCTGAGGACCCCTTGCCCTCATGGGGTTTGTCAGGGCTGGGACAAGAGATCCATTCTGGGACCTGTCTCGGGCAGCCTCTCTGAGCTACACCAGTCCTCCCTCCCCCTCCGCTGACGCTGCACCTTGTTCTCTGCCATCTGTTTTCCCCTTGCTCCTCATCCCTGTTTGCTTTCCCCTTCAGTGCTCTCGTTCCCACAAGCGTCGGCACTTTGGGAGAAGCAGGAAAACACCATCCCATGGCAAGGTCTGTGCTGTGCTGGGTGGGAACCTGAGTCAGCAGCACCCTGAATAGCAGGGCAGCAAGGATAGGGCACCCCTAATGTCCCAGGGCCCCAGGTGCCGTGAGCTTTCCCACACCCAGAGCTGCTCCTGGGCAGCCACTGCTTCTGGTACCAGGAAGCTGTGCCATTCAACTGCTGGCATTTGGGCTTAGAGGTCATGGGGTGAGGAGCCATGAGCATTTCCAATGCTGGAAACACTCTGACCCACTGGGGTGATGCAGCTGTGGTGAGGAAGGATGCAGAGTCCTGGTGAGGGTGCAAGCTCCCAAATCCCAGGCAGATGTGTTCCAGGTGCTGGGGCTTAGGTGGGGGTTCCACTGCTATCTGCCCCATGCCCACCCAGACCCTTGCAGGTGCAGCACCTTCAGCCCTTGGCCAGCCAAGCTCAGTGTCAGCCGGTGTGATGACACAGCTACAGGGTCCTGAGCACCTGGCTGGCCTCCAGTGATGCCCTGCTGTCCCCACAGCCACCATGGTCTTGGGGCCAGCAGGGCAATGCCTATGCAGGGCATCCCCAGGGTGGCCATTCAGTGCTGTGCTGTGGCTCAGTGGAGCTCCCGAGCCGCTTTCCTTCTTCCTGTCCTCGCGTGGCTGCGGAACGCGGTGTGTTTAGTAAACAAGGTGATGAAACAGTTAAGGCAGAGATGGAGTGTGCGTTTCGTCACCGTGGGAAGGGAGAAGGGAGCGTGAGTCGGCGCTGAGGGGTCTGAGGGTGACTCACTGCCCTCCCACCCCATAAATATGAGCGGGTAACCCGGCGGCACCCAGAGCAGACAGCGGGGACCAGCACAGCCGCATCCCTCCTGTCACCGCCGAGCCATGGCACTCCTCCTGGCCCCGTTTGTCGTCGGGCTGCTGGCTGTCTCCTGCTATGCGGCCCCTCTTCAGGGCAAGCCGCAGGCGATTGTCACCTTCCCGGGGGACCTGATCAGCAATCTGCCGGATCTACAGCTGGCAGAGGTGAGGAGAGCATGGCCCCGTGTGCCCTCCTGGCACCCAGGTCCCCAAGGGGCACCCAGACTGACAGTGAGGAGCTGCAGGCACGGCTTGAGAGCCATCAGTCTCCTTGAGCTCAGGGAGGCACCCAGGCTGGGATGGGTGCCCGGGGCTGCTGGAACCCACTCCCACCTCACCCACCCCTCTGGCTGCCTTTCCTCCACAGCGCTACCTGCAGAGGTTCGGCTACACCACAGAGGCAGAGGCTAAGATTGGTGGCAGGCACGTGTCCCTGGGCAAGGCACTGCTCAAGATGCAGAAGCAGCTGGGCCTGGAGGAGACGGGAGAGCTGGATGCTGCCACACTGGAGGCCATGCGAGCCCCCCGCTGCGGCGTCCCTGACGTGGGAACCTTCCTTACCTTTGAGGGGGACCTCAAGTGGGACCACATGGACCTGACTTACCGGTGAGTCTGCTCTGGAGATGAACCTTCATGTCCCCAGGGTGATGGTCCCAGGAGAATGGAGAGCCTGAGGGACCAGGAGGCTGGCAGTCTCTGCTCAGCCTTTGTCTGGGCTTGGTGCTGCCTGTACAGCTGGGTCCCAGTGCTGCCAGGGCCAAGGCAGGATGGCAGCAGCATCTGCTCCCCGATGCCCAAAGGAGCACCTGAGCCCTGGGCGAGGTCAAGGGTGGTAGTGACTGTTATCACTTCTGGGGGTGGGGGTCTGCTCCTTCCCAGAACAGGGTAATTCCTGCATGAGGGGGGAACCTGGCAGCACTGACCCTCTGCCCCCCTGGCAGGGTGATAAACTACTCCCCCGATCTGGACCGTGCCGTGATCGATGACGCCTTCAGACGGGCGTTCCAAGTGTGGAGTGATGTGACCCCTCTCACCTTCACCCAGATATACAGTGGCGAGGCAGACATCATGATCATGTTTGGCAGCCAAGGTGATGTCCTTTGGGCAGGCAGGGAGTGAGGAGGGTCCTGGTGATGCACCCTGCCTGTGAGATCCTCACCCCATGTCTCCTTGGGCCATGCCCAGAGTCCCCCTGCCCCCACACGTGCAGGAGGTGTGCAGGGCTTGTGTGCATGCTGGGGACATGGGGGCTCCTGTGACAGGTCCAGCTGAGTGTGCTTTTCTCTGCAGAGCATGGGGATGGGTACCCTTTTGATGGCAAGGATGGGCTCCTGGCCCACGCCTTTCCCCCAGGCCAGGGCATCCAGGGTGATGCCCACTTTGACGACGATGAGTTCTGGACACTGGGAACTGGATTAGGTAAGGGCAGTGTGTGGTGGATTGGGGGGGGTCAGATGATGCCAACCCCAGCTGCAGCATTGAGATGCCCCTCTCTGAACAGTGGTGAAGACCCGCCACGGGAATGCCAATGGAGCCGAATGCCACTTCCCCTTCATCTTCGAGGGCCGCTCCTACTCCCGGTGCACCACGGAGGGGCGCAAGGATGGGCTGCCCTGGTGTGCCACCACCTCCAACTATGACCAGGACAAGAAATACGGCTTCTGCCCCAGCGAGCGTGAGTAGTGGCAACCATAACCCCTGCCCAGCCCCGCAGTGCCTGGGGCCATCCTCACTCTCCCTCACCCCACAGTCCTCTATACCAATGGTGGCAACAGCGATGGAGCTCCCTGTGTGTTCCCTTTCGTCTTCGATGGCACCTCCTACGATACCTGTACCACAGATGGGCGCTCCGACGGCTACCGCTGGTGTGCCACCACCTCCAGCTTCGACCAGGACAAGAAATACGGCTTCTGCCCCAACCGAGGTGCCAGCAGGCAGGGGGGCATGCAGGGGAGGGGGCACACAGGGTGGGCACATGAGTGATCTCAGCATTGTCCTGGGTTCTGGCCGGTGCAGTGTCAGGGACAGCTTCACTGACATTTTGCTGCAGACACGGCGGTGATCGGTGGCAACTCCCAGGGAGATCCATGCGTCTTTCCCTTCACCTTCCTGGGGCAGTCCTACAGCGCCTGCACCAGCCAGGGCCGGCAGGATGGCAAGCTCTGGTGTGCCACCACCAGCAACTATGACACTGACAAGAAGTGGGGCTTCTGCCCTGACAGAGGTACTGACCCCTCTGCCTGTGCTCTGCTTTGTGCCTCCCAGACCCATGCCATATTGTCACACTTCTTGTGGGGACCACAGTCTCTGGATGATGTGTCCTGCCCTGTTGTGGCTCACCAGGCACTGAGGCCAGTGCTTTCTCCCAGGTTACAGCATCTTCCTGGTGGCTGCCCATGAGTTCGGACATTCACTGGGGCTAGACCACTCCAGTGTGCGTGAGGCCCTGATGTACCCTATGTACAGTTACATCCAGGACTTCCAGCTGCACCCTGATGATGTTAAGGGCATCCAGTACCTCTATGGTGAGCAGCTGCAACTGCAGCCGGGTGCATTGGGTGTCCTGTAGCACCAAGCTGGTTCCAGCTTCATGCCCTCCCCTATATTCATTCAGGTCGTGGCTCTGGCCCTAAGCCCACTGCACCTGCACCTGCTCCCACGGAGGAGCCCCAGCCCCTGCCCACAGAGGAGCCCCAGCCCATGCCCACAGAGGAGCCCCAGCCTGTGCCCACAGAGGAGATCCAGCCCATGCCCACAGAGGAGATCCAGCCCATGCCCACAGAGGCTGGCAGCACCTCCACCACTGAGGAGGAGGAGGAGACACCAGAGCCCACAGTTGGACCCATTCCTGTGGACCCCAGCCGGGATGCCTGCATGGAGAGGAACTTTGACGCTATCACAGAGATCAATGGGGAGCTGTACTTCTTCAAGGATGGGTAAGTGGCAGCATCTGGCACCTCCTGCCCTGATGAGGCTGGATGTGAGAGAACACAGGGATGTGAGGGCCATGGACTGTGGCAGACTGAGGTGATCAGGACAGCTCATTTTCCCCACCAGGAAATACTGGACCTACTCATCCTTCTGGAAATCAGGCATCCAGGGTGCCTTCTCTGTTGCTGATACCTGGCCTGGCCTCCCAGATACCATTGATGCTGTTTTCCAGGATGTGCTCACCAAGAGGGTCTTCTTCTTTGCTGGTGAGCTCTACTCTCACTGCCCTCAGCCAAGTCCCACGGGCCGTGGGAGGAGCCTGGTGAAGCCTGGGAGCTCTCAGGGCTGTCTGACACCCGCACTATCTCCCACTGCAGGTCGGCAGTTCTGGGTGTTTTCTGGGAAGAGTGTGCTGGGCCCCCGGGGGATCGAGAAGTTGGGTATAGGGAAGGAAGCCGGCCGCCTCTCGGGGGCCCTGCAGCGGGGCCGTGGCAAAGTGCTGCTCTTCAGTGGAGAGAACTACTGGAGGTGAGCACGACTGGAGAGCAGCAGCGCCTGCCTGAGCAAGGAACTGGGGGGGTGGTTCCCAGCAGCCCTGAGCACGGCTCTGCTCTCCCACAGGCTGGATGTGAAGGTTCAGAGGGTGGACAAGGGCTACCCCCGTGCTACCGATGACATCTTCACTGGTGTCCCCCTCGATGCACGCAACGTGTTCCTCTACCAAGGTGAGTGGAACCTGGCAGGTGGGTGCTGTGTGTTCAGGCCTGGGCTACCTGAGCCTCTCATAGCATTGCTCTAGTTCCTGGCTCAGGATGCTCGGGTGTGTGGGTATGGCCCTGGGACAGGGCATGCCATCACTCCCCGTGGGTCCTTGTGGTGGAGCTGGCAGGGTGCCTGCAAGGTGCAGGGTGCCATGTGCCTGTGCTGCTTGGGCAGCCACCAGGATGAGTCTTTGTATGGCCAAACTCCTGCTGACCCTCCATTTCCTCCGTCCCTCTCCTTGCCCAGGCAAGTACCACTTCTGCCGGGGCAGCTTCTACTGGAGGATGACACCGCGCTACCAGGTGGACCGGGTGGGCTACGTCAAGTATGACATCCTGCACTGTCCCCAGCACTGAGGCCTGACCAGCCACTGGCTCTGCCAGTGCTGCTCCCTGCCCACTGCTCCCAACCTGTGGGCTCCTGTCTCATAGACTGACCTCTGGGAGACTTGTGGCTGTGGGTAACCCCAGATGAGATCACCATCTCCCTGGAAGAAAGGGGCAGGGGGTCCTGGGGTCACCCCCTGGGAGCTGCCCAGCTTGGGGAGCCCCAGCTGGGAGAAGGACTCTTGCCACAGCTGGCATTGTGCCACCCCTGCCAGCGCCAGCTCCACTGCACAGAGGCATTTGTCTGGTGCAAACCACACATGGATTTGAGACAAATTTATCTTTTTCCTGAGCCAGCAATGCCAGGTCAGGCTGAGCCCCACTGGGAGCTGGCGCCTGGGGACACACCAGGGTGGGACACAGGGTTTTGCCTACTCCTGCCCACTGCCCACTCTGCCAACCACCCCCTCTGCCAATTGCCTGCCCATTTGTAATAAAGACGGTTCTTTGGACACAGCCTCGAGTGCTCTATCAGCTATAGGGGCCATGGTTTGGAGAATCTCTGTGTACTGGGGGCATCACCCTCCCCCAGTCCGGGGGCTGCCAGCACCAGTGGGCAAGGGGCACTGGGGGGGAGGGGCTGTCACCAAGCCCCCTTTGTTAAGGACTCTGGATCCCTCAGGGACACTGGGTATAACGTGGAAGGATGTCCCTCGGTCCCAGCATTGCCCACCACCAGTCCTATGCCAGGCGCGGCAATCCCCGCCCCGACTCCCCCGACCTCCCAAGCCCTGGCTCCTCATAATCCTCCACTCACTGCCCTCTCCTGCGCTCCACCTTTGCACCGAGATGAGGAGAGGGCGGTTGTCACCGCCTATGGCCGGCACACAGGACTCCCCACTGCAGCTGAGACCCCGCCGCGGGCTGGCCCCGTACATTCCCTCGGCTCCGCTCTGTCCCTGCGTGGCCACAGAGCGCGGCGGCAGGGCCAGGGCAGGGATCGTGCCCGAGGGTGCCCGGCTCCGCGGCAGGGTGGGGCGGCCGCAGCTCCGGAGCTGTAATTAGCTGTAATTAGCGGCCGCGGCTCCGGACAGGGCGGGGGCAGAGCGCGGCCCCCTCCCGTCCCGTTGGGGCACGGTCCCAGCGCCCCCAGTTCGGCGGCGGCTGCGGGACCGGCCGGGCGTGGCGGAGCGGTCCTGTCCCGTCCAGTGGACCCGGGCCGAGCGGGGCCGAACCGAGCCGACCGGAGCGGGGCCGAGGCGCCCCTCTCGGACCGGAGCCAGCCCTGCGGCCGCGGGGGCGGCGCGGCGGGCGGTGCCGCGGGCACTAGGACCCCGGTCAGCGCCCGGCGGGGCCGCGCTCAGCCACCGCCGGGGCCGGAGACACTTGTGGCGGCGACGGGGCCATGAGCGGGCGGTTCACAGTCACCGGCGGCGGGGGTGAGCGCCGGGGGCAGGGGGGGCCCGGGGGGGCTCCGGAGGCGGGACACGGCCCGCGACGAGGGTCCGCGGGGCGAGGGCAGGGTCCGCGGGGGGCGGCCGCGAGGAGGGTCCGCGGGGAGGGCCCGGCCGTCGGGGCAGCGCGGGGGGTGCGGAGTGCGGTCGGTCTGGCCCCTCGCAGGCAGTGCAGACCCCCGGAGTAGGGATGGCGCGGAGCTGCGGGATCCGGGAGATGGGAGGTGCGGAGCAGGGAGTGGGGCTCGGCCGCCCGCGCAGGACCCCTCGTCCCAGGCTCTTCCCCGCGGCCACCTCCGCTCCTCGGGGAGCTCCCCTGTTCCGTCCCCGTACCGGGGGCTGTTGGAGCGAGGCCCTGCTGCTGCCGGACCGGCAGAGGGATGGAGCGGGGTTGTGGCTGTGGGTCGACTTGTGGGTGCGAGGTCACATACTGCTCCCCAGGGAGCCACGGTGGAGGGAGGCTGCTGCCCAGCCGGGCGAGGGCAAGCTGTGGCCAGCCCTGGGGTGCAGCAGTGCCCACCGGCCTGCCATGGGCACAGCCACTAGAGCCGGCAGCCATCGCCTTGTGGTGCCCAGGGGACGTGGCGGTGGGGCTTGGCTGTCACCAGAGCCGTATCGATCCCAGAAAAGCGGCCGACGGCAGCACCGTGCTGCCGGAGCTGTGACCTTGCACCCTCGGCGAAGGGCGCGGGTGGGAGGCGCGAGCAGCCGGACGGACACCACGACACCCGGGCTGGGCTGTGCCTCTGTCAGGGGGCTCTGGACTTTGGGGCCCTGTCTAGGATCACGCTGTCGTGGGTGATGTAGGGCTGCTTCCAGTGGCAAGGGGATGCAGGGCCACTTGTCACTCTATGGCAGCTGGGCCAGCTGGGCCTGGCCTGTGGGCTGTGTTGGGGCGGAGCGGACCACGATGAGCCGAGGCTGTGGCTGAATTCTGGGGCCCTCTAGGAACAGGTCCTCGGTTTGGCAGCCAGTCTGCTGGTGGGAGGCTGCAGGGAGCTGGGGTGGGCATGCTGAGTGGCCGTGGTAGGAGCAAAGGACACATCCTTCTGGCTGAGCTGTGACCTTGTGCCCTCCCAGAGGACAGCCAGTGGCTGGTTCTGCTGGAGGTGCCCTGTCATGTGGGGTGGTCACAGCTGTGGCAGGGTGGCTGCTTAGGGGTTGGCAGCGTTCAGGGATTCCTCACATCCCACATTTCTCCACAGCACTGGGACCATGGATGCTGCCTCCCGGGGGGTGGATGGCAAGAGGTGCCAGTCCGTGCAGCTTCAGGACTGGCAGGGGCTGGGGATGGCAGGCTGGGGCTCTGGACAGCAGTGGTCCTGGGAGGGACTCGGCCCTGGGCGAACGCTCGGTGTTGCCTGGCCCCGTGTCAGTGTCACGCGTGGGCGACAGAGTGACGGAGATCCTCGGGACCTCGGGGCGGTGCGGGAGCGAAGGCTGCAGCCGGCCGTGCTGCCAGTGCCGGGGCGGTGCGGGGACCCCGGGCCAGCTGGAGCGCCCCGGCTCGTCCGTGAGCTGGCGCCGCGCTCAGGGCGCCCTGTGGCTCCCGGGGCCGCCCTTTGGGAAGGCCCTGCCCGGGAGCGGCCCCAGGCGGGTGGTGCTGAGGAGGGATCGGGCAGGGACCGCCCGGTGCCGGGCGGGGCAGGGCACGGACAGGGGGGGCCTCGGGGCCGGGCGCAGGTCACTGCTGGAGTACAGCTGGATGCAGGGCTTGTCCCGGGAAATGGAGCCGGTGCGGGGGCGAGCAGGGCTGTGCGGGGTCCTGGCGGGGTCTGTGCGGGCGGCGGCGGGGCGGGCAGGGCCGCGCGGGGCCGCCAGGGGGCGATACCGGGCCGGGCCGGCTCCGGTGGGGTGTGCCCCTCCCGGCCCCGCCCGCGGCCCCGCCCCGCCCCGGGGCTCGCCGGTGCGGCTGTCCCGCGGGGACCCGGTGACACCGCCAGCGCACGGCGGGCCGGGCCCCGGGACCGGGGATCGAGGTGCGGCACCTGGGACCCGCCGTGGGGCTGGCCCTGCCCCCGGGGGCTGCACCTGGGGGTGCTGCCCCTGTGCCCGGTGCGCTGCCCTGGTACAGCCGCCCTGGCCCCAAAGGGCACCGGGGCATCCCCAGCGCGGAGCCCCTCTGCTGTGTCCCGAGCGGTCGGGCTCGGCGACAGTAGCCATGGCAACCAACCAGTTATGGAGCCTCTCTCGTTGCCAAGGAAACCGGTCCCGGTGTCACCCTTGCCATGACTCTCGGTGCTGAGGGGGTTCAGCAGCTCTTTCGCCCCCCCCGGGGGCCGTGGGGTCATGGGGCTGTGGGCCATAAGCCATGGACAAGGCTCTGTGGGGCAGCTCTGTGAGGCTGGCCCCAGGTAGGAGGTGAGGCCCTGAGGGGGGCTGGGGTAGAGTAGGGACCCCCCCAGCCCTGGAACACCCCCATGCAGGGCCCTGCCCAGGGGCCCGGACACAAGGGAGGGAGCAGGGCCCCCACTTGGGGCACCGTGCACAGGGGGGTACGTGTGAGGGACAGGGGTGGCTAAGGAGACTACCCCAGTCCCCCATCTCCTCCAGCCCCCTCTCAGACACTCGGGTCAGGTTTGTGGCAGACTGGGTGCCCTTAGGGTACCATTAGTTGAGCCAAAGGTCTGCAGCAGGTAGAGGCTGATGATGTGGGGGGAGTGGGATGCTGCCAGGGGGCTGGAGCAGCCGAAGCCCCATCTGCAGCCTGCAGCAGCTTTCCCAAGGAGTCTCCATGCTACTGAACACGCTACAGGTTCTTCAGTGGGGTGCCAGAGTGGGGGTCCTCGCACAGGCTGTGGGGCTGAGTGAGGGGTGGGACACAGGACATGTCAGTGTCTCATCAGCTGGTCCTGCACCCAAACCCTTCTGGCAGTGGCTGGCAAGTGGCCATGCAGCTGCTCCTCGGCCATCACTGGGCCCTCTGGCCTTGGCTCAGCAGTGGCTGCCTGGAATCCCCAGGGTACTGCAACTGGCACAGGGCTGCTTGGGGGCTCCTCAGCTGTGTCGCCAGGAGCGGGGCCTGGTGGGAGGAGGCTGCTTCTGCTGCTGATCCCTGTGCCAGGCTGCCCAGCTGCCCACTGCCACGGCCCTGCTGCTGGCAAGACATCTGGGCAAGGGCAGCTGGGGACGCTGTGCCAGCTGCGCTGTGCTGGGCTCGCATGACGCAGGAGCTCACAGCCTTGCCCCATGGCCTCTGCCAGCTCTGCCCCACTGCTGCCCTTCTGCTCTCGACCTCTGCAGCTGCAGTGGCTCCTGCGGCTCCCCTTGCAGCCCCACAGGACACTGTGCTTCCCTCCATGTCCTGTCCTGCTGCTGCAGCTGGTGTCAAGTCCCAGCTGGGGCCCATGTCAGGTCTGGGCTCTGCTTTTGTCCCATACTGGTGGCAGGGCCCTGACCTGTCTGGATGGAGATAAAGAAGAGCACTCCAACCTGCCAAGGTGCTGCAGGATGTGTTGCCCCTGGGCTTGTGGGGGTGTCAGGACAGCAGGGTGAAGGCACATTGTGATGCAAACCCCCCATCAGGACATTTGGCTGGCATCACTGCCCTTCTGCCCTGCTGCACCTCCTGGGAGCTGCTTGTCCTCAAGCCCTCAGTGCGGGGTGTCCCATCCTGGCAGGCTGTGGATGGGCAGGCTGTTGACAGTGCCCGGAGATCACAGCAGGCAGTGCAATGTGCTGAGCAGCATCTCCACAGCACGGCCGCCCTCCCTGCCCGGGCGGCTCGCTGCCAGGCTGCCCGCTCCCTGCCCTCAGGAGGTTTCCCAGTGACTCCAGCACGTGTCTCGCTCCTGGGAGGTTTGACCGCTGCTGCTAATAGGACAGGCAAGGGCTGTGTGGCCGGCGGCCAGGATTCCAGCCCTGGGAATGTCTGTGAAAATGGTTTCCCCCCACCCTGGCTTTACGCAGAGGGGTCTGGGACATTCTTGGGAGTTTCTGCAGGGGTACAGGACATTTTGCAGAGATGCTTCTTGGCTTGGCCGCTCTCCGTCGTCATTCCTGGGCAGCCTCTTGCATTTAAGTGGGGCACTGATGCTCTGCCTGGCCTGGTGCCAGGATCCTGCCTGCTTCTCGGACTCAGGGGCCACTTGCAGTTGATCCCCCACTCCATGGCCAGGGAAAAGCATCTATCTTCCTCTTTCTCCATGCCCTTGTGCTGCCTGCAGCAGGACTGCAAGCAATGAAAGGGCATGGATGATGCCCAAACCATGCTCGACCTCTCTCCTTTTGACCAAATACCCCAGTCTTGGGCATTTGGGCTGGGGTTAAGGCCAGTGCTCTGCTGGGGGATCAAGCCCCCTTGGTCTCTACCTCAGAGACATTCTCAGTTTGTCCCCACATGCTGGTGGGACCCTGCACACAGGCTAAGCCAATGCAGTCTTGATAGCGTAGCCCACTGTGCTGCCGTCAAATCCCAACCCCTGAAATGGAGCCATAATCCAGGGATTAGGGGATTAGTGGTCTTTCACGTGCTCCCTCCCCTGCATCTGTTTTAGTAGGAAAATCCCTCTTGTGCCGAGCCCACGCACTGTGGCCTCCTGCAAAAAACCACCCTCTGGTGCTTGGCACTCACCATGGCTGGCTGGACCCTGGCCCACTGCCCTTCTGCCCATCCACAGCCTTCTTGGGGGGGTTGGGGGTGCCCTCTAACCCCCCAGGCCCACATGAGACAGTGGTTTTGTCCAGTACATCCTGTCTACAGCCCCTTCCTTTCAGTCCCAACCCTTGGGAGTGGGCCAGCCCCTCGCTCCAGCGCTGGCTCCTGCTCAGGGCTGAGGGATGCAGGTGTGAGGGATTGGTGTTGCTGCTGCTGCTGGACAGGGGCAGCCCCATGTCATGACTGCCACACAGAGTCCTGGGTGGGGGTGCCCACCCTGAGCTGCCCATCCTGAACTCTCCATCCTCCCTGCAGCCCTTCTGTGCCACTTGCCGTGGAGCTGGGGCTGTGCTGCTGCAGCTCCCCAGGGATGCCATGTCCCGGGATCCCGGCTGCAGCCACAGGGCAGGGATCAGTGCTGCCTGCCGGGCTGGGGGGTCTGAGCCTCTCTCCTGGCCTGAGGTCAGGCCGGGGAGCATTCGCGCTGTGGAGCAGCTGGCTCCGCACCAGGAGAAAGTAAACAATTAATTACAGCCGTCAAGAAGTAACGGAGGCCAGCGGGCTGTCATGATCTCAGCCTGTGCCGGAGGAGATGCCGGGAGCTGCAGCCAGCTCCGGCTGGGGGATCCTCCCGGATTAAATGCATGAGAGAACAGGGGGCTTCAAGTGGCCCTGCAAGGTCCCTCTACAAACCCAGCTCGAGAGTGGCCTGTGCCCCTGGCCCTGTGGGTGACAGCTGCAACAGTCAGGGCCTCCGTGGATGGCACAGGGCCTGGGGGTTTGCCCCCACTGCAACCCTTCACCAGGTCTGAGAAGGTTGTTACGGGCGTGATCTCAGCCCCCTGGTCACCAGGGGAAGTCACATCAAGCCTGTTCCCGTCTGCAGGTCAGCTGGGCAGAGCAGAGTCAATCACCTCTGCTATCCCCCCAGCCCCACTGTGGGATGGTCTGGACGTCCTCTCCCTCCCTGCGTGCCCTGGGTAGTCCTGCTGCTGGGACAAAGGTCTCCATCCACGGCTGGGGCCCTGCTGCCCGCAGAGGGGTCCCCTGAATGACGTGGTGCTGCCCACCCGGGAGCCGCCCCCACCTGGGAGCCGCCCGATGCGGGACAGGGGCCACGCGGGCCTTGATCCCGGGCCCCGAGCGCCTCTGGGGATGTGTCGGTCCCGCGGGCACAGGTTCTGCCCCACTGTACACCCCGAGTGTGTGCCAGGTCCCGAGGCTGCTCCGGGGTCCGGTGCGGGAGCTGGCGTGGGATGCGGGGGCTGGCGTGGGATGCGGGGCCGGTGCGGAGTGCGGGGGCTGGAGGCGGGTTCGGGGCCGGGGCCGGGGCGGGTGCGGGGTCGGTGCGGTTGCGGGGCCGTCCCGTCCCGTCCCGCCCGCGCCAGCCGGGCCCGCAGCGCTGCCCTAGTTCCCCCCCACGCCTGGCGCAGCCGGGAGGCGGCCCCGCTCCGCTCGCTCGTCTTTGTGCCCCCCCGCGCCGCCGCGCCCCCCCCTCCCCGCCGCGGCGGGGGCAATGCCTCCCGCATACGTGATGAAGCGGGCGGCCGGGCTGGGCTCCGCCGGCAGCAGCCGTGAGCCGTGAGCCCGGGCGCCTCCGCACTGCAGCCCCCTCCCACCGGCGCGGGGGGCGGCGCGGGGACGCGGCTGCTGCGGAGCGAGAGCTCCAGCTCCGGCGGCAGCGAGCGGCCGCGGCACCGGCGCCATGCTGAACAACCTGACCGACTGCGAGGACGGCGACGGCGGCGCCAGCCAAGGTGAGCCACCGGCATCGGCACTGACGAGCGGGACGGCGGGACGGCCCGGGCCGGGGGCAGGCGCCGGCGCGGGGCAGAAGCGGCGCGGAGCCGGGGGCAGCGGGGGCTGGGGGTGCCCTGCCCCGGGGCAGGCGGGAGGCACGGGCACCGACACCGGCCGCGACGGCGGCTCTCCGCCCGGGGCCCCGCGGGGCTGCGGCGGGCGGTGCGGGGATGCTCCCGCTCCCGGCGCCTCCGCGCAGCCCCGGCCGCGCTCCCGCCGCTGCGGCAGCCTCGGGAAGCGGCTGTGCGGCCGAGCCGTGCGGGGTTCACCGAGGAGCCTCCTCCCGTGCGGGGGCTGCTTGCTGTGCTCCGAGCGACCCTGTGGGGCTGGTCCCGCCGCTTCCCGGACAGCCCCCGCCAGTCGCCGCACCAGTCCCGCTCCTGCCCGCCCGGGACCCCCGCAAGGGTCCCTGCGCCCAACTGCCGGCCCCCCACCCCTACCTCCCGCATCTCCGCTGCAGCCCCCCCAGCCCTCTCTGCTGCCGCCCCCCATCTCCGGCTGCCGCCCCCCCATCTCTCCATATCGCCTCTGTCACCCCCGCTGCCCTCCCCCCCATTCCTCTCCTCTGCCGCCCCCCCATCTCCGGCAGCCGCCTCCCCAGCCCGGGCAGCCGCCCCCCGCTCCTTCCCCGCTCCCGCCCCCCCGGCCCTGCCGCCCCCCGGGGCCGCTGCCGCTGTCCGCGGTGCTGAAGTGGCCGCTCGGGCCCTGCTCCGGGGCCGCAGGAGGCGTTCGTCCCGCGGCCGAGCCCAGCCGAGCTGAAGCGAGCCCGGCTGAGCCAAAGCGAGCCCTGTCGTGCCGAATCGAGCCTGTCCGGTCCGGTCCGGTCCGTGCCGCGCTGTGCCCCGTCCCGCTGCAGCCCTGGCGCAGCCCCGGCGCAGGGCCGCTGCCCGAGCGGGCGAGGGGCCGCTCGGCCCCGCACAGCCCCGTCACTGCTGGTGCTTTGGCCTCAGCCCCTCCCGGCACCCGGCACTGCCGAGCTGTGTGAGGGTCCTCCTTCCTCCAGGGGCCACGTCCAGCACCAGGCAGCACAGGCCCCGGTCTTGCGGGTGTTCCTGCCGGGCACAGGGATGGGCTGCAGCCAGGGGCATGCAGTGTGTGCTCAGGAGGACTTGCATTGCCTCTCTGGCCCTCCCAGACCCCGCCAGGTCTCCTCTCCAGGCCCCCTCGTGGGGTCTGCCACAGCCCCAGCAGGGAGCTCATGGCTGGCCATGGCAGTGGTTTTGGGGGTCCCAGCTGCCCCCAGTGGGGCTCTGGGCACAGCCAGACAGGCTCTGTGTATTCCTCTGCTCTGCCGACCCCAGTCTGTTTATTTGCTTGTTTATTTGCAGCTCCACTCAAGGTCAGGGCTGGCAGGAGACTTTTGGGGGCACCTTGCTGAGCTGGAGTTGTCGCACTGGTCCTCGGCCGTGCCCTTCCCTGGGCACTTGCCCTCCCCTTGCCCTCTGCAGCACCAGGACATCTCCCACTCACCGATTTCCATCGTGGCAGTGCCAGCGGCGTGGCAGCAGGCGGTTCTGCCATGCTGGGGTCTGGCAGGAGGGCTGGACACAGTGCCACTACAGATGGACCAGGCAGACTGTCCCTGGAGCTGAGCCTGGCGAGATGGTGCCCTGTGGGACAGCCGGGTGAAGGGCTGGAGGAAGCAGGAGCCTGGGAGGCTTGGAGCAGCAGGGATTGTCTGTAGGAAGGGGCTCAGTAGAGCTCCCCACACCTGTGACAAGGGTGGTTGAGCTGGGAGGGGTGGGTTGTCCCCCCATGCCAAGGGTCAGCTGAACTCCCATCATGAAGTCTGTCTTCAGGGACCATGGAAAACCCATCGGGTGGCAAAGCTGTTGCACTGCCAGTGGGCCCCCTCCACACGTCCTGGCTGCTCCAGTGCTGGCTGTCCAGTGACTTACCAAGGCCAGCACGACCACTGAAGCCCTGGGTGCCACTTGGGCCTTATTTGTCAGAAAGGTCAGCAGTGTCCCCACTCATGTTGTGCTCTGGACAGCATGCACGAGCCACATGACAAGGGCTGGAAGGGCTCCAGCCCCAGCAACCCAAGAAGGGCTGGACCAATGCAGACCCTCTGGGGAGATGGGGAGTGGGGAGCAGGCAGGGCTCCTGCCTGCAGTGTCCGGGCTGGCACCTTGCATTCCTCTGGCTGGGGTGTTGGGATGTCAGCCGCAGCCACACTGCAGGGTGCCATGCTGACACCCAGCCCAGGAGCACTGGGGTGCCTGGGGAGCCCAGATCCAGGATCAGGAGCTTTGCTGGAACTTGTGTCCACGGCCATTTCCAAGGCAGGGCTGGGACTGTCGGAGAATCTGGGAAGCTGTTTAAATGCAGCCAGCCAAAACGCCTGTGCTGGAAATCCTGCGCTGCAGGGCCGGCTGATCAAAGGGAGGATAATCCCGGGTTTAGGAAGGAAGAGGATAGGTCTGAAGTAGCAGTTGGTCCAATTTGGGTCAGGCAGTGAAGGAATCCAGCCCAAAAGGCCACTGGGTGTGCTTGCTGGCTGGAGGGGGAAAGCACAGCCCTGGGATGGAGGGAGCATCCTACTCCACCATCCCACCCCTGACCCCCACCCCCGGTCCCCTGACACACTGCAGCTGGAGCTGGCTCTGCTGTGACACTGCCAGCACGAGCCAGCACTGCTCTGATCATCAGTGGTCTCTGCCTCAGTGGGGCTGCAAGGGCTGTGTGGCCTCACCAAGGGTCCCCCTCCCCAGGGCAGCTGTCAGACACTCCTGTGCAGGGTAGAAGGAAGGCAGGTGGGTGCAGAGATGTCACTGCCATAGAATATCTTGGCCATCCCCATCTGCCTTAGGCACCCCAGGCCAACAGCCCGGGGCCAGGCAGTGTGTGTACAGCCAAGTCCCCTTGATAGCCGGAGGTGACAGAACAGCGGTGTGGCCTCCCTGGCCAGCAGCTCCTGCAAAACGGCAGCAGCTGGGGACATCAGCCAGGGCCACGTGCTCGCCCATGTGCTCGCTGGCCTGCTGGGGTCACCCTGGGGTGCCCCTTGCTGCAGGCAGAGCCTCGGGACTCCAGATGTCTTGTGGCAGAAGTCAAGGTGTCCTGTGCACCTCCAGGGGAGCCCCAGGGCATCCCTAGTGCCGTGAGCAGCCGTCGCACTGCTGCTGCCCCTGGGGCTGAGGGGACCGGAGTGGGGGTGGCACAGGGGATTCCGGAGCTGTCAGCAGCCCTGTGCAGGAGCACAGACGGAGCCGCGGAGGGCTGTGAGGTCGGGGCTACCCCTGCCACGGCCCCCCTCACCCAGTGCACCTGCCGGGCAGTGCCGCAGCCCCAGTGCCCGATGTCCCTGGCTGGGGCTCGCTGTGCTCTGGGTGCAGCGGAGGGGACGGCCCGGCCGTGGTCGGGTAGCAGCCTTGGCAGCAGCTCTGGTTAATTAGCCCGTGGGGGGTGGCTGCTGGGGCTACCCCAGCCAGTGCTCAGTGCCCCGCGCCGTGTAAAGCGATTAGGGAGGATTTGGGATAAGGGACATGACGCTTCCCAACCCAATTTAGGGCTAAGTAAAAAGCCATTAGAAGATCAAATTGTGGCTGGTGCTGCTGCCTGGGCGCTGCCTTGGGGGGCTCCGAGGATGTTGTGACGGTCCTTTGGCGCTGCCGCGTTTGCTCTGCGCTGCCCCGGGCAGGCAGGTTGGTGGAAGTCCTGCCCAGAGTGGGGCTGCGCGGTGCCCACGGCGGGGCTGCGGGTTCCTGCCAGCGATCCCGCCGCCAGCCCTTCCAGCCGCCGCAGCAAATTAAAAGGCCGATTCATGTTGAGTGATCCCTGGGGAGGGGGCCGGCTGAGCGCCGGGATCGAAGCCTGGCACGGCCGGGCTCGGCTCTGCTCACACTGTCTCTCCCGGCTCGGCCGCTGGCCTTGGGGCTGCTGGCCCCGTCCAGCGCTCCGGCCCTGCCCTGCGCTGCTCCGTCCGGGCTGCGCTGGGGGAGCGGGACAGGGGCAGCTCCGTGGGCGTTGGTGGGACTGGCAGTGTCCCACGTGTCCCCAGGGCAGGGAGGCAGCACCGCATTTGTGCCGCCGGGCAGGGCTGGCCGTGGCAGTGGCAGTGGCAGGTGGGGGGCGGGTGCATTGCTCCTGCCCGCCCTGCCTGCCCTGCCCGCCCTGCCTGCCCTCCCTGCCCCTGACTTCACACCACGGGTCTGAGGCAGCTACCGGGGAGAGGCTGCACCAGCCCCGCTGCGGCAAAATGGTCTCCGTCAGGAGCAGGAGCGGGAGCGCTTTGTCACCTGGGACCCTGCGCCCTTGTGCTTAACTCCTTCCAGTCTGTGGGGCTGGAGTGACGTGGGAGAGTGAGAGATTCCCCGAGCCGTGCTGCATCCTCACGCTCACCAGCCCAGGGCCTCTCCCAGTGCTGGTCCTGTCAGCAGCATCATCAGGCAAGGGGCTCCTGCGCCACGGGCCAGCCCCGGCAGCCTGGCTGATGTCGGCACGGGCCGTGGCCCCGGCCTGAGGAGCGCTGGCCGGAGGTGGGGGTGGAGGGGCTGCGAGCTGTGGGTGCTGTGAGTGCCGTGGGAGCGTGGGCACCCCAGGGTGCTGCTGGCGCCTGTCGCGTGGAGCCGAGCAGGGCCGGTCCGTGGGCTCGGGCTGGGCTGGGGCCGGGGTTCCGGCCGCACCATCCGTCAGGCGCCGCTGGGCCGGGGCGCGGGTGCCATGTGGGGCCAGAGTCCGGCTGCCTGCGCCGTTACATAAGAGCGGGAGCCGAGGCGGCCGTGGCTCGCCGTTGCCATGGAAACCTGCACGGTGATGTCGTCGGCTGGGTACCAGGCGGTGAGGCGAGGCCCCCGCGGGCTCCGTTCTCCCGGAGGGGTCCCAGAGCCTCGCCACATTTCGAGCTCATCTCCCTGCCAAGCTGCCCGTGTCCCCCGGTGCCACCCAGCCCCAAGGGGGAGGTGAGCTCCAGCCACCCCTGCTCCTGCACCCTTGTGTCACCACTCTGGGGATGGCCACGGCATCAGCCTGGAGGGTGTCCTGTCAGCGTGGTGGATGTTTCACATCAATGTGATCCCCAGAGCTCATGCAGATGGGCAAGAGCTGTGGCGAGTGGGTGGTTGCCAGCCCACACCATCGCTGTTACCTAATGACAGCAGGGTTCAGTGGGGCTTTAGACCAAACACAGAGCAGGGAATGCATGAGGTTCGTGATGAGAGCTGTTGTGGGAGATACAGGGAAGGCACATGCCAGTGGTGCAATCTGGGGTGCTGGTGTGTCCAAGGGGACTCTGGAGTGAAGCTCGTGGGACCTGTGGGCCAGGGTGTCCCAGTGCCACTGCCATGGCCATTCCTGCACAGGAGGAGCCTGCAGGCTGTGCCTTGGTGTTTGGCTGTGCCCTTAGGGACACTGCTGCCCTGATGCCCCATGCTGGAGGAGCTCAGGGATGGTGGGAGTTGGGGGCCAGCCCACAGGTCAGTGTCACCTGTAGCACTTGAGGCTTCACCTCCTGGTCAGGCAGAAGCACCCTGTCTGCCAGGGAATTGCAGATGGTGAATCACCACTGCACGCGGGCTTCCAGGATCCCAAATATGAGTCAACTGGCAGGAGAACGGCGGTCTTCAAAGGACCAGGATGCTCCAAATGGTCTCAGGGTCTGTCTTGTGGCTGCCACCATGAGCGGGTGACTACACTGCTAGGGCACCATCCCTCTGCCCCAGGGCACTCATAGGTTCCATGCTGAAGGGTGGTGGAGGGGGCAGTTCTCTCCCTGGCCCCAAAGTGTGGAGATGGTCTGTGACCCTGCCTATGTGGGCAGCCTGCCCAGCAGTGCGGTGGCCAATGGCAGTGTGACTGCTCTGGCTGCAGGGCTGGGGTGGTGGGATGGGTGTGTCACAGGGAGCCTCTCTCCCCCCACTGAGGGCTGGAGACAAGCCTGGCTGCCCAGATGTCCCCGTGCTGTGGGTGCCCCCTCAGCTGGTCTGCCCAGGACTGTGTCCTTTGGCTCCTGGCCCCCGTGCCCTGGTCCCTCTCTGCTCTGGGCCTTCTCTTGGAGCTGTGCTGCTCCGGCAGCACCATCCTCTTTGCTGCTCCATTTCCAGCTTGATTTATTTCTGCTGCTCTGCAGCTCAGCTGTTTTCATCGCTATTAAGCCAACTCCATGTTTCTTCTGCACTAGGTCATTAATGCAGTGAGTGGCTGTGGCCCCTGTCTTGGTGCTGTATGGCCCCTATGGGCCTGGCACTGCTATGGGTGGCTGCACTGCCCCGGGCATCACCTGCCCCCAGTGATGTCACCTCCAGATGCCTTCCTGCCCTGTGGCCCCCACCCCTGTGGTGCATGCCTGGGAGGAGGACCAGACACCTGGCCAGTCGCCCCACTCCAGGCACTGTGCCGGGACCGTCCCCTCTGCGCTGATGCTGAGCAGCCGTCCAGATCCTGCCCCTGCAGACGCAGTGCTGAGGGCAGTCCCAGTGCTGAGGGCAGTCCCAGCACTGAGGGCAGTCCCAGCCCGCTCACCCGCAGGCACCCTGTGCTGTGAGTTATTGCTGCCAAGCATCCCGCCGGAGGGTTCCCCCGGATCCACTCTGATTGCCTCACTGCGTGGATGCGCTCCGGCGGGTCCACGTGTCAGCACGGCCGGGTAGGGCAGCGTGTGGCTCCTGGGGATGGCAGCCCCTGCCCGTGTGCGGTGTGGGAGGTGATGCTGGTGGCTGGGATGCCAGCCTGCCATCGCCTGTGCTGGGGCTGGGTGCGAGCATGGTGTCCACAGCCCTGGCAGTGCTCCTGCTGGAGCCACGGGCAGCTGTGACCCCTCACGGTGGTGACCCTGTGGGGTGGGTGTTCTCCAGGTGTGGGTGGGGCAGGGGGTGCTTGACTGACTCAGTGGTGTCTCCACAGGCGATGGCAACCCCAAGGAGAGCAGCCCCTTCATTAACAGCACGGACCTGGAGAAGGGCAAAGAGTACGATGGCAAGAACATGGCCCTCTTCGAGGTAGGGCATGCAGGCAGTGGGGCAGGGGAGGGGGCTGAGCTAAGCAGCTGTCCCACAGCACCCAACCTGCACCCCGGGCACTGGGACATGCCAGAGCCCCAGGCTGGGGTTGCTGCACTGCCAAAGCCATTCCTGGAGGGGCAGGCAGTGGGGTAGCATCTGGTGAGGTCTCCTGGAGCTGGCTGTCCCAAGGAGTCCCAAGGGACTGTCCTCATGACTCGGGATCTGCTTTCCACAGGAGGAAATGGACACAAGTCCTATGGTCTCGTCCCTGCTGAGTGGACTGGCCAATTACACCAACTTGCCACAGGGCAGCCGGGAGCATGAGGAGGCTGAGAACAATGATGGAGGCAAGAAGAAGCCGGTGCAGGTGAGGATGTAGGAGGGAGGTAACCTTCCCTTAGTCTCCAGCCTTTGGCTGTGTATTGCCAGGCCATAGACTGCCCTGGGAACAGGGGACCCCTTGGCCTCAACCAGGGGCAGTTTTACCCAGTGTGGGAGGAGTGGGACCTCTTGCTCCTCTGCCAGCCAGGCCCCTGAGCCCTGATAACTGCTGTTCCCTCAACAGGCCCCACGCATGGGCACCTTCATGGGTGTCTACCTGCCCTGCCTCCAGAACATCTTTGGAGTCATCCTCTTCTTGCGTCTCACCTGGGTGGTGGGGATTGCTGGCATCATGGAGTCATTCTGCATGGTCTTCCTCTGCTGCTCTTGCGTGAGTTTTGGAGCCAGATAAGCCTCCACTAGCCTTGGGGTCACCAGTCTAGACTATGGCTGGACTATGGAGAGGTGCACTGTCTGCCAGCCCAACGTGCCCTGCTCTGCTCCTGCCCCAGCTTCGGCCCCTGCCCTAGCTCATGCCCCACTTAGAGCAAGGAGAAGCCTTCAGCTTCCCAAAGGAATCAGCAGTGGAATGCTGCTTAAATGGTGACCCAAATCATAGCTGTCATGAAGGGGGATGTGCTGGGGATCCCCTGCTCTGGTACCATGCTGTGCTGCAGAGAGCCAGAACAGTCACCCCAGGGCAGAGGATGGGAAGGCTGGGCAGTGTCCTGGGCAGCCTGAGCCCCCCCCCAGTGCTGCCAGCCCCTCCAAGGGCTCAGCTCTCTCAGCAGTGCTGCCAGCCAACAGCCCTGCCTGCCCACTCACCCATGCATCTATCCAGTCATCCTCCCTGGGCATCCCTGCCCTGTGGCACATCTCAGCATGGCCCCAGGGAGCCCCATGTCCTAGCATGGCCCCAGCTCTCCCTCCCACTCCCCTGTCCCTCTGCCCAGCTCTGCCGGCTGCCCACACTGTGTTTCTTCCCGCAGACGATGCTGACGGCCATTTCCATGAGTGCGATCGCCACCAACGGTGTGGTGCCAGGTAAAGCCAAGCCCGTGTCCACGCGTGTGCCACGTGTGTGGGCAGCTGGTCGCTGCGGGGCGGGGTGCCTGCAGGGGCTTTTCCCAGGGAGCATCCCCCGTGGCCGCCAGCCGCTCCCCAGCCTTCTGCCACCAGCCCGCGCGGGATCCCCATGGCCCGGGGGAGCGCGGAGCTGGAGCCGCCACCCGTCCCCAAAGCCGCGAGGTGCAGATGGCAGCGAGAGCCGCCAGCCGCGGCTCCTCCCTCCGCCAGACTGGCGAGGCCGCGGGGAGCCGGGAGACACACGGCAGGAGGATGGGAGCAGGGCGTGCCGGGTGCCACGGGCTGGGTGATGGGGTGGGCTCTCCCACCGCCGGACACGGGGACGCTGCTGTGTGTGGGCTCTGCCCCCCCGGGAGGCGCCGTGGGGTCTGGCCGGTGGGTGCCCTGGCTGCCTCCCCCAGAACATGCCAGCCCTGCAGAGCCCTGGGGAGCTGTGAGCTGCGCCAGGCTGGGCACATCACTGACAGCCCAACACGGGGTGTAATTAAAGCTATTTATCATCCTGCTGCCGCAGCGGGACCATCGATCCTAGCAGCCCAGCTCTAAGGGCTCCTCTGGGAGGATGGAGCAGGGTATGGCCCAGGTCCCTGGGGCTTCAGTTCCTGTCTGGTGTCCAGGGAACACCTGTGCCATTGACCATTGCACCTGGATGCTGGACTCCAGGGGAATGACTCTTCCAGTGTGGTCTCCTGCTTCTGTGCATCTCAGTGCTCAGTGCTGGAGCAGGGCCTGTGGCTATCCTGGCTACAGTTTGCCCTCTGGGATAACTGGCTGAGGGTGTCACTGGGGTATGGCTTGGACCCACTTTTGCTCTCTCTGACAGCGGGTGGCTCCTACTACATGATCTCACGCTCCCTGGGACCTGAGTTTGGTGGAGCTGTGGGGCTCTGCTTCTACCTGGGTACCACCTTTGCCGGTGCCATGTACATCCTGGGCACCATCGAAATCCTGCTGGTAGGTACCTGGTCCTTGCCTTGTGCAGTGCCTTGGGCTCAGCTCCTGTCAGGGCAGGGGGCCTGAAGGACCCTTCCCTGGGATCCCCTCTGCAGGCTGTTAGCCAGGTGGTGATGCCATGACTCTTTCCCAGGCCTACATTTTCCCAGCCATGGCCATCTTCAAGGCAGAGGATGCCAGCGGGGAGGCGGCGGCGATGCTCAACAACATGAGGGTGTACGGCACCTGTGTGCTGACCTGCATGGCCACTGTCGTGTTCGTGGGTGTCAAGTATGTCAACAAATTTGCCCTGGTCTTCCTGGGCTGTGTCATCCTCTCCATCCTTGCCATCTATGCTGGTGTCATCAAATCAGCCTTTGACCCACCAAGCTTCCCGTGAGTACGGGGTCCTGCAGGGATGCAGCAGGGCTGGGGCATGCGAATGCTGAGTGCTGAGTGCCCGTGTCCCCCCAGGATCTGCCTCCTGGGCAACAGGACCCTCTCACGCCACGGCTTTGACCTCTGCACCAAGATGGTGGTGGAGGGGAATGAGACATTTGGTTCCAAGCTCTGGGAGCTTTTCTGCACCTCACGTTTCCTGAATGCGACCTGCGATGAGTATTTCACCATGAACAATGTCACTGAGATCGAGGGCATCCCTGGCGCTGCCAGCGGCCTCATCCAAGGTGAGCACTGGCTGACAGAGGCATGGGAACATGGGCATGGGCATGGGCATGGGCATGGGCATGAAGGCATGGGAATGGAAGCATGGAGAAGGAAGTGCAAGGGAGCTGTGGCGGGGCAGTGGCTGTGCCTCCTGGGCAGCTCTGCCAGCAAGGCTGGTGGAGGTGTGCTGTGGGAGGTCATCCTAAGCATGACTCCTCAGACATGGCAGGTGTTGTGGGGGAAAACAGTGCTGGGGCCAGGTGAGAGGGCATGTGGGTGATCACTGCTGGGGGCTGCTCTGCTCCTGAGGCACAGTGAGCTGTGCTCATGCTGTGCCAGGCAGTGGGACAGACTCCTACACTGGGTGACAGAGCAGGGCACTGCAGCCACCTGCACGCAGTCTGTGTCAGCCAGCGGGGTGGCTCAGCATGATGCCCAAAGGCTCGGGAGGAATAAATCCTCCCTCTGCTTCCTCTTGGCCTTTGGAAAGGCTGGTATTGATTTGAGGTTTTGAGAGAAGCAATCACCCCTTGGGGCCACTTAGCTGCTGTGGCTACAGCCGTGCTGGGAGAGTGGCCAGGACCACAGAAAGATGCGCGAATTTGGTGGGAGGGGCCACTTATGACCTGTTTTTCTGGAGATGCTGTACATCTGCCAGGTGCTCACGCTCAGCAGTGGGTGGCAGAGGCTGATGCTCTGTGCCACATTCAGAGGGTGTCTGCAGACCCCCATGCCAGAGTGGTTGTTGAGATTCAGGCAAGCAGCAGAGCCATGAGCAGGATCAGTCCTTCCTGATGGCTGCAGGGCTGCCCCAGCCATCCTGCCTGCCCTGGTGTCTGAATGGACACACCGGCGTGGGAGCTCGGACTTGGCTAAACACGTGGTGCTCAGGGCTGCAGCTGTGACTGTGATTAGTGGAGTGCAGTCACAAGGTGTTTGGGAGCCTCCCAATGGTGTGTCACTCTGAGGTCTTTGGGGTCAGATAAGGAGCTCCTGGCTGCTGGGTGGAATCTGCTCCTCTTGGGAATGGTGCTGCTGGGGAGGGGGTGCAGACCCCCACCCACCCAGCTGGTCTCTCAGGCCAACAGGAAGAAAACAGTCCTGCACTGGGGGCATCAGGACAGAGCCAGGACCCCACTCTGGGGTGGCTGGTGACAAGGGTGACCGGCCCAGCAGCATCTTGAGACAGGCACAGTTTGACCCCGGCAGAGGTGACTGGGGCTTGCTGTGCCCTCGGTGAGGGGTGTCCCTGTAGGGAGAAACACACATTTCTGGGAAGATGAGACAGGCGAGGCCGATAGGGGTTGCCAGCCCCATCTGTCACCTGTGAGCAGCCATGGAGGAGGCTCGGTGCCGAGGGCTGGTCCCTGGGGGCCCCTTTGCCCCTCCCTGCAGCCCCCGGCAGTGACATGCCAAGGGCAGTTGCCTCTGCCCGCCCTGCCTGGTGCTGGCTGCTCTCCACTGCTCCAGTTTCTCCCTGCGATCTGCGGCCAAAGCAGCACGCGGAGGGACACTAAGCCTGTTACATCAGCCCCGCACCTCATAATCCCATCAAAAACATTATCAAGTTACTTTGACACGATCCACTTCTCTTAAACCTGTGTTGATCAGCATTAATTATATTACCTTCTTAATTATTTGCTACTGCAATCCCATGTCAGCTGCTCCAGTATCTTGTGGAGATGCTGCCAGCAGCAATATGAACCTGCTCTGGTTGCCCACCTGTGCTGCCATCCTCACCCTCTGGTTGCCCGTAGCCCCGTCTGCTGCTGAGCCAGCTGCTCAGTGGGGCTGGGGAAGGGGAGGGAGAACCAGACAACTCCCAGCTCCATCCTTGTGGGGTGGGGGTGCTGTCCTGGGCAAGGGGGCTTGTGGGCATCTCATGCCAGCAGCACTGCCCGCCCTCCTCCCTCCTCACAGAGAACCTCTGGAGCTCATACCTGACCAAGGGCGTGATCGTGGAGAAGCGGGGGCTGCCCTCAGTGAGCTCCCCCGACACCCCAATAGACATGGACCAGCCCTACGTCTTCAGCGACATGACGTCCTACTTCACCCTGCTCGTCGGCATCTACTTCCCCTCGGTCACAGGTGGGAGTCGCCGCCGGCCCCGCTCCGTGCCGCGGGCACGTGCGGCCGGGCGCGCTCGGCGGGTCCCCACGTGTGCCACCCCCGCGGTGGGTGCGGCGGTGACAGCGGCGTCGCGGGGGCGGCCGGTCGCCATCGCCTCCCACGCAGCCGCCCGCGCTCCAGATCTGACGGTGCCGCCCGGTGCGCGCTGACGTCCCGCCGCTTCGGTATTTTTAGCTCCCCGGGGGCAGAGGAGCCCCCCCGGCCCAGTCCCGCTGCGGAGCCGAGCGGGGCGCAGCCTCCGGGGCTCCCCTGCAGCTCCGCCGGGGTGAAAACCGGCGGGAGCCCCCGGGTTGCCCCGGGCGTGGCGAGCGCTGGAGGGTCCGGCGTTGCGGGGTCCCCGGCAGCCGCTCAGCCTCCGTCGCCCTCCCTCCCGCTGCCCATTCACCAGCAGCTCCCGGTTACTGCAGGACGCCTGTCCCCCGGTGCCGCGGGCCGTGGGGTCCTGCCCCGGGCTGCTCCTGCGGCCGGAGCACGGGTCATCCCTGGGGCTGTGCTGAACCCGCCTGTGCAGCCGTGTCCCTGCCTGACCTCCTGCCCTCCCAGAGCAGCGTCGGGGCTGGACCCTGTCCCTGCCCCTGCGGCAGCCACCGTCCCTGCTTGAGCTAATTAAGGGCTAATGAGACGAGGCACTTGAGAGCTTTTGAGCCTAATCCTTGAGTGGCCTCAGACTGCGGTTTGGGGTGGGGGGGAAGTGCTGGGGGGGATGAGAAGAGCAGGCTGGGTACCCCAAGCCGCAGCAGCTCCTTCTCTGCCGCCCATCAAGTCTGCTTCCCATCCTGGTGCACACGGAGCCGCCCTGCTGTGCCCAGGGCTCACACGGTGCCTGGCATGAGGTTATCTGGGACGGGTATGGGCCGTAGCTCTGCTCCCCCTGACACCATCCCCTCTTTGCCCAGGCATCATGGCTGGCTCCAACCGCTCTGGAGACCTGCGGGATGCCCAGAAGTCCATCCCCACAGGCACCATCCTGGCCATTGCCACCACCTCTGCAGTCTGTATCCTTCAGGGCTTGCCTGACCTGGGCTGTGGGGCTGAGGGTGGGTGGGCTCTGCAGGGCAGATCAGCTTGGGTGCTTTGCTGGGCGGGGACAGGGTCCCAGCCCCACACTGGCTGGGCAGGCAGGGCTCTGTGTCCTCCTGGCTCTCCTTGACGACCTGGCAGATATCAGCTCTGTTGTCCTCTTTGGAGCATGCATCGAGGGCGTCGTCCTGCGCGACAAGTGAGTGTCCCAAGGCCATGGGGGGCATGGGGAGGGTCTGGCAGCCCCCTGGAACAGGCTGGGGCAGACACAGTCCCAGGGCCAGGCAGAGGTGTGGGGAAGGCTGCAACCAGGACACACTGGGCAGACATGGGGGCACTGGGGGGGGCTCGTGGGTGTCTCTGGGAAGGGGGACTGCAGCTTGTAACAGGCACTAGGGGTTTGTGTGCACCCCCCAACCATCCCTGTTTTGCTGCATTTCTCCCGCTCCGGGGCTGCAGGCAGCCACTTGTTTGTCAACAAGCAGAGCTGCCTGTGCTCCTGCCTATCTGGGGCAGCCCTGATCACCGCACGTGGCAGGTGACACTTCTGGGTCGCCAGCACCAACACAAACAGGATCCAACTGCATGCATCATCACTGCCCCCCCGGCACAGGGACGAGGAGTCCCGTCCCACACCTGCCCTTGTCCTTGGCCGTGCTAACGGGTACAGGGATGAGGACAGAGCCCTGGCAACCTCCGACCCTGCTCCATTGCTTACTCCTCGAGGGGGTGGGCCCTTGCCCTGTTGTGTCACATCCCCCCAAAGTGCTGTCGTTGTGGAGGGCTGGGTTGTGCCGCTGTGGTGCTGGTGCTTTCGGGGCTCGGTCATGGGATGGAACCACAGGTGATGCTGATGCCCCGCAGGTTTGGTGAGGCTGTCAACGGGAACCTGGTGGTTGGCACCCTGGCGTGGCCGTCCCCGTGGGTCATTGTCATTGGCTCGTTCTTCTCCACGTGTGGGGCTGGGTTGCAGAGTCTCACTGGAGCCCCCCGCCTCCTGCAAGCCATCTCCAGGGATGGGATCGTACCCTTCCTCAGGGTAGGTGACCCCCGAGTCCGGTGCTGCCCCACCCCGAGCGCCCACTGTGGCTGCAGATCCCACCAGCCCGAGAGACCGGTGGGAACCCACCCTGCCTCCCCCCGGCACCGTCGCTGCCGGAGCATCCCCACTTCCCTGCCCTCATCCCGCCGGCACCGGCACGGCGGTGGGCGGCCGTGGTGGCTCGGGCTGCGGTATCGGTGGGAGGAGAGTGTCGGGAAAGGTCAGAATTCCCTCCCCCCCGCTGCCGTGCCGCTTCATATTTTATCTGCTCTCTGAAGACGCGTTCCCACAACCTCATCTCTCCAAATCCAACCCGACAGCTCCCCCCAGGGAAGAGCGGGCTAATTTTATCCTCCCTCCTTCTCCTTGCCAGCCCCAGCCCGAGCTCTCGCTCGCGCCGCCCGCACCCTCTAATGCGTCCGGACACGCGCCCCCGGCCCCCTCCCCTGTCCCCTCCCGCGTCCCCACGGCCGCAGGAGGGGCCGCCCTCCCCCGGCAGCCTGTCCGTCCCAAGCACAGGGTCCCTGACTCCGCTAGCTGTGGCCAGGCTGAGCTGGGGCTCATCCCTGGTGGGGGTACAGGGGCTGCAGCGCTGGGTGTGGGGAGAACCACGGGATCTGCCGGGAATGGGACTGTACTGTCAGCAGGAGCCAGCCCTGGGACTGCTGCCCTGGCAGGTTCCAGCATGGGACATGTGCCAGCTCATGGCACCCAGTGTTCCCAGTCCCTGCTCCTGCCAGGGCTGGGTGTATGGGAGGGTCCAGTCACATCAGGCTGCACTGAGTACTCTTGCCCAGGGCTACAGGGCACCGCAGAGCCTGACGCGCCCCTCTCCCCCCACTTCCAGGTCTTCGGCCATGGCAAAGCCAACGGGGAGCCGACGTGGGCCCTGCTGCTCACAGCCTGCATCTGCGAGATCGGGATCCTGATCGCCTCCCTGGATGAGGTGGCTCCCATCCTCTCCATGTAGGCAGCGTGCTGTCGACCCGCACCTTCACAAGCAGCGGGTGGCGAGTGTGGGTCTCTGCTCCTCATGGGGGGAACGCACCTGCTGCCCTGCCCCCTGCCTGGGAAGAGGGGGGAGTTCCTGCAAGGACTCTGGGGTCCCATCTTGGCCAGCATTGAGGCTTGGATTCTCTATGGCACTGTTTCTCTGTCCGTCAGCAGGGCCTGCGCCAGCACTGGCCACCCCGGGGTGAGGAGGTGTGGAGACTTCAGTCCCTCACAGTGCACCCACTCAGCCCCCCGCTCTCTCCTGCAGGTTCTTCCTCATGTGCTACATGTTTGTCAACCTGGCGTGTGCGGTGCAAACACTGCTGCGGACGCCCAACTGGCGGCCCCGGTTCCGCTACTACCACTGGTGAGCTGGGTGGGATGGGGCAGGACAGGGACACCGCAGGACACCCCAGGGTATGCTGACAGCTCTGTGCCCTCTGCAGGACCCTTTCCTTCCTGGGAATGAGCCTCTGCCTGGCACTGATGTTCATCTGCTCCTGGTACTACGCACTGGTGGCCATGCTGATCGCTGGCCTCATCTACAAATACATCGAATACCGCGGGTAAGGGAGGCCATGGTGCTGCAGGTCCTGGCTAGCCCTCCGTGGCCACATGGCCTCTCAGTGTGGCTGCTCAGCTCCCCCAGGATGCTCCAGGGTGCTTGTGTGGTGCTCTGTGGCCAGAGCCATGGGCATCCCTTATGTGGTGCTGGTTCCTGCAGGGCGGAGAAGGAGTGGGGTGATGGGATCCGGGGCCTGTCCCTGAGTGCAGCCCGCTACGCCCTGCTGCGGTTGGAGGAAGGGCCCCCGCACACCAAGAACTGGAGGTAAGGCTGGGCAGGGAGATGGGGATCTGAGGGTGCTGGGGCAGGGACACGCTGGGTGCGGGCACTGACTGCAGGACCCTCCTTCCAGGCCGCAGCTGCTGGTGCTGGTCCGTGGGGACCAGGAGCAGAATGTGGTGCACCCGCAGCTCCTGTCCTTCACGTCACAGCTCAAGGCTGGGAAGGGCCTCACTATCGTGGCCTCTGTGTTAGAAGGGACCTTCCTGGACAACCACCCTCAGGCGCAGAGGGCAGAAGAGGTGAGAGCTGCCTACTCCAGGACAGGTTGTGCCAGCAGCAGGTGCTCCTGCTCCACAGGTGCCCAGGGTTGTTTCTGCCCCATGGCAAGGGCTGGTGGCCTCAGATGGCCCAGAGAGCTTTGGAGTGGCATCAGGCAGAGCCTGAGGACTCCATGCTTCACTGGTGCTCACAGCACTGCAGGAACCTCTGGACCCCTCTCCCCCTCCAAGATACCAGAGATGCTGGCACCAGCCAAGCATTGGTCCCAGTGTTGGCCAGCTGCTGCAGGACTTGGCACAGCATGGCACAGCACAGCACAGTGCCCAGCCAGGGGCTGCTGTCCCAGCCAGGGGCTGCTGTGCTGCTGGGCTGAGCAGATTTCACAGCCTCAACCCTCGCCACAGTCTCTGTGGCCCCGGTGCCAGGCAAGGTGGGAGACAAGCCTTTCCCCGCCAGAGTGAGAGCACTCCCCACCCCCTGCACCCGCGGGGCGGCACATTAATGAGATTAAGCCCTCGGAAGCAAACAGTTTCTCTCCCATGCAGACATGTTATAATTTCTCTGAGTAAATAACCCTAATTGCTGCTCCGCTGCCTGTCAGATCCCTGGCACAAGGATACCCTCCACTCTGCACGGTGCAGAGCCATGTGCCAGCTCTGTGCACCACTGGGTATCACTCCCCTGGCCCAGAGCCACTGGCCTCTGTGGGACACAGAGACTCAGGCACCCTGTGAGGACCTGCACCCCACAGCCTGCACCCTGCAGCCTTGTACCCCATACTCTGCACCCGCCATTCTATACCCTGTACCCCACAGTCTGTACCCTGTACCTCATCTGGCCTGAGCTGGGCCACTGCTGGCCCTGGAAGCTGCTGTGCCCATGATCCATGTCTGTTCCTGAGGCACTGGGATCTCTGACTTCCCTCTCCCTTTCAGTCCATCCGGCGCCTGATGGAAGCAGAGAAGGTGAAGGGCTTTTGTCAGGTGGTGATCTCCTCTAACCTGCGGGATGGCATGTCCCACCTCATCCAGTCCAGCGGGCTGGGGGGACTGCAGCACAACACAGTGCTGGTGGGCTGGCCCCGCAGCTGGCGCCAGAAGGAGGACCACCAGACCTGGAGGAACTTCATTGGTAGGCACCGTGGAGGGTGGGCACTGCCGGGCTCGGCGGGCTGCAAGCTGCCCTGGCTGACGTGGCCCTTCCCCTCCCAGAGTTGGTGCGAGAGACCACAGCTGGGCACCTGGCCTTGCTGGTGGCCAAGAATGTTGCCATGTTTCCGGGCAACCAGGAGCGGTTCTCAGAGGGCCACATCGATGTCTGGTGGATTGTCCATGATGGGGGGATGCTGATGCTGCTGCCCTTCCTCCTGCGGCAGCACAAGGTAGGCTGAGCCCTGCAGTGCTGGGCCCTGCAGTGCGGGGCTGGGGCTTGGGCTGTGGCTGTCCCTGTTGGGCTGTGCCCAAGCCTCCCCCATCCCTTGCAGGTGTGGCGTAAGTGCAAGATGCGCATCTTCACCGTGGCACAGATGGATGACAACAGCATCCAGATGAAGAAGGACCTGACCACGTTCCTGTACCACTTGCGCATCACCGCAGAGGTGGAGGTGGTGGAGATGGTGAGTACTGGGATGGGGCATGTGCTGCAGTCAGGGATGCTGTGCATGGGAGGGCCAGACAGAGCCTGACATGGGGCATGTAGCACCATGGGGGGACATGCTGGGCCATGGTGGGAGCAGTTGGTAGAGCTTAGCCTGCCCTTACAAATTTCTCGTGTTCCCCCCACAGCATGAGAGTGACATCTCTGCCTACACCTATGAGAAGACTCTGGTGATGGAGCAGCGTTCCCAGATCCTCAAACAAATGCACCTCACCAAGAATGAGCGGGAGCGGGAGGTGAGGCTGCAGGACAGGCTGGGTGGGCTCTGACCCCTGTGGTGGCTCTGATGTGAACCGAGCTGCCCTGCAGCTCTGCGTGCTCATCCTGATGAAAAACTGGGCCTCAGGCTAGGCTCTGCCCAGCCAAGCCCTCTTGTGCTCCAATCCCTTTTTTGCTGACCTCTCTTGCACAGATCCAGAGCATCACGGATGAGTCCCGTGGCTCCATCCGGCGCAAGAACCCGGCCAACACGCGCCTGCGCCTGAACGTCCCCGAGGAGCAGGCTGCCGACGGTGAGGAGAAGCCAGAGGAGGAGGTGAGGGGTTGTACCAAGACACAGCCATGCAGGTAGCTGGCCCCAGGCCCTGCCCACCATTCCCCCTTCCCTCTGCAGGTGCAACTAATCCACGACAAGAATGCCACCACCTTCTCCAGCAGCTCTCAGTCCCCTGGTGATGAGGTGGAGGCAGCCCCTGAGAAGGTGCATCTCACCTGGACGAAGGAGAAGTCTGTTGCTGAGAAGAACAAGAGCAAGAGCCCTGTCAGCCCAGAGGACATCAAGGACATCTTCAAGCCGTACGGCCCCCCATGCTGCCACCTTGTCCCATCCATGCCCTGTGATTCTGGCTGTCCCTGCCTGCCCCAGTCAGGCGGGTGCAGGCAGGGCCTCGGCAGCACCAGCTTGATCCTTGCCCTGAGGAGTGGTCAGGCAGCTTGGGTGCTCTGAGTGCGCCCTTGCAGAGGGGATGGGGGCAATTGGGGAGTCCTGTGTAGAATTGTGCTGGCAAGGGGTGGGGTGCCCAGGCTGGGTGTACTGTAGGGAGTGGAGGTACACACCTAGTATTCACCACATCTCTCTCTCTCTCTCTCCCTCCCTCTCTCTCTCTCTCTCCCTTCGACCCCATCATGCTCCTGGCAGGGAGTGGGAAAACCTGTAAGTCTGGGTTTGGCTGGGTGCCGGGGCTGGGGTGGAGGGAGCTGGGTTGTGCTCGTGGGGCAGCATGATGGGAGCCATCGGGGTTGCCCCTGTGCAGGAGGGCGGCTCAGTGAGCCGTGACAGCTGCCGTGCCAGACAGTTCACCCGGGCAGTGCGTGGCAGCTCTGGCTGCCAGCCCTGTGCACCGTGCACTGCCCGCACCGCACGCTCCTCGCCTGCCCTGTTATGCTGCCAGCAGCTCCCTGCGAGCCTGGGCTCAGGCACCCACGGTGACACTCGTGCTGTCTGCTCCTGCTCACTCCCATGCAGCCTGGCCCTGAGCAGCCATGGTTGCCACTGCCCATGGGCACTGTGCATGGCCCGTAGCTCATGGCCACCAGTGCAGGCTCAGAGTCACCAGCACACTGCTGGCAAAGCTTGCTGCACCCTGAGTTTGTGCTGCAGCCCAGCCTGCACTGCTCTAGGGCAGGAGGCCAGTGTTCCCTGTGGCCCTTGGGCCTGGTGTGGGGCTGGAGGCCAATCATGCCTGTCCTGTGCCCACACGTGCTGTCACCCACAGGAACCGGTCCAACGTGCGGAGGATGCACACGGCTGTGAAGCTCAATGAGGCAATTGTGGAGAAGTCCCGGGACGCCAAGCTGGTCCTGCTGAATATGCCAGGGCCTCCCCGTAACCGGAAAGGGGATGAGAACTGTATCCTTCCTCTGGGGCCAGTTGTCAAAACCCTTTTATGCCAGGGGCACCACGGTCCATATCTTCCTCAAAACTGGTAGGTCTTTTAGGCAAGTGCCAAGAGGCCCAGGTCTAGTTCCTGAGCTTGGACTCCCGCACCTCCTGCTCCTGGCTGGGTCCAGCAGCTGTCATTGGCACCAGCCTGTCCATCCCACGCGTGATGGGTGATGGGATCACCTACACCCATGAGTGACAATGGCACATGACAGGGGCCTGGGCAGAAGTCGCTGGGGCTCAGCCATCTGCTGGGTCAGTCACCATCCCCATCACACAGTGCCAGCATGGGCGGGATTCAGATTCCCTGGCCCCTTGGCTTTGGAGTGACCCACCAGCCCCTGGCTCTGGTGTGGAAGTGTCGGTGCTGCAGGCTCGGCTGGCGCTGGACAGGGATGGCACAGGGCTGTCCCTATGTTCCAGTGTGTAGTTTGTCCTCCTTGACAGCTGTGCAGACATGGAGTTCCTGGAGGTGCTGACGGAGCGTCTGGACAGAGTGCTCCTGGTGCGTGGTGGGGGCCGGGAGGTCATCACCATCTACTCCTGAAAGACGGCGCGAGAGAGGTTTGTCTGCACACCGAGAGCCCCGCCACCCCTTTGCACCGCGCTCCCGGAGGGGAGGAGGGAAGGCCGGATGGCAGCCGGTGCGCAGAACCTTCTCCTGGCTTTGGCCGTGCCCCTGATCTCTCCATTCGAACTGCAGCACCAGATCTTCCGGGAGCATCCAGCACCTGAGCAGCTGTTCCTCATTGCAACACCACAGCACTGCTGTCCTTGTTTATATATAAATATATACAGTGAACCGCGGACTGAGCACCAGAGCTCGGCGCTGCCGCCACCGCCTGCCCTGGCAGGGCCAGCCCCGCCGCCAGCCCCAGCACTGCCGCTGCAGCCCCTGGCCGGGCAGGAGGGCGGCTGTGCCGAGACGGACCTTGGCCCCACCGTGCTGCTCCTCCTGCACAGACTGGGCTGGACGCGCCCGTGCCCTGCGCCCGCCGCCCGCGCCGTGCCTCCCTGCGGGGCGCTGGGAGAAGAGAGACCCCGGCACGCTCCCCTCGCTCCTCTCCCCATCTCCAGCAGCGCCCGGGGCTGCCTCCCACGGCCCTGCACCCCCGCTGCCCCTCACCGCCGTGCGCCCGGACAGCCCCACCTCGCCTCGACACCGTCGTCTCTGGAGACCGCGGGCTGAGCTTGTGGAGATGCAGCACGATGGTTTGGAGGAGGCGGAGGGCGGGGGTGGCTGTGTGGGGCCAGGTGCTGGAGCAGAGCAAGGCCGTGAGAGCAGGAGCCCTCACCTGGGGTGGTTGGCGGTGTTCCCTGTGCCCCCTGCCTGACTCCGGGCTCTCTTTTCCCTGGCGCTCTCCAGGTGTTTGCGCAGGAGTAGCGGTGTGGAGCTGCGGTGTCGGGGGCCCTGCCATGAGCAGCGTGAGCCGGGGCCGCTCTCAGGCGGCTGGAGCCGCATGGGGTGTGGGGACCCCCGAGGCACCAGTGCCTGCCCTGGCCTGGCACAGGGGTGTCCCGGAGCCCCACCCCGCTCCCCCGCCGCACTAAACTGGGGGCTCTCAGGGCCCAGCACCAGCCAGTCCGGCTGGCCCCAGCACCTGCACACGTGTCTGGGTCCCCCCCGTGTCCCGCTGCACTCCCTGCTGCTCCCCGGGGCTTCGCTGCTAACCCAGCCCTGGCCGCGGCCCCAGGCAGTCGCAGATGCTGCCGGGGGCTGTAGGACAGTCTGGAGCTGTGTGTATTTTTAACATATGCAAAGGCTGTTTGCTGATCTGACCAGCAAGACGTCACAGTGAGGAGGGGGCTGTAGGGTTTCCGTGCCCTCCCGGCATCATGACACTCCCTCACCCGGCTGGCCAGGGCAGCCCAGGCACCAGCCACGCCACAGCCGCCAGCCCCCCGCGGGCAGCAGAGCCCCCCGGGGCACATCAAACACCTCTTATCTTTGGCAGCAGCTGCAGGGTCGCCCCCGCCGCCGTCCCCCCCAACCCCCACCCCCAGCATCTCTCTCAGAAGAGAAACTGAGGCGCTTTTAACAAATGTGAACGGTTCCAGGAACCACGCAGGAAGCGGTGCGAGGGCAGCAGGGTGCCGCTGGCGCCCGCCCCAGCCCCATGTACATAGTGTACATAATACAGTACGTGTATTTTTAAAGTGATCATATTTATGTTAATAGAACCAGATGAAGTCTATATATAGAGATCTATATCTATTCTGAGAGATGCAGGGCTCTGCTAGCACCAGGCCGCAGGGACGGGGAGCTGAGCCGGGCTGCTCCTGCACCAACCAGGAGCCCATCCGTTGCACCAAGTGCTCCAGAGTGGTGGTGGAGGCTGCAGCCTTCCCCGGCCACCAGCAGCCCCTGGGAAAGGGCCAGGTCGCAGGTTTATTCTCTTCTCAATTTAGCTTCTTAAGAGTTTTCAGGGAAAAGAAGTCACAGACTTTTCTGAACTTGTTTCACAGCAGACTTGAGCTTCCACTCAAAGTGCAGCCTGCTAAGAGTTGCCCTCTCCTGGCAGCGCTGGCGGCTTTGTGCCAGCCTGGGCCCTGGGGCAGCACTTTTTCCCTGGCCAGAGCTGAGTCCCTATGCTGAAGCACTCGCCCCCTCAGCCCCTCCAGACGCTCCCCAGTGCTGTTCTGCACTGCAGCAGGCGCAGGGGGAGCGGGTGCTGCTGCAGCATCCCCGCGGGTGTCCATCCAGGCGGCAGCTGCCTCCTGCCTGGCACAGGCAGCCCTGACTGGTCCCAGCTCCCTGCCCACCTGACTCCCTGCCAGCCTTGGCTCCTGCCTCCCTGAGAACAGGAAACCCCCCTGCACCGGCCTCTCCAGCCCCTGCTCCCTTTCAGAGCTCCTCTACTCCAGGTCCAGGCCAAAGCTATTTGGGGATGCTTGGATAAAAAGCAGTGGGTTTTTTGATGTTGGATATTTTTTTGCTCTAAGATACTACTTGGACACACTCCTAGACCAAAACCAAGCCCCAGCTGCACATCTGTGCCTGCTCATACCTTGCTCCTACATTTCCATCACTCCCAAAGTGCCTCCCTTCTCTCCAGGAGCAGTCCCAGTCACAGCCAGACTTTCTGCCAGGGTAGCTCGGCTGCCTGTGTAGCTGCAGGTTTGTGTTACAGATGCTGCTGTGGAAGCTGCTCCCACAGGCATGGGGAACTCAGCATTTACAGGGGGACTGTCAGGCTGAGCTGAGACCTGGCTTCAGCACAGGAGCTCAGGGCTGATGAGTGGTGCAGATGCACAGGGTAGCACTGTCCGGTCCTGCTGCTGCCTCAGCAGCCTGGGAGCTGTGAGAAGAGCAGCTAGGGGTCTGCAAGTGAAAAGTTCCTTTAGTTTTGAGAAGGGCAGCCCATGGGAACCAGCATTTGCCAGTGTCTAGCTGCTCTGCCCCTTGGAGCTGGCCCTATACCACCATATGCAAGCTCACGGGCTGTTTCCAGCCTCCCAAAATTATTTGAGGCACTTCAGCAGCAGCGGGGGAGGCACAGCAGCCTGCCCACACAGCTCATGTGTTAGCACCATGTTGTCGGGCCTCGAGCACTTGCCAGCTGCTCTGCCTCTTCACAAGATGCCACTCGCTCCCTGCAGTTGCCCTCTAATTGCAGCTTGCCTGCTGCCCCCTGTGCTGCTGGGCCTGAGGCAGCGAGCACGGTCCCCTCCTGCCCTGGCACATGGCACAGGGCAGAGGGCAGGGGCAGGTTATGCACAGCCTCTGCTGAGCCTGCAGACAGCACTCACCCTCACAGCATCAGGTGAGAGGCTCCTCCGTTGGCTGCAGGTACAGAGCAGTCAGGAATGACATTTGCAGAGCAGTGGTGAGAGCAGCCAGGGCACCCTTCTGACAGGTTTGCTTCATCCCCCAGCATCACCAGTGGATTCCATTCCCCTCAGCATCACTTCCACCCTGATGGCAAAGCCATGGTCCCAGCTCCCCCAGGGAGTAGGAAGGCCATTCCTTTCCATCACTACTGCTGAAAAAAGGCATTCCCCTTCCCCATCCTTCAGCAAGAGCAGGGGCACAGCTCTGGACAGAGTCAGGGCTGCTCCCACACCCCTGCCAGGCAGTTTGGCTGTGGCAAGAACAGGAGCTGGTTTCCACAGCGTGTCCCCTCGCTGTCGGCTGGAGAGGGCCAGTTTTAGCAGACAGCACTGCATGTTAGTTTACAAACCCAGCCCTGCACGTTTGGCCTCTGTGAGTGTTCAGTTTCCCCATGGAGCACCCTTCTGCCGCTCCACCGTGGTGAAGACAGTGTCCTCCTCTGGTAGACATGCAAGTTCCTCCTTGGCACATGCGCAGACATGGTCCAGTTTTTGTTCCAGATAGGAAGGTCTTGACCCCCCAGTTTGTTTTACAGGCAGGCTGCTGCTGGAGCAGCACTAAGCAGCACAACCCATGGGAGGGTGGGCTGGAATGTGGCCACAGCTGGCAGGGAGTGTTTGGCCAGCACACAGTGCTGGTGGCATGTGCTCCAGTCCCTGCTTCAAGAGGGCCAAGCAGCCCTGGCCCCTGTGAGTGGCAGTGGGCAGCTCAGGTCACTGTGGAGGGCAGCTCAGGTCGCTGTGGCCACCACGCAGCACAGGCAGCAAGCCACAGGGCAGCAGGGACAGGAGGCACAGGCAGCATCCAGCCTGGGCAGGTGCTGGTCCGTGGCTGGACGAGAGGAAGGACAAGAGACTGCACAAGGGCAAGAGTTGCACTAGAAGAGTCAAGACCCTCCTCTGTGTAGCAGGACTAAAAACTAGCAGAAAGACCGAAAGGTCTGAGACCTGCTGGTTACAACACTTTCTGTGCTAAATGTGCAATATATTTGTTATGAATGTTATCACAAAGTCGGTTCATTCAATACTCTTTTAATCACTGTAGCTAGATGTTCTCTGTCCATTCAAGTGACTTTTATTCGAGTGCAATATTTCAATAGACATGTAGTGACCTAGAATGCTTTGTGTTTTAGAGAATCTGTGTGCAGAGCAATGCAATTAAGTTTAAAACCTTGTAAATAAAACAGGTTGCAAACCAAAAAAAACCCCTATTAGGCTTGCATTTAATTTCTGTGTGTGTTTCAGTGTTGTGCATTAGGCCGCCTCGGTGCAGACCCTGTGTTCTCTGTGCAGGTGTTCATGGAGGAGTGGCTCCTCAGCTGTTGAATGCTCCCTGTTACTGCTTTACTGCTTTACCTGTATTCATTTTTCTAGACTCCTGTCTGCACAAAATGCAATAAATGATTTTATTACACCCTTCACTACTTGCACGGGGACTTTTCACTTGCCTCCACATCTCCACAGCTATAGTGCACTATTTCCACCACATGGAGCAAGCCCTGACAGGGTGCAGATTGCAGAGGAAGCAAAGCACAAGGAGAGGAACAGCCTCTCCAAAGGGATGCAGTTCCCACATTTCACCTCACAGACACTTCTGGTCACCCCAGCAGTGCTCTACCTGGCTGCACGATTGTAGAGGTGGAGAAAGGGATCTAACAGGAAGAGAGAGAGCAGACAGACACACTGCTGTCCAGACTCAGCCTGTGGGGCAATGGTAGCACGAAGTTATGGGATGCCAGTGCTGAAGGCACAGGGACTTGCAGCCCTGACCTTACACTGGCTTGTGGCACTGACCTGGACCTGTCCCTCTCACCGTCACCAGAGAGGTTTTGGACCCCTCATATTGGTTGTGCCACTCTACACGTCCCAGCCTGAGGCCACCCCAGTGCTGTGCAAGAGTCAGGACCTGTGAGGTACACACACATTCTGCTCAGCATCCACTGTGGAGACTCCAGCACAGCTTATCCAGGAGAGGAGAGTAACAGCAAACACATGGAATGACTGAATGATTATATTCAAGTGTCAAAAAATGCAACACGTAACTTTTCTGGCCTTTTATTAGAAAGTAATGTCCTCTTGTTAACAGCACAGAGATAAAAGAAATGCTACAACACAAACCACCTGGGACAAAGAAAATCCTCTGCTTCAATCCACTGCTTTCTTAGTATCTCCCAGTTCCTTGCAGGAAGCCCACAGACTCCAAGAAGGCCATGATGGGGAGAACCACACAGTTAAATGATGTTTTGTGTTCTGGTATCAAAGTATGTTCCCAGTAAAAACACGGTGAGGAATCACTGCCTGATTTACCACTCCACTGTCTGCTGCAGCTACCAGTGTTGAAAAAATGTTTAAAATTATGGTATTACATCTTGGCACTGCCTCTCCTACTCAGATGGACCAAACATCCATCAACAGTAATAAGAGGTCTGACAGATCAGCACTGCCCCCCGTATCTGGTGACAGGTATTCCCACGAAGAGCCGGTAGCACATCAGTGTGGCTGCAGCTAAGCTACACTAACAATGGTGCCAAAGACTGTAAGAAAAGGAAATTTACACACCAAATTACCAGGCTGATCTTAACACTGATTACTCACGGTAGGAAAATTTGAAATCTCTACCTTGGCTGGAAGTTCTTGTGTTGCAGATGTGCTCAGCCCACAGCTGCCAGTCTCTCTGAGTGGGTTGAGGTGAGGAACACTGGCCTCTCTGCCTGGACAGGGCAAGCCAGCTGCGGACGGACCGCACAGTCTTGGTTACGGAGCAGTGGTCAGGCATGTGCTTCATGATTTTGGCTGCCAGCACTATCACTGGACTTTCCAAATGGCTTATATGCTATTAAAAGGGAAAAAAAAAAACAAAAAGAGAGAAATCCAAAGAAAAACAGTGCCCATTCCACAGTGGTGGGTGTCCAAGGCCCATCAGTTTGCTGCTCTTTTCAGTCCCCTAATTCATCAGAACCGACGATCCAAAACTACACCAAGATCAATCAGTGAGCCCAGACTGCACCTCAATGGGAAGGTGCACCAGGTGCTAGGAGAAAGGAAAATGCAGCAGGACTGATACTGCAGCAGCTTGTGGGATGGGACAAGACAACCAACAATCCAACACAGTTCAGCACATTGTGCTGTGGAGAAAACTGAGCATTCTGCTCCAAACATTGCTAACCAGACCAAGGAGAGGGAGGGCAGCGCCAGCAACCGTTGGCAGCAATGCTGCAGGGGGTATGCTCTCGCCAGAGTGGAGAGGACATGCATGTCCAGGGCATCTGTCCCGGGTCAAGGATGGGAAACTCCTTAAACAGCTATAAGTATGGAATGGCAAAGGGAAGGGGAACAACAAGGAGCCCAACAGCTCAGCTCTAATAGTGTCGCTGGTAGGCACCCATCGGTTGCTGGCCTGAGGACCCCGCTCGCCCCTGGGCCACGGTTTGGCTCACAAGGTGGGAGAGTGCAGGACCACTCTGGATAAGGGTGTCCAAGGCTTTCTGTACACTGGGGTTGTCAAAGTTGATACCAGAAGACACCGGCCTTTGGGCGGGCACATTGCCAGGCGCAGGGAGGCGGGTTTGGTGCTGACCATAGAGCGGCTGAGGCTGTGGAGGAGCTCCAGGTCTTGGACCTGCATTTCTTGAAGGGCCTGGGAGAGCAGGAAGCTGCGTGTTTGGAGTCTGCAATCTCTGCGGAGCTTGGTTTAAATTTCCAGCATTCATCTGTGCTGGCCGGGGCTGCCCTCCAGCCAGGTTAGCAAAGTTCTGGTTGGGAGTGCTGCCTGAAGAGCCCGCAGAGGCTGCAGGACCACTGTTTGCCACAGCAGCTGCCGCCGCCGCCGCTGCCCCGCTGTTGAAGAGACTGAGGATTTTTGCTTGAAGCTCCTGCTGAGGAGTAGAAGAAGACACTGGAACAGAAGGAGTAGAGACCAGAGGCTGTGAACCCTGATGAGCCTGAGAACTTGGAAGGTTGGACTGACTACCCAGAGATGATCCTGAAGGTGGCCCCAAAGGTTGTCTTGACATGGGTGCTAGGAAAGAAAGGAAAGATGGTTAAAGCTCTGCAAATTCCCTTGAAGGGACATCTAAAGAAAACCAATGAAACAGCTACCAAAGACACAGCATCAATGAACATCCACCCTCAGATCACACCTGCACAGCTCTGGGAACCCAAACCACTCTACAGAACTGCATGTAGCAGCCCAGCCAGTTATGGCAGTCCTGCTGTTGCCCTAAGAGAATCCAGTATAAAAGGTTTTCCACATGAAAACTCTGAATTATCTCATGGCATGCAATGACACATCCATCTCAGTAAAACGAGATGCTGCATGAGGATATTATGCTCCCAAACTCCTCTGCAGTCCCAAGACTCTTTTCCCATCCCAGCCCTGAGGACCAGAAACCACGCAATAAACTCTGTCTGGGGCTGTGGGACTTACCCTGCAGAGATTCACTGCTGCCCCGCAGCAACCGTTCCTTCCGGTCTCTCAGGTAATTAATGATTTTATCTATCTCCTCGGCAGTCACATAGCGATTGTCTGCCAGCAGGTTCAACAGAGTTTGGATCCCAGGAGGGTGACCTCCTCTGACACCCTCCTCCATGGGGGGTGGGCGCTCCCGCTCCTGCAGAATAGCTTCATCTGCCATCTTGGCAGCCTGCCGGGCAATCTCCTCCCGCTCCTTCTCCCGGGACTCTGTCTTGTAGCGCTCGTAATTCCTTGCCACCAGCACCATGGCATCAGCCTGGGGCATGTTGCGGTGCTCTGCACAAAGGAAGAAATGCTCTGAGTGACCCAAAGTGACCCTGACAGAGGTGCTGTTCCTCCTGCCTGCCAGCACAGCCCTGTCAGCAGCAGGCACCGCTCAGGGAGTGTGAATGCAGACTTGGGAACTTCCCAGGCAAACGGAAACAGCTGCATTTCCAAATCAACAGAAGACCCACAGCTATCAGCCAGCAAGGCCTTCCACAGCTGAGGGCTCTAAGCAGACATGTCATTAGCCCAGAAATGTCTTTCTTGTCTCTCACCAGTTAAAAGGAAAGCAGCTCCCTCTACCTCTCACATAAATCCTCGGTTCTCTGAGATGAGGTAGTCCCAGTTATTTTACTGCTAAACCCTTGGACAGATCCAAACCTGCCCTCTGAAGGCTGTATGCTTCCCAGAGGAAGACAGCCATGGGAATACCTTTGTTTCTGTGCTGCAGTGCCTTAATACCTTATGTGCACATGCAGCTGGAAAGGGAGCAGCACTGGCTGCTCACATTCATCACTCTGAAGCAACAAGCAGCAATCAAATTCTTCTGTGATAAAATGAGCATCGGGCAATTCCAATGGTGGGTTTTGAGGTCATTATTTCCATCTCCTAAAGCACATGCATGAACAGTCACCTGAACACAGATTTAAACTGGGAGATCAAAAGAGCCTTTACCTTCCCAAAAGTGCCCAAAGCTTTTTACACCTGCAGAACATCAAATCCTGCAAGCCTTTTCCTCCTAACAGGAAACTTGGGTTCATTTAAACATTAGGCTTTGCACAAGTTGTGAAAGAGCTCCCTGAAACAAACATGCACGCAAAGGTGGCCAGGAGTGATTGAAGTGAGCATATTTAATCTCTGGAATGAGCTGTGGATGAGCTAATGACTGGGGTTCCCATCAGGTCTGATACACCGGCAGATCTAGTGAAGAAAAGAAGCTTTGGCCTCCTGCCAAAGGTTTAACAGGTGTTAAACCAAAGAAGTTAAGAATTAAAACCAAGGGCAACGGGAAGCCCAGTGACAGTGTGTGTGAGCTATGTGTCTGCAGGAAATGAGGGAGCTCTTTTATCACATCTGCATCTGATGTTAAAAGAAACCCGGCTTCTCCAGTCAGGGAGCACACACTAAGCACTGACTGTGCACTCAGAGGTTTCCTCTCCCAGATGAACTTGCAAAACATTACCTGGGAACACAGTAAGGGAGAAATAACCTTTGAAAGCTCAGCTGTGTTCAAACCAGTCACCTGTGTTGACAGATTATGTGAACAGGCCTCTGATCAGAGTAACTTTCTCCAGATCAGGGTTGCTTTCCCCAATCACATTCTCATAAGGCATTTTTAGTATCTACACCCACCTCATACAACAACCAAGTTACATCCTGTGATGGAAAGCGATGTGACAAGTGTAAAGGTGCTAAGAAGGTAGAGCCCATATACCCAAACACTTTGTAGTTCTATCTTTTCATTACTCTTCCCAGTTTCCTTATCAAATCTCTACCTTTACCAAACTCTTATTAAATCACATTTGCTTTTAAAATTTGTCCTTTAATTTGCCACACTCCCAACAGGCTCTTTCTGAGACCAACAAATGGTAGAGTGAGGTTGGCAGGTATTACTCAGAGATCTCCCAGAGCACTGCAGCTCTGGGGTCCATGACTTGCCCTGAGATGCAACAGCTGGCAGCGTTAGGAGCCAAGAACACAGATGAGATTCCCTCTTGGCAGGAATCACACATTCCTTTTGACAAGGGGCAAATAGAGTATTACAGAAGCTTGTAAATAATGACATTCACATTTATGACATGGTGTCAAGTCATTTATAACTACTTATGTGACAGCAAGGATGAACTTTGTCCTATGTGGTTCTGCCTGAAAGAAAGGTTCAGAGTGACCACACAATTCCCAGCCTACTGAGACCTTAGTACCTTGTGGGGTGCCAAACATGATGTTAACAGTGCAAGAACGGTGAACTTGATGCTGCTGGGTGATGACAATGGCAAAAGGAGACCCTCCTCTGCTCACATCATCCAGGGCTTGCGTCAGTGACATCTCTGTGTTGAGGAAGATCAGGTCCACTACCATGCCCAGGTCCCGCACCTTCCGCCCCACTGACTCCGCGTACTCCCTACCACAAAGCAAAGCCAGCAGTTTAACAAATCAGTCACATACAGGAACATAAACCTTGGCACTGCACCCTCTCCACATCTCAGATTCACTTTTCTGATTGCTTGCCCAGCTTCATGACGTCTACCAGGACAGTACTAAAGCAATCCCATTATAGCAATATAAAAAACCCTTATTCTGATCTGAATCAGTAATTTCAGTTCAACCAAAATGAATTACAAATCAAGCCTTAGCTTAGCTGAGAAATAGAGAGTTTGCAAAGGGATTTACAAACAATTACAAATTTTACAATTTTAAATTTTACAATTTACAAACTATTACAAATTTGTTTACACATAAACGTGTTTCAACTGAATTCATTAGGGGAAGAAATTGACGCAAGCAGAGGTCCAAGGAGTACAGAGCAGAGGAGCCAACCTACAGAACTCACTTACTCCTGCTTTGTTCAGTATCTCAACTGTTCACACGTGTCTCATTCCTTATCAGCCTGCTCTATTCTACTAGGTGCCTTCTGCTCTAATTTATTGCCAACACAGCATCTCTGGATCCACTGCTCCTGTATACCCTGTCCTACAGACTTCCCCATCCAAGCACAAAACACAGCTCACAAGGCTGAGCTTAAATTGCCAAGATTTTTTTTAAAGCCTACTATACTTAGAACTAAACCTGCAATATTGACTGCACGAAAAGTCTGACAAATTCAGTCTGTGTGCACCCATACCTCAAGAAAGAGGGTCATTTTATTGTCTTTGGAAGCAAGGTCTGTAATGGTGACTAAAACTGTCCCCCTGTCAACCACCTTTTTAAGAGCATCAAAGTAAAATGACTGTATCTAAGGCATTCAGGAATCATCTTTCAACAGGTCTATAGCAGCTGACATCAATGCTTCGACACAAGAATTATGAACAGGCTCCAACTCTTAAGGTCTGTAGCTGTTACAGACCAGAATGATTCTTGGTATATTAAGCTGATCCTCTGACACAAAAAAAAATATTCTTGCGTCAAGCACAATAACTTGTGGTCTATTAGAGTATCTTTCAAAGACTTCTAGCCACCAGGGGATAAAGGATCTAAAATTTCCTCTCAAGATTTGTTCCAATAGGTAATCAACTCCATCAGAAGTTTATTTCTAGTTTCACTGCTTCTCCTGTTTCCAATTCCTGCTCCTTTTTCTACCAGCAGATGAGGCAAAAGCCAGCTGTCTCTTTCTGCTCCACACGTACAGCAAAATTAAAGAAAAACAACTCTTGATCTTTTCTCTGAAGGAGACAGAGCTTTACCCTTCCCCCTGACAAACATCTTCCTCAGATTACAAGCCAGATCTGTGATTTATTTACATATTTACTATTCCTTAGTACATCTAATTGTAATGATACAGACATCAGACTGGTAACATTTTTAAAACCCTCTACTACTGCGTGAAGTGTATCTCCTGTTCCCAACAGAGTGCCTGCTCCGTGAACTCAGTAAGTGCTCAGACAGCCATACCAGATCTCCCTGGTTACTGCTTCTACCTGCTTTTGATACCATCCACAACTGCCTTCAGCAGTGACTTTGTATTTCTTGCACACTGGACTAATGGCAATGACTAATGTCTGGCCTAGGAACCAATCCAGCAGGAGCTCTGAACAAACACCCCCCAATCCACCCTGACCACTGCTCTGTATTGTCACCTGCTTGGCACATATTCCTAAGTTCCATATCATGCTACCCAGGAAAAACAAGTACAGGCCCCTAAAACCTGTTGAAATGGTAGGCTTATATGGAAAGTAGGCATAAAAATATCAGGAGAAGATATAGCAATAGATTACAAGGGGAAAATACAAGCAAAGCAAGATACATTTCCTCATCTCATCAACATATAGTCCCGGCAGAAAAATGGGAGCTGTAGCTTTCTGGGGAGTCCAAAGCCACACTCCTCAAGAGCAACCTGTAAGACAAACAGCCTCAAAGCAGGACTAAGTTTAAATCCATTCTCTTCTAGCATGCAATAACAAAACTCATAATAACAGTTTTCTTACTTTGTCTGTTTATTCACCACTATCACAGAACAATCCACAGGTCTCTCTGCATCAAAACGTCTCTTGATTTCCTCATAGTACTGACGGTACAGCTCCTCCCGGCGCCGCTCCTCGCGCTTCAGGCGGTCTGAAATGAGCAGCGGGGACAGAACGAGTGACACCTTTCAGACCTGCTCAAGAAGGGCATGGAGTGCCACAGCCATGGCACTGTGGCACCCCAGCACCTTCCCTTTGAAGTGGTACAGCTACTCACCCTCTGGCTCCTTGTAGCGGTCGTAGTAGGAGTCGTCCTTGCGCCGATAGTAGTCGTCAATGCGCAGGTATCGGTCGTAAGATTCGTCTCGTCTGCAACATTCAGAAGCAGCAATGGGTTTCCTCCAGCACCATCTCAGGCAGTGACTTTGGCCAATGCATCACACCCACGCCTCCCCCAAGTTTAATTTCTGAGGTACCTATCTGCTCCTCAGACACAGAGCAAGCATCCAACTGTCCCCAGCCGAGAGTGATTTCCTTAAACACCTGACACCACTCAAACAATTGCAGCAAAAATGCCATAAAAACACTATTTTGGCAAATAGGATCCCACAAAGTTTACCTGTACAAAGGATCCCGAGGGTCTCTCATATCCCGTGGATCCCTCACATCTCGTGCACTTCTCATATCCCGTGGATCCCTATATCGATCATACAGTGGCTCCCGTGGGTCACGAAGATCTCTAACATCACGTGGGTCTCTCAAGTCCCTTGGATCCCTGATATCCCGTGGGTCTCGCAGGTCCCGTGGGTCCCTGTGGTCTCTGGCATCACGCATGTCTCTACCCCGAATGTCTCGAGCGTCTCTAGCATCTCGCCCGTTCCTGCCATCCCTGCCATCCCTGGGGTCTCTCCGTGGGCTCCCTCGAAGAGGGGAGCGGTCGCGCCTGGTATCTCGGCCATCTCCGTAGGCATATTGCTCTCTGAGGAAAACACCAGGGAAATTCCATTAGCTTCCTACAACATGAGTACAGCTACCCCTAGATCTCTTACCTGAGGTGCCAAAGTGACCTGAATCCTCCCTCCTATCCCACAACAACAAAAATTGACCAAAAGTCTACTATTTTTGAAGTAGTCTGGAGAAGGTTTTTAATTCTAATATTCAGCACAGCCAAACAAGACCCAGAAAGCTCCTTAATGGAGCTTAATGTGTAGAGCACCTGTGGATGAAGTGAACAGGCACTTCAGAAACCACCATTTTTAGGCCTCTGACCTCCAACATCAGCCACAGACGATCTATCAATCATGTCTGGCAAATTCTTAGAGAGAATTTAAGGTGATGTAGGCTAATACCCACAAATACGCAATAGCCGGGAGTGTTCAAGGGATCCATTAAATTTACTCATCAATGACAGTAGAACACCTGAAGTAATGTTATTGGCATATGATAAAAAAAGGAGCAACTTGTAAGCAAAGACACTGCAGGTTCCACACTGTGGTTGGGCTTGTGCTGCTGACAGAATGCAAAGACAGCTATGGTGTTGTCCTGGATTTGAGGGATAGCTTCTGTAGAAAGTCAGCCTTATGTTTATAATGGCCTGGTTTAAGAGGGTACTAAACCCATCCAGCACTGCATCCTCAGCTGCCACAAAAGGCTTCTCTGTTGGATCTGAATGATCCATCTCATTCAGACTCCATATTGCAGTCTTCAGAGGCAAGGAAGAATAATATTCCAGTCTTCATGTTTTTCCAAAGTAGTTGTTCTTTTTTCAGGTTGTATTCTGTTTTCCACTGTAGTAAAAAAAAATCTTGCAGAGAAACTACGGAGCTTCATGTGTTTGGACTGTTTTTTCCCCAAAATACTGACAACCATCAGGAAAAAAAACCCCAGCTTTTTGAATCTTTTTATTTCCCATACTTGACATGACTTTTACAGTCCTCAAACAGCCTAATCTAGTTTACGAAAGATAAGCAGAACCAAAGTCTGCATCCACTGCAGTGCAGTCATATAGAGATCACCTGGAGAGAACGAGTCAGATGAGCCCAAGTTTGGCGTCAGCCAGAGTGACAGGAATGAGATGGAAGAGCAGAGTCTGTGCATGAATTTTGGTGTCAGACACCCAGCTGTGCTGGGAACACATAAGTACTGGTATTCTCTGTTTGCATGTCAGATACAAACCAGATTTTGGGACAAATGAGAGATGCCAAGACACACATAGCCTCCTCCTCTAAGTGACATTGAATTTGCAGACAGCTAGGTGTAAACTCCTTCAGCCTCTTGGACATATAAATCCACTTTTTGTTTGTGATCTGTGTTGAAACATCTTGTGAGACACATCATAGCCCCCTTTCCTCAAAACCTACAATGAATGATGGCAGAAGCTCAGGGGAAACTTCTAACTTGCTCTAATGGATATTGAGTAACTGATCTTTCCATAGCTGTGAGACCATTTAGCAACACAACCAGATGCAGGGGAATTGTTTGACATATGACATTTATTCCAGCAGGAGTGGGGGTGACCAGAACAGGCCACGTTCATTATCCGCAGAGACAAATAGATCCGGAATGAACAACGCACAACTGAGACAGAAGTAGAGACTTGGCACTGGTACCCTTGGCTCTTGTGCCTGCATGGCTGCCCTGCTCAAGGGAGACAGCAGCACAAAGGCACAGCTTCCACCTTCTGCTTCAACGCCTCAGTCACCATGGCCTGGCTCCTGCAGCATCAGCACCACTGCCTGCATCTGCTTGGACTCAGCCCTGCCGACCCAGCACTGCTGTGTGCAGCGCAGCGTGGGGCTCTGCAGCACTGGCAGGGCAGCTGTTGTTCCCAGGGCACAGCAGGGCCCAGAGTCCATGCCCAGGACTTGATGACTGTGACCCCACTGCCACCTGTGCCCACACTGCTGCTTGGGACCTGGTGCTAACCACATGGGATGGCCACGGTGTAGGCAGTGCCAGCTGAAATCCAGTGCCTGCCACAGCAGCACCAAAGCCTTTGGCTGCTGTCCAGTCCACAATCTGGTGCCCACAGCACCACAGCTCATGCACAGCTAGTGCTATTTAGGACTGTGGCACAGGCACCTGCTCTTGCACACATGCAGGGTGACAGAAGTTGCAATGCCCATGTGGCATCAGTGCCTGTGCTTGGCCCTCTGCAGTGCAGTCCAAGGACCAATGGTCATGGTACAGACGCCTGCCCCTCACCCCTGCAGTGCTGCAGCATCAATTGCACTGAGGCCAAAGATATGCCATTCAGTGCCTGCTGCTCACATACTCCCAGGGTTCTCCCACCAGCACCAAGCACACACCAGGCCCAAGACTTGCTGCATCTGCCACAGGAATCCCAGCATTTCTTGGGCCTGACACCCATACGCTGGTCTCTGCAAGCACATTTGACACTGTGTAGGGTTATGTGCAGGGCATAAAAATCCTAGATGGTGCCAAGAATTGCAGCTACTCATTATCTGCACTTTTATTTTTTGGTGTAGATGTCTTGCCAGTTGCATTTTTTTTCGTATTTTTGGTAATTTAACAGGTCAAGCTAGTAAAGCACACTGGAGCATGTCTTCATGTGCTTCCTAGTGATGTTGTGGAAAGGGAACTGAAGTCATCTTCCTGTGACAAGACAATCCTTATCTTTTCCCCTTGCCTCTGGCTGCCCACACAGAGGTGGTGAAGGAGGTGAATGCACTGTGCCCACTGAGGGGTGGGAAACCAGGAGAAGCTGGAGGGTACACCAGTGACTGCACGGGGGGCTGGCTCCAGGCTCTGATAACACAACCACATGGGCAGACAGGACTGTGAAAGAGACATTTGCTCTGTCTTGTGTTTTGCTCAAGTGCTCTTTTCCAGTCTCACCACAGCATTGGAAGATTGCAACATCAGAAGAGGCAAGATCCCAACATCCTCTGCACTGGAAATGCTGCAGTCCCTTGGCATTCTCTAGATATGTCTCAGCTTCTCTGATCCTTGGAGGCAGGAGCAAACATCAAGTATATTCTTCCTCCCAAGTCCCTTACAGCCTGGGCTGCAAAACTGAATGCTGGGCTGCAGTAACAGCAGCAGACACAAGGTTTCCCTTGTGCCTCCCAAGGTGCCAGAGCCAAAAGGGCTCTCAGAGCTGGAGCAGACACTTTCTGGCTGGAGCATCATTGTTTGACTGGGGAGGTGGCAGTAGGGAAGAGACAAAGACATTTAGCACAGGCCGCTGGGCTCATGGCCCGAAGGCCTGAATTCCTAATATAACTCACTGCTTCCAGGTACTTTACCTTCGTGTCGGACTGGACCTTGATGAAGCCTTATTCATATTTCTTCTTTCCACTGCTTTATTAATATCTGTAAAGAATAATCAACCCATCTGTTCAATGCTATGAAACAAAAAAAAGATCATCAGCACAATTCAAATGAAAGCAACTTAAGCTCAACAACATCCAGATGGTGCAAGGAAATCCATTCAGCAGAGAGACATTGTCACTTTGACAATTTTTTATTAAGTTTAGATAGTACAACATAATGAAAATTTCATGGATTTCTCTGACTTCAAAATAGGGTGGAGAGCTTGGGTGAAGTTTTAACCCTGCATGTTCAGGCCTACATCCAGACTCTTCCTTCCATAAGAGAACCTCTTTCTTCTGCAGTCTATGAGCGAGCAGAACGCGACTCATGGACTCTAGGAGAAAAAGCAGAGTCTGAAAACCTCCGAGAAAGGAATGATGGCCAGCACAGTCTTAAGTTCACAGCCAGTCCTGTTCAACGGAGCATGCCGATACCCTTGTTGGAAATAATCCAAGGGTTCTCAAAGGGGCAAGTGCAACTGCCTTCCAAGGGACTGCTGCAGTGTTAAGGTGCACGGCCCCCACCCCTGGGAAACGGATTTGGGAGCCTGAACAGGCTCCTTATGAAGTCAACATGGTGCATTCAAAACACCATTGTTAATGTGATGCAAACTGAGGCAACAGATCAGAAATTTGAAAATTGGTTGGCTTCTGAGCACCTCCATGAAAAACACCAGGAAGGGAAATACAAAGAAGTAAGAGAGGTGAAGAAACAGAATCTTGTCCTCAACCCGCAAAAGTGAAGTTGCCCAGAACTGTTAGGGACCCACACTGTTCTCAAAGCCTCCCATGACAGATGACGAGATGAAATAATGCACTGGAGGGGGGGGGGAAGCGCAAACAGCAAACTGACTTTGGACATTTTACTGAGAACCTTTTAAGGAAAAGAACCCAAACCTAGGCCCTATTTGCTCCCCCAGAATCTATCAACAATTAATGTTTCTGATGAGTTATTTGCATTAACCACTTTCAAAGCTCTTGCATGAGAATATAAACACGCCATGATGTCTTTAGGCAGACTCAGTCTTAATATCTTCTGTAACATCCCAAACCAGCCTTCATTATTTTCAAGATTAAACTTGTAATAAAGGGACCGGATCTAGTTTTTGTTCTTGATGTCTATCAAGCAGCATGTTGCCTCCCTGATGGGGCAGAGAAGCAAGTGCAATCTGAACAGTAACTACAACTGCAGCACAACACCACCCACAGGACCCCAGAGCACCTCTCCAGGATCAAATACAGCTGCAGGGTCCAAACTACATCTGAAGGACATTTATTCTTTAAATAGTTTTACTACTGAAGATATGAAAATACTTTTGTGCATTTGTGGAAATACTTGTATAATGCTACACTGGAGTTAAACTCTCCCGCAACTTTTTACCTTATTGTGTTATTAATTATTGTATTTAATACTCAGGCTGCATAACTGAAGTATCTGTTCTCCTTGCATTTGTTTTTTAGTTGATAATTTTTTCCCTTAAAGTGTTATCTTTAAGCAAGACACTAGTTGCTTTCTTTGGTTTAAGATTATTTTTATTTTCTGTTTTAAGGTGCCATTGAAGAAACCTATTATGATTTTTACACTCAGTATCATACATTTCTTTCAAATAAAAAAAAGTATTCAAATCTACACAAAAATATTCTACTAGAAGGAAAAAAAAAAAACTTTGACAGGGATTCTTCTTTTGTGCAAAACACATTTAGTAACATTTTATTTAATGCCACAGCTTTTACAAATTAAGTATTTGAACACTGACAAAACTTCGGGGAAAAAAAGCCCAAATAAAAAGTCTTCTGTCCCGTAGGATTTTGAGATGACAGGGCCACTGTAATCACACAGTAACCTTCTGAACAAACACAGGTGAAAGGAGTTTCTGGAATCCATCTATCTCAAGTGCAGCAGTGGCACTGAACTAGTGCTTATCTTTTAGCAAAACATCCAATTCCAATTTAAAAGTCTTCAGAGCACAGAAACCACCACAGATCCAATAAATTACTCCAAAAGCCAATTACTCTGCTGTTAGAGAAAAGTCTTTATTCACATTTAACGCATTGTCACACCTATGCCTACTACACTGAAACTCCCTGATCCCCAGGTCTGTCTGTTATACAGAGATCACATCACTCCTTTCTCTTGAGGTTTTTTCTTGGGCTTGTTCTTTAATTCTAAACCTCTATCAAGTTTTTCCAATTCAGCATTATGCTTTTTGAACCAGGCATATCAAAACTAAGCACTCTTCCAGCAGCAAAATCACACAAGTACCAAAACCTCCCTACTTGCACACCTGTATTTTGCACAGCCAAGGATGACCAAAGCACTCTGGCTGGGTGCAGACCTTCCCTGTCAGCTTCCAGGACAGGAAGTCCAGGTCCTTTCACCATCAGTAACTCAATCTTCTTTATTTCATCCTTTTTTATAAACATGTTTTTCTCTCCAAGTCACTTATAAAAGCCCTGGCCAGGACCCAGTTTTTCTAGACCACCACTCAAAGCACTGAGAAATTCCAACTATGTTACCTCTATTCCGTTCTAGATTCACTTGAAATCTATCTGATTGTTGTTTTTATCTGTTCTCATCTCTTATCAAGCCAAACACCTTCCAGCAATCTGTACATTAACACTGCTGCTTCCAGCCCTAGAGCTTGCAGCACCATAATAGTAACTAAGACAGGATTTATTTTGATGGACATTAATCAATTGCCTTCTCATCAGCAGCATCAGGTGAAAGAATCCCCTTGTTCCCAGGCACTGATGCCAGGCTCGTCCCATTTCCCCTGCCTATGGGCTCACCTGCAGCACTCCACCAGCTCCCTAGAAACTCCCTAGTCTTCCAAGGCTTGTGGAAAAACACCAGTAACAGACTAGGCAGGTCAGTAGTTCACTGAGCCTCAGTGATGTTAATTCTTTTGAGAGCTGTAGGTTTGATAGCCGCAGTTTTACCTTTTTGGTTTTGCTACTGAAATGGAAATTACATTAAACACACCTCCTGCCTCTTCAAAAACAGGCAGAAGAAACATTACCTGGTCTTCTCAGTTAGAAATTTTATCCTTGTCAGTCAGTTACCCTTAGCTTCTAAAACAGCTGAAGTTGTTCCTATTTAAGCCTCTACACTTGGATAACGCTGGACATAATTTCTTCTTGTATCCTTGTACCCTTCTTATCTATCCTTCATCTCCATCTTCAGGCTCCTATTTGTCACTGTACATACACCTTCCCACAGGTTACTATTTATTCCTTCTGTCATTCTTTTTTAAGTCAAACTGTTTTTCTTCAAATTATCATACGCTTTACTTTGAAAGTAATTTTTTCCTTGCATTTAAAAGATTACTCGTGGATTTCTAACCATTCATTTCTGTTTAAGTTTGCTCCCAGCACATTTAGCAGAATTAACTTCATCTTTATGAAAATATCCTTTTTAAAGCACCCAGTATTTATAGCACTGCTTAAAGGCTGGCTCCACTTGTGCAAAAATCCCAGCTAAGTTTACTCAGCCAACCAGCAGCTAAGTGCTGTGACCAATTCCTTTGAGCGTGTCAAGATGAAGCCCAGTTTTGGTTTATAAATGTTATTAAACTCTGTGCTGGACATTTCAATGATCCCTTTCCAGGGCTTACTTGTTGCACAGTTTCTTACACAGGCTAACAGAGCTTTCCAAAGACTAACACATCAAAATTCAGGGTAAGACCCAGGCAGCAAGGTGAACCACACTGCAGGTGATGCACAGGGCAGGAACTCAGGAGGCAAATACATTCTGAGTAAAATGATTGAGACTAAGGCCAGACATTGTGACCTTTCCAGAGGGCTTTAAAACAACAGCACTCTTTCTCCCGAACGCATGCTGGGGTCAGGAGAGCGAGGAGCAGTTTTCCTTACCTAATCTATACCCTTTATAAAGACGACCCTTCTCACCGTCCAGAGCGGCCTGGACATCTTCTAGACGGTCATACTGCACGAACCCATAGCCATGGTACATGCTGAGGGCTGCAAGAGTTAACAGCAGGGCAAGACCGGTTACAACCACGGACAGTGCTGACCCACACCCGGCCGTCGCTAACCCCACCAGCTGCGCTCGACCCAAAAACACTATGCAAGCTCTTCCTGGGAAAATCAAATCCACCAGAACCAAAATGCAGAGCTCAAAGACTCTGAGCAAGTTCCTTCTGCCAAGGCAGTGACCAAAATACAGCCCATGAAGTGACCAAGATTTGATTAAGAGGCTATGAAAGAGTATTGTGACATCACGCTGCTACCCTAAAAGCTAAAACATAGCTAATATATTTGCATTATGTTTGAGCTGTACTGAAGGAATCACTTCTCCAGAAAAAAATATCAAAAAATTACTAAAATTATTAAAAGGTCACTACTTAGGAACAACATTGGTCACTCCTCTCATCATCACCAAACAGCATTTGACAAGCATGAAGCAATATTTCTCACTGAAATCCCTGCCACGAAGAGCCATAAGATAATATACTAACCCCTGATTTTGCCATATTTTGAAAATATCTCTTCCATTTCTTCACGAGTCATGTGGTCTGTGGGCAAATTGCCGACAAAAAGTCTTCTCTCTAAATCCTGAGGATTGGTGCTGTTAGTGAAGTCGCTCTGTTTGATGCTATTGCTCTTGCGTCCTCGAGCCATTTTGCTTTCGTTCCAAATTCCAACTCTTCGCAAAAAAAAAAAAATGGCCATGCATATAATTTCAATCCATGACATTAAAATTAAACTGGAACAAGATTAACTTAAAAGCTTTGCAGGAGCCAACTGGGTCTGCTTGACGCAAACTTCACTCCAGAGAAATCTTAATACGAGGGACACAGAGGTCAGGCAAAAACACTCACTGCAGCATTCTGGTTGAGCTTTTCTGTAATACTGAAAGGTAGCAAACCTACTTACTTTGCAGAGAGGTTTTAATGGTTTAACTCCAATCTAAGATATAAATAAAACTAATTTTCCACTAAAACGCCTTAACTTTAAGCTTTCCAACACACCCATTGTTGTCACATCTAGTTCTTCAATCCACTGATAAGAAGTATTGAAATTTATGCAATATTTTAATAAGCGGAAAGGAAACATTCATTGCATAACAGCACCCGAATATTCCAGTAGGGTTTGGAACGAGGAATCAGGAAATACTGCTGAAATACTCCTAAGTGACCACACCTGGATCACTTCACTACATGTGAAATCTCAGCTTTCCAATCCCAGAAAACACAGGTTCTCATCTCTATCTCTATTAGACAACACACTCTTGTCCCCATGGAGACGTCAGCTCCCATGGCAGGCGGGTCCATAGCTGGGAATTTAACAACCCCAGGTAAATGCTGCACCCTTCCTCACCTCCCCCATGCAGCAAAAGCACATTCCCTTAGCCCACACCCCTGCACACAGCTGGAGCAGTCAGCAACATTCACTGCACAAACTCACCCAAACAAATAAAAAAACTACCTCAGCAAAAAAAAAAAAAAAAAAAAAAAAAAAAAAAAAGTAATAACGAACACTGCCAAGGCTAACAAAAAACACCATCCTCAGGATTCAGACTTTCTGGTTTAAAATTCACCATTAGATAAAACTTAAAGAAATTAATAACACTGAAACTTTCAAGGTGAACTTAAAAGTTTGAAAGTTATTTAATAAAGTTGTTCTACTTCCTAAGCATTCACCTACAGGAATGCAGGATGGGATTTTCTGTTTGTAACATGCAAGAAGCTTGGAAAAAGAAAGATTATTATATTTATCAACAGAAACTTCTCTTTTTAATCATGCAATGCCTACAACCAAGACACTCCCTAAGAGCACCCTAGAGTAAATGTAATTTAAAAGTCATCTCTAAATAAATAAATAAAATGTCAAAATATATAAGATGGCTCTATATCAATGCTTTTGCAACACTTAACTGGCATGAAAAATACATCTACTACAGATTTGAGACATAAAATGTATTTATTTATCTTTTAAAGATGAATCAGCTTCACATTTGTATCACTCTTCCCCCTTTTTAGGAAACCCTGCAGAGATGGGAGGCAGAGAACATTTCCCTGCCTAATAAACTTCTTAAAATTAACTGCCAGAACTGGAGTGAGTAAAAAAACCCAACACCCAACTCAAAATCCAACAAAGTCATCTTCTCTATCATATTTGCCCCTACTGCCCTACAAGTTTGTCCACACACATACACAGAGTTTTGTCTTCCCCATGAGAAGCACCAAATCCCATTTTATTACATGGAAGCATTGGCCTTCTATTCCACTACTGCAGCTCAAGTTGAGGGTAGAGAAGCTTTCAAAATTCCCTCAAAATGAGTAAGTGATAATAAAACATGGAAGGCACCACCTAAGTCCCATTTGGAGCAGGATGCTGTGCACAGGCACACACAGCAAAAAGGTGTCAAACAGGCCTGTAAATGCTGGCAGGACATCTCACTTTCATATAAAAAAACTGTAAGAAATTCCCTTATGTGTTCCTTAGGGGTGGGGATAGCAAGGGGTGTCTGAGGAAGAGGCTTAAAGAACTTTCCACATTAAGAAAAATAGAGAGCTACTTTCCCACTTCAAAACAATCAGTAAATCAGATGAGTTACCCCAGGACTGTCCTCTAAGATAACTCACTGCCTCTTACCGTTTTTCACAAGGTAGATTACACAGTTAAGGGCCATTTAGTAATCCTAAAAACAGAATAAATGAATGTTGCCGCACATCTGGGCACGCTACATCAAGTGCACACCTAATTCCCATATTAGAGTCTTGTTGTATGAGTGCAGCCAGAGAGGAACCGGGACAGTTTAAAGGTGCCAATTCCCCGCGCAGTAACTGTGGGTGCTACAGCAGGACAGCGCACGGCACCTCATGAGCCAACAAATCCTCTGGAAATTAATCAAAGCCACATCTCTCTAAAAGTCTTTATATTTTAAACCAAAGTTGTTTTATTAATAGCGCTACAGCTTCAGGAACAAGACTCTGCTAGGGTGGGATGTTGAAATTAATTTGCCACAAGCGAAACACGACACAAGTCTCCGAGAAGTTCGGGGGCAAAGCAGAAACAGCAGGCACGGACGGCAGAGGTGCCGAAGAACAAGGAGCTTCCCTCAGAGCAGACCCGCGTTCTTCCCCAAAGCCAGGAGGGCCCTCCCGGGGCAGCGCGGGCACGGCCCGTCCCGGCCCCCCGCACCTGGGCAGACGCGGTGCCGCCCCCACGGTAACCCCGAGGGGCCTCCGCCTTCAGACCGCGCCCCGCGCCGCCCCTGGCCCGGGGCCCCGCTCAGCCCGGGCCCGCCGCGGCTCCGCTCAGCCCTGGCCCGGGGCCCCGCTCAGCCCGGGCCCGCCGCGGCTCCCGGGGCAGCGGGGAGGGACTCCCGGCCGGGAGCGTCCCCGGCGGCCCCAGCCTGCCTCCCCTACCCCCGCCCGGGCCTGGGCGCTGCCAGCGCCGCTCGACCCGCGCACCGACTACTCCGGGGGTGCGGAGAGCCCCACCGAGCCCCACCGAATCTCGGCCATCCCGCGCTGCCCGGACGCGAAGCGGAGGCGCGGCCCGCCTGCAGGCCGCGAGGCACGCCCGGCCCAGCCTAAGCCGAAGGCCGGGGGGACAGAGCCCTCCGCGGGGCTCGCTGCCGTAAGCCTCTCGCTCGGACGCTCCGCGTACCGGGGCCGCGGACCCGCAGACTCACCGCCAGTCCCGGCCCGGACCCGGAGCCCCGTCAGCCCGCTGCCGCCAGGACAAAGGCGCCACCCGCCGCTACCGCACGGCGCTGTCGCAAAGAGGAGAGCACGGGCACTATAGCGACGTACCGCGCTTTACGGCGCGGCAGCGTGCCGCCATATCTACCGAGGCAAAGGCCACTTGCCCCGGCTCCCGGCATGTCCTGCGGTACGGCGCCGCAAGGCAGGTCGGGAGTTGTAGTGCCGAGGAGGCCAGGCGGCCGCTGGGTGGCGCTATCGGACCTCGCGCGGGGGAGGCGGCGGGACCGGGATCAGACTGTGACAGTGACCGGGACCGGGACCGGGATCAGACTGTGACAGGGACCGGGACCGGGATCGGGATCAGACTGTGACAGGGACTGTGATCGAACTGCTGTTGCGATAGGAGTAGGGTTCAGGATCAAACAGGAACCGAATGGGGGCGTTGGAACAGGGCAGGGACCAGTGTCAGGATCGGGGCCGGGATGAGGATCAGACCAGGACAGGGACTGAGACTGGGACCGCGATCAGGATCAGACCGAGACCAGGACCGGAGTCGGGGTCGGGATCACTCTGGGACCGGGGCAGGGGTCGGGATCAGGCGGGACCCCGGGCCGGGGCCAGGAGCGGAGTGTCCGTGCCCCGTTCCAGGGGCGGTGTCCCTGTGCCGCGCCCGCAGCCCCGGCGCCCCCCGAGCAGCGGCTGCCCCTCTCCTCTGTCCCGCTGTGCCAGTACCGGGACCAGGGGCTCTCGTAGGGCTCCCCGAGCAGCTCCTGCCGGCCGGGAGCACCGGGCCCCGCTGCCGCCCGGCACCGAGAGCACAGGCCGCAGGAGCCCCTGCTCAGGCAGGGCCCGGCGCCACGGGGATTTCCCAGGCCAGGCCCACGGGAGTCGGGCCCAAAAATCCCCTTCTCGCAGCGGCCGCCCTCTCTGCCCCCGAGATCCCCAGGGACCCTTCGTGCTCCCGAGTGAGTCATTTCTGGGAAGTGACATTGGGCCGGGGAATCCAGAGCACTCGGTTCCCAATTCTCGCTGCGGGCTGTCCTTCTTCCCGGGAGCAGCTGTGACATGGCCACGGCCGGTTGTGGCCCTCAGGCTCCGGCTGGGGCCGAGGCCGTGTGTCCTCTCAGGCATCGCGGCAGTGCGGGCAGTGAGGGCAGGGCGGGCAGGGCGGGCAGTGAGGGCAGGGTGAGCAGTGTGGACAGTGAGGGCAGGGCGGGCAGGGTTGGCAGGGTGGGCAGGGTGAGCAGTATGGGCAGTGCGGGCAGTGAGGGCAGGGCGGGCAGGGTTGGCAGGGTAGGCAGTGTGGGCAGTGCAGGCGGGGTGAGCAGGGTGGGCAGTGTGGGCACAGTGGGCAGTGTAGGCAGTGTGGGCAGAGCGGACAGTGAGGGCAGGGCGAGCAGTGCGGGCAGTGAGGGCAGGGTGGGCAGTGCAGGCGGGTGAGCAGGGTGGGCAGTGAGGGCAGGGTGAGCAGGGCGGGCAGTGAGGGCAGGGTGGGCAGGGTGAGCAGGGTGGGCAGGGCGGGCAGTGAGGGCAGGGTGGGCAGGGTGAGCAGGGTGGGCAGGGTGGCCGCGGGGAACGGGGCACCAGTGCCATAAGTGACCGGGGCGCCGAGGGGCGCTGAGGAGCCGCCGTTCGCTGCCCAGCCACCGCAATGCCAAGAAGAGTTCAGGGAATGTCTCCGGGCAGGGATCCTGGAAATTCCCTGAGAGTTGCTGGGAATCCCTCTGAGATGGAGGCACAGACACGTCACAACGCTGTTGCCCCTTCCCCTTTCAGGACTGACGCTCTGCAGGGCTCAGGGCTCCTGGCGGCTGTGGGGGCTCTCCAGGGCTGCAGCCAGAGGGGCTCTCCCTGACCACAGCCGTGGGGGCCGTCCAGGGCGACAGCTACGGGGCTCTTAAATGTTAAATAAAAAAACTCCCAAACCTCTGTGAGCTGCTGTTGGAAAGAAGAAGTGAAACCCGGAGTTCCTGCCGGGGGACTGCACAGGCGCTCCCCCTCCCCATCCCGCGGACCGCGGCCGAGCCCTGCCCCTGCCCCTGCCCCTGCCCCTGCCCCTGCCCCTGCCCCTGCCCCTGCCCCTGCCCCTGCCCCTGCCCCTGCCCTGCCCCTGCCCCTGCCCCTGCCCCTGCCCCTGCCCCTGTCCCTGCCTGTGGCCGTGCTCCGGGCCGGGGGTTCCCGGTGTGGCAGAGCCTCCCCGCAGGCCGGGCGGGCAGCGCGGGGCTCCGGGAGCTGTCCCAGCCGGGGCCGGTGGGAAAGCCCCGGCGGCCCAACGCCCCTTCCTGGGCGGGATCGGACCGGGGCGTTCTTAGGAGGGCGGCGGAGGCGGCCGGGGCGCAGCGCCATGGACCGGCTGGGGCTTTGGGGACTGCTCTGCGCGGCGCTGCTGGGCGTGAGTGGGGCCGGGATCGGGGCACGGACCGGGAGGGGACGGGGCAGAGGCGGAGGGGATCCTTCCATCCCTGTGTCTGTCCCGCCGGGCTTTCCGGGACGGGGCACGGTCCGGCCCGTCTCCTGGGGAGCCCCGGGCTGTGCGAGGGAGGCAGAGCGGGGCCCGGCGGCGCCGCCGCTCCGGGTCCGTCGGTCCGGTCTCCCGGGACCCAGCCAGGGCGGGGGAGCTGTCTGGACTGCCTGGTATCCTCTCCTGGGTCTGTTACCCACCCGCTTTCGCTTTCCCCCGATGGCGCGGGCCCGGCAGCCCAGCCCCGCCCTGCGCTGCCCCGGGGGTCCCTACGGGCCGGGACGGGGAGCGGCGAGCCCCGGGACCCTCGGCCGGGACCCGCTATCGGGCGGGGCTCTGGAACCGGCTGCTGGCGCTTCTATCAGTTCTCGGTTCCATGTGGGCGGGTGTCACTGCTGGGTCGGCCCCGCGGCCTCACCGCTGTCCCCGGGCCGGGGCCGCTCGAGGTGCCCGCGGGGATGGGCTGGGCTGTGCCCGGCCGTGCTGGGGGCTCCTCCACGGCACCCTCGGCCCTGCCCGCTCTCCCTCGCTCTCTGCCGGAGCCGCCGTCCCGCTCCCAGGATGGCCAGGCGGATCCGCTGGGAGCTGCCGGGCTGCGGGGGCCGGGCAGCGAGGGGCTGGCTGGTGAGAGGCACGGTGCTCCGGGTGCCCTCTTGCACCCTGCCTTGCCCAAGAGTTCATTCCCTGCCTCCTTTTGACCCTTCCCGGTGCAGGTAGTCCCCTGCCAGGAGGAGCAAGGGCAGGCTCTGGCAAAGTTTGCATGGGTGATGTGTTTGACTGGGGATTTCCTGGCCCTCGGGGACGGTGTGTCAGCCTTGGGAAGGGGCTGGCAGTGCTCTGGGCGTGAACGCTTGATGATCGCTGCTCCCTGTGTGAGGGACTGCAGTACTGTTGGCAGGGGCACAGGGTGATGTGCAGTCCTTGTCATAGGAAATCTGGCGAAATGTGGAGCAACTCTACCGGAATCACTATTACCCCACTTCAAAGGCAGCACTGATGCCATCAGGCAGCGTGGGTGGCTGCTGTGGTCTGTGGTTAGTGGATGTGTGGGAAGAGCAGTGTGAGGAAGCCCTCACCTCAGGGTGCAGGTTCACATATGTGTCTGTGGAAGCGTGCGGTGATATGGGAGCACTGGATATGAACTCACAGGTCTTGTTTCTTCCAGTGCTGGGAACCTGGTGATGCCTTAACATGCATTGAGAAGCAGTATATATACAAGGGCAGATGCTGCAACCGGTGTCGGCCAGGTATGGAAACCCTTTCCTAATGACCTCACAACTGGGCTGTGCCAGGACCTACTGCCTGGCCACAGCAGGGCAAGCCCCTCCACCTCACTGCCAGCAATGCTGACAGCTTTACTTCCCTGTGCCATCTCAGTGATAGAGCAACCAGGGCCTTGTGGGTGCTCTAGGAGACCTCTTGGACCTCACCAAAGGTGCCACTGCTCTCTTGAGACTGTGCTCTCGCAGCTACAGGACCCTATGGCAAAGGCAGCTTTATGGGGAAAGTGCTGCCGCTGGCACTAGCAAATTGTGATGGTGTTATCCAGCTCCTGCTGTTGCTGTCAGGTCATCTCCCAGTCCCTGGAGTGCTGGAGTGGCCCCACAGCCCTCCTGTCCCACCTGGCCCCTGCAGTGTTTGTGGTCATCAGGCGAGCTGGCTCCTTCAGCCCTGGCTTTCATGCAGAATGCTGCAGCAGTCCTGGCATCCACAGCTGCCAGTATTCCCCTGTCCTGCTGGCAGAGGTGCTGTCTGGAGAGAGGGAAATCCCCCTTGCCTCTTCCTCACCAGCCTCTGTTGCAGGGGAAAAGCTGGTCTCCGAGTGCAATAAAACAGAAGATTCTGTATGTGCCCCCTGTGAGAGTGGGCACTATCAGCCAAGCTGGACCAAGGAGAAGCACTGTGCTCCTCATGATATCTGTGAACACAGTAAGTGCTCCCTGTGACCACTGACCCCAACCTGTGGGGACTGGCTCCCCTGCTCAGTGTCTCACCTCGTCCATGTCCCCTCTGCCCAGATACTGGCCTCATTGTGAAGATGCACGGAAATGCAACACACAACACGGTGTGCCAGTGCCAGGCTGGCATGCACTGCTCTGACATCAGCTGCCAGACCTGTGTGGAGAACCAGCCTTGCCAGCTTGGCTTTGGCTTTGTGGCAGGTAAATCTGACAAGCTGTTCCCACTCAACAGGACTGATGCCATCAGCACTGACCTCAGGGAATGGGGGCTCCCCTAGCATGGTGCCCCTGACAGGGCCTTGGGAGAGCTGTGCTATTGCCACAGGGTGTGCTGCATAACTGGCCTCTGCAGCCCTTGGCCCCCTCAGGCCCTCACTCCCCACAGCCCCTGCTGACCTTCCTGCCATCTCTGCTTCTCTTCAGCCAAGGCCATGGAACGGATATCATCCCCCTGTGAGCCCTGTGCAGAAGGCACCTTCTCCAACGTCTCTTCTAAAACTGAGCCATGCCACCCCTGGACAAGGTATTGTCTGAGTACAGACCATGTCCTTCCACTAGCCCCAGTGAGCACATCCTCTGCTACCAGTTTTCTTGGTAGCCTTGAGGACTGGGCAGCCAGGATGGTCTCTGAGGGACACAGCATCTGGCTGGTGTAGGGCCAGAGTGAGAGAAACAGGGAGTACAGTGCAGTCCAGGACAGTATTGACTGAGGTCGAGGAGACATTCAGGCACTTGTCTGTCCCTCACTATGTGCACAGACTGCTTGTCCCTTTAGGGGTGTGCATGCTGTCATCCATGCTGGAAGGAAGGGATCAGGATCTATGGGAATGCCCCATGCCCTGTTCAGGTTCTCCCTTCCAGCGCTCTCCGTGGCTGTAGTCATCACAAGCCCTCTCCATGGGGAGTTTGGCTTTGAGGATACCATGAACTGGCAGGTCATCCCTGTCTTTAGAAAGCTGCTTGAGGGTTAATTGCAGTTCCTGGTAGAAACATGAGCCTTATTTCCAAGCTGAATTAGTCTTGCTTCAGCTGCCAGCCATTGGATCTCACTTTGCTTTTATCTGTGCCCAGAAATTACTTCCCCACAGAACACTTGTAGCTTATCCGAGCTTTTCTGTCATAGCTACAGTGCTCAAGCCCTGGGGGCATCCCTGACTGGGGAGGTCTGCTGCTTCCTGTGCCTTGTCCCTAAACTTGTTCCTATCCTCAGCAGTTTCAGCAACTCCAGGCCATGCCCCTGGGTTGGTACCCTGCTGTCCCCATCATGCTGTGTCAGTGGGCATGCCCCTGCTCACCCTGCTGGAGCTTGGCAGGCTCAAAGCAGGATGCTTTTTGGGGCAACTTGGGTGCTTGCCCAGCCCCAGCTTGGGTTACTGCTGTGGTTACATGGTCTTATTCTTCCCTGCAGTTGTGAGGAAAAGGGGCTGGTGGTGAAGGTGAAAGGGACGAACTCCTCGGATGTGATCTGTGGTAAGTACCCGATGCCGAGGGCTGATCCAGTGCAAAGCAGAGAGCCCCCCCAGGGCTCCAGCTCCTGCAGCACTCAGAAGAGCTGGCCTCATGAATGGTGTTTTTGGGAGAGGAAGGTCTGAGTGTGTGGCCAGTGTGATGCCTTCCTGCCTCTCTGTCTCCAGGGGGGATCCCTGTGGGGCTGGGGCTGGAGCAGAGCACTCTGTGTTGTGCTGGGTGTCCTGTGGGTGCCTCACTGACCCTGTGTCCTCCCGCAGAGTCGAACAGGCGCTCCTCACTGTCAGTGCTGATCCCCATCACGGCTGCAGTTGTCACATGCCTCGTGGGTGTCTGCATCTACTGCTTGGTCCACACAGGTGAGGTGCTGAAGCATGTGAACTGCTGCCTTAGCTGAGGGAGGGAGAACCTTGGCCAGAGGGGCCATGAAGGGCTGAGGGGTTGAGCCAGAGAGGACAGTGTCCCTCTGGGGACATCACCAGGACCGGGTTTGGTGTGTCCTGCTCTGTCTTTGGGAACATGTGTGTTGGCACTGCTGCAGCCTGAGCTGAACCAGCTCTTGGGGAACAGCACTGCTGCTCCATGAGTCTATTCTGGCTCCTGCTGTGACCCCCAGCCTGCCCAGCCTGGCAGTGGCAGCAGGCATAACATGAGCTGCAGGACCTGTGGTGCAGCAGCACCAGCCCTGGCTCTGACCCTGGGAAGCTCCCTGCAGGGCAGGAGCACTTCCCCCTGAACATTGCCTTCTCTGTCCCTCTTTCCATCCAGATTCCAGGCGACGGGTGCCGAAGGAGGTGAGTCTACCTAGAGCCCCCTCCAGGAGTGGGTTGGGATCCCTCCTGGACACAGCTGGGGATGTGCCAGCAGCAGAGCAGGGGCTGTGGCTTTGCAATGCAGGAGGGGTGGGGGCTGAACTAGGCTGCCTGGCTGGGGCAGGACAAGGGCTGGGGCAACCCGAGGGTGCTGCTGGCAAGTGCTGAGCATTTGGGAGGGACCCATACTCTGGCCTGCACAGGAGTGTAGCAGGAGCCTGTGGAAAGACATGGGTGCAGAGCGGGGGAATGTAGCTGTCTGCCCCTGACCCCTGCCCCTGTGCAGATAGAGGCTGGGGAGCCCGGAGAGAAGCCACATAAGCAGCAGCCCATGGAGCATGATGAGAATGGCTTGCCTGTGCAGGAGACCCTACTCAGGGGCCAGCCTGTGGCCCAGGAGGATGGCAAGGAGAGCCGCATCTCGGAGCAGGAGATGCTGTGAAGGCACGGGGCACTGCCTCCGACAGGAGCACAGACTGGGGACAGCACATCTCCTCTGTCCCCTCTCCAGCTGGGGAGAAAATCTGGCATCTGGCCTGGCTGCAAATGATGTGATGCTGCAGTGGACCATGGCACGACCACCCCACGGGAATTGCACCCCAACTCCTGATCTGGTCACCTGCACAGGGCTGCCCTGGTGGAGCAAGGCTTGGCCGCCCTCATGAGGACATGGAACAGAGCCCCATCCTGCTTCCTGCCCAAGTGATGCAATGAAGCCCAGAGTGGCTGCTCGCCTGCTGAGCCCTTGCAGAGCCCAGTGCAGCCTCTGGCCGCAGCAGAGTGTCATTGCTTGCAGAAGACCCCAGCACGGAGCCCGGTCTCCTGAGTGCTGAAGAAGCCAGGGCTGGGAAAGGGGGCTTCTAGTGTGAGATCGCCACGGCAGAGCTCAGTGTCCTGTCTGGGGCGCTGTGAAAGTGCAGCCCGTGCTGGAGCAGAGCCCGGTGGGTGCTGGCATCCGGACAGGGCACCCCGGCCCGGCCCAGCCCCGCCCCGGCGGGCTCCGTGGGACGAACGGAGGCAAGAGCTGCGCCCCCGCGGCTCTGCGCTGGGCCAGGGCCGGGGATGGCGGCGGGGCCGGAGCGCAGACACCGGCGTGCGGCGGCCGGGAGATGGTGCTGCGGGACCGGCGCGGGCTGCGCGGGGCGGCACCGGCACCGCCCGCCCCCGCCCCGGCCCCGGCCCGCGTAGGCTCCGGGTGGCCACGGGGGGCTCTGGCCACGGGGGGCTCTGGCCACGGCGATTCCCAGCGCGGGGCCCCCGCCCGCGGCTCCCCCGCACACCGACCCGTCCGTGCGGGAGCGGCCGCGCTCCGTCACCCTCCACCCACTGCTGGCCAAGCCGTGTGATTAAACGTGATTATATTACTTGCCCAATGTGCGTGAGCAGCCCCGAGCCCCCGGCGCCCCCGGGACCGGCGGTCCCAGCTCTGATGTTCCCGGTAGGATGCTTTGGGAATGGGCGGGTGCTCCCAAAGCAGAGGCTCCCACCAGAGGAGTGAGGGAAGAGCTGTGCTGACCCCCACCGTGCCCCAAGCCCTCCCCAGCACACCCCGGCTGGGCCCACCCCCCTGCATGCGCTTCCCCTGTGGCTGCCCTCACTGACCCCACAGCAGGAGCTGCCCCCAGCACAGCCATGCCCAGCCCGTGTCCCACGCCAGAGGAGACAGAGGATGGGGCAGGGCTGCCTCCAGCAGGCAGCTCCGTGCCCTCGCCTCGCTGCTCTGGCAGTAAAATGCACAAGCAGGGTCCATCGCACTGCAGGGTGCTGCGGTGGAGCAGCAGAGTCATCACGGGCTCTGAAGCAGTGGTGGGGGGCTGCGGTGGCTCTGAGCCCACTGCAGGCTTTAGGTACTGGGAGCAGCCTCAGCCTGTGACCCACCACTGCCTGAACACAGGCAGCATGGCATGAGAAAAGCCATAAATCCCAGAGCAGGAGCAGCTGGAGCATGGAGCAACTTTGCCTGTGCAGGCAGTGACACATTATTTAAGGCTCCTCTTAAAACCTAATGTTAGGTTTAATAAGGGAGATAAAAACATGGCAGCAGCTTTCCCTCCTCTCAGGGCTTGGCACTCCCAGCAGTGCTGGTGGGATGGTCTCAGGCTGGGCAGCATTCCCTTGGCACCAGCCCAGAGAACACCCAGTTCTGGGGACAGATGTGATCCTGCTGGAGGAGAAGGTGTTATGTGGGCCACAGATGCAAAGTCTTTGGCTCCAAACATTAAGCCTTTGGCCCTGCATGGTTTCCAAAGGTCTGTCTCGCCAGTTGGCAGGCTGAACTCTCTGGGTCACCTCCCCATTCCCCCCAGGGCTGACCCTTCCCTGTTGGCACGCAGCATGTTGGGTGCCCACTCCCCCGTGTCAGACATGTACCATCTCATTAGCCCGTCTGTCCCCCAAAGTGAGAAGGGAGAGTGCGTGAGGCCTAATTGAATGTAACTAATTATTCACTCCGCAAATGCTCGGTTTAAATGGGATTGTGAGGGACAGAATTACTCATTCTGAAAAGGGGAGAGAAAGAGAGAAAGACAGAGATAAAACAAATAGAGGCGGATGCTGGAGCTGCAGCTCGCTCTCTCTCCCCAGAATACCAATTACCGGATGAAGTGATTGTATAAATCTTTACCGAGTGAACGGACTGTACTAGTCACTTACTCCTGTCCTCATATTATGAGGAAGCAATGAAAAATCATCCCATTCTCCAGTCCAGTTAAGGGTTCCCAGTCGCTCTTTTGGGCAATATCTCACCACCTGGAGAGCTCGCCCTGGGGCTTTCTCAGGGTGAGGGTCCCACTGAGACGGGGCTGAGCACTTGGCAGGAGCCCACACCCCTCGTGCACCCCCAGCCCTGGGGAGGAGCAGTTGCTGTGCATGCTCTGGGGAGGTGCAGGACTTCTGCCCCAGCAGGAGCCACAAGCAATGCCATGAAGCACCCTGGAACATGGGGAGACATGGGCTGGTCAAGGGCCCCAGTGTCACACATGTGACAGGTCACCCAGGGACCTTGGTGCCTGGCTCAGTGGCACTCCAGGTGACCCCATAACTTCCTTGTGCTTCCCTTCTGTGGGTCCAGCCCTGCCAGGCCCCATGTCTCCTCCACTGGCTCTTGCAGTGCTCACTGAAAAGAGAGAACACGTTGCTTCCCAACCTCTTCCCATGCTGCAGTCAATGTTTCTCACTCAGGGTGTCTCTGCTCCACTGATTGCAGAAATGCACTTATTGGCAATGACCTCCATCACTCTTGCCTGCCACGTCTTTTAATCCCAGATCCCTCCAAACACCCACATTTCTGTTCTCAGTAGTGATGTGGGATGGGAGAGGAGGTCCTGGCCATGCAGAACTGGGAAAGCTGACAAGTCCCCCTGCACCCTGCCATCAGTGGGGAGCACCCACATTCTGGGGTCCTGCTGCATGAGCTGGTGAGGACCCAGCCAGTCCCATACTCCGTACAGGCAACCCCAGAGCTCCCTCACCACAAGGCATCCAGTATGCCAGGGGCTGGGGACAAAGACCACTTGGTCTCCACATCCTGCAGCCAGAGACAGAGAGACCCTCTGGGGCCCTGCAGGTGCTATTTCAGAGAAACCACAGGAGTTGTGTGGTGGGTTCACAGTGGGAAAACAGGCTGAGCACAAGTCAGTGATGAGGGGGTAAAGCCTCCAGTACGTCCTGGCTTGTCCTGGTAAGGGATTTGATTGTTGCCAGCAGCAAGTTTCCATGCACTGAAGATGTGCGTGTGTGGGTGTGAGGGAGAGATAACATCATCATCGTCATAACAAATGCAGTTGTGCAGCTCCATTCTCTGCTTATTGGCTTTCTTCTCTTTATCTATAAATAATTGCGGGGACACAATAGACTTTTAAGTCTGCCAAAGAGTTTGTCTCCCTCCAGCAACTGTATTGCTACAGTGCTGCCACCTTATCTGCTTGTAGAAAGATGAGGGCGGGAAAAATATTTACTGTCAGGGATATTTGTCATCTGCAAATTACCTCTGCCTACAGTTCGCATTGGGGATGGGACTGACAGTGCCGATCTGTGCTGTGGGAGTGTGAGCACAGGGGGTCTCCACACTGCCCAGACCCACCTGAGCCTTGTCCCGTTAGCTGGTGGGGCAGGCAGCAGCAAGCTGGCAAGTCCACCATGTGTGCAAAGCCATGCCACAGGAATGAGGGATACAGCTGAGGATGCTGAACCAGGTGCCTAACAAGTGGCTTCACAGAGAGGATCACCTCAGTGGGACTGGGATGTTAGGCTCAGAGATTTGTCAAGTTGCCAGCCCCTCCCCAAGCACAGGCCTGTACCCCCAGGCTGTGCAGCAACCCCCAGCACAGCATCCCAAGGCACTGACCACTGTGAGAGCCCCAGACTTTGCTGTTCTCCTGGGAAGGCCAAAAGTGCTGGACAGTCCATCACTCTCTCAGCACCCAATGTCCCTGCCAGCACTGCCAGGCTCTCTCACTGCTGGAATTCCTCACATCCTGCAGCCCAGAGGCCTTTGCACAGCACTTATCACTGCAGTATCCAAGAACTGATCTAATTGATGTGACACCAATTATTCCTGTATCACTAAATGCAGAATTAATGCATCTCTGTGTACAAACCTCTTAGACCCTGACCATGAAATTACAGCTTTGACATGAAAAGAGCCAGAGCCCAGGAGCACCATCTCTCAGTTGAGCCCCCATCACTGCAGCTCTGGCCAGCCCTGCTGGGACACCTTCCTGATGGCCACACGGACCACGCAGGATTCCTTCACCATCCAGCTGGCTGCATGGAGAGCTGGGGCTTTGCAGACCAGGGTGCAGCCATGGTGGTCCCACACACCCATGCGAACCCAGTCAGCACCAGCCCAAAAGTGAGTGCTGGCAGAGCTGCCCTGGCTATTGTGACAGCCAGCCCAAAGGAGCTGCATGCTCTGCAGGGCAGTGCAAAGCCATTTCTGGGCTGCTCAGTACAGCTTATGCAAACTGCAAAGCTCTTGGCTTGGACATGGACTGGTGCTGGGAAAAGCCATTCATTGCACTTGAAATTTTACTGTGAAATTAGGCTTTGCCTGGACATGCAGGGCTTGGCACAAGCAGAAGTTTGTATTTTGTAAATTGCTTTCTACAATCAATTAAAGGAAAGAGATGACTGTAGCCAGAGGTGCCACACAAGATGGCTCCAGGTTGGGGCTGGTTCCAGATCCCTGCCATACAGCCCCAGGAGCAGTCTCAGCTCAAAGGGAGCAGCCTCAGAATGGGGAGATAGTGTGGCTGGACAGAGGCTCACCCAGTGGAAGAGAGATGGGCAGTTGTGAGGGGGGAGGATGGCCTCATCAGGGGCTGCTGTGCTACCCCTGTGCCCACACTGACCACTGGGGTCACATGGGAGCTGCTCCCAGGCCTTTGCACTGTGCCAGCCAGTGGCAGCTCAAGCTGGAGCTGTCCTGGACATGAGCCCTGTCCCCTCCCAGCCTCACCCCACCACCCCTGATACTGTCAGCACACCATGGTGCCAGCACTGCTCCAGGGCAGCAAAGCAGAGAAGTTCCAAGTGAACTGGGGGTGCAGTGAGGCACAGCCAACGTGGCAAAGCTCTGGTACCCTTTCCCATCACACTTGGGCAGAGCATGGTGAGCACAGCATGTGTTGGGCTGCTCGGATGGCAAAGGGCTTGCCCTGGTTCTGGTTTGCTCAATGTTTTCATTAAGGACCTGGATGATGGAATAGAGAAAGTGCTTATTAAATTTGCAGATGACACGAAGCTGGGAGGGACTACAAGTATCTTGGAGGACAGGATTAGAATTCAAAATGATCTTGACAAATTGGAGAAATGGACTGGAAAAAATAGGATGAAATTCAACAGGGACAAGTGCACGGCAGTACGCTGAGCAGGGGAACAATCAGCTGTGCAAACACAAGCAGGGCCGGCAGCGTGGGGTCCAGCCAGGCATGAGGCCACACAGGCACGGGGCAGGCACAGGGCAGGCAGAAGGCATGCTGTCTGCTCAGTCTGAGCTGGGGGAGTAGGGCCATGAGGAGGCAGGAGGAACGGATGGAGGGAGTGAGAGAAACCCCTGTTGGCCTCAAGCATAGACTGACCCCTTGGAGCTATGGTATGGGCTCCCCCATGGTCCCACGCACTTCTCCTGCCTGGCCAGGAGCTACAGTGAGACCTGGCAGCATCCCAGCCCTGTACACTTCAGGTGTGTGGCTGAGCAGAGGTTCCCTGCTGGGCTTCTCAATCTCCTGCCTCTGCCAGCTCAGAGCCAGGGCAGAAATTGCCCTGCAGTTCTCCAGGGAGATGTCCCTATGCCAGCTCCAAAAGATGCTCAGCCTTTCCTAAAAAGCCCCATTGAGGCAGATCCCCAGGCACTGGCACAGCCCAGCACGAGGGCCCAAACCACCACCACACGTGGAGGAAGCTTTGCTCCAAAGGTACTTCCCATGCCTAGGGCTCAGCTGGAGGTCTGGCCACAGCTCCCTACCCCACAGCACACACCCTAGCAGAGATCCCCTGGAGCCCTCCCGCCACCTTCCCTTCGCTCCGGCAATTAGAGCTCCAGCCAGCCCCCTCCAAGCCTGTGCAAACACCGAGGCTCATTTAAATAAATTAAGAAGACATAATAAATCAAAGGGAAATGAGGGGCTGTGCCTGGGGGCAGGGGAGTCACTCGAGTTTAATTACATTGGCAAGCCTCTCGCAGCAAAAGCACAGCAAGTCCCAGATGTGTCAAGCACAGATGTGCAGGAATGTGCAGAGCTTGGTGGCAGAGCTGGCGGCATCACCCTGACGCCTGTGCCCAGCACAGCACCAGCACAGCACCAGCCCCAGTGAGTCAGGAAGTGAGGCACGTGCTGGCAGAGATGGGTCCTGGCACTTGCCACTCCAGAGCACCTGTGCAGCGGTGCCCATGTCGGCAGATGGCATCCTGGCAGTGCAGCACTGGCAGCACCTAGTGCCACATGGGCCATGCTGGGGCAGCCTGCAAAGCCCTGTCTGCCCCTTTCCCAGCCCTCTGCCCTTTGCTCTCCCTGTGGTCACCCAGAGCCAGCAAGTCAGGCTGAGGCTTAGGGAGCATCACTGGCACCACGATATCCCTCTGCCACACACGGGATTTACAGCCCGTCCCCTGTTGTTTAAGGACTCTCGCTCACGGCTGCATCAGGAACTCCAAATAGAGCTTTGTGTAGAGGCGGCAAATTTATGAGACTGGCTCTGAATCCCCAGTCACATCAGGGGCCAATTCGTCTTCCCAGGGCTGAGGATGAAATTAAATTATTGTAAAATAAATCTGTAAAAATGATGAAAAGACCATCACCCGCTGGCAAGGGCGGGGCGGCGAGAACCCACGCGTGGCTGTGACGGATGGGGCTCACCAGGTGATAAAGCACCCGGGACCTGGGAGCTCAGGGATTTCTGCTGTAATCTCACTAAAGAGATGTTGTTTACAGGAAAAAGGATATTTTGGGGAGGAAATTGCATTTCAAGGTTAAAGGAAAAAAATGGAGCAAGTCTCCCAGGGAGCCACTTACGTGCAAGATGGTGGCAGGCAGAGACAGGCGCGGGTGCCAGGGAACAGCCGGGGTGGGATGCAGTGGGAGGCAGTGCTAGGCACACACATGTGCCAAGGGCCAGGTCCCCTGCCTGGCCTCACCATCAGTCCAGGCAGCCCAGAACCAGGCAGCGATTGCCCAGGCTCACAACAGGGGAGGCCAGAAGTGCTGGTGGGCCCAGGACAGTCTGAGGGGGCTGAGGGTCCCTGTGGATGCTGCCAGCCCACCCTGATGGAGAAGCTGCTGCCACACTGCTCCCCAGCCCTGGTGCCACCCTGTCCCACCAGAGAGGTGTCTCATTCAGCTCAATAATGGCAAACCCTCACTTCTTCCTGTGAGGAGCCCTGCAGGGGCCTGAGTGGCCACCATTCGATGGCAAGGGGCATGTGCCCTGCACAGCAGCTTGCAGCTTCTAAGTTTCAGTCTTGTCCTTCAAGACAGATGCTAGAGAGAGATTTTTTCCCAGCGATGAGTGGAAAAAATAATGACTTCAGCTTACAGTGCGCTGGCTGGCCATTTAACAATAGGCCATTAGCATGGCTCAGCATGGGGAAGGGATTTATTTAGGGGACACAGTTGCAAAGACAAACCAGCACCAGGTGCTTAATAGCGGTTCAGAGGTATCAGAGTGTTGCAGTACTCAGAAAATACAGCTGTGGGAGTTCAGAGACTTTATCCTTCATGTCTGTGAAATCCTACAATACCAGCAGAGATTTCTCAACTCTGCCCCAAGTACAAAAGCAGCTCAGGGAAAGCAATGGCTTTCCTGCTGCAAGGGCAGCAGCTCATACCACAGCCACCCTGGCTGCCCCAGCACTGCCAGGACTGGCATCTGCTGGCATAGAGCATACCTGTGTCCTCACACCCACTGCAGGGTCACTTCCAAGGCCAGTTAGACCTCCCCTCTGTCCCTGGCAAATACATCCTGAGTATGACACAGGGGAGGGACATGTTCTGCTGTCCTGGGAAAGCCCGATCCTCCCATCACAGGTTGGGTTGGGCTCTGACATGAGCCTCTCTTGTTTATCTCCAATGCTTGTACACTGCCCAGAGCAGCTCTGGAGCATCAGCAGGCTCTGCCTGAGCCCTCCCATGCCTTGGTGGCCTGGACAGGCACTGTCACCCACCAGAAGCCTTCTCACTCCTGCCAACACCATGGCTCAGCTGCAGCTCCAACCCCTGTCCTGCCACCATCACCACCAGGGCAGTACAGTCATCACCACCAGGGCAGTGATCACCAACATGCCCCTTGCCCATGGATGGGCACAGAGTTCTTGACAGTAAGGATGGGTGCTGGGCAAATCCCCTCATGCCTGTGAGTGCTGCCCCAAGAGCACTCACTGCAAACCTTCCCAGTGCATCCCAGTACATCCCATGTCCCAGCCAGGGCTCCCATGGCTGAGAGCCTTTGCACTGCTGTAGTGGAGTGAAGAGAAAGGGCCTTTGCTGGACTCAGAGCCTGTGTGGCCCTTTGCCCACAGCCCTGGCAGTGTGTGGGGCCCTGCCATGTGCTGAGCATGGTGAGGGGTCCCAGGGCAGCAGGAGGGGCCGGGGGCAGGAGCTGGCGGCCGTCCCACACAGGCGGCACGGCAGCAGTGTGCCGAGGTGGAAGTAAAGAGTTACTGAGCAAGCAGACGTTCAATAATTCATGGTCACTGAACTGCAACAGGAACAACGACAAATAATAATACAGGAAAATGGGGAAAAACCTGAAATCGTTAGGCCAATGGTTCAAGCATGAAGAGTGTGTGCTGAGGGAGAGGGGTGCAGTCACAGCACGCCTGGGTGCAGGGGTTGCTGCCAGCTGCACCATGGCCCTCTGCTCCTGGCCTGGCACTCTGGCCCAAGGGCTCCAGTGGTGTTGTTGCCCCATAGGGGCTGTTCCAGGAATGTGTCCAGCCCAGGGGAGGCTGAGCAGTGCCATGTGCCAGCCCTCAGTGCCCTCCAAGCCTGGTCAGCATGCAGGGTGCTTCATGTGTCCAAGAAGCAGGAACAGCAGATCTACTCTCCCTAATTATAATTAGTGACGCTTGCCATGGGAATTTGCAAACATGGTTTAATTAGAGCAGCCGGGCTCCCTCCACATGCTGCACCCTCCCCAGGGTCAAGGACAGAGTGGAGTGAGGGAAGCATGAGCTGAGGAATGCTTGGCAGAGTTTGGCTGCTGGGCCCACACAAGATTTACCCCTTTTCTCTGCCCACAGCCATGGCCCAGGGGGCTGTGCTTAGCTTAGCTCAGCTGGCAGGGCCCACCTTGTGTCTTTGCATGCACCCTCTCCCCAGGCTCTGGCACCACCAGGACTGCCTGCTGCTCCTGGGGACAGGAGGACACCTGTGTACAGTGACTCAGCCAGAGGCCAACAGACACTGAGCTGGGAAATTTAATCTACAGCTACAAGAAAGGGCTGTGGAGTCTCTGGATGCATGAGCCTGCTGCTTCTGTCAAGAAGAAAAATAGGAAAGGGGCGTAGGGAATTAGACAAAGGCCATGAAGCAGAGAGGGAGGGTTGGGTGAATTTGGGAAGAGCAGGCCGTGCCTGCTGCAGCCCCAGAATGGGCTGATGGCCAAACATCCTTGGTCCCTAAAGCCCTGCAGAACTGGGACCAGGATGGTGAGAGACATCAGTGAGTGCCGAGGAGGGATGGGTGTTGAGGGAGAACAAGCCCCTGGCAGTCTGAACCTCTGGATGCAGCCAAGACAAGTCCTGCCAAGGTTGTTCCATCACTGACCAGGTTATCCAGAGGGATGAATTTGGGAAGAATGAAAGCATCCTGAGCTCAAGGACAGTTAGCTGTGGTGGCTGTGCAGCAGCAGGCAGTGTGTCTGTGCAGGCTGAGCCATGGAGAGAACACCTGGAGTCACGGCGTGGAAAGCAGTGCTCTGGTCAGAGCTCCCTCCACGTCCCAGGCACCGCACTGGGGAACCTCGATGACTAATTGCCATTGTCACCACGCCTAATTAGGAGGCTTGGCCACAGCCAGCTGGAAACTGTAGGTGTTAATTCTTTCTGGCAGGGGTGCTGCCCCATCCTGCCACCCAGCCTGTCCAGAGCACCTCCCAACGGCCCTGGCACCATGTTCCCATCCTCACCCTGCTCTGCATGCACCCCATGCATCCAATGGCGGGGTGCACCCCGCCTGGACAGCGGCCGTGTCCCCTCCCAGGAGCCGCACCGAGGGGACACGGCTGGGGCACTTTGCAGGGAGGGGCTGGGGCGGGTGCCCGGGTCCTGTCGCTCCGGGGGCAGGTGCGGTGGTGCTCCCGCTGCCGTGAGGCCGCTGTGGCTGGGAGCGGAGCTCGGTGTCTGGGTGACAGGTTTACAAATCACCACTGCTGCGTGCACAGGGAGCTTGGTTGCCTCGGCATTCATCCCCGCGCTAATTGCTGCCTCCCCGAGGAACCCGATCCATCTCGCTGTAATTGACAAAAGGCAATTAAAAAGCAGTTGTGAATAAAGGGGGACATCTCTGGAGGGCCTGGCAGGAAAGATTTAGGTGCTTTGCTCCGTGGTGCTTTGGAGATGTTCCAGTGGTGTGGCCAGGCAGGATGCTCGGGGCGGCTGTACCTCCTCCCGCCCTGTGCCCAGCCCTGAGGCACGGGCACTCTGCCCGGCTCCCAGACCAGCCCTGTGCTCACCCTCATCTCTCCCTGCCCTGCAAGCTGCATGACCATCCGCTTGCCCCTTGGCTGATCACCAGACAGACCTGGAAACCTCGCTGGCTGCAGGCTCTCTGGGCACCTTCCTGAGGGCAGGAGCAGCAGAATCCTGCCTCCACGTGGGGCCAAAGCCAGCACCCTGCAGAGAGCCCATCCCCAGGGCTCCTCTCAAGCCCCTGGAACTGGGAGAGCCCCAGCATCTTCCTCTGCTGGGAACTGTGGGTTCATGGGGAGTGGAGGGCAAAACCACACCACGGGAGTGCCGTGGGAGCGCCCTGGTCCTGCTGTCTGTGCTGCCACCGAGCACGGCCTTGCAGGAGACAAAGGGCAATCAACAGCGAGTGGCACACAGAGTGGCACAGCAAGTGGCACGGAGCTGGGCGTGAAGAGCAGCTGATTGAGGAAGAGATGCGTCAGCTGCCTCTTGTGCACAGCAATCTCCTGATTGTGGAGAGCCGCAGGTGCGAGTGCTGCCAGCTCACCTGCAGAGAGGAGCTCTTCCTGCCGAGGTGGAAGGGAGGACAGCGGGGAGGGCAGGCTGGATGTGACAGGGAGAGTGTCCTATGTCCCTGCACAGCATGTGCCCTGTGTTCCCAAATGGCAGTGCCCTGGGTCCCTGCAGCTATTTCTCTGCCAAGGGCTGGGCAGGTCTGCCCCAGCTTGGCAGGGACAGTCCACCTGGGGACCAGGGGCCAGGCAGCCCCACAGGGCAGCAGCAGGCAGGGGCACTGTGCTGTGGTCTCCAGCTTTGGGGCAGAGCCTGTCAACAGGGCAAGCTGTGCCCACCTTGAACGGTGCCAGCTGCTGATGCTACCAAGAGCCAGCCTGTGACATGCCTTTTCGCCTGCTGCTTGCTTGGGTCAGGGCTCAAGAGCTGCCCAGGGAGAGGAAAAAAAAGGCAAAATGCCTGGGGCACCAGAGGCCCTAGTGTGTGCTTCAGGTAGTTCTAGTGCCTCCTCTTGCCCCAGAATCTGCACCAGCACTAGCTATGCATGGCTCTCATTGAGAGAATCCCACCTGCCTGTGGTCCATGGGGGACAAAGTGTCAGAGCTGCCCTGTCCCAGGAGTGGCTGCCATGGGACATGAGGCTTTGGTGGGGCTGCCATTTCCAGAGGTGGCAGATGGCAGGATGTGCTGATGCTGGGATGTTCTTCGCCATCTGTTGGGTCTAATTGACTTCCCGCAGAAATTCTTAAAAAAAATTAAACCAGTTGCAAGAAGAAAATTGTTAATTAAAAGGCCTTTTGATTAGATAGACAAATATTTACCAATTATAACTGACCCCGGCCACTCTATTTTTTGTTTGCAAACTCCACAATCAGCAGTTATCTGAGCAATTATGCCTGTGCCAGCAATTCCCTCGTGTAATGCCTCCCCTGGGGTGGGGGCTGCAGTGCTGGGGAGGCCAATGGGAGGAGGGGGCCCAGTACACCTCAGGTAGGGCTGAGCTGCCCACTGTGCCCCGGGCATGGCCACCCCACCCACACTCTGCTGGTGTTACAGGTGCTCTGTTGTGGCCATGGTGGTTTTTGGTGGCAGCATCCTCTCCTGGGTCTGGTGCCTGTCCCCAGGCAGGTAATTTAGGCTCATGCCACACTGTAAGTGGGGGAGACACAACTCCCAGCAGAAAAGCTGTTTGTGCTTTTGGGGGAGACTGAGCACATAGCAGGGCTTCTGGCTGACCCCAGTGCCTTGGGACAGGGACACCCTGTGCCCAGAGGCTGCAAGACAGGGAACCTGTGTCTGTCCCCATGTCATGCCAATGACTCCTGGGCAAATCCCATTGCCCACAAAGTGGCCAGGCCAGTGTGACCACAGCCTGGGGCACACCAGTCCCCCTCTCTGCAGAGGGCACCAGTGTGATCACACTGCACTAAGGGATGTGCTGGCAGGGAGTCTGGAGGTGTAGCACCAGCCACGCACTCCCAGGGCGGGACGTGGGTTTTAATGTGGTACAAAATTGATGGATGATTCTGAGCAAGTGAATGTTCAGTCTAAATTACCCATGTTAGGCTCCAATCCGTGGCTAATTCATTAGACACACGCTTCTACACAAAAATAAAAAGCCTTCTGCATGCATTGTTCACCAAATGCTCTGAAGAAAAGATGTAGGGAGGCGAGGTAGTCTCTTGACCCACTCTTGAGGTTAAATCCTAATTCCCAGCCTCTCTGCTCCTGCTGCCAGGAGTGGGAACAGCTCCAGCTCAGCCTTCCAGGGAAGTGCTGCCAGTGCCTGCCTGCCCCACAGCCTGCTTGGCCATGGGGCTCAGGACCCCTTGAAGCACAGAGGCGATGGAGATGAGTGCACAGTGTGGCACTGAGAGCACAGGCTGCCAGTGCTGCAGGGAGAACAAACCCTGGGCATCAGAGCCGGCAGAGTGCCAGGATGGCTGTGAAGGCACATTCCCATGATGTAGCACTATTGAGAGTCTTATTAATGGAGTGGGAAAGCTAATTGTGATTAAAGTAACAACGGTGCTAAACAGATAATTCTGCCCTGAACGGCAAGATAGATTTTTTAAAAAATGAATGAAAAAGGAAAAGATAGAGTAACCAATCTTTAAAAATACAGAGATCAGTAAGTGAGGATTCATTTTTTTTATTAGCACAGGGCTCTTGGGGGAGGCGTGTGTCTGCATCCCCAGTGCCCAAGACTGCTCAGCTCATAATAAACGGCACACCGGCGCTGCTGGGCCTGCCCGCTGCATTGCCATGGCTACTGCACTCTGCCTCTGCAGAAACTAAATATTGAACAGAGAGCAGGTGTGCCAAGGATCCCAGTCCTCCCACGCCACCAGCACCATCCCTGTGGGAAGCTGGTCCCCCAGGAGGGAGAGGATGGCCTTGAGCCACAGGTCAGTCCAGGTGGTGACCATCCCTGTCCCAGCCTCCTGGCTGCAGGAGCCTTGACACCTGAGCCAGGGGCAGGGACAGACCAAGCCCTGGGCGATGGTATCAGCAGGGAGCCTTCTCCAGGGAGCTTAAAATTACTGCCTGAATGGAGCAGGGCTCCTTTCCCTGCCAACTGCTGCAAGAAGAGCAAAGACAGGGCTAACACTGTGCAGGCTGGCAGAGCAGGACCCTTCCAAGAACCAGGGATCCTCATCCCTGCACTGGCTACAGAGGATATGTGACAGGGACATCCCATGTCCAGCCTCCCCACAGGGCTTGGCTCCTGATTTCAGCAGATCCCAGGACCCAGGAGCTCAGCAGACACCCTGTGCTCCTTCTGCCCGCAGTGACTGGTGCAGGAGGCAGCGGGAAGGAGTGTGCGTATCAGGATGCTGGAGGTTATTGCTTTCATTAATAGCTGCATGAAAGTGCTCGAGGTGAGCCAGGCAGGAGCAGAGCCCACCTCTCAGCACAGCTCCTGAAGGCTGCAAACAGCCTTCACCTCCCTTTTGCTTTCCAAGGGCTCCCCAGGGCCGGTCTCTGCCCAGTGGCTACGAGACTCCAGATTCTGGGTGCCCCTGGATGTTTTGCACCCCACTGCTCTCCCACCCCCACTGTGCATTTCTGCTCACCCCTCTAAATGTTCTAATACTGTAAAAGATCCATCAGAAACCTTCCACTCCAGAGGGATATATATTATCTAAATTTGATAAGACAACTTAATTTCTCTCCGTGTCTGTTACTGGCGATAAAACTGGGAGACTTTTATGACCCGGAGTCCTCTGTAAGATTGTCAGGAACTTATTATACAAGGTATAACTGGATTTCTCTCCACAGATGGCTCGCAGCCATGAGCTGTAACGCAATTCTGCAGCACATTTGGTAGAATAAATGCAAAGAGCTTGTTACAGTGAGTTAGATAAGAGAGACGGGAACACGGCTCTCGCAGGCTAATTCGGCATCTGATCTGCCTTTTTCTCACTGTGAAGGACGACTTGGAAAAGTGCATTTCACACTGAGGAAGGAGCCAAGCCCTTCCCAGAGCCACCTGGGATTGGTGCAGCGGCCAGCATGGTGCACTCAGAGGGGCAGGACCCAGCATGTGTCACAGCAGAGTTGCTGCCCTGGCCCTTTGTGCGTGCCACTGCTGCTTCCCCAGCGCCAGCAGGTGCCTTCCCACGTGGCCCGAGGGCCAGCAGGTCCTTCTCAGAGGCCCTTATGGCAGGCTCATCCGTTATAGTTATCACACAGCCCATTCAGGCTCTGACCAGATAAAGACTGGTGATTTTTTATTTACTGATTTTTTATTTCAGCATCCTGCAGGCAGGATGCCATGCAGCACACTCATTTATCTCAATTTGCTCCCTCCCACCTCCCATCCCTAATTTTTCAGCAGAGCCTGGAGGTGAAAGCCTTATCTCTATGGCTCTTCTGCACATGGAAAGCAATCATGGCCTCTCCTTGTAGGGGCCCTGGTGGGGCTATTTGTTGTCGGGGCAGTAGCTTTGTGGACTGGAAATGAGACAAATCTCTTTGCAGCTACTCATGGCCCTGGGCTGGGGTAGATCCTGCACTGCTGTGTGAGGCTGCAGTGGGGCTCATGTGTGGGGCTGCAAGAGCTCCCCTGCAAGAGCTCTGGTCATGAGTTGGCTCTCCAGTGACCCTCCCCAAACTAGAAATGCTTTCCTAAGCTCAGACCATGTTACAGCAAATGGGAATTGCTGAGAACCATCAGGTGGTGACAGCATGTTCCTCTGGTAGCACCCATTCCCCTGCAGTGCCACTGGCTGCAATCCCTGTAGTGGGCAGATCCAGCCCTGCAGACCTGTGTACTTATCTGCAGGCAGCACCCCAGTGTCACACTGTCCCCAGAGCAGAGGTTTGCCTGGGCCCTGCCTGCCCCTGCACCACTGCCAGAGCCCCTACAGGTATTTGGAAAAACAGAGCTGTTACCTCGCCACTGGTCCCAGGGAATGGCAAGGCCTGGAGCCCAGCTCAGGGCAGAGGCTGCAGCACAGCATGGCCACATTAATGCTGGGTGAAACATGTTGTTATGTGCATCAGGTTTTGTAATGGAACATGTTTAAAATTCAATAGAAAGAAAGATTAAAAAATAAGTTTCTTATCTAGAGGAGCCATAGAGCCAGTGAGGAAATTATGAATGTCTCGTTGTCCAAGGTTAAAGAGTGAGAGCTGAGGCATGAAAAGGCAGGAGATAAGATGAAATGTTTTCTGTTTAAATGAATGGGCTCCACTCTGCTCCCTAATAAACGATCAGTGTCAATATGACAAATTAATTCTGCATTGAGCTCCACTCAGGGCTCAATGTGTGCAGGGTGGGAAGGGTCCCGGCCACAGCCTCCACTGCCAGACCTGTGCCAGGGGCCAGGCCAGCCCTGCACAATCTACTGCTCTGGGAGGGTGCTGCAGGAGAGGCCCCATGTCCCTGGCTCTGCTTCCCTCTCCATGAGGAGGGGATGGGATGCTCTAAGCCCCAGCTATATGCTGCAGCCTGTGGGTTGGGCTCTGACTGGGAGTACTGTACCCCTGGGCAGAGAGGGGAGCACTCAGGACCCCAAGGACAAGGGGACAGGGATGACGCATCCTGGACTGGCAGCTGCAGTGGCTGCAGCAGAGCCCTGCCAGCACGAGGAGCTGCTGGCAGAGCAGCCAGGTGACCCCATGGAAGAGATTGGACCTTTTAAAAGAGACAGTGACAAATGAAGCTCCGTTCCACTCGAGGCACAGAGGAAGGGGACAGGGAGGTGCTTCCAGAAACTGCAAGATGAAGGTCACCCAGGAGCCAGATGAAGCTGCCATGGGGCAAGAGGGGGAACAAGAGGGGACAGTGCAGGACAGGAAGGTCCAAGCAGGGTGGGATGGTGGACGTGGCACCTGATGGGCAGTGCCAGAGGTGCAGACAGTGCTGGGAGGAGAGGGCAAGAAGGAGCCAACCCCCCGCTGGGAGCAGGGGGTCTGTGGATCATGCTCCTCAACACTGTGGTACATGCCTGGTGCCATGGCCTGGCCATGCCAGCCCTGGCTAGGGTGGCCCAGCCAGACCCACTGTGGTCCTGGAAAAGCCCCTACACCAGTAAGTGATGCTGCTGATGGGGACTTGTTTTCCACTGATGAGCAGGAACCCAGGGAGAGGAACACTGTTCCTTGGGGTGGGGAGCAGGTTGCACAGCCAGGCAAAGCCCAGTGAACCAGCCACTAGCCCTGACACTTTTAAGGCACCTTTCCTGCTGGAGAGCAGCCTCCAGCCAAGCCCTGGAGCTGCACCACACGGGGCAGGAAAAGGCCAGCCATGCCAGGCCAGCAGGTGCCAGTGGAGGCAGGGCCATAGCAGCAGCTGTTATTACTCACAGGAGATCCCCAGTGCAAGACATACCCTTGCAGAAGACAAATCACAGCCGACACACAACACTGTTACTCCGTGTTTATCTCCAGCTGCCTCAGGGCAAAAGCAGGTGAAGTTACAGAAAATGTGGGGTGTCTGGAGCTTAGCATTGCTGCAGCTCTGGGTGGATCCACAGCCCTGTCTGCACTGGAATAACTCACAGCCAACCTCTGTCCAACTGGCCTGGCACAGGCAGGGCCAGAGCAGAGCCCTTGAACTGGGGAGGCATCTCCATCACCACTGTGGGGCTGGACTTGCTTCTTTCGTGCTGCTGCACCAGTTTGGAACCTAGCTGACCAAGGAGGGTTCCCATGCCATCATGCTGCCCTTGCCCCAGCACCGTGGCTGGCATGGGAATGGGGCACTGCAGTGCTGGGCTGTAGGACCTGCTCTGGGAAGGGTTAACAGCCTTCTACACTGACACTGGAGCTGGAATGGAAAGAGTATCTCAACAGCTGAGATTAAAACAAGAAAATGAGTATAGAAATTATGTTTGTTAAAGCGAAATAGCTAATATAATCCTCAAAGGATTTTTCCTTTTGACTTAAAAAAAAATCTAATATCTTCATTTCCATACCTTTTTTAAGCTAATTTGTGGAAAATTAAAATGGTGAACCCACAAAGGCTGCAGTTTAATTGAATCTTGCATCAGCCCTTGGTGAGCAGTCTCTCTTGGATTCCTTGATTAGTTCCCTCCATTAAATCATTTTTGCATCGTTTAGCTGAGATACTGTCTTCTGGCGGGTCTGGGACTCAGGGACCTGGATAACTCAGTCTCCATCTGAGCAGATGTAAAACGACACGCCATGCTCTGGAGAACTGTCTTATTTGGCCTCCTGTGTCCGTGGGACTTGCTTCTGTATCTTGCTGCCTGGGCAGACAGCAGGCATGAGCTGTCCTCAGCACCAGGCCTGGCTGGGGCTCAGCACATCCCCAGACAGCAGGCACAGCTGCAGGGCTCTGACTGGAGTGAGCCCCGTGCTGCCAGGACTGGGAGCAGAGGGAGCAGAGGGAGCAGAGGGAGCAGAGGGAGCAGAGGGAGCAATGGTTGGCACTAGACAGCTTCGAGTGGGTGCACTCACCTGGCTGTGAGAGATGTGGGGTGTGATAGGGATCACAGTTGACATCCTGGCAGGGGCAGTCCTTCCTCTCTGCCCACCTGGAATGCCCTGTGCACGTACTGCAGGCACCAGCCCCGGTGGAGACATCAGTCCCCAGCATGGACAAGCACACAGGATGAGGCCTCAGTGCTGGCAACCACTGACATTCACCTTCTGTGTCCCCCTGCTGAATCCCCTCTTTTAAAATGTGGATCAATTACACCTATCAGGGATGGCTCTTAATTTAGAGCATTTATACCCCGTCCCATGGCACAACATTCCTACAGGGGAATCTCTCTGGAGGCACCAGCAGCAGCTGCACACCAGGACAGCTGGCCTGGCTCTGGGCCCGGTGAGCTGTGTTCCAGCCCTGCCAGTCTCCTGACCCTGTTGCACTCGGACTGCTGGGTGCTGGATGAGCACCAGCTCTCCCTCCTGCATCCCCTGTGCAACTCTGGCACCTCTTGCTGCCCCAGCAGTGGCGCAGGAGTGTTCTGATGGCCTTGTCAGGCTATCATGTCCCGTAGATTAAAACAGATTTATATAAAGTCCTTTTCACCCCATTAGATTACTCTGGATTAACCTTGATCTCAGTAATAGATGCTATAAATGTAAGTCCCGCTCAGGGGGATTTTATCCATATGTTCTTGGAAGGCAGAAAGTAGATAAATTCTTAGAGAAGGTCTTACTGAGCGATTAGAAAGATTTAACCTCTTCAGTGCCAGCTGGAGCTGTGTGCCCCTCTGCAGGGCAAGTGCTCAGCCTCACCTCCTCAGGCAGTGCCCCCCAGACCCCACCAACCCCAGACCTGAACTGGGACACATCCTGTGCTGTCTCTCAGGGGTGGGAACACAGTGTGTTGTTCTATGTGACCTGACATCCCTGTGTGGGGCTGCCCTGTAAAGCCTGGACTCTGCACCCACCTGAGAGTCCCACTGCAGTAATCTGGAGGGGCTGGTGGCCACCAGCACCTGAGCTGTGCTCATAAGCCCTGCAAGCCCCTTCAGAGCCAAGGGCTGCCTGATGCTGCTGCCACCCTTGATTTATGACCTGTGCTTTCCTTGAGAGCTTTGTGCTTTTCCATTAGCAGAAGGGCCAAGCCTGTTGGGGAGAGCCAGCTGCAGCCCTTCAGTGTTTCGTGGCTGAGAAACAGTTAATGCAAGGAGGGATGAAGGCAGGACAAGGAAATTCAAGCAGCTGTTCCAGCAGAGGAAGGGGGGAGCCAGCACATTGTACTATCCAGCACACGTAGGTGTGGCCCGAAGGGGTGGCAGCAACCAAAATTAATTCCCCATCCCCTCCTGCTGCTGATATTAAATTGCTCTAAGCACAGGCTGGAGCCAGAGCCAAGCTCAGCTCTTCCAGGAGAATCTGACCAGCAAGTTGCCTTCTGCTTTTTGATCAGACAAGCACCTAATGGAGGAAGAAGAATTTGGCACTGGGCTGGGCTGCAGAGAACTGGCCCTGCTGGAAGCCGCTGCGATCACGCAGCCCGTGCTGGAGAGAGGAACAGGCTGTTGACAGCAGACACAGTAATGAGGAGTAGTCAGCTCTGTGGAGCAGGGCACTGCTACAGAGCCACAACATTCAGGGTGGTCTGTAAACTCTGGGGGAACCTTTGTGAACCTCTCCTAGGGGCTGCAGTGCTGCTGCAGAGCACTCTAAGGTTGGAGCTGGTAGAAGGGTTTGACCTTAGCCATCACTGACTACCAGGCTCCTGGCAGGGCTGGACAGTGGCAGGAAGGGGCTGCAGTTTCATCTGTTCACTCCCAAGCCAAGGTGTTTTGCCTTGCTGGGGCATGGGGAGACAGCCCTGATAGACACAGCCCTCTCAGTGCTGCCCACACTGTGGGTTCCATGGGAAACTTGGACTGCAAATCTGTACTGCAAGGGCAACACTCCCTGGCCTGGGGGGAGGCAGGGAGGTGACTCAGGTCTGCTGCAGCACAGGAGGACCAGGAGGAGCATGCCATCCCTCTGCTCAGGCCCCCAGCCAGGGACCTCTGCACACATGGTGGATGTGCAGGAGCACTTGCACTGTTAGCAAAGTTTGATGCAAATATGTGTGGTTGGCAGTGCCCTGCAGCCAGGGCTGCACCTGATGAGCTGTGGCAGAGGGACAGACAAGCCAATCCAGCTGGCATGAGCAGAGCCGTCTTTGAGGCAGCAGGCACAGGGGATGCAGAATCAATACTGCATCCCCTGACCTCAAGGGCCAGTCTGTTCATTACTGCAATGAACACACTGCCTTCTTCCTGCCACTGGCCACAGTAACACATACCCCCAGGGAGGGGAAGCTCCATGTCCCTTGGACTAGCCAGGACCCACACTCCATCCTGGCTCTGTGCCTCTCGCACCATGAGACATTTCCTGTGCTGGCTCTGCAGGGCCATGTCCATCCCACATACCACAGGAACCCTGAGCAGGTACAAGGCAGTTTTTGAGCAATTACTTGTGCTGCAGGAAGAAGCACCAGCAAGGAGTAACTGCTCCTCATCACCACCAGCAGGACCTGGGCCGATGGCAGCAGCTGTGAAAGGCATCAGCTGTGAAAGGCATCACTCTCAACAGTCTGCCCTGACCTGCTGCACAGCTCTGCAGCCCTGCCTTAGTGCTGCTGCCACTGGGAATCTGCAGAGCACCTGTATGCAGCCCAGCAGGCATCCTGTTCCCTGTCCGAGGCACGACTCTCCGGAGGGCGGCTCTGTGGGCTGTGCCGAGCTCCATCCCTCTTCCCTGCTGACCCAGCTACTTTGCATGCTCAGCCGAGCCTGCCACTGGCTCTGCCCACACCCCTTCCACTGCCGGCCTGCCCACACCCCTGTTCTTCCTGGCTCAGGAGCCTCCTTCACACTTGCCGGGCCTCTCCTCAGAATGTGGCTGCCACAGCCATCACCAAAGGGCTGGGGAGAGTCAGCTCTGGTGTGGAGCTGGTGGGAGCCCCCAGTGTTCCTGAGACACCCCAACACACTGGTGCTGACAAAGCGGGGTGGCTACAGGCAGCACAGGCACTACCTGCATGTAGCTTGCAGGGAGCAGCTGGAGCAGAACAAGCACAGCAGCAGCCTCCTTCCTGCACCTGCACTGGGTCACCAGCCACAGGGAGCACAGGGAGCCCTGGCCATGCACACCACGGTCCCAGCCTGTGCTGTCCCCAGCCACTGCCGCGAGGTGCCGGGGTTTGTCCTGCTGTGCCCCCCCTCCCAGGGGGCCAGGAGGTCTTACCGAGACGTACAGAAATTCTGCCTGCTGCCATGAGCTGTCACCTCCGATTCTGCTGAATATTTAAAAACCGCCTGAATCTGAAGTGACAAATCCATCATTGACCATCTGCCACTCTGCACGGTCACCCTGCAGCAGTCCCTGACATTTCCAGCTCTGCCCTGACACGAGCCAGTAACTCAGAGACGGCAGGCATCAGCCTCAGCAGGCTGACAGGCGCTGCCCCCCGCCTGCCCCGGGCCCCTCGGCAGCCCACGCACAGGGACAGCCAGGGTACAGCGGCCCCTCCTGCCCCTCCCCGGCACAGACTCGGTGTCCGTCTGCTGCTGACACTGAGCACACGGCTCCACACCGAGTACTGACCCCACTGCCAGCACAATCTGGGACAGAGATAATGGGATACCCTGCTGAGGGCATGGCCATCCCCAAAGCTGGCTGTGAGCATCCCCCTGCCACCGCTCAGAGGGGTGCTGTCCCAGGGGACAGGGATTGCTGCAAGCCCCACAGGCAGCACTGCGTCCTCCTGCATCTGTACTGGAGGTTCCCTCAGCACAGCTGACCCATTGTGGGTCCCCAGAAACCTGTCCCTCCCTAGGGTTGCACAGGAGTCCTGCCATGTCTTCATGGCCAGCTGGGGCAGCCAAGTTGCTTCATACTCCACACAGGAGTTAAGGTGGATGACTACTGGGCATGAGACAGCCCATTCCAGGTCCCCTCCTACACCTTGACAGTGCCTGTCCTGTGTACACCAGGCAGGACAGCATGGGATGGGATGGTGCAGGGAACAGGCTGCTTTGAGGCAGTCATTCCCAAGAGAAGTGCCCATGTTCATTGCCACACATCCCCTTGGCAGTACAACAATCACACTCTTTGCTTGGCTGTAATTGGTTGTCCTGCAAGATGAGCCCATTCACAGCCATCCCTCCCTGCCCCACAGGGACAGGTCTGGAGGTCCCCTTCTGAGAGCTGGTCTCCCCTATGGCTGCTCCCCAGACAGGATGCAGGAGAAGTGTTACAACTACCCACTTTTCAGCAAGGCTGCTGCACCCTGCACGCCTAGTTTGGGGACCTATGGGTGGCACTGCTCATTTGGGCTCTGAGCCAGTGGCAGTCCAGGCTCCAGCATGGAGCAGGGGAGGCCCAGGAGCTCTTCTGGAGCAAGGGATGCTCTGTGAAGGCAGCATGACTCTTATACCCTGTGGCCCCAAGAAGGGCCAACAGCTCCTCTCTGCAGAGCTGCTCCTGGCAGCTCTCCATAGGGGAACTGACTAGCAAGGCCACAGGGCTCCTCAGCAGCTCTGCTGTGTCCTCAGCAGCTTGAGGGGGAGGCTGTGGGGCCATGTGCCAGGAGACCCCACGGGAGATGCTGTGGGCCATGGCCCTACACCTCCTGCTTGGCTCAGACCCGAGCAGAGACAGCCGGGCTGCAGGAGAGCTCCCGCCAGCCATTCGCTCCGTACTTGTAGCTGGCACAGAGCTGCAATTTACAATCAACCTGCTGTTTGAGCTAATTGTGCTGTAATTGCTGAGCTGTGCTCCCTCCTGTTCCACCAGTGAGAGGCAGTTCTCACACTTCTCTTGGCAAGCTGGTACATCCATGGTCAGCCCCGGCGCTCAGCTCGCGTGCTTCCACCCCAGCCATGCCCCGGGCAGAGGCAGTTTTCCTCTCACTCCTCTGCCAACAAACACCACCCCGTGCTTGGCAGCTGCTGGTCTCTCTACAAGCCCTCATTGGAAGCAGCTGCTGGAGGCCACGGGATGACCAGGACCATGATGCCACATATATGTGGATGGCCAGGCACTGGGCACTTCACTGAGATGCCTCTGCCTCCTGGGAAGGGATCTTGCCAAGGTTTCCTTTATATTGGATAAAAGGTGGGCATTTGGAGCAGCAGAGCAGGTTGTGCCTGGGTTCAGGCTGGGTAGGGCCTGGGGTCCCATTGTCCTGCTGCGAGGCAATGAGCTGCTGAGCACTAGGGAAGGGAGATGCCAGGTCATCAATTGTAATTAAAGGACACTGTCACTGCCGGGGTTGGGCTGGTTCCCAGCAGCTCCTGTCACTCCCCCGTGCTGACACCGCAAAACTTGTACATCTTCTGTGCTATTTAAAAATCCCATCTTTAATAACTCGGAGACATCAGGAACCTGCATGACAGGCACAGGGGGATGTCAGACACCCAGGGGACAAGCACAAGGGGAAGCCATTCCCTGGGGAGCAGGGGTTGCTGCAGGTGGTCCCAGCCCCATGTGAACAGGCCCCGGGCTAAGTATCCCCTCCAGGCTCAGAGCCCCGGGGCTTGGTGCCCTCTGCTGTGCCCTGGGGTGGGATGGTGCAGGGTCGTGGTGGGGCAGAGCTGGCAGAACTGCAGGCAGCACCGCAGGCAGCACCGCAAGCTCTCGCCGCTGCAGGCGGTGTGTGTGCAATCAGCGCTAATCAGGTCGCTCACTAATTGCGGGGCCTCCCGCAGGGTGGTGAGGGCTGGGGGGCACGGAGGGGGGTGGCACTGCCCTCCCCATCCCTTCTCCTGTCCGGGGCAGGTGTCACATCTCTTGTCAAAGGCATCTATGGAGAGTGGGCGTTAAACACTCACAAAGACGCTGGGATTATTTCAAGTGAGAAGGGTTGGAAAAGTCAATTTTCCTGAGAAAATTTGTCCCTCTTCACATCTCAACAGTTTTTCTCCAAGGACACTGTACCACTGTGTTTTTCCCACAAAGAGTCACTTGTGGTCCCAGCAGTGGGCAGCCTCATCCTGCCTGCCTGGTGTCCATCCTCACTGCCTGGTGTCCATCCTCACTGCCTGGTGTCCATCCTCACTGTCTGGTGTCCCCATGGGATTCCCAGCTGGGAGGCAGAGGAGATTGGCTGGGCACTGACCCTCCTGGCAGGGAGTCCTGCCCAGCACACCTGGCTTGGCAGGATGTCTGCAGCTCGTCCTCATCATAGGTTTGTGCCTTCAAACCCATCTCCACCTGACAGGCTGGGGCCTACGTAAATTCCCACCATAGTCACACTGAGAGCTATCAAACTATCTAATTTAATTTCTTTGTGAAAATAAATAGCTAAAGTGGCCCTAGGTACACGCATAAATACTTCAGCTTTATGTTGGGCCTGTTATTATTTCTCCCAGCTCGTGCAGTTGTAATGCACACTTAATAAGTACATATTTATTGCATGTCTCGTCCTGGTGGAAGAGTAAGGAATTTTTGCTGAATAAGCAGGAAAACAGCTTAGTCTGTAATAAAAAAGGGAGGGAGTTAAACAAAAATATGCTGGGCAATTAATGATTGGGCTTTGAATGGCCATAATTTTTTATTAAGCAAGTATGCAAATACGGCTTAAGTGGCTGTGTTAGTATTCAATGGCTTTTTTTCAAATATTGATGGCTGATCGCTGGTAAGATTGTCTCTCTTTTCTTCATGCCTGAGTGCACGATGATGAGCTAACATGAGCACTCCTGCGTGTCCATGTGGGAAGCTGAGAGCATGTACCCAGGGAGGTGTGCTGCTCCTGAGCAGCCCTGGCCAGCTTCATTTGTCCACACACCCCCTCACCTCCCTCCTGCCTGCTGCCAGCCACTGGCTCTGTGTCTGCTGCTTTCTTTGCCTCCCCGATCCGTTTGTTGCACGCTTCATTAATCCTGATAAATGTGTGGGTTAGTGCTGGGAGAAGCAGCTCCAGGGATGCTGCCACCAGGGAGCTCCCTGTGCTCTGCTCCCGCTCCGACGGGTCAGTGCTGGCACCCATCAGGCAGCCCCTCCACCAGCCCTGGGACAGCGTCCTGGGTGCAGCTGGCACCTGTGGCTGTGGAGCAGGGACAGCAGGGGGACAGGCACAGGGAGAGGGATAATGGGCCCCAGCCCCGTGGAGCAGAGATGTCCCATGCAGAGCTGCTCTGTCCCCAGCACCAGCACCACAGTCATGTGAGCCAGGATGGGCATGCAGGTGACAAAAAGTTACCGAGCTGTGACCAAACTATCACTCCTCTAGGTACCAGTGACTGCTGAACCCTGGGCAGACCCTGAGTCACAGCAGAGCCGCATGAGGGGTGACACAGACTCAATGGCTGCCCCTTCTCTAAGAGGAGGGTCCCAAGGGTGCATGTGGCTGTCTTGGGGCTGCAGAGACAGGAGGGGGATAGGGCAGCACTGTGGATGTCCCAGCCACAGGGGCCAATTGAGCTTTTGAGAGTGCTGATGCTGTAACACAAGGGAGCCCTGGGGCTGCCTGTGGACAGCACCAGGAGGCTCTGGTCCCCAAATGAGTCCTGCTGCTCTGTGGTCAGAGAAGCTGGCTTGGTGGAGAGGTTTTTAACATGCCACACAAGCTCCAGGGGGAGCACACCCCGAGCCCCTCTCCCCATCAGAGCAGCAAGGCAGGGAAAGACACCAGCCAGAGAGTACAACAGGCTGCAGGAGTGACAGGGCTATGGCAATGCACACAGCAACACTGGCAAACAGCAAGCTGATCCTCCCATTAGCCCTCATTAGCACGTGGCTGGAAGACAACACGAGTTTAAATTAAGAAGACATCACTATGGTCCCAACTGTGTTACCGCTGTGCTCGGGAAGAGCCCGACAGCTGCTATTTAATACACCTTCACGATCTGTCAGGGCACACACAGGCTGCACAGCACAGCGTCTGCCTCAGCACACACATGCTTCTGCATGGCTGCACACCTTCACACGCAGACAGCACCTGCCTCTGCACGTGTCCAGCACCCTGCACATGTGTGTGCAGGGGCAGGAGAGCCACGCTCAGCCCTGGGATGTGTCCCTGGGGCACGAGGTGGTTCCTCCATCCAGAACACCTTGCTGTGGCTCAATGTGCTGGACAATGGATGAGCCCCTCCATGTCTTTGTGTGTGGCCACGACACAGCTCTCTTGTAGTGTGCTCTCCTGAACCCAGGGAGCCAGAAGGAGCCTGTGGACCTAAAGAACATCCAGGGCCAGACTGATGGGTGGGAGCTGCCAGGGGAACAGCGTCAGTCTGGGGTTGCTGCTCCCAGCACAGCAAAGTGGGATATCAGCACTCCATATTTACACTGCACATTTCCAGCGTGATGCCTGCTAATGACTCCCACTGGTACGGGGGAGCTGGTGGCTGTCATGAGAAGGAAGGAAAGAAAAAATCTGTTCGTGGGCAGGAAGGGAGCCAGAACCATGTGATGGGAGGTGTAGGGGGGCTGATGCTGAGAGTGTGAGCTTTCCCCTCAAGACGGACAGAGCAACCTGCTGATGTACCCTATAGGTGTCCCATGTGGGTGTCCCACATGTGTATCTCACACAGGTAAGCCTTGCCTGCAAGCTCATCTGCCAGCTCACAGCTCATGCCTGATGGCCTGCAGGAGCCCTGATCAAGGACTGCACTTGCCCTTTGTGCCAGGACTTGCAGAAGGGCTGGAGGGATCTGACTGGTGAACAGAATGGGTGGCAGGTACTACACCATGGTGGGATTCACAAGAGACAGTCTTGGCCAGGTGAGTGAGGAAAGCTGTGTTCAGGGATAGATTGGGCTTCCAAGGCCACAGCAGCAACAAGCACTCTCAGCCATGGATTCTGAATTTCCCACACATTTAGTGACAGTATTGGAAATGCATCTGAGTACATTAAACTATTTCAGATAGCATTAACTGTGCTGGCCATGTGCTGGCACAGGGAGACCTGCAGGTGCTGCCCTAGGCAGCTCTGGAAACTTCAACAGATTGGGAGGTGGTGGGCACTTACAGGCAGGAACTGCTCCTGAGTCACTGAGATCACTGAGTTCCTCTACCCATGTGCCAGGTTCTCCCCACACATCCACACGTGGCAGTGCCCCAGGCAGGAGCCAGGCACTGCTCATGGCCCATAAAGGCAAGGTCTGGAGCTCGATGGTCTGCACTCACCTCTCTGCAGGGAGCAGCCCAGACCCCCAGCCCTGGGAGCACAGCCTGCCAATGCAGCAGAGAAATTAGTGTGGGGAAAATTATCAGGTGCTCCTTCATGTCTAAGATGGTGAGTGGGAGAAGGAGAGGTCATCTCCCCAGGCCGCCTCACTGGAGGAGCAGAGAGCTGCAGCACAGAGCTCAGTGCAGACCTGCTGCCTCAATTATTTATAGGTACCATGGGTAGAACATGTTTTAATGACATTTGTGCTGGAGCTCAGCAGTGCGGATCTGCGGCGAGCCAAAAGGAATATGTCAGAGGCTTTAGGGCCGGTAAAAGCAGCGTGTCAATCACAGTGGCATGCTCACCTCAGCCCCTGGATCCGCTCCCCCTGCCCTGCGGAGAGCTGGCCCCGCCGGGATGGATTGATGGGCAAACCCACAGACACACCGGCGTAAGTCACCTGCCTTTTTTTATGGGTAAATCACAAGTAATAAGCTTCCTCAGTAGAATTAGAATGACATCCTGGAAAATTATGCTCTGGTTTTACAGCGTATGATGGAAAGGCAATGGACTCTGTGGAAGGAGATGCCTGTCCTACCATCAGGCAGCCATGGCTCGAGGCTGGGCACGGATGAAGCAAGCCTGGTTGGTGGAAACTTGAGCAGGAGATAAAAGGGACAGGACAGATCTGGGAATGTGATCTGCACTGGATTGCACCAGCTCTGCACACAGGACCCATCCCAGGCCCCAGAGTCCACCCCAGAGTGTGATGGCTGGGTGCTGCTGTGCATGGGCAGTGCTGGCTGTGTGCAGCCCTGGATGGCTCAGCCTGGCAAGGAGCACGGCTGCCTCCCGATCCCAGCAATGTCTGCAGTGACAGGAATGGGATGTGTCTCTGCCTAACCTTGTAATCTTGCAGCCAACTTCTCTGTGCAGCTGGTGGGCCAGGGGTCCACAGGCCAGGGCCCTGGCAGCCAGACCTGAAAGCAGATGAAATTCCATATCAAGCCATCTGGACACAACACGCTCCAGCACCTCCAGCAGCTTCCCGGAGAAGGACCTAGAAGAACCTGTGATGCTGAAGCACCTCCAGCTCACCAGTGTGTCTGAAAGCGTGCCTTGTGCTGGGATTTAAAGACAATTGGCCCTTGTGTCTTTTTGCATTTCTGCTGGCAGAGTGTCATTTTCTTCAGAAAATGCTCTTTTGCAATTACTGTGAATTACACATGAAAAGCAAGCGACCACATATTGATTGTAGCCCAAGAAAAGCAGCAGAGCTATTTAGAGTAGATTAACTTTTTCTGGAAAACGGCTTCACAGTTATTTAAAGAGATTAATCAGTTCATTTTAGGTCATTTACCATTGTTTCCATGGCCTAGCCTGGAATATCCCCCCTCTCCGTTGTGGACAGAGCCAAGGCCTTCTCAGGAGGAGGAAGGAGGGGTGCAAGCAGATGGTGCTGCTCCCTGGGTCCCTGTGGAAACTGTACCACAGCTGCCTCAGGGACCCAGGGCACAGGAGAACCCTCCTCAGCCAACCCAAATACCTGCCTACTCCATGCCAGGTGCAGCCAAAGAACAGGAGAGCAGCATTCCTGAGATACATCCTGGGTCACCACTTGTGCACCCTCACTCTCCTCCCGCTCCCTATGCCAGCACGCTGCAGGCAGAGCAGGCTCCTGCCCTCGAGTATTTCAAAGCACTTTTTTCTTCAGGAAGAAAGCATTGAAGTCAAATAGCTCCTGTGGTGGAATACTTCCCAAATGTCAACACAATCTGTGCTACATTACGGGTAAATGTGATAATCTTAACGCCTGGCTTCTTAATGTCAGTGGCACTGAAGTCTGATGGATTGACAGACAGCCAGAATGACACGCAGTCATAGCTGATAAGGGCTCTCTCCGGGGAAATCACAGCTTTTTAAAGATGTTGGCAGCTACTAGCAAGTACCTTTTTATTTAAAAGGATTACAAGCATTGATTGCACTTCCTGTTTTCTTTTTATCACATTCCTGCACCAAGTGAAGCTTGTGCTGCGAGCTGAGCTTTTCAGACAATTATTCTGGAATAATGAAGGCGTGTCATGTTGCCTGTAATGAGTGTTTTCAATGCCTAATTTGCGTGCAGTGTGAAGGGATTTCAACAGCTGCCTGGCTCCTGGCTAAAGGTGAGTGACTCCTGACTGCAGTGGAGGCTGCCGTGGGCCGGCTCTGCTGGGGTGGATGGCAACGTGTGCTTCCCCCAGCAGAAGAGGGATTAAAACTCCACGAATTACCATGGTTAAAACACAAGCTAAGGGGATGTGTTCTGCTTAGAAATGGCTGGTGGCTATTCCCCCAGTGAACAGCTGGACCAATTCATGCTCACCTGAGCAGCTCCTCCACAGCAGAGAAGGAGAGAGATGAAAAATGGATGTCTATAAACCTGCAGTGTAGCTGGACAGGGCAGTTAACAACCCTGAGCCACAAACACTTGCTGTCACTGACTACAGATGAGGGATGTCTAAGAATCACCACTTGGCCTCCCAACCACGGCTGCTGAGCACACACAGCAGCAGAAGATGTGGGTGGATGGTGTGACTTGCTGCACAGCCTAGGGGAAGCAAACACCAAGGCACTGGGCTCCTGTTCCTGCTTTTACCCTTTCCTACTGCCCAATGTCATGCTGTTAAATGCCAGATTTGACCCCTCACATCTGGGTTCCAGTGCTGGTGAGGGCAGGGGGGATGGGATGGGCCATGGGAAAGCCAGGGCTGTGTGATTGCTGCGTGGGGAGTCCTGGCTGTGCTTTGCTGTGTATCCCAGCTACTTCAGATTCTGCCCACCCATGCTGGATTCAGCTTTGCAAAGCCCAAGGTACTTCCCTAAAAATTTGAAGAACAGTCATTAAATCCACACTCATCTGGCAAGGGATTGTGAGGCTGGAGAAAGCCCAGGCTGGGATGTGTGAGTGACAGATGATGGCCAGCCTGGCTGCTCAGCATGGAACCAGCATCCCCAGAGGACATAGTCCCACTGGCAGCAGGAACACCAGCTCTCCACCACACTGCCCTGGCTGCTCAGCAAGGTGAGGGGTGGTTTCAGCCCCACTGACTGCCCAGAAGCACAATTCCAGGGCCAAGTGAAATTCAATGTTTTTGTTTCTCTCCAGCTTCTCTGGCTGTGGTGACAGAGCTGTGACAGCTGCCTGGAAACACAGCTCTGTTCCCACCAGTGAGAGGGGAGCAAAAACTGCTGCTGCTGAGCACAAAGCCAGGTCATCTCCAGATACTGGGAACACTCCTGGGATGGGCTGGGAGGCAGCAGGGCCACAGCAAGCAGAGAGCACAAACCAGAGTTTTGTGGCACAGCAAGAGAGCCCTGACAAGACAGAGCTGCTGCCTGCACCAAGCACAGGGCAGAGATGTAAAACAGATTTTGCTGAGCAGGGAGAGTCTGACACCAGCCCTGAAAGAAGCTCAAGGGCTTGGTAAATGAAAGGACATAGGGGGCTGGGATATTAGCCATAGTGGAGGTGGTTAAAGGAGTCAGCTTTCTGGTGATAAAGCAGCTTCCTCAGAGGATATGGGGGAAGAAGGGATCACCTTCCACAGCAAGATAGTGCCAGTGGGAACGGAAGGTAGAGGTTGACACAGCCTTGCTACATTCAGTTACCAGAGATGGATTTTCCTCCTGGGGGTGAAGGTATCACTGCCCTTTTTTCACTTCCTCTTAATGATCCCAGAAGATCACATCCATCTTTTGCAAATACCTCTCTAGAGGAGACCTGGACACCTTGCCTTCTGGAGCTTGCCATGGCTCAGTGCAGGCGTTGGAGGTGACTGATGCAGCCTCCCTGTGCTGGGGATGGAAAAGGGGTTGCAGCAGCTTGTGGTTGATGGGACCAGCCCTGTAGGACCCGTTCCAAATGTGATAGTGGCAAGTGCCACTGTCCTCAGCCAGCACTGCCAGTAGACAGCTACAGGTCATGTCCCATGTGGCGAGAACCATCATCTGCAGAGAAGGACTGGCTTCCCCTCCTGCAGAAGGAGGAGGAGGAGGAGAGGGACCTGCCCTTACCCTGCTCTGCAAGGAGGCTGTTGTGCAACTGCTGGAGAGAGAGAAGCTGCTACAGGAAAATTTCCTCAGAAGGGGCTGTGTTGAGGAGGCATGGAGCTATTCAAGCATCTTCACAGATGCTTCTGCAATCAAAGCTCTCAATAATCCTCCTCTTTTGTAGTGAAGGGTCTGGTTCTGACTGGCAATTTGTTGCTTTGAGCTCTCTCCATTTCCCCACAATATACAAGAAGCAAATCCTCCTGCACAGCGCAGGCTCACAGTCAGTGCCAGGCACTTGTCACCTCCACTGCAATGAGCACAGCGACTGCAGACACTTCCTCCTCCTCCTCAACGAGGAGTTCCCAGAACACTTCAGCCCCAGCCTCTAGAGTCCCAAAGTGTTTGGGTGCCTGAAGTGGGACAGCAGGACTTGGAGAGCTGCAGCTGGATGAGAGTTCTTGTTGCCAAGGGCCTGGGCTGGAAACCTGGGTACAAACACTCAGCAATGCTCAACTCCCTGCAAACAGCAACGGGCCAAGTGTCCAGACCTGCCAGAGCAGGCAGCTGTGACCACAGCACTGACAGACTTGCTGTGAGGGGGTAATTAATGGTGCAATTAATGGTGATGCTGGCAGAAAGGCCTCCTCAAGGCTGGCAGCTGTAGATGCACTCATTTTAAGTGTGAGAAGGAAAACCATGCAAATGTTGAGGTCTGACAGCACACCTTGTGCCTCTGGAAAACCCTCCAGGCTCAGGACTTCCCCCTTCTGTCGCAGTATCCCATTAACTGCTGTCATCAAAGGTCACCAGATGCTTCTTCCATAACATTTAGTGAATGATCAAGGGAGCAGGACGGAGTGGAGGCAGGGGGATGGTGAAGGATAAGGAAACATGCAAAGACCTGGGGGAACAATAATCCTGTTTTGGAGCCAGGACTGCAAGATGCTGTTTAAATGACTGTTGCTTTATGGAGCAGTTTAAAGTCTGCCTGTTCTATCTGCTGATCTACACTGAGGGCACCACTGAGCTTGGCCATGTCCTCTCTCTCTGTGCCTGCTCCACCCCTCCATGGTGTGCCATTGTCACACTGATGGGAGCTGGAGCATTTGCATCCACCTCAGTGACGCTTCCCAAGCCCAGGGAGGGTCACGCTTCTTTGCCATGAGTACCTTGATCCTTCCCCAGCCCCTGGGCATCAAGGAAAACCACCAGCAATTGATTTAGCTGTGGTCAGGCCAGAATGTCATTTATTTGCATCATTTCAATATTAAAACTGAGTTTGAAGGCAGGTTTTTTAGCTGCTGCCAGTAACTGAATGCTGCTGTAACACACAGCATCACCAAAATGAGAATGGGTCAGGTACCAAAGCTGTTGACAATGCTCAGCTGCACTGAAGCCATGAAGAATTACAGAACCATAGAATGGTTTGAGCTGCTCAAAGCACAACCCAACCTTCTCCTGAAAGGATGGAGAAAACCAAGGGCATTTTTCTTCATTGTTCATTTTCATTTCCTTCAAGTTCAGAGAGAAAAAATGACCCTTCTCTTGAAGAAGCTTTTTCTGATGAGCATTTCAATGAAAAATGGGAAGAAGCCAGAGATGCAGCATCCTGCCAGTGGGAAAATGCTGCAGAGGTTGACTGTGCCATGGCCTGTCAGCTCCCAGCCCCTCGTGGAAGGCACCAAAGGGACCACACTGACAGGACAACGCAAGGAAAGAAAAAAGGACAAAAAACCCCACATAAGACTCAGGCTAGACGACAAGGAAATAATTTATTTCCAGGTCCCAGAAAGACCTTGAAAAAAAAAATAAATAAATAACAAGGGTGAGGAAATCAACCGTCTAATTTCATCTGGGTAGAGAAACAAACCCCAAGTGACTCCATCATCACTCATGGTGGCGGCTGCCAGCTCCTCCCACAGGGGCGAGCAGGGGGTGCAGGCACCGCGCTCCTCCTGTATTTACAGTGGGACAGGAACTAAAACGCAAGCGTGCGTGTGCATGCGCGCTGGGAACACGGGCTGCTCGGGGATGGATGGATGGGTGGATAGAGGAGAACCCGCCGGGAGGGTTGCTAAACATGTACCCTGTCAGACCCCATCTCCTAGGACAGAGCCCTGCTATTGCACAACACTCGGCTAGAGGAAGGGCCAGTGCCACAGGGGCTCGGGCACAGCTCTGCAGCCCAGAGGGAAAACACGAACACATTCCTGAGGAAAGAGAGGGCTTTCTTCGTTCTCCTGCTCGGAGGTCAGGTGCTTGAGACCAGAGCTGGCACTCGAGGGCCCCGCTGCCTCCCCAGCATCATCACAGTGAACCAGCAGCACGCTGGGCACAGGTGCCAGCCACAGCACCATCACCTCCTCGGAGGGACCAGAGAGGAGTTCCTGGTCCCAGCATGAGCCAGGCTGGGCTCTTCACATAGAGCAATGGGCAGGAGCAGCTGAGGGCAGGCACCCTGGCAGGTCCTGTCCCTCTCTGCTGCCGGGTCTCGTGCTGCAGCCAAAGGACCAACACCAGCAGCCGGGAAGCAACACACAGTAAAAAAACATGGACACTCATGTACATTTACAGTTAAACCTTCTCCGAGGAGAGAAAACAGTGTCTGTGGTTAAACTAAAAGGACAAACCCAATGACAAGCCCAGGATGTGTCAGGCCTTGGGAGACTGTATCAGTTACCTATCAATGATATAATTGATTTTTTTCCCAACCTGAACAGATAAGGAGCTGCACCAGCCAAGATGGCCTGAGGTGCTGTGCAAGGACATCACTCTACAGGCTGTTCAGATTTCCCTGTGGTAGCTGGAAGGCTGGGAAGGCACTGGGCACCCAGTGCTTTCCTCCAGCATCATCTGCAGGCCTGAGGAGCAATGGCACATTCCATTAGTATCTTCCTCACCTGCCTCCCAAACCCAGGAATTACATGCAAAAGCAGTCCTTCTGGGAGCTCATGCTGCTGTGCTGCAGGATACTGTGCTGGGGTGGGGACACCCTGGATACCCCGAGGTGTCACAGGTGTGCTGCTGCCCAACTCTCAGCCAGCTCGGCCCCAGAGCTGTGCCAGCAGGTTCTGGCCTCACACACATCTCCTGGGGATGGCTGTTCTGTTGCTAATGGTGATGCTCTGCTGCCAGCTGGGTGCAAGCAGGAATTATTCTTCCCAGCCAGAGGCCAGGGTTCTCCCGCACCCTGCATCAAGGGATGCAGCTCTCCCCCAGCCACTGTGGGCCAGGGAGCACTGATGTCCTGCCTGCTGCCCTGTGCAGCTCACACCGTTTGGTGACAGCCAGTGCCTGGCTGGGAGCCCTGCAAACCCCAGGTCCTGTGTGAAGGGCTGGCAGAGCCCACCAAGGGGTGCTGCTCTGGGCCCCTCTGATGGCACTCCCCAGCACTGCAGCTGCTCTGTGGCCCTGGCCACAACATCACTCCTCGGTGACAGGTGGGACACCCCTGTCTGTCACTGGGGCTGTGGGGCACACCAGGACTTAGCAGACAATGTCTGCTGTGCAGGGAGTGTTGGGGATCCCCTTCACATCACCAGCACCTCTGTGATCACAAGACAGGGGTGAAGTGATTGCAGCACGGAAGGGAACCCTGGTTTGAGGTGAGCGGCCGTCCTGTGCAGGATGTGATCCCAGCGTGGCATCCTCCCTCCAACACAACACCGCGCCCGCAGCAGGGGGCTACTGAGAGGCCCACGGGGAGCAGCGAGAAGGAAGACTTCAAAAAGCAAGTAAACTTAGGAGGGGAAAATATGAACGGAAGTTAAAAGCTTGTTTCCCTCAGCAAGGAAAGCTCTTAAAGAAATCAAAGCTCTTTAAATGCTCTGACTCAAGTGACAAAAACAATTTAGACAACAAAAGGCTCCCGGTTTGCTCTTCCTCTCCTGGATGGGGATCACCGAACAGATCTATTTAAATGATAATTTGTGGGGGAGAAACCCTCTCCAAACCCTCTTGAATTAGATTTTCTCCTTCTTAAGTCAATGCGTAGTGCTTTAAAAGAGCCTGGCTTTGAGGAGATGAGGACACCCCGGTGTCTCTCCCGGGCTCCCCAGCCTCCCCAGGCGGGTGTGGAGCGCACCCGAGCCGGAGGCGGCTGCAGAGGATCGCCCGGTGCCCGCGGTGCAGCCTCTCCCCGGCAGCCGTGGGGAGCGGCCCAGGAGTGCAGGATTCCCGTGTGGCACCTCAGGGCTGCAGCCCCAGTCCAGGAGGTGCCCGGAGCCCAGGGGGTTGGGGGCAGCTAGGACTCCTCGCTGTCCTCCTCGCCCCTGCGCCCCGCGTAGAGCGCGGCCAGCTGCCGGAAACGGGGCCCCCAGCCCCCCAGGTAGGAGAAGTCCTGCTCCGAACCGCTGGACCAGGTGTTGATGGAGCTCAGGGAGGGCACTGGGGAGTCCGAGCCCTCGAAGGCATAGGTCTGGAATGAGTCATAGGGCGGCACAGAGAGGTCCTCATCCGCCTGCTCCACCTTCCTGCAGATATAGTCTCTGAACACAGAGAAGTCCAGGTCTGGGCTCTGCACCCACTGTGGGAGGGCGTGGAGCTCGGAGGCTGGGTTTCTGCCTGGGCCCCCCTCTCCTGGCCCCCCACCTCCATCACCAGCTTTGATCTCACTGAAGTCGTAGAGGCTGCGCAGTGCTGACATGTCATAGGCCTCTGTGTCCTGCTCACCGCCCCCTTCGTCGTTGTATTTGATGACATTGTCCCTCATGTCCTCGTCATCCTCAGAGGTCAGGTGGCTTTTGTGGTGTCGCTTCAGCGTGAGGATCAGAAGGACCAGCACTGGGAAAGGAAGAGACAGTCAGATGGGAACAGAGTCTCGGGGACACTGTGCTCCTTCAGGGCAAGGACAACCCCTGCTTGGTGGCAGGTGTGGAGGCACAGCACCCCCCAGCATGGGGACCCCTGCCAGCATGCCAGACGGTTCCCATCAGCCAGGCTCATCAAGCAGCAGCCCTGCTGTGTACTGGCTTGGAGAGAGGTTTGCCTGGGCTCCAGGGCAGACCAGGAGCTTCCTTTGCCATGCAGCGTGACCACCGAGACAGAAGCGAGCAATGGATAAACACACAGCTGGACAGACAAATGGATGGGTTCTGCAGAAGATGAGTAGGAAAAGGGGGTGCATGATTCACAGCAGCAGCCAAATGTTGGGTGGGTGAATGTGGAGCAGATGGCACAGAGCCTGAGCAGCGAGCCGCAGCTGTGTCCTGGATCATCATCCATTCAGCCCATCACCTTTAAAGCACCGATGTGCACTTTATTGGTTTGGGCAATTAGGCAGAAATTTGTTTGCACTGCGTTGGAAAATGAAACCAGTGTAAAGTGCACCCTGTGGGAAAGAGTTTTGTGAAGGAGATGCAGACAGGGAGTGGAGCCATGCCAAGGAGAGGAGACCTCACCAAACAATGTGCTGCCTCCCACAGGTGTCTGGACAGCCCTTGGAGACAGCCAGGAGCCAGCTCTGGGGCCAGAGAGAGCTTTCAGCAGCTGCATCCATCAACTGTCCTGTGCTAAACCTGAGGGCACTGCAACATCCCTTGTTCAGAGCCCCTTCCCACATGTACACAAGCACTTGCTCCCCCTGCCCAGCAAAACTTGTGCCAGTGGCAGGCAGCAGCATTCCTGGGGTACAGGTCCCAACCTAGGCAGCACTCTGCTTTGACCAGCTCTGCATCCTGCCCACACACACACGCTTTAACACTGATCTTTTCAGATAAGAGCAACACCTGCCACCCTTGCCCACATGCTGGGAGCACACCCCCTTCATCTGCTGTGAGATGCCTGCTCTTGGCTCCTGCCTATCAGGCAGGGAGTGAGCCAGCAGCCCTCCAGGCTCTGCTGGGCAGCATCACACCTGCCTGGCACAGGGAACTCTGCTCCGGCTGCTTTGTGGAGCCCTGCACGCAGGAGCTGTGGCAAATATGGGACCTTTACCACTAGTACCCCCCAGCAGGGGCTGAGGTTCATGCCCCCCATGCTGCAGCTACCAGGGAGGAGACAGATGCAGAGAAGCCTGCTCTGTGCCCACAGCACTGTGTCCACATTCATTTGATGCTGATGGAGTGGAGCTGGAACAGGACAGGAAGGACTTAGGACAGGCAGGCACTCACCAACCAGAATGAGGACGCAGACCAGCAGCGCGATGAGGGCGCCGGGGCTCAGCGTGGCTGACACCACATAGGCTGTGCTGTTGCAGGACTGGATGGCCCCGTTGCTGTCACAGCCACAGACACGGATGGTCAGAGTCCCTGTGCTGCTCAGGGCTGGGGGGCCACTGTCCACCACCAGAATGGGGAGCAGGAACACATCCTGCTCCTGGCGATTGAAGCCCACTCTCTGCGTGTGCACCGCTGCCGTGTTGTCTGCAGGGAACAATCAAAACCACAGCAAAGTCACCCCCACATCACAGCATGCAGGACCTGCCAGGAGCTCCTCCGTGCTCTGGATGAACAGCAGCTATTCCTGCACCACCTCCAGGAGCCATCCTGAGAGAGCCTGAGGCCTCCCCTTCCTCCAGCTCATGGCTCCCTGGCACTGCAGCTCCCCTGCAGCCTGAGTGCCTGAACACTCCACTCCAACATGTTACCCTTTGTCAGCAGCACCTCAGGGCCAGCCTGGCACCTCCTTTGTCACCACACCTGTGGTGAGCCTGGCACAGGAGAAGCAGCAGCACATGAGTGTCTGAACCACGCTGAAAAACTGTGCAGGTGGCACAGAGAGAGGAGAAAAAACTTCTGAAAGACCCTCTGAGAGTGGCACAGAGTCGCAATCAGGATAAACATCAATTGCTGACATGTACACAAGAACAGACAGGGTCTGCAGGTGGCACTGAGACTGCAAGAGCAGACACTGCTTCTTCCAAAGCCAAGAGCCATGAGTGAATGGTCCTGCCTCAGCCAGAGGGGCAGATACCCCAATGATCCTCTCTAACTCCTGAAGGAGTAGGCAGAGCTTCTTCCAAGCCTCCCAGCCAAGTTAGGCATCCTCCTCCCCATCTGCTTACACCCTGCTGCTTCAGGGGCTCAGCTGGCACAGCACAACTCATTAAGATCCCATTAACACAGCCACTTCAGGGACTCTCCAGGGCCCTGGTGCCAGCAATGAACCCAAGGAGCAGCTGCTGCCCACCAGGAGCAGGGAGGGAGGGCAGGGACAGGGTCTGACACTGGGATTGACTCCCTGCTCAGGGGTGCTGCAGGCTGCCAGCCAGCAGCAGCATGGGCAGGATGGGGCTGAACAGCAGGTGACAATTGCAGCCAGGTGTCACAAGCTGCTGCCGACTGTCTGCAGTCTTTATCTAATAAACCATAGATTGGCCCACTCACAGCAAGGTGCTGCTGCCTACAGACTCTCCTCATCGGACCTGATTTATGTCAGACCATCCCCTTTCTCTATGAATCAGCTCTTCCATTGGAAAACACATCTACTGTAACTCTGGCTCTTGGGCTGCTGCCATCACGGAAATTGCTGTATGGATCGGGTGCTGCATGAGAGCACAGAGGGCATGGTGGGGACAGGAGGTGAGCCGGGATGGAAGATCTACTGGTCAGCCAGTAAGCAGATCCCAAAGGCTCTGTGTGGCAGCCAGGGCACTGCAGGGCACAGAATCCTGTCCTGTGGGGCACCTGCCACCGTGACTGAGACTCCTGGAGCATCATGTGGCAGCAGCACCATGGCAACTGGGCAGAGGTGTCAGGAGGAACAGGGGACCACTGGCCCCTGGGTGCAAGAAGGCTGAACCAAGTGTGGTGGCAGCAACATCTGAAAACTGCCTGTGGCCAAGTTTTTACCAAGGATGAGCTAGGAAAAAAAAAATATATTGTTATGCTAATCGTTTGCACAAAGGTAATGAGATCTCATTTGGTGCTGGTCTCCCCTCCTTGCTGCAGTGTAGCAGGAGGTTATAAATAATGTTAATGGCACCATCTCAGCAAGAGGCCAGGACTAACTCCTAACTAGCCCAGCTAAAAGTAAGCCTCAGACACATGGATCGAGTGGAGATAAAACCACAGGACAAAAAGGACAGACCAAAGTGCTGTAAGAGAGAAAGGCTCTGGCCACAGCCTAGGAAGGTCACCTTTGCTGTCACTGTCACACCAGTCTGGGGTTGGGGTCAGATCCTGGGTCAGAGGACCCCTGAGCACACAGCCCTGCACCTCCACTGCAGCTCAGCCCAACCCTCACTCAGGGCTGATGGAACACAGTGCTTGGGAACTCCCCCAGCTGCTCTTCAGCACTGTGTAAACACAGGGGTAGCACCAAACCTCTCTGGAAATGCAGCAGGAGGCTGGCAGCTCCCTTCTGTTTACAGCCAGCTCCAGCTCCTGTTAGGGACCTGCGACAAGGCATGCTGTATTTTTAGAAACAGTCTCTAGAAACCAAGAGGAACTACACATGCAAGTGGCAGAGGGGCAGGCACCAACCTCAGCTCAGCCCAGACAGTTTACGTAGCCTGGCACCACTGAAAAAGAAATATTGCCACCCACCAAGTCAAAATAGAGAAGCTGGTACTTAAATGTAACAGCAGCATGACAGACAGGTCTGCTCAGAGAAACCTCGCCTCAGGAAGGGGCTGAGGGTTTGCCCTGTGACCCAAAACTTGATGCAAGGGAGCAACAAAAATCACTACAAACACTACTTTAAACATCATGAAACTGTATTTTATCTCCTGAACAGGGTGACAGGCGCCCTTCATCCCAGGAGGGAGATGCACAGAAATTTCATGTGTACTCCAATGAAACTGCTCACCAAGGCTCAACAAGCCAGAGCTCAGCCTGGCAGGGACCACCTGACTCTGGCACCAAAATGGCTCCATCACCTGCCCACTACCCCCTGCTCCCCACCACCATGAACTCTTCCCTGTTTGCACCCCTGTAAGTCGCCAACTTCTGTGTTCCCCTCTGAGATACTCCAAAAAAAGCAGTGCTCTACCATACGATTGTAGTCCTTTTGATCTCAGATCCGGGAAAATTTTGCCCAGATCTTGGAATGCGTATCCTGGAAAATGCATTCAAAGCTACCTCCTACAAAACAATTGTCATTTCTCTCAGTGCAGTTGTGTCTTTACACATAGTTGACCCACAGCAGCTGCTTTGGGATGTGTCTTGGTGCAGATTTGTTTGCATTGGCACAGCCCAGGCAGCCGTGGCCCTGCAGAACTCGTGTCTCTTCCTCCGCGGCAGCTTCCTGCCAAATCCATTTCTGGGGTGATGAGCTGAGGAGCAGTGCTTCTCAGGAGCAGCACTGGAATGTGAGCAGACGTTAATCCACAGCTTTCCTGAACAGACGAGTCTGGGTCTCCACACTTGGTTTCCTGCCCAGTCCCCACAAAGCTGCACCTTCTGCTGCGGCTGTGCTGAGTGTCCTCTGATGCCCCAACCCAAACCTTTTACCATCACTGCTTTCTTGCTGCATAATTTGACATTTTCTTCATAGGTTTTCACTGCCACCCTCTCTCTGATCATGCAGTGACATTATCCTGTATTACATCACATCACCTTGTGTGACAGGGCAGGAGATGGCCCTTCTGTCCACCTGAGGAGCAGCACACTGGACAAGGCAGGAACTGACATGACCTGAGCACAAAGGGACTCATCAATACTGCCCTAAGAGGAAAGTTTGGAAATGCAATATACTCTGATGGTAGCTTAACGTCACTAGGAATAATAAAATAATTAAGTCTCCCAGACTCCCTCTCCAAAGAGGCTCTTGGCAGCCTCGAAGACAGAACTAATAAATCCTTCTCATAACTCAATCTCAAACAGCGCTAGGAGAGCAGGAGGGATTTTGATGTCCCTTCCCTCTCCCACACTCACAGGGTCCTGTGAGCACCTGTCTTCCCTTCTCCAGCAGCTGCTCTGCTGCACCAGAGCCTGGGAACACTGGCCCTGGGAGAGGAGGAGCACTGGCACCCAGCTGGGCCTGCAGGCACACTGCTGCCAGAGCTGCCCCAAGGGAGCAGACCTCCTCCAGCCCCAGGTGGTGCAGCTGGCAGAAGAAACATCCTGTTTTTCTCTTCTGCCTCTTCCTTCTCTCGAGTTCTCTGGGTACCAGGCCACAGCACCACTGCTGCTCCTTTGCTGTTTGCTCAGCCCCGAGGAGGTTTGATGCTCTTTTACACACACACACCCCACCCCTGCCCCAGTCAAATGAGCATCTGTGCTGCTTGTGCTGAGAGGGGCATCCCTGCGGGGCTGGAGGAGGCTTCCTCTATCCTCAGGCAATCCTTAAATCCTAACATTTTGCTTTTGATTGTTAGGATTTTCAGATCTTCTATCACCCATTACACGCTCTTAATGAGACCTGCAGAGAGTTCAGACATCTGCTTGCTGAGCCCTTGAGCCCTGGAGTCAGTAGCTCCATGTGTCACTCCATATTACCTAGCGCTCCTTCCAGGTTGCTGGGCTTGGATGCTTTCTACCATCCCTTCCAACACAATTAGCATTTCTTGAAGAACATGATTTCAGGCTTTAATTGCCTTTGATCCTGCTGTAATCAATTTTCTCAGGCCAGAAAGGCCCAGCAAAAGGCGAGTTATGAAACAGAGGATGGTGAATGCCTTTGGAATGATACCAGTTGGATCTTAACGTGGTCAGCTTCTCTAATTCCATCTCTTCTTTTAGTCACTCCATATGATGGGCATCTTCTTCCTGGATTGTTGTTGTTGTTACACAGGTGACATTTATTCCTTGTCTGATGAATCAGGAAGTGAGTGAGCGCTCCCTCAGACACAGCAAAAGCACAGAAAGAGAGACACCAATAGGCAATGGTGCTGTTTCCAAAAGCCCAACTCTTGCTAACCACCTGTAACTCAGTTATGTGGTCACCTGCAGCAATACCCTTGGTTTCTGCATCTCCAGCCTGGAGCACCAGAGCCAGCACAGCTCTGTGTGCCACACCCAGGACCCCTGAGGAGCCCCAACACTGCTGGCAGCTCACAGCCCCCCAGGCTCCCCAAAGGCAGCTCCACCATGCCAAGTGCTCCTGCCCTGCCCAACTGCAACAGGAGCACTCCTGGAGCTGGTCCCCACCCTGCTGAGAACAAGTAATTTCCCAAGGTGGCTTTCTGGTGCCACGAAGGAGCCAAGTGAAGTAGGTGCAAAGCAAAAGAGAGGATTTAAGCAAGAGCTTAGAGAATCCATCTGTGCTGACATCCATCAGTGTCACTCCTTGGCTGCAAAAGCAATATTTATAAATCACGTTTCAAAACTGGCTACAAATTTGTACAAAGAAACAGATGGGCTGGTGGTAGCAGTTTGTCACCACTGATATTTATACGGGGGAGTAGAGACAAGTGCAAGAGGGGTGAATGCAGGAGAGGGAAGCAATGGGGGAACACAGGGGAGGATGCAGCAAGGACACCTATGAGAGCAGGGGCAAAGGTGACTGTACCCAGGGCAGCTGATGGACTACAGAAGGGGTCAGAAATCAAAGGGAAGGAGATGGCACCGAGGCACCCTGTTAGAAATAAGGGGTGCCTCCATCTGCCACAGGCAGCCACCTCCGCTTGCTGTGGAAGACAGCACTGCTCAGCACTTGGGAGGGTCTCCAAACACTCTGGGAATAACCCTGCAGCAACAACATTTGTTTCCCCAAGAGCAGGAGGCGGGAGGTGATGCCAGCTTTTACTCATTTTATGCAGTGTTACACCACACAAAAAGCTCGAGGGACCGTTTAGCACAAAGAATTACCCCGTGTCACAAGAGCCTCATGCCACTCAAGAGAGCAGCAGCTCTGGAGGAGGTGGTGGCACACGTGTCCTGCATCTACTGCAATGCCAGCTCTCGGGCCATTGCTGGTGGACCCCCACATAGAGCCAGGGAGCCAAGCAGCCCCTGCCAAGCTCCATACACCCCCAGCCATGTGCCCTGCCAGACAAGCAAAACAGCAGTGGTGGCTCTGGGATGGCAACCTGGCCATGGCAGACAGCCTGGACCAGAGCTGGGAGCCTCGTGAGGGTCTGGGCAGGGATGGGCACTTGGGTGTAGCTCAGTGTGTTCAAGCACATTTTTATAAGGTCCTTCAAAGAAAGTGAGGGAAGTTAATCGCTGGGTGTGGGGCAAAATCTTGCTGAGGATTAAAGCCTGTTTACATGATAAGAAGCAAAGGTCTTCTGAGCAGCTTGAGCAGAGGGGGAGGGACTCAGGTCAGGGACAGCTGTGGTACTCGGGACACAAAGGAATAGCCAGCTGTGCTACCATCACATCTGAAGCTTTTCCATTTTGACTATCCCTAATAATACTGAGCAAGCAGGATCTGACGTCAGCAGAAGGCTCCTATGATAAGCTCAGAACAAACTAAACCAGACTTTTGACAGATAAAGCTACAAAAGCAGAGAAAGAAAATGGTTTTAAAAGAAAACCCAACCAAAACCAAAGAAGAATTTCAATGTTGTCTGCTGGCCCCTGTGACAAGCACATGCACATGTGGCTGGAGAAGGTCCCAGCAATCTGCAGGGAACCCTGCTGTACCTACTACTACAATCAGCACCCAAAATCACCCTAAACACCAGCCAAAAATAGGAACCATCCTGCTAACTAGTTTTCTGGATTGTTACTGTCCACACAAATGCAGCCTGACCTGACAGCCTGCAAAGTCCAACAGCAGCCAGGCTCAGCCAGTAGAACCTGCATGGCACCCCATCACTCACAGCAGCATCGAGTCGCCCAGCACGAGCTACTGAGCTCAGGGATGCAGAGAACCCCAGAGCTGCCCAGAGGAACAGACAGGCTCTGACTGGATGCATGTCCCAAAGGAGAGGACGAGCCCCAAGAAACAGAGGAACTGCACCCCAGACCCACCACATCACAGGGAATCAGGCTCTGCAGGCTGTGTCCCAGAGAACCCACTGTGGCTCTGGGCTGGCTACAGCACGGCCCCACTGCCTCCCACGGCTCTGGAGCTGTTCCCATTTGTCAGGGTCACAGGGCTAGCCACCCACATAGCAGCCCCAAGATGACCCATGCTCCAGGATTTACCTTGGAGAGGGATAAATCATAACGCTCAAAATGGGAGCGTGCTCATCTATAAATCCACATCATCTCCTTGCCTCAGGCAGGTTGGAGATTTCCCATCGAGAAAGGGACTGAGAGCCCTGAAAATACTAAAGGCTTAACCAGACAACATGAGAGGAGCTTTATAGCTGCTTGCAGCAAGGAATAAAGCTGGCAGAGCCTCCTTGAGGAAATCCAAGCTGTTAGCTGACCAGTCCCACCATTTCAGGTTGACAAGAAACTCTGCAACATGCCCGAAGCACCCAGAGCTGGCACAGAGAGACAGTGACCCATGTCCCTCTCATGGCCAGAGCTGCTGCTCAGCCTAAAGGATGCTGGGCCAAGGGTGCAGCAGGACTTACCCTGGATGTCCAGCAAAGAGAAATGGTGGTTGTTGGTGGCCTCAGGCGCCAATGTGAAGTAGAAACGGTGGCCGCTCTGAGGCTCATCCCGGTCCACAACGCTGATTGTCTGGATCAGCTGTGGGGAGAAGGCAGAGGTGAGCGCCAGTGCTGCTTCCACAGCCTCTCCCAGGGTCCCATATACAGGGTCCAGCCAGCAACATCACTGGCTGCAGCCACAGAGAGGGATGAGCCTTCTACCCTGCAGATGGGCTCAGCGGGACCAGCAGAGTGACTCCCACTGTGACAGGGGCTGCACAGGAAGACTCTCAGGTAGACGGGGACAGATGGGCAAGCTGGCACTGGCCCAGAGTGCTGCCTGCAGCCCGAGACCAGGGCTGGGGGGCTCTCACTACCTGGCCTGGCTTGGCATCCTCACACACAGCAGCTTCATAGGGAGTGGCAAGCTCAGGTGGATTGTCATTGACATCCAGGATTCGGATACGGAGAGAGGCCCTCGACACCTGGGAGTGATTATCTGAAACAGAAAGAGAAGCAGAGCTTCAGGACAAAGGGCCAACTGCTGCTATCAGGGAGCAAACCTCTTCATCCCCATCTGTACAGAAACACCACCTGATCTACCCCTGGAAAACTGGAGTGGCCCAAAGCTATTCCCAGCCATAAGGGTCAGCCATCCACTGGTGAGGATCTGTGCTGCTTCTGCACCAAGCTGGGACAGAAACTTGGATGTGAGATCACCCTCTGACCTGGATCCTGATCCATAGATGCTCGAGACTGGCAGCAACATCTAAGGGCCAAGCAAAGGGAGCTGGGATGTGAAACAGCTGCAATCAGCTAAGGGCACAGATTGGTGGTAAGATCTGTGCATCCACCTCTGCTGTGCCCAGGTGACCCAGGGTCAGATGTACCCCACTGAGGCATGAGGCTTTGCACAGGGACTCAGGCCTCTTATGCTGACACTGGGTTTTGGTTGCTATTGCAGCTTAAACTTAAACACAGCACCATCCACCAGCTGGCATGAGGGGGTCACACAGCAAGACTAAGGGCAGCCCTCTCACCCTGGCACTCACCAGCCCAGCCTCACACAGGCAGTGGTCCTGGGAAACCCCTCTCCCCTGGGGTTCACTCTGCACTCTGTGGGATGGGGCAGCACATACACCTCCACTCACTGCAGCGTCACTGAGCTGCACACACACTGCCGAGGGACACTGAGCCCGTGCCACAGGATTATAAATCACTCTGGAGGGCCTGATGTTTGCTGAAGCACCTCATATATCTCCAGAAATGAGAACTCCCTCTTACTCCATCTCCTTTGTTTTACCCAGAGGCTGCACCTGTGACAGAACTAATGCTTTTCTCCACACTCAGACAGGAGTTCTGCTGCCTGTTTGTCTATAACATTAATACTGGCCCCAACAGATCAGGTGGGGGAGGACCCAGGGGAGAGGAGATTTAGTGCTGCTCCATAATTAGCCAGGAATCTAAGCCCCCTCCCCAGAGCTGCCTTCACCCGGTTCTCACGTTATCACTCCCTCTCACCCAGACCAGCTGCTCTGGTGATTAGATAGTTGTTTTTGGGGGAGGGAGGCTGAAGTCGTGACTAAAAGCTTAGAACTATGCGTTATTTTAAAAGGCATATTGGTGCAGTGAAATAAACTGCAATTGCTTGCAGGAAGAGAGAAAGGGGGAGGCAGTGGGGTGAGAGAAGGGAGCCCGGGGAGGCGGCAGCGGGGTGTGTGCTTGATGCCCACAAATGAGCAGGAAGAAAAAGGGTTCAGTTCCTGCAAGAAGGAGGATGACAGCATTTCATCACCCCCTCCTCAACCCACAGGAAGATGGATAACCATCCCTGCTGCTCAGCCCTGGAGCAGGCCAGGATTGCTGAGAGAAAGATGAGGAAAGGCAGAAAGAGAGGAGAGGAAGTAGAGCCAGAAAGGAGGAAGAATCCAGGACCCCAGCTCTTCCCCTTATTAACTGTAACCCAGAGGAGGAGGTCTTCTCTTAGTGCCCCACTAAAGTGTGGGAACCAGCTGTGAACAGGAACCAACCCCAGTGCTGCTGAACCCTCCCCAGGACCTGCTGGGATCGTGCATGCCAGGCCTGGACATCCAGGGGATCCTGAGCAAAGCAGCTTCTCTTCGAGACCACCTTCCCCAGCCCTTGAGGAGGGATGTGACCAGTGTGTTCAGAGCCGGGCAGAGGCACAGGGCCGTGCTCGTCCCCAGCTCCAGCCAGCAGCACTTTGATCCATCCACAGGAGGGGTCAGGCCCCGCCTGGGCAGGGCTGGACCAGCACTGACCCTGCCGAGCCAGGGCTCACGTCCCGCATCCCTGGGCACAGCTCAGAGACAGTGACCTTTCTAAATGCACCCTGTCAGACAAAAGCTCTCCTTCTGCCCTTCCAAAACTGCTGAAGCCTGAGGCTCATGCTCACTCCTGGCTCAGTGACGGGGTCAAAATTTGACGTGTCCGGGAACATCAAGGTTAGAAAGGCAACTGCTGCACTCTTGTCTACCTTTCCAGTGAGGCACACATCAGCTTCTTTTTATTTTGGCTGTGCAATGTATATTTGAAGGTTCCTCAATGCCTTATCAACTTCCCTCTTTCTCTGAGCCAGTACCTGGATTTATGGGTGGAAAAAACGAAAAATGGCTGGATATATTTGAAAAAAGTTATCTTCAAAACATCTGAAATATGTTTTTTGTAACAGTGGCATAAAGTGATATTATGATGGCCAGAAGTGTGCTTAAGATTGTTGGAGCACATCTGTGATGAAAGGTACAAAGCACTCAACTAACACAGGATTCACATCTGTGAGGTCAGAAACTCTGGCCTGTGCTTTCTCTACCTCTGTGCACACACTCAAAATGCCCCAGCACAGGAGCAAAGGCTCAGCAGGCAGGTCCTAGTGCCAGAAAGAGAAGCAGAGAGGGTGGAAGAGGCTGTGGCGTGGGTGCTGCAGGCAGCTGCCCTCGCTGGGCTCTGCGAGGAGCACCAAGCCTGTGATTGAGGTGAGGGCAGCATGTGCTGGCTGAGGGCAACTGGAAGGGGAAAAAAGCCATCTTCCATTGCAGCGTCTCTCCTCGGTATTCCAGCTCAGCTGACTGACATGCAAATTAGTTTAATTATTTCTTCTTCTAAAATAAATTATATTTTGCAGTGGCTGCAATATGTTGTGTCAGGCAAAATTACATTCAATATTTTTAAACTAATTGATGTCAGCCTTGAGAAAACCTGATTGACAGCAGCGAGAAAACTAGGCTGCTACCTAAACGCTTTCCTAAATTAAAATTAAACATGCCGTTTTTCTGCATTTCCTTCAGGAGTTGGAATGCTATTAATCTGAAAAGACTGAGGAAAGAGACATGGAAAACACACAGAACAAGAGGGAGATGCTGGAAGCACAGCCGTGCAGTATGGGAGCTCCAGGCTGGTGACTGGCAGCTGCCTTTGCCAACATGGGAGGAATTATTTCAGTGCCACTGGAGCTGCCGTGCGTGGGGGACGGAGCTCTGCCCAGTGCTTCCACACTGCTGCATCTGTGCCTGCCTCAACACAGCCACCAGCCTGGCTCAGGGCGTGCCAGGCACCACTGCCCAGGTGCCATGCAGCAGAGCAGGTAGCACTGGGACAGGACTGGCAGGGATGGGACAGGCAGTGCCAGGATTCTGGAGCATGAGATGGTCACAGTCCTTCTGCATGGCAGCCCTTAGGCCAAGAGTCAAATGCTTCAGGGGAATCTTCATCCACATCCCAGAGTATTTCCTTATTTAATTAAACATGTGAGTAAGTAATCTGAACAGGACGATATTCTCCACTTAAACATTCAGATGCAAAACACCAACTTTGCCCTCTCCCTGAGCTGCAGACAGCTGAGTGCTCACAGGACTGACACTGAGCACCTCTGGGCAGCTGCTCAGCAAAGCCGTGGCTCTGCAGCAGCTCCCAGGGACAGGAAGGGATTGACAGTGCTTGGTCACCCCTGCTGTGGCAGGAAAGGAGAGGACTTGTGTTTTCTGCTGTGCCAGGATCCAGCCCTTACTCCTCCAGACCCTCACACAATCTCCCAATAAAACTTTGCCTTTTTACACCCAAACCTCTCCTGTGAAGCTCCAAATCCAGCAAATGACATTTGCCCTCCCCCTCACAGACACCAGAAAGTGCTCAGCAGCTTCTCTGGGTCTAAGAAGAGCCCAGGGGACCGTGGGCTGCCACGTGCAGCTGCTGCACCTGGAGCAGACCAGCTCAGGGACACTGCTGGGAACAGCATCCAACCTGTTCTTCTGTGTTGAGACCAAATTGGTACAATACTGAATTCAAATTTTTTATATTAGTAAGGAAGTCAGAAGAGGCAGGAGTGGAATTTATTCCTCACTATCTCAGCAAATTGGAAGAACAAAATGCAGAACAGAAGACTGAGATGTGCCACTCTGCTCTCCAGCCCTGATGCTATGGCTCTGGGGCACAGGGTGGGTTTGTAGCTGCCTGCAAACCAGAGTGCTGCTGCCAAGGACAGAGCAGGGGCATGCCAGAGGTATGACTTGTCTGACAGGTGGCTGTATCAGAGGCTGGAGCTGAAAACGTGGCTCCCAGCTGAGGGGAAGCAAAGTGGAAGCAGCAGTTAAGCCAAGTAACATATAAATGGCTCTCACCTCTCCTGAGTCCTGCCCAAACTCAGCAGCATGAGAGTCATTAAATTGCATCCAAACACAATGCTCTGATTAAAGCCAGTCTCCAGCAGGAAGATTTATCATCTCAATTACCAGCAGTGGACACAGCAGTCAAGGCCTCATCATTTTACATGAGCAAAGAGGAAAACAGGAAGAGAATCACTAATATTAGCCCAAGGAAGGTAAACAGCATGCGAGGGAGATGAAGATTTATCTGTGGAAACGCTTGGCCTGGTCCCAGGCCAGATTAGCTCAACAGCCCCTATGCTTCCTGCTGGCTGCCACGCTGTGAGGCCAAACACTCTGCTGGTCCCTGGCTGGCCCAGGCAGCTCCTGCTGGGGGCTCAGAGCTGCCCTTGCTCCTCATGCCAGCAGTGGGAAGCCCAGACAGCTCATGGGCACAGCTGGGCACCTTCTGCAGCTTTCCTTACTGCTTTCAGGGCCAAATACACTCTGATATCTGCAGGTGGGAAATAACCTGGACATGGTCTCTGCTGCAGCAGCAATGGGTGCCAGACAGGGCTCTCCAGGGTGGAGGCACAGCTCCTGTTTGGAACTGCTCCAGCCCCACAGGCTGCCTGTGGAACAAGTATTGCACTGGGGCTGGCTGTCCTTCAGCCTGCAGGGGTCAAATCCTGCCCAGGACAGCCCTGACAGCAGACCTGGAGGGCAGCTCAAGGAGGCCATGGGGATGCAACATCTTGTCGCAACACACTCCAGGCCATGTGCCTGGTGCCATGGGAATCAAGCAGGCCTTGGCACCATGGGAATACAGTGGGTACAGCCCCAACGAGCTGAGGCACCAGGCACAATCCTGGGCAGCAGGACTCCCACTGGGTTTGTTCCATTCCTCCTGCCAAGTTTACATCTCGCTGAGGAAAGAGAATATATGACTGCTTGCCTCTGATGGAGGTGGTGACGTCTGGCCCTGTGGCATCCAGCTGCACCCCCCATGCCCATGGTGAGCACCACAGAGCCCTGCCAGCACTCCTGGCCCCAGATACCTGTGTGCACTGCTGGATGTGCTCTCCCAGCTGCCCTGCATTCCCTGTTCCTACTGCCATGGCTGATCCCACTGCACCAGGAACATCCTGACAGCTGCTGCGTGGCCCCGCTCCGAAACTCCTCCATCACTCAGAAGGCTGTACCTTTACAACTGCCCTTTCCGCCAGAGGATTCAGACATAAATTGTACTTTAAATTCAATATCAGTCATTAATATTTCATGATTACAAAACGTTAAGGATAATGTCACTGGGAAGACTGTCCGGGCAGCTAAAACGGATGAGTCAGAGCTCACCATGGGAGAAGTCAGAGCACTGAAGAGTCTCCCTAGCTTTTGAACCAATCCAGCCTGACAGGCTTCCCTGCCAGAGGGGAGCTGCAGCATTTACTGACTTGTTCTGAAATCCTAGCCACAGCGTGTAAATATTGTCCTTCTGATTCTTGTCACCTCACGTTTCCTCTGGATGCTGAGTTGTGCTGCAATGCTGCCATCCCCTCCTCCCTGCAGAGCCCCCCCATGGAGCCCCCAGCACAGGCCACAGCCTGGCAATGGACTGGCCTCCCTGGGATGTGATCAGGAAGGGCTCACAACAGTGCCACAGCCAGAGAGTACAGGAGTCACTCCCATCATCCAGCACAGAGCATTGGCACAGAGAGAGACTGGGATGCACCATGGAGCCAGAGACATCCCCTTGGGCAGTGGGGTCTGGCCAGGGCCACTGACCCCTCCTCTCTCAGGGCCATGGGTCCTGTGCCCTTGCCTGGCCAGTGTGGGTGGCAGGATCTGAGCTCTGGGACCCAAGTCAGGCCTTGACCTGCCTCCTTGAACATGAACAGCAGGTTCAACACTCAAGAATGAACAATGAAACACTCAGGGTGAAGCCTGGGGAAGGCTCCTGCCCACAGATGGACAGGCCTTGGCCCATGTCAGCAGGATAAGGAGGTGCTCTGCAGCCACAGCAGCTCCCTGGTGCCCACTGCAGGGCAGAGGCAGAGCACAGCAAGGCCTAGACTACCCTGGTGACTTGCACATCCAAAATATGGAAAACTTTGAAGAATATGACAATGCTTTTCTGTTTCCCAGCATGGTGCCTGGGTCATTCTGCTCCCACAGTCCCTTCCCACTGCTGCAACCCCAGGACCTCCCACCCATTCCTTCTGTGCCAAGCCTGCACAACCCCAAGCACACAGGAGGCATCCAGAGCTACAAAGCCAGGTGCAGGTACAGTCTGTGAATCCCAAACACTGAGAGCCCTGGCAGAAGCAACTGCTGACAGTCCTGCAGTGCCACAGAGCTCCAGCTGACAGGACATCCACACAAGGCACATGACTGATCTGGGGGAGGCAGGTGATGTGAGCGCAGCCCCCCGGGAGCCCCTAGTGCTGCTCAGCAGGTGTGAGTGCAGGCAGCAAGCTGCACAGGGATGACTGGCAGAGATGGTGCAGAGATAACACAAATTTGATTAGTGTTCATCAAATATACTATTCGACCATGCTCCCTTATTAATGCTCGACTCCGGAAGAGTATTTTTAGGTTGTCTAGGGAGATGTCAGACTCAGTGCTGCTGCATTTATTTTTCTTTTTTACTTCAGTGTTGATTAACACTCGTGTCTCGGCCACCCTTGCAATGACAGCACCCATATTCCTCCACCTGCCCCACTCTCAGTTCTGCACAGACTGCTCCACAGAGCATTCCTCCATCTCACCTGCTTCCATGGCCAGGACAGTGATGTTGTGCCACCCTGCTGTCTCCCGGTCCAGGACCTTTCCTGTCACAATGGCCCCTGTTTTGGCATCAATGTCAAAGATCCTCTCGGCATCCGTGCTGCGGTCGATGGCGTACCTGTGACCAGGAAAAAGGGCAAACCATGAGCAGCTGGATGTGCCAAGCCCACCCTTACCACCAGCCCCAGGAGTGCTGGAATCTAACACCACAGGCCCTGTATCACTGCTCTCCTTGTCCTGTGTTGTAGCATGGTACAGGAAGGCCATGTTTCTACCAGGCTGCAAGCCCAGAGCCTTCAACTTAAATTAAAGTGTGGCTTTTGGTGCATAAAGTGGAACTGTGCACAGATTTTGGACAAGGAGAAAAATCTGCTCTGATGGGAACCTTATGCTCTGGATAGGCAGAGCAATACAGAAATCGTGGGCTGTAACTTCACTCGTGACTCTGGGAAGCTTCAGTGCTGTAGGATCAGGTAAAGCATAAACCAAACTGAAGGTGGGCACCCCTGCTCAAGGAGCCCATCTCACTATTGTCCTCTCTTCTGCTCCTGCCACTGCATCCACCCAAGTGAGACACCCAGAGGGCAGCACGCAACGGGCTGTAAGCCAGATCTGCAGATACCTCAACTGCAGCTGCAGCTGGCACAAAGCACAGGGTCTGGACTGAACATGTGCAACGGTGCACAACAGTATGGTGCAGCAATCTTGGCAGCAGAGCAGTGTGGGCAGCAGCCAGCATCCTCCCATCAACACAGCACATCATGCCAGCAGCCCCAAGATTTGCCCTATTTTGAGCTTCCCAGTCTCACAAGGAACAGGCTGATGATCTCCTCCAGCTCTGTGCCCAGCTGCTCAGCAGAGACCCATCACAGACAGCTCTCACTCTGCTCATTCAGCTGCTTCAGAGCTTCCCCAAACAGCCCCTCTTTGAGGGTGGAACCCACATACTCCCTGGGCCACCTCCAGAGAGCACTATTCCCACGTCTCCCCAAGGGCAACCCCACAGCTCACAAGGAGTCAGACACCAGGTTTAGCCTTGAGCCTTCACCAGGACACCACAAATCCATACATGTCCCAGTGGCATGTCCTGCATTTCCAACCATTACACACAGAATGGAGCAAGCCAACATTAAATCAGGGCATAATGAGATGTGAGCTCCTGAAGGAAAGGGCTGGAATGGAAGTCTGCTCCAGCTGAGGCCCTTGAGCACAGCCATAGCACAAATAACACAAACCACCACTGCAATCAGAATTAGAAATCCAGAAGGCCTGCAAATCACAAACAATACAGCATAATGTTATTGTGTACAGCATCTTTCACACACACTGAATCCCAGAGTGCTTCACAGAATTAAATAATACAAGACAGCAAAGAGTACAAAGGATAAATTACCAAAAGGAGGGCTGTGAATAAATTAAAGCCTTCAGTCACATGTTCAACCACAGAAGGAAGATAAATGTAGGGACAAAGCAAACTGGAAAGCTGGCAGGGTAGGACTGAGAGGACACATTGGACAGGAGCAGAGCAGGACAAGCTCCAGGCCTAGCAGCACGTTCAGAACAGGAGAAGTGCTCCAGAGCAGTTTTCCAGCTGTGGGTCCATCATCCACACAGCTCACAGCCAAGGAACATCAGCTCACTTCTTCATGCACAGATGACCATAGGATGGCCCTGTGCTGTTCTGCCCCATGCCCTTGGGATGGGACCAGCTGCAGGTGGGAGTGCCTCAGGCAGAGCCCCTGTCCATCCACATACCTCCATCTCTGATGGAGGCACATAAAAAGGCATTCTTACACTGTTTAACATGTTATACAGTACCAGATTACATTCCCTAGCTCTCTCCCTTTCAGACAGATGGGGAGATGAGAGAGTAAATACAACAGCACTTGCTTGTAGCCAAATAAAAACATTCAGAAGTCACTACCTAAATTCACTTGCACCTAGCCACCATCTAGCTCTTATGTAGCTGAATTCGTCCTCCCTCCTTGCTTCTAGAGGTGATGGACATCTCTCTCCCAAAGCCAGGAACAAGCTCATGTATCTCAAAACCAGCTACTAGGGACTGCCTGCATTTTCTGCCCCAACTCCCAGCTGGCAGCAGAGTTTTTACAGGCACACAGCCAACTCCAAAAGGGACAGTGACACTGTCTTGGCATGTACTGCAGCCTCTCATCCACTCTCTGTTCACTCACTGTAAAGGAAAAGGAGAGGTATGGCCCACTCTGAAGTGTACAAATCAGTCTGATGTTCTGCTGGAAAGAGGAACAAAAACTGGGATGACAACACCTAATACCTTTCCAATAGCATAACTAATTCTATGTAACTGCTTTCATTGTTCTCCCACATCACCTGACCTCAAATATGTCCTGCTTTTCACTGCACTTTTTCATGCTGTTAAGTTCAAGATGGTACTTTTAACCTCCCCACGGCTTCCCTGCCTCTTGCATAAGCACATGCCTGTTCTGATCACACTTCTGTCACTGCTGCATAAACAAGAGACATCTGCAAAAAAAAAAAACGAAAAAAAACCCAAAAAACAACAACTTTCATAAAAAAACCCAGTTTGTGATGGGAGACACTCCCAGGCCTGGACACATCTGACAGGGCTGTCTGCTCAGCCAGAGGGCAGGAGGATGGCAGGGAGTGTTCAGTGTAATGCCTCTGGGAACCTGTTCTTATGCTTCTCGTTGCTTTGCTGCTGAGGTTGTCTTCTGTCCCTTCTGAATGATCTGTTAGGGACATGCTGCCTGTACCCCGTGACCAGGCACAAACCAAACCACAACTCTGATCCCTCTGTCACCACTGCTACAGAGAACTGTCACCTTCTCAGTACTGCCCCAGGGAAGGAGACAGAGCTCAGCACACTGCCTTGGCAGGGCTGACCCTGCTGCCCCTCACTGTGACTGTGGAGGTGGCCAATCCAGGTGGGCCTGCAGCTCTCTGCAGGTGCCAAAGGCCATGGATGCTCTGGAGCACTCGGCTGGTGTGGGAGCTGGGGACTGGGAGGGTGGCACAGGGATGTCTAACCACTCCTGAAAGCCACAGCTATAACCTGCTCAGAGCTGCAGATCCCACAACAGACCTCACCTTCCAACAGCTTCCATCTCATCCCCTGCTGGAGTGAGCAGTGCTTTGCTGTGCTCACTCACATAATTTTGTGCAACACAACCTTCACCACCAGCCTCTCCACCTCTACTCCAGCTTCATCTTCAACCATCCCACTGAAGTCAAACAGTGCTTCTCACCTGGGAAGAGGCAGCATTTAATCCCTCGTTCTGCAGGTACTCAGAGAAGGACCTATGCTCATCTCTCCTGCAGCAGGCTGGTGCTCCCTATCTGGAACTGCAGTCCCCAGCTCTGATTGGGATGCGGACCTTGTACTCCTTTTCCCTCCCTTCCTGCTGGCACTGCCTGTTGGTTTGGATGTTACAAGTGACTGTTTAATTTCGACAGCTTTCTCGGTGCTCATCTTTCCCATGAATGCATTTCTCAAGCAGTTTGTTTCACTCCTCTCCCTAACACAACAAGAAGCACATTTTATGCCATGTGTTTCGTTAATAGGGAGCTTTTCAAATACTGTATGAAAAGCTTTTTGTTGTGTTTGTTTTTTCCTCCTCTCTCTTTTGTATTGAAGCAGGTTGTAGTTCTTGCTGTGCTGTTGGAGTCTATAAAATGCCCATGTCCAACACGTGTCTCTGGATTTTGTGAATGCCAAACAAGAATATCTCTGAGAACCTTAAATCCCAAGCAACATCTTCCCAGGGCTGATAAAGCCTGGAATGCACACAATCAGAGCACAGGCTCCCACTGCAGAGAGAGAAACAAAAGGCTCCCATACAAACAGCCTCACACACACAGACAGTCTATCACTGTATTACTTCATACAATGGCTCAGCTGAGAAAAACTGCACTACGCCCAGAAAACACACAGCTAAAGCCAAAAAGCCAACTGGAAACTAATTTTTTTCTGAAAAGGAACAGTTCCAGCCTTTGACAGGCAAAAAACCAAGGATGGAATAAAATAAAAAGAACCGGACCTTTAGGAGGGCATTTCCCACACTGGTAGCACAGAAGGTTTTGTGCCCTACAGAGGGTTCATAGAGCCACTTGGCCATGCTGAGCTCAGCACAGCCCCTGCTCATGCACTGGTATCACTGGGAGGGTGTCCTTCTCTGAGAGATGGGGGTGATCTCCAGGTGCCTCCTCACACCCAAGGCAAGCAGCTGCCAGGGGCTCTGCAGCCAATGTGCAACTGGAGTGAGGCAGTGAGGAGGTGCCCCAGGGACATCCCTTCAATCCTCACATCTTTGAAACAGGTCACTGTGACCCAGTCCAGCTTGTGAGAAGGGATTTGTTCTCAAACGAAGCTGCTGCATCCTGTGGGACACACAGATCACCAGGAGGGCAGGGGAACATCAGGCTGCAATGTGCCTCTAGCAGTTGCTTTGGGCAGAGCAGCAGGAGTCTTGTTCGTGCTGGCCTGGGGCTGAAAACAAAAAGCCAAGGGCACCTCCCTTCCCATTTGGCTAAAAATACCTCCCAAACCTTGTTACTGGCAGCCTGGTGTCAGCAGGACCTGGAAACCCTGACAGAGCTGATTTCTGCTCTGCTGTCTCTGGCAATCCTTGTTCTTTCCTGCCTCAAGGGGAGAGTGCATCTCGACACGACAGGAAGTGGTGGCTCTCCCCTATTCACAGGCAGAGCCAACACAGGCCCGAGTCCAGGAGAGCAGCCACTGCAGAAGCCCAGCCCTGCCTCTGCCTCCACCTCTGGCAGATGAGGAGCAGGAAGTTAAAGGGATCCACTGAACTGCAGCAATTTCAAAGGGTTTGTACCAACTTCAAGGCAACAAGGATCAAATGCTGGCCATGCCGTCAGGACCAGGTGCTCTCTGATATATCAGAGGTGAAGTGCAAGTGCTGGCTTCTTGTGACTGTACTTCCGAGCAGCACACTTGAAACGAGAGGTGACTTACTGCTGTCTCCTGCTGATGGGTTAGTGTCACATCCTGGTGCTGCAGGGTGCTGGCATTCATGTCTGTGCACTGCTTTGAAGCTGTTAACAGCTGCCTACGCAGCAAAGTATTCCATTAAATTACCTGGCTAGCCAGAGGACAGGGAAGCAGGAGAGATCCAACTGTACCTTCCTCTTGCATTGGTGCTGCATCAGCACGACCAATATCAACCTGCAGCTCCACTTGGTACACGTTAAAATGTCTGTGAAGGCTCACCCAGTTGCACTGGCACTGCTCATGACCGCAGGGACTGCCAGCACAGAGGGAGTGAAGGGATGGACCAAGTCCCCAGGGCAGCATGGGGGACACAGGATGAGCTAACTGCCTGGGGATAGCTAGAGGCAGGACACATATTTGAATGCATCAAGCCTGACAAGGGAAAACACATGGCAATTCCCAAGCTGCAGCAGATGCTTGGGAGTCCTGTTGGCTGAGTCCTTGTGTCTGAGCACGAGGCATTGCCTTGCCAGCACTGAGCTCACTGTAGGAGACTCCCAAAGCAAAGTTTGGGCTTTTACCATCTCATTCCTGCCCAGTACTTGAATCTGCTTCTCTCTGGTCTTCACTGCCTTCTGCACAGCATTAAGAGCCTCCTCTCATTGCTTTCTTTAGATCTGTCTGCAAACAATGCAGCAAGCTCCACAGGGAAGCAGCACAAAAAACCAAGAAAAATAAAAAAATAAAAATAAAAAAAGAACAAGAATAGTTCTGTCCCAAAGGTCCCTTTTCTACAATTACAGATCAGAAAATAAAACCTATGTTCTGCAGCACTGCTAGAAACAGTCAAGTGAAAAGGCACATGCACACATGCGCACACAGTTATGTGGACACACCACTCTCCTGAAGGGTGTGTGCTGACAGACACGTGCTCAATGGCAACAAAGAAAGAAATCAGACAGGTAGGCTGACTGGAGAGGCACTGGAGAGTGACACGTGAGCAGAAGCATGTTGAGAACACATTCAGCACTCAGCACCCACCAGTGCAAGTGGTGCAGCACTCACATACACAGTTCCTGGCACACCAAGGCTGATTTCATTCACATTCCCCCCAAAGTCAACTTTGAGCATCCAGCTTTGTGACACAGTACTCTCTGCTAGCTGCCAGGCATCTGTAGATGGCAGCTTTCCATGTGTAAATGCATTTCTGAGCTTTCTAACCATCACTGTCTTTGTTTCCATGAGGATCAGGGGATCCTCCCTACCCCACCATGAAACAGGAACCCAAGGCTGCACAGCACTGAGCTCAGTGCCCCAAACAGGCACTGGGGGACATCACTGAATGCAACCAAGTGCTATAACTGAGCCCTTTCTGGCCTGTCCCCCTCCATCCCACACCCCTATCCCTGTCCTTCTTGGTCTATTGCTGCAGGGCTGACTCCCTGCAGAGCTCTCAGTTGAAGTCACTGCTGCTCTCTGGAAGTGAGCGACTCCACGGGCGCCTGCAGCCCCGCCGGCACCTGGCACCAGAACACACATTTCAAGGAAATTTTCCACACGTTGAGGATGTTTTCTGAACACCAGATTTCCAACCCAACTGCTCGTGACTCGGGCCAGTTGGCAGGGGCAGAAGGCTGCTTTGTGCCTTAGGTAATAACAATTTAACAAGGTAACAATCTCTTTAGCCACAAATTAAATGGAAATGGGAAATGTCCTGTGCAGATAAGCTGCTGCCTGGATTATGTCCCCTGCCCAAATATAAACTCCTCTGATCTTTGATCCTATGCACACAGGCACGCACACACAGCCAGGCTGTGGCTCTGCACCTCCCAAGCCTCACCTCATTTATCACCCTTCACCACTGTCCTCCTGCCACTCCTGGTGTATGGCCTGTGTCAGGTACCACTGCAGATACCTCGCTGTCAGCAGCAAAGACACGCAAGCATCACCCAGCCACCTTCCCTGACACTCCCTTGTGCTCACAGAGCCATCATCTGTCAGTGACGTATCCCCTGCCTGAGAGACCGCGGCGCTCGCCTGTGCACAGGCTGCCACTCACCTGCCAGCTGCCTGTCCCACGAGACACTCACACACTCGGCCACACATGCAGCACTTGCCACTTTTACCTGCACTCTCGCACCTCCTCTGTCCCAGCCACAGCCACAAGCCCTCCCAGGCCATATGTCCCTTGCAGGCGGCCCCACACCCACTGCTGGAAGGGGGATGATGTGATGTTTGGATGCTGCTTTACCGGACAGGGTGGTTTGCTGTGTCCGGGTCCAGGGCAGTGACCACCCCCACGATAGATCCAACATGTGCATCCTCCTGGACCTCCATCAGGTTGGAGGGGGGCCGGAACTCGGGGGGCTCATCGACGTCCAGCACTGAGACCCTCACGATGGTCTGGTCCCGAAAGGTGCCCAGGTCCACGAACCGCGGGTCCACGAACTTGTTGAGGGCCTCCACCACGACAGTGTGCACTTTTTTTGACTCGTAGTCAAGAGGCTGGGATAAGGGAAGAGGGTAAGCCACAGTCAGCTCAAGGAGCCCCTCTGCTGCCCCCTTCCTTCACCAGAGACATCGGGGCAGCACTAGAGCCACTAAAGCCACCTGCTCCCAAGCAATGCCTTTGCAGCAGCCTGGGGGCTTCTGCTTTGCCCTTCTACCAGCACCACCCACATCAAGGGGGCAGGAGGAAGCAGAAGCCTCCAGCCCACCCCCCTCAGGGGCCACAACAGGGTGCCCAGGCTGTGAGCAGCCAGGATTCACTGGGAAGACAGCACAGTGTGTGCTGCACATGAGCGAGTTTTCATCATTAATCATCCTGCTCTTATTTCTACAGAGGAGGCAAGCTGCATACAGTGGCCTTGAAGAACAATCATTCTTTCCTGCCTGCACCAAGTATTTGCTTGATTGTTTTTGCCACCAAAAGCAGATACAGTTAAAGTGCTGCTGGTCAGGTACAGGAATTAGGTGGGCATTTTTCTCCTCTAACAGGTGCTATCAATAACAGCTGTAAGCATTCCTCTCTGTAGTCCTATGCATGGTGTCTCCTCTGCATAGCTCACTGCTTCACTGCAGCCCCCAAGCCACCCTGGGGTGCTCCAGCAGGCACTCTGTGCTGCTCCTTTTCAGCCTTTCCTCCTGGACACAGCCCTGTGTTTGGCCATGCAGGCAGAGCACAGACAGGTCTTTTCTCTGCATCAGCAGGCACAAAAATACAACTGCTACTGCCAGAGCAGCACTCAGAGCATTTTCTTCAACTCAGATTCAGCAGCAGCAGTCCCCAAAGGAAAGGGTCCTCCTACGGACCTGTGCCCTCCCTACTCAATCAACACTTCTCACCTTCTGTACTGTGATGACAGCCTCTTGGGTATTGCTGTCTGTGGTGACTTTGAACATCTCCACCCCTTCCTCATCCTTCACTTGATATGTCATGTCCGTGTTCTCCCCGACGTCAGAGTCCTCTGCCTTCACCCTCCCGATGGCAGTGCCCACGGGGGCCGTTTCAACAATGCTGAACTGATACATCTCTGGAGGAGAAATGGGTACCAGGGTCACTGCTTCTGCCTTTGAACCACCCCAGCCTTCACAAACTTCCCTGGGGAACCTCTGGGCTGTGAGGGCTGCTCAAACCTCACCATGTCTACAGTCCAGAATGCCCCAACAGGAGAAGTAAATACACCAGCCAAAAACAAGGGCTGAGGGAAGATAACTGGGGAGCCCTGACATTCCAGGTGCTGTTTTAAGTAAGGGCTGATTCCTCTGCATGGACACTGCTCTGCAATCAGTTCTCTCTGATTCTTGCAAAGTTTTCTTTGCAATTTCTGATTTTTAGGAGGTGCAGCCTAAGAGCTGCGTCTCCTCCAGCTGCAGCCCCTTCCCCGGCCTGCCAGCCTTGAGCTGCCAGGCCACAGATGGAGTGCCCTGCAGAGCTCTCACAGCCCACTCCTCGCAGCAGGATCACCCTGCACCTGTCTGGGGAGGGTCCCAGATCAGACACCAGCATCAGCCACAGGCCATTAGGACCAAGTTGGAAAAAAGAGCTGTGCTGTGACAAGGCTGCTGCCCCTGAGCAGTGTCACTGTCCTCACACTGGGGCAAGGGTGTGAAAAGCTCTCACAAAGCAGTCAGGAGGGGCCAGGCCAGCAGTCAAGGTCTGGCCCCAGCTCCCAGGGGTCAGCAGCATGGTGGACCTCGCTGGCTTCCAGCTGCTTAGAAAGGCTCAGGAAAGAGCCAGCCCTACTCTCCTACCCCACAAGCCATGCCTGCTTCCAGGACCTGCACTGGAACAGGGATCTGGTACCCACTGTGCTGCCAGGCAGGGACACATTTAGACCCAGGCCAGGAGCTGTGTGTGCCACAGCCCTTTGGCATTGTCACCCTGCCAGGAGTTGGAGTGGCCAGGCTGGCTCAGCCTGCAGGTTCCATCCCACCACCCACAGGGAACCAGGACATGCCCCAGTGCCCACCCCCACTTAGAGCCAGCAGGACTCACTCTGAGGGAAGCGTGGTGGGTTGTCGTTGACATCAGTGACCACGATGGTGACTGTGGTGGATCCAGAGAGGCCCCCCAGCTGTCCTGCCATGTCTGTAGCACGGATCACCACCTCATAGCGGTCCTGAGTCTCGCGGTCCAGGTCTGCCACGGCCGTCCGGATCACACCTGCAAACCAGCAGGACAGCTGAGCACAGGCAGCTCACAGAGCCACAGGCAGGGTGAGGCTGGAAGGGGTCACTGGAGATCACTTTGGACAAGATCCAGACCTAAACAGATTCAGCTGGATCTCCCTCTTCAGAGGGGAGATGGGGAAGATGCTCCAGTATTTCATCAACCTTCACGGCCCTGCCCTGGACTCACTCTGGTATGCCCACAGAGTCGTATCTGGTGTCAGATACAGCACTTGCATCTCACCAGTGCACAGCAGAAGGGACTGTCATCTCCCTTGACTGCTGGGGACACTCTCCCCAGCCACAGCCCTGGTGCTGCAGGAACACACTGCTGGCCACAAACAATATCTGCTGAACCCCTTTGCAAGAGGCCACATGAGCAAAAGCCAACTAAGGGGAGAGGACACTGGGGAGAACAAGCCCAGGGGGTTGTCAGCCAGCTGGAAACATCCCAAAATTCCTCCTGAAGCCCAGGAATGGCCACAGGCCCAACCTGCTCCCAGCAAGTCTCCTCATGAAGCGTGAAAGAGTCCCAACTGCTGCTTTTCCTGTGGGCTATTTGCAGCTCCCACTGGGTTAAACCCTGGCACAGAGGAGGTTTGTGCTTTTCTGCAGGGTGACTGGGAGGTGGGTGTAAGATCTGTGGGGGTCAGAGGACTGGTGGGGGCAGGAGTCACAGGAAGAGAGGACTCATCCTCACCCCCGTCCAAATGCAAGGTCAGTGCTGGGGCCAGCCTCCAGGTCTGCTCTGTAAAAACCCAGGCTGAGTCACAAAACCCCTCTGGCACACATCTGCAACAGCCCACATATCCTGATCTGCTGAGGAGGAGCCAGGCTTGCTGCAGCACCCATTACAGAACGGGAGTTTCCCTGCCCAGGCTCCATCTACCAGGTGCTGTGGCCTGGGCACACCTAGGGGGAACTTGTGTGATTTGGAGAATTGGGGTGGTGGGGGCAGCATATTTCTAAAAGTCTGTCTGCACAAAACCTCTCATTTTCAAGTGTCCTTCTAAGTTAAGGAGACCAGAGTTGACAAAACACATGCTCTGTGTCAGAGAATGCACTGGAGTTTAACAAAATGAATGGTATGGTAGTACTTCTTACAAAACTAAGTCTCTTAAAAACAGTGTTTATAGGTCTCCAGTATTCATCTGGGATTGGGGAAATGACCAGGACTAAAATATAAAGGAATGTAAAACAAGAAGCAAAAAGCAGTAAAAGCCTGAAACCTCTGTGAATGGCAGAAATTACCAGTCATCCATGACTGTTTCATTTAAATGGAAACAAAATAGGGAAGAAAAATTTTGAGGATAAAAGAAAGAAAGAAAAAAAAAACCACTCTGCCCTGACATGGCACCAGGGTCAGGAAGAAAGGAGTGCCTAAATGGATTCAAGGTCATTAGCACCACATTCCAGTCCCACTGTACCAGTAGCACCCCATAACAGACAGGAATCAGCTTAAAATCCCCTACAGCTCAGTTTTTTAACATTCCCACAGATTCAGACATTGGTTTATGTTTTTGTAAATCCTCTCTCTTCCAGGGTTTTCTGTTTAACTATCAGCTTTACCTCCTACTGTGAACTTCAAATTCGTCTCTGCTTTGTTTCACCAGTAATCCTGCCCAGTGCTAGGGACAATACTGGAGGGGAATGCTGGAATGTGTCTATAGTGAGGGGTCTGACCCAGAGCAAACAGGGAGCTCCCTTCTTGCTGAGCAAACACTAGAGAATCATCCAGTGCTCTGAGCACCTTGCAGTGCATTTGCTGATGTGCAGCACATGAAGCACTGGTAAAGCATTGAAGCTCCAAGTGACCAAGAGCACAGCAGAGGGGGAGCTGAGTTCCAGCAGGCTGCAAGGAGCCAAGACATGGCTACAGGGATAGACCCCAAGGCTACCAGGTATCTGTACTTCACAGCCAGCAGGTTTCCAGTTTCCCTGCTCTTGTGTCTGGTGTGGCCTTGCACACTTCCACACCATGGAGCCACTGGTGCTGTGGCCCAAAGGCAGCCAGAAAGGCTACTGAGCTAGGAGGATGAAATTCCTCCCCCTCGTCCTTTTCATGACATTACAGGTGCAGCAGGAGCTGGCAAAACTGTTCAGGAGACATTTATCACTCCTTCTGAAACTAGCAATTATTCCAATGATTAGCATTGTTAGGATTTATTATAAAGACACAATCACCCTTTCAGATTCGTTGCCATCCTCTCATGGACAGGCACAATTATCATCCAGCTTCCCTTGTCCTTCCGTCACTTCAGGTTGTGTAATTACCTGGACTCTGCTGCCTTCAGCCCCATGGATAAGGAAGCAGGTGATCATCCTGTGATGCTCTGACCTCCTCATGCATCCTGGCTCTGCTCAGAGGAAGCCATTTGACAAGGAGTCCCACTCCACCTCACACAGAGAGGCAGAGGGGACACAGGAAAGGGAGGCAAGAACATGCCTATGGGCACCCATCCCAGCAAGGATGCACCCTCCCCACCTGGGCAGCAGGGCCAGCCCTGCACAAACACCCAGGGCTCAGGGACCAGCCCCAGCTGCTCGTGCTGACAGGCCTGCACTGTGAATACAAAACTGCTATTTCTGGGCAAGCACTATCTCATTGAAATTTAAGCAATTCTGTTAATTAACGGGGTCTGAAGCATTTTATAATGAAAATGATTCATGTCAGCACAATAGTGATGAATTGGGATGAGAGGGAAAAAGCTCATGCATTCACCAAGGCTGTAATGACTTAACTGAGCTGCTCGTAATGATATGGCTCATAATATGCCATGCAAGATGGGAGGAAAGTGCTCAGGCACTTCCCAGAACACCTCCAAGGTCACTTGTCCCAACGGGGAGCAAGTCCAGACCACTTGGCACAAGAAGAGTAGGACAAGTGTTCCCAGCCAGCTCCTGTTCTTGGAGCAGCACAAGGCAGACAAAATCTCTGCCTGTGGCAGGGGTGGAGACTGATCAGAAACTCCCTCTCATGGTGTTCTGTGTCTGGTCCATCCTGGAAAGGTGGGGATCTGCTGCAGACAAACTTCCAGACCTCCAGGAGCCCCATCAGGATTGTCACTGGGACACTATTCCCAAATTCCATGGGCCACACCAGGCCACCAGCCCAAGAGTCAGGTTGGTTTTGTCTTCTAGGCCGAGGTACCACTCCCTGTTAATGGCTGTGGCAAATCAGGGTCTCCACACATGCTCCACATCCATGTGGCACTAAGGGTCACCAGCATCAAACTCCATCTTTCAGAGCCAAGATTGTCTCTGCTCCCAAAACCTGACCCCAGAGACTCTGCAAAGAAGCTGCAAGGGATGAAGGCAGACCTTCCTCAAGGCTGTACAGAGAGCAGAGAAAAGTCATTGCTATCATCTCCCAAGATTCACCTCCTTTCCAGCTGGAAAAACTGACAAACTTTGTCTTCCCCAGACACTGCTAACAAAGCAAGAACAACCTCGAGCTCAGACTTGTCTCCCCCATTCTTGTCAGTATCTGTTAGAGCTGAATAATGTGGACACATGGTGGCATACCCTCTGGTACAAGGCACATGTGGCTTTCCAGCATGATCCAGATTAATCAGTATAATTACCAGGCAAGGGGACACTTACAGCATCACATAAATACCACTGAATCTGTTCCAATGGCAGACTCTCTTCGGGTGATAAAAACAAGGCAGGACAAAGCACTCAGCAGGTAACTGCCTTCCAGGAATCCCATCATTATGGGCTTTGCTCTGCTCTCAGGTACTTCTAGGTCAGATGTCCACATCCTCAGAGATTGGACAAGGCACAAGCTGAGGGCAGGAAGAGCAACAAGCCGGAAAGTCATGGAATAACAAACAGGGACCTATCCTAAGGAGGTTCCTGATCCATCTACAGCTCAAAGCAGGCAGTCTTCAAAGGCAGATGAGATTACCCTGGGCCATAAAGAGTCAAGTTTTTAGTATCTCCAGGGATGGAAGTGCCACCATCATGGTGATAAGCCTTGTCTTCCTGTCATTTGGGTCTTTTAACTGTGCATGCCTGAGAAGAATCTGGGTCTATCTCCTCCATCCCTCTCTTATTTAGCTGGATAAAACAGATTTATTTCTGCCAGCAGCCTGGTCAGTTAGATCAAACCCAACTCTGCCTGAGGCCAGGAATGGCAAGGCACTGCCAAGCAGACTGCAGATTCCTCACCTGTGCCCTCACCTGCCTGCAGGGACACAGAAATACCAATATATCTGCCAGGACACAAGTCCTGCTGGAAGCACACATCCTGAAGGAGGTCAGCCCTTGCAGAAGAGGTCTTGGCTGCAAAAAACAGCACTTCAGCCACCCTCCAGCCCCCCATCCTGTCCTTCAGCTCAGCACAATTTGGGAGGCAGAAGCTAAAGGTGCTTTGAGTGAAGTATAAGGCACAAAGGGTGAGGAAGTTCATGGAGCACCTAACAAAGGGCTTGTTCCAGGCTGCAATCAGTCTTGCCCATGTCAGTCCAGAGACAGCACACTCACCCTTCCTTTGTCCCTTCTTTTAGCAGCTAAGTCCCTCATCACTTAACATAAATTCCCTTGGCACATTACTAGATACACTCTCATTTCAAGATGACCAAACATACAATTTGGTCCCAAATCATCTGAAGTTCCTGCACAAGTCTCAGAAAAGGGCTGTTAATGTTCAATCTCGCTAACAAGAGGAATCCCCTTAAATAAATGTGGCTTCTCTGCCGACTCTTGTGCCTTACACTCACACTCCCTTTGTGCCTGTGCACAGCTCTGGTGGATAAGGGACAGGGATGGGGCACAGACCTGCACAACCCCCTGGGCACAGAGGAACACACATGTACTGATACATCTGTGTTTCCAGGCACCAAAGAGCATTTTTAACAAACTGGCAAGGGCAGCAGAGAAACATGTTCTGCCTCCCACCACCTCATCACACAGATGAACAGCTCATCAGCCCAGATCAGTGTGCAGCAGGTTTCCAGACACAGCTGCTCTCCCAGTCCAGCCTTACTGCCCCAGGACCAGGGCTGTGGTCTGTCTACAAACATAGCAGGACTGGCAGGTAAGGATGAAATAACTAAGGAATGCACACAAATAACCATCAGCTTCATCCCAGCAGGTCAGTATCTCCATTCTCCCTGTCATAAAAAGCTCCAAGCCCTTACTGGCTCAGTCTTTAAATCAGGACACAGGCTCTAGAACTCAGGAGCTGGTTTAAGTCATCACAAATGCCAGACTGCATGTCAAATACCTTCTGAGTTCTTCTGCCTTTTCCCTGCATTCAGCAGAGTGACAGATTTGAAGAACCTCTTCCTGACAGTAAAAAGCCAGGTTCCCATGCACAGCCTCAAACTGACAAGCTGGCTTTTAAGGAAAGCACCAAACATCACAAAACCTATGGTGTTACATGCTCTGGTTGCTCTACAGCACACAATATCCCTACAAAGGGATGCACAAGATTGCTGGAAACAGGAGCACCAGGTTGAGGGGGGTGTTGAGCAGGTTTGGGGTGTTTATAGTTTCAGGCTCTCTCCCAAGGAAGGCTGTGGGCAAGGGATCACAGGCAGCAGTGAGTCTCCAGCCACACTGCCCAGGGATAACAAAGGGCACTGCAAAGGACATGGGAACAGACACGAGCAAGCAGGCACAGCTGCCTGCCAAACGAGAGATTTGCCCCTATAAAGGTGAATAATCTGCAGTGGTACAGGGAATGCAGGGTGATATAAAGCAGCATGAACACACAGCCTGTGGATTTAAATGCACGAATTTCTCCTCTCACGTAAATGCACTGAGAGTGCCCACGCTCAGGTGCATGTCTCCATATTGGAACAGCATAAGCTTGAAAGATCTTGGTGAGGATGAGATTCCTGGAGCTGGAACTAAACCTCCCACTCTGTGTAACTCTGGGCAGAGCTGGGCTCATGGCTCAGCAGCAGTGAGGGGGACTCTGCTGTCACATTAGCAGTCTCACCCAGAGCCAACACCCACCACAGCAGCAGAAGAGGCTGTTTCCCTCTGGAAACAGCAGGGCACAGCTGTGTGCTGGTTGTTGTGAGAGCACAGCCTCCTCAGCAGATCAGGGCAGCCACAGCACAGGCACTGCTGCTCACCTGCTGCAAGGAGCAAAGATTGGCTGCACCCTGTCTGAGTGAGGAAGGCAGCACAAAGCTTACAAAGCTTAATGCCTCCAGGCTCTTGCAACAAGCCACAGGGATATTCTTACAATTGGCAAGAAAACTTTGCCTCAAAAGCTTGTGCATACAAAGCTCCTCACTCACACAAAAAAAGCCAGCCTAGACCTTCAGCACACACAGGTGAAATTCTTGAACCTGATTTGGTGTACACAACACAAGTTGCAGTTTGTGAAACTAATCTCAAAGCATGAGAGTGGGTGGTGTATATGAAAGAAAGAAGAGCTCATGCACATCAGCTGTGCTTTCTCTTCACCATCATTTAATTCTGGAATCTTCCTACAGCATAAATGCCATTCTGCTGCTCCCACTATTCCAGTGGAGCCATTTAGATGCTTGTATCCCTCCAAAAAGACCCGAGACACTGCAGGCATTCAAGGCTTAGTGAGTGGCAGGACTTGGCATAGCACAGCATCCAGACGGTTTGGGTCTGCCTGTGAAAGGTCCATTGAATACAAAATCCCAGCTGAACACTACAGCTGGGAACATCCAAGAACAGGAGACAAAGTCAGCTACACATGGTCCATGTTCTGTACTCAAGCATGGAAACCACTTTTATACATGCCACACCTGTGCTATGGAGGAGGGTGTGAGAGGAGCACAAGACAAGGAGGGAAGAAAGAACCTGTGCTGGAAGGAATCAGGGGCTGAGGTGGTGTGCAAGGCAGCACATGCATGCATGGAGCTGCAAGAAATGGCAGAGAATGAGGTCAAAACCAAAAAGGGAAATCAAATTGTTCTTCATTATCATATATTATAAGAAATGTAACATGCCAGGTTTTTATGGTTCTTTTTATGGCCATTAATAACAATGGTGGCTCTGAGAGCTACGCTGCTGCTATGGATAATTAAATCTTATGCTCAGGGCAGAAGCTGGGCCACCCCAGGCAATCAGACCTGGATTCCCCTGTGCAGCATAAAGACTCATTCTAACAGAGTAAGAGTGGGAGCAGGTTGGGGTGTGCTTGGAAGGATATGATGACACCATGTTCCCCCACAGCACTGCTGCATCCACATGGGCCAGCACTGACAGAGGGGCACAGGACAGGCTGTAGCCACAACTTAAGTGGCTAATGGGCAGAGCTGCAGCCCTGCAGTGCTGCTGAGGCAGGTGCCACAGGCCATTTGCAGCTCAGACACCACCACCTGTGTTAGCAGCCAGATATCCTGAAACAGACGTGCTCAAGAGGGGCCAGAGCCTTCTGCAGACTGTCAGCAATTCTGCCTTTATGAAACACAAGCAAGCAAAACAGTAAATCAACCCCCCAGTGTATGAAACAGCCAGCTTGAGAATTAAGACACAGAAAGTCAAGGAATCAAGAAGCTTGGATTCCCAGAGTGATATTAATTCTCACCACAGTCCCACAGGGCACATTTTAGTTTATGCCTTAATACAGAGCATTAATGTGGCAGGAAGCTGAGCCTCTGCACGTCCTGGCATGTGCAGTTTGCTCCCAGTGGTCCCTTTCCATTCTATCAGCTAGACTTCTACTCACACAAATCTGTCTCAGATTGACAGGATCTCACGTGCACCTGAACTTCCAGTGTTTAGCCTATTGTTCCTACACAATATAAAACAAAGCAAATCTGGGAGAGAAGAGAACCCAGGTGCAACAGCTCCTGAGAAAGGGGTGGGTACAGCCCCAATCTGCTGCTTGTGCCCTCTCCCCACTGCACCAGGCTCAGTTCAGACAAAGGCATTTCCCACCACATGCCACAGTGCTGATGTCAGGTGTGTGTAGGAGCTCCCAAACTCCCAAATCTGAGCGTTCCTCCAGCAGCAGCCAGGCTGGTTGCAGAGCCAGGGCTGGGACCAGCTTCCCCATGTGCACCAGAGCATTGTGAGGAGGTGCAGAGTTTCTTGCAGATGCAGAGGCTCAGGCACACAGACCTTTACACTCTCCTTACACCAGCATCTCCAAACAAATTTCACTCTGACTAACATAAAAACAGCCTTAGAAAACATCTATCAGCACAGAGGCAGATCAGCCTGACAGAGACTTGGTACTCCAGCCCAGGGGTTGATCTCAGTCCATTCCACTGTGGTTCACCAATGGGGTGGGGAGGACTTTGCTGTCCAGTTTTCCAACACAAGCTGCAGCTCTTCAGCCTGCTTGTCCTTTGACAAATTTTCATTAAACTATGGGCACTTTACTGCATGCTTTGTGCCTTAAATGTCCCTTATTAGCATTTGAGTGTCTTCCCTCCTTAGCAAGCTTGTGAGGTTCCCATTAAGGGTAATGAGAGTCAAACTCCTGGGAGGCAAGGAGAATATATACCCCAACATCTCCTGGTTATGGTCTACTCTAACCAGTATGTCAGAGCATCATCTGCCAGGGATTTATTACAGAGGCATTTTACAACAGGCTCTATTATAAGTTATTAAGGAATGGAGCAGCTTCTACTGTTCTTTCATTAAATATTAATAGAACATTTATAAACCTATCCTTAATTTAAAGTGTTACCTTTAATCAAAGCCCTGGTGATAACGATGCAGCCTTTGGTAAGGCCCCTTTGGTAGTATTTAAACCTTCTACACTGATGTTTTATGTGCCTGTGGGGGCATTCCTGCTCCAGGCAGAGAGGATCTCTGGCCAGTGCAGGTGCAGACCAGGCACTCTGGGCTGGCAGCTGCAGATCCTGCCTGCAGCAGGCAGGGCATGGAGCTGGGCAGCAGCCTGAGCAGGGCTGCTGAGCTTCCTCTCCATCACCCCTACCAGGAGTATCCAGCACCCGTGGCCAGCAGGCAGACACAGATCTGCTGGCTCACAGTCATGCCCAGGACACAGCCACTGTCAGGTGTCCTGGCCCAGCCCAGCTGGGTGCTGCTCACCTGTTTTACTGTCCACAGTGAAGTGCTGCTCCCCCTCCAGCACACTGTAGACTACCCGGGCACTGCTCCCATAGGTGGGGTCGTCGGCATCAGAGGCCATCACCTGCATCACAGAGGTGCCTGCAGCAGGGACAAGGAGGAAAACAGAAAGTCAGGCAGGAGTTTAGAAGAGCAACACAGACCTCTTAGAGCAGAGCCCAACACTGATTGCTTGCAAATGATGAGGGAAAAGAGAACAGCTGGGTGCAAATGCAGCATCACCTCCCCACCAAACATCTGACAGGCAGGACTCCAGACTCTGCTGCAAATGCCTCTGGTGTGCTGCAGAGTGGCAGAAGGGATGGGATCCTGGCCCACCCTTGGGCAGGACCTGCTCTCCAGGAGACCACTGGTCTGAACAGCTGGGAGCTTTTCTCCCAATAGCCTTCTACTGGACCATCTGGGGAGGAGCTGGGGATGTCACACTCACACTTGCCCTTCCTGTCAGCACAGAGTGACATGGTCACCTCCAGACCACAGAGGGACCATGCAGTTGGGGCCTGATCCACATTGCAGCACCACTGCAGCAGGCAGACCTGCACAGGGACAACAGCCCAAGGAGAGGAAAGGCTTTCACTTGCCCAGAGCCAGACATAGCAGCAGGTCCTCATGCTTTACACGTAGCAGGGCAGGAGGACTATAAATTGGATAAAAGTCCATCAAATGTCTGCAATTAAGTTATTGATTTTCAAGGCTGCCTCATTAAACTGGGTACTTCACTCTAACTGTCCCTGTGATGGCTTTAATTTGACATCATGTCCAATTTAACAAAAGCAGGACCCAGGACATGAGGGTGTGGGCAGGAGCAAAGGGGCTGAGATCTACAGAGACAACAGAAGGGAGGAAGGAAGGGAAGCCTACCCCTACCTACAGACACCTGGAGAAAGGAGGTAGCGTGACCAAAGCACTGTGAGGACAGGTTACCCTGTTTCATCTCTAGCACCAGACTTGGTGCATTCCTGCTTAAGAGGTCAAGCACTGGCCCCAGTCAGTCAGAAGCAGCCTCTGTTCCTGTGTCACAGGAGGTAGATATGGAGCTGAAACCATGCAGAGGGGATGAGGACCTTCAGTCCCTGGTGCCTTCTTCCTCCTTTGTCAGGAGACCACAAGCCCAGAGCCTGCAGGTAAGCCAGGGATTTCCTGCACCAGCCCTGCCTGGACTCAGGCATGAGATGAGGCAGCACAGACAGCAGTGCTGCTGTGAGCAGCTGGGATGCACACACTCCCCTCAGTCCAGTTCACTCTGATCTCCTGGAAAGGGTGTTCACTGAGGGAAATGAGCAGTTACCATGGTTGCTTTTCATTCTCCTTAGCAGCCTTCTCAGAGCTGCAGCTCTGCTGATAACAGGAGAATCCCCCTCATCAGTCTTCAGCAACAAGCTAGTTTGAGTCAACTTATTTATGCTTTGCTGTCTCCAGTGAAGTTATAGTGCATCCCTGCCAGGCACGTCCAGATTTTACACCACGGCAACACTGGCGCTCTGCCTCGCAAACAACTGTTTAAGAAATACTATTGTTGCATTTTCTCCTCCTCTCCCTGCCATAACACAACTCCTTCAAGCAGGTATGAGCCAAGTTATGAGCAGATCACCCCCACACCAGCACTGCACATTCCCTCAGGCAGCCTGGCATGTTCCCTTGGGAAGCTTCTGATCAGAAGGCAAAAAAAGGGACCAGAGAAGGGAAATCACACCAGGGTCTCCAAGCATCCTTCTTCCACCTGCAGTAGAGAAGCCTGCTAGGGATGCTGGAGGTGCCAAAGTCTGAGAACCACAGAAAGCAGTATCTGCCCCTGGGCACGAGAGAAGGCTCCCTCTGCACAGCCTGGCAGCAATCAGATGAGAGCCTGGTGTCCACAGCAGCACCCACTCCTGCACCTGCAGCACAGGCAGAGCCTGCTGACTTTGCACAAACATCCCACACTCCAAGAAGTACTTGTTCCTGCTGAGGGTTGAAGATTCAAATCTCACCCACAGGTACCCAAGCCCATCAGTTATTTTCCTGCCCTTGCCCCGTATAATCTGTGTCAGGACTGCACATTTGCAGACAGAGCAGGTGCCCCAAGGACCACACCACAGCCTCCAGCTCCAGACACCTTTGTCATCTCAACCCAGGGATCATCAGAGGCAGGCTGGCCACTAAATGTTTGAACTGGACTCTGCACCTCATGCTGCTTCCCCCAAGATGCACTCACTCCATTGAATAACTCGCCTCCTAACCCATCCCTGTCACACACACAGGTGTACTTCCTGTGACCCACTATTTACCTGAAAGCTGCAAAACTGCAGAGTCTGAAGAGGAGGCAGGACCTGTGCCCATCCAGAGCATGGCTTGTGTCACCATTCTAAGTCATGCCTTGGACAAGTGAGGTAGGCTGCTGCTCTCAAGCTTCCTGTGACAGCACTGAAAGCTCCTGGCCCACAGCTGCTGGGCACTCCCAAGAACTGAAGCAACCAGGGGTGAGCCCCATGTTTGGGACCAGAGTTTTCTGCTCTAGGGGAAGAGAAGCCAAGAAGCACGAGGAGCATTGCAGCAAGACACCTAACTCAAAGGCAGAGATGGGGCACAGTGCCCTTGGGCTGCAACCAGCAATGCCAGAGGTGATGAAGACTCTGCCCTTCCTCACCTGCCCTTACATCTCATTAACAAAACAGCAACATCAGCCAGGCAGGGAACAGTGACCCCACTTTGTGCCCTGACTTCTTGTCGGCGAAGGTGCACTGCAGCCTGCTCAAGGTCACCTAAAGGGTATCAGGAATTTACTAGTTCAACTTTCCAGCATCTTCCCCTAACCTCCACTTATCCCCTTCCCACCCCTCCCCTCCCACTCTCTTTCCATCCGAAGAGCAATGGTATTCAATTTCAGCTTAACCTGGTCCCCTCCTTCCTGCAGAGACAAGCTTTCCCTGGCTCCCACCCTGCTCCAATATTAGTCCCTGCTCTCCAAGCACAGCACTGCCCACAGCAAGTACAGCATGTACAGCTTTTATTTAGTTTTCTGGCACATGCCTTAGCCATAAAAGATACACTAAATAAAATCTAAACATCCATCATGTACTCTATCACCCGCCCTCCCATAACCAAGAAGCCTGAGCCTGTATCCAGAGAGATAATTAGACATGTAAAATGAGATAAGACCTTGGTTCCTCCCCCGATCAGCTCACTCCACAGATCAGAGGAAACTAACAATTTTACATAAAAATTAAGAGGTCAGAATCCATCGTTTATTCTCTGTCTGCAAAGGTGAGATCTGGCACAGTAGATCAAACAAACCCTGATTTCCTCCAGAAGAAAGGGGGAGCAAGACCCTCACATCCAGAGCAATACTTCCCTAAGCTTAGCTGGCCCTGGCTGCCTGCCATCCTCTGTCCCCATGGGCCCTGCTTGGGCTGTCCCCATTCCACACCCTGAGCCATCCTGGAGAGCTGCCAGGGACAGCAGCCAGCCCTCAGCTGTGCCAGCAGCATCCCTCCTGTGCTGTGAGCAGGGTCAGCAGGGCAGGGAGGAGCTGCCCACACTGAGGTGCCCGTGGTGCCCCAGGAGCTGTGGGTGCAGTGTCTCTGCAGGGTCCCTTCCCAGGAGAGCAGAGCTCATCCCTCACAGCCACCCTGCTGTGTTGAGTGTCCCCAGGGCTGGCAGGGCACAGCAGCTCAGCCCAGTGCCCTGGATGGGATGGGTGGGGCTTTGCAGGCACCTCTGTAATAGCAATGCCTGTCCTGGCACCTGTGACTGCCTTCCCACAGCACCCAGAGCTTCTGGGGCCAGTCCCAGCCACCCTGCATGATAGCTGATAGCTCCAGACCACTTGCTATGCCACTCACTCCAAACACGTTTAGCTAAAAGAAATGTTGACAGGCAAACTCCAAACACATCCATGAGCAGAGAGGCCCTGCAATGAATCCACAAACAAGTGGCTGGGACCTGTCACTTCCCCAGGGACAGAAGCACATTCAGGCTCTGGGCAGACAAAAAGGCAAATGAGCAGCAGGAAAAACCAACACTTGCTAAATTTGACTGTCTCTCCTCATGGCATCAGTCACCCTTCTGTGGTAAAACCAGGGGCTCCAGATGCTCTCCAGACCAGCTCTGGGGCTCAGTTCCCACCTTCAGCTCAGGCAGAGCCCAGGGCCACTTTCTGGCCATGCTGAGAGCCTTTTCTGTGTGGATCTGGCCAGCTCCAGGACAGCACTCAGGGCACTTTAGCCCTGCAGAACATCAGGGACCCTGCAAGGAGTGCTGTGTCATGCAAATCCACACTCCCTGGCCTGATGCCAGCGTGCAGCACTCCCAGCCCAGGTGCCTGGGTGCCACGGGGCAGGTGGGATTTTATAAACAATGCAATTTACAGCTTTTCTCTGGCCCCAAACACCTGCAGCAGCTGATGCACCCCAGACACATTCAGGCAGAACATCAGGGAAAAAAATGAACTAGAGGAGCTTAAAAATTACTGGAGCAGAAGTGAGTTTCTTGCAATCTTGTGAACATCCTGACTTGGTAGGAAGCCAGGCCCAGAGGAGATTCACTGCACAGCCCTCTCACCCCACAGGATGAGCCCAAGGGCAGTAACCTGGCAAGGTGCAATTGCTCAAATGTGCTACTGTGAAACTTCTTTTGAGGTGTCTGGGCAGAGAAAGCCAAAGCACCCCAGCCCCTGGCATGAAGCAGGTAAACATGGTGCCATGGGGAGCAAGCCAAAGCTTTCCATGGAGAGGCTCAGTTTCTCTGAGGAGCTGCCAAAAGCAGCCTGGACAAGGTCCTCACTTGGGCAGGGCAGCGTTTGGAGCCTGTCTTGTGACCTAGAGTGCAGTGCAGAAGGGGAAGGACTCATCTCACTAAGGACAAACAGACAGGGCAAGCCCCAACTCTCAGCCACTTGCTGTCCCAGCAGCTTCCAGATACACACAAGTGACTTAAGCACTTTCCAGCAAGGGGAAAAAAAAATCAGATTGCCTGCAAGTGTTCTGGCAGCATGGTAAACAAAGTATTTTTCTCTGCTTCCAGCATGGAGATTAAACAATTTCTCTCCACAATAATCACTTCTGCATTCAGCCAGCTTTGTGCTGGAGTCAGGGCTTGACCCCAAGTTTCTGTCTGTACAGCCAAATCGCCTCTAATCTGGACATGGTGCTACACAGAGAAATAAGAGTGGAATGCACCAAGGGAGGAGTGATGTTCTGATGAAAGCATATGCCTTTCCTGGCATGCTCCTCACTCCAGGCCTTGCCTGCTCCCCGAGGACCCCACAAGTCAGCTCTGGGCTGCAACACCCACCCTGTGCAACCAACAGAGGTGTCTAACAGGAGGCACCGTGTGCTGGATTTGGGCTCACGCCTGAGTGCAGCAGACAGCTGTTAAGCAGACCCCAGGGAGATCAGGAAAGGAGCCCAAAATACAGCTAATTTTAGCACCTCCTGTAACAAGGTGAAGCTCCTGCAGTTTCAAGGCAGTTGGCTGGATCCCATCCTACATTCTTCTGCAGCTGCAGGAATCTCTCTTTGGGACTGGATTCTGCTCAACTCTGATGTTTTGGAGAGATCCACACTGGGGTATGCACAGAGGCTGAGCCCTGGGTGCCAGCACAGAGCAGCCTGCAAGCTCTTGACCAGCAGCCTCTAGCTGAGGTGACAGGACAGCAGTGAAGCTGTAAACAGGATTTGCACACAGACTGCTCCTCGGTATGCATGGCCATGGGCACAGGGGAGTCACTGAAAATACTCCCCAGGAGTCCCTGCCTACCTCAGCCTGGGTGACTCCAGGGCATTGCCTCCAGCCCAGCTCCCTCAGGGGGCTGAGCAGGGACCTCTCCACCTCTCTACAGCCCCAGCTGACCTCCCTGCTGGACAGCAAACCTCCCACTGCAGCAGCTGCACTACTCAGGCCAGATCAGGTTTCTCCAGAAAAGCCAACTGCTGGTTTTGCAGCTGGTTCTGCTGTGCCAAGGGAGGCCAGATAAAGCTGTTGGGTCAGCTTCCACTCTGGATGTGCTTCTTCCTAGTGCAGGATATCCCTGTGTAGAAAACAATGACTTCTCCAGCCTAGCTCATAGGCTGGGGTTAGCTCCAGGCACAACCTCTGCCCTTTACAAATCCCACACTCCAGCCTTATCCTCCTGACCATCCTGCATCTGCCACTTTTGATCCATCAGATAACAACAGCAACCCCTTTTCTTTTCCCTTTGCAGAGGTTTACAATGAGTCTGGATGAGTTCATGGAAGACAGATACTAAAGCTCACTAAACCCCCAGAAACCACCCACAGCCGAAGAAATTTCCAAGCTGAAAACAGATGCTGGCTGGGAGAATATTAAGAGGAGCATCACATGTCCTATGTGTGCTGTTCCTCCTTCCTCAGAATGCACTCTGACCACTGCCAAGGCAAGATCCTGGAACAAAGAGACCTTTTCTCCACCCTCAGTCTCACAGTCTCAGGCAGCACATATGATGTCTACCCAAACACACTGCCCTGGCCCCAGTGCAGAGCAAGGGGCAGCTGTGCTGCAAAGCACTCCCAGTTACTCTGAGAGTTTGTGCAGTTCTCTCATTTGTTATTCCCTCTTAGACACTAGGAAATCAAATGACTTTCCCTCCCAATTAGTACTCCTTCATTATGCAAATAATGTCCTTTGATCTGCTCCTGCTGTCACAGAGCGGATCTGACTGTATTTGGTTTATTCCTCTTCATGCCCCAGGAAGGCACCCACCTCTGGGAGCTGGGACTCTGCTTTTGGCAGGGAATGGAGAGTGCAGCTGAGATCTGCCTTGACTGAGAATGAAAACCACCCATGCACAAACCTCAGTGAGGTCTGGGAAGGCAAGACCACAAGAGGAGGAAGAAGGGTCACTCTTAACTTTTCAGGCTGGGATGCAGAGCAAAGGCTTCCAAGGAGCAGAGACAGGGAATGAACAGCTCCCTACAGCTCCAAGCTGGAGAGCAGCCCTGTCTTTGGAGTGGCCCCATCCCAGCCCCTTCCCCAGCAGAACACAGCTGAATCCAAATGGTGCTTGGAGCAGCCATGGCCACCAGCAGGTCCCCAGGCTTTGATCTTGACACATTAATAGCCAACCTAAGTTCTCCAGCCCTTGTACTCCTCTTTGGCCAACACCAAGTTGGGATCACTTCCATCCACACTCAGGAAGGCAGCAAGGCACACTCCCCATCTCCCCATTCACTCTCATGAAAACACCCCACAGGTCTAGGGGAGATGCTCTGTCCAGCTCAGAGACAGCAAACATCACTATCAATACCAACCACAACAAAGCACAAAAAGGGCCTGACAGGTCACTTCCCACAAGAATATCCTGAACTTCACCTCCCTGGCCCAGGAGCTTCCCATATCCTGCACCTTCAGCCCTTCCTATACCATCTGGAGCTGAATTTCTCACACCAGGTTCATGACCAGCTCCATCTACTTTCTGGCTGCTGAACCTTGGAGAGTTGATGAGAAAGCTCCTTGCCAGCCTTGCCTGTTTATGCTTTCACAGGATCTGTCCATCTTGTCCTTTGCGCTGCCTGTTCCTGGGCAAAGCTCTGCTAAGTTGAGGGAGAAGTGGGAGGGAGCTGGGGACTTGCACCAGCAGCATGTGGGTCCCTCCAGCTCTGCACTCACACTGCTGGGGCCCAGGGAAGCAGCAGCACCATGGGAAGGTGATGTGTGGGGCTGTGAGGCTCTCCCTGGGCTGTCTCTAGGGTGAGGCTGCTCTGGAGGAGCCCGTACACTCCTCAGGATGGTCAGACTGCAGAAGGCTCGGAGGCTGTGGCAGGCAGGTAGCCTGGAAAGCAGAGCAGGCTCTTGGCTCCAGCTCCCCTCTCTAAGCACACAGCTGGGAAATGCAGCCCACGCCGTTCACAGCACTTCTCTTCACTTTTAACTTCCGAGTATTTTAATTTGCAGGAATCGCCTTCTTTCATGTTGTGAAACCGTGTTTCTTTCTCCCTCTGATCTCCAATTTCGCATAGAAACTGTCTCCTTTGATATGTCTTGTTCACATCAGTCTGATCAGGCAGCTCCATAATTGTTAGTGATTTTCAAAGAACTGGAATCCTTGTCTAATACCCAGAGTTGAGAATTCCTTGCTTTTTAAAATGTTGTTCAAGCAAATTAGATTAATTTAATTTCTTTCTTCCCTTTGGGAACAGGATGCCTCTTGCTTTGGTGCCCACATGCTGTCTTTCATTTCTCCAGGAGCACCCAGCTATAGTTCAAGGGGTCACCCTCTGACTGAGGGAAGGATTTGCACAGGTAACTGGAAGTGGAAGGAGAGCTTGGGCTGCCTGAGGAGAACTTGTTCTCCATACATCAACAGAATCCAGGCAGCAGCCGCTCCTCTGGTGCAGGTGATTCCTGTACATCTGTACCTGCTGTAGGCCACACACCAGCCTTGCAATGCTGCACATGAACCACGGAGAGCTGGGGCTCCTAAGGCAGTACAGACCTGAGCAGCATTCCCTGTGCTCTGCTGCCAGGATGTCTCTGCATCCAGACCTTCCTACAGCAGCACAGCAAGACCTGGTGGTTTACCTGACCTGGCCTCTCCAGTCCCTGGTGCAGCTCAGCTGCTCACCCTGCTCTGAGGGCTCCCTGCAGTCCTGGCACTGTTCCTGCCCCTGTGCTGACAGTGTTGGGGTCCTGCCTGAAATTCGATGTCAGCCTTTCACAAGGCTGTCTCCTACCTGCATACAGCCTTTGGGAACAGTGATTTACAGTTCCTACTGCAGCACATGCTGACACACACAGCCTGCCATAGGAGTAGCAGAGAGTCCAGTGTGGACAGGGAATGGTGTCGACAGAGAACAGTGTGGACAGGGAATGGTGTGGCTCTGGGCAGTGCAGCACCAGTCATTCTCCTGGACTCCAGCTGTGCTCAGCAGCATGGAAACCCAGAAAAACTGAGGGCAGTAGTACTGCAGCTCACTCATCACCTCACTGCACCCCTCCTGAAGCTTGGGTGAGCACAAAGCCAACTGTCCTGCTCTGCCATTCCCAGGGGGATGGATTTGTGCAGCCTCATCATCCCAGCCTGGCCCTCAGAGCTTCAGTGAGGTTGATCATCAACACACTTAAGAGGGGCCTTGGTGCCAAGGGGATGGGCAGTTAAGGCTAACACAGGGAAGCCACACTTCTGTCACAGGGACATGAATTCCCAGTCTCAGCCAACAAGGCCTGGCTCCTCAGAGAAGGACAGATCCAGTTGAGAAGGGCCTGGCAGATCTGCATGGGGACACACAAAGGGATGATGCCTGGGTAGCCCCAAGGCTCAGAAGAGTAGCAAAGCAGCACACAGAGGATGGCCTGTGCTGGGGGAGAAACACCACCCAGACCAATCTGAACCACAGGCAGACGTGAGCCCCTTGGTTTGTGAGGGCTTAGTCCAAGGCCCCAGCATTTAGGAGGGAGGGGGCTGTGCAGAGCCAGAGTCAATGCACAGCACGCAGCTGGCACCACCACAACCTGTCCCCAGAGCACGGCTTAGGGCTGAGACTGAGCGCTCAGCCAAAGGCTGGCAATCAGCTCAGAGGATTTATCCACTTGTTTTTCTTAAGCCACCTTATTTATTTTTCCCTTTTGGCTCCCTAGCTCTGGAATCCCTGGGATTTGCAAGTGGTTTTGGTGGGGTACAGCAGGCTCAAGGTTTGACAGGAGAGAGGTTTCCCAAGGCACACCCAGCCCACAGCAGACCTACCGACGGGGGACAGCTCGGCCACGCTGCCGATGTAGGGCCCCTCCAGGAAGCGAGGCTCACTGTCGTTGATGTCCTGCACCTTGATGATGAACTCTGACTCGGGCTCCAGCAGCTGGTCCGTCTGCCGGTCCCGGGCCTGCGCCCGCAGCGTGTAGAAGGTTTTCTGCTCTCGGTCCAGGCGCTCGGTGGCGTGGATGTCACCTGTGATCTCATCGATGAGGAAGATGGTCCCGGCACCCTCCCCAGAGATGGTGTACTTGATGGAGCCGTCTCCCTCATCTGAGTCCGAGTGGATCTGCCAGGGAAAGAGGGAGAGGGTGGGAGCAGGCTGGGGCTGTGCTTGTCCCCAACCCTAGCCACCTGCACAAGATGCCCATGGTCCCTGTGTGATGCCCCTCTGCTCACTCTGCTCTTGTTGGACTGGACAGTGACAGAAAGCACCACCAGGCAACTCCTGTGCATGAAGGAAGGCCCAGTGAACTGGAATTTCAGGCCTGCCTTTACAGCTCTAGATTACAGATACTACCAGTGTACCCCCACTATAAACCAAAGGGACAAACCCCTTTAAAAAGGGGTTGTGAGATTATGGAAAAGCAAAGGACAACTCAATTGCACTCCAAAGAAAGATGCTTTCCTATGGGCAAGGACCCAGGACTCTGGCAGCATGGGATCACTTCTCCCAAGCTGCACAGGTACCTCACCATCAGCATCCCTTCCCTTCTACACAGCCAATTGCCCAAAGTCCATCCTCATCCACTGCCTCCCTCCATGATCTGGGCAGCTGGTGCTGACAAGTCTCCCTGCTGAAGAGCTCACACACTCACTGCACCCCTGTGCTGCGTTTACATTGCAGAGTAACAGGGGTCACAACATCCCATCATCATGCCCAGAGCCCCACATGGACAAAATCTGCAAAAGAGTGTGACAAATCGGCTCATGTTCAGGACTAAAAACAGACTCTGAGGAAGATGCCTTTGTAGGCAATCTCTGCTGCTTCATTTTTTAATTAAGTCAGTGTTTGGAATTAGGAAAAGAAAGGGTAAACAGCAGTTCCCCCACAGACCAAGAGCTGACTGGAATCCAGGCCAGACGTCCAGAGATAATTTTATTGGTGGCATTAAACTGAGTTATGAGGTTTTTACAATCCAGCCACTTATGAGAAATCTATTAACAGTAACTGGACAGGCAGAATGCATCTTGACAGAGAGCAGCATGGGCATTAATTGGGACAATCCATACTGGGACAGGCCCCCGGAAAGGTTTCATCAGCTGCTTTCATTTGTTTCTTACAATTTCTGCTTAGAATCAGCAAAGTCATGTCCCCCCTCCAAAAAAAGAAAAAAGCCGTCCATTAATCGGCTAATGAAATATGAAAATGTTTATGGGCCATTCAATCTTCCAAACTGCAGTTCTATAATCCACCTTTCAGACATACAGCTCTACCAGCAAGAATTTATATCAGAGCTGCCTCTTTTTTTACGATGCCTTCATTATATTTGTCTTGTTAGATACAGTTTATATATTTATTTCACAAGTGAGGAACCCACACGTTAGGCAATTCAATGCATTTTGCACAACATTCACAAATTACTGCCCATGGTGACATGTCTCTCAAGGCTTGCCTGGAAGGAGACCATTACCAGCTCACAAACAGGGCTGTGAGCCCAGCAGAGTCTGGGACCACCGTGATGGCTTTGGCTGCAAATGTGCCTATGGGGTGGTCACCCTGCCTTGGCCACCTGGAACATCCTGCCCTGGTCTCTGGGCATAGTCATCCCAGCCTGGCCATCCAGTCCCAACTCTCCCCACTGGCTGGTGGAGAGCTTGCTGCCCTCCTTCACTTTATCATCCTCTCCCCAGTTCTCACTGCTACTCCGTGAGCTTTTCAGAACGAAGAAGGAGCAGCAGGTCTGTACAGTGCAGGTAGCAGAAGCCTGCATTTTTCAGCTGAACACCGGGCTCATGATTAATAATTAGGGTAGAGATAAAGCATCCAGCACCACATTGAGCTCTCAGCACATCCTCTTCACATATTTGCTCTTCGCTGACTGCTGGGAGCAGACACCAGCATCCCTTCAAACCGGAATGTTAGGAAGAAAAATGGAGCCTGGGCTCAAGGGGCTGCAGAGATTGATTTACAGGGGAAGATTAAAAGAGCTAAATCTGTGCTGCTTGGCTAAACAACAACTAATGGGGGAGGGCTGGGATCGCAGACTACAGAAACGAGAGGGGAGATGCCACAGACCCAGACCACATCCCAGGGATGTTCTCTCCTCCCTGTTACAGCAGGCAGGCTTGGGGAACACCCTGCTCCCATGCAGCCTCAGGGTTCCCTTCACCCCTGGGCATGGCAGGAGACTGAAGTCACACAGCTCTGGCACACGCTGAGCCCTCAGAGTGGAGGGACCACCCAGCCCTGCCTGCAGCTCAGCCCCAAGCAAGGACAGCAGTGTCTGCAGAACTGGGACATCCAGAGGGCGGACAATAGGCTGATCTGTCCCATTTGTTAAACAGGAAAATTGTTTCCTTGTCCTAAAAGACTATAACCAGAATTCTTACGAAGGCATTAATTACATACTAATAATTAAATCAAAATTAAATATGAACAGAGGTGCACATTCCTTATTAAAAGCAATTAAACAGAAAGCACAGATACACAAATAAAAAATGACTCCGGGGCTAGAAAAGAAAGAAAATCAAATAAAAACTAGCCCGTAATAAAGGCGCACTCTGTTTGCTCCAACTCATAAAGCCCGAGTTCATCAATTTTCTTTAAATATTAGCAACTTAATTAAATCTGCTTTTTTCCCTTTAATCCTCTCCTCTATCTAAAATAGATCTGTCCACATGCAGAAGTTTGTAACTAGTGCTGACCCCATAATTCTATTTAAAAAACCCAAAGAAATCCACATCAAACTGACAGCAGCCTCAGGGGAAATTACAGTTCAGAAGAAGGATTAGCTAGAGAACCCAGATTTTATGGAAATGGTATCGGCCCTTCAGAAAGCACATGTAGGTGTGTGAGAGGTATCCACAGAGGGCAAGCCCCAGCTACTCTGCAGTGTCCCCCAGTGCAGGGAGGCTCTGGACCCTCGGACTGTGCTAATAAACAGTGTCCCAGATGAGCACTCCATCCTCTTCCAGCACCAGGAGAAGCCTGGCCCTGCTGGCTTTCAGCCCTGGGGATCCCCAGGCAGCGATCTCAGAGCTGCTGCTCTGAGCCAGGCGGGTGATGTGGTGGGTGATGTGGAAAGGGGCTGTAAAACGGGTGAGTTGTAGGTTTCGGTTCAGTTGGAGCCGAGGCATTGCCAGGCCTGTGACAGGGCCTGGTGCCTCTGCTGCTCCCAGGGGAGCCATGAATTAGCTGTGCCTGCTCCAAGGGCGGCGGAGGAGCGCGGCTTTGAGTGTCTGCTGAAACGGACACAAATCACCGCTGAAATCCCCGCTGGCCCCCAGCCAAGAAACCCATTTTCCAGCTCCTCCAGACTCATGCCCAGACGGCTAAGGCCATCAGACAGCCCTGCTGTACAAGCTCTTGGGCACTCTCCTTTGGGGTGAGCCCATGCCTCCAGCTCTAGTTGGACCATAGTGTGTTCCCTGGACTGGTCCCAACAGCTAGCACTGCCTTCACCCATATACAAACAACACATCTGCCTGATATGTGGGGCAGCTGCTTTTGCAAAGCTCCCAGAAAAGGATAAAGCCCAGCAATCCCAAGAGAAAATGCTCCTTCAGCCTCAGGACACCAGGAGTTGAGGGAACAGAGCTCCATGTCCAGCCTTCCCAGGAGGTCACACACCAAGGAAGTGTGGCGAGCTCCCACTTACAGACCCAGTCCAGCCCAGTAAGGCACTGTCACCTGCCAGCAGCTCCCACAGAGACAGGGCTTCTTGCACCCACCCCCAGACATCACAAGAACCCAGTATACGATTGTAGGAACACAGATGTCTTGGTGTGTCCTGTTCTCATCTCTGGGAGCATATTAACCTAACAACCCCAGCAGGACCCAGCAGGCTCCTGCCATCAGAGTCCACAGAGTATTTCTTTAGCCAGGCCCCCATGAACAACCTTCACATGGACCCTCTCTCTGCTCAGCACTGCCTGCATGCCCACCCTGCCCCTGGCTCTGTCAGCCCCATGGAGACATCAGGTCAGCTTACCTTCCCCACATATAGCGGCTCCGTGCCCGTGTACTCCTCCACCACGAAGAACTGATTCCAGACCCAGCCACGCTTCACTCGCCCGCTGGCCAGCAGTGCAGGATCCCCAGGCTCCCCTAGGCCAGGGCCCTCCACCTCCGTGTGCATGGCCCAGGACCCCAGCTCCTGGATGGCACAGAACAGCAGCAGCATGGTCCACAAGAAGTCCTGCAGACCCTTCGCCATGGCACTCTAGGAGGCTGCATGAGCAGGAGCTTCTGGATAAGCAGTCAGCATCCTTTATGGAAGAGTAGGAGGAAAGTCCACACTAGCAGCCTGAGGCTGCCTGGTCAGTCCAGAGCATCCCCATCCCTGCTGCATGCTGTGCCCTGCAGCTGGAGCACTCCTGTCCAGCCTGAGTCACATCTGTGACAAGAGGTGTCCCGGACTGCCCGCTGCTGGTGTGGGAGCAGTCAGTGCTGGTGCCTTGCAGGCTGCTCCTGGGTCTCCAGAGCAGAGTCTGGCAGCTGGCATCTGTCCCCGGGGGCAGAGCTGCAGGGCTCCGTGCCCGGCTGCCACCGGTGCCGCTGGGGAAGGAGGCGATGCTCAGCCTGCTGCCCGCCCCACCTGCGGGCAGGGAACGCCGCGGCGGCACACGGGGCACACACACCCACTGCTGGCATTCACAGGAGGAGGAGGAGGATGAAAGCTCTTCCACAAATGTTTTCACAGAGGAGTTAACAGGATGAGCTGCTGTGGCCAACGTCTGCCTGTCCTGCGGCAGGCTGGGATTACTGCGCAAGGGGTGATATGGTGCAGGTGTCTGTGCCACAGGTGCAGTTCACAAGGCCGTTTGTAACTCCCATCTTCAGGGGGACAAAATCCCAATGCCTGGTGAAGGCTCCTTTGCCCAGATGATTCCGGTCTCTTCCATTCTCTGCTGGCTCACACAGGGAGGTGCAGGGCAGTCAGCAGCATCTCCAGGAGCCTGGAAAAAGCCAAGGTGTCAGAGCTGGTGTGACAATGTCCTCCCAGGCTGGTTGCCCAATGTCCCCCTGTGCTGCTCCTGCAGCCTTGGTCAGTATCTCCCACCCTGCCCTGCCCCAGGTGCTACAGCAGCACCAAATTCTGCAGATCCTGCCAGAGCAGGAACACAACAGGGAGGGCTGCAGAGCTCTCAGCACTGCAGACATCTGCTCCAGCAGGGACTCTGAGACCAAGGACCCTCCTGACAAGGGCACCCCCTCAGCACACGGTCCTGGCTGTTGAGAGGAGTGAGGTCTGTGCCTGGAGGGAGTCATTGGTGCCCACACTGTTAAGAGATGTGTAGCAGCACTCCTGGCACAGCACAGCTGCTGGTGCCTGCACAGGACCGGACCACAGCAGTCCTGCACAGGCAGACAAGGCTCACACTGAGGGACACCAGCCCCTGAGCATGGGAGGTACAGCCTATTCAGACACTACTGCAAGCCCTCCCTGCAGAACCTTTCTGTCATCTCGCCTCTGTAGCCATGGGCAGGAGGAAAGCATCTGTTCAAGAATTTGCCACCTGGCTGACTCTAAAGGTAACAGTTTGAGGAAGGGCTCTGGTGTAAGCATCCAGCCACCCTCAGGGCACTAAGAGACATGAGACCTTTAGCCAAGGGCACATTGCAACCAGTGAGCACATGGGGAGAAGAAGCCTGATCAGGAGATGGGGATGCAGCATCCATCTCTCCCTGCACCAACACCCTGAGCTTCCACCAGAGCCCTGCGATAGCAGCCACAGCCTGATCTACTCATGAAACATGCACCAGTCTGCAGAACTCATCTGTCAGCTGTTACTCTGAACTGGAGGCAGGAAAAGGGTGAATGGAAAGAAAAATGATCCCAGACTAGATGTCCATCTAGACCCCATAGAAAGGGAACTGGACTGTGCTTTGCACAGACCCCTGCATGAATCTGAACAGTCCCATCTGTTCAGAGGAGAGACAGATCCCACATATTTCTCCAGCTCTTTCTCTCACTTGCCATTCCCTCGTGTGACTCCACCAATGGGGCCATTTCCCAAACAGGGAATGAATGTCTGCTGCACTCTTTCCTGTCTGCATTCACTTGTCTGGACAAACACTTCCCTGAGAACCATAAAGCATCATTCTGTGCTGCCTGTTCATGGTTCACAAGTTGTGTGTCCCACAATGTGGACAAATCTATTCAGCAAAAGAGCTCACACACATCCCATCCCATGTACAGCTAAGATCACTCATACACACTGACTTCTTCTGTCTATTTGTGCCTCATTTGTGTGTACACACACTTTCTCCCCATGTACACATGCTATATTCCACTCACACATGCACGTCAGCTCTCACATGTGCCAGCCCTGTGCACTTCAGGGTCTCCAGTGTGTTTTTATGTTAGCAATCTTGGTACAGAAGCACTAACAATGCTTTCCACCCCTCCTCCTTGCCAGTCCATTTATTATGAAGATATTTCCACACCAGCCAGGTGAGGCTGTTGGCAATGCCACAGCTGTGTCTTGCAGCCAGGCCTCTCCATGCAGAAGTGCTTCCTGTCCCTGCTCCCAAAGGACAGCTGCACTGCTGGTGGGGATCCCTATCAAACACCAGAGTATTTAACACTATACTTAGGGGAGCAAGATGACCTGTAGGTGGGGGATGGACTGAGCCATCTCTTCCCACACTTAGGGTAAAGTAACTTCACAGGTGAAATGCAGGGATTGGGGTCCCTGCTCTGGAGCAATAGAGCCAAGGCTGCCTGACCCACAGCAGGCTCCAGAGCAAGACACTCAGAAGAACAGCACAAGTGCAAATGTGCTTCATCACACTCACCTGGATCTATAGAAGATAAATACAAGACATAGTGCAGTGCTGTCACAAACAGCACCTCTCCAAATTCCCACATCTAGGAGATCTCTGGTTATTTTGGAGTAGGTTACCCAGACAGTGAGACATGTCAATAAACTGAACAGCATAAGCTGTGCCAGAGCCAAGAGTTTCAGGTCAGCACGAAGGGCAAACAAGTAAATGTGGGAAAAACACTCTATCCAGCATCTCTGCCTGCCACTCTGCAGCACTTTTGCAGGCAACACCTCTGGTTACATCCAAAATCTGAGTACAAATGAGTTGTAGCTGGTAAACTCAACTGCCAGAAAGAGAATTTAAAAAGAAAATCCATCTGCATGGGTTCTCAGGACAACTATGTCAGCAGAGCCTTGGGGAGAAGCAGCCACCACCTGCTGAAGTCTCCCATTCTGCCCACCCAGCATCCTCTCCTTGCCATCCAGGAGCAGATCCATTCACACTGATTTATAAAGCCCTGCCAGAAGCCTGACAAGGCAACAATGCCAGTGCCAGAGAGCAGTTCTGCAACACTGAAAGCCTTCTGAACACATGGGGAGGCTGCAAGAAAGTCAGTCCAATGGAGCAAATCCTGGCACCACAACTAATGTCAGCATCCAGGGTCTCCAACCAAGCTGGCACACGAAGGCAGCACATTCTCACTGCCTCCAGTACACAGCACTCAGGGCACACAGCTGGCTGAAAGCACCAACACAGGCTCTGTGACAGCAGCAGGAGCCACCTTCATTCCCCTCATCACACCATTTCACACCTTAGCGGCATCTGATTTCCTCCACGACACAGCTACCCCAGCCACACACTGCAGACAGCCCTGTGCACACAGAAATGCCACTGCTCCTTGTTCAGAAATGGACACTGGGTCTTCTCTGTCAGCCTGACCAGAGCTACAGAACATCAATGGAAGCAGCACAATCCCAAACAGTATCAATAAACCAGTAACAATTACAGCTTAAGTGCACACACTAAGGTAAGGCAGGAAAAAGGAAGTGAGGGCAGAAGATGCTGCAGTGGGCGAGCTCCACTTGAGCAAAGCTGCTCCCTGGCTGGCAGACAAACTGGCCCACAGTTCCCAAGGCAACTTGTTCAGCCCTGTTGCATCTGAGCACTCCACAGAGCAGATTCTGCCATGGAGAGGAGAGTCCTGCTGAGCACCCATGGGCTGGGCTGCGTTGCTGTGGGAAACACAACCTTATGTATAGTCTCAGCTATTGTGCTGTTTTTATATTTAACAGATTTCTCATCAGAGCTAATGCGGTTTGCTGGTGACTGTCTCACGTGTCCAAAGTTCAGCTACTCTCAGCTGAGCTGTCTGCATGCTCTTCCTGTGGGCAGCAGTGCAGGTGCTGTAACCCGAGTTGCTTCATCCAGGTCCCAGACATCAAAGCCCAACTACAGAACCTGTGGCGACCTCCAGTCCCCTGCACCACAAAATGCGGGCTCAGAGACACATCTGTAGCCAGGATAGCTGCCACAAACCAGATCCTTCTTCTCCAGTGATAAATTCTCTCTTCTGTGACAGCTTTAGGGTCGTGTCTCTCCTGAGCGTGCAGAGCCTTCTTTCCAGCTGTCACATCAGAGACCTCTTCCAGAGGCTGCAAAGCCAAAAGCCCCAAGTCCCACTCATGCCCTTGCAGCAGCAGGCATCAAGACACCTCAGAAGGTCCCATGCACAGGACTAGCACAACATTAATTTCCCTGTGTTATTGAAAACCTTTCACCAATAGCTGGATGGGTTTTCACCAGCCCTTCTCTCTGCCACACATGAGCAGCGGGGCTGTAAATAACCAGTGGGAGCTGTTGCTGCAGCCAGCCCAGCCCACAGCAGCACACATGCACCCACATGGCAGCATGCCCAGCACTCACCACACCAAGCAGGTTTCCATGCAGAGTGTGAAGCACCAGACCCTCACACTGCCCCAGGCCCAGGGTGATGTCCCTTCTCCTGCTGCTCTGCCATCCCCACTTCCAATTATCAGCACATTTCCCCCCTCCCCTGCCCACCAGAGCTCGTGCAGTTTGTTGGTGTGCATTTGGCACAGCTATACTGTACATCATGTTGACAGTAGAAATTACATCCTGAGCTTATGTTTTACACTGTGCTCTGTCAGAACTCACCGCAGCCCAGTGATCAGGACAAATTGAATAGCATCCCGTCCATGTCAATATTTATTTCATTTTACAAATGCAGGCTGATGCAGGAGAAAGTAGGCAGGGGGAGGGGGAAGACATGGGCAGGCAAGAGCACACCAGGATAGCACTGCCCAGCACACCACAGTCCTACATTACTGCCCAACACAGCAGGGCCAAGGCAGTGGCCCAGGGAGGATTGTCCCACCCAGAGGCCAGGAAGCATCCCCAGGAGCTCATGCAGTGCTCCCATGCATGTAGCTCTACTGGAAGGGTTGGCACGCCAGTACTGCTCCTCTGGCAAGCCCTAATAATTGGTAGAAAATGCAGAACTGCCCACCAGGTACCACAAGATGCAAAGGCAGGGAAAGAGAGCCCTCTCTCCTCATACCCAGCCTGCAGCCTCAGCAAATGTGAGCTTGGATGTCCTGCTTTGGTTCTCCACTCCTCCCAGCAGAGTGACACCAGCTACCAGCACAAGCATCAGGACTGCTCCAGCTGTTCAGAACAGCCACGAGAATGCTACAAAGGCTGCTGAGGAGCAAGGCAAGAGCAAGGCACTGCTTGCACCACCCTCTAGAATGCAGAGCCACAGCACGAATACCAAGCACAAGAGAGGAGCTCCTTAAAGCTTGGGCTTTCTTCTGCTTTACCACAGCCCTTCCACACCCCAGAGGACACAAGGAAATGAAGGCTGCAGTAGGAGGGTTGCTGGTCAGAGACAACACCTGAGTCCTGACACCCACGGTCCTCTTGCTGCTGGATCAGCTGCCTGCAGAATGAGCTCAAACTGGGAACAGCCCTTAGGTGGCTCCAGCCCCACTACCCAGCAAAGCCAGGGAAGGAGCAGACAGCAGCACAGCAGGGACAGTCCTCAGGGTGAGGACAACAGTGGCTGCCAGCACCTGCATGCAGAATCCCAACCCCATGGCTGAAAACTGGGAACAGCTCTCATGCTGCCAGAGAGCTGCTCCTCACAAGGGCAGATCATACAGGGACAAAATGAGCATGAGAAGAGCTATGGTGTGCCTGCATCTCCAAGGTCTAGAGCAGATATTGCTGATCAGTCATGAGGAAGCCACACAGGTCCAGCACTGTTCTGCCAGCTTTGGCACTGACCACAGCTACCTCACAGGGAGGCTGCAGAGAAGAGCATGGGGAGGTATAACAAGCAGGTTGGAGATACAGACAGAGCACAGTCACAGCTTTGTCAATGGTTTGCAGCTCTGCTTCCAACAGGCAGGACTACAGCACCTTTGGAGACAACCCAGGACAGGAGGTCAGATGGACAAAAGCTCCTACTTGACTCCCAGCAAGCAGCTATAAGTGCCCCACTGTTAGAGCAGCAAGAAGAGCACAAGTTTCACACCAGCTTGTTCCCAGAACATGCAAACCTATCTGGAGACACTTTCTAAAGAGTGGGGCCAACCTCCAGCACCAACCAGCCCCCTCCATTCTCTGCCCAGCTCTTTCTGACCCCACTGTCCCTTTACCTGAGAGCTCAGAGGGTGTGCTGGCTCCAGCTCCATCCACACGTGTCAGCTGTGTCACCTCAAGGGAACAGCTCAAGCCACGTGCAAGCACAAGAGCAGCTCTGGTGGTCAAATTAGTGCCAGCTCAGTCTGCATCCACAGGGAGCCCACCTGCCTCCCATCTGAGAGCGTGGCCAGCACACGAGCCCAGCTCAGACAGCCCTGCCTGGGAGATGGGGCAGGAAAAAAACTGCAATTACTGCAACAGCAATTCTTCTCCAGCATTGCCTACAGTGCAGCATGGGGGCTATGACCACATCTGCTCCTGTTAAACAGGATTCAAATCTGCTTAATACTTCCCTTCCCAGGAAAAGGAATAGGCTGGCTAGAGCACACTCCCTAGATCTGTTGTATGGAGGTAATACAAGCATGGCAAGGCTGCTGCAAAGCTTTAAGATGGTTCATAATCTCCAGGCCTAGGGCTAAAACATGAACTCAGGCTCTCTGGAGCTCACTTTCTCTACTGGATATTGTAAGACAAGATGAGGCAAAGATACTTTTTTTTTTTTTTTTTCCTTTTATAAACTTCTCCTCAAAATATAGAAACAAGAGATGAGGCAATCTTGCCAGACACAAAATACTGTCAACTCCAGGCCAGGCAGGTGTATCACAATCAAGCTTCCAACATCCCACACACTGTCTCTTGACAAGACATGTCAGACCACACCAAGCCTGGACCACTGCACCTTGGCCAAGCACTCACCCATAACCCCACAACCTCCCACAGCTCCTCTCCAGCATTCAGGAGGCTCCCCAGGATTACCCATCCCTTTGGGCCGGACAATGGAATGCTCAGGGCATTGAGCCCTCTGCCCCACAGGGAATTCTCTGCAGTTTTAGAACACCAGGGACCAACAACCCAACCTGGATGCAGCCCCCACAAACCAGTGTCCTTGACTGGAAAACATGAACACACATCACTAATTCTGTAAGGGATGGCAGCACTGCTGAGAGAAAAGGTGTGGGATGCCCACTCACATCAAGACAGATGATGACTGCAACCACTGCACTGCAAGTTCCCATTGCACAGCAGATCCCATCAGTGCCATTTAAGTCTCAATGTTCAGATAAAGCTGGACAAAGTACCAAAATACTGGTGCCACAGAGAGCATCTGGAAGCTAGACAGGTTTTTGCAAACTCTGCAACTCCCACTGCACCTTCTGCTGAAATGGATCCTGCAGAAGGCAGACTCTAACTCAGTGTCCTTTCCAGAATACCACCAAATTTTGCCAATCAAGTAAGAGATGGCAAGAGATATTAACCTGGATAGCACATAGCACCGCACTGTGTACAAATGCTGGAGATCAATGGCAAAAGGATTCAAAACTGCAGAGGCTTTTGAATTAAGATATTTAAATGACTTCTATCTTTACTTAACACAGTGAAAGGGTCATGTAACCAGTTACTGGACAAGCAGGTCCAGACTGTGCAAGGCAACATTTGGCAGCAATCTGCCTTTCAGCAGGTCTTCACCCTGATACAGAGTACAGAAGACAGACAGACAATGATAAAGTCAAGTTCTCTCTGTCACCAGAGCAGGAAATCCCTTATCCTTAGTAAAAGTTCAGTCATGCTTATTCTTGAAGTAAATCTCTGGATCTCCTCTTTCTGCTTCCTTGGAACTATTCTCCCAGCAAAGAACTCCTTCATCTGCCCTTCTTCTCAGATAAACTTGCACACAGTTGAGAAAAGCTGTTTTTGCAGAGGAACGTGTACCTACACAATGCTCAGGTCTGTATGACTAAACATGCCTCTTTCTCCCTTCTTTTTAAGTTGCTTTAAGTTTAATTATTGTCCCCTTTGATGGTGCCTTGAGAAATCATAATAGAAAAATGAGGCAACTGCCAGAGCAGGAGCTATTTACAACCTTTTGACTTCTCATGTTCAGTCACTTTCTGCTCTCAGACACACTGTGAGGAACACTATTTATTAAAGCTCTCACACAAGCATTGTTTGGAAAGAAGTATTTTCAAAGTTTAGGAGGGTTTTTTTTCCTTCCAAATCTTCTCTAGTCCAAAGTTTCAAAGAAATTTTAATTGCAAAGAAAATCTCAACATTTGCCCTAGGGAAGAGGTTTTTACAGCCATAACGGTCTCGCTCTGCAGCAATTCTTATCCAAATATGGAATTTTCATGCCTTGTCTACGTGAATACAATACTTTTAATTTGTCTTTAAAAACAGTTTTAGAGAGGAGGTGGAAGCAGCCATCACAGCATCCCTGTCACAACTTCTGAGACGGACAGAGCTCCTCCTGCTGTGGTGAGAGAGCTCCAGAGCTCAGACCAAGTCTTTAATTTTAGGATCTGGACAGAGAGCTGTATCTGAAAGTCATTCCCTTACAAACACCCTGTATAAAGTCAGAAGTTGCATTCCTAAAAGAGCTGCATCTTTTATGCTCCAGCACCTCCTGAGGAGCCAGGAGTGCTCTTATGCAGTGGGGCAGAGAACCCTCACCAGCCTCCACTGCCAGAGCTGCACCTGTGGCACAGCCCAAAGACACACAGGGAGCACCACCGCTCCCCTTCCTGCCTCCTCCTGCCACTTCTCAGGGCCCTGAACACCAGCAAAAGTCAAAAGAAAGAAAAGGAATGAACCCAAAACAGGACAGGTGGAATCAAAGCTGATGGCCCAGACAAGGGGCCATTTGGATAGGAATTAAAGGACAAAGTAAAATAAAAAAGCACAAAATGGAATTCTTCCGCTTTGACAAATGTAGAGGGAATTGGGTTCTTTTAAGCCAATGTTTGGCAGATGCATGAATTATTTATCATTCAATATTGTGTGATTAAATGGAAAATTGAAGATGTTCATAGCTCTGTCTGCAACTTTCTACCTCTTGTGAAAGACTCCCCAAATTCCTACACAGAATAACAAGTGGGTATTATACTGAGTCAGAAAGGTTCAAAGAAACCCTCAATTTGCTTCTCAAGGTTCAAGGTCACGTTCAGACTCAGTCCTCTGGTGAAATAAATACTATGGCAGGCACACATCACTTTCTGGAAGGTCTCTTGCTGCTGCTCACTCTTCTTCCCTATACATCTTAATCCTCTTAGCAATTTTGTCCTTGAAAATCCCTCAGTCTTCATGACAGGAGATCTGCAACCCCTCTTTACAGAAGGCATGAGACTGAGGAAGTCCCTTCCCCTGACAGCACAGTGTCATTCTGAGACTAAGACCAGGCCCCCAAAGGATCCCCTACAATGAAGCTGAGAGATTGTGAGGAAGGACAAGAGAGCAGCAAAAAACCAGGACAAGACCTGGGGGGCTGCACCTGCAGTTTTCACAGTTTTCTGCAGTGTAACAAGATCACCTGGGTTGAGAAAAGCCCAGATTAGGAGCCTGTACCAATTTTCTACTGCAGATACCTCTTCGGGTGCCTTTGGTCCAAGCTAAGCAGCTTCCTCAGCACCTCAGGACAAGCCTGCAGCAATAAACAGCTGTTAGAAAGGTGGAAGAATGAGTGTAATTAGTCTCCTTAATGCCAATTTCAGCCTGATCTCTCACACTTAAGAAAACTGTTACAACGATTTTCTTTTTTTCAGAGGAGCTCATTAAATAAAAATTAGAAACAAGATAATATAATGGGTTAGAAAATTGCTTCTGCACCATCCTGCTAAAATCCAACACTGCCCTGCCTTACAGATAGACTTTTCTGGTTTGGAAGAAGATGCTCCAAACCTTCCTGAAGAAATCTGGGGACCACAGGAATTTAGGAACCTGAAGCAGAATGGTGCACAGCCTCATCCCCCAAAGAGGAACCAAACATGCTTTGCTAAGATGCAGCACCGTGCAGAACACTCCACCACAGCTGGCAGAAGTCCCTGGCAGCTGAGCCTCCAACACAGGTAGTACCTTTTGGCCAAGTCTGTTTGAAAGCCAACGTCTCCAAGAGGAGCACAGCAAGAAGAGGGGCTGCCCAGATGATTAGAGCTCTCCTTCATCCCTTCCTGGGACCGTGAGGCTGCACAAACAGGGCAGCAGTGAGCAGCGTTCTTGAGAACAAGTACCAGAGCATTGCAGCCCCACAGGAACCTCTGGATGGTCACCCTGGCAGATGCTCATTCAAAGCAAAGCCCACCTCCCCCTCACAAAGAGCTACCAGGAGAGGCCAGAGCCTCTCGCTGGGCCAGGGACCTCTACACCCTGGAGCAGATGTGCCAGGAATCCTCAGAGCACAGTGTTTGCCCACGAGCTGCAGATAACAGCCTTCTGCAAAAATAAAGGACTGACCTCCTTGTAAGCAACTTGCAGACAACAGCAACAGGCTAAATTTTGCATTCAACCATTAATGATTGATGCATTATTTATTTGGAATCATTTGCTTCATTCTACTAATCACATCACCACTACCAGCTCCTGACAATGAACAGTGCTTACAGTCATGTCCCAGGAGTCAGTCTCTGCCCAGAGCAGCTCAAACCACAGCTCAGCGGCCTCAGGGTTATTTCACCTCCCAGGAAAACATCCAGGCTTTGCCAAAAGCTGCTCACTGCCCTGCAGACACCACAAGCCACATACTCTCTGTTGGCCATCATCTGCACACTGCCCCACGTGCAGAGGGAGCTGCTGAAACCAGCTCCTGCCCAACAAGGGCTCACTTGCAGTCAGAAGAAACTGGCACCACACTGACACTTGCCTCGCCCTGAGCCCTTTTTGCACTTTGAGCCCAGCCTCCTGCCACAGTTTAACTGCAGAACAAGGTAACCACTAGGAGTTTCTATAAACTTTCAGTGCTAAATTCACATGTCAATGGCCCAACTATGGTCCCACCAAGAAGCCCCTCCTTGCAAGGGCAAATAGCCCCATAAAGAGAACCCACATGGAAACCAGACACCTCCAGAGCAGAGCAGCCCTTTGTCCCCTCTGTGCCACAGCCCAGAACATCCCAATTGTGTCCCCCCAGGCACTCCTGTGCCGCCACTTTGCAGGAAAAACCCACACAGCAGAGGGCACAGACACCTTTCCCCAGAGGAATCAGTCCTTTGGGAATGGACCAGGTCAGGATGGGAGCTCTGGAGACAGGGACAGAGAGACCACACGTCCCAGGTCACTTGCATGCAAATGAAGAAGCATTTTAGCATCCAGTCTGGTTGAATCAAATTTTTATATCCTTCCATGCCCGCCAAATTCTGTTCACAAAGACCAAGGAAAAAAAAGGAAGGAAAATCCTTAATAAATGCTGGAAGAGCAGGGAGCTCACACCAGCTCCCAGCCCAGCGTAGCTCAGGGATTATCGAGGCAATAGTTTATTTTTCTCTCCAGTATCATTTTCCCAGCTTGATCTCTACTGTCGCAGTATGATGGTTTCACCCCATTAGCCTTGCTTAAAAAAGTGATCCCAGGACTGTGAGTGTTATTGCCCACATAAATCAGGAGGCTTTGAATATGGAGCACCTTTAAATAAACAGCTGATGGAAGTGAAGTTCCGGGATCATTATTAATAGCTTTTCATTTCTGTGTCCGCTGTGCTGTGACATTCTTTCCCAGCAGAAAGCCTCCGCTTCCTATCCCCAGTACATCTGATCCCTTGAGTCCTCCAGTCAGAATGAATGACTGTACCTTTGTGTTAATTGCATCGCCCGTTCCACAAACTGAATACTAATATTAACTAGCAAGAGGAGGAGAGTTTGCAGACCAGCAGTGATGGGACAGTTTAGAGAGAGACACACCAGTCCCACTGCCTTTTCCAGGGCTGGTCCTTCCTCTTTCCCTCGAGGAAGGGCAGATCCTGGATCTTCCAACACACACCAATAAATACGGCAACAGGTGACGAGGTCCTGTTCCATTTCTGTCCTGTCTGAAGTGCCTTGTACTGTATTGACAGACACCAGTTTTCTCTGCTCTGCCAGCAGTATTACACCTCTCATAAACCCCTGTAAACAGAATGATGCCACTCCCCACATTCCAATCAGCTTCAGGATGAGTCCAAAGCAAAACACATCATTGGAGAACCAGCCCCAACAGAACTTACAGGTACTGTTCAAAAATCTCACCTGGCCAGATCCAGTTTATTTTTCTCCAACATGACTTGTCCAGGGAGAAATCACTCTCTTCTTCCACCTTCAGCTATCAGGGATTCCCCAGAGCACTGCAGGAAGGTGCACAGCAACAAGGGGCAGACCTAAGGGCAGCAACAGCTAACACCATCACTTCCCTCTTGCAGGGAGGTGAGCCTGGGACATCTCATCAAGAGGGGCCTTGGCCACCTGCTCTGGAACTCTGGGAACCCTGGCTTTGGTCCCTGCTGCCAGGACTGACACACAGGTGCTCCCAGGTGAAATTCCCAAAATCTTCACATGCAGGACCCAGAGCTGCCAACCCTAATGCATCCGCAAATGACATCTCCCCCCAGGTCTGCAGCTCAGAAGAGAGACCAAATTTCTCCTCAGAAAGTGTACTCAGGCTGTCTGAGGCACTTTGCCCAAATAAAGGAGATGATCCTGTTGGCAGCCAGCTCCAACAAAGTGACCAATGTAAGTGCTGGCAAAAAGGCTCCACAGTGGTCCACGGTGCCCAGGAAAAGGCTGGCACAGGTGTTACATCCCCTCTGCTTTTACTGCAGAGACAAAAACAGAGGGTCCTGCTGCTACAGCCCACCCCCATCTCCTTCTACTCTTCTTGAGTCATGATGCTGCCTACAGGTCATGCTGCTCAAAGAGAAGTCACAGGGGAAGCAAATATCCCAAAACAGCCTGTTGCTGTTTGTAGGGACAGACTTTGCAACAGACATTTGCTGTATATAAACTCAAAGGGCTGCAAAGAGCAGCAAACCACAGGAACAGGTGATGGCTTTTGATTTTACTGCTTGCTCTTTTCCCAAATCCACCTCTCAGCAAGGAGATTGGGGACACAAGCATAAATAACAGAAGGTTCACCTATGAAAGAGCTGAAGTGGAAGCATCAGAACACTGGAGTGTGGCTGAACAAGGCTGAAAGAGACCACTACACACAGGATGTACATTCCCTGGAGGACTTTAGGAGGGACAAAAAGTGTTGAATATGTCTCCTGATTTCAGAGCCTTTTGCTATCTATGGTCTGAATCATGATGGACTAGTACAGCAGAGATACATCCTTATGACAAGTCAGTGGGTCTCTGAATATGATTCTGCAAGCCAGATACAGTACCAGCCTTCCCTCTTCACTCTGACCACCCTGTCAAGTGAAGAAAAAGATTTGATTCCTCCTCCACCACCCCCCCAGTGCTGTATTTGCAGGCTGTGAACCAGCAGCCAGCAGCCACACAGAGCCTTCAAGCACAGGAAATATAGTGGGTATCACATATGCAAAGCTCAGTGCATCACTAGAAACACTGCTTTCCAACCACCAGACTTCAGCATCCCATTGAAGCATCACCTCTCAGCAGAGGCCAAATGTGCAAATTGCAGTTGAAAGGGAGAACATTTCTGAAAGCTCGAAGCACGTGAACACAGCAGACTGGAACAGAATCTGCAAGTAGCTTCACTTTAATGTCACTACCAAACCAACAGCACAATGAGGAAGGGACAGACTGGGAGCCCTGGGAACAACCACTCTACTCAGCACAACTGATAAAGGGAGATTAATCATTCAGTTCCTCCATCAGGCACAGGGGTTGAGGGCTTTGGTGTAAAACTCCATCAAACAAGACCAGCGTCTTCACTTCTGACATTCCTGGATGGACACAGGACACAGCGTGAGGTTTTGTAGAGGCCTGATTTCACAATCCAGACCTTTGCCTCTGACACTCCTGGAAACAAGTGAGACTGTGAGAATCTTCTCAACCCAGCATGCAGGCTTTGAAGGGTCCTTCCTCATGTATCTGCACAAAGCAGGGACCTTGGGGCCTTGTATGCAGGTTCTAATGTTATTATTATCAAAGGAATAAAGAGGGCCATGGTGAAGTAAGAGGCAGCAAAGCAGCCCAGGCAACAAAGGGAGGAAAGAAAGAGAGAGATTACAGTAGCAACAGGGACGACAGAAAAGCAAATGGACAAAGTGCATGAGAAAGAATGGAGAGGAGATATACATACACGTGAGCAAGCAGGATTGTGCTGGAACACGTGAGAGTGTGAGCGTGCAGGAGAGGGCACAGACACACACAGGCAGGTGCAGCCATTTGCAGCTCTGAGTCCTCCTGCCCCACCCCAGGTTGGCAGCCTGGCACTGCTTCAGCGAGGGATCTCCCTGAGAACGCCCAGGGCACACGCAGGACTCCCCTGACCCAACCCTCTCCATTCAGTACAGCAGCCACTCTGACAATAAAAGATCCTCACAACTAAAGAAACAGATAGATGCTGGCTCTGAGCAGCCCCTGCCCTTCCCAAAACAGTTCTGTGTTTGAAAGAAGGAGAACTGGCAGGACACACAGACAGAACACCGTCAGACACAGCCACTTCTGTATGGTTTTCTCCAGCCTTGTCACCTTCACACACATTGACCCTTTGCATCCTGCTCTGTCACTACACTGCAGACCCTTGCTTGCACTCTCCTTGTCCTCTGGGCTGCTTCACTTCTCCCTTCACACCCATTTCTAGCTCCTTTGATGACAGTCACTTAGAACTCATTCACACAGCCTCAAGTCCCCAGTCCAGAGCCCACCATGCCCAATCCATGCAGTAACTTGCAAATGAGCTGCAATCCCAAAGTGCACATGTACCCCCTGTGCTGCCACACCGATCTCCAGGCCCCCCATGCTCCAGATGGACACTGGACTGTGTCAAACCAGGACTGCAGTGCAGACAAAATGTGTTCCTTTGTGTCTTCCTCTCCAAACCACCACCTATGTCAGGCTGCTGGGCTGGCAGCAACCTCAGGGAGAGTTTGGGCATCCAAAGACAAGCAGTGTCCAGCCAAGAAGCCATTCTAGCCCTCCTGGGTCTCTGAGTTGTACATGTCTTGCCCCTCACCTCTCCCATCACACCTCACAGTGGCATGACACCAAAGCTCACACCTTGAACACACAGTCATTGTGATTCCAAAACAGAAAAACAAGACACAGCTGCCCTGAGCAGGGCTGATTACAAGTCTTTGAGAGGTTCAGGACCAAGCCAGACACAAGCACTGCATCTGGGCAGTCCTTGGGCCCCCATGGTGGAGGACACCAAGAGCACTCACTCATGAAACAGCTTTTAACATCTTGGTACAGAGGCACAGACAGACCTCACACACAAAAACATATAAAACATAAAAAGTTACCAAAGACTCCAGGCATTGTCTAGAAGAGGACAAAGGAAAAAAAGTAGCTATTTCTATATATACTTGGGAAGCACCAGAAAGCACAGTGATGGACTAGATATAAAAAAGATAGAGATGAGTCTCAGTCCCAGCCTTTGATCTCTCACAAGGGAAATGCATGTGCTGCCTTCTGGAAACCAGGACCAGACATTGTGTCCTACCTCTGCCTAAGCCCAGCTCAGCTGCAGTTTAAAGAAAAGGCCTTCCAGCCTGGTGCTTCACAGTCCCTCCCCCTCGTTTCTATTTCACAGCAGCTTTTCACAACCCTGACTGTGCTTACTATAAGCAATACAAGCTCAGCGGCAGGATCTTCTCCTTCTGGGACAGCCTAAGGTATGGAAAACGCCTCCCTAGAAGCACCACATTTGATTGGAGCCTGTGGCCAGGTCCTGAAGGAAGATGCTGAGCAGCAGCCCTGAGCAGTCACAGGTCACACCCTGTCCTGCTGGCTCCAGCACTCTGAAGGACTGAGGATAATTTACACCAGCTGAGTGAGCAGCTCACCACTGACACACAGTCCTGCTTACCAAGGCTTGCTTTCCAGCACTCTGTTGATTCTCCAGCTTCTCCCAACACACACTTTGCCTGGCAGCACCCCAGGCAGTGCCATGCCTCTGTCCTGGTCAGCCTGAGTGTGCCATGGACATCAGATCCACAGGACAGAGGCCCCATCTCCTGCTGCCCAAGCCTGACAAGGACTCTTTGCCAAGGCATCTGCCTCAGTATGAGCACTAAAAGGTGTTTAACTGTCCTGGACTGGGTATGGCTGGGAGGGAGTTAATTAGCTGCGCTTGGTGCTGAGTTTGAGGTTTGTGACAAAAACAAAACTGGTAACACACTGATGTTTTAGCTACTGCCAAATGGTGTTTGCAGTGTCAAAGCCTTCTCTGCTTCTCACACGTCCCCCAGTAAACAGACTGGGGGTGCACAAGAGTTTGGGAGCAGGTTACCCAGATCCACCACAAAGCTACCCTGTCCCATCTAACATCATGCTCAGCAATAAAAAGGGAGAGGAAGGATCTTGGGGGAGTTTGCCATCCTTAGCTCAGGAACTCCTGGACACCAGTCTATGCAAAGAAGGCAGCGAGTGTTTGCCTTTGCATCCTGTGCTCTCTTTCTCTCTTCTTCCACTTTCACTTATTAAGCCATTTTTATCTCAACCCACACGTTTTCTTGCTTTTACTTTCCCTTTCCTCTTCCCATGACCCACTTGGGAATGAGGGAGTGAGTAATTGGCTGTATGGGACTTAGCTGCTTACCAAGGCTATCCCTCAACAGCCCCAAAACACTTGGCAGCACCAGTACAGGCCACGTTCACAGCCAGAGCAGAGGAAATCACACTGAACCTTTCCAAATGCATTAACCAGAAAGCAGCAGCCGTGGCAGAGTGAGAAGCTGCCATTCCCCTTGTACAACGCTTTGAGCCTCTCAGTCCTGTGACGTGAGCTCACATCTCCAGTTCTGGAGCAGCCAAGCACCACCTCACTTCCCATCTAATCCACTAAAATACATTAGCACTCCAGGTGCAAAACCAATTAAAGCCTCAACTGATGGTTCCAGCGTCCTCCCCAGCCAGACACGAGTCTCTCATTGCACAAAAACGTAAACAGCTTTTTCAGAGAAAAATCCATAAATGCTCACCTGTGGTGGCTACTCCAGCTGGGGAAGGTTCAGTGCTTGCATTCCCTCCATACATCCATGGCTTTGTGGTACCAAGGACAGGAGCAGCATCAGCACAACACTCAGTCCTCTAGGCAGGACTTCACAGCTCAAGCTCAAAAGCTCCTGTCTGCCTTCACTGATCCATTGGCAACTCCTGGGAAAGGCAAGGCCATGTCTTCATCTGCAGGGTCAGTCACAGCCCCTGGTCACTCGTGCCATGGGGACTCAGAGGGGCAGCCCCAATCCTTTGCACACCTGGGGTTTATCCCCTGCCCTCACACCCAGCTGGCCAAGACACTGGGATCAGCCTCTGCCACACCTGCCACGGAGCCTGCCCCTGTCTTGCATGGCCACGAGAACCTGGGCCAGACCAAACCCACCCACGGGCTCACCAGAGAGATCACCCACGGCAACAAAGCAAAAAAGAGGGATTTGGGAAAGACACAATCACTTCTCAGCCCCAGCGAGACGAGCAGACAGCCATTGCCCAATGGAGGATCCTAATTCTCAGCTCAACTCTCGCAGCACCTTTCGGATTAATTGGTTAATTGGCACGGCGGGCTGTGCACAGGAAAGGAGGAAGGATGGCTCCCTCTGCCGGCACCGGCCCGAGGAGGAGCCCCCCGCCCGCCCTCCATCCCCCCGGCCCGGGCACGGCTCACCTGGCACCGCCACCATCCCAGAGCTGCCAGGGAAAGAATTCCCATCTCCTGCGGCGCAGCTGAGGATGCCCAGTGAATGGGGTGCCCTGCCTTGGGACAGTATTACTGCAGCAGGAGTTATTTTGGAAAACATACCGTGCCACTGAGAACCAGCCCGGGAGGGCTGTAGCAAACGGGTGTTCAGCTGACTTTTCAAAGTTTAAGCAGGGATGTAATTTCTTTAGGACACTGCTGATGCTCAGCTATTCCTACCTGCCATCAAAAGGTTTAGCTGTATTTTATAAGTGGGAAGGCAGCCAAGCTCAGAAAGCTGGTGAAGTCCAGCTCTCAAAGCAACCCCCTCCCTCACCTGTCCGTCCTCGACCTTCCAGACTCCAGTGGCAGAGGAAACAATTCCCTCTCCCACACAGGCACAACGCTGTCAGCAACAGCCACATGTCTACTTAAGGCCATAACAATAGCAAAGAAAGCACATTTTCACACAGCTAAAAACACTGAATAGTGAAAATACAGAAAGATTCAGGGGTAACTCTGGAGTTTGGTAGGGGCAGAGGGGGGACAAAACAGTGTCCTGTCCCAGGTTAGCATGATGATTTGCTCACTGTTAGTATGTGCACAACTCAGACTGATTCCGTCTAGAGAGGGTGATGAGGACAGGAGGAGGTGCTCGGAGCTTAGGAGCCACTTTTAATGACAAGGATTATTGGAGAAACAGCATTTTGGGGATTTGGGATTCTGGGAAGCAGCTGCAGTAGGAGCAGAGGGAGATAATCCCAGTGTGACAGACAGAGACGCAAGGAAGCAGGACTGGAGAAGGGAGTGCAGCATCCCCAGGCACACACAGAAGTTACTATCTGGCACAAGGGAACATCCATTCCAGAGCAGGAGGCTGCCAGAACAAGGGCCTGGCCCACAGCTTCCAGCTCTCTTCCCTCCTGGGATGGCCAGGCCAGTATGGTTTCTCTGAACCAGCCAAACCTTTATCTGTCCTCGCTGACTCTGGCCAGCAGTGGGGCCCCAGAGCCAGAGGCTCCATCTCCCCACAGGCTCCCATCAAGATGATCAGGCTCCCTGGCCAGTGCCCTGTGAGCAAACAGCCAGCCAGGGCAGCAGAGGGGCACTGAGGGGACAGAGCCAGGCCAGGGCCAAGGGGACACACACCCCAGGTGTGTGCCCACTCTCAGGGGGCTTGGGGCCCTTCCAAGGCTGGGGTCTGCCTGCACACAGCTCTCAAGTGCCAGAGCACAGGGAAGGGCAGCAGTGCTCAAGAAGGAGTCCAGAGACAGAAAGATGTCCCCTGCAGAGGCTGTCCTCGGTCAGGCACTGCTGTGCACAGCACTGGGGATGAAGCTGCCCCAAGCCTGTGGCTGCAGCACCCAGGAGGGGCTGTTTGCTGTACAGAACTGGACAGCCCATCTGTGGGAACGAGCTCCTTCCTGCCAGGCCAGTGTTGTAACCACATCACACCCTCCTGTCTGACTCTGTTTTGCCATCAAAGCCTCAGGGAAGTGCCAGCTTACCAAAGCAGTGTTCAGATCCTGTGCTTGGTCCTACAGCTGCTGTTTCCAAATATCTCATTCACAGCCTTGGTCTGCAGGGTGAACATCACTACCTGTACCCACAGTCACACATGGGCTCCTGCCAAAAGGCATTCAGGGCTTTCATTTATTGCCCAAGATGTTTCTATGGTGACTACCTTCACATCCCATCACTGGCTGTGGAAAGCTGGCCATCAGCAGCTTCAGGTGAGTTGAGGGCCTCAAGCTTCAAGTCGCCTGCAGTTGTTAATGCCACTGGCTACAGCCAACCAGGAAGAGATCAACAAAACCTCACCTGAAGAGGCAATAGTAAGCAAGGCAGTGTCAAAGGGGAGTAAGCCCATGTCCCCTTCCCCTTGGTGTTCTCTCAAGTACTATAGCAAGGAGGAGCAACAAAGAGGGGCAGGGGGTGTCTGCAAAAGGGTATTGGACAAACAATCCTGCTTTCATGACTCCCTGAAGGATTTCCCAATCAGCAAAACTCACAGAACTGCCACAACCAAAGCACAGGAGCACTTCAGCCCATGCAGTGACTGGCCCTGACACACCACTGCCCTAGCCAGAGTCAGGATGCTCCCACCTCTGCTCCTATGGGGCACCTCACTAAATGCTCCTAGAGGGCAGCCACAAATCCGTGGGTGCTTCTGAGAAGCACCAGGCTCAGCCATCACCTCTATCACAGCCACAGCTTCCATCATGAGCCAGGCAGGGCCAAATTCAGCACACATGACAGCAGTGACAGTGTGAGACGAGCAAGGTGGCTTTGTCTGGGGAGCAGACCCTGCCCACAACAGTGTGATAGCAGGGTTAACAGGCACTTAGCCCAGAGCCTCACCCCTGAGGGGTGTGAGCTAAGCCATGGCTCTCCCACAAGAGATCCGAAATTGGGAAGTGCAGCACTGAGTAGAGCCAAAACTGAATGAGTTCTGTCGGGTTTTTCCCCTCCAGGCTCATGGATGGCACTGCCAGAGGGGCAAGGCAGTGAGTAAAAGCAGGACAGCAGGACAGGGCACAGCTGGCAGAGAGGAGGCAAGTGCAGATTTCCCAGACAAGGGCAGGAGGGCAGGACTGGGAACACAGAAGTGCTGCCCTTCCTGCAATGAGTATTGCAACCTTGCCATGTGTTTAGTGAGCTATCCTGAGATGGGGCATGCAGCAGAAAGGAGACACTTTTTGAAAAGCACCTTGATTTTCAGCTTGTAGGTGTAGCAGCAATGAATGATCCAATCAAACCTGGCCCTTGGGCTGGAGCAGATGGAGCAGCTTTGGGCTGGCTGCCTCTCCTGTGCCCAAGGGGACAACTACACCTGCTTTCAAGAAGAAAAATGCATGAGCCTCAGCTTAGCAGGGTCTGTCCCCCAGCTTTTATGCAAAGATGCCATTTAGGACACTGGTGTGCACCCTCACCACCACGGAGGCTGGGTCAGCACAGTGTGGAAGCAGTTGAGGGAGCACTTGGAAACCCATCTGAAGACAAAAGCCATGCCCAGCCACCGGGCACAGGCACCCCTAGACAAGCCAAATGCTGTTAACAGCCTCTCCTTGTGCTCCCACCTCCCAGCAGAGTCCTGTACCCCATTTGCTGTACATGCACCAGGAAACACCAACAGCTAAGGGAGCTCTGAGGCTGCCATGGGCTCCACATCTGGCTGCCTGCTACTGCCTGCTCTGTTCCACAGTGTCCCACAGGCCCTCAAAAGAAGGTGCTGTAATGCTGTCAAAGAGCTGAGACATCCATTTGCAAGAAGAATTCCAACCACGCTGCAAGAGGATCTGAGGAACAGCATCACCCAGAAGACCCATGGTTAGACCTAGACCCTCTGCAGGTATCTCAGTCTGCCCTGTGGGATAATGAAAGGCAGACACTGCTGGAGAAAGATCCACTTTTGCTACCCAGCCATTGTCTTGTAGAATCAGTACAAAAATGCCATCCAACAACCATTCCCCAACAGGATAAAACAGAACTCCCTTCTTCCTGCCACAGCACAAAGGACAGTAAAAAGAAAGAAAAATGCAAGAGATACAGAGCCAGGCTAAAGGAAAGTCTAGACTAGTCTCGGAAACCAGAGTTGTTGCAAAGGATAAAATTGAAAATTACTGTAATGTGCTGTATTCCTTTTATGGACTTTGCAAATAATAGAAAGTGATGATTAAATGAAAAAGAAACTGTGAACTAACTGGGAGGATGGGTCTCTGCAGTGGCTGCCAGCAGGAGCAGAGGGCCCCGTGCCTGAGCCCTCCACAGCCCTCCAGAGCAGAAACTAACCCACAAACTGGACACCACTGCAGAGACAGATGTCCCACAGAGCTGAGCAGGTAGTGCACACCCAGCTTATGTTGGGTGAACAGCTGAGCCCAAGTCCAACTCCATACTCCAAGTCTGCAGCAATTTGCTGCCCAAATCCAGCCACAAAGACTTGGCTTTTCTGCTGGGGTAGAGCGGGGACTGCACAAGTAACACAGCTCACAGGGACATGCAGGCATGAGCCCTGTGAATGCTGGAATGGCCAAGCCAAAGGACAGAGCTCTGTGCCCTCACCTGCAGCCCAGGGCAGCCACACACACACCCCTGAGAGCAAGGTGACAGAGGGGACCCTGCTCACCACGGAGCAAAGAGCACACGGGTGCTGAGGGCACGGGCAGGATATTCCCAGAGCAATAAACAGTCTGAGGCTAAGCCGGCGACATCCCTCCCATCGGGCACCCCTTCCACAAAGAAACACTGTGGGGTAAACTGTTGGTAGAGACAAAAGAGATCCTGAGAACAGCAAGGAGCTGTACACCGTGCCCACCTACAACCTCGGGCAAGGAATCTGGCTGGGATTCACACCCACCTCATCTTTACATGTAATTTTTCAAGAAAGCAGATCACTCAAAATGGCCTGTGCCTCAGGATATGCATGGACTTATCTGCAGAGAAGTGTCATTGCTTGTAAACCCAAACACAGTTGCATAACCACATGGTTAAAAGATAACACAAATTCATACATGGCTGTATCCTTATGCATGAATACTCTTTAGCGACATGATGTCGGAAGAACCCAAGTGTCACCACACTGTTTCTTCTTCAAACTGTTTTCCTTTACTTTTAAAATATAAAACCTAATTATTTGGAAAAATATGTAATTGTACTTTAAATGAATAACAGCAGATTAAATCCCACCTGAAGTCCAGTCTTGTTCCCAAGCTTTCATGAACCATCTAATCCTTCCAGTGAAATAAAGTCAGTGGGTTGAAAAAGGGGCTTCAAATAAACAAATATTCCCTCTGCAATATTTGTAGCCAAATTTTCCTGCTATGGGATAGTGACTATGAGCACAAAAGTAAAATTTGCTACAAAAGTCTTCCTAGCTCAATATTATCTTTAATGTGCAAAAAAACCTCCAAGAGCTGACCAGACAATATAAACAACAAACAGTAAATTGAGACCCTTTTCTCATAATCCTTATGCACAGGAAAGAACTGTGAATTTTTCAAACATGACATTGCATTTAAATCATGAAAATATTTTTTTTTTTGTATAGAGCTAGGAAGAATAGGATTTTAACTGTTATTTTTAACCCAAATACAACCTTTTCTTTCTTTTTTTTTTTTTTTTGGAGGCCTGCTAGCTTCTTTTGAAAAAGAGTTTTAAAACTGACCTTGTTCCAGTAGCCACTTCTCTGTCATAGGTATGAAATCACCATATCACATTATAAAGTGTCAATGCACCAAAAAGCAAAGGGCATTTTTTTCTTTTTTTGGCAGGAACAAAAACGGTTTTTTTACCTATGAAACACCACATACTTTTTCTTTCATAAGCCCACCAATTTCAGCGCCGCGTTATTCAGCAACCGGCATTTCATACAGAGACCAAACCTCACTTGATCTGACCCTCACCTCACTAGAGCAAAGACGTACCTGAGACAAAAGTCAGCACAGAATCTGGGCCAGCTTATTCAGATTTCAGTGGGCTCTACTCTGTGCTACTCTCTCACGGTACTGTCAACATTTCAGGGAATTCATCAATGAGCAGCACAACCACCTTTTGGCCTTGAACACAAACAAACACAGCACCAGCACAGAGGAACCGTTTCAGACTCAAAGCCAGGGAAACAATTTATTTTCAGCATTTGAAAACTGATGTACCAGGACAATGATCTCCAACCCTGATAATTTTTTGCTGCAAATACTCCTTACCCAGTGCTCTTAAAAGAAGTGGAGAGCATCCATCAGCCTCATAGGGAAAACCTGGCAAAGCCCAGGTTCTGAGCTGGGTATGCAATCCATGAGTACAGAGACTGCAGGCTTCAGCCATGCTCTGTGCATTGGGTACTCTGAAGAGACAGAAACAAGTCCCAAAGAAACAGTCCAGAGCTGAGATTTCCTCAGTGGTATGCAAGACTATGTAGCAACACAGGGCATCTTAACAGCTCAAGTACCAACCTCGGAGCAGGGACAGAGAGGCACATCCCCCTGTTTATTTCCTCAGGCCATGCAAGCAGGGTTTGGAGAACCAGAGCTCTGGCGGAGCCACCCATCCTTCATAGCCCTCTCAGGTCCAAAGGCTTCCCTGAGGTGCACTGCACTGTCTGATGAAGTTATGCCTGAACTCCTGAGCCTGCCCCTCCTTGCACTGTCTACACCATCACCCCTGTCACTGGTCCTGTTCATGCACAAAACTACCTGAGATGAGAAGACAGGACAGATTCCTCCAGACTGTGCAGGATGTTAAAACTGTCAGAAATCAAATAAAAATAAAGAAGCATCAGCTGCATCCCTCCACTCGCAGAGCAGTGCCCGCAGGATCCCAGGTGCCACAGGGTGGGTTCCCCGGCTGCCCGGTGAAGGCACCTGGCGTGGCAGCACTGGGCCAGGGAGCAGATGCGGCTGCAGCTCTCGCTCCCAGAAGGCCTGTGCACAGCCACTTGGGAACCACATTTTAAATGAGGAAAGTGCTAGTTTTAGAACAGTTATTTTTAGTTTGTTGTTAGAAAAAAAAAAATGTGGCTCTGTGAGGAGAGATGTTACCCGGCCGGCTCTAAGGGCTCCCGCTGGGTTCCTCAGGCACAGCAGCCACCCATCCACAGGAGCCCAAAGCAAATCCGTGCGGAATGGGCACGGAGCCTCTGGTCTCAGCGAGAAAATGGGGAGATGGCTCTTGGGTAGGAAGGAGCCCGAAGAGGACGTTTTAAGGCACCACCGGTTAAAAAAGGAGCTGCAGCTCTCCAAGCACCGGACTGTTTTAATTGGAAGGTGTGCTCGGACCTGCCGCTGGCGGGGCCGCGCCGGAGGCACCAAACCTCTGGTTTCGCCCGCCGACACCAAGGAGACCGGGGCACCCCGAGGCATCCCGGGGCGCGGGACCGCACAGCCCGGGGCAGCGGCGACCCCGGGGCCGGGCCGAGCCCGCGCTCACCCGCGGGGAGCGCCCGCCGCAGCCCCGCCGAGCGGCGGCAAAGTTTGCGGCGCGGCGAGGGACGGAGAAGTTGGGCTCCCCCGCCGTGCCCGCCCCGCCGCCCCCCGAGCCCCCGCCCGCTCTTACCTGGGGCGGCGGCCGCGGCGGTTCCCCCGCGCCGGGCGCTCGGCCTCCCGCGGCATCCTCCCGGGCACCCGCCGGCGCGGCCCCGGCGCGGAGCGGAGCGCAGCCCCCGCAGCCGGGCACGGAGCGGAGCGCAGCCCCGGCGCCCCGGCACGGAGCGGAGCGGAGCCGCGGCAGGCGGGCACGGAGCGGATCTCAGCCTCGGCAGCCGGGCACGGAGCGGATGGCAGCCCGGGCAGCCGGGCACGGAGCGGAGCGGAGCCCCGGAGCCCCGGCACGGAGCGGATGGCAGCCCCGGCAGCAGCGCGGAGCCCCGAGCGGCGGCGGCGAGCGGAGCCGGCTGCTGGCACCGGGCGGGCAGGGCGCGGGCGGGGCGCGGGCGGCGGGAGCGCGGCGGGGGCTGCATGAGCGGCGAGAGCCGCCTTCCTCCCCCTCGCTCCCTGCCTGTCTCCCCTCCTTCCCCGCCAGCCCAGCCCAGCCCTGCCCTGCCCAGCCCTGCCCGGCCCGGCCCAGCCTCTGCTGGAGACTCTGAGAATGCAGCGCGGGCTCCGCGCCCCGGACCGGCCCCGGGGCCTCCCCTGAGGGACCCGCCCAAGGGATCCCGCCCGGCCCGGGGCAGCGGACCCGCAACCCCGCGGGCTGGCGCGGCCCCCGGCGGCCGGAGAGGCTCTGCCCGCGGCTCGGCTCCGCTCCCCACCCCGCGGGGCCCCCGCCCCGCATCGTCTCCGCCGCCCCAGTGCCCTCCCGGCCGGCCCGGGGGCAGGAGCAGGGCGCGGACAGGGGCAGGGGCAGACCTGGCCCCCCGCAGGTCACTGCCGGCCCTCCAGTGCCCGGCGCTGAGAACTAATTCTGTGCATGGAGCACAGCACTGAGCCGGGGTGCCGGGGCATCAGACAGGTCAGGGACAGACACCCAGCCCATGCTTCCACTGCCTTTGAATGGTGCCAGACATTGATGGCCCAGTGGTATCGTGGCAGGAGCCCTGTCAGGGGCTCTGGGCATTTCTAGGGCTGAGGCTGGGGCTGTCAGACCCCCTCCCACTGTGCACCAGGGTGGCCATGGCTGTTGGCATCCTCAGCACCCACCTCAGCTCTTTGGTGCCTTCTCCAGAGTCTTGCTCGAAGCACAGTGGGCACTGTCCTGGCCCAGCAGCATTTTGAGGGTGCACGGGCAGAAGTCACAATGATGCTTGTTGACTGCAGTAGAGTCACACACCAGCAGCAGGATGCTGGTTGTACAGACCACTCTGGGCAGGACCAGGGCCAGTGGAAGATGGAAGCAGGGGAGAAGCTCAAGGCTGGTGAGACAGCAGTACTGTATTTGGGGACAGATAAATCTGCTCTTGCAAGTCAGGTTTTAGTCACAGCTCAGGCAAACAGACTCCAGTGGGACATTTTCCAGTCTCCACTGCCCAGAGACTCACATCTTACCTGGAGAAAATGCTCTCCTGTGTCCACAGCATTCCCTGTTATTTGGCCTTGGAGTTTGGCCCTGAAAGGAACACAAGAGAACACCAGAGGAGGGAATGCTGTGTTGCTCCATTTGTACAGCACCTTGTGCACAAGATCAACAAATCCTCTGCTTGGCTAATTTGGACAAGAAATAGCAGTAACCCAGTAGCAGGTTATCCACAAACTACCTGTATCTGGTACTTCCTATTTAGGCAGGTGCCCTGAAGGTGAGGGAGAGACGGGTGGAAAGCAAAGGAGGGGCTTATAACCACAGCATGGGTCCAGGAGGAGTGGCTCTTCCTTTCCAGGACCAAAAGATGAGCAGGATGCAGATCCAGCAGCAGGCTCTGGCAGCTTTATTTCCCACCTTTGTGCTGGCTGGCACGAGGCTTCCCACCATCCTGCTGCTGCATGACTCCCACCCTCAAAGGCCAAGGGGGTCCTGAAGAAATCCTAGGAAATGCTCCATATCAGCCCCTTCAGACACAGAAGCATCTAGAAATGTCCTCAATCCCAGTGTGAGGCTGAGAGACCTCCCAGCTGCAAGCACTGCTGCCAAAGTAGAACCCACTTGAGCCTGATGCTCTTGTAGGGAAAGGAGCAAAGCCTGCAGCACAGCTGCTCCACTGCTAACACAGTCTGCAAACAGAAACCATGTGCTCAATGCCAATCTAGCCCTGGGACAGCTGCAAGGCTCTTGTGCCAGCTATGACACTGGCACTGGGAACACCCAGATCCTGTCCCTGGGACAGCCAAGAGGCCACCTCACACAGTGCAGGTGGAGTTGAGCCCACCTGGCTGAAAGCATCCAACAAGCTGGTGTGATACTGGGAGGAGATGGTCCCAGCACTTGTCTGTAGTCATGGTGCCTTTTTCCAGCCTGTTTTTGCTAAGACCCCCTTGTTCTGAAGACACAGATTTGTCTCTCCTACCATTTCCCCCTCCCCTGTGGCACAGCAGCTCCATGCCTGATCTAGTTGAAGAAGTCCCTGCTTATCACACGTGGGTTGGACTGGGTGACCTTTAAAGGTGCCTTCCAACCCAAACCATTCTGTGACTGCATGATTCTGTGCCCTCTTGCAGCTGCCATGCAAGTGCTGATAAGGCCAGGCAGCATGTCCCACCCAGCTCCTGGACAAGCCCTGGAGAATGCCATGACAAGGCACGTTATGCCAGTCCTTCCACGACACCTGAAATCTGTGGTGCTTCAGAGTGTGCCCAGGTTACATGGCCAGGAGACACCACGGGGAGGGAATGGTGGAGGATGCAAAGCAGGAGAGCTAAGGACCACCCGTGACATGACCACTGCTGTGGCTCCCCATGAACACTGAATGCAGCCTCCACAGCTGTGTCTCAGCCCCTCTGAGAAGCTGATATGTCACTTTAATATCATGTCTTGTATTGCAGTGACAGAAGGATGGACAGGTTATCCTTTGACTTTGCTGCCATCCCCTTTACCTCCATGAGAATTTAGTCCCCATCTGACTTCTCTTTTCCTCTTATTCTCATCACTGCTTTACCCCAGAGTTTAAATAGATTTTTTTTTTGTATTTTTTAGCTCTCCTCTACCTGCAGCACTGTTCCCTTACTCTGTTATACTCTCCCCATCTCATTGAGCTCCAGGCCCCTTTGCTTTGTTCTCTCCCTATCTCTCCCTTTCTTTCTGCTCGTGCCTTGTTCCTTTTCTTGTTGTGATTTGTCTTCTCTGCTGTGTCCCTTTAACTCATCTATTCTCCTTATCTCTTTTTGCTTCTTCCTCTTCCTTTTCCCAGTCTTTGCACTTCCCCCCTTCCTCTCTGTGCCTTTGTCTGTAAGGAGTTGAAAGTTAAAAGCTTTTCCAACTTGATCCTGAGCAGCTTTCCCTGGTGCTTTCATCTCCACAACACATTTGTAAAACTGCTCAGACTGAAGAGCCATGACATGAACAACTAAAGAAATATCAGAAAGAAACAGGACTCCCAACATGGAATGGAAATCTTCCTTTTCCAAAAAAATCTCTCTGTTTCACTAGCACTGAGATTTTTCTCTCCACAGCTCCTTAAAACACAACATAAAACCCATTTACCACAATATAAAACCCATTTACCAAGATTTCATTTTCCTGGCCTCATTCTCTTTCCTGGAGACTTCAGTTCTGGAGGGGGGAGACATGGGGCTGCCTGAGAGTTCCCTATCATCTGCCAAAAAGTAGCTGTGACCAACCTGCTCTCCCTTTCCCCATCTCTTACAGACCCTGCCAGGTGTGTCCATGCTGTGTCACAAACTGCTGTCCAGAGGGAAGTGCTGGTCACACCAGGAAAGGTGCTCTGGCTCTTGTCCAACCCTGCTCCTGCTCTTCCCTCGTGCAAAGATGGCAGAGACCTGGCAAACTCTCCCAGCTGATGTGTCACCAGCTCCTCTCAGCTGCCAAAAGGAGTTTTTTCTTACCTCCTTCTCGTGTTCTGTCCAAGGTCCAACATTGTTTTGGGTATAGCAGCTGCAGACCACTTCAGGGAAATTCAGGGAGTTGCTGCTTTCATCACTTTGCTTGGTGCTTCTGTGCAGCCCGTGCTTTGCAGGGCTCATGTGTGAGCACAGGAATATGGTCAATCCTACCTGGGACCAGTGGCAGGAAACTCCAGAGTTACCAGTACAGATGTGTGCTGTGTCACATGGAGCAAGCCCAAGTGCTGTCTGCTTACTTGGAAATTTGTTGCTGAGAAGCCCATGAATCTTGGCTATTCTCACAACTCTATGAGAGATTAATCTTGCTAAATCCTCCTACTCCTTCCCTATTGGAGAAACAGATTCAGCACAGGACAAGCTTTGTGACTCACCTCTCTGTTGGCAGAGCCATCTCCCATTAATCTAACTCCCTGTCTAATGTCCACATTTGGCAGGCAGGCAATCCATCTCCAGTCCGGCTCTGTCCAGGATCCAGCTCCCCTGTCAGTCAGAGCTTTCCTAACACTGGGTGCCCTGCAGGGCTTCTCCCTGGCAGGACAAGGGCAGCCTGCAGCCCACGGCCCAGAATGACAGCAGGGGACAGAATCCGGGATGTTTGGGCACTTGTTAGGCAAAGCGATCCCTGGCTGCAGCGGCTGCTGGGCTCAGCACCTGTCCGGCAGGGCTGTGATCATTCCCTGGCCACACCCACCTCGTCTCAGCAGAACAACAGAGATGCACACAGCTCAGTCCCACAGCCTCGCTCCTCCTGGGGGCAGGATTCAGTCTGCTGCCCCCCAAAATTTGCCCTGAAAGGAGCTGAACATTTGGTGTCAGGACTGACAGAGGGGGGTTTGCTCACAGAGCTGCAGCTCAGGATGCCATGAAGATGCATAGGACAAGTTCCCCAGACACACTCCCTGCAGAGGGTCCATGGGAGGTCACATTTGCTCCCATTGTGCTTTTCAGCTCCCTCTTGCCAGCTGCTCATCCTTGTCTCACACTGCCTGTCTCTGGAGGGCTGCAATGTGGGATGCCCTGTTAGATGCCCAGGTTGCCTCCTCCCTTTGCCTGGATGCTGCTCCAGTTTAGGATGGTTTGGATGGACCCCACAGGCAGGTGGTACCACAATGATTTTCTTCATAGTCCATGGCTGTGGGAGGGGTTCTGCACCCCTTAAAAGGTCTAGCACCATGATTCCTGTTGGAGATAGGGGCATGAGCTGAAGGCAGCAGTCCTGTGCTCACACAAGCCCTGCAGAAGAGGGGACACTCTGTAACATAACACAGAGTGTGTCCACACGAAGATGGAGGTGACAAAACACGGTTGGGAGGGACACAGCCCAGCACTGCTCTGTTTGCTGGGCACACCTGAGCCAAACACCCCAAACTCTTGCCCAGAGCCATTTCTCACATACCACCCTATTTACTCAGTCAGCCAAACCACCCTGACTTGCTGAGATTCTTCTGTGCTGCTGTGGGTCTTCTTCTGGGAACGTTCCCACTGCCCCAGAGATTCAGGCATTGCCTGTCACCACAGCCTGGCAGCTCCCCCCATCTTTATTCTCTCTGAGTACTGTGTCATTTGCAGACTCCACGGTGTCAGCCTTGTGATTAGATTCCAATGCCTTTATGAATAATTTGTTTCGCAATTATAAAGCAAATATTTAATTGAACTTTATGTAAAATTGCTTCTGCCTCTAAGCACTGAACCCCAGTTTTGGGAGAGGGCGCTGCATGACCCCGTCAGGCTCTGGGTGCCTTTTGATGAGGCAAGCAGAAAACTGCCAGACCCCCTCCCAGCAGCCTGTGCCTGCTTGCAACCAGCTGGCCCTGGTGCCTCAGCTGAGCCTGTGAGGGACCATGAGGAGATGGCTGCAGACCGGCCCCAGAGACTGCTGCAGAGGCACCAGCTGCAGGATTGCAGCAAGCCTCCCTTCCCTTGGGAGCATGTCCTCGGGCACAGGCAGGAGATGTGTCTCCCTCAGCTGAGCAGCAGAATGAACCAGCTGGAGCATTCCCACAGTGTGACCAGTGCAGTGCTGGAAGAGCTCAGCATGAAGGATGTCACTGTGAAAAGTATCTTTGTGACAAGTGGATGGCAGTCAGGTTTCAGCACAAAGATAAGGACAGATGCAAATGCTGTGGATTTTCTTCTTTCCAGTCCCTGTCCTTCCAAGACAAGCCTGGAGTATGCAGGTGGAAACCTGCACTTCAGCTGACTCTTCAAGGGAGGGTATTCCTCACTGGCCATGTCTCAACAGCATGGGGCACCAGTCTGAACTGGTAACAGGAGCTTTGGAACCGGGGTGCCCACCCCAGGAGAGGCTGCTCAGCACATGAAGGGCCAGTGGTCTCTGAAGGAACACTCAGCACTGTGACATCACCCGCAGGCTCAGCTGGAAGTGGCTGAACAGGAGGGGTCTGGACACACCTCGGATTGGCCATGGCAGTGCCTCTGCACAGGAAAACATCTATATCAGCAAAACCAACAGAACTGGACGAAATCCTAATTCACCATGGTCTGTAAAAGAGGCTGAAGTGCCTATTTCCAGTGAGGCGAATTTGAAATTGAAAGAGGAAAACGAGTGCATTGAAGAGATCAGAAGCTCCTTTCCAAGAGTGTATCTGGTGCAGGTAATTGCTAACTGACCTGGAGGGGCTCTTGAAATCGACCTAATGCAGCAGATTCTGCTGCTCAGAGTGGCTCCAGGGCTGGGGACAGCATGTGCTGGCACTGTCCCTGCCATGCGCTGGCATGGGGGGACAGGCTGGGCAGTGGGGCTACAGCATGGGAAAGGGAAGGCCTAAGGCTCCCCCCACAAGTACCTCAGCCTGGCCTGAGCATGTCCAGCTGGAAGGGCCTGGTCAGCTGCTGGGAGCTGGACACTTGTCCTTGCACAGGGCAGGCCTGTTTGCAGCGATGGGGGACCCAAGGCTTGGAACCAGCCTGAAGCAGCTGTGCTGGCACTCTGGGAAAGGAGGGATGGATGGGGAGTCTGGCCAGAACTTGGCAGCTCAGGCACTGGATTTGGACAACCAGGTAGGAGCTGGAGTCCCTGGGAAGGTGCAGAATGTAATGTGCCCTGCTGACATGGGTGTGTGGTTATTGGTTTCTCCACAGAAACCACAGTAAAGAATGTCAGTCCCCTGTGGAAACCTGGGGTTATTGCCTTCTCCAGCAGTACTCTCTTGCCTCTCATCTCAGCTTGGGCAGCCCTTTTACTCAGCTCTTGCTTTTATGGCTACAGATGAAGCAGCACAGCTTACCCTTTGGCTCCCAGCCACACATCCCCTGCTGACAGCACACCCCAGGACCAGGCCCATTAGCTTTTGCCCCTGGCAGCTTCCCTTCCTTCCCAGCCCTTGTTCCTTTTCACTTAGAGGCGGTAAAGGTTCCTTTCAAGATACACCTTTCTCCTTCCTCTGCAATCCAGATATTTCTTTAATAAATCACATCTGTAGTGGCTCTGTGATGTCTATTTGGCTTTGAGCTTTCATCTCCACTGCTTGTTGTGCCCAGCGTGAAATGCTGCCACTCTGCCTATAAAAATTGGTGGTAGGGGCAGTTATTTGTAGCAGTCATTCAACATTTGCTTTACTGGTCCAGGCCCAGACTGAAGAAAACCCAGTGACAAGTACTTGGCTCTGCTAATGGGCAGGCAGATGAATTGCCCCTGCTGTGGGATGTGCTCACAAAGTGCCCTCCCTTCAGTGGCACAGGGATTTATTCCAAGTTGTTTGCTCCCAAGACTTACATCTAGATGCACAGCTCACCAGCTAGGCACTGTAAGAGAGTGGATAATTGAAGCTGTGCCCTAGATATGCAATTTAAAAAAGACAGGGCAAAGAAAATAAGGAAAGGCAGAGGCTGGGGCCATCAAGTCTGGGCTGCATCCAAGGAGCCCAGCTAGATGGAAAGCTTAGGACCAGGGCTGACCATGGCAGGAGGACCATGATACAGCCTCCCTTTGTCCTTCTCTCCCTAGTTCACACAGATGCAGGCACACACACACACTCTCTCTCACACACATTCTTCTGCAGCCCCGAGGTCACCCAAGGGCAGAGAAAAATAGGGTTCAAAGCAATTGAAATCTTCCTGTAATAATGACAGGAGAACTGTGGTGTAGCGACAGTCACAGTCTGGCTGCAAAAAGCAGTGGAGAGGCTGTAAGCTGGAAAAAAGTTGTTTATTTCTGTTACTAGGAGGGTCTTTGGACTCTCTTCCAGAAAGGAAGAGTGATGTGAGCAGTGCTGGAGTACAGCAGTGCTGAGTCCTGTGAAGACATGCAGTCTGGGCTGGGAGGACCACCATAATGTGGCTGGGAAGGACTAGCCAAGCCCTCCTGTACCCAAGGGCATTGGTTCAGTGCCTATGTCTTGGAGGTGCAGCATCAGCCTATGCTTACCTTTCATCATGCCCTGTTCCCTCTGGCTCAAATCCTGCTCAGCCACCACCACTGGTAACTTAACTGGCAATATATGTGTACATGCAGTCTGTCCCCTGGCTTCCTTCATCCTGTGGCAGTCCTACTGCACTGAGTTTAAACTTACACTTTCCTTGTGCCATTTATTGTCCTGCTGTTGTGACTAGCAGGTTTCTGTGAGTATATGGTAGGGTTCTTCAGCTTTTCCAAAGTGCATCTGCAGGAACCTGAACCTGCCAAAGACACGTTGTGAGTACATCATGTGGGGCTCCTATGCTCACTCAATAACCAGGATCCAAAGAATGACCCTAACTTTCTAAAAATATTAGTATTTTCAAGCTGTGTACTTGTGTCTTCCTTACTACATTTCAAATGGTCCAGTATAGATATCTTTAGAACAGATTCAAATACAGTCCACCACATCCCTTGAGCACATAACTAAACATACAACCTGTTTAGCTGGGGCATGCCTGTCTTTCCTTTTTCCAGGCATACCATCCTACTAACCCACCTTGGAACTGTCATTTTCCTGAAGTTAGCTGTGGCACACTCATGGAATGGCACCTTGTGTCTGTTTTCACCACTTCAGAGTGTAAAGGCTATGAGAAGCTCTTACTGGCCCCAAATCCTCCAGAGCCATGGCTATGGCTGCAGCTTTTATGAATACACATTCTGAATCACATTTTCACAGGCTTTTACAAGGATATGGCTTAGGGCCACGTTTGTTGTAACTTTGAGTTTTCTGGGAAATACTCCTGCTTTCTGTAGCTGCTGCATATCCGTTGCCAGTGATGATTTCTCCCCTGCAGTGGGCGTTCCTCCGGGTGGGCAGAGGAGCCTTCTTGCCCAGCAGACTTACACTGTTGCAGCTTCTGGCTCTTGTGCATATGCTGGTCTTTCCTGGTGTGCTATTGCCATATGCAGAATTTCACAGATTACTCTGTGTTCACAATTCTCAGAGATCCTCAGCTCCGAGGTTTTACTGCAGGTCTTTAATTCTGTCACATATTGATCGACTGTTTCTGCTTGCTTGAAAAGGATTGGAAATGTTAAAATGATTCATTGTTTTGTGGGATACACAGTCGCATTTTGTTATGTTTCTCTTACACGTTCCTTTCCTCCTCCCACCAGCAGCACAGAGACCAGGGCTTTCGCGTTAGTGCTTCTTTCATCTGCACTAATTGCTAAGTGGATCTCAAACTGCCTGACAGTTTCCGTTCTCTACTGCATCCCAGCAGGGAAGGATTTAATGCTGGACCCTGTGATACGCTTGTTAGTTCTTCCAAGAGCTCCTGGAAACCACTAAAGTTCATATTTAAATTTTGTCAGAGCCACCTTGCAGAGAGAAGTGTATGTATGAGGAAAGATTGCCTTCATTGGGGCTGAACCAGCACTGATAAAAGTGACTTAGCTCTGAAGAGTGAATCGCAGGGAGTTAAAAATAATTTCCCGGAGTATCTTCCTGTGGCCCCGGTTCTGAGAATTAGCAACGAGCCTGGCATTCTGAGAGCCCAGCCCAGAGCCCATCAGTGGTGGCAGCACAGCCCCTGGGTGTGGGAGGGATTCTCGGCTCCAGGCAGGTCAGTCAGAGGTGTGTGCTGTGCTCAGCAAAGCAGAGGGAGCCAGGCCCTCCTTCCTCCACCAGCACCTGGACACAACAGGCTGGTGACCCTTGAGACAGAACCCAGCAGAGCAGGATTGCCCCCTGCCTTCCTCCCTGTGCTGCAGGGCTGCCAGGACACATCCTGGTTTGGCAGGGAACCCCTCCTGGCACCGGGCTGGTCCCTGTCCTTCCCATGGCAGGGAGGCCATGGCACACATGGTGATGCTCCTGCTGCTGCTGCTGGGAGCTTCCTCCTGGCACAGCAGAAGCCTGGAAGGGCAGCTGGGTGAAAATGGTCCCTTTGCTTCTGTGGTGCCCTGGGAGCCCTCAGCTCCAGGCTGCCAGAATCTGGATGGCCATGCCTGAGTGGGGCCATGCCATGTGCAGAATATGGCACTTTAGAGAATCCTGGGAATTGTCTTTGGGGAAACAGCAGCAGCCTGCACCATGGCTCTGGGGCAGAGATGAGGAGCAGGCTACACTTGCCATTTCCTTTTCTTAAACTTCAAACGTGCCATCAGACGTAAATTATTCACTTGTAATCCCTGGAGCTGGCAGCAGCTCAGAGAGGATCCAGCTCAGGTGGTAAGAAGAAGGAAAGAAAAAAGGGGAACCCATTAAATTTAAAAACCTCTGAGAGTCACAAAATGTAAAAATATATTCAGGACAGGAGCCAGACCAGGATAGGGAAGCTGAGGGAGTGACACTCACTGCTCTCCAAGTACTGGGGTGCCTTGAAAGACAGGGCTTGGTGGTTCTGAGTGCTCAGCTCTGTTACCTCTTCTACCTCCTTATGATGTTTTGTCCTGTGTCTGTGGTGAAGATGGAAGGAGAAAAGGGCAAGAAACACGTGCAGAACCCCGCTAGAGTGTCCAGCCCAGACTGAGTGCAGAGCCCTGCTCTCCAAGGAGGTATCTGGGGGATGCCCTCTCCCTCTCCACAGCCAGACCCCTGGCTCACTCTCCCTAGAGAAGGTGTTGAGGATCCCCAAAGTCAAGGTGTGGGAGCAGCTGTGTCACAGTGTCAGCAACACTCAGCAGCACTGTCCCCAGGGACATGGCCAAGATGCCCAGAGCTGCCTTGGCTCCTGCAGCATACTTGGAAAGCTTGTTTACTTGGTCCTGATGCAGTTACCATGTTAACTGAAAACAGAGAGCAGCCCCTGGCAAGGCATGGTCTGCGGAAAGCTGGAATGAAAAGCATTTAAAATGTTTCGCTTCACCAGCCTGGCTGCCCCTTTGCCCACCAGCTTTGGTCTGCTCCTGCAGCAAGTGCTCCATCACCTCTGAATCAAACTGCATCCATCAGGGAGAAACACTCCCATCTCAGGCCTGGAAATGTGTCCTGGTACAGCTCCCCAGGAGCCAGCACCCCTCCCCATTAGCCAGGGACTGAGCAAGCTGCAGGCACTTTTGCTGCTTTCCTGTGCCATACAGGAGCGTCTGCAGGCAATGCCACTGCTACAGCCCAGCTCAACCTCCCCAGCACAGCCAGTCCAAGCCCCACAGCTCTGCAAGAAGGTCTGACAACAGGGTGGTGGGCACCCACTTAGCTCAGCCCTTCCCAGAAGTTGGGGGAATGGCTTTGGGAGACACAGGGGAGATGACAATGTCCTGGCTCAGCCTCAGCGGCTCTGCAGACACAGAGCTTGATGACACCACGGGGAAAGTGTCCATTCTGAGCTCCCTCCAGGCTGGTGGGCAGCTCTCCCCTCAACTCCATGTGCTGCCAGTGGCACGTTGCACATGACTCTGGGGAGGAGAAACAGCATCAGTGCTGACACAGACCATGTCTGCCAGGGTATCCCTGCCTCTGGGTGTTCAGTGCCCTGGCAGACCTCAGCAGGGCTAGGGGGAGGACTCAGAGAAGACTGGCCCTCACAGCAGTTGAGAGAACTGGTGGCTTTAGAGTCTCAAGGATCCTGTGCATCCTCTTGTCACTGCACATCAGCTCTCCATCCTCTGTGCTCTGGAATCAAACCTGGACCCAGACCCAGACCTAGACTGAGCTTTGTGTCTCCAGCCTTTTGCAACACAGCTCAAGCTGCCTGAGCTGACCCAAACCTCAGGACTCCCTGTCAGCTCTGTGTAACTAAGGTGAGAAAAGGGGCTGCAGGAGCTGCAGGGGCTGCACCAACCTGGATCAGATGAGGCAGCCTGAGACCCTGCAAGCAGATGAGCTGCACCTCGTGCCTTGGCTGCACCTCCCGTGATGGTGACGGCTGGCGGCACCTGCAGGGAGTGCGGATCACTCCTCAGAAGAGCAGCCAGATGGGAAAGGTCTGTGTGAGTCTGATAACGGCGGCTGCTTGGCTTCCCTCCCTGGCAGGCCTGCATAGGGCACACAAGTGCCTGTGTCTGGCACTCCAGGAACTGGGGGAGCCACGTGCTCCAAGGCCAGACTGGCATCTCTGCTCACAAGAGCCCCCAACACGGCTTCTCCTGCTGGAACATCCCCAGGGAGTGCAGAGGGAATGCTCACCCCCACGGTGAAGGGTAGGGGGAAAGTGCATCCCCTCGGTGTGCTCAGACACTTGGCAGATGCTGGTCCAGGCTCCTCGTGCTTATGGCACACAAAGAACTGTGTGCTGGGGCTCAGAGTGCAAAGCCAGCACCTCATCCCTAGAAGGGCTCAAGGAATTCATCCCTGTCCCAAGACTCACTGAAGGGCATGGAGTTGCTGGCTCTGGACCACCCAGGGCAGGACAGGAGCTAAAGGCCAGGCAGATGCTTTCTGGCACTTGGATGCCAGCAGAGAATCTGTGCATGTGAAGGTTAAAGCCAGATAAAAGAAAAGAACAAGGAAATGCTTGTGGCAGGAGTGCTGAAATCCACTATTAAACTATGTTCCAAACTTATTTTTAAAATCCTCTTTTTTTCTGCAGATGGTACAAACGAAGTGCCAAGTAATCTGCCCCCACAGCAAACAAGAAGCCATCAATGTATCACACCAGGTGGAAGTGGGCACCTTCACCAGCAGGCACCAGCCCCAATTCATTCACCCTTCACCAAAGGCATCTCAGCAAGCCAAGCAGCTCTACCCTGCTTCACCTGTGGAAATGTCACAGCACCAGAGCAAGGCCAGGGTGCTGAGCAGGCTGGGGGAAGTAGGCAAGGATGGAGGAGGTTTTCTGTGTGTGGAAGGGAGAGGAAGCCTTGGGAAAAGTCCCCAGATTCACTGGGACCACGGAAACCACTGGCAACAGGAGAAACAGCAGGGTCACTTCTAGTTCAGCAAAAGTTCATGCATGCATCTGCATCACAGCTAGCTGCCTCAGTGCTGGAAATTCTTGGAATTTGGGTGGAGGATGGATGTGATGGCAATGATAAAACCTGGGCTTTTCAACCCATTTTCACACTTGGGGCCTGTGAGATGGGCTTGACTTGTTAGGTAGATGAAGAGACCACAGTGATGGTACCAGGAAAAGGAGACAGAAATCAAGGCAGAGAGTGATGTCTGTGATCAGTCACATGACAATCAAAACAGAAAATAAAGCCCAATGCCCAGCACTTGGCTTTTGCTGCTGCAAATCTCTCTGCACCCTTGTTATCAGCAAATCCAGAATCAGCCTCCATCCTCTGCATATAGGGAAGGAGGTGACAGGGTTCAGCAAGGCATTGTAAAATTGGTTCTATTTTTACATGCACAGAAGGAACAAGGAACTGCCCATCACCTCTGTTTCCCCCTGACAGCAGCTGCCTCGGCCAGCAGTGCCCAAACCCTGGGTTTGTACTGTCCTTGGCTGCAGAGGCAGTGTGAGCCTTTCCTTGGGCATCCTGGCACTTTGGGGCCGTGAATGTCCCAGGGACATCCTGGAACCAGTAGTTCCTACTTGCTGGAACCTCCCCACCTCTTCCTGGCTTTTCCAGGATTTCTGGGCAACAAGGCTGCAGCTCCTGGTCTGACTCCAGAGCCGTGGCTGTGCTCAGCTCCTGCTCTGCAGCCCCGTGGAGGGCAGGAGCAGCAGTCCCCTTCCCCGAGGATGGGTGCAGGGGTCACCTCTGCACCAGCCAGAGAGGCTGATGTTCCTGCCCAGGGCTGGTGCCTCGGTGCAGCAGCAGCCCCGTGCTGACATTCAGACCCCAGCAGGGCATGAAGAGCAGCTCCCCACAGACACTGCACCCCATGGGCCCCACTCACTCTTTGTGGCCTGGGGTTGCACAGATCCCAGCTCCCCATCCCACCCTGGCTGCTTGCAGGAACAAAACTCTCTCCCAAGCGGGCTGGGCTGCCTTGCCTATGACTAAATATTCAGAGGCACTGTGCACTAGCCCTTTGATCAGCAATTTATCTCTCCATGCCACAAGTTTCCTGGAGCCTGGCGTTTCCGCCCCGTGCTCAGCTGAGGTCCCAGGAGCCTCGGAGACAGGTGTGAGGAATTAGCTACAGGGGCTAATGCTCTGACAGGAACCAGCACCAAAAGCAGGGGACAGAGTGTAATGTTTATTACATTTGAAGCAAAGCAAACATGTGGCCTACTTATGTATCTAGAAAGAATTAATTGGGGAGCTCCACAAAGCAGCAGATTATAAATTAGAATAATTTTCACCAACTTCAGCCCATTCATCTTGTTTCACACCAGGCCTGTCAGCTCAGCCTGACGCGGCCGAGTGCAGCCCCAGGCCCAGCTGCTGTCTGCTGGCACAGGAGGACTGTCAGCAGCCAACCCCATGGGCACAGCCTGCCAAAACCCATGGGAAGCACACGGGCTTGAGCCAAGGCACACACCTTTAATGGAAACAAGCTCAGAGCCTTAAGAATGGCTCCAGAGGTGCTGAGTGCCACCAGCTGCCGTCTGCAGGGGTATCCAGAGTGCTCTGCTCCAGGGGCTGGCCCAGGGACAGCAGAGATGCTGGGCACCCACCTTGTGCTCCTCCATCCCCCTTCACTTGCTGGCAGCCTGCAGAGAGGTGAGGGTCTGGCAGGGCTGTGCACACACCTCCTTACACACCCCACCCTGGTTAGAATTCCAGGTTTGGAATCAGGCTTTCCTGATGTGACATAATGGACAACCTCGACCAAGGTCAAGTGGAGAACCCTTTGCACAGCTTAGAGGTCACTCCTGGGGACATCACCGATGACGTGCAGGTGCCCACTTGAGCTGATGGGAATGTAATGCTCTGCATGCCCAAGGCACAGGGGGCCTTGGACTGACACCTTGAGGAGGAGTGACAATCCCTGTGCAGGCAGATTCTGGCACAAGGAGCAGCAGGAATCACAAACTGGAAAAGCAGCCTGAGGTGCTCCAGGCCCCCAAAAACCAGGCCCCAGGAAGGGCTCCAAGGGGCCACATCAAGAAATGACTCTGAGGTGTTTCAGAGATTCTGTCCTGGAGAAAAAACATCACCCAGAGCAGTGACTGTATCCCACATGGCAAAATCTCACTGGCACCTCTGAAAGCCGTGGATGAGAATAACACTGATTTGGCCTCCACTTACAGATCCCAAGAGGACAGCATGCAAAATACCATATGGATGCTGGGATCATTTTGCTCCAAAAGGTCACCTGCTGCCTTGCTGGATGAAGTGTTAAAAGAGCCAGTGGAGATGGCTGGGCAATGCCTGTAAAGGAGGATCCATCCCTGAAGATGCAGTTCAGGACCACTGCCACCATGATCTCAGCTCTCCAGCCCTTCACAGTGACCAGGGCTGGACAGAGCCAGAGGTGGGATCGGAGCCTCAGCACCCACCTGTGCAAATGAGAGCACTCCCAGGACAATGTCTGCAAGGCTCCAAGGCAGAGACAGGCAAGATAGTTCCCACAGGGAGGAGCAAAATTTGTCCCAAGAGTTCTCCTAGCCTGTGTTGTATCTCCAGAGGGGTCTTGAGCACACTGGTGTGATGCTCTTCCTAACATTCTTCCAGACTCCAACAATTTTCAATTCAAAGAGACACGTGCCAATTTGTACTCGGTCTTTTTGACAAAACTATCCAGAAGCAGGAGCTAGCATGCTGCCAAGGGCTTCAGAGATGTATATAACAGTCTTGTCTCAGTTGACAGGACTCGAAAAGCTTCATCCCATGGCAGGGACTCTCATCAATCTGTTTTTAGCAGCTGAAACAAAACACTCCTGCACTGATATAGGAGCTGTCAGCCCCAGCAAGCCCACCAGAATCCACCCTGGCAGGTGTGTGTGATCAGGATGGGCAGAGCCCTACAGGCAGCCCAGCCCAGAGGCTGCATGACCCTACAGCAGGTCCCATCCAGCTGCCTTGTTCCTCCTGGCTCTGGCCTTGGGGAACCCTAGGGCTTCCAGACAGGTGCCAGGTGAGGTGCACCTGCCCCAGCCAGGTCTCTCTCCAGAGCAGCACCTGCCCCTTCACCACTGCTCTGTCTCAGCTGCAACCCTCACTCCACACTGGGCCAGCTGATAATTTGTGTTACTTTGTTCAAATGTCATTATTAATTAGTATAGAAACGCTATTAGCAATGTTAATGTATTCCAAACAGTTCTGTGCACTGGCACTGTGTGAAAGCAGAACTGGGGCAGACACCAAGGCAGCAAAGCCTGGCCTGGGCACGGGCTGAGCCAAGTAGTGAACCAGCATTGTCCCTCCCTCAGCACTGCTCTCTCCGGCATGGCACTCAGGAAAAGTTGGACTGAGACAGATTTGTGTTTGTTTGTGTGTGTTTGAGGATCATGACCACAGAAACCACCCAGCATGGGAATTTTAGGATTGAGAGAAAGGAGCTGAGGCAGGGGCATGGGGGTAGCAACAAAACCAAATGTAAAGTGGATGAATTATTTACTGCAATAAACAATTGTGAAGTCACTTACTCTGGCTCTATGCATCCTAAATGGGGGCTGCAGCATTTCTCACATATCCCTAGTGTGCTGAGTGATTTTTTTGCAATTGGATGCATGAGGCTGGGGTAATCTTATAAGAGACTCCAGAAGATCAGTTTAGTATTGATCATGTGCTGAATTTAAAGGCTTTCCACATCCATCTGCTGCTGTTCCTCAGGTGACAGCCCAGCAAAGATCTGGGTGCTCACTGTGCTCCCGCACCCCAGAGCAGCCTCATTTGGCTGCAGCCTGTGGCTGGGCTGATGCCCAGCAGCATGTGAGGCCAGGGCATCCCACCAGAGCTCCATTCAGGAGCCAGCAGAGTCACAGAGCTGCTCCCACCCAGCCTTTTGATAAAGTCCCCCAAAGGATCAGTTTTCTGTCAGCAGGGCCAGCTGGTTGTGGATTGCAGTGGATCATAGCTCAGGCCCAAAGGGCCTCATCACAGGGTGACTCTGCCAGCAAGAGCTTGGAAGAACATCAATCCTGGGGAGACAGGGTGACAAGGACAGGCACAGAGAGAGCACAGGGAGGAGCACACATGCAGCAGGACCTCTGCCTGTGTCTCTTGGTGTCTGACTTGGACTTCGCAGGTTTACCAGGCATATGACTACAAAGGGTGATCCCAGACTCCAGAGACAACAGCCTGGCAGCAGGACAGTTGCTGTGACATGCCCACAAATGTGACAGGAACAGGGAATTTGGGCATTATGGGACCCTTGGATATATTGCATCATGATGAGGTTTTAGATTTTCCTTTTACTAATATGCATATTGCAACTTGTAATGGAGCCATGAAAGCTGTGAGCCACGTTTTCCAAATGACAACCTGCTCTATGATGCTAAAATATAAAGTGTTTTTCTGCAAAACAACAAGAGTTAAATATATGAGAAATCTACTGATTTAATGAAAGAAGAGATGTGCAGGGTAGGAAAACAATGACACCTCCAGGTCCATATTTACTTAACAAAGGACCTGTATTCAAGTAACTCTCACTGGTATACTCACAGAGGTTGAGTGGCTGAAAGTAAGGATACAACATAAAGAAGCCCTCTTTATCAGCAGAGAGAGCACATCAGGTGCTTCTTCAAAATTCCCAGGCAAAAATAAGAGTCCAAAAATCTGTTTTGCAAGGCTGTCAGCTGGGATGGAGTGGGGCTGAGCTGTTGTCACCTATGGGCAGCTCTGCAAAGTGCTGAGAGGCAACACTCCCAACACAGGGCAGGGCCCAGACAGGACCTCAGTGCACTGTACCTGGTAGGTGCTTAGATCCAGATCTTAATTCCAGACATTGATAAGGCATCCAGTTCCTCTGCTGCTGTTGTTGTTGCTGCTGTTGCTTTGTTTTCAATAGCTGCAGTTAAACATTTAACCTTTACATTGATGGAATGACCCAAACATGTTTTCCCAGGCTAGTCAGCAGCAAGGCTGCCTCACAGTGAGCAGAGGGATGCCTTTTCCTTTCAGCCTGGCAAATTATTGTGCTGGGTGCCTGGCAGACTTGCAGGTGTCCCCTGCTCAGAACACATGGAAGGGCCTCAAAGGTAAGATCCAAGCATTTCTCCAGACTGCCAGATCTAACAAAGCAGTGGGCACAAACCTCTGTCTCCTTGGCAAGCAGAAGAATAGCAGCTCACAATTTGGACACCAGGCAGCTGTTCCAGCTGGGAGGCTGGCTCTGCCTGGTGCTGTCCTGTGCCTGTGGCTCTGCCAGCAGCTGAGGCACCTATTCATCATCCTGGCATTTTGGATGGCATAGAAAGAGTTACAGGTAGGAGCAGCACAGTAATCATGACTTAATATGATCCCATGGTTTTTACTACTCTCAGAATATTAAATTGATCGCCTGGTACCAAAGGCCAGAAATGTCACCTCTCAACGAGATGAAATCTACGTAGCTTGTGGACAGGGGAAAGCCGCAAGATTTATAAAGGCGTCCATAAAATTAACATTTGAATGAGGATGTGGGAGAAGAGACCATGAGCTGCAGCAGCAGGTCTGCAAGTGCCTGCCACCCCTGCATTGAGAGCCCAGCAAGCACTGTTGACTGGGTGCACCCTCCTGCACCAATGCCTGACCCAGTGGGGCCCCAGAGGTGCTCCATTGCCAGAAAGGGACTGCCAGGAAGCTTTTGGGACATGGCAGCATTTTGGTTGTGCCATGGGGAGTAAGTGGCAAAGGGCAGGAACCAGCCACATCCTAGATCTCCTTGGAGGACCCCTCCCTGGCTCTCACAGTGGCTCAGGCTCTCTCTCCACCCTCAGTCTCCTGGATGGAGGAGCTCAGTGTGTGCTGTGGGGACAAGCACCCTGTCAAGGCTCCATCCCACTGTCCAGGTGCCCAAGGGCTGTCCCTTGGCACAGCAAGGGGGGACACTGGACACCCAGCATCCCAGCAGCTTTCAGGGTGCACAGCTGCTGACACAGGGATTCATTCAGTCTTCTGCCACACTGCCTGTAAAGCCAGAGGCTGAGCACTTCTGGGCCTCTGCCCTTCCTTTGTACAGCAAGGAAAATACTCCAGTCCCACCACAGAATGTGGCCAGGGAGATGCTGGAGTATCTCTGCTCTGGAAACAGGCTGAGAGCTGAGGTTGTTCGGCCTGGACAAGAGGAATTTCTGAGGAAGCCTTAGAGCCCCTTCCAGTGCCTGAAGGGGCTCTAAGAGAGATGAAAATAACTTTGTACAAGGGTATGAAGTGACAGAATAAATGGGAATGGTTCCCAGTGACAGAGAGCAGGGTTAGATAGGATATTAGGAAGGAATTTTTCCCTGTGAGGGTGGGGAGGCCCTGGCACAGATTGCCCAGAGCAGCTATGACTGCCCCATCCCTAGGAATGTTCAAAGCCAGGGTAGACAGGGTTTGGAGCACCCTGGGATAGTGGAAGGTGTCCCTGCCCATGACAAGGTGTTGGAACAAGATCATCTTTAAGACCCCTTCCATCCCAAGCCATTTTAGGATTCTGTGATTCTATGACTCCACAGACCTGCTATCACCCCATAAGACAGTGCTTGGGGGCACACACTCTCCCAGACCAGCCCATCCTGCATTGCACAGCTCAGATTTCCCCCCGTGGGCACCTTGGTGTGTGTCAGCAGGGTGTGAGTGCTCAGCCACGTGTCCCGGCTGCGGGCGCACACCTGGAGCAGTCGGAGCCCAGCGCTGCCGGCGGCGTGACTGCCGCGCAATTAAAGGAATGAAATGTTTATACAGGAATAAATCTGTGTTAATGAGCTGGATCCTGCCCTGACAGGCTCTGAGATACAGCAAGAAACATGGGAGAAGGGAGAAGGTGCAAATGTGTGCTGCTCCCAGCCAGCAGCCAGGGAGGGAAAGGGAAGCAAAACCAGGCAGGTGGCTGGTGGAGCACAGGAGCCACTGGTTCTTTGATTTCCCTTTCTGGTTCCCTGACAAGGAGTCAGCAAGAGAGACCAATCCAACGTCAGGCTGGCTCAGGCTTATACTCAGGAGGTATTTGAGCTGTTTCCTTCCCTGGGAAGGGAATTGCACCTGGCTGAAAGATTTAGGAAGAACAGAAGTGATTTGGATGGTGGGAACATGCTGTTCTGGGCCCTTCCACCTAGATGGCCTGTTCAAAACCTTTCCTGCTCAGTTCCTTACTTGAAGGTAGCAGCAGAGACTGTGCAGGAGGAAATCCCTATGCAGGTCATCCTTGCTCTCCTCCATTCCTCAGAAGCACTGCACTAATCCCAGTCGCCTGCCTACACGGGAAGCCACAGAGACACAGAATCCAATTAGCTTGAAATCCTGCTCTGGCTCTTGCACAGCATCTCCCTCTCACAGAGCTGTGGAGCTGCAGAGATAAACAGTGCATTAGGATTCCAGTGGGGTCTGGCAGGAAGGATGGCTTTGGAAGTGCAGCGCCAGCCCAGGGAATGAGTGAAACACCCTTGTACCTTTCCCAAACACCTCCCTCCACCTCTGCCTCACACCAGCTCTTCACCCTCACTCAGCCTGCAGCACCATTCCTTCAGCTGAGCCTGGCTGAGCAAGGTGGGAGCTGAGGGCTGAGGCCAGAGCTGGCAGGTCCCCAGGCTGCTGCATCCACCCCAGGGACTTCATCTTTGCTGTGGGAGGAATGAGCAGCCTCCAGAGCCTCCTGGGGGTGGCCAAGATGGCATCAAGGCCAGTGCCAGGGCCCATCTCCTGCCCAGGGCATCACTGTGCCCAGAAAGCCCTTCAGAACCAGCATGACATGTCACCCTCAGCTCCTTTGTCCCTCCTCCAGCAGGCAGTGGCCCTGCATGGCTGGCTCTCCAGAATGATCCTGGGGACAAAACAGGTCCCAGTCCCACAGGGACAGTGGGAAAAGAGACTGAAAGAGGAAATCCTCCCCTGGGGAAGCCAAGCACAGCCTTTAGCCTGGCCAAGCAGAGTGCAGGGGGCACCTGTTGCAGACTCTGTGGCAGAGCCTGGCCGGACCTGTGGCAAGATGCTTCCACTGCCAAGCCTGCTGTACTCACACTCCTGCTTGCACCCACTGTAAATTACCTGCTTTGCATTTTGCAGCAGCAACTTAACAGTATTAATTCATTGTGTTCTGTCTTTAACAAACACCATTATCATATCACCAGCCAGGATTATGCAAATCCTGCAAATGGAATTATTTCTCTCCCCAAAGTCACCTTGATTTATCAGTTTTAACCCAAAATGAAATAGTAAGTTGCTTTGGACAAAGTGTTAAAAACATGACCTTACATGACCACACATGACCAGGAGTGTGTGGTGGCCCCATAGGGCACCTGTGCCCAGCTGGTGACCCTTCACATTGACAGATGACACAGGGGGAACTCTGTGCTGGCCTCCACTGAGTGGAGGTGGACCTGGACCAAGAGCTGGGAAGGCAATTCCCTTGCAAAACACACCTGGGATAACTCCATGGGTCCATTCCCCAGGCACAGGGCCCTGGGGCAAGGGCAGAGACTCTGAAGAAGTACAGATTCATAGAATCACTAAGGTTGGAAAAAACCTCCAACATCATCAAGTCCAACCTTTGACCAAAAACCAGCACAGCAACTAAACCATACCCTAAATGCCACATTGAGTCACTTTTTAAATGCTTCCAGGGATGGTGACTCCATCACTTCCCTGGGCAGCCCATTCCAGTACCTGTGGGGCTGGCACAAGGAAACTTTGCAAAATTGCATTAAAGATTGTCTTGTGGCTGCCACTGGTCTGCCCCTATCCCTGTCCCTCCTTTCCAGGCCACCACTGCAGGCTGAGCCTGTGTCACACATAACAAAGCAGTGTGGATGCTGCTAGGGATCAACCAGCAAACCTGCATTCCACTCCAGGAATGGGCTCTGTAACAGGGCCCTCAATCAGCTTAAAGCCTTTGGCCATAATTTCCTCTGCTGCAGAGATAAAGACTCCCCACTCCTCTCATGCTGTTATGACCACAGTTGTCCCTCAGCACATAAGGAGGCACTTTCATGATTAAGGGCAACCTTTTTTCAATCATTTGTTAGCAATTTGAGTCAGTCCTTCAGCAGAGGGTGAGAAGAGCACCCCAGCAAGAGGAGAGGACTTCTCCTCTTTCTCAGGGCAGACAGCAAGACTCTGCAACGTGAGTACAGCCCTTGGTTAGTTCTTTTCCCTGACAGCCAGCATTACTTTATGTGTTCCAGCTCAGTGCAGAGGGGCTGTTGTGAGAGAGAGATCTGCTTCAGATTCCATTAACTATGGACAGTAGCTCCATTAGAGTATAAAAAAATTCCCCAATTAGTTCTAAATAATTTTTACTTTCAAACTCAATGTGTTCTGGCAGACAAAGAATCAAGGGCACCAACTGTGTGTTGGAGCAGCATGAATGCAGGTTGGTGAAATGAAAAGCCATAGACAGGTGGACACTCAGCAGCTCTTGTGCCTATGGCTCACATTTAATTCTAACAGAGGATGGGAAATTCCTCAGAAAAAACACCACACTGTGACTGAGATAAGGATGAAATTAGGCACTGGCAACCTATGGTAAAATACAACTCAGTAAAAGACAATTATTCCCAAACCAAACACTGGAAAAAAAAAAGACCTTTTAAGGAGTCCCTGCACTGTGCCTGGACATCATCGCTTGCACATCTGGACACACCTGGGCTGGGGCCTGCAGTTTGCACCATGAGGAAGGGTTTGATCAGCTTTCAGCCTCACCCACTATGGGCCAGAGGAGCAGTGATCTCCCAAGGTTTTATGGGGACAGAGCTGGGGACAGGCTGGCTGGTGCTTGTGCAGAGACTGTGAGGAACTGAAAGAACCTCCCTGGTCATCCCAAAACATCCCAGAGCCTGAGTGCTGGTGGGAGAGATGCCTCCTCCTGGCACAACACAGACCAGGGCTCAGGCTGCCCAAAGTCTTAAAATCACACTCATTCCTGCTCTGCTGTGTTCAACGTGGTCCCTCCTTGATCTCTTAGAGCTCCCTCATCTCTGCCTCATCCATCCTGGACCCAGGTCCTCATCATCAGCTCTTATTTCCAGAGGTGCCTGATGTCTTCTGATTATTTCACACCTTTCCTCATGCTGACCTAAACCAGGCTCTGCCAGGCCTGCAAGGTCAGAGGGAAGCTTGGAAAGAGGCACAACATCCTCCTGGCCTTGAGAATCCAAAGGACGAATCTTCCCAGCTGTAGCCAGTCCTGCCCACCTTGCAGCTGGGACAGTTCCTCTCCACAGACACAGAGCCACTCAGAGGCACCCCCTGCTCTGCTGAGCATGGGGACAAGGCAGGCCAGAGGCTGGGAAGGTGGGTGCAAAGCTGGAGCACAGGAGGGATGCAATGGCAGAGACCAAAACAGGGAAGGCAATTCAATTTTCAGATGCTGTCCCACCAATTCAGCTCAGAGAGATGATAAGAAACCCATTTCCAGTGATAGGCACCCTAATCCCCAGCCATCCTGCATTTCCATTTTTGAGAGGCACTGTTTCCAACAGGGAGGCATTTTCCCATCTAGGTTTGCTAGAAGGGACAGCAATGGATTAAATACCAATTTTTCCAGCACTGTTTAACTCCTTCTGTGCCTTCTCCGGCCACTTATGCAAGTGCTGGATCACAGGGCAGTGGAATGATTGCTGTGCTGTACCCCTGGAGCAGGAGCACAGAGCTGGAGGCCTCTCCCAGGCTCTTCTCAGTCTGAAGAGACAGGGAAGAGGAGAAGAACATGACATGCATCAGCAGTGCAGGCAGAGCAGCTTAGATCAGGAGTTTATTACTGCTTAAGGCAGGACTCAGACTCAGCTGCAGCACGAGTCATGCAGCTCAGTTTACATCCAGTGTCAAAACCATTAGACAGGTCCAAAGTGCTGCAAGACTGACTTAAAACCACATTTGGAGGAAAACAGCCACCTAGAGAAAAAGGGAAGCAAACAGTGGTGGCCATGCCCCTCACATGTCCCCCATCTTCACAGTTTAAGCATTGTGGTCCAGGTGCAGCCTCCAGGTTACTGGAGAGTAGAAAGACAACAGCAGCATGGATACTGACTTCTAGCATCAAGCAGATCTTCTGTCACTGGGAAGCCACTAAGCCACAGCATTCCTTGGATGCCAGCACAGCCTTTCCCCATATGCCTGTAGCCAGACCTCTGCATTTGTACCAGCCATCCCAGTCCTCTTCTGTGTTCCATTGCCCTCACACTATGCCAGGTTTTTCCATTTATCCCCGTTTCCTGATATCAGGGCTCCTATCCACCATCTGAACCAGTCCTTCAGGGAGCTGATGGGCCTGAGACTCCCAGTCCTGCTTCTACTGCACAGCTTTTTACCCTGGCATCCCACCTGGCATACCCTCCCAGACATGATACAACTCCCACCACAGGGTAGGAACAAAGCCAGAATGTTCTGATTTAGCCTCTCCAAACCCCTCTCTTGACTCCAGTTATGAACTGAACAGTTTTGCTGGGAAGGGGAGCCCCAACGAGGCCCCTGGTGCTGAGCCCTGAGGGAGCCCTGGCTGTAGTCAAAGCTCTCCCACCACTCCACAAAGCTCCAGCACCAGCCACAACTGTCCATTCATCAACCACTAAACAAATGGAAATTTAAGGGCTCATGGCTCTATAACACAGGAAACAATTCCCTGTGCATTTTTACGGTTCTGTAATTTATTGGATTAGAAATGATGAATGGCAGCAGGAGGGGGCAGGGCCCAGCACACAGGGGAGTGCTGATGCATTGGAAAGCAGAGAGATGTGTGGCTGAGGGCAGGGAAAGTCCCCAGGATTGCTGCGACATGGGGCTGGGGAAACACCATCATCTACAAAGACTAATTTCCTGCCACACCTCGCAACCCCACCGTTCAGTGCAGGATTTGTAGTAGAGGCTTCTGTAAGAAACATCCACATGAGGAAGAGCAGAGTTGAGCTCTGTGCTCCTGAGAGGCACAGCCTCACGCCTCCCAGGCAGCCTTTGCTGGCAGCTTTGCAGATTCGAGGAACAAGCAAGAAACGGGGGGGGGGGGGGGGGGGGGGAAGCTTCATCCCTGGGGAAAGAGGAGCACCTGGTGGAAAAACAGAGCGTAAACGTGAGCACTACAGCTCCTCCCCCATGTAATCTCCCAGCTCTGGAGTTTGAACTGCATTCAGCAGTAATTGAAACCAGGCTCTTTAACACAGGTGCCAATTACTGCCTGTTAATGCAAGGAGCACTGATAGATACAGCAATTACACAGCTCTGCAAGGCTGGAGAGCATAAAATGAGATGGAAGGGCTACTTATGCCACTGTAGGTGTTGTAGGACAGCTCTCTGCCCCAGCAAACCTCTTGCAGTGTTAGACTGGGCAGGCTCTTGCCCTCTGGCTGCACACCTGCATCTTCACCCAAGTGAACAGCCTGCTCTTGCCACAAAGAAGTGAATGATATCCTGGGGTGCCTCAGGTAAAGAATTGCCAGCAGGTCAAGAGAGGGGATTCCTGCCTTTATTCAGCACTGGTGAGGCCACAGCTGGAGTGCTGTGCCCAGAGCTGGGCTCATCACTACAAGACACATGGACATGCTAGAGTCCAACAAGGGGCAATGAAGATTATGAAGGGCATGGGAGCCCCTCTGACAGAGCTGAGATTGCTCAGCCTGGAGAAGGTTCAGAGGGAAACTTATCAGTGTCAATAAATACCTGATGGGAGGGTGGAAAGAGAATGAAGCCAGGCTCTTTTCAGTGGTGTCCAGAGACAGGCAATGGGCACAAACTGAAACAGGAGGTTCCCCCTGAACACCAGGAACCACTTTTTCCCCCAAGGGTGACCAAACACTGGCACAGGGTGCTCAGAAAGGTTGTGGAGTCTTCATCCTTGGGGATATTCAAAGCCATCAGGACATATTCCTGGGCAGCAGCTCTAGGTGGCTCTGATTGAGCAAGGACTTGGGCAAGATGACCTCCAATGTCTCTTCCAACCTGAACTATGCTGTGATGGTGATCTCCAACCATTCATATTCTTTGTTTTCTGCCATTTCTACACTTCTCTTGCCCAGCTGCCTTTCCCCCTCCTCTCTGTTCAAAGCCTTCCCCATTTTTTGCCTTCCTGGGGTGATGTGGCAGTGAGGAAGGGGGCTGATGCAGGCCTACTGTGGCAATGATGGCAACAGGACAATGGAAAGTGCAATTCTCAGAAAAATCCTGCAGAGATCCAAGGCAGTGAACATCAAGATCTGCATACCCCAACAATGAGGAAAAACCAAGAGAGCCTCAGTGCAGCAGCAGAGGCATCAGAGTCAGAGGCAATTATTTACCACTGCAGATGAATGTGAGCCCTTTAAAGCCCCAGGCTGGCAGTAACCAGCATTCCTCCCATCTACACCCTGAGCTCCCCCTTCCCCACCTCACAAGGCACCAGCCACAAACCATGTAATTAATACTACAGAGATGTTCAGCTGAAATGAGAAATGAAGCACATCTTGAGGCAGCCCTATTGCTGGCACTAGGCCCCATGTTGCTGCTCTGCCTTGCTGCTCCTGTGTGTTTTGGAGCCAGGCTTCCTTCCCCACAGTGAGCCCACTGGTGTTCCATACTGTGTTTGCTGGGCAGAGGACCAGAGGAGTGCAGGGGGGTCTGCAGGGACACTTTCTCCTTGCCCTCAGGATGTTTACGGTATTGAAATTTTAGCAGGAAGCCAAGCATCTGTTCTTCAAATAAAAAGGTCTCCCAGGGGGACGTGTAGGGAGGCAGAATCATCACACATGTAAACACCTGGTCTTACAGGCAGGAACAGAGTTTGCGGAAGGAGCGCAGCACTTCTGAGACTCGTTCAGCTTTGCTTCCGCTGCTTAATTAGTTCAAACACCATCAATATTCAATGGCAGCCTCCCTTGCCAGGGTGGCTGTGTCAGTGTGGGGCTGGCACAGACAGGGGAAGCCTGGGCAGCACAGACACTCCCCAGCAAAAGGCTCATCCCCCTGTGCTGCTGCAGCACACGGGTGTCCCTGGCCCTGCACTGCTCCAGAGCACTGCCAGGACATTCAGCCTTCACACACTTCCTTTGAGGAAGGGGGCAGAACCAAACTGTGCCACATAATGTTTGTCTGTACTGAAAACTGCTTCCCCTGTCCTCTAAAGTGGCCCCTGGCTTGGGACTTGTCAGAAAATGGTCTGTACAAGCAGTGAGCTGCACCACTCCTCTCAGCCAGCCATGGGGACCACACTGTGGCACCAAGAGACCTCTGAAAGGCCGGAGACAACGCCCAGTGCCTGCACACATGGCTGGCTGCTCCCAGGATTTCCCATCCCGAGCCCACTGCATCAATCCAAACCTCAAACAGCTTCAGCAACACCAAAAGCCTTGAATACCTCTGACCATGGCACTGCAAAGCCACCCAGGGCTATTTCCAGAGGCAAACAGGATCTTTTGGTACTCCCAGCTCTCACTACTATCCTGTCCATACTTCCATCCTCCCTCCTCTGTAGACTCCAGCCTCCAATCTTACTATTCATGTCCACAGGACTGTGCACTCATTTATTTTGTCCCATTGCTGCAGCACTCCTGTCTCCCTCCTCCAAGTCCTTCATCTTTGTGTCTTTTTCCATTTCCAGCATGTTCAATGGATTTTTTCCTTACATTAGAGGTGAGCAAAGGTTTTTTTCCTCCTTTCATTAAATATTAGTGCCCATTCAAGCAAGATGGACAGTGCTCAACACATGAGCTGTGCTGCTGCTTTAACATTCTTCTGCACTGCCCTACACCAGCACAGTCCCACCCCACTCCTCCCAAGCTTGCACACAATTCTGCCATGTTCCAGGAGCTCTAAGACAGAGCTGGAGTTCTGGGGCATCACCTCTGTCTTAAAAAGAAAACAAGGCTGGAAGCAACAGACTACATGGTTCTACAGGTCACAAGCACAATTTGGTTTCATCTTCAAGCACCATATCTGGGTCCAAATTCTGGCCTGAGAATGAAATTGCCTTTACCTTGGATTTACAGGGACATGAAATCTCAGTCTGAGAGTTACATACCAGAAGGATCCCCAAAGTTTAGTTGTAGTAGAGTGGAAGGTGAAATGAAGGAGCAGCTGTGATACCGTTGAACACAGTTCAACATGTGCAGAAAGTGCCACTGCCCCACATCAAGTACAGAAGATTTGAGGCTTGGAGCTCACAGCTATTGGCAGGGTAAACAGGGTGAATCCTGCTGGAAGCATCACAAGTCCCAGTTATTGAAAACACAGCTGGGGCCAGACCAAGTAATTCTCAGCTCCAGATATTCTACTTGATGCACAAAATCCCTTGGTCTGCCAGCCTGGTGTGGACGTGCTGGTTCAGTAGCTTTACTTGAGGAAGCTGCACCACCTGCTGTCTGCTGTGAACCCAGTTACCAGAACGTGATCAGAGATGATCACTAATAACTAAAGTTTTCTTCAGAACAAGGTTTTTACAGGACATGCTCTTGATTAAAGTCATCAAGAAAGACTTCACGTCTGAAAACTAAGAAGCAAGAGCAACAGAGGGACTGCTTAGTCAAAATGGCTCAGGCTCTCAAACAGAATATGAGAAGTTCACTTTAATACACAGCTGCTGCCAGGAGAAAGATTGTACTGTTATCCCTTTGGGAAACTCTGTCAAGTTATTTCTACTCCAAAAACTACAAAAGCTAGCACTGAACAAAACTTTGAAAGATGTAGTAATTCTGCCATGCAGAAAAAACCAGCTACCTGCCCAACACCACTTGAGGCTTAGCAGCAACAAAAAAGACATCTTAAATCCTGCTGTGCCCCCTTCCTGGACTGCAGCACTACCTGACCCAATCAAATGGGGCAAAGAGATAAGATTCTTACAAAAAGCCACAATACTAAAAGTCTTCTTAGGATATGGTGCATTAAGGCAGAGCAGTCAGTAAATTCTCCTGGCTGGCATAAATACGAGAGGCTGCAGAACACCTCCCTAATTCTAGAGATCATTGATAGCTGGGCAAGTGTTTTATGTGCCAGGCCTTATGGGCATGCAGTAGCAAGGTCAGTAGAGGACTATAAGGAAAGGAGTTGAGAAGACAAATGACCTCTGCTTGATGAAGCATAGGTACGGAATGTACAGACAAAAGTGAATCAGAAAAAGAGTTTATTTAAAAAACAAAAAATCCCCCCCTCAAAACCCCACATACTTTCTGATAAGATTATTGCTCAAGTTAGATTTCCTGTGACACTGCTCATTCTCCTCTTGGCCTGTAGCACCAGAGTACTCTTGCATCCCTGTCTATCCTCCAAGCAACATCATCTGGAAATGTTCATCATTTTCAATTGGTCCCAAATACCAGCTTTTAATTCTGTCCTTACTCTGCACAGAGCATGGAGGTCCCCAGGCACAAAGGGTCCTTCTCACTGGGATGACTCTAGGGATTTATTCACTCATGTGACCCCACTAGGATGGGAGTTCCTAATTTGCAGAAACATTAAAAAAAACAACAGGAAAGGTGTATCTACCTTATCCTTTGAAGTCAAAACCTAAACAGCAGTAAAATCATCCCTGAACCATCAGCCTGCAGTCCATGTTCATTCTACAGCTCACAGTCTACTCTCAGTAAACAGCCTTCAGGATCCCTGAATGGACTTTTTACAGCTTTTCCCTGTCTCACCTCACCATTCTACATCCACTGAACCAGGGCTTGTCTTCCAAGTTCCCATGGAAAGGATATTGCCTGTTTCTGGTGCAGCATCTACAGACACACCCTGTAGCAAAACAGCAGAATTCTCTCCCAAGGCCCTGGCTCTGCTTTGGGTGGTCACAGAGACTTTTGGACCTTCCTCCTGGGTAACTGTCAGGCAGGTTTGGTAAGAACAGAGCAGGTGGCTTTGTGCTTCATGTTCACTCAGTGCTGTTGTGGGGTTTCAACAACCTCTTCCTCACCATGTTCAGGGTGGTGCAGCAGCAGCTCCAGGTCAGGGTCAGAGCTGGCCTCTTTGTGTGGCTCCAGTGCTTTGTCACCTGCATGCAGACAGCCCATTTAGTGACAAAACTGCTGGAGTTCCCACCAAACCTGGCGCTGTCAATGAGCTGGAACCAGACACAGCTCCTAGTGAAGCAATGAGAAAGCCTACAAAGAAAGAGGGAGTGATTTAAAACAATCACCTTTGGAATTCATGGCTTTGAGAACAACATGAAGGGAGATTCCTAACAGGCAGACAGCGAAGCCCAGCCAGTTCAAGAGACTGAGGCGGTCTCCCAGTAAATGTGTGGCGAGGAATAAAATGCAGATTTCCTGTGGAAACAAAAAAAAACATGACAAGTGGCAGGGCAGGACCTGAGGAGATATGCATGATACATTTTACAGCTGAAGCCTAGATCAAGATGTCAGGCTGCTAAATTTCTATCAGCACATTCTTTCATGCGCACAGAGTTCTAAAAACAGTTTCTAGAAACAAACAACCTGTCAAACCGGGATGTGGGATTTTAAGTCATCTGACTGCATAGCTCAGTTACAGAGAAATCTTGCAACTTCTGGATCAGAGAGATTTCATATATCACAGTTCAGCTCAGAAGTATGTGTGCTGGACTCCTCTGAGGAGGGGAGGATGTGCCAAACTAGGTTACAGAGATAGCTCAAACCATTGGTTTGGTCATATGCAGGTCTGATGCAAGAGCTTGCTCTCCTTACCCCTCCTCTCTTCCACACCATCTGCTGCTCATGAGGGCAGTGTGTTTTAGTCTATCCCACATTCCAAAAAACTTTGATCATTAATGGTATATTTATAGAACAGCCACCAGTCTCTGGCCCTTTGCTGTCAGGGACCAAGAGACTTCACTGCAGAGACTGCAAGGCAAAGCATCAAGCTCCTGTGCAAGGAGAACAAAAATAACAAGCAATAATTTCTAAAGATCTAAGCAAGCTCCCACCACACAAAGCCCAATTGGGATGACTCAGTACTTGCCTTCTAGTATTAGCACAGGAACCATGCCTTACCTTAAAAATGCCAGCAATGGAAAGGGTGAGGCTAGATGTTCTGGAAACCAAGAGGAACTCAGAAAAGCCTAGACCAAAGGCAAGAATTCCACCCAAGAACAGCTTCCCTACCAGAGAGAACAGCGTTCCTGCTTCATGGAAACGGAAGAGCTTCTCTGATATGGACAAAGGCAGGCCTAGGAACAAGACAATGAGTAGCAGAATACCATTCCCAGCTCCCAGAAGTCCTCTTAATAAGATCAATGGGGTGTGCTGCTCACATTCCAGTATCAGGAGGATGTGGAGGCAGCTCTTCACAGCCCTTACTTGCACAAATGTGGCAGGCTACTACTTCTATGCACTCTTTAATGTCCTGCCAGCATAAGATAAATCCAGGTCTCTAACTACTTTGCAGAGTTCATAGCTGTTCACTTATCTAAGTGAATTATCTGGAACAACAAACTGCTAAGCAATCTCCCAACCACTCTATAAAGCTATCCCTGCTTTCTCTAATTAACTCACGCACCCTCAAACACCGCAAAGAGTGGGAAGAGCCCCAGGAACATGAGCGGCTGCAGGTGAAACATGATATCAATGGGATTCTGGAGCCCTGAAAGAGGAGAATCAATAACAGACCAGGCAGCAACAAGCCAGGGAATAACACAGGTCCCAGAGCCTTTATTAGCACCATTCCTAGACGTATACCTTATCTGTGATGCCCACACCTGTGCTGCTGCAGACACCAAGCCACCTTCATTACCCACCAACAGATATCCCATGCCCAAGGTTTCAAACACCTTCCATGAGATGTTTTGATTCTGCAGCAAGGGCTATCACCTCTCCTTATTCCCCTCCCTGTTACCAGCACCACCACCCCCTCCCAACACCCCACATACCCAGTTCAGCCTTCTGCATCAGTATCTGTGTGAGAGTCCAGCGAATGCCCCCCAGGAAAGAGGCACAGAGCACCAGCACAAACCCCTGTGCATTGAACTGTGTGGACTTGTAGGTGAACATGAAGAGTCCCCCAGCAATGAGCAGAACCACCAGCAGCAACGTCACCCTCTGCAGGAGAGCAAACACAACAGAGACAGGCACCTCCTTCCTTTTGGATTCACCCACATAATTGCATCATTCCTCTGCTTACATGTTTCTTGTACATGCACTGCCTATTTCTCCAGGTCTGACCTCCCTCCCTAAAGCACTGTGGGGGACCCTTACCATTTCCTCCAGCTTGAAGAGCAGTGAAAAGAGCAGGATGAAGAGAATGGCAGAGGATTTGGTCATCGTGTAGCTGTAAGGACCAAAATACACTGTCAGACTCCTTCAATGTAGTCCTTCCCATCAAAGTACTATTAGGAACATTCACCCATTTCTACATTGCTACCAGCAAGCTATCACAGACCCTGCATACTGACCCCATAACCAAACATCTCTTTAAGAAACAGACCCTGACAAAACACCCTTCAAACCCCACCAGAGGCTCCCAGGGAACATGGTGTTTGTACTCACAGGGAGACAGTGACATACAGGAAGCTCCAGTTACTCAGCCCAATATCCAAGGAAGTTGACAGAGCTAAAGAATCAATGAAAAAGTCCCAAAGTTAACTGTCTTCCATGATATTAAACAAACCCACCACAAAACCCTGCTCCATGGCCATAAACATCGATAGCAGAGCAGACCCAGGGGAAAAAAATAAGCTTTCCTCAAGTTAGTTCTTCAGAACCAACATAACTCAGATATTCTCAGCTCTTCATGTTTCTGTCCTGTTCCCTGAGACTCAAGTTGGGTTCAGCATTGCACTCACTCAACATGCATTACAAAAAAGCCAGAAATAACTCTTGCCCTCCCTGTGACTGAAAATGATTAGATTTGCATGAAGTCTTTCTTGAATGTATCAGAGCATAACTTGTAAGTCTGAGGGCCACTGCAAGAAGCCTGAAGAAGCAACAATTATCAGCACACAGCCTTAACCCTGGTGCAGCTTTTGGTACAGTCTATTCTCCCTTCTACATAAGTTTTCTACCACAGGAAACAGAATTACTGATCCAAGGGCAGGCCATGCTGAAAGGTAAAATTGCTGCAGATGTGAAGAAAAAAAAATCCTAACCAGGATTTTTTTCAAGAAACCATGGGGCATGTTATGTAAAGTACTGCAAACCTTGACAGAGATCATAGACCAGATGCTGTTCTGTGGGAGCCAATACAACACACAGCCAAAGAACTGCAGTAGTTACAGTTCTGTGCTCCAAGTAGGAGCTTCACTCCTTGGTGTCAGGTACAGTTCTGTGTGCCATGAATGATGAATTCTCTACCAAGCTCCACGCTGAGAAAGATGGAATGCATGGCTTGATACCAGTGTTAAAGAGAAAATGTTACTTGCAGAGACAATTTATCAAGGCACTGTGGAAAGTTATCATTGTTTGTTCTCATGTGCCAGTGGCTCCTTCAGAAAGTCTTGTTCTGTGTGGCCTCTCCCTGTTCTCACACATCTTTGTAACGAGCAATGAAGGCAGCATGTCTCAGGTTGGAGCTTTAAGTGGCATCTACACCTGCCCTACACCTGGAAGGGAAACACAGGGACTGGAGTGGTGGCTGCACCCCACAGCTCACCCTGTCCCAGGGGACTGGCCCTGACCACCCCAGGCAGACAAACTGCTCTGGAAGTGACCACAGCGCCATGGGCACCCCTGAGCAGCCTCACAGAGCCACAGAATATGCTGAGTTGGAAGGGACTCACCAGGATCATTGAATCCAACTGCTGGCCCTACACAGGACATCCCAGGAACCCCACCCTGTGCCTGAGAGCGTTGTCCAAATACTTCTTGAACTCAGTCTTGGTGCCATGACCACTCCCCTGGGGAGCCTGTTCTAGTGCTCAGCCACCCTCTGGGTGAAAACATTTTCCTAATACCCAGCCTAAATCTCCCCTGATTTAGTTTGTATGTTTTCTTGGATCCTGTCACTGGTTATGAATGAAGAGATCAGTGCCTGCCCCTCTGCCTCCTCTTGTGAAGATGCTGAAGACCACAATGACATCTCCCCTCAGACTCCACTTCTTCACACTGGACACACCAAGTGACCTCAGCCGCTCTCATAACGCTTCCCCTCCACTCCCATCACCAGCCATCCTCGTGGCTCTCCTCTGGATGCTCTCCAACATCTTAACGCCTTTCTCATATGTTTGTGCCCCAGACTGGTGTCCCGCTCCCTCTCCGTCCCCCCGTGCCCCCCGTACCTGCGGGGGCGGCCCGGCGGAGGCAATCTGCCCAGGACAGCGCTGCCCGCGGCCGCCCGGAGCGGCAGCGCGCCAGGGCTCGGGCCAGCGCCGCCAGGGCGAAGATGAGCAGCAGGTGCAGCAGCGTGACCAACAGCGGGAACGGGAAGCTCTGCGGGACCGACAGCCGCTGTCACCGCCGCCGCCCTCCCAACGCCGCTGCCTCCAGCCCGCACCGCCCCGCCACCCCGCACCTTCATCAGCCACTTGTTGTAGAAGGTGATGCCGATGGAGAAGCCGTAGTAGAGCAGCACCAGCGCCGCCCGCCCCAGGGCCGCGCCGCCCGGCCCCGCCGCCATGCGCCCGGCAGCGCGCCGGGGGAGCGAGGGGCGGCAGCGACCGGGGATGGGGACCGGGATGGCGGGGACAGGGACGGGGCCGCGGCAGGGCAGGGCAGGGCGGGACGGGGACACGGTGATGCTGAGCGGGCCGTGGCGGCGGGGACAGCGGGGCCGCGGTGACGTTGCCCGGCGGGGCGGGGGAAGGAGGACGGTGGCGGAGCGGGGCGGGCGCGCAGCGGTGACGCTCCGCGCGGGGCGGAAAGAGGCGGAGGCGGCGGCGCCCAGGAGCGCTACTGGTTATTATTGGAACCGATACAAAAGGCGGGCGGCGCCGGGGCCCCCGGCACGGCAGAAGCGGCCCCAGCGGCCCCTCAGCCGTAGTGGTACACGAAGTCGTAGCTGCTCGGCTCCTTGGGGATCGGCGGCGGCGCTTCGGGGATCTGGATGTTCTCCAAGTCCAGGAGCCTCAGCTTCATTTCCATGCTCAGCAGCGTGTCCAGGTCACTCTTGGTCAGCTCACTGGACATGTCCTTCCCCAAGAGGGCGTTGAGCCCATCAATCCAGATACAGTACTGTGGAAAAGAAGGGGTCGTTCACGACTCCAGGCAGAAATGATACCTGATGTCCAATCTTTCCATCCATGCCCAAAATTGGAGAACTTCAAGACAGGAAACACTGGAGGGAGTTAATATGTAGGGAAAAAAAATCCCACCCTCAACCCTTCAACAGTACCCACAGAGATTTCCAATGGAAGTTGCAAGCCTAGAGGAAAGTGTGAGCCCATGGTTGTACTAGAAGGACAGGAGTTTCCAGTGTGGCACAACAAATGAAGAAAGTAAACCTATTCTAGGCATCACAGGAGGAAAAAAGTAGCAGTCCAGACTAGGGGAAATTAGTGTGGGACTTTTTTTTCTTTTTAAATTAGGGGGAAAAAAGATGGTTCATACTAAGCATCACCAACATATTCTAGGAAAGAACCTGGTGAGAGACAGCCTGCTCGAGTCTCTAATGAGAAGCAATCAATCTTTCTTAATCTCTGAGGTTAATTGCTATATATTCTACTCCTTAACCACTACGTTTCTTACCTCATATTTATTAGGTGCAATGAAGTTCAAGGTCTCATCGGGATCATATAATATGGAGAAGGCCAATTCTAACACTTCCTAAATGGAAAAGAATCTTTCATTCACCAACTGAACAAAGCACAGCACCTTCTGCCTGCCACCCCAAGGGCTGCCTTGCTGCAGCCCAGTACACTTTCCCATACTGGTCCTGTGAGCAATTCTGAAGAGACTACAACACAATCATGCTTACAGCTCCTTGCAGTCACAAAGGAACACTAGGAAAGGGTCCAGACAGGAGATGGGGTTTGTACACAACACACCTGCAGTGGGGGAGATCATTCACTCCTATGGCTTGCTTTCAGTCTTAAACACTACATCATTAGATATTAATGACAGCAAAAAGGGAGCACTTGCCTTATTCTGTTTCAGTGCACTTTTCTCCTTCATGTGTGGACAATCCTTCCCTGTGACAATGGCTTTGATGTCTGCAACTGGAACTAACAGTGAAAAAGTGAAACTCCCAAAAAAGCAATCCTAATCAGGAAAAGACAGAACTTTGTTTTGTCTTTGCAACTGAACATTCTTTGTTTTTTTTAGCTCATTAGTGAGCTTTTCCAAAACACATTACTGGTAAGACATCCCTGCAGCTGGCTTTAAAAAAAAAGAACTATCAAATAATTCCAAGGTTTGAAGAATTTGGGCAAGGATCAAAAGTTGGTATCCCCTTAGTCAGAGCTTCAGCCTTGGGTCTTTCATCTTTATCTAGGATTATATTCAGCCTCTAGACAGCAGAGCACAGAAGAGTGCACAGCCTGTAATCAGGACTTACTTTTTTCTTGTAAAGATTCAAAGGTCACTTCCCCCTGGGCATTATCTTCCAGATCTCCATAGTGTAGCACCTTGTGATTCAGAGCCAGGCGACAATACCAGAATCTTTCTGGAACACACACCAAGTAGAGTAAACTGAGCAAGGTGGTTCACATAAGGACTCACAGCCACTATGTTACAGCCTCTCCACCCAATCCATCTGCTCGACCAGTTCCTCAGCACAGCTTCTTATTCATGAGGGGATGGCTGTATTCTTAGAAATGCACATTTGTGCAAACTACTGGCTGATATGGACTGCCCAAGTAACCAGCTTTTCTTTCTGGCAACATGCCTGCTGGCAGATTAATTAATTAGATCTTATTTGCTACAGTTCTTCACAGGAAAAAATACAGTAGATACTGTCACCTTACCTTGTCTTCTGCGATTTCCAATTTTTCTAAAGCTACTTCCCTCACAAAGCCTGTTCAGGCGCTGTTGCTTTATCAGCTCCAAGATCTCGGGTTGGATTTTCTCTCTCAGCTCCCTGGCAATTAAATATGGAAGAGTAAGCAGAAAATGGAGATAATGGCAAGGATAGAAGGCAACTGTTTTTGTTAGGCACGTACACAATAGGTGGAGACTGGAAGTCATCTTGGCTCATTCTCTCAGACTGGCGTAGCCGCAGGATCTCAGAATAGCTCAGGCTGCGCAGTTTGCTCTTGAACTGGTCCAAGGAGTTTGGTTTAGAGGGGAGAGCCCTTGTGATCTGTTCCCTAACAACCTGCATAACCTAAAGAGGTGGGACAGGAAAAAAAACAAGTCACCTTCTTGTTGGCAGCAGAGTATCAATGGCAGCAAGGAACTGACATGGGATAAGGAGAGCCAGGAGTATCAGTGTACTATTGACTTTGAAGATCCAGAAGAAACAAGAAGGACCTCAAGGCATTCCAAATAAAAGTTGTCATCCTCCCTTACAGCACATACCAATGCCCTGTTACATCTTCTGTGCCCTACTCTTTAACCAAATGTACAGACTGAGTGAACATGTGCTGATCTGCAATAGAACTCAGAAAAATATCTCTTCTCCCCCTGACCTTATTAAAATCTTCTGCTGTTGCCCTCATTTCTTTCCAGGTCTTGTTCAACAGCTGGATACAGATGGCAAACAGTTCCTCAAATGCACGGTCATGGGTGAAAAACATGGGGTGATAGTCATTCCGGCCTTCATTGGCTTCAGAAAGAAACAAAGCACAACCATGTGAGCATACTGGACAAAAGGTACTAGGAATAAATAAAGTCCACTACAGTGACAGACTAATGATGGTGTGCAACAGTACTTACTCCAAGAGATTAAGAAAAGGTTCAATATTTTGTCGCCCCACAGACAGTTTATTGACAACAGCAATTCTCCCCACACTTCACCATGCAAACCTCTGTGACTTTTCATCCTGGTCCCCCAAAATAACTGCTTGCAGTGTTTCCCACCTTCCTCTGGTGGAATTTCTTACAGTGGTTAATTTTCTCAGAATGCTGTTTTGAAACTGTCAGAGCTAATAAGCTTCTCCCAAGTCTGTGATGGTTTCAAGACTATTTTTTTTATACAGCACCCTCCTGAAGCTCTGGGAAGTTGAAGCTTTCTGCTTGCATCAGTTTTTCAGGAGAAACAGAGTGCACACACCAATATTTTTTACTTTATTTTGATAGTGGTATTATCACTTGGACATCAACAGTGCCAACTCCAAGCTTGCTCTGTCTTTATATGGCAGAGGTGAGACGAAGGTACAAATATCTGTGACTTTTAGTTTCTAGAAGCATCAGCCCAGCAGCCTGTAAAGCTGGGTAAAAAATGGTACTTACGGAGTTCCCCAACTTGCAGGATCTCACAAAGCATCCTGGTGAGCTCAATGGCACTGCGCCCGAAGGGACACTCATGTTTATCTTCTCGACTGCTGTTCTCCAGAACAATCTACAAGAACAGGATGCCACACACACTAAGAAGAGCTGCTGAGGTGTTGGCATCTGTAAAAATCAGCAGCTTCACATACCCTGATGTAGGTGTCCTGATGAAATTTGGCCAAGTAAAGCATGTTGTCCAGTGCCAGCATCCCAGGAGGAGTCTGTGTAAAATCCATGGCTGGATTGATGTGATTCTGTGAAAAGAGTGTGTAGAAATAATCCAAACAAATTACCTCAAAGGAATTGTAAGAGAACCTTTTCTGAATGAATTTTAAACCACCTGTCCATCAAGCACTCCCTCACATCTATCCAAGAGGTAACCCTGAACACTTGCTGACAATGCTAGCTGAACTTTCTGGAGGAGAGGCTGATCCCAAGATCTTCATAGCACAGGTGCATACGGTAAGGAAATACCTCCAGAGAATGCCTAATGAACCCTTGCATGTAATCCATCTGCAAGTTCATAACGATCTTCCCCAGGAGTGTGAGTGTAACTGAATCTCTAAACTCAGATATCCAAGTAAAGTAAAGAAAACAGCTATTTCTGTTCCTTATTTCCCCACAACTCCTATGGAGATTGCTTAGATTGCCTTCACAAGGTTCACAGTCTAGATGCATACAGTGAATCCCAGCATCTTGTAGTCCTTGGTGTACATGGCTTTGCGTTTCTCTGTTCCGCTGCCAGGGACGGTGTTGCTGTCAGACTCTGCATCAAAGGCAATTCTTCTCAATTCAAATATGATGTCTCTCTGTGCCTGAAGGACAGAAGGCAGGGAAGTGGTGACATGATCAGTCACTACAGCAGTATTTTCACATAAAGCACAGTGCTGCATTTCTCTTCAGAGCTCACAAAAGGAAGAGAGAGAGATGCCAAAGGTCATTAACACTATGCACAAACAGGTAATCCATTTCAAAATCGCAAGTTTCACTACAGTGGGTAATGTAAAATATTTGTTTGCATTTTTCTTTAACTGCAAGTTTAGTTACAGGCAATTTCTAGGCATTCAGGTAATGCTATGGCATTTCTCCTTAAAGACTGCAATACAACTGAGTAACAGACACCTGAAAAATGCCCTGTTTTCCTCCTACACTACAAGCAAATGGATAAAATGATGTGCCCTCTATAGAGGTAAAGTAACCAGTTTGACAGCTGGCATCACACTGGTCAAGAAATGAGTATATGACTTTCAGTGCCCAGTTACATCTCAGAGTTGCACAGAATACAGTATGATGGTCATGAGCATAACCCTAATCTCAAGGTTTACAATGTGAAGGGTGAGTTTGAAACTTTATGTACTATCCACTGCAAATTCTATAGCACTAAGGAGCTCAGGAATAAGGCCCCTTGTACATCTTATTCTATCAGATCTTACTCAGCTCTAATACTGACCTGATCATTGGGATCCATCTTGGTCATCATTCTCTCTTCCAGGAGATTAAAGGTCAGAACCTGCAGGACGTAGAGCTGATGTGCCATTTCTGTTTTAATGGGGCGATTTCCTCTGATCACATGCTGCAAAATAAAGGAGAGGGTAGAAATTAAGAGAATGCAAATAAAAGCTGAGGTATTAGCCCTAGGCATATGTCAGACTGCATGTGCATCTCTCTATATAAAGATTCAGTTGTTTAACCTCTATATTCCACCAGAACCATCACTATAATGCTCTGTAAGAGCAGAAAGCAGCATCCTGGTAACTCCCTTTTGAATAACTTTTACCTTTGAAAGAGTCACTTTTCTGAAAGTGCCCTGAAGGCAGCAGAATTTACACTACACACAAGTGAAACCTCCATTGAGAGGACATTAGGAAGCACTTTGTCATTCCAGGCATACTTACATTTAGGATTATAGACCTCAGGTGCTTCTGGGCAAATGCATTAGCCATTTCCTGTTGTGGAATTTAAAGATGAAATAACATGAGTGAAATATCAACAAAAAGCTCCCACTGTGCAGAAAGGAAAAAATGGAAGTCTATGAATTAGGAGATATGGCAGCAGGGAGCATATTGTGTATTGCCCAGGAAAAATCTGCCATCTACAAGAGCTTCCTCCAGTCAGCATTTCACAGCTTCTTACACCAAGGTAAACACCCAAGATAAAAAGAGCTATGAGATGCAGGTTTCAGGCTCCTCCCTCTCAAAAACTCTCCCTCTGGAATTTATTTCTTTTGTTCAGTTCCTAAAGAGATGTTCAGAAGTCAGCTTGAAGACAATTTGAAGAAGCATTTCAATTTACTAAAATACAGGCTGATGATTTTCATGCTTAGAGGAAAGCTTCCTGTTTCCCTCTTGACTGCACGGCTTCCTTCTCTAGATGAGGAGGGTTTCCCAAACATCAAGTCATGATGACAAAACGTCACAGCAGGTGCAAGATGCCTTCAGTTCCAGCAACAATTACACATGTACCTGCAAAAACTTAACCTGTGCTTTCCTTGTAAATTGTGAAGATGCACTTTCTAACATCCCAGTGACCTCATTACCCTCGCTAGGAGAATGGCATAAATGCTAATGTCAAGGTGAATATCATGAGTTTGCTGTTACAAGCAAAATCTTTTGGGTAAGAAAAATCTGTTGGGAATTTTATCATCTGGAAGAAGTCCAAAAGAACTGACAGTCTGAGATCTCGTCATGTTCCTGTGCAGTGCAGATTGAGAATTGCATTGGGAGCAGATATGGAATCTCAGACAATTGCCCTCAATCAGGTGTACATTCTGAGCAATCCAAGATGTTCTAACTGCTCATATCAACATCACTCCTGACAGAGTAAGAAGTCTGGTAAAATGTGGGCATTAACCTTGTTCAGAGTCCCTATTATCACTTTTTGATCCAGGCAGAGACGTCCTGAACCAAGACAGTGACTGACAGCCAAGCCGTAAGGGCCGCAAGTTCAGCAGTGCTCGTGTTACAACCAAAGTGAGCCAGTGTTTGAGTGGAAGGTATCTAAGAAGCATCTAGATGAAGTAGGAGGTGCTTTCAGAGAGAACACACTGCCCTCTGAGTCATTATTTTCTACTACTATTTGTGAGATGTAGTACTGAGAACAGGAAAAGGTTCTGTTGTTAGGATTTGCTCATGCATGCGACACAAAGAATCCTTTCTCTGAAGGAATTAGTTTGTACATGGGATGGAATTAACAGGTGACTGAAGCAGATAAAAAGTGGGAAGGACAAAGACAATCAAACAATTCTAAACAGCATAGAAAGAAGCATGAGCACACACACAGTCTAACCACTGCTGAGGGATCTATGCTCTACTGAGTCCAGTAAGGCCCTTTGCTGCTTGATGCTCATAGAAACACAGAATGATTTATGCTGAAAGGGATGTCTTGAGATCACCTAGTCCAACTCTGCTGGTTCAAGCAACATCAGACAAATCTCATTGCCCAGGACTGTGTCCAGTCAGGTTTTTAGTATCTCCAGTGATGGAGACTCCATAACCTCTCTGGGTAATGTGTTCCAGTGTTTGATCACTTTCATATTTATGTTGTGTGGGTGTGCACATATTCATGTGGAATTTCCTGGGTTTTAAGCTGTGCCCACTGCCTCTTGTCCTGTCACTAGACACAACTGAGAGGAGTCAGGCTCCCTCTTTTTTATTCCCTTCCATCAGATATTTAAACTAAGACCTCCCTGAGTCTTCTCTTCTTAAGGCTGAGCAATCCCAAATCTCTCAGGCTCCATCCATATGTAAGATAGACACTCCAAGTCCCTTAATCAACTTCATGGCCCTTTGTGGTCATTTGGATTGTATTCAAGGGAGGGGAAAAAAAGTGAAAAATCCCTTGGAATTTTATTTGTTAAGTCAGTCATGTTAAGTCTACTATCTTTGCTGAATTACCAACAGAGGAGTATGATTTTTCTTATTTTCATGTATTAAGCATATCCATTAATTTTAGAAATTATGTAACATTTATTGAGATGGCAGTTTCCACTCTGAAGGCGCTGCATCCTTGAAAAAAGTGGAACATTCTCTGTGCCATGCAGAAAACCAAGAAACCTACCAGTATCTCAATACAGAAGGTTCCAAATCAACCTATTAACTCCTGATTTCCCTGGAGTTAGCACAGGGCAAAAAACATTCTTACACTACAATTACCATAAGGGAGAAGTCACAATTTAGGCAGAATTTATGCTCTAGCCCCCAGTCAGCATCAAGTTCTGTGACTGCTCTTCACAGACAAACAGCTCTATCTTTAGAAGGATGCAGCTAGATATGAAATTGTCATTAACACAAGTGAGATTTGGGGTATAAAGTCATGCTGCAGTAAGTTTAAGGCGACTGAGATTACTAAAGGACTTGTTCCAGTTTTACAGTTGGTTCACCTGGTCAGTCTTGCAGTATCAGTTTCCTTTTATGACCATCTGTATGACCTTGTGTGCACAGTTCAGGGTTTCTCCTGCTACTGATTCTTCTCCCCTCCACAGTCTGGGTGCATCCCCAGGAGTCCTCCCGCCCTTCTCCCTAGGTTCATCCACTCTCTGAGGCTGTGGGCATCATCCCTGGGATACAAGGAGGCACAGAGAAAAGCTAACATGCCTACAGGTCCCCTACACGACCAGCCCCCAGGCTTGAGTTACTTACAGTGATGGGCAGGTCTAGTGGGTTAAGCAGCTTGTCCTGCTGGCAGAAAGCAAAAAAAGGCACAAAGAGAAGCAGACAGGATTTAGCTTGGAGTCCAGGAATAAGGCACAAACAGGGCACTAGAGAAGAAAGGCTTAACACAGCAAAGCTACACAATACACACATATGCACATCTTGCAGGTAGCTGAGATCTAGGGAGTTTCCTCAGAGCAGGGCAGTGTTTCATTTCTCACATTTGCCAGGAGGAATATCCTTCTATGACTTAAGAAAGGTCCCTTTTTGGCAGAGAGGGAGGTGGGATGTTTTGTTATTAAGCACATACAGCCCCAAGGAGTCTACCCAGCCTACCTCTCCCATACACAATTGACTTAAAAAAAACTTCCCATCCTGTCTGGAGGATTACTTGCTGTCTCTGAAGGTCTTTCAGAATCCTTTCTGAGGATGTCCTAAATATAGATGTGTGCTCCAGGACACATTATTAATGGGGTGGTACTTTTTCTCCTCTGTTGCCATACTGAAACAGCCACTTAAGTTCTTGGCAAGGTCTTAGGTCTACCTTGCCCAGACAATACGATTTCTGAGGCATAAACAGCCAGGCAGCAACCATCACTCAGGTTTAAAGTCAAAAGGCAAGAACAAACCTGTCTCTTGTCCTCGGGTGCCTTCAGGAAGAGGGCATTGATCAAGGCAATGGCATATGTCTGAATCTCTTGGTTTGAGCTGCAGAAACAAAAAAGGGAGGCTTGTAAGGCAACAGGCAGTATTGGTGCTTTACCAGCACCATGAGAACACTGATTACAGCTGCCTTGCATTTTCAACAGACAAGCAGGACTCATACAAACTATCCTTATGATGTCCAACTCTCCAAAAGGCTTGCAAAAACCTGACAGGAATTTCTGACTCATAGGTCCATTATCCAGGAGATAGAGAAGACTGCAGCCCAGCATCACCAGTTTGTTTCCAATGCTGAAACCATCTCTGTGAAACCTGGTCATAGTACAGTCTGCTACATGAGTTGAAACATGTATGGAGCAAGTTACTTTTCTCCTCTATGCCAATGGAAGCCACCAAAAGCAAATGGAACTAAGGGGAAATAATGCTCACTGAAGAACTTCTTCAGGTAAAGGGTGCTTAGTCCCTTCCTAGGTCACACACAGCATGTGGTTATACTTGTCCTGTTCAAAACAGCACAAAAAACTAAGCTTCTAAATGCCAATTATATTCTTCTGTCCTTATCCTGATATTCTATCAAACGCAGGTTTGTTTCCTGCAATACTCTAATTCTTCCTAGGGGGTAGACCTTGGCTATCAAGCCACTCTATCCCTTCCCTCCTCAGCAGACAAGGCAAGGGAGAAAACAGGATGGGAAAAACTCTACTATATAAAGATAGCTTAATAAAGCATAAGCAAAGGCTGGGCATGGAAGCAAAGGAAAAAAAAATATTCTCTACTTCCCATTAGCAGGTGATATCCAGCAACTTCCTGGGAAGCAGGGCTTCAGCACTTTTGCTTTGGAAGACAAATGTCATAGCAGCAAACAACTCTCATCCCTCCTTTCTCTTAGCTTTTGCTGCTGAGCAGATGTCAAATGGTCAGCCTGGGTCAGCTGCCCTGGCTATGGCCCCCCCAAGACCTTGTCCAGCCCAAGGGTAGTGGATGGGAGGAAACATTGGACAGACAGTTCTGATGCTGGAGCACTGCTCAGCAGCAGCCAAAATACTGGGTTCTTTATCAACACCTTTTCAGCTCTCAGTGCACAGCACAGCACTGTCAGGGCTGCCCTGGGGAAGTGAACTCCATCTCACGCCAGACCCAGTGCACTATTGCATCAAGCTCTTCTTGATAAACAGAAGTCCAGTGTATCACCTAAATGAATTTGTGTGTGTGAATTTACTACTTTAAAAAATATTTATTTATTTATTTAACTATACATGTAGAAATAAAAGATCTTTTTATAAAAGATCTAAAGCAAATGCTTCTTTTAGCTTAAATACTTATTTTCCTCACTTTGACATATCTCTGGATAACGATATTCTTTCTTCTACTGCTCCCTTCCAAATCTTTTTCATTTTGATCAGTCTGCTGTACTTCAAACATGCAAATCTCCATGCATCATCCAGGTTCTCCTTGGGCCTCCGAGCTGCACAGGTCTCTGAAGTCTGTCATTCACTTTTGCTCTCTTTTTCAGGGTTTGTTGCTCTTTTCACTACACTGCTTGCTTTTTGATAAAGCAGAAAAATTTTTTGGTTAGTTTCTCCTCTTCTAACTCATGTCCTTTGGACTTGTTTCCATGGTCATGTTCTTCCAGAACATATCCTCTGTTATGAACTGTTCCCTCCTGATGGTCTTGCCAAGAAAACCACCAGCAAATCCTGACTCACTCTCCATCTCCCTTTTCAAAATATTCCCTGCATGAATTTGTGTTCTGGAAGCACTTAAGCACCCAAGTTTAAGTTTTGAATAAAGATAATTTGCTTAAAAAAACTGCACAAGTGTGTTCAATGTTAGGACCAAATCTGTGTTTGACTAAACCAGAACTCATAAAGCTGAAAAAACATACACTCTTTGCAGAACAAAGCTGCTGGAGTGTTCAGGAGAACTTATTCAGCTATTCTGTTAACCAAATTCAAATGTATAAACACTTCAAGCATACAGTGACATTGATGCAAAACTTTGTTTGCACTGTAATTTGGCTAAACTACTGTCCACTGACTAAGGAGTATCAATCTCTTTCACAAACAGTGCTTTTCCACACGTTCAGGATTAAAAGGCTTGAGAAAAAACCCAACCAACTCAAAGCTCTAACAACTACGTGCTGCGTTTTTATAACGAAGAGTAGAACTGACCTAGACAAATAGCCCTAAGAGACAGATATTAATTTGCCAGTTTGTTTGAAAAGAGCAGAAGGAGATGAAGGGAATTTTTAATCCCTTCAAGCAAGAAAAGCAATTGTTTTCTTCCTTAGTATGCAGGACAAAACCCAGACAATGATGAGCTCTCAGATTCTAGTGGAGTCAATTTAAAGAGGGGTAAAAGTGACAGACAGCTGAATGCAAAACCTTTGGGAAGTTGTTCTGGTAAAATGCAGGTTTGGTACTAGCACTGAACACACTTGGGCAGTTATTTTAAGCTAAATATCTTTATTCAACACTCCTGTGCCCAAATGCTTCCAGAACATAGAATGTATTTTTCTAAAATCCATTAGAAATCCTGAAGTTCAAGTAAGCTGTCATATTGATAATACTTTAAAAAATATGATCTTTGTGCGCTCCAAATGTAAGAGGATGTATTTTGAAAAAAACAAGTAGTCATAAAATTGGTATCAATCACACCATTGCTGGGTGGACACTCACACTTGCAGGTGGGAAATGAGCTGCCCCACAGTGATTTCCTCTGCAATCTTCTGGTACAGGCTCTGGCTGTTGAGCACCATACTCTCCAGGATGGCCAGGGAGCGCTGCAGGATGGACACGTCCACCATGGGCTGACTCACGTACCCGGCAATCTGAAACCACAGCAACCAGCAGGTCAGCTGCTGCCCACCCAGGAGACATTGTGGAGAGTGGGACAGGCTCAGAAAGGGGGTCACTGTGTTCTCAGACAGTACTCAGCTTCTCAGAGTCTTCTGCTCTTCCTGGGAGATGCATGAAAGCATGAAAAGAAATAATATCCACTCATGCCCTCCACCCAAACTCACCTGTTTGATGAAGGTTATTGAGACCATGTCCCAGGAGACAATACCGTGGTCCATGAGCTCCAAGAAGGCAGTCAGGGTGAAAGCCAACATCTCACTGTAACTGAGAAATTGAAGAGTTCAGTTACAAGAGATCTGCTGGCAAGAAAAAAAAGCCTGCTCAAGCTGGATAAGAGAAAAATGTCACCAAGTTCTCCTAATAACACAGTTTGGCACCTGGGGGAGCAATAAAGTGTATGCATTTATGCAGATAATTTTACTGTTTTGTAGAAAGATATTTTATTTTTCCTGGTTACAAAGCACAAATTAAAATTAGCAATAGTAAGTCCCTAGTCCTGCCACCAGAGACTCACAACACCTGGATCAGTACTTGGCTAATCAAAGGAACAAACATGTTTTCTCATCAAAAAAAACCACAAAGGGAAGTTAATTGTCCTCTAAATATTGGGGCCTGACTTGGAATAAAATGAAGGCACAGCATGAATTCTAGAAAATTTAATACATAATCACAAGAAAGATAAAAGAGAGTGAAGGAAAGTGCAAAAAATGCCAAAAATTTAGTAGTTGCTAATATATAAGAGGAGCTATAAATGCTATTACAGTTCATGACTGTCTCCTGCCTCGTGAGGTTTAGCAAATGACTGGAAAGACTTTGTCTCCACAGCTCAGCATTAGCTATAAGGTTAGTTGCTTAATGCTACTTCAGCAAAGCAGAATTAGCCCCTTATTTGAGGTCTTCCCCCAGAGTCCTGGAATAAAGGAAGCTTACTGGGATAGAAGCTTGGTCCCACTCTCCACAAGCCGTGTGAGCACTGTAATCCCTTCCATGTTGATGAACTCTGTGGCAAAGGTGACGTCTGCTGAAAGTTTGGCCAGTTCCTTCATGGCATCCAGCCGGGCTTCCATGCTGTGAGACTGGATCCTCTCCATCAGCTGGCGAGCTGCCCTGGACTGGCAGGAAAGAGGGGTGGTGCCAGTTACAGAGCAGTCACCTGCAGCCCGAGTCCTGCCAGCATCAGCATTCTGTCAGAACCCATGGGTGGGCAGGGAGAGCAGAGCCAGGGTAGAGATACCAGCAAAGTCACATTCGGTAGCTGCAGTCAGCAAGTCTAAGGCAGGCTAAAAAAAGGCTTCTCTCAGCAACAGTTACAGCTAAGCAGGAGGTGAGTAAAATGCTGTTTTGCATGGTAGAGCAAATGCCTGCTTTTCTCCTCGCTGAGGTGAGTGGAGGTGGGTATAGAAATATGGAGCAACCATTAAAGAAATACAATATTGATTAAAAGTCTCATAGATTCAAAGAGAAGCATGATCTCATTTTGTGTATCCACAAGACATTCTGAAAGATTTCTCAGACATAGATCACTGATATCCTTTTAATTGCCTTTTGCCCAAATCCCTTCTCCCAGTTCTATTCAACTTCAGCTCTATGCCAAGACATTTGCACAAAAAAAGGTTTAAAAATTTAAGTAAAAAGAAAGGTGCAAAAAATGATGACTTTTGAGGGCACAATATCAAGAATTCAGCAGGAACCACCTCTTCTTCATCAAATTTGTCTCCATTTTAATTTTTAGCATTAATTGCTGGAACTGTTGCTTACTAACTGACCATGCTAAGTGCACTCATATTGAGAATGCATTTGTCAGGTGTTTCACAGCATCCTGATCTAGGAGATGTATTGAAACTAGACTGGATTTATTGACAGGAAGTCCTATAAAAGGGCAGAGCATCCAAAGGAAAGACACACACCACAGCCAGGATGGATAACAAAGAGTGCATGCCTCACTGCGTGGAAGGGCCCACAACAAAGGTAACCCCCCTTCAATTTGGGGAGCAGGAGAAAGAAAAGCCAAGAGGTAAGAAACAGCCTGTCACCCATGGAGAGTTACTGAGAAAGAGAGAAGTGAGGAAGCATTTACCGGGGAGACTGCCAGCTGTAGGATAGTTCCATTCTTGATGTCACAGCGAGTCTGAAAGAAAACCCAAATTTAAACTGTGGAAAAGTGGGGTGGGAGAAAGAACTCAGATGGAGCTACAGTGCACAAGTAAAGAGGCTCCTATGCCACAAAACCTTACTGAGGGTATTGAACTGGAGTGCCTGAGTCCCCACATGCAAAGGGAGCAGTGCAAAGCTCCTCTGTTGGATGGCACCATTTGAGTCTGAATCTCTCTGAGAGCAGAGATGCTGCTCCTCAAGGATTAGTGCCAATATTGTTCCACAACAGTAGTCCAAGACATTCTGGACTCTCACCCAGGATACCAGCAAACTGCTCCCTCTCACACTGACCTGCTCTGTGATGTACAGCTGAGGACCATCAGCATAACGAAGGGTGTAGTACTCAGGGTTTGGCAACGACCACCTGGCAGAGGAAGAAGGAGGATACATTAAGTGTCTCTGTCCTTTTTCTTCTGGCTGTCAATTAGGAAATGGAGCTTGATCCAAGGAAGTTGCAAAAGAACTTTCAAGCAAAGCTTTAGCAGGGGAAATTAGGTCTCCCAAAGAGGAGAGAGAACTTCTCTTGAGGACAGTGTGAGAGTTCAGCCTACTCTAAATCAGCTCCATGGAACACCTGAACTTCAAGAACAGCAGGATGGGCCAATCCTCAGAGAAAGTGACCCTAGGGCATACAAATGCACACACTTAGAGCTGGAATAAAAACAGATCCCCCCCTATTTTCCAGGAGATCCTTTTCTTCACAATTTAAACCCCATCCCATTCCATGGCCAAAACCAGCAGCACACAGCATGGACTGTGCTAGTAGCACATTAACAAGCAGTAGACTTCCACAGTAACCCAGCAAGACTTGTCAGCAGGACAGACTTTCTCCACAAGGATTCCCAAAGAACTACTCACCCATCACAGACCTCCTTGATGATGGATGCAAGAGGCCTTTTCTAGAACAGAAAGAGAGTCCTCAGTAGCCATGTTCCTCTCAACCAGAAAGGAATACTGCCCATTTCTATGCTTCCCACATTCCAGTATCAACGCTGGGGTGCCTTTCCTCCCCCATCTGGATACCAGGTCTCACCTGATCTATTTCCAGCAGCTGGGCATTGGCACCTGGCCACTCAACAGCCACTTTCACAATGTCTGAAGGTGGTGGCATTGCTCCAGACTCTTCCAGGTGCCTTTACAACAGCATACACCTCCACACCTGTTAAGAGAAAGGATAGTGAGCATCTTCTCTGAAAACTATTTCACTTGCTACACTGGATCTAACACCAAGTTTCTAAACACCCAAGCTCAGCCTTGTGGTTTCCTGGGCCTGACAGGGACAAAAACCACCCAGTATTAGCAGAGATCAAGGCCCCACACAAACAGCCTGTTGTGAAAATTGCATGCCCAGCTTCACCACCTGAGAAATACTTCTGAAAGCTTGTTGAAGTGCTCACAAGAAGGAGAGTCACTGATCAGCAGTGCCCCATCTGCCACCCACTGTCTGTACTGGCAGCTCAGTCTGCAGGACTACTAAAGCAGCAGGTCCCCAGGCTCAGCTGCTGTCTGTAGGTGAGAGCAGGAACAGACTCTCCAGGTAGCCTCCCTCCCACGGGCTGGTGTTTACTCATGCCCCATCCAAATTTCTTAGATAACTTGATCCACTCAGGATACCCAAACAGGCTATAAGGCAAAGCAGCAGCAGCTGGTTTTATCCTATTCCCTTCCTGTAACATCATAAATCCAAAACATGAGCATCCATCACAGAAAATAAGATAACTCAGCATTTGCTCTGGAAGTCTGCCTTTCACCCCTTTATCTGCCTTTCAGAGCATAAGCTTGTGTTCAGGGTTTGGTCCCAGTCAGTTGTCAGACACAGTGGTTTGTGCCCAAAAAACTGGACAACCTGACCTCCTGCACTCCTATGACAGCCAGACTTGGCCCACTCGGCCACCCCTCACCACCTGGCAATTATCTGGCAAGCCAGATTCAGAATTTCATGATATTCTGGAAAGCCTACCCCAATTCACAGAGATGGCTACAAGTCAGTACTCCTGGCCTTCTCTTTCTGCTTGAGCACCAATCCCAAGAGTGGCTTGCATTTTCTTAAAACTCATTAAGTGACTGTAAGACTAAATACATCTCATACAGAAAAGTGCCAATCAAGTTAGGTTCAATATAGTATCTCCAACCTTTCAGATAAGCAGCACACATTAGCTGGCCTTGGAAAAGCAGCAGACTCAGGGAACCAAATCAGAGCAATTACCAGTATACAACCAGCAATCCCCAAAGAGCCCAATTTGTATGACACCCCCAGACCTGCAGGGTACACAGGTTTCCATGTATTAAATCTGGAAACAGACAGGCAGTTCCCAAATGGTGTGGGATTTCCACTCGCTGTTCTCCAGCAATTAAAGGCTATGATGGCCTAAACTGAAAGCCTGAGCAACGTCAGTCCTGTGCAGAAGCACACACACAACATCCCCAGGAACCAGCCTGTAATAACTGAACAGGTAACTACCTCTCCCACCAGTGAGCCAAGTCACAACCAGAAAACATCTAAATCTATTCAATGTTCAAGACACAACAAATACACAGTGAAGATACAAGGCCCAAAGATTAGTCCCTGAGTACTAAGAACTGAATTGGCAACTTTTTAAGCTAATTTACCCATGAGTAATTATGCATGAGTAATTAGCATCTAATTACCACTTCTCCCTTCAGCCTCTTGCAGTACAGTCATAGTCTTTTATCTGTACTGCAAATGGCAAGTTGCTACTGAAAAGTACAAGGAAATACAGCACTTTATATGCCAAAACAAAGATGTCCAGATTACTAGAGGTAAAAGCCTTTACTTGTCTTTTCCCACTCAAAGAACACGCCTCATTCAGAGAGGGGAAGTGTCCACTAAAACAGAAACACTGATATGAGGGGAAATCCTTCAGAAATAATAGAACATTTAGGTTGGAAAATAACCTTTACATCATGAAATCTATAAATGTAACACTGTCAAGTCCACCACTAAATCACATCCTTAATAACCACATAAATGTCCTGTTTCACCCCCAAAAAAGTACTGCAGGGGCACACAGCACCTAGAGGTCACACACTCCACCTGCAGCTCCCCTGATATCCTCATCACCAAAACCAGGGACCAACCAAGTTGTATTGCACTACCTTAGTATCTCAAAAAAAAAAAAAAAACAAAAAAAAACAACCTCTCAGCTGCATACAAATTCAAAGTAACTCACCACGATATTTAACACTTATTTCTGCCCCAAATTTCTTCCATAAATGAGCACCCACTCATGTCTGGCAACCATGCTCCCTATTCCCATCAGTATTCAAGGCACAGCAAATACACAGTGAAAGAAACAGAGCTTTGAGACTTTGAAAAATATCTTCAAGGTATTTCTTTTTGCACAGCAGCACCACAGAACAGACAACACAGATACCTCCACCAAGGCAGAGATTTGAACACCAAAGTGATTTAGCTAAGGAGAACCCAGAGAAGCAGGAATTAAAATTTTAAAAAGGTAGGAAACGTTTTAGAACAGTCTTGGTCAAACAATGCTTTGAAGGACTAACACAGCTTGATGGCTCAGCAGAAGCAGCTTTCCAGAAGAAGACAAGGAAGACTGGACTATGAATACAAAGGGTACTTCAGGTCAGTCTCTTAACGTGGTTGCCTGCCAAAAGCATGCTTTGAAAAGATTCCACTGTGCAGTGCAATCTGCAGACAAGAGGGGTGTCAAGACGTTTGGTTTTACAACGGATATTTTGCAGTGCCACAGTGATAGAGCTGATAAAATTGTTGAGAAGCTCTTATGAAGAAGTACAGACCATGATGTTGCGTAATTGTGTTTATCAGTCACTTATGTGCATGCTCTCACAGCACATTCCTCTCAACAGCATGTAAACAATGTCTCACAGTTTGCACAGAGAGACAGAAGCCAAGCTAAAATCCATCAAAAATTAATTCAGCCTGCTTCTGCAGAGTGAGATCTGTCATATAGAGCAGTGGTGCAAGGGTAGCTGCAGGGCAAGGAAAAATTAGCAGAGCCACTAAAAACACACCATTCAAAAGACTTCTGAGAAGCTGCAAGCTAAAACAACTAGAGTATTTTAAGCAGAATTTCCCTATTCACAAACTCAATCTTCTTTTCATTACAGATAGAGAACAAAGTGTGCTGCACACAGAATGAAAATGAGGAGGATGAAAGAACATTCCCTGAAAAAGAAAAGCTGCCTGGTAGAATCCCCCAGTCAACAAGCGAATAGCTGCAGCTTCTGAAACCTGTAGATGCAACAAAACACCCTCAGCAGTCCTCAGCAAGTCCCCAGATGGTACCAAATGGCCAAGCTAAAGTTGGAAGTGTCGTTGGCAGAGGGACTAATGGGACAGGTGGGCAGAGAATACACATTCCCTGGCCAAGCAGCATGAAAGAGTAAGAGACAGCAGAGTCCAATCCATTAGGTGGCTGTGCAGTTTTCTGTTACCTCACACAACAAGCAATGAGAAACATCCCTCTCTAGATAAACCAGAGAGCCAAATGGCTCAGACTCCCTGCCTCTAGAACCCTACATTCCTCCCAAGGCCTTCCACGGCTGCACTCTGGCTGTAAAGCACCACGCCTATGGGCCCTGCTCATGCACATTTCAACACGGTTACGGCAGAGCCCATCTCCTGGCAAAGACAGAAACTGATAGCAACAAGCAAAAAGAGAACTGCTTTATTATTTCAATCAGTCAAGTGACCTCAGAGCCGCCAGCCAGGCGGCAGCCCCTGACGCTCGGCCCAAAACCCAGCTAAAGGCGTTAAACCATTTTCCTGCCGAGCAGCGTCCGCGCTGTCCCCCGGCCCCCGGGGGAGCCCCGGCCTCGCCCCTCTCGGTGGCAGCTCGGGGGGAGCGGGGGCGGCACGGTGAGAACCGGGCCGGGGGCGGGCGGCGGAACCAGGCCGGAGCCTGCAGGGGCCGCCGGCAGGGATGGAGGGATGGAGGGATGGAGGGCGGTGGGCGCGGCACCGCAGCGCGCCCAGGGCGGGGGAAGCAGACCCGAGGCGCTCTCCCGCCCGCTGCATTCCCCATCCCTTTCCTTATCCCTATCGCTATCCCTGTCCCTGTCCCCATCCACGCCCTCGCCCGCCGCCCGCGCTCTCCCCGGGCCCACCGCGGCCGCCCCGCGTTCCCGGCCCCGCTGGCGCCGCCCCTGGGCGCGTCATGGCCCGCCGCGCTGCCATGGAGACCGCGGGGCCCTGGAGACTCGGCCCGGCCCCGCCGCCCCCCCCCGGCTGCCCAGGCAGCGCCGCTAACCGAGCGTCCCTCGTCCCCGCGCCCCTCCTCGCCTCCGGGGCCGCGGCGGGCGGGCGGGGCTCACGTCAGCTCCCCGTGCCCTCGCTGCCCCGCCTCCGGGAGCGGCTGCCAGCGCCGGGGGCCGGCCGTGCAGGAGCTCATGCAGGGCGGCCGCTCGGGCTGGCGCGGGGCACGGCGGCCGCGCTGGGCTCCCTCCGCCCCGACGGCGATGGCGGGGCCGCGGAGCTCTGCGCAGCGCCCGCCCCCGGGCCCGGCCCGCTCCGCCCCGGGGAGCGCGGCCCGGCGCGCCGGAACGGGCGGGGCCCGCGCAGCGCGGGCGGAAGTCGCGGCGGCCTCGCGTAGCAGCTTCCGCCGGGGCCGGCGGGGTGCGCGGGGCGAGGGAGCGCGGCGGGAGCGGCGGCAACACCAACACCAACACCAGCGGCGGCGGCGGGGGGAGCACGGAAAGCCGCAACCATGGTGAGCCGGGGGGCCGGGGGGCAGCGAGCTCCGCTCCGGGCCGGGCCGGGCCGCGGGTAACGCGGCGCTCTCTCTTGCAGACGGTGGGGAAGAGCAGCAAGATGCTGCAGCACATCGACTACCGCATGCGGTGCATCCTGCAGGATGGGCGCGTCTTCATCGGCACCTTCAAGGCCTTCGATAAGCACATGAACCTCATCCTCTGCGACTGTGACGAGTTCCGCAAGATCAAGTGAGCGGTGGCGGTGGCGGGGGGGCCCAGGCCAGCTCCCCTGCGGGGGGGCCTCGGGGCCAGAGCCGGGACAGCGATGGGGCAGCGTGTGCCGCCGGCTCCTGCAGAAACAGTCATGGCTTTAGTCTCCTTTGTCCAATCCCCAAACTACCAAGGCTGGCGGGACACTTTGTTTCAGTTCTTGCCTAATAGGCAACATATGTGATGCCAGTCGTAGCAGTTTAGACTTCTCTGTGTACTTAGTTTGAGGCGTATAAAAATGTGCTCCTTTTTGCAGAAGAGGTCTAGTTATCATAATGTTCTGTTGTAAGCTGAAAGAGAGCCTTTAGTCATTTATTCATTCATTTGTTCGTTCATTCATTTGTTCATTCTGTTTTTCTTTTTGTTTTGCAATTTTTTTTCTTACCAGACCTAAAAATTCAAAACAGCCAGAGCGGGAAGAGAAACGAGTCCTCGGTCTTGTGTTGCTGCGAGGGGAAAACCTGGTGTCCATGACGGTTGAAGGACCACCTCCAAAAGATGTAAGAATGAGCAGAGAACTAAAGAACAGTGGAAGTGAAATCTGATAAATTTGCTTCTTTGCAGGGGAACCTACTATTGTATTGTTGAAGGCTTAGAGATTCTGTTGTGACTAGGTCCAGAAAACTGCAGGAAGCTTTAATTCCTTTGTGGGCTTGGGCATTTAATTGGACAAAGAAAGGCTGTGGGCATCTGTAGGATCTGAGGACTTCTGATAAATCTTTCTGTTTGGGGGCTGTGTTTTCAGACTGGAATTGCCCGGGTGCCCCTTGCTGGAGCCGCTGGAGGACCTGGTGTTGGGAGAGCAGCAGGGAGGGGAGTACCAGCTGGTGCTCCCATGCCACAAGCTCCAGCAGGATTAGCTGGACCTGTCAGAGGAGTGGGAGGACCATCCCAACAGGTGAGATACTATGACCCATGTGGCTTTTATTTTTTGGTACCAATGTGATGCAAGAAATTGGTGTAGTGGAAGAACTGTAATCTTAGTTTCTGTTACCACAAAATTTGAGCCTGGCAAGGCTTTTTTTGATACTAGATCTCCCTAAGAGGTATTGTCCCATATGACAGAAGGAGGGAGTTGAAAAGTGCAGCTTTTCACATATAATTCAAATAGCATCTAGTAAATCATATTACAGGTTGCATTGTTATTTAGTAAGTTAAGAGAAGACCAGACCGGTGTAATTTTCTGAAGGGGAATTTCAATGTTATTTTTTAGTTATTATAAAGCAGGTGCTATTTTTTCTGAGTCTTTTTGTTTTGTCTACAGGTGATGACACCCCAGGGTCGTGGAACAGTTGCAGCTGCTGCAGCAGCAGCCACTGCCAGCATAGCAGGAGCCCCAACTCAATACACACCAGGGCGTGGGGGTCCTCCCCCACCCATGAGCAGAGGAGCCCCTCCTCCAGGTAGGAATTGCTCTGTAGAGCTCATGTTTTGTCTCAAAATTGGTGATAAAAATTTTTATGATGAAAATCTTATGTTATGGGAGATATCCTGATACCCAGCTAGTGCCTTGGATATTCAGCTGGATTTACCTTCTTGTTTTTCCTCTGGCTTAAGGAATGATGGGACCTCCTCCAGGCATGAGACCACCAATGGGCCCACCCATGGGAATGCCACCTGGCCGAGGGGCTCCGATGGGAATGCCCCCTCCAGGCATGAGACCACCACCCCCAGGAATGAGAGGTGAGCAGAGGTTTTCCCAATGGCCCAGAAGCTCTAGGAAGCTCTAACATGTTTGAAGGGTGATGCACTTCAGTGTTTCCCAAGCTCTGCTAGCTGTCATAAATGCTTTGGTGCCAAAAATCCTATGGCTACTTTGAGCATGGGGAAAATGTCTTTTTTGTTTAGTGTTGCTGCTTCTTTTCTCTTCAACTCTTTCCTTTATTCCCAGGACCCCCTCCACCTGGCATGCGTCCCCCAAGGCCGTAGAGTTCTGTAATGTACCTCTGAACTGGGAGAAGACCAAGGAAGGGGATACACTGAGCAGTACCACCTGTCAGACCTCTGTTATGTATATTTTATATCTACTGCTGGTAATGTTTGCTCTTTTTAATAAAGCTGGAAAACCTAGTACTAGGAGTCACTGTTGTGTTGGTCTGTTTGTGCCAAGAGTGCAGACATTACTTTTTACTGCTCCACTTTGGTCATCCCAGAAGAGCAGGCTTGAAGAAAAAAAGCTTAATTTGTATAGACAGACATTAACATTAAGATCTGTGTTCCTTATAGGAATTAAAGCATATCAATGAAATTAACAAGGCTGATGGGAAAAAAAAAGGTAAAAAAGAAACCATCTTTGTGACAGATAGTTTGAAAAACTTTTTTTCCTATTATAGAAATGGGTTCTAAACCACAAGAATCTTTTTTTCAGCCCTATTAATTATTTAAGATCACAGAAGTATATGAGCAAAACTTTGTTCAGTTTTTGCCTTAAACGTTACTTACATAAATTAGAAAGATGTAACATATTCAGCTCTCAGTTGTTCTAGGTATCTATAAAACAGAGTCAACATCTTAAAAGAAAAATAATCCTTTATTTCATGGGTTGCTACAGATGTTTTCACAGTCTTCAACCAGGTAACTGACAAACATCCCAGAGCTATTCCACAACTTGAAGAAAAACTTCAATTTTACTGAGGTTGTCTCCTTGCAGTACTACAAAATCCACGGCCTGTACAGTGTGAGTCTGAAATTACCCATTTGGTAACAGTACTTAATTTACTTTCTCTTATACCTGAAAGAGAAAACAATAGAAATTATATTATTCCATCAGCTCAGTTCTCAATGACAGATGAGAAGCATCACTGAGCATTTCCTAGGCAAAATGGTCTCCCAGATAGAAGCCTAGGAATGTGTTATTAAAGGCACTATCCTTGATTACCCCCAGCATCAGACTTGCAATAAGAGAGTACTGTAGAACCAACACCCCTTTTACAAAGGACCTGAAAACAATCCTAAGACGAAGAAGAAAGCAGGGAAAAAGCCCCAAAACTTGAACAAGAAAGTCAAGGGAACTATACCTGGACTTGGATTTGAAGTTCCCTCCTTTCCTGCGCTGGGCAATACCCAAGCGTTTTCGATCTTCAAATGATGGGCTTTTGAGAGAGAAGGGAGGGAGGAGGTCAGACATGTCACAGAATTGTGTCAGTAGGACAGGTACTTCTTTAAAGATCCCTGCCCCAATTTCAGAACCTTTTCCCCCAATATCAAAATATCCCTGAGGAAGTATAGAGATGCAAACAAATTCTCATCTACTCCAGTCTGCACTAACGTAGACCTGCCAAGACCTTACCCAGCACGGTACTGCTTCAGAGCCTTCCTGCTCGTGTTGGTCAGCTCTTCATCAAACACAGACAATTTTTTCTTCTTCTTGGGACCTAAAAAATAATAATCAGAACACTGGTTGTAAACAGAAGGGCACAGCATCATCACAGTGCTCTTGAACACAACTATTAGCCTACACGAGGCAAAATCACTGCAAACATGGACCCTGGGCCAGCACTTGTGATCATTCTTTCAAAGATCAGTGCCTCCCTCTATACAAACTAGATTAATTTACCTATTTCTAGCAAAGTGGCATAAAGTAAGTTAGCTGTAAAACAGAAGTATACCTGCTGGTGCTGCTGCTGGTTCCTCCTCTGGCAAGGCTCTGGCTCTCTTTGCTCGGCGATTCCTCTTTGCCAGCCGCTCAGCATACATTTGAGATTTCAAGATCTCAAACTGTGACCTTTCCTCTGGCTGAAAGGTGTTAAAATACAAGTTTTGGTGATGTAAAGCTTTGCTAAGGGAAAATTGTGATAGTCTGCCCAGGGTCCCACTTGTCTACAAATGAACTCACAGTCATTTGGGCTTTTTTCTTTGTGTCCTGTACAAATTTCTTCCTTTTCTTTTTCCCTCGTAATGCTAGGTCAAATTCCTGCAGGGCTTTAGCCACTAGAAAGAAAAAAAGAATGAAGAACCTCTTAAAGCACAGAGCAGAGGCCAGCTGCAGCTACAGAATTTAATATGGCAACAGCATCATGACTCACACTTCTCTTTCTTCCTCTCCTCACGGGTCTGGAACCAGCTCCGCTCCAAACTCTCACTCCCGGTCTCTTTTTTTCCTGTCTCCAGCTGTTTCTTTGCCTTATTGATCTGTGATAATGCAGGCAAGATGTGAGCTCATAGTAGCTAAAAAATACTCCTCTCTTCCCTTTCTAAAGTAGGCAGGTTAAGATTACTTAGGGTAACCTCATAATGGACTATATAACACCAGATACTAAAAATTGCTTACCTGGGCTTCTGACTGCTGCATCTCACGTTCTTCACGCTCCAAGCAGAGAACTGCATAGATATCTTTCTCTAGATTCTCAATCTTCTCCCGGAATTTCAATATGACATCTGAAAACAATACCATATGAACACCAGAGGCAGCTAATGTGAAATCCATCTTATTTTTCAGTACCTCCTTTAGTGTCCCTCTGTACCACGATATTCCCTATGTATGGTCTCCAGCTCTTTACCTCAGTAAAGGTACCACATACCTTGGGGGAGGATTCTGGCTTTCACTGCTGTTTTAGCAGTCTTGACAATCTCCTTCAGCATCTTGCGCTCTTCCTCACCCACAAGTGAAACTGAACGCCCAGCCTTGCCTGCCCTGGCCGTCCGACCCACACGGTGGACATAGTGTTTGATGGTGTTAGGCATGGTAAAATTGATCACCTGTGACAGAAACAGTGTTAGTAGGGAAATAACATGAGAGGTCTCATTAAAAAGCTCAGCGTTTCAAATACTCACTGTTTTAACACCTTCAATATCGAGCCCACGTGCAGCCACATCTGTAGCTACCAGGATATCAATCTGCTCATCCTTAAAACGCCTGAGCAGAGAAAGCAAATGCATTAGCAATGAAAGTAGCCATCTACTTCCACCCTAAAACTTACAACTTGGAACTTCTTTTTAGCCTAGGCTGGCTAACTAAGCCTGCTAATACCTGAGTGATTCCAGCCGCTGTGTCTGAGACAGGTTCCCATGGAGCTCCCCAACCCGCAGGCCCATCAGTCCGAGCAGGATGTGCATGCGGTGAGCTTGTTTCTTGGTCTGAGTGAAAAGCATCACGTGGTCTTGAAACGTTCGTGTCAGCAGAGCTGAAAGAAAGCCCTCTCAGAAGCCTGCTCCACAATCACTCACTGATTCCAGCCTGCCTTGGCTCATCACTGACCTGTTACAATGGCCTCCCGGTCCCCCTCCCGGTTGGGTCTGATCCGGATAAATTCCTGCCGCAGGAAAGGTGCGACATCTGTGTTGCTGTTCACAAAAATTCGGACGGGATTTTTCAGGGAAACGGACGCCAAATCTTTCACCTACATAAACAGGTTATAAAAAAAAAAAGTCCACATGATTTCTGGTAAAAGACCTGACAAACTCCCATTCAACTTCCTGCCTCAGTATGTTTCTCAGCAGCTTGTCTTACCTCTTCAGTCATTGTGGCAGAGAAAAGCATTGTCTGACGGTGGTGGGAACACAACCTGATAATTTCCTTCATCTGTTCCTCAAAGTATTCATCCAGCATTCTACACAGGAGAAAAACAGCAAGATGAGGCAGCTTCGCCTGGGCCTGGCCAAGAAGCATTAGATAAGGCAGGACAACAAGGACAGCCTGATAGCCTGGAGAAAGGAAAGCTGGAAACTGCCTTGTTTTTCACTGCTGTCCTGCTTACCCTACCTGTCTGCTTCGTCCAAAATCAGCACCTCAACACTGCTCAGGTGAAAAGAAGGGCAGTTGTGGAGATGATCAATCAGTCGTCCAGGAGTGGCAATAAGAATGTCTGGCCCTGAGCGCAGAGCAGCTTCCTGAGTCTTCACATCCAGGCCACCTGAAAGAGAGGGAATACAGACTGCTGACTCCCTGAGCATACTGCAGCAGAGTACAGGGATGCAAATTGCCTGGGGAATGGGAAGCAGCTCAGATAAAACCACATTCAAAACCAGAAATGACCCCGTATTTTCTTTCTCAGAAACCAGTAAACAAGTACAGCACAATACTGGAAAGCAAGATTTTAAAACACAACCTATCTACTAGAAGCATAATAACCATACGTCCTCCAGTTTTACAACACAGAATTCCCAGTTCCGTATAGTGGTTTACAATGAGCTGTACACTTCACATAAACAACACTCACCTACTGCCAGGCAAGTTGTGACACTGCTGAACTGTGCCAGCTGTTTTGTGACAGAGTGCACCTGAATACCCAGTTCTCGTGTTGGTACCAAAACCAGTACACGTGTTATTGGAGCCTGACGAGGTTTGTAAATCAGGCGCTCAAGGACAGGCAAGATGAAGGCAGCTGTTTTACCTGAGAAAAAAAATTGAGAAGGGTTACCAATTATTGTGAATAGCTAATTCTCTGTTCCTAGTGCCCTGCTTGACCCCCTACCTGTCCCAGTGGCAGCACAAGCACAAATATCCTTTCCCAGAAGACCCACTGGGATGCAAGCCTTCTGAATTGGGGTTGGTTGCTTGAAGCCAAGAGCTGTGATTGCCTACAAAGGAGGGAAAGCAATTAAACTCTGTCTCTGGTATAACCACACCTGGAGTGCTGTGCCCAGAGCTGGGCTTATCACTACAAAACACATGGACATCCTGGAGTCCACCAAAGAGCCATGAAGTTTATGAAGGGCTTGGGAGCCCCTCACATCTGGGGAAAGGCTGACAGAGCTGGGACTGCTCAGCCTGGAGAAGGCTCAGGGGGAAACTTGTCAATATCAATAAATACCTATTTATTATTACCTATTATGGGAGGGTGGAAAGAGCCAGGTTCTGTTTAGTGGTGCCCAGAGACAGATGTAATGGGCACAAACTGAAACATGGTAATGTATGTGTTTAGTTCCCTCTAAACACCAGGAACCACTTTTTCACCTCAAGGGTGAGGAAGCACCAGCACAAGAGGCCCAGAGAGGTTGCAGCCTCTAGTCCTGGAGATACTCAAAGCCATCTGGACAGATGATCCCTTCCAAGATCCCTTCCAACCATGCTGTGACAAGTCTTGTTCAAGATGGTGTTAATATATTCAATCTTTGAGTGACAGAATCAAAGAATAGTTTCCATTAATCTATAATAACAGTTCCTAAAGGACTAGCACACTAGCTCCCAAGTGATTTACATGTCAGAGAGGTTGCAAAGCAATGAGAAATTTGTTTTAATTGGTGGCAGGGAGGCTGTACAACGTTCTTCAGAATAACATGTAATAAACCAACTAGGTAGATACCTTTAGCAAAGGTCGTGAAAGATTCATGTCCTGGAATGACAAGTTATCATCATATTGAGAGGCATCTTCAAAAAATCTCTCTGGTTCCTAGAAACAGGAACAACAAAACTGGTAAAACACCTGCAGCACCACAACATATTATCAAAGGGCATTGGGCTGATTTTTGAGCTATGATTTGTTAACCAAAGCAAGTTCCTAAATAAGAAATGCTGGAGGAATTTGGCTAGTTTTTAATACTTACCACTTCTCCCTTTTTTGTTCTCTTCTTTTCCTTCACTTTGACCTTATCTGCAAAGAAAGAGAAATGTGACAGGAATCAGTAAGCACAGTTAAATGCAGAACAAGATGTTGTGAACTATCTTAACCTTGTAACATCATACTTTTTGCTCTCCATTCAGATATTGAGGGAGAAGCCTCAGAAACAAGCCATAAAATTGTCAAGTAAATATCTTTGTTCAGGGATGAGTTCAGTTACGGCTACCATTCAAAATGACCCTGATTAAAATCAGAAGGAATGTTGCAGAAGGCAAACAAAATATAAAAGGTTCTTGTGCACTCCCAGCAAGGCTTCATTTCAGTCTTTTCTCCAATGAGCCAACTCTGTGTTATATTCTTGTCTCAGTGTGCACTGTTGATACCTGCTTTTGTGAAGATACTTTCATCATCCAGTGAATACTCAGACTCCACATCTTCTTCATCCCTACTGCAATCCTCACACTCCTTTTTGGTTTGATCATCTTCAGCCTCTGCATCCTCATCTTTCACTTTTGCTTGTTTAGCTTCCCTTTCCTTAAAAAAAAAAAAAAAAAAAAAAATTACGAAAATTTTTGAAAATGTTTTAGAAAGAAAGGATGAGAAAGTCTAATCCTTTATGAGTCTGTGTTTGTTATTATGAGCCCATTCACAAATCCATGGTTTTGCACAACTTGAATCACTAATAATTCTGCAACCCCATCCATTCAGCAACACATCACATAAGGCAGCAAACCGAGTCAAAGTGATGACCTGCAGCCAGAGCACCGTGGCTGAGGGAATGGCCAAACACATACCATTATTTTCAGCAATGAGAAAGACCCTGACCTGGATCTTCCTTTTCTGTCTCACTTTCTCGATCTTCTCATCCAGCGTCGTGGCTGCTTTCTAGGCAGAAAACCACAAGAGGAGAGCTGTGAGAGGAGCCCAGGAGAGCAGCGGGCGCTGTGGCCTCTGGCCCCGCCGCTCCCTCCCGGCCTCAGGCCTCACCTTGGCGCGGAGCTGCCGCAGCGCCGCCGTCCAGGCATCCTCCCCGCCGGCCTCCGCCTCCCCGAACACGAAGTCGAGGCTGAAGTCCCCGCGGGAGGGTCCCCGCCGCCTGGGGCCGGGAGCCCGGCGCGGCTCCTGCGGGAACAGCCGTGTAAAGGACCGTGTAAAGGACCGCGGCCCGACCCCCCGCGCCGCACCGCCCCGGCCCGCCGCTCCCCCCTGCCCGCCCCACCTCCTCATCCTCGGAGTCGCCAGATTCGGAGTCCACGGGCACCACGTCGCCCTCGGCGATGGTGCCCACCAGGCCCAGGCTCTCCAGCGTGGCCATGGCCCCGAGCCGGAACCCGCGGGACACGCGTGCGCTGGGCCGGGCCGGGGGCCGGGCCGGGCCCGGTGGGCAGAGCCGCGCCTGCCTCCGCCCCGCACTGCCGGGAAAGGAAACCGAAACCGGCCGTGCCGCGGCCGGACAAGTGGTCGTGCGGTGTGTTTCCCGTCTTTGCGTTTACCCTCTCCTTCTCTTCGCTTCCCCTTGCCGCGGGAGCCGGAGAGAGGAGAAACTCCGTTTCGGGGACTGTCCGCCGGCGAGGACGGGCGGGGCCGGGCGGGACTTTCGGGGAACTGGAAAGTGAAACTTTGCGGGGGACGGGAAAAGGAAGCGCTGGTGGGTGTGGGGGCAGATCCCGGCTGTGCGGGCAGCGCAGCGCACATCGCCCGCGTTCGGCCGCAGGAGAGCCGCGGTCCCCAGCGCTGCCCTCGCCCCCGAGAGCCGGAACACACCCGCAGCAGCCCCGGCCGGGCCATGGACGGTCCTGGGCACGACCCTCACGCCCGACGCGCCCGAGGTGGAGCGAGAGGTGAGGGTAATGCAGGGCTGGGTGTGGTGCTGGTACAGGGGGGTCCGCTACTCCCCTGCCTGTGTACAGCGAAGTTTTCTTTCAGGGCTGTTTCAACACTTCCTTGTTTGCCCTAGGAGTCTGTTTGGGGCCATGATGCGATGATGCGTTGAAGGAGCCTCTTGCTATTTGTTCCTGCTAGCAGTCAATTCTTCTCTAAGCGTCCCGTGGAGAGTCTGACTAAGGCTCTGTGGGCTGTGTTCCTGCTACTCGGAGAGGCTGGGTTTGACCACAGGTTCCATGTTTTGTGGGTGCTGCGTAGGGCCAATTCAAGTCAGCTATGGCGTCCTCTGTCGTTATTTCACCTACGACTGACTCCCGAGGAGGAAGTGCTGTCCTGTGCAAAAAACTTAATCTTTCACCTTCTTACTTCTGCTTTCAGTTCTGTGGAAAGACGTTTTGTCTTTTAGTGTCTTCACAGCTCAAGTGAACTCTAAGCGTGGCACTCTCTTTAGCAGTTAGAAAAAGGGGCACAAATGAGATACCAATTGGAAAGTCTGTGTGCAAATATATTTTTTTTAACTTGATGTCAAATGCTCGAAATATGCTGAATAGCAGGTCAATATGCTCATTCATCTTTGTTGGGAGGCATGTTAATCTGGTTGATTTTTAATTAAGAGTGTATTTTTTTTTCTTTTTTTTTTTTTTTTTTTTTTTTTTTTTTTTTTTTTTTAAGGGCATGCACTTCATTCGGACACTGGTTTTATAAGAAGAGGCAGAAACAGAACAAATAATGTACCAGGCCAGGCACCTTGGTTAGAGGAAAACCTCCAAGACAGCAATCATACTCTTCTACTTGGGCAAAGAGAAGAGAGGTTTGGTGGTTGTATTTCAAAAGTTCCTCAATCAAGTAACAATAAACCAAAAAGCAAAAGTCAACAGGCCAACAGTGAAGCCACAGGATTCTGGACTGAACAGGAGAATGAAGGAAGAAGAATGAGGTATCAAGGTGGGAAAACACAGGAGAGGGGCAGAAAACCCTGGAATGAGCAAGCAAATGCATTTAGAGGAAGAAGGAGTGAGCTTGGACAAGCCCGTGAGAGAACCAGAGGACCCTGGAATGAGCAAGAAAATGGAGGCAGGGGAAGGAGGTATCAAGGTGGACAAGCTCAGGGAGGAGCTAGAGGGAGAGGGCTGAGGAGTGGGTGGGAAAATGAAGGTAGGACATGGAGGACGCAACCTCGGGAGGATCCTCATTTCTACCAGAATGCTACCCCAGGTGCTGCTCACCACAGTGAGAAGCCTCGGAAAGCCAGAAGGATTGGCTATAAATTCCTTGAAAATCTCCTTGAGAAAGACCCTTCAGAAGTTGTCATCACACTTGCTTCCAATTCGGGGTTGAAGGAACTTCTTTCCCAAACAACTATGAACCGCAATTTCGTTCAGCTCATTTGCCAGGTGCTTCGAAAAGGATGCTGTTCCCAAAAGGATAGACACAGTGTCCAACACGTTCTTGGAATTGTGAAGGAGTCCAACTTTCTCAAGATCTGTCTGCCACAGTATGTGTCTGACATGGTAACAGAAGTAGTTCCTGCTGTACGCCATGAGTACCCTGAGCATATCAGCAACATAATTTTACTTCTTCAGAACCTGATAAGTACTTTTCCAGCCAGCTCTGTGCAGAAAGTCTCCATTCTCTTGACAGTCTTGACAGCATCCATAAATTCCCTGAGAGGTTTTGGTGTGGACATCTCAGACGAGATAGAGAAGAATCTCAATAAAGTCCAGATGCTCATGCAGCATCTGCAGGAGAAGAGACGTGAAGGCACACTGAGGGCTGATAACTGTACCTTTATGCAGTCTCAGGATGGGCAAGAAGAAAGCTATCGTATCATGAGCATTTATCCAACATATGATGAGATACATGGTAATGAGAAACCTTTTCTACGACCCAATTTTGTTTCTGGAAAATATGAAAGCACCAGTATTTATCTTGACACCCACTTCCGACTTTTGAGAGAAGACTTTGTAAGGCCTTTAAGGGAAGGTATCATGGAGGTTTTGCGGGACCTCCAGGACAGAAATTTGAGAAGGAAAAAATTTGATGATATCAGGATCTACTTTGATGCACGGATTATTGCCCCACGTTGTACCTCAACTGGTATTGTTTACAAGGTCCAGTTTGACACAGAACCACTGAGATTTGTACAGTGGCAGAATTCTAAACGATTGCTATATGGATCCCTAGTCTGCATGTCCCAAGATAACTTTGAAACATACCTTTTTGCTACTGTTTCTAATCGTGATGCTGCAGAACTTGTCAATGGGATTGTGGAGCTGCATTTTGATGCAGAGAGCCAGCCACTGCTGGCAGAGGTTCAGCCCTCAGACTCTTTTCTCATGGTAGAGACAACTGCCTACTTTGAGGCCTATCGGCATGTGCTAGAAGGGTTGCAGAAAACAAGGGAAGAAGATATCCCATTCCAGAAGTACATTGTGGAATGTGATACACAGGTGAAAGAGCCGGCATACCTGACAGAGAATACTATCTACAACCTTGCACCCTTGATGAAGACTTCAGCTGAAGAGAAGGACCCTGATAGCTTGAAAAGTGTTTACATTCTAGATCCCAATCAATGGCTTTCAATGGAAGCTTTGAAATTAGATGAGTCTCAGATGCAGGCATTGAATCTTGCACTCACCAAGGAGCTGGCTATTATCCAAGGACCTCCAGGCACTGGTGAGAAATACTTGCTTAAAGGCTCTGTAATATAAGAAATTCTCATTGATTCACCCATCTAGGGAGATTGACTTCAGAGAAAGCCAGCTGTACTGTCTCCAAAGCTTTTGTCCTGTGCCTAATTGATGCTTGAGTCACCAGTTAGTGTGAGCTGTGGAGACAGTTAATATCCTCAAATACCCACATCTGATCTTTGCCCACCTAGATGCAAGTAGACACCAACAACACTGTTGGCTGTGCTTGTATATTAGGGTGAAGAAGTTTTCAGTCCCTTTGAGAATATGGTCCCTCTTGCTGTGCAGCACTCAGCACTCTCCTACTTGTCTTCATGGCATGTTAGAGCTTTGGGAGCATTCAGCCACGAACCACTGTGTGAATAAAGTATTACAAGATGAACTGTAATTTTTTTTAATGGTACCTGAATGGTACACAAGCATCAGTGCTTATATTCCAATAGTATGTGGATATTTCATGTGCAGCCAAATGTCATGTATGATGCCAATATCAGAATGGGCTGGGGAATGCAGTGGGAGAGAAACCCTTGTGTCCAGGTCTGGCGTATTATCCAAAAAATAACATTCTTGCAGACTGTGGCCTTGCTCAACTACAGGCCAGAAAGTCAGTGTCATGTTACTTTGTCTACATTTTGTAAGCTAGTTAACCCTGGGGTCAATTCCCTTAGTGCAGACCAGATTGGCAGTCTAGAAACAAGTCTTGTATCTGTTTTTTATGATTTCTATGTTTCAAGGCACTCATAGACGTGTGTATTACCCTATTCTGATTCTGAGCTTGTCTTTCAGGGAAGACTTACGTAGGTTTGAAGATTGTTCAGGCTCTCTTGACTAATGATCACGTGTGGCAAACCACTGAACAGAAGCGTCCCATCCTTATAGTCTGCTACACTAACCATGCGCTGGATCAGTTCTTAGAAGGTAAGAGTACCTGCAAGCAGGCTGGAGAATCATAGAATGGTTTGGGTTGGAAGGACCTTAAAGATCATCTAGTTCCAGCCCACCTGCCATGGACAGGGGCAACTTCCACTAGACCATGGTGCTCCAAGCTCTGTCCAGCCTGGCCTTGAACACTTCAAGTGATAGTGCATCCACAAATTCTCTGGGCAACATGTTGTTAGAACCTGTAAAAAGAAACTATACAATAACTCTTACTCTGCTCATTGTATGGCATAATAACCTGCATTTTGGTTTGATTATTTTTAGTGACTCTAGCCCCATTGATACAGATTAAAAAAACTTCAGTCAGAGCAAACCACTGTAGAATTTGCAGTCAAAGGGTGTTTTTCCTCTCTTGTCCTACTGCTGAAAACTGAGCTTGGCCCTTCAGTTCTAATATTTCTCTTTCATTCACAGGAATACTCTCATTTCAAGGAAATGGGATTGTGCGTGTTGGGGGAAGGAGTAGCAGTGCAGCCCTGCAGAGATTTACCTTGAAGGAGCTGAGGAGGCATGCCTACAGATTTGACTTCCCAAACTACCACCCCAGAGACTACCTAAATGTATGTGCAGACCTCCTGTGAGATACTGGGACTGGGTTGCCTGTGCATTGGAGGACATAATAAACCTCCCATACAAGGCCTTTCACCTTGTTTTATGGTGAATTTGGCCTCTTAATTCTTCTATCAGTTTTTTGTCCTGCTGTTTGTGAACTTTGTTTCCCTGAGTGTGACGCTGCCTCCCTTCTCTTTGTTATGAGTAGATAATAAGTGAGATGCATGATGTTGAGGAGAAGCTCCTTGAAGGAGCGAAGCGATTGGAGTGCACGACGTACGGAATTCTGCATGAGCGCTACTTGAAACCACACATGGCGCCCCAGCACTGGGCCAGCCTGATAAAGGTTCTGGTAAGAGAGGTCCCTTTCTTCTGAGTCAAGCAGTCCCAGTGCATGCTCACCATCCTTTCTGCTAGTGAGCCTGAGGTTCCCCCAGCATACATCTTTTTAGCCTCATTTGGTTACTGGGAAAGTAAGGGAGTGAGCAGCAAGCTGCGCCAAATGACAGTAGTCTAGACAGGCAGGGCAAGCAGGGCCTTTGAATTTTGTTCCTTTAAACTGCAGAGATTCTAAGTGATCTTTAGCAGCATATAAATGCAAGTACACAAAGGAAAGCCTCTTAAACTGAAGGGGAGGAGGGGTGCCCTTTCTGAAGATCTGGGGCTGCTTGGACTTTCTGGCTCTGGAGGTCATCTTAGGGGGACTTGTCCTAGTTGCCACTGCTGTAAGGTGCTGCTTTGGCATTATTCTAAAACTCTAAAGTGCAATAGGCCTGGCTGACTTGACTTTCCCTGTATTAGGAGGATACTGAGTTTTACTACATTGGTTCACGACACTCAGTGATTCGGGAGTGGCTGGGACTTGGTGCATCTGCCTTCACTCAGAATGCCGCAGAGAATATGTGGACTGAAAATCCAGGTAAAACAAACAAAACAAAAACCAAACACCAAAAAGACACCCATCCCCCACACATTCTCTAGGAGTGTGTTTACCTAAGCAGTGTGCCAGAAAAGGGACACTGCTACTCAACAGGCACAGAATGATGTGTGATGCTGTGAGAGAGTAGAAAGAAGATTAACCCTAATTTCCATGTAGTGATCTGACTGCTGCACTGATAGAGTGGCTCTGGCTTACTTCATGTGACTGGTGACTCTCACAGGTGGTCAGCAGGAATCAGAGGAGGAGGAGGAGGAAGATGAAGCAGAAGAGGAGCTTTTGGAGATCGCAGAGATGGCTGACCTGATTGAAGCTGAGAGAGTGATTGAGGATGAAAAGATAGCACACTCTTGGAGGAGGAAGGAGGAGGATGACAACGCTGTTAATGAACTAGCCGGTGTCATGTTGGCTGTGAAGCTGGACCAGGAAGAAGGAGCAGCTCAACCACAACAGGAAACCATGCAGTGGGAGGTAGCTGCAGGCATTAGTGTGACTATGTAAAGAATATCAAGGGGGTGCTAATACAAAAGAATCTTTGTGCTGTAACTGCTTTTTGGGCTGCATTTTTTTTGTGGGTTTGTTTTTTTAGGTTTGGTTTGGTTTGGTTTTTTTTAGGTAACTCGTGGCCAGAGGAGAAAAATTAAGCGGAAGATGAAGGCTGAGCTCCTTAAAGTGGACACAATGACAGAATTAGAGGCCAATGCTATTCAGGACGTGTGGCAGCTTGACCTGAACTCCCGCTGGAGGCTTTACAGGTGACAAAACTATTTTGAAGGGCTTGTCAGGCAGGTCTTTCCTAGGATCATTCCAGTGTGCAAACTGTGTCAAGCTATGTTGTTTCTGCCTGTATCTGTTCAGCTTCTTGTTTGAACATGCTTGTTCTTACTTTCCTTGTACTGCATGAGCAGCAATGTCATGCCCTACATTTGTACATGGTCAGGACTAAGTATACATGGTAATGTGTTTCCCAAAAGACATGGGGAAAGTTTTGAACTGAATCCACTCAGAACCTGTGGATCACCATCCTGTTTTCCTTGCAGTGTATATAATGGCACTTTCTTCCCAGGTTTTGGCTGAAGATTTACCAGGGTGTTATTCGAGAGGACATCCTGCAGCATGAACAGCAGTATCAGGCAGCAGCAAAAAGACTGGAAGAACAGAAGCTGGAGCAAGATCTCTGCATTCTCAATAATGCCAGTATTGTGGGGATGACAACTACAGGTGCAGAGCAGTTGGGAAGCAAACCAGTATTTTATTGCTTCCAGTCATGTTTAAAGAACCTTTTTGCTGAAAGATTAGAATCATGTGCTGCTTCACAGCCTGGGTCAGGCTCTGCATTAATCTGGAGCCTTTTTAATCTCTGACTCCTTTTGCAAACAGGGCTGTTGTGAGAGTTGTTAATTTAGTGGCATGAGCAGCTTCTCTGCCCTTTTGCACTCCCCCTGTCTTGAGTAGCATTCTTCTAAGGGAACTGCACCACTTGTGCCTTAGTAAGGCACAGCTAATATCTGTACTGCTGTTCCCACAGCACCTTTTGGAGATGGTAGTGCCAAGGTCATTGTAGTATGCCCCCTTTGGAGAGACAATTTAGGCTTATTTATGTGTGTGGAACAATGTATTGAGTGCATCTTCTGTCTAAAGAGAGCATTGAAAAAAGGACCAAGGCAGGCACAGGACTAATCCCCACCTGCCTTCCTTTATAACTCTTCATATAGAAGCCATCGCTGGTATGGTGCTATTTTAAAATTCAAAAAGCTGAGTTTTGAAAAGGGGAATCTTGAGAAGAACCCCAGTCTTTTCTGAGACTGAGCCTACATCTCTCTGTGAAGTCTTGCCTTACTGCTTGAATGTAGTTATATCTTAAGGTTTATCTTCTGTCCTTGCTCAGGTGCTGCAAAATACCGACGGATCTTGCAGTACATAGAGCCACAAATTGTCATTGTAGAAGAGGCAGCAGAGGTGCTTGAGGCTCACACCATTACTACTTTGAGTAAAAACTGCCAGCACCTCATACTCATTGGAGATCACCAGCAGGTAACTTTCATGACCAACATCTCTATCTGCTGTGTTAATGAACCAAACACTGTGTGGGAAAATTGCCAAGGCTTGTTGCTCCCCAGCTTCCACAGATACCAGAGACCCTATGTCCTGTAGTTTTAGAATAGAGATCCTATGGGACTGGTGTTTCAGTTTAACTGATAAAATTTTACATGTGCTTTGATTGTCATTGTATCTAGCTTTGATATTTAGCACTTCTGCAAGAATCCAGTCTCTGGCTTTCAGTGGGTGACCAGTCATAGAAAATGAGAGTGAAAAATCCTACTTACACATAGGAAAAGTGCCAAAACATGGACCTCCTACCCCTTCTCTTTCAGTTACAGCCTAGTGCAAATGTGTATGACCTGGCCAAGAACTTCAACCTCGAAGTCTCTCTCTTTGAACGTCTGATCAAAGTGGATTTCCCTTTTGTCTGTCTGAAGTACCAAGTAAGAAAGAGCTATAAGAAACTTAATGGCATTTGTATTTAGGTTGTTTTAAGCTTGTAATACACTTAAGTTTATATTTCTACTGTAAAAGCAGCCTAAAAGAAAATAATGTACTATCTAACTTTTGAAAAGAATGGTAGGAGCTGACACAGACAGAATTCCAGCATATTTTCAGTTATTTAGTGATATTGTCCACAGCACAGTGGTTCTCATGTTTTTGTGTGAAAAACACAGTTTATTGTGGCAACTGAAACTTCCAGAACTTTGCAGAGTGAGACAGCACAGTTCTCGGGCTGCTTCCTGCTAAATTGCTATAAACATCTATCTTGGTGCCCAGGGAAGTAAATTCTACTACCAGCAGCCCTATATTAAAGGCACCTGGAAGAACTCATTTAGTAGTTACGGTGAACTGCTGGCTTTTTTATCTATAAGTGTGTTTAGATTTGCACTGAAACCAGCATTATTGTACAACATTCTTACCAAGACATTTTCTTAAAGATACTCTGCTACTACCAGTCCTGCAGTTGGTGGTGTGTCAGCAATGGGGTGAGGGAGAGCAGGGATTGGGAAGTGCTCCCTTCTTGTCTCTTATTGAAAAGTCTTGTCTTGTATTCAGCCACTGTCTGTGCAGTGGAGTGAAGGAATATTGACAGGGAAATGTGATGCTCTTTCCTCAAGACTGATAAAACTGTTTTGTGTTTCAGCACCGCATGCGCCCTGAAATTGCCCAACTTATCACTCCTCATATATACCAGAAGCTGGAGAACCATCCCTCTGTCCTGAAATATGAGAATATAAAAGTGAGTTCTCAGCAATATAAGTGGTTGCTTTTGTCCCCTGTTACTAGATAATGAGTTTCTGTAAAATACAATGTTCAAGTATTTCCAACTCTTAGGTCAAATTCGGTTATTGAAATTTATACCCGAATCAAGGAATTGTGCAATATAGAATTAGGTAAGTAATTTGTAGTTCTTCTGATGTTAGTGATGGTAGACAGTGGAAATGGATCCAATACTAATTACTTTAAAAGAACATTAAAAAATGGAAGGGGGCACAGATGAATTGTGTAGTTTGAAAGCTAGGAAGAAATCTTAAATGAAAGACTTAAAGCATAATATGTGAAACTCCAACATAAAATAGGTGACAAGATTACTGGAATGCTTTTTTCTTGGTTTCTCTGTTTGGGCATTTTACCAAAAAACAACGTCTGCAAGGAAAATCTATGCAGCTGACAAGTATAAAGTAATCACTTATTATCTAACATGCACAATAAACAGCCAGAATTTAGTAAGTTATTAGAATGCTTGCCTTGGATATCAGTCAGAAGTGTCAGTATTTGCTTCTTCCTAAATGGTACTGAGTTTGCATGTTAACACTCACTCCCTGTTTTCTGATTTGTATTTTCTCACCTTAATCAGGACTTCATATATCTCTGTGTTGGTGCTTTTCTTGAAAAGTCATTTTGAACCATTAACAATCATTTCTCTGTAATCTTCTCTTGCATATCTTGCATAGCCCTTTTCTGCAGACTCGCTCACAGCTCTCTGTCACAACTGAATTATTTTCCCAGAAGTCTGAGCCAAGCTTACACTTTTACACTGATGGTCTTGGATCTCTGAAGCACAAGCCACTGAATACCCTGGGAGAAAGATTGGAGGCAGTTGCAGAAGTAGCATTAGAGTATCTTAGACTATGTAAATCTGCCTTCATAAAAAAACCCAGTAGTAATTAGTTAAAAGTTCTTTAACTGGATGAAGGAAGCATTCTGAAAACTATAGCCGAATGCTGAAGTCAGACAAGAGAAAATTAATAGTGAAGATTTGGTTATTAGAATAAGCTATCTGAGAAGGTGGCAGATCATCTTTTGATATCTTGAAATTCAGATCAAGTCTTTGTAGAAGGTGATTTAGTTAAGTAAATTAGAAACCCAAATAAACCCCCTCCAAAATCCAGCCAACCAAAACCCCAACAAACAAGAAAAATACCACCTAAAACACACAAATTCAGAGACCACAGAATTTTACCCCATTTCTTCTACAAGAATTCTTGAGAATTTTGTGGTTCATCTGGCCTTAAAACAAACTTGAGATACACAGAGGCATCAAAAATGAATCTTCCCAGCTAGTACAATAACCATCAGAGGTGATGACTGAATTAAATTCTACTCCCCTGGACACTTTGCCAGTATGGATACCTTGGAAAACCAGAGATCTATGCTTGATCTACAAAAACTGTTCTTTCCTGTTAAAATCAGCCTCTGGGTTTTGGCAGGCAGAACAATAATTTCTTACGGGTAGAATAATTCCAGTTAATAGCTTAAAAAAAAAAAAAAAAGCTCCTGCTAACTCAAGGCAAATAGAGTTTTTGAACAGGTGAGCAGTCAGCTCTACACAGCATGAGCTAGTAAAAGTGACTACTGGAGTGCTAGCATGCCTAGTTTTTTTCTAGTGAGGAAGAAATCTTCCTTGCTGCTTTGTTTTTATTACAGCAACAGAGGAAGCATGTTTTAGGCAAGTGCTCAGCCTTGTGCATTGGTAACTTAGTATCTTTTTCCCACAGGGCCAAAACAAGACATTGTTCACAGCATGAATATGCTTTGAGAAGTTACTAATACTTCATGTTTCCTTTGGTATAACCTGGAAATGTACAGTAGAAACATCTCTGGAAAGATAGGGAATAAAATCACCCACAGGAACTGATTTCATATTAGGATACTGAAATAATACCAATAAGCTGAAATGGGAATTTGATTAATAACTATGAAGATCTAAGAGGAAATCACCTAAGTACACAGTAACTGCATACTGTAGTCAGCTCCTTAAAAGTCCTCCTGTCAGTGGATAATCAGGGACATGGGAACAGGCTTGGGCAACTGGGGCTGGCAAGAAACTAGAATTCTCTCTCTGACATCCTTCCTCTTGTTTCAGGGTGTCTCAACTAATATCTTCTTTGTGGAACATGAAGTTCCTGAACAAGAGATCCAGGAAGGGAAAAGCCACCAGAACCCACATGAGGCCCACTTTGTAGTGGAACTGTGCAAATACTTGTTGTGTCAGGGCTATGAACCTTCTCAGATCACCATTCTCACTACTTACACCGGACAGTTCTTCTGTCTGCGTAGGCTCATGCCAGCAAGGATCTTTGAGGGTGTGAAGGTTCATGTAGTAGATAAGTACCAGGGAGAGGAGAATGATATTATTCTGCTGTCACTGGTGAGAAGCAACAAAGCAGAGAGACCTGGGTTCTTGCAGATCCCTAATCGGATATGTGTGGCATTATCCAGAGCTAAGAAAGGTCTCTATTGTATTGGAAACATGAGAATGCTTGGTAAGGTTCCTCTCTGGAGCAAGATCATTCAAACACTTGGGAAGAACGGCCACATTGGCAAGTCATTGGAGCTTTGCTGTCAAAACCACCCTGAAACCAAGACACAGGTATCTACAGGTGAAGACTTCAACAGAGTCCCGGAGGGAGGCTGTTCTCGTCCCTGTGAGTTTAGATTGAATTGTGGACATGTTTGTGCACGGGCATGTCACCCATATGACCCAGAGCACAAAGACTACAAGTGCCTGAAGCCTTGTCAAAAGGTACTTTGTGCAGATGGGCACCGCTGCCCAAAGTCATGTTATGAGCGCTGTGGAAAATGTATGGTGAAGGTAGAGAAAACTATTGTTAAGTGTGGCCATGTGCAGATGGTGCCATGCCATATTTCACCGCAGGAATTTAAGTGCCTGGAACCTTGCCAGAAGAATTTAAACTGTGGACACGCATGCAGGAATTCCTGTGGGCAGCAATGCACAGTGTGCTGTCCTGTACAGGTCACAGCCACACTGAAATGTGGCCACAAGCAGAAAGTTCCTTGCTGGGTCATTAGGATGGGACGTGAGGAGACTGTGAAATGTCAGACTAAGTGTTCTGTCACACTGGCATGTGGTCATGCATGTTCAGGTTCCTGTCATACTTGCTATGGAGGAAGATTTCATAAGGCATGTGCAAGCCCATGCAAGCGTATGTTGATCTGTTCTCACAAGTGTCAAGAGCCTTGTACTACAGAATGTCCTCCTTGTCAGAGGGAATGTGAGAACTATTGTATTCACAGTAAGTGCAAAAAGAAATGTGGGGAAAGCTGTGTTCCTTGTGCTGAACCATGTGAGTGGCAGTGCCAGCACCACCAGTGTACCAACCTTTGCTCTGAGCCGTGCAACAGGCCTCGCTGCAATGTTCCCTGTGATAAGATGCTTCCCTGTGGTCATCCCTGTGTTGGATTTTGTGGAGAGCCCTGCCCAAAGAAGTGCCTTGTTTGTCACCATGAGGAACTCACTCAGATCTTTTTTGGCTATGAGGATGACCCAGATGCTCGATTTGTAGAGCTTGAAGACTGTGGCCATGTCTTTGAGTCGCAAGGCCTTGACCAGCATATGGATGAAGATGATGGTGTCGTCAAGCTGAAGGTATGCCCTTTATGTCAGACACCCATCAGAAAGAATCTGAGATATGGCACCAGTGTGAAAAGGCAGGTGGAGGAGATAGAACAGGTGAAACAGAAAATCCAAGGCCCAGCACAGGAAATTGAGTCTAACAGACAGAGACTGCGGGCTGCACTGGCGCAGAACGTTGTTCTGAAGAGTAGTCTATTCTCTAAGTATCTCATGCTGGAAAATAAACTAAAAGTTTCTGCTCTCTCCACAAAGAGTATTGGACTAATTGAGAACCTGCTTAATTTCTACAAACGTGTAGCAGACCTAACTCATTCTATGAACAAAATTGATGAGAAGGAAAGGATGGGGCTGATGAAGAGGCTGGATGAAGTGCAGGAGTGGCTGGATAAAGATCGTGTCAGTTTTACAGAACAGGAGCTCACTGACCTGCAGTCTGAGATCCAGAGACTGACTTATTTGCTGAACCTCTTGGCAAGGTGCAAAGCAAGTTGGATGATATCCACAGACGATGCAGCAGAGATTAACAGTGCACGTGAGATACTGGAAGGGACAAAGAAATTCACAGAGGAGGATGAGGCTGCAGTGAAGGCTCACCTGAAGAAGATCAGTGCTGGCTTGCCCATGTCAGGGCTGGGGATTTCTGAAGCTGAGCGGGTGCAGATTGTCAGTGCTATTGGCTGTCCCCGTGGCCACTGGTTCAAGTGCAAAAATGGACATATCTATGTAATTGGGGAGTGTGGGGGGGCAATGGAGAGGAGTACATGCCCTGAATGCCATGAAGTCATCGGCGGCACGAACCACACTCTGGAGAGCAGCAACAGCTTGGCCTCGGAGATGGACGGGGCGACCCACGCGGCCTGGTCCGATGTGGCCAACAACATGCTCAACTTCGAGGACCTTCGCCGGCTGATGTAGTGGGGCTGTGAGCCTCGCTTTTTATCACAGACACCCACACAGGGGCACAGCCCCACTGCTTTTCCCTTTTGCTTGCTCACTAATAAAGTGTTTATCGTTGTGAACCGGGCTCTGCTGTCTCTGTGGGGCGGGGCTGTCTCTGTGGGGTGGGACCGTGCTATCCCTGTGGACTGTGCTGTCTCTGTGGGGCGGTGCTGTCCCTTTGGGACTGTGCCTGTCTCTGTAGGGCTGTCTCGGTGGGGCTGTGCTGTTTCTGTGGGACTGAGCAGCAGTCTCTATGGGACTGTGCTGTCTCTGTGGGGCGGAGCTGTCTCTGTGGGGCGGAGCTGTCTCTGTGGGACTGTCTGTGGGGCGGAGCCGTCTCTGTGGGGCTGTGCTGTCTCTGTGGGGCTGTGCTATCTGTGGGGCGGAGCCGTCTCTGTGGGGCGGGCCGGGGCCGTTGCAGCCGCTCCCGGAGCGGACGTGACGCGCGGGGCTCTCCGGGGCCGCCCCGCCGCGATGGAGGCGCGGGAGCCGCTGCGGGACGTGCGCGGGGCGCTGCGGGCGGTGCTGGCGCGGCTGCGAGGTGCGGGCCGGGGCCGGGCGGGGGTCGGGCCGAGCCGGGCCGGCTCCCCGAGGGCTGAGCTCTGTCTGTGCCGTTGCAGAGGGAGAGCCAGGAGAGGGCCGAGAGCCGTTCGAGCTGCCGCGCTTCTGGGACGCGCTAGGTACGGGGTGAGCGGCCGGGCCGGGCCAGGCCGGGAGGCGGAGGCCGGGCCGGGTATCCGCGGGGCCGGGCCGGGGCAGGGCTGCTTTCCCCGGCGGGTCTCCAGCTTTGGGGCCTGCCCTCCACTCATGGAGTCACGGAATCGGCAGGGTTGGAAGAGAGGGATCTTAAGATCATTAACTCCAGCCGTTAACCCAGCGCTACCTCTGTAAACCCTGAACCACATCAGTGCCAAATCCAGCCTCCTGAACATCCCCAGAGTTAGTGACTCCACCACCTCCCAGGCCAGCTATTCCAGTGCCTGACGACCCTAATTCTGGTCACCAAATGCTCCAAGGTGTACTCCAAAGCAAAGGCCGATATTGAACTGTTCATACAAGATTTATAAGGCTCTCTGTTAAAGTCCCTTGGCACATCCTGGTGAGCAGGTCCTGAGCCAGGATGCGGACTGCAATTCTTGCTATTGCTACCAGCCAAGTGAAAAAAAAAATAGAGAAAAAGCAGACACGGGACACAAGCAACATGCATGGCACAAATGCACCAGGGAATTTTCCTTTGTAATGGGATTTAGTTTATGTGCTTGTATGGCATGGGTGTAATGGTAAGCGAGTAGCAGGATCAGAGCTGCTGCTCATCAAGCTGCTCTGGTTTTTTATCTTTTACCTCAGTTACTTTCACTTCTTTTGTTCCCATTGGATTTTTTTTATTAGGTCAGACATTTCAAGTAACGTCACAGGAAGCTACAAAGCTGAGTCTGGCATTCTCAAGGCCTCCACTACCTTCTGCAGAGGTGAGAGAAAGCCTTGAAAGACTATGAAATTGTAGTGTGTGTGCAAGCTTCAGGTATTTCTTTGTTCATTTGACTAAATGGGCTATGTACTGTAGAGTGTATTAATATAATCCAAGAACTGCCCATAGAACTAATTTCTGTAAGGTAGGGAGACATACTAAATAAAGATATTCTTACATTCTTTAATAGCTACAGCTAGTTGCTGATAGACAGAATATAGGAGAATACAGACCTTAGGTTTAACAAAGAATATGCAATATTTTTGCTGTCAGTTGAGAGAAGTTTATCATACAGGTGTTTGGAGAAGAGAAAAAAAAAAAGACCTTAAGTTCAGAATAATGATGTAAGTTACTTTTTCCTCTCTGATGCGTTATTCGTTACTAAATCATGAGGCAGGTTAAGATGCATACAACTTGCTTACAGTGCCTTCTTCTCATGCCATGTTTGTTTCTTAAGCAGACTGGTCGTTGCTATTTTTCCCTTTTTTCAGAGCAGTCTGAAAGCCAGTGATGGCTTGTGAGGATTTCTAAATGTGGTGCAACTGTGTGTTACCCATGGGTGGTCCTTTTACCTCTCCGTTTTCAGGACTGCCAGAAGCTGAGTGAGGATGTCCAGAATGCCATTCTTGCAGTTGCCACCGTGTACTACTGGCTACCCAAGGGCCAAGGTGAGATAATGACAGCAAGGCAGTCACCACTGTATAGGCTGGTGGTTCTTTCAGAGCCTAATGAGGTCTGGTATCAGCAAGTTTTCATTGGCATGGTATCCCTTATCAGCTATTTTGTAGACTTTGAACGTGTTTATGAGTGAAGTACTTTTCTGTCTGCTGCTGCAGTTTTCCTTCTGTGGGAGAGTGATAATGTAGGAAGTGGTGTAGTTGATTGAGCACTGAAATTTATGAAGTGTTGAAATCCTTGTCCAGACTTCTTTTTGAACTGGGAAGCATTTTGCTTTTCTTCAAATTATGTGTAACTTCATTTATACAGTGTATCCACACGAACAGAGCAGTCTGTGTGTTCATCTCCAGCACTTGCTTTCTCTCAGTGCTGACTTTGTGCCAACTGTCTTGCTCTTTCTCAATCTCATCCAGGTACTACTCTTCGGAAGATGGTTCGAGATGCCACCACTGAAGTAGTGGAAGGAATGATCCAGCTCACAGACACAATTCTCAATGCCCCAGAGGAGAGGTTGTAATTTTCAATTGCATAATTCTATGATTTTGTGATAATTTTGGGGGGGAAAGGCAAGAAAAAGTTGCAAGTGTACTTGTTGGGAGGCAGCAAGGGCTTTACATAGACATGGCGTACTAGTGACAAGCTGGTTTGTGGCATCTTTGCAGCAGAACTTTTGCTGGTGTGCATCATCTTTGGTGGAGAAAATGAAACCACAGTCTAGCACAGTGCTGTTATTGCCTCTAACCTTGAGGGTTTTGTTTTGTTTCAGCTTGTCTCAGGAACAGTTGATATCAACTGGTGGTGTGTGGGAGGCCTGTGAGCAAGTGTCTAACCTGCCACGAGGTGAGTGTTGTAAATGCAGAGCAGCAGAACTAGGACGTTCTGTTGGAATATTGTTCTCTTGGAATATCAATAGCTTTTGCAAGGGCATTCCAGCTGGTACACTGAAGACTGAAGGGAGAATGACTCAAAAACTTGACTGATTTTGATATGTATAAGCTTGGAAACCAGGTCAGATTCTTTGCCTGACAACAATGCAGCTCTGAGCTCTGCAAGAAGTTTGATCCTACAGTGATTGCAATGCTGGAATGAAGGTCGTTGCAAACTGTTTGGGAACAGTGAGGTGCCACAGTTTTCATCCTTTTGCTTTTGCAGATAACCAGGCAGCAGTTGTGTCGGCTCTGGCTGCATGTCTAGGTGTGGTCAAGGATGCTGTGGAGGAGATGGAACATGTAAGGAAGCCCCTAAACTTTAGAGGAACATGCAGTGGTGGATTCACAGACTCAGAGTATTCTGGGTTGGAAGGGATACACAAGGATCATGGAATCCAGCTCCTGGCCCTGCACAGGACAACCCCAACAATCCCACCATGTGCCTGAGAATTGTCCAAATGCTCCTTGAACTCTGGCAGGTTTAGGGCTGTGACCATGCCTCTGAGGGGCCTGTTCCAGTGCCCAACCACCCTCTATAGTGGTTTGGTGATGGAATACAGGAATTATTTTACATAGAGGCCTTAATATCAATTTGTTCTGACGTGACATAGATTATTGTTTTATGCATGGATTTTCATGGGTTTTTATTCTCAAGCCTGGTTTACTTTGTATAAGATTTCTGTGAAGCCATGTCCTGAATTGGGGATGGGGGAGGCAATTTAGGATCATGTAAGAATTCACCATGTTCTTGCTGTTTGCACTGTTAGAGTGGTGAATTAGTTTTTCTTACTCCAGTTGTTATAGGATTAACCAACTGAGATTTCTCCATTAATTATTTATATGATGTCTAGATTATGCTTTCCCTTTCTGTTACCCCTGCCTTTAGAGGGGCAACACGTTGAGACGTGGGAGCGGACCTTCACAGAGGACAGCAGGCAGCAGCAGGGTCAAACATGGAAGGCTCTTTATTATCTGACTCCAATAGCTTATATACATTTTGTACAGAGGGCCAAGATTGGCCCAAAGAGGTTACAACCTCCTGACTCCATCGGTCAATATGACCATCAGTCAAGTTCTCTCTCAGAGAATGAGAATGCAAAACATACTGATAAATTCTAAGAATACAATATTGTTCACATGAAGCAGCGTGAGAAGCTGCTGCAAAGACTCAAACACTTGAAAGCAAGAAATGCAGGGGTGACACCTTTCCTCCTGGGAATTGCTGGAATTGATGTTAGGCTCTGGGTTTTCAGTGCCTCTGTGTTCCCAGGCACTGGTGGAAGGGCAGGATCCCTATGGGGACATCATGGAGGATGAAGAGCTGGGCTTTCGGGGCAACAGAGACACGTACTGGTCAGAGGCTGACCGGCAGCTGCTCAGCTCCTGCATGGGGTTAATGAAGGCTTCTAAAGCTTGCCTGAAGAAGGTCTTGGCTGCAGTGAAGGCCCATGGCAAAGCTGATTCTCCAGAGCAGATTGCACAGCTGGATGACCTGGCAGACATTGCTAATGAGATCAGCCCAAGGTAAGCAGGGTTCTCCCCATGCTGCTTTTCCTTCTAGAGCAGTCCTGATCTTTTTTTTGAAGTCTTCAGTGAAGAGTAGGAACAACCTTTATGATAGTGGAGTTGTGAGCAGGTGGTGGACACAGGTGGGGTGTGAAGGCTATTAAGCTGTTGAGAGTTGTGCAGGTCAGGAGAGGAACAGGGGATGGAGCTGTGACCACATCTCACGGTGAGAGAGACACAGGTCACTGGGAAGGCAGTGGGAAGTATCCCATAGGTACAGCTGACATCTCACTGTTGTTCCTGACCTGTATTCAGGATGGGTGCAGGATTTGACCAGAATCTGTGAGTTGTGCTGTTGGAACATTTCTTCCTTGCTCCCCTCTTTTCTGTTCTAGTGTTGATGAGCTGGCACTGAGCATGTACCCACCTGTGAACCCTTTGGCTGTGCGACTTAATGTGAGTATCTGCAGTACTGATATCTCAGGATCTGCATGTGGGACAGTGGCCTGGCTGTAGGGAGTTGGAAGAAATCAGATTGGAGGGGTTATGTGACTTCAGGGAGAGATGGGTGTTACTGACTGCCTCAGTAATGTTTTCTTCGGGATGAAGAGTGCCCTTTGTTCTTGCACACCTAAATTCCTTCAGGTGGAAACACATTCTTCATGTGTACTGCTTCAGGGAAGAGCATGGCCACTTGAAACTTTAGCTCTGAACTATAATCCATAGAGATTTCCAGTGACAGAGCCTCAGGAAAGTCATGTCTAAGACTGCCTATGTACTGCAGATATACTTTCTTCCTTGGATAGTGCAGTCTTGCTCAAATAAAGTTATCTATGAAATAAAAAACTCTTACAGTGAGTGTATTTAAGCACTGAAACAAACTGCTCGGAGAAGCAATGGAGTCTACATCTTTGGCAACACTCAAAACTTGACTGGGCAACGCTCTGGCAGCCTGACTGAACTGTGAAACATCCCTTGCATCATAAATTAAGTACAAATCTCCTCATATCTGGGATTATTTTTTTTTTTTATTCTCTATCCTGGTTTCATGCCTTTGGTCAGTGGCTTGATTGTTTTGGAGCAAAAAAGAACTACTTAATAACAAATTGTATTAAAAGCAGTCACTTCCAATTTTGTATTTTAATATCAATTACTAATTTCTAATAGGCTTATCTTTTTTTCTAAAAACAAAACATTTTAATGTATGCTTTTAGAAAAAGCCAGGCTTTTTTTACCTGTCACAGCCAGGAGTAGATTGGGAGACTCTTCCAGCATGGCAGTGGTGGATAACTTCATTTTGCGTTAGGATCCGTGGCAGTTTTATTCATTCTTGGCCCTTGTGCATCTCTCTAGTCCTCTTTATTTTCCAGTACTGTTCAAACCCTACTTTTCCTCACATTTGGCTCACCTGATTTCCCTTTTGTTTCTTTCTAGGCTGCTAAGTTGGCCTCAGTATTAAAGAAAGTCTTAGAGATTGCAAAGTGAGTATGAGCCACAGTTTTATAAGTGTGTATTCCCTGCTATGTCTCATGTCAAAGATGACTCATTTCTAGACAGTAGATGATGGCATTTCAGAACTACGATGATACTATCAAGTCACAAAGGGGTGGGAGTAAAACAAGGATGCTAGGGATGATAGTGGTTCCCTTGTTTTGGGTTTGGGACTACAGACATGAGTGTGGGTTCTTTGTTGCTCAAAGCCCTATGGGGCTTGAGCAGCCCTGTTTTACTGCTGTGGTTATTCAGAACTTCACAATACCCTTGTGTTGCCTGGATGTATAACACACCCAGGAGGCTTCCCTAATGAATTTCCTTCATGTTTGCAGGGCAAGCCATGTATGTCCACCATCAGAGGAAGGCTGGGTGCAGTTTCTAACTGGTGCAGTAGATCACAACATGAACAAAGTCAAGAACTTCACACAGGGTCAGCTTTAACTCTTCTGTGCCTACATGTGCTGCTGCCATTGACTCTGGTGTCTGCATTTCCAGTGAACTTTGCTGTTTTTCAGCTGCTTGGAGAATGATGAGAGCAATGTAGGAGAGAACTTTATTTCCACTTGGAAGAACTTCTCCAGGAGATTGCCCTTTGCCATTGCAGAAGGTGTCATTTTGCTTGGATTCTTGGGATGATGCGGTGCTGCATCTTAACGTGCCCCATTCTTCAGACCTTACAACTACTGTGGGGTTCAGAGAAAAATAAAATATTGCTAGATTTACATTAGTTGCTTTATCTGTATTCAGAGGGCAAAGGATATGTACAGAATCAAAGGGTCTTGCTTCTTTTGCAAGCAGCCCAGTGAATAATTTTAAAATGTGCTGCACTGCTGCTGTTTCCTGTCTAACCTTGGAGAGCAGTGAATAAGCTATTTAATTTCCTCAGAAAGCAGCAGAAAATATTGTTTACTGCCTTACCAATGTCAAGTATCTCTAGGGGGAAATATCCTCCTATATATATCCCTAGAGATGCTACATCTGTCATCACTTTAAAGTTCCAGAATATCCTTTACTTTGTCACAGGTAAGGCAAAAGACTTTAAGCACTGGTGGGCTCAGCACAGGTGTGGTGAGAACTGCAATGTCAACTTGAACATTCAGCCCATCTTTGTCACAGTAAGGTTCAACTTCTAAAACTGAAGATTGGGCATAGTGGCAGGTGGGAGAGAGTTGAGTTTGTGCAAACAATCAAAATTGGACATGGTTTTAAATGTAACTTTTATTAGTTAACATCTGTGCTTGCCTATGATCAGGGCATAGATCACGGCCACTCTTTTGTAGGTGGGACAGCAGGACCTGTTCTGAGCTGGGCCTCAGGCAGCTGCAATGGTGGTAGTTCTGTAGCTCTTCAGGTTCTGGAGCTGGAGGCAGGTAAGACGTGCAGTGAGTCTTCTGGGCCCTGCTCGGGTGGGGGTGAATGGGATTTGCAGCTCCTGAGTGCTTTTAGCTTGCACAGAGCCCAGCCTGAAAGGAGAGAAGGGATTATACAGGAATCATTCCTCATTATGTTTTTAGTTTCCTGGGTCTAGGATATGCATTTGCTAGACAGGAATGTGGTGCTGAAAAGAGGGAAAGAAAAATAAAATAGAAGAAAGCTGGCAGTTACTTGAACTACCACAGTGAAATTGGTATCTAACAGTAGTTTGTGAGAGAGATAGGACAGGAGAGTTGACACTCTCCATGGAGACATCTAAAGGGACTTTGTCCTAATGCAGCTTCTTGAGACAAATGTGGGGTGTTTGTCATGTGGAGGAGACCTTTGGTGACTCTTGGCTAAGTCACGTTTGCCTGGTTCTTCGGTAGAGAAGGGGAAGACAAAGACACCACTGTCTTTATTGTTTAGAGTGGGTAATGGATGGAAAGATGTCATAAACAGCACAGTTTTATTCCACTTAAGGATGTTCAAGTTGCTCACCAAAAAGTAATTGATTTCCCAACAGCAAATAATTCCTAAATTTCATAGCTCATTTCACTGACCTCTAACTGTTGTCTTACTTAATGTGTGTTTCTGACTAAGTCTTGTGGCATTTCTCTGGTTATCCTTTTTGTTGACAGAAGGTGTTCCTTTTGCTGTCTATCCCTTTGATGTTGAAGCTTTCACAGATGCTGTATTGGCTTCTACTTATGTATTACACATCTGTTGAAAGTTCTCTTAGCTGGCTTTTCTCCTTTTCAGTGTGAAAATCATCCACATTATCTGTAAATAAAGGATGGGATGCTTGAGGTTTTCATGCTGTAGTGATATCTTCCTGCCATCTTGCCTGGTTATTTTTAGGGGCAACTTTTCCTGTGCAAGTGTTTCTCTTGCTTGTATTGTGTCTGTTTTTCCATTTACTGTTTTGGATCAGTTAGTTTGGACTTACCTGTAATTTCTTTGTCTGTGAATGAGCCCTCGCCCTGCGACTGTTATCACACACTGCTCCAGGGGTTCCATGAGGGGGTTCTGCAGGCTGATCTTTGCTGTGCTTGGCTCATACTGGACTATGTTTTCTGGGAACTGTTGAAAGAAGCAAATGAGCTGAAACTGAGAGAAGAGATATTCTTCTATGGTTAAAGGGAGATGTGTAATTTTTTGGTGCCTGAGCTGCCATTTGCCAGAAGAGGCAAAGTCCAGCCTAATTTCTTCTGCTCTAGTTTCTCAGAGAGCCCCTGAACCCAGCAGAATTGTTTTGCTGCTTATGACTATGAAAGCTGTTTTCTCCCTACTGCAGTGGCAGAAAGACAGCACAATCTTACCTCTATGGTGACAGGGGACTCACAAATGCTGATTTCTTCCTGTGCCAGGTACACGTAGGAGGAGTCCTCATCTTGCAGCACAGCAGTCAGCCTGAGCAAGTGGTTCTCTCCCAGCTCTTTTCCAAACCATGTGTAAGGCACAGAGACCTGCAGGTTATTGACTGGAACAGAGTGGTGAAATAACAGGTGATGAGTCCAGTCTGGTCTTTTCCTGCATGACACCTAGGAGTGTTCTGTGCCCAACATTGTACTCAAAACTGCAGCATTTAAATGCTTAAGTGACCCCAAATGGATTTGCAGATTGAAAATATCTTAAAGTGATGTTGCCAAAGTGTTTTGTTTCACAGAATGGGTGAGGTTGGAATGGACAATAGTGGATCATCTGGTCCAACCTCCCTGCTCAAGCAGGCTCATCCCAGGACACATGGCACAGGATTGTGTCCAGTCAATTCTGGAATATCTCCAATTAGGGAGACTCCACAATCTCTCAGGGAAATCACCTAGAATCAACTATTCAGCCAACCTTTTGTAAACCTAGGGCTAGGAGGATTTTTCTGAAATGCACACAGGAGAGTCCTTACCTGAATTGCTTTGGAGGTTAAAATAAAACTCTTCCTTCCAAACTTGGGCAATGGGCACACCATTATAATGCAGAGCCTGGATCCCAACTACCAGATGAGTAGTTTTTTCTATATCACTGTGGTTAAGCACTTGAATGGAAAGTGTAATATCTTGTCCCAGTTCCAAAGAACTACTTGACTGGAGTTGGATGAAAAGGTTGACTGGTTCTTCCTGAGCAGTAGGAATGAAGATAAACTGTGTGCTACTGCTGCTACTGGTTGTCTCAAGTTCCTTCATATTTCTGTAGGCTTTGTCAAGTACTCTTTTTTCCTGGCGAGAACCTGTCACAAGAAAACCCCCCAAAAACCCATGCTTTGGTACTCTTTCCTGTTTACTAGTGAGAAGCATCAGGAGAATGACATTGATTTCTCCTGGTAGTACTGTAGATAACAGTTTCTAAGAGCAGAGAAAGATGTCCTTTTGTGCTTCTGGTTGGATCAGTTTGACAGCTTCAGCTGTCAGGATATTCACTGGATGTGCCTGACAGATTCTACTTGGGAATAGTTGTCATAGTTTTTAAAACACCTTGGTGCTAACATCTCTCAGAGTAAGGAGGCAGCTGCTTTTTTGTTGCTGTAGCTAAGGCACAATTCCCTGTTCTCATATGTAGAGAAGTTGCAGTTGTCTCCTGCAGCCATGGAAACAACAAGCCACGGGTTAAGATGGGGTGGTAGGGTTGGGTCAGGGAAACAGCACTCAGATTCGGAAGGGGGAGTTGCTTGTTGAGGGAGAGATTTAGGCAGTATCTGAGACCACAACAGTCCTTTTCAGAGAGCTGGAGTCTGAAATATATCTATCCATATTTATATTACAGAGGTAATGGGAGGTGGATGTACAGAGGGTAGAGATAACAGAAATCAGAAAAGGTATTCCAGACATGAAACTGCTTGGGTGAACAAGCACCTGGTCTTCTAGAGATCTTGATGCCATCAAGCAGAGTGAACTTTGGGTGATGACCTTTGCTTTGGCTCCATAGACAGGGAGAATTAGGTGTTCTAGTGCCACTGAAGAAGGGGAAGTAGTGAGAAGTAGATGCTCTGGTTTGGCTCTGCTCTAGTCTTTTACTTACTTGTAATAGTGACAAGGAATGTGCTCAGCCCTGTGCCTGCCCCATACCTTCAGGGTACTTGTAGTTCTGTGTGATGTCCTCGCAGCGTTCACTGCCAACGCCCTTGGTGCTGATGTTGTTACCGGTGTACTTGGTGCCACCAAAAGCTGGCTTGAGGGTGTCATCTGCTTTGTGTATCCAGACATGACACTTGGCATTGATGGCAGCAAAGAAGTAGCAGACATCATAATCAACTTGTGTGTCTCCTTCCTTGATGGCATGAACAGGGGCTGGCCCACAGAAGGATAGGCCTGAAGAGAAGATGTGGTCCAGTTAAGATTTAGATGCTTTCCCAACTAAACCCATCCCTAGTTTAGACCTACACTGGTGAAGCATTTAGTATTAGGAAGCAGTGATAGAGCTCTTAGAGCTACATGAACTGCACAAACCAAACAGGTAAATGACAGTTTTGTGCCTAAAGTCACAACAGGGTGAGTGAGTTCCTGTCCTTTTGCATCCTTCCACTGGAAGATGGGAAAGGAGGAACATTGAATGGCTTTATTTGCCCCCTGCTTCACTTCCCCCCTGCTCTTGCTCAAGCCCATCTCTGGTGTCTTACCTTTGCCTTTTTCTTGGCAGGTGGCATCCAGTGCCTGCCACCCGCTGTACTCTGGTAGCAAGTCTGTCCGAGCCATCCAGCATTCATTCCAAACGTGGAAGGTCCTGCAAGAGGCAACAGCATGAGCTTATATCAAGGGACTGAGCCCTGAGGTACAGTAAAGCTTGTGCCAAACCACAGCCAGTTAATAATGCTCCCTTGAAAGAGTTCAGTTCATATTCATATTCACAGAGTCCTGTGTGGAGAAACAAGTGGAGTTTCTCCAGCTGGAGTGGGCTAGTGTTCTTCCTTTGTGGGCCCTCTTAAGCTTGGGCACTTTTGAGTTTGGGTTGCAGCAGTTTATCAAGAGCAGGTCTTGTAGACAGAATCTCATCTGAGCTGTCTCCCATCAACCTCCTTCCAGCCATGTTACCTTTTTCTTTTCCCCTGTGTTTCATTTCCCAAATCCAAGTATTGTCTCAAATTCTTGCTTGGGCCCTGCCATGTGTTCTTACCAGACACGAGCACTCTTGTCCTGTGTAAGCAGTGTCCCATCTTCATCATAATACTCATCCACACTCAGGCTGCTCTTGGTGTTGTGAGCCCACGTAAAGCCAGTGACCACCCTGGTAGGAATTCCCAGGCACCTCAGAACTGTGCAGAAGAGAGAGCTGTGAATCAGTTGTGCCTCTGCTGATAGATGTAGAGCCTCTTCTGGTGCTAGGCCTGTTAGGAATGGCACCAGGTCTACTGTTTGGACTTTGCAAGAGACATTGCTCTCTCAAGAAATAATATTTCATTTCAGTGAATGGATGTACTGATACTCTTATCTTGAAGGCAGTGATGCTGGGTGTTGATGAGGAGACTAAAGATCTGCCTTTCACCTAAAGATTAATGGTTATAGCATCACTTTACCTGAACACAGGACTGCAGCAAACACCCAGCACCTCCCGTAGCGGACGGGCTGGAATTTTGATGCAATCCACTGCTGGAGGATGGGACTGCTTCCCAGCCACTTGGAAGGGGGTGTCCCATTATAGTGTTGTCCATATTCTGTCAGGTTTCTAAACTCATTGCAGTTCAGCTGCAGAGAAGAAGGAAAGATGTATTAAGGAATTGCCTCTCTTTGGTAGGTCCACCTGATCCTGTTTGTGGAAGCTGCTCCCAAAGCAGATGAAGCCAAGAGGACTTTTTTTTTGTGCAAAACATGAAGGTCATGGCTGAGCAGAGCAGGTGCAGAACAGTCTCCTCTGGGATTTATTCAGTAAGTGCACTCACACTGCTAGGAACCTCCTGCAGCACTACTTGTCTGCTGAGGGAGTATCAGGACAGGCTGGAGATGGGCAGGAGGTGTTGTTTGGAACAGGCTTCCTCTTTGGTCAGTGGTTTGGCCTGACCTGGGGTTGAGAAGGTGCCCCTGCTTGGGTCAGAGCTGCTCTCTGCCCTCCTTACCATGGCAGCAACTGCCCGGCAGACATGGACAGGGTTTTTGCGCAGGGCAGGATCCTTTTCTCTTTGGAAGTGCTCCCCTAGAGCCAGCAGAATGAAGCAGATGTCAACCATATTCTCCTCAAACTGAAACAAGAACACATCATTTCAGGAAATTCTCCATGAACTTTTGTTCTCTTGAGTCCCTACAAGGGTTTGTGACTGTGCAGATTGTTTCTCCCTTTGTGCTGATAGTTTAGGTAAAGTGGGCTGTGAAGGACAGCTCCAGGCAGAGATTGGCAGGGGAAGCTGAGGACAGACATCCAACTTTATTGAATTTGGTAAATACATCAGCATGATATGGTGTCCCCGATTGGGGGAAATTGATGCTTTTCTGGAGCACTGTCTAGGTTGGCACAAAAGTACTTCTATGATCTGCTGACACCAAAGTGAAATAGAATCCCCTTCTAATCACTGGCTGTGTCAGATGGCCTTGGACAAACAAAAAGATCTTTTCCTCACTTGTTATATAGAGACAGTATTGTTGAGCTCTGTTAAATGCTTTTATACCTGTTGATGAAAGGAAGGCACACAAAGCTCAGATACAGATCAGTGCATTCCTTTATAGAGGACGGCCTGAGAATGAAACTAAAATTACAATGCAGCTAAAAATATTAAAATCCATAGAGCATTTATCTGCTATCTAAATTGATTGCTCCTGTGCTAATGCTTTAATCCAGTACACTGGGTTATAGGACTTCATACACAGGTCCCTGTTCTCCTGCACAGGGTGCAGAGAACATGGAGATGGATAGAACTCTTTCATCAAGCAGAGGATCCTGTACACACCAGATATATGTACCTTTTTGCTGGTGGCTGGAAGAGAGCACAGGCATATTGGACCTCTTGCTTACCTGACTGAAGTCCCAGGGTTGGGCTAGAATTGCATTTTCAGTCCCCTGGTAGATGATGCCATCTTGGTTTAAAATGTACTCCTGCCGCTGTACCTCATTAGCCAAGAACACCTCATCATCTAGATTTAAAGGGAAAAAACCATCAGGAATTAAGCATTCCTGGTCTCAGATGCACTTGCATCTCTCATGCCTCAGCAGATTCCACTGCACTTTGGCAGTGCCTGGCATTCTGTCCTGAAAAATACCACAGACTGTGAATCAGACAGGAAAGAAGAATTTCATTGTCATCTCTGTTTCCTTGTCTGAAAAGTTCCTCTGGACCCAGGCTGTTGCACTCACAGGCTCTTCTACTCTCCTGGCTGATAAGTTCTGATACTAAGAAAGATACAGTGGCCTTAACTAGACCAGTTACAATCTTGACTGATCCTAAAATCTCTATTATGGGAAACACTTAATCAAACACTTTTCCCTTAGCAGAAGGACAGGGCTCTTGCAGTGGAATACTCCAGGGAAGAGACAGAAGTGCTGAGGCAGGAAATTTTGGTCTTTATGAGCCTCTACCTCTCTCCTGAGATGCTGTGAGGAGCAGGGCAGGAGTGGAAGGAGCACTGGGTGAGTCAGCCCCAGCCTCCCACCATGGAGGCAGTGTCACAGCTCCAAAGCTGCTTTTGTGAAGTGACTGATCCCAGCCTGCCTTTCTGTTTCTGACCACCTACCTCGGCACCAGGGATTAAAGAGGAGAGTGAAGGAGCCCAGGAACTGAGGGGATTTGGAGGCACGTAAAAGTAGAGTGTACTGGCCAATGGGGGCATTGGCAGGTGTGTTCACACGCAGGGTCCAGAAGTTCGGGTCCTGTTCCTCCACTGCTGCACTCCACTGCTTCTGGTCTCCCAGGCTGGAGATGGGAAATTCAACCTGGATTTCATCTGGTTCGGAAGAATGTGGTCCTGCAGACAAAGAAATCTGGTTGTGTTTATTCCAAACATTGTGTTTATTCCTCGCCTGTGCAGACTGCAGGGACCTTATCTGTCTCTGGAGCTGTAGCTCTCCTTGTGAGAGGGTCATGACCCTTTAGCAGCTTAATGCCTATTGATTATTGCCAAGGTCAGTATTGCACTCAGGCCTCCATGTTTGAAAGTGAGATGTGCTTTCCACAGATTTGTAAAAACCAGGAACGGCCAGAATGGCACAGACCTGCTGTTCCTGGAATTTAGTGTCTTGTAACAAGTCACAGCCCAGTGCTCACAATATGGTAAAACAAGCTGGGCCTGAAAGCTGCTGCCCTTCCCCGGGGTCTCACTAGAAAACACTCTAACAGAAAAATCTTTGACAGGCCAGCTAGATTTGAACATTCCTAAGCCCAAAAGCCAGGAGAGATCCCATGAGTATTTTGAAATCATGGAATAGTGAACCCATATTGGTTATTGTGCTGCAGTGTCTCTTCTGTTGTGACCAGCAGGAGACTCTACTTTGCCTTACATAAAGAGTTCACTGGCTTCACATCTAAATTTGGCACTCCTACCCGGCTCTGGAGATGACTTTGGCCCCCAGCTCTGTTCTTCAGGTGGGTGGAGGAGCAGAGCTCTGTTAGGTTTGTAATGGCATTACCTGTCTGTACAATGAGGAAGGTCTTCTTCATCTGCTGCAGGTAGTTGTGTACTGGAGCTGAGAAGCTCAGAGTGATGGTGAATGGCTGTCCCCGCCTCACTATGAGCTTTTCAGTGCTGATTTCTTCTGTGTGGTGGTTTTTGTTATTCTCTGGGATCATTAAATGACATTTTTGGATGCTCAGATCTGTATTGTGAGAAGATACAGAATGAATTTGGGGTTGTGAGCTGCCTGCAGTCAGGGACACAAACAGCTTGTTATGCGTTTCTCCACTCAGATATTCTCCCCCTGCTGCTGAGACTTTCTATCCTGTAATGGTAGGGACCTTCACTCTGAGCTTGGTTGTTCTAGTATTGAGTGACTGTTGAGCTGCCTTTGCTTATACCTGACATTATTAAGTGCACTGGTGCAAACTTCACTGCTGGTTCAAACACCAGTTTTCCTACTTTGTACTACAGTAGTTGACAATGCCATATCCAGAGATGCACAAAACAGAAAAGATCTTCCTCCTTCTTCTCCTGTCTCCTGCCACAGGCCTTGTATACATCATGTGTGCTTCTGTCCAGCACCAGAAGACAGAAAAAAATTGTCACAATTTCAAGCACCCAGTTGCTCTCTATTCTATCTCAGCCTTGGGATCATCCTGACCTTATTTATCACTTTGGCTTGTAGCTCATCACTAAGATCCTTGGTCCTGTGAGTTGTAACTGCTGCCCCTTATGTGACATTGCTGTCACCTACCTCCCCTTGCTGACTCATGCTGCTCCCTCTGTTGCAGCTAAAGAAATTAAAATCCTTAGAGCATTTCTCTGCTATTTAAATTGATTGCTCCTGTGCTAAAGCCATAACTGCTCTCTTTGCAGATTTCACTGGTCTGCTCTCTCCTGATGTCTTGTGATACCTTCTCCCATTGTGGTTGTCCCTTCTGTGTTTGTTGGGGACTCTTACTGGATTGTGTGCTTTGTTTCTCTTTTCCCCATATAATTTTTTTCCCATGTGATGTTTTCAGTGAATGATTCTGGTCCAGCTTTCAAATCCCATCATGGCTGTCCCAGTTCAAAGCCCTGCACCAGTTCAGGCCTTATGGAGCCAGCTCTGACCTCATCTATTTTCTTCTCTGTGACGAAGATGTCTGTTCTGTTTGTTTTGTAGAATAGTGAGTGGTGTGGAGTCTGGCTCCCTCTCCATCATGAGACTTTTCATGGATCTTACTGTCACTTTTTTCAAGGTTGCCTTGAACCTGGACTGCTTCCCTGCCCCAGGGGCTCAAACACTTGGCCATCTCTCTGTTTCAGTTGTGTAGTCTCCTTAATTCTTCCCACCCTCCATTCTCTATGCTGAGGATTCACTTACCTGTGCTTCCAGACTCTCATCTGTCTCCCTCAGCTGCTTCTTGCTGCTTCTCAGATATCAATACCAGCTTTTGATTGCTGGGCCTTTTTGTGCAGTCTGCCATGCAGACTGAGCTCCTTAAGCCTTTAGAGCACTTGGCCCCTGCCCTGCAAGCTCAGCTCTTCCACAAGCCTCACATACACTGTCTTGGAGCAAGAACAGTTGTCTCTTCCTCACACACACCTGCCAAATGTTTGGAACTAACAAAAAAGATTTTTGCTTACTTTGGCCCATGGCTGGTTCCGGGTACTGTGAAAATATTCAGCTTCTGCTTCTCTGGTGGGCACTGGCTCCTTCCTCCAGCTGTCTTAAAAACTCTCCTCTTGCAAAGTTGTTTGCTTGATTTCTTTGTACAAGGTGGGACCTTTCCGGCTTATCTGGTGTGCAGACTCTTGAAGGAGTCTTGAAGACTTTTATCTCTTAGACCACACCACAAGAAGGCTACAGATGAGGTGAAGTTCCACAGCAGGATGTGAAGCATTTGGAGACAGCCGGTGACAATTCCTTCAAGGAGCTTCCCTGAGGACCCCAGAGTAGGAAATGCAAATCTTAATGTGGCTCTAAACAATGCACAGAGTGCACTTCCAGTGTAAGTGTTGGAGAGGTGCTCTCCAACATTGACCCAAGCTACTTCTTTACATGATCAATGTTCTTAAATGCACCTTTGCAGTATATTATGAGTTTTGAACCTCTAAATCAATGGTTCAGATACAAGAAGGAATTTATCCCATCCTAACAGCCTTGTAATGACTGTATACACACACTACCATCTCTTGGTCAAATTGGCAACTGCAAGTAGGAAATCCTGCACACGATGCATTCAACTCTGAAAAGAGACCTACTTATCATCCCTTTGTGTCTTTCATGACACTGAAGAGGGCTAAAAAAAGCCCATGGAGAAGGTTAACACACAAAAGAGACTTCTGCATGTAGTTCTCAAGTGTTTGTACTGGCATTCCATCTGGTGAGAATGGGGCCCCTGTCCCCAGGCTGTCCCTACATCCAGGGCTGCCTCATCCCAGGTGCAGAATCTAGCACTTGCCTTTGTTAAATTTAGTTGGTTTTGTCACTTCTCTATCCACTGCCTGCCTAACATGCTCCTAGAAATCTTGAGGAAAATTAATCTATAAAATCCTTGAAAGTGTCCATCCTGCCCGGATATTATTTTATTATCTCAAATAATACTTGTTTTAGAGGTGCAAACATAAATCCATAAAGACTTCATTACCTTTAAAAATAGAGGCTTAAACTGTTTCGTGGGCATTTTTGATAACTGAGTCTCTCTCTGAATGTAGTGATCAAAAATGACATACGCCCTTTTAGTGTGTCTACATTTTCAGCTTTGATGTGACATACCCATGAATTAGATAAGAATTTTCATTTTAAGGGGAATTTCTTGTTGCTTTAGAGCAATAAGAAATGCTTATACTGTGCCTTTGGTTTTGTCTTTTACAGCAAGCAGTGCCTTCCATATTTAGTACAGGAGAGTGAAAGATCAAGAGGTAAAGCAGTAAGGCTTTGGTGGCAGAACAATGTGATTTGAAACCAGCAACTTTGACTATTTCTAGTTGATTTTTTTTTTTAAATCTGAATCGAGAAACTGAGAAGAACAGAATGATGGGGAGAAACATTCACCACCCTGGAGGCTGATTTCAGTGTTTCAAGATCAATTCATGGTATGAATGTGTCATATCAGCGAGTGCTCATTGGAATTTTTTTGGAGTGATCAAACTGGAATGAGGGCTGGCTGGGTCATCCTCTTGGGCATGCTCTTATTTAAACTCCATATTTATGAAGAGAAATACTGACAATTAGCCATATTTTACTCCACCGACTCCTATTGACTTCTGACCAAGGGCTGTGTAAAGATTGTAGGTTTGACAAAAGCAATTTAAATCCTTCTTCGGGCACTTATGTGTTTTTCTCTGTAATAATCATTAGCATAATTGAACAGTTCTCTCATGTCTCATGCAGGAAGAATGTGTTTCTCCTGCATGGCCCTGGCCAGATCTGCATTTTCACACTCAAACTGAGCTGGGTGTGGTTGCTGAGGGCAGATGAAAATGCTGACACTGTGAAAACTCAGCAAGTGTTGCAAAACTTGGAACTTGGCACAGGCTCTACAGCGCCGGTTTCCCTTTGAACTGCAGGCTTCCTTTACAGGTAGTTAATTAGGATGAGGTCATTCCAAGCTCGTGTGACACTGTCTGAAATAATTGCCTGGATTGTATTTAAGAAGGAATACTGAAAGAATTTGAATATTTTGGCTGTACTGTGGTGTTAAATGTTATGTCAGTCTGCATTCTTGCAAGATTTAATGAGATTTTCTGAAATACCATCACTACCTCAAGGCTTTTCTGAGGCTAGTGGAGGATTGTATACCCTGACTCTCCTGCAAGATCCTGCAAGACTTAATTGGTAGGTGCAAAGCTACCTATTCCCCTCTCCTTTGCCTGGAGAAATCTGAATTCCTCTGTGTATGTATGTGTGTGTGTGTCCTTTTCAACCTTCATTCCAGTCTCTCTGGGCTGACTAGTTTTACCAAGCTTCCACGTCCACTATAAGTATATGTGTGGGTGGCAAAATATTGTAATTGATGTAATAAAATAGGACTTTACATGTTTTGAAGATTTTGTTGGCTTTAAATCAAAGAAATATTTAAATGAGTCCTCAGTTTAATCTGTGTCATAGGGTCAGTTTGTGTGCATGGGACATTCTTTCTGGGGGAAGCTGGTCCTGCATTGCTGGACATTACTGACTGTCAAATTGTCTCACAGTAAAATTCAGATCTTTTCTATATTGGCTTGTTAACTTTGCAAGGAGTGAATGGGCACATTAGGGATTTAGATATGGGTGGCACAATGCCTCCCTCATGAATGAGGATCTGCTTTAAGCGGCTTTGTGGGATGAGGATGAGTGGTTGTTAATTGTGAATTTTCATACGTCTTTCTGATGTCCTTTTTCTGCTTTTCTCTTTTTTTGTAGCTTCTCATTTTTTCAATCATAAGAAGAGAGTTCTATTGTAACACTGCCATATCTTATTGCTGTATTTTCCTTCTAACAATATTATTCAATGATAAATTTAATTCTAGAATTGAATTATGTCAGCTACTTGCATAGTACTATGGTTGTTATTGAATAAAACATATTTAGTGGATATAAGCCTGGAGAAGGGAAGGTTTCAGGGACACCTTGTAGTCCCTTCCAGTGCCTAAAAGGGACATACAAGGAGGCTGGAGAGGGACTTTTCACAAGAGTATAGTGAGATTGGACACGAGGGACTGGCCTTAAGCTGGAGGAGGGTAGGTTTAGATGGGATGTAAGGAAGGTTCTCTGCCCTGTGAGGTTTATGAGACACTGGCACAGGTTACCAAGAGAAGTGTGGCTGCCCCACCCCTGGCAGTGTCCAAGGCCAGGTTGGATGGGACTCCAAGCAACCTGGGATAGTGGAAGGTGCTCCTGCCCGCAGCAGGCAGCTGAAACAAGAGGAGCTCTACGACTCCTTCCAACTCAAACCATTTTATTATTCTGTGATAATTAAATTGCATTCCATGAAGCTTATAAAACCAGTGATTTTAAATTATGTTCCTTGGAAATCCAGCTGCTATTATTGCTATAGGCCCTAATGCTGCAAACCATAACACTTGATCCTGTCCTTCAAGTTAAATTATGTAATGATTTCCACTAGTAATTGTATGTGTGAAGGCCCATAAAACAGGCTAAAGAATGAGAAAGGTGACACTGTCTTTACAGTATAGTCTGTGGTACCTTTTTATTAGTTTCCATTCATATTACATCACTTTATTTTGGCTGAGTAATCTGCATTTCTGTGCTTCCAGTCATAAGGATGAATGAACTCTGCACCAGCCTCATAAACAGGCAAAACTGAACTATTGTACAGGTTCTATCACTGAGCAGGAGCCACATGAAGCATCACAAATCCCTTAATGTCTGAAAAGTGGGTGCAAACCAAGTCCACCTGAAGCTGCCTGGTGCCACTCCTGTAGGGAATGATTTCAAATTCCACTGTTGAAGTCTCCATGGGGGCCATTCTTTCCACACTGAAAGAGAGAATGCAATTTGTAAGTTAAAGCAGCTGAAGAATTCTTGCTGTGCATTCTTCTGAGTACCCAAATTTAAGACTGTATGCCATCTCTCCACTCCCTGAGCATTCCATAATTCAAATCTTGGCAAAAGTGGTGCAAAAACTCTGTTGTATGGATAGTACTGACATGGTGGCATTTTGTCCAAGGCTGGTGCAAATGAAAGTCATGAGGTTGACAGAATATTTTTTTAAAAACCCACTGGTACTCCAGATTTCCCACCAAAGTGAACAAGTTACCAGCCAGAAGAATTTACGTACTGGATTCGGAGTTGCTCTTTGAGCAGGCCACTGCCTTCCGCTCTCAGGACACAGTCTGTCACCTCCTCAGACAGAGGGTTGGTAAATGTGACCTCCACATTGACAGGCTTGTGTACCACAGCTGGACCAAGGACCTACAGAGAGAAAACATTCTGCTCAGCCACAGCATCAGTCTCAATGTCTTCCTAATGCTTTTCTCCTTTCATTCCCATTGCAAACCACTCACCCTCTTAGGATCACCTGGGCAGGAAGGAGCCAGGAATTAGTTCATGTACATAGTTTTGGGCAACAGAGTTCAGCCTAGAATGAGCCATCCAGTGTGGCTAAAAATCAGCAAACTGCTGTAGAATCTACCATTTGGTCTCTTTTTTAACCAGGTCAGTGCATGGTTTCATGTATAACACAGAGTATGTTACTCATCAGAGTGAGAACAGAATGAGAATACAAGTATTGGCATATATGGTTAACTACTGGAGGCACCTTAAATTAGCTTTAAGTAGGCTAAATGAAAGGTTTGAGATTGAAGAATATGGGAGGGGTGAGACAGAGGTGAATTGCGGTGTCTCAGGGAAAAGAATGCAAATTAGCAAATAAATGTATTCATTACCTTATTTTGGCTGAGATAATGTGGAATTGGTATATCTGTATATATTTGTAAATAGTGTAATATTTGTTAACATAATCAAAAGGTCCATCAGCCCAATTGCATTTCCTTATTACTGTCTCTATGTTTATAGGGATATTTCAATCAACAGAAACATAAATGCTTCTTAAAACTTAATCACTGAATTGAAGTAATTTAATCCAGGTGCCTGCCCTACATAAACTGACTCTGTTATTTGCATTGCACAGCACAGAGACGTTTTACAAAGTCTCACTAGAACCTGATATTCAGAAATTGCCAGACCTGCAAAAAACCACACTTTACTCCTGTGTGTGACCTTGCTTTTCTTGTATGCTACTGACAGAGTAGTTTGGGACAGCTAATCTAGTTTGGAGGCCCTGAAGGACTCTGCACATTACCATATTCCTTCTATGTTATTTACAGTAAGATGAGCAGATAGCATTTGATCCCGTGTGTTACACACCATTTAAATCTGCTGTCCAAAACCAGTTCAGCTCGTTTATGTGGATGTGATGGGCCATGCGAAGCCAGGGCTGCCCCTGGGCCAACATAGTACAGGATCTTTTCTGTACACTAAGAACTGCTTTTTATTCATTGTACAACATTTGTTAAAAGTCAGTTAAAAGGGGAGAGAAGAGAAAGCCTCCAGTTCTAATTAATCACTTGGGAAATGTTGCAGGAGGTGAAAAGTGACACTAATTGTGATACAGTTAAAGAACTTTCTTTGAATGTTGGTAATAGAGAGACTCACAGCCCAGACATTATCAGCTGGTCACTGAAGGTGTCTTTGCTAAAAATCAGTCTTTCTAAATAAACTGTAAGATATTGATCAGACTTTCCTAGCAAAAGGGGAGGTCTAAATATGGATGAGATTTCTTTGTCTTTCTGTATTCTGCCTGTCCCTCCTTAGGTAAACTTGCCTAAGTTTTAAGTAACTGTTGTAACACTGAGAACTTTATCAGTGCCACGTTAAGCACTGGCAAGAATATCCCAGCACAGCTATGCCTTATGGAAAGATTTGGGGTTTTTTAGTGTATTTAATTTGTACCATATGGCCAATTATTACAGCAACGAGATCCAATCACCCTCAAGCAGGATTTCACTTCCCATATTCCTTCCCATGAGGAATAGATGGAATAGGAATTCTAGTTGCTGCTTCTCAGCACATCTCTCAAGGGTCACAAAAGGGACTAGCTTTTACCTTGATGGTGAGAAAAGGATCCTGGAGTACAATATCCTTCTCAACTAGAAGCGAGGCTCCCCGTTTGATTTGGCACACAGCAGTCACTAGGATCTTCCTGTCATCCATCAGAGAGTTTTTGTACTGGGAATAGGAGATCTTGAAAGAAATCTCTTTCACTGGAATGGAAACAGAAACAAAATTTCCCTCTCTTTTTTTCTGAGTACCAGCTATCTCCAAGATACCTGTGCTTTAAGGAGCAATACTCTTATCACCCTGGGGCTGCACATTTGTGGGTGTTGACGCCAACAGACAGGAATGATGCTCATGGGTGACTTCTACTTACATTTACATAAAACACTAAATGATCAGGTACAGTTTGGTACCTGGACAGATCCAAGCATGGATGTGTGTGGCAATACCTGCTGGTGTTTTTTTCATTTATCTGAAGCTGGGATTTATTGCTCCTTCCCTGCAAAGAGGCCAGAGGTCAGAAGGTGGGTTGGTTTAAATGCCCTTGTGGATGCAGCTGTTCAGCCTCTGCCTTGCACAATCAGAGTCTCTGTGCCACTGAGGAAGGCAATGGAACTCAGTATATTGAGAAAAAGAGTTCTACTGCTGGAACTGTGGAATGAGTTCTAACACGTTACGTATTATCTTGAGGGGGTAGTTCTCTTCATCTGTGCTACGTCTCGTTTTTCAGCACTGTCCCTATAAAAGCAGGCAGAGACCACTCTCTGCAGGTGGCACAGCTCTTCCTGCAGTTGGTGGTTGCTGTCGTGCTGCTGTGAAAGTCATAGGCTTTTCTTTCCCCCTTTGATCTGTCTTTATGCTTTGCTTATGGGGAGGTAGCAGCTCACTAATCTCCAGTGTATGTCTCTTAGTTGTTCTCTCTTAGCAAAATAGGTAATAACTAGCACCAACAATGGCTGTGCTTGGTCAGACAAAAGGTCACCCTGCTCAGTCTCCTTTTCGTCAGTGCCTGAAAGCAAATGCTTAAGACAGGAAAAATATGTGTGTTTCTTTTCCCCTGAATTGCCTTGACCTCCAGCTGTTTGGAGGTCATACACTTCTTGAGCCATTCTTTATTTCCATGGGATCTGAGCACAACCCAAAACTGTGTCTTGTCCAGTAATAAAAGCTGTGATAAAATTAAAATTACCTTCTTCAGATCCGAGTTTAATAGATCTATGCAACTGCAAAATCTCTGCCTTGGGTTTTCTGGTGTAGAGAATGGCTGCAGCCTTCAATTTAACCTTTATGGTCTTAAAATCTGAGATCAAGTTTCTGAGTGTCAAGGTAAGGAGGATGTCCTGGCCAATCACAGGAGATGCATCAAGAAGCAGCTTCCCTGAGATGCTGGGGGGTTGTGCAGGCTGTGACCTTGAAAATCGTCTTCTGGGTCTTGGAATTCTGGTTCTTTTTCCAGGTATTCTCACACCGAGAAGCTTCAGTGCTTTCTTGTACACCTGCCTTTCTTTCGAGGATCCTGCATTGAAAGGTACCATGGTCAGAGATCTTGTGCATGTCCTGTATACAGTGCAGTGGAGCCATGGCTGATCTCAGATATTTAGAGAAGCTGAGAAGGGCAAAGACACTCAAGAGGGAAAAGTGAAGTCTAACCTTAATGTGAATTTTGGCACAAAAGCAAATAAATGTACATGGCCGTGAAAGCTGGAAAGTAAAACCTCCCCATCAGCTCCAGGTGGCTGTTCATGGGCAGCTCTTAGAAGCTGTGGGCAATAGAAAGGTAATTCTGGGAGAGCTCAGTTCTGCATAAATAATAAGTTCAGGAGAGTTGCCATCTCCTCTGAAACTGAGAAGGGTGAAAAACCCCTTTTGCAGAAATTCTCCCCAAACAGCTCTCCAGAATCACTATTGTTTCAATTGAATCAATATCAGCAGATAAGGAGCTCTAATACTTGGAAAATTCACAATTAATTTGCTCTAGAAGTAAAGAAATTACGTCAGTGCTCAGTCAAACAAAGGCCTTAATTCTTTTCACATTTGATCATCTGTGGCAAAACTACTATACTAAAGAATTTACCTTCTGGATATTTGTAATTAGCAGTAACATCCACACGGGAGTTGCTGCCCACTGCTTTGGTGCTGATAAATTTTCCAATCTTCCTGGTATCAGAATAAATTCTCTCTTTTCTTTTCTTGCTGTATCGAATCCAAGTAACACAGTCAGCGTTCACTGCTGCAAACACAAATGGGCTGTCGTAATCCAGGTTCACATCCCCTTCTTTAATGGCTTTGGTGGAGGCAGGACCACACTGATAGATGCCTGTATTACAGAGGGAGAAGTTGAACAACATAAATCCTCATGCTGACAGCAGGAGGGAGAGGCACTCACTGCAGAGACATTTGGGAGAAGTAAAACAACATAAATCCTCATGGTGACAGCAAGAGGGAGAGGCAGCCACTCCAAAGACACATTTGGGTCAAGTACTCTGTTTTCATGTTTACATGGTAACAACATGTGCAGAGATTCCACATGCACTTTCTGTCTAAAGGTGGGGCTGCAGTAGAGGCTGGTAGGGAGAGGTAAAGCTTCTGATGATGTGTGCCATGAGAAATGTTCTCACCCACCAAAGGCTACAAGGCTGCATGCAAAGCTGTCAGGTGAAAGGAGAGGAGAGGATGTGAGGGATGTCAGACTTAAGAGATGGGAATCAACAGTGCTTGGTGTGCATTGAGAAGAGCCAGGAAACTGAATTTGTTAAACCTGGTTGTGAGGAATGGGGCTGTGTGATGTGAGGAGCTAAGACAAGCAAGGGTGAGATAAGTGAACTTAAGATGTGCTGACTTTTGTGGAGGCAGAGAATTGAAATTATAAAAGGAAGAATTGTTATGCTGGTCAGCAATCCAGAGGCTGACAGAAAAGCTCCTACTGGAGATTGATGTGGGTATTGCTTTTCTTGTGCACCCAAATTAATGCTACATCTACAGGGAATGTACAGAAGAGAATTGTCCAGAAATTTCCCTGGCAATCTTTAGGAGTAACACTACCTACAGGTGTTTTACATTTACAACTGTGTTACCTTTGCTTTTTTCCTGGGGTGTTGCATCCAAAACCTGCCATCCGTCATAAAAAGAGCCAAGGTCTCTTCTAATGAACCAGCTTTCATTCCAGACATGGAAATTCCTGTAAGGGAGGTAGAATGCAGAATATCTGATTCATACTGTACAAGAAATAATCCTAATTAGGTGAATGAAAACTCCTTTGTGGAGAGAGCGGCTGCTGTACTCCTTACATGAGTACCTGCTTCCCCTTTTTTGCCAGCTTTTTACATTATACCTCTTAGAAATGTGGGGATGTTATGAAAAAGAAATGTTAAAAAGAAAACACTTCATTTCAGAGTCAATTATTCAATACTGGACATTCCCAAACAAAAAGACAAAGGTGTGGAGTTTTATATCACTAAGAGCATGAGGTAAAGGTGGTTTTTCAGGAGCATGAATCTAGATATTTTAATTAGTGGGGAATCTACTGGAAGAAATATTAAAGAAATATGTATATTTACCACACACTGTCTTCACTCAAGTCCAGGTTGTTTCCAGATATGTCAATGTACTTATCAATACTCAGATTTAGATTCTTGTCATGGGCAGAGTTGAAGTTTGTAATAACACGAGTAGGTATTCCCAAGCATCTCAGTACTGCAATACAGAATACCATACAAGCTCTGTAAACCTATTTTGCAGACGTTTAGAAAGTGTTTTTCTTGGTCAAACAATTTAGTGTATATTTTCAGTGGTGAAAAAAACCCTCAGAAACTTCCTTCCATCTATGATGCAAGTCACAGTCATTGTGCAAAATTGTTTAAAACACATGTCGACTGACAGGACATTCTTAGCTGTCATGTACTTTTTAATAAGAGTTTGGTTCAGCCATTTATTTTCATCTTTGATTCTTCATCCTGTTCTGTCTCCCATTTTCTCTCTGTTTGTTTCTTATTTATTTTTCCACTTACAGAGATACACCTCTCAATTTTCCTTTGTATTTTCTGCAAAGAGGTTCTTTGTGTCACCAGCAGGTAAAACACAGCAGCAGAAAACTGGCACTGTGAGGAGATGGAGTTAAAAGAGTACTGGTTTTCTTTGAATTAAGAAACCTTGCTCTTCTCACCAGGCCAGCCTGGAAAACCCCTTTGTTTTTTGTTTGATTACTCACAAAGCTGGGCATGCTTATTACAACCTGCAAACAGAAGGATTAACCCTTCATACGTGGAGAGCAGAGCTTCTTCACTCTCCCTGTCAAAATTGAAACAGCTTGAACGTTATTGCCACAAAGTTCAGACTGCAGAACTCATAGTGAACTGACTCTGTGGTGTCATTCCTGTCCTTCCCATCTCTCCCTGTGTACCTGTACACGTCACTCCTGCAAAGACCCAGCACTGGCCATAGCGGACGGGTCGGTACCGGGCCCGGTACCACCTCCGAAGGATGGTCACACTCCCGCTCCAGCGCAGGGGGTTTGTTCCTGAGCGGAACTTCCCACTCCACTTCCCTTCCACTACTCCTTTGTCATCGTTGCTGTTCACCTGAAAGAGTCCCTCTCATGAGAGAATTAAGGTATTTACAGGAAAAGAGAGAGGGAAATGGTTAGAAGTGTGAGTAGCACTGTTCTCATTGACTGGGGAAGGGGTGGGACAGAATATTTGAATCTTAGATAGAGTTTTGTCTGCTCAAAGGCCACAACTGGATCAAACCTAGACTAGATTGTAAAATCTGGTGATTCAAAACTGCCTTGTTTTCAGTAGAAGTGGTCCCAAATGTACTGACTGGCACCTGTTTATGTTTTCTGTGTTTCACCTATTGGTCTCACCTCCCTGTATGTCATTACACTCTGCTAGACTGTGCATTCATGCTGCTTCCCATTCTCAAGTGATTTATGGAAGTCTTGAGAAATCCATCTTTTCTCTGAATGTGTCTTTGTTGCAAATGTGCAGAGAGTACTCACAGCTTGCCCAGACTTGTTAGATGTGGTTGCATATATTTGTGCACATCCATTGTAGAGCCCTGTTTAAGTATCAAGTGGGGTGGTACAAGATGCAGTAAGTTATTTTTATTTTTTTTTCCTTAACTATTTGTACTTACAGTAATTTTGTACATCTGAATAGAGTTATTTACTTTATGTTGAAGCTGAGAATGCCTCAAGTGAGTGCTGTCCAAAGGGCTGAAAAGTACCACAGCTATAAAGGAGGAATCTCAGCTAAGGAATGTGATGAGGCATGTATTATTTATAAAATAGAAAACTTTTCAGCTCCTAGTTGTGCAGTTATATGTTTGTGAAAATAGGCGTGTTCTGAGAAGTAACTATTTGTTGCAGGAAATGATAAAAACCTTACTGAACAAATATCCTTTCAGTAAAGAACGCTAAATTCAGACATTAAATGCAGCCAAACCAGCACTGGTTTTCAAAAATATTTCTTACTTCTCTTGGTGTTTGAAAAACTTAGCAAGTGATTTCAGAATAGACAAAAGCTTTCCAAATTATTGAAAAGATCTAATGGATTGAAAACCTGTTAGGAAAATACATCTGAGGTTTGATGTTCCTCAGAACATCGTTCAGTTGTGAGCAAACTTTTGGGAAGAAGAATAAATCTCTATTTTACCTATTTTGTAGCTATTTTCTGCTTGGCTACACCTATAAAACATTGATGAATTCATGCTTAAGCATGAGTGTGGGTTGGGGTTTTGTTGGTAGGTGCTGGATCACTGTACCGTGGCACTGATCACCCTGCTCACATAGACAGGGCTGTTCCGCTTGGAAACATCCACAGCTGGGTCCTCCCGGTGGCTCAGGCTCCGATCCAGGATAGCCAGAGAGATATCAAGGATGTCCTCTTCAAACTGGAATCAAAACAAGCAATATTTCAGAGGCTAATTTTGTAAGAAAACCCCAGGATAAACTCCCCGCCTAGTTTCCTTCTCCGAGCATGGGAGGAAGATGGTTGGAATAGAGGTGCTTTCTGTAGTGTTAAAGAAAATTGGGCCAAGAAGAAAACATAAACATTAAGCTGCCAACTCTCCATAGTATTTTAAAGATATCTATGAGCACAGTGTGGGGCTGTGGCCACTGGCATTCACAAGGACATTGCGTGGCCTGGTGGCACAGACAAGACCATTGTGGGCTGGGCTCAGTGGGGGTCACACCCTCCCACATCCTGCCATGCCCCTTCAGGCACCAGCCTGTTATGAAAGCTTTACTCTCACGGGCTGCCTCCACCTCATTATCAGGTGGTCTGAACTGGAAGAAACCCACAAAAATTATTATTGTGGGTTATGGTCACTGAGACATTGATTGGGCCCAGAGAATGCCCCAGTGCTTGGCTGGAGGGATGGGGCCAGGCAAGGATGGCCCTTGAGCTCTGAGACGGAAAGCAGCTCTTGCCTTGTTTCATTTATCAGTTTAAAAGCAGCAATGGGATCAGGAGGATCAATAAAAATGCTGTCTGTAAATGCTGGTGCAGTTGGAGGGCATGAAGTGGCCAGGAATGGTTCTGGCTGGCCTGGGCAGTTCCAGGGTGTCTGTGTGACTGGAGATGGGCTGTAGGTCTGACTGTGTTTGCGGTGGTTACACTTGGAGGGCCAAACTGATTTTCAAAAATTCCAACACAAGTTGTTTCAATTGAGCACATTTGGGGTATCCTTCTGCCCCATTACTGAACAGATTGTACAAATATTTATGTGCACTGGCTTTGCAATACCCAGTGGCTTTCTTTACTCTCTACCAGTTTTTCCAATTTGTGTAACAGGCAAAAGAAAACTAAAATTATGCTTTGTTTCTTTTATTTCTGTATGAGCACATACCACACAGGGGAAATGATCCTGATGCTGCTGTCTGTAATGTAATGATAAATGAGATACATATCTGCAAGAAAATCTGAAGTGAGTGAGGAATATTGAACACTTATGCTATGAGAGAATGATTTTTTTTCTCCCTAAGAGCTTATTCACCCACTACTCTTATTTTGACAGTTCTGGAGGAGATGGTGCTGTTTACCTGTCCATAGTTCCAAGCTTCTTCTTGAATATCTTTCTCCACTCCCTGAAATATGATTCCACTGTCATTCAGAACATACTCCTGCCGCTCCTTTTCATTAGCCATGTAGACATCATCATCTACAAGCAGAATGAGACATGATGGCTGGAAGCAAATTGTTTTGCTGTAACTGAAAATCTCAAATAGAGGCCAGTGCTAGGGGTCAGGTGAGGCTGCCCATGCATTCAGGCTTAGGATTCTCTGCTACTCATCTGGAACCATTTAGAGAGTGAGTAAAATAAGCATGAAATTCCTTTCAGGGGAAATGACTGTGTTCCTATCCCTTCAATAAGTGCAGTATGTGTCTTATTGGTACATGTTACTTGTTTTACAACTGAATGCAAGGATCAGAGGAAAAATCAGAGGAAAAATAATTCCAGAATGAATATTTGGAATATTTACTGCCTTTGATTTCTTATCCTACAAGCAAGAGTCTGGGTCTTTGATGCCTTGCAACACTGAAGAAGGAACAAAAACTTGATCCTTGATGTTGAGCAAAAAAACCAACTTTCTGTAGCTGTGACTGTCCGGTACAGACTTTACCGTCAGATTTCCAGGCTGACACAATGAGTTCTTTGAAGGATGTGATATGTCAGAGCATACCTGGACACCAGGGATTGAAGAGTAGCACGAACTGGCCCAGGACTTTGGAAGAGACCTTGTTCCCAGCGAGGACCTGGAGCTGGAGTTTGTATCGGCCGATGACAGCATCGGCTGGGCTGAGGATGGTGAAGTTCAGGCAGCGAGGCTCACTGGGCTCTTGGGTTGCACTCCAGCCACTGGCACCCTCCTCAGAAAGGGTAAATATGGCCTTGGTCTGCTGGGATTCTTCTGGAGATGGTCCTGCCAGAGAGAATGGATGAACTGGGGGTGGTGGTTTGTGAGAGGAAGAGATGAATTATGTGTGGGGACCAGAATGAAGATAACGTGCAGTGCTGCAGGGATGTCCTTAGGAGCAGAGATACAGCCTTGCCTTTGAAATGAGGATGGTTCCTGCCTTCCTTTTAATTATTACCTTGACTGTCTCTTGCCTTAAGGTATAGATCGATCTTCAAAATGGGAACTCCTAAGCCTAGAAGGACAAGGAATCCTGAGTGAAACAGGACAAAGCTTGATCATTCAAGAATGGGCCATGTAGACCTGTAAGGCACAAGTATTTTGGAGCTGGAGTAACTTGGATATGAGATGACTGCCATGGGGAGATTACCTGTACTTGCAATAAAGGTGAAGTTGTCCCAAGATTGCGCTGTTGTTTTGAGGCTCAGAGAGATGTTGAAGGGCTGCCCTCTCCTCAAGATTACTTCTGTGCTGCTGTAATCAGAGGTGTGGTGTGCAGCTTTATTTAGTTTGGATTGCCAGTTGACTTTTCCTATTTTTAGGGCTAGAAAGACACAAGACACGTTAATTAAAAACATTTTCCTTCAGACTTGCACACCTTTTCATTGTATCTAATGTACTAATTTTATTATATTTATATATAGCTGGCCTTATGTGCTATAGGAAAAAAGAAAAATGCATTGTTACTAAAAACTGAAAAAAGGCCAGGGAGTTAGACAAACAGCTAAAGGATGAACCCTTTTCTGTAGGGTTCTTTCAGAAAGAAAAAAACATTCAAAAATTCAAAATTCAAATAATTCATTTTTGATTTAAACAAAAAAAAAATCTTTTTTTTTTTTTGTTTAGGTAAGACTTGTTAAAGTCTGAAGAGGCTGTTCTATTCCTTGTGTTCCTGCTCTTTTTCTGTGGTGATATGTAGTTCCCATAAAGCTTTACAGATTTACAGAAAGAAATATTAAAACTCTCATCAGGAAATGCAAGGCTGATTCTGGAAACACTGCCTGACAGATGATGGCTAGAAGGTTGGTATCTTCAGTGTGGAACTTGCTTGTTATCTTCTCACGTATCTTGTGTCTAAGTTAATTTACAGTCTTGTAGCTTGAAGCTGGGTGTTAATTCACACTCTGTTGGAAAAAGATTACAAGCAGAGGAGTGGCATATCTCGAGGCAGTGCTATGGGTTGCTCTATTGTATCATGATAGGTTGCCCAATTATGAAAATGGGGCACTGAAGCTCAGATTACAAAAGCTTCAAGCTTTCTTTTTCCTTGATAAATTAAAAAAAAAAAAATCCCACAACAACAAACAAAAACAAAGCAGAAAAATGCAGATTCCTCTATGAAAACAGGTGTTTGGAAAGTGCCCTTTCCCAGTATGATATTCCACAGGAGTTTCAGGTGAAGAAAACCTCCTGCTCTGAGTAGAGCTTGTTAACCCTGTGCAGAATAATGGTGCTGAAAGCAACATTTCCATCATTTCACTGAACCAAGAAAGGGGCTCATGTCTGAGAGAATCCATAGAGTTCTACTATAATAGTAGAGAGGGGGAGATTTCAGTTTGCTGCTGCATTTGCAGCACAGAGTTATATTTTGTGAAGGCTTGATAAAGGCGTAATTACACTCATTTTTCAACTTTTTGGAAGAAATATGCATTTCTTAGGCATATTCCAGGCAGTAAAGGCCTGGAGCAAGTGACTTTCCTGTAGTTTCATGACTTTCCTGGAGCCAGTGACTTTTCATGCTGTTCATAAAGCACATGTGAGTGTTTTCAGTTAAGGGTCTTGCTTCAGATGTGTCACCTGGAGACAAAAGTTCCATTTCTGGAATTTGGCAGGAGTGTGAAATGCCTGGAAAGCGTGTCGCTTGCATCATCACTTCATTTTCCTGGCTTAAACATGTTTAATTGAAAGGGACCTGTGGAAAGCATCATTCCTAATATCAAGTCCTCTAATTTAAGAGTGACTTAGAAGGTGTTCCTGAAGGGCATTTGGAGTCAGGGTTTGAAAAGGAGTCAGTTTGCCTTGCTGCACTTTATCCATGTGTATCCTGAATGCCCAGGCTCTGTGGGACAGGGAGCACCACGTGTTGTGAGCTGTGCAGAGATTGCAGGAAACTGAGAGCATTTTGCACATCTGCAAATAAAAATGTCATCCATAGAGGATTTAATGGAAACTGAACCATGGATTTGATATTAGGGTGGCTCTGATGTTGAAGGACCTAAACAGTGCTGCTAAAGATTGTCAGAGTGGAATGTCACAGGCAAGGATAAGATGTCCAACAGAGGAAGAGGGGAAGTGAGCACAGGTAGGAAAGGTACAGAAGGCAGTGGCTAGCATTGGTTTGCTCTAACAATTTACTGCATCAATAGTTTGATTTGCCTTGTGAAGTTCATGGCTACACAAGCATTTTTAGAGAATATGTGCAGGAGATCAGAAAGAAAAGTTCCCTTCATGGGGCAAGAGCACAATAAACCTTGATGCCAGTCTTATGTCCAAGTGAATCTCAAATTTATCCTTGTTTTGATCTTCACAGTTTCAATTTCAATCTTATAATTTCTTTTTTTCTTTCAGTGCCTGTGAGGAAAACTTATTTTCTATAATTCTGTCAGTGTACAATTGGCCAAAAATTTGTTTGGGTGTCCATCCTGTAATGGAGAGACACCGGGAGCACGCTTAGAGAGAAAAAAAGCCTGGTGGTCACTGCTGAAGATGCTCACCATGATGCACAGGGCTCTCTTTGCCTTTGAATGAAAGCTGAAGCTCTAATAGGATAATAAGTTTAGGCTAAACTCTAGAGTCTGTGTGTGAATATTCCATGAACTCGAGATCTTTGCAGTCAGCATGAGAGTGAGCACAGTGAGTGCAATCCCAGACAGACAAGCAGCACTCAGCTGGCAGAGCCCCTCTTGGGAGTCCAGAGGCCACCAAGGGACCTGGCTGAGGCCAGACTTCATTTGATCTTAGAGCCTGGGATTTCCATGTAGCAGTTTGATGCCCCAATCACTAGCCAATAGTTAATTAGGTGGCTGCAAATGCACCGGATACATCAGTTAATTGATATGATAGAAAAATATTTTCTTACTCTACTTTTCTGTAAAACTGGGAAAAAAAATGTTCAAGACCCATGATAATAAAAGAAAAAAGAAAATCAGTTCTAGTAGAAAAACCAATAAATGCACTTAACCTAAAAAAAGCAAAGTTCCTGAGAGAGCAGCTAGATGTAATTTATCTCGTTTCCTCAGCAAATATTGCTCATCTGGATTGGAAGAGGGATGTCTGGAGCCATCAGGCTGATGAACTTACCTGCCATAAGGATTCTTTCTTCTTCCCCACACTTGTGCGTAGCTCAGGTTACGGTTACAAAAGTGTGAAAGAGCATTCTAAATCCTCTTCCACCAGCACCAGTAATGAAAGGATCAGGACTGGACTTGGCTACTTCGCCTGGAGTTTATACAAGCTGGGTGTGACCTGTGGTTGGTAGCTACTGTTTTTGTAGTGATATCCTACGTGAGCATCCACTGATGACTGCTTTAATTGCACAATCTTGAATCCAATTATCCTTATGCAAAACTGGTGAATGACTGAGGAAAGATGATAATCAGTGTTCTGGCATTTTAGAGAGGAAAGAGTCCGAAATTGGGTCCAATGAAGGAAATATTATCTTAAGTAGACAACTTAATTTTAGATGGTTTGGTTTGTGTCAGTTTAGGTTTTTGGGGACTGTATGTACAGAGGGTATGTGCAGACTAATATACCTATGGTACAGCACAGCTACGTGGCACATTGAGTGATCTAAGTAGATTAATAATAATTGATGTTACTGCCAGTAGCTTTTCCCCCCACTTTTTTTTTTTTTTAAGACATTTGTCCAAAGATATTCCACATAACTTCATATAATTCATTCTGTCTTTGCCACAACATTATTGTAGTAATGCTTCCTTCTCATTACCTGTTTCTGACATGATTAATCTGCATTTCTTCTGTGAGGAGCAGCACTTGCCAGGAAGGGGGCATTGTTGTGCAGTCAGCTGTGATGGGGGACTTGTGCTAAGTAAAGAGAAGTGTTTAATGGCTGCCTCTGCTTCTAATAATTTTTCTTTGTAGTTTGGTGTTCATCATACATGCACATAGTTTCTCTGTAGCTGTTTGGCATGGCAAGGTTGGCTGGGCCCTGGAGGAAGCTACAGAGCTGCTCTGCTGGTGTGAGCCCTGCCCACTGTAATTACAGGCACTCTCTGCTCCTTTGGCTCCCTCCTGCCCTCTCCTCCCTCATCCTGTGTTAACAGCTTATCTAAAAACATGCCCTGCCAATTTGTCCCAAGAGTAGGTTGCAGACTGCTCTGGACTTCCAGGGGACTGTAATGAGGAGTAAATGGTGTCAGGAGAAGGGATAATCTCTTATTTTCCTCACCTCTACATTCTACCTTGTATCTTTGTTTCTGTTCTGTTTCCTGTTTTGTTTCTACTTCCTTATCAAGATTACCAGGAACCAGAAAGGCAAATTACTTATCTGCAGTTTCAATATATTTTTTAAAAAGGGAATCTAAAGGGGGGTTTCATAGTTTCCTGTGTGGTTTTTTTTTCTGTAAAAATCTGTGATTATATCTGTATCCCTCAGACTCTGAAATATGATCAACTGTCAGACAAAAATGCCCATGTCCATAACTCCTGACAGCTCTCTTTTGGCTTATTAAGTCAGCTTCAAACTTTTTGTAAATCATACAGCAAATATAACTCTTGAGGCTTGGCAGAGCTGTTTGCACACCACGATTGCCCCACATCCTGCTCTGAGGGTGACCTGGCAGCTCCTGTACCTGGTCGGTCATTACCTGTCCCAGCAGCCCTGCAGAGGCTGCAGGAGCAGGGCATCCTTACAGCTACTTAAAGGTGGGTTTCAGGAGTGACCTGGTACTGGAAATGCTGGGATTGGGAGCCCACAAAAGAGGCTTCATTCTGCAGACACTGACAAGTGAGGGGTCTGGGCTGTCCCTGAGGGAGCCACGGGGAAGGTTGGAAGACAAATGTGTTCCTTGTCCTCAGTGACCTTACAGTGGTGGGAAAGAAGAGTTATTCACCCTGTGGTCTGGGCTGCCACGCCCTGCCCGTGCTTTGTGGTGCCTGGGACTCATCAGGCTGCACAGGAATTAAGTTACTGTTTTGAATATGTACATGTGTTCTCCTCTCTGTGACAGGCCTGTGCCCACAGGCTACACAAATACTGCCAGGGACCCCAAGCATCACTTTTCCCAGCTTTCCTAGGCTTTTTCCTCCCCATTCATGGAACTACAGGTGTCACAAATACAGAAATTAGGTGAACTATGAAGGAAAGGTTGCACTCTTCTAGGTTAGTGGCTTGTGAAATGAAGAAAAAAACCCTTTTCCTCAGTCTTGTGATTTCTCATAATACCCTCACTGAATGTATAAATCATTACAAAACAATAGAGTTGAGAATGATTTTTATTTATTGCTGACAATTAGAATGTGGTTGAAAAGAGATTGTATTAATAATCTGAGGGAAAAGTCAAAACTGGGAGCTTAATAGAATGAGATTTGAAAACAGTGAAACTATTTCTACAAAGAAGGGGCTTCATTTTTTTCTTTTGTCAGGGGGTGGGAGAAAAGATAAATACAATTAGAGACTAAATAGTTAAGCACCATGAAAGCAGACTTGATTCTATTGCAATGTGAGAGGTCACAAATTTAGTGCAAAGTTCCTTTCTGCCACCACTGTTCCTATACAGAGGGGAGTGTCTTGCTGTGTTTATGCTGAAATGGAAGGTTGATTCCATCACATTATGCAGGTGCTACTGCAATTGTTACAAATCCCTTAACGTGTGAAAATTTGTCACAAGAGAAGTCTACTTGCAGCTGTAAGGGCCCAACCCTCCGAGGTGTGAACTCAAAATAAATTTTTGATCTCTCCCTCGGTGCCAGTCGTGCCAAACTGGAAAAAAAAAAGAACAGAAAAAGAAAAGAAATAATTTAGTTCAGGCTTGCATTGTCTTTTATGCGATTCCAAAGAAACAGAACTGCAGTTACTTGAGACCTAGCCTTGGGTTTTGAGAGTTAGGGTTTGAGGCTTTGTGTAGACTAAGAAATGAGAAAGGACAGTACCATATTCCTTTACTCTCAGATGGAATTATGGCAAAGAGAGGTGCAATGTCACAGTTCTATTTTAGGGCTGGATGTAAATTTGCATAGTCAGCACAAACTCAGAATAGAAACACTTTGCTGTCGAAGGTCAGTGCTCTGTCCAATGCCTGATTGGTTCATATCCATTTCGGCAATAATGATTTTTCTAATGGCCATTGTGCTTTGGTTTGTATCTCCTTTTGGCCTAAATTGGCTTAGTCTTTTACTGGAATAATGTTTTTCCTTGTTTTTTATGGATTATTAAGTCCAAATAGTTCCACAGTCAAAGCAAGTCAGGCTGTTTTACAATAGAAGGAGTTTCAGGAAATACAAACTATTACTCAACTCTGAGCTGATCCATAAAGCAGCAGAGACCAGAGGAAAAAAAAAAAGAACAATTTGCTTTTATGTTTTGAAAAGGCAAGTTTTTCCTGCTTTAAAGGAGAACAGAGCAACTTTTTGTTTGGTCTGAACCAAGGGGAGTGTCTGACTTGTTTGCTTTAGCCTAATTATCTTTGTAATATCAGGGCATTTAATATGCAAATAAAAACAGAAAGCCAAACTGCAGAATAAGCTGCAGAGAGACAAAAGAATTGGACATGTGCATTTGCTTTCCAGGAAAGAAGAATGTTAGCAAGTTTGAGTTGTCAGAGAAGTTCTGTGAGGAAAAAACACCACATGATTAAGAAATCATATATCATTTTTGTTTTCAGAAATAGAAAATATAAAAAAAGACAAGTCAAGTGTGTGATTTTTTTCCCTTCTTTCTGTTTGAGAAATTAGACATGTTGTTGGTCACGTTGGAAGCAGTGAGTGTTTGCTGCAGTTTGCACTTACTTTATCTTGACCTGTTGGTTCATGATCGTCACCAGCAGCACACAGCGGCTCACGGGCTCGGGCAGGGGGTTGGCGTAGGAGATCTCCAGAGACACAGCTCTGTTCACCACAACCCTCCGGGGCAGCTGGGGGACAAAACACATCTCTGATCACTCACTGGTTTACACTTCCCTGGAGTCAGAATTCAGTGGAGCTGCAAGGGGCATTTAGCTGACAAACATTCGCTTTCCTAAGGTTTGAAGCTGGATGTGGCTTAGCTGTGTCCAGCTGTGTCCAGCTGTCTGCAATATTTTGTGCATAATTTCAATGAAATAGAGCCCTGGCTACACAGACACGCCCCATGAAACCTGTCTGATCTCTTTGGGTTGCTGAGTGGTGTTTTTTTCTTTTTTGGCACATCATTGATTAGGATTAAAGTGCTAAAACAATATGGTCTAGCACTGGTTAGAACTGAGGATTTAAATCTGTATTTTGGCAAAGTACTTTAAGAACAACACAAGCACTTGCCAATACATGGAATGAAAACAAGTGCTGTGCAACATAAGGCAGTGGCTTGTGACTGGGAAGAAAAGAAAGCAACAGAACTGTTCTGAAGAACAGGGTAGATTCAGGCCAGGGTTCAGAACTGGCCTCTCACATCTTTGCATTCTCAATTCAAGCAGGCAGAACTTTGGAACAGCATCTGAAATGGCAGCCTAAAAGTCATTACTTTATCATTGCATTCATTTATCCCCAGATTCTCATCTTAAGGTTTGAGCTCCAGAACGACTTTTTAGCATCTGTTCAGAACATCGGGGAGAAAATTGTTCACCTTAATGATGATGTTTGTGTCCTCTAAAATGATTGTCTTCTCCACCAGCAGCTTCAGCCCATTTGTGCGCATGATTTCACACAAAGCAGTCACTTGGATCCTTTTGTCAGTGGTCAGATATTTTCCATAGTGAGTATAAGGGATCTTTACCCGGATATGCTTCCCTAGAATTCAGATAGATATTTAGAAGCCATTACATTTTCAAAGCAAGCCAAAGAAAAAAGAGTTATAGTGAGGGGTTTTATTAATTACTCAAGAGAAAAAAAAAATGGCAGTGGAGTATGTTTATATTTCCTTCTTGTGAGACTGATTGTGTATTTCCCTCTTCTGGTGATCCTTGCCTACTTTAACTCATTTGACCCTTACAGTTTTGAATAGAGGATTTTGGCCTGAAACTGAGGGAGTCTGCTCATCTGCATTTCACTGGATTCCTGACTCATTGTATTTCTCATGATTAGAGGTATAACCATTTTAATCTATTCTCTCCTTATATCCTCTTTATTTTACCTCAGTCGAGAAGAAAGTTTGGGTCAAGTTTCACAGAGTTCCTTTTCAAGTGACCTGGTCAGCTGCTCACTGTAGTCCTACAACTTTTCTGCTGTGTATGGGAAAAATGTTTATCTTTGTAGCCCCTGGGGATGAGAAAGATCTCTATAATAATTTCAATAGTCTTGACTCTTTAAAAGAGAGACAGAGTTTCACTGTAACTTTTAAACCTTTTCCTGGTTGATTTCTTTTCATGTGTTGCCTGTTGAGTGCCAAAAGGCACACATCAGATTTTTTTTACTTTTTTAAGAGTAAGATGTGTTCCTATGTAATAATCACCACACACACACATGCACATATATATACATATAGAAACCATGACACACACACATAGTGCTGCTTCTGGAGCTATAACATGAGTGTAGCCTTCTATGTAACATTTCATAAGACATCCAATTAATACTTGAACTAGTGAAAATTTTCAGAGGGGGAAAAAATAATGTAAAATGTACTCATAAACAATGCTACGAAGAGGTGGAATGAGTAGGATGCACTACAAAGCTGATATAGGTATGATACTGATGCCTCTTCCTTCCATTTTCCTTCCTGTGGCTAGGAAAAGAGCAATACTGGCTCCTTAGGGATATGAAAAGTTACCTTGTTTAGGACCAAGCTCCACAGAAGTGGCTGCCTTCAGGATCTCTGCCACTGTTCTCCTTGTGTACAGGATGGTGGAGGCACTCATGTCCACCCTGATGCTCTTGTGGTCAGAGGCAAGGTTGTTGAGGACCAGGATTAGGTTAATGTCCTTGCCAAAAACTGGAGGTTCAGCCAGCTTGAATTTCCCAGCAATCCCAGGGTTTCTCATTGCCTCTGAAGGTCTTCCTGCAGGAGAGTCTGTGAGTCTTTCTGAGACACTTGTTCCCAATATCTTAGCCAAGGCCTTTCTATAGACTCGTCTTTCCTCAGCAGAACCTGGTGGAAGCAGAGAACCAAATAAATTCTACTTTTGTTGCAAATGCACTTCTTCTGTGTAAAAGTTTTCAAACCAATACAGAGCATCAGCAGCACTCAGAAATATGCCATACCTAAAAGCTCCCTGAATCTTCATTAAGCCTCCATCAAGTTTTTCACAGAGGATATACCATTACAAGGTGAATAAATCACTAAAATGAAAATATGATGTATTTGTTTTTGTTTAGGAGTAAGATTTTTTTTTTCTCTGGTCAGAACATGCAGTAGTGTGCTAAGTGTTACCCTGCTGATCTGATGACAGCCAGCCTCTGTATTAAATATGGTTGTACTAAAACACTGAGGAGTAAATTCCTGAGGGTTTGTCTGCCTTGGGTAGTAAAATGTATTTTATAGCCCTGCTTTGTGTATGCATTGTATTTTACACTTCTGTGGAAGGGACTAAAGTATATTTTGTATTGTCCCTTAATAAGGAAGCTACTGAATACATAAACCCAGAAATATAACACTCATTGTATTAAGAAAGTAATCTGAGCACACTGGCAGAAATATTTTCTGAAGGCAGGGGAGAGATGTTTAAACTGGGCACGTTACCCATTGTATCTTCCCAGCACCAAGGATTCAGTAGGCAATAATAGGAGATCATTTGTGCTAATTCCTCTACCTTCTGGGTATTTGTAGTTAGCAGTGACATCCACACGGCCATTGCTGCCCACAGCTTTGGTGCTGATAGACCTGCCAATGATTTCAGTATCACAATAAACTCTTTTCTTAGTCCCATCATTGTACACAATCCATCTGTTGCAGTCGGCGTTCACCTCTGAGTACACAAACAAGGTGTCGTAATCCAGGTCTACTTCACCCTCTTTGATGGCTAAGACAGATGCAGGGCCACACTGAAAAATTCCTAAAATGGGAAAAAATAAAAAAGGTTAAACTTTATTAGTTGTTCTCAGTTTACAGAGGGACTCTTAAGTCAGGCTGAGAACTTAGGCTGTTACCTCTACTTTGTTCTTGTGGAGTTGCATCTAAAACCTGCCACCCACTGTATGATCTTCCCAGGTCTGGGCGAATGAACCAGCTTTCATTCCAGACATGGTAATCCCTGGAGGCAAAAAACAATGTCTAAAAAGCACGATAATACAGAGTCATGCAAACTTCCAATTGGAGAGGAGGAGTAGTGAATTTTTTAAAAAATATTCTAAATGCTAAACTGAGACACAAACTGTCAAGTTACAGTACCTCTTTCAAAGGACAGATTTACTGCCTGCTTTTGAGGTATAGACCTCAGGGCAGGGAGGGAGAAAATCATTAAGTATGTTTGTTTGTTTGTTTTCCAAATGGATGTCTGCAGTCTTAATTTAGATGGTTGTATTACATTTTGCCTACTCCGTTGCTTTTGTACTACTAGTGCACATGTTTTTAAGTCTCCTAGATCCTCTCTATTGTTGGTGGTGAGATGGAAGAAATTATATTTACCATGTGGAATCCTTGCCGATATTAAGACTCCTTCCAGAGCTGTCATAGTACTTATCGATACTCAGGTTTCTATCCACGTCATGGGCAGAGTTAAAATTTGAAACCAAACGAGTTGGAATCCCCAAGCACCTCAAAACTGAAATATATTTTATAAAAAAACAAACGAGCAAGAAATGCAACAGAACCCACACAGCTTTAGTTCAACGATTACAAATACCTGAGAAACAAAGTGTCTAAATATTTTGTAATTCTTCAGCATTAGTCATCTTCACAGCACTGTTCCTTTTGTAGAATTTATTGCTTTGTAGTTTTGATAAAACCAGAGGTCCCAGATGCCTCCATTTCACCCCAGTTCTCTATCCTTACAGCTTACCTGTACACATCACACCTGCAAAAACCCAGCACTGGCCATACTGAACTGGCCTGTAGTTGTCCTGACGCCACTTCTTGAGGATCACCACGCTGCCATCCCACCTGGATGGGTTCTCATGCGAGTGGAAACTCCCTTGCCACTTTCCCAGGAGAACTCCATTGTCGTTATCATTTCCATTGATCTAAAAAGAGGCCAGTGGGCAGAATCCACAAAATGAATTGTCTGTAATGCACTGTACCTAACTCATTCTATTGCTTAGGGTGCGGGGGGCTGAGTCTCAGTGGTGCTTTCTGCTCACTCATGTGGGGTTGGGGTGAAGTTGTCCATTTCTTACCATAGAACTGATTACTCGGCCCACGTATTTCGGATCTCCTCTTCGTGACACATCCATGGCTGGGTCCTGACGGTAGTACAGGCTCAGATCAAGCATGGTGAGACAGATGTTTAGAAGGTCTTGAAACTGTGATCAGATAAAATAAGTTTCTTAAGAAAATGGATGGTTTCTCAAACAGAATTAAAGGAGATTTTACTGCAGTTCCTCCTTTCTGAGATATCCCAGCCCAAAGGTGATAGGGAGAGTGGGTCACACGGGGAGCAAACCACAGGTAAGGCTACCCAGGTTTGTGCAGTTATTATATAAACAGCAAATAATGGTAAGATAAAGGCTATAAGAGACAGAATGAGTCCAAACGAATTCCTTGTGACTTACCTGTCCATAAAACCACCCTCTTGCTTCAATGTACCTTGCATTGCCCACAAAGATTATTCCATTTTCATTTAGAACATATTCTTGTCTCTCGTTTTCATTGGACATGTAGACATCATCACCTGAAAACCAAGTTGGGCAGGCTTAAAGCTGAGAATACCAGCAACCTTTCAGAAACATTTTTTGTCCTGATTTAGCAAGGAGAAAACTTCTATTTACAAATGGGAATTGTTACAGCTCCATGAACAGGTTCAGTTCAGTGATAATGTCTGTTTTTATATATGGCCAGGGAAGGTGTGGGGGGAAAGAAGGATCCATATTATATTACTTAACTTTTTTCCCCTACTTTTAGTGTAGCTTTGTGTACTATCTAAACGTCCTCTGTCTGCACATTGTGTCTTTGTGAGGAAGATAGACAAAAGTCCAGGCTAGCTCACCACATTTTTCTGCCTTCTCAGGGTAGTTAGAAGTAGAAGAGATATTTGAAAAGATGAGATTTTTCTCTCTTTTCCAGGTGTGTTTGTCTTATTTTAAGATTCCTAAATGTAAACCTTTGCTTGCCTGATCCAAAGTCCTATCAGGAATGTTACTAGAATAATCTGCTCAGCCATTCACTTGGAGTTCATTGTTCCTCATTGTTTTTCCAAGTTTATTGTACAATATTTAGCTGCCATGAAAGCATTGGTTCCCACAGATGTTTAGGTTGTTTTAGGTCACTCTTCAGGCAGCAATATCTGCCTAGCTCTGCTTTTAATTGTATAATGTTTAAAGATACTTTCTAAAAGGTTCAGGATTTCAGGAAATATATACAAAAAGATCAGCTTTTCTATTTTATTGAATCAACTTCTTTACCTTCCTATAGGAACTTCCCATCCTTCCCTTCCTGCAAATAAAAAGATTGCAGTTTACTTTAAAAATTGTATCACGTGATATAAATCTATTTTTGTGATTATTGTCCAGATTTTTAAAAATAATATAATCACTGTTGATTCCTGAGGTTTTGAGGTAGAATGGACATGGAGACCTGTGTGCAGTTTCAGGTGCTGCACTTCAAGGTGTGGACGAGTTGGAAAAAGTGGGAGGAGCACTAAGAATGCTCAGCATTCCTGAAAATCTGAAGTATGAATTAGCTCAGAATTATTTAACGTAGGAAGAAAATGGGGGTGGGGAATGGGGCAAGCATTGTAATCAATTCCAGAAATTCTTGTGAAGAGGACAGGGCAGGGGGAAATAAAATCTATTCTTGGTGTCCGTCATACGTAGAAGGAGAAATTATATATTGAAGTTGAACCAAGAAGGATTTGGTTAATTAATAGGATAAAGATCTAATAGAAAGGCTTGTGTTTTATTGGAGGGAATTGCCATGGGAAGTACTGGAGCTTCCCTAATGGCTGGTCATTAAGAAGGAATTCAAGACTTCTCAGGAATGACCTAAATCCTGAACTGAACTTGCCTTATAGCCCTGGTGTGGGACTAGATGACTTTCTAAGATCCTTCTAGCCCTGTGAGTTTATTATTCTGAGCAATCTAAATGTCCTTGTATAATCACTTGAAGAACATTTTTTTTTCCCTAAGGTTTATGTCTGCTCAATAAACGTTTATAGCTTGCTAAGCTAAATTCTTTTATTATTATTTTTTGGTCCAGAAAATTTTTCATGTGTTCATTTATCCTAGTAACCCTTCACTGAACATGGTTTAATTCTTGTCATCTCATCCAATGGTATTAACATTTAAATCTGACTAACTGTTTTCTCTTATACAGCTTAAGACTGCATTTTCTTTTTTCAGGGCCATTTCGCTTTGGTTCTTGTTCTTTGATTAAGGAGGGCTTGTGAAAGCATTCTTCATGATTTCCAGGTGATAAGTCTGTCACTGAAATCATTGTTATTTCTCCCTAGAGGTGTGGTCTTGTATTTCCTATTATTATATATTATTTCTTCTCACCTTCTCCACTCTCTAAGGTCAGCCAGTTGTCCCAGCCAGTCTGGGCATGGACAATGCTGTTTAATGTCAGAATGTCAAAGTGAGTGATAACTATTTGATCTGAGTGTTTTTTCAGATGACACTTAAGGATCCACTCTCTAGTAGCTTTTCTTCAATGCAGTATTTTTTCTTTCATCTCTAGTCCTGACTGTTTTCTTATAAGTAATTCTTTATTGATATTACAGTTAATGAATTAATTTCTGTATTCCTCAGCTTAAGGACTTATCTCTCACCTGGAACCATATCTACAGACCAGATTTGCCATTTATCCTTTACCAAGAAAATAAACTTCCCATTTCCCTTCTGCTATGACACTTACAATAGTGGTGACATACCCTCAAACTGAATCTATCCTGTTTTTCAGGATCAGGGTGCTATTGCACTCTGCAGAACTTATTCAGCAGCATCCTTCATTCAGCATTAAGGATACTCCCTTTTATCTGTCAGTAGCCATTGTATCTGGGAAATCTGGAGGACTCTTCTGCAAAATCATTAGGTTAAAATTGTAATGGGCACAGCTTAATTTTTCTGTTTTCATCTGAGAAGAGTTGAGTCTCTTGAGTACCATTGGCACGCTGGTGTTCCAGTTCAGGAGCTGTCAAATATTGCTGTCCCTGCAGTGTGGTTTCCATCAATTACAAGTTACACACAAATTATTTTCAGGGGTTTCTGGGGAGGTTTTTTTCCCTCAGGACTGTACAGAGATGGTCTGAGTTTCCTGAACATATTTGTATAATTATTTCTGTCTTCCAGGACTGCTGAGCTAATTAGCAGCTTTTTTCATCTTGGCTATTGACGCATTTCTTAGTGGCTCTTGACTAACATATGGTCATGGAAAAAAATAGTGGATGATTGTGGCTACTTTTCTGTTATAAGCTGTTTACTCACTGGGATGTATAGGAGTTCTCTTAACACTAGAGTATCACGATTTCAGGCTAATCTAGGTTTCTAGACTATTGCATAGTTGCAAAATAGGAGGTTAGAACTCTGCCACCTCAGCAGATTTGCTGCAGAAGAAATGCAGAGATGAAAAGCTGGAGCAACAAGAGATACCCATTTTCAACCCAAAATGAAGAACACGGGAATTGGACAGGAGCCAGCAGTGTGTGCCTATGCCCAGAATGCCAACCACATCCTGGGCTGCACCAACAGAGGGGTGGGCAGCAGGTTGAGGGAGGGGATTCTTCCCCTTGACTCCATCTTTGTGAGACCACCTGGAGCACTGCATCCAGTTCTGGGGTTCTCAGCACAGGGAAGATATGGACCTCTTAGAGCCTCCAGAGGAGACCACAGAGCTGCTCTGAGCTCTGGAGCCCTCTGCTCTGGAGCCAGGCTGAGAAAGCAGGGGGTGTTCAGCCTGAGGAAGGGAAGGTTCCAGGGAGACCTCATTGCAGCCTTCCACTGCCTAAAGGGGCTTAAAAAGGAGGGAGAACAATGCTTTACATGGGCTGAGAGCGATAGGACAATGGGGAGCTGTTACAACCTAAAAAGGGAGAGATTCAGATTAGCTCTTAGGAAGAAATTCTTTACCAGAGGGCAGTGATACACTGGAAGAGTTTGCCCAGAGAAGTCCTTGTCTACAGAAAAAGTGATATGCTCAGTTCTGAAGAGTCTGTGATTTAACCCCATAGAGCACATTTTGTTAGGGTACAAAGGGGGTGGGGTGGTGGCAGCAGCTTTTTCATATAGTGAAACCAGATCTCTGAGCACAGAGCTGAGATTGCAGCCTGTGGCAACCCAAAGAGAGACAGCTTGAGGGAGCAGCTCTGTGCAGGCAGGAAAGCAACAAGGTCAGCTGTGTTCAAGAGCAAAGGCATTGCCACCTACCTGGGCACCAAGGGTTGAAGAGCAACACAAACTGGCCCAGGTATCTGGAGAAGATCTTGTTCCCTGAGGTGACCAGGAGGGAGAGGTTGTATCTCCCAATGACAGCGTTGGCTGGGCTGGATATTGTGAAGTTCATGGCTGCAGAGTCGCTGGGTCCCTGGGCAGCACTCCAGCCATGGCCCCCCACGTCAGAGACGTTAAATGCTGCCCTTGTGCGATGGGATTCCGAGGGGGATGGTCCTGCCAGGAAGAAGGACTCACTGTTTTCCATTCCAGAGTGTGGTTTCAATATTAACCTCACACTTGAAATTGAGCACATTGGGGTGCGGGAAGCATTAAAAATAGAGGCAGAAAAATCATGTCTCTAAACAGAACAAGGAGAGGACTACAAGGAATAAAGATTACAATTCTCTGAGAACATGGAGTAAGCCATGGGAATGTTACCTATTTCAGTGACAAATCCTAGGCTCTCCCCATTCTGCCTTGGCCTGTTGAAATACAGGGTGATATTGAAGGGTTGTCCTCGCCTCACAGTCAGCTCAGTGTTGGCATATCTGTCAGTGTGGTGGTTGGCTGCGTTCACTGATGGCTGCCAGCTGATGTGTGTTGGGGTCAGATCTATAAAACACAAGAAAAGTCATGAAGAAGCAGCTGGCATGAGGTCATTTGCTGTTTAGTGGCATGATGAGGTTACTAAGAGCAATTACCTTTTGTGGGAGGAAGTACAACTAAAAAGCAGATGCCTCATTAAATTAAGTCTATTGGTCAATAATGGAAATATTTCCTTGGGTTTTGCTAAAGAGCCCTCATATAGAGTACTTATGTACTTCCTATACAGGGTTGGATGCTCTTTTACCACTGGACTTAAAAAGAAATTTACAGGGGCAAATTGGTGTCATTTCATAATCAACACCAAAGAAAGTGGCCTGTAGCCTCTCTACATTTTCAACATACATATTTTTAGGATCACAGGAAGGGCAGTTAGAACATCTTACTTTTCCTGCTTAGATCCTGATGCCATTTGGCCTAGATGCAAGGAAAAATACATAGTTAGTGATCATCTGTCTTAAATGGATGAACAAGAGGTATTTGAGGACATGCTGAAGCTTTTGACAAATCACTCCATCTGTCTGAATCTAGCTCTGTTCAAAGTGAGAACTGGACCACTGGAGTTCCTGTTCCAGTAGAGAGTAACATCATGCCATAGAAGAATTCTTGCAGTGTACTTGGAGTTCTCTGATATTGTGTCCTCCTGCACGTATGCTGTTATTATGGTCTGTGGTTTAAACCCCGTAAAGTAGTTTCTGACACCTCAAATGCTAAACTTCTTTTTTGGCAAGCAAACATTTATACGATATTCCTTGCAGATTATTTTTCCCTTCCCTGTTTTGTTGCTGTGCTCAAACCTGAGCAGTTATGCTGTCTTTGGGAATGCTGAGAAGCACCTTCTGTGTTTGTATCTGCCCTTGGGAGACTCTACAAAATACACCTGGAGCATTGTGTTTCAAGTTTTGACAAATGCTCATGGCAAGGTGAAGGCTCTTCTAAGTAGTTTTTATCAAGGTCAGTGTCATAAATGCAATGAGGTTGGAGGTGGGGGGAATGGGGATGGGATGGGGGAACATGACCATCATCATTTTGAAGGGAATTCAAAAGAAAACAATAATAACAACAAAAGAAATAGGATGGAAAGGTTGGATTAATGCCTGTGCAATATTATTGTAGGGACCTTCAAACAAGCTTCTCGGTCTATACCATAGAGCTTATCAATGAAATACTAAGTCAGATCTTAAACAATATAACTGTATATTAAACCACAATTTTTATCTAATCCTTGAATAGGAGGTAAAAGTAAAACTAATTTATGCAAAAAATGTTATAATTAAATTCAAGGAAGAATTTTTTTCCGGTAGTTTAAGATCACAAAGAGGTAATGTGAGAAAGCATTGATGGGTTGAAAAGGAGAATTTTTAGCATGAATATATGGGCAACAGCAAACTGCAGTTAGCTGCTGCTCTCCCTGCAAAGCTTATTCATAATTGTTTTTTTCCAGCATTAAATGAGAAATAGCCCTGCTTTGCAATTGCCCATCTCAATAATCATCTTCATTTTAAACTTGAAAAAGCAGAGATACTCTCATTACTGTTTTCCTTTGGTAGGGTTTTAATGTATCTTTGAATTCCCATCTATAGGTTCCATGCTCACAGCTCCATTAGAATGGATCACACAAATTTTGTTAATACCAAGCATAACACATCTCTGACAAAGCATTTAAAAAATGGTGCATTTTGAAGTAATGAAAATTTCTTTTCTCCTCCCTGTCCCAATATCCTCTGTTTAGCTCAAAAATTATTCTCAAACAAGTCTTAATAATAACAACATTAAAACTTTGAAAATGAAGTACAAGAGCAAATTACAATGTAAAATTACCTTCAGATAAGAAACCTGAGCAGATACCTACAGGGCATGAATCCTGAGGAAACAGCCCTGAGTAAATACCTGCTGAAGGGAAGCAAATGACTTGCAGAACTCACCTGCCATTCCCTCAGCTTATGAGAATTGCATAAAACTTCTACTTTGTTCTTCAAGGCTGTCCAAGTCACATCAATAATAAAAAGAAAAAACCCAGCAATCTTTTTGTGCTGTCAGCTGAAATTTGAGAGAAGGGAGAGGTACTTAGCAGTTGTTATTAATGCCTGTAAAGTTGTCAAACGAATTAACTAGTTCCTATAATATATATCTGTCTAATGCCAGAGTTCCTACTCAACGTGGGTGTAATTATGGGAGGAGATACCAAAATTATTTACTCAGAGGAAATGCATGCTCTTGAATCCCAAGACAAGAAGAACTTCCTACAAAGATAATAGGTGTGCCATGAATAAGTTATCTTTAAGGATGAGGAAATGGGGAGCGTGGTGGGACGTAAAAGCTGTCTGAAGGAAAAAGGAGCATTTCCTGATGACTTAACTTCCACGTTGGTAATATCACTTCTGGGTTTGTCCAATAGCTGTGGGCTGGTATCAGAGGGGTTTTTTTTTGGTCTAATATTATGGCCAATACCCTCTGACAAATAAAATTATTAGCTCCCACTAGAAATAAGTATCTGTTTACCTGTTAACTTAGCTCCATATATTAATATTTCCCAAAAGTTTTATTTCAAAAAGAATTCACAAACTTATAATCTCGAGTACTTTTTGTCAGGACAAACTTTAAGCCTGTTTAACAACCATGACTATATTTCTTTTTGGGTTTATTTATTTTTGGTTTTGTACCATCACTTTATAAAAGAGTACAAGTAATAAAACTATGTAGTTTTGAAGAGGATTGTCTGCTTAAGGTTCTGCAGCCCCACTGATCATGTTTTAGCACTCAGTAGAATTAAAAATAAATTAGTCTGAATTTTAAGTTACAGAGAAAGAAAAACCAACTGAAACAGAAAAAGTTAAGCTCCAGCAGCTGTTTCTAAGGTTGATTTTACAAGACAGGCTTCTTTGTACCTTTTTGAGAAACTTTGTTTTCCTGTTACAAAAGACTAAGAGTACTTACTGATATGACAGTCATGCTAGCCCTATCCCAAAGAAAAACATTAAAGCTTTTCCCACTAGGCAGCAGTACCTCTGGCACAGCACATCTCCACTTACATTATAATTCAGCGGTTCTTCCTTCCCTTGGAAGTTTCCAGGATGTTCAGGCTTGTTCCGGGAATCACCTCAAATGGTTTGATTGCTGTCCAGAGCTACTTCAGTTGGTCTTTTTCTCTTTTCCTTAATTCATATTCCTTGGAAACCATAAGAGCCACAAGCCTCTGATGTTACCCGGTCTTCACACACAGCCCTAGTGACAAACCGCATCGACCAGTTCTTAAGTTCAGGCGCTCAGTACTTACAGTGATTGCCTCAGATGTTACACATTGCTCTGCTCCCACTGGCATTTGACTGTTTCCTTTCTTCTTCCTTGCTGCTCACACACGTAATTAATTCTCGGAACACTTTTTCTGTCTTGGCTGCAACCACCTCTTTTACCTCTGCAAGGCACGCCCACAGTGGTGCTCACCGAGCCACCAGAGCCTCTCTCAGACTGGCCTACATCCCAAACTGGCACCTGCTGGTCTCAGCTTCACCACAGCAAAGCAGCAGCAGCTGCTGTTGCAATCCCTTTGGAATGCAGCAGTCATGGTTCCTAAGTGACTAATGACTGAAGGTGTTCACAGGTGTTTTCCTAGCTCAATTCCACCCACCCATCATCCAAAATGGTTCAAAATACTTTGTTCCTCTTTCTCCCTTGTATCAGACTCTTGGAATTGCAGTTCAGCTTGATAGCATAGGGTTAAATTGATTTCTGAAATAGCAAGGGCCCGAAAACAGGGATCGGCTCCACTTGTAACCAGGATGTTATTCCATGCTATTGTTTTAACTAAACCAAATATAAAACTTTGCTCAGGTGGTGGGGGGAGAGAAAGGGGAACCCTGGTAGAACACACAGGCTCTAAAAAGAATAAAGTTACATCAGGAGGATCTGTACCAATATAATCATTAGTATGATGCATGCTAGAATTGTCAATTGTAATATCAGTTTGGTAATTAAATATGATTATTTTCTCCAACCAGAATCTTGAGCAAGAATCATGCAGACCATTGTTCCTCGGGATAGAATCAATGGAACAATAGGGTTTAATGATAAACATGAATCCTTATGTAACAAGAAAGGTATAAAATTGTATTCATTTTAGCATGTTGGTGAGCCGAAATTTTGGGTTGTCCGACTGGACACTTGGCTCCCAGAGCTCTGAAATAAAGCACCGCATACAATTTCGTGATTGTGTGTTCTTTCCTCGGCTAACGAGCTTGCTAACTTTCAGAGAAAAACTTAGATTTCATTTATCTCCTTAATTATTTTGTCTACTGGTCATATCCCCAGAGTAGCTAAATCCACCTTACAATTAGTCTTATTGCTACGTTTTACTAGTAAGAGGAAAGCAGTATAAATTCCACCAAAACCCTTTATTGCAGAATCTCTTCCATAAATCTGTATTGGAGTTGTCTTTTACTTAAACCCATTAACTTCATGTGCAGGCAGTGTTGCTGGGTAAGGTCTGATTTAAAGGTTTCTCTCATTTCTGCTTATGCAATTCACTTGACTTTAGCACAGTCTGGGTGTTTCACACACACAGGAGATGTAAAAAGTCATTAAGTGTATATCTACATTCTAAACTCAAGGCTGTACTTGAGCTTGAACTTCTACTGTGGTTTACCATAGCCCAGAGGAGGCCACCAAGATGATCAGAGGGCTGGAGTTCCTCTCCTGTGAGGAAATCTGAGTGAATTGCATTTCTTCAGCCTGGAAATAGAAGGCTTTTGAGTGATCTAATTGTGGCCTGAAGGGAACCTACAGAAAGATGTAGAGAGACTAGTTACAAGAGTGTGGAGGGACAGGACAATGGGGGGCTTCAAACTGACACAGAGTAGGTTTAGATTGGATATTAGGAAAAACTTCTCCCTTTAAGGGTGCTGAGCCCCTGGCACAGGTTGCCCAGAGGATCTGTGGCTGTCCCCTCCCTGGAAGTGTTCAAGGCCAGCTTGAATGGGGCTCTGAGCAACCTGGTCTAGTGAAAAGTGTCCCTACCCACAAGAGGGGGATTGGAGCCATTATCTTTGAGGTCCCTTCCAACCCAAGCCATTCTGTGAATCTGTGAACTCTTGGCTCTGGCAAGCCTTGAGGAGCACCAGGAGAAAAGAGAAGGTATTACTGTGGGCTCCTTGCACAGCCTCTCTATAGCTCATCCCATTTAATGTCCAGTGTGGTCTTGTACTGACATCCTGTGACTGCCATCAGGAAACCAGGGTGGCTGCAGTGCCTTTCTAAAGCAATTTTGCTGCTACAAGGACAAAAGACTTTATGAATATTCTGAGCTTGGGCTCCTTAACAGTGAGAAGTCTCCATGACAAGTCACAATACCCTGTTTAGTGTGGTGGAAGTTGGGGCACAGAGTTTGTTTATTTTTTTATAGTAAGATTTTATTGCTTCCTGGCCCAACAGTGCCAGAGCAGCAGCTTGGCTTTCCATCCACTTTACCTACACAGTCATTTTCAGTCAGAGCTTGACTTACTGTCACACAGTTATTGCCCATATAAACCAAGTCACTCACTGGGCTACACCTACTTCACTGGAATGCATCATTTAGCCTGTACCTGTTTTCCTAAACTCAAATCTAAGAAATGACTTCCTGACACATAATCTATAATGAAGAATTCCTAACTCTTTTCAAGTCAAAATACCCTCAGACTTAAGATTACCCTACCTTTTATTCCCAAAGAAGACTTTCAGCAAGTGCAAAATATCAACATGCTAAAATATGTACACTGGGCTGGGCAATTGCCCCAATGTGTTTGTTGAATGGCTCTCAAACTGGACACCACCCAAAATCCTGTTGAACATTTCCTATGCCTCATTTGGTCACTATGATTTAGAAAAAAAAATTTAAAGTTTAAAAAAAAAAAAAATAAATATATAAAAGGAAAATGTCAGGACATAGTTTGTAGCAAAGAAGACAAAGCTAAATGACATAAATAGTGCAAGTCATCCTCACAGTTCCAGTAAGGAGAAACACTGCTTTGGAAGTCTACTGGATAAGGCTTTCAATATATAACAATAAGTTTATGAATGTGTGTGCAGAAGCATCTGGAGCCAGGAGGAAATAATTCCAAAGAAAGCCAGACATGAGTCAAAGAGTCTCTAGGTAGAAGGTAAAATGTTCTTTTTAATAACATGGATACCCATAGCAATAAATGAACAATCAACCATTCCTCAGTTTATTTAAAATGACAATGTAATATTGCAATGATATGATGTTGGTGACCCCTTATCAGAGGAAGCAAAGATTTGTTTTGCTGATTATCTCATTGTTTTCTATACAAGATTTCTTATCACATTTTGTTCAGTTTATACACACACACAGACCACTCCTTGCATATCTTCTCATTAGCTAATCACATTTACCATCTTAAAGGTCTTGATATCTGCAAATTTATCACAGGAGAAATTAACAAGTAGATGTTTGGGGCCCGCCTCAGAAGGGATGAGTTTAAACTTGGTACTGGATGTCTCACTGGCTTTCAGTGGTGGTATGCTAAAAAGAAAAAAGGAACAGAGGAAAATACAAGTTGAAAACAGGCTTATGCATCATGCTTCAGTTTCTTCATTAATCATCTTCCACCAGGAGTAAGAACTCTTTATCACTTCAAAGTAAGATGGCCATGAAAAGACCACACATGGCTTGGCTATCTGATAACTATTTAAAGACTCAAATCCATTAAAGGTCTCACAAATTCATTATGCAGTAACCCAGATAAGCCCACAAAGGGGGACATAATAATATGTGAGATAAGATTTCATGCAGAACAGAGGGTGTAAGGCACATCACTGAATCATTGCAAAAGAATATTCTGAGACCATGAAGAATGTTAATACCAACTCTTGATTTAGAATGAATTATGGCACCAAGAAAACCTCAGTGTTTACAGAGCAGGAAATTCCGAATGGAAGTTAAAAGGTTTTACACCAGTGTGTTTTGTAACTCCTGGAAACTTGTTAATGTTTTTCCCTTACCCTGACACATTGTCTTGTCTTGCCTGAGGATAAAATTGTACAGGACAGACAATATGAGGTTGGTAAATTCCCTCAGGAGAGCTTATAAATGATGGGATGAACCATTCCTAATAGCTCAAGTGCAAATGGCAATGTTAAATTGCTGTGTTTGTTTGTTTGTGTTTGTTTGTATGTGTATTCAGCTAAATAGCATGTTCTGATATCCCAGGTGTTTTCCAGAAAAAACTGCATTTGTGAGGATATGTTGAAATTTTTGTGCAATTTCTTGTTTGTACAAATGAGGGACTGCCTGAAAATTTAATTTTTTGTTTCAATTATGAAATACTGAAGGAAAAAGGGCAGAAAAATATGCAAAATCACCAAAGCAGATAATAGGGAAATGGGATCTATAGTAAAAAAAAGGTATTTTATTCCAGCCTTCTCAATCACTATCTCAACATCATTAAATGGTTTCTTGACTCTCTTTATAACTCTCCTAAGATAATTATTTTGTAGAGTTCTGAAAGCAGAACTTGAAAATTAGTGTGTCTGTAGCTCTCATTCTGGAAAAAGCTGCTTGTCATGATTTGGTCTGTTCTGCAAAAACTATCCTCCTCAACCTGTGATCTGCTGTGTGTGGAAAAGCTGAGCATGGAACAGACCTTTGTACTTTTCAGAGGTCCCACCCTTTGAGATCACAACCTGTGTCTAAGCAGTATTAACTTTTGTTCCCCAAGCTGAGACACTGCTGTATCTGCTTTTTACATGTATTTCTACCTCTTGGATATAAATACAATTGGTTTACAATGCTGTGTACCCAAATTGGCACCTGCAGTCCATTTAATAAAGTGAAAAAAATATCCTGGTTGGTATATGTTGTAATTTGGGTAAGTATGGACAGAAATAGTCATGCATCTTATTGTTGGCCTTTGATCAGAACAAGAAGGTGCAACCCATCTGGCCTATAGCAGGATAGACAGCCTCAGCAACATTGACAGCTTGGGTAAGCATGAATTTTTTGTCTGGAAGTGTGTGGTCCTGCTAGATAGGCAGGAAAACAAGTTCTGTCCAATTATGACAGCAATTATTTGACCTCCCAAACCATGGAGCCAAAGCCCAGCCTAGATGAGGAGCTGGGTCATCACTGTGTGCTTTGTTATGAGATGTTACCCTGAGTGGCCTCCCAGGTTACAGCAAGAGGAAAACGATGTCTCATCCCACAGTTCAGTTCCAACTCATCCATGCCCACATTCTTGTTCATGTCTCTTTGACAGCAGAAGGGAGACATTTCTTGTACTCACCGCAGCTCCAGGATTCCTTGGAGCAGGTCACTGCCCTCCACCTGCAGCACACAGTCCTTCACCTCTGCATCAATAGGGTTGGTGAATGCCACTTCCACAACCACCTCCTTATTCACCTTTGCTTCACCAAGTACCTGTGCAAAGAAAATGCTTGTGAGGCCAGGTTCTCAGTGTTCTTTTCTATCTGAGCCTTTTCAGGCATCACAGGAGGAGATATTATGAGAGGCTGTGATGAACCGTGGCAGAATGTGAGCAGAATTTTTCTTTCAGGGAAGAAAGTGCTCACAAAGAATTCACTTTCCTTTTTCTCTGCCACTGCAGTTATAGCAAAGGGAATTTACCTGTATGTCAATGCCAGGATTGTCCAGAGTGATGTTTCTTTTCACAAGCACTTGCATGCCACCTTCTACATGACATAAAGCTGTGACCTGGATTGATTTGTCTGTAGTTAACTGCTGCTGGTATTCAGGATACTTTATCTTAATGGGAAATTGTTTTTCTGGAAGGAAAAAAAAATGGAATTGCACTTTTATAAGCCCACAGAGCTTCATACCTAACATTAGTATTTTCCTTTTAACATTTCAAGTTTGTTAGAGCTTTTCTTCCAAGCTGACCAGCCTCCAAAGCCCATTTACTGATAAAACCATTATGATTAAAAGGTATTGAAAAATTACCTTCCTTCGGGGCCAGAGTGACAGATATGGAGTCCTTCCAGATCTGATTAACTCGTCTTCTGGTATACAAAGTACTCCATGCAGTCATATTTACATTTACAGTCTTAGCATCAGATTGTAAATTTTCAAGAACCAGAAGTAGGTTGAGATCTTTGCCAACTTCTAAAGAGCCAGCCACTTTGAATTTTCCTGAGATGTCAGGCTTCTGTTCAACTTCCTCGACTTTTGGTGCTGTAGGATCAAATTTATCCTCAAGTCCTAGCTTCTTACGGGCTTTTTTGAAAATATCTCTTTCTTTTGCAGAGCCTGTCAAGGAGAACCATGAAAATTGTTCTTAACAGTTAACATGCATCTCTATTTTATGTGGCTGCTAGAGACAAGCTAGCCAGGACATAGTGTCTGTGCTTAGAGATAAACAGGCCCTCTGTTTTCCACAGCCATACCTCATTTTCTGGATCTGCAGTCAGCAACGTCCCTGTCATTCTAATAACAATTTTTTTTAAACATAAAATCTTAAGTCGAAAGTTTCTCTTTTCCCATTTCTATCCCTTTTAATGGTTATAACATTTAGAAATGTGAATTTTTTATTTGCTAGCACAGAGAAAGCCCCAAATGTTGGGGAAGGCTGATGGCACTGTGTGGTGGGTTGAGTCTGGCTGGCAGCCAACCATCCACCCAGCACCTCACTCCCCTTTTCCATAGGAGGGGAGAAGGCTCATGGATTGAGGTAATGACAGTTTAACAGGAAAAGCAGAAGCTGCTCATGAGCAAAGGAAAAAGAGGAACAACATGGGGATGATCAAATCTGAAGCACTGAGAAGGTGCTGTGCTCTTGCACCCTTTGAAAGAGTTTCTTTTCCTGGGCCTAAGTGCTGATTTAGCTCAGGTTTCTGCAACAGGCCTTTTATCCTGCAGATAAATAACTGGGCTGTAGCCTAATTCTCACTAAGCACAGGCAAACAGTGCATGTCAACAATAGGCAGATGGAACAGTGAATGCTTTATTAGGAGATGCTTGGACTTGGCTTATTTAGGTCCCACAAAGCAATTCCATATCAGAAAGTGCAAGACACTTGGGTTTTTTTAATCAGTACCTTTTCTGTAGGAATTGAATAAATCAAGTATAAATTCCACTCCTACTTTATGAATGCACTAAGAGACTCCTAACTGAAAATTTACATACTTTTGGGAATGAAGAGCTATGTGATTGGAAAAACCAGTAGTTTTACTTACCTTCCTCATATTTATAATCACTGGTGACATCTACACGATCATCTCTACCAACTGCCTTTGTACTGATGGAGGCACCAATTTCTGTAGACTTAGAGAATATCAAAGTTTTCTTTCCAGTTGCAGAGTCAAGATTCCAGTACATAGAGTCTGCATTAACTTCTGCAAACACAAATGTGACATCGTAGTCCAGATCGACTTCTCCTTCTTTGATGGCGTGCCGTGAGGCAGGACCACACTGATAAATTCCTGCAGCATCAAGGAGAAGGAATTTAATCTTTGACAGTGAGCAGATTATTAGACATATGTTTATCACTGATTCCCGAATTGCCTGGTGCTGCCGTCCCATTCAAGCCCTTTCATCCACATAAACCCTCATAAACAGGGCCAATCATCAATGTATCTTGTGTTTATCCTGAAAGTACACATGATTTATTTTATATTATCCTTTAATTTTCAATAGCATTTGATACCTACATTGGAAATATAGGAATTGCTGTAAAAACTTCATCTGGAATTCTAGTTTCTTTATTGGCATCCACAGACAATCTGAAGTCTTTCTAATGCAACCAATGAATTATTTTCTTCTGCAACTATTTCCATGCAGGTTGACAAACTGCTTTTACATTGATTTTACTTTTTTCCCTTCTCTCTAAAAGCGACTGACTTTATAAATTTTCATCATTATTCCTGAAATAAAATTTGTGTACCTCCACTTTGTTCTTGGGGAGTTGCATCCAGAATTTGCCATCCGCTGTATGAGGGGCCCAAGTCGTTGCGTGTAAACCAGCTTTCATTCCAGACATGGAAATTCCTGTGTGCAAGAATGAACAAAATAAGCTACTAGTGTGTATTTATTGATTCCTGTCCACCTCCTTTAATCAGCATCTTAGTTACATGGATTAAATGCCCTTATTTGCACAGTTCTTATCTGAGATTCACACTTCCACCCTGATCCTCACTGCATTTACAAGAAAGGTGCTGAAATTTGCATTGTGGAATAAATATAAATGGCAGAAAACAAATTTGTGAAGTTATACAAAATGCCTAGAGCCTATTCTTCTCCAGAAGCTTTGAGCCCATGCACTCCCTTAGTTTTAGCTTTAGGTACAATGCTACAGTTATACGTGTCACATGCAGATAGAATGGGTCCAGAACAAGAAGGGAAGTAAACAAGACAAAAACTGAGAGACTACTTCTGCTCTTGGCTGAATGCAAGCTTGTTTGAACTGCATTTGATGCTTAATAGAGGCAGTAGTTAAATTACTTTCACTGCAAATGATGCCACTGCATGAAAGCTGGTTCTGTTGAACTTCTACAGTTTAATGTGAACTGGTTTTGAAGAATAGTTTCGAACCAGGTTAAGTCCCCACTATTTGATACATCCAGTGCAATATTGCAAATTTTCAGACATCTGTGTCATCATAATTGTCATTTTGCCTACCCTGGCTTCAATTAGCTGCTGTAATTAGTGTCACAATTCTTTAATTGAGAAAGAGTGAAAATGCCAAGTCTTGTAGTATTTTTTATTGATCCTCTGTGTGTGTGTGTAGTATTTTTTTAAGACAATTTTTTGAGAAGATAAAGCATCTATTAGAATATATGCTCTGCACCTGGAGACACTATAGGCATTGATAAGCTCTACTATGAAATATTGAGCCTTACCACACGCTGTCAGCTCCCTTCTCCAGATGATTTCCTTCTGCATCATAATACTCATCCACACGCAGATTTCCATCTGCATCATGGGCAGAACTGAAGTTTGTAATTGTACGAGTGGGAATCCCCAGACATCTAAGCACTAAAGAGCAAGGAGAAAACAGTCAGAAAGCAGTATTTCTGCAGGTTTCATATAGCACAGTAATGTCTTCAAAGGTTTCCTTCCAGGAAATATTATTAGTGCTTCTTTTAATAGAATCTGTGCAATGTCAGTCATGTGCATGACAAAACGTACCTGTAGTCAATACTGCTGCAAAAACCCAACATTGTCCATATTTAACAGGTTTGTATCCTGATTTCTTCCAGCTTTGCAGGATTTCACCGCTTCCTGTCCAGCTGCTGGGATTTTTACCACCCTCATATTTTCCACTCCAGTTTCCTAGCACCACCCCTTGGTCATCATTGGCGTTGACCTGAGAAGATATTCACTAAATTTATGATGAGGTAAATTAAGAGTTTACAACCTGTCTGAAAGGGGCCTGGGAGTTACAGCAAATGCCATATTGATTTTGAGCCACCAGTGTTCTCTCATCAAAAAGGGAAAGCTCACAGTAGGCTGCACTGGGGAAAGTGACCACGAGGTTGTTACCCCCTTTAATTATCCCTAGCAAGGCTGTGCCAGGAGTCCTGTCTCCAGTTTTGGGTCTCTCAGTTCAAGGGGCTGTTGAGACACTGAAGAGAACCCAGGAGGGAGGACTGCAGGATGGTCAGGGGTCCTGCAGCACACAGTCTACAGGGAGAAGCTGAGAGCACTGGCCTAGTTCTGTCTGGTTAAGGAGGGTGGGGGGAATGTAAAACCAGCTTACAACCATTTGAATGTGTGTTCTAACTAACCTTTCTCTTTTACATACCAAGAGGCAACAGCAGAAAGGGAAATCATATATGATATAAGAGACAAATTCCTCATTAGGAGGGTAGGGCAGCTCTGAAGTGGTCACCCACAGAGGCTACAAAACCTCCTTCCTTTGGAGAGTTTCAAAGCACCCTGGCAAATCCATGGCTGAGCTGATCTAGTTAGCACCCAGTAGTTCCACTTCAAATGAGTGGCTGGACTAAAGACCTCCAAGGAACTGATCCCTCAACCACCCCTGTCTTTTGGATATCAAAGTGATAAGTATCACAACTATCCCAGAGGAGATAAATCTGTCAGGCTCAGATCAGATAACCATGTAAACCCACACTTCACCACCCATATTGTCTGGTGCATACAGACAGTGGCCTAAATTCCCTATGGTGTTCATAATTGCTTTCACTGACTACTTTTAAAGGACAATTAGCAGTTTGCTCTTTTGGAACATGTTGCTTACCATGGCACTGAGAACACGGCCCAGGTACTTGGGGTCGTGTCGGTGAGACACATCAGTGATGGGATCCTGCCTGTAGTATAAGCTTCGATCCAGTATGGCCAGGCAAATATTGAGGATATCTCCTTGAAACTGTGGTACAGAAATAAATTAGGGTTCTGAAAACGCAGATTGCTAAAGATCAGGATGCAGAGAGCCATATTAGTGTTGAATGGGGTTTTTAAATTACTGATTGAAGTGCTGCAGAGCTCAGCCAGGCATTACCATAGAAAAATGTGCCACAACTAACTCTGAAGATCAGAACTCAAAGAGCTCCTCAAAACTTGGAATCAGTGAACTTGAGGCCTCTCAGCGTTGCTACAGTACCTTACTAAGGTAAGGCAATGTAGTCTTAGTAAAGATATTAATGTTTCTGCTGGCTGCTCTTCCGAGGCAGAACAGGGACTAGTACATTACAAATCCTCATATTGATCAGTGAAACAGGGCTTGGCACAAGTGCTGATTGCAACACCAGAGTCCTGCTCTTCAGAGATGTATGCAATGAACTGGAAAAAGCAAATGACCCACTTCCTGCAAAAACAATCTTTGGTGTTTCTGTGCTACATTTACCTGGCCGAAGTTCCATCCAAAGCCGCTGATATGATTTTTATTGCCTGCAAAAATGATGCCAAACTCTTCTAGCACATATTCCTCACACTCAGCCTTGTTAGGCAGGAACACATCATCACCTGAAAAACCAAAACAGAGAGATGTACAAATACAGCAGGCAAAATAAAACAGAACATCAGGAGTCTTGCTCTCCATCTATGAGGGTGCTTGCAGATATCCACCCTTTGCTGTTCTTGCTGCTATAAACAGATTGTGAAACTCAGGATCTTCTACAATTAGAGAAAGGGGTGGGAGGTGTCTGAGTGAAGATGGAGGTATGACACTGCCAAATCTGTGAGAAAATGGTAAATATGACACTTTACTTGGTTCTACAGAGGCCAGAGATACTCTTCTAAACTTGTGCAGAAGTAGGGAAGCTCTGTCAAAAGCAGAACCTTATCTTTTAGAGCAATGAGCTCTCCAGTATGTACATGCTACAGATTTTGTGTACCAGAAGGTCCTAAGAAACTGTTAGACATCTTTTTTTGGTCACTGATACATGATGTTGTCAATTTTCAGCTGCTAGATTAAAATATAGATCAAATGGAGAAACTGCAAATATTAATGAAGCTAAAAGCAACTTATGTATTTAGAGGAAATTCAACATATTCATACCTGAAGCCCAAGGGTTAAAAAGCAAAACAAAAGTGCCAACACTTGCTGGAGAGGAGCTGCCACTTTGAACACTCAGCCTGTAACGTCCAATGACAGCGTTATGTGGGCTGGAAATGGAGATGCTGACAGAGTTGGAGCTGGAGGACTGTAGAACTGCACTCCAGCCCTCCTTGCTCACTGTGCTGGAGATATCAAACGTGGCCAGGGTCCTGGTTGACTTTGAAGGTTTTGGACCTTTCAAGAAAAACAAACAATGTTTTTTTCCCACCTTGCTGAAATAGAGATATAGTCATCAACAAACTCAGCAGGGATGTCACCCTCCCAACCCTCCCCTCAGGTGAATTTCTGCCATATATTGGCAACTGAAGGAAGCTGTGGCTGCTGGCTGAGGTAGGAGTAACACAACAAACACCTCACACAGTTCCATGGCTATGGGAATGAGCACATTGGCTTTGAGGCATTCTCTTGCTGCTCTGTAGTGCATATTGGGCCAGAAGAATGTCCAGAGGCAGCGTTACTCTCACTGTGAAAGAAGCTGGGGGCCATACCTGTTTCTGCAATGAATATTAAGTTTTGCTCAGGCCGTTCTGCTCCATTGAAGGTGATTGTGAAGGCCTGTCCTCTCCTCACAACCAGTTCTTCACTAGAAAATTTACTTGTGTGGTGTTCTCTTGCATTTTCTTTCAGATGCCAGTTGGTACTTGGCTGCGTTGCAGCTATGAAAAAATGAGAAGAGCAAAAAAGCTTGAGGGTATATCCAAAGAAGAGGAAGCACAAACACAGAATTGTTTATTCCTTTCCACAGGTAACTGGTACCCATGTGAGGCTTCCACTAAAATTAGGAATAATTTATATGTGAGCATTTTTTTAAGAGACTCCATCTTGCATAGGCTGTTAGAGGTTATCTGCATAATTAAATATAAAAGCAGTATATCCTGTAGTAAAGAAAAATCAGAAAGGCATCTAAGAGGAGAGAAACCTGAGATAATTGAGTATTTGTGAGTTACTTGGATAAAAATCTGGCTGAACTCAATTAATTCTACCATTCTGAGGTCGTGTCACCCTAACAGAGGCACAACCTTGCTGCCTCTGAATGAGAAATAAAGAAACCTGACTGAGCTGAAAAAACACTTGTGTATTTTAAGCCATGATGTGGTCTCTAACCCCATTATGTGTCACACAGCTGCTGCTGTTGGAAGCCTCTAACATGTTGATGGGCACTGGGCTGTCATTTGGCAGTGGGAGAGATGGCAGAATTGGAGAGAGAACACTCCCAAAATATGCTGTAGAACGGTCTTGCATGAGAACTATGGCTTCAGTCAGGGGGCAGAGAATCAACATCCAAGGCTGGCTGGGATCTGACATCATCAGAGCCTGTGGAGGGATTTCTAGTAGGAGATGGCTTGATGGTTTTAAATGAAGTGCAGAAATACAGAAGAAAAAGGTTTTTTCTTCTCCTGTAAAGAGGGAGAATAGGAAAGAGTAAGAGTATAGTGCTTAGGAGTGGAAAATTATTGCCCTGTGCCATTATGGAGTAAAAAAATCATCATCCTGTGTTCAACCAGATTTCTTAATATAAAGATTTTTTACAGTGTGATCTTAAATTTATCAAGTTCAGACAAACCTTGAAATAACTATGTTGGTAGTTTTAGCAGTGCAGTCACAGTCTAAATATAGAGGAATGTGGTTTTTTATGTATTGAGGCAAGAAGCACAAATTATTTTTTCAGGAACGTACCTACTATTAAAAAAAATCCTCAGAAACTTAGCAGTGAAGCACATCTATTGTAGAACAAGCTGAGGGCTCAGGGAGTTTTGCTTTTAGAAAGGCAGGAGTTGGATAAGCAACATGAGACCCTTTATAATCACTATTAAACTGATCTGTTTGCGTATCTATGAATGTATGAGAGCAGAAAACCCACCACAGCAAGAAATAAACTGCCAAAAAAAACCCCAAGCCCCCCATTTTTCTATCTTCTCTGCTTTAGCGTCAGGTTTCAGCCTTCTCTGCTCATTGTGGCCTTTCTCAGCCTTTGCAATGATACATTCCCAAAGTTCTGCTTTGCTTCTTTCTCTTATGTCAAATCTGTCAGTCTGTCATTTGCACTTTTCTGACAATTCCAAATAGCTGCAGACTTTCCCCTCCTATTTGCAAAATACAACATTTTTGTATCAGTTAATATACCTGTACTGTCAAATCTCATTCTGATAAGCTTGCTTTTCCCATGCACACAATAAGTGAAAAAATGCAATTCCTGTGAAAATCCTTCTCCTGACTTTCAATGGAAGAACTTTCTCTTTTTTTTCTTGGATCAAAACTCCTTAGAGAAGTAGCGACCTCTCAGTGCCCATTACAGAGCTGAACATGAAGTATGGATGTAAGAAAGTAACAAAGAGCATCACAGGATGGGCTTTCCCCTTTCTCACCTTGGCCCATATCTGATCACTGTGTCCTCTGATGCAGCTTCTGAAGCTTCCTCTGAATGGCCTCCTGCACTTCTGCTGCCTCAAGGAATGACTAGTGTCTCTCACTTCTTTAAAGTCTGTTTGCAATATTTCCTCTGGGGGTGGAACTTGAGTACTCTTTGCCCCCAGCCTTGGTCTGACCAGTTGGGGCTTGAGGATTCTTTTTTTTTTTTTTTTTTTTTTTTTTTTCTTTTTTTCCCCTCTCTCAGTCCTTACATCCTCATCTTGTTTCCTTGCAACTTAACATGTGAAGCTTGGACAATATTTGTTCCTAACAGTCTGGCTACTTGTTAAGAGTTTCTTAATGTATTTAAAGTTATAAGAACTTCAGCATTTAGCTGCTTTTCTTTCTGTTGTAGTGCTCAAGTTCTAGGAATAGCACATCTCCTTCTTGAAAAACACTATTTTTAATTTTAAACACTTCATGAACAGTATTTACAGGGACTTTTTTCTTTAAATTAATTCACTAAATCTGTTGTTTTGGAGCTGCTTTTTTCCCACTCCCTGAATTGTAGTAATTGCAAAACAATGACCAAGCTGCTGTCTCTGCCCAAGGTCCAATCAGGGCCAAATTTAAATAACCAATTTTTCATTAATCACACAATTGCTGTTTAACCCTGTTCAATAGACAAGCACTCCATGTCATATTTGCATGATACACTACAGTGGCAACAGGTAGGTATATTTGTGGCTTGGGATTAAATATCTATCATTGCTTTCAGCTGGTGCTCTACTCTTTTTTCATACAACATCTCTGACCATGCCTCTCAGTGATACCCATCATGCTGGGCTGGGCACAGCTGTACATGTTCCTAAATTCATTATTTTAGTTGTTTGGGCTCAGTGTTCAGTAGCCAAATTAGTCTTCTGGTTTGGATCATGTTTGGAAAATCTAGAATTGGAATTTGCTCAACCCATTTAATATACAGACATGTTCTATTCATGTTTCTTATAAATGGTGTTGTTAGAAGAAACAATTTTTAACTGGCTATAATTCAGACTGCTACTTTGACTCTCTGTTCATTAATTATATTAATCTTAACAAGGACCACGGTTTTGTATCTTGCAAAGCCCAACTGTGATTTTAAAGTGGTAAGACTAATTCTTAAATTTAAAATGTCTTAGAATTTGGAGTTTTTTGATGTTACACATACTCTCCTATCCATATTTTTAAATACTGTTAAATATCACACAAACAAATTTCAGAATAAATTTAAGATTTCAGCCTATCCTTGGATACACAGCAAACAGTTTTTCTTTGATAGGAAGGCTGGTTACTGTTGAAAGAGAAAGAGCAGCAGTCCATTTATGCTGGCAGACAGCATGTCAGGAAGAACAAGTTGTGGCTGTTGTGTCAGCTTCTGGTGTTTATTCCCAGCTCTGCCTAAGTTGCCTTGCGGGCCTCTGGTGTGCTTTGTTTGTAAAACAGATGAATGATACATAATACTGGACCTTTGGATTAAAGATTATGGGCAAAGGTTGAGAATGAGGGTTAAATTAAAGAGAAATATTAACACTAGTCAGAACATGCACTCAGTCAAGCACAATGCATCTGACCCAGGCAGCTTCCTGGCCAAGCAGTGTTAGCAAGGCTGGAATGGTGGCTGTAAATGTAGGGACTGCACAGCCAGGTGCTTGAAACTCTGTGGACAGCAAGAGAAGATTCTTTTGGACCTCAGAGAATAGAAGCTATGAATCACCTTAGTATATTGTTTCCTGTACCCAGAAGAATGTGTATCAGAATCATCTTTTGCAGCCTGCTCCAGTCATATAATTCATAACATCCTTTTCCAGTAATACCCAGATTTTTCCCCTCACCTCAGTAACTGTTAAAGAAATTAATATATAGAACTAAGAGTTTCAGCACTGAACAGCGAAGGACATATTTTTTCACAGACAAATTCCCCTCAGTAAACTCCCTTCACTCCTTCTTTCCAATATTTTCTTTCACACCAACTCTATGTGAATCCTCAGTGATACTTGAATTTTATGAAATATCACCTATTATTGATTGTGCTTTTGTTCAGGATGGGAAATTAGTACCTATAATATTCTATCAGCTCCTATATTCTCTCTGAGCACAGCTCTTCTTTAACATATCCCTAAAGCATCACGCTGCAACAACATGGCCATGACTCACTGGGACCGCCTCGGTGGACTTGATGATCTTACAGGTCTTTCTCAACCTAAATGCTCCAGATTCTGTGATTCAGTATCCTGAGAAATCTGAGCTATTCTATCTCTTATCACATCCCGCTTTTGAATAATTAAGCAAGAAATTCCGTCAGCAACTCCGACTCCTGCTATCCTGGATACAGGAATTCAAGTGGTTTTCTACAGCTGCGCTTTCTTTGTGACCCACACTAGGGAGAGACCTGGGTCCCTGGGACACTGCTGTGGACTGACTCACATCAGCACTTTTCGGACTAGAACCACCTGACAGAGAATGGTCAGGTCCTTATGGTAAAATATTTGGCCAAGATCTCTTCTGAGCCTTACATATTGTCCGAGACATAGTTCTCATTTTCTGTCTCCCTCTTCCACTCACATGCAGGGGTATTTGGCATGGAAGCCTGCAGCCTGCTGCAGCCTGAAGCCTCCCTGATGTTCCTGACTGTTCTTGAAGTTTGCCAACAGCCTTCCTTTGAAAACAGCAGAACTTGGCACAATCACTTTCCACACTGTCCTTGTAAGAAGGGTATGCTGTTAGCTGGGCTCAGATCTCCTCTTGAGATCTCAGCTCATTCCAGATGAGATGGCTTGTTCAGAAGGGAGGCTGACAGTGACATAAGAGTGACATGCACTGATATGTGACCTTCAAAAACACCCATGGGACCAGGACACAGGAATAAGCCAAACTGGCAGTGCACAGACTCTGCTGGGCTCTCCTGGCAGCTCCCACATAGTCACACAGCACCTGTGAGGTACAGCCTATGATATTTAAATGTATTTCCCTACCTCCCCACTTCTGCATGTATGGAATAATGTCTTTATTCCATTCCAGTGGAATAAAGACATTATTTGGAAGTTTTAACTTCCAGCAACTGCTGCACACTCATCATCTAAGAACAGCCCTGTGCAGGCCCCCATCAGTGCCCTGCTCTGCTCCTCTCTTGGAGGATCCTGTGTGTTGTTCCACGCTGGGGCAGACGCTCCCCATGCTAATGCACAAACAAGATGCTTGCAGGAGTAACTCACGCCTTAATTGTAATGACACTGAAGCTTAAAAGTGACAGAAAGAAGATGAGATAATTATTTTCAGTGTAAGACTATGAAACAAGTTGTCAGATCCTTAGTAGCAGTAGTGGTGCTGCAGACTATCAAAACCATTTAAAAATAAGGCAAACTTACAGGAACCTTTGAGGTGTTTTTCCCTTTTCTTTATGCAACACCTTCTGAATTCTGTTAAAGCAGGTCCATTAGAGACTGGCCCACAAATGCATGAAGGTTTTCTGGGGAAAAAAGGTGTGTCTGTCTGCAGGATGTGTGTCAGGGGATGGGAGGGGTAGGGAGAGAGGAAGAGAAGGAGTGAAAACTGCTCAGTGTGCTCACACCTGCACACAAACCTTCACAGTTTTTTTACATAAAAAGTTGTGCATGGTAACATGAGGAGCATCTTCATGCAGTTCTGACATCTCTAGCTGAGCCTGGGCTTGGGTATTTCTTGGATCTTGGGTATTTCACAGGCAAGTGCTGATCATAATCAGCAAATACCTGTTTCTTAAATGCTGCATTAAATGCTTCTTTAGTTTCATGGAAAAAAAAAAAAAAAAAAAAAAAAAAATTAAAAATGGTTGTTGAGAAGGATAGACTGCTGTCTGAAATTTCAAGAGGAAGTTTTGAGAGAGAGCCCTGCTAAAATGTTCTAAGTTATTGGCAAATCATTGCTTAAAAGGAAGTGTTGCAATGCAGAAACAATTGGTTTGTGGCTTTTTTCCCCCATTGCTGTACCTGAAGGTTTTAACTGTCCACCTTACTGTATAGTTCTTTTGTTAAAAATAAGGATTTTTCTACTCAGCCCAATATTTCAGCTTCACCTATTAAATTGTGTTTTGTCATTTATTTAAGCTCTGCTCAGAGGAGGAGATTTATGAAGGAATCTACAGCTCTATGCTGATTGCATGGACCCAATTCCCTCCTAGCTTCAGTTCTGCTCTTAAACAAATAAACATATAGATGGTATCACACTTAGCAGCTGCACTGAGATAGTCATTAATTAACCACCATCAGGCCAGGCAAACAGCAGATGCTGTGAGGGATGCTGGCAAAAGGTCAAAACAATAACAGGAATTATTTAAAATAATAGATATAGGGACAAACGCTTGTGTTCTAAGAATTTGTGGAATCATCTCTAAAACTGTGAGAATGGGGTAACTGTGCCTCTCTTAAACTGCATGAGAGGAAGACAATGCACAGAATTTCTGCACTTGAGCCATCCAAACCTGTGGATGGTTGTTTTTTATTAATTTCCTGAGATTTTCAAGCCTAAGTCACATAAAGCCAGCACAGCATGTGCTCTGCCTAGAATTGGTAAAGTAGCATCATCTTAAATTCAGGACTCGTTTTATGTATTTATGAAGGGGACTTAGAAAAAGGTTGGGAACAAAATTTTAGCAGGTCCTGTTACAAGAGGACATGGCGTAGTGGTTTTAAGGACTCAATTTAGATTAGGTACAAGAAAGAAGTTTTTAACACAGAGAATGGTGAGGCACTGGCACAGGTTGCCCAGGGAGGTGGTAGATACCCCATTCCTGGAAAAATGCAATGCTCAGGGTGGATGGGGCCCTGAGCAACCTGATCTAGTTGCAAATGTCCCTGCTCATGGCAGGGGAACTGGAGCAGATGGCCTTTAAATATCCCTTCTAACTCACACTATTCTGTGATTCCATACATTTTTATACAGGTGCCAGCAAGTCAAGTCTAAGTGAGTACATGGCCAATCTTACTAAAAGGTATTGATTTAATTTCCTTCCTCCTAAGACTTCACTGCTGGGCTCCTGCTTGCTTTGTTTGCATTTAAAGTGCCTTTGTCTTTCGCACTAATTTAAGAAAATAGTTAAAATGGCATTACTGGCTCTGGATCTGCAGGAAGAAATTTAGTCCATAGTGCATCCTTTGCATAAGTATTTCCATTAACACAAGATTCGTTCATACCCGACCTACTCTCAATTCGTTACATTTCATCTAAAATAAAGTTTGCAGTTTGCCATAACGTCTTCTGCTCTATTTGCAATTTTGTAATATTTTTAATATTTAACTTCAGTATAGCAATGGATGGATTGTCTTCTTCTTCTTCTTGTTTGTGCCTTTTGTAAAATCCAGAAAGAAAAACACTGAAACAACATATGCATAATTCTCAAAATGTTTTGTACTTCAGTAGTTCAGAGTGCTTTACAAAACAACCTGACAGAGAAAGCTAGCACATGATACATTATTCACTTTCCCATTCCATATGAACAAAGAGACTTTTTTTGTTGTTTTTTAACTTACCAGCCATGCTCCTTTGCTCCTCTGTGTCGTGGACTTGGTCTTGCTGTGAGCAACTGTAGACCTATATGATAAGACTTCAAGCTCTGGCTGTGTTGCAGCATTTATAGGGAAAACTTTAGACCTCTCCTTATGTTCAAACCAATTATAATTCACATTGGGTGAGTGAGGCAGGTAAGTCATACCAGTGGTCATGTAAACTTCCTAGTAACCCTATATTAGCTCATGGGTTTTAAGACATTGGACTTGTGCAATTCAGGCCATTTATCCAGAAGGTTGATGAGATGCTTAGAAAAGCAGAGCATTTAATTGCATGCCTGGAATCCAGAATTTCACATGTAATGATGCATCACTCGGCAAGGGATGTTTTTTGAGTCAGTATAAATTAATATCTCTTCCCAGTATGATCCAAAGTTGAGTATTCATACAATAAAAGTATACATTCATAATCAAATTCATATGGTCCCCTCCCTATGAGTGTACTCATAAGTCCAGAAAAAAGCCCCAGAACTTTTCATTTGCCTCGTCAGTCCTTTTTTTGGGATCACCACAGTAATGCTTTCGTGTCAGCCCCTCCTTGGAGTCTCTGTGAATTATTCTAATGGTATGAACACTGCTAATGTAGTGTAAGCTAGTAGTAACTTGACAAACCACTGAACATTGAATAGCTTTGATGAGTGGACCTCGAGCAGTAACTCTCCCTGCTTGGAGAGAAACTTCATCCCCATAAAATAAAACACTCATTTTGGAGCAAGCACAAATTACGACTTCAATTTGTGTTTCGATGGTGGTTACTCATCTAGTTTCTGGCTCTAGAGAGAGAACAATAAATGTTAGAACATCTTCATTGGCACATACAGGAAATTCTATAGGTACAAAGAAAATGAATTTGTCAGAATGGCCTCGTAATATTTCTTTTTGTTTCAGGCTAATCCTTCATCCTCCACATCAGTGCTAGCAAACTGATCACAGATGTCTCTTTCTCTCTTCTGTCCTCTACATACAGGAATTTCTGTTTCCTTGCACTTACACAGACTTGAACAAGGTATTTTGTCTCTTCATTATTACTTCATCTCACTTATCTACAATGATGAGAAGAGACTGAAGCAATCTCAGGAATGTTAGTGCTTACCTTGAAGAACTTGAAGGGCGGAAATTTCATAAGATCAGAAAGGGGCAAGCACAGTATCTGTGTATAAAATGGGGCAAGAGACATGGAAAAGAGCTGAGAAATTACAGTTGACATCAACTAGTTTGATTCACATTCCTGGAAAACACTGAAAGAGATGAACTTTTTAGCATCTAGATGAATAACAGCCAGCTAAGACATGCCAAGAAATCAGCTGAGCCCATCAGCTCAGCAGAGAAAAAAGAAGTGTCATCTATCACCACATGCTGACTTGGATTTGCAACAAGATCCCACAGGGTATTTTCATAAGTACACTTTGGAAACACTGATTACACAAGATTTCTCTTAGTTAACTGCATAACTTGTTGTTAAAAAAACAAATGCTGCATTGCTTCAATGGATCACCATCAAACTGGAAGGGCATAGTGGCTTAGAGTGCCATTAAAAGCTGCCTTGGAGCATTGACTTTTTAAATATGCTCTTTTCTGTTGTTAATGTTGTTCAGCTGAAGCATTATGCTAGCCCAGGGCTAATCTCAGCTGGATAATGTCAAGACTACGGAGAATGGAGAGCTAAAAAAAATAGAAGGATCAAGCTGGATCAGTGTAAAACAGAAAGAACTGCAGAGATATGATGATTTTTGAAAAAGAAGAAAGGTGGTTATAGAAAGAGGAGGCCAACCAAGGAGTCATGGTCTTAAAAACTTCAGTCTTTGACTGAAGACACTGAACTGAAGCATAAAAATGTTGGCAGTGAAGAAAAGTGTTTAGCTAGACCCTCTGGGTAGGTTGTCAAAATGCTAATTTATTTTTTTTTCCATGGAGATTAAGAGTAGCCTGAATGCATATTTGTCAGGGATAACATATGTGTGTAGTTGAGCTGCCCTTGGCTCATTTATTTTCATGTCAAAGCTGTGTTAGTGACACTTTTCCCCCCATTGCTGATTGTAGGCACCTGATGCTGAACTGCATGGGGTGAAGAGCACCTCAGCAGGGCAAGGAACATTCTGCATCCAAGTGCTGATTCAATCTCATTTGCCTGGGGTTTGCTCTGTTGCTGTGTCTGACGTGCCCACAGTGAATACATTTCACATTGTGTCCTACAGTGAAGGGTCACCAATGTCCCAACTGCTGTGACACACAAACCCGCAGACTGTGTCACATTCATCCTAAGAACTGCTCATTTCAAAGGAGTGATAAAATATTTTGCAGAGGAAGAGGGAAGTTAGCACAATGTCTGTCCAATATTGCATCTGCCAGTGCAAGCCAGGTCACAAACATCACCCGGAAGCCCCACAGCAATCTTTCTCCATTATCTTGTGAAGGAAAACTCTGTCCCACCTTCAGTTATTTGGTCACTTGTTCCCAAAAGAGGGAAGTTACAGAACTGACCTGAAAATAGCCATGTCTCTTTTTTTGTGTGTGCAGAGAAAAGCCACCTCCTTTACAGAATCCATTAGAGTTCATTGGGTTTTCATACCTTTGAGCAATGTGTTTCACATGCTAATTATGAGTTGTGTAAATAATGTTCTAAACATTCCCTTTCTTCATTTAAGATCCACTGGTTTTTACATTGACAGGATTAAAAGGTATCCAAGACTTTCCTACACTTTATTGTTCAGGGCTTTGTATTTGCCTATAATATCATATCTTTTGTTATTATATTCCTCCAAATTACATAATATCAGATTTCCAGTCTCTTTTCAATACCATAGTTTGAATATGTTGTGCATTTCTGAAACTTATTCAGTTTCATCTCTGTGCTTTTGTGATATAAATGAAAAAGAATTGAAACATCATCCTGTAGGGAAAATACACTATAAGTCAATTGCTGACAATGGTTTTTAGTATCTCCTGATCTATTTTCTATTAATGCCATGTTTGTTTGTTAGTTCAGCATTTGCTTCACTTAGCCCACAACACAGTCTTAGTTCATCCCGTAAAAAGGAATTATGTCATAAGAAGATATAAAGTAACAAGCCTGGACAAGATGTTTAGCTATGTGGATGGATAAAATGGGTGTATTGGAAATTGCGTGAAGAGAGGCTGCACAACAAGCTGATGTGTGAATTCCATAATGTTAAAGGAGAGGATTGGAGTGTATCAAATGAACTGGCACAGGATTTGCAAATAGGGTGCTCAGGGAGCTGGTAACCACAAGGAAAATTCTGCAATAGCTGGAAATTCAAAGGAAACAACTGTTAGAAATGAAAGAAAATATTGTTATTAGAGAGAAGCCAAACAATTGTGAAAGTCTAAGGAGCAGAATTAAGGAGATCAGGAATTGGAATGGAGCACAGTTGGAAGCAGAGAGAAAGATGAAAAGTTGGTACATTTGAGATAAAAGAGAAATAGAGGAATTAAAGATAGGAAATTAGGCTATGGGGAAGAAGAAAACCAGACATTCTGGTATCTTATTCATGGAAGAAATATTCCCCTACAAGAGGAGAAAATGAAAATAATGAAGGAAACTAAAGGTGACTTAAAGATGGAGAAAACTGAACTAGAATGATAGTTTGGTATTTATTAGAGTGGAAGAAGAGTAAAACCAAGGAAGAGGAGAATGAAGTCAGAGGAAATGCCATCAGAAGGAGGTACTGGAGGAATGCCTAGCCTGGGGATGATGGGGAGGGATATGATTATGAGAGAGAGAAAAAGGATCTGGCATAAAGGAAATGGAAGCTTTAAGAGAATCAAGGACCAAATCAAGGAAGAAAAGGGAGAGGATAGGGAGTAACAAAGTACAGAATCAGCATAAATAAAAATACTGTATTTCAATGGCCTCACTGAAATTCAAGATGCTCTCTAAAATAGTTAGCAAACCTTGTGTAAGAAATCACAACATGCCCATAGCTTTTCCATGTTTTCCAGTTGCATCTGCTGGTGCAATAAGCAACTGTTCCAGCCTTGAAATCTTGTTTGTTTTGTGACCTTGGACACGGCAACAGCACTGCTGGAATAGCTGTGGAATTTTGGCAACTTTGAATCTGTGCTGAGAATTTAAAGCAAGACTTCACCTGGGACCAAGTGCTTGCATCTCTATCAACAGAGCCTTTGACTCAAGGCTAGGTGTTCTCTTTTTTCAGCAGGAAATCAGGTAGCACTACGTGCTGTGGCTCTGCATAACTAGGAAGTTTTAGGAAATGTTCCACAATTCCCCAGCTCCCTTGGCAGTGGACTGCTGAGACTCTAACAAAGCAGTCCTAGCCTGCAGTCCTAGCCTGCAACTCCAGTCTGCAAAGCAGGAAACTGCCAAGGACAGAGGCTGCTGGGGAGTCAGCAAGATGCCATCGGGGTTTTTTGCGTCAGAGTGATGGAAAATCCCAACTGTTGTTCCTGATGCCAAGCAGGGAACACCCTGCCAGGAGTGCAACTACTGTAGGATAGGGAATATCTCTCCCAGAAGCAGTGGTTGCCATCCACAGCTCTGTCACACCAGTGGTCCCTTTTCTCCTGGGCACTTCCTGCAGCTCTATTGTGCATCTCCATCCCTTTCCTTATTTTGTTTTCTTGCAGCAGGGGCAATCAGACGGGCACTTACAGATTTAGAAGGGCTGTAACGAGATAGTTAAGAGGTCACTTTGTAGTTCCATAATGGATAATTGTGCCTAATGCTGACTCTGAAAGAGAACTCTTTGGAATGTATGAGTGCCAAGAAACAGGTCCTGCCCACAGTATACTGGGCTACAAACACTCTGTCACGGTTTGGGGGAGGTTTTCTCCCCAGACACTGGCATAGAATTAACCTGAACTACCCAAACCTGTTCTGCAGAACCCAGCACTGTACATTGGAGCTGCCTCTGTAGCTCATCTTTACTCACAGCCACACAACTTTGCTCAGTTTCAAATCAGACTGAAGACATTTCTGGCCACCAGTGACCTGGCATCTTACTTAGCTATGAGCACATCCTGTGCTTTGAGTTCCTCCAGGAAGAAAGCATTTGGTCAGAGTGGAATGCATGACTATGGCTAAAATAGAGTATAATCCATTTAGGTCCCACACTAGACTCTATTAGTCTGGAGTAAGAATGAAAAAGATTTGGGGAGAGATTGGAAACACAACAATCAAATGAAGGCACTTCCTGAGAATTATTTCCAAGACAAGAGATCAGCCTGTATTTTCATTTCAGAGAGTTAAGAGAGTCTAATTGTTTGTTTCTTTCAGACAAATGAAACTTCTCTAACAAGAAGGTGAGTGTTTCCCATTGTAAGAGAATGGAACATGAGACAGGTTCAACAGCTGAAGTTTTCTATTTTGAACAGGATTTACTTTTGAAAGTCTGAAGCCACTTGTAACTGTGAAAGAGGGGAAGGGCCATAGGTAGATCACATGTGATTGCTTTGATACTATCCATTTTGTGTCCCTGAAAACATAATAATTTCATAGCAAGGGTATTCATAACACTATCAGCTTACCTTGAACACTTTTTAAAACTTTTTCCCCCTAAAACTTAGTATCTGTAGTGAGTAGAATTCACTTTTTACAGCTGGGCAAACTGGCAGCATAGGTGCCATGATTTGGCACTGTAAGTAGTGTGTCGTAGTCCCATCCCACTACATTACTGTCAGACCTTTTGTCCTATAAACATTTCTCCCCTTGGAATATTTTTTAGCAAATAACTTCATAAATGATACTGAAGTAGTTTATCCTTTGTATTTAGCAGTATAACTATTGGCATGACCCAGTGGCTACACACAGAAAGAACTGGTGACTAGTACCAGATACCTCACCATTTTTAAACTGCTGCTGTTGGTAATAACAATAACAATAACGGCATTGACTATTGCAATTGATTCTGGCTTTTTTCTTTCCATTCAATGTAAAATGCTTTCTGAGAAGCCTTGAAATCTCCAGGGCTTTAAGCCTTGCAGTTTCTATTCTGTATTTGAAATTGGGTTTCCAAGCCTCACGTATACAGGTAAACACTCATTTTCCTGGCTCTCTCTCTGTTCAGGTTGCTCATATTAGTACAGCAGTGCATGTGTCACTGAACACAAATGTTTAGGACATTTCCTGTAATTTCATACTCAGGGCTGGTTTTGAGAAATGAACTTGTTTCAACAGTTATTTCTTCTTTGTGAACTGTGAAATAAGAAGTTATTGGTGTAACAGCAGAAATTGAACGTGTGCCAAGTCCCTTCCTTTGGGCAAAAGGGGAAAAAAGTGTTGCCTCAGAAAGAGAAGCCTTTTCAAGCCTGCCATGTCCTCACTTCCCTAAATAGCTCTCTCTCCTTAGACATTCTTCTGTAAGCACACACTTTTACATTTTCTTGAAAATTTTTAACAATCATCTGTGAGCAGCACCTGATGTGAAATGAACATAGCAAAGCTAAATGTGAGACTGTATAGAAAGGGAAGGTGATTTTATTTTAAACAAAACTGGTTTCAGTCAGTCATGCTTACTCTCCTGCAAATTTCATTCAGTCAGTCTTTCCTACTTGTTTTTCATACCTGCATTTTAACAAGGACTAAGATGTGCATGTCTGGCTAGTCCAACCAGGATTACTTGTGGTGCAGGCAAGGACAAAGGATGCCAGTTTGGGAGTCATCAGGTTTTCTGGGTTCTTTTTGCTGGGTGACCACATGCTGACTTTGGAAGTGTCTTTTGTGCCCTTCAGGAACCCAGATCTGTGAGTCATTGAGCAATGTTATTGATGGGCTCCCTGTCCTTTTGTCTCCTGTTCTGTGAAAAGTCTGGCAAGTCTGGCTTTAGTTTTATTTCTAGGCAAGGGAAGTACCGTGTCTCAAACATTGGTGACAGGTTATAGAGGATCCTGGGCTAAGGACTGTGCCTCTCACAGTGAGGTTACACTTGGAGGGAGTTCTGTGCTGGTCATTCTGACAGCAGCACTCGTTCCCAATGGAAGGCCACAGTGTAAACTAGCTCACTCACTTGTTAAAGCATGAATGGTGCCTGGAGTTTCCTGGCGGTTTTTTAGTCATGAAACTCAGTGCTATGAACACTTTTGTAAGGAGGACAGTGAGATGAAACCTCAGGAATGACTGTAAATACATTAGTGCTCTTTTGTATACTATTGTTCCATTGTTACCCAATAATAACAACAACAGTGCTGTACAGGCTTTTGTAAGAGGAGTTCCTGAGTTCAGGTGCCAGTAGCTTTGTTTGAGAGGGTCTGCACTGTTCTTTCAGCTACAGATATGCTTGTGGTTGAATAATGGCCTGCAGTTCCTGGAAGCTCATTAAATGTCATCCACATTATAGGCAGTCCAAGACTGAGAGTGCTGAGGGGAGGTGTGTTTATATGAGGGTTTGAAAGAGAATATCCAACAGTAGAATAACACCGAAACAGAGTAAAACCAGTATTTTATGGAAAATGTTGCAGGTGAGTGTAAGATGATGATGATCCTACCTGTCTAAAAGTCAAAGGTGCTGTATTTAATGTTTCCAAAATTTTAACCCTCTAGTGCATGATGTAAGTTATGTATTATGACCTTTCCTTTAAGGGAAACAAAACAGGAGAAACCCACCATCATGCTAAAGAAAAAAAAAAAAAAAAAAAAAAAAAAAGGCACATACATAACTTTAACAGCATCTCAGTTAAAATGAAATGTAAAGCTTATCTGTTTGTTACAGGCATGCAGCCAATGAAAGCAAATGTTAAAAGATAACAAACATTTTTGAATGAACATTCAATATTTCATTCAAAATTTTTGAGTGAACATGTTTAGCACAGCCCTGTATCAGCTGAATCTCCTACACAAGGAAGTGGTCCAACCTCCTTAAGTCTGATAACTACTGAGGATAATTGTTCTTTATTTCTGACTCCCACTTGCACCCCGCCACTATTGTTACTTGTTGTTTACCTTGGCTTTGCTTCAGATAATTCTGTTTGCAATCTTACCTGCATTTGTTAAACCAGAAAGATGCCATGCTTGGTTTCTAGATTGTCATGGCTGGAGCTGAAGACACCAGACAAATATAATCAAACTAAAGTCATCAAATCAAATAGATCTGATGGAAAGCTGCCTCCATCTCCAAACAAGAGAAACCAGATTTCTTCTGGTGATTAGGAGAGAATCTCACTAGCATGTACTGCCAAGTCTGTAACACAGACTATGACACATACACATATATTTGTGTGTAATGAGGCATTATCCTTTAAAAGCTACAAGGCACCAAGTTATTATCCCAGGTGGATGGTTGTCAAGTGACCAAGGCTACAGAAGAGGAAGTGGATGAACTGTCCAAATTATAAAGCTCAGAGATCAGCTTCAGTAAGGCTCAATTAGTGCTACTCCAGGAACTGTAACTGGGGAAATGGGAAAACAGATAGTTACAAGAAAGATTAAAGCTTTTTGTCAAATAAACATTGTTTATCCCCAACTCCAGTTTAAAGCAGCTTTAGGAGAATTTGAATTTTCACAGCAGTGCAAGGTAAGTCTGCCAGTATCAGCAAACTGCAAGGAAAATGACAAGGATTGGAATGGAGCTGGAACTTGACTTTGAAGAGTCACAGCGTCCCTGGGCTGCCAGTGCCAGTGTGTCACCATCCTCAGTAAAGAACTTCTTCCTAATACCTCATCTAAACCTATTCCCTTTCACTTTAAAATCATCCTCCCTTTGCCCTGTCACTGCACGTTCTTATAAATAGTTTCTCTCCATCTTTCCTGTATTCTCTGTTCAGGGACCAGCCCTACAACATCAGGGGATGCTACCAAGAACTCGGTGTTGGCGACCTTCGCGAGCATCAGCCCAAGGCTTGAGCGGTCGGGAGAACGTGAACAAACCCTGCATAAAGGAGCTTTAAGTTATAACTCAGACCTTCGATCGCCGCCCAGGCTCATCCAGCCCCGCTCAAAGCCCCCAGCTGTCGGCACACGCTGCCCGAACCCCAGCCTGGGGCTGTCCCCGACCCCAAACCCCGGCCCGGGGCTGTCCCCGACCCCAAACCCCGGCTCGGGGCTGTCCGCAATCCCAAACCCCGGCCCGGGGCTGTCCCCAATCCCAAACTCCGGCCCGGGGCTCTTCCTGACCCCAAACCCCGGCTCGGGCTATCCCCAATCCCAAACCCCGGGCCCGGGGCTGTCCCTGACCCCAAACCCCGGCCCGGGGCTGTCCCTGACCCCAAACCCGGCTCGGGGTCCCCGCCCGGGAGCCCCGGCCGCCCGCGCTGCGCTGCTGCCGCCTGTCGGCCTGAGCGCGGTACTGCAGGCGCGGGCGCACGCCCGGCCGGGGCCGCCCGCGGGACGGAGTCGCGGAGAGTGAGAGTCAGTCACAGAGTCAGTGACAGAGGCAGTGACAGAGGCAGTCACACAGTCAGTCACATAGTCAGTCACACAGTCAGTCACAGAATCACAAAATCACAAAACCAGTCACAGAATCACAAAACCACAGTCACAGAATCACAGTCACATAATCACAGAGTCACAGAATCGGAATAGGTTGGAAAAGACCTTTTGAGATCATCAGGTCCAACCCATGACCCAACACCTCCTCATCAACTAAACCACGGCACTGAGCGCCACGTCCACTCTTCTTTTAAACACGTCCAGGGACGGCGACGCCACCCCCTCTCTGGGCAGATGATTCCATTGCCCAATCTCTCTTTCAGTGAAGAATTTATTTCTAACCTGTAACCTAAACTTCCCTCGGCGCAGCTGAAGACTGTGTCCGCTCGTTGTGTCAGTTGTTGCCCAGGAGAAGGGACCGGCCCCGCCCGGCTCCAGCTGCCCCGTGCGGGCTGATCCAGCAGCACCGTGGCCTGGGCTCAGAGAGCACCACAGCATCCCCAAAACGCTGCTGGAGAAAGAGCGTTTCATGGGTGCTGGTCCACCCCTCACCCCAATAACTGGCCACCCTTACCATCAAAAACATTTAAATATAGTGATATATATAGTACGAGGGTGTAACCCCCCCCCCTTCCCCTTTTTTCTTCCCCTCTTCTTGACTCTTCTCAACTGTTTTTAAGGTAAATTCTCTCATCGATTTCCAAGCAAAAGCAATTAAGGTAGTATTAACAGGAATGGAAGATGAAACTGGCTTTTATGCATTGCTCTGCACAAGGAGGGCACATGGAAACTTTGGGGCAGTCTTTGTTGGCCCTCACACTAGATTAATTCATATTTACAATGCTTTGCTTCATCTGAATGGAGCTTTTTGTGATTTATTGCTAATATATCTTCAGAAATGTAGCCCTGGCCTGCCAGTACAGACAGGAATTGAATTAAAATAGGCTGTGGCTTGGTTCCTGGCATCTATTTACTGTTCTCATAGTAAACAGCAAGTTATGTCATTTGCAATGCTTAATAAACTCCCTTTTTGTTAAGAGAGTGTGTGTGTGTATAAGGAGAGCCTTCCACTGTGCCCGTGCTGAGAAATCCCCCAGCTCAGGTGGGTGGGTGTGCAAGGTACCAGTGCAAACTTCATACTGTGCCCTGGAAACACTTGGAGCCAGGAACGGGTGTCCACCCTTTCCTAACAAAGGCCTCAGGACCTGTGTCTGCAGCCAGGGTGGGGAGAGTCCATCACACAGGGACTCTCAAGAGCCCCAGAGACAAAAATCACCATTGGACAGGGCTACATAGACTGTAAGGGCATAAACCTCCAGGGATTACTTTGTTCAGGGTCTGTGTCTGCAGGCACAAGTCTGAGCTGTTCCTATTGTGCCTCTGAATTATTAAATTATTTTGCCCCCTGAAATACCTAGGGTAGGAAATGTCTTTAACACCTGCATGCATGCATGTTTATAGCAGTAAAATTTTCCTCTGGAAGTACATGTAGAGATGGTGGGGTGCCCTGTGTGTCACAGGGGGGACATACGAGTCACTGAGGGGAAAGTGTGTCACCCTTCATTGGCTGAAGCCGTGGGATGGTGAGGTAAGAGGAGCAGTGGCTTTGAGCTCAAGACTGGAATGGTGAGGCAAGAGTGAGGAGGTAGAGCTTGGAGCTGAACAGGGGGCATGAGAGGTCCTCTGGGCAAAGGCATTCCTGGCATCCCCAGGGCACCTTCTGGGGTGTGGCTGGCTCTGAGCTGGGTGACCTCCCTGTGTGCAGGGCTGGGCCTTTGCTGTGCTTGGCCTTTTGCCCTTGTGCTCCTTTGGCTGCTTGGAGAGAGAGGCAGCCCTGCCAGGAGGGTGAGAGTCCCTGGCTGCACACCTGCTCCCTTGTCTGTTTTTTATTTTTCAGGAATGTGATGGTTATCCTGCATAAGTGAATACTGAGTAATACTTATTATGCTTTTTTTTATATTTTCTGATGTAGTGTGTTTGTAGCTGTGTGACAAGGTATCACACTGATAGTGCTTGGATGTCGATGCAATAAGTCTCCTGAAATGGGATGAAACACTTAAAAAGAATATAATCCATCATTGACCTTTATAGCTCCCACAAATGTGATAAACCACAAAGTTTAGAAGGGAATTGAGAAGAGAATTGTAAATTAGATCATTCTGTTTTGGATTACTGCAGGAAACACAGATACTCTGAGTTAAGCTCTTATGTCCATTTGAAATTAACTTTGAAAACTCTCACACTGCCATTCTCACACCACTTGAAAGAAATATTTTATTTTCAATTTTCTAATAAGGGAATACATCCAGTTCAGAAAATGTTATTCTGATTACAACCACTCACTTGAATGTAAATGAAACATAGCTCCAAAAGCTCAGACAGACCTTCTTTATTTTCAGTGAGCTTTGTAGGAAACTGAATTTTGATCTGACATATCAAAGCTCAAAAAAATCGCGTGCTTTGTGCAAGAGTACTCATTCTGAATGTCACTGGGTATTGACAAAACTTTGAAGATATCCAATCATCATTTGGAATGAAATTAGAGGTGAATTTTGAGGGCCCATATGCCCACCTGTTCTCTCTGAGGTGTCACCATAAATATGGTGAGTTTTTTAGTGTACATTGGAGTTCTGTGTGTGTGGCTGCCTTGTGCATTCTAGCAAGAGGCCCAGTTTATTGAGGATTTTCTCTGTGCTGTTGCACCATACAAGAGCCCATTTGCTTCTAGCCTGTGTCTTTCCTACCACCTTGACTGAGATTTGCTATAATACTTGATTTTGAACTGTGACTTATGTGGCCAAAACACATCCAGACTGAGAACCAGCCGTTATTTCAAATGCTTTGTATTCCCTTGTCTTCATAGAATTAAATTATTGCAGGAGGTATTTGATGTGGATGGAGGAAGGTCATGCCTTAGGAGGCTCCTCTTTCCCACCACATCCAAGGACTGATGTTCCATGGGGACCTCACTAGAGAGGTGGCTTTCCGGGTAAATGTGTAATGTCCCTCAAATGAGCACTAGGGGATGCTAAACTCCTACACTATTTCGCGTCTGTGGGTTGGAAAATACCAATTTTGTGGCCTTATTACCATTCCTTTCCACACACACACAAAAAAAGGGAAAATAAGCTTTTGGCCATTCTATGCAATAAGGGTATTTTATTGGTAAGTATTCAAGTGAGTAGAAATAGATAATTTTTAAAATTCTTTCCTAATTGTTTGTCCTATTATGTATAAATGTCCTTTTTATGTGGGTATAAAGAAGTTTATTTTAAAATATCTATCATATAGAAACAACTAAGTCAAGACCATGATCCCAGTTCAATAAATTGCATGCAGAAGTAGGTAGAGAACATAAGATACACTTTACACAAATCTACAGAGATCTCTAGTCCAGTGCTCAAATTGTAGAAATTACCCTTTGAGAACAAACACAGAACAATCTGTAGATCTGAAATTTGTTACAGAGCAAAGCTGGTCATTCTGCACTAGAACATAATTTTCCTTTAAATAATTCAACAATCTAAATACTTCAAAAACCGTTGTTTTCAAGTGCTTATAAAAACTGTACAAAAAATGAATATTTAGATGTTTGACAATTATGTAAACTTCCATAAACTGTTAAAATGAAAAACGAAATATAAAAACAGATACAGGTAACATTTTTCAGTTAAAAGAACGAGCTTGGAACAAGCAGGAATGACGAGCTTACTTTTCAAAGAACTGCTATTTAGAAATTGCATTTGCTTTACAAATGTTTGCAAATAGAAGCAATATTAAAGAGAATTTTTAATTTTTATACATGAGTTACAGAGGACCAGTTTTTAATATGTTAAATTACACAGGCAGCCGCATTTGAAGTTTCCACTGAGAGCTCTACCTAAGGACATGCTGCTCTGTTCTTGAGGCAGTGCAGCATTTGTTTGTCAGAGTCGCTTTGTTGGGTTTTGGGCCATCAGAAAAAAGGAAATTTTTTGGCTGTTATTTGAAATGCTGGTGGCATTCTATGCTATCTATCAGGATCTAAGTTTTGAACCAATGTATACACATGCAAATAACTCCAAGTGTCTGTGCCCTTTGTGAGGTTGAAAAGTTGCATACAGGTTCATTTTTGACTCCCCTCAACTGTGACATCTGTCCACTCTAATGTCATCTGAGGATATTATGGCCCTTAATAACAAAACTTGCAGACTAGTGTCATACTTGAGACTTATTTTATGTACATAATTAACACACACTTGGATTTGATTGCTAGGGGCAAGTAGGTTAAATAGAGCATGATTTGTTCTGCTCTTTCAGAATTACTTTCATGTGGGCGTGCATTTCTTTACAGTAAGCAAAATGAAACAAGAGTTGAAAACAACTTTACAGTGGCTTTAGCTCAGGAATGTCCTCACTTTTGTCACCTGATAAGGGGAACACAGTAAACATTGGCTGCAAGTCCAGTAGTGCAAGAAAAATAACAACCTGTAAAGGCAGTAGAAGGAATTCAACAGTTTATGTCCATGCTAATTGATGTGAGTGACGTGTGCTAATTACAGGCAAGGCTTTCACCTGGCTTCAGAAGGCAAAGCCACAGCTGGAAAACCTGTTGCCTCTTTACAGGGACATGACTCTGTTTCAAAGGGTTTTTTCATTCTTGAAGAGACAAAAAGTCAGATCTACAGTGTCATTAAGACACGAAGAAAACCTAGTTGATACCACAAATGTGATGAAAAGATGGTAGCAGTGTTTTATCATGTAGTCTCACAGAAGCTTCTCATGGTGGTAGTGATTGTTTCAATTACCTGGAGCTGCTCAAGCCTGCTCCCAGTCCTGCCATGGCAGCAGTTACTGCAGCAGTGCTGTGAACTGGTGTGAACTGGAGCCTTTCCTGGCTGAAGACAACACAATAAATCTTTGATTCACTGTTCTCAGTGTCACAGTACAGACAGTTCTGCTAAAAGTGCAGCTGAGTGCTGTGGCTGGAAGGAAGGGCAAGATGCTTAAGCAAGTAAGTATGACTGAAAGAGAAAAGAAACTTGTGGTGGAAAAAGAAAGGACTTTTTGCTGGTGAGAGGTAAACCACAAACCTGAGATGAAATAGCAATTGGAACGGCACATAGAGAGGAGAAAGGTGTGAATACACAGAGCCTTGAAGCTGAAGCCAAACAGCAAATTTAGTGTGTGGAAGAATATGAAGGAGGTTAAAAGTGAAAATAATATAGTCTGAATCTGGCTTATGCAGGAAAAATTAATGTAGTAACTTTATCTTTATAATTTTGTCACTTGACATCTTTGGTATGAGCTTTAGCTTCTGGGATATGATCAGATTTAATTAAAAAAACCCAAACTAAAACAACAGTAGTAAAAACCAAAACATGAAAGAAGTTGTGTCGTCTGATTATTGCTAACCAACTGATTCCTGAATGTGAAAAATATCAAGAAAGAAATCATGGTAATAGGATTGGAATGTAGCATTATGTAGTCCTGAATAATTCCTCCCTAACAGCAGTGACTTCCTTTTGTTTCCTTTAGAAATACCCTATGCCAGAGTAAGTGCTATATACAAGATGACTCACACTTGGTCATTAGAATCAATTGGTGAAGTACAAACTTCTTTCAAGATTCTGTACTTGGGCCTCATGAAGGGTATTTACATTCCCATGGCCACAGAGATTGCCTGTGCAGAGCTGGACTCATCACAGAGCAAGGCTGATAAATCCACTTCTTCACCTGCATGGTGGGTGTGCTTCAGGCCTGATGTGCATCATGCCTGCATGTGTCTCACAGCTGCTTTCTGGGTTACTAGAAAAGTATTTGTCTGCACATAAAATATGAAACCAATCCTATCTGTTAGGCCTTTAATACAGAACATAAAATTTAGATACATAATAATGACAATTCCACTTTATACAGAATATCCAACAGCCCAGCTGTTTAATTGTGGAATGACTGGTTCAAAGTGGGGGTGAAAGCACTGAAATGGGCTTATGCCTTAAGGTAACATAGGCTGTGGTGCTTCTTTTAAAAAGCTACAGCTGTTAAGGGGCTCAAAGATGCCTTTTTTTTTTCCCCCAGGTATTTTTGGAAGATGATTGAACATGAATGGAGATTTCCTTTGGAAAGAAATGTACATGAAGCAGTTGCACAGCACACTAAAAATGGCCGTCAAGAGACACTTTCATAATGCACCAGATATTCTGTGTGTGCTAAAACTCAGCCAGGTTTTAATCTGCAGACAATGAGTGACCATTTTAATCCAGAACAAGTAATGTCAACCCTAAGTACTGAAAGCTGCTCTTCAGAAGGACCAATGCATGCAAAGCCTTTTAAGCTCATGGGCAAACCAGGGGCCTGCTGTGTATAGATACCTTCTCCTGTAGTTTCTAATAATGTATGAAATTACCAAGCTTCTTTGACAGGTCACTAATTTTAGAATCCAGTCCACTTTTAAAAATCGAGGAACTGTTTTTATAGACATTTATTGTTGGATTCTGTACCAGCAGTCTACTGGCCTTCAAGCAGTTGCTGATACTTTGTCAGATTCATGATAAAGGGGAAAAAGTTGAAGAGTTGTTTTTTTCCCAAGGCACTGAATGACAATGTTTTATGTTCTTATTCTAGAAATCAGGGTTATCAGCCAATGACTTGGAAATCCTGGATCGAGCTACACACTCTTAATGCATTCCCCCCAACTCTGTTTTAATGTATTTATTAATTATACTTGAAAAACATGACACTTCCCCTTTTGCTCATCTGTTCAAAATGCTCTGTCTTTTGTCCATCACTTAAATGTTCCATCGCTGTCAGTGATGATTCAGCCCTGTAGGGAGGGGTAAATATCAACCCCTGCTTCTGTCATACAGGCAGACATTTTCCTTACTGGCATTTGTTTAATTTGGAGGCTCTGGTATATATTATGTAGTATAGTCCCTTATAACTCTGTGATGCCTGGTGTGTGCACTTTCTGCAGATGCTACACAGTGGGCAGAGTTCTTTGCAAAGACCTGTATAATGGTCATAATAATTTTAACATTACTGTCTTTTAATTTTCTTTTGACTGAATTTGCTTTCCTTCGGTTTCTCTGTTCAGCTTTTTTTCTCCCCTGCCTCACAGCCCTGTTTTCCCTTAATATCTCCAAAGAATTGAAAAGAACAAATACAAGCTAATCTGATCTCCGCCCCCTTTTCTGCTTCAACAAAGCTTTTAGCTTCCCCTCTCGTGCTCTTTTTTTGTTTGTTTTGTTTTCTTTACCTTTCCTTCCCTCCCGCCATGAAAAGAAAAAATCACTACTCCTGTGTAAAAGAAATGGTCAAGCTGCAGCAGGACATGCAACCATGGTGACTTAAGACAAAAATCTGTATTTTCCAGATCTATCTGTGTGTTATACAAGGCTTGTACCTCGTGCTGCAAAATAAGCATGTGGACAAGAGAATAAAGAGAAATATATTTCAAGCTTCCCCTTTAATTCCTGACAGAATTTTTTGTCTTTTTGAGCAGAGAAGCCGAGTGGCTGAATATACACACTGTATGTGTCTGATGTGTTTTCTACGGTTTTGTTCCTGCTAATGACTGCAGGTTTATACATTTTTCTTTTGCAATTGGGCCACGGTTTCCGTGAATCAAGAGGAGAGGGGCCTTAGGCCTTTCCTAGGGCTGCTGCTGCCTCTCTCTCCACTGCTGCTCATTCTGTCTGATAGGCCCAAGTGTGTCAGCTTGGCAGCGTTCCCAGGCACCATCAGCATTACAACATTCCCGGAGTCGGCTCTGGGTTAGCACAAAGCATTGACAAATTCTGTGTATTTAGTTTTGTTCTCATGCTGTTCTTCACAGGGATTAGGACTTTTTTTTTTTTTTTTTTTTTTTTTAAGAGAATAATATTAGAGTAGAGCAGTCACACAATGAGCATAAATGTTAATGACTGACAATCCTCACATTTACTGCTCAGAGGAATCAAAATTTGGATGTTTGTGTGTCGGGGGTGATATCTCTGAGCAACGTAGGCCTTTAGCTGTTCAATTAAAAAGAAATCTATCTTGAATGGTTTGAACTGTTGAAACTGATGCAAGTATTTGCTGAATGTCATGAATTTCCAGTGTGTTCCTGCTGCTGTAGTGGGCTGTATGATTCCCTTTATAGCAGCATTCTCCCCAGTTTCTGCTACATTCCTAAAACAGAACAAACGGTCAGTGTCTCCACGAGCCTTCCTGCTCCCTGCCCTGAAAAACGCTGCCAAATCTAAAAAGAGAAAATGCTTCCAGCAGGGACTCTAGAGTTCCTTATGAGATGATAATTTATACCCTGGGCTGTTAATCCTCTGTTGCAGCCCGAAATGCAGAGACACAGAAGTGTAAGCCCAGCAAAGGGCTGCTGTGGCAGTTCCTTGTGACAATGCTATCTCAAGGAATAATCTGCATGCAGTATGGGACAATGCAGAGCAGGATGACTAATTTTACTGAGTGGCACAGTTATGAGTCACGTCGCTCTCAGGCAGAGAGGTTTGTGTGGTAAAGTAGTTATATCGTGAGAGGTGCTGTATGGAGGTAAGGGAGGGCACTAGGTTTTTTTGTGGTGATTGTTTCTGGGATTATTAGCACTCGACTAAACGTGAGGTGCATATTCTGTTTGCAATTGTCATAGATTTATGGAAGAGGGCTTTTTATAGTTGGTTTTGCACAATCTGAGATCCTGCATGTTCTGCTGGAAGAATGTTTATTTTTCTTTGGTTATTCTCTCTCATTATTTAATAATTATTGTTTCAATGTTAAGTGTCTCCCTCTACACCTTCCCTTGTTTTTTTTTTTTTTGCTTTTGTTTAATGAATAATTATTTGTTATTCAGTGTGCTTCAGAATCACCCTTTCATCTGCAATTTCCATTGCAATCTTCATGGCTACAGAATGATATATTACACAGATGCAAAATTTTGAACAATAATACAAAGGCTCGTTGGAGGCTTTCTAAAAATTTAACCTTTAAGATCTTCATCTGGAGTTAAGACTTCCTCCTTGGCACAACGATAAATCCTCCCACATTCACTGCATTAGGGAAAAGAACGCAATCACATTTTTTAATCAAAAGCTTGGGAACTGGCCCAAGATCAAACCGGTCGCTTACACGCCGTTTTTTTCTTTTTTTGTTTCATTTGCAGCGTTTTAGCAGGAGACAAAAAGGCAAAAACAAAACAAAACAAAAAATCTGAACAGCTCCATGAGCGTTTTGGTGGGGGCAGGCGGGTTAACTGGCCACGTAGGGAGAAATGTGTGTGTTTTCAGGGCCTTGCTGCATGTCAGAAAGCACCCAGGGCTAGAGGGTTAACGGACAGGAAGCTGCAGTTGCAGCCACCCCTGAGGAAGCCAGGTCTGTGTAACAGCCCGGGGCAGGCCCAGAGCTGGGGCCGGGGGATGGACAGCCCGAGCTCTGGGGTGACACCGGCTGTATTTTTAGTTTTGCTCTGCAGCATTTTAAACACAGGGAGGGCCTGCTCCGAGTGGTAGCAAGGCTCTGTGGTAAAGCAGTTTCCACTCTGGAATAGTTTTTGGGAAAAGGAGACGTGAGTGTTCATGTTTAAGGCTCTTTTTTGCTGTTGAGACTCAGCATATCGTGATATCTAAAGAAATCACACTGTAGGTACACGGTGGCTCTGCTGCATGTTCATACATTTAAATTCTGGAGCAGGACAACCCTTCTCTGAATCCTGAGTTATTAATTTCAGCCTCTCCTGTGCTCATGCACTCTCGGTGAGTTCTGCCCTCCGCCTGCGGCCTCGCCCTCTCGGCCAGCACAGCACCAGCGAGCCGAATTTCCCTTTCCCCGCAAACAAAAGAACAGCCCTGGCGACCTGGGCGAACTCTGCCTCCTTTGGCGTTTAGAAACAGCCAGACGGCTTCCACAGGCGGCAGGCCGGGGCCCATCTGGCGGGGCCGGCGGGGTGCGGGCGCTGCCCTGAGGCGGGCAGAGCGCGGCCGGGCCCGGGGCAGGCCCGGGGCGGGCGGCGGGAGCGGAGCGGGGCCTAGCGCGGCCGGCCTGCTCCGAGCCCGGGATGGCTCCTGCTCCCGGAGCCGCACAAAGATAATCGCTCAGGAAGTGTCTCAGCCAATCCCCTGGCGCTTTACATGCGGATTTGCCGGGGCAGCCAATCCGGGGGCGGCTTTCATGGGGAAGACAGATCATCAAGCCCAAGTGCCAAGCCCTCCCTGCCCGAGTACTGAGAGTCTGTCCTCCATGTTTTATAAGTATTGACATAACACTGTGTTAACAATGCATCCACAGAGGTAAGCCTTGCTTTTTACCTTGCTTTTTCTCTAAGGCCTATGAGTTGTGGGTTGAGAGTGTGGTTCTCTGTGATTTCTCGTGCAAAACTCACACCACAGCACTTATATTAAGTTGGAACTGTTTAAATTTTGCTTTCTTGGGTCACATGGTTAGTAGCCATTAGCCACAGCTTTATTTTACAGTCTGGCAAAGCCTTGGCATGCCTACTTCTTCACAGGAGGATGGTGTTTTTAGAGTTTATCAAGATCCTGGTATTCCAAAGGAGGTTTGTGTCTCTGAGCAGTTTGCCAGCACTATTGTCTGTTGTGTCACATGCCTGCTGGAGAGAAAATGGAAGCTAGGGAGCAGATGCATTTAACTGCCCTACAGGGAGTCAAGCAGGGATAATGGCAGACAGAGGAACAGGCAAGTTTACCTTTCTAAACAGTGAATGGAACAGCTAAGATAAGTTATCTCTGAGAAAATGTGGGATTTTTAAAAACCTAGGCATCAGCAAAAAGTGCTAATGGCAGATTGTAGATATTGGGCCTAGGTGGTGGTGGTGTGCTGTTGCATCATGTTTTTTATGCAGCTTATCTTAACTTAAAATGACTATTGAACCTTTTTTTTGCAGGAGTAATTAATACAACGCTTTTCTCTTTCTGAGGGGCAATGTATGGTTAATATTTTGTTCCTTTAAAAGGGAGTTTTTATGCTGCAGATTTTGGAAATGGAGTGCTGCTCAGTAAAACGCAGCAGTGCATCTGTTTACAAATCTGATGCTTTATGGAAAATGTTTTTGAACTGTTAGCTTTCTTGTTTTGCATAGTTCAAATAAACTAATGTAACTTTTATCTGTGCCTTTTTGTTTTACATTGTGTCAGCCACAGTTCTGTGTTTTGGAGTCCAGAAGATATAAAATCATGTGTGGTTCATGACAGTAGTACATGTTGTTTGTTCTTGTTTTTTTTTTTTTTTTTTTTTTCTCCTTTTATTTTTTTTAACTTTTGGTTTAATGCTACGTAATTATTTCAAGAAATTCCTTTTTGATCAATTCCCATATCTGCCAGCCTGTTGTATCTTCTTAACTGGAAAAATGAGATGGGTGCTTGAACAGTTGGTAAGTAAGCAGCATGCTACTCTCTGAACATTTTTAATAGTTTTCCCAAGATTTTATTTTTAATGGGTCAGTCAGTGCAGCAGATGAAGTGATGTTAGTGGTTGCTCATATAAAAGATCAGATTTGCTTAGCGTCCATTTTAAGGATCTTGTACATGTAAACTGCTCTGTTTGAATGCACTGTTTTTCTGATAATATGTCTCTAAATTTTGAAGCTTTTACTTCCTGTTTACCTCAGGCCGGTGAAAAATATTCTCCTTGCTGTTAGTTGATAGTTCACTAATTACCGTGTTTGCAGGGCAAAGCGCGTTTTCACTGTTCCTGGGGCTTTTCGGGTGTGATGAAAGTGCTAGTGCTCAGCAATGGAGTGACCTTATGAAGTAAAGTAAATAACACTTAATGAGCATATGTTTCTGATACTATACAAAGTGTAACCTCAGACAAACTCGCTTGGTTTAGAACTAATTTAGAAACATTTTGTGCTCTTTATAAAGATTTTAATTGTAGCGCCTGCATGCCTCTCTGAACAAGCTGTTTTTCAGTGATCACCAGGGCTGTTACAAAAGCAGAGGAAGGATGCTCTTTTGTGCTTTTGATGTAATTTTTGCACTTGTTTTAACAGTCCATACACATTATTTTAGGAAAGAACTGAAAGCTAGTCTGGCTTTGCAAATGACTGTGCTGAGGCACAGTGCATGCAAACTTTCACAGACCCTTGCCATGTATTTGGTAACTTGCTTTAACATAGCAATTTACCTCTGCTTACTTGTTTACCAGGGTGAATATCTTACTCTGAATGTCTCACTTTGGTTAAAAGCTTTCCTCCCCCCCACTCCATGCTTATCACCCCCCCCCCCCCCCCCCCCGCCACCCCATCCCTTAGGATTAGATTATAAGAATGTCTAGTTCAATTTGAAACCTGAAATACTGCTGGGGTACCACTGAATTTCATGTGATAGTATTCCTGTATGCAATTTTAATGCTTTTTTCAGCATACATGAAAGTGCTGACACAGCTAAGAAGTTATCCTGTTTTTTTGTTCTTCAGTTGTTAAAAACCAGAAATTACATTTGGACACAATTGTCCTAGTAGTAGTTTATACACGTTACCAGTTTACTTTCAGCCTTTAAGAGTGAACAACATAATATTTGTTTAATATCAGGAAGCAGGGGTAAGTGGTCTGCAATCAGAAAGCTTGCATTAAAATGGCTCCCACAGGTTTTGTTAAACCAGGATCTGTTTCAAATCTGCACCTCCAGACACACTGCTGACAGTGAAGCGCATTTGTGTGAGCTGCCCTCGTGCATGCAATGAAACGGAGCGCCGTGAGTCTGTTAAAGTTGGCTATTTTCAATCACTTGGGTGTAATTCTTTTATAGTTCACAAAAAACAAATGTCTGCATTGCAGCAAGATGTCTGAGGCAAGGTAGAGGCAGCAGCGTTGTGCCTCGGCTCAGCCCAATGGCGCTGCTCCGCCGGCGCCGGAGCCAATTGCCGCAGCAGGCAGGTTAAAGATTGACAATTGCAGTGGCAGGGCTGAGAAAGGCCTTCTGGAAATTTCTGCCATCTTTGTTCCGTCTTAAGTAAAGCTAATTCAGCCAAGCTGAACAATTTCATATATATATATCTATTTATTTTTTTTTCTGCTTTGTCAAGGTACAGTGTTGTTATCACTCACTTCCCTAGGTTGCATAATAAGCAGCACTCTGCTGTTTTTTTCTGTTCAGGACAGATGGAATGTGGGGTTTTGTTTAAGTGACAGATGCAGGGAAAAAGCACGTATGCTTTCTCCCCAAGATTTTACTGGCCTGGATCTTGTTACAATCACAATTAGACAGGACATGTATGAAGCAATGCAGCTGAGGTTTATTCAGCTTGGAGCAAATGGCCATTATTCTGATTATAACTAGCAGTTAATCGTATAATTGCACTGTAAGTTTTCTGGCTACTAGAGAGTAATTTGAATTGCCCAGGATGAATATGATTAGCCATTATTATTTAGTGCCAACATCCAGTTACTTTTGTAATTAACTGGACAAAGAATGGAGGGGGGGGAAACAAAGGAGGGATCTGGATTATAAATCATGGTGAAAACAGTAGCTTTTTAAAAGCTACATGCCTTTTTCATTCTTTGCAGGCAAACTGTTTTACTTGGAAGCTAAATAGTGCTAGGGAAAAGCTGAGTAATTTCTTTAAACAAATGACACTACTTAACATATTGAGAATGAAAAAAATGCGGAGTATAAACCACTCCAAATGTAACAGTCACCCCCCCTCACAGTAGGTAGGAGTATTGAAATGTAGCAGAAAACCTATGTTGCTACTAAGGGAGCATGTAATAAAAGGAACTTCATGCTCAAAAAGCAGAAATAGATTACATTACAAATTTAGCCCTTCATATCATGTCCACAAACTTCAACTGGCTCGTCTTCCTGAGCTGTCTTCCATTTTGTGGTATCACTTTTGCTTGAGGTTTTTGTTGTTGTTTTGTTTCGTTTCTGGTTTTGTTGTTTTGCTTCTTCTGTTCTGCTTTGTTTTCCAGTATGTTGTATTGGATCACTTTTCAGCCACTGGCCCTGTGGATCCAGGAGCTGGAAAGTGATAGCTGGTGGTCAGTTTTCCATAGTGGTGGTACTACTCCAGCATAATTGGTTAAAGGGAGATAAATCTCAGTAGAAGCTCTCCTGTGTCTGAAATTCAGGGCATTAATTTGAATTTCCTAAATATCCTGGAAGTTGAACAAAACCTTTGCCCATGCAAAATGGCGTAGACAGCGATTTTCAAATTTGTGGATCCCCAGTATTTTTCCCATGGGCACATGGATCCCATTAGAATGACTTTAAGCCTGTTAGACCAGGTTTGATTTACTTGGTTATTGTCTGCAAACCCCTTTGTGGTAGTCCAGTGGCTTTGAGGGGTCTGCAGACTGGGAACCATCACAGTAGGCCATCAAGCTTGGCCCTTTAAATGGTATTTAGGAAGTAATTTAAATACATTTGTTAATAAACATGTCTTGTGTTCATGGGTTAAAGTTTAATTTAGCCATAGCTACATAGGAAGTGAGTTTCAGGTATTTGGTAGTTGTGTGTCATTCTCATGTTAACCCTTTATTGCCCGTTGTCAGAGCATCTGTGTTTCACACTGTGAGATGAAAACCATGCTGTAACAGGATGTTAACATTCTTAATTCAGCTGATATAAAGCTTTACTTTCCAGCATGATTGTTCTCAAATTTTATTTTCAGCATCTGAAATCTGTAGGTATTTGGTTGCCTTGCTTGGGCCTCAGCTATATAGTTTATAGACTTAAAGATGACTGTTACACCAAGGATCCCCCTCCCTCCCCTGATTTTTCTTTTGTGCAGCTATTTTGCATGGACATTGAATAAGTGTAAGGTTTTAAAAAGGACCAAAATGTCCTTTAAATGAAAAATAGTTGCTTTGCTTGTTATCACAGGTAACCAGCTTAAACATTGCTGTACATAGATATCTGAACAAGCCTTTTGTGTATGTTAATTACTTAATACAAAGTGTTATTTGCTTAATACACATGGAGCGTTTTGCAGGGAATTCTGCAAAGGGAAATGTAAAATATGAGGTGCTCACACTGGAGGGTGAAGCTAAAATTGAGTGATTTCCTTAGTAACCTGTGACTTCACAAATCTCCCTGTCTTGTGCCTTTTTAGTTAAACGTTCGGATGTCAGGTGTCCTTTGGTCCTTCTTTACCATTTCTGATATTTAGGTGCTGCCTTTGAATCTTGCCCTGCTGTGTAAACAGGAGCTGCTGGTATTGAACAAAGTGCTACCATTTTAGCTCCAGAGCAGGAGTGAGGCAGTGCAGTGCTGGCAGACGCCATTTTAAGAGCCCTGCATAAATAGCATAGCTACCGATGAGTAAGAGACTGTTATAGGTGAGTGCTCATACAAAGCTGCTATTTATTCAGCAATGGCATGCAAATAGTGGTTTTTTGGTTTTAAATTTTTATTGAATGCAGTTTTTTTTTGGAGTCATTGTTTAGGATTGCTGCTCACAAATGTGATGCATGAGAGGCAGGGGTTATCTTAAAGATGAAATTCAGTTTTAGTGCTTATAGTCTTTAATAATTTTTTTTTGTTTTGTTTTGTTTTCTGTTAATTAAAAGGAAAAATGAATTCCAGAAATATGTAGTTCTTGATCTGAGATTCATGTGTTATTCCCTAATGTAGATCTAGATTGTGTATGTGGGCATTAGCTGTTTCGAGTGGTTTTCCATATCTGTCAGTTTTTCTTGGTTAAATGTCAAGGTGCAGTAGTTCATCTGCAACTTTTAATTGCTCTTCGTAGTTACTATGGATTAAAGCAGCTGTATATATTCTTGTATATGTACATTTTCTCAGGTAAGTACTACTATTAGTAAAGGAATGATTTTCCTAAACAGAAAAGTCAGTATATAATTCAGGGATGTGAAATTTGAAAACCCGGATTTTATATTAAAAAATCACCAGCCTCTCTTTAGTTTGGTAGAGAACATATTTAAAAATTAGGCAGCTAAGTTGTTTTTCTATTTTTGCCTAAGTATCAATAAATTTTGTATGCTTGCAGTCCTTATTTTTTTTTCTTTCTGTGCCCAACTCTCAAAGGCATAATCTCCACCCCTTCTACCCTCATTCAGACAGGCTAAACTAGTTTGTATGAAACAAATTAGCTTAACATTTTAGAAAACAAACTTCTGTTGTTGTTGTTGCAAGTTTTGTCAATATGAGTAGGGAAGTTTTAAATGATTAATTGGTTTTCTGGTCATTTGACAGGGGAACTGGCAAAGCTTGAATTTCAGTTGTGTTCTTAAGACGTGTTCCTCTGTGTTCATTCATCTTAATGAGGAAATAAGAGTAGCTTTCAGAATTACATGAGCTATTTGTTGTATTCATTTAGGTACTTAATTGAGTATATTTCAGTATCATTTTCTGATCTGCAGCCTCAGAGCATCCCATTCATAGATGCATGACAAGTAACACAGGCTGGCTGAAATAGCTGCTCTGAGCCCTGCAAAAATGAATTCTTAAAATAAAACTCTCTAGCATACAGTTATTGTTTCCATGGAATGAGATACTTGTTTTTAGTTATTTTGCTGCTGGTCTTAATTTGCCTTTTATTTTGTTGTGGGTAACAGAAGGTAACTGATTAAGAACCTGTTTTTCTTGAATTATTTAATTGGAAATCTTTTGCTGCATTTGGAAGTTTGTGCTTTATAAAGAAATTTCCGAATTTTCCTTGTATTGGTGGAGGGTGCAAAGGTGAAAAGATGTCAGCTTTAGAAAAGTTACTGTAAACTTGCTATGAATTGCTGCTATGTGTTTATAAACTGGAATCTCAAAGATGACCACTACAGTCATCACTGCCAGCATTCAAACAATGTCATGTTGTGGAAGTCATTATACATTACAGCAAATAAAGCAATGGGAGATGCCTTTGAAGAGCTGTGAATGTTCAGTAACTTTTATAGCTATGTCTAACACACTTTTATTTAATTGTTCCTCACCAACACTGGGATTTTTTTTTCAGAACAGTCTCTGTGGTTTTCTTATATACTTAAATGTTTGTGCCCTTAAAAGATTAATTAATTGCAGAGAATATGGAGATGCCTGTGTTCCTCTGAGGCTCAGGTTTCACATTGTAGTAGGTAATTGCTGGATTTTGTGTGACTGATGCACACTGTGCACATGTGTGTGTGGGGAATGTGCTCCTCCATTGCTGAGCAAAGTGGGGAACCTTGGCATCAAGTGGAGAATGAATTTTGACTGCTCATTTATACTTAAAATCTTTAAGAAGGCTTTTTTTCAGTCATCCTTTATGCGATGTTTGCATCCGTGCCCAGGGCAGGAACTAGATCATCTTTAAGGTCCTGTCCAAGGCAAGACATTGTATCATGTTATGATTCTTTGTATCAAGATTTTGCAAGACACTTTGTTTACCTTACAAGTGTTTCTGAAGTGTCTTATTTTTGTTTATACTGCTATTGCAAGAACACTTTAAGGGGTGATGGAGGAAACTGGCTCAGTTTCCTAAATTAGGCTGGTTGTATGAGTGGGGCACATTCTGAGCTGGAAAACTCTGCTCTGCTGTAACTAATAGGTTGGAGTCCTGCTCTGCAGTGCTGGGTTTGGGCCCAGGGGCCCAGAACATCCTCAGTCAGTCTGAGACATCTCCTGGTGCTTTGGTCAGTGGAGTAGGAGCAGTTCCTGCTGTGGTGTTGCCATATTGATCCATCACTCCCATTTCTCAGCCAGGATTCATGCACAGCTCTCTGGATTGTAATACTGATTTGTACCAACTACTGTATCTTTCATGTTGTACCATGTTCCCTCAGGCTGTGTTTTAAACAAAATGGCCTGATGGATTTGGATGAGTCTGGAATATTATGATTGCTTTAATGTGACTTAACTGTGAGCTGCTAAAAGGGTGGTGCCCTTTTCTCCCTGTGTGGTTCTCTCCCATTTTCTGCTTGTCCAGCTGGACAGTGAGTTACATTCCAGAACTGATTTGGATAAAATGGACATAATTTCTGGAACAAGAAGTTAAGGATTGGGGAAACCATTCCTTTTAGTGGCAGCCTATGTGAAATGAGCATAAATGTTCAACCTGAGTCTCATAAAGCCTTGTGTGTCCAAATCTGTGTCTGGAACTGGACCTATGTTTTAGAAGCAGGTAATGTGCACTGCCAGATTACTCCAGTCTTACAGAATTACTGGGTATGAATATTCACCTGTATGCATTATTGATTACATATACATGATGTTTTAAAAATATGTGGTTTCTTACAGTTTGGCTATATTGAAATAGGGTTTTATAAAGAGGGAAGGGAAGAAAAAACTCCAGTGCAGCATTGGAAGAGAACAATGAACCCATCCCATGAGCCCATCCCTGCCCTTTGCTTAGAAGAGGAACAGGCAAAGACAAGTGGTGCATGAAATGTTTTGGTGTCTGCAGGCCACTGCCAGCTCCTCTTTGCTGAGGCCCCTGGGAAAGGGTGTAACAAATGTGCAGGATAATTGATCTGCCCATGCATAGTAAATGTGTGAGCATCGTAGTATGGTTGGCTGTGTTGTGCATTTAATCTGCCCATGCAAAGTAAATCTGAGAAGCATTGTGTTACAGTCAACTGTGCTACACATTTACCATATTTCTGGTCACATGGGTGCCTTGCCTTGCTCCTGAAATGATCAGAATAGTCCGTGAGCTGGGAGGTAGATGCTGGTAGAACAGAACTCCCCTTCAGTGTTTTAGGACTTTAAAGAGCTTATTTTATAAATTATTTCTATATCCATGTGACAAAGAATAATGATTTCTGGCATTCGTGGAACTTCTCAGCTTTGGATCTTCCATACATTGAGCTTGGTTAATTTGTATGTAAAATTTCTGCTGACATAACTGTTCTGTTTAGAACTGTGAAAGGAATTGCAACAGAGTAGTTCATAGTTGATTAAAAGTAGTTTTGTCAAATAACAAATTAAAAAATCCTTCTGCTGTTAAGTTTTACTTTGTTTAGGATTCTCTTTTAACTTATACCCTTAACAAAGCTCCTGCTAATATAAACTGTTTGTCAGGCTGAAGAGTTTCTCTGCTATGAATGTAACCAAGTCCTCACTGTTGTTTCCGAGCTCTGATGAGATGCCTCAGGCAGATTTATGTAGTGGCTAAAGCAAAGGTTTCCAGCTGCCCTCTTGGCCCTGTCCCTGGGGCTGGGGTGGCTGAATGGAACCTCAGCCCACTCCATAGCAACAGAAATTCATAATCTGCCATATCAGCGCAAACTGGTGTCAGCAACAACTTCCATTAACAGACTGACTCTTAAATTGTCCCTGTAGAGGAGAGGATCCACATCCCTCATAGCTGTTGTGCTCTGGTGGACAATGCAATGCTGCCTGAAGCTCCAGAACCCCATTTGTCCATCATTTTGAGTTTGGGTTTGCTTCAACATCGTGTGTTTTCTTTTACTTTTTATCTAGGATAGTCACATCTCCAGAACTGCTCTGTAACTCTGTGTTTGTTCTTGTTCATTTTTCTTCTCCCTTCCATCTTCTTTCCCCGAAGTGACTTAACAAGCCAAATTGATTGAGTTGTTTTCTTGAATGGCATCACTATAGAATATCACAAGTAGAATATCAGGAAGTCAGATGTACTTTGTAATAATTTGATCCTGCCTGGAGCAAATGAAAACTGACTGTGTAAGATTGAATGGTAACAACTCTATACTGTTTACTCTTTATGGTTAATAATTGGTGGAATTGTATTGCCAATAAATTACAAATAATCAGTTTTCTGTTATACAGTCTAGTTCCAAAATCCTTAAAATTATTTATTTAATGGTTTTTAAAATTCCATTTTACCTTCTAATTTTTCGAGTTGTTCCGTTTTGCTAAGTCTGTTACTTCAGCTAATCTGTTCACAAATGCTGATGAGCATTTAATTGTTGGCAGGTATCTGTCCACATGGTTTATGAGATTAGAAGCTGCAAGGGACAGAATTCCTGTTTGTTACACACCAAGAGTTCATACATACATTGCCATAATCTTCGGTACATGTCACAAGACTGTCTTTGGTACAAAAATGTAACTTTTGTGCTTGGTAATTTGCAGCATATGTGTGTACCTGGATTGTTTCTCACTGTGGTTTGATCAGTGTATGCCCTGGCAAACAGCAAACCTTTCATTCCATCAGAAATTTTAATGTAGTTGTGTTTGACAGTGTTGGGTTGAACTTAATGGTCATGCAATTAATACAGTCCATAAAGTATTCTAATTCACCTTTTTGAATCCTGCAGCTTGGCTGAAGAGGAAATAAAGGCAGAGCAGGAGGTGGTGGAGGGGATGGACATCTCCACTCGATCCAAAGGTGAGTAAGAGGAATATTTCAATTAGATTCTACAACACAATCATTTCTAAACCAGTGTAGTGAAGCTGTGTTGTCTACCATGAGGCTACTCTTGAGTGGAGACTCAAGATTCACTGCATTTTTTGCAATGACTGCTCTATGTTAAGAAGTGTTTCAGTTTTTCCTTGGTTTTCATTATATAGCAAATATACACACACAAATATTTCAGTGTTATTTCTGGTCTATGAATAACCAAGGTTAAATTACCAAAAAACAGCAACCTCTTGTGTCACTTTATCATGGCTTCCTATTGGCAAGGCAGGAGAAAGTAGTAGTAGCAGCAAAACTATTAAGATAGTATTTCCTACTGTCATGAATTCTCTTTTTTCCCTAAGAATAAAGAATCACAGTAGCATTTCTATTTCCACAGAAATTAGTCCCCTGAGCAGTATGTATTTCATGGACATTCGTGCCTGTCCATCTCCTTTTGTACTTGCAGCTGACTTTGCAGCTGAGTTTACCTGAGAGCCATTTCTCTAAAACAGCAGCAATAGTTGCTACCATCCTTTTAAAGTTCTGGCACGTGCCCAGTTTCTCTTCATATTCCTACAGCAGGGCTCACAAGTCTGGGTAACTATGGATGTGCAGGTGGGCTTATCTTGAAGGCATGGCACAGATCAACTGCATGGTTTTTAATGAGGAAGCTTGGCTGGATAACATGGTTATAAAATTGGATTCAAGTCTTATTTGTACTGACAGACAGTAAATTTCTTGTTTCAGTTCTCGTGGTATGGTTAGGTGAGGTAGTGATTATGATCTGCCACCTCAGAAGAGACACACTTCGTCCTTTTGTCCCTTCTCCTTGTCTTTTTCTCCCTTCTCTCCTTCTCATCTTGTCAGTCTCCACCACTGGACTACTTTCAATATTTACTTCTCTTTGTATTTCAGTTTTCTAAGCCAGCAGAAAGTAAATGTTTTTGTTGCTTTAATGATTGCTGCTGACTGGGGTAAGCTCCCAGCTCTGCACTCCACCACTCACTTCCTTTGTGGTGCATGTCACATCCCAGCCACTTGAACTTTCTAACCAACTTAAAAGCTGAAACAGTTTTCTACTGCTGTAGTGGTCAACTTGTTTGTGAAAGAGTTTGATAACATAAGAACTTGGTATAACAGACAGTGGGGGTTATTAGATGCATTTAGCTGCCCATGAAATCTCATCTTTATTTCTCCTTGGAAACACTGGCCCGCTTTCTAGTACTGAGAGTTCTGCATGCCTTAACTGAGCTAAACCATTACTTATGTCACTCTGACGTAATCACTGTCTAAAAGACACTTAAAAATCTGATACCTACTTATGTAGATGTTTACATTTTAGTTCTGGTGCTTCAATCAGCCACAGACAGGTGTATGGGCCATACAAAGAGTTTCCATTTCCTCGTGGTCGTTCTTGTGCTGCCCTGACAGGATATGTTGTTTCAGTGAATTAAGCCCACAGGAGACTTTCTGCTTTTTGTTTGGAAGGGTTAAGATGAAGTTTCTTAGGACAGTGAACTGATTTAATATTATGGTTATTAAAAGGTCAGTCTGTCCTGTCCCAGCCTTCTCACACACATGATGTTGCAGCTTCCCTTGCATCGTGGGCTTCTAACAATTATACCTGGTCAGTTCAGAGGGATTTAACCTGGCAGAAAGAGACTCATGTTTTCACACTGTTTACTGTTATTGTAACTCCCTGTACCAGCTGATGCCAAAGCCAGTCTCACCACGGTGCTGGTTTAGGTTGACCAAGCTGGCTGTGTGGAAGGCACTGGTCCCTGCATAGATGTTCTCCTAGTGCTTTAAATACCAAGTGGGAGTGATGTAAATGGCATTTCTATATCACCGTAGTAGAGATAAAACTTAGTAACTGTTGAATCACTTTAATAATAAGGGAATTGGTATTTATTTAACTAGGTACTGATTCGCTTTAGTTGGTTTGTTAAATTTAACATATATGTTGATAAAACCCCTGCCAGCACCACTCCAAGGACAAGAATAACAACCACCCACCTCAAGCCCTTGCAGGCTTATATTTTTTCCAGTGAAGAATGTGGGATATAAAGAACCCTTTATACTTACCTGTAAACCATTTCTCTTTGTTATATACCCAACCTCATCTGTAAATTAGTTATAGAACTTTATAATAGTTGACAATATAATTTTTCACAGAAAATAAAAGAATCATAAATGTCATCTCCAGGAGCTGGCCACATTACAGGCCTGGTGTAATGAATCTTTCTGGACTCCTGTTATTTGGATTGAAACAAGCTTCTCTCATAGTTTGGTGCAGTATTTCTGCAGCAGAGAAGTCACAAACCAGAATTTCAAAACTGTTACTCTGCTCTGCGCAAGGCAGAAAAGGTGCAGCAAAGTTCTCAGCTGGTGGGATGGTGGCAGCAATGTCTCCACTTGTAGCAATTGGCTTGTGCAGAGTTTTGTTTTTTGTGTTTTGGAAAGGATGTAGATGAGGAAGGTGACCCCATCTAGGCAAACCTGATGGGGAGCACACAGCTCTTTCTGCTTTGTTTGGGTTTTTTGATGTGTGAGAAGCTGGTACAGGAGATGAGTCTGAGGCACTGTATAACTTCAGACTTGACCCAGAGCAGCGGATATGCTGCAGGTCTGTGACCTGCTTTCCCAGCTATGGTTTGTACAGCTCGTGTGAGGCTGTGTCTAAAGAAAGTTGTAGGGAAATAAATTTAATTGCTTTAACACCAATTAGCCCGATGCACACCTCTTCATGAACATTCTTGTTTTGATATAAGCAGTTTAATTGCTATAATTCAATTGCAGTTCAGTTTAAACTAAACTAAACCAAGCATTGTTTAATCTGGGACACAGGTCTGAACACAGCCTTTGAATTGGTCTAGGAAACGTGGTGGTTTCAAAGCAGCCTGAGCTGGTCAAACGGTTCAGTGCAGCAGTTTTATCCACTTCTTTCCATACCCTAGCTGGCAGGAAGCTAACTGAACCATAAAATATGAACAGTGTTCTACTAGCTCAGTGTGCTGAAACAGCTTGGTGGGCTGCCAGAAATGGTGTAAGAGAGAAGGCAGGAATACACCAGTTGGGTGCAGGAAGTGTGGAGCTTTGTTAGCAAGCATTTAGGCAGGACTAGGCTGGAATGAAACCAGAGCTGAGAGCCATCAATGACACTTCTTACTTTATATTGTGGTAGATTAAGCGAGTCTGTAGCTGGGGTCAGGCCTGTGGAGTCCTTCCTACATGTTCAGCAGCATTTCTCTACCTTCTCCTTTGCTGGCTGTAATCCTTCTGTGTCAAGCAGCTGATCTAGCAGAAAATTGATCATTTTTTGTAGTACCAGATTTTTGCCTGAATCATGAACTGATTACTGCTATTAGACATAAGTGCCTGTCTCCAAAAAGTTGTGGGGGACAGATACATGGTAAGGTGGGAAAGAGGAGTAGAGTTACTCCAGCAGTTATAATTTAGATCTGCTTGTAAGCTGTGCCTGTGCAGCATTGTTAAAGACAAGGTTTTAAAATACACTGCTCTGTTGATGAGAACAAGAAGGCATAAGACATCTGAGAACTGGCAATGGGAAATGACAGCTTAAAGAGAAGGCAAGGAGTTCAGAACCAGAAAATGGAGTGAACAAAGGATTGCTTTTTAGTGAAGCAGAGAGGCCATGGTTACATGATTATGTTTTGTCCTTTGTATAGGATACATTAACATGTCCAGCAGAAACATCCTGTTACATTTCTGTTCCAGCCTTATGAACAACTTTTTAACCTTGTTTATTGAATATTTCAAGGTCTCTGGATAAATGTCTAGGCATTTCCAGGTTTCAGAGCAAATTTTGCCTTTGCTTGTACTTGTTCTCTTTGGACAAAATAAACTCCCCATTGGGTGTTTTCTTCCTATTAACCTGGAAGAATTTTTTTTTTTTTTTAAGCCTTCCTGCTAGTTTAACCTACTTAGCTGCCAACAGTAGCAAACTGTGGTGGCAGATGGACTTCCATGTAGGTTTTCATGTATTTCAGCTGGTACTGGAGCCATTGTCTGTTTAGTGCCCAGTCAAAGGGAGCTCTTCAACTCTCTTCTTGCCATCATCAGTCTCAGATCTCTTATATTGCCTTTGCATCTCTGCTGACTCTTAGGACTTGGGTGAAGAGGTTGTTTTCTACCTGCTTTTCTTACTGTACTAGGTTACTGGGGAATTGAGCAGATGTTGGACATTGCTGGGAGCAGCCTTGCCCTGGCAGGGACAGTTGGTCATAAGATGGTCTCAGCTTGGCATAAAATCATATACTGAGGCCTTACTGCTTAATGGGGAGAATTCTGACATTTACAGATTTGGTTGTTTTTTTTTTTTTCAGGTTTGTGTTAAAAGCTTTGGTCTTAAGAAACTCCTCTCAGTGGTAGAATGTTCAGATACAATGAATATAAATACAGAAATGACTAATTAAATGGAATTCCCAGAGTGCATGATACATTTTGTAACGGTTTCATAATTGTACATCTCTATCAGCTTTCTCTGCAGCGATACCAAGTATTTAATCACACAGAGATGAGATTTTTACTCCAGTGTTAGGCTGAGACTCCTGCAGGGAACAGGAGTGTAGCCCTGGGCTTTTGTCTCTAGTGCAGAGCCCTTGCTATCAGCAGGCCCACCTTAGGAGGGCCTTGGGACAGCCAGGCTCCAGCTTATCCTTGCCTTTCAGCTCTCACCTTGCAAGTTGTTGGGGAGTGTTTCTTTTTCTTTATCTCCCAAAGTCTTACAGTGAAGAAACAACTAACAGCGTCCTTTTGTACTGGTGTAAAACTGTAACGTGGCAGGGGTTAATCAGAATTTACACAACCACGGCTGACCTCTGCTATTTATTACATTAAGCAACTGGATTGGGTTAATTACATTGGTTGAAGTTTCTGGAATGTAAACAGAGCTTTAGTGGTTGGTTGCAACTGCATCATATTTCAAAATTCCGGCAGAAAATTAAAATTCCTCAAAGCTGAGTGTAAGTTCTAACAGATTTATCCATGGTTTTATTAAGTTTTTAAGATATTTACCCTTGCTAAGGTATTATAGGTAATGGATTTGAAAAATCAGAAATCTTTTAACAACCATTCAAATTCAACTGGAAGGCTTCACAGTTCTGGAATTTGTCTAAATTATGAATTGAAACCTGTTCTATCAAATGGGACAAGTTAGTATTGCTACATTTTCTGTCAGATTTCTTCAGTGATTACACTCCAGGCCATTTGAAGTACAGACATTCAGAGATTTTGAGGAGTGAAGAGAGACGTGACAGTCTAGGTGGAAGTCTAGGTGATTTTTTTTTCTTCCTTCTAAAGCCATGGATACACATTTCTGCAGGGTAATGACAGCTTAAGCAATCTTCAGTCACCTTTCTTTTCTTGTACCTTCTCTCACACTGCCTTCTCATAGCTGTTTCTTAAATCCATCAAATCAATTCTTCATGCCACTGTTTTCAATAAATTTTTGTTCTGTTACATTTCATTGAATTTAATTCCTTGATTTGGTTCACCAAACGTTTGCAGAACTGTTTGTGCCATAATAAAAGGCAGAGCAGGGCATTGGGGATTAAGGTTAACAGAAGTAGCCTTGGGCTGGCTCTGTTTAAGTGACACTTCTGAGTGTCTCATGTTTCTAGTTGGAAGCATATTCAGAATTTTGCATATTTGACCCACTTGCATTGAGATATCAGAAACTTGCTTATATTACAGAGAAGTCATTGGTGTAACTCAGTTTACTGATATCTCCTGGGAGGCTAAAATAATGCTTTCACTGAAAAAACACATTACTGTTCCTGGCTCCTGGAAAACCAAGATGACTGCTAATCTTACTGCCTTTATCACAAATCATATTGAAAAGCTTTTTTAATTTCTTCTTCTTGTTGTTGTTACGATTTAAACAAAGGTGTTTCTTAGTTTTTCTCTTCTTGCTTTCCAGAACAGAGAAGTTTTATTCTCCAAGCAGTGAACAGCTCATTTTTTTTCATAGGATTTATATCTACAATTTAAGAAAATTAGGTACAGAAATTGAATAAGTAATACTCTTCATGAAAGTAAACTTGCTATAGTTAAGATTTATTTTTTTTATTGTCTGCACTTTATTTTGAAATGCAAAACTTTGCTTCCCATCCACATAATCTCAAAGAAGGATGGTTCTTCATTCTCAGTAAAAGGTTTGATCTTCCAGTTTCCACATTTTTTGGGAAGACTTTTGTTTTTTTGACTTAACTTTTTTGTGGGGTTGAATTTGAAAATGGTGGTCTATTGTAATTCTGATTTCCTCTGGCTTTTCTCATTTGCCCTGCCACAGCAGCATCCCTCCTTCATTATTACTTTTCCATCCTTTTCTCTCATACTGGCTCTTTCAGCTCTGGGACTTGTTGCTTTGCTGATTTAACTCAAATTAAATTCTAAGGTTTTTCTTGATTTAGGCCATATCAGTTTTCCAAACTATCCTGCTTCCTGGGTGAACAAAGCACAGTGCTAGAGAAAGAAAAAAGGAACAAATTTTATTTGTGGAAAGGTGGTGTGAACTTTGACTTAGGTGTGGATTTTAGCTCTCATTAAAGCTTTAATAGGAGAGAAAACAATCCAAATATAAGAGATGCCTAGAAATACGTATGTAGACATGATTTCACCATTGTTTTAGTTTGGAATTGCTTTGATTGCATTTAACTTGAGCTTTTTAATTTAAAAAATAACAGAAAAGAAGTATGAAAAGAAGGGCATAAGGGAGTGTCACTGTCAGTCTTTGGTACTGAGCAGTTTATGCTGTGTTCTTACAGTAAGGCATGTTGATGTTGCTTATTTTCAAGAAGAATTACATTTAAATACCACAGGAAAAGCAAGGAAAACAACATCCTACTTTTACAGGTTTTCTGAGTTGGCACCTGCTTCTATTGAGAAAAGTGAGACTTCTCACTTGTCAGGAATCACTGCTATGGAGTGTTTACAGTGCAGCACTTTGCAATACACAGAGTATAAAAATATTTGGTTGTGGTCTGTGTTCCATATGCTGCAGCAAAGATAAGATCTCTGACATAAATAATACACTTTTGTTTGTTTTTATAATTTTTTGAAGCTAAACTATAGTAAGTCATTACCATAGTTAGCTGCTTACAAAGTGCATTGCCATCACATAGAATTGGACTTACAGAAGAGTCATAAAGTGTGAAATGATGGTGCTTTAGGGTTTGAGTATTCTTTAGTCTGTCCCCTGGGAGCAGTAGTTACTAATCCTTTAGTCTCATGGTGGCATCGGGAAACAAAGGTTTAAGCTTCAGGTGAAGCTCAGGTTGGCTTGTTGCTTCCCAATGGATGATCTGTAAGAGCACTCAGAGGTGCTTATTGTCAACCTTGACAACATCACAGACCAATTAATACTAACCTAGTGATGTAAAATCAGGGGACTTTTCAAAAGTTATTTCCGATGTCTGTTTTTTTTCACTAGAACTGAAAGCACATTTTAAAAATCGTGCTAAGAAAGCAAAATCACACACACACAAAAAATCAAGAAATAGGTAGACTAAGGTTGCTGGTCAAAATTAATATTTTTAGTACAATTGGCTTATCAATGAGAAGTTTGGTTCAGACTGACAAGCTCATTGTGTGATGCGGGTTCAGTAGGAACAGGGACATTACAGGACCACATGCCGGGTGGTGACCAGCTGGCATGGTGAGATCCTTCCTCAGGTGAGACCATTCTTGCTCATTAAACACTTTTTGAAAAATATTTACTTATCATAGAAGAGATCACAGAAATTCTGGCTGTTTCCTTTGGAGCAGAAACTCGAGTCCACCCCTTAAGCAACTGTTCTACTCACCAAGTTATTGCCCAGCTTAAATTTGGTATCTTTTATTCTTTCCCTCCAGATTTGTGTCAGTTTTTTCAAGTAAGCCTACACTAGGGAAATGATTCAAAATTAAAAATTAACTTTCTTCCTGACAGGTTGTTTTAATAGGGATCAGTTTCTTGATGTGGCTCACAACTCAGCTACAGGAACTTTGCTCACACAGCTGGGAGGGCCAGGGAGTGAGAAGCAGCAGTTTGTGCTAAACAACTGAAAGAAAGTCACACAAAATGCAATTTTTTAATCATAAGTAGAATTGGAAATTATAGCTCAAACAATTTAAGAATATGCCACCATTTTTTTGTTACTTGAACTGAATTAAAAGATTGTTCATATTATCTGATCTCTCATAGATAGGTAAATTGGCAGAAGAGTGTGGTAGTTAAAGACAGTGGCCTATTCCACTAGCACAACTAAATCTGAAACAACATGCCTGTGCATTGCTGTTTTCCTGTCTATTCTTTAATTTTTCCAGTTACATTGCCTCAAGAAAACCCCTCTGTGCATTTGAATAACTTGCCAGCTGAAAAAAAAAAAAAAAAGGGAAGTGTATTTCAGGTCAGTTTTTGTACTAAGTCTATGAGTCACCACCAGTTGATTTGAAAATCCCCAGTATACTCAGGCTTCTTGAACCAAAGAGGAAAATTACATCACTTTAAGTGGGTTTTGAAATTACTTAACCAAACATACATGTTTGTGTGACCATTTCATAAGATTGGTATTAGATCAGCACCTTTTTTTGCTGAATTGTAGCTTGGATTTGGCTGTGACTGAATAGTCATTCAGTTCTGGTTTAGCTAATAACAGTTTCACACTTTTCCTGACCCTGAATCAGTTAGTTTAGGAAAGAAACAACATTTAAAAGTGAAAAGCCTCACATTATGGGGCAGGAACTTCACAGCTGATTTTCATATGGAGACCTGAGACACAACCTGCAGTGTCACAGTTTCTTTGTAAACATCACAATATGAGCTGAAGAGCTGAAAGGAAACTGGTGTGCTCCACTGGTGGCAGTCATGTACCTGGAAATAAGAAATAAAGCCAAAGGGCAGAAAACTCTACTGTCCATTTTCCCTCCTGGTTTAAGGTGTGCCTGCAATAGGTACAATCGGGAAATAAAAGCCCAAGGCTCCTCTGGGAGTTATGCGGATGGCTTTATTTGCTGATGAGAAACTTGGGCTTAGAGACCTTTTTGAGGATATTGTTTGCAAATTTTAATAAACAAAGACTTTAATGTGATGATGGGAAAATGAGAAAAGACATGGTATGATGCTGTTTTTTGTGGGTCACTCTGCAAACAGTTCCCATGCTGAATAAGTTTTATTCTACTTCCATGGAAAAAAAAATAGCATTCAGAGCTTGTTTGTTTTTAGGTTTGATCATTTTGATTTAGTTGTGGGCTTTGGTTTAGCTGACACTGATGCTGCAGTTTCTTCCAGGATAGCTGGATTAGCACAGCTCTCTTGGGATATATGAAACATATCCCAACCTAAGGAGTTCTTCTGCCACCTTCTGTGCATAATCAGCTAAAGTGACAAGCCCTCAGAGTCTCCTGTCAGCAGACTTGTACTGTGTTGGCATTTTCATTGTCATAATTGCTTAAGGAGAGCAGAAAGCAGACATTGTATTTTTCACACATATAGGTGACATAGCAGCTCTTTGTATTGTCAAATCAATCTAAATTTTGGGCTAAATGGAGCAGGAGGCAGATTTTCTTGAATGCAAACACACAAAGTAACAATAATGGCCGCAGACACATGGTATTGATTGATTTCAGCCAAGGCATGCCAGCAGATATCTGGTGCTAAATGCTGCCAATACGTGTAAAAGGGGAGGGGGTGTGTGTGAAGGGAAAAAAAGTCACAGGTCTCGGTGTCAGAGCTCAAAACATGACAAGTTTTTGTTTGTTTATTTAAACCAGCTTTACTACATTTTGCCAGCATTTTGTAACTTATGTCAACAGAGGAGTTTCTCTGAGAGCTGACACTAATATGTCTGCTAGGCAGCACTGCTGTGCCTACAGAACTAGTGGGAGACGTTTCTAGAATTGTTGAAATTCCAGATGTTGTTAGCCTGGTGTAGCTATTCTGGAGTAGTAAAACACAGGATGGGCAAAAACTCCTACAATTGTTTTCTCTTTCAGTTATATGTCCTTCCATCTATGTTTTCATGTGTTTTTTGTATTTATTTTTAGTTTCCCTAAATGTTATCATGACACATGTTAACCAAGCTTTTGGTCAATCAAAAGTCATCATATAGCACTATATTTTCCATAGATTTGTGTAAAAAGTAGCCAAAACCACTGGAGTTTTGTTTGAAGTTTTTTTTTTTTTTTTTTCTGTGCAGGTAAATATTAGGGGGATGGTTCACTTGTTTCTCTTGTGATATTGTTGAATTCTGGTCCCTGTGGTTCCATATGTAGTTTTGTTTTGTTGCATGCATTAAAAGCTTAAGGAAAAATTAATTTTGTTGACCCAGCTCTGATATTTCAAAAAATACCAGAGAAAATTTCACTTGTGTTTTGTCAGAATCATATCACTGTTCTATGTCTGCCCTTTACAGCTGATTGTGTACTTGTTTCTTTTGAAAAATATCTGTAATTTCTTTTTAATTGAGCTGAATATTTCATATTCATTAGGGATTGCTGCAGTTTTGTTCTGAGAGAACGAAGTTGCAGATGCAGTTCTTTTAAAAAGATGAAATAAAAATCTTTGAAGAGTGTGAATGAGAAACCAATAACATTGTTGGAACATTTTTCATCAATTTGCAGCCTTTAACCCTGTTGTTTGTACCTGTTACAGATCCTGGCTCTGCTGAACGCACAGCACAAAAACGGAAATTCCCCAGCCCTCCACATTCCTCCAATGGCCACTCACCTCAAGATGCATCAACAAGTCCTATAAAAAAGAAAAAGAAGCCTGGTCTATTGAACAGTAATAATAAAGAGCAGGTAAGAGAAGTCATGGTTTTATTACACTGGAATATTGAACAGTAGAGGATGTAGAGATAGCTGATCAGGAGCTCAGATTTGTTTAAGGAAGCTCCATTTTTGTAGAGGAATGGATCTTAATTTTTGAATGCAGTGGGAGTAGGAGTTGGTATTATAATTTTGATTTGAATACTCTTTGATTATTGTTTTACATCTGTTGAAAAAGACCACCTGTGTCCTGCTTAGTGTTTTCATAAAGGTAATAAGATGTATAACCAATAAATGCACTTTGGAACAGAATTATTATGAGTAATAACAATAATGAATAATAACAATAATGAATAATAACAATAATAAAACCAACAATAGCTGGTTTTTTATTAAAACCATTAGCAGGAAATGTTCAATAATGTGACAACCTAGGTTAAGAAAGGTCTCAATGTCAGTGAAGTTCCTCATCTGCTTGCAGTCCTTTCTTACTGCCTGTTAGACAGTTCTACCTTGGTGCTCTGTATATTTTTTCCCCTTCCTTAAAAAGGCAGTATACACTCCTACCAAACTTGTTAAATCAAAGGGTCACACTGGTTTTTCAGTCTTTATACTTGTAACCTTATTTTTGCTGTCTTCTGAATGCTGAATTGATAGCATTTGTTGTCCTTCTTAGAACTTAGACTCCACAAGACTTTGACAATTTCTGATTCATTGTATGATGCACACAAAAGAATTATACGAATTGTATTGAACAGCAAATGCTGTAAAGCATCTGTATCATCTTGGAGTAGATGACATGAAAACAGTCTTCAGCCTTACTGAAATTACTTCACACCTGATGTTCCTGTGTATTTTTCAAAGTGCTTTTTTGTGTCATGGGGGTTTTTTGCCAGTGTCATATAAACACAGGATTAAGTTCTGAGTGTTCAAAGCACTTTCTCCTGGCATAAGAGCATCCACATTATCCTGGTACAATTGCACTGGTGAAGAAAGAAAATGAAATTCCTACTCTGCACTTGTCCTGGAACAAAAGCTGGGAATAAATCAGGCCTTAAACCCGTGTAAATTGTATTTTATTTCAGGATAATCAGGAGGTGTAACTGTATCATGTGGAGGTGCACTGGGGTCAGTTTGGCATTTGCTGAGCTTCACTGCAGCCTGAGTTTATTCCTTTACATCTTGGATATTTTCTAGACAGATATTGTCCCTCTGAAGTTTCAGCTTGTAACTGTGTAGTGCAGAGATAATTTTGCAAATAATGGGATTGAATCCTTGGGTATAAATTTCCACTTTTTCTTCCTGCATTTAAAAATACATGTGAAAACGCAGTTGCAGTTGTTGAACTTGATAAATTCCCCTTGGTAAATACTTTTCTGTTTTCCAGGTGTCTCAGACCTGAAATGTACAGGCTAGAATAAAGTTGTGTATCTAATGAAGAAAACCTATCAGACTTGCTTATTTTGCTGTATTTATTACAAGTTAGCAAGAAAATATCATCTGTTTAGTTCTGTTTAGCTTTCGCAAGTTGCTTTTCATTTGATGTTGTCTTGCATGTCAGATTTGAAGTGGGCATGCCTGAAGATTGTCGTGTCTAAATAGGTTCAAACTCTGCTCTCTGTGGTAGTGGGAGTTGTTTTTAAAGATTCTTTCATTGCTAAGTAGATGTGAGCTGAGCATACAGGTTCTAGTTTTGCTCTCAGGGTGAGTTTGAGTATGATGTAGCTGCTAGCTGTGGTTTTGATTGACTGATAAATCTGTTTTGAGGTATGACAACCTCCCTGGAAACCTCTAACTTAATATTCTACGTTACAAAGTGCTTTATAGTACTTGAACATTTTGAAGTACAATTTCTAAAATGATGGTTGCACAAAGCTTTCTATTCCATGTTATGGGTGCAGTAACAGATCTTCAGAACGGTGCCAATCAAGTATTTAAAGTGCTGAAAATCAAGCAAAGAATTAAGGAATTGTAGAATGTAACTAATGTGAAAAATCAGGAACTTCTGACACTTAATTGCTCAGTTATAATGTAATTGAAGTTGTCAGCTTGTTTTACTACTAGTTTCAATTGTAATTTAAACTGACTATAAATAGTGGTCTTTTTCTCTCCAAAACAACACTACAATACTGTTGTTTGTTTTCTTCAGTTTTCTTTGTCATTCTGCAGGTCTTAATAATTTCAATAAGGCCTTTAAAACAAGCTACCACCTAGTTGAGCTTGAACTTTAATAACTGTTAAAGTTTTAACTCTTAAAACATATTACTGTGACTAGGATAAATGAAAAGGTCTCTTGATGCAGTTGAATTGTTCATTTTCAGTCTTTCAGTTTTGTTCTTTGCGTCTCTCTTGAGTCTCTAAACCCTTTTTTTTGTTTGTTTGTTTTTTGTTTCTTAAACTTGGCTTTGGCAAAATAAAGATAGGTGGTAGATGTCTAAATGATAAATGCATCCTTGAACAGAAAACCAATTCATCTCATGTTCAAGCAAAAATTGACTTCTCTTCAGTTTGGATGTTATGATTTCTTTGGAAGTTTCACAGGTTTTATGTTTGTTTTAAAGCAGAATCTTTGAATCTTACAAAGTTAGTGTGGATATACTACTTATATCCACTTCAAAGTCAGAATATGCATGAAATTCCTCTGGTAATTTCCTTTATCTTCAGTGGAGGAAGTGCCCCATAGCTTAAGATGATTGGTCTCACAGCTGTGGTGCATTTAGCTGCAAACAAAACATGTTTCTGCACTGGAAATTACCAGTTTCCCTTCCTCATTCTGGTTTCATTGTTTGAATGCTTGTTGTAGTAATTAATTTGAAATGGTCTTAAACCCTTATGCTGTCCCACTTATTTCACAAGATCTCACAGAACCATCCTTCTGAAATTCTTGTCATGTTGTGTCATTAAATGTGTGTATATAGAAAGTACAGAAGTAACACTTTGCCCATTTCTGTGGTGGGAACAAAGTGTCTCTTTGGGCTTTATCATCTGTAGAATAGAAAATGAAAACCACCAAAACCAGCACAAAATCAAGTGAAATTTTAGACGGCAGAGTGTTTATGGATAACATCCTTTCTTTGCCTAAAATACTATGTAGTGTTAGATAATCTGGGATTTTTTTGGGATACAACATCTTCAGGTGGGTTGTTGCTTCTACCTTGAAGATCCCTTATTCCTGCAAATAATTAGACCTCCTCCTTTGTAACTTTAGGTATCTAGAAATGCCATGGTTGAAAGTAACACACTGGTGCTTTCTGGGGACATTATTTATGCCCCGTGTGACTGATTTTGTTCAGGATGCCTTAGAGGTACAGAACACACCTTTGGTTGCCCTGGTCTGTGAATCACATGGGGGTGTGTGAGAGAGTCTCAGAAGCTTGACAGTCTCAGAAGTTGCAGATTTGTAAATGGTGTAGGACACTTGCAAAATGACCTGAGAATCAAACAAAATAGTTCTTCAGACTACAAGTGTTTGGATAATTACAAGTGAAGTCACGAGCAAGTGGTTTTACATCAAACAAAAAAGTCTAATTAAATGAGCTGTGTAAAATCTCAAGGCTGTTTCCCTCCTCATCAAACTACCCCTATAAAGAATACCAAACAGAGAATTTGAGTTCCCTTGTCACTAATAAATAGAAAATAGTTTTCCAATAAATGTTAGCAGCTCTTCAAAGATGATATAACAAACTTTAGGTAACTCTGGACTCATTTTAAACCATCCCAGGCTTTTCACTTCTTGTGTTTTGGCATCAGCTGTGTCATCTTTGAGCTCTCAGGCTCAAGGGGAAGACCAGCTCATGCAGGTTACAAAGTTAACACTGTTTTCTAGTGCAGGCATACCAGTAGAGATGTGAGTCTTAAACTGTGATATGCATTTAGGTGGTGAATGAAATCTCTCCTGTAGTGGAGGTGGCTGCTCAGAACGTGAATTTGCTCCTTTGTCATCCTTCTCTACAGTTTGCCTTATTAATCAAAATCAGCATTGGCTTGCTTCGTGGTACAAAGCTATAAACTGCTGCAAACCTGCACAGATTTGCATGGTGTTCAACTCTTTGTTTCAGGACTAACTTCTTCAGTTGTCCCAGGTTTAGCCACCACTAAATATCTCAGTATTTGGCTTGCACGGCCCCATGAAATTCTGAGTTTAGAGGGCGTTATAGCTTCTATAGCAATACTTCTTTCTTGCAGCTGAAAGTGTTTGCTGGCTCTTGTTGAATTGCATGTCTTGCACTCAATGCCCTCACTTGCCACAAAAAATTTATTGCTGGTCTTGAGTGCAAATTGTCATTTGACATCTGATTAAGCAGTAAACTTCTTTATGAATGATTTTGTGCAATGACTAAGATACTGTGCTTGCATAAATGTTAATCAAACTCTGTAAATTGCTGTTTGCTTATATATTATGAATATTATGATGTGAAAAAATGCAAATTTGTTTTGAAACCAAACCTGTTTTTCTTGCCTACATTTCAGTCAGAACTAAGACATGGTCCGTTTTACTATATGAAGCAGCCACTCACCACAGACCCTGTTGATGTTGTACCACAGGATGGACGGAATGATTTCTATTGCTGGGTTTGTCATCGGGAAGGCCAAGTCCTCTGCTGTGAACTCTGTCCTCGGGTTTATCATGCTAAGTGTCTGAAACTGACAGCCGAACCAGAGGGGGATTGGTTTTGCCCAGAATGTGAGGTTAGTTTGCCATAAGGAGTGGATTTCTTTCTTGGTTTTGAGATTTAAGCAGCTTTTTCTGTGTGCTGAAGTGTTTCTGGTTTATTCCTACATTGCCTCTTGGTCAAAGTACCAGAAAAATTTGTACAGAAGAGGAGGCATCCATGGCTCTGCTTCACCACTTTTTCTCTGTGTGTTACCTGGCCTGTGTTTGCCTTCTTACCACGAGTCTCCAGCTTCCTCTGTGTCTCCAGCTCTAGAGAAGCACCATTTCAAAGTGATCTCTTCATCAGGCACCAGTAATTCAGAAATCATTCTGCAGTTTTCAGTAGTTTAACTTGAGCTTCTTCTGGTGGGCTGATCAGCTTTGCAGCAGTGCAGAAAAATTGCACTATAGGGTCTACATAAACAAGTGGGTATTTTGTTAATGTGGAAGAATTTAATCATTCCTCTCCAGTGATTTCTGGGGAGAGAATACTTAGCATCCAAGTATCTGTAGTGAAAGCAAATTGGTTTAGGGCATGTTTTCCTCTGATCACTTATTTTATTAGAGCCCAGGTGACCTTCTCACTCTCCCACATTGCTCTGAACCCACGTTGTATTTGGGAATTATGTATTCACATATTCACTTTGTGTCATCTTGAGGATGCTGGATAATTTTCTGGTCTTTTCCTTTTTTTTTTTTCTTTTTTGATAACATACACAGGCCAAAATCCAGGTAAAACAGGCATCTGAAGTACTTACAGTGCATTTTCAGAAATGTTTTGTTTCTTATAAAACAGCTATTATCTTTCATTTGAATGCTAGAATGTTTCAGTGGAGAAAGATTTATCTGGAAATGTTTGCTAATGAAGTGTTTTTTTAATCTGAACTTTTAGAAAATCACAGTTGCAGAATGCATAGAAACACAGAGTAAAGCAATGACAATGCTCACCATCGAACAGCTATCATATCTACTGAAGTTTGCACTACAGAAAATGAAACAGCCAGGGGTAAGGACATTTTCGTTGATTTCTTCTTTAAATACTTGGATCATGTATTTGTCATAATCTGGGGTCTGTTTCCTTTAGTGGATGATGAATGTTTAGTTTAGTTTATCAGATTGTCTGTGACAGCTTCTGTTCTATCTGCCACCTGTCTAGCACAGACAGATTAATTTAAGTTGTACAGACTGTTTTTGGAGTGCAGTGTAGTTCTGTGATGTAACTTCTGGATGTATTTTCAGTTGGTGGTTTTCCAGTGGAAGGTGGTGGTTTCTTACTCTCTGAAAGTGGACAATGCTCTATCAGACATAAAAGGAGAATGTGAGGACATGATCTCTTCCCAGTATATTTATATGGACAGGAGCCCTAGGCACTGATACTGTTGCATTATTGATTATAAGTGCTGAAAATGTAGCTTCTATCTGTTATTAGCAAGTGTTCTTACCACAGAAATTGGTTGTATCACTAACTTTTAAAGTGCTGAGGAAATTTCTTTCAGTATGTCTAAAACATGTGTCATTGTGTGTTGTAAATCACAACAGTACCTTCTGCAAATCCCCCAATTTGTGACGTTTGCAATTCATCATGTCCAGTATATGAAAAATCAGTCAAATGAGACCTTTTAGTTCCTTTTGTTCTGCTAATAATTTATTACCTCACAATATTTTATAATTACCTTTGAAGAATTTTGTCTGATAACACAGCTGGAAATAGTATTAGAAAATGAGTGAGTGTTGTCATTGATGAAACTGTTCAGTATTAGTAACCAGTGTGGTTATTTTTTCCCCTAACAGACAGAGCCATTTCAAAAGCCAGTTTCACTGGATCAACACCCAGATTATGCAGAATATATCTTTCATCCAATGGACCTTTGTACATTAGAGAAGGTTTGTATGAAGCTAACAGAGGAAGGCTCCTTGAGTTTGATTGCTATCTGTAACATTTTAGAAATGTTTGATGGCAGGAGGAAAGAAGTTGTTTGATATTTTTTTGATGGGTGGGGTGGTTTCTTAGTATGAAAGTCAGTTCATTTACAGCTTAAAAACAATCATATGTTAACTGAACTTCACTGTTTTGTCTGAGCCAGTAACAAGTGCTCAGGAAAAAATAGCGTGAAAAAGACAAGCTTACACTACTGACTTCCTCCTATTAAATTAATCTGATTCTATAAATGATCTCCAGGAGAGACTTCTTAAAGCAGGATTTTCATTTGATCATTATGTTTTATTATGTTTCATTTGATCATTACAGATCATTCGTTCATTAATTAGGGACCATTTGATGTATATCCAGGGGTCATTCCAGACTCATTTTACTGATCATTCAACAAATACTGTAATCTCCACTGCACCTGAGGTGTAGAAGAAAAAAGAAACAGTCAAGAGGTGGATAATGGCACTTTCATTCTCAATTCAATAGCAATTTGAAAGTACATAGAACGAAGAAATTCTCAATTCTCCATTGCTTAATGAAGAGTGAAGCATTGCAGAGCTTTGTTCTGTCAGGACCTGGTGAAGAGAGAAATTTTGATTTTGATTTGTGGAGGCTGATGTCTTTATGGTATAAAGTATGGTAACAAAACCATGGGACTGATTTTATTTAATCAAATTGCTTTACCCACTAGGCAGACTGTAATATCAAACATATTGTCTAATGTACTGTGACCAGTATTTTTTATGGATCTTGTAAAAATTAAAACTGCTGTGAAGTGATAATGCATCAGTAGAAGAAACCAAAGACTGTTTTCTGCAGAAACATCCTGTTCCTAATGCTGTGTTAGGAAACATGATTTTTTGGAAATGTTTGAGATGTTGACCTAAATAATTCACTATTTAATTTAGACAGTTCATACATTTTCAGGGCAGTCAAAAGGCACCTTGAATGTGAGAGATTCTTAAGCATTTAGAATCATAAGTCTGCAGTAAATCAATATCATAGAATCACAGATTGGTTTGGGTTGGAAGAGCCTTTAAAGCTCAGCTAGTTCCAGCCCCCTGCTGTGGACAGGACCAGGATGCTTAGAGCTCTATCCAGCCTGGCCTTGAACACCTCCAGGGGTCAGTTTTATTTATTGTATGACTGATACAGCACAACGTTCAGGAAGAAGCTGTCGCTTTTTTACTGATTTCTTCTTCCTGATACATTCTTAATTTCTTCTTTACAGAATGTTAAAAAGAAAATGTACGGTTGCACTGAAGCATTTTTGGCTGATGCCAAATGGATTTTGCACAACTGCATTATTTACAATGGGGGTAGGTATTAATATGTACTTACATCCTCAGATATGAAACTTTGACATAGTTAAAGTCATGGAGCAATTTCTAGATTTCTGCACTGAAAGTGTCTTCCTGTTAATGACCACAGTGCCTAAAAACATCAAATTTTTTGAACGACTGCCATAAATAAAACTGTAGGGCCAGGTACAACCTGAGCTGTCACTTGGTCATTTCACCTTAGAGCAAACATTTCATATAAGGTAAAATCGTGGAATGGTTTGGGTTCATGGGATCATTGAATGGTTTGGACCTCAGATGACCTGATCCAATTTGCATCATTTAGTTCCAACCCGCAAATTGCTTTAATGTTTTGCGTTGTACCTCACTTGATTGAGACCTAATCGAGAAGCTCATACAGCACATCCCTCATTGAAGGGGTGGGTCAGTGGTGGGAAGGCTGCAATAGGCTACAAAAAGGAGCACTTAATGATTATTAAATGTCACATTGAGAAGAAAAGTGTTGTTCTGCTTTTGCAAGCATGTAGTTCATGCATATTTTTGACATAATTTTTTTAGATCTTCTCTTTTGTTTTTATGGACAACTTTTGTATCTGAAAACTGTTGATTTTATCTTATTTCTACCATAACAATTTTCTTGGTTAAAGCATTTTATTGTTTCCTCAGGAAATCACAAATTGACACAAACAGCAAAAGTCATCATCAAAATCTGTGAGCATGAGGTATGAGTGCCTCAATTAAATTAATTGTTCTGTATGTTTAGTATTCCATGCCATGTATTTGTGAGTGATGTAATACATATTTTCCAAGATGTGTAATGCAGATTTATAATTTTTGTAGATTTCCTTAAAATTTAGGTATCCATATCCATAGCCTACAGAATGGCATTTGGCAAAGGCATTTCTAAGGTGTCTTCCACTAGGACATTCACTGTTTATAATTAAAACTTGTGGGGAGGGGAGGGAAGAGGAGAAAGTGGATATATGGATTCTGCTGAAAGGCACCTGTCTTGTTAATGAATATTTGGAGCTGGAAAAAGAGACCAACATCTTCTGATGCATAGATGTACTTTCTGTGGTTCTACTGTTACAATATGATTTTCCTCTGAAGAAACGCAAATGACCACACTTCGGACTCTGTTTAATCTCTCCAATAACTTTGCTTTTTCTTTCCAGATGAATGAAATTGAAGTATGTCCGGAATGTTATTTAGCTGCTTGCCAAAAACGCGAGAATTGGTTTTGTGAGCCTTGTGTAAGTTAAAAATTATGGTAGTCTAGCTACTACATGAAACTAATTGTTCTCATTTGACTGTTATCCCCTCTTTGTTTGAAAGTTGTGGTGGTTACTGAGTCAAGGAAAGCTGCTGTAGCTGACCAGACTGGCATATCATCCTTGTGGAATCAGACTGTCTCCAGTTACTTAGCTGTAAGACTGGAGGTTTTCACAAAAGGGTTGGTCTAGTCAGAAGTAATTGTAAAGGCTGTCAGCAACCAGTTCACAAGTTCCCTGTCCTCAAATATAAGGTAACTGCCTTGTGCCAGCAGCGCTTACATGTGGTACGCTCAGTACCCAGTGGATTTCTGAAATGTGAACCTCTCTCTGCAGATGTGCATCAGTTTAGACTTGATTTTTCTTTTGTGACCTATTGATAAGTTGTCTGTTTCCTGTTTAATACTGAACTGAATTTGGGAAGACACCCTGAGATTCTTAAGTAGAAGTGTGTAATCTGTCAAGTTTTTTCTTGGACTGTCCTGGTTTCAGCTGGGATAAGAGTTCCTTTCCTTCTTAGCAGCTGGAACAGTGCTGTATTTTTACAATAATGTTGATGACACACTGATGTTTTGGTTTTTGCTGAGTAGTGCTTACCCTAAGTCAAGGACTTTTTAGTGTCCTATGATCTGCCAAGACACAGGCCTAAGTGAAAATCAGAGCATTTCAAAGATTGGCTCTAACCTAACTTATGTGATGCTATATATTTGGAAGGGACTAATCAAAAATAAATGAATTAGGAAGTGCAATAACGATAAGTTTAATCAAGATGTGTAAAGTTTTATGTTTTGGGAGTTTTTTTAAAATATAATTTTATCATTTTGTCCTCTCAGGATTTATTATAGTTTATAGTAAAATGCAATCTTGTATTTGGCAAGTGCCTTATGCACATTGGATATTTACTGAATCTAAGTACTACATACAGTTTTTAATAAAATCATGTTTGTTATCAGATTTGAAGGTAGTAGTGCTTACATTTCCTTACTGTGTATTTTGCCTCTTCCTCTAGAGCAATCCCCACCCTTTGGTCTGGGCTAAACTCAAAGGCTTTCCATTCTGGCCTGCTAAAGCACTGAGGGATAAAGACGGGCAAGTCGATGCCCGTTTCTTTGGCCAACATGACAGGTGGGACTTGAACAAAAGAATGTCTGGCTGTGCTTAAAAAATTCATGTTGTAGTTTTGTGTGCTTAAAAGTTTTTGGATCCTGTCTTTGGAACATTGACCCTAACAAACTGTAGCAAACAGTTTTAGTTCCTTACATGATGTCTGTAAGAGGGTGAGCCATATTTGTAAGGTACATACATGATCTGGTGAGTATGCAGCTTAATTCCTGTGGCTGGTGTCGTGCTGGGGAGAACTGGAGTTCTTAAAGGTGGAAAAAACAAATGAAGTAATTTAAGTTGTCTAAACATTATGGGAATATATACACACACCTGTAGGTTTAAAATATACAGAAATACAACCTGTGTTGAAATTGCCAGTTTTGCTCTGAAGGGAGTTCTCTGTACTTGTGAATCCTCTGCTTAGATGGACACAGCCATGATGAATTCAAGTTGATTTAATTTAGAAATATAAATCTATAATATGTGCTGTAAAAAACCCAACTATACAGAGCCGTGGAATAATTAAGTCAAAGCTCCTGCTATCTTAGCATCTTGGGAGGCAGTTTCAGGGTCTGCTTTATTTCATGATAGATAAAATCTGTCCAGTACTTGCTGCTAGAACTTTTCCTGGCATGGAATTGGCCAACCTGGCCTGGGGTGTAAAATGTTACTAAGAAGGTGCTTGTGAAGTATTCATTTCCTTACGTGCTTTTTACATTTTTGTGCTATGACAGATAGACTGTTTAGCAATGGCTGTCTTGCAGTTACACAAGTGTTCCAATTAGGGATATTTCGTCATATTTGGCCAGTGTTAAGTCATGTTTTATTGCTACTGAGTAAAGTAAAATAAGCCAGTGATAATCCAAGGCATGCAATTTGCTTACTTACCAAAACTAAGCACTGAAGTATTAAAAGAATGTAATGATGGTTCTTTAAAATTATCTGAGCTCTTCATGTTTTTATGATCATAAAATCATAATTGTGATTATGATTTTATGATTATGATTTCATGATTATACGATTCACATAAATCAGTATGTGAATAAAAGTTGGCAATGTCAATTCACAGTATGAAATGTAGTGTATGATCTTTTATTTCTCTGTTTTATGTACAGGGCCTGGGTTCCAATAAATAATTGCTACCTCATGTCTAAAGAAATTCCTTTTTCTGTGAAAAAGACTAAAAGCATCTTCAATAGTGCAATGCAAGAAATGGAGGTTTATGTTGATAACATTCGTAGAAAATTTGGAGTATTTAATTATGCACCTTTCCGGACACCATATACTCCCAACAATCAATACCAAATGTTGTTAGACCCTGCAAACCCAGCTGCTGGAACTGCAAAGACAGACAAACAAGAGAAAATCAAACTGAATTTTGATATGACAGCATCACCCAAGATCCTGATGAGCAAGTCCATGCTGGGCAGTAGCACAGGTCGCAGGATTTCACTGACAGATATGCCACGGTCACCAATGAGTACAAACTCATCAGTTCACACTGGGTCTGATGTTGAACAGGATGCAGAGAAAAAAGCAACTTCCAGTCATTTTAGTGCCAGTGAAGAATCCATGGACTTCATTGAGAAAAATACAGGTAAAAAAAAATGAGGTACAGGACTTTGGAAATGGACTGGTTTTATTCCATATACTTTTTAAAGACAGGCTGTATTATGACTTGGTTTATGAAGAAATTTAAAAAAAAAAGAGAGGAATTTAACTTTCAGTATCACAGATAAGAAAGAACAGTTCTTTCTGTTACGTTGAGAAGGAATGAATAATCTTGAAAAGTGACTGAACCTGTTTAGTTTAAATAGCAGGAAATTGTTGTGACTATTAAAGTGAATGGAGAGTGGAAATAAATAAGAAAAAATTAGAATTGTCATGAGTAGGTGTTCTGGTATTAAATGTGTCTTTATTGATTTTGTACTTTTTCAGCTTCTCCAGCACCAACAAGAACAGGTCAAGCAGGGAGCTTGTCAGGCAGCCCCAAACCTTTCTCTCCTCAAGCATCAACGCCAATTTCTGCTAAACAAGAAAGAACTTCCACTCCAGGAAGCATTCTGAATCTTAACCTTGGTTAGTTTTGACATTTTAAAACCTAATATTCTTACAGCTGAGCAAATTATGGTGGTGTCAGTGCAGCATAATATGAACAAACGTGCTTGTGTGTGGCTTTAAATGAACAAAGGTCTTTAAATGAGGCGCACATGTAATTATTGTTTCATCAGATTTACTGGGTTTCTTATCTTGTATAAGAAAGTTTCCGTTATTTTTTTCTTGTTGATGAAAGGAAGTGGTTAAAGGATAATTTTTTTTCATAGCTGAACTGTAGAAGTGAGTATGTCTAAACAGTAGGTAAGTTTCTAAAGGTTGTTATTACATGAACATTGCTGCTCTTCACCACTCCGTCTCTCTCAAGTGAATTGCTGGCAAGATTTTCTTGTGATCTTTAGGATTTAGGATTTACTAGGGCTTCTCTCTTGCTGCCTTCACATCACCTCCTCACTGACCATCCCTCTCTAGGGAGATAGATGGATGAAAGGAATTAGCAGAATTCTTGAAGTCTTGAAACTCCCTAGAAGTAAATTTTGGGATTGTGGAATTTTGAAAGATGGAGTAGGTAAGTACTAAGTTGGTAAAATAGTTCTGCAATCCAAACATGTAAATCAGTTTTTCCTCAGTCATGTTTTGTTCCTGTGAGCATTCTGATTCAGTTCTGGCAACTTTTTGCCTCCAGAGAACCAGGATTTTGCCCTTTGGTGTTAGCTAGGTATTTCAGGAAGGCTTAAGTTCAATGGATGAATTTATGTTCAGTGCCTTACAGATATTCTAATTCTAGATACAAGCTCACAAATCTATTTTTCAGTGGGTCATATATGTGGATGTGATTGTAGAGTTTCTTCTGCACTGCAGCTGTTTGTCACCTCATCTGAGGTGACAATGCATTTGGAAGTGCTGCAGTTATTTGAGCCACAGATGGGAGACATCAGCTGGAGCACTTTGAATAAATAGCATAGATTGGAAATTCTGCTGTTATGGTCTATGAGTAATACCATAAAAGAAAGTGCTTGTATGCTCTCAAGTAGAATATCTGGGGGTTTTTTTCATGTTTAGGGGAATTTCCTTTATTAAATATGCTTTTTGGTGATAAGAGTGAAAATAACAATCCTTCTTCATTTAATAGTGTCAGCTGTGCAGACATGGGTTCTTCTGTGGATATTAGAATTTTTCCAATATAACTCATTGTGGCTCGTTATCATACATGACATAAACAGGATTTCTCTCTGCAAAAACAAAAGTGAGAGTCCAGAAAACAAAGGCACTCTGTTTCTTCAGAAGAGTGCTAGGATGAATCTGTGGTCTCCAATTCACCAAAAAGGAAGGAAAAATAACAGAAATTAACCATCTGTTGCTACTGTCAGACTTGCTAAATCAAAATATGGAGGTGTGAATGAGCAAGATATACAGGGATTTGGGGGGAAGAAAAATGTGTCTCTGATAGAATAGAACCTGCCCTTGGATAACAGAGGCAGGAAACAGTATGAATGTACCTTGATAGGAAATTCAAACTTAAAAAGAATGTCTGGTCAGAGGAATCATTGGTTCTGCTCTTAGTATTTATTTCACTTTTCTCTAAGTTGCACCTCAGCAGACAATGTTTTGTAGATATATATACAGTAAAATAGAGCAATACTGTGTCATATTTAACCGCTCTAGAATGAAACTTGAAAATAAAGCACAAATGCACATTGTGCCAGTGTTACCTTTTGCCCTCTCTATGGCCTCTGGTTTTTCTCAGCTTATGGCATTGGCTTTTCTGATCCTACCATGAGCCAGTAGAAGGAGCTAAATTGGCCAAACATAATTCTTCTCTTCATTTTTTCCCCTTTCATCATGGGTCCTTTCTCTTCCCCCAGCTAATTCCAGTTGGTTTAGTGCCCTGAGCACTGATGGAATGTCAGCACTCCTGGCAAAGGGTAACGGATAGGACTGTGCTATACAAATAGAGCCTCTGAAATGGGAAAATTGAAGCAAAAATGTGAAACTTAGTTGCTAAGACAGTTTTACCCTTAGCACTGTAGTGTGTATTCTTTGCAGACAGATGTGTGCATTTCAGAGTGAAAATTCTACACATGTAGGTGAAAACTCAAGATTTTGCTGATGTACACTGAAAAATGTATTATTCTATCTTGGAGTTACTAATCTATCCAGTGGAATAATCCACATTTTTATATGTATTCTCATGACCTAACTTTTGGATTTTAAATGGCTATAAAGATTTTATTTCTATTTAATTTTCTCTGTGAAGGTAGTACTCCTAGTAGTAAATAACAGCAGTAGCTTGGTAGAGGTGCTGTCAGAAAGCTTTACAAACCTGAATGGGGATTTCTTGATAAATTTGCATTGGTGGAGAAAATGTCCCCATAATTGATGCCTGTGTTTTGTGTGTGAAGAGAGGAAGAATCCATTCTTTGTAGTAAAATCATTGTAGAGCTATAATTTAACCCATAATCACAACAAAAAGCGCAGTACGTTCCAGATCGTCTGCATTGCTCTTTGGTGAAATGTGTTTTATCTGGATTCTGATCTCGGTTCTTTTTTGTCAAATCTCTTTCTTAGCGTGTGTTTCTATTTGCAGACCGTAGCAAAGCTGAGATGGATCTGAAGGAGCTGAGCGAGTCGGTGCAGCAGCAGAGCACCCCAGTGCAGCTCATCTCGCCCAAGCGCCAGATCCGCAGCCGCTTCCAGCTCAATCTGGACAAGACCATCGAGAGCTGTAAAGCACAACTGGGTGAGTGTCCCTCAAGAGCAACAGTGCACATGGGAAGGATACACCTAAATTGGAGGTTAAATAAGTTTTTGAGTAGTAAAACCATAAATATTTTAAGTTTTAAAACAAGAGTAGAGAATATTCAAACTCTTTGAGGCAAGTAGAATGCACTGAACTGGTTTGCTTTGAAACACATGAGACCTGATGTTTAAAATTTTTGTCAAAAAACTTTCATCTTTTAACCTGTTTCTGTACCATTCTGATGTGGATAGTATGAGAGGATTATAGTTTTATCTGCTTTGCATGTTGAAAAATTTGAGAATTCTGCCTAAATTGTCAATTGCACAAAGTAGAATGAATGTAAGCAACTAACTATAATCAGGTGAATAGTGTTGCTGATTTTTAAGGTGGCTTCTTGTGGATAAAAATAATTCCTTTTTTAATTTGCCAGCATTGGGTCCTCAGTTGAACAAAAGGCTTTGCAGAGGATGGGAAAAAGCAGTGAAAGGAGGACCATTGAATGAAATAAAAATGTTGATTGGATGTTGAATGTAGAAGTTCATTCTTACACATTGTGGTGCTGGGATAGGGCACTAAGCTTTGTAGCTTAAGGACTTACAGTTAAGTTAATGAGTTGTGTACACTTTGTTCCAGTATATAGAGTATTTTCTTGGTAATGTCAGTCAGCCTGATGTCAGCATGGAATGTATTTTCCTTCCCACAATTAGGAATAAATGAAATCTCTGAAGCTGTTTATACTGCAGTAGAACACAGTGACTCTGAAGATTCTGAAAAATCTGATACCAGTGACAGTGAATATAGCGATGAGGATCAGAAATCAAAGAATGATCAAGAGGATGGTGAGGACAAGGAAGGTACAAGAAGTGACAAAGAATCATTGAGCTTGAAAAAAAAACCTAAGCCTCCAGCACAGAATGAAGACAAAGAGGAACTTAAAAGCACAAGTCCAGAAGTGGAGAAAACGGAAGAACCGGTCAAGGAAAAGGCTGTTTCAGACACTGAAAAAGAATTTTCTGAAAAGGGAAAGAGTTTACAGCATCCTGCAAAAGAAAAGCTGAAAGGTAAAGATGAAACAGACTCTCCAACTGTGCATCTAGGACTGGACTCTGATTCTGAGAGTGAACTCGTCATTGATCTAGGAGATGATCATTGTGCTCGTGAAGGAAGGAAAAACAAGAAAGACTCTAAAGAACCTTCTCCTAAACAAGATGGTAGGATGAAATTATTTCCTTTTTTCCTCCTCTGTTCTGTAGGGCTCTTACCAAAGGTAGAATTGCCACCTTTATTTCTGCATTAAGATTAAAATATCTGTATTGAAACAATTTTTAAGAGTGATTGTTCATCCTTTGTGACGATGAAAAAGTTTTCAGTGCCCATTGTAGTTTCTGCTTTAAACAAAATCAGTTTTACTGTTTCCTTTCAGCTGTATAGAACTATAAATATCCGTAATTTTTGCTCTGTGACAAATGTAGAGTTTATTTTGCAATTATTACTACTTTCAGTTGAATTTCCATGACCTCCCAACATTTCAGCTATCTGTAGAATATTGATTACTTTTGAAGAAAATAATTCAAAGCAGACTAGAAGGTATATATATTCCAAAAACTAGATGGAAAATCATGAATCAGATGTGTTGGTGAAAAGCTGGCATAACGTCTTATGTTTGTTTAGTTGTAGGTAAAACTCCACCTTCCTCCAGTGCAAGCACCCAGCCTCTCCCAGAAACTCCAGTCCTCACCCGCTCCTCATCGCAGACCCCCCCAGCTGGTGTGACAGCAACCACCAGTGCTGCTTCCACTGTCAGTGCTCCCTCTGCTGCCACAGGAAGCCCTGTGAAAAAGCAGAGGCCTCTGCTGCCCAAGGAAACTGCCCCTGCTGTGCAGAGGGTGGTGTGGAATTCTTCAAATAAATTCCAGACGTCTTCTCAGAAATGGCACATGCAGAAGGTACAGAGACAGCAGCAGCAGAGCCAGCAGTCTCAGTCACAGCAGCCTCAGTCCTCTCAGGGGACAAGATATCAGACAAGACAAGCAGTTAAAGGTACACACTTTTCTAACTCATATGCTAAAGCCATTAATTATTCCACTTGCCGTGTTTACCAGTGTCACCTCAGTATCTACAAATGGCTTCCAGTTTTATCTGACAAGCAGCAGATCTGAAGGGTTTTTCAGAGTATAATTTGACAACAATGAAATTACCAGGGCTTCGGGATTTGTCTTTGAAATCCCTGTTGTTTAACAAGACTTTGATGCTAGTTTACTGAGCAAACAGCCCTGGCATTTCAGAATGTTTTCACAACTGTTTTCTCACCATTCTTTTGCTGGAGCCTTCACCAATAGCTGGCACAGGGTAACACAAGCCTGTGCTACTGTTCCTTCCCTTCTCTTAACAGCAACTTTATGTAAATCAGCTTCATTTGTCATTTCAAGTTAATAAACTGAACTGTTTACTGCTGTGCCTGATGAGGAGACATTCTCCACTCTGCTGACACCACTGGCACACAGGTGATTTTGTAGAGGAGAGAGGTTTAAGTGATGGTTCACATAAAGACATTTACAGAGACTCATTTCTCTGGCCCCAAACTGCTTTTGTTTATGTCATTTAAGCAGTGTTGAGGAAGTGGTATCTTTCTGCTTGTACACTGCACAAATTGATACAGAAATATTCAGTGAGGAAAAATAAACGTGAAAATTGGAGAAGTTAAATGCAAAACTTTTAGTAGAATCATACTTTAATACATGCCTTATCAGTGTGGGCTGAGCTTCACATTCAACCCATGAGTTTGTTTTCTCAATATTGCTTACTATTGAGCACATCATGGCAATGTTCCATTTTAAATATTATAGTCTAGAAATCTATCACGTGAAAACTATAAAAGCTATAGATTTCTTATTTACTAAATTGGCAGAAAAAAAATACAGCACATAAAGATGAATAATTTGTTTATCTCAGTAATTCCACTACTGAGAATATTGGCAATGAAGATGTCTTTTATAATATGAATCAGTAAATATAATTTGAAAAGTTTTATTCTTAAAAAAATACTATTTTAAAAATACTCCAGCAGATAAGTCTTTAGAACTGAGGGAGACTTCTGCATTGGCCAGTCTAAAATGATAAGTTTCAAAGTTATATTTGCTTCATTATCTCTAAGCCTTGCAATTTATGTACAAATTCAGTGGCTGGGCACTGTGTAATTAATCATTAGGTGGCACCATTGCATAAATAAAGCAAATCTGAAATGATTGCATGCACACAGTTCAGTTGATATTGAAGGCAGACATTTGCCTATTGTTTTCATAGTTCCTTGTGTGATTGATCCCCTCAATGTTCTCTTTCCTTAGCTGTACAGCAAAAAGAGATCACCCAGAGCACTTCCACATCCACTATAACCCTGGTCACAAGCACTCAGCCTATTTCCATGGTTACCAGCTCTGGATCTGCAAGCACACTTTCCTCCTCACTCAGCACAGACTTGCCAATTGCAACAGCTTCAGCTGATGTGGCTGCAGATATTGCTAAATATACCAGCAAAGTAAGTTCTGCAGGAAAGTTTTAAGGAAGTTGTACTTTTCTCTTAAAACACCCTGTAGTTTCATCAAGTGGGAACTTGTCATAAATGTGTTCATGCATTAAGCAGATGTTAAGTTGTTAAAGAGAAGGGGTGGTGTAGTACTGCTGTCATCATAGTGACAGCGAGGGAAGGGACATGAGCCTTCCATACTCCCTTAGGTATTTAGATTAAAAAATCAATGAATACTATATATTTTTGCATTGAGTTTCTTCCCCTAATTCATGGTCATATATATTTTGTTTATAAATTATATCAGTAAGAGTTTCTTAGAAAAGTAGAAGGTCAAGAAGTTCACCTGTTCAGGACACTTAAGAATCAGAGTCCTGATAAAAACTGTTGTGCTCTACCATGTAAATAAGTAGAACCAGGTAAATTACATACATTTAGAGAGAGAGAAGGATAGCAATATAGGTACCCAATAGAGGGGTTGAAGGAAAATTAAAGTGGGAATCTACTAAAAATATATATCAAAGAATTATTTTTCCTTTTTGTCTTTCAGATGATGGATGCCATCAAAGGAACAATGACTGAAATATATAATGATCTTTCAAAAAATACTACTGGAAGTACAATAGCTGAGGTTAGTGTAAGATTAAAAAACCCTCGTATTTTAAGTTTGCAAAATGCAATTTAGTATTTTTATATATGCAAATAACTGTCATATAACTGTATCTACAAAGGATTATATATGAAGACTGTCAAGAGAGAACTAATTTCTGTGCTGTTTTAGAAGTAATGAGTAGAGTGGTGGAAAAACCACTGAAAAAATACCAGATGGGCTCTGTAAGATAAGCATTAAGCCATCAAACCCAGGTCCTTTAATCTTCTGTCAAGAATTTGCCACCTTGTTTAAAATCAGAAATGAAGTTGACTTTTTGAATATAAAATTATTGTAAACTGTGTAGTGCAGTAGCTTATTCCAGTTACGTGATTATGACCATAGTTTTTAATACTTGTTTAAAATACTTTGAATGTTTTTCATTTTTAATGAAATGCTATACATTGCTTTTAATATTTCCTAAGGGTAGGACTTAGTATCTTCTAAGGGTTTTTTTTTAACCTTGGAAAAAGCAGATTAAGCAGTGCAAACTAAGAATGAATGGGAACAAATAAAGCTCAAAGTGTGATGATTTGTTTACTTCTTTAACCAAAATAAGGAAGTCAAAGTTTTGAGCAAAGCTATTTGTATTCCCAATCCACAGTGAATAGATAATCTTGCTTTTCTAAGCCTCATCTAGTTAAAAATAAAAAAAATAAATGAAATGTCATGCTAATAAATGCAAACAGCACTGAGGAATAGGTTCTTGATTCCAGTCAAATTTGAGACTTGACAGTTTCAGAAGAATCAAGTTTAACAAGTTTTTTTTCTTCTTCACAAGAGTCCCGTGCTCTTTATGGTGAGCAGATCTAGCAAACAGATATTTAGAATACTTCACACTTTGGTTTGGGGTTCACTAGTGCCATGTTCTTATGTTAATATGAAGGAGCCTCGATGTAAACTATGCCTGATTGCTTTGGGCATGGTTTTTATATAATAATTATGTATTACACACCATGCCCTGGTTGTAATTGCTAACTATTAAATTTTTAATATTTAGATTCGGCGTTTGAGGATTGAGATAGAAAAACTTCAATGGTTACATCAACAGGAACTCTCAGAAATGAAACATAATCTAGGTATGAAAATGACAGTCCAAACCAGTGTGTCAGGTATTGTCCTACATAGAAAATGGAAATGCTTGTAGTATGTGTTACCTTCATCACATAATGCTGCACATTGTCCCTCTTGGAACTGTCACGTTTTTCTTTGTAAAGAAACCAAGATATGATGAGCAAACGAGATGAGAGAAGAGATGGAATCCTCTGTATTTTCTGAATATTGGAGCACAATGAAAGTTTGGGCTTGCAAAGACGAGGCACATTAGCAGCAGCTACATATGTCCTTTTTGTGCTCTTGCTGTATTCTGGTCTTTTGTGGGACATCTAGAACTAAAGTGTTAAACAAATGGAAGGTAATGGTTAAAAATCATGGTGCCAGAATTAGAAAAGAAGATGGAAGACTTGCATTTGTTGAGTTGGTATGAAACAGATGCCCAAACTCAGGGAATACCTTGACTGCTAGTTTTAATTTCATGTTGTTTTTAAACTTATGAATATTACTGTGTTGCTTCTTGCTATTGTGGGGTGGAAAATGCAAACCCATCTTTCTCTGGATTTTTGAGTAGAACTGACAATGGCTGAAATGCGTCAGAGCCTGGAACAGGAACGAGATCGTTTAATTGCTGAGGTGAAGAAGCAGCTGGAACTGGAAAAGCAACAAGCAGTGGATGAGACCAAGAAGAAGCAGTGGTGTGCCAACTGCAAGAAAGAGGCCATCTTTTATTGCTGTTGGAATACCAGTTACTGTGACTACCCCTGCCAACAAGCTCACTGGCCTGAGCATATGAAATCTTGCACACAGTCAGGTAATGGTGTCCCTTACACAGCTGGAGGGAGGTTTGGTGGGTGGATGGATCCACAGTGACTCAGTTCTTCATGTGCAGATGTGACTCTAAGGAGGGACTATGAACTGGGTCCCATGAGTTGTGGCCTCATTCTCTTTTTTCCTTGATTTTAGCTACTGCGACACAGCAAGAAACAGATACTGAAATTAGCACAGAAACACTAAATAAATCATCCCAGCCCAGCTCAAGTGTGCAGTCTACACCCACAGAAACAGCCAGCACTCCTAAGGAAAAGGAAGGTTCAGCTGATAAAAGCAAAGAGAGTGTTACAGTGAGTATTATCACTTCAAACAAAAATAATGTGTAAGATTCTCTGAAGCCTGCCCCTAAAGGCTTTCCTGGATAAGCCAGGAATTTATAACTGTTTGTGTATTCCAAAGAGTTTTGGAGAGTGATAGAGTTGTGGGTTTTGTTCTTCATCCTGTGAAAAAACCTCCTCCTGTCCTCTGGGAACACCCTCTCCCCTTCACTTATTCCCAGTTAAACCTTGTGTTGGCTTACCTCATCCTTCCAGCCACGGGGGACTGGATCTCTTTCTCTCTCTCTCCCCAGGACCCATCAGTGTAGCTTCTGCTCTGGATCTTTCGATACAAGTTGCCTTCTGATAAGCAATACTGACTGCAGCACTTCCAAGCCCTTCTTGCCTGGGGGTTCAGAGGCCAAGCTCAAGACCTGCATTCAAACCAACTTACTTTCTCACCACAGACTGCCATTAGGGTACCACAATGTTCCATAACACTGAGACAACACTTCACCTGGATCTACGGTTAACGGAGCAGTTTGAAATCCTCCATAGCATCTACTCTGATAGTTTTCAGTAGGCAAGGATGAGCAAATGCTCTAAAAAAAAAAGGGACTTAACATTGCATATATAGAAAATGTTTATAGAGAAGATTCTGCTTTATAGGTAGGGCTTGACTATTAGCAATTTTGGCATCATTTTTTTTCTGCCCTTGCAAGATTTATTAAATGAAAAATTTTAGTGGGGGGGGGGCCGGGGCTGATCCTTCAAACCCTTACACATGATCCTCCACATCAGTAGGAGCCTTGTTGTATTTTAAAATATTAAAAGCAAACTAATTTTGTAGTATTGTGATTCCAGCATGATGTCTCATTGAGATAGTCCTGTAGAATTGGGAAGCATAGTAATCTAGAGAGCTGTGTTCATTACTTGACACTTTTGCTACTGTCTGGTGTTAGAGCTCTGGGCTTGAAATGTCACCTAAGGGAGTAACTTGGGGAACAGATTTGAAGAGGGGGGGAAAAAGAGGTGCTGTTTCACTTAAATGTTTTGATGAAGTTGGTTAAACTCTGAAGTTGGTTAAATTCACTTAATGTTCATATGCATTGTTATGGCAGCACAAACTTTGTATTACTGGGGAAGTAGGGAATGTGAGACCTAAAACCTGCCAGGGAATATTCCAGTCACACAGATGTGGAATTGCTTTTATATAGATGTTCTACCTGAAACATCATGCTGTATACATTGACCATGTTCATAATTTGAATTTTGTTTTATTAATGAGGAAGTAACCTGTGAATTCATTAAGATGCAAATTTTTAACACAAAGAAAACATCCAACATAAATTGCGTATCATAATAATAATGTAACAACTAGGTGGAATTTAATGTAAAAGCTGAGGCTTCTACTGAGGTTGCCTGTGCTGTCTCTGCAGATAGCAACAGGTGTGACAAGCAACCAGCCTATAAAACTGGTCCAGGTACCGCAGACCACCACCTATAGTCCAACTACTCAACCCAAAATTTTAAGTACAGTGTCATAATTTAAAGTCTGCAGCAGTGCTGTTCCTGGCATTAAAATTGCTCAGTATCTCTGGGGGGTTGTCTCCATCTGCTGTTGTATCAAGAGATGAATTCACTGGTATAGTCTCAACTTGCAGTGCAAAATGCTTTACTTTGGCTGTGCAACATTCCACCCTTTCATTCCATTCACAATTGCAAGGATCCAGAAATCTTTGAGTCTGGCAAAGGCACTGAGGACAGGCAGAGGCCATTTCACATTATTGGTCTGTTTCATGTATATACTTGACCACAACATCAATGTAAATATATAGAATTCATTTTAAATATCTTTTAAATATTGTTTTGTCTATGGTATCCTAAAGAGATTTAGAGATTTAATTATTTCTGAGCTATGCTTGATATTCCTGTGACATCTCAGTACCTGTGAAAAAGAATATGCATTTGTCAGCAATGTCTCTCCCATGCAGTCTTGCACACATTAGCATTATGAAATGAGAAATTGCATTGGAATCAGACCTGGGTTTTTCCATCAAAGGCTTAACCAAGGACATCCGAATTCCCTAGTGTCAGTCGCAGTAGATGGGATGAAAGTGAGTTGGATTTTTGTATTCTATACACCATATTAGCCCGTTATTTCAGCTGGTTATGCTCTGCAGTGCTCATGTAAGAGCCAAGTCCTGAGCTGATGCTGCCCTGGTGCACTGCTCTGCCTCTGTGCTGGGTTCAGCAGGGAAGCCCATGTGTGGGTAACTTCATTTCTCACTTAAAATACTGTTATGAACTATCTGACTTAACAGTGTACCTCACCCACACTGTGACTGTGAGGCCTGCTGTGCCTGTGTGTGCTGCTGGATACACACTCGTGCACAAACAGGGCTTCACAGCCACCAGATTGCACACACACACAGTTCCTGGTGGGGATGGAGACTTCCCACATTCTGAGCCTTTCAATTCCACCTGGTCTCAGCTGAGACCACTGTGCACCTTTGCAGCATTGGCCCTGGGTTGCTTGGACTGAACTACCATTAACAATAAGGTTTTGTATGTGTTTTAAAATCCAATAGCAGACTTCTAAGACATCAGGCTTCTTTTGTGAATAGCTGCAAGGTTGTAAGATCCTATGGTGGTTTTGTGTAATATTCAGAAAAATGGCAGTTACCCTCATTGGTTTTCTGTAACACCAAGTGTATTGAGTTATGTAAAGCAGAATTGGAAGGTGTGAAAGGTTTCCAACTTTATTTGTGCATGTTTATAACTTTGTACACATTTGCATTAGTCTTGCACAGCTACAGACACCTCTGTATTCTAATGACTGCACGTGCAATTTAAATAATTTTAAACCTTAGTGCATGTTTAATATGTATGCAAAATGTACATATGTGTAAAACTGGCAGAGGTGGAAAATTTACCTCTCAGGGAATGATCTTAACACATTTAAGGAGTCTCGCACATTCCATATTCCGATCGCGCTAAGAACTGAAACTTAATTATTTCCATGTGTGTAAGTGTGTATATTTAAAAGGCAACTGTGGCAACCCTGATTTCCCCACCTCTAGTACTGACAGTGACTTACATAATGGCTTCTTTAGAATTCAGTTTGCGTTTTGTGTCCAACTAGGAATTGCTTCCTCTGAACAACTTCCATTTGTATCTTCTGGGTACCATTTCCAGTGAACCTTGTAAACACATCTGAAATCATTACAAAATGGCAGTAACCTTGAATTTATTTAGCAAATTGGTCCCATGTTTGTTTTTTTATTCTTCCTGCAGTTAAAATAATGTAAAAATATGAACCCATCTTCTTTGCATTCCAGGGAATGGAATGAGTAGGCTTCTGGAAGGCACAGACTCAGTCACAAAGGAGCTGTAATCCATCTCAGCAGGGATACTCAGAGTCTTTGTGCAATATCATTAAGACACTCATGTGGTTTCTTGAATCAGTGTGGGGAAACATTGGGCTTCAGTGAACTCGTATTTGTTCTTCCATGTCCTCTCTGGAATGTCACACTACCACTGGGGGAAGATTTGTGCATCCCTTTCAGGTTCCTCAAAATCTCACTCCCTGTTTCTTCCACAAGATGTTGTGAACTGAAATGGATGCGTTTGTCTGATCACCAGTTGTGCATCACTGGAATTGTATTGGAACACACTTTGCAGTTTGTATGGTAGAGACATTTCTAGACTTTCTCATGTTTTTGGAGGAAGGTTAAGATACAGACTTTAGGTTAAATAAATCCTCTTACAGATCTCCAGAGTGATGTGACCCTGACCAGATTGTTTAACATTCTTGTGCCTTTGTCTCTGCATCTGTAGAATCAATTACCACCTATAGAGATGTCCTGAAACTCCATTTGTTGAGATGTACAAATCATGATCAGTATGATGGAAGTGTAAAGTTTATTCTATATTAATATTTTTACAGGGTGTGTAAGACAGTTCCCAGTAATGCTGATGTTTTTGCTATTGATTTGTGCAGAAGTTAACTTAAGTACTTTTTTTTGTTCAGATGGATGTTCTTTGTTCTCGTCTGTGTAGACTGAATGCATGGGGGAAACTTCCTTTTGGGGAAAAAGATTTAAGTAACGTGTAATGAGAATATACTTATAAACAAGGGTATTTTTGTACTCCAGTTTGATTTGTCAGAACTTTTTCAAATGACAAAGGATTTTCTTAGCCCTTTTTCCTCTTCCCATGTATTAGTTTGCAGAAAATACGTAACTGGATGTAACTCTGAAACCCTCACCCTCCAAGCACAGGCAGTGTGTGCAGCCCTATAGCACCTCTGTCCCTGTAATTCTATGGCAGTGATGAGAACACAGGAGCTCTTAGCTGTAGGGAAGTAATGCACTACTCCTCCCCTGGAATGAGGTAATACTGTGGTAATAAAGGTATTAGTTCTTGCACAAAATTGGAACTTGTTCTGGATTTCCCCTGGAAAACAAATCTCAATTTCTGTGGTCATGTTTATGTGACCTTTAACATAACAATCTGTTTCTCTTGGTTTTAATCCACAGACCATTCCTGTAGTGGTAAGTCCTTCTGCTGGGACAGTGGCAATGAGAACTGGAGTTCAGTATGTTCAGACCACAATGCCAGTCCAAGTACGAAGAGTCTAACTGCTAACAAGAAGTCCATACAATTGTTGGAATAAATAAATCTAATAGAAATGTTACAAATAAACACAGTTCTTTGGATTAACCTTAGAGGTTCAGACTTCAGCTTTGTGTATGTGTACAAAGCATAAATTACACTACATTAATGTAAAGCATTAGTGCTGGCTTAGAAAAGCTAAGGACAGGTAAGATCCATATTAAGTCTATGCTTCTTTTGTAAATAATGTACAATTTGTGGATGTCATTAGAGTACCATCTCCTTTTTATATTTGTATTGACTTTAACTTATAAAGAGCATTTGAAGTTGGAAAAGGAAGGTTTAAAACAGCCTTACCACAACCTAATGCTGAAAACTGGTCTTGGGAAACTGCATCAAATAATCTAGTATGGAAAATCTGAACAACTTTTTGCATTTGGAGTGAAAAAAATTTCTGTACTTTGAAACTTGTGGAATTTCTCTGACTAACCAAGTGAGGAAGGATCTCTCTTTTTTACTTCGCTCGATTAGGCAAATTATGTGGACCTGAAATCCATAAAAATTGATACTGTTTTTCACAATGACCAGGCTGACAACAAATATTAATGTTGTTTACAGGTTAAAATAATTTAAAAATTTCATTCAGTCCAAGATCAGAAAATTTGCAAAGTGTGATAGCAGCTGGTTGTAGCAGGATTTCTGATTACTGATATCAAAGCTTGAGGAAAGTAAAGTTTATTGCTATGCCTCACTGTTTTCTTATTTTTTAAAAAATCCTCTCAAAGGACTTTGAGCAAGAACTAGGTGTGGAGAAAAACATGGATTGGGAAACATGGGCGAAGGACTTTGGATGCTGGGCCAGAGCATGTATTATTTATATGATGGAATTTATGTTTTTCTGTAAGCATGAAGCAGTGCAGTATGAGAGGAAGCACCCCCTGGAGATGCTGTCTGTTACACTGAGGCTGTAGTCCCATTTTGTATGTTGTGTAAAACAAAAGCATTTGAACAAAGCAAAGGTGATGTATGTATATGAGAAAATTAATTGTATGATATCATTCCAGTACATTCTGTTGTACATTTTAGTCATGTTGATTTTTTCCCATTGTTTATATAAGAATGCGGTTTGTACAGTCTCCAGCTAGTACCCAGATTAGAGGGAAAAAAGTATTAGAAGAAAAAAAAAAAAAAAAGCGAGAACAGAATATTCATTAATTGCAGTTGTGTCAAAACTAGCCTAGCTGGCCTTATTTGTGAAGCATAATTGCTTTTAGCATATGGAAGTATTTTTTCACATTTTCTTTGTATAAAATTTGTATTAAACTTAAATATCTTTTTTGACAATTGTGTTTCGTTGTGACTGAGACAGGTGACACACACGGTATGCTTTGGGTTCCTCCAGTCTTTCAAGAAACATCACAATTTTTTTTATTAAACTGTTTTAGAAAAATGTTCTGTGTTCCTGGATTTCCAGTTTTGGTTCAGTCTGGAGGAATGTTCATTTCTGCACAGTCTCCAGATCACAGGTAATTTCACTTATGTTGGCATCTTCTGTCTCAGAAGTGTGGGATCTTTGGATCCAAGCCTGTTCCATTTTAAGTTTGTGTAGCATTCATTCATTGCTTGGATTGGGGTTGGACAGATACACATCAGTGTCAGGTGTATTTGTGAGTTAGAAATGGGGCCTCTCATGGTGAGTGCAGTTGGAGCCCCTCAAGAGGGCATGAACTGGGCCAGACTTCTCTGTGTGTGTCTTAATTATGAAGTTGAAACAGGGAGCTTATGAAACATTGCAAAATCTGTGAATATTGTCTGAAGTTTCTGCTCCTTCCTGCACTTACCTTGTTCTGTGCATTTGTAAGGCAACCACAGTTCATGTTCTCAGTGCTACTGTTCACAGAAAAGCACAAAACTTGAAAGCCTGGAAAGATGTTTTGGCCTTCCCCATGGAATTTGGGTGCTGAGACAAGGCCTTGTGTTAGAGGCAAAAGAAAGTGATGTAGAAATTGTTGTAGGAAACCTCACTGCTTTCTGACACCCATTCCAGTCTGTGGAGGGTTTTTGTAAATTAATGAGCATTGTTTTTTTTTCTGCAGAAGAGATGTTTTCTTTCCTCCTTTAAAATAACAGGTGCCCAAATCCTAGTAAAGTATGTAGAAAATGTAGAAATACATAAAACTACAGGTGAAGGAAGTGAACAAGTCCTATACATGTGTGTGCATGCTCCCAGGCCTTTTGGATGTTCCTAAGTACAAAACTGCTGTAGATCCCTCTTCTACCCATGATAAACTGCCTGGAACAGTAAATCCTGATACTCTTGCTGCACTGAGAGATGAATGTGCCACGTGACGGGTGGCTGGAAGGAAGTGGTGACACTTTTGTGACAGACTGTGTTCCTGACCCTTGGTGTGTCCCACCCAAAGCTCTGGTAAGAATGTCAGCAACAAAACCAAGAGCTTTCAAACCTTTGAATATATTCAGAAAGCAAAATCTTCCAAGAAACTTTAAAAAACACCCCGGAATCAGTGTTCAGACAATTGACTTGATTAAGTCAGGTGTTAAATTTGGAATTTCAAGGAAGATCAGTTAGTTGATTGATGGGGTATTAAAAGCTGAAGTTGTGCTTCTCTGGGAATCTGCAATCCCATTTATTCCTCTTTCAGAAGTTTATTTACCAGAGCGCTTACCCTGCAAACATTAGTCAATTCTCCACTGACTTTGTCACAAATAGGAAGTTGTATCACAAGTGAAGGAAACCATTCTTAGAGCAGAGAAACCTTGAGGAAAAAATTCTGCTCAGCAAGCCCTGAGTCAAGCAATGCCTGGGCTGGAAAAGTGACACTTTGCATGGAGTTGTGCTAAGCCCAGAGAGCAGCTCTTTGCAAATGCCCCCACAGTGTGTACTGAAAGGCTGGGTTTGGTCATGCTGATGTGAGGATGCTGCTTTGGATTAATTTAAGATCACATTTTCTGATTTAGCTTCGCAGAAAATCCCCTCTCAGATCTAGTATGGTTTTCTCTAAATGTTTTTAGAGGCTAGGAGTATCCCTCAGGTTTGTGTAGCACTTGTGTAACCCTTTGAGAGGTGAGGGCTGTAGCACTTGCTGCATCTCTAACCCCTCCTTCCAGAGAGGGTTTGATCCTTCTGACCTTACCTGGTGCCACAGCAAGGAACAATCAGCCATTTTCAACATAAGAGATCCATCCAGGCCCAGAGAACTTAAATATTTTGACAGCAAATTTACCAGGCCAGCCTTGAACCAGGGAGCACACATCCCACATCCTACCTTTAGATCCAAGAGTGGTGGGAGAGAAGGCAGGTACTCCAGTCCCCCAAAATGTAAACATGTTTTTATTTAATGCCTTTCACTCATCACAAGGTACTTTTCCCCATCCTCAGCCCCAAGACGGCAGCATAAGGCACCGTGTAGACACAGGCACAGTCCATGGCCCATCTTGGTAAGGTTCAAAAACACAGCTACAGTTCTTACCAGCAGTACCATGTGTCCTCACTACTCATGTACACGATATGATTCTCCCCAGGGTTTGTTCTGGAGAAATGAACTATTAATTTAGAACAGTAAGACTTTCCCCACCCTCCCTCCCCAACCCCCCCAAAAGCCAGATGAAAAACACAGGTACAGAGCTTAATACCAGAGTAATGAGATTAGTTCATAAATTAAAAAAATCCAAAAAAAAAAAAAAAAAAAAAAAAAAAAAAAAAAAAAAAAAAAAAAAAAAATCAACAGTTTCACTCCTATTTTCAGAAGGTCCTGTGTGATGTGATGGATTGTGCAGAGACTCCTTGCTGTGTCCTCTTCCCCTTTCAAAACCAAGAATGCTGACAGGGAGACCCAGACTTGTAGCATTTGCCTTGTTGATGGCAAAAAGGCCATTAGAGCTCTGAGCCTCCACCTTAGCCAGCAACTGCAGCATCCCAGCGACTGAGCAGGAGGATGTTCCTCTGTCCAAAGGAAGGAGGACTTGAGACAATATTCTTTGGCTGCAAGTTCTTAAAGGCTTCCACTGAAAGGGTTCTCCTTCAGAAAAAAAAAGAAACACTGCAGTTGCTGTGGGATTTTTTTTTTTGCTGAAAAAACGTTGAGGAATAGGTGGAACTGATATAAGAGTCTGAGTGGAGCCTTCCCAGTGCTAAGATGTTGGGGTCTGCTACAAATATTCAAGTTCCAAGGCGTGCCGAAGAGCTTCCAGGTCAGCGTGACAGGAGATTCTCCAGAAGGGCATGTTGTGCTAGAGTGAAACCAAAAGAGTGCAAGTTTTTTTCAGTTTTTGTATAATACTGAGATCAAACAACTTTCTTAGCTTGTACCCTCAGGAAGAGAGTTTTGTACTTGGCCACCAGGTTGTAACAGTGCCAGAGGCTCATCCTGGGGAGGGAGGGATCTGTTGATCTGTCTCTCCTATGCAGACAGGAAGACACATCCTCCACAATTCAGGAGTGTCCTACTTCACAGGTGATGTGGGCTGGATACTAAACTTTGCTCCTATTTTTTCCCCCCACAAATGAATTAGGAATGTTTCTAGAATTGCAGTATTACTAGAAACAGTTTTAAGTGAACATCAGTAGTGAAAGCTGTTATCAGTCATTCACAGACAAGGAAATAAAATCTATCTATTGGAAAAGGAAGTTATTAACATTTATAAAAATATAAATAAAGGGATGAAATGCCACACAATCAAAATGCTTTCTAACAATTCACTTTCCCAATTAACTAGAACAGTAGGTCATACTGCATTTTCTGTAAATGTAGGGACTGGTATCATTGCTCAGATCAATTATTCATTTAATGTAACACTGTTGGCTCAGGGGAAGGTGAACAGGGTTATCAAACAGCCTGTTCTCAAAAAAACGTTCCTAATTCCCATTTAAGGGTGATTGTCTTAAATTATTCTTCTGCCTCCCTGTTTTGAATTTGTATTTGCTGTGATAAATCTGAGGCCCTGTACACACAAGTCTAAATTTTAACCAGCCTGTTCCAATCTGAGCATCTGGATAAAATCTGGAAGGTCAGCTACCTGTGACCTACTCTTATCTTCTTTATACTATCCTGATCATTCTCTTAAAAGTTGTGAATATACTGTAGGAAAACAACATCTGAAAGCATCTGAGAGAGGACAAAGTATCAACTTTTTAATTGCTGTGAAAAAAGTGCAGTTCAATTTCATTGGGGACCTGGAATGTTACCTGTCCCCAGAGTGCCCTGAAAGCATCCCTGAACAGCAGAGTTCCTTAGCAATAGCTGTGATCCCCGTGGCTGCTTGCACAGAGAGAACCTTAAAATAATTAGAACATGCTCTTAGATATTAAATACAACTATATTTGGTGTGTTCTGGTGAGCCTGGGGTTTGTGCTGGATTTGTTTCTTCACCAAAACTGTTAAAGCAGTTAAATCAGACACAGCTCCTTTCTGCATTATGATTTTGTAACATTTGGGACTCTGATTTTGTCTTCTCCCAAAATGTCAGTCTCTGCACAGTCAGTGGTATATATGTACTAATAAATGTACAGAAAGCCTAAACTGACAGCACTTAGTCCCTTCCAGCATGAGTGTAACACTGCTAAGAGTCTTTTATCACTGCAGGAATTCACCTGTAACCACACTGCTCCTGCATAAACAGCTTCATCAAAGCTTCAGAGAACATACACTTCCCAGATAGATTCTGATGAAGGGAGATGTTCCTTTTCCAATTGTACTTACATGTGTACAAAAACCTCCAGTAGTTCCAGATGTTTTTGTTACAGAGTGACTATTTACACTCCTCTGACCTTTAAATACAACTAGAACTTCTCTCTGATATGTTGCCTGTTGCCTACCAGTAAATAAATGTTTTCTTGGAGCTGTTTATCAGTGTGTGTAGAGACAGCAAGCAAACCCAGACAGCTGAAGAGACTGAAATCCACTGCTCTGCAATTTCACTTTAAGAGGAAAAGTTATTTCCTTCCCCCTCCTCCAGTTTCTATTAAACCTCTTCCATTAAATTATCTGTTTTTCTTTCTTAAACTAGAAGAAAACTTGGCCTCCCAGCCACTCCTGTTGTTCAGCAGTTACAGATTTATCACTCATCAGACAGGTGAAGAAAAATGACCCATGAAGCTGGAGATGTTATCAGTGCTGTCAGCAAAGCAGCGAAAGACTCTCTGCCTGTCCCCTCCCTTTTTTTTTTTTCTCTATAAAGCTCAGGTGTGTACAAGGTTTGATTAATGATTGTCATCAATCAAAGGAGGCAACAGCCCAGCAAAGAATGTGCTCTACTAATGGCTGAGCTGCTCGGGCCAGGAGGAGACAGGAGGCTCTTGAAACCCCAGCAGGGGAGATTGCTGAACCTCCCCAGCTCTCCAAGCAGGCTGGGAGCCCCTGCAGCCTTTGATGCAGTTCTGTTCACTGACCCACTGCCTTTGAAGTGTGGCACTGAGCTGCCACAAGCAGCAGGCCATTGTCACTTCAGCCCCAATCATGCATTTTGGATTCTTCCTGACAGCTCCTTAACCCTTCACGAGCTACAAAACCACCTGCAGTTTTAGGTAGTTTTCCAAGGTGAGTGTAGATATTGTTGCTTCCACTGGCCAGGAAAAATACACTATAAAAAAGATTGAGTTCTGCTGCTTTGAAGATAACCTGAGATACAGTTCTGGGGATAGAGCATGTGCCCCCCAACTTATTTGTAATTGTAAGCTGCTTCAAATGGAGGGAGATTCATTAAATGCTTAAATAAAGAAAGAGTCATTGCAATCAAAACTTGGAAGAATCCAGCATGGCATCCACAAACTGTACCTTTTTTGCTCCCTGTTCCTCTTCAACACCATCTCCTATTACAATGTACACGGCTTTCCTTCCAAACCTCTGCATTATTCTTTCAAAACAGCTTTCTTTCCCTGAGCAACACAAGAGAAGATACACTTTTTATCTGGACACACACCACAAGCAGAGCTAATATTCAAGCACAGGACCTGGAGTTATCCCCCAACTGAAGTGGCTGCAACATTCTTTGCTTTCTATTCAAACTGGATCTTCTTCTGAGGCAGATCCTCTCCATCCCATGACAGTCAGTAGCACTTGTTTTGTCAGCCAAGGACTTGCAAGTGCTGCAGTTTTCTGTGGGCTTTGTGACTGTGATGGCTTAGGCCACCAGCTGGCAGACTGATGTGACACTCATGGCACTCAGTTTCCAGAGCCCTCTTCTGTTCATTCTGGTTGCAGTAAAATCATGAAAATGCAATGATCCTCAGAGGTTCAAACACACCAGAAAGAACAGAACACAAAAAAGCCCCAAGCCAACCCTATCAGTAGTTATTACTCACAAAGCTCATTCAGCACACTTGACCCCTCTGCAAGAGTAAGAGGATCCAAAAAGTGTTTCTGTAACAGGTCCAACCAGACCTTCCTTCCAGCTGGGTGCAGCTGGACATCCCACGAGCAGTCACTGCTCCCCAGGGTGGGTATATTTCTATATATCTGGCTCACTTCCCCACGGAGACACTTGAGAAGTGTTTTTTAGACTTTTTCCTGCAGTCTGTACTAGGTTAAGTGTGGGAGTCAGGATGTGAATTAGATATCTGTTATTATGGAGCTAAAAATAAAGCTCACTCATTGCACGACTTAGGGACAAAACTTCAGCCTGTCTTAGGTGAGGTTTGCTCGTCAGTTTGCTCGTACCTGTTTTTGTTGCACTGTAAATGTTTTCAATGGGGAAGACAGTGCCCAGTCCATAGAGAAGCACTTTAGCCAGAGCTGGTATAAGCTGAGTTGTGGTGACCAACACATTCACACAGTTGGGCCTAGGAAACAGAAGTTATTAGAAATCTGGGTTTCTCTCTTTCACCCTGGACTGAAAGATGGTAGGAAGCAAACTTTTCCTGCCACTGGAAGTTCCTGAGCCAAGGGGGGATTTTGCAGCCAGAGGAAGATAATGTGAGTACCAGAAATGTCTTTTGATCAGCTCAGAAGAATGAAAAAACCACAAACCAAACTAGCAGCAGTGATGCAGCCGTACTGCAAGCTTGCCAGGATCTCTTTGGTGGGAATTTAAGCACAGTGAAGTAATGTCCATGCTGGGTTCTGTGAGGGCTCTTCCCTCCCTCTCCTCTTTGGTAAAACTGCTCACATGAAAATGGTGCCATAGGTGAGGGAGCCAAGGAAAGGCAAGGAAAAGGACTGTTCTGATTTTGCTCAGTTCACCATCCCAAGCTCACCCCAGCCCTTGATAATTCAGCCTGGCAAACATGTGCAGACTGCCCTCCCACAGGCTTGGCCAGCAAAGCCCTGTGAATGTGTCTCAGTTTGTTTAGAGGGGGAAAACAAGGGAAGCAAAGGAGCTCCTGGATCAAACTCACAGGCAGTTCTTGGAGCTGTTCTTACCGGGAATGTATCAAATTCAGAGCCTTCAGAGCATGTGTGAGCCAGAGATCAGTCAGAGCTTCCAGTTCTGCTCTCAGCTGCAGCCAGGTCTCCCTCTTAGGAGCTCCTATTAAACCTGCAAGCAGGGAAAGTGTCTTTGCAGAAGCACAGAAAGGGACTTGCATGGCTTTGTATGCACAGTGCCAAAGGGCACCTGCCTGTGTTCTGCACTCCCACTGCCCCTCTCTTGGCCCTGGTGACTCCCTTTGTCACTGCCATGTCATTCCAAGGCCCTGCCTTGAGGTCTGACTCAGCAGCACAATCCTCTGCAGCTCAGCTTCCTTCCCCTTCTATTTCTGTGGAATGGTTCAGTCAAGCACACAGGGCAGGACCTCCTTGGAACACCTTTCTTGGAGTGACCATAAAGCTTGCATGGGAAGTGAGCAGCAAGATGGAAAGTGGGAAGTGACCTGAGGCCAGGATGGTTTTGTTTCTCCTGAAAAGCCATGTCCCATTTCCAGTACATGGAGGGCAGACTTGTCCTCCAACTAATAAATAAGTTGTGGTGATGCTTTGAATTTTGCTTCTTTCTTTTTCTAGTCAGAGGGAAACCTGCACTGATGTACTAAAAGGGAAGCTGAGAGTCTCTTGTAAGAACTGTCTGGAACTTGGTGAGATGAACCAATCCAGGGAATCCTGATATCTGGTGGTATCGTTTTGGAGGAGTTAAAACAAGTAGTTATAATACAAGAAAGCCTTCAGACAGCAATCAGACATGCTGTGTACAAAAAAAAGGGATTATTTAGTTTTGAACTGTTTGCTTGCCTGCTAAACATTCTGGAAAATTGGAGAAGGTAGCTTTCCTGCCAAATAAATGACAAAATAAAGCCTCACACTTGGACCTGAGTCTTTCTCAAACCACTAAACCAGGTATTTTAGCTTGACCCCTGCAAATCCTGTACAGAACCACATTTCAGGGTGACTGCAGAGGTGCTTGCTCAGCTCACTGTGAAGCACTCAAATCATGAGGCTCCCTACACCTCCTCCAGAGATGTCCCTGGAGGGTCTGCACTTTTTTGGGCAGCTGAAAGGGCTGCTGGTGGCCTGGCCAGGGGCACTTACCCCCCACATTGTTTTTGTAGGTGTTGTACATCTCTTTGACCCGGCGGTAGCGGAACGCCAATTTCCTCATCCAGTCGACTCCCCCGTGCACGCCCGAGCCTAGGCACAGGTTGGCACTGGCACTGGAACTGTGGAAGCCATCCGCAGAGAAGTTATATGTGCTGGGAGAGGGGGAGGCAAGGGGAGAGGTCACTGTAATTACAGCCTGCACAGCGCCATCAGGGAGGGGAAATGATTGAAAAGAAATGTGGAGACAAGCGGCAGCAGAGACACGCACAGGACGGGCTGTACAGGACTGAAGTTCAGCTTCAGCACAGTTACCAGCACAGATCTGAAAAATGTTCTGTTCCTGCATCAATTTCTCACAATAATCATCCATAAAACCACAAATTGCAAAGCTCTACGTGAGTTCTGCACATTTCATTCTTTTACCATGGCTCTGCAGGCAACACTTTGGGAAAAGCAGATGGAATTGTGCAGAAGTAGTTTCTATGAACATGATGACCCAACTCACACAGGTAATGGTCATGTTTGGTGCAGTTTGGGTACAAATTTCAACAAGGATCTGGCACAGCAAAGTCCAGCTCCTCACACTAAGCCCATTCACTACAGGTTGGACAGTGGGAAACCTTTCAGTCTGGTTTTGAAGCATTTTGGCAACAGCTGTGGCAATTGTCTGGTTAAATCATATCAGAAACTGGTGTGGTCTGACTGGAGTTCAACCTCATATAAATGTATTTCCCAGAATGGTTCAAAGCTCAGCACAGTCAGGGCCTGACAGAAGGCACAGGCACAATAATGTCAGAAAGGGGACTCTACTTCTGTGTGCTCGATAAATGCAGACAGCATGGAGCCAGGAGGGGAGACAGTGCAGGTCTGAGATCACTGACCAGCCCCCTGCTATTTCCAAAGGGCTGGGACTGCCTGTCCTGCAGCTTCCAGCTTGGGACACCCCATACCTTAGATCTTGACCATTATCATCTGATGATACATCATCTATGTGGATCTGGTCACAGTCCTAAGAAGCAGATTAAAAAAAAAATAAATAGAATAGTAAGTAAATGTTGTAGAAAAAAGAATTGAAATAATATAATGCAAAACAACTTTAAGCATAATATTAAGGAGATAAAATCTTACAATGATTTCTAAGTATTGTAGTCTAGCCAGTTAATTGTTAGCAACAAGTATCACATAACACTTGCACAAAATAAGGACAGACAGAGTGTGTGTGAGATCTGCTGTTATCAAAGGGCACAACAGCTCTTGAGTAACACAGTGAGTGGAACTCCTTCCTATGCAGACAGGAGGAAGAGAGATGCTTGTGTTTAACTGAGGAAAGCTGTGCTTTTTCTACTCTTGTGTGGATGATAAGGCAGAGACTTGGCAGCCTTTCCCCCTGTGAGAATACTGCTTTGGACAGGAGGTGTATGCCTGCATAATTACAGGGGGAGAATATCTGTCCCAAAGAGATTTCCAGAGATGCCTGTCCTGCCAGTGTTCTCCCAGATTGTTCTGAGGGGGCTGAGCTGCCTTTGATGTACAGGGGAGCTGGGCTGAAGCACTGAAGGCAACACTCCTTCACTGCCCCAGCCACAGACTGAACTGAGGAATAAATAGCGTGTGTCAGTAATGAGGAAATCTGTGCATAGGAAATTTAACCAGAAAATACACTTGGAGCTCAGCCTGCATGAAGTATGTGCTCAAGATCTTATCTTCCAAAATTCTTCATTGTTCCAGTGGTGGAGGCCCTTCCTCAAAAATGTGAGAAATGTCATTCCTTTGGTTTCTTTCTCAGTCTCAGCATTAACATTAGGAAGAGAAAAATTGGGAAGTTCCCCCCATCACCTTAACTCTCCTTTCTCCATGAGCCTTACAGGTGAGAGCAGAACAGAAAGCCTGCATGCTGATGAACACTATCTTTTGTTTTGGCTGATTTTTCAACAGAGTTTAAAAGCTGTGACACTTGGTACCCCAGGACTCTGGAGTCAGAACAACTGCAGCTAACCAAGGTGCAGTAATTCTTCACCACTTAACTGTTCTGTAAACTACAGAATTTGTTTTATCTTCCTTACACAATGATGAGTTTGATGAATTACTTTAAACTAGCTTCTTTCAGAAAATGGAAATAAAAATAACCCCCAAAGAAGTAACCAAACTTGTTGTCAACGGCAAAACATGACAGACAGTTCTTGTCTATATTAATGAGATTTTCTGCAGCATTTTAGATAATTCTCCAAAAAGACGCACAACTGCATCTTGTTCTCATCTCATCAGCCCTCTTAGCAACCCATCACTGGAGTGTAAATTGCTGTATATAATTGTAGCCAAGCAGAGAATCATCCAGATCTCTGCTGGCACCTCTTTCCTGCAACTCCAGCATTTTTTAAGCCTCCTCCCAGTGGTTTGGAGGAAGTCTGGCAGGAGAAGGCCCACTTTATGTCCTCAATTCTTCTGCAGGATATAATAGGTGTTAAGAGAACCCTTTTAAATTAATGTGTATTTTGGGATGCCAGGTATGTTTTGAATTTTGTAGTTAAAACACAGAACACTATTCCTGGAATTGTACAAGAGCTTTTTCACACAAGAAAGAAAACCCAAAAGAATTTGGATTGAGATTTGGACTTTCAGGAAAGAAGACTGGAATAGTGTGAACCACGCTGGGGTCACGCTGATGCAGCCCACTCCTCCTCAGCTGTACAGCGTGGGGCACTGAGTCAGGGGAAAGGCATTTGTGGAGGGATCTGTTTTTCTCATTTGTGAATGGATTGTTCTGTACACTGAAGTGTGACAACAGTAGCTATCACATTTCTGAGTTAATAAAACACCCTGACACTGGGTGAGACACTACCTCATAGCACTGCTCGTGTTACCGGGAACTCGGGGAGCTGCCTGCAGCCACAGCCTGCACCACCTCCTGCCACTGGGCTGCAGGACTCATTTTTCATTCTTGCAGGATTTCCTTGAAATCTCAGCGAGTGGGGAATCAAAGCAGGATCCCTCAGAGGTTGTTGGAATGGCAGGAAGGCTGTGATGGGGACGTGGTCTCACATCTGCTGATTTTCAGTCTGACACACTGGGATCTCAGGGTGGATGATGAGTGGCACACACAGCCCGTACCTCAGTCGAATGTGTAAGACCTCAGGCAGCCCTTGCAGCTCTGGGCACTGATCTGGTCTTACTCTTGGGATATCTCTGGGTGCTGCACAACCTGCCTCCAGGTGGGACCAGCCACATTTGGAGGAGCCTGAGCTTGTTTTAAATGGCACTGCTGGCTTGGAGAAAGCCTCTGCTGCCTCCTTGTGAAATACAGGGTTCCTGAGGAGCTCCTTCTGTTATCCCTCACATTCCCACTCTCAAGGTATGTCTCGTGCAGGTATGAAAACAACTTAAAAAGGCACATGTAGACTATTTGTGGATCAGGAGTGTGCTAAGAGTTTTAAACACCTCATGGATTCACTGATCAGTGGAGCTTGTATCCCTCATTAGGTGGGGGTTAACAGTTCCCAGGACACAAAACCTCCAGGGATGGCTCTGAAAGGCAGCAACTTGTAAACACACTAATCCCCTTGTTTGTTAATTCCTCATCTCCTTGTCAGTCCTCCTGCCCTTAATACCTGTTTTCCAGAGAGATGGACAATAATATCTCCAGAGGGACAGGGGGTGGAAGGTGCTGTTCTTTAGCCAGCATTGTACTGTGAACAAAAGGCATCTGGGAAAATAAAGCACAAGCCTGGAAAGCTCCGAGTTTGTATTTTAACTTCACTGTGATTTGTAACCTTGAGTAAGTTATTTTCTCCCCAGTTCCCCTAAAAAGGGGAGCAGAGAGGGAGAATATCTCCTGTCAGGTGAATATTGCTGATAAATTCTGCAGCATGATCAGAGCCCTTTGTGCACAGCACCTTGCATGGCTCACACTTGCAGACTGTAGGGAATTCATCTGCCTCTAAGACTTAACTTGCTGACAGAGAATCCCTTTCTGTAAAAAGACTGAAACTTTTTAGTAGGGTCTAAGATTTCTCCAGTCACCCCCCTGTCCTGGGGATCAGTGATCAGCCTCCTCCCAAGTTACCCCAAGATTTGGGGTGAACCAGCTGGAACCTGGCCTGTCTAGACTGCAGCACTAAGAGAGGATGGGCTGAAGCAAGATGGATCTGAATAGATCCATCTGAATGGAACTGCATAGCCAAAATGCATTCAGCTAATGCATCCAGGAAACAATTACCTGAATCCCTTCTGGGTAGATCCTAAGAAAAGATAAAGCCCTGGCTAACCAGAGTTTCAGATTATTTTTTTTTTTCCTGACAGCAAAAAAGGAGCATTCCAGTTCAGGCTCCTCCCTCAGATTCTAAAGTCAGTTTTTTGCCACGATGTGACATCACATCCTCACCAGACCAAGGAGAATCACACAAATGGGCTGAGAAAACCTTGCTGTATCTATGGACAAATGTTTTGTCCTCATCAGGCACTTCCTGGGAATGCTTCAGAAGGGCTTTGCACCCTGGCAGCACCTTCTCCTCTGCACAGCCCTGCAACCTGCAGCCAGCAGAATAAATCATTCCCCTGTGCTAAAGCAAGGGAATTGATTTCCTTGTCCAACTTGCCTCTCTGGAAAGGATGGGTGACATTTTCTCCACTTGTTTCCCTTATTCCACAGCCAGGAATGCCAGGAGGCCAGCCATGCTCTGGAATTCTGCATTTCAGGCTGCTGGAACCCCCCAGAATAGCTGAACTTGGATTTGTGCCACAGAAACACCAGGCTCTGATTATGAGAATTCCTGCTTTGGCTTCAAATGGGCAGCTCTGCCCCTGCTCCCTCAGGTCAGCCCCTCACACTCTGCCCCAGCACTAAAGATGGTCAGAAATAGTTTCTGTCTTGTGCAATTTTAGCTCATTTTGTCTTGCACAGGCCAGCACTGCACCACATGATGGTGCTAATGTATATGGCAATGCTTGTGGGTCTTCAACTCAATCTGTTCCCGTGCTGCTTTTTACAAATTCTTTCTTTCATTTTTAAGGATGTTATTCACTGCATTTTTTAAGCCCAGTACTTGGTGATGTATGATCCTTAAATACCCCTCTGTGAACACACAAAAGTGACTTTTATTTATCATCCCAAATGAAGGAGTAGGGTGGGTAACTGGACGACTCTGTTGCTGCAAATTCTTCCAAACTGACATGGCTTTTTTGGAAAGTAAAATTCTGTAAGGCACATTTACTTTTCTTTAAGTCTCCATCATCCATCAATTTTTCATTGAGAAAGCTCAGCTAAAACCAAACCACCAGTGCCCAGAGCTGTTACTGAGTGACAAATGTGCACAACTTGACGAAGGCCAGACAATTTGCTGCTTCATTTAAAGTTTTGGAGCAGTAAGTGAAAAAAAGGAGAAAACTTATTTTTAAGTGAAAAAAGAAGAAAACTCATTTTAAAATAACTGGTAATTCTTGCAAAAGTCTAGATAGAAAGGCAGAGGGGTTTTGTAGGGTCACTGTACAGGACATGGAGCTTTGTTGCATCACATATTGAGATCTGATGGGTGAAAGGTGATGGTTCTGTAGTAATATTATCACTTCTTAAATACTGCCCTGGGCTTCCAAAGAGGAGCTCTCTTTTTTTCTTTTTTCCCCTAAGAGAAAGATTTTACTTTGTACTTTCCGTTCCCTCATCACAAACTCCCTCTATGAAAAAAGTTGAAAGAGGAAAAGTCTGTCAGTTCAGGTGCTTGTCCTTGAAAGGAAATAAAAATTCTCAGCAAGTCAAACCTTAAGACTGCAGGAGCCAGGTGGCAGGAAAGGTTGTGCCTCCCCTAGCACAGGGGACCACAGTGCAATTAAGCAGTGAAGGAACCAGAAATTCCTGCTGAACTCCTCAGGCACAGAAAAAGTTCTCTCCTTTCATCTGGCACAGAAACAAATTCTTCCTTTTTCAAGTGAAGGAAGGAAAAAAAAAAAAAAAAAGACCACAGAAGTCAGCCCAGGGATGCCAGGTTTTTTCTTCTCCAAATGCCTCCAAGCAGTGTTTTGATTCCAAGGTGCCCTGAGCACAAACCCCACCTTATCACTCTGTACATGATCCACTCATTCTGAGTGTTCTGACTGCAAATGCCAACACATTTTCATCACTGCTGCACAGCTGTTCCTCAGCATTCTGCCAGCATCACTTTGCCTGCATTTTACCACACACTCAAAAGGATTTTTGCTTTGTATGAGAGTATTTAGGAAAAAAAAAAATTCCTGACCAGAACAGAGGTGTCAAAGGGCTGCTTCCAATAAGCCAACTAAGGTCCATTTCTCTGGGGCCAAAAAGAAAAAGTTTCTTGGTCAAAACTCCCATGTTTGTAGACCACATGCAAATGATTCCAGAGAAAGATGTTAAATTAAATAAGCAGCTACATACCTCCAGGTCATTGAAGAACAGATGTGTATCTGCAAGGTTGAAGATCATTTCTTCCATCATGAGGCCTATCCTCACAGACGTTGTGGTGTCCTATAGAGGGAAAACCAGCTTTTTTTCCATTCACTTTGATTTTCTTTTTTGAGGATGGGTGTGGGGGTGGGAGATCCTAGACCAAACTCAGGATGTACACATTCCTATTTCTTAAAACACATTTATTAAAGTAATTTTACTTCCCAAGTATATTTAAACATTAACAAGATTCTCCCATCCTTTTGCTCTCCTAGATAAACAAATTCTGTTCTTTGAAGGATGTCTGTGACTCCCCCTGACCACTAACAGCCCACACACTTCAGATGACATAAAGATCCTTTAAACACCTGAAGCTATGTAAGAATTGCTTCAGTAGGTTAGATAAAAAATTGATTTCCAACATCATCATTAATGACTAGTTTGGGGGTAGTTATGCAGCAACATGACATGCAGAGGGTGATTCTTTGCTGTCTTGTCCTTCAAACCAGCAATTCCACCCCCATTGAAGCTGCCTACTTATTTACCAGCATCAGCAGAGTTAAAACAGCCCCATCCTACCATGTACACCCAATTATAACGTGATAAAACCCTTGTCCAATATGAGTATTGCTGCTCAGATCAGCAGGCTTGCAGAGCCCCAACTGCAGCCCCAATGGCAGCTACTCCCAAATACTGACACTGCTTTAAAAAAAAAAAAGACAAGACACAGCACAAACTCAGGACAGGCTCCCTCTGCCACTGCACTGGGGTTGGGAATGGCAAAGCACTCAATGCCCCTGACTGTGCCCATCTCTCACTGATTTTCCTGTCCCAGCAGCTCCCAGCCCAACCATGTGTGGGTATCATTCAGCCCTTCCCCAGCAGGGTCCCAAACTGCTTCCTGAAAGGGAAGGGCATGGTGCAGAAGCTCTGGCTGCCTGTAGCATTTTAAAACCATGCTTTTTGAATGACTGAATGGAAAGATGCACGTGCTGGCAGCTCTAAAATATCTTCTGTACCTTCATAAGCACATGTGAACATTCTCACACCCAGATCCTGCTCCTGCCAATATCAGTGACAAAACCTTTAGTGAATTCTCCTGGAGAAGGATGATGCTACCTGCAGCTCCACTTAAGTGAGTTTAGTTAATTCATCCTAGAAAAATCAATGTTTTCCCCAGCTGAGACACCACTGAGCCTGTGAAAGGGCTGTCACTTCATTGCCTCACCAAGTCAGCAAGTCAACCACCCCTCCTGCCCCAGACACCTACACCTTGTTCCTAAATCCACAGCAAGAGCACAAAAACACATTGATGCAAACAAAGTTACCAGCAGTGCATTTTCTTATTCATTAAATACCTCACAAACACAAGCAAAAATAATCTGTATTTAATTCCATAAACAGTCATAGCACAAAAGCTTTGTGCCTGTTCAAACTGAACAACAACAGACAACTTGGGAAAACCCCACACATTCCCACAACAGAATTTCCTCTCTGTTGTTAATTCATCTTCAGCAGGTCAGGCACCTCATCTTGATGTATAAATCTGCCTTGCTTCAGCATGGTGTGTGTGACTTCAGCAGAGGAAACCCACCCACTTAAACACAGCCTCTGCTCTAATTTTCTGCAGATTTCTTTGGAGCCCTGTTATTGTATGACAGGACAGTGATGAATTGACTGAGGAGCTCTAACAGGGAGCACAATGTTGGGAGGGTGAGCACATTTCAATCAACCTTTGTGGCAGACGCCGTTGACATGGATGGTGTACTACACACCAAGCTAATTATTACACATTCTCAGTGAAGCTCTCTTTAATTAGAGCAGAATGGCTGTGGTTTCAGCCATGTGTGTGACTCACAAGCACTGTGCCCATTACAGAGGAGCTCTGTCACTCACGTTTAATCATTTGCTGTCCCAGAAACAAGAGCACTGTCTCTGGGCAAAAAGTAAAAAACTTCAACAGGCTTGCCTTGAACGTGTCTCTCATTTTCAGCCCCAGAGCTGCTCCCCTGATGAGGCACAGGGACACAGGCCCAATCAGGGCATTTGACTGTGGCCCCATAGGAGCAGCACTGAATCAAATTTTACTACCCAGGTGTAGTTCCACGGGGGAACTGTTTTGAAGAAAATATGCTGCTAGGAAGAAATTATTTTGTAAAATGGTTTTTAATGAAGCAATTTATTTTTATACATTTCAAGGATCATTAGGCTTTAAAACTCTTTCAGGAAATCTCATTGGCTGCTATCTGTCATTTATCCTCTAAGTTTCATTTTAGCTTTATTGGTATTAATCACTAATGGGGAGTAGGAAACATTTCCACAGTGTATGAAGTTACCTTCTCTTTAACTAAACAATATGGAAACCAAACTCTAGATGAGAGGGGGGGGTAGAAAAAAAAAATCTTTCTCTTGAGATACAGAGTATGATGGAATGAAAACAAAACAGAAAAATGCACTTTACCACCCAGAGGGGAAGTTGTTTGGGGAAATGATTTGGCACCACTGCTTCCACAGTATGGACATTTCCTCCACAACAAGGCACACTTCCAAGTCTTAAAGAGGCTGATAAAGTTTTAAGGCCAACCAGCACTCCCAGTATGACAGAGGTGTCCAGAGGCACGAGGCCAGGGCTCCTCCAGCAGTTATTTATTTGCATTACTGTAGCATCTAGAAGCACTAGTCCCAGACTTGAACCCCACTGTGCCAGAGGTTGTGCCCAACCCAAGGAAAGATGGAGTCAATTCAAGTAGGAATGAACAGGAAAATCAGGCTGACAGAGAAGCACCAAAATGAGATGGGTGTACCCAAATTCTCTGTGTGTAAATAATCAGAGAGAGAACTATGAAATTTGAAGATGTTGATGGAGTGCTCTTCCTAGGCACAGAAACCCTGTGCCACTAAAGGACATCTCTGTGCTGCCAGTGGTGCCCTGGTGGTCTGTGAGTGCCTGTGCTGGAGCAGTGAGTTCAGCAGAGCAATGTAAAGTTACCAGTGATCCCTGCTAAAATCCTTCTGTAGGAAAAGTGTGCCCAGGAGCCCTGGGAATGAGATTCCTGACTAACACATCCAAGTAACACTTCCTCATGCATGTGAAGCTCAAGGACCACAGACAGCTTGGAATCAAATCTCCTCCAGGAACCACTTTTCTGCAGTGAAAACAGATTAATCTAAAAACTCAACCCTCAGAGCTTGTTTAGTAACTTTAGAAGAGCGAGGTCCTCCCTCTGCTAATCTACAAGTCATGCTCTCACAAACAGGGACAATGAGAGGCAGGGGTGGAAAACAGGCAATAAACTCCTTTTGTAAATAAAACTTCCAGCAGCACAGTGAAACCCCACATGCCTCATCTCTGCCATGCTCCACTGGTGGAATGTCCTTCAGGGTCAAAATTAAACAGCCCCACAAATTAGTTTTAGTGCAAAGCCCTGGTGCTCGGACATGGCAGACCAAGCATTCCTGATCCTCCCATGCACAGCCTGAACAGCTTCCCCCCATGGAAGCTTGGGGGAGACAAGTATCAGGAGGGAAGTGATCATTCTCAATTATTCATTCCTCCATACACCCTTCTCAGCACATCCTTCACTCCCACTTCTAAAGAACAGGAGTCACAGTTTCAGAGTTGCCCATTTCTATTTAGGGCACACCTTGAGGGAACCGAGAGGTAAAAAAGTTCCTATTCCCTACTAGTGCTTCATAAACAACAAGTGATCAAAACATACAAAAAAAATAAGCCCTTATTCAACATTTTCGATCAGAAATGTTTTTCCTAAAGAGCATCATTGGACATGTCCCTGCTGACAGTGACCACACCTTGTGAGTGAGGTAATTTCCACTGTGAGAGAGGCTCTGCCAACACCCAGCTCCCCTTGCTCTGGGGAACTTTTGCTGCCTGCTCAGCACATATTCCTACTAGAGGGAAACATGGGCAGCAGCAGCCTGTGGAACATAAAAAGGAAGACAAAAACATCCACTTAGCAAGGAGCACATTTAATTTCATATCCTAGTGGCATATCACACATTTGTTGCCAGTGTTGCTCTTAGTTTGGCCATTTGCAAGCACTGCTTCTAACCCTTGAACTAGTTCTCTACATTTGAAGTGAATTGTGTTTTAAAAATTACAATTTGAGTTCCGTTATGTCCACTGAGCTACTAACACCTCCCCTAAAATTAATTTCTGTTTCAGTTTTCATGTTAAACCTTCATTTCAAGTAATAATACGACAGAAGATTGCTAAAAGGAGCTTGTTGAACAGCCTTCAGTTTGTCTTGAAGACAATTTCCATGAAAACTGGGGGTGAGCAAAGAACAAATATTTCCCCATGACAGCAGTGGGAAGGCAGATCTGCTCACACCACACAGAACTCCCACTACTCTGTATTTTAGCAGAGCAAAGGGAATGCAGAATGTGCATGTACACCCAAATTAGCTTTAACGTGGCTGCAAACTGCTGCCAGGAGGTTGCAATGTGCACTGTGTGGGTCCCTAGACCCTCTCCAGGAGCTGACCTGCACAGAAACCTTCACTGCCAGGGGTAGTGGCTTCAGCCCCAGAGCAGCCTTTGAGCCAAACTGCACCAGCAGCACCTCCCCAAAGGCTCTGCACTGAAACCACCTTCCCACAGACCTCCTGGAACACGGAGATGGATTTTTCATGCGCTGCTTCTACTTGCCCCAGAACATGCATTAAGAAGACATGTATTTGTTAACACCTGCAACTAATCCAAGCTGCATGTCCACAGCCAGCTCTGCCTTCCTGCACACGGTAATTCTGAGAGGAAGAGGGAAGGAGATTTATCTCTGGCAATCTCTCAAGTGCAAGTCACTCATGCCTCCAACCCTGGCTCCAAAGCTCTCTCCAAGCTCTGCCTTGCAGGTGCCCTGCTCAGACTTGCAGGCCATTAGCAAAGGGGCAAAGCTGCCTCCTTTGAGACAGATAACAAATCTGCTTCTTGTCTGACTCTGCTTCTCTTCAGCAACGTGACAATTAACTCGACATTGGAATTGTTGGGACAAAGTCATTCTGAGCGTGGAGCTTGGATCCAGACACCCTTAAAAACCTCACCAAAATAAAGCCCTAGCATTTAAAACTAATCAGTCCTTTTAAATCCCTGTCAAATACCTATTTATGCCGTGAGCAAATAATTACTTTTCTACAAGGAAGAAAGTATTAATTAAGAGTATTCATCAGACTCCTATTCTATAGGGTTTATCTGCCACAGGTGTCAGCCAGAGGTGAGAGACGGATTAGGATACAATCAAGGGCCTTCCAAGTTAAATCTCCTCCTTGTGGTTATCTGTTAATAACAAAGTTGTCACCAAAAGAAAGAATTTAATAGTTTTAATTGTGTTTAATTACTTGGAAACGCCTAGAAAAATGGACCAACTTGGTTGTAGCATTAAAAACAAAAAATAATCAAAAATATTCAAAGATACGAATACCAGGGCCACATGTTTGAACAAAAAGTCTGTGAGAATAATCATCCTTTCGTTGTAACATTTTATACCTTGATCAAAATTTGAGACGTGAACAAGACTTTCCCAGAATAATGGGAAATTAACTGTGTGTATGAGTTCTAGTTCAAGTAAATTCATGTCTTTTTCAGGAAAAAAAATCACATTTCACTCTTTTACTCACTACACCTAAGTAGCTTAGCTTGCAATTTTATCTCTTTAATAACACAGGCTACAGCCAGTCTGAGCCTCTCAGAGCTTTCCCAGTGAGAGTGAGTATTTGTGAGGAAAGTTCTTTAAAGTAATGAAAGTAGTGGAGGACCTAAAAGACATTTTCTGAAGTGATTTACCTAAGGGACTACACTTCAGGCTTTTTTGAAAAGGATCATCCCTTTTCAAACAGAACATCTCAGTTCTTCAGTGTCCAAACTTTTTCCCACCAAAATAAGGACATTGTTTATGAAAACATTGATACATCCAAGGTTTATTAGACAATCTACTGAATTTAAATGAAAAGTGTCCACAGACAGCACAGTGTGACATTGTGGGAAGTCCATGATGGATGGAGAGCAAACAGAACTGAATCCCTTTTCTTCAGGTCCATTTTTATATTCAACCCTTCTGTGATTTAAGAGGCACTTCTAAGTATTCCTACTGTTCACTGAAAAACTCCCTTTACTGTTGTGTCTCCTCACATATGGTTGGAAATTATTCCAATAACCAAATGGGCACACAGGTCACTAAATCCTCACATTTAGGGGCACAAAGAGGTTGAAAAGGCTCTTCTCCCGCTCCAAAGGAACTCTGCTTAGGGACAGCCACATTAATTTATCCAGGGTCTGAACCCATCAGGTCTGAAGTGGATTCCAGTCCTGTGGGAATAGTGTACCTAAATACAGGTTAAAAGCTGGGCCATGATGCTTGAGGATAAATGGGAATTATTTTTATTTAGTAATACAAAAGTTTCATGACCAAAAACCTACAAATAATTTCTTTTTACTGTACATAGCATGAGTTTCAGAAAAGGGAGTGGAATTCAAACCAAATTAATCTTCATTTCCTTCCCCTCTACACAGGAAAGTCACTGTATTTTTATATTAAAGCCCTTGATAGCCCTGTGAAAAATACAAAACTTCTGGAAAGCTTGGTGGAAACACATCATGGAGTGTAATCCTCAGCACAATGACATATTTTGCACATGCAGCTTCCTAAAATAAGTCATGTCCTCTTGTTTTTTTTAACTTTTCCCCTTAAAACTTCAGTCCCAATTCAGCCATAGTGGAAAGCAGGTTCCCTTTCCTCAAGCTTAATAACCCAGCATTGTTTCTGATATATATTTTATGTCAAAAATAATCCTTTAATAGTTCCAAATGCCACGTGTGGTCTGCTCAGAACCCCCCCTGCTCCCCTAAGCTCCAGGACAAGAGGTCACATCCACAGGAGCTCAGAGCATCTCCTGTGCCCACCTCCAACCTGCTGGGATCTGGTTTTTGCTGCTCCTGCTGCTGCTTCTCATCATCAACCAGCACAGATGATAAACACAGATGTTTGCTCCCGAAATACACATTGGAAATAATCAAATGGCTGGAATTATTTACTCCCTTCTCTCCAATAATGAGCTAAATAATTGATATAGCAGCATGTCTAAAGTAACAGACTTCTTTATTACCTGCAGTGATTGAATGCTTTTTTAATTTAACTTAAAAAGGCATTAAACACAAGGTTTAGCCTCCAGTGGGTAAAAAAATCTCCAACTTCCTCAGAAAATCCTTTCCAAATTGTATTCATCTTGACTTAATCCATGATCTACTGAGTGAATTAGGCTCTATTTGTTTTGAAAATCTATTTTATGGAGTTCCAAGGGCTGTGTTTTCCTTAGGAAGGGCTTATTCTGCCTTTCTGCCCAGGATGCCTGCTAGCAGCCCTCAGCATTGGCCTCTGCAGGTTTTTAACGTCCCAAGGTGCCCCACACATATGACTAACAAAATGTAAATAAACACAGCTGAGCCAGTAAGAAATTGGAAGGTTTTCTCATTAAAGAAATAAAATAAACAGATGTCCTTAAGCACTTTGGCTCATGTTTGTCAAAGGAATGGAAAACTCTCAGATGTTTGAACAGCAGTCATGATATAAGGCCACATCTCAAGCGAGAGAAGAGGGAAAAAAGCGATGCCCTGGCACTTAGAATTAACTAATAGTCCTCAAGGGAGGCCCCTTTTGATTTGAACCTTAGCAACTTCTACAAATAGTTTTTAACAGCCGAGCAATAAAATGGGGTTTTATTCCTTCTCAGTTTGTAAAGTAGTAAAGGACAGACTCGGCCATTAGGAGCATGAATCACCAGCAGATTTGATTAAATCCCCATGGTGTTTCAATCAGGTCCTGGCTTTAGGGTCCTGTGAGAGAACAAAGCAGGGAAAAGCACAAGCTACTTGAAGCAGTCAGTGAAAGCAGGGAAGGGAGAAAAAAAGAAATTAAAAAATCAAACCTAGGGTTTTACAAGGATCTTGAGTAGAGCCAAGGAGGAACCTTTCAATGACTTTTTTATTTTTTAAATTGGAAATTATAATTCATTTAAAGGAAAACTTTTTATAAGAACATGTAACAGCCAGTGAAACTTTGGAGGAATAAGGTTTCTTAGATCCACAACATCATTTCTGGTGAGAACAAGACAGTCCAGTTCACAGCCAGCATACAGCAGCTGTAACATTGGTTTCAATGCTAGAAAATCATATTTATGTCCTGTCCTCAACTGGGCCAAGCAGAAACTTTTGCTACTCTGTCCCAAAGGTCCTGCTATGATTGGTGGACCTCTCCTGGGTCACTGCAAACTTCTCATCAGAGAGGCCAAGCCCATGTTTGCACGGGCTGGAAAGGTGAGTGCATGTCCTGTCTCACCCACACCTGTCTGCTTAGAGCTTCAGTAAACCTCACATTGCCACTTCTGAAACACAAAAGCATTAAAAAAAGTGTCACAGAAAACCAGTCCCTGCCTCAAACCAGCCCCTCTGAGGCACACTGCAGGCCTCCAGTGAATGCAGAGTGGCTGCTCCAGGTAAAGCAACCCCACAGCCCCAACTCCCAGGGACACTGAGTCATCCAGGGGAGCCAAACTCCTTTCACTGACAGTTAACCAACATCCAGAGCATGACTCTGATCTAGAACTGGGACATAATGCACTTTCCAAATTTTTGCAGTATGTTTTTTTTTTTCTTAATTTGAGCTAATTCCAAATGCTGAACAATCTCAGAAATCATGTGGCTCTTGCAGGGAATTTTATAGATCAGAACTCCCAGGTATCAGCAGACACTGTCAAAGTGCTGATAGAGATCCAACACAATTCAAGAATTTAAACTGTCCTATGTGTTCAAATCTCTAAAAAAAAAGATCCAGGATTTTGGAGTATCTTGCATGTAAAAATGAATTTTAACTCCAGTTTTTACTTTACTCACAAGTCATTTGGACACTTCAATCCCAAGAAGTGATGCAACACAGAACAAGAATACACATTCTTGGAACAATACAAAATACTAAGAAAAGGTATTCAGGGTATTTCTGTGAAAAGCTTCACAGAGCTCCCTCAAATTAGGACAAACAACAAACCCACTGCTCCCTTTTTTTCTTGATACCAGTCCTTTGAAAAGCATGAGAATGAAACTGCAGTATAATACTGGAACAAAAATTTCTGCATCTCTTTCAGTCTGAGAAATTTTAAGGCTTAGACAACACAGGTTATGGAACAATCTTGCAAATATCCCAGATGGGGAAAGAGGAATAGAGTCATGATTATTTTTGGCAGAAGACTGCCTGCAATCTCCTCATATTGTTTCTGAATTACTACCACCAAAGGAGTCTCTCTGTGCTCACCTTGCTATGTCAAACAAATCCCTTGACTTTTACCCAACTCCTGTGAAAGCCCAGCAGTCCTGTTATGGATTTTGAGCCATTTTCCCCCACTATATTCAATGATTTGGGGGAGAAATCTTTGCTGACAAGGCAGAGCCTGCAGCCATCTCCCTGTGGAACAGCAGCTCCATCACACACACCTAAGGGATTAAAAAGGCTGGAGGGACACCTCAATAAGCCACAAGGGTCTACATCTGCTGGGGCCTGTAGGCACATGGCAAATATTCTGCACCCATAAAGTGATCAGAACCTGCAGAACAAGTTTTATAAACCCTCCTGAACAGAATATCCAGGGTTACCTGCCTGTGGAACTTTTGGGGTGTTGCCTTTTCTTGTCACCCTGTGGCAAAGACAGTAAGATAAAATTTCTGATGACTCTGCAATCCATGGGCTACAGCAAAGGTTTGGGAAGAGAGGACAAAAAAGGAGCAGCCTAGGCTGGGCTATTCATTCATGCTTCAACTTTCAGTAAATTTTGGGTTTTAACTGCTACTGATGCTGTGGGTAAAGTATTTTCTAAACACCTGAGATTAATTCTCAATCCCCTGAGGAGGCCATGTCTATGTAAAGAGCCACAGAGAAAACAAAGAGAATTTTCACATGAAGTCAGGTCAGAAAATATGCATTGAAGCATTAACCATTACTAACATGACTTTTTGTGTGTCCTTACTCCTGTCTTTTTATTTTTTCATCATCTTTGGACAGCTCCCTGTTGCTGCCATCACCAAGGAAGGGACATCACACACAACCATTTGTGATTAAGTAGCTGAAGAAGACAGGAATTTAGACCCAAATCTCTGAAGCTGTGGTTGGTGTTTTTCCTCCCATCTTTCAAGAAAAATCACCCCAGAAAAAGGTGTTACTCCTCAGCTTGAACAACTTTACAGAGTAATTATTTGAGCACCTGCAGCTCCACCAGTGTAACAGACAGGTTGATACTGGGAGATAAATGCTGGCCAGGGGAATGGTCAGGATTACATAAACTGACACCTTTTCTAGAGGAAGACACAGTGAACCAAGATCTCCATGTGTGAGATTTAATTACAAGCATATGCATGTCTAATTACAGGCATGTGAATTTTTTATGGAGAATTTTGGTTTTGATACCTAATTTACTTTGAGATTAACACTTCCTACAGTACTGAAGTAAGAGATTCTGAAACTATTAACCTCTGGCTGCTTCACTTGTACTTGATAGTTTTGAATTGTGCTACTATTTAACATTTCCCTCTTGGTTCAAGGTCTGTTCCAAAGCCCACCAAAGCCTCTGGTTGTCTTTGGATCAAGCCACAAGCCTATAATACTTTTACAACACAACCATTTCCCCTACAGGAGAGTCCTGAGGAATTTAATACTGATGAAACAAATGAAGACCTGCAAAGACAAAAAGTCCTTCTAGAGCAGTTTCTCATGGAATCTGTCATAACTTAATAGAAATGGTGATTCATCCTTTCAAAAAAATATTCCTGTTTATATAATTCTCTAAATTAGTATAAAGGAAACAGCCAACAGAAGCTCCCACACAGCAGATTCCAACTCTGCACCCTCTAAACGTGTGCAGGAGGCAGCAGGTGAAGGCATTTTCCTCAGAGGTTCTGTGCAAGGACAAATCAGCCCATTAAGGGAATTCTCCACACGAATTCAGCAGCCCCTACCCAAGGCTAAGCTCAACCACAGAGCAGATCTGCACACCCTGAGCTTGTTTCCTGATCCTGCCTAATTCTTTCTGCTGTTTGCAGGCAGTAGGTCTGAGCTTACACACCTACACCTCGTTCATTATGTTCCCTGGGAAAAGTAACCACTTCAATTACCTTCTACAACTCCGGTCTGGGTAAATCCCTGCTTGGAAACATGTGCTTGCTTTTCAGAGGGTGCTGTTAGAAGTGTTAGCAGCATTCCAAGTGCTGCAGTAGACTTCCACACCACAAACACCATTTTATATCCTTTACAACTGTGCACATCTAACAGTGAACAATAAATCTATCTTACTAATTACACGTTCAGCTTGTTATAACCATCGTAAAAAAGTACAGCTGGTAAAGCCATGAAATGATGTCAAATCATATTTCTGCTTTCTGGAGAGAAGCTGGGTTATTTTCCAGTCTCCTGATGAAGCTGAGTACTCAAAGCCATGTGTGGAAACAGCTGCCAACTAGGTCATCCACCTTTAATTAGGTAATGATATTGTCTTTTTTCCTACCCATTTAAAAGTGTTTGACATTCTGTAATTCAAAGTGACTTAGGTGTTTATCATAAAAAGCTGCCTTAGGAAGAAATTGAAGCATGAGGTACTAAATCCAAAAGCCAGTGTTTTCTCCTTAGCAGCCAAGTTCAGGCTGTTCAGCCACGGTTATCTAAAAAAAAAAAAAAAGGAATTGCCTGTATTTCAAAGGGGGATCTAAAGTATGGTCAGCTAAATGTGTCTGAAACCCCCTTAGAAATGTGAGCTTTGGCAGCTATGTGGGAAGCACAGCCAGTTCTTCATGGCAACACAGACTGAGGAACACAAAATCTCTTTTAAAAAATTGCCTGAGATTTGTAAGAAAACAAAAAAATCTAACAAAAAAAGAATTAGCTTATTCAGGCTGGAGTTAATGGAGCTGGCTGCTGGATGCTCTCTCTTGCAGAAGACAGACACTGGAAGAACATCCCAGCAAGCAGCAGCTGAACAACACAAGCTTTGGAAAAACAAAAGGGCTACTTGCAACATGAAAGGAAGGTAAATTAAATTTTCACATGTTGGGAGGAAATACCACAGGACACGTTTACACAAATATGTCTGAATAAAACAGGCAGCATCTGTTTGAGGAGCTGTCTCATCAGCTGCCCCCACAGTTCCCGACGCAATTTGGCTGGACAAGCAGTAATGCTAAAAAAATTAAATCTTACCTTCCCATATCTGGATGCAAAGGTTCCCGTGAGTAAGGAGTGAAAAATAATTATCGTCTCATCCAAATCCCACACAAACACACGCTGTGATGACAGATGGAGTGGAAAAAAAAGAAATATAGTTACATATTAAGCAACTGCAAGAACAGGTTCAGTCAGGAAATATGTCCTGTTGGACTAGAGATTTTTTAAGATCTCAAGCCATTTGGAGCACTGAGTGTGGATGTTTTGTGAAAGAAGGCAAAAGGAAACATCAGGAATTTTGGAGCTATGTGTGTGCTGGCCATCCCAAGAGCCTGCTCTCCTAACAACCACAGAAATCCCTTGTTGTCTATCAAGTCAGGGGAACAAAACATCAGACTCACAGAGAGCCCAAAGGAAAAGAAAAAAGGGGATGTATGAAGAATAGTTTGAGATATAGATAACACAGAAATTGAGAATTGTTTTGACTACTCGTGCCTGCAGATTCCAGTTGTGTAACTAATTTGGTTCTGTCTCTTGGATTTGCTAACAGAGGCAACTGTTCATCTTTGCTGGATGTACCAAAGGAATAGAAATTAAAGTTATTACCTCAATCTCACTGTCAGCAGTAGGGGAAGGATCGTTGCTTCTTTTTGACCGGGCTCGTACCTTGCCATCTGACCCTCTGTGGTGTCTGTCTGTCTCTGTATCTTTTGCTGATGTTGTTGAATATTCCCCTATTAGGAGAAAGAAATTCCATTGTAAACTTAAATTTTGCATTGTGTCACTGTAACTAGAGCATCAAACCTTTCATTGAAAAGCAACAGAAAAACTAAAAACACCATGAGAACATCTTTCTCTTTTCACATCAACAGCTAACAGTGCTAGAGAAATAAGTTTTCACTCTTAAGATTTGTTAAAACAATTTCAAAAATCACCAAAACCTCATATAGAATGTTTTAAAAAGGACGTATCACTTCAAAAAACCTTATCAAAATTTTCATTGGAAATGAAAAACTTTTGGAATTTTACTCCCCTCCATTTTTTACAAAGATAGAAATGAGAAAGGCAATAGAAACAGAATCCAATGCCAATTACACTTCTAAAATCTTTTTTTCAAATATTTTTGGTTTTTATTTTTTTTCAAATTTGATGAATGCTAATGAATAAAAATATACTTTCAACATCAACTTTTATTTAAAAATAAATAAAACTAATTAGAATAATAGAACTAACCTGTTGAGCCTTACCCCATTTCTTAGAGGATAGTATTTTAGCTATAACTAAGACAGTTAAAAGTAAACTTCCCATGTATAAAGTATCTGTTTTGATTGGCTTGAGTTTCACAGACCTGTCTGGGTTTCACTCACCTTACATTGCAAATCCTTTTCAAACATATTTTTCTTTACACCTTGCTAAATTGTGGCCTCTGCAACTTCCTAGAGTAACTGTGCTCTTCTTCAGAGAAGCTGGGATTGTGCCCAAGGAGCCTGTTTGAAATCATCCCCTCTCAAAAAAGGCTGAGATAAGATCTAAAGAACGGAAAATCCTCCAACTGCTTTTAGAGCAGTCTGTGATCACTTCTTTTTAAAAAACAATACTGGTTTATTTTTCCTTTAGAGCAACCACAGATGTTCAGATTTGTTTCCTAAGTCAGCAGACCTTCAGTGGGTGTGTACTGGGATCATCCACAAATTGTGTGGTGCTTTATATAAATGTTATTGCACGCCAATGAAAACCAGTAGGGAAGTGATATCTGGAGATTGCTCTTGAACAGGACACTGGGGGATCATAATCCACCAGTAATTCCATAAACCACTTAAGCTTTGAAGCTTTAAAAGTTAGGCATTCAAAGAGAGGACACAAATTTTGAAGGTTTTTTTTTTTTTTTTTTGTGTGGAATTCACCTTGAAGTTTCACATTAGACACACAGCTCATGTAGATTTTTTAAAGAGGGACCTTCTCTTGATGTAGTTGTTTATGAATGCACAATATTACATGTTGTTGTAAGAGGTGAATATAATCCTTGACAAAGAGATGGGCTAAAAAGTCATCAGACATTGAGGAAAATTAGAATTTTTCAGTGCATGGCTACTTGTTTTGAATTCATTGCTATCCATGATGAGCCCTCAGTACTGATCTGGGGTTGGTATGTCATTGTCTTACCTTTCTGTAGAAGAAAAGAAAAGAAAAAAAAGAAATCTCCTCCCCCTTAGAGGAGATCAAACCTCATATACTCATGAAAACAGCACAGGATGGTTTTAAAGAGCTTGGGATATTCCAACCTCTTCCCAAACCCCTGTGTGAGAACCGTTCAGTACCAGACAATCCGAGCTATCAATACGGATTTTAAAAAAACCCCAACAACAAGATGACAGTGTTTGTGTCTGCAGATGGCTGAGGCTGCCAGGCTGGGAACACAAGAGAGGCACCTACCAGAGAGGGATTCTGTGCTCTGGCTGGTGATGTTGTGGGAAGACTCCTGCAGGGAGTAGGTGGAGGTGGGGATGGCCGAGGGGCTGATGCTGTTGGCGGACACGTACGGGGAGCTGTAGGACGAGCTGTAATACTGAGAGTACTGGCTCTGAGGGAAGCTGGGATATGAGGAATATTCCTTGGAGGGAAAAAAACAAACATCTAACTTGCATACATCTGGTTTTATCTCACAAAAAAGTAAGGCACCACAAAAGCAATGTGTTATTTGTGTACACAGCAAGTCATGGCTCAGGAATATTTCACTGAAGAACTGCATTTCACTCACTTAGGGAATTACATTTCTGCTTCTCCCACATACACTCCTCTTTTATTATGATAGGCTAATCAACAAGAGGTCAGAAATCTGGCACGTTTGGGGTTTTTTATAGGATTTTAGTTATCGGTGATGACACATTTTATATTACAGAGTTTAACAATTTTATGTAACAGTGAAGTAGGGTGGCTTTCTGAAAAGGGCCATGATGGAACACATAATCTTTGTAAACAACAAAACACCTAAGAAACTGCAAGAACAGAATAAATAACTTGGTGAGGAAAGGAGCAAAACAGGCTGCATTTTCCCATGATCAGCAACATCTTCTGATCAGCTCTTAGGCTAAAAAATTAAAAGAAAGTAGCGATTCTTTTTCAGCAATGCTCAGGACAGTCTTTCCAACTATCTCAGCAATAAATAAATTCCTGACTGATCTTGCCTACCTACAGAAAAATTAACTAAAAATATGAGGTGCAAGTGACCTTGGGGAGCTGAGGTATCACAAAACTCTTTGTCTTGATTTTAAGGCTCCCAAAGAAACCCCATAGCATTATCTTTGCATGTTTGGTAGGTGTATTGTGAAAAGCAGGACATTGAAAAACATTATAAAACGTATCTCTGAACAATCAAAGCATAAAAGGTTTGATTTGTTTCTTTTTGTTTTAATGGCAACTCCTGTCCTTGTCCACTGAATTTGCTTTTCCAGATAAAGAATTGTGTTCATGCTCTGGGCATTGTCTTCAAGCAGAAGGCTTTTATTTCCTCAGAAATTATAATTAGCCTCTGGTATTAAATAAAATTAAATAATAAATAGTCTTTGGAAAGACTAAAAAGCACTTTCCTCCTTAACAGCTTACATCTTTGTCTGTGACAGCTATTTCATTAACTTCAGTCACCAGGGAGCTCTCAAGAACAAAGACTCAAATTGTCATAAGAACAATTAGACTGAAAAAGAAATGAGATTATTTCATTGCTTTCTCCTACAGAAAATTACAAAATAATAAAAAAAGCCCAACTTTCCCCTCCTGTTTAGGTAACCATGCACTTCTATCAGCAATGCTGATGTCTTAAACCCAAACTGAAGCAACAAAGAAATTGCCCACTGTTGTCATTAAAAACACAAGTCAACAATCACCCTACAAACAAGGAACTGAAATTATTGGCCAACCAAAACACATTTTCTGGGACAGAGTACTCATTGGTTTGGTCCAAACAAGAGGAGTCATTTACTACTGAAAAACATCTGTCCTATGTGTATGTGCCTGCTGTTTATTTATACACACACATTTATCAAGGTCTCTGAGGCATGGACAGGTGTGTTCTCAGAGGGAAGTGCACAGACAGCTCAGAGGACTCCACATCCACCAGGGCCTGCCAACACCTCTCTCAGACTGTTCCCATTTACTGCACAGTGCCAAGACAGCAGATGACAGGGTTCTAGATGCCTTCCCCTCTGGAGAGGATACACAACATATCTGAAAGTTGTAAGATGGCAGAAGAATGAGGAAACTCTTGGCACTGCTGCAGCAGCCAGTCAGAGACTGCCAGGGCACCCTCCTCCTGCAAGGTCTGCACTCTGTGTGTGTGTACTGAGACACATCTTAAAATTAACCAAGATATATTGAAGTCCAGCAAATGGGCAGGCCCAAGGAGTAGAGCAGAATGGTGTTCAGCAAAACACAAAAAAATACCTTCCTTAAATATCTGTGAACACTAAAATAATCTCTCTGATCTATAAATCTTCCAAGTGGTTTAAAATAAGTGACAAGTTTGCCAGCAATGGATGCTGAACCATACCTGATGCACAGCACTGAATCCTGCAGAATTTGTCAGGCCATTGGCTCCCTGGTAAATCCCTGCTGTGCCTGAGGGAAAGAGGATCACAGTCATAAGATACACCAGCAATCAAAGTAACAGGGTATGTTACTTAATTCAATTAATTTTCAACAGGAAGTAAAGGACCAGCTCACTACAAAAAAGTATGGTACAAATCTGAGGCTGTAAAAACTTCGGACTGTTACTGGGGTTTACTGACTGAAAGGCATTCATTACATACACTAAAATATTGATTATTGGGCCAGGAAACACAGCTGGAACACAAGGATTCGGCCCAGATTTAAAATTCAGTTACTTCTTTTTACAATAAGTAATGGAATAGCATTTTCTAGAATAGTAATTTTAGAAAAGTGATTTTTAGCTTCTCCTCCTGTATGAAAACCCCTCAGGTTACATTTACATCTTCCCAACATGTGCTGTTTCATGCATGGGTATCCTGGCATCTGTCCTAATTAATCAGGTACCCAGGAGTTTTCAGAAGAAAAATCTGTTCCCTGGTGTTGCTATTCCCTGTGTGAGAACAATATTGCAGAGATTTCTGGGACAGCAAGGAGCAAATGTATTTCTTCACCCTGGGTTATTAGGAAAAGATGGACATGGTTCTGTCCCAAGTGAAGCAGCTGATGTTCAGCCAGGCTCCCTCAGCTGCAGGAAGCACCATCACAAAGATTTTGTTTTGAGAAGTAAATGTTTAGGTAAGGTCTACAGGAATGGTCTGTCTTTGCCTCCCACCAGGCCAGTGGTAGCAGAGCCATAAGCTCTCATCCCCTCACAAGATCTAGCCTTGATTTAACCCCACTCTGTGCTGGTGTGGATTTCAGCAGTTTTCATTTCACATGGTATGTGAAAGAGGCATGATTTTGGTGCTGCCTGGCTGCACTGGGCTCATCTTGGCTTCATTCTGTCACCTCAATGGGTCAATCAGACTGAGCCCTAATCAGGACTTTGGCCTTTTTTTCCTCATCTGGCTTCCCACCATGTGAATGACTTTGGGCAGTGCTGATTTAACCATATGACACTCTGCACGTCTTCACGGGGCAACCACCCACCCAAGTTCCACTTGCTTGTTTTTATTTTAGGACACCAGATTAGCTGGGGAATGGACAGCTGAACAAACTCCACTCTGCCAAGTGCAGCTACAAAGCACATGCACTGAGAAATAAATCTCAAGCCAAAAAGAACCAAGAGAGAGGACTCTGCCCTCCAGAACTAATTTGTTGCCACGTGTGGTCTTTAAAAAGAAAATAGCAGAGAGGAAGAAAACAGTGCACGTGACTGCCAGGTAGCTGCAGGCCAGGTCTCCCCAAGACCCAGAATGTGCTGCCTGGGAGCTGGGCCAGTGCAGGTGGGCTTGTGTGATGCCTCCTCCTGGCATTCCTGCCTTGGAGGCAGCTGTGGGTGGATCAGTGCCCAATCCCTCCTGCTTCCAACAATCCACATGGGGAGACTGCCCAGAGCAGCATCCCAAAGACAGCAACACATTCAGCTCTTGGCACTTCCCCACTTCCCACCCGTGAAAGGCTTGGGCAGGTTTTCCAAAAGTCACAGGTATGCAGCAGCATGAATATATTCCTGTGGTAACAGCATTTCTCACCACTGTGAAGGAGAGTAATAGTGCTCACAGGCAAAAACAACTTTCACAGAAGACAAAACAGCTCTTGTACACCAGAGCTTGAAACAATACAGGGGGGAATTTTTGATTTTCCTAAACTGTCATTTAGAAACAATCCATCATCCTTTATTAAAGCTGTCAAGAGGGGGATGAGTTACCTCGAGGGACTCATGCTTTATGTGTAAATTGTGATGAGAACATGTTTGTTGCTGTGCTACCTGCACATGATACTGCAGCTTCCTGGTTTCCAAACAGTCAGAGAGAGTGAGGAAAAAGAGGGATTCACTCAGCTGGATTAAACTTCCTCAGAACTTTGCACCAGCTGTGAAGAATGCGTGTGCCTGTGCACCCACCATAAGTGAACAGGGAGAGGAGGGCAGGAATGGAGGGATGAGAGGATGGGGAATGACTCCCCAGTGTGCTCCACAGCTTCCCACAGTGCCCTGTGACTGCACCCAGTGTGGTGCATTTTACACTGTGGTTTTGTAAAATATATTTTTGACACTTTGGATGAGCTACCCAAGTTCAGATGTCCCTGCAGGCCACTGCAGGCTGGCTCCCTCTGCCCAGGGGATTTTCCAAAGGAAGGATAGATTTTTTTTTGCCTACATACTTAAATATTTGTGAAAGTGCTGAAGACTGGTATTCCCTATAAACTGAAGTTCAACCTGGTAACTCAGGTTTTTCTCTTCTTCTGGCTCCTGTCATTGCATCCTGACCAAGGAGGATGACCATCCCAGCACTGTTTATCTAAACTGGGATCAAACACAACCCTTTTCCTTGCCCCCCAGCAGTGCATTCAGAGATCTGAACCCCCTCCTCACAGCACACCTCAGAGCTGTATGTCTTGGCAGCTCAGTGTTACAGCAGAATAATTACAAATAAGGACAGTGGGGACAACCAAAGTAAGTAAATACTTAGAATTTCTTCCTAGCTGAACAAGGATGAAAAGCTGGGAGAAAAAAAAATAAAAAATTACGTATCTGCATTTAAAAGAAAGTTCTTAAAGATTCAGGTTCAGAAATATTTGTCTTGGGAACTATTATAGCTCAGACCCTGTTCCACTTCACAGGCCAGACCAGAGAGACAATGTTTTCAATGATGCACCCTCAGTTCAAATGGCAGGAAAACAAACAAGTGCCACAGGCAATGAAGACAAAGATAAATCCTCTCTCCATAAACAGAGAATGAGGCCTGCTGGCCACAATTTCTGTGAGCAGCCTTATAGAGTTCAGCGGTTCAGAACACATACCAGAACCAGCCCCAAATGTTTGCTTTTCCTCCTTAAGTTGTTGATAGGAAATAAACACTTCCGTAACAAAATGAATTCTGCCAGGTGCAATTTCAGTAAATTTTACACTCAAGAAATGGGAAAATTCTCAACAGATATTGCAATTTAGCCTTATTTCCCCTGTAGCCATTTTCTCCCTCAAACACTTTCCCAGGTAATAGCACTTCTTGTAATAGTCAGAGAGAAAGACTGGAATGAAGTTTGAAAACGGTGCTATGGGGAATGAGCAATGAGCACTCCTAGGAAGCCCCTTGGTAAGCAATGTACATGAATGCCTGGCTCCCTCCCATTTCTGCCTATTTCCAAAGAACTTTTGCTTTCACATATATTGGCTTTTTTTTTCCACGGACCTCTGAAGACAACACACACTCTCAAACTGAGGCTGGTTTTATATTTGCAGTACTGTAGAGGTGGGAGCAAGCAATTTGTTTCCATCTATCTTGGTAGCTCAATGCCAAGTAATTGCATTCAAACTCCCTGCAAATCAGAAACAAGCCTAGGATCTCTCCCTTTGGATCTTCTCCATATGGAATATGGCTCACATCTGTGTTCAATCAAGCCAGTTGCTAAATGTCACAATGCCCTCATTCACAGGTAGCTTAAAGAACATTTAGCTCATAATAAAACAATCTGAACTCTGAAGTAGAACAGCTCTTCAGATGTGTGGTACTGTAAGTGTTCCTGTAAAGTATTTATATCACAAACACACTTGCATGGAAAGACACGGCATGAAAGGAGTCCACATGCCAGGCAGAGCCAGTGCCACGATTTTTCCTTGATAAGTAGATGTGGCCCTTCCCTATGTGAGTGTCCAAGGGCAACATGTACAGAAAAACTCTTTGTGAGCTGATTAATGTTCTATTCCTGTTCTCATACAGATGGATTTCATTTGCTATTTTCCCCTCATTCACTTTCTAATTCAAGCATTCCAAAAAAGCCCTATGCCATGGTCAGTGATAATTCCAATGGTGCGTGATCTGGCCTGTGTTCCTGCAAAAACTTTCATACCAGCTTCTCACCCTCTACATCTGTCTTTCAGTCACTGCAGAATCAGGCTGTATTTCTTCCCCTCCTTGCCAGGTATGGGCAAGTAAAGAAAAGAAAGGAATATTCATCATTATTTTCAGTGTATTTAGAACTAAGCTCTGGCACTGCTAAAAAAAAAAAAAAAAAGGTTTTTTTCAGCTTATGAATGCACAGTGTGATACAGGAATGCTGGTGTCTTAGGGAGTGGTGATTATGAAGACAGGATGGACCTGTGGTGTAGTTCAGATCAAAACCACAGCAAGCTTTGAAAATCAGGTTTGTGTCCTTGTCTTTCACAGGTCAGAGGGGCCCTGACAACAGGGAGGTGTTCTCCAAGCCTCCTGTACTGCTCAAAAGAGAATAGGCTGCTATATTTAGAAGAACAGATGGTTTGCACTTTCAACATTTAATGAAATACCCAACAGTCAGAGGAGGAGATGGCCAGTTCAGTGCAGGTGGACAGTTTTGGTATTTATCACAGCTCTCTGTGCAGTCAGCAACAACCTTGAATCCAGGAACACTTCAAAGATGCAACACTGAGGGTGGCTACCACGGGCATTTCTGAGTATGTTTGTGTCATGATTTAACATCCAAAAAACAGAATGATGCAGCTTAGACCTAAGCGTTTCCTCTGACTTGCAGATGAAACACACAATGGTTCCACAGAGAGTTCTCTCAAAGGATTATTTGACCATTTAGGACTAATAAAATAAATGCCTGCAGGGGTCAGCTGAATTGCATGGTATTTTACAAGGCTGCACACAATGGCCTGTGCATTCTGACATCATGGGGCTGTTTTCCTGCAGGAAGCACTGCTGACTGTGAGTGATGCAGGCAAAGGCCCCAGCCCACCTCCCTGCACAGTGTGCCTCACTCTGTGCTGTGAACAACATCTGCCTGAGGACTTCCATGGTCATTCAGAGAGGTTCTTTGCAGTGCTTTAGCTCTCTGACAAGCTAATGTTTCCTGCAGTAAATACTGCCTTCTCCAAGCTGCTACATTTTTAGTGAGAGGTTAAGCACTCATCAAAATTACCTCCCACCAGCTATACTCTAGTGCCTTGTAAGGTTCCAAATCCTACAACATCTGCCTGCATTTACTGGGCAAGAAGACTCATAAAACCTTGCATGGTTGTCAGCTGTGGAGGCATTTCAAGACTATCTGACCTGTTAAAGGAGAAGAAAAACTCAACCCATATGTACTTTGCAGCAGATTGCTCAACTGTTTGCCATTAGGTGTAATGAACCCTTCCCCAAAAAGTCTTGTATTTCTGTCTGGAAGGGCTCAGACAGTGCAGGGAAGAGCAAACTGCATTAACCTAGATGAAAAGCATTATTCTACAATGTTACACCACTTGACATCAGCAGTGTCTGGTAAAGGACATTGCTCCCAAAAGCATATGAACACCTCCTGCAGATGATACTCTCAGATACAAAACCCATTCAACATAAGCCCATTTGTCTCCCACCACAATCCCATTCAGTCTTTTCAGCCTGACCAGGTGTTTGAGGGCACTCTGGTGATATAAAACACATTTCACAGTTCAGTTTTTCTGAGTCAAAGCTCTTCCCCTGCCCCTGGGAGTACTCAACCCACAGAGCCTCAAAGAGCTTTAATAAGTGATGACCAGAGCAGCTCTAAGAGCCTGGCTTTTACCATCCTTTGAGCTTGGTCATCTGTATAGCTCAATCCAGATCAACAATGGTGTTGAAAGTGCTGGGATGGTTTATAGTTCCTCTCAGGATTTGAACCATGGGAAAGCAGTCAGATTTTACTGTACTTTGAGAAAGTGTTTCTAACCATTTCTGTCCAACAATGCTCCAGCTAGAGAAGGAAATCACACTGGACTCTCTTCAAAAACAAATTATAAGGAAATGTTTTGGGCCAAAAAGTGAACATCCTTACAGCAAGGATGTAGACTCTTTCTATGCAATACCTTGTTGAAAAAAAAACAACCAGCAAAACTGACTTTGAGTGACTCCATGGACACCAAAGAATAAAGATTCCTCCAGCTGCAGCTTCATCCTGGAGACAATCCTCCACTGATAGATAGCAAGACATAAAGGAAGCTGGATTTTCCACCTCCTGTGCTAATTAGTGGCCATGAACCTCCAGTTCCCAGGTCACCATTCAAATCGAAGCAGCCTTGTCACATCTATTCTTGCCCTGTCAGCACAACTGTTATTTAGCAACTCTCTTCCTCTTGAGCAAAGTAAATCTCCAAATACCAGTGGAAAAGAGGGAGATGGTCAGCACATCTCCACTCTTTGACCCACTACTGAGGATTCCTGTAAGTCCGAACTGAGTACTCTAGATCCAGGCATTTGTCTTGAGGCTTTTCCAGCCTCCATGCACTGCTTCAGTACTGCAGGGGCTCCAGGAGAAGAGCCACAGCAGAGAAAAATGTAAGAAACTTGTCAACAGCAGAGTGATCTTTGTCCTGGTAATGACATGTCAGCATCAATTAATCTGCCAGTTACAGAATTTCTAAGTCAAATTTTTATCCTCCTCCTTTCATCTGTGACAACTCAATGGGCTCCCTTCAGACAGTGCAGGTACTCTCGTAGTTCTGGAGGTCACAGCACTGCAGACCAGAAGTGTCAGAGTTTAAACCCTGCCAACATAAACAGAAGGGGCATCCAAATTCCAAATAAAAAGGCCCATGCAAGAGTGTTATCCACTGCCAGCAGAGCAGTTCAGAAACTCCTGAGCTGCACAGCCTGTGCTGACTGAAGCAGGGTCAGGATGAACTTGTCCACAAACATTATCCCAGTCTCTCATCCTGGGACTGAATTCTGTTTTTTCCACCACAGCATTACCTCACACAGTGCATTGGAGATGAGGTACAAGAAAAGCAGTACCAGTACTGCATAGCATCATGAATCTGATGTTTCCCAACTTTCAAATGCTTGACTATGCAGGTATGATGTTTCTTGAAACAGATTTTTATATGTAATTTTACACTAGCTCTTCTATTGCCTTCTAGACATTTTCAAAATCATTAGGTGTACTGAATCAATTATTCAGTGAAGCTTTGATAACATTTTAGCATATTCTTTGCCAAGTGCACTGTAACCTGAAGAATCAAGGCCAAGTTCATGATTTCCTAAGCTATTACCATCCATTTTTTCTGGAGTTTTTTACATCCTACAGAAGCAATGAAAATAAAATCCACAAAGCGAAGTATCTGTGACATACAGACATCTCTGTGACTGTTTTCTGTGCTGATTTTGCTCATTAACCCACGTTTTGAGATTTCTATCTGACCTCGTATCTACCAATGCTCCCAAGACAGTGAAGCAGCATGTTTGAGAAATGTCACTTCTTTCTTCTTTGTAGGTTCCCCCTTTCTCACCACACAAACTTTTCTCTGTATTTTCCTTATCCAGTCCCTTTACCATTGCCCCTACCTTACTGCTTCTCTCTGATTCATGACTGCCACAGCTGCTGCCACCTCCCCAGTGCCACCTCTGCCAGCCTGGTGACAAAGTCACACAAAACTCTCAAGGAGACACAAGACACCTCCAAAATAAATGCTCTGCCTCAGAGAAGATTCCTGTTTTGACCGTACCAGTTAGTATTTGATTTCCATTAAACGGCAAGAGTTAGAGCAGAGCTTTCCCCTCGGGTAGCAGTAGCAGAGCTCCTTGCAGCCCACAGTGCATCACTGTCAACACCTTTGCCTCTCCCACAGACTTCCCTCTCCTAGAAGTCAGCTCGTTTTAAAACAAAGTAAATGGAGCACAGTCAGCCCCTGGTGTTTAAAAATCTTTGAAAGGGAGACTGTGCTGTTATTCTGAGGAACCTTGTATTTATACTGCAAAAAGTGAGGTCTGACCCCTCCTGAAGAGAGGCCTCTCCCTGCTGAACCCACCACGGAGTGGAGCACAACTTTACTGCCATGGCTTTAGACTGAAATTAATGCAAACCAGCTGTGAGGCAGAAGCTTTTGAAAGAGGCTGCTCCTTTTCTACGGAGGCTTTAATTTTATCAATCTAAGGCATCTGAGTGACAGTTTGCTGAGAACATGCTCTGACTTTCCTTTAGTTTTGGGACTTCACATGGATTCACTATCTGAATGCCAAACTGTGATCCACATTTCTCAGGTGTAGATTGAAATTTCACCACTATTTTCATCACAAAGTACTTCAAGAATCAAGTTTAAAACTAAACATGGGCTTCCTTTGTAAAATTCAAGCAGGCAGAGGTAACTTCAAATGCCAAATTGGTATTTATGGCCTCGTATTAAATTTTTAATACACAAATTGGCACAATTGCAAGAAATTCTGGCATCTCTTGAAAAAAAAAATTGTTAAGATTATCCAAATATCAACAAGGGTCAAAATGTTTTCAGCATAAGAAAACATTTTAATTGATTAATTATTCAGATTTTACTTGTTCTCAGGCCTGGAGAACAATTCATAACCAATTCATTCTGCAAACATAAGTAATATATATATAATTAATCCATTTTAAATCAGTGTTGCACAAGAGAAATCATAATTTCTATTCATTCACTACTTCACAGCTCATCAGAAGGGCTCTGCAAAGAAAACAAATATTCAGCAGTAGCAAAGAATTTCACTGCATAGGTCTTTGGTCCCAAATTTATGTCTGTCCCAAGCTCAACACTGCTCTGCAATTCCTTGGCAAAGGAAAGTTATCCCAGTTACATAACTGATTTTTCCTTTGTAATGTAAAAAGTATTTTGTGGGTAGATAGATTTGGATATTAAAAAAACCCCAAAAAAGCAGTCAAATCTTTTCCTGCCCAACAACAGCATCCACAGTGGTCTTTGGCCACAGTTTTAACTGTTGTGCAACTTCATAGTTTCATACCAGCTGTCATTTCAGCAATTACAACTGAAGAGCAATGCATTGTCTAGGAATTAATGACAAACTGAGAAGAGATGGCCTAATGTGCAATCAAGGGGTAGCACATGCTCTTGCAACCACAGGAAATGCTCTATAAGCTGGCTGTTACTGCACTCTCTGCAGAGCTGATGGGCTTCTGGGTTAGTTAATGTGCTGGCACAATTTTCTCTTTGTATTTTACATAGCTCACTAAATGCTAAGTTTCTTATATTCCAAAGATTTCTCCCCCACCCTCAGCAATGAGCAGTTTCCTCTGCTCAGTTAAGACAGTAAGCTTTTGGGGAAAAAACTGGAAGATAATCTTTGTGTCTCATGTTCAATTTCTATCATTGAATAATAATTTTACCAGAAGTCTGAGCAAATCACTGAACTGATAAACTGTCAGAAAATGTAAACTTAGAAAAATGTGTGCTAAAAAGCAAAATATGTTTCTAATACCAAGCCCAGGGTGTTTGGTGATTTGGTGCTGTAATTGAACACTTACATGAGGACTGACTAAGAAATGGAATGGACCTTGAAGAAACACTTCTTTCCCAGCATGACAAATTTACCACTTTAAAGGCAAAAATCTAATGCAAGCTGTAACCTCCTCTCCAGATTCAGGACTCTAAAAGTAAGTGCCATCCCCAGACTGGCCACATGCATACTTCAGATCTCTTCACTATGAAACAAATAATTTTCTAAATGTAATAATGACATGGAACAACCCCGTACACAGAACTGGTTAAAAACAAAAAAGAGAGGAAAAAAGCCACCCTTTCAGGGCAAATATGTGAATACCAAATTTCAGTCTGAATGTTACCTGAAGCCTGACGGTATCCATTGTTACTTGGCAATTAAAATCTTTATTTCAATTCACAATACCTTTGCAATATGGTTTTGAGTAATTTTTATGAGCTATGGAACTTGCTAATCTAATCTTCTATATTTGTATATGTGTGTGACACACTGCATTAGCTATCTGGCTAACAAACTCTTCCACAATCAATTTTATTTCATGCTAGGGAAGCAGGAAAATAGATTTCCCCTTCTGGCTGGCTGTAAAATAGCTCCTTTTCTTCATCATTTACTGACCAAAATGCTGTTATATCTTATTTTTTGCTCTTTAGTGGATCCTGTTCTCGCTCAAGAACCAGGATACAACTGACAGCTGGAGTTCAGGATGAAAAGCTGAATGTTACCCCTTTCCACCTGCACCTGTGTTTGTAGTGCAAGCAAACAGACCTGAACAGAGAGCAGAATGTGGCTTCAGAGGTACCATTTACTGCTCCCAGCCTCACAGGCATCCCTCCCTGCCAGCACAAACCAGCACCAACCATGCTGGCACCTCCTGAAGGACAGCATTTGTCCTAGAGCCCTGTGAGACAAATTTGTCACCCAAGAGGTCGTGTATTCCTTGGTGAGTGGTGTAGCACCTAAAATGGACTCTTATTTGCTGCTGTAACTCATCTCTGAGGGGACAGTGAGGAGGAATCACGAGGCTGAGCAATCTGACCACCCACCCTCATCCACAGATGAGATCATTATGTTGCTCTGGGACTGGCCCTCCATGGAGGCAAATAATACAAACTTATTTCAAACTATTAACACCTTGCAGTACTTGCAGAGAATAGCTTAAAAAGAAATCTTTTTCCTTGCACTTTATAATAGAAAACTGAGCAGCAGTTGGAGATGCCTTTTCTTGCTGAGCCCCTGACCATCACCCCCTTCATGATCTCTCTTCCCACATGATGCAAAAAACATTTTGTCCTTGAACGGGGAGTTAGAAGCTTGACTCTTAAAGCCCCCTTGAATTTTTCTATTAAAATATATTGACAAAAGTCTGCCCTTTTCAGCTGGTTTAGCCCATCACCAGCAAAGCCCCAGTGGTGCTGGAGCTGGCAGAGGGAGTCATCACCTCCCCACCCCCAGGAGCTGTGGCGTGGGAAAGCCCTGAGCCCACATTCCTTGGTAGCACTCAGCACAGGAAGGCTCCTGCCTCCTCACTCAAACCTTTCACTAGCACTCAGCAAGTTAAATAAACCATACAGCCAGGGAGCTTCAGACTGCTCCTCTCATGAGTGAGAAGAAGAGTGGAAATATTTGTTTACAGGAAGACACATTTACTGCTGCTCCCTGTGCCTGGGAGGAAGCACCTGCCAATTGCAGAAACTGTTTTCTCCCGTTTTCTTTTGCATTAAAGGTTTACGGAGCTGGCTGAAATGATCTTCCTGGAATAAATATCTGGAAAGAAGTGATTTTACCTACTAGCACAGCATTGCCCCAGGACACATTCATGCTCACACACATAGTTCTTCTCCTCAGCTTGTTCTGGTACAACTCAAGGCTGTGTCACTGTTGTTTGCAAGTGTAACATTTTCAAATGCTGATGCACAAAATTTGCTTGTCTAAAACCTCTTGACTGAACAATGGGAGCACCTTAAAAACCTCAGTCCTAAGAAAGTCAAGAGTCTGCCTTCTCAAAAGAGCACATGAGGAAGTAGGACAGGTGAAACCTGTAGGAGTCCAGGTGAGAAAATCCCAAACCCACAGGCTTTTTTTTTTTTTGTTTTGTTTTGGTTTTTTTTGGTTTTGTTTTGTTTTTTTTATTTTTGGTGCCACATCCAACACAGGTGCCTTCAGCATGTCCTATGAGGTATTCAAGCTCCAAAATCCACCTTAATGTTAGAGAGAACGTGCTCTGACAAAACTAGCAGGTGAAGTCTCAGCCAAGGGTCAACTCTTAGTCTTCACCTTTCTTAGATAATATCTGGAATAAAATGGATTTTACCTTGTTTTCCCTGTTTTTTGCAACTGTTCAGGATTTTAGTTGCTCTCAGACTTGAAATAAAAGTGGATTTGTATGTCCATCTTTCACTTTCAGGATTGAGAAGAATTAAGAGAACTAAAAGACAACTTTGCAATGGGGACAGCTAATTATGTCACAAACAGGCTTTTTGCATAAAACCCTCAACAATATCAAAAAGCAAAGTGGTAGATGTGATTTCTCTCCCCTTCCACAATTTCCACAAGAGTTTGGGAAAGCTGTGCAATTCCTCTGGTTTTCCAAGCCTTGGAAAATCTCAGAGGGATGGGCAAAGCCAACATAGAGCTTTATCCTTGTGTGCATTCATCTCTCCTCAAGCAGAGTCACTATCATTTCTCTTAGTATCAAAGTATCAGCAGTTCAAAAAATAATAGTAGGGAGAATATGCAGCAATTTAAGCACAGAGCAGTTTGTTCAGGTCAGAATAAGGGAGAAAGAAGTTTAATACTGACAGGACTGTTTGCATGAAGTGTAAAACCACCTTTGTTTTGCTTCCATCAGAATGCAGGAATTCACACACCAACACAACAATCCCAGGTATGCAGTCATAGAACTAATTAAGAAAAAGAAAACACAGTTTCTGCAGAAAGACAAAGCTCATATTGATCATAGGTGAACAATTCTATTAAGTCCAGTCCCTCAGCCAGAAATCAATGCCTTGATGAGCAAAACAGATCCAGCAGACACTTACCTTCTTCCCTGTGCTGAACTGCCTGCACCTACAAGCTCCCCACAGCAATTGCAGGAGGAGAATTGGTGCAGCACAGAGCTGTAGGGCTGTGAGTGTGAGTGCCCAGAGCCCACCCTGCACTCACCGTGCATCTGGTACGTGTAGGGAGCCTGTCCTGCTGCCGGGGTGCTGAAGCTGGAGCCATAGCTGAGAAATCCACTCTGTCCTGGAGAGTGGCTCAGGCTGTCCTCTGTCTTAATGCCTTTGGGGTGCACAGGGGGAACCAAGAGCAAAATGTGAGTGCTTGGCATATAAAGATGTAAAAAAAGCAAGTGTTGGAATTAACAAATTTTCAGCTGGATTTTAACCTAATAAACTCTTTTTTTTTTTTTTCACACTTTCTTTTACATACATACACATATTTTATATATCTATATATATGTTTAATTATTTGCATTACCCAAACAGGTCTCCGAACAGCCAAACAAATTAATCACAAATTTATTTGAGTCAGCTACCTCCTATACCCACACTCAAATGCACTTTGGCTAAGATGGTAAACAGCCATGAATAATATTGTTTTCAAAAACAATTTCTGAATACATAGTTTTGTTATAGAATTGAAGAAACTCACTGACACAAACTTTCTGAAGACTTAACAGTTGCAAGCAATTATTAACAATGGAACAGGACCTTCAGCAAAATAACCTCAAGATTTGTGTTCTCAAAAGAGTTATTTTTTACTTGCACTGTATTTTCAGCTTTAGTACCAAAACATCTATTGGCAAGTCCTACAGGAGGGTTATCATCTACTCAGTTGCACAGTTCAGGAACAACAGGTAAGCCCTGAAGCCACAAAAATCTTTTCATTTCTAAAACCAGGCAATTAAACTGACAATTTACAGGGGGAACGGCAATAGCTGAATTAAACATTGCAAGATGAAACCCTTGCTGGTAATGAAAGGAGTTGATATTTTATTCTGAGATTGTACAGCTGTATTATTAAAATAAACAGCTCAAAGGTGCAACATATTATGAACCCTTTGGGCGTGATCCTTCCCTCCTTTGCATCCTATTTGCACAACAAAAGATGGCCATTGGATACTCCCTGGGTGCTGGGATTAAACAGAGACCCTGCTGATGTTTGGGCCTTGGATTTACACTTTCCATGCTGCTGCCATCTTTTAGCACTTGTAGGCAAACTTGTAGACAAGTTGAATTCAGGTGTCTTTCCCCAAACATGCTCCTTTCTAGCTTAACTAGAAACAGCAAGTCTGTGCTTGCTCAGGTTTGGAGTAAGTTCTCCCACATAATGGTTTGTCTAATAAAAATCACTTATTATAGTTTTAGGTGAGAAGAACTGAGATGCAGTTTGAGCACAAACTCATAACAGGATGACCGTGAAAGGCAGGAAGTTTATTTGGACAGTGAGGGGACAAGTGCTGCTGCAATTGTGTGGCTTCATCACTGCTGGGGAAGAGAAGTGTGTGGAGAAGCTCCTCTTCCCAACACCCCGTGCTTTTCTATTCCATCAGCACTCCCCAGCCCAGCATTCAACCCACCCACCCCAGTTACAATTAATCTTCAGTGAACGGGCCTCTTTGGAAGCCTAAAAATTGTTGTCAGACAGCAAAATAACTTAGCACCAAATTAATTTCCACATAATGTTTTGTTTTGTCTAGAAGCTGGCCCAGTTTTATTTTTTGTGCCTAAAAACAATACTGCTTCATTGTTCTTGGTTGTCAGCCAGGTGGAGTTTTTCATGTGCTGTGCTGAGTATCTTAGAGAGGGTGTAGGGGCTGGGGGAGGGAAAGCACTGCTGGAGGATGCTAAGAGGTCACCCACAGGATTTATAAGCAGCATATGGGCCTGACACATGCATGCCCTAAAGCCTCTAGGCAGTAGCAAATGGCTTTGCTTTCACCTGCTCCAACAGGACAACTGTTCAGAGTTTTCCCTGGAAGTCAGCCAGCTGATGCAAACACACAAATAGCTCCAGGAAAGGGTCTCAAAACATTCCTCTCATCATCCTGGTAGAGCTTTGGCTCTGTCAAGGCCACTTCCCCAGCCTGCCAGAGTGCTGCACCAAATTTCCCTTCAGTAAAAGCTTTGTCTGTATAAAAACTTCTTGTTGGGAAGAGATACTGTATTTGCCAAGTGTTTAAGAGCACAAGAGAAAATAGGAGTGGAAACAAAACCATAAAGCCATTTTAATGGTGCAAGACTCAGCCCTTATGGGGGCAGCCAGAAGTAAGAAGCCCAAAGCTTTCTGTTAAAGAGCTGTACCTAAACAAGAGCAACATCCCTTTGGTCTTCGGGAGTGGAAAGAACTTCCTCAGGAGCTCAGTATTCCCATGCAGAGCTTGAGGACACTCAAGGCTTGGTTTATCAGGCATTCCCCTGTCAGGAATGCTGGTTTAATTATTCCCTGTGTGAACCCCCCAGCTGCTCCTGCCCAGCACTGTCTCCCCACAGCTGTTGGCAAGGCTGGGCAGAGCAGCAGGAACAAAGCCAGCTGGGGTTAGAAATGTGGACTGCACATACAGCCAGTGACTGTCCATTTAAACACAAACTGTCTTTCAAGACCAAGGTACTCTGTTGCATCTCACCCATGCTGTATTCTGCTCTGCATTTTGGTCCTTCTGTAATAATATACACAAAAATTTTCTCAAAGTAGTCTGTGTTATTGAAACTTCAGGAAGAATCAAGAATGGAAAAGTGTAGTTTTTATAAATATCATATTTACTCTACTTTGTCTTGACAGTGAATCATGGGAACACTCACGAGCTACTACTCCTACATGGCACATCCTACTGAAACTGAATATCTCATAGTCTGCTACTGACTGGCTCCAAACTTACCTAGCCTGCAAAAACATAATCCATGATATGAAGAGCTGATATGTTTAAACCTGATACAGTTCAAAATAAAACTAACATTTTTAAACTCAGACTTTCCTCTAAGCCTAAGAAGACAACATTGCTGAGACATAAATGACACTTCACTCCAAGGCTTAAAGACCTCAAAACAGGCACCAGGAGTGTGGAGTACTCACTGTAGGAGGGGATCCCGTAGGGCTGCCCTGGGGGAGGATAGGCAGTGTAGGCAGCAGCCTGCTGGATTCCTGTGCTGTACTGAGCCTGTCCATAGGCGGCCATGCTGGGGAAGGACGGGACTGTCACTATATGGGGGTAATGTCTGTTCAGAACAAGAAAACAGAAGGGTTTAAGGCAATAGTTACTGTACGTGATCTTCTAGAGCACAAGCAGAACAGTCTTAGGCATCTTGCTAAAATAACATTCAACACAGGATGCTGACTATTTTGGGAATTGACTGGACTGAAGCAGAAGTTTGTTTTATGAACTACCGGATTAAGCGTGGCGACTTTAAGACACTGCAAAATATATGCAAGTTTAAAAAAGAAAATAAAATCAACACTGATTCTTCATGTTTCATTTTGAGTTTGCTGAACAAGTGAGTGAGATGGGAAACCTCAGACATTTCGACACATCCCCTCTGTGGTCACCCATAAACACAACAATATCCAAACTGATAAGGTCTGGATACCCAGGGGTACAAAAACACAATTCATCGCACCTCAAACCCTATTTCACTGCATATCCAAGAAGATTAAGAACCAGCTACTTCACTGTGCCAGAGACGTGCGGGGGAACAGGTGGATGGGCTTAGGGCAGATGTTTTTTAAGGTGACAGAAGTCTGCACAAAATGGCTGTTCAGCAAAACACGGATTTTAAATTACAGCACTTGGCATGAGCACTCACTTTGTGGTGTACAGATGGAGAGGACACTGCGGTGCTGCTTTGCTGCTGCCTGGAAAACAAAATTAAAGCGTCTTAGATTTTCATCATGTTCTGTTCTATGGCCAAGCTGATAAAATTGTTTTTACCACTGATGGTTTGAGAAAAATACACAAGAATCAAGAGACTTTTTTATTTTTTAGTTAACAGTCCCAAACTGAGGCAGGTAAGATACTCTCTGCTTAACAACAAATATAGATTTAGTTTTTAATTGAGGGTAATACCAGTTGATTGAACTACCAGTTTCTTCTTCTCATGGGACTGATATCAGTCGTGAAGCTGGGCTTTGAAGCAATGACTCATATGCTAAAGGCTATAAAAGCCAATACTATGATTGCTGAAGTGATTTAAGCTCACTGCACATTTTGATCTTTTGCTTTTTTTGGTACTCTCCTAGACCATGACTCACTTTTTTTAATGTCCATTAAAATATCAAATAGTAGTAAATATTAAAAATACAACATCATAAATCTCCTTAATTTGATTTTTTTGAGTTAACTATAGCATACCTTATTGAACTATCAGCAATCAAAAAATTAAAACAGTAGAAAACCTATCACACAAATTATATGTGCAAGATGCTTTCTAATGGACCAAACAGTTGTGTGCTGTAACATTACCAAAGAAAAATGTGCCACCAGCTTTATTCAGAGATAAATTTACATTTACCTAACTAAAACCTAAAAACAAACAAACAGAGCTAAATTAAAACATGCAAGTTGCCTGCAAGTTATACTGAAAACATCATACCAAAATACCACCATGTACAGTTTGCAGGTTGCCTTCACAGTGCCATCCAAACTCTACTTCTCAGCTCCTGGCAGCTGGAGCTGCCATTAATTCAGCACTATAAATGCCAAAACATTCTCACAATGATCAATAATGACAAGGCACAACTGATTCAGCCTCTGTGTCTCCTGGCTGCATCAATGCCCACACCAGACTCACTGCACATGGCTTCTCCACCCACCTTCAGTGACCAAAACAGCACAACTTCCTTTGTTCACACATTGGTCAGCTGGCAAATGAAACATTTAAACCATTTTTCATTTAATGAAATATGCAAATACACATAAAGTCTAAATAAATGCAAATAGTCCTATGGGTTTGGGTAACTTGTGCTGTAAACATGGACAGAATAACCAGAAAGATCCAACATGCTCACATCTGAAATGTTTGTTTGTCCTGATTTAGATCTCTCTTGAAACTGTTTTTTCACACACAACCCTTTTCCACAACATTTTACATGGCTTAATCATTTTACACTCTAACACAGAGATTACACCAAACTATTTTTAAAAATCCTGCCATTTCATCTGGTAACTCTTTAGACTAAATTTCAATAAAAATTGCATCATCGTGAGTCCTTACTAAAAATATTGATTACTTGGTATCATTCTTTTTTTTAGAAAGTTAATTTATGTAATTAATGTGAAACCTATACAGGCTTAATCACTAACAGGAGCACTCTAATCACTGACAGAAATAAACCAGAAAGAGTCTTTCTTCAAACCCCTGCAACCCTCCAACATCTTAGAAAAGTAAAACCCATCTGCAACCCTACCTTGCTTTCTGTACCTATAAAATGTGGTACAGTAACCCATTTCCCAAGCAACAGGCAGGGAGGTTGATTTTAAAATACTGTCAAAGGACAGTGTTATACAAATGCACATATTGACAAAGGATAATGTGATAGACATGCATCTATTCACTTACACATCCACAGGAAAAACAGAGTTTAAATCCAAAACTGGGCTTACCTGAGTCACCTTCAAAATCACCATGAAAAATTTGCTTTGACTTACCTGAAAGACAACAGTTTAGAAAATTAGATTTTCAACTGTGAAAACAAGAACTACACCATTTCTGTCTGTCCCTCATTACCAAACAGAACTGCATTGAAGAAATAGACTTTTTACAGTTAATGTCTTTAATTCTTAATGGCTTTTACATCAAAAAAACCCAGCAGAATAGTTTGAGCACAAGCCTAATTTCTTTTCTCTTTGAAAAATACTACAGCTTCAAATTTTTCATTTTGGTACAGAACAAATAAGTTTGCCAAGAATGCCAAGCAGGAATTTACTGTGTGTGAATATGCAATATGCTACTGTCACTGACAAGAAAAGGCAAAACTGATCCTACAGGCAAAATGTGCACTTGAAAATTATACTGATATAACTGCACATCTCATGACAAGCACCCATGAAATCAACAGGCCAGACAGCTACATGGACATCTAAATGAATAAGTACTATGACTAGACTTGCTAAATTTAATACTTTATGTGCAATACAGAGCATAAATTGGAGTGCATTTATTACATTAAGGGCTCTGTCAGTCTGAGAATTGTCAAACACACAAGTATTTTCCTGTTCTTCAAATTAACCAGAAGTATTTTCAAGGGAAACAGCACAATCTTGGTAGCACAGGGGATCATTCTGTAGAAAAAACACCAAAATATTTCTATAAGAAACAAATCAACGAGGGCTGTCACTGGCAAACTGGTGTCCCACAGTACAGCTCCTGTGCTGGCTCTTGTTTATATCACATAACAAAAAACAGTTCCTGCACCAAGACGTTTACAAAATGATGTACCTAAAAATCATTTCTAGCTCTAATCTTTTCTGCAAACAGGGAACATTTAAAAGGATGTTTCCTTTAGGCTGTTATTCCTTCTACTGCTCTCGCAAATAGGCAGTCACAATGGGCGTGATTTAACCACGCAATTCCTAATGCCTGAGCAAACATGCAAACAAAACATCTCCTGGGCTTCTAAGAGCCTATAAATGAAGGGTTAAACATACTACTAAAACATAATAGCCAGTGCCTTTTCCTAACTCCCCTCTAACAGGAAGGCTGACAGATCCTGACCGCAGCAAACAATAGCTGGGATTGTACTAGCAAGAACTAGTTCAGCTGCATCACTTGCCAATAATTTTTTTAGCAGATTTAACATTCTTCTGTTTCCTTCACTTGAACAGTATGATGGGGCGGGGGGGGGGGGGAGAAGGAGGAGAGCAGATAAATTTCCATCAGAGCCTCAACCACTGAAAGAATTTGTCCCTGATACCTGCCAAATGTGAAACTCCAGAGCAGAGACCAGCAGGGCTAACCATGTGGGGATGGCAGCAGTGGTCTCAGAGCGATGCAAACTGGGGCACAGAACTGCTTTGGCAAGAGGTTTTCAGGCTGCTCAATACATTTCTGGGCCTGGGAGCTCCCAGGGCCCCCACCTTAACAGCAGCACAGCCAGCAAAGCCCAGGGCTCACGTTCACACCACCACTGGGGCTCCAGCAAAAACTACCAGGTCTGCACAAAATATGGTTTACACCTGCAGCTCTTCCTGTGGAACAAAAATCTACACGTGCATGTGTGTAAATGCAGGCACCAACTGTACACAGATATATAATTACATATGAAATATTTCTATTCCATTTGCATTTCAAGCCATTGTGGAAATAAAGGATTCAACCACAAGTGGTGAGTCTACAAAGAAGAAAAACAACTCAAAAATCTCAGTTGCTCACTAAACTGAAGAACTAATTGCCAGAAGAGAGGCCTTGCAGTGGCCAGCTCCCTCTGATTACACACATTCATACATGTTATGGTAAAGCAGCAAACAGCAAGCAGAAGAGCAGCCTACCTTCTATGTCATCTGGAGCCGTGGCATAAATGTGAGAAAGGTTAAGCTTCAGTCTGTCAGGGCACTCTCTATTTACAGTCAGACTGGGTGATATCACTAGATCTAGCATTTCCTTATACCTGAAGGAAAACAAAGGAAAAATACAATTTATTCATTAATTATGCATGCTTACTAATGATTCAATTTTTTTCCTAAGAGTATAAATATTAAAGCTGATTACCTAAACCCAGGCTTCATATAAATTCCACATAATAACATTCACTAAAGTTTTCATCAAAGGGAAATGCTGAATTAAAATGCAGTACTTGCTTCCTTGGAGATTACACCCATCTGATTAATGATTTCCCTTTCTTTCCAGATTTTGCCATATAAAAACTAAATTCCTGATCTCTCATATGCCATCAAAGCAAGAGTACACACACCATTGTCCAGTGAGGCTGCAGAACAGACTGTAACAGGCTGAAAATGAAGCTGAGGGCAGTTAAGATCATTATCGAGTCTTACCAGGTAATAAAGTTAGTACTGGTGACAGGATCAGTTTTGCAGGGGACACCCAAACCAGGCACCCAACTACAATGTCCTGGCCATTAGGTGGCAGTGATACAAGGACAGTCCCTTTCACATGAGCAACCTCATCTGATGCAACTAAAATTTTGCATTAGCCACATCTAGGACTTACATCTCTGAAGAAAAACCATAACTCTTCATGTGTGCACATGAGTGATACCACCATGAAAGGTTACAACCTCTGCATTACATCAACAGTCCAGAAAGCAGGACTAAATCATTATTTCAGACCTTATGTATAAAATCAATAGGTCTATTCATGGACACATCACCATTTTCAATTCATGTGCATACCTGCAGCTCTAGACCTTTTCCAGCTGCCTGCTTCCCTTGGAAGTGTTGGATGTTTTGGATGGGTAAAAAATATGTCATTAAGTGCACAGATTTACACACTTCTGCAAATTTTGGTGAAGAAAATGGGGTGAGCACATTAAGGTCTGTTACATTCAATACCTGCACGACTCCTTTTATGCAAGGCAGGTCTCCTTGAAACCTTTACTCTCACAATGTTCTCCCCTTGCTCCCTGTGCAAACAATGCCTGTGTCTGGAAGAACCCACAGGGCAAGGAAAACCTGGAGCTAAATTTCTCAATTCATTGTCTTTATTTCTTTTTAAATACACACCATGCAATGGAAACCTATTTGAATTTTCCAAGACTAAACTTGCAGCTTTTGGTTCAAGCCCAGACCAGATGAAGAACAGAGAACTCAAAGGTTCTATGCTGTTCTTTGCTTTCCACGGCCACACAGAGCACAACTTCAGTTCAGTTCCCTGGAAGTCACTGGCTGGAATTAGGGCTATTAGGGGAAAGTATAACTGTGCTCTTGGACAGAACAGGGCCTGAGCAAGAGCAGATGGAGGAGAGGGAATTTGGTGGTGAGTGGATCCTGGCTGCAGCTTGCTCAGGCTGCCCTTCCCTTGTCTCTGAACGTGCCAAGGCAGCTGGCACATCCCTGCTCCAGGCTGGCACCTCCCTGAGCTGGACTATGCAGGCAGCAGGTGGCATGGCAGCACCTGGCTGGTAACAACCCAGAGCACACCTAAAACATCCCTAAGTTAAAGAAAGCAGCGCATAAAGCTGAAACCTTCAGGCTTCTGCAATACCAATCTATGCGCTCCTGGGAGAAGCCAAGAGGTTTGTTTTGATATTCTGTTTAAATATCCCGGTATGGCTTTACCAGCTCTAAGAAAGAGAAAAGCACAGTTTTTATCTGAACCTCCTCAATCCCTTTTATAAAGTCTGTGAGCCCTTGTGAGGGAGGGCCAGTATTGTTAAGAACGAGCACAAACCAGATCATTTCACCTGTAACTAAACAGCAAAGACCGAAGCTAAATTCAGTTTCACTTTCTCACCTAACAGCTGCCCAGACAGAAAAAACATGAACCCTCTGTGAATTCACAGAACTATCCAAAATAGGCATGAACAGTGTCCACAACCCCAATCCTCCTCTCTCCAGGTGGGATCTGGGATCTGTCTGCCTCCCTTGGAAATCCATGTGGGTATCTCATCACCAACACAACCTCAATCCCAGAGGCTGGTAAAGGCTTCCCAAGTATGTGCCATGAAGGAGACCTCATGAATGACCAGTGTGGTAGAAAAGCAGTACTCTGGATCCAACACTTGTGTCATCCTTTTGTCCCCAAGTGCTACCTGCTGCAGATTTGCTAAGGAAACGAGAGCAGCATAAAAAATCAGCCTTGCTCTGCAGCTGCATCTTTGTTGTTAGTGGGTCTCAAAGGGTTCCACCTTCAGATGTGTCCTTGTAAGAGGATCACAACAGGCTCCCCCTCCCTGCCTTAGATACAAACTGAAAATGCAGATGCACAGGGCCAACAACTGTGCCCACAGCCAGTGCCCACGTCACCAACGGAGTGGAAATGCAACAAGGAGTCAGATGTGTGCAAGGACACAAAAAATATTCCCCAGGTGTAAAAATATTCTACCCAAGGCACACAGCCCAATGACAGAGCTGAAACAACAATCCACGACTCCTCACCCAACTCAGAACACAGCTCATGAGAGGCTTCACTCAGCCCCCACAGCACTGCAGGAAGTTCTGCTCCATCTGGTACCAAGCACAGACTGCAGGGCAGCAAGGGATGGTCACAATCCTTATTCTGCACTCTGAACTTGTGCCAGAGCTTCTTCCCCAGAAATGCCTCATCCCACTCCCTTGCTGGCACAGCCAGGCTGCCACAGAGAAAGGGCTCAGGAAGAATTTTGTGGTGCTTCTCAGTTGGGCAGAACAAGCTCTGGCTCCTAAGGCTCTCTGAAAAACAGCAGGGTGGGCAGGGGGCTTTTTCCCCAGAGGAATTAGTTCATTCAAATCCACTGACACCCAATTAAATTTTGTCTGCATGGCTGAGAAGGTGGGGTTCCATTTTATACAAGCTTTTCCATTCCATTCCAATCACCATTTCATCTCTTCTCCCCTTACTTCCCTAGTGCTATCCCTGAACTGAGGGAAAGCACTGCTGCCCCAGATCCTGTCAAGCTGGGGCTGCTCCACCTTGTTTCTCAGATAACACACGCCCTTCAGCATAATCCAAACCCCCATCATTCATGACAGTGCCCAGGCTGTTGCCAAGTGAACAGGAGCAGATGTTTAAAGGGAAATGATCTTTTATAGTGATTAATGCACTTTAATTACATCATTGTTCAGAGATTTCATTAGCTACTCTCTGCCTGATGATTTTTCTACTGGTTTTGTTCTGTTCACTTTTGTATTCACAAAGTCACATCGTATTTTCCTGTATTTATTCTGTAACATTTTCCTGTGGTTTTTTTCAGCTCTCATTTTAGTTTGGAGCATGTATTAGTTGCATGTACAAACAGGTAACTTTTCAGAGAAGTGCCTGTCTGGTTGTGCATGTCACGTATGAGTGCTGTGAGTGGCTCTGCCTGTTTTGCACGCACCATTTACTGATTTATTCATGTGCGTTTCTTGCCTATGGACCTCTTGACAAGAGTTTCTGAAATTCCAGTTTTAATGATGGCAAGCTACAGAAAATCATCAAATAATGGAACAGGGCTGGTATTTAGCACAGTAAATGACATGCTGGAGTGCAACTGATGAAAATATCAGGTCTTTGTTTTCTTTTTAGAGAAAAAACATTTTCTGGCTTAAGCAGCCTACAGTAAATCAGTAATAAAGTTTGCTGAATACGAGCTTTTATTAAAACCAGTGATGGCAGCATCCAGCATCTGACAGACATCTGGAAGAGCTTTTGGCTTCTATAATTAAGAAGAACCTTGTGTGAATTTGTTGCTCAGCTTTTCCATTAGAATCCCCTACTCAAACCCCAGTATTTTGCCCTGAAAGTTAGCCCACGAAATCCCTGCCAAAAACAAAGATTAAAAGTTTTTTCTAATATTTAGGAAGGAAAAAAAAATAGAAATAGATGTATTTTTTTTTCAGTCATTATGAATCTAGGAATGCCAGATTAAACAATTTAAGGTTTCAGATTTTTGACTGAGGTGTTGGGGCAGCTGGCAAATCCCATATTCTTTTGCAGTGATGTTTTGACGGCAGCGATTCCAGACCCCAAGTCAAGACAGTCAAATGTGTGCTGAAGACCGAACTCCTGAGTGATCTCATCTCTCTCCAGCACAGTACTCAAAAATGGGTGTCCAATGCCTGGAGGGACCCTGTGTGCAGACTGAGCCTGCAAGGTGATGAGAGCTCCATGGATCGTATTTTGAAAGGGTGGAACAGGAAAACCACTGTGGCATTGTGGGCAGATGGAACCTCTCCACAGCTCTGCCCAGCACAGCTGACAAGCCAGGAGGCACCAGCAACAGATCAAGGAGTCTCCTTCCAGAGCCTGGAGCTCTGCCGCTCAGGCAGAACTGAAATTCTCTCTCAGTCTGCTCTCACTTTTTATTAACATCCTCCCCACAACTCACTAAAAGCAGCTCAGGACCACGGGCACTTCCACCCTCCCTGTGCAGGCAGTGGACTTGTGCCTGGAGTCTGCACTTTTCACTCATCTCCACTCCATTTCTGGGGTGAGACGACAGAATTCTGGCTTCAAAACGTACCTGAGTGGTACAAAAAACGTTCAAAGAACTTTCAGGGCACTTTCAGCAAATAAGACACCTGGGTAGTATCAGGTACCAGGGTAAACTCAATGGCCAAGTGATTAAGAGATCTCAGGGGGAATATGAGCAAGGAAGAGCAGGATATTTTCCCCAAAATGACAGCAGTCTGCAGGAGGGCATCTGAGCAACAGAAAGGACAGTCAGGAGTAAAAGACCCAGGGCTGGGGGGAAAGCTGGCATGGGTGTGGGAAAAAAGGAGAATGAGCTCTGCATCTGTCATCAGTGAAGGAACTGAAGAGTTAGGAGCCCTGCAGGTGAAAAAGACAGAACTCCTCCCCTTGGGAAAAAAAAAAACCTGCCAGATCTTACAGTGGAAAAGACAACTACTTCAAGGGAGTGAGAAACTGCAAAGTTTGTCCATGAAGGGAGAGATAAATACAGAAATTTATGCTCCCTGCAACAATCCCATGCAATGATCTTCTCAAGAATTTTTCCTTGTATCTGGATGGAGGCCAAATACAAGCTTAAACCACTAGATCTTCCTAAACATATGCATATGCCAACACAGAGCCCTAGGCAGGAGTGGTACAAGCCAAGTCTTCTGCTTTTAGCTCTGCTGGGAAGGGGAGGAGTAGAGACAGAGATTGCAGCCAAATTGCAAGAGTAACATTTTTGTCTTGCTTCTGTGACTTTATCTGGTTTTAATTAGTTGATCAACCGCTTTCATCTTTCTACCCTCCTAAAAAATGGTGCAGATTGCTAAGAAATACTTTATTACTCCAGTGGTACTCATCATTAAAAAGATGGCAGCCTGATTTTCCCCAGTTTATTTCAGAAGTGAATCACAAGCAAAAAAAATCTGAAGATGGCTTTCTCACTCTCTGATTCAGAGAAAACAAATAAATCCCATCCCAGTCCTAAAAATTTGGGTTTAATTCATTCCTAGGAAATACAAGATTAATTTTTTCTCCCATATGAATAAAATTTTGAAAAGCACCTGCTATGCCTCATTAATTTTCATTGGGAATTAAAACTTCTACTGTTTTAACTCCATGGGAAGCATAGCAGCTTAGGCAGCATTGCCAGGAACTTTTGGTAGCAAAATTCTGCTCCCAATTTTACTTTGCTCCTGTACAAAAATAAAGGAATCATTCATAAGCAAAGAAAACAGTATTATCTTGCAGCCACCTTCCACATGGTATAATCATAGGGAATCTCCCACACTGGAGATTTTGGCTGCTTCTCTCCACACATTTCAAAAGCAGAGGAAAGTAATTTCATTTCCTCTGTCAGTACATTCCTCCCCACACTGTTTGGACGTTCTCCTCTCCATCTATAATAGATGCTTTGTTCCATTTCTCAAAAGCTCAAAAACGCTTCAGCAGGTGAAAGCCACGACCCTATTTTCTCTCCTATAATGAGTCTTAGTCCATCCACGAGTACATCTGATAGATGCAGGCAGGAAAAGCCTGAACAGGCATAAAGTTAAAGCTGGGCTGGCACGAATGCTCACGTCCAGGACTGACAGCACAGCCTTGATGACAAGATATCCTTTCAAGGTGACCTGCAGGGCAGACGCCTCAGGCTGTTTATGCTCCCGAGAGCTGCTTTTTACTGATGTAACTGCAAAATAAAAGCTGCAGGACTTGTCTGGATTTATCATTGCCCAGCCTGTTTCAGACACAAAAGAAAAGAGGAACTCCTCACTATGGCTCCCAGCCCTGGGGTGGGGGTACAGAGCTGCAGCACGTATTATCTCAGCCTAAGGATGAAACCAAGAGAAACAAGACAAAAGTTATGTGATAGGTAAGGAAAAAAAATTGTCTGGGTTAACATTAAGATTTTCAAATGCCTCTTTTATTAAAAAAAAAGAAAGAAAGAAAAAAGAAGCGTTAATTCCAAACAAGTTTAAGAAAAATAACTGAGAAAAAATAACAGAATAGACCAATTCTTTCACACTTCTGAAACCACTATTGTTCAAAAATAACCAAAGTATTCCATCAGCTTTAAAATCTTTCCCCACATGGTTTCTGTGTTTTGTCTTTCTCTCTTTAAATGAGACAGTCTTTTTTATCAAAATTTTACTTTCACTGGAAGTTTTCTGTCTTGCTCTAACCCATAGGCCAGACAGTGAAAAACAGATGAAAATTCCTGTCTCATGAATTTTTTGAGCCACATTCACTTTTTTTTTTTTCTTTTTTGGAAGGCAAGTCAGCCTTAAGGTTTTTCAGTGCTTGGAATTGGCACAAATAATCGCCTTGTTTCCCTGGAAGTCCTGAATTTCCAGAAGCATTGACTTGCTTCGCCAGGTTTCATCACCTGCTATTCCAGTCTGCTTTTCATTGATTTTTCTTTAAATACACTATTTCTTTTTTTGGCTCAGACCTGTTAATTTAAAAAATAATAATAATAATAATAATAGTAAAAAAAAAAAAAAGTAGGGTGTCTTCATATAAATAAATGTTCTTCCTCCTCCTAGCAGGGCTTCACTACTGCCTTCTCCAGGTGCTGTTTTCCCGATCCCCCCTGCAGACACAGAGTAGACTGAGATGAAAAAGGGGGATGAGCTGAGCTGGGCTGGGATTACCCTGCATTTCCTGTGATTAACATGGGAAGAGATTAAAGGAAGACAGGGCAGAGGGAGCAGCAGCATTTTCTGGCTGAGCAGTCCACAGCAAAGGGGAATCAGTTCCATTTTGACGAAAAGGACTGTCTTATTTAAAGAAAAAACACCCAAGACAAGGTACCTTCACCATTTATTCTGAAAGCACTCTGAGAGAGGCAGCTTGAAAATCTGAGTGAGCTCATGATGGGGCTCACACCACAGACCTTCAGCCTGGCAGCCTGACCAGAAATACATCATGACAGTGGCTGGAGTCATTGGGTCTTCTAAAATTCATTTCAACAACAGTATTTCACTTATTCTAAGTCAAAATGAGAAACCAGAATTTTTCACAATGCATTTTTTTGGTCTGTTGGATCTATTTGCTAAGTGGAGCAACCCTTGCAAAGATATTATTTTCCAAAGCACAAAATTACTCAGCTCTCTTACTGTGAACAAGCAAGTACCACACAGAACAGGATACATTAATAAAGAAACACTATGAGCTTATAGCCTACAGTGATTTGGAATATAAAATTGTATGTGTATCCATCCACACAAATGTACATAAATAATCTCTTTCAGCTTCCACATTCCTCTTTGACATTCACGAGCTTTTTAATTCCATCACACCTCTTCCTATTCAAAACCCCCAGGCATGCAAGGGCTGTATGTGACTGCAGAAAACCACTCCAGCAGCTCCAGCTGCAGAACTGGGGCCCTTAATGCAAAATAACTGCTTTGAGTCAGGGCTTCCCACACCAGGGGCTGCAGAGTCCAGCTCATGACACTTGTCACTATTTAGGCACCTCTTTCTGCTTTGAAGAACAATATTTTTTTACTCCTTCTCCTCAGAATCACAAGGGCTAAAAACATACTGAAACATAAATATACATATAATATATATAAATATAAATGTATGAAATTAGAGTTTATTCCCCTCACTCAGTTTTCTGCTTTCTTCTCACACATCATGGTGAATAAAGAGCCGCATCTTTGCTGGGCCATGAAACTCTGGTCTTACCAGGAAAAAACTCATTCTCAGTTGTGTGTGTTCATAGGACCTTATTTTGTAAAACATTTGCATCATCAATATACTGCAATATTAAAAAAATTACATAATAAAAATTAAGCATCCAGAAACTACTTCAGCTCTACCATACCAGGATGAAGTAGAGACAATAAAGCACTAAACATCACAGAAAAAAACATCTGCTTCCAAAAGCAGTGGAAAATCACAAATAAAAACTTGCTTTCCTGGCTTACCTGTGAAGCCTGGGGCATACCTGCCCAGCCTCCAGAGGCATGAGAAGAACAACTTCCAGGCAATCATTTTTGTACAACTAACTATTCAATGAGGCAAGTAATAACTTCCCTGGAACTCCATTTAATGCAGCAGGACAAGAAAAACCATCACAAGCTGCAGAGGACTTAGGAGGGAAAGCACCTCACACAGCTGGAGCTGCAGGGCAGCAGGAATTCTATCACTGCACAGTTTAATGGAGGGAAAGTTGGCCACTAGCTGCAATGAGTGCCAAGGGGAAACCTTTTCCAGAAAGTTTAGAACATTTATACCACCCACATCCTAACAACAAACTCCTCATTCAAGAGGTGGTGATGCACCATTCATGAAGCTGCCCCAACCCTCAGAGTGTGAGCAACCTGGTCTAGTGGAAGGTGCCCCAGCCCCTGGCAGAGGGGTTGGAACAAGATGATCTTTAAGGTCTCTTCCAACCCAAGCCATTGTATGATTCCATGAAACTTCCACAGAAAAATCAATGTATTAGAAAACACTTGCTCATGCTGCTTGAGAAGTAAAACTCTTACTAAAATCCACAGGTAACTGTGCAAGAAAAAGTGGTGCTCACTCACATGGGAACAGTTCTCATAGAGGACACAATGAGATTAATTCTGTCATAGAGAAACAGCAGATCAAACCCTGTTCTGAGACTCAGAAAACCTGGGGTTTTCTCCCTGCTCTGCCCCAGTAACTCAGCAGACTCCTGGGTGAGTCCTTTGTGCCACCACTTTGCTTCCTGATCTTTGTGTGTCTTCCCTAGAGAAGCTGCAGGACAAGTGTTCCTCTTTATGCATGTGAAGCATCCACCAGTGCAATGGTGTCCTACTCTCTGTGAGACCTCCAGGTACTGCAGTATTAAATAAACTGCAGTACCAATTATATATATATATATATATATATATATATAATTTTCCCTAGGGCTGCAGTCTACCTTGCAGTAACATTACTGAGTCCTTCCAATTGCTACGAGATTGGGCAAGTTTTTCAGGACCACATTAAGGCCTCTGTAAAACTGGGAACTACAGTATGAATTGCCAATTAAGCTCTTTTTAGGGGCTGGAAAGTGCTCTGAAATCTTTAGGTGTAATCTGTTACACTGCTGGAGTATTGATATCCATGCCAATGAATAATGACCAACGTGAACACAAGACAGCCAAGGAGGAGGCGAGGCACGAGACCTGTCCTTCAGGGCATGTTCTCTCACTCATTTTTGGTCCAAAATCTCTCCATTCCCAGACTATGAGAATTTCTTCACCATTTTGATTTACTTCTCAAACCTGTCAGAGTCCTGCAATGGCTCCAGCAATTCACTAAGAAAGGTAGGGCTGCCCCTTTATAACAGGTCTGTGTCAGCACCTCCGTTCTCAGCCTGTAAAGGAGGGGCACTTGGGGAATAATAATTCAGAAAGAGCTATGGGAAAAGAACTATGAAATGTAAGTTAGCAAAAGGACTTTGGATGTGAGGGAAAAGTCTAGCATAACAGTGCAGGTGAGGCTGGAGTGAGAATGACGTACTCTCTCCCTGGTTAAATCCCTCAAGTCAGACTTTCTCCAAGAGAGAAGACAGCAAAGAGCTGTTGTGTGTGCAGAAGGCTGGAAGAATCTCTGACTGCCTCGTTTTCCTTATCAATAAAAGAGCAGTGATGGTGATCTGGCTATGGCACTTCTGAACAGAACTGCTCTATTAGTGCTACAATTAATGAAAATGACAGGTTCACGAAGTTTATCTGTTGATCATTCTGTGATCCCTCCTTTTGGTGCTGCTTAACACACTCTTGTCCACAAATGCTGTAGGCAAAGCTTGTCCAGCACTATTGTAGCTGCTATGAAAGGCACTGCAAATGCAGGGGCTCACTCAATACCATTTAACCCTGAAGCTGGTTCCCAAATGCATGGCCTGGATGAGGAAATCCAACTGTACTCTGATATGCATTCCCTTTTTAGATACCAAGTAAGTCAGGTTATCAGTCTGGATTTAGTCAATATGTGGTTACATAAATCAAATTAATGAACTTCAAACAGTCCCTTAGTCACAATCCTTCTTTGAGAAGAGTAGAGAATAGTCCTGGAAGAGAAGATATCACTCAGCTTAACTTCAAGAAATTATCCTTCCCTTCTCTTCTTCACAGATCTAACTAAAGCCACCTTTTCCCTCAGTTTTTGACTCGTAATAAAATAAAAATCAACTGTCATTATGAATAATATTTCTGTAGTGAAAGTTGGTTACCTCACCAGTAGGAATACTGAAATGTCAATTTTTTTGTTCATGTATCTAACACTGGAAGACTCAAAAGGGACACTCTGATTCAATGGGTTGGCTGACAATGGCAGTTCACAGATAAAAGTGCAGCAGATTTCTTGTTTTAATGAGCTACAGCACAACAGCAGTGAGCAAAGTAGCACAATGTAATAATTGCTACTCATCTTGGAGATGTTAGGAGACAAAAGGACAATAATCAAAAGCAATGCTTGTGCAAAATGTGCTTTGTTACTCATGCCAATTAATAGTGTGGAAACAGCCAAGGGGAAAAGGAATCTACTCAGAGCAAATGCTGAGCATGTTTTCCTTGATATTAACTCCATTAATATTCTTTTTCTGTGGGTATTTGAAAGTCAGGCTAAAGTAACAGCATGGGAATAACAAACGGGACAGCATGATTCACTTTGTATGTTCAGGTGGGCAAAAGTCTGATTTCCCACAAGTTTTGGAGGGACAACAGGCTGAAGCTTTTTTCTTTAAGACCAGGTGAAAGTTAACCTGGGCCCAAGTTCCCAAAGCTGTTGGCTGTTAGGTTTATTTTCAAGACAGAGAGAAGGAATTTTTGCAGGGATAAGCAGAGGATATTAATAAAGAAGAATCTCAGAGATCCTGCCATCCAGTCACTGATGCTCTGCAGGACAGCACTGTAGTAAAAACCCCAAATAAAACAAATGCAACCAACATCATGCCATTACACACAAATGTCCCTGTTTCCCTTTGCAAAGCCTGGTCTGATAATGAAAAACACTTCCTGGAAGTGCCATTTTATGATATTAAACAGGCCTCAAATAACTTAACAAAGTGCAGAGGGACACTGACATTTGAACTGCAGGAGTTTTGTTTTCCGTCTTGCTTTTCCCCACTGCGAATACTGCATGTGAATAACTGAAATTTTTAAAATCTCTTTTCCTCCTTTCACCATGATGTAATGGAAGTGTAGCACAAGAATAACAATGTAGACCTACTGCTGCTGGAGCCAAGTTTGGCACCAGGAGAGATTAGGGTTGGCACCAAACACCATGGTCTTTAAAATAAATTTGGCAGCCTTAGCTCTTGCCACTGCTGCCATAAACAGCAGTCAGGGCAGTAAATGGAAAAGTGCTGAAAGAGACCATGAGTTTGTAACTGGAACAAAGATGCCCATTAGCCAACCACTTAATCTAACACCTTCTCATATATGAAACGTAAAGGGTTTTACAATGGCATGTCAAAATTAGCAGCAGTAGCAGGGACCAAAGTGTAACATAACAGTGCCTTTCATCTGTCCATCACACCAAACTGAGCTTACAAAACCCACCAGCCAGCTACCTGTCAGCCAGGAGAATTAACATGCACAACTGCAAGTTCCACCAGATTATTCAAAGAAAAATACTTAATCTATACAAGAGGACATCTGTCTCAACAATTTTTCTCTTTCCAGTTATGCTTTCCCGGGAGGACATTTGCTCCTATTCAGTGATGCTGGAACAGTTCTCTGGAAAGAGATGCATATGTGTGTTTTTCTTCTTTAAATGCAGATGGAACAGAGCAGAAATGCAAGGTTTCCTCACTGTATCCCTCCTGGCTTGAACTGAAAGAGCATGGGCTGATTTTCTCTGCTCTATAAAAGGAGTCTGATGATTTGTGATGTGGACATCTGCCTGTGACTGGACAGACGCCACCAGCTTATTTCACACAGACAACTAGACAGCCGTGTAATAGCAGCGTCTTTCAATTGCTACTTAATTTATTTTTTTTAAAGACCTAATTACTTAGAAGAAAAACTCCATATTAAATCCCAAATTTCACTACATTTAAAAATTCTTTAAGCACCAACTTGCAAATAAGAGACCACCATCACCTGTTAGATAAGTCAGAAGCATGTGTGGTGCTGTAACAGCTTTTTGCCACTTGGTTAGCACTAAAACACATAAGAACATTCAAGGCAGATTTCAAGCAGTAACTTTCACCAACAGGCACTCCTAAATGGACAGCCACCATGGTGTTTGTGTAGGAAGGCACACAGAAGTTACAGACTCCTTTTCCACCTTTGTTCTAAGGTGAAAATGCACTTTTTCCCTCACTCCGCAAAATCAAACAAAATGAAAAAAATAGGGTCTGATTACTACCACCTAACTTGTTTTCTGATAGCTTCAAATTCTTCAAAAATCCTGCAAAATCCAAAAACAAAGGGCAACTCTCAATGACCACAAGCCATGGTATCTTTTATTAGATGTTTACAGCTTCAGTGACAAAACTAGCATCTTAAAGCTCACTTTGTTTCCCTAATGAGCACTTTCCTCCTGTCATATTATACACCACTTCCCCTTGGGAGCACCAGTGGAACTCTTAAGAAGTTCCTCTGTGACACAGCTCATCACCTCCGAGGCCACCTGTCAACAGCAACAACTCACACCCAATTTGGGATGCTGGGAACACGAGGGATCCAAACCAGCAAGAGGCAACTGTGTCATCCACAGCACTGCAGGGCAGCTCCAGGTAATTCCGTCAGGGACAGAAAACGACAGCTCCTGGAGTTCTTTCAGATAATCTAAGAAAAGGGTTTTATCATCTGTACAGATTAAAAAAATACGGTTGCAAGTAAAAGCCAACTTTCACTGCTTGGATACTTGAGAACAAGCTCACGTGTGCCATGGAGAAGGTGACAGCCTTAGACTTAAAACTCAGATTTGATCTGCAATTTCCCTAGCTTAAAGGCAAATTTTGCTCACACACATGGGACTTCAAAGGCCCTCACCTTTTCACAGCCCAGGAGAGCAGCCTGACAGCCTGGTTCAGCAGTGAATGTGCTTCCTGACATTGGATTAACTTTGGCTCATCACCTTCAGTGGAGCTTCTCTCTGACACTTTTATGGAGTAACTTCTACCACAGACAAAAGAATCAAAGTCATTTCCTGCCTCCAGCTAATACAGGATGGCACAGATATGTCCAATTCACTCACAAGCATCACTCAAAAGTGCTCTTGCTGACTCCAGCTGTTTGCAGCAATCAGGTACCAGAAAATAAAAAAATAAAATCAACACTGTAAAATACATGAATGCAGGGCTTGGCTTCCAAAAGAAATACAGCAGCTCACCTCTTTTTCCCCTTCACAGAAAATCAGATAACTCTAGTGAAAAACAAGGAAAGAGGAGACTGTGCATAATTTCAGATTGTGGTATGCCTTTTCTTTTAAATTAGTGAATATACAGGAGTATTACAAAAATTGGAGCAAAGGTATCTGAGCTCAAGCAAGTTATAGTTCTACATTAATTCCCCTCAATCACTAATTTGAGAGCCACCTTAAAATACTAACACAAATAGAATTGCTATTAGAAAACCAATTTACTTTATTTCTCTTCCACTGAATGGAATTGTCAGAAATGGCAAATTTGATGCCATGATCCAGTGGCTGGGGCTCTTGTAAGGTAGACAGTCCTGTGTCAGCCACAGGTTTTCTGTTATCAGAGTAGTTTACAAAGCCAACTCCTATTTAACCTGCTTGCCTCTATTCCCCTCCTCAGGGAGTAAAACAGGGGTTTCTGCATTTTTCCACTTCTGAGCAGGCTGAGCTCAAAATTATGAAGACAAAGTGCTGCACTCAGGTAAATCAACACAAGGCTATGAGGAAGAAAAATATATAAACACCAAAGACAGAAAAGCAGCCCCACACCTATGAAAAATGCCATGAAGCCAGTGTATTTCTGAGTTTTCCTTACCACTTCAGAATCTTTTTCTGCTCTTGTGCCCGTGCAGGGAGCAGGCACTGCCTGCAGTTGTCAGAGCCAAACAGAAGCCTCAATCGCATTCCTCTTCTCTCCTAGACCACATAACATCCCTCCTCATTCCAGCACCCAACTTTTGCACGGTTAAACTCTCTCTTTTAATTCCCATTTGGCTGTGTAACTCTCCTATCCCAGTGATTTCACTCCAGCTGGTCTGTTCCTGTCTGGAGCAGGAGGTGCCAGGTTTGTGCATCTCCTGCTGTGCCTCACATGGAGCATGACCAATGTGCCAACCCCTGGACAGCTGCTGCTTTTCCAGGCTGTCATCACAAAGACTGCCTGTGTGCCTGCTTGGAGGGCTTGGATCCTTCAGGAGCACAGCAACTGAATTCATCCAGTTCAGCTGCAAATTCAAGCGTGGAATTGAAATGCCACAATTAAGAGAATTAGCCCTTGCTTAGTTCAGCTTCTAATCCCAAACTAGCACTGGGGGGATCATCTAATGTCTTAAAATCCTGCATCCTCCACTTTGAACACACTTCCTGAAGGTTCACAGGGAGCATTTTCAGCAATAGACACTGCAGTGTAAATGGGTGCAAAGATTCCAAACTGCAAGGGGAGGAGAAATGTGCCAGAACCTCCACCTCCTAAACTCATCTAGGAGCTACTTCCTTAGTGTTCTCATACCAGTGGGGTACAAGTTAAGAAAGACAAAAATCATTAAGAAAATAACACAAAATAAGAAGAATGTGTGACACAGAATTAAAAAGCTCCTGGGATGTGGGCTTAAGAAAAGCCTTTTGAAATGCTATGGAGTACTGCTGAAAAAGATAATTTCTGAAACCTTTCTGTGCAATGGATTAAAAAAAATACAAGCCAAACAAAACCCACAAAAACCTTCAGTACAATTTCTAAACAAACAAAACAAGTTTCTGCTAGAATTACGCTCCGTCTATTTCCCTCTAATTCTTGTGGACTGCCCACAAGAACTCGAGTTTCTGGCTTGTTGGAGAGAAGTTAACAACATCTGATTGAAAAAGGCCACGTTTTCCTTGTCCTGCCACATACCACTTTGCCAGCAAATACGTGGGACAAATAATTTGAAAAGCACGTACACACACCTTAAACAAAAGTCTAAGTTTTAAGAACAACAGTCTGCCAGTGAAAGCTGTAAGAGTTAAGATTTTTCTCAAAGCTAAGCATACATTTTTCCATGCAAGCAGCTGAATCATGGATATTTTAAAGAATAGTTTATTAAGCACAATATAGCATATCTCCTACTCAGCTCTATAAAATGCGTCCAGTGCTGCACAAAGCATTAAAAAGCATTTAAATCTGGAACTTGCTGGCATCCACTGGCACAGCAGAAGAATTGAGAGAACTAATCTAACAGCTGTCTGGAAACACAGCAGATTTATACCGAGGGTTTAGTCATTAACTGTAGTTATCTGACTTATACCAGAACACTGAATGAGCAGTGGTGGTCTAGATTAATGCAATGTATGGCAACCCCCAAAATACAGTCCTGGCTCCAGGATGCTGAAATTAATTGCTTTGCTTCTTAGTGGAAGCATTCCAGTCTGGTTAATAAAAAAGTGCAGTCAAAGAAAAGAGCCAAATAAAGGCTATATATGAGTCAGTTTATCAAATATCTATACATAGAATGGGTTTATTAGTCTTTTGCATTGCTATAGAAATGAATTTGCAGGCTACACACAGCAACAGAAAAATTGGCCTGATTTAATAGCCCAACACTTTTTTTTTGGTACCTGGTATACATTTGTATTTATTTTTTAAAGGGAAAAGGAGATAATATCAGAAAAGCAGAGGGATAAACAGCATCCTTAGCTGTATGGAGACTCACATCTAAGTGTGCATTTGAGACTGCAGTGTATGACAAATATTGCTAATTGGGTTAGAATTCAAATATCAAGTTTGGTGAATTCAAGGGAAAAACATTGTGTGAATACCACAAGAATCTATTAATAACTGAGCATATAAATGAAATTCTAAAAAAGCTGGTAAAATTACCCTTGGTTACACCAAAACTTTGGGTTCATGCCAAGAAAAGCTTTATGGTTTTTGACATGAGTACTCAGGTGGGTGGAATTCCAGGGGAACTTCACTCCAACAAGAGGTTTTCCTGTGGCACCTCCTAACACCTCCACTCCTCCTGATGACCGTGTGCTCTCCAGGGCTGGAGGACACCTGAGATGTTACACACTTGGGAGACAACTGAAAAACCTCCTGTGGACAATCCTTGTGAGGACTGACTGAAGGTATCAGAAGCAGAAACCACTGCATATTCTGCCAATAGCAAGGCAAGCTGCTAAAGAAGCTTTTCACTGTCATTTTGCTCAACAGTTTTTAAAGACTGATATTTTTAAAGACTGCTATCAAAGACAACACTGAGGTAATGTGAAAGCTGAGCCTGGCTTCTCCTCTCCACCTCCCATCCCCCAGGCCCTTCTCCCTGCAGTTTATTTGGCAGAGAGGGATTGCACAGCCTCATCCAACATTGCTACCCGAGTGTTCCTGAACATGATTAATTTGCTAATGATACAAATCTCCAAACAGCACGTTAGTTCTTATGGATGATTTATGAAATGCCAGAGATCATTCTCTCACCAGTGATAAGCTCTTTCAAGCTCGTGGTTTTGTATGAAACCTCTTGCAATTTCTAAGGCCATTCTCAACTTTGCATCACTCCCCAGATAGGGCAGGGGCAGAGCTGCAGCAAGGATTTCTGTAATGAACTGCAGGTTATGTATACACACAAATAAAACAGAGGGTCAGATTATGAATTCTTGCATACTTCCATATGTAAAAAGCCCAGAGTGTGCTTTGGAGCAGAGACAAGCCTCACTAGGCAAACACTCTGTTTGGGCTGTTCTCCTCCCAGGATGCAAGTACTCACCAGCAATTGCAAAATTAGGGAACGTTTCCTTTTCTCAACTGCTCAAAATATTGTCCTTGGCACCCCAATGGCTCAAGATATACAAGAGTAGGGATTCCAAATACAGTCTCAGAAACTTCAGTAGTTTTTCACAGTTCTTTGCCAGATATTGCCTATGCTGTACAACCCACCTGAAACCCACAACACCCCAAGAGTTACTCAGATCCCAGCACCCTCTTGACCAGAAGACACCAGTGATACCCAAGAGCCCTCAGCTATGATTTTACTCCTTCCATCAATGACATACAGATTAGTTTTCTTTTACAAGCAACATTTCCAGTTGGCTTGTGTTTCCTTGTGCTCATTCTCCACATTTATGCAGACTGTAAGTTATTTTTACCTATGTGGAATAACCACAGATAGCTGAAAATATTTAAGATATGAGATCTTCACTACGACCAGCCAAGAATCCTACCGCTGCTCTTTTTGCTCTGACAAGTTCGCCCCTGCTTAACAAAAATACTTCCAAAACTGGAATACTTGGGGTTGATAGGGCAGTTTTGGAACTTTTCCTGAATCTTAAGGGCTGGCATTATCTACTAATTCCTGTAACAGTAGGCTACCATGAGACACCTCTGAGTGCCATTTGTTTTTTTGCTCAAGCGTGCTGTATTTCCAAAGGGTGCGGTTGTCTCTCTCCTCAGTGCACTTACTTGTCTCCAGTATGAGTGTGCTTAGACACAGCTGGAGTTCCATCCAGCTTTGCTGCCTCTAAAACACTACATTAATTTGTAGGCATTAGTTAGCATGCCATCCCTCAGGGTGTGCGTCCCCAGGGTTAGCCAGGGGTATTTTCCACTCGTGGCACCTCCAAAGTCAGATCTTTGAACCCCTTTGCACACCACAAACTTGGGGTCACTCCAGGCCTGCCCTGCATCCTTTCCTGGCACAGAAACAAGTCAGTCTGGTCAGGCTTCTATGCATAAACAAGTGATTTTTATTTGGTAAAAAAACTTCTCAGTCTTGTCGCTATTCTTCATGCACATTTGTATCACTGAAATATTTCAAAGAAGCAACTCAGTAATGCCATGTATTTCTCTGCCTTGTTCCAAGTGTAAAATCTTTCTAAGGCTCTCCAGATTATGACATTGCACTAAGACAACTTCACATCACCTCCAAGTTACAATTACAAGCCAGTGAGAGATATAAAACCTGAATTTGGACCCTGGGTACAAAGAGAAATAACAGACAGGAGCAAACAAGATTTGGGAATTCAGTATGAAACCAGACCTTCCGTTCCTATAATAACTGGAGCAATCTGGAATTGAACTGCCCAATATTGTTGTGGCTTTCTTTTTACTTTATCATAAAAACCAATTAATACACGTGCATTTAACATTAGGGCACTGTCAGTTATAAAATAGGACCTGTACATTTGACAGAAAAGCCATTTCAAACCTGCAGTTTGTTTTGTAAATCAGTGTAACTCTGGCTGCATTTAATAAACGTGAGAAAGAGAGAATTTTACATATATTTGTTTAAATGTACTTCTGTGCTCAGACAAGCCACAGAGGTTTGCTTGTTTCAGCTCTACAGTTCTGCCCACAAGCTGGTAAAACCATTATTGCCACAGGAACCTCACAGGAGCAATAAAACAAACAAACAAACAAACAAACAAATACACCCAAGGGCCCACAAAATCCTAAAATCAAACCAATCTATCCTCATCTGTGTGCACAGTCTGACTGAAAAATACACATGCAATCAAGCTACAATTAGCTCCTGACACCATCAGCAACTTCAGATGTCAGAGATCACCTGCTGTGCATGAGGCTTTTAAAACCAAACATTTCTTTTCACTCTGGGCTTTATCTTGGTTCTCTTTTGCAGCCCGAAACGAATCATAACTCCAGGCACAGAGGTGAGGCTGTGGGACCAACACTGCTGCACTCCTGGAAGCAGAAATGTTTGAGCAAAGGTGAGGAGGTCGGAAAAGGGCAAAGTCCCAAGTAATTTTAAGTGGTTCAGCTAAGTAGGGAAGGCTAATGGGAAACCATTTTAATTTGTTACAGTCATCCCCAGCGAATAAAAGGACAACGTTTTTCTCCAGCAGCTTGATTACAAAGCAGTGAATCCCTCTGTGTATATAAAAGATCTATGAACAGTATAGATCAAATGTCAGAAAAAGATTTGTACTTTGTGTTGGAAACAGTTTTAGATACTCAATCATTCTCATTTTTAAATACTTCCAACAATTATTCTTTCCCTAGAAACAGACATATGCAAGTAATTCTGCCATTCTCTTCTACAAAGACACAAAGTAGTGACATTTTTGCAGCAAACATCTTTGGACTTTCTCTTTTCATAAACACCTAAGAAACACAGTTTTGAGCACAGAAACACGTAACCTTTCCCTCTCTCCCAACAACATTGTCTGACTCTTGCTGGTAACAAAAATTTATGCTGCTTCAAGTACTGGCTGCAATCTCTACTTTACAGACCCCAGGCAGCAGCAAACATGCAAACAAGGCACAGCTCAAGGTGACAATATTCCCCAGCAGCAGAAATATCTCGGAGTAAGAATGATGCCAGAACAGGATTGTTCTCCAGTTGCTGACAGGGGTTTTGTGCAGTGTATCAATTTCTTTTTTCCCCGAAAAACTGCCAGTTCTGATAAACTCATAGGCCAACATACAACCTATTTCAGGCACTAATCTAAGATGGGATGGAAAAGCATTTAAAACAGAGAAAGTTGTAGCTGCTCAGTCACAGGTTCTTTTTCAAAAAGAGGAGTTTTTTCGGTCAGAAGCAGAATTTTTAGGCTTAGAAGTAGAATATTCAACCATTAGGAATTATTAAGTTTTTCTGAAGTTCTATAATTCAGAGGCAAACCCCAAATATTTGGTTTATTTCTCAACAAAACAGTGACCTGGTCATGGCAATTTGTATCTTGTGCCCACATTGTTTTTTTTCTCTGATCATAAGAAATAAATACTCTGAAACAAAAAGCACTTTAATTACATCTACATTCACAGTAGGTCTTGGACCTCTACCTGCTGCTGTAATCAAAAACCACCACACACTGAACCACAAAACTTTTTGTAACACAGACTCAGTACTGCACACTAAATAGTTCTGTCAACCCAATTTTTCAGAAACCTTCTTGTACTGAATTTGCCTTTTGATAAGGAACTTCAACCAGTCCTGCAACTGAGGAAACCCTTGAGGTAAAAAATGCTGACAGCCCCCCAGGGACTACTTAGGAGAGATGTTACACCATGTCTCAGCACACACTTGCACCAGGACAAGGGGCCCTTACAGCGGGATGGGGACATGATCACATTACCAACAGCTCAGCCATGGGGTGGTAAAGCTCTTTGACAGCTTTATTCACCTTTTTCCTAACTAAAGGACAAAATTCTGCTGCTGGCATCTCAACTCCACAACATATACCTGCTTCCTGAGGCACTCACACCAACACTTCCACACTCCTGTGTCTTGAACTAACACTGTTCGTTGCATCCTGAACCAGGTTTTGGAGAGATCAGCTCAGTCTTTAACAAACTTTTCTATACACAGCATATAGTGTAATTTTTTAAAAGGCTGAATTTTAAAACTTTTAATCCATTTATTGTCAATGATGGATTTTACAGCAGTTTGGATGTGTGGGTATCAACCCCTGGCCAAAGCAGGCTCTGGTGTTTGTGTTCTGTCTGCCCACAACACTGCCTGTCACTTCTACTGCCTAAAATGTTCTCTTGTGTGGTTTTGCAGAGCGTCCCTCCCTGCTGTGCACTACACACCAACAGTTGGGTTTCAGCTCATATATGGCTCTTTTGAGCTCATGGGGAGCAAGGGGAAGGAGTGAGAACAACAGGGGATGGGACCCAAAGCTAAATAAATCAATGTCTCTTTGATCCTTTGGGACAAGGATGCTGTAAAAACACATGGTTATTAGAACTGTGATTTTATTGGTTAAAGAGTTGGTTACTGGCACTGTATTTCAGCATGAACTTACATTATGGTACTAAGTACAAAGTGTTCATTCTGTTTGTGGCTATAAGAATTAATCTCTTCCATGTGCAGAGAGAGTGTGTGATAATTCAGCTGAGATCCCCGTTGGTCGCCCGGGCAAGCACCCACCAGCTGCAGGGCTTTCAACAATGCACAGCAACAGCTCCAAGAACAAATGATGTAACTAACACCCCTCTGAGTGCTACCAAGCAGGGCCAGAGCAGCCTGATCATTTCAGGGTCTTCATCCAAGTAGGTTGTCAGAAACCTGAAAACCTGAAACTAAAAGGTGAGCTTCTCCCCAAACACTCCCAACGCTTAACTCTGGACAGGATTCAACAGCTAATGGATACTGAATGAAATGGTATGGTTCTAATAGCTTGCATTTGCCTCAATAATAAGGAAAGGTCTGATCCTGATTATTAAAAATGAAAAACTAATTTGCAGTGTTTATGTGGATGGCAGCTTTATATGCATGATAGAAATGCTCCAACTGCCTTTACAATCCAGCTGGAACAAAGTTTTCATTTTTCTTTTTCATGAAATTTCATTTATTATGAGCACTGTGTCTTAGTAAGGCAGCTGCTGGCAGCAAGATGTGAAATTTAAGTTGAGTTGGTTAGTACCAAGAGCCAAGATATAATATGTTTTTGTCAGAGACAAGTTTTTCTTGTATATATGCAGTAATTAAAATAGTTTGTCAATCAATCCTATCAACCCCCCTTGAAGGAAGAGATAATGCCATTTTAAAATAAAATTTACAAATTGCAGCCAAAAATATGTAACTGTTACAGCTCATTTCAGAGAGGTCTTTAAGTAGGTAATGCACCAATGACTTCAGAAATTAAGGATACCTGGTTTTCATCACTGTCCTACTAACATTGTGTTAGATTTTGGGCAAGTCACTCCTGACAAGATTCCAAATGGGAATTAAACAAAGATCAGTGTGTTACTGTTATACACTGAGGATGTCTCACACACAGCCTGCACCTGGAGGAAATTGTCCTGGGCTTCCTACAACTGGGGCAAGCACTCCTGTCATTCACTACATAACCATGATTTTCCTCCAGCTTCTCTGGCTGTTACAAAAGAAAGCAGCAGTAAACTTCACATCTTCCTCCAAACCTCCTCTAGAATGTGTTTAAGATGCATATTTCAAAAATACCTACCTAAAACTGCCCTTGGGGAACAGCTGAATGAACAGGACAGGACTTGGTACATGCTGTTGGAAGTTCAAGCCAGGTAAGGGTTGAAATTTGATAAATAAGTGAATAAAAGAAAACATGAAAAAAACCCCACCTAAACAGAAGTATCAAGCTGATCAATCCTCAACAGCTACAATGACTTGCAAATTGACTTCTTTCCCAAATTGTTGCCTGGAAGTTCAATTATCAAGGGTAATTGCAAAACTGTATCATCATCTATTCTGGGATTTGATAAGCTCCAAATGATTGTAAACATGATGTAAACATACTACTGACCAAAGATACAACCCTGCCCTTGGGCCAGCCACAGCCTCCTGCAGCGACACAAGCCTGACCAACAAACTCATCTTTAACTGTTGTCCAGCTCAGCTGGATCAGCACGTTGATGCAGCTTGCAGCACATCCAATGGCACCATCCCCGAGGAGGAGACAGGAACATGCAGCCAGGTCTCAGTCAGACAACCCAGTCTGGAAATCACATTTATGATCTATCAACACCACTGCTCCAGGAGGGTCCCACTGCCCACGGGGTAGTTCTACTGCCACATAAGACCAGCCCAGATTACTCCCCTGTTCAGGTGACAGCTACCTGCACTTCCCTGTAAACACAGGATTACAATTAAATACTCCAACACAGCTGAAGTTGGCACCACTTTTACTATTATAATGTTAACTGACAAACAGATTAATTTAATGGCTTTGAGGACTCTGCCCACACCACCTAATCCATAAATTATACTCATGTCCGGACTTTTGAGCAACTCTTACTTGCAATCTACTTCAGGTATTTGCAGCTCTTTGGGGGTTTACTTCTTGTCATGCTTACAGCTTGACAACCATCTACTGAAGTTGAAAACAGATCCAAAAAGTTCAACTAAAGAACTAGAAAATTAAATCGCATTTAGGAATGGGCAGGAGGTTGCTCACTGATGTTCAGTATCAGTGATCACTGTGGCCGGCTTCAGGGTACTTGCAAGTATTTTTAAGCCAAAGAAAACTTAGCAGATTTTTTCCTCCAAACAATTCTTTCTCTGAGGAGTTTTTTAAGGAATAAGCACTGGGGTTTACTCTTCTGAGATAACATGCATTGTTAAAGACAACTGGATTCTATCTCTTCTGTATTAGAAAAAATAAATCTGACTTGTCAGTATCTGGAGAGTTAAAATACTCAGATTAAAAATGCACTTAGTACATTCAAAAAGATGAGAGCTGGTGGCCCATCACTCCACAAGTACTGCCTCCAAACACATATTCACAGATTTACAGCAATACAAAAATACAAGGCTGGCAAGAAACCGAAATGAGAATAAAACACATATGAATCATGAACACAACTAATTAAACATGAAAATTATCTTCACAGTCACCTTCCCCATTGTAAGTTAACATTCAGCAGAACAAATTTGAGAAGTGTACTTTAGACATATGCAATCTGGGAGTAATATTTCTTTTAAACTCATGTCAGGATAACACAGCTTCCTTTCCAAGCACTGATTATTTTGGGCTCTCGTAAGTGAAGCGAAAAATGCTTAAGACTGAACACAAGCCTTGGCTGACAGCACTTAAGTGAGCCTGGAAATCTTCAAATTTACCGTGTTGGGAACTGCTGTGTAACTTCTAGGCTAAGACTTCAGGGCCAAGCATACCTATATTCCGTCAACTCACAAGTTAAAGAAATCAGATTTTGGCAACTAAACTCTAACTTCCTTTTGCATAAATAACACACCAACATCTAAGCACTCGACTGTTCACTGTCAGGGGACCATGTGAAAAACACCTCAACAAATCACATCCCAGCTATTTCTTCTTTACTAACATTTAATTTGCAGAATACAATCCAAATTGCACTTCCAAAAGTCACAAGGGTGTATCAGCCACTTCAGGAACTACAAAAAAGAAAAAAAAAATCCACAGCAAAATCTGGAGCTTGCTTTTCAGTGATGCTGAAAAACCCCTGTATGAAATAACTTTTAAGAGTATATGCCAAGAGTAATTACAGAATTTTGAGTTCCAGAGACTGTAACTTTGCAGGTTCCATTCTACTTCTTCTGGTAATGGTATTTTCATCAACAATGAGAGCATCCACTTGAGGAAAGACAGAGAGCATCGTGTTGGCACAACAAAACCCTTTCATTAAGGAGACATCTGGGCCATTAATAGCAGTCTGCTGGGGAAGGCTGCACCTCGCTAGATTGGGTTTCAAACCAAGTTCTCCATGAGGTGTTGAGCAAAAGAGAATTGGCTGCAAGCAGGACAACACAGGCCTGGTGGGTTTTGTTTACTGGGCAGTTACAGGACCACTAAATGATTAATGAAGGGCTGACAGCTTCTTTGTGGAGTAGCAGACAATATTTTGGGGCAAAACTTTGGCTTGTCAGGTTAAACAGAAAAATGCTTACACAGAGCTCTCTCTCCTGAGCTAACTGCTGTTCAAATGACTTTTCTAACTTGCTTCCCAGGACAAGAACATAAATATAGGGCTATCTTAAAGGAGAAAAAAGAAGCACAACAAAATGCTAGTTTGCCAGAGCATCTGGTACATTAATATGTGTGATAACACCAGCAGCACACCTTCATTACCACCTTGTTAGCAGCTACAGGCAAATCTGCAGCAAGATCCCTCTCAAAGTAAACCTAATTCCACTGAGAACAGCAGGATCATTTACCCTCCTCAGACAAACTCTGCCCTGCACTCTCCAGGCTCTTCCCAGGCACAGAGCTGCCATCACCATCAGGAATGGCAAGTGGCTCATAAGGAACTGAGCATGCCTTCCTTTGGAGCATAAATAAGGTAAAAAATGATGCCACGCAAGCTTGATGTTAATAGCTGAAAAGCCCCGAAGCCCAGCATATCAAGAAAAATTTTTATGCTATTTAAGCCTTGGATGCATGATAAAATCAAGAGGATGGCCATCAGCTGATGGCAAGACCATCTCACCTGTTTCTCACTTTAGATATGAATATTAATAGAATACAGGCAAAAACCCCCAAACATTGAAGAAGATTTGGCCTTGGGAGAGACAGAGAAGAGGAGAAGTCCTCTACAGGAGCCTTTCCAGTCTTCAGAGCAGTTATAAATTTTCTGGCCACTTAAAATCAAAAAACACACTTTAGAAAACATATCTAGGAAATGTAAGATCCTGAACATGCAAAAAATGTGTCCCTAGTTCAGGAATCCATGTAAAAGACAACACATTTCACAGCCAGCATGTCACCATACAAGTACAACTACATTTTCAATCAAAATCAGTCCTTAAACATTGGTTAAACACAAGCTCAGTTTTTCATGCAGGATCACTTGTGCCCACAAAATGCCTGAACAGCCTCCGTGCATCAACTCAGACACTTCTGGAGAGGGGGATCTAATTTTAGCACTCAGGTCTCTCAGGCAGGCAGGGCAAGCAAGGCTGGCTGACCTTCTCTGTCACCCTTCCCTGCTGCACGATGCTCTAAACCTGGCAGGAATTCCTGCTGGATGGGATGTGCCATCAGCCCATGCTCTGATGTGAATTTAAAAAGTGCTGATTTTGTCAGGCTCTACCAGGTGTCTGCACCAGGGGGGCTGCAGGGAAGGGTGAGGGTCAGTCCTGGGCTGCTTCCACCGCAGACCCACAGCAGAACCCATCTGAGGCTGGTGACACCTCTGTCAAAAGGCAAAATCCAGCACGACAGGAAAGAAAAAATGCGAGAGAAAAAGCCACAGCTCCTGGAGAAAACAGGCTGGAGCTGGTTCTCCTGACAGGCAGGAACTGTAGCCTGCAGAGCCCACACTGGAGCACGGGAGAGGTGTGAGGAAGAAGTGGTAAAAAGGAAATGAACACTCTGACTGCAGCTCCTCACTCCCCATTCCCTTGGGTGAGGCAGAGGAACTGGGAATGTGGGAACAGAGTTGAGCTTGGAAAAAGGAGGTGGGCAGGACTGGTTTAGTTCTTGCCTTTGTTTCTCACCATCCAATGCTATTGTAATTGGCAATAAATTAACAGTCCCCAAGGTGAGTCTGTTTTGCCTGTGATGGGAGATAGTAAGTGATTTCCCTGTCTACATCTGGACCCATGAATTTTTTTATCCTATTTTCTCCCCTGATCTGTGGAGGATGGGGAGAGGGTGAGGAGCTGGGTGGGCATCTGGCCACAATGAACCCACCACAGGAAAGAGTGTTTCTTATTCACCTCAGTGCTCTGACTGAAGAATACACTGTAACTGGAAGAAATGTAGCAAACCCTATAAATTTCCTTTCTAATAATCTGTCAGAACATAAAATCTTCCATTTCTCCAACTAACCATAGAACATCTGAGATTAAATCTTCCTAGTGAGAAACACAACTGTGTCACCATGGCCTGGAGTCTGCAGGACATGCCAGGGCTCTCCCTGTGACATAAACACCTCCACCACAAAGTTGTTGGGCATGTTGCTTCCAACATTTACGTTGTTTGGTGCAGTACTGACTTCTCCTTCCCAAATCTCTAACACCACTGGAGTCCTAACACTGAACAACCATTTCTGTCATAGACATGTACTGCAAACAATGAGCAACTTTTTGGGTTGGACTAAACATAGGGGAAGAGTAAACCAGAAAGCCCTCAAGAAGCAAAGAGTGCTGCTGCTGCAGGGTGAGCAGGTTGTTTAAGGGAGAGAAACTGAAATCCTTACTTCTCTCCCCCCAGGACTGTGATGGTTCATGCTCCCGCCCACACCAAGCCATTGGAAATGACAGCACTGGAAGGACAAGAGCGGAGTTAAATTTTTGTTACTGCAGCAAAAGGCAAAGTGAGGACACCACACCAGTCTCTGCACACTGGAATAACTTTCTGTTGGGAAAAATGACTTGTCAAGGCACTGATGTGGCAGAAACACCGTGCTCTCTGTGGAAAGGTTCAAGCTGCAGATATTCTCCAGCAGCTTTTTTATCCAAGTCTTGGAGCCAATTCCTTTGACACTGTGATAGAGAACATAAGCCATCAGTAAGCAGAGTGGGGCTCTTTTCTCCAGCAATCCAGTTCCTCCTCCAGCAATCACCAGGATGCAGTAGGTGCAGCTGGGAGGAGAACTGAGCGCCAGCCTGGGCATTGCTGCGTGTCACAGCTCCTCCTCTGGAGTCCTATCGAGTGGCTTTCCTCCTCAAACATGTCCTAATGAATTCCACTGAAGCCTGCAGGTAAAATCCTTCCCCAAGCACTCTGCCCTGATTGATAGCTTTAGAGCCTTCCTTCACACGACTTCGGCTGCTTTTCAGACCTTTATTTTTTCTTCTTTTTTTGTAACTGTCTCCAACGGGAAGTTGCACTTGGTTTTTTCACTGTACGTTTCTCTTAAAACTGACATCTCTGCATTGTAATGAAGGAACCCCTGGGTATTAGTGACAAATTAGTCACCAGCTAAAGAATATTTTCTTTTCATTTCTATACCAGGTGGAAGATATTAAAATCTCTAGAGGAATTTCATCTACTCTGCCACAATAAATCATCGCACGATTTTCTTTTAAAGTGACTTAATGTTACTGCCTCTAAAACTTCATCACCATTAAAATAGTCTTCTGAACTTGGTGAGGGAGACTTTACCATAAACAGTGTGTGTTTAATTATACTTTGAAAATTAATGCAATTTCACTTTCATACTTTAAATAGTGTTTTTGAAATATGAATTATTCCCTTCTGAGAAGAAAACCCATGTACTACTATAGGTAGAAATTAACAGAAAAATATTTTCCCTTCTTTGTTTAATTACCTAATAAACAACAGTATTTTAAAAATCTCCACAAGATCCCACATAGTCTGTAAGAAAAGGAGAAATATTGCACTCACTATTTTTTGTTGAAGAACTTGTAAGTAGCAGCCAAAATAGAGGGGAAAAAAATCGTAAAAACACTTAGGTAGATAACTAAAGCCATAGGACACTGAAATACATCAAAATACGCAGTGAAGGCAGAGATTTACCTTTTTTTTCCCTAGAAGGCTACTACTATTATAATAGTAATATATTATTAAAAAGCTGATGCTCAAAATATTAACTTTACAACCATGTAGATTTTGTGTCATTACAGTGGAGTTTTCTACTTTATAAGACAGATAGTTCTTTAGTTTATAATCAAAGCTAAATACTACACAAGTGGCTTATATCTTCTGATTAAATGGCTTCACATACATTTATGTGCTTTCAATCATAAATTAATTAATTTTTCAAATTATAACAGGTCCATTAAGTAAGCCAGCAGCAAAAGAGTTCATTTTACAACAAAAAGTAACCCCAAGACTGAAATTTAAGAGTCCTGCCCCACCAGCAAAGGGAGGGCAGGAGTGTGTCTATCAATAGATACAGCACACCAACTCTACATCCAATTGTTTCTTCCTCTATTTGCCAAGAAAAGAGAAGAAGATGAATTAAAAAGCAGAAATGTAAAACCAAAGCATTAAACACTACTAGATATTTAAGATCCCACAGTGTTTCTTACAAGTGCAGGGCATCACTCCCCCGCTCCTCCCGGGGGAGTTCCAGCTCCAATAATTACCTTCTGTCTGCTCACAAAGTTCAAGTTCAAAACAATATTCATTTTCCACTTCCTGTCCTAAAGCAGGGCACGATGCTTCTGTGCATGGCTCAGAAACCATCCTGCTCCACCACAGACATGGTTAAACCACGGCTGGGACTGAATAATCCTGATTTGTGGCAGGGGGCTGGGGGAAGGAGAATCCCTGGGCTTTAAGAAGGAAAGCCTCCAGCTCCAACATCAACACATCTGACTTTTAGCAGCAGCATCCTTTATTAGAAATTAGAAACCAAGCATTTGTCTCCACACCCCACTCCTAATTTGTGGGGGGTGTAAGTGGCGTTTCAAAACTAATCTAGCCCAGAAGTTTTGCTGCATCTCAAATATTTTACAGGAGACTCACTTGGATTCCTCAGCCCCCTCCCCATCTAGTTCTCCTCCCCAAATTATATTCATCTGCTGCAGTGAACAGGAAGGATGGTTGCCAAACAAACAAAATGAAATCATATATAATAACAGGCAGAATACGCCTTCCTTCAAACCACAATTTAAGAGTTTTCAGGTGAAGAGACACAGAAGAAAGGAAGACAGCAAAGGTCTGTGAAAGTGGCTATACAGAACATAATCTCACATTGCCCTGTACAGGGTTACACACATTTACAGCATTGCTGAATGATTATGTATTTCTGGTCAGAGACCTAAGCTTGCCTCTTATTCAGAGAGAAATGAATTTTATTAAAAACAAGATTCCTCCAACGTAGGTATTTATACAACAGGCCACCAAGGCTAAACAGAATAAGGATCCCATTATTTTATTTCAATAAATAAAAACCGTGTCTGCCTTATTTTCCTTCTGCACACCTAACTCCACCAACACATTCAGCAGTACCAGGTCAGAAGAGATGTGATACCAGACTAAGTCATATCATTGCAAACTTTTGGTGCAGGAGATTACAATCACTGGTACCAAAAGGGCTGTGGTACCTCCCTCTCTCCACCCAATTCAGATTTATCAGCTTTTTAAACTGCTGCTGGAAACGTTTGCTGATATGCGAAGAGGCCATTGAGCATGGATAGCACAGACAGATATTGACAGATTGACAGATATTGATTCCCACTCCCATTTTGCAAGGCTCAGGCACTGAAGAAGTCAGCTGGACTTCATTGGCAGCAGTTAAAATGGGATTTAAAAAGGAAGTTTAAATATGCATTTTTGCAACAAGTACAAAAGGTTTAGAACTGCTCCCACTCAACAAGGGCTCAACCTTTATTTGAGTGAACTGATTGGGAACTGCAGTGAGAGCATGACTGGATCTAATACATTTATGCATAGCTGAACACAAGGAAGGAGAAAATTTATGTATTTTGCTTGTACAAGCATTAAGGCTGACTTTCTCCTAACTCTATCTCAGTGAAGAGGAGTAGTATCAACACAGCACTTACCAAACTTAAAAAAACCATGGGGTTTATAAATTCAAAAATAAAGTCAGCCTACAAAAGAAGAACAAAAAGGAAAATCTGGATACAGTGAAAATAGCATTCACATATTTTACTTCAAAGAGTGTAGTCTTTCAGAAAAAAATGGAGCTTTTTAGTTTTAGTTAAGGGGTGGAAAAAACAATCTTTCTTTTTCAATAAAAAGTATTGCTCAATTTTAGACAAGATTTTGTCTTGTTTCACCCACAGGAGTGGGGAAAAATAATAAATTTACATAGCTTACAAAAATGAAGTACACACTGTCAACATTTACGAAGGGTAAAGTATTTTGTAAATACATTTTTACTTGTCTTAGAATCAAAGAATTGTCAAATAGTTGCAATTAAACTCCAAGGATGGTAACTGAGTATAGAAGAGCAGTCGCAAGGGGAATCAAAACGAGTGATACAGATCTATATTCAAAACTGATCAAAGTTATTTCCAAAGTAGCTGTAGGACAATTACACAGCAAACAGCCAAATCAAATGTGTCACCAAGAGACACGATTTGCAATAGATGGAAAACTTGTCTTTAAGACAGCTGATGAGCCTCTCTGCGTGGTGCACAGACAGAGCTGTAAATAACTGGGGCCCCCAGACTGCTCTGCTTACTCAACCTATTTAAAAAACAAGAACATTTCAGATGCCTGCCCCACTTTCCCCTCAGTGTTTCTTGTGGGTGCTTGAGTAATCCTAGAGGCATGTCCAGTTTTTAAGGCATTTGCTGAGTTTATGGAACATTTCCCACGTCCCCCTGTCTTTGGAAGTACCTGGCTGTCCTGCTCTGGTTGAGCTTCTCTGTGAAGTCTGTTCTTTCCAGCACAGACACAGGCATCAACTCTCCATAAGTTAACCAGCTACAATCTGAGCTGATCAGTATTAAATAACTTTCTTTATTTAGGACTATTGTTTTATTTAGCTAGGCTGCTTTTCATCTCAAAAACAGGGATGGCAAATGAGAATTTCTGCACGATGAGACTGAATACCTACAGTTAGGTGTTCAAGCCAGCAGCACGAACCTATCCATTTTCTCAAACCTCCCTGCACATCTAAGAAGGGGCAATTAAACCTGGAACTTCTTTGATTACTGCAACCCATAAAAGTAGGAGCCCACAGCCAGGAGCAGGCAGAGAGAAACCCTGTTTGCAAGGAGACATGGCTCCAGTTAAGCCTGAAGTCTGTAATGTTGGCTTATGTAAAAACATTCCCAAAGAAGTCTATTACACTTAAAATAATTCAAGACTTCCATTTCCCTGAATTATTAAGCGGTGTTGCAGCAAAGGCAAGCTGAGGTTCTATCATGCATCAATTTCCTCTCCAAAAAGCAGAGGGGAGATGAATGACACCAGCACTTCATGCAGCACTCACGCAAAGACATGGACGTGAAGAAATCTCAGGTTTGTAACCAAATACTTTAAACCTTCATTTCCTTAACAGGAAACCAGCTGGGAATAAGTTAGAAGTGGGCTATCATCAAGGAAGTTTCTAACATCTGAACAACAAACTTCAGTCCCACCAGTCTCTGCGCATCAATAACAAACCCTTCACCTGCTTTTCAAATTGCTAAGACCCAAATCATAGCCAGGCTCCCACACCCTCGAGCCCATTTTCACTCTTTGTATTCAAACCTGGCAGCGACAACACAAAAAACCCTCAGCAGTCTTGCAAATAACAAAATCCCACACCCCAACAAAACACGCACCCTCCTCTACCAAATAAATGTCAGTCAACAAATAGGCACAAATTTCACAATGGCTGAGGTCATTCCCTTTAAGTCATTACGGTTTGTGGGTGAGTTTTCCTGGTGGTTTTACCATTGGTTTCTGTGATTGCAGCTATGCTTATTTATGCATTTAAGGCGTATGATCTAATACACTTAGGTTTAACTACTTCATTCTTTTGACATTCTTTCCAAATTATAAAAAGGATTCTTGGTGTTTTCGCTGCCTTGGTAAAGCAACAAAATTGCTGTCCACATAATTTCTTAAAAATACAGAACAGAGTAAGTACTTGATGAAAATAATTCAAATGAAAAAAACTCTACCCCAGACATTCCCTTATCCAAGATAACATTTCTGTTCTCTCTCCTCCTTTCCAAGGGAACTTACTATTTTTTTAGAAGTAGATGTTTTGCTGGCTTTTTAAAAACAATATCCAGGCCTTAAGAGTGATTCAGCCACAACTTATAATCAACACAGTAGTTCAGCTTATTTTTTTAAGCCCTTCTATTTTTACTGTTATGCTTTTAAAAAAACTGCACATTTGCGGTATGCTTCAGTCACACTGCATCTTCCACAGCACTTTGAATTCTACAATAATGCTCATTTTATTCAATGCCTTTTGGTTATCTACCAGGGATCCTTGCTTGATAAAAATCAAAGAAAGCAATTTTCTACCTTTTTCTAATGGAAATTTAAATTATCTTCTCCCTCCAAGGCACAAAAAAGCCCAAAAAGCCCCCATCATCCAAGAGAGGCTGGAGAAACTTGCTGATTTGTAGGAAATATTCAGAAACATGAAATGAAAATTAAAATTGTGAATAGAGATGGGTGTGCACATCTCTCTCCCAATACCGCGTGTGGTGCATGGCTATTACCTTGTATGCAAAAGTCACGGTAAAATATTTTAATTGACCTTTTTAAACTTGAGGCCATGGGTACTTCTGCATTTCTGGAGTCCCTGATACGGTTCTATATGTCCATGTTTCTAAGCATGTTTCTAATCAGCAGATGAATGAGTGGAGAGCCCCCCCATGAGCTCTGTGGAGAGAGAAGGGCCCATCCTGCAGAGGAGGTGCCACCTCTCTCAGCTCAGCACCACCACCAGGCACAGCTGTCCTGAGTCCAGCAAGGACCCAGCCACACCAATAAGACATTATTCACTGGCACACAAAACACTCTCAATTTCCCGAGCCATTGGACCCCCCCATGTCCCCAAATCTGTAAAATCCCTCCCTCACAGCCACGCACTCTGTGGACACCACAACAATGTCCCAGGCTGCTCTGTCCCCTCCCGCTCCATCCTTTCCAAGCCGCTTTTTCTACTCGAACCCCAGCTAAAACAATCCTCCACAGATTACAGCAAACCTCCTTTGCAATTCCCCATAAACCTTACCACAACCCTGCAGCAGACTTCTGGCTTTGAACAGAGCCTCTGCACCTAAACACCAGGGAAAACACCCCAGCACGGCACTAAGGGAGCGTTTTCCGGACACAGCAGAGGCGACAAACAGAATGAGAGCAGAGACAAGATGCCATCTCGACTCGAGGCAAACAACCTCTTCTGACCTCTGGCAGCTCCCACACACTATTAAACAAAAAGTATTCTCTCCATGTTAATGAACCATGTACAATCTAAGAGATAACGCTGATGTTAAATAAACATGTTTATGTGTGACTCCTAATGCCGCGACTTAAGCAGCTGCAGACAAATAATTTTAAACGGGAAGGATTATGCCTGTGTAAATTTTCTCATCTCATTTTACACATCTTTGAAATAATTAAAACGCATAATTAAGACACAAGCAGAAAGACTGAGTGAAGAGAGGTTTGACTATTTTTAATTAAATATTCGCTCTGTGACACGCTCACTGGAACCATCTCTGCAGTGGATATTATTTTGGATCCAATTTTCCTCTCACACCTCTTGCAGCAGTAAATCAAGATCAACTGAACAGCCTGACAAAGAAGGGAGCTGGATTGGGTTTTGAATGCTGCAATAAAAAAAAAAAAAAAATTTCACCAGACCCAAATCCTTATTCCTGCTTTCTCCTCTCTCCTGCTTCAAACCTTGGGCAGCACCAAACCTACCTGGAAATGGCAGCACCTCCAGGCCCCAAACGACACAACCAAGAGGAGCAATTATTTGCATCCTAATTGAAGGGCTTATCCTCACCTGATTAAAGCAAGGTGTTTGTTAAACATCATTACTTGAGTTAAGATCTGCAAATAAAGATGAAGTATTGTTTTAAGAATTCGACTGCCATGAAACAATTGTTTTCTGATGGGATCTCTTAATGAACAGTCCCAACCAGGATGGTCTTTCTGGCTTTTCAGAAGAAAAGGAAGGGAAAGAGATTTGACAAGTTCTCCTTATTCATATCAAAGTGAACAAAATGCCAAGAGGTTTGAGTAGTTACATTTTCTTTTCTGTAGACATATAATAAGAGAAAAAGAAATATTGTAATTTTTACTGAATTAAGCCACCAAAAAAGAGGACGTATTTAAACCTGAATGGCTTTACTTTAGTATATACCATTGTTTATAACTCTGAACATATTTTTTATTCCTAACTATTTTTCTGTCCTATGCAGTACAATGTGAAATTTAATGAAAACAATCTGATTATTAATAATCCAGAAGACTCCTCCATGCACTCATCAAATATATATTGCTACTGCTGTTAAAAATACACAGGTACAGGGAAACTAACTATACACTGGGAATGGCGGGGTGAGATTTCCCTACACGGTCCACCAAATGACCCCTCCACTCACAGAATACATTTAAAATCTTTATATTAGAAGTGCAGTGTTCCATGGCTTATGAAAAGGATTTGAACGCGCAACTTCATTTAACAGTTTGTCCCGAATAAAAGTTACCCCAGCCGGGCAAAATTAACTCAAAAATATTTTCTTAGCATTCTAAGAACTTCTGCTAGTTTTCACAGATTTATAAAAGCATTTTTCACTGCATAAGTAATCTTAACAATCGTTTCCACAGATTAGGTCTAACAACCTGTGAATTTATTGCAGAAGGAATTTACTGCAAGGAATAATTAGTCTTCAGCACTGTTCATGCTTGTTCTCCCGCTGAAGACACCTTAAGACCATCTGGTTACTGCAAAAATTTGGCACAGAAGAAACAAATCTTACTGAAGAGAATTATAGCTGATTTCAGACTAGCTGTTGTACTACTACACATCATAAATAACAGTTGGGAAGACAGCAGAAAATTACTAACGTCTTTAATTGTTTTCTTTGTCAGCAGTGTGTACACATACACACTGACACACAAACACAGCCACGCAGACTTCAGCCCGACGCCTTGCAGGCTGCGAGTTAAACATGCAACTAATATTGGCAGGATTAACAGCTAAATTATTAAATTTTCAGGGGAAAAAAAAAAGCATATTAACCAGCTACACATAACACAGCAACACACGAGACTCTTTAAGTGATATTCTGAGATCAAGGTCTTTGTGTGAATACCTGAGTTTAATTCCTTCTTATAATTCAAGGCATATTTGCACACACTGTGGAGTTGAATACGGGACTTATTGTTGGAGGGGGAGTTATCAACAACATTTTTATTTCTCCCTAATGAAGCTTTTCTAATGGAACCTAAGACTGCCAATGTTGTGAGGTATTTGAAACAGGAACCCTTTTCAAAAATTTCAACCAAATAATGGTGATAAGATTAGCGAGTCATGGGAATCGAGTCTCCATGTACAATTTTAAAAGAAAATGAGCTGAGGGGAGTGGGCTAAACAAAGTAAAGCAAAACAAATCGATGAGCGTAAAACCAAAAGCATAAACCACTTGTTATTTAGCCAAATGTTTTGACCTGTTGGTGGGTGAATAGAAGAGGCAAGAATTACATGGACTATTTGACTCTGTAGCTGCACAATTCAATTTTACACCATACATTTAGATTATTGTTTTGTTGGGTTTTTTTTTTAATTAAGAGTTTTAAGATAGAACAATTAAGCCAAGTTATCAGCTGCTGTACCATTTCAAGTGAATTTTCAAAACATGCTTAAAAAGTTTCTGGAATGTTTCCAAAGCTGTGAGTACTGATTATTTTCAAAGCATTTGTACTGCAAGTCTTTCCTACTTGCTTGTGTTACATCCGAGGCCACACGATGCCTTCAATTTCAAAGCAGAAATAAAAATTCAGCTTTCTTTAAAAAAGAATGGTGAGAAAGAATATATCCTGTCTGAAGCAACAAGTGACAAAGCAATGCAATGCTACATGTATGAAACTATCTAAGCAGCATTAGTTTAGACACAGAATTACTGGTTTAAACGTGTCCCATCTTTTGTGGACCAGATTGCCCTAATACACACAGATGTGGGCTAGCATGAAGAAATTTAGACATGCTTTCTTAATAAATTGGGGGAGAGGAAGGGGAGGGACCCTTCCACGGGTGGCATTGCAGAGATAAGAAATATTCAGTAAATTCATGAAGTCCACGAGAGAGACTAAACAATAAACCCTCCCTGCCACTGCCTTTAACGGCGCTCAGGGATGCGTGAACTCGATACTGCGCTGGACAAAATTCTGCTAATATTTGATACAGACCAATAAACTCTTTATTGGTTCACTGCACGTATTTTAGCAATCACGACTTTATACAACAGAATCTATCATTATTTGAAAAGTCTGAACAACAGTAGCTGTACACCATGAATAATTTCCTTGAGAGGCCATTCACTGGGCTCAAGCATAATTTAACACTCAGAAAAGTTTACTTAAACCGCATAAATCACATTCAAGTTTTCCTCATAGAAGCAGCCGCGGGAAAGCGCGGCGGCTCATTTTATTTAAACGCACGCTTCACCTTCTAAAATAACTAATAAGCGGGGCTCGCTTGACGGTCAAACCGAACCGCGCACTGCGCGGCAATTAACCCCCGGCGCTAATTCCCGGCGGCCGCTCCGCTGCCCCGCCACGGCCGCCCCCCGACGGGCTGCGCGCCCCCCGCCCCGCACCCGCGGAGCGCTCCGGCATGGGAACCCCTCCGGACATCCGCACCCGCGGAGCGCTCCGGCACGGGAACCGCTCCGGGCTCCGCACCCGCGGGCGCGCAGATCCCCTGCCCCACTCACCGGCGGTGCAGCGCGGAGCCGCGGCGCTGCGGAGTGTGCGCGCCCGCCGCGGGCGCAGTGAGCATGTGCGAGGCAGGCGCGCATGCCCGCGGAAAGGAGCGGAGCGGAGCGGGGCGGCGGCTCCGCACCCCGCGCTGTGCCCCGGGCGCGCCCACCCGCCCCCTCCCCGCCGCGCCTCCCGCCGGAGCCGCCCGGGGCTGCGCGGGGCGCGGAGTTACGGCCGCACCGCACCGCGGCTCGGGGGGTTCGCCCTGGGCTCCTCTGACCGACCTGTTGCTCGCCCGGCCCCGGCACAGCCGGCCCTCCGTCCGCCCCCCGAGCGCGGGGCCGCCGTTCCCTCGCAGCGCCCCGGGGCTGCCCCCGCGCCGCCGCCGTCGGGGCGCACCTACCGCACGCCTTGGGGCCGCGGCGCAGCGCTGCCCGCGGTGCCGGGCCGGAGGAGGAGCCTCCCGCGGCTCCCGGGGCCGCCCGGCAGCCCCCGCTACTGTCACGGAGCTGCCCGCGCCCCCCGGGCCGCAGGGAGCGCGGAGCCGCCGGGGCCGGGCCGGGCCGGGCAGCCTCTCACCGGCCGCAGGTACGCGCTGCCCGCGCTGGCTCCCGCCCGAGGCTGTGGTGTGATGTTGGTGCTACCAGCGTTCATCGAGCTGCGAGTCCTTGAAAGAAATTCGTCCCGCAGAACTTGGATCCTTGAATAGCATGTGAATACCACCTTGCCTCTGTTTCCATGAAAACAGTCTCTTTCACTACAGTCCTGGTGTTACGGATCTCTAGTGACAATTTTAAAATATCAATTTAAAAGGAAAGGCTTGTGTTGACATCTGTTTTTTCTTAACATGTGCAGTGCCACAGAGCCGTGGGTCCTGCAGACCTGCAGGAACAGCATCACCCTCACTAGCCACCCTTCTGCACTCACAGAGCATCACAGAGCTCCTGGCTCCCCAGAGGCTGAGAGCCTGCCCGTAGTTCCCATCACATCAAGTGACACAGAGTGGATTTGTGGCCGTACAGAGGTGCTGTCCCATCGCTCACGTCAGCACAGAACTGGAGGCAGACTGGCGTGTGCCCCTTGTGCTCCTGCCTGTGCTGGACTCCTCACTCAGGCACCTCATCTGCTTGTCTGCACATCTGAGAGTGGGGCACCTTCAGATGGTTCATGCTGGGAAGATGGGGCTGGGACATCCCAGCCTGCCCCTTCCCTGAATCCCATTGTTCTGTTCACCCCACAAACAACATGTACTTCCCTTGCCCATGCTGGCCTCGCCCCTGCTCAGGTACCAGTTTGCCCCTTCCACCACCATACCTGCTCGCTGGGGATGCAGCTTGGCCACAGCAGCACTGGAGTGTTTCATTTCCACACCCTGCTCTTCCTCCTTATTTCCCCTTCTCACCAGTCTGGGACAGACCACAGTTCTCCAGTTCTGTCTCTCCAGCACTGGGGAGGCATCGGAGGAGACCTGCAATTCCTTGTCCCGACGGCTTTTATTACACCTAGCCCTTTCCTCAGGAAGGAGATATCCCATGAACCGCAGTGGAAAAGCCAAAGGAGCACAAAGGGTGTTGAGTTCAGGGTTTGAACAAGCTGCAGCCCACTCATGGATTTAACTCAAAATTTTGACAATGGAACAAAAACATCATTGCAACGAGACAGCTGTTTTTACTATCAAAATCTCTCAGATCAGTTTGACTGCAAAGTGTGTTCCTACAATCCAGAGGAGACAAAGCTCCCAGCATCAGTTTGGAGCTGGCAGCCTTCCTAGCATGAGCTACCTCCCGCCAGCCTAGAAAAACCAAAGCTCTTTCAGTTGTTATTCCCCATCAGTTCTCGGCACTAACCCCCTGATTTCCCCATGGATTATCTGCAGTTCTGAGTTTATGCTGCTCTCACATTAAACTCTGAGCAATCAGTGGCTGGGGGGACTTCCTTGCTGCCTTTCTCACCTGTAATTGTGGTTCTGGTGAGGAGTCTCTGAAGTACAAGAAAGTCTTTGGATCCATCTTGAAAATAAATCTTTTCCTTCCTCCCCCTGCCGTGCCCAAAAGCCTGATTGCCACATTAACTCCTTTTGAAGCTGGTTTTAACAAGTAAATTCATATCTAAAAATGCCTTGCTTGCAAAATTCTCCCAACCCCTGATTTCACAACATATTTGAATATATGCTTAGTTTTATGCATGTGAATAGGCCTGCAACAATCAATACAATTATTTACCTAAGTGCTTAAAGTCAGGCAGGTATTTAAGAATTAGTATTGTTTGTGGTAATGCCACGGCAAGCCAGGCAGGGACCAGGACCTCATTGTTTGTTCAGCAGCCTGCACACAAAAAGACACTCCTTGTCCCTTTCAGTGTAAGCAATTTTTGTGAGTTGTGAGTAACTTGTGAATCACTGCCAGAAACACCTTTCCTGAGCTGGTGCGTAAACATTATTTGTCTACTCTAATATCCTTCTTATTTACTGAAAACATTGTATGCAATATTTAGAAAAGTAATCAAGGCACAGTGGGAAAAGGGTGGGTGAAGAGGAAGATAAAGGATATTTTTTCAATTAGGAATCTTAAGTATTTTCGTCACTGTTAGTATTCAGGAAAATACTTGTAGGTCTTAGAAGCCATTTAGAAAGGCAAGGGAATCATGTGGCTTCTGCCCCGTCGGTGATACTGTGGGTTGGTGTGCATGGACAGACAGCTGCATGGGGTACAGCCTGCAGGATGAGAGATGAGGAGCCAGTCCTCATAGCTGGCTTGATAAAAGTCTCCATCAAGCTGGGACATCATCAGCCATACAATGCCAGGGATTTCTCAAACCAGTGGAATTTTTTTGGTCAAAGACCAAGCCAGGTTCAGAAGGTGGTTTGCTTGGCTTGTTACTCTGTGCTTGTTCCCACATATCATAAACTCAAAGACTAAATGGAAACGGTGCAGAAATCTCCACATAGTTACCAAATGGAAATGCTCCTGATCATTGGGCTGGGTGCCAGTGTTCTGCACAGATTTAGGAGATAATGATCCTCCTTTGGCACCTGAGCAGCCAGGCAATACCCTGTCCTTAGGGAACATGGGGAGAGGTCTCCTGCCAGACCCTGGGATCCAGAGTGTTTATCCCATAGTGTGGGAGAGCCATACCTCAGCCTCTCTGAAGAGAAGGTGAAGAGCTAAATCCCAAATTTTAGTTACTATGGAAATGTATTTCCCTTGAGGGAACATTACCAGTTTCTGCTGTTGACCTTATTGTCAAATTGAAGAGAGTTACATGGGTACAAACACTGGTTCTGCTTTTAAAAAGAAGAAATGAGCCAGTATTGAACTTCAGCACCCTCCCTGACAATTAAATGTGATGTCACCCCCTGTCACAAACCAAGGCAAGAAGTCCTCAAAAGGGATACAGAGGATTTATTTGGGTACTGAATAGGGTTAACCCTGAGCATAGAAACACCCCAAGTCAGAAATGGCTTTACAAAATGTAAGAATTTAACAGTAATGCATTTTGGGCTCTTCCTAATTGTCCTCTGGCCCTTGGGTTCATGTTTTCAATTTCTCTTTGCAACCACAATGCTGAGTAACTTAGTTGTCTTCTAAAATTAAAACTGAGAATCTCACATTTTCATGTTTTCACATGATGCCAGAGCTCATGCTTTGTGGGGAAAACAACAAAAACAAACCCCAAACACCCCAACCCTCACATTTTAAAAGACTTTCAACAAAATTGCGAAAGTTGGCAGCCATAATATTTCCTAACACATTATTTTGTGGATTCCACTGAAATTTCATTCTCAAGGCTAATGGTTGCTTTCTCTCTGGTAAATGCCCTGAACTGCTGCTTTATTGTTAGAACATTGTTAATTTATACAGTAATTTAAAAACAGAGGAGAGGTACTCTGTCCTCAAGTAATTAGAGGATAAATAACACAATAGAGACTATTTTAAATTTCTTTGCTATACAGCTAAACAGAATTATGTAAAAATGACCTTTTTTATGTATTGATGCTCAGGCCTGCAAGATACCAAGGCTCTAATTCTGGAAATACTTTAAATATATTTAATTTGAATACCACCAGACTGCCCCCAGTGCAATAAAGCATTTCACATGGGACTGTGCCATCTGAGGGGCCTTAACTGTGCAGTACTTGGTTGCATTTTTGGTGCCAAAAGGCTCTGCTCCTTGTAGGATGGATTCTTCTGTGGATAACAGGAGCTATGTCAGGATCTGAGTGCTAACATCTCCCATTCAGAACCAGAGCCATCAATTCTGAGATTATTCTTCTTATTTCTATGAACTCCTTGTTTGCAAAGTCACAGGCCACAACATTAAACACATTTTATCTCAGGCTTTGGTATTGATAATAAGCCAATATGTGTTATTTAGCCTGTTTCATCAACATTCAGAACATTTGTAACTGATAAACAAAGTGCATGTTAGCTATTAAAGCTCAAAATTAGGCAGGCAGTAAAAAGTAATCTGAGAGCAGGACTGTAGCTACTGATACTATTGAAGCTGGTCTTAAAACATATGGTTTCCAATCATTGACACAATGCACAAAAATAAAACCCTGCAACTGAGGAGTGCCTGATCTGTTCACCACTAAATGATCAAATATGCCTGTTTGTTTTTTAGTTTTATGTCCCCTTCCTCTTTCTGGTTTTCAAAAGTAGAAGCTTGCTATTTAATATTAGCTGAAGATTTGGCCCTTATTACGGACTGCAGACAGGCTTCATTAATCAATTTCTACTACTGGATTGAAATGAAAAAAAACCAGATTTTTTTTTTTTTTTTTTTTTTTTTTTTTTTTTTTTTAATACTCTCCCACTATTTTGCTTGGAATTTCTCCTGTAGAAACAGTAGATCCCTCTGCTCCATCCTTCCTGTTTCCTCATGCTTTAGCAGAAAAATGTTTTGTACTATGCAGACAATGTGATTTCACAAATAAAACATCCATTGACAGAAAATGTGTGATTTGTTTCAGGCTGAGATCCTGCCACTCTTACTGCAGGCATCTCTAACAATAGAGGTAAACCAAATTTCATCTTTGAGTACAGCTGAAAAGCAATTAGTTTGCATAGAAAGGTATTAAAATGAAAAATAAGTATTATGACTATTTTGATCTTTTTCTTCATGAGCTTTTTGTCAAGACCTCTTTTAATAACATAATGTAAGACTTAAATTCTTGTGTTGTGCTGCCTGCATGGAGCATTATATGCAAACACATGGTTCCTGCTGACTCACTTTGCCACGTGCAGTTATGAACCCAGATCAGAATATGGGAAATGCCGTGGCTCTGCTGGTGGAAGGAATGATGGTCTGCAGGAGAGATTTGAAAACCTGACACTGAGCTAAAGCCATATTTTAAAGTTAAGGTTTGATGTTATTTCAATTACCAGCAATAAAAAAAAATCCCTAGGAAGAATTCAGACATTGATCCATTTGGAGAGGAGGTGCAGGATTGGGGAAATTTTTTTTCACCAGAGTAGAGCTGAAAAATTACCAATTTTTAGTTCTAATCAATGTGTGCATCAAAAGCCAGATTAAGAAAACCTGTATTAACTTTTAATAAAAGCACATTCCCTTTGAAACTAGTATATATTGGTGGTCCAAAAGGAAGACACATGGTCCACTCCTGTGGTTGTGAGTGAAAGCGGAAGGGATTTGTGCAGTTATTTTCTCATGGGTCCTTGGCTTTTTAAAATTTTTTTCTTTACACTTCAGGTGAAACATTTTGTAGATATCAACTTCCTCCTCAGGGAAGACTTATGAATTCCACAGGCTGGCAAACCTACTCATGAACTATAACTTCTGGCTCTGTTTCACTATGACTGGAGCAGCATGCATGAGGCAAAACACAATTTGGGGCTGTCACTGAAGTTGCCTCTGACCCATATAAAGTTGTATCTCTCTCTAGGCGGCTGATTTTTCAGTAAGCCAAAAAAAGCTGAATTTTGGGTGGGCTCCAAATTAGGCACTGGTTGGCTTTTGATGCAACAGCATCAAAGTGCCCTGGCTGAGACTGCAGCAGCAGCTCAGCAGCACTGCTGGTACAGAGAGCCTGAGTAGTCTTCCAGAAATCTTTCATTTAATTTATCTTGTAGAACTGCAAGTATTTTGGAAGTTCATTCACACAGGAATCAAAAGCCATTTTTCTTCTAGCTTTATGTAGGATTTTGACTGCAAGGAAGAGTTTGATTTTAGGAATTGGAATGCAAGCAGTCCAAAATTTTCTGTCCTAGTGGGAATGAGTCTCATTATTATGTACATTAAAATTGATAATCAAAGACAAATGCTTCAGTCTGTTATTTTAAACTTGGAGAATGTTTACCTAAATTCTATCTACTTTCATTCAGGAATTCTCATCTGGCTTTTTAAACTGTTCTCTATCTTTAAGGAACGTTTCTTTAAGTCACATTATACTTGATGGAATAGCAGGGACAAATTCAGTTGTACTTTGAATGTAATTTAACTGCACCATAGAAACAGGCTTTCAAACCTTTCATCGAACTGATTTACGAGCGGAACTAAGGTTTGCTTAGTACAACATTTTCACAGTAAGAGTTACATTCCCACAAAAGGGAATGCTGTCAGGTAGAATGACCATGAGTCAATTCTGCCACACCAATTGCTTTGTGCAGATAAGCCAATCTGCCTGCCACAAAATTTTAATTAGAAATTTAACACAATATTTTAAAAATTGCTCTAAACCACGGCTGTTAATGATTTTTAAACCATCTGAGAATACAATAGATGCCTTAAGAGCATTTTGCCAGTTTCCCATCATTACTAAGGACTCCACATCGGTGAACTTTTAAATTTGTTTTACGAACTAAAGAAAGAGCAGATGCTGGAAGAAGTGGAATGTACCAAAGGAGATGTGCTTCCAGAGTGCAACTTGTACTGCATATAATAATGCTTGGGATTACAAACTGTGAAGATCCATCCCAAATTAAAATAGTAAGTGCTCTTTCCTAACTCCTATGCAAATACGAAATTTGAGAGAATCAGATCTAGTCAGTCCGTGCTAGGAAATCACTAACAGTGTATTTTCAATTTTTTGGTCAAGCATACAGTAATTCCCTTCCTGTTTATTATGACAGAGATCATTTGTGTTTTGCTAATCCATATTACAGGCAGGAATAAGCCCCGTCCTCAATCTGTGAGGCCAAGAGCTCCATGCACCCTTCCCATAACTCATTGGTCACCCTTTAGGAGTGTAAAGCAAGGAAATCAATATGATTTATAGGTTTTGGGGCAATTCTCTGCAGATCAATTTACCTAGGATAATTCTTTTAAAAACTGACTCTGGTAAAATGTTTCCTTTTCTTTCTGTGCTCAAGAAGATAATTGGACTAAAATGTTCCCTTATGCTCCAAAAATGTGACTTTGCATGATCTAATTTTTACTTTTTTTTTTTTTTTTTTTTTTTTTTAAGCTTACCACCCCCTTCTGCTCCCATGCACTAGTGCAGAGGAACAGCACTTCTTGTCCTTCCCTGGCACAGAGGAGACAGGCAGCTCTATGCCCTACACAGCCCAAATCAGTGCTGACCCTGGAGATTTATTCCTCTGCTAGGCTGTGAGCAGGGAAACTTTCAAAAAGAAGCTATTCCAAATAGTGGGAGGTATTATGATAAGATCTCCGTCTGGCGTGCAGCAATTTGAGTACTTCTACTGCCTTGTTTATACCATTTAAAATATCTAATGAATACAATATGCTGTCCCCAAAATAATATTGCATATAAGGCCTGTAAATTTAGAGTTGAAAGTTTTATTAAAGAATTTGGCATATTACTTCTCTGTAAATATTAACTGAGTGTTCCTTAAAATGCTTTCCCAAGCTTCTACTGCACCCAACAAGAAGACAGGGGAGTACAGGTAGCCAGGATGAAGTGCCAATCCAGTGGACAAGCTTTCTCTTGTTCCACTGTATTTGGGAGATATTTTTCCACCTCTTAACAAGTGTTCACTGAAATGTTGTGTTTTTCAGGGAGCAGCAAATGCCAATAGATACCTGAGGGAAGGGGGCCCAGGAGCCAAGTGTGGCTGCAGCACGGGCAGTGATGGGTGCCAACAATGGGGTCCATTTAGAACCCCAGATGTGAGGAGCAATGAGCCCAGGTCCATCCAGGGAGCCCACTCAGGTGAGGGCAGGAGAGGGCAAAGAGCAGACCAGAGATAAACCACCAGGACCAAAGTTCACCCAGGACTCCAGCCTGGACACACAAACACCTCTAATGCAGACATGGAATGGATACCCTGAGGCTGAGCCTAAACAGAGCTCCTGGGCCATGGGCAGGGGTTGTAGGTGGGGGCCCAACTGAGGCTGCTCAGAGCAGTTAAGGACTGAATACATCCAGGGCGCTGCCAATATCTAGAAATAACTGTGGTCCAAACAAATCTATTTGTTTGCTCGAGTTTGGTGCAGGGCATGAGCAAACAGGCCGGGATAAACAGGCGCCAGCCGACAGCTTGGGCTGGAGTCCAGCCCTTCCAAGGGAGGTTCTTGTGCAACTGCAGCCTGGGGGTGGGCAGAGCTGGCAGTCAGGGGTATGACAGCTGGAGTTTGGTGCCCAGCAGTGTTTGGTGATGGGTTTGGTGCCCAGCAGAGTGCCCATGGTGACCCGACTGCCCTGCAGCCACCAGCTGTCTCTGGCCACCAGCAATTTCCTGGGCCTGGCTGGGTTCTGTTATTTATGTGACTCTTCTGACTCTACCAACTCTTGGCATAGACCAAACTGGCTCTAAGGCTTGGCTTATGGCAAGGGCTGTGCTCAGCTGGTCAGGAGTAGGGAAGGCCCAGATGGAGGAAGTTGTTCCATGAAGTTTTGAGCCTCTTTCTACTGCACACAGTCTGTGAGGAGACCCAACTTGTTTTTCTCCAAAATGAGTTGATGTCTCTTTAGAGCTCTGAATGAGATGGGTTATTTTCCTTCTGCATTGTGAGGTATCCACATTGGTCTCTTAGAACACATTTACAGAAAATAATAGGTATTTATATATATTTATAGTAACTTTTTTTTTTCCCTTTATGAAGAAATGGGAAATAATGTCTTGATTTGGGAGAAAATGATTTTGCCACCAGGCTTTGTGAGCCTCTCTCCATTCATTTCAAACGTTGCCCGTTTTAACATTAACTTCCAGAGGCGTCGTATGCCAGTACAATAGAGATCAGAAATATTGAGTGCATTACAAGTAGCAGGTTACACTTCAAAACACTTGGTTCACAGTGTTTGAGACCATTAATCATTTTTATTATTCTAAAGGACTGAAAGGGCTTAGAAACTTTGCCTAGGAAGCAGTATAGATTCTGAACAGCTGCACTACGACTCCTGCTCACATTAGGTTTTGGACAGACCATTGATTTTCAGTAAATGTTCTTGGCGGCCAGGAAGTGCTGAAACTGGCAAACTTTCTCTCACAAAGCTTTTTTTTTTCTTTTTTTTTTTTTTCGCTTCTGAAATGAGAAACATGCTGGTTATTCTGATTTAGATCATCAGTATGGCCCTGATTTACCACTATATCACACTCTTATAAAACTGGAGTATCAAGGGACCTTAGTTACAGGCCAGACAAAATCAAATGCACTGTAGGGAGCATATATACAATTTTGCAAGACTTTTTTTTTTTTTTTTTAATGTCTGTGTTAATAGGCACTGTACATGTAAACTCTTGCATTTGTCTTGTCTTTGTTGTTATGACAAATATTGACAAGGAAGATACCCAATACAACTTGGCTGCATGTGAATTCAGATTTTCAGAATGGACTGAAAAACATCACACTTACAGAAAAAGAAGCATATCCACAAACTAGCAACAAGGTATTATCATTACCTGTGCAATTTTGTCTGCGCTAAAATGACATTTGATTTGGTCTCTTTATATTTTTGCATACTTTGTTCTGCAAATGAAAATACCAGACACTGTACAGAGAGATGACAGGATACTTTATCCTGGGTTTCCTTCCTGGAAGTTACACTTTATTACTTGTAAACTGGAAAATACAACCTGCATTGTTCCCAAACCCGTGGAGCTGTTTAAGAAGAGAGGTGTCTAGAACAGGCTGTGTTTTTAAGAGAAAATAGGATTGTAGTTTGGACTTGAATGTGGGACTTTAATGCATAAGAAAATCTCAATTCAATAATAAAAATGGGCTGTGTCTGAAAATGGCATTCTAATTAAGTCTTATGAAGATTTTAGTGACAAAGGGGGTAAATAAACACCATTTGTATCTCCCTAGACAAAGCAATATCACTCTTTCTTTTATTTAACCTTTTTACTTCTCTTTTCGTGCCTCTTACAAGCTCTATTGGTTTGGTTGTTTTTTGTTTTTTTTTTTTCTGTAGAGAGGGAGAAAGTTAGGAAATTGGAAACCCTCCTGCCCTGCCAGCAGAGGTGGAAAACAAAAGCAGTCAGTTGCCAGAACCTAGAATTATGTTCTGAACGGATGCAGTATAAAGCAGCAATATTTTGATATTTTTAGTTGGACCATTTAGAATGGAAATAGAATTATATCATATTTGAAAACAGTTCTGGAAACAGAAAAGCTGCAGTCTTTGTAATTGGATTTTTCTTGAAAAAGGTTCTTATGAAGAGCACTTACAAAAAAGAAGTATTGTAGAAGGGTAAGTGAGAAGTACTGCAGGCAGAGTAATAGAAACATTCTCTATATTTGATATTTTCAGTCCTATAGAAATCTTCATGTGGAAACGCCTGGGGGAAAAAAATTCAAACAGAGCATCTGATGTGATTGGTCAAATATTCAGTATAAAAAAGGCTCCCATTTCCTTGCTCAGGAAAAATAAATTTACTGTTTGTGGGTTTTGTTTCTGAAGTCAGGCCATTACAGACAAATCTCTGTTCTTGTTTTTGGTTGGTTGGTTGGTTTTGTGTTTGGTTTTTTTGGGGGGGATTTGCCTTTTTTGTTGTTTTCCATTTTTTGTTCATTTGTTTTTGAGACAGAATAAGTTTCTAGTTTTCATGGTTTTCATGAACTCAAACCAACTCATGCTGCACGAAACAAATGAGATCTCTCAAACTCTGTAACCTATAAAATCTCTTGATTCTTGAGTGAGTGTCACAATGTGAGTGTGGAGGCAGCACTGCTGTGATTTAGTGCCCACAGGGGTGGCACAGCTGCCGAGGGTGTCAGACAACGAGCCCACTCGGGCTTATTTATAGAGACCCACACGCTTTTCATCTCCCTTTGGTATTTTTATTTCAGTGCTGTTTGAGATCCCAGCCTTCCTGCACTTTCACATGAGAAAATAGTGCCTCTCCTGATGAGCTGAGATTTTAAGAGAGGCGGAAGAGGGGAGAAGGAAGAGAAAGGCTCCCTCATTCCATCAGCTCAGCTCTGGGTTCCCAACAGGAAAACTGGGATACAGAGCTTTGCACATTTTGAACTGTGGTTTTTGTGTTTTGGTTGGGGTTTTTTAAAGACAGTCATGCTTTGGGATTGCACAGAAAACCAATTTGCTGCACAGTGCCACTTAGAAAGTGAACTCGTGTCTGGACAATTTTCCACTAGAGCCTGTCCAACTTCCCAAACTGCTTTCTTTTGTTGCTTTTGGGATGAACTTGACTTTCATCGCAGAGAGCTCTCTCCTTTGTTTTCAAAGTCTTTTTCTGCCAAGCCAAGTAACTCTCAAGCACAGTCCTCTGAAGGCACTGAAGCATGTTGAATACAGAAGAGTAATTTGTTCCCTCAGGCTGTATATGTCTTGTATTAAAAGTTACAAGATGTGAATCTGTGGCTGTGCTGAGAGCACACACTGGATTTGTTGTATGGTGAGAAGAGAACAGGTTATGGTTAATCTTGTTCATTCACCGAAGATAAGAGAGGCACTGCCCTTTCTGCTTTTTTGTTTTCTTGGGTCTGGATCAAATCCCCATCTGTCCATCAATGTGAACAATTGTGTCTGAGTCAAGTGTGCTTTGATTAAAAATGATATGGCTGGAAACACCCTTTTTACAGAGAAGAAATGAATAAGGAAATGGCCCTCCTGTGTGAGCTTTTGGGGAGAGACTGTCTGCTCAGCTCACAGGCCAGTCAAAATATGCTCTCCAGCAGGGAAATTAATAAATAGACCAGTTTCAATAGATGGAGATTTAAGGGTAGGAGACTAATGTTGTTCTAAAATTCTTTTGGGTTGGAACTTAAATCCAACCTTAATGAGGTCATAGTAGAAAATTAATTTATTTTCTATCTTCAAAACAATATCTTCTTTGTTAAACAAGAAGATTGCAGAGATTTCTTTTTCAATAATTATTTTTATATATGCTCAAAAATGTGCAAAAGCTCTGGCCCCTTTCATTTCCTGAAGACAATCAGGATAACCTTAAGTGGACCACATGAATGTATTTAACCTCATATTCTTAGGTGTTACGGAGAATTGAGAAACCTCCATTCTCTGGATTTCCTCTGTATGGGATGTCAAGAATGATATGAAAGGAGTGGTTTTGTAGTGAAAATACAAAACTGCTGAGTAACAGCAACATGAGTATTCAGGGACCTGGTTTGGACTAGTCTTTAGTGGAAGTGGTGGAAACTCCATCATTCAAAACATCAAAGTCTTATGACTGCTGAGAGTCTGACAATACCGGGTGTTTTTCTTAAATCTCCAGCTTCTGGAATTCAGCATTTCCATGTACTTTACATAAGCAAGCACACTGATGAGCTACTGGTGTTGCTACTTGTGGAGAAAGGCTCAGAAATGAGACACGGAAAGACTCGAATAGTCAAATACGAAGAAGCAACGGTTCCTGATTTGGAATATGTTTATATTTTGAATATATTTTGAATATATTTCTGCGAGTTTGCCCATCCCTCAGAAAACAAAAGCAGTGGCCTGTGAAGTGTCCACAATAGAGAAATGTCAGTGGTAAGAGGTGGTGTGGGCATCCTGGGATCCTGGCATCCTTCAGGAATTTCATGGCTCTTTGGAATCACACAGGTGTTGGGTGGGTATTTCACAGAGCTGCTGCAAGGCAGGGAAGGGGCGCAATATGAGGGTTTAATGAGTAAAGAACTGCTGAGATCCACATCTGGGGCTTGACTTTGGATCTGTCCCGAGCAGGGTAAGAATGTCACTATGTATCTAAATCACTGATTTTATGAGTGATTTCCATGTTCAGTTTCCTGCATGAAGTGTGAAAGTTCTCCTCATCAAAGAATGGGTTTATTTAAGACCAAAGGACTTGGCAATACACCCTCAAAGAATGGATAACTCTTCTGTGGCAGTCACAGCTGACCCAGGGGAAGAACAGAGGTGACTGATGAAAATGGGAACCTCTTGGCATAGGTGGTGTCTGATGGATCCACACTGTGTGCAAGCAGGTAACATTTCAGCACCTGTGTGAATCTCACTGGGATTTTGGAAGGAAATGAATGGAAGGCAAGGCAGATACTTTAGGGAAGAGTGACTTGATGGAAGTGGTGGTATAATAATGCTGAGATTATTCTACTGTGGTCAGGAAACTGTTTCTCTGTTGATCAGATCCAGATAAATCTCTGTGTGTCTCGTTGCTGCAGACCCTATAGTCACAGGTAACACCTAGCACAGTCTAATGCAGCTCTGGTACTACAAGGGCTTTCCAAGAGCCTGCAGATTCCTGGAGCTCATTTTACACACAACCTTCTCCAAAATCCACCCAGGGTGGGCCACCACATGGCCAAGGCACCATTAACTCTCTGCCAACCGTGCAAAGCACCACCTCTGTGCTGAAAGCAAAGGGTGGGTCCTGCCAGAGCATTTCATTAAAATTAAAATCCACTTACAGGTAGATTCCTAAAATTTCACCTTCCAAAGGGTCTGAGCTAGTCCTGCTGGGATACAAAGAAGTGATTCACAAAGCTATTTCTAACTTGCTGCTTAGCTGCTTAAGCCATCACATGGCAACTGCTGCCTGCACTAAATGGAAAAGAGTATTCTTTACATGCAGACACAGTTTAATGTCTTTGCCAAAGTTTTTTTTCACCTCCTCTGCTACCCTGAGCCATCACCTGCTAGTGCTTGTGGCGTGCAAATTGGAGAGTTTTCTTTATGAGTTGCACATAAAATCCACACCTCTGGTCATGCATGAGAAACTGCTGAAAGAGCCCGATACAGCCCTGAACGTGTTCCCTGTTTTATGGACAGGACCTGAAGGTTGTTTGCTTTTCAGAACTGCACCATGTGTCATGCCTGACCCTGCTGGCACTCACAGATACTAAATGACACACTCTTGGCAGGGGACGCAGCTGGCTAATTATGCATGCAGTTTACCTACAGACTGGCTTTAAAAGGAGCCCAGTTAAATGATCCAAGGGGTCAGAAGAAAAATGAAAGCATTGCTGGAGGAGTGAAATCTTTTCTACCTCCTGAGGCAAAACCCACGGTTTTCACAATGATCAGGGAAAAAACAAAGCAGAGCAGATGTGTTCTCTTTAAAAAGAAGCCTATTTTGCTCCTTATTAGTTTTGGTCATTATTACGCTTGACATTAATTTTTGATATTCTGAAAGAGGGATTCCCACGCTATTTGAATATTATTTTAATACTGCTCTTTTTCTTGTTCAATAACTGTCCACTTTCATGGTGTTATTTTTATAGAACTCGTAGTTTAGGTGAGCAAAGGTAACAGAACCTGTCTGTTCTTCTCTGTCTTGTTTGTCGAGAGTTTTCTAGTTGGGCTGATGTAACCCTAATGCCATTTGTGGGACAGAATGGGCTTCCCAAATGACTCTGTCTTCTAGTTAAAAAGGCGTTTCAAAATCAAAGTTATCTGCCTAACAAAGGGAAAATGCACTTGTCACAACTTTTCACAAATCTGAATGGCCTTCTTGAGTTTTCAGATGATCCACTAAAGGACTTTGCGTGCGCTGCTGCCAGGAACACAATGCTGAGAGCAGTGCCAGTGCCCCACAGTTTGCAAAAGCCCAGGCACAGTTTGTGGTCCCAGCTCTGCAGGCCAGTGGTTACCAGGCAGTGCAGGAGCAGCACATGGGTGTTTCCAACCTTAAAGCATTTGCCATCTCAATTTTGCTCCACAGCAGTGATGAGTTTTCTCTGGAGGCATGCCCAGCCCTTTTGGGGAATATACCTCTTGCAAAATAGGACATGAACTTAAGTTTCCTTGATTAAATCTTGTGGTATGCACACTTTGAGAGTTGCCCAGCAAATGCCTTCTGCATTTGACAGCGCGGATCCAAAGATAGCTCACGCTGCTGCTGTCTGGGCAAACTGTTTTTCCTTCTGCTGCCTATAAAATAGCTGGAAAATCTTCTTGGGGGAGAAAGATTTCTGGAAACTCCAGAGTGAGCTGAATTCCCCAAGTCATTACACTTGGTTAGTGTCTTTCACAACACTGCTAAGCCCTGGGTAATGGTATGCATAACCCCGAAAAGCAGAAACAGAAAGACAGGAAATTATGGCTGAACTAGTGTTTTTCTTAGGGCGTTAGTGCTCACTGTTGGAACAACCAGTGCCAGGTATTGTGAAACACAGTGAGAAGCCCCTTTTCACCTAAGTTTCTGTTTAAAATTCAACCAGATTATAATGAGATATGAAATTCTCCAGAAGAGGTATTCTGTAAAGGCAGGAAGGAGTGTCACTGCCTCTCTGGGAGTCTTGGGTACACCCAGGTCATGGTCCCTGCAAGTCAGCCTGTGCTGCTAATCCCACAGCTCCAGCATCACAGGGGAGTTCCCTCACCAGTGTAAGGAAAAGTCAGTTGATGTTTAAAACAATTGTGATGTGCTGTTTGAGCTTTTGAGGGTTTAGATTGTCCTCATAGCTGTGATGTTGTTCAGTGCACTTCGTGTATTTCAAATGAAGTCACATCTCATGTTCTAGAACCATACCATTAAGGCTGGTGCTTTAAAAAGAACTCCAAACACTGCAATGTTTGGGGAAAAGCTCTGCGTAGTCCAATGGGTGCTTCTCTGGTTATCTCTGTCTTGTGGGCCACTCTTAAAGCAATGCTCATTATGTGAAGCAATCGACAAAATTCCAGTCTAATTGACAAGCTTTGATACCATGAGGGTGCAACAGGACACTCAGAAGGAGTGACAAGCCCCTTGCTCATGTCTGATGCCCAGAGAGCAGAGTTTAAAACAGCCTGAGTCAGGCTGTGTCATCTTCCAAGAGCTTTCCTGAGGGATATAAAGCACAGTGGAGCAATATTTGTTGAAAGCCATGTTAAGGACTTCATGAGCTCTGTGCTTGCCCAGCCTGGTTTCTCCTCACAGCCTCGCCCCACCTGAACCTCTGCAGTCTGTGTGACTGGCCAGCCACAGCCTGGTTATTTGGGGCAGAAAACAGCAATTGCTTTGGAGGAGGGAAGCAGCAGCAGCAAAAGCAGCCCTTAAACCTTCAAAAGGGGTGAAAAAATCAAGTGCAGTTGTTGGGCAATCGCAAGGAAGGAGAAGAAGGACAGCAAATCACTTCCAAGTACATATTGACAAACATGACCTTGCAGCCTTGAATCCTCACAAATTAAAAGTGGCTTATTCCAAATTTTGACAGAGAAACGATGGAGTCTCATTGCACCATTTGCTTCAATGGTTTTTTAAGGTCTTGGCGTATCAACTCAATATTTTTATTAGAAAACAGACGAGTGTTATGTGGCCTGAGAAGCTGTACAGATGAATACCTGAGAGGAGTTTTGCACACTTTTGCCATAAGGAACAGATCAAGCCTTGCTCACGCGTGTTGTTCATTTACACCTTGCATCACACGCAGCCCAGCGCCTTCATCTCAGCTTCGTGCTAAACCCAGACAATGAGCCCGATTCACCACTGCATTCCTTTATTTTTACCTCAGGATAATTCCTTTTAAATCAGAGGACAGACTGGACTAACCCAGTGGTTTTTGTGCCAAAGAAATCAATGCTACAAGCCTTTGAGCTTCCTGACCTGCTGTTTTGCTTTAACCTTCACTTTGGGGTTTTTTATCCTAGTTGGGAATCTTGATGGGTTCATAGTTGTTGGAGGCTCCTCTGTTGTCTCAAGAGAGGCAGTTAGGTGCTAGAATTAAATACTGAATGACAGATTTGTCATAGCATGGGAAGAGCAAAACAAAACAGCTGTCTGCAGAAACCTGAAGGAGCAGGAACTAGACTGCTCTTTAAAAATAAACTTGGCATTGGAGATGGTGACTGAGATAAAGTCATAGCCAAAAATGATGAATATTTAGGATGCTCAAAAATATTCCTATGTTAGTGGTTTGCAAATGTGGGAACAATATATTCAAGCTTTATTTTCTTTAGCATGTTCTTTGGCTTGAAGTGAAGTTCAACATTCAAAATGACCATGTAATAATGGAACCATTTCAGTCAATCTCCTGTTTTTCTGTATTCAGTCAGATCCTCTGTCTCCAGTGCCAAAAATAAGTTTTTACTGATTTTTACTTTTATTAGCCTGAAAGGACAAAAACCAATGGAGGATCAGCAGACTGAGATTGAATGATACAAATCCAAGTTCACTGAATTTGCCTGTTTAAACTCATTAAGGAAGTGGGCTACCATAAATGTTGCTGAGATTCTAATTTATCCAACAAAGTAATCCATGATGAAGATGTAGGGCTGAAAGAACTCACACACACAAGCCAGACTATGGTCCTGATAATATAAATCTTATTACAGTATTTACTTGTCTATATTACGTAGGTTTTTATATGGAAAGAGAAGTGAGAAGGAGTAAATACTCCATGATGGTGTTTTCAGAGCCAAACAGATCCAAACTAGTTCTGCCTCCACTGCCACACTGGTGGGTTCTCATGTGCACACCCCACAGGAAGTGAAAATTAACTAAAAAATTAATCTTCTCCACCAAAGTGGACCTTTCTGTCCCAGGTTGAAGGAACATAGTTTGTTTGCCCCCAGGTCTGACATGGGATGGCAGGAGAAGGGACAATCAGGAACATACACCAGGGAGACGCTGTTTCTGCCATAGCCAAGAGTGAGTTACAAGAAGGCTTTGCCAGTGCTGCCATGTACACATCAGTGAATGATCACTGTGGTCACCATCCTCACTGCCTGCTGAGTTGCTCGTGGGAAAGGGGCTGTGCAAGAGTCAGTGACCATCTTCATGGGTGACTGAGGCAGGATGGGTGTGTGAGAATAAAATTTCTGCATTTGTGACTCCATTTTTGTATGCTCATAACAAAACTCCAGGCACGTTCAACAGCCTATAGGGTTTGTTTGGGGGAACACATCCCAAAGCCTGGTTTGACAGTCTTTGTGCACTGTTTGGCACTGGGGATGGTATCTCCATACTGAGAAAGAGCTGAGATGACTCCAGTTACAGCTCTGTATTTCATTTCCCAGGACCCTGTAGAAATGTTTCCCAGTTTATATGTGTGAGACAGTGTCTGCTCTGGCTATCACTCAGCTGCAGACTGAGAGGCCCAAATCCAGAGGTTAAGCTTAGCTTAAACTGTTGTAATCATCTCATTTGTGTGTCCGAAGCATCTGTTCCTGTCTTTGCTCAGTTTTCATGGCAACACGAGAATGGGTCACAGGTACACAGATTTTTCAGCTGGGAGGTACTTGGTTTGGAGGCTTTGACAGAATGTGAAAGCAGATTAGTTTCACGTAATATCACGTTTTCTTACTGGCATTTTCTGTGAGTGCGTTTATCAGGGAAGCTGCAAAAAGCTGGGAAGCTGCTCCACAGGAACTTTGAAGCAGAGCTGAGATCCAAGGTACTTCTAAATGTCAGAGCTGGAAAGTGAAATGGATGCCTGTTTGTACCTATTTCACATGTAGCTCTACTTTCTCAGCTATAGTGTAACTAAGAGAAAAGTGTCAGGATTATTATACAAGGCCTAGTCAAACCTACATGCACTTCCACCTGAAGTCATTAAGGTATGCACAAAACTTGGTTTACTCAAAATGTGCTGAAATTGTTCATTTAAGCACTCAAAAACCAGAATAGTCAAGAATGATGCTGTGACTTTACACAGACTATTTTTTGTCCCTGTGCTTGATTCAGTTAAATCAAAACGGCATCATCCTGTCCTGCTTCATCCATGGACGCTCACTGGATATTCAGGACTTTTTATGCCCTTTTAATACTTGTTAATACAGATGTTTTGTACTGCACATTATTTCAATGCTGCTGGAATATGAAAGTTCATTTATTCGTGTACATTTCTGTGGTGGTATCACCATTATACCTGAATGCTTCTCAAAATCAATTACTTCACCTTTGCCTCAATGCTGCAATAGTCAATCCTATTTACAGTAAGCAGAGAAGACAGTTACTCAGCTTCCAGAAGCCTCTGATGACTGTTTGCAGACCAACAATTCTGAACTGCATGAGTTAGACGCAGGCAGAGCTGAAGTCACACTGGGGACTGCAAAACATCCAGGCACCACACACATTCCCACAGCAGCAAATGTCAAGCCCTTGCTGAAAAGAAGGGAGGAAGCAAAAACTTCTCAGTGAAATGTGTGTGAGGTTGTTATTTTTACAGTGTTTCTAAGCTTCAGAGACATCATGCAGGTGGGTCAGGATGTCAGGACCTGAATAGCAGCACTTGAAGCTTCCTAATGTGATGAAAACCTTACACAGACCCTCAGCTCTTCCTCCTGTTTGATTCCTTCTGGCTTATGACTAGAAGAGCCTTAATTAGCTCTTGAACATGTCCTTAAACGGCAGGTGGAATTTATTCCCATTCTTTCTTTGTGTATTTCTTTTTCCCTAAGGACAAAAGGAAACAGTTCTGTCTCAGAGGATCCCCCAGCTGGTACTACTTGTGGATGATGCCCCATCTGTTCTTGCTGCTGCTGAAAACATGCAGGGCAGTGCTGACAAACACAGCTCGCACTCTGCAGTCTGAGGGAAAAGCTGGCCTGACTGTCTGGGTGAAATCTCTTTGCACTGCTCTGACAGGAGTGTATCACCACTTGGGTGGCAGCCAGTTACACACCACATCTGTGAAATCTGGGGGCTGCCTGGGCTGAAGCACTCTCGTCATTATATCATGTCCAAACTATTTGTGCATGGGAACTGATGCTGATACTTCCAGTAAAAAAAAAAAACAACGCCTTTTCTGAAGCTACGTGCAATAGCTACATGGTAAATGTCTGGAGAGTAGTTAAAACCTTCTGTATATGTGTGCACGAGTCTCTTGATATCAAAGAGATTTATGACATTTCAAATAATGTTAACAGTATAGCATGCAAGTTGTGCATGAATTAGCTACAATAAATAATAAAGCAAATTGTTAAGAGGCCTATTAGATCATCTTCTGATGCCACTCTTTAAATGTTTCATGTAGCACTTTCCCTGTGTGGTGGCTTGCTACCATCTATGAGAGCATTAGTTCACTAATCAAGCATTAGCATTAATGAGAGATATTCAATCACTCTCTGAACATGCCTAGAGGACCAAGGAGATGATGCTGGCAGATATATGTCCTTTATTTTTAAAAGCATATATAGATCTTACACAGCAATGGGTAAGGAATCATAAGAAAATAATTTAGAAACAGGTGAAGTTTAATAAGCAAATTGGACTGTCAAACCAAGGTACATCCACCCTTAGCAATGGAGCTTCTGCTTTCTGAAAACTCAGATCTCTGTGTTTTTAAAAGATTATTCTGTATATCTGTTTTCCTCTCTTTTGCCTTTGTGACCTTGCATGGATGATACAGACTTTGAGACAGATCTGAGTTGTAAGTGATTCTGGAAGTGAGACAGTATTTTATCAGATTTCCTTGTAAGCTCCAGACTTACCTTCCTAACAGATGTTTCTCATGCTTGGCTGATAGAAAAGGGACCATATTATTAATAACTGAACTCCTATGGATATAATATAATAATGTCTGCAGTAAATTAAGTGAGATGGGAGGGCACCTGTGTTACCCCCTTGCTGGCTGCAGGACAGTGCTCAGAGGTGAGCACAGGCATGGGGAACACTCATGGCGCTGGAACAAAGACGCAGTTGACCCCTGACATCATTTAAAGCTACTTGATGCCAAGGACTTCCTCACTTTTTACGGATATTGAAACAAATAAGTCATGGAAATGATGACTGACCCCAGCCATATGGGAGCAGAGAGATTAACTGCTAATATGGAAAGTTACCTGGCCAGCTTTGAGATCAGTCACGGGAGAAGGGGAGATCAGAGGGAGGGCTGCCGAAACCGTGAGGTAATGTGGCTGCTGGGGAAGAGGGGCTGGAGTGGGACTGACTGGGAGAGAAGAGGTGAAGGTTTTTCTCTGCTGGAGCCAAAAGTGTTCGTCATCATGTGGCTGACTGACAAAGCTGCCTTTTCTAGGACGTGCTTGATGCTATGGGAATAACGAGCATGGGGAAGTTGCTGTGAAGTGCACGGGAGGAAAAGCAGTAAATCAAGGACCAGAACAAAGCTGGAAAGCCTCTGCCCAGTCCTCAGCAAAATATAAGCAAGAACAGTGAGTCAGGGAACAGGAAAAGGTCTGCAGGGCTCATTGAGGGAGAGCTGGAGAGAAGAAATATGGAGCAGTGTGGTGCAGGGACACTGCTGCTGACAGGAGTAAGGAACAAAACTGAGCCATTAAACTTGGGGGCTGTATAAATAAACACCAGTCCTTGTAGCAACTTGATTACATGGTTAATTAGATGATACCAGCCTTTATTTAAATACACATCCCACTGAAACCCAACAGGAAAACTTCACAGTTGTTCTCACAGCACACAGGGAGATGATACAGTTTCACTAAAGATTATTTGGGTGTGAATTTTCACTTTCCCTGAGCACGAGATTAAAACTCTCACTAAAACTATTTAATTGATTACGAAGCTGAAATATGTAGAACTTAATAAACAGTAAAAAGAAAACAGGTTTTGAACCAAATTATGGATGTTTCATTGTAAGGAGTGTTAGCCAGTCCATACTTGAAAACTTTCATTTTACAATGAACTGTAAAGTTTAATTTTAGCAAATGACCATTAATAGGAATTGCCTTGGAAAAGAGTAAAAATGCAGTTGCTAGGGCGTTCAAAGCTTTAGACATCCATAGAATTGGAAAGGCAAAAAAAACTGACATAAAGAAAAAATAAGGCTGAGATCAGATTTTACCTTTCTCACCTGGGACAGTCATGATGTAATCCTGCTGAACTGACTGAGAATATTCAACGTGAAAGACTATTCAACATGGGAAGATGTTTCTTGCTGAAAGGGAGCGAAGGAAACATGCACACACTGGTGAGGGGTTGTGGCATGCAGACTTAAATCCAGGAAATGAGGAATTAGCATGGAGCAATTCACATGAAAGTTCAGAAAACATATTGTGTGGGATAATATATTGCAAGGGGTCATTCCTACACTTGTTGGGAATTATTTTAAGACATAAAGAGACCATGTCTACATTTCTGTCTGTCTGTCCACCCATAGTGAGACTTCTGGTGAAATCAGATATCAGGGGTTTTATAGATGCATTAAATGGAAGTCGAATTTCCTTTCCAGAATATCATGAAAATTACTAATTTTTAAAAAATGAATCTTGCCCTAGGATTGCTTGGAGAGTTCTGTGTGGATAACTGTGAAATGAAGTATTTCGTTCAAATAAATTAGATCCATAGAAGAAACTGATAAAGGACAGAAGTGGAACTAAGAATTTTTTCTTTCATTTTTTTCCCCCTTATTTTCTTTTTTCCTCCCCTCTTTTTTTTTTTTTTTTTTTTTTTTTTTTTTTTTTTTTTTTTTTTAAATTTTATTTTCTTGTTTCTTTGCTCTTCATGTGGTTTTGGATAATTTTCATTCTGAATCCTGGTTTACATGATTGGAATATAATGTGTGCAATGTATTAACTTAAGTTTTTGGCAATTATGGAAATTTGTCACCCTTAGAGCTGCCTTCTGCTTCCATTTTTGTCACTTTGGTGGCTGAAATTTCTTTCAGTGTCATAAAATTTAAGGTTGTAAAATTCATATTGTAACTTTAACAGCCACATCTGTTTTAAACATTTTTTGTTTTAAGAACTCAATGAGAATTTAATGACAAGGCAATAAAAGGAAAAGTTGAAGGAAATTAGCACAGATTTGTAAAGCCATAAGACATGTTCCTGCACTTCTGTGGGCCATCAAATTACAAAGAAACAGCCCAATTGCTTTTATTATAGCAATTCTGCTCTTAAAGCATTTCATCGTTTGATGCATTAGCAAGAATTAACATTTCATTTACATCAGTATTAATAATTACAATTATACCCAGGTGCAGGATATTGTCATTAACATACAGACACCACCAGCATGTTCAGAGAAAAAACATTTTTCTACAGTGCTGCCACTGTGTTTGACAGTAATACATGATAAATTTTATTTTGGGTGCCACCGAATTAATCTACAGGACCAAGAATGTAATAAAAATCACTTTTCCCTTCATTGTCTTGCTACAGATCCAACCTTTCAAATGGTGTAAGTCAGGGTAATGTGGCTGCTGTTGCTCAGACCCATCCATGCAGCAGAACCCAAAGGTGCTGAAGATGGGAGGGATCCCTGGACATCCAGCCCCCAGCTCAGGACAGGCTCAGCCAGATCAAGTTTCTCTGGCCGTGTCCAGCCAGGTTTTGGATTTCAGCACAACCTCCTCAGGCAATCCTGTCCTGACCACTCTCACCGTAGAAAAAGTTTCTCGTTTGTTTAAATGGTATTTTTTGTGTTTATTTCTGTGCCCATTGCCTCTTGTCCTGCCACTGGGTATCACTGAGCCATCTTTTCATCCAGATCCCATCAGACCATCAGATATCTGTAGAGATATTCATGAGGCTCCCCAAGAGGCTCCTCTTCTCCAGGCTGAACAGTCCTGGCTCTAAGCTTCTCTTCAGATGTCAGATGTCCCAGTCCGTTAATCACCTTTCTTGCTCTTTGCAGGACTCACACCACTCCATGTCTCTGCTGTACTGGGGAGCCCAGAAACATTTAATAACAGCCCATTTGAAATTATGAACTTAACCTGATGTAGAGTACCTCTGACACTAGATCTCCTGGTCCTCCTCTGCCTCTCCTTCTGGCCCTTTTCAGTCTGATTTCTGTCTCTGCTGATAAATGGAGACCAAATGGAAAGCTGTAAAAATCTGTCCTACAAATCCCTTAACGTTGCATGTAATGTTTATGAAATCGGAGTCACATAAACATTTATGTAAATCAATTAGGAGCGAGCAGGCAGGATTCAGGATTGCTTTCAGTATCACTTTCCTATTGAAAACCCTTCTAGGCAGACCTGGTTAACCCAGTCAATATGTTACAAGCTGTCTCGGTGCCATCTTTTATATATGTTTGCAAAACTCATTATGGCAGAGAAAAGGAAGGGGTTTGAAAGAAGAAATTCAATGACCAGAAGCATTTCAGCAGCCTATCTTGCCAAATATAATTGCTACCATGGCTAGACTCTTGGCATCTGGTTGTGGCTCAGTTGTTATGTCTGTCACTCCTGCAGTATTTAATAAAGCATTTATAAAGAACTCTTTTTAGATAAGACTTTGCTAAGAAACACAGGTTCTATCCCACTGGCAACTATTTCAGATAAAGTGATTTACTGAGTATTCACAAGTGAGTTGCTGCTTCTGGACTTCAGAGCTCACCACCAGTGCAAAAGTTAAAAAGTGTGTTGAAAACAGTTCCACTCAGGGCAGATTTAAAGTTCCTTCCTACAGTAGGTCAAAGATAAGAAAAATAGTAGCACTGCAGGTTTAAAATGTAATTTGATTCTTGGAGGGGCAACGCTGAGCTCAAAGGAGTCTCTGTTACATGGGTAAGTGATGCAGAAAGTTATCACAGTACAGGGTCAGCATGCTCAGAGTTTTCCTGCTCCATCATTTTGAGATTTCCATTTTCAGTTCACAGCTGTGCCACAAAGCAAAGGCATGAGGAATGCGTATCCCACCAGTTCTTTTTAATTGCTCCACAGAACTTACTATAGACAGGATATGACTTTCCACTGGCAAACTGACATACGTTTCTGTAATTTGTCTGTTTTGTCTGCAAAATTCCACAGACGAAGTTAAAAGCATCTGCTGCACATTTGATCCTGGTAGCCCCACTTGGATACAGAAAGGTGCTAATAACTTGCCAAAATTTATGGAGTCTAACACTCCAGTCTAACTCTGACAGACTCTCTGAAGTCCTGAGCCGAGAAAAAGCTTTCAAAAAAATTTTTTTTCCATTATAGACTTGACTTCTGCATGATAATTTGTGTCATCTGTGTAAGTTCACTGACAGCACACAAAACTGATAATTACTTGTAATGCAAGAGTGCATCCAATTTGTTGGCTGTGTGCACAGATTCCCATTTTGCTTGTACAATATTAAGCACATCTCGCACAGGAACTTCCTGTACTCATCATTGACTTTCTCTGTTATTTTTGGAAGATCTGGATAGATAGACAATAAATGAGCACAACTTAGAATAGAAAGTTTTATCCCAATCCAACAACAACGTTAGTCTTTATTTTCTATGAAATCACAGGTCAAAATTTGCACAATAGCGGGTCAGCTGAATTGCTAGAGAAAAATTTGGGATAATCAACTATATTTGTGCAGGATACTGGATCTGCTCCATTTCTCATGAAAAGTGTCCTGAGATCACAGTGGAGACAGTAATTTAGTTACATGACTTGTAGTGTATAATTTTGTCATTTATAGTGCATCAGTGTCATATTTAATAAAACTGAAAACACACAAAATACTTCTGGCTGGTTAATAAGTTATTCTTCAGTGTTTGTCATGAACAAAATAAAAGATGTACAGAAAACTTTACTTTTCCCAGTTATTTCTAGTGCTGTTTTTTATCCTTGGAATGCCTGGAAGGATGCTTGCTGCATTTTAGGGTTGAAAGAGTGAAAATATAAATGCTTCTCTTTGATTTCAGTGAAATTTGGGGCATTCAAAAAATTATTTTTTATTTGTTGATAAAATAAATACTCCAAAGGCCACTCTATCTTTCACTTCATAATTATCTTTTCAGTTCATAATTATCTCCCAACTTTGATAGATTTTATTACAGTTTGAAACTGAGGTTGAGTTTTTTTTGAATTTAAAAGAAACTCCCCCCCACCACCACTACAAAAAAAAAAAAAAAAGGCACCAGAAAATTACAAGAAGAAAACAAAACTCTGAGTTTTGTTCCATTTTTGACCGTGACAGTAGGTTTCATGCAGTATTAATGAGAGGAGAATTTGGATCTAAAGATGTAATTTGGTTTCTTATTTCTCTTTTCTGTCACTTCCACTGAAGAAACAGACTTACAATACGTCTTTGCTTGCTTAATGCTATTGCTAATTGCCCAGATGGGACTCTGAGAGACCATTAAGTGTCTATTGATTGCAGCTTGCCTATGACAGATGAAGTTGACTCTGGTGGGCTTTTTCTTTTTTTTTCCCTGTCTGGTGCTGTAAACCAAGGTCTTTGTGCTCCTGCTGACCGTGACTTTCCTGTATTGACTTTCCTGGTTTTTTGCAACTTCCCATGTAACTTTCTGCTGTTCAGAGACGTGGCACTGGGTGATGGGTGCACTGTCCCTGTGACTATTAACTCTGGAGCATATGTGCTGTCTGCTTTTTAGTTTTTGCTGTTGCTGTGTTTCAACAGTTGAGAAATGGGATGTGTTGGAAATAGGGTTTTGTGGGAGGGCTGTTTGCCTGGGGCTCTGCACCTGTGCATATCCACACCACCAAAACAGCACTCAGGTCTGCTCTGTGGTCACTGTTTAGCAGGTAAAATGACATTTAATGCTTTTTCTCAAGAGTCATGACTGTGGATGAAGGTGTGCCACTCAGTTTAGTTATTAGCTAATGTGAATTTGAAACTGCTTACATCCATGTTCTGCCTGAAAAGTGTGTCCTGCTATCATTGCCCCCAAAGAAAGGTGAAAAGTCTGCTCAGCTTCCCTCTGGATAGAAGCCTGAATCTCTGTTGGGGTTTAGTACATTGTCCAACAGAAAGAAATTGCTGAGTTAAAATAAAAGCTGTCCACAAGTAAAGAGGAAGAAGGAGATTTGGAAATATACATTTTAAAGAGCAGAGGAGGTGGTAGGACTGAGTGGAAAAGAAAAACAAGAAACACTGTGTAGGAGGAACAGACACATGGGAAAAATGAAATAATAAAATTATTCTCTGGAAACTAAAAAAAAAAAAAGGTAACAAAACTGCCAGAAATATAAAAGGAAGTCCAGAGTTACGAAATGAACAAAAACAAGTGTGATAATGGAAGTGGGGAAAGGTGGTGCCCCCCAGTAGCCCTGTGCCTCCCCTGGGCAGGCTCTGGCAGCTTCCTCCAGTGTTCACTGCCTGTGAGAGACCTTGGCCAGGGGCAGGGAAGGTCTGGAGCCCAGCAGGACAGGTGAAAACAAGGCTCCATGATCTGCAAGGTGGTTGTTGTGGCATCTGCTCCATAATGCCAGACCAATGAAATGGCCACAACTGTCAGGCTGTGCTGATCATTCATGCTCTGACCACTGCCAGATAAACTGACTGGCATCACGTTTTGTTGCTTCCCCTGGTCACAACTGTTACTTTTTGTTTGATGATCCTGAACATGCCTCATGTAAACCTCGTCCTTTCCTTGCTATTTCCTCAAGAGAGACAACTGCCTTCCCTGTAGCCTCTTGTTTTCAATGCAGTTGAAAAATTGTTCTAACACATTGAGCCACGAGATCAGATTTCATCCCAGTCTGGGGGTCTGCACGGGCTCTTGTGAGATGCCTCATTGATCCAAAGCACTTAGAGTGACCTACTGGACTCTGTGTAATATCAGTGTCAAGGAAATGTTCCATCTGTGCCGTCCTGCAAACGCCTCGTCCCCACCAAGGTCAACATCAGCAGTTCAACCCACAAAGCTGTTGCTTGTGGGTCAAGTTCCATGATGCCATCTCTGGATTTGCACACAAAGTAGGCACAAACAGATATGTCTGGGTCTGTGCAGAGAGCATGAAGCACATCTTGGTCTCTAGCAGCGAAAGGACGGGGGGAAATGAGGGCAGACCTGCATTTCTGCAGCTGAGTGATTCAAATTTTGCCCTTAACCCTTCACAGCACAATGGACTTAGGGCTGAGTTTGGCCTTAGATACTTGGAAAGGACCTGCCTTCAAGTGTTGGGTTGGAAATATATAAAATTAATGACTAATGTTCAACAAGACTCTAACATGGATGGGTGGGGCCCATTTTCTGTGTCAGTCAAATCTGAGCCACGGAGCTGCTGACTCCTGACAGACGACCCATTTCCCAGCCCCAGACACAAACAATCCCCTTAGGCTGCTCAGGGACTCCGTGCACAGTGTGGGCTCTGCCCCCTGTGCTGAGCCAGACCCTCTGTCCCCTCTGCTAAACGTGGCTCCTAGCACAGCCAGCATAGACGCTCACAGACACCCTGTGTGCTCCTCTGCAGCCCCCAGAAGGAAGGGGCACAGGCACCATCTGCCAGCACAGGTGTGGGTCCCCACAAGCGCCAGCACAACGTGGCAGGGCTGTCACAGGGGTGGATTGTCCCAGCACAGCTGTGTGGGGACGGCCATCTGCACCCTGCAGCCACCGCGGGCCTCGGCATCGGCCATTCAAGAGCTGACACAGACTAATTTATGAGAAATTGCTTTTAGCAGGTGCTAACCTGTCTCGACCACGGATAATGGGAGAGTTTGCTGTTGGGAATCAAACCAGAGAGCCATAAAACCTGGGTATCGTTACAGATTTTACTGGAGAGCACAGCTGTTGCAATGTCATCATGTCTCTCTGTCCAAGACACACCAATTCCTGCTGAGTTCTGACCAGCTGAATGGCAGGAATTAGAGCCTTGCAATCACAGAGCAGCAATTGCCATGTCAATATTATTCAATTCTCTGTGTGTGTGCACGTTTGTCTGGCTGCCACATTGCCACATGCTCTTGACACTTACTGCAAATCTCTGTTCCTTGCTTATCCCTCACTTCCATTTCTCTGCTGGAGAAAACCAGAGAAGTGAGTATTGTCACTTCGGAAAACCAGAAGTGAGTATTTTCCCCCCCTTCAGTCTCACTACATATGTCACTAATAGGACTTTTCAAAACTTTTGTCAGTCACCTTCTGTAACAGCCTGAGGAATACTGTAGGGACATCTCTAGTAGCTGGATACAGGATATTGTATTTCTTAGTTTGTCCAGTTGAATAATTGCTTGGAGTAGCTTTATGGACTTGCACGACTTTTACTTGGAAGGAAGTAAAAAGCCAACTGGGGAATCAAAATATTTCTAGGGTGACTTACAGAAGAGTCAGGTTAAAATCAACAGGTCAGGGTTTGATATGAGATCGTAAATTAGGTGCCTGGAGAGAATTTGTTGGGAGGAGCCATATCTGACATACTGAAATAATTTGAAAAAACACCATTTATTGATGCACCATTTTTCATTATTAAAGTGTTGCTCCTGCTTTTTGCATTTAATGCATTTAAGCTGCAAGATACTGTTGAAGAAAAGGGTGAGAATCAAAGCTATTCAACTCTCCCCTTGTTGTCTCTCTTATTCTGGAGCACACATTCCTGGAGGTGATAGTCCTTGATAGTAGTGTAGGACTGGATCAGCAAGCTCAGTTCTCACCCTGGAAATCACTTCTCTGCATCAGGTAGCAGCAGGGAGCTGAGCAGAAGAGGAGCACATTTGGGTAACAGCCTGCACGGCGAGAAGGGAACTCTGCCTGTCAGTCTGGCATCTTTCACTAACACCAAATTTGCTTTAAGGATAAAAAAAAAAAAAAATGAAGCCAGGATGTGGTTGAGAGTGAACATGTGTTGGAAGTTCAGCTTAGGTAATACAATAAGCTCTTCAAGAACAGGTTCTCTTTCTTCTCAGTGTAAATAAATACTCATGATATCATGATAGCCCCAGACATATTCATTTTCTTGGGATTCTCTCCGTTCCTTATCGGAGGTGGTGTCCCGTGCGTTATTGATGTGGGCTCATTTGAGAGCCTGTGCCCTTGTCCATATGCACAAGTCATTTAATAAGATGAGAAGCAATGTGTAAAATAACAAGAGTGTTGATGTAAAGTTCTCAAATGGCCAGCACTGGGATTAATAGTTAATGGCCTATTGACACAGAATATTTACTGACGAGCAACACAGGGTTCCAGTGACACCAATACAGGGTTGTTTTGAGGGCTACATCCCTTTTTTAAATTTTTTTTTTTAAGATTTAATTAGTAAAATGCATTTTATTGGTGTTTGTTAGCAAGATTCTCATGCAGCAATCATGGGGAAGTGTTCACTTGGAAAGAAACAAATTGAGGTAAAGAAAGACCCTCTAAAATCACAGTAGATTTTTTGAATGGCCTGATGAGATTGTCACAGCTAACAGCTCTTCTAGAAATGCTTGATAAGATAATTAAGAGGAAAATCAAATTTTGTGCTTCAGGGTATAAATTGATCAAAAAATCTTTCCCATGAACAGCTGTCTAGTTAAGCATTCAAAATGCAAATGCATGTACATGTGAGTGATTGTGATTTTCCCATCCTTGGGAACAACTGTGGGAGCAGCATTTACACCCCACATCATGTCACCAGGGACAGGAGCAGCAGCCCTGATAGACCAGTGGTCAGGTGAAGCAGAGCCAGGCTGTGCTGGTTGTCCAAAGGAGAAGGGATCCCCTCTGCCTTTGGCTCCTGGTCAGCTGGAGTCTGGTCACTGGAACATGTGGTGACCCAGTGCTTGTGCTGTGGGTCTGCTTCTCTCTTGGCAGAGCTGGGAAGTTGGACAAAGTCAGAATCTGACTCCAGTGAAAGGCAGCCAGCACCATGGCTCCTCTGCTCTTCTCTTCAAACTGGCTACTGTGAAAAGCATAACTCTGAACCCAAAACCTCAGACCTGCTGCAGTTGGAGAATCCTGACCCAGAGTTTCAGGGGGATGTAAAACACCAGGATAAATCAGTGGTGCTTCCATGTGCTCAGATCCGGGCAAGGCTTTGCTCAGGAAAAGAAACCAAAGAACTCTCTGCCTCTGCAGGACAGTGTAAGTTGAACATCAGACCTGCTCTTCTACTGCCAGTGCCACTGAGTGCTCCCAGCACAGGTGTGTGCAGCCAGGAGCTTCTCCTGCCCCAGCTCTCCAACACACCAGTGTTACCAAGGACACTGCATGAGTTAACACAACTGAGCTCGACTCTCTACTCCCAAAATTGAAATTAAACTAATTATGTTTTTCTGCTAAATGAAAAAAATCTCACACAGAAACAAGCTGGAGCAAAAGGGGAATGTTTTATAATAACTCTTCCAAAGCCAACAATACTTTAGGAAAACTTCCCCTGGACTAGTTTTTATGGAAGTGTATTTTATACAATTCTTCACAGAAAAATTCATCAGGATAAACAGTCAGCTGGGTTAGTGACTCCAGAATTATCTGTGTGTCACTGGAGGAGCTTGATCCCTCTAAAAGATTGGTGCAGAAGGCTGATAGTGAATGGGATGGGAAACCTCATTAAGAAGCCAGATCCTCCTCCCCAAACTGCCTCATGGGTGACACTCACTACTGCAGCAACCTGTGCTTGGTAATCCCTTCCCAATCTCTTCAGTAGATATGAACTCCTTGTCTTTCATGTGCATTTCCTGACTGATTCCTATGGGTTATCTGTGCATTATTTTTAAGGACACCAAAAATAAAAAAGATGGCAGAATAAGACAAATTAATTCCCTGCAATTAGAAGAGTGTAGACCTAGGTAGGAATGCCAGTATTGATATATTCCTCACAAATATGTGAGCAAATATCACCTTATAGATGTAGCTGCATAAATGCTAACAGATTTTCTATATCTCCAAACATATTTTATGTGTGCACCTAGATGACAGTCTCTGTAAATCTGAGATAAGTGCTCATTGTTCCTCCCGGGCAGAAAGGCAGGAACCCACCTCTGTCACACAGACCTGTACCCAGATCCAGCTGTAACTTTAGAGCAGCAGCACATGCAGACACATCTGTTAGTGGGCACTGGGCAAAACTGGTATCAGTGAACTGACCTCTATGTCCGAGCAAGGGAATTGAAACCCAGAAGCAGCAAGGCTGGGGCTTTTAATGAAGTGAATGAGAAATGAAAAAAGAGAGATTGAAAGTGCCTTGTGCTGTGATACATAATTGATGAGACTCTAAGCAGGGCTTCAGTGGCTAATAAATTATTAAACACTGACTCATTAGGGAAAGATTTCATTATAGGATAATTTAATTAAACAACAGGCAAAAAGAGGAAAGAGCTTTAAGGGACTGCATCCTTCTGTTTTTTTCCACCGTGACACTGATGATTTAAAGAGAGAGGAGCCAAGAAATAATCCTGAAGATGGGAAAGTTGTTTACTGTGGAGGAGAGGAGTGATCCTTGGCTTTCTCAGTGCTCACATTTTCATTTCCCTGTTGTATGGTGGATGTGGGCAGTTGTTATTCTGCTTTAAATAAATTTTGCAGGACCTTTCCCTGGTGTAAAAGCCCACATGGCAGGGCAGGTGAGAAGTGGCCCCAGCAATGCTGTCCCGTGGTGATAGACAGGAGATTGTCAGCTGTGGTTCCTGCAGAGCACAGGGCTGGAGCTGTGGCTGAGGCCAGGCTCCATCCCAGCACCTCTGGTGAGCCAGGGCTGGGATGACTCTGGTCCATCCCTCACCAGCCACGCTGCCTCAGGGGACAGGACAGCAAGGGACGGTGTCCAACCTCAGCTTTCAATCTTTACAAGGCAAGAGGCCCTGGGGTAGAGCCAGATCTCCATCCTGAGAGGGCTGAGGGCCAGGAACCTCTGCCTTTGACTGACCTCTGCATTTTCCCAGGGCACCAACCCTTTTTCTTACAGATGAAATAAAATTCTCTAATATCACCATCCAAGTACATGTAGAAAGCAGTGCTCAAGACCAGGACCTCTCATGGTACAACCCACAGGTGGATGGTGTCACCAGCCTAGAGAACAAGAGTGGAGGGAAGAGCCAGGCCAGCACTCAGCAGTGGGGGTGTTTGGATACAAGGGGCTCTCTTCTTTATCTTAGTTAAAGACAATGAAGATACATGTCAGCCCCTGAAGGGAGACTGAAGGGACACCAAGTCCCCTGGTGAACATTTGGCAGCAGTGAGAGGGCTCTCTGGGTAGGGCTGGGGTTTGTAGGCACAGCTCCTTCAGGTTCCCACATTGTCTGACCTGGGCTGGGATAGAGCTCCCCAAATCACCCCATGGGCACTGCAGGAAGCAGGGCAGGGAGAAGAGACGGAGTGCTTGACACCATCCCATGACTGAAGAGGGGATACGTTTTCATTTTACGTTTTCATTGGCAGGACAGAAATTTGTACAAAGAGTGACTTTTCCTTGCTCCTCCAGGGTGGATTTTTTCTTTTTTCCCCAGATGAGTTTATTTTCCATCAGGGTAAGGACAGCTGGGAGGAAGGAGAGAGGGTGGTCAGGTCAGAGGGAGCCACAGGACAGCAATGGCAGTGACTGAGAACCCAGAGGGATTTCCTTCTGCATCTCTCCTGGTGAGAGTTGGTGAACCTCACTGAGTTCCCCCCTCCTTTTTTTCTTAAACAATATGCAAAACAAACAGATGGACAGATTTTTGGGTCATTTGGCTGTTTTGCTCAGGGCTGTGAGTGGGATGAGTGCCCAGCTGCTATTTCTGCACAAGGAGGTTTTCAAGATGGAACAGACAAGGTCAGGTGCATCCAAACTGATAAATGAAACAAGGAGAACTTGCAGGATGACAAGCATAGCAGGAGCAGAAAATCTTCATTTCCAAGCAGTTACATTCAGTATCTGTTTTACTTCAGAAAGATGCATGCAGCTGTCTAACATTTGCTCAAGCCCTCAATTTTGGGCCCCATTTCAATTCCTTTGGGCTTTCCTACACCCAGGGTGTATCTGCAAAGTAGGAAAAATTAGGACTGAATTTTTTTCCCAAAACTGTGAGGTTACTGCAAAATCAAGAACAGTTCCTTTTATTTTTGCAAAATGCAAAGGTAAACAACACAACAAAATTACCTTTGATTGAAAGAATCTGTTCATCTCCTCACAGGGAAAGCAAGAAGAGGGAGGGAACAAGGAATACAGATGTGATGAAGGCACATGGGGATGTTTTAATAAAACCATAGCCAGTATTTTGGAGAAAATGGTGATTCCTCTGTGTCTCACAGCATTGTGACCCCTCATGGAGTGAAAGGCTGGTTCTGGGCTCCCCATTCAAGACAAAAATAAATGGAAGGGAGGCCAGAGAAGGGGCAGGAAGATGGTCAGGAGGTTGAAGGAAGCAGCTGAGTGGAAGCTACGAAAAAGCTAACGGGGATCTTAATTGCTTCTAATTGCCAGGCTCTTCATAGGGGTTGTACCAGGTAATTGTATCCCCCCAAGGATATTTCTGCTTATCAAATGTAATGAAATGCTTGGCTAGACATCATTCTCAAGTCTATAGGAAGTAGGAAAAATATCTCTGTCCTTTTTAAATGAGAAGAGGGTTCTTCATAAATATAAAATTGTACTTAACTGCTGTCATTTGCCAGCAGGCTGCCCACAGCTCCTCCTTATTTGTGCTGATCTTTTGTGGTCCTTGTTTACTAGTTCCAACAGAAAAATAGGAAATGGCTGGGGTTTTATGCTGGAATGCAATCCCATGGCAAGTGTGGTCAGAAATTTGGGAAGTCCCCCAGAAACACTAACTTTTTAATTACTACTCAGAAAATAGAGAGACAAGAAAGAAAAAAAGCCTGTCAGACAAAGGAGGAATATGACATTTGCCTCTTGATAATCACCTATAAATGCCCGAGAGAAGGGAAACCAGTCCAAAAAGTACTTATGTGCACTGTGAGAAGAGATTATTCTGTCTGAGACTGACTGACAGCTTTGGTTTAGAGTCTCACTGGCATAAAGTGAATATGCATGAGAGAAAAGGACTTAGAAAAGGTTTTGTTTCTGCAGAGAAGGACAAAATCTGTTTAGTTCACAAAAAAAGAGCAAAATATGATAGAAAATATGAGTTCCTAGCTGCCAGTCTTTTCAGCTTAGCTCAGAAGCTGCTCCTCTGCTGAGATGGGGAGGCTCCAGAAGACTTGTGGCAGCCAGAAAGTTCATCAGATTTAATTTCTGGCTGGGCAGTATAAATGGAGTTCTGCAATTGTATCTGGTCCTGTCTCACTGGCCAAAATTAAGGGACCTGCTCTCATCAGTCCCTTTAAATGGTGACCTGGGAAATAGAGCTGGGATGCTTAAATCAAACAGATAATCAAGTGAAAAACAATTAATCAAAAAGAGAGGGGAACAGCTAAAGCAGATCCTAAAATTAACAGCAATTGACATATTCTAAGTTACACTCTTGAACTGTCCTGCAGCAGCCTGATGCAAACTCTTTCCTTCCATTAGCTGTGGGTGTAATTCATTTGTGAAGTTGTAGGTTGGTACTGGGTAATTGATACAGGACCTCAGTCTCAGAAGAACTCAGCTTTTAACATTATATTTTCTTCTTAAGTTCTCCCTAAATGGATTCTAAATTTTGTTTCTGCAAATATTCTTTGCCAGATCTTAGTGTGTGAAGTTGAGAAGCCTCTTCCCCTTCCCTTATAAAAACTTTCACTCTGAGCACTTATTGCTGCTGTGCACAAAATGTCTGTGATGAGGATGCAGAGAGATGCTGTGGTCACATCTTCCTTCCTCTGGCTGACAGTGAGTATCAACTATTTCATTTCAGGAGACATGGCACATGCTCGCATTCTCATTAATGGCAGAAGGATTGCTGTTCTGATTAACCTCACTCTCAAGGATAGTTTTGGAAAGTAGTCAATGAAGCTAAAGAAGACAGTCTTAATAGTGAAAATTAATATTTTTGCATTATTGCCCAAATGCAGTGCTTGTTCTGTTCTAAGAATTCAATAGAAGCTGTGGAAAAGTGAAATCTCTCAGTTTTATGCTGTGTCTTGAACTGTGAGTTTTGATTTGCCAACAATTTAGAAGTTTGGCTTCATTTGCATAGATGCTCAGAAGATGATGCTCTCTTTGGTCTGCAGAGGGAGCAGATAATTTTTTAAGGGAAAGTGTTTCTTTGGAGAATTTCAAGAAAAGTTGAAATCATAAGTGGATTGCCTGTCCATTTATGGATCAGGCTTTTCCTCTGGAATGAGGAAGATTAAAAGAGGTATGAAGTGGTTATGGGGAAAATGGTAATAGGGGGAAAGAAATAAGTAGAAATACCTCCCTCTCGTTACTCAGGTTTTGCATACATTCACTTTTGGCTGTGCATGCACGAGATCAAGATTTTTCCCTCATTTATCTCAGAATAAGGCTGGAGTAACTCTACCAGTGTTCACAGACTCCTTCTTGCCTCCGAACCATCCTGTCCTTCTTTTTTGACCCTCCTCCTCGGCTGAGGCCATCCTTGCATGGCTTTGCACCAGAGCTCATTGTGCCTTTAGCTGTCCTGGCACTCCTTCCTTGGGCTCAGCATTCCAGCATTGTTGGCACCAGGGCTTGCAGACCACATTTTTCCTGGCTGTGCTGCTGATAGGGGATTACTGCAGCAAAGCTGGACTTGGCACAAGCCTCCAGAGCCAGGCTGGCAGGAGCACTGTGGTCCTGGCAAAGGAGGTATCACAGCTCCCAGATCCACTGTCCCCTCCAACTCTGTCACTGAACTGGGACTTTAGTAATCCCATTCCCTGATTAAACTTGTTTCAGGTATAAATGTCCTTCTCTACTTTCATATATTGGACTATTGAGATATTTCTCAGTCATTAATGGAAAATTAATATAAAAGGGATTTCTGTAATGCAACAGGTCATTGAAGGGTTATCTGGCACTCCCACAGTTTCATTTGGTCATTTTTGGAAACCATCTGACCCTCTGCCTCAGTTTCTCTCAATATAAAATGCAGAAGTGTGCAGATGTGCTGGAAGTCAGCAAACAGGACTGATTCAAATGGTGTGAGAGTGGGACAGACAGACAGACATCCTTTTCAGCAGTGCCATCATCTGAACTGATGTCAATTAGTGGGAGCATGTTTTTAGGATTAGCATAGCCCTGGGGAGGGAAGGGGGGTGGGCTGCTGCCACATTCTCTACTTGGGGCCATCTCACTGGCAGAGCTCTCCCAAATGCAGTGAGGAATGAATACAGCAAGATGTGGAGGAGATTGATGTTGATGCTCCTCCCCAGAGCCACAGAGGTTCAATAAACATCTCTGCAAAGCCTTCAGAAACTTTTTTGGGTAGAAGCTGTGGCAGCAGAGTAGTCTAATTCTTCTTTGTTGTCATAATGATTGTTTTGAAAGATTTGACTTGCTGTTTTTCAAAGAGATTTTCTACCTGATATGCAGAAAACCACCCCGAGGGGGAGGAAGAACCCTCTCCAGTGAAAGACTTCCAGTTACAGCCCAGAGCAGAGACAAGCCCCTCTTTTATTTCACCAGTTACCTGCTTTGCGGGCTGATGGCTCAAAAGGATTTAACCCCCCTCCTTCTCTCAGCTTCAGAGGTAAAACATCGGGCTTGTTCTCTCGCTGTGACCTCCAGGAAGTTTGGCACATTCCTTAAGTGAGATTGACCCCAAGTTCCTTTTTCTGATGTTTTTGGATTAAGGCAGACTTGGCACTCCCGTGGGCTGTGATAGAGTCAGCATTCCCCAACTGTGATGGTTTGTCATGGGTCAGCACAAGCAAAAGCCTGTTCAGCACAAGGTCGTGGAGCTGCAGCAGGGCTTCCTGCAGATTAGTGCTGAAAAGTGTAAAAGCAAGAGGAGGGAGCATGGCTGAGCAGGCTGAAACCCTCTGGGTTCCACGGGTTAGCCCTGCTGTGCTGTGATACTCAGACACACTTAGAAATGTGTTAAAAGCTGGTTTATGAGCAAAACATCTCTGGGGTGTTTCAGGCTGCCCCACAGACTGCTCAGCTCCCCATTGTCCCACGCTGGACTGGGCAGGGTGTGTTCCTGTGACATAGACTGATGTTTCCAGAGGTGTTGAGGCCAGTTAGACACATCTCCCTTTACTCATCACAGCTCTCAAAATGCCAACAGTAGCTTCACTGGTAGCTGCAAGCTGACAGAACTGGGAGCCTGGGAATAAATGCAGGCTGGAGTACAGCAGGAGGCACTGCTGGCTCATCGAGGGAAGATCTGACATCTCATCTCCTTGTGGATGAAACAGGTATGAGGGCTGTGAGATCCCAAGGAATACCAGAGTCAGATCATTATTTCAGATCCATGGCCCTTAGAGCTTCCTTGGAGAGTGATTGATTCTGCTTTGCTATGATATGTCTAATACAGCACTGATAACTTCAGAGTGTCCTGCACTTCAGCTGTCATTAACTAGGCTTTGCACAGGTTATTGCTGAATCTTTTTTTTTCCCTCTTTTTGCAGTGGATTAAGAAGACTGCAAAAGTGTTCTGGGTTTATTTACAGTCTATTGATATTCCAAACATAAGAAACACAAAATAATTGCAGGAACAGGTTTTTATAAGATGATGGTTAGACTTGGGAATAGATTTTTTTTTTTTTTTTAATTTAACACATTTGCATTTCTTACATCTTATTTAAGCAGTAAGCAGTGCTGGATCATTAGTAAAGCAATTCTTCATCCATCACTGCTGTTACTGCTGGTTTGAAAATGCAAAAATCAAAATTTGGAAATTCAGAGTAAAAGTCTAATTTACATTTTAGTTTAATCCCCCTTCAGTGTTGCTTCTTCTTCCTGAACCCTTCCATCCCCTCCCTTCCCTAAGCACCCCCAAAGGAGACACACTACTATTGGTGACCACTGAGTTTTGTAGATATGCTCTGGTCAGTGCTGGATTGCAGAGGGTGCAGCACCCCAGGACCCTCTAATGCTGTTTATTACAGTATTCCATGTGTGGTTATCACAGGTGGAAAACACTGAGTCCCTGGCACAGGCAGAGCAGCCTCATCTCACCCCTGAGCAAAATCAAAAGCTCTGAACAGAGACAGGAGGACTGAGAAGGTGAGAACTGAGTTATCTTTCTTACAGACTTGCTGAGGCTGCAGGCAGAACCCACAGTAAGGGAGGCAGAGGCTCAGCCATGGATGGATGGAAGGATTTGTGCATTTCACTGCAGGATTGGTGCATTTAAGTGCAGCATGAAGAGGGACCTCAAGCACCCTCTTGGCTGTGACTGAAATTAGAGCTGGTTCTCCTTGCCATCTGTGCCCTTCCAGGAGTCCTTCCCCCTCAGGCTTCACAGACACATCAGCAGTAGTTTTCTTGCCAAGGCTCACTCTGTCTTAGACATTGCAAAGTGCCTTTTGTGAGTTTCTTCAGAGTTTTGATTTTTTAAATAAACTTCCAGGATAGGCCATATTTCATACGGAAAAACAGGAAAAGAAGGAGTGTGAGTAGTGAAGTGGAGTGAGAAGAAAGATTTAAAACACCAGAGAATTTTCAGTTACTTTTAACTGTCTTAAGAGGCATTATAAATAACTATAACAAGCCCAGTTTTTCACCCTTCATTAGTTATTCCAATCCAGCTGTATTTATTGATGGTGATTCTCCAGCTGAGCAAAACTCCATCATTTCTAGTGCTTAAAAAAGTCGGTGAAAGACTAAATGCAGAGCTGAGGTTGGTAGATAGACCATAGCCAAGAAAGCTGAAATTCTGGCTCTAAATAATATTTTCCAACCCACTCTATAATCAGAGACTTGCTGGGTCCCCACATAACTTCTTAAATTATTGTATGTAACCCCTGAAATCAAACATAGACATGACTTTGTCTTTAAGGAGGGGTTAGATTTAAAATTAAGTCATCTGGGAGCCAAGGGAAATTTTCTAGGTGCTAAAATTGGCTCTGGAGCTGCCATTTCCCAGCACAGCAGAATAGTTCACCCCCATCCTAGAGGTCACAGCAAAGCACGAATTGAAGGTGTTAATGTAAAACCTCAAATCCACAGACTTCTTGACTTATGGAGCTGAATTTGCTTTCTAGGAACGAAGGACAAGATTCATTAGAGATGAGGATGGAAAAAAAACTTTCATTTTTTTGTGTCACAAGGCTTAGATATGCCAATTGTTCCTGCCAGTGACAGGTCAGGACACCCCAGACAAGCTGTTTTGAGGTGCTTTGCAGAACCTCTCTGGGTCGTGGCCCCATCAGGTTTGAAGTGGCTCTCCAGGCACAGAGCAAGAGGAGGTACTAATGAGATTGTGAATATGTATTTATGCTAATAAAGGCACAGGGGCCTCTAAAAATAAATGCAGAAAAATCCTGTCTTTACTGACCTCAGGAATAAGCTACTTCTGTTCTCAACCTCGTCCTTTGCTGCAGAGGTCCAGGAGAACCATTTCCAGCTATGGCAGGGCAGGTGTACCTGCAGTTGTTGGGGTCTCCAGCTTGTGAAAGACCTCAGATGTGAAGGAGAGGGTCAGTGCAGGCATGAGGGAGGCTGGTTCATCTCATGGCTCCCCTCCTCTTTCCCCTCATTAGCATCACTCATGTGCTGAGTGCTCAGTGTTTCAGGATGGGAAGAATTTGTACCAATGCAGGTCTCTCCCCATCATTCCTATTAAAATCATTATACTCTCTACCCCTAAATGCTTCTACCTGATAAAAGGCTCTGCTGATCCTGAAATAAAACAGAGATGTTGGAAAACTCCTATAGCAAAGCCTACACTGAGCCATGGCAGAATGGATAAATAGGATATTTAAGCACATCTGCTCTTGTATAGGTGAGTCCCTGAGTGGCACCAGGATGCTCTGGAGCTGCTGTAACTGTCACAACTCCAAATTCTGACCTCAGCAACAACGGAAAAAAAAGCAACAGAAAGTGTTTTCCTCCAATGGATCCTCATCTGCCCTTGGTATCCAGAAGCTGCAGTGGGTGACCGCAGTGTGAAGGTAAACCTTGCCTTGACATGGAGAGTGATGAATTGTTTCTATCCTGAAATCCAATCTCTGAAATTGATTGCACCATCACAGTAAATCCATTACTGGAGCAACCCATTTTACCAATACCACATTTCAATAATTTATTTTAGAATAAAAGGCTTTTTAAAGTATCAGATGAAATTAAGATCAGTTCTTTGATATCTGTAAATACTGGAAGCACTGCTTCAGATGGAAGTGTCATAGATACTTCCTGAAAGTGAAATTATATTTCATAAAGATAACAGGCTAGATGGAGGGAGGGCTGTGGGGAAGGAGAGAAATCTCATTTAATGTGTGCACCTCCCTCTTTGGGGATGGTCAATTCTGTAATATTTATGTAGGCAGACTTGCTCAATGGCTTATATATTTTGAAATTTTGCAGGATAGGAGTTAATAAATAAAGACAAATAGTTCTGTGAGTCAAGTTTTTGCACTGATGCTCAGACAGGCCAGCATGCTTTTTTCAGAGCTAATGATGTGGCAGATGCAAACAGACAGAGCAGATCAGGCCATCAGCCCATCCAGCCTTGCACCTTGTCTCTGCCAAGGGCTGGCAAGAGGGAAGAAATGGTAAGAAACCAGAGCAATCCCAGTGTCCCATCACAGCACCTGGCCAGCTAAACTTGCAGAGAGTTCTGAACTCTTCCACTGAGTCCTTGGTGGACTTCAATGCTTTTACAAGATAAATCCACAGAATGCTCAGAATGGGCTCCTGTTTTTGATAATACTCTCCTTTTCTAACAATTTATCTCTGATTACAATGACACATTAACTAAATGCTGTGTTATATCGATGGATATTCCCAGCACTATGGCCAGACCCTGTGTCACATCCGCCCTCCAGGCAAATCTACCCCAACCTGCTCTGAAGCATCTAGAGCTGGTTTTAAGGCAGTTGGAGGTTTCCATGTTCACTGTGCTGTGCTCTGCAGCTATCAGAGCTCTGAGTAATGGGATCTGTGTTTAGGAAGCTGATAGAAGGGAAAATGCAAAGCAGGGGTATATCCCCATATTTAATATACATGTAACATTTTATCCTCCAATTTCTGCCTGTTTACAATACAAATAAAATGAGCTGCCCTTGGTGTGACATTCCTTGCATTTTTACATCAGCTTAACCCTGGAAATGCTTAATCCTGGTTTAATGGTCTTTTAATAGAAGTGGTCAGTAGTTTTGTAAATGTTTAAGTGACAGGTTGACAGACATTGAGTTAACACTTTAATCCTGGCTGCAGGCCAAATGGCTACCAAGCTGGTTTTTCTTTAAACCTGAGAGTGGGGCATTTATTTCCAACTCAGCCTCAGGTTAGAGGTGGTGGCTCTGAGTGTTTACAGGAGGAAAATGGGTGTTGCACTGCGTTATCAAGAGGTACCTTTGGGCGGTGGGCAGCATTTCTATCCCAAACCTTTGACAGACAATTTCCTTTTCCTCTGCAGAATGCAGTAACGTTATTACAGGTGGGTCTGAACACTCTGTAGAAAGATTGTCTTTCTCCTAATTGCCAAAGAGTTTTTCTGTAAGTGACTCTAATATAGAAATACAGAATCATTTAGGTTGGAAAAGACCCTTAATATTGAATCCAACTGTAAATGTAACACTGCCAAGTCCACCACTAAACCATGTCCCTAAGTGCCATGTCTGCATTATCAAGAATTCCAGATGCGAAGTATTAGAGGGAGATTTCCCAGAATAAGTAGGTACTTATAAATGCTGCAATAAACACTGTCTGTGCACTGGGCATCTTGGATGACTTTCTTACAAAATCAAGCATGAATTTACAACTGAGCTTTTGCAGCAAATCTGGACTAGACAGCTGATGCCCTCATAGTCCAGAAGTGTTCACTTCCCCAGATCACACTGCCTCCTGGGCCAGTTCCTTCTCCAGCTCTGGGAGTGCACACCTGGTCCATGTCCATATCCATCCCTCCATGGTTGTGCCCATGTAGGGGGAGCACAGAACTGCTCAAGTATTTGAGGACCAAAGTGAAATAAGAGTTAAGAACAGGGACTGGTGCCTCTGACTGTCTTTGCAGTCCTGGGAATACTGAATTGATGAGCTCAGGCTCTGCAGACACCAATGGTGTCCAGATCCCATAGGAGTGTGGGGTAGCCCTGCAGTGATGTGCTTCCCAAAAGAAAAGACAACTTTGGTGGGGTTGGCACTGCTGAGGAAGGGCCACAGCTCCTCCTGCAACATCCTCTGAGCCTCAGATATGGCATAATTTGATGTAATACATTATTCATGTCAGCAGTTCTCTGAAAAATACTGAAATAATTTCTTTTATGCTCCAGACCATATTTGGCTTAGGTCAATCTGTTAAACAGTAAGTTTTAATTTTATGGGAACAGTCTTTCCTCTTTTACAGAGGAGGGATTTAGCAGATTCATTAGTTGCTACCAGCTTACATGGGAAACAGTGAGCTAGTAAGGACAGCTGGAATATGTTTTAGCTAGTAAAAAAACATTTCTCTTCTTTAAATTTATGCACTTTATGCAATTTATGCATATTCTTAGCTATGCTTTATTTTCCCCTTCATTTTGGAATTTACTGTGTTAAGTTTTTTGTTATATGTTCAGAGTGTGTGTTTGAATATGTGTCTGTGTATAAAGTATATTCAGTTTGGAATGACTTATTCACACAGGGATAGATTAGGAAAAAGTCTCTCCTGGTGATTGACAGTTGCACTCAGACCATGGGGATTATGGGGGATCAGTGAGGATTATCTCATTTACTTTCATTAACCCTTGAGTTTACTTTGCCAGTTCTCTTCCAAATGCCACTCAACTCAACGTTAACAGTTTCTTTTAACAGACAACTTTGCTGCCTAAGTCCAAAGCTGGTTTTTAAAGATGAGCTTTAGTGTTCTAAAGTGGTTAGTGATAAGGAGAGATATTTAATGCTGAATGTTGAATGAATCAAAAAGGATTGATGCTCCGCAATGGTATAAAAAACCTCTTCCAGAATTTTTATCTACTTAGCTCAATGGAAACAGAAATTTAACTTGCTTAGGCATTTCCTTCCTAATGTCCTGCAATGTCTTTGTAGAAACTTTAGATCAGAACAAAACTGAACAGAAAATTCAATCCCTTCTCCCTATGGTGAATGGTTCAATATCCATCTACTTAAATTTTGTACTTTCATGATTGCATTTTTTTGATATTGAGCCTACAGATCTAACTCCTGCTGGTGAGAGGTACCAGCCTGGAGCCAGATTATAGACCAGGTAGATGAGGTGCTCCTTGCACTCAACCTTTGTACCAGCAATGAGGGGAGTATTATTTCTGTTGACACAAATTCAGCAGCCAGAGAAAGCACCCAGAGGAATCCTCTGTTATGTCACCATTGCTAAAGTCACATCAGCTTCTGGTAGATTTAAAAGCATGAAAGGAGAAGTTTGGTGAAGGACCCAGATTTGCACTCCCTGTTGCAGGAACCAGTCCCTTCACTCAGGATTGAAGGACCCAGATTTATCAAAGTTTTTCTGAATCTCAATGTGTGGAGTATGATTAACCTCCTGCTTCTTTTCCACCCATTCTCTCCCAAGGCTATGAACAAAACAAAGATGATACCTGAAATATGAAACCTTTCAGCAACTTGGAAGAAATTAATTTCGTCGCTGACCATTGTGCAGCACAGTTGCTCATGTGCCTGCATATTACATGTGTAATGCTAATAGCAAAACATGGAGAGAAAGCCACTTAATCCCACTTTTGCTCCCATGTGACTCTTATAGGGAAACATCCAGTCTTGGAATATGTGGAACTAAATGCAGAATGGATATGTATACCCACGGAGGCTGAGCTCAGCCCAGAATCCCCTGGATTAAGGGCTGGATGTAATTTTCATTGTTCATGCTTTGCACAAGTGTCTACTGTATTTCAAATCCTGTGTTATTCCCTTGCAGATCAGGAGTGAAAGATATGGCTGGATGTGTCCAAACAGATGCTCCATTGCACAGTACTCTGCAGAAAAAATGGTTTTGACACTTGAGAAACAGGTTATAGAGTATTTTTTTGGCTATTTTTACAAGAACTAAAAAAAAAATCACTGATATGTAAGTGAGCAGAAGCTCTACATCAAATTTCAGTGTGCAAATTTATGTATTTCTAAAATGCTCTAACAAAGTAGAAGCAACATGTCAGTGACACAAAGGGAAATGTTTATAAAAATTCATATAAGCCATTTGTTAAAAAAATTAATTAAAGATAAAATTATTTTAACAGATTATTCTAAAATAAGGAATGTGAATAGCAGTTTTTAAACAGAAACTTATTAAGTAACTTTCTAGGAAAGTCTTTCACAAAATCTCCTCCTCTGTGATCAGGATATGACTGGAACCCCAAGAATAAATAATGAATAGCAATTCTTAATGCCATGGAAGTCTCAGAAGCCAGTGGGATATCTTTGCTTGAAGGTAAACAACATAAATATGTGCAGAGTCATGGCACTGGGAAGTATTCTGGTAAAACAAAGAAGATACCTGCAGGCACATGTTGTTTTGTAGTATTAGACAGTATAGATTATTTGATCCTGTCAAATATCCCTAAAAAAACCCATTGGAAAACCCTGGTTAGCCACTTTGTATGTCCCTGGCCAATGAAGTCATGCGTGGAATTTGCAACCTGTAGGAACTGGGATGTTCCAGGCTCATCTTATTTTTATTTTTTTAAAATTATTTTCTGTTTCTGAACTCATTTCCAGTTTTCTGATTCAATGTGTTTTAATTATAATTAGAAGCAATTGCTTTCTTTGGGATTTTTTGTTTGGTTTTAGTTTGGTTTTGGTTGAGGGGTTTTTGAGGTTTTTTTGGTTGGTTTTGGTGCTTCAGACACTTCCAGATGGAATTTGCAACTACCTTTATCTAAGAATTTAGCTGCAATCTGCTAGGGCATGTCCTCTGGTTAAACAAATAAACCCAGAGAAGCTTTTGGGAATGGAGTAACATCAGATGTCAAAGGCAGCTTCGTGCTCTTGAGGAAATTTTTGTGAGGTGCCTTAGGGACCCTAAAATTGGACAGTGCCCTACACTGTGCAGGTATCAGCAAGTACCTGTGACTCCTCTGCAGTTGGGAAATTAGGAAACACAACAAAACAAAACCATTTTCTGCCTTAGCAACTCATCTCAAGTGCAAGAAGTAGAGATTTCCTCCAGGTTACACAGTTACTGACTCTCCAGTCAACCAATTAGTGCCAGACAAGGCTGTGACATCTGGAGTTGGTTAGTGGAGCATTAGCTGTTCATTGGGATGTTTTGACTGGGCTCTTCAATGGGATTTATTGTACTTTATAGTTGTTTATTTTCCAATCAGAGTCAGCCTTTAAGTCAAGATTGCTGCTTCAGCCCCTTCTGAGCAAAAAGAAACACAAAGAAAGACTGTCCTCTGACTCTTCAGTAGAGAGAGTTTCTCAGCAATTAAACATGGGCTTAAAACATGGGCTTTAAACAGGGCAAAGTCAAGAGAGTGCTCACTGCATGCTGGTGGTGACAAGAGGGTGATGCAAACAACAGTAGGGCAGGTATGGAGATACACCTGCTGCTTCTTCTTGCTTTAAAAAGAAAGATTATTCATCTGATGCTGGAAAAAAATAAGGAAGAATGGGATTTGCTACATTTTAGCCTTGAGTAGCAGAAGGCAGAGGAGCAGATGCTCACTGCCCACACTCACACCTGGCTGACCTCCAGACACTGCACCTTCTGAGATTGAAGACAAGGACCTGCAAACCACCCCTGTCCCACCTGCCGAGGTGGCTTCCAAGGAAGTGGCCTTGCTAGCGAGGGGATGTTTTCATTGTGGGATTATCTCTTTGAGACTGGAAAGAATTCTGAAAGGCGTTGTACCAGCACCTGGAAGCTGCATTACAAACACAGCCTGAATTTACTTAACCTGAAGGAAAAAAGTTTCCCTCTACCCAGTCCTCACTGAGGTGTTTGCAGTAACAGCACACAAAGCCACTGTGCAGAAACGTACCTGGCTGTGGGAGTATTTCTCAAATATGTCTGTAGAGAGCAGCCAGACTATTTCTCCTGTGCTGAAACCTGAGTTTCACTGACAGTTTTAGGTGCCCAACTTCAGAGAAGTTTGGGGGAAAAAATATGATATGTAAATTCTCATTGAGCCTCATTAAGAGGTGAGAAGAGATTAAAGTCTGCAGCTCCTGGTTTTGGGAGACAACTTCCATGTGGACTTCTGCCTTCTCCTCCTCCTCCTTCCCCACTCCCCACACATTGCACCTGAGGTTGGTGGCATTTGGCTGAGGTGGCTGCTCAGGGGAGTCACCTGCTTCTCCTGGGGATGGCGCAGGGCCACCCACCTGGCCAGCCAGGCTGAGGGGCTGGAGGCTTTCCCGACATGGAAATCAGCTTCTCCAGCACACCTGGTATTCCTCGCAATCCCAGCCTCATTGCCTGGCCATAAAAGAGCCCAGTGCAGCCGAGGAGGGCTCACAGGGCCCTGCAGCCTGCACAAACACCCAGAGCTGGGGAAGGTGTCGGCGTGTCCCACGCCCCTGATGGATCCAGCAGCAGCTCCAGCACAGGGCTCCCACCCTGTCACCCTCGCAGCCTGCAGACCTCCACTGCTGCTTCCCCTCTCCAGGCAAACCCCAGGAGCTGTGTCAGCCCCGCTCAGAACCGCTTGGCAGAGCTTCAGCCCCAGTCATTAAACCGCCGGCCAAAAAACCTGCCTGCAGACTCACCACCGCTACCTCTTTTATTACCCAGCTCCACATAATCTCTAGTTTTCCTTTTATTACCTGGACTGAAGTCCAGCAGAAGTGTATGTTCCTATGCTGGCCACGCTTCAGTTCCTAATCCTCACTGCAAGAAAACTAGGACTGCTTTTTCCCCTACTTTCTTTTTCTCTACCAGTGTTTGGGTCTTCATTGAGTTGCTTCAGTGATATTCAGTCAACATCAAATATTTTGCATTTAACATAATTTCTCCTACATTTTTTTCCTATTTATCCTAAGCATTACACTCCACTGAGAAGTATATCCTCAAACTATACTAGCAGCAGTCTAACTGGTCTTTTTTTAGTCTGCTCTGAAATGAAAATGACTTTGAGCTCACAAATGGAAAAACCCAGCTCCATTTGAAAGCAGGTATTAAGACTTGACACATTACCAAGTATGTCAAAAAAATAACCGAGGACTGAGAGTCCTGTGGGCATCGCACTGGCATTTGAAATTGGGTAATAGATAGGACGTTTGTTTTTCACTCACCACTTCAGTGGTAATTGTTGGTTCAATACCACAAACTTGACTGTACAGAGCACACAGAATCTGACCTCTCCTCCCCTTACCTCCAACCACTTGCACATGCTGTTCCAGGGGGTTGGCATTTGGGACTGGTGCTAAAGAGAGACCACATGGAGTCTTTCAGATTATAGGCAGAGAGAGGTGATCTTAATTCATTCTGATGTGCTCGTGCTTTCTGTGTGTGTCTGTAATGTCATCAAGAGCTTCTGAGGGAAACTGCTAACCTTGCAGCCTGTCGCTTTTAATGGAGGGAATAACACGTAAAATCACCTAATTTGCTGTGAACGTGAAGTGGCAAATTAAAAATGCCTGTGTCATCACATTTGTCTGGAGGTATTTCCTGACCAAACAAAGGCCCAACTAATAAAGTGCATTCCAGATTTTCACTAAATAATGTGGGTTGTTACATAATAAAGTCTCCGTGCTCCTGGCCCTGTTAGAATCCATGGGGAAACCTCTTTAGCTCAACTGTTTGGAGAGGCAGAAAGTATCTGGGCTTATTAGACCTTCATGCATGGAGGGGGTGCATGTACAGTGCAAATTTTATAGATTTGTCTTGGCCAGACGTTTGCCAGGGCTGTGTCGTGCTGTGGCTGCCAAGGGCTGGAAATCAGCACTGTGCATGCTACAAGGAAAACTTTTGTTCCTTGGATTCCTCCCCCTCCTGTATATAAGCCGAAAGTCTTTATATTTGAACTAAATATTTAAATGCTCTGTTATTCAGACAAATGAGAACTTGATCTTTGGTCTGAGCTGTGGAATTAATATCAATACACTGGAATATTTTTACTTACCTAATGTGTGTTCATTGGGATTATGCCAATCGTCAGGTATGTTTGCACATATGAGGAAATTCTTTGCTTTCACCAGAGTGACTTGGAAATCTGCTGGTGAGGCTATCAGAGGATCTAACTGAGCCTCTGCTGGGCTGGGGAGCTAATCCGGGCAGATCCAGGTTGTTCCTCATTGGAAATGTGTGGGATTTCTTTTATCATGTCTTCCACATTAATAATAGACTAAACCCCACAAAGTTTATTGTTTTCATTTTATTTCCATATTTTTTCTCCTAAAAGGTTCAGATTTTATAATTGACATGAAACCATCCCAGTTTTCTGCCTGCTGTATATCTGGGGGTGAGATGACCTTTAAAGGCTGAAAGGAGCAATAGCAAAGGTATGTGAGCAAGGTAGGATTCTTCTTCAAAACTGATCTGACTCCATGGTGGAAAAAATTACTATCGAAAATAACAGATAGGCTCCAAAAACACCGAGGTTCCTTATAAAAATGCTACCCCAGAATGGCTTTTTCTTTTTGGTTATTTTTGTCTCTTAATTTCATTTCTGGTAAAGACCAGAGCAGTGGTCGACTTATATTGATACACCTATGGAAAAAAGCATCAGAAAACACTAATGTGCCTACATTTATTTTGTATGAAATAACATTCATGTCAACTGCAGACCTCAGGCATCTGAACTAGGAAGTGACATGAAGAATAAAGAGAGAAGCCAAACTGCCCCCAGGGCAGAAAGGTGCCTGGATTATCGCCTGGATCTTCCTGCTGAGGTTCAGCATGGTTTAGTGATGCTGCAAAAATCCTGGGAGGAAATGATTTTGAGGAATTAGCCTTTAGTGCTTTGTGATGGGAACACAAGGAGAACATTGCAGCTCCTGTGGCTGTTTGAAGCCTGGATTTGGAAGGAGCTTTCCCACACAGGCCCTGAAGGTGAGACCTCCTTGCCTGGCCAAGGTGCCACCACTGACTTGGACAGCGATGGCTGCAGGAGCACCTGTGGGAAGGTGGCAGCTTTTAAAAGGAAAGTCAGGATGTTGGGAAAAAAATGTAAAGCAAAACAAGATGGTAAAATGGTAAAAGGCACAGCAGTTCTTTCTAAAAGATGGGCTGCAGTATCTCTGTGTGCTACCAGGGGCTTGGGGCCGCAGGGAAGTTCATTTGAGGGCGCAGCACACAGTGTGGGAGCTGTTGCTAATAGCAGCCTCACAGTCGCTGGAGTTTATCCACTGCCATCTGTCTTCATTTTGCACATCTTACTCAGGGAGGTGCCACAAATCAAAATGACTTGGTGCGTCATCCCAGCCCTTCCAGCTGGGCCAGGTGGTGTGTGTGGCTGGCAGTGCAGGGCAAACTGCTCCCAGAGAGGCACAGGGCAGGAGCTGGGGCTTCCCAGAGAGCAGAGAACTGCATTGTCTGCTCAGTATCAGCTCCACTTCTCTAAAGGTCACAGCAAATTGAGAATAGGAGCCCTGGTGAGTCATGATAGTTTGCACATAATATCTGGCTGTTCTTTGCTTTTTCTGCCTTTTTCTGTGGTCTGGCGCTGGGCTCCAAGTTGTGAACTCCAGGAAGCTGCTGCAGGTGTGGTGCCAGTAACTCCAAGCTGGTAATGAGAGTTGTTCCCATCAGCTCAGCTGAACAGATTCTCTGTCAGAAGAGTGATCTCTGATGGCCAAGAAAGTGTGGCATGTATTTTTCCCTTTGAGAAATAATTTTCTGTGTGTAACATTGCCAGCATAAATCCCCTTAGTCAGCAATTGTCCCTCCATACATGAATGTTACTGATGTTACTGTTCTGCAACGTTGGTTTTCTTAGGAAAACAAAACAAAAATGTTTATAAAGAGAAAGAAAATCAGTGTAAGGAAGGTAGTAAATGGTAACCAGGACAAGCAGAGGTGACAGCAAACAAAACAAATGCTATCTTCTTTCCATCTTCTCTGGATAGTTTGATGATGCTTGATGGTTGCTTGTAGTTTTAAGGCAAATTAATTTCGGGAACACTCCTTGCCATCTTTCTCTTTGCCAGTGTTTCTGTAGTTGTATTAAGTTGATTTTATCACAGCAGTAATTTCAGTGTAGATTTCCAATTTGCTGTAATGTTCGCCTAGACAAGGGGCATAAAGATGAATGTTTGAAAGCCAGGAGGGCTGAGTGTTGGGGCTGAGCTTGAATCTCTTGCTGATGAAGATGAGGAAATGCTGAGGATGAGGTTGCTGAGGTGAGCCCAACTGATCCACACACACCTACCCAAACAGCAGCCCTACAGCCTCTTCAGTTTAGTCCACCAGCAGTGCTTTGTCTTTTCTCTAAAATATCCATTTCATGAAGCAGAACTTGGGGGAAAAGCCCAGTTGCTTCATGCCAGCCCTTGTCCTCTTGCAAAAAAGCAAAAAGACCCCCCAAAACGTAGAAGAATTCTTGTCCTGCTTCTTGGTTTTCTTCCAGCAGGGTGGAGAAAAAAACCAGTGGTTTTTCTTGTGTTGAAAAGAACACAGAAAGAATAATCTGCAGCCAGGCCCTGATGGGGAAGGATCATGATGCTTAGCTCCTGGCTGCAGCCAAATGGTAAATTCCAGTGCAGGAGCTGGAGATGCCAGGCTGGGCTGGGGAAAACACCAAACCCTGAACAATCCAATCCATGACCACAGAGCTGGGGGTGACTGGGAACCCTGTTCCACAGGAATTTTGTGTTGGCAGCAGCAGTGGCCATGTGCAGGCGGGAGCAGCAGCAGTACGAGCTGCTGGAGCAGCCAAGGGACTCTGTGAGGAGTGGGCTGGGCCACCCTGATCCCCAGGAAAAGGTGCCTTGGATGATGTCTGGCTGTGCCACTGCTGATCCATGGTGGGCTGGGTGTGTTCAAGGGGAGCCTCTCCAGGTCTGTGTTCCAGTAACCAACACATGGGAAATTAAGAGATAAAGCAATTGCTTTAGCAAACCTGGATGTGAGTGGCTTAATAAATATATCTGACTTCAGCCCCAGATGTCTTCTAAGTCTTGTAAAATGGTTTCCTGAGTAGCCTGGATAATAATGACGGAATTTAGCATTATCTCAGATCTGACAATTGCTAGCTTTAGTTTCATTTTTTCTTTTTCTTCCTTGAGCCTTCTTGCCTTCTTTCTCCCCAGGAGAGCTGAGTCTAGACAGTGAGCTGGAAAAACCAGAGAAAGTGAGGCAGAGAGCACCTTCCTGGTACATCTGCTCCACCCTCTAATCCAACTTCTGCACATGTGCTTTTTTCACAGCCATTTCTAATTAGTTGTCACAATCTTAGACCTCACAGACTGGGAATATAGGAGAGCCTGATGCCTGTATAGGAAAAAATATCACACTTGTCTTTCCAATCAACACTGTTTCATTAGAATGGAGCTGTTGGCTGCTGCTCATCTCCTGGGGTAGAAAGGAGGAGTTCACCACAGAGCTGGGGAAACTTTCTGACCTTCACCTTTTCTCCTCACATCCTCAGAGCCTTTTTTTCTCTAAGACTCACATTTTCATAAGTAGCAAGAGAGCACTTCTAGACAAGGCTCCCAAATATTTGATTTACAAGAACTGAAAGGCTCAGTAAACCACTGGGACCATCTCCTGAGGATGGAAGCAATCTGTTCCTGAGGGATACTCCTTGGATCAGTCCCTATGTGTGCATACACCATGGACACAGAGCAGAGAGAAAAACATATTCATGCAATGCTTTGGTCCCATTTTCTGCTCTTGATGAAAAGTGTGTTTATCTGGAGAAGAGCATCCAGCATTAGTGCAAGTGTGGGGGTGTTGCAAAAAGGAATAATTCTTCCCCAAAACATGCTTGCAAACCTGGACAAGTTGGTAGTGAAGTCAAAAGGCTTCTGAATATGCCAGGCTGGGGAGCAGAACCCAAAGGTAGCAAAACAGCTCACAGTCTGAAGTGATGTCTTTTAAGCATTATGACAGCAGAGCAGCTCAAAATAATACTTTTAACCCAGATTAAATGATTCTGATCACAGAAGCACATGAGAGGTTCCCAGCATTGATGTCCTTGTGTTCTGAAGCTGTGCAGCATGAAGCAGGCTCATAGTGACCCATCCTCCTCTGGGTGTTGTGTACAGCCTAAAGCAGCTTTGCTGGAGAGGGTTGCCCAGCTCACTGGCCATGTGAAGCTCTACAAGGATGGCTTTTCTGTAGTAATAAACAGTAAAAATTGGGAAATAAAAAAAAAAAAGAGGAGCAACAGTGGGCAAAGGAACACCTTCCCTCTCAAAATCTCTCTGAACTGCAAGGAGCTTTTCTTGCATCAGTAGCATGGAGGGACTTTGCTGAGGAGTTTATGTGGGGTTTCTCTCTGCATCTCCAGTTTCAGCATCTTGGGTATATCCTGGCCTCCAGCGCTGGCCCCTCGCGGCAGGAACATGTGAACTCCGGAAGCTCTGCTCCAGGTCTCAGATAGGGAAGCTGAGTACTCGAGTCAACACTTCAAATTTATTGATGTCTTGCACAAATATTTATGAGGCCATTTCCTCCTGCACTGGCAGGCACAGAGCCAGTGAGCCCGCTAATTCATGGTATGGTATTTATTGACAGGAATGTGTGATTGTTTCAGGTTAAGGGCAAAACTGGGTGCTGCAGCATAGAGAAGGGATGTGTGAGAGTTCAGTGAGGGAGTGGGAGCCCAAAGGGCTTTAGCAGCAATTTCCTAATACAGCAAATCCAGGGCACTGCATGGTGTGGCATCACTGGGATCCTCAGAAAGCCAGAGCCCTCAGTGCTGGGCTCTGCTCTTGCTCCTCTTCCTTGTTCTTCCTCAAGAAAACTTCACTGACAGGGTTTGAGGAATGAATTCAGGATATAGCTGGTAACTCTGCAACACTCCAAAGACATGTCACAGACACATGGAGAATCTTCTGGACCTTCTGTGCAGGTTATTTGACAGAAACACTGATATATCCTGAGAGTCACCCTGTATCAAATTCCTCAGATTTTGCATTCCCAGCCAAAATCTCTCTGCACTGAAAACCAATGGTGCTAAGCTCTAGAAGCACATAGTCCAAAACCAGAGGGACCACATACTTATAGGCTTCCAGCTCTGAAGTGGTGCCAGGGGGTATCTCCTGTTACAGCCCTGGCAGCTGTGGCCAGGCTCCTTCCTGGCTCAGCCCATGGAGCACCAGCTCAGCCTCAGCTGGAGCCCCACAGCCCCAGCCCTTGGCCTCAGCCTGGGGACCACGAGGGAGAGAGCAGAACACTATGGCAAGGCCCTTTCAAACTCAAAATGTGTAAAGCAAAGGAAGCAAGAAGGCTTTGCCATACAGGTGACATGGGCACATCAAGTTTTCCTCACTGCTTTGGTCCTGGGGTGAGAAGACGGAGTTTTTAAGCACAGTGTGGCTGTGCTTTCTCCTTGGCAAGACTTCCTCATGAGCCAGAGCTCTGGCTCAGTGGTGAGTGAGGAAACTCAGGGCTCCAGCAAGGCGAATCCCAGCAGATTTGCACCAGGAAGGTGCCAGCCCAGCACCAAGGCATGGATAGAAGGATGTAAAGGTGACCAAAAGTTATTTTCTTCCCTCTTCACCTTTCCCCTTCCATGAAGCCAAGCACGGTGTCTAATCAAAGTGTTGCCCTTTCATGGATGACTAATCACACAGAAAAGTCACCAAAACTCTTTGTCCCATAATTACATTACAAAAAATGCAATAAAGTAATAGCATCTTTACATTACCATAGTTGAAGTGGATTTTTAACTAGCTTTGTCACTGGCATGTAAAAAATTAAATAAAAAAGCATGGGCATTAATTTAAAAAAGAAATGATATTACAGTAACTCTGTGTATAGTGAGAGTTTCAATTTTAATTTTAGTTCATTATCTTTTTCCTTATTAAGAAAGCTAAATCTGTTTTGTGTTTTCATTATTTCATTAGCTCAAGAAACCTCATCAGTAACTGTGAAAGCTTCCAGCATAAATAGCACAATTTTCATATGTGAGATGGAATAATTTGCTTAACCACCTATTCAGCAGAGGCTGGAGCTAACAATTAGAGAAAGCAGCGTGATTCAAAAATAAGTTACAATTGATTGTGTTTCAGTGGAAATGAAGTTTGGAATGTGCTAATTTGATTTGATGTACACATCTGAGCCATAGTAAGTTGACATGAGACTTGGGACACCTCATGAAAGAAGACTCTTCTTAGGAAATGTACAAAAAATTGTTTAATATAATATTTAAAACACAATTAAAGCAACATGCTAATGACACTCACTTCTCAGAATTGGCTAGTGACATCTTCTTCAGGATTTACATCCAGATGGAAAATTTAAGATATGCTCAGCAGTATGAAACATCATGTGCTCTGGAAGGGCTTATGAACTAATCCACTTTGGAGTGAATGTTTTAGAACATTCATAATTTCAGTGCTTTTTTGGCCAAACCTCCCATTCCAACAATGATCCCTGTGGACTAAATAAGGGCTAGAGCCAAGAGGGTTAAAGTAATCTCTGTCTATACAGTGAACTGTAAACTAGAATCAGTTCATTTTTACACAGGTAATTTTTACTCTTCAAAGACCTCTGGAGGCAGGAAAGGAAGTTTCAAGAGGCCATAGCTGGTCATTTCAGCTGAATTTTCTAAAGCCCTGCAAAAGACAACATTTCTATGTGGAAATGCAGAACAACAGTAGTTTGTGGACCTGCCTTGTCTTCTCACCACACACAGCAAGGTCTGGGCTGTTCCCAGGTGTGCAGAGGATTTGGGAGATGCTATGGCCCCTTGTCAGCTCTGTAGCTGGGAACACGTGTGGGTCAAACCCTTCTCCCTCCCTCATGCACTCCCTGGCAAGTGTGAGCCTTTGTGGGCTCCATTTAAAAGGTTTCTGACCTTCCTGACAACCCTTTCCCTGTCCCCATCCCTCACTCTTCTCTCCACATCAATTTCCTTTATCCAACTGTTCTTCCCAAGTCAGAAGAGTGACACTGCTTAGGTTAAACTGTGATGTTCAAGGTGATACTTCATGGTCTGTTTGAAAGAAACCTTGGACTGAGGAGGTTCCTCTGGGTCTGTGGTCAAAGCAGGTAGATCAAACAGGCAACATCCCACTCGCTGTGTTGGTGTCTCCATGAATCTAAGGAAAAGAAGTTTTGACTTTCTTTTTCACCCCACCTGCTCTGGTTTGGCTTACCCTGGAAGACATTGTGCCATGTGAGAGCACGTGTGTCAGATGTTGTTATTTGATGATGATAAATATCTATAAGTAGCTCCATTTTGAGTGAGCTCTCAGACCTGCCTAGATAGGATTGTGAACTCTGTCCAACAAAGACACACAAACTGCTAATCTGCAGGCAGTGAATCCTCTCTTCTTTACATGCAGAGGCTACTGAGACAAAACCAAGGAGGTGTTTGTTGCTAGTAGCTATATGTGCACTGTAGAAATCCATCTGCTAACCAGAGGACCACCCACAGATCATTGTTTTGGACACTTTATTGCAATTTTCTTTTATAGATGTCCTGCAGTACAGACTCCACCAGGATTCTGGTCTCTGGCACATACGTATGTATTGAGCACACTGACAGAAACCTAATGACTTACATGGCTCAGGCATTAAGAATATATTTCAGAGGTTTTTAAATGAGAAACCCTGAATTGTTTATGGAAAGCTCCTTGGATCTCCTTTTCCAGGAATGCATTATTTATTGTGCTGGTACCACAGAGGCATAGGGAGATACCCTGAGGAGGAGAGGCAAAGCTCCCTGTCGCGTTTGGTGTTGTAACAAAGCACCAGGGCCTGGTTCTGATCTTGCTCATGTCGGTGTAAATCATGAGCAGTGTGGCCTGTGGATACATGTTCTCTTCTTGCTCAAGTGGTGCCAGCACAGAAATTGGCTCTTTGCTGCTTTCTTGCTACAGGTTCCTTCTTTGCCAGCCCCAGAGCACAGTGCCAGGGCCCTTCTCCTAGAAATGACTTGGCTGGGGGTTGTGGGCTGTTCCTTCTTCTGCAGCCTTCAGTGCCTGCTTCTCCCAGAGGGTGCACAGAGAAGGAGGCCGGGAGCATCTGCCTGTGAAACATTCATTTTGCCAAGCCAGGGGTGGAGGTTCACTGTAAAGAGCAAACTTGGGGCTCAAGCCTCTGAAACAGCTTTGAAAATCCATCTACACCCTGAAATATTTATAAGATAAGAATGCATTTGGTGTGCCCATCAATGAATGATCCCATTGATTGTCCCATCTGTATCTCCAGCCAGCTTTTCCCCCTGCTCCCTCTTTGCTGCTTTGTAGCCCTTGGCTTTGCTTGCTGCAGTCTAGACCTTCCTCCAAAAGATGCAGGGAGAGTGACTTTTTGACAGCAGCACCATCTGGCTGGGTGTACTCATCTCCTGGGAAAAGCAGCTTCGCCTCAGGAAGGGCAGGTAGTTGTAGCAAGCCTGGCTTGAAGGAGGTGAATCTTCTCTAGTCCCTCCTGGATTTGCTGGGTTACCTGGGGAATGTCTCCAAATAGGTTGTGAAAACTTTGTCTTGGGGTGGTCTATGATTATGGATCTCTACGGCAAGCAGGGGTGTGTTTTGACACAATTTTATTATTGTTTACCCTTTCTAAAGTTTCTCTGCAAGGAATTTGAATTGTGCCTAGCTCAACGTGGGGCATTTGTGGTCTGGAAGGGAAGTGTGAATGCAGAGTAATAGAAATATCCACTGGTAAAGACATGAGAGGAGAATGACAAATCCATCCTTTTCTCCCTGAAACAAGAAGGGCTGTTTCTTACTGGTATTATGTCCATTAAAACCAGCGGGCATTTAATCCCTACTGGCAAGGGGTTCTTTGGGAGAGAGATGGTTGCTTTAGTCATAACCTCACTAATATTACTAGTCTTCAAAAAGTTATATTGCAGAGCTCTTAAATTGCACAGAGGCATGGATGGAGACGGAGGGAGAGAGAAATGGTGTCAAGCCTTGTGACAGGTGTGTCCCCAAAAGCTCTGAGCTCAGTGATGGGGAGAAGGGGCCAAATGAAATTCCTGGGAAAGAATTTTAGCAGCATGGTACCCCACTCTGTGGCTTCTCTCCTTGCACCTGGTTTGCTCATGTGGATGGGGAAGAGGCCACTGCCAAAGGAAAGATTTTCCTGCTCGGAATGCAGGTCTGTGGGCCGGGGGCAGGAATGGTGTCCAGCAGGAATGTGAGCAAGGTGGAATCGCTCTCCCAAAACCACCCCCTGGGGCCAGAAATTACATTTCAGTCTCAGCAGTACTGTTGAGGCCATGAACTGGCTGCTTGGTCCATTTCACTCCTTTCTGGCTGCCTGGGTTATAAATTGCCGTTGTTCCTGCATTAGATTTATATCAAGGGAAACTGCACAGAGCTTCAGCCGAGGAGTCCAGCTCATTCCTTCTGCCTGTCTGATCCAGGGACGGGATTTTAGCGGGACAGACAGAAACATTAGCAATGCTCTGCAGTTTATGGGGTGAATTTGAGCTTGTAGGAAATCCCGTCATTCTTCCAGCACGTGCATTCATTAGAGCTAAGGGCACTTCTACAGATGTTGGGGTGGAGGAGGTCACCTAATAATGTCTATCACAGGGCATCCTTTTTCAGTGGGTGTAGCTCTGAGCCAGCAGAAGGCTGAGGGTTTAATTAGACTGTGACACTACAGAGTTATGGAGATTAAAGGGCATTTGACTTCATTTTTTTCACATGGCATTCAGTTTTTAAAATGTCACTGCGAAGTACTTTAGGGCCCTGTTTCATCACTGCATTATTTTTATTCCATGCCAATGTCACCTCATTGATTTCTGGATGGAAGGCTGGAGGGCCCAACGCACCATGGAAATTCTGAGGTTGGCTTTGAAATGAAATCTGGGATTCAGCTCATTTGTCGTCTTGGGGAGTTTCCAGGCTGTGGTCACACTGTGTGTGTTCGTGTATGCAGAGAATGAAAATTCTGCCAGTTTGAGGTTTCTTGCTGGACTAATGACAAATATCACCACTGAGCCTACAGTCCCATGGCTCATCTAATGCCAGGTGCCTTCAGGATTACTCAGGCCAGATGTGAGTTGTAAGGAAAAATGACTGTTTTCATTAATATTACTTTAAAAATTGTTTTGTGAAAAAGAACTGGGTTTGACATTTTCAGTAGAAAACTCATGAGAATAAGAAAAATTATTTTGAAATTTTGGGTTTGGTTCTACCTTTGTTTGGTTTTGTATCATTTCTTTCCTGCTATCTTGTTCTACTTTCTCATGTTTTTGCACTCAGGAGGTCATGGAAGGCAGAGGAAAGGGTAGAGCTCTCATCACACTTGGAGCTAAAGCTCTACAATTTAATTTTGAAATCTGACATTGATTTAGAAGAAAAATTTAAGGTTATCTGAAAAATATTAGGAAGGTAGCTTTCTCAGAGAAAAAAATTATAAAATTGCCAGCCAGCTCAGCTTGAAATAGATGTTTGGAAACTCGACAACACAGCATTGGTAGGCTATTTTCCAATTATCATTAAATGTGTAGAGAACCATATAGAATAGAAAGTGGAGATTCCTCCTGTGGAGAGACTTGGGCAGGCAGGGATCATTCAGACATCAGGAACATGGCTTGAGGCTGCTCCTGTTCCCTCCACTGCTTCCAGTCCAAGGGACAGGGCACGTTCTGCACCCTGGGATGTGAAATTTCTTCCAGGCTGGCACAGCCCCACACTGCTCCTGGCTGCTCTAGTGCTCCACTGCCTTCCCTCCAGCAGTAGGGCAAGGGATTGTTTTATTTTCACTCCTAAGCACTGCAAAGACCTCCAGCAACTGAAATGAGAGGCAGGAAGACAGAGACAAACTCATTATTGTTGTTGCTATTATTCCTGTCCACTTTGTGAGGTGCCCAAGAGCAGACCATGAAGATGTCCTGTTTAAATTGGAATGTTGTTTCTCAGTGTCCCAAATGTCTTCCAGCTTGGAGAAAGGGATGCTGCAACAGCTATTGGGACATGAGGTGTTCCCAGGCCAGAACCAGTGAAGAGAAAAGGAAAATAAACCTGTTATTTTCAGAAACAGACTGTGCACAGGAGCCACGTGCAGACCATCTATCCGTGTGCTGTGTCTGAGTGCAGGTATTTGTGCACAGCCCATGAGCCTGCACTGGGCATATCTGAGCACTTGTGCTCTGGGTGTGAGCTGCAGGTGTTGTATGAGGATTTCTGCCCCAGATCTGGGTGGGTGTTTATGAGGTTATGGCTGGCTGCCCTCTGGGTACAGCTGTGAGTATCTGCTTCACTTTGTGTCTGTGGTGGATGGATGGGAATGTCCAACCTGCTTGGCTGGGAGGACTGAGAAGTCATTGCAAAGAATCCTGATAATTGTTCAGCTCAACCTTCGTTCTGGCTTCAATTTCTGAATTTTGTTTGTGTGATTATTCTTCATAAACTTGTAAAGAAGGAAAAGATGTAGTGGATAATCCACATATACCTGCAGATCTTAAAGACAAAATGTTCTTCCCCTTAAGTTCTCCCTGTCCTTGATTGATATAATTTTAAAGAGTAAAAGATTTGACATTTTTTGTCAAATTTTGACCCACCATTCTCTGGAGAGCACCACCACTGAAGGGACACTGGCAATACAAGATCTGGTTTGTAGCTTCCATGTGGCCAGGCTGTTCTTTACATCTTTAAAGCACAAGAACAGCTTTACATATGTCTTATGAAAGTTATCTATTGCTGAAAAAAATGCAGCAGATGAACTGTGTCTTCCTGCCCTCAAAAGCATGAGCTGCTGTCTGAAGAGACCTAATGAGAAGATTAAAGATAAAGGTTCTGAATTCAATTTGAAGTGTCAATATGTAACTCAGTAAGAAATGAAACATTTTTCAATTACTGGTAATATGAAACAAAATAGTGGGAAATAGAAATGGCAATCTTTTTAGCTAACCTGAAGGCCATTTCCAAGAGGCACTGTGCATTAACTAAGCAGTGAAAATTTTTACATCACTATTTTCCCTTGTGCCCATAATAGCATAAAATAAAAAGATTTTAGATAAGATTTCATTCAGTGAATCAATTGCAAAACCACACAGAGCCTTAGTGGGCATTCAGTCCTCGATCTAATGGAAATTTTTACGAGGATGTCAATGCTAAGTTGATTCCTACAGCGGAAAGCACATACAAAGGATCCAATTACAGATGGAAACCTTTTGCTTTCTAAGAGACTTTATTAACCCCTGAAGCACTGAATATGCAAAGGATTAGTGAAAAGTTTTCTGATTAACTGGATGATGGTTTATATCTGGTTGCTCCCCACCCCACCCCCCCACCAGCTCATTTTCTTTTTTCCTTCTGCAAATAGAAAATAATACTGTGCACTGGAGGTAATGAACAGTCACAGCAAAGCCTGCAGAGAAGCTGCTGGATCCTAGAGGAAAGGCACAAGCAGGTTGCATCAACTGTGGGAAGTAACTGCCTAACAGATTTTAGCCTTAAAAATGAAAATAGCCAGCAAAGCATGAAACTGATTGTTAGACTTTCTGCCACAGAGTCTTCTCAGAGTGAGTTGGGAATTTGTAATGCAGGAATGGGACCATCAGTCTCCAAAAATCAGGGGGAGAAGGAAGGGTGAGAGCATTATATCGTGTGATGAGACAGTGTGTTGGTACTCTGAGCTCCCCATTTCACAGAGCTTTAGGGGCAGATTGGGGAGCATCTTTCAGTTCAAATTCTCCCCTCCATGGGAAGGGAGCAGAAAAAGCTTTACAGTGGTTCTTACAGCAATATGCTTGGAGACAGAGTGTGCAGGTTTGGAGCTCTACTGTTACAAGCCCATAGGCAGCTTTTCTTAATTTATGATAAAATGTTTACTATTTCATTGAATCACTTTGCCTGGTGAAGTCTCAAACATGCGACTCCTGCCTGCTCTGAATGGCAAGCAAAGCTCAGGAGCTGAATTTTTGGTGAGGAGCTCATGAGTGAGAACATTTTGTTGGTGGATGTGTGCAAGGCTTGAACAGTCAGTGGGGTCTGCAGTGTGTGCAGAGCATTTGACAGAGGAGGCACATTAATTTTTATAACCACTTGTGAATACTTCTTGTGCTTCTGCTGGGCCTTTGTTTTGTTTAATCTCATCTCCTCCTACCATCATTTCACCATGCTTTAGCCCAGGGCTGGGCCCACAATCTGTGTACATATGAGTCACTGTCCATGACTGTATTATATCTTATATATATATAAGATAGATATATTATAGAAATGAAAGAGCAAAAAGGTATGGCTGGTGACATAAGTAAACTTTGCTCTATTCCCACTTGTGATCAGGTCTAACTTAATTTCATGGCAGTAACTCTTGATTCATGATGAAGTAAAGTAGAAAAAGGCCATGGCAGAAGTGTTTATGAACTGAACTCTAACTGAAACCCTAGAGGTGGAAATCCAATCTCAAGTTTCAGATCTGGATTCAGATTTGACATGCCCCAAAATTTCTGTGGGTTCAGATCCAGGCTTTTGTTCTGAGCCCATAAGAGCCCAGTGAAAAGTCAAGTACAGTGTTTGTTCAACACTCCTGACAGCACTTACTCACTGCTCTGCTGAGACTGCAGATATGAAAACAAGCACAACGTGCCCTGGACAGCCTGGCCAGGCTCCAGCGGGGAGTTTCATCCCCCTGGAAGAGATGGAAAGATGGCCTGAGCCAGGGTGCTCAGCCTGTGCCTGCGAGCGTGCAAGAGGGGCTTTTGGCTTCTCCTTTTGAAATGAAAGGAAAGAAGAATATAGGGTCAGAGTTCTTTAAATCTCCACTGATTTTGTTTGTGTTTAAGCTGTGGACATTTGAGATGTGGGAATGTCAAAAATGCCTTGCACAAGCCAAACTTACTCACTTATCCCTTGCATATTTGGAGAGACGTTTTTCTTTGTCCCCCAAGTCCAACCTTGGTCCCAGACCATGGGCAGTGAAATCACTTGGTGTTTATCCTTGCAGGGTGAGCTCTGTAGGTAACTGTTGGTACTAAGGGATCCCTCCAGTTATTAGTCGAATAAAAAGATCCTCTAGGGACAGAAGTTTTATATATTTGTGTTGCTGTAGCAGGAGAGAGAGGGAGGCCACTGTGAAGGAATATGTTGCTCAGTCCCTGGTTGTCCCAGGCTGTGGCACTGGCAAACACCACTGAGTTTTCCTTGAAGAAAAATGGATCAGTCTCCCACTGTTGTGTTGTGACTTCCCAAACCAATACACACCCCTTATGAATAACACATTTGTATCTAAAATTAGGCCAAGCCAGGATGCAGCTCTAGGGTTGGCTTTGTCCCCACCATCTGCTGTGCTGGAGATGAAAGGAGGCTCATGGGCAGCTGAGTTGCTTCCACGGGGACTTGTGCAGGTCTTATTTCCCAGTCCTGTATTTCTTTGACTGATCTATCTGAATCATGAGTTGCAGGTCAGCTTGTGTTCCTGACACTGAAAGAAATGTAAAATAATCTTCAGTGTAGAATCTATTTATGGACCTGTTCTTTCTGTGCAAAATGACTTGAGATTTTGTTGAGTCACTCACCTGACTTTATTTGGGCCAACTTACACAGCCCAGCTTTGCTGGTTTAGGCTTAAACTGTTCAAAGAGTGCTGTCTTTACTTGAGTGTACCAGCAGCACCAAAGTCTCTGTCAACACTCAATAAATAAGGCAGCAGAAAGCCTGTAACTTTTAATGATAAATACTGTCAGTATTCTCTGATAGGCTTTTTTTGGGGAGTGATTATCCATATTGCCATTGTGTACAAGGAGAGAATATCCTGCAAGTGAGAGCAGCTATATTTAGAAGACAACTGCAGCTGGCAGTGGGGAGTGCTGAGGTGGCTGTAACTGATACCCCAAAATGGAGGTCAGAAATTTGACCTTTCTGCTTGGCAGCCAAGCAGCTGAGCCTTGCTGTTGTCTTTTTGGACAAATTATGAGTGGAAGAGCTGCTGCCTGTTCAGAAAAGTTCTAATCAATTTGCTGTAAATTACTAAGAATTATTTACAGCAGATTTAGTAAGTTCATCACACACCAGGCATGCTGCACAGTTTCAGCTGCAGGGAAGCACAAGCCACCACCATGAAAGTGAGAACAAACTTAGAATAAACTTAATTGTGGGATTCCAAGTAAATTTTGTCTTTCGAATATTCTTTGTAATATCATGAAACAATCTATTTTAGTCAAAACCTGCTTTATGAAGTTAAACTGCTTTGATTTTTCTGCCCAGCTTTAAATTAAGAGATTGGATTTTATTTTAGAATTGTTTTTTCAAGCTAAAGAATAGAAGTAGGTTTGGTGGTAATAATAATTTATAGGAGGAAAAGATCCTTCTGACGTGGCTCAGCCTCAAAAATTCTCCAAGTGATTGGGAGAGTCTTTGGGCCCACAACAGACACAGGGAGCAGTAAAATTTCCTACTCAGACTAGGGACTACCAGAGCCACTGCTCATGCCAGCAGTGGGAAAGCCAAAATGGGAGAACAGTCACCCAGTGCTTGTGTCCAGCAGGGTTCACTCCCCACTGAGGTGCCCTGGTGGTTCACCCACTGTGCTGACAATAGAAATGCGTGTATCTCCACCCTTCAGGGATTATTATTTACCTTTTGTACATATCCAGATAATTCCACTGATGTGGTTTACATCAGGTAAATTTGAGAGTGTTGTAGAAAACCTGTTTTTGAGAACAAGGAGTCTTCACTCAGCTGTTCCAACATGTACCATTCCCAGTCTTTCACAGAATCATTAAGGTTGGAAAAGACCTCTGAGGTCATTGGGTCCAGCTGTTAACCCAGCACCACTGTGTTCACCACTTACATGATTAAGATACATGGAGATATTAAAGAAATCACCACTTAGTCAAACATTTAATAAAAAGTAGGTGACAGGTATGCAAAGATCACACACAAATTCTCAAGAAGAAATACCTTTTCCACTTTCACTGCATACCTACTGCACTGACTTTTCATATACACACTGCTGCTGGATTTTTTTTTTAATTGGCCTTGTCTCTCCTGTGCTTTTGAACTTCATCTCTAATTTCTTACAGCGCTCTTTCTGCCACTTTCCTGTCATTAATTGCTGCTCTCCTGAGCCCTACATGAGTGTCACTTTGTTGAGCTGCCAAGGTATGTAGGATATAATGCATCTGCTTGTTTTCTTTTCCTACCCTCCTGGCCCTGAGCCAGGGAAATGCCATCACCTCATCACCTGCAGCTTGCCATTCTAATATCTCTCATTTTAAATTAAACTCCACATTTTATTTCTCAGGCATGGCAAGAATTTTACAGCACTTGCACTTTAAAGAGGTGGCTTTGACCATGCTATAGGCAGAGACAGGTCTGTCCAGATGTCCACGGACTCTTTGCTTCCTTTCGGCTGTGTTTGCATAGGTGGACAAGCTGATTCCCTGTGGAATGTACTGGGCCAAGCACTGGAATAGGAGAAAATGCATGGGACAGCTGATTGAGCTGGCCTGCCTGACAGGTGCCCAGCTCCAGGGCTGACAAACAAGTCACATTTGCTGAACAATTTCAGCATTTCTTCAGCATGATCTGACAAATACTATTTCAGAGAACTTCAGGATATTTTTCTCTGATTTGAGACTGGGGTGGGCAGATTTGGTGCCACAGGTCAGCACTTTTCATATACCAGTGGCTGCTCTCTGGGCATTTCACCTCCCTGCTCCATAATGCAAGGAAAAGGTTTGCAGTGAACTGAAGGGCAGACTACTGGTGGCTGAGTTCTGCTGTTAAACTTTTAATGCAGAGAACCAGGACTGGGCTAGGCTGAACTTGGGTTTGGCAAGTTTTTCTGTACCATGCTGGGCAGATATATGTTTGGATTCTCTACTTGTTTATGTATTTTTCTTGGCCCCTGCAGCTGCGTCTGCATTGTGATTAAAAAGTATTTAATTAACATACAAAAATAAAATTTAAAAGTGTAATAGTTATTGTAAAAATAAAACTGTACCAAACCACTCAGGAAAACAGCACCCTGGGGAGCTGGTAAGCTTGGAAAAGCTGGAAAAATACAACTACAACTGTAACAACTTCTCTCAAGAGGGGTACAACCAGCCAGGAAAATAAAACCCACCATCTACTACAGCCAACAACCACCCTGAGGGCACCAAGGCAAGGCAAATAAAACACACACCCAAAGCTGAACAAGAAAAGTGCCTTTCCCCATACTTGTTTTCAATACTGGGAGTTGTGAGCAGCCAACAAAGTCAACTGGGCTTTTGCTGGGATGGCAGATTTGGGAGATGCAGAGGTGAAATTGTGGCCCTTTGAGCTGCAAAGCTTGTGCCACTTGAGAGCCAGGTGCTTTTATCAGAGTTGTGTCATCTTTGGTTAAATATCTTGGCATCAGGTGTTTTTCCTCAGTTTCTCTAGCTCCAGGCATGGTGTGGCTGCAGGACCAAGGAGTGCTGCTGCTGTGTCACCTCCCCTGCAGGCAGCAGTAATGTCCTGCCCTGAATTCTTGCAGTCTGCCAGAAAACCTTTGTCAGAGGGAGCAGCGTCTGATGGCATTTATTGTCAGAGCTGTGGGACACTGGGAGGCAGCTTGAACAGCTGTGGGGTTGAACCCAGGCTGCAGAGGGGCAGCAGCTCCCCCAGGTACCTGAGGGCAACGTGGGGCACCCAGGTCAGGGCCCTGAGATTCTGCAAACCCAGAGATCACAGCCCTTGCACAGCAGCAGCTCTTCCTTCACTGCATTCTGGTATTTTTACTAGCTTGGTTTCCAAACAGTAAGTTCTTATTTTTTCTGTCCTGGCAGTAGGTGGGATTAAAATGCTTGAACAGAATTAGCAAGAGAATATGAGAAACAGAGAAGGGCTTAAGAGTGGGAAACCTGGGTCAGGAAGATGGGCTTTGCAATTAGTCCTGCATGCTGTGAGGCTGGGGATTGTCATTATCTCCCAAAGACCACATCTTATCTTGAGCCCTCTGAGAGCACTTTTCTTCCTGGGCCTCCCTGTCCTGGATGTTTCTGTTGGCCAAAGGCTCCTGCCCATCCCAGGGGACCAAGGGACCTCCCAGGCACTGGGAGGGGTGGGTGATGTGAGGGGCTGCTCCAGGGGAGCTGGGGGACCTGAGCTGGGTGTGAGGGGCCCTGGCTGCTGCTGTGGAGGGGTGGAAGGGATGTGGGGGATGTTGAGAGGATGCTCTGGGTGTGAGTCAGGGACTCCACTTGGGGGTAGAGCAAGATTTCAGAGCAATCTCTGCCCAAAAACGCTTCTGTGGCATAATTTCTTCTGGCCTTTTGCGTGGCCTGAAGGCTCACTAATGCACCAATGCATCTTTCTTAACTGACTGATTTAAACCTCTCTGAGGCCAGAATATATAAACTCTTCTAAATTGCTACAGTCACATTTTTACTCCCTTTAAAAAACAAGTGTAAATTCCTCATGGCCAGCCACTTTTTATGGATCCCTTCAGTGCTTTTGTGAATTGCAAGGTCCTTGGGCCCTGGCCATGAATATCAGGTTTGCAGCAACTGAATTATTTTCGTGATTAAAGATAGTAAAGGATTTACAGGCACTTTTTTTTTTTTCTTTTCTTTTTTTTTTTCCCTCCATAGAAATCTCTCTTGGTTGCATTTGTCCTGAGCTCTGCTGTGTTTCACAGAAAATGAGATGGGAATTTGTGCCAAAGCAAAAGGTTAATTTCAAAACCACAGTAGAACTGGGGATATAATGGCATATGATAAGGATTTTTTTTTTTTTTTTCTGGTGAGTCTGGGAACAGAGTCACTATCTTCTGTGTGCAGAAACTCAATTTAACATAAACAATGAGAAAATACTTCTGCCAGGGCAATTCCAATTAACGTGTCTCTCCCCTACAAAAAGGTGGCATCACCTTTCTGTGCCCAGCCCTTTTCTCTCAAACACCTGCACTAGAGATTTTCATTGTTTACTTTTTTTTTATTTTTTTTTCCCTCACAGCCTTTGGACAGACCTTGTGCTGTTAGTTTATTTTACAAAAATTTTCTTCAGAGTTGTTATTGGAAGGCTCAAAGAGGCACCTGCATGATGGCTGAGTACAGAACAAGTGGGATGGATGAATCAGCCTTGGTGAAATAAGAATAATCCTGGACTGCTGACCAAAACAAATCAGTTGTTTGATGTGACTAAACCATTTGGTGGTTAATGTCCCTGGCAGTATTTATTCCTGCAGCCTCAGGCATTTCCTGGTGCTGGTCCAAGCTGAAGCCACTGTATCAGGTGCTGGAAAGTTCATGTAGAAACAGCCAAAGCCCTTTTGTGCCCTGGGGGATTGACATCACCCTGCAGGGACTGAGCTGGTTGTGGAAAAGCATCCTTCAGACACTGTGGCATCCTTTCCAGACAGGTGCTACTTCTGGCCTCCCTACTCTAAGCTACTAGAAAGTGGAGATTTATGAGCCAGCTCCATGATATATAGCATTTGATCCTTGTCCTGATGGCTTGCAAGAACTTGGACCTTGGATTGTTTCTGATCCCTTGGCCCAGCAGTGCTGTGCTGGCACAGCTCCAGGGCAGAATTTAGCAAGTCCTGCAGCTCGGGCCAGTATAACTTTTTAAACTACTGACAAATGTGATCTTCCTTTGCTCCTTACCCTTGATTTGCCTCCATTCATTTTCCTGTCACTGAAATCCCTCATTACTCTCAGTCCAAGCGGTTCACAAACCTTGCTGAATTTCTTCTTTTTTTTTATTCTTCGGGCTGAAACTTTGGTCTGGCCTTATAATTACAGCATTATTAATGTATTTTTATCATTGTTAATTATTTTTACATGCTGAAATTGATTCAATATGCCTGGAGCTGCCATGCTGGAACATGCCTTGATTCTTTTCCAAGCTGGAGCCCTTGTGCACCAAACGTGGAGAGTTCCAATGGCTTTAAATCACTATAAACCTCACTGAGTGATTTAAGTTATTGGAGTGTATTCAAGTTTTTATAAGCCCTCGAATGTGAACTCTGCTTGAATTCTGGGTATGTACAGTGCAGTGGGATCTAAAATGGTTTGAGTGCTCAACATACTTTCTAAGCCCCTGGCTGGCTGGAGAATAATCAGGCTTGTCGGGCAGTGCACCGTGCAGGGACTTGGTATGATGGGAACCATCACATTTTAAAAATGCTTTTAATTCCTTTAGATTGAAACATTCCTGCTTCATTTAAGGGACTTTGGGCAGAGCTTTCTGTGTGGCTTGGAGGATCGGCAGTGCAATGAAGTGGGTTTCATACTGGTGTTGATGGATTGACTCGTGCAAGGTCAGTCTCAAGGCAAGGCATCCCTGATCTCTGGTGACAGCCAGTGGAGTTGTGATCTGTGCCAGGACCCAGGTTTGGGGTGTGCAGAGAGCTGATCCCTTCTCTGATCTGCAGGTCGGGTCCTAAGTCTGGGTCAGTGGTGTCTGTCCTGACCCTGGTATAGTGATGGCCACACCAGCTGTCCCTTGGGCACATCCTCTGACCAGGAGGGCACCAGGGAGGGACATCGGGAGCCAACAGCTGGAGATGCTGAAATTTTAAGCTCTTTTTTCGAAGGTCTCAGGTCAGGAAAAAGCTGTAAGAACACGGGTGAGAAGTTTGCCATGCAGTGGAGGGAGGAGACCAATGTGGGTGTGAGAGAAAGCAGGAGAGAAGGGGTCCCTCCCACCCTGACTTCCCTGGACATGGCCCAGCACTATTTACACACCATGTTAAACTGGCTTGGGAACATCTCAAGTGGAAATGTAAAATCTGAAAACAGAAAAAGGGTGTTGAAGGAGTGCTATAGCTGCAGAGCAATATGATCCACAGCTCTGACTTTGAGGCTGGTGCATTGGAGACAGCAGAGAACCCAATGTCCTGCAAAATATTTACTCATTTCAGATTTCACTTTTTATGGACAACTGCATAACATCTCCACGATAATTCTTTGCCCTTGCCATCAAGTAGCCAGCTCTTTTTAAACTCACAAGTGCAGTTGCTGAACACATTGCTGTAGTTGGGAGATTTGCCTTGATGAATTGTTCTATTCAGTTTGACATCATTAGGTATGTATGGGGCAGGGGGAGTAACTGACCTGTACTGACCTGTACAGTAAAACAGTTAGGATTTTTACCCATAAAGCTAATTCCTGCTGCTTCTGCTCAGTAAATAATGACAGCTGTGAGATCTGTGAGTGCTGAGCACCTTAGAACACTTTTTGTTATGTACATAAATGGACCTATATTTAATATTCTCAGTTGATTAAAAAGTAGTTTTCTAATCCTAATGGACTAAATTCTGCCCTGAATTACTATACCTGAACTAACTTTAAATAAAACAGAAAAAACCTGAGTTTAAACACCTATTAGTTAGGGCAGGATTAGGCCCATCATACTGCTCAAATCTCATTTTAATAGTAAGAGAGAGTTTTATTAGTCGTCTTAATGACAGAGCAAACCCCAAACTACTGTTCATTCAAGGAACAGGTTCTTATATTTTAAACAACATTTAATTCTCCTTAAAACCTCTTTTATTAAAAAGTTTTAAGAATAATATTAAATACATAAACAGCCATGTTAATTAGATTATATAGTTAATGTACATTGGAACTATGACTTATTGCAGAGTTACTGCCCATGAAAGCACATTTTGATCATTCCAGGCTGTAATCCCCACTTAATCCATCCCCAGTCTGTCAATCAGTCGAATACAATCAGGATATTTATGATCACATCAGACCAGAGATCTGGAAGAATTTAGCAACTTTGCAGAGCTGAATCCAGAAAAGGGAGGAGGGGGAAATGTTTCCACTGGCAAAATGAACCATTGCCAGGAAAAACATTATTGTTGACTTGGCCCATGTAATTGAATTTTCTACTCAGAAGTAACTTACAAACCAGCAACCAGGAGAAATTATCAGTGCTGGGAACTCTCATAATAACAAAGCAGAGGAGTTTTACCTGGCACAGCATTTTTTAAAATCATGTTTTTCTTCTTCTTTCTTAACATAGCTCTGTGGTTTTTCCTCTCATAATTTTCTACCATCATGAAATAATTCAAATCTCTAGGGCAGCAGGGGAAAGCATCCCTTTCTTGGGCCCCCATCTCCTGACATCCACCTCAGCCCCTGCTCCAGTGACTGCAAACACCTCCCAGCAAGAGCTGGCTCTCTCTGGACAGGGGACACCTGAACACTGAGGGGGCACTTGATCCCCTTTGGGGTCCAAGCTACTTTTAAATACCTGAATTGTGTCTCAATGTTTTTGTAGGGCTGTGCAATTCAGCAACAAAACACGTGGCAGAGTGAGAGTGTCCAACAGGAGTATGACCCCTCTTGGAAAGGAGGAGGTGCAGTGCTGTCATCTTCTGGGAACTGCAATGGTTATCTTGTGGGTTATTTCAATACCCTCCATCCTTGAAATCATTCTCCATGAGAGAGATGAAGAAGCAGAAAGTGTTAGGAAGAAAGATGTCTCAGAAGGGAGGAGACCAGCACTGCTCAGCTCCAGGTGGAGGGAAACTGAATGGGGCTTTACAAAGATGGGGAATATGCATCCTCTCCATGCTTCTCATCAAACTCAGGATAATCTTCTTGTATCCACTGTCCTACCTCTCAGTGTCAGGATGTGATAAATAACTTCCATTCTGGACACCTTATTCTCTCACTTTCAAATACAGAGAAAAACTGAGGTAGGAGGCTGTGCTATCACCTTCCTTGCAGCTGTTCATAGCTGTACATGGGGTGTGATTTCCATGTCTGTTTAGACAACAAAATTGGCATTTTCCTGCTCAAAGCCACATGTAAGAGCCTGATCTGGCCATTTCTGCCCTCAGTAATGTTGAGGATAATTATGAAGACTTTCACCTACTGGTGCACAGCCCCTGTGATCAAGCTCAACCAGTAAGTGACTTTTTTCCTCCCAAGCCTGAACGAATCAAAGCACGTTTCATACTTTGCCATTTGATTGTGATTTGGTCCTTTGCCTGGATGGCAAAGGGCTGGACTCCAAAAACTGTTTCTTCCATGAGCTTCAGTGATTGGAGCTGTGCTGAGCTTGGATAGGCAATCCTGTGATGAGCTTTCCAAGTTCCAGTTGGCTTTCTAACAAACTCCCCCTCATTAAGCTCAGAAGGCCACTGGAGATGGTGCTCAAAGGATGAGCTTGCTGGGCTCTTGATCTTGCCTCCTCCAAGTCATACTTGTCTCAGTTGCTACTTTATCACTTCTGACTTAGAACTCTCTCTATGAGAAGTAGACAAATATTTCTTAGGGGAGGGGTTTGGTTATTGAAGAGAGAAGTGCAAAATAGAAAACAGCAGGATAATCAATATTCCGTAAGGCTTTGCCAGGATTCTCCTGATAGAGACAGTCAACACCCTTTCCCTGCTCTGATAGCAGTAGAGCTCTTGGAATGGAGCATTGTCAGGGGATTAGTCTTCTGCTTGTAAAAGAAATGCTTTAGCAGTTCTTGAGCAGCATGACGCCATTATCTTGTTGACAGTGCTCTGTGTCACTGATACTGTCTCTGCTGCAGCTTCTGTTCAGACACAATTTGCTTTCATTAAGCTTTCATCTAACATCTTCCTTTTGCAGGACATTTGCCTTCATTTTCCTACAGATACTAGAGCATCCCTTAATAACTGCATAAACGAAAGTTGCAATGAGTGTGTTTGATAATAAATGGGCATTAGGAATAAATGAGGAAACCCACAGCTGAGGAGTCTTTGCTGCCTGTGGCACGACACAGCTCCTTGCCTGAGAACTTGAAACATGTCAGTTATAGTTTGTTTCTATCAGAGTAATGTGGTAGTTGTATCTATGCCACTTTCCCAAGAATGTAAATGCTTCGTTAGTTCTGTCCCTGTCCTGAAAAATCTAATATGGCACAAATAAAGTGCGGTAAATGGCTTCATGGAAAGCAGATGTGAGTGGAAGCCTAGACTCCTACCAAGGCTTTAGGGGACTTCAAAGACTGGAAGAAAGAGCTGAACAAAATATTTGACTGTGCCAAATTTTCACTGTTCTTGATGAAAGAGCAAAAGTGAGGAAAAGAAAAAAAAAAGAAAATCTGTCTCCTTGTTTTCATTTTCTGCTAGCCTAGGGCAAGGCTTTTAGAAGGAATAAATTACAAGCAAACAGGGAGAGACTGAATGGAGCAACTGCTGAACAAAGGGCATTCTTGGAAGGGTCTGGTTTTAGAGAACCTAGAAATTGTCAGCTCAGTTATCAGGAGGCAGCCTCGCTCCCCTCCCGCCAGCCGCTGCTTTTGAGCTCCCCGGGAGCTCCCTGCCTGCAAACGCTGTCCCTGCACGGCCACGGGGAGCCCTCGGAAAAGTGGCCAAGGCAGGCGTGGCTGGCAGGATTTGGCCGGTGCCAAGTGCAGAATGCTTTGAAAATTTGGCAGCAGATTTGAGTGCGACATAAATGATTGCAACCTTTAAAGTTGCTTTGCTGAACAAGCCCGTTTGGGCTGTACTTGGAAGTGATGTAGAATATAGAGGATGGTATTAAAGAGGGTAAAACATGCCAGCTCTGAAAACTAGAATAATTTATTCCTGTTGGTTTGGGTATCATGTACTACATAAGGATTGAAAAATAAAGCCATGCGCAGAACAATCAGATTTTTCTTTTCTTCCTCAGATACTGTGTGGGGGTAAAGGCTGTGACTTAACAAAAGTTGGTCAGAAAAGAGAGGAGAAATATAAGACACTGAGCTGTGTTGCTTGTGGCAGTTTTATGAAATGATGTTTCATCTCTTTAAAATCTTTTCCATCCCTATTTCCTTCCAAACTGCCCACTAGAATCCACCCCTAGTGAAGGTTTGGCTGGCAGAGTCCTGCTGGTGGTTTTGACTGTCTCCTCCACCAGTGAATACCTCTGTTGTAGGTGCAATTTATGATCCTGAGCTCTGGGTTTCCTTGCTCCGTGTGAGAGCAACCTGCAGGAGAATCTTTATCCACATGGCCGGTGAGGTATGTTTGTTTTGTATGTTTTTCACACAGGCAGAGAGTTCTAGGACAAGGAAAGAATGGTTTTAATCTGAAAGGTGGAAGATTTAGATTAGATATAAGGAAGAAATTCTTCCCTGTGAGGGTGATGAGGCCCTGGCACAGGTTGCCCAGAGGAGATGAGGTTGTCCCATCCCTGGAAATGTCCAAGGCCAGGCTGATGGAGGTCTGAGCAACCTGGGATAGTGGAAAATGTCCCTGCCCATGTCAGGGGCTTGGAATGAGAGGAGCTTTAAAACCCATTCCCCCCCAGACAATTCTGTGATTCTGTGATTTGAGTTATGCAATATTATTCTCTCATTTTTTCCTTATTTTTTGTACTTCCTTCTCCATGTCCTAAACTGGAAATATCTTTTAAGCAGTATTAACCCACTCTTAGTCACCCAGTTCATAGCTTAATTTACGTAGATGCTCCTTGTGGCTGCACATGACAATAAGCCAGCGTTTTGCAGAATATATTTTGTAGATGGACACACAGTTGTGAATTAGTTGTGGGACCTCAAGGCACATCTACCAAATAAAATCGTGTTGCAGAAAATAATTATGTTTGCCTGAGTTTGGGCCAGGCTGTGTAAAGATTCTCCACACTGAAATGTTGCTGGCTCAGCCTATGGTTTAGGTGTAACTATGGAGGTTTATTTAATTGTTACAGTTTTGGAGTTTTTTTGAAAACCAAAAAAGAAAATAGGGCAGCTGAAGTGGATGAGCTGAGGGAAGAAAATCCTGGTACTTGCTAAGTGCTTAGCTGATTTCCCACTCCGTTTTCTGCAGTAGCCCGAATACCAGGCTGTATTTGTTTGCTGCTGCCTGCTGAAGCCTTCGACCTCAGCCTGCCCTTCTCTCCCTTAGTGCTGACAGTAAGTGAAGAAATGCGAAATTCATTCATCTGCCCGAGAACCCTTTGAAGTTCCCCACTAAAAGCTCTATTGTTTTATTAGCTGTTAATGCGGCACGGGGGAATTCGGCGGTGCATAGCAGAGCCGGGGTGCGGGGGGGCCCTTCCTGGTAATTTGTCACTCTTTAGAAGTGTGACACGCTCAGCTCTGCAAACACGGGCAGGATGGAGAGCCCAGGGCTGGGCTGGGGCTGCTCGGGGCACGGAGCTCCCACCGCCCTGGGCACAGCCCCGGGGCTGCAGCGGCTCGGGGATGGGGACAGGAGAGGTCACACCCCCTGTACTCTCTGCAGGACGTGCTGCAGGCCAAGGGTGATGATAAATTAAAGGTCATGCAGAGCCAACCGTGCTGGCTGCAACTACAGACCGGCTGTGGAGAGAGTGGGCACACTGGGGCTCTGTGGGGTCTCAGTGGGTGCTGGGGTCGGGGGCAGGTTTCCTCTTCACTTCCCCGCGTTAAGAAGGTTTGGTGATGGATGCCCAAAAGCAGCTACTCTAAATCCTTTTCCTGCCCTTTCTCAGATACCCGGCTGCAGTGTGGGGCTGCAAGGTGCTGCTGGTGTTCTGGGACTCCCCCAGCAGTAGCACTGCTCAGGGCTGGCAGCACGGGCCATGGGGATGGCTGGTGGCTTTCAGGGCTGATCCAATGCCTGAACATCATCCTGGCTTCCTAAAAAACACACGCTGGGAATGCTGCTGAACTGCAAGGTGAGGCTTGTCTTCCTCCACATGGGCTCTGCACAGGCAAAGAGTCAGAGCCACAGGTAACTGATAAAGCGCCCATTGCCTTCCCCTTGTGGCTCTCACCTCTCTGTACCTCACTTCCCCCCGCAAGGAGGGAGCTGCAGGGAGCTGCTGTGTCATTGTCCGGACACAGGCGCTGGGCAGGCACAAACCAGCCCCTGTGCAGGGTCCGGACAGCACAGCCAGGAGAGAGGGAAGTGAAGTGGGTCCTGCCTGGGGCTGTTCATGGCCCAGCAGGCACAAAGGGGCTCTGCAGAAGCCATCCATCAGTGCAAGGGCTGCTCCTGCAGCTCGGCACAGCTGCTGGCAGGGGCTGTGTCCCGTAAACACAAACAGGAAGGGCGGCACAGCCCCGGCCCCGCTGCCCGTGTTTGCTTTGCTGGGCTCCGGTTGTTTCTCACTGACTCAGCTGGGCAGTCCATCACCACAGCCTTTCTTCTCCTCCTTCTTCCCAGAGCCTTCTGTGGCGCTTAAACTAAGTCAACAGAAATGCAAAACTCCTGTCTCCATCCGGACAATCCTTGAGAGCTTTGCCCATGGTTTGCACAACTGTTTACCTGCTCCAAAGGGAGCTCCTGCACTGAGCCACAATCCTCAATGGAAGGTTGTCCTGCCATGTGAAACTGCTGCTGTTTGTTCTTGGAGGAAATGAGTGTCCCAGCATTTTCCCGTGGCAGAAAGGTGAGGGGTCACCAGGAGCTTGTCTGCTGATATCTATAATGTGGGAGTGTGCAATCGATCTGATCTGCTGGGCCCTCACCTCGGGGCTGGGACACATCCAGGCTGGGTGGCACAGGGGACCAGAGCACTGTCAGTGGTGAAATCAGTGTTCCTCTTTGGCAGGGAATTTAAAATTCAGTGCCTTAGAAAAGCACTGCAGGCAATGGCAGAAAATAACACTCACTTTATTGTCCCGATTCAGCAAATCACCTGTGAGGTTTGTGTATGTGTGTGTTCTGCATAAAACACATCCCCAAGGTTTGAATTGTGCTTCAATGGTGAAGCCTTTTTAAGGTTTATTGTTACTGGTCACAGTTCTGCTGAGGGGTAACCTTGTAAGGCAGTTGTTGTAGACCTAAACTCAATGCACAGTGCACAATTAGCAGCTCTCAAGTAGTTTAAAACCCAGTGGCCTATTCAGCCTCTCTCCCAACATCACTTGTGACTTTGACATTCTTATCAAAACTTGCAACCACTTTAGTCCAATGTCAGTAGATTTGTAAACCACAACAACAATAAAAAGAAAAAGAAATATTAATTATTAAAGTATTTATTATGCCCATGTTTCTCTTTCTGCTTAAATGGTGGCACAATTAATTAACATGATAAATGTGTAATTGCATTACCAGCCTTTGTATGCAGCCACAGCTACCACACAGGCAGGCAGGAAAAGCACACAATGAGCACCTGCAGCTGCTGTGATCCCCTCTGCAAATCCCAGCCCCTTTGGAGCAGATGGGAGGGAGAATCACCCCTGATTTAGTAATTAATGTCTTCTGGGCTCCTGTGCACCTCTGGGTTTGTAAAGCACCTCCAGGACAGGCTGCTTGACACTGGGAGGCAAGTGTCACCCTGCTACTGATCAACTTCATCACCTTCCCAAATCCCAGTTCTTGACCAGTGGTTAGATGTGAACGAGGTGTGCAGAATGCTCACATGCCCCCCAGTTGCTTAATTAGGAAAGCTTTAGGATGACACTTTCCCCTCTGAGGGAAAAAGCACCAGGCAGCCTTGGAAAGATGCTATTCCTGGACAAATCCCTGCAGGCAGAGTGCACACACATTTTGCATGGCTAGGCTGGGTTTCAGGGCTTTGATCAGAGCACTCTTGGGTGCTCTGCTTCCCAGTCCATGGGGGATTTGCTCATGTGGGTGCTGACTCTCAGAGCCTTCAAGCCCTGAGCAGGAGCATCCCTGAAGCAGTGCACTGGATTGGTTCTTTGCCACCCAGTTTCCAGAGGTTTGAGAGGGATTTGAACTCTATCCCAAATTTCTCTGCTTTAATGCTTGGAAAATGTATTTAAAGGAGGCATACATACTCAAAACGCTGCTCTACAGAAATGTCTCTTTCATCATGTTCCCATTAACCTTAGAATGCTTTTAAGCACTTTTCTTCCACGAGAATGAAACTGGGGAATATTTCCAGCTACTCAGAATTTTTTTTCTTTCAGCTCATGGGAATTGGTCAAACTCAAGATATCAAACAGAAACCAAACCCAACTGGTGTTTTGTCTTTCAAAAAACCCCTCTGCCCTGTTGTTACAGCTCTGCATTCAGAGCCCTATTTCTGAATATAAAGTAGGGGTTTTGTGAAGGTCACCAGCAGTTCTAGTGCCAGCACAGTGCAGAGTCTCACTGTTGCATTAGAAAGGCAGGTTTGTGCTTACCACATTGCTTCAGAACTTGATAGAAAAGACATTTTTAGAAAGCAGTTTGGTACTTCGAGCATCTGGCTTCCAGTGGAAAAATGGTGTCATGTCCCAGGTGACTTGTGCCCTCAGAGCTGGGTAAATGCAACCACGGGGTTCTGGATTTCTTTTGGAAAACAACCAGAAAGGTGTGCTGAGGTTTTCTCTCTTTTTTTTCCCCAGTCCTTAATCTTACAGCTACTGTTTAGGATAAGTAAAGGTGAGGCCAAGGGGAAGGTTGGGTGTTCTGTGGTGTAGCTCAAGCTGTAAGGGTACCAGAAGGGTCCTGGTGGGGCTTCTCCACAGACTTTGGTGTTGTCCTGCATGTTAAAGCAGAGGGTGAAGACTGGAACCAATTCCACCTTCCCTGATTCCTTCCAGGGAATTTCTAGTAAATGGACACATAACATTGAAGTAGCCTTGAAGTAGCTGCAGGGCATGTGAAGAGGCAGATTTTAGAGGGGTGGTGAAAGCCTGATGCCCAAGGCTTAAATGTGTTTCTCTGAGTTAGTTTTAGAAAAAAAATGGAAGTGAGGAGTGAGGGATTTCACATTATGGAACTCTTGGCAACCAGCTGGGCTGCCTGACACAGGGTCTGTCCTCCCCCTGTTGTCACACAGGAGAGAGCAACTCCTTCCTCAGGCACTTTGCTGAGGGCCAGCTCACCCCATGGGGGACCGAGCTGTGGGGAACCTGTGACACATCCCATGGCATTGCTGGGGGTTTATACCCACAAAATTCTTCTCTCTTTCAGCAGGATGTCTGATAAGTTCAAGCTAAGAAGAGACATTTCCATCCTTAAGTGGTGAAGCTGTCCAAGTTACAGACAGCCATATTTCCAGATGGGTAAAATTCCAGAGAAACCATAATGGATTTGACACATCTCAAAGGATGACGGTGGAGGTGCTGACTCCCCCTTTAATTCCTTCCCCTAACAGACAGGGTCCCTGAACCTGGAGCATTTCCCCGACATGTGCAGTGCTTGTTTCTCTCTCACTGCATGTCTGCTTGGCTTTGCCTTCCTCCCCTGACTCGTAACTCCCAGCTCCTTTCCTGCGGGAAAGATTAGGGAGGATAGGAAGTCGTCTGTGCAAAAAGCATCCCTGGCCAAAATAAATACAGGTCACAAGATTAGGCTTCATCAGAACTTTAAGCCTGGCCCAAGCTAAACAAATGAGCTGTCATGCCTTGGTAAAAGCTCCAGTATGAGTGAGCTGGCACGACTGCAAAAACGGTAAAGCAGTTAATAGGTTTTGCAATATGGAAGCTTAAAGTTTTGTTTTCAGTGCTGCATTCCTGACAGTCAAGACTTGCACTGAACTTCAAATGTCATTAATTTTGTGTGCTGGCCTTGCTTGCTACTATGCAAACACCCTTCCCAAAGCACAGCAATAGCAGCAAAACACCACCATGGGGCTTGTCCACTCCAGAGAGCCCTCACAGTGCACAGGAACAAACACAGGATGGTGAAAAACACCCTGTTTTCAGCAGCTTGGCAGCTCTTGTCTGTTGACACTCTGAGACTGAATCTTTTAATGAATTACAGATCAGTTTTGAAAAAAAAATCCCAGAACTCTAGCTGTTCAAATACCTAACTTTTTGATGTCTAAATATCTACATAAAAAATACCACCAGAGCCATGGACAGCAGGTGTTGTTCATAGTCATCAGGTAGTTGTTCATGAAAAAGGGTAACTGAACCAGTAAGTAGGTGAAATCTCCCAGGTTTCCTTTTAAAGAGGGTAATTTGCACCAAGAGAGGACTGTGAGTATTTTCTCCTGCAATGAGTAGAGTCCATGAACACGGGACTCGGGCACTGCCTTCTGGCTCTGGCACTGCCCTGTTATTCATCTCTGGAGCTGTTAATCCCCCCTGAGCACTTTGATTCCCACACCTGCACAGTGGGCATGGCAGTGGCAGAACAGCCACTGGGCTGGAAAAAGTATTGATGCTGCAAACCACAGAGAGGCTGCAGCAATCCACAGTGCTCTGCTATCTTCAATAATTACTAGTCTTAAACATTATAAAGGAAAAAACCAAAACCAGCAAGCATTAAAAGTCTTTATGGAACAAAAGCCAGGCTTTTAATAATGTTTTAATGTACTTGACAAAGCTTTGGTTCAGAGCTAAGTATGCAAGGGTTGAGACAATTGAAAAACCAAAATACTTATCCCAGTAGAGACCTTGCAGCTTATCAGGTAACTGCAGGCTGTATTTTGGCCACTTTTAACTGGGCATTAAAAGTCTTTTTGACACTTTCTTTATTCCCCTACAATAGACTCTAACAGCCCCTCCGAGGCCTTCTACAGCCCGATGTGTAAAACGTAATGGGGATTGGTTTAAAGAGTGGAATTTGACCTGAGAGAGATGTGAGTATTCAGGGACTACTTAGTCCTCAGTAGCACTTGGGGGCTCTTTAGTTTGTGGGGCACTTTATTACTCATGAGCGCTCAGGGACGCTGCACTCCTTTGCTGTCTGGTGCCTTTCTCTGCTCAGGCATTGCTGTGTTGTTGCAGAGCAGATACAGAGCCTTCCTCCTCCTCTTCCTCCTCCTGTTCATGGAAGGAGCAGCTGGACCTGGGGCTGCTCAGGGATACTGAGGTGTCCTCAAGGGTGTTTGTCAGTGGAAAAGGATTGAAGTTACTTAACTGGCCACAAACATGAGACCTGTGGATGCAGGGGAATGTCTGGTGTTCACACAACTGTAAATATATGGACAAGAGGCCAAAGCAAGCTCACAGGGAAGCTCTTCCTGCTGGTGGGACTCTGCATTATTCCAGTGCAAAGCTACTCATCAATGCATTGAAGAGAGGTACTTGTTTCAGCCTTGTCCTTCTGCTTTTCCTTGTCCTCCTGGCTGTGTCCCTGAGTCCTACACCAGCCCCTGCCAAAAGCAGAGGGGGATGCCCTGGTGCTGGCAGACTCTGTTATTTTCTGTTTCTGTGAAGCAAGCCTGGGTGAAAGTGCCAAAACTCTCGCCCTGCCCTGAGCTGCCACTCTTTTGCTTTCCAGTATTGGCCAGCTGTGGAGATGTGATCATTCCTCATCCATGGCCACAGCCATCCTCCAAGGCAGGGCTGGAGGGAATGAGGTGGGCTCACAGACAGTGGTAGTCTTCTCACTTTTACTTTTCCCCTTAGCTTAAATTATTCCCAGACGTGTGAACTCAGCAAACAAGGATCAAGTTTTCTCCACAAGGCGAGGTTTAGTCCAGGGCTGGAATAGTGCCTGAGCTTCCCAGTGGTCAGGAAAAAGCTTGCAGGGAGCAGATGAGCAATTCCTTTTGTATTTTCCATCCATCAGGAAAAGCTGCATCTGAAAAAATAGCTGAACTGGAAAATAAAACTAGACAAGTCTGAACAAATATGGAAACCATCCCTGGCCTGGTATTGGAAAAGTCTCAAATGCTGGAAAGGAGAGAAGCAGAGAGGGAATGGATAAGTTTTGGCTTCTGTTAGGAATATGGAAGGAATTATTTCATTTTTTTTCCCCCATCTATTTGTTCTCTATATGGCACTCTGTGTGGTTAACCCTCCATCTTTGTCATAAATATATGTGGCAGAGACAAGTTTTTTTCAGAGATCCCAACCAAAACATCTGTTTTGCATCTGTGGTTTTGCATATGTAAATATTATTACTAATAGTAGCAAAAGCCATCGTAATGGCAGCAGGAATAGAAACACTATTAATAGTCATAGTGCTGACATTTTATTTGTGTTGCTGCAGGAGGTCACACCGTGCACCAGCACTCAGCTGTGAGTTTGAGTGAGAACAAAAGGATGGCTGTGACCCCTGGGAGCTGTGAGTGAGATGGGACACTGCCATGGGTGTGGTGCCAGGATTGTCCCTGTGCGACTGTGGCACCTCAACCTGATGATTTTCCCCAGCCCTTTGCAGAGTGGCAATGGCTCCACAAGTGGCAATGGCTTCTTGCAACTCTTGTCATTGTGGCAAGCAGAGGAGGATTCCCAGTGGAGAGAGTGGCTGAGAAATACCTGAAGGAAAATGGAAAACTTCCCAGTAAAGACACTGATGTGATTTCTGCATATCTGGAAACAGAATTTGTCCTGGCAGGTCCAGGGGAAGGGCAGTGGTCTTGGTGTTGGTGAGCCCTGAGGTCTCACTCCAGTCCAGCCAAAGATACCTTGTCTCCCTCCCTACAGAGAGCAGCTCTTCTGGGTGGGTGACCTGTCAGTGCAACTCGTGCAAACCATCAGCAGCCGGGTGGAGACCTTATCTTTGTGTCTCTGCTTCACTGATGTCATTAAAAGTGACAACAACTCTCCTTCTTCCCTCTGCTTTTTGAATTAGTAGACCTCAGGGATAGGGGAGCTGGGACCAGGAGCAGAAGGAAGAAGATCAGATGGAGCAGGAGGAACAAGGCACAAGCCATATATACCAAGCCTGGAGAGTTGGAGGTGCTGGTGCTGGCAGCAGCACTTCAGAGAGGAGAGATGCAATAAAAGGAGGAAGCATCCACCATATTTTAGGCTTTGGTCTGACCCATGCAGTGCCTGGAGACACACAAGCTAACAAAACACAACACTCCCATCTCCTTCCAGGTTTTCCCTGGGTTGAACGGGTATCTTTGTTCCTATATGAGGAATGTTTTTTGTTCGGCTCTGGTTGTTCTGCTGGATCTGTAGTGCATTAAACAGCCCATCTTCTGGTTTGTATTTTTTCCACTTATCGTGTTTCATGGATTCTGGCTTTTTTCAGCCAGCTCTGTATCCCCCTGAGCAGAGACTAAGCAGGATCCAGTCCCTGAGCTTGCTGCCTTCACATGCACAAAAGGGATATGGACTCAAATCCCACATTTCTCTGCTGAGTTGTGGGAATATTTGCAGGAGGGACTCACACCTTGCTCTGCTTTCAGTCTATCACCTGGATCACGTTTCCACAGCTGGCCATGGCAGGCTCAGGGATGGTACATGCTGCCACTGACACTTTACATCACCTCTCTACAAGCTGGTTCCCGACATCAGTCTGAACCAGCCAAGACTTGTATTCATTTCTCACATCGTTCAGATTTTCATTTTGGCACACATCATTCAGGTTTTGATTAGAGCAGCACTAAGAGTGGGGGATGGCTTGTTGGTGCTTTTCAAAGATCTGCCCCTCCAGCCACCTTTCCCGGGACACCAGGCTTTGCAGCATCCCTGCTCCCAGCCCCAATCCTCCCGAAGCCTTTCCCCTCCAGTTTTCCAAGAGATGCTCTGCTGATCTTTTCCTGCCCACTCCGAGTAGCAAGTGGTGTCTGTGGGTGGGCTGGGCCTGGCGGGGCTCTCCCTGCCGGCGGTGATTATCCGGCAGCACCTCGCGGGGAGGCAGGGAAGCCTCTGGCTAATCCGTGCCGGGGCTGGATGCGCGCCTGGATCATTTCAGCGCGGCTCGGAGCGCCCGGCGATGCGCGCAGCCCGCCCCTCGCACAGCTCATGGCACAGGCATCTGTCACCCAAACCTGTCCGCATGAAAGGCTGTCTGCACGACCGGGGGAAAAAGAAAGGCATGACAGCACAATTAGTGAGAGCAAATGAAAGGCTGTTTGAAGAGGAGGAGGGAGGAAAGGGGAGAGCTGCATAAATCCCTGGTGGGGTTTTGGGCTTGACATCAAAACCCCTTAACAGTGTATTACTTCAGCCCCCAATGTGGACAGATGTTGAGCTGTGGCTCAAAGGAAGTCAGAAATCTTTCCTTAGAAAAAATTTGGCTGGGAAACTAAAGAAAATATTGTGAAAGAAAAGGAAATAAAAGCCCACTAAAGAAGATTTATCACTGCCTCAAGCATTTCTGTATCCTCTAGTCTTATGAGGTCTCAGCCTCAGGGGAGAGCAGAAGAGAAACAGCCTGTTGCAATGTTAATGGGTCAAAATTTGGAGTGGGGACACATTCGTCCAGTTGGATGATGATGATGGAGGGAGCCAACTCGCCCAGCCGAGCCCTCCTCCCATCCACCCTGACCCCAGCCAGCCTTCAGGGCCCTCTGGCACCAGCCTGCAGCATTCCCCAGCACACCCAACCCAGCTCCCCTTTTTGCCCGCCCATTCCCATTTGTAAGGGGTTTATGGAGCCCTTTGTCAATGGTAAAATGTGTTCATCACTAAAAGAGTTTAGTATCATCCACAAACATGGAGATTTTGCTGTCCATTCCCTTGCCAACACTGAAGGTGCTGAATAAAACCAGACCCAAAGAGATTCTTGAGCAATCTCGTTGCTGAATCTCATTTACCTTCAAAAACTGCCCGTTAAACATTGCACTTTGCTACCTACAAGACAGGAATATCCTTAAAGAGGTTTCAGCATATAAAAGAAACATTGCTTTAATCTCATGGCACTGTAGAGGTTTTTAAAAATAATTTTGACAAAATCTCTCATCTGTTTTTGTCTGTTGGATCCTCCCTATCCACTTGATGTGTTTGATATATTCCTAGAGTCCCAGTATGCTGGCAAGGGAAATTTTCCCTCTTTGTCATCCACATCCGCTGGCTCTTTCCCAGCTGCCCATGTGTTTGCTGCTGGTGCAGACCCCAGCAAGGACAGAGATGACACTCACCCCTGCAGCTCCCAGGGTCCCCTTCCAGAGCTTGGTTTGTAGCTGGGAGCTGCACCTGCCACCCCTCTGGTACAGCAGCCATTTGGAAGTTGCACTGGTCCAGTTCCTCTAATCTACTGGGTGTGAGGTTCTCCCAAATATCTGCAGCAGTGGAGACCAACCCTCAGCTGTGCCCAAGCTGTCTCATCATATCTTATCCTCCCTGGCACCCTGTTGCATCGTTGTGTTGAGCAATGGCTCCCCAGCCAGTTTCTTCCTTTTGATATAGTTAAATAAACATTTTTAGAAGACACTTGCAAAATCTTGATGCTCTTTTTTAGCTCTCTTTGCTGTCTACTCTTTACTTGCTGCGCTTTATGGCTTTTCCTTTTCTCCTCATGTGGGAAACCTTTTCACTTTTAAAACACTGACTTTCTCCCTGTCATACCTCCTTAACCTTAGCAGTGAGTCAGGGAGGGTATTTTTTAGGACCTCTTAGTTCTTTTTGAGTTGTGGCACATGTTTTGCTTAGGCTTTAATAGAGCATTTTTTAATCACCTCCAGACCGCTCGCAGGCTCCTTGCTTTCTGCCTGCTCCTTTTCAGTTTGTTGTTATTGACTAATCACCTTATTTTTTCATAGTTCCCTTTCTTGAAATTGTAGAGCCCCAGGCTGGATTTATTTGGTGTGCACTCTCCCACTACAGCATTAAAGGTTGTTTTGTGGTCACTAGCAGAGACCAGCTCTCCCACAAACACCTTGTGAAGCAGGTCCTGTGCATGGCTCCCCACCAAACCCAGAGCAGCAGCTCTCCTTGCACTTCCAGCACTGCTTGGTCCTGGAGACCCTTTATTGTACCCAAACCCACTTTTTATTCCTTCCTGATGGATCACTGAGCTGACTAACTTCTCTAATCTCATTTTATATTTGCTGTTCATTACCTTTATCCTTATCAGGGCTCAGTAGCACAGTACTGGTTCTACCTTTTTTTTTTTTTTTTAACTGGAATCTGTGATTTCCTATCTCAAGAAATCTGTAATGGTTTTGGGGTTGTTATTCAGGATTGGAAAGCCTGGCATTATCTTATTTTTTAAGCTTCTGGTGCAGTGACAGAAGCACATCTAAGTTTTGTCTTTGGTTGCTTAATAATGTTCCTGTGAGTCTGGGGGTACCATACACGGCAAATTCACCTTATCTACTGTAGCTGCTTCCTTTATTTCCCTGCTGCTCTGCCCTGGATACAGGCCACCTCCTCCTCACCCGAGTGCCAGTCTGAATTTCTACACCCACTGACCTTCCTTCAGCTTTTCATCTGAACATCCCTTCTCAGCTTTTCCATGCCACAGTGCCACCTGCCCAGGCCCTGTGACAGCAGCTGGCAGCTCCAGAGCTGTGTCCCTTCCCGGGAACACACACCCCTCATGGCAAGGGCTGCAGGAGCAGAGCTGGGACCTTGCCCTGCAGCCCTGGGGCTGTCCCACACCTCCTCTCTGCCTGGTGGCCGTGCAGGCTGTGCAAGCACAGACACCGAACCCTGTGCAGTGTGTGACAAGCTGGGCACCTCTCGCAGATTCCTCCTCCTGGGGGGCTGAAGCTGCTGGGTTTGGAAGGTGCAGTGTGGGATTTTTTGTGTAAAGTGGGAACAGCAGCCCTTTGCCCTGGGCTCATTGACTCCCCCTTACCACGAGCTGTCTCACAGCTTTCTGCCCCGTCACCCCAGCACCCGGCACTGTCCCTGGCCCTGTCTGCTGGCCCCAGGGGACAATTCGGGTGCCCTCCCAGCACAACCAGCCCCTCTCGCTGCCCCTGACCCGGGTCCCTGCGACACCCCAGCGTCCCCATCCTCTGCCCGTGCCTTGTCCCCAGCACAGCCCCGGCAGCTGCTCACCCCCCGCGGGGTACCCCCAATTCCCACCGGCAAATCCATCCCTCCTGCCCGGCCCCAGCAGGGAAGGGGCTCCGAGGGGTGCAGAGGGCTCGGATTTTGGGGATTGTGGGGTCTAACAAACGGGCGGTGCCGGCCGCCCACTGGTGGCAGGTCCGGTGCCGTGCGCCCTCCCCGGCCCCATCCCGGTGTTCCCGAGACCTGGAAAATAACACACCGTGCTCACAAACGAGCCTCGAGGATGGAGAAACTGTCAGCAAAACCCGTGCTTTAATTCCTGCGTATAAAACCATTAATCTCTTAAATGATAGGAGACAAAAATGATGGAAAAATTAAAATATGTCAAAGGAAGGATATATTCCCTTCCTGTGAAGAGTGATTCTCCAAAGACCCAAAGGACATGCTGTTGGCGTGTTCCCAGATCTAAGGCAGTGCAGGGAGAAGTGTCACTGCCCAGAGGTCCCCAGTTAAAGGCCCCAGAAGTGTCCCCAGAATGGCTCAGGCTGCTCCCCTGCCGGTGGGACTCCTCACACACGATGCTGCCGCGGGCAGGTCGCTGGTTTCATGTGCTGCCGGCGTGCTCCACTCTCTGGTACTGTGCGTGTGTCCAGCCCGCTCCTCTTCCCCGCCTCTGCTTGAACACATTTCCTTCCCACACCCTGCTGGGAGTGATGAGGGTCAGGAGCGGCGGCTGCAGCGCCAGGGAGCCAGGCAGGGGCTCACAGCACTGACTCCCGAGGGGTGTGTGCTCTGCCCCTTGGCATCGGCAGTGAGGCAGCACAGTCTCTTCTGCTCCAGCAGTGCCTGCCCTGCCATCTCCATCACAATCAGGATGGCAAAACCACATTTTGATCTTCCCTGGCCCATTACTTTAGGGGAAGCTTTGTGTGAAAATTACCAGGTTGGGAGCCCATGCTCCAGGAGTCCCTGCCTCAGAGGAGAAGGATCAGTCTGGGATTACTCTAAGGTGAAAAGACAGGACTATCACCCTCTCCTGCCTCCTCCCAGTCCTGACCTTCCTGTCCCATGTTGTGGTCCTGGTCTCCTCTCCTTGACCACAAGGCCTAATTTTTAGCCCATTTTTCCTGAGTGTCACTACTGCCCTCCAGCAGCACAGTTCCAAGGCTCAGGGCAGTGACCTGCTGATGAAGCTGCTGCAGTTCTCCCACCCTGTCCCACAGCCCTGCCTCAAACTTGAGATTTTTTTGTGTTCTCTGTAGCACTGGACAGACTCCACATCAGCCCAGTGCCACAGGGCTCAGAGGCTGGCAGTGGGGCGCACCCAAAGCCAGCACTCCTGCTGGGACAACAGCACACCTACCGTTTCCTGGAGAACTGCTGGTCTATCTCCTCCAGGGACTGTCCTTTTGTTTCAGGCACAAAAAGGTAAATGAATATAACAGCCATCACTCCCATCAGCCCATAGAGAAGAAACATCCAAGAGAATCCAATGGCATCTGCAGAGATTTAAGTGTGTGAAAGTAGGGGGTGGGTCACATCGTGGGGTACAAAGGAAACTGGTTCCTTACTGTGAGACAATCATTGGTGCCTGACCGGGGCACCTTATTTTGTAAAGCCTTCAAGAGGGCTGGGAAACTCCTGGGAAAATCTGCAAGGCCTGGACTGGGAATTGGCAAAGGGAAAGGCTGGTGCATGCCAGGCTTTGCCAGCACCAGGGGGAGGAAGGCAGCTGAGCTCCAGGGCCAGCAGTGCCTGCTGAGGAGCGCTGAAAGCTATAGAAACTGCAGACTCTGTGTTTGCTGATACTGTGGTGCTACAGTGCAGCCCAGTGGGCAATGGGTGATTTTATAAACGAGTGACAGAGAGGCTCTGAGCAGAGCTGCTGGTGCCTGGCTTTCCTGCTCTCAGGAGCAACAGGGTCACACCTATCCCAGCCTCAAGTCCTCAGGGTTCAAAATGCCACTAAATCTCCAAATGGCTCATGGTGGCCACCTTCCTTGACCAGGTGTGGGAGGTGGAGGGAGGGGAAGGAGTTACTTACCAATAAGGTCCAGGAAGGAGAGGCTGATCAGTAAATTAGCAGCCCAGTTAAAGCTGTTACAGAAGGCAAAGGCTCTTCCTCTTATCCCAGCAGGGTAAATCTCACTCAGGACCAGCCAGGTCACTGCACAGATTAGAGAGATCACAAAGACAGTGTGGAGTTAAGCAATTTGTTTGGGAAATGGGCAAGGGGGATTTCAGCAGGGGGTTTAAACTCTGCCTTCACCCAGCACCCGCTGCTGGTGGTGTCAAACATTCATCTATCTCAGAGACAGATCACAGCAGAACACTTCAAACCTCCTGTGTTCAACGCTTCATGGAGGAATGAAAGAGCAATAAACAGGCCCAGGGAGTAAAGAAGAAAGCAGGGTAGCTGATCATTCCATTTCGCAGGAGATGAAGAGATCTGACAGGCCTGCTGTCAGGTCATGCTCTTTGTAAAGAAATGAGAAAAGGGTGGAATTAGGGAGACAACATTGCATTTGGGCTAAAATCAGAGTTAAAGCAATAGATATCTTTAGGTCTCTCCTATCCTGGAGTTATTTTGCTTGAAATAATTTTCAGGGTGGCTGGAGACTTGCTCACTTAACATTCTTTTCTTGAGTTAAATGCTGTTTTCTCCCATCAAGGCATTTAAATGCCAGAAAACTGTAGAACATACATGGAAGCAAGACCTAATCTTTAATCTCATCTGATGAAAAATAAATAATAATAAATAGAATTAAAAAAATCCAATTGATATTGAAAAACTTCAAAAGAGCTTCAACTTCCAGTTCTGCACTGACTTTTATAATCACACAGCAGAAGCCCCTCAGCCCTGTATTTTCCTCCTCACCAGGGTGACAGGAAGTTTATGTAGTGCTTGTGGGGTTTGTAGGATACTCTGATTTTCCTTCACAGAAAAAACTTAAGAGAAAAAAAAACAGCTTTACAAGAGTAGTGAATAGCATTGAAGAGAAAGTTACTCTAGTGCTGTAGCTGACAGAGTGCTAGAAAATGATTCAGAATGGGACATATTTCCAGTTCCCAGACACTGAGCTGCTCGGCACAGTAGACACATAAGGAATGGTTCAAGCAGGCAGCTTGCAGACCAGCCCTAGTTTTAGTCTCTGGGTTAGTGCAAGGATAAACACCACACTTACTTGGCCCAAATCCAATTGAGAAGGCACTCACAAAAGCCATCATGCTCAGCAGTGTAATCCAATTTAAGACCGTATGTTGTGCCCAGGGAGCAGCACTGAGAGGAGGGCCTGTGCTTTCCAGTGCTTCTTTCTTGGACTGACCTACCAAGTCCCTTTTCTGAGTGAGGGAAGAATTAGGAACAACCTCTTTGCTTTGAGTGCTGGCAAAGACTTTAGTAAGGCTCGTTGTGGCAGCAAAACTGGGGCCTGCCTGACTTTTGACAGCATCTGACACTGGAGGGATGGGTGACACAGCAGACTGGGGGGGCACAGGTGCCAGAGGGTGCTGGCTGAGGCTGTGGGATGCATTGGGGCCCGTGGCTGCTTTGCAGTCCCTGGCCATGGCCAGCGGGGCCATGCGGCTGGTGAGGCCGATGGTGGTGACAGAGATGGCCATCACCACACAGCCAGCCATGAGCAGCACTCTCCTGCCTGCCCTGTCTGCCAAGGCCATGGCCACCAGCGTGGCCACCACCTTTATTGCTCCCAGCCCAACTGAGGCCAGGATGGCTGAGGAGTTGCTCTGGAACCCCACCGAGTGGAAGATTTTGGAGGCATAGCCCAGCACATTGGGCTGCCCGGTGAACTGCTGGAAGAGCACCAGTCCCAGCCCCACCAGAGTCCGCCTTCTCATGTTGTCTCTGGTCCTGAAAAGATCAAGAAAGGAATAATGCCTCTCCTGATAGGGCTCCCGCTTTGCTGCTGCTCTGTCTTCTGTGTCCTGCAGTGGGATGAGGCCCTTCTGGCAGTCTGAGTCCCATGAGCTGAATTTAACAGGGTTCACTGGGAGAAAGAGGATGCTGAGGAACTGCATGGCCGTTGGGGCAATGGCCAGTCCAAACATGTACCTCCAGCCCTCCTCCACGTCCGCAAAGACATAATTCAGTGCATAGGACAGCAGGATGCCCACAGTGATTCCTGCTTCGTAGAGAGACACCAGCAGCCCTCGCTGGTGAGCAGCCACCATTTCTGAGACATAGATGCAGCAGGCCATGGATGAGACAGAGATGGCAAAGCCCACGGTCACACGCCCGATGACCAGCACGGTGAATGACCTGGCCAGTGTGAGGAGCAGGCTGCCCACCAAGAGCACCACGTTGCTGACCAGGATTGCTCTCCTGCGGCCGTGGCGGTCAATGAGGATCCCCCCGGCCAGGGAGGCCAGGAGGGCTCCGATGAGGACGGCGCTCACCACGACTTCTTGCTCGAAGCAGCTGAGCTGAAAGTCTGTCTGCAGCTGCAGCAGCGCCCCAGAGATTATCCCCAGCTCGTAGCCAAATATCAGCCCGCCCAGGAGAGACACTGTTGCAGATAAGAGGAGGACCAGTGGTGCACGACCTGGAAAACAAGAAAGCAGTGCTAGTTCATTTTTCTGATGCTATAAGACAAGCTATCAGCATGCACAGGCTGGAAAAAGCTCTCCTAGGACACCCACAGTTTTCCATCTACAAAGTCATGGTGTGGAATTCCCCCATAGGTCACTTGGTCATGAGTATAGAGGCACTTGCAGACAGTCACACAACCCATCAGACTTCTACTAACTGCAGGGGTACTCATTTGGGGTGCAGAACTTTGAAATCAGCACTTTTAAACAGCATTAAGGCTTGTTTTTAAGTGCAAGACAGTGATTTGTCGTGCCTGGAGTTGTATGGTGAGAACCTCTGTGGTATCTCTTGATTGTAGCTGCAAAATTTGTTCCGGGCAGGAAATGCAACTTCTGCTTTCTAGTTCTGAACTGTTCTGCATTACCATTTTCACATTTCAGTGCATGTGGTGCCACCAGCTCTCCCTGCAGGTTTTGCATTCTCACTCCCTATCTTGTCATTACAAGCCCTGCTCACTAAACTTTATTTTTCCTTTATTTTCTCCTTTAGTTAATCTTGTACTCTCGGCCTGACTTTGTGGGGTGGCCCTGATTTCTTCATCTCTCCTTCTGCAGCCCATAGCTCCCAGGATCTCCAAGTCAATCACAGTCTCCTCAGCCTGGTCCAGGCCCACAGGACAAACATCATTGCGAGCTGAAAAGTTTACTGTTGCCAACCTCAAATACATGAAGTGACTCTTTGACCTTGCCCTTCCCACAGGGTTAAGTGTGCCAGTCCCTAAGCATCTAAGCTTAGCTAAAACAAGACAAAAACAGCAGCAAAAGCAACCAAACAACCCTACAAAGCCAAGGTGCTGGCAGCACACACTTCCCATCACGGGGAGTGGATAAAAAGGCGACCATGTGTGAACCATGAGCCACGTTACACCAGCAGGGATTGCACTGGGGCAAGAGCCAGCCCTGATGTGGGAACCTCTGGGAACAGAAGTGACAGCGACCTCCCCTCTAATTACACTTTTGAAGCACAGGTAAAGTGCATTCGTTTTGGGGTTTGTGCTGTTTTGCAGCATATAATACTATCTGCATTCTCTTGTTTAATTAAAAATACTCACAATTTTGGGAGACTGTAGTGGAAAAAATGTGGGCACAACCACCAGACTGTGGAAACTTTTCTCACCCTGCCAAAGAACTTTTTTCCTGTCACAAGCTGTGTTTAATTGGAAGTGTCTCTACTTGGCCTTTAATTACAGTTATCAATGAAGGCTATTTCTCAGTGATGGCTGTATATAAATACAATTATTTTTATTCATTCTGCAACCCTCTGTGTTTCATTTGTGCTACTTATGCCATCCCAGCTATCCCAGTCCCTCCAACCATCCTCTGTGTGATCATCTGCACTGCTTTTAGCACTTGTATATATGCAGATAATTAGAAAAAATATCTGCTGAGAACATAAGGCATAAGTGGCCATCCCATTAGCTCCAAGCCACAAATTCTATTACACAGACAGTCCCACTATAAATACCATGGCTGATTTCACCAGGTTTTGCTGCATTTCTTGTTAACTTAATAAGCAGTCATGGCTTATGAACTCTGACTGAAATCCAGTTTATGTATCGTCTATTCTGACGTAGCTGGGGAATTTGAGGACTCTTCAGGTGTCCACACGAGGAGAGAAGGTTTGGTGGAGCGAGGAGCTGTGCCAGGCGATTCCCTCCCTACAGCAAACGGGCCGGGGCACCGTGCTCGGGGCCAGGGCAGTGACCCGCCGTCCAGCCGGGCTGGGCTGACCCCGGACTCTGCTCACACCAACGCCAAGGCCAATGGGCGCCGCGCCGCTGCCCCCGGCAATTCCCACCCACAGCAAACCCAGCTCCCTGCACAGTCCCGAACCCCGCTCCCCTCCCCGGGACAGCCCCGGCACAGCCCCGGCCCGGAGCCACAGGAAATTCCTCGCCTCTTATGCTCGCTGTACGCGCCGCTGGGGCCGCTAAAAAAAGAACGGAAAGAAAGGAAGGGGCGGGGGATGCACCTCCAGCCTTTAGGAAAAGTCGCAAACTTTCTTTTTTTTGTTTTCGTTGTTTTAGAAACTTCTCCCCGGGGCAGGAGGTGCCCGTCCCAGCGCGGCCGGAGGGGCCGGCACCCCGCGCCCCCCGCCCGTCCCGCACTCACCCATGGCGGGGCCCAGCGCGCCGGGCGCGGAGCGGAGCGCGGCGGGCGGAGCGGGGCGGAGCGGGGTCCGCCGGCCGGAGCGGGGCCGCGCCACGTCGCTGCCGCCCTGCCCTCGGCCGGGCAGCCTGGGGCTTGTAGTCGCCCTGCCCGCCCCTCTCGGGGGCGGGGGGCCCGGGCGGGGGGCGCTGCACGCCCCGGGAGCGATGCGGAGCCGGATCCCGGGGATGGGTGAGCCCAGGGGGGAGCCCGGCGGGACCGCGGCTGCATCTGCGGGGTGGCCCGGGACACACTGGGGACGTGGAGAGTTGGTCCAGAAACAAGGATGCGGGTCTGGTGGCTGGGCTGTCAGCTCTGTCCCCCCAGTCTGTGTCACTTGAGGAACAGAGATCCCTTCACTGCCTGCAGAGCTGCTCCTGTGCAGAGCTTCACTCCTTTAGACGGGAAAGCCTCCAGAAAGTCCACAAGAGCTTGACAGTTTGTTAATGTTTTTTGGTAGCTCGGCTGGAAAGCCACAGAAACCTGCTAGGAAAGGGGTGGCCAATTGAAAGCTGAAAACAAAAAGAACAGCAGGGGAGGTTTAGGTTGGAGATCAGGAAAAGGTTTTTCACACAGAGTGGTTAGGCACTGAACAGGCTCCCCTTAGGGCAGTGATCACAACACCAAGCCTGGCTGAGTTCAAAAAGCGTTTGGACGAAGCTCCCAGGCACCTGATGGATTGTTGGGGTGTCCTGTGCAGGGCCAGGAGTTGGACTCAATGACCCTCGTGGCCCCCCTCCATCTCAGTATATAGTTTGAGTCTACCATTCTGTGATTCTGTGTCTGGGTTTGCCCTCTTTCACGGCTGTGGGACAGAAAGAATCAGTCTCTCAAGCTTATCTCCTTCCCCTGACACAGTGCTCCATCAGACAAAACGTTCAGTACTCAATTTCCTTTGCAATTATTATTATTTTTTCTGCTGAGTGGAACAGGAGCCTTCCTGCTGCCCTGCTAAAAGACACTGGGACTTGCACTTGGATGCAAGATTATTTTCTGAGGCTAATTTCACGTGTCCCAAAGCCCAGTTTTTTAGACAAGGATTTTACAAAGCATGACACACCTCGAACTGCTTTCAGAACTCTCTAACACAATGTGCAAACATTGCCCCTTGGTGCCGTTTGTGTGAATGGCAGCTGCTGGACGGGTTGTGCTGTGCTGTGCTGAAGTACACGAGATGTTCAGGAGTTTGCTGTGACCCAGTGAGGAAGATGTGGTGCCACAGGTGGGAAGACATGCACAGCCTCCCCAGAGCCCTGCAGCAGGCACTGCCATTGCACGGTAAGTGCAGAGGACCACGAACCTGCTCTGTGCAAGCTGGCATGTGACTGCAGGTAATATTTCATTGGAAACTTATATTGAATTTTAATATTTAGTGTGTTATAACCACACGAGCTCCAGGACAGGTCTTGGAGAGCACAGGAAGAGCTTTATGGTGTGTTTACCAAAGGCGGCTGAAAAGGTGACATCAGTATGTACAGAAAGGCAGCTGTCACATCCACACTGTGGGGGCTGTGGGTTATTGTCCTCTGGAAAAAAAGGGTGAAAACCTGCTATGATGCACAGCAGGGAAAATTTAGGAAAAAAATTTCTTTCTTTGGAGTCCTTAAAGTACAGCTTTCTTATCACAACTTTCGTAGCCAGTGGGTGTTCTGGGCCTGCTGAAAGCAGCACCTTTGTCCCTAAACTCCAGGTGAGAAGGTCTGGGGGATTGGATCCACCAGTGCTTCATGCCTGCAGGCACCTTCCTGTCCTTGCTCCCTCCTGTGATGCCTTTTTCCTCCTCCTCTCCAGTCGGTGTGACTTGGCAGTGCCATTTCCCATCGATCCTTATCTCGCTCCCGGGCTTGCGGGCGCGTTCCTGCCTGGCAGCCGGACAGCAGCACATCCCCAGGGCTGAGCTGCAGGAATGTGCTCCTGGAGAGCTCCGCCTTGGGAACGGCAGCCTGTGCTTGGTAACACAACCCGCCCGTGGTTACTGCAAATGTTACCCTCTGCCTCTGAGCTGGAGCAGCTGAAAGAGGCTTTAAAATCACAGATTGAAATACAAATACAAGAGGAGAAAGAAGCTTGTCCTGGAAAAAGGAAGACATGGTGTTCAGGAATCCTCATCACACCCCCAAGCATGTTTTCTTCTGTTATGATTGACCCTTAGGAATGGGCTTGGGTGACCAAAATGACCAAACTCAATTCAGTTATTGATGGAAGTGATGGTCTCTGAGCAGGCAGAAGTGTCACAGCTGGTCAGGATGGAGCCAGCTCACCAGGAACCTGCATTTATTGCACATTCATTTGCATCCCAGAGAGATTTCTCCTCCTGATGCCAGGCTGCATGTGTTTTCTGTTATGACATCCTAACCCAGGGGGATTCCCTGGCAATGCTGGTCAGCAGTGTTGGTCCCACCAGGAATCGTGTTTCCTTGCACATTTTAGGGATGCCTCCAGCATGGCACCTTGCAACAACTCAAATTCATCCCTTTTCCCATCTGTACAGCTCTGAGGATGGCAGCCTCCATCCCTAAATAAGCTGGGGAGAGATGGGAGAGCTGCTTCCAGGGCTGCACCCTGCCTGATGCCAAGGGGTCTGTAGGACAGCAGGGATGGGCCCATCAGACCCGCCTTGGTTCCCATTACCTTGGTTTGCTGAGCTGCAATTTTTAACTTAATTGCAGTGTTTGTGAAAGGAGAGTTTGTAAATGCTTGTCACCAGGAGCACAAAGTTACATAATGAAACCATTTACCAGTCTGTGGCTTCAGTGCAGTTCTCTGGGGTGATTCAATATTCCAATAAAAATACCGGGTGATACCATAAATATTGTAAATGGCTCTAGTTAGTTTCCAAGGGCTATGTCAACTGTTTATTGCATTAAAAGAGAAAAGAATAAGTGAAATCACAGGGAAGATAGAATTTAAATAAATAAAATAAAGGGGAAAATAAAGCAAAAATATTTTCTTTCGTATTTTGAAAGCTCTGGAGGAGGTTTTTGGCCAGCATGAGAGAAAACCATCATGTTTGCCAAAATAATGAACCAAAGGCTATGTGTGCGCACTTGCTTATAGGTTGTATATGTGTGTCTGTGGGGGATCTGTGCACAGATCCTCTGATAAAAGCTGTTCACAACATGGGGAAAACTTTTTGCTTTATTTGAGTGCTTGAGGCATTTGCAAATTCCAGCCACAGAGACCAGGAATTCACCTCATTCCCTGGGCAAGCAGTTGGGCTCCTGCAGCCCTGCCACAGTGAGAGCAGCTGCAGGAGGCTGCCAGGGGAGTGCAGAATTGCAGGATGGATTACCTGTATCATTGAAAACTTGGGAAGGTTATTTAAAAGTTGTCACTGAAGCAAGATAAATATTTGCCAGGCGTGATCCCACCGTGCAATGACATGTAAGCTGTGTGGAATGTAGTAATAAAATATAAATATTCTGAAAAGGAAACAAATGCAGTGGATGAGAAAACAAAGACAAAATGGACTTGTGACACCTCCAAAAGCAACAATTGAAAACATATTTACACGGACTGGGATGAATTCTCTTGTATCTTCTGAGGAACATATTTGCAGCATGTGCGGATCACTCAGTAGGGCAGTGGGTTTTCAGGGTGCCATGAAAACCCAAATATTGCTCCAATGAGATTTATGAGGATAATGAGGTCTCTCGATAAGACGGCAATGTGGGATTTGGCTGCTCGAGGAAGGGGGAGTCACCTCAGTCAGGGTGTGAGTGGCCCATGGCAGGCCTGAGGCAGAAGTTCTAGTGGTGCCCAGTATGGGGGGCTGAGGTCACACCATGCCCTTGAAGCATTGATTTAGAAGAATTAAAGACTTTAGTCAAAATAGATAGTGCTGAGTTAATGTAGCTAAGACTTCCCTTTTGCTAACAGAAGCCAGACTGAAGGAACTGATAAATCTTAGAAGGAGCTGATAAATCAGGGAAGCTATCAAACTAGGCTTTTGCATCCTGAATAATCAATAGACCCCATGAATACAATACAATCATAAATCAAACAGTCCTGGAAAAAACAGGATTTAGCTGTCACTAACACTAAAGGTTAAAAAGTCAAGAGAGGAAGACCCATCTTCATCATTTTGGGACCCCACCCTATAAAAAAAGACCACCGACCCATTTCAAAGAACAAACTACGCATGTTTGATGGCTTTTTGGGCTAATTACCATACGAAGCGGGGAATGGGATGTACCAGAGTTATGAATATGCATCTGTGTTTTGGGTATTCAATACTCCTGTACATAAAAGACCCTGTGATCATCTGTAAAGGGCGCGTGTGTATTTGGGAGCTATCCCGCACGCTGCCCGGCGTCGTAATAAACAGACACTTTCTAACTTTAAAGTGTTAGAGAGTCTTTGTCCATCATACCCTGTACAGGCTGCTGACCCCCTGCAGAATATGGGCAAATCCCTTCTCCTTCCCTTCTCCTTCACCAGCTGGGCACCTACAGTGGGTCTGCACAGGCTCCAGCAGAGGCTTTTGGCACCTGAAAGAACAGGAGCCGGTGATGTCCCATCCTGTGGTGATGTCCCAGAGATGGAGTCCCCATGGTGATGCTCCAGTGCTGGGGGTGATGCTGTGGCAGTGGTGCCCCAGGGATGATGCCCTGGAAGGGGGTTCCACGGCTGAAAACCTCGGGAGAACCACGAGCTGCCACCTGCCACCTCGGGAGGACGTGCAGCCCTCACAGGCCCTGGGGCAGCCGCAGGTCTCGCTCTTGCACCGGCAAAACCAGGGGAGCACACGGCGGCTCGGGAATGCTCGGGAACAAGCCCCACCACGCTGCAGTCAGCCAGTATCCCCCGCCACGGCAGAGGCAAGCAGAGGGCAGCAGGATTTACCGGGGGAAGCACCGGTAGGGTTCGGAAGGAGCAGCCCCGGGAGCAGCGCGGGGCAGGCCGCGGGACAGCGAGGGCAGAGACCGGTGAGGCCGGGCGGGGCTTCGGCACTTCGGGCCTTTCCGCCACCGCCAACCGAGCCTGGCCGAGGATGGCCGGAGATTACCGAGCGTTGCCGAACAGGCGCCCCACGCATGCGCCGTGTGGGTCCCAGCGATGGCGGCGGCCCAGGCGGAGGCGGGCGGTGCGCGGTCGGTGATGGCGGGGCCCGCGGGCCCTGCGATGGGCGATGTGGGGCCGGCGATGGGCGATGTGGGGCCCGTGGGCGCCGCCGTGGGCGAGCTGGGGGCCGCGGGCCCCGCCGTGGACGGTTCGGAGGGCGCGGCGGGCGCCGCCGCGGTGGCAGAGGAGCCGCCGGCGCCGCCGGCGCTGCCGGGGCTGCGGCTGGTGCAGCAGGGCGCCGAGGCGCACGTGTACCGCGGGCTCTTCCTCGGGCGGGCCGCCGTGGCCAAGCTCCGCGTCCCCAAGCGCTACCGGCACCCGGCGCTGGAGGAGCGGCTCAGCCGGCGGCGCATGGCCCAGGAGGCGCGGTCGCTGCTGCGGTGCCGGCGGGCAGGTGGGCACGGGGGCGGCCGGGCCGGGCCGGGGTGCCTGGCAGGACGGACAGACAGACAGATAGACAGACAAACAGACAGACAGACAGATACCGGAGCGGGGTGAGCGGGGCAGCCCCGGCAGGGCACACAGAGACACCCTAGGGTAGTGTGAGCCCCATCATCCCGACGCTTCGCGTCGCTCAGAGCAGATCTCAGGCACCCGGCGCCTTCCTGCGCCATCCTGAAGGGTGCGGGGGCTTCTTCTTAGCTCTGCTCTTTCCGAGTGGCCCTGAAACTCATCCTGCCCTCGGTGTGTCCCAGAGTGTGTTTTATCGGGGAGGCTCGCCCCAGGAGGGGCTGGGCTGTCAAAAGGTTTGAGCTGCCAGGTCGTTGTAACACTGCAGGGCAGTGCAGATGCCACAGGAGTGAGTGTTGGCCGGGCCATTCCAAGGGGTGGATCATCAGTAGCTGGGATTGATCTCAACTGGCATTTCTGCCTAAGGCTTTTATCAGTTGTATTTTTTGTTAAAATAAAGCTGGGAATCATGTAAATTAACTGCTGGCATTTGATTTGTTCTTTTAAACAGGGATTCCAGCTCCAGTGGTCTACTTCGTGGATTATGTCACCAACTCCATCTTTCTTGAAGATATTGTAGACTCAATTACTGTTCAGGATCATATTTATTCTGTACAAAAGAGTGGAAATGATACCAGTGGCCTCCATAATTTGGCAGAGAAGATGGGTGAGCTGCTAGCAAGGATGCACGATGAGGATATTATCCATGGGGATCTCACAACTGCCAATCTCCTCCTGCGGCCGCCCATGGAGAAGCTGGACTTGGTGCTGATAGACTTTGGACTCAGTTTTATTTCGGGCCTTCCAGAGGATAAAGGAGTTGATTTGTATGTTCTGGAAAAAGCCTTCATTAGCACTCATCCAGATACTGAATCGATGTTCCAAGCTCTGCTGAAGAGCTATGCAGCCGCATCTAAAAAATCTGGTCCTGTGATCAAAAAGCTGGATGAGGTTCGGCTGAGGGGAAGGAAGAGATCCATGATTGGGTAGAAGAGAGTGGGGTTAGGGATGGAGAAATAGCAGGTTTTGCAAATAGGGTTATTTATATTTCTAGTTGGTTTTATTTCACAGATCGCTATTTTGGTAACTGTGTCTTCAAATAAATAAACTTGGAAGAGTTTTAAGTGTCATAAAGTAACTGAAGTAATTGTGAGGTTGGGGCAGAGCCAAGAAAGAAACAATTAGAGGTCACTTCTGTCCTAAGTGTTAAATGTTTCTAATACAAAGTAGTTTACAGTGTCATTCTACTAATTTTTGCAAGGTTAGAATCATTCAGAACAATCTCTCAGCCTGTGGACCATAAATTTGTGGGACGTTCTTAATTCAGAGACTACAAAAGGTAACTGAGAAAAACAAGTGTGCTGTTTTTCTCAGAAGACTTTACAGCAAAGGGTTTAAATCTGTTATAAATGACTCAACACATCCTGAAGACTTTCAGAACTAAATTCTGGAACGTGGGAAATGCTGAAATACCACACTAAACATAAACCAGTTTTATTTTCTTCTGGGAGTAAATTCTGGGTTTTTTCGCTCTCAGTCAATAGTACTGTCTTAAGGAAATATAAAATTTGTTAATCTAGAATAGTTTTCTACTGAGAAATTTCCACTTTCAGCAAGAAGTCTGCTGTAAATTTCCTTTTTTATACCTTTGTAAGGGGGATTGCTGGTATTGCCATTGCCTGCCCAGGTTGGCAGAGGTAATACTCTTTCTCATGGAATATTTTCTCTATATTACTTGATTTTTCTGGCTTACTGTATCTAATAGTGTGAATGGAAGGTGTGCCAGAGGAAAATCTTGCACACCTCACAGTGGGTTAGAAGATTATCCAGCTTTTTGAGTAGGTTGGGATGTGAGTTGGGTGAATGCGAGAGCATCGTTGTCTTCAGGTAATGATAGAAACAAACAGTGAACTTCTCACTGAGCAATTTGCTGTGCTGGGCAGTCATTTATCCATCGGGAGGATCCTCTGTTCTCTTGTGCAATGAAACTGCTCATGAAAAAGAGGGAGTGAAGTCCTTCATCTCTGCACAGCCACGGATGTCTCCCATATGGATCCTGTACGCGGAGTGGGAAAGGCAGGCAGGGCAGAAGGGATGAGGGCAGTGAGAAGCTGCTCTGGCAGGCAGGGCAGAAGGGATGAGAGCAGTGAGAAGCTGCTCTGGCAGGCAGGGCAGAAGGAGGGAAAGCTTTTCCCTCCCGGCTTGGAGCAGCGCGGACAGAACAGCGGGAACGGGGCGGGCGGCGCCGAGAAGCACGAGGCGCCTTCGGGGGCATCGTCGTACTCCGCGCGGTGGCGCCGGCGCAGCGCTGCCGCCCCTGCCCGCGCAGGTGGCCGGTTCGAATCCCGCAAGTGTCCTAGCGCGGCGGGCTGTCTGTGCCCGGCGCGCATTCACCTCTTGCCACAGGAGCCGCCTGGGCGAGTGCCCGACCCCGGCGTGTGGGGCACGGGTTCCACCGCCCAGCCACAGCTTTGGCTGCCGCGCCGGACCCCTCTTGCTCTCGGCAGGCTCCTGTGTTTTGTTTTCATTGCCCGGGCGCTCCCCCCGCCCGGCACAAGGGCGAGGAGCGGGGCTGGCGGAGCTGCTGCACCTTCTCCTCGCTGCCCGGAGAGCGGCGCGGGCACTGGAACCGGTGGGAGCAGGTGGGTGTGAGGTACTGAGTCCCCTCAGGGGGATCTGGGCCCCCAGTGCCGGCCCCGCTGAGGGGAGGAGGCGGCAGCCTGACCCCCCTTGCCCGCCGTCCCCATCTGTACAAACAGCCCTCTCCCCGTCTCCCGGTGATGCCAGGATTGAGTTCTGTTTGCAAAGCCCTTTGAAGAACTCTGTTTCCAGCGATCACGGTGTTTGTTAAAATGCGGTTCTCCCTGCGGGGCAGCGGAGCAGAAACAAAGCGGGTCCGCGGGAGGTTTGCGGTGCCCCGAGCCGGGGTCAGGCCCGTGGTCAGGCCCGTGGTCAGGCGCGGGGTCAGGCCCGTGGTCAGGCGCGGGGTCAGGCCCGTGGTCAGGCCCGTGGTCAGGCGCGGGGTCAGGCCCGTGGTCAGGCCCGTGGTCAGGCCCGGGGTCAGGCCCGTGGTCAGGCCCGGGGTCAGGCCGGTCCCCCGGGAGCCGGTGTGTGGGACTGGCCTTCAACAGGGGCTCCTCAACCGGCCTTGCTGAAATCAGCTCTGCCGTGCAGCTCCAAAACAAAGCAGGACATCGCTGGTCACGAAAAGCAAAATGTTTTGCTTTTTCGCTGCGTGATAAACCCCCTCCTTGTTATATAAGTGTTACTTTCTGCACATCTGTGTTAGGGCTTGTTGATATTTCCTCTTGGTCAGCCTGGTGTGTCTATGGATTGCTGTAGGGAATGCTGAGCTGCTGCTGCTGGAAGGTGGAAAATTCTCAGCAGGTGCATGTCCAGCAGAAAGGACACTCTGGACCTGCACAGTGCCCACCCCACATCTTCTTACAGCCTCAGCTGTATCAGTCCATCAGGAGCTGGACTCAGTGATCCTTGGGATCTAATTCAGGGACGAGTTGTGTCTGCAGCAGCAGCTCCTTGGATGAAAACCACTGGTTCCCTGCCTGGTCACAGGGCAGGTGGAGGTTCCAGTTTTTGTTGGCTGGGAACAGCTGGACATGCTGCTGTGTTAGCTTTCCATGCATCTCTCTGGTCATAAGTAACACAGAATTACTATTATTACTGTTATTAAAGTAATTTACCATTGCATTATTAACACTCAAGCTTCATGCCAGTGCATGTGCATTCTTATAAGTTAAATAGGACTCCTATTTATTTTCTTTCTTTTATTTTTTTTTTCTTGAATAGTTTTTATCTGCTGCAAATCCAGTTTTGAGCCACCAATATTCTTCCAGAGTTTGGCCTGACTTTTTACAAAGTCCTTGCAACCCACACTGGCAGAAATGACGATGTCCTGCCCTGTCCTACCCAGAGGGGCTGTTCTCCCAGAGGTTGTGTTGTCCTTCAGCCCCTCCAAAACCTTCTTACTGGCCCGTTGGGGGTCCCCGAGATTGTGGGATGTGACAAGTGGTGGCTGGTGGTGCATGAAGCCACTGGGGGTCTCTCTGCCACCATCACTAGCACCAGGAAAATCAGTATGTTCAGGGAAAACCTTTGAGCAGAATGTATTTACAACTGTGTGCTGGATGTACAGTTGATCACTCTGGGTCTTTCTAGTGCCTGAATCTCTTTGCTTTTAAGAATGAATTGTTGTCTCAGGGCACCGACTCCAGGCCTGCTGGGAACAGCTTCATTTCCAGAGGCTTCCCAGCACCTGCTTGACCTTGCTCTATACCTGGATATCACTCAAAAATGCCATGAATACAGGGAGGTGCAGATGAGATGTGGAAAGAGGAGTGAAAGGAAAGAGAGAAAGAATGAATGAATGGAAATAGAGGAATTTTATCAGCAGAAAGTGCAGTGTAGTATCTCTGAGGGAATTGCTGATTATTGATGGAGTTGTCTTTTCTGTTTGTTTTAGTATCTGACATCATCAGTGATTTCTGTGGTGGGAGTGGGGAGCTCTTGGCAGTCAGCCTGACTTTAGCTTGGCAATAAGGCCAAGTTCTGTTTTGCCCACGGATGCCATGAGGGCAGAACTGAACTAAGGAGATTTTTCAAAATAAGTGTGATTTGGAGACCTAGAGGAGCACTAAGAGGGAAATGGAACATGAAAAAAAAAACAAAAACAAAAACAAACAAAAACATACAAACAAGGAGCAGGGATGGAGACTGTTGAATAATCTGGGAATGCTGTTGCCATGATTTTTGGGCAGTGGCTGCTCTGTGATGGGGTTACTGTGTGTATATATAAAAACTCTCCATACAAGATATATGGTGTAGCTTTTTTCAGTGAACTTTTTTATAGTCTAGGCCTTGATTTCTGCAGGAAATTGATATTTTCCAGTTTTCTGCAAGATGAAGAACACTGATAACCTTTTGCAACTCTTCTCCCATCACTGCTGATAGAAAACCAAGTCAGTGCAATAAAAGCATAAAAGTCCATTTGTAACCCAGGGTTCACTCCCTGAGGGTCACTACAGATAAATAAAGCCCCTTCCTGGCCCAAGCACAAGCTGTGTCCCACAGTGGTCCCTTTGGGCACTCCACAGCACCTTTCTTTTCCCAATAAACTAAACTCACTTTCAGCAATGCCTGGGAGTGGTCTGACCCCAGTGATGGCCGTGGAGCACAGGGAAGGCACAGGCAGGGCAGCTGCAGCTGCTGCTGGCACTGGAAATGGGGGTGATAGAGATGGAGTTTACAAGAGAACAAACTAAACTTTAATTCCCAGCTGAAATCCAGGAAGGACAAGAGAACCAGCGTGTAGCAGCACCCCCTGGGCTTGTTGGGAAGCTCTGAAGGCTGAGGCAGCATCAGCCCCGCTGAGCGAGAGGGGCCGGGTGGGGTTGGGGAAGGGGTTATTCAGTGAGTCACGACTTGCAGAGGAATGTCCTGCCCGTCCCCTCGCCCTCCACACCAGAAATGTATTTGTATTTGTATTTGTATTTGTATTTGTATTTCTCTTGTAAGAGAAAGGACAATCTGTGCCTGTTGTTATTGTTTTGAAACTTTTTTGTTTTAATTTTCGAGGTTGATTTTGGGAGAATAAGATTTGTAGAGCTGCTTTGGTCCAGCATGTGGCAACTCTCAAACACGGGCTTCCACTCTCTGGCTGATGGGTATTTTGGGTAAGCTGAACCTGTTTTAAGCAGTTGCATTGTTTTACTGGCCTGAATTTTGCTTTCAGGTCTCCAGTCATCCCTCTGCCCATCCTCTCCATCACACACCCCTACCCAGGTAATGAAACAGCTCCTGCTACCACAGCCTGCTGTAGTGGCACTGAGGCAGCACAGCAACCTCCCACTCATTTACTCTGGCCACCATAACTTTGCATTCATGTTGTTGAGCAGCTAAGGAAGAGCAAGATAAAAATCCTCATTGATTTCCCTGTGTCAGCTCTGTGCTCTCCTCGGGCCCCGGGGAAGGGGCGTTTGCCAGCGGGGCTGGGCGGCCGCGGGGCCGGCGCCAGGCGGATCCGGATCCTCGCGGTGCCAGCGGCCCCCGGCAGTGCCCGGCAAGAGCCTTTGTGTCCGTTCTGCTGTTTGAAAAGAGCCGCAGCGGTGATGCCGCCACCCTTTAGCCCCTGCCCGGGATGGCTGTGAGCATTAACTGGTTTGTTGCTACTCGTGGAAAATTGCATATGTGCTGTTAAGGAGAGGAGGTGGATCCAGAGCCGGAGCAGAGTCCCTGCAGATGGGAGCACAGCCCTGTCTCTATTGCTGATTGTATCACCACGCTCTAATTTCTTGTTCCCCGTGTGCCAGTGATTCATGGTTTGTATAAGGGGAAAGAGGCTTTCTCACATCTGCTTTTTAATCCAATGCATTTGACTCCAACTTCCTTGATGATCTAGGAACTGGTATCGAGGAGGAGTGACTCTCCAGAAAGCTGATTAATTAATTAACTCTGCTGAACGTGAGTTTTATACACCTGTCATATATGGGTCAATTTGCCCAGGTTTTGAATATGTTTGAAAGCACTCAGGGGATGCTCGTGAAGTACTAAGGGTGTTACTTTGCTTTCCCATTTTCCTCCCCACCTCTTGGCTTTGTTTAGCCTTCAGTTGCAGGAATCCAGGCTGTGCAAAAAGCAGTTCCCTTGGCTTTGATTTCTTGCTCATCTTGCTAGTGGAGCAGCTCCGTTTCCTGGGGTGTTTTGCCTCTCACTGCGCTCAGAGGAGACTGGCAGCCTCTGCAGCACCTGCTGAGATTCACTGTGGTCAGGAGAGGGGATCCTGTCCTGCCCCACATACTCACTCCCACATGTTCTTTCTGATGACCCCGGTACAGGGCAGAGCTGGAAAAAAAAAAAAAAAATCACCCTCAGAGTTCAAAACTTGGCAGATTTTGTGTTTTCTTTTTGAGTCATGAAGCATCCTTAAGGTCCAGCCTGCTAGGACACCCAGGGTACAGTCATCTGCTCGTCACTTGCTTGCTGGGGCTCACACTTGTGTGAGACAAGGCTTTGCCTCTTGCTGTTCCGCTATTTCCCATGGCTCCATCCCGCTCCGCGCCACTGACCTTTTGTTTGGTTGTGTTTGCTTATTTTTAATAAGGAAAAAAATAAAAAGAAAAAGCAAAAGAAGAAAGGCTGGGAAATGGTGAGGAGGGGGAGGCGGGGGGATATAGGGGCCGTATAAAGGGCGGGTATAGGGGATGGGAGGCGGCCTAGCGGGGCTCGGGGCCGCCCACCGGGAGGGCCGTTCCCGGGGGATAAAGCGGGAGCGCGGCGCTGGATGCGGCGATGGGCGCGGGATGGCGGCGCTGGGGGCGCTGGTGAAGAAGGCGTGGAGCGTGCGGAGGTTCGTGGTGCTGCTGTGCGCGCCGCTGGCGCTGGTGCCCATCCTGCTCAGCCTCCCCCCCAAGGTACCGCCCGGGTGGGCTCTGCGGGACGGGGACACGGGCACCGACAGCCTGCGGGGCACCAGGTGGGGCCGCGGGGCACGAGAACAAACGGGGTCACCGCTTTGGGAACAAGTGCATGGAGCGGTGTGACACCCTGGGAGCTGCGGGACACGGAGCGGGGACACACCCGGCTGCTCCCAGCACCAGCAGCGTTTGCCTCTCCAAGGGTCACCCTGCTGCCCGCCAGGGCTGGACCACGGAGGCGGGGGATAGCGGAGTGTGGGCTGCACCGCTCCTCACCCTTTTGCAACAACTTAAAATGCGAATGGAGGGGGCATCCCGCGGCCACGTCGGGTTTATAGCGGGAAAAAGGGATGGAAAACGTGAATTGTGTTTAATGTTTCTTATACAGACACTGGGAGGTGGGAGGATCGTGTGGTGCAGCATCACCTCGAGCTCAGCGGCAATAATTAGTGCCTCTTGCTGGTACCCAAGTGCCCTGTAGTTTTTATCAGTAGTGCCCAAATGGCATCTGGGGAAACTGAGGCAAGAGCAGCATCACCCAGGGCGAGGTTTGCAGAGCTGGGCTAGAAAGTAAGTTCCAGGTGCTGAGAGTCTGCCTGGCATCGCTGAGCCATGGGAGGGGCAGCGGTGCCGGCGCTGGGACAGGGACCTGCAGGGCTGGGGATGCCGGCGACACCTGAGTGCCGCCCACAGCGCCCTGGGGGACTCCCGGGGGACCTTTGGTGCTGTATCTGAAAAGGCTTTGCGAGTAAGATAAGTGGTGTTTTGTAAATGTGGAAACTGGTCTCCTCTGAAGGTTTGGGCTTTAGCATGTGATGAGCTGCACATAGAGCAGTCTGTGGCAAGGCTTTGGGGGCTGGAGGAGTTGGGTTTTTTTTGGCTGTCCTACATACACAGCTCCTGTGCTGGAACCTCTGAGCCTTGGGTGGAAGTCCACGGGGCAGTGAAGACACTGTGGAATTTTGCACCGTTAACTTCAGCGTGAGCAGGATTTCACCCTCGTGTTGTGACTCAGATCCATTTGAGAATGACCTTTTTTACAATGGAAAATAAGTAATGGTCAGTATGTAGTAAATACAGAATAGTTTAGGTGCTGTAAGGACACTAAGTTGGCACTTAGTTCTGCCTGTTCAGTGCTTTTCAGGTGAAACCTTCTCGTTTGAGATACAAAATGCACCTGATAAAAAATAATATAGATTGACCATTGCTTTATTTAGTGACACCATATATTAAAAGAGATATTTCTTTGGATTTACTGTCACTTTTTTTTCTAAGTTTTATATTATTGGCTGAGTTATGTATAGGACTGTGTTAAGTATCTGCCTCAAGGAGCAGAAAACACATTGCACAACAGGTACTAAATTCCCTTGCGGATTTATAAGTGAATGGTTACACTTCTGCATTCATTTTCAGTAGCTGAACAAATGACTTCAAGTGTATTTAATAGCATCTTGTTTGACTTTGGCACTTGGTAAAATTATGAGATAGGATTAGAGAGTGAGGAGATGCACTGTATGCTAAGTGCAAGCTCCTGTCTGGTCTGTGCAGAGGTTAATTGTGAGAACAAATCACAGATAAACCCAGCACTGTGGGAAGGGCCTTGATCTAGGTGCTCTGTGTGCTGGTAGAGGTGTGCAGTGTCACACAGGCTGTACAAGGATTGGGATGTTCAGGAAAGGGATTTCTGTATGTGTACAGAACTAAAAAATGTCTCTGTGGTATGATGGTTCTCCTCACACCTGCTCAGCTCCTCCAGTGAGCTGGTAGCTCACTCCAGGGTGCAGTCTATGGAGGACCTCCTGAACAGGGTGGCATGAACAACGCTGTTTTGTTAAAGAAAAAATGGTGTTGGGAATGTGGAAATGTTTGCAGCTGAGCAGGCAGCAAAGCAGGGCTAGAGCTGTGGTAATGGAAGAGGACCCTGGTCCTCACTGCTGCTCACCTTGGGGGTCTGCTCTTCATTCTCCATGGGCTTTAAAGCATCAGAAGTGGTAGCAGTGACACTGGCTGGTACCTGTGCTGGTGCCTGTCAAAACCTGATGTTCACATCAGTGAACCAATGCAACATTTCACGCAAGTCCAGCTGCAGCTTCCCCAGGTTGTCGCAGGGTTTGGCATGGGGGGAACCTGTAGCTGTTAACTCCTGTACACAATTGTATCTGTTCATGTTCAGGGGTCAATGATTCATCCAGGATTTCAACACTAAACTCTCTCACTTGTTCAACAAGAAAAGAAACTTGCTGTTGCATCAACAAGGGATTAAGTTCTGACGTCTGGAGCTGGCCTGACCCCCGTCCACAGCCCCAGCCGTGAGGGGCAGTGGGAGAGGAAGGAGCAGGTTATGCTTTTAACCACAGTGTAAAAACACCAGGGGGAGGAACAGGCGAGGGGTCAGCAGGCAGGGGATCAGGGTGGCAGAGTGTGGAAGTTGTCCTGGCGCGTGATAGCAAAGACAAGGCTTGCCCTGGGCTGCCCTGCCTGGGTCAGGGCTCTGTCCTGACATGGGACTGGAGCCCAGCCTCTCCTGGGCAGCCAGGGCGTCAGAGCTGCTGCAGGTGTTCAGCAGGAACTCAACTGACTGGACTGGAACTCAACTGCTTCTGGACTTACTGGGAGCCTGTCCCAGGCAGGGCATCCAGGGACAGCAAGCTGGGGCAGGAGGAGCTCCTGCGTGATGTGCAGGGACTGTAACAACCGTGATGCTGCTGAGTGCTTGTGCATCTGAAATATGGGGGCATTGGACAAGCTGGAGAACCCTGTGCTCCTGCTGGGATGGTTGGAATGCTGCCTGGCAGGGTGCAACAGAAACTGGTAGGAGATGAGAAGTTGTGAGGTTAAGCTTCTGCTGGCCTCAGGATGAGCTTTCCCTTGTGAGAACGTGTTTTACAGGTACCTCTGCAGTTATTTGCTGCTCTGTCAATGTTAAAAATCTGTTCTCATCATGTCACTATTTACATTCTCCCTAATGGGATGAGCAGCAATCTCCTAAGGGATTTCCACCATAAAAAGCCACCTCAGCTTTGGATTCAAGGGCAGCATTTCACTTGGATCTAGAGGTCAAGAAATCTTTAGTTAAAGCTGATAGAACACAAAAGGATGTGGATTAGTTTGTCCTTTTTGAGAGATACCCTATGATGTGGATGTAGTGAGTTTTTCAGCAAAACCTACACCTAAGTGACGTCCCCCTGGAAATACAATCCTTTGAGAAAAATCATCCATCAAATCTGCTCTTGCTTTCTGGTGATGGACTCCAGTATCCACATCTTCAAGCTGTGATTAGAGCTCTTGCCAGCTGTCATTCTGCGGTGTTTTTTTTCTCCAGATCCCTATTTTCTCCTTCACAGAGGCATGGTGACAGGGCTGGCACTGCTGCTGTTAGTTGCCCTTGTTTTTAATTGATGGCCTCTGTAGGTTGTGGTTGTGGAGAGAGAAGCTTGTGTAAGTGGTTTTGTCTACAACCTCCTCTCTCTTAAACAGAGAAAAGAAATTTCTGCTTTGTGGGTGTTTTTGCTGAGACTTCAGGGTGTGCTCCCCAAGCTGTGTCTGGAACAGTGGCTTGTGTCCATCACATCAGGCAGCAGAAGGAAATGCTCTGTGTGGAGCCACTTCCCAGGAGCCAGTTCTCTCTGCACAAGGGTCTGTGTGTCACCTCACACTCTGGTTGCTGCTGAAATGGCTGAATATTTGTCCAGTGAGTGGAAGTGCCTGCGACCCCCCTGCTCGAAGGGCTGTGAATGATTGCAAAGAGCTGGGGCAGGGCAGGAGGGGCTGGAGGAACTGTTCTGCTGGAAGGGGCATGGGGGCACTTTTAATGAGCTGTGCAAAGAGCTTGTTCCAACAGCTTCTAATGAACTCAATGTCTACAGCCTCTTGGCTTGGTAACAGCTGAGGCAGCCAAATCTGCTAAAAGGAGCTCTGAGCAGGCAAATAGGGCCCAGTGCCTTCAGAAAACAGACTTGACTTCCTCAGTGGCCATAGAGCAATTTAAAATTAACTTGGATGTGATGGGTCTTCCTGGTTAGAACAAGGAGACTTGTGGATCTTCCAGAAGAAAATTTACACTGCTTGCACTGGAGAGCAAAGAGTGTGAAGGGCGTCTTTGTGGGCAGAGGCGTGATGCAAACATAGACAAAGGGGATGAGAGTGGGTTCCTGCACATTGGAGGGGAGCTGGATCCTGCCTGCAGGAGCATGGACAGGCAGGGAACAGTCTAGAGAGCAGCCTGGCAGGAGAAATAAGTGGTTGATAGTAGGTAGCCTGATTTTACATTTCATGCACAAAATCCATCTCTTCAGTGTGTGTTCCTGGTGATTTGGGATGGCCAGTTTCACAAAACTGGAAGCAGTGGTCAGTTAAAAGATGAGAGCAAGACCTTCAGTGGGGAAAGAGAGGGATAACTGAAAGTACAGTGACTTCATTTTGTCACATCCTCTGTGAGCTTCAGTCCAGAGAGAAGAGCAAGCCCAGCAAAGGGCAAGCTGGCACTGGGAGGATGTGAAAGCAGCAATGCTTGGGCTGGGGGAAAGGGAAGTCTTTATTGGCAAGAGTCAATATTAATTGGAAAACATGACACCATATAAAACATGTCTGATTCCTGCCTGTGTCTGCAATGGTTGACTCAGTGATTGTGAAGGTCTTTTCCAAACTACTTGTTTCTGTGGTTCTGTGAAAAGAGATGTGGAAGAATTGAGGAAGAAATCCCTGGGCAGGGTGTTGAGGGCGATGAACACAAATGTTGTAATCTGTTGCCAGATGGACAGTGCAGAAAAAGCCACATTCAGTGAAGTATTTTTGTTCTGTACTGAGCAAAGTTCTGATAGTGCAATCCTACAACATAAGAAATTGGCTGATAATAAATATTTTTACTGTGACAGTAACTTAACAGAAATTTAAAATTTCATATATCTAACCCTGGCTACTTTAAAATCAGACAACTTCCATATGATAATTTTGCAAGAGCTGCCTGAAGAGTTTGTTGTGTCCCAATAAACTGGGTTTATTTCTACAAGCCCCAGTACAGGTGGAGATCACCAGGGATGCTGACCACATGCCAGGCTGATCTGTAGCCTCCCTTGGGAAGTATAAAAAAACCCCAAAACAAACAAACAAACAAACAAAAAAAACAAAACAAAAAAAAAAAAGTGGGAGATAATAATATGTACTTAGCTCTACACACCTACAGGGCCAGCTACCCACAGCCAAGGTGGTTAATGTGATATTTGTGTGTAGGGGACGTGTGAAAGTTGACAAGAGCAGTGAAAAGTCTACCAGGCTGCTATTTGTTGAGTTGATGACTTTTTGCCACACACTCAATTTGCCCACTTTATCTGAGCTTCAGCTGTCTCATTTTAAATCAGAGAATATTTTTTTTTTGCCAACTACAAACTTTCTCAAGGAGTTTAAATGAAAGTGTTTAATAAGCTTTATGTCATTTTAGCAGAGGAAAATAGATTCCCTGAAGCTCTTGCAGCTTTGTGGGCTTGTGTTACTGGGCCCTTTCTAGCCACTCTGCAAATAGCCAGTGGGAGCAAAATGACTCTACTGGCAGGGAGGCTGGTAAACAGGGCTTGGGTTATGTCCAAATTACATAATGCTTGCAGAGCTGGGTTAGTAGAAATGAGATTCACATATCCATCCTGCTGGAGAACAGGCAGTGAGCATGGTGAGGGTGGTAACACAGTTACAGCTGAGACATGAGAACACCCAGCCCTTTTTTCTGCTCCAAATAGTTCTGTATATCACAGATAGGATGTTTCTTTGTGATAGCAGAGGGATAAAAGGGCTTGAAAAGCTCAAATTCAGCCAAAGTCTCTCTTGGTATTGGTATCAAGGCCCTGGAGGAGCCCTGACTGCCACTCTTTTACCTGTTTATAGGGTGGTGGGGAGTCTGTGTGGGCTGCTGGGCTGTGATGACCATGCAGCGTTCTGGAGTTGATGAGAAAACCCAAAGTTTGGCAGTGCCAAGGCAGGGCTGCTTTAGGTGCTGAGTCTGCCTGGTGGGGAATCTGTGGGCACTGGCCTGATGAGGAACAAAGTCCAGCTGAAGATTCTGGTGTCCCTTTCAGGCTGGCACTGGGGCCTGGTGGCTGTGCCTCAGTGCTCTGCCTGGGTGAGCCAGCTCTCCTTACCTCATCCACATTCCCTGCCAGAGCCTCCTTTCCCTGGGGCACCTGATCTGCCCTTCCTGCAGACCGCCAACTCTCCTGCCCACGGGAGACAACCTCGTGGCTTGGCTTCCTCTGCCATAGCTCAGCAGGACCCCCAGGGTGGAAAATCCCCGGTGCTGTGAGTGTAGCAAAGACAGGATCTGTGTCTGGAGGGGCAGAGGTCGATCCCAAGGCTCTTGAGCAACAGGAAGAAGAGCTGCTGCAGCCCAGAGCCACAAGTGCTTTCCTGGAAATCATTAAATGGTTATAAAATTAACCTGATCACAAGATCCATTTTAAAGTTCCTATGTGCCACCATGAACTTTGATAGAATTCTGTTGAAAAACATAAATGCAAAGCTGCAGGGAGGTACAAGAAGTAGAAGGAGTCTTGACAAGGATGCAACCAAGGGATTGAAGGATAAAGATCATGTGGAGAGAGCAGCGAGTTCAGCTCAGCCTGTCCAGGGGCACCCTTGGCCAAATCCCTAAAGGACCATTCTCCTGACATTTGTTAGCATTTATTGTTTGTGTACTACCAAATATACCAAACACTGGGGACATCAATTCATTGACCTTTGCAAAATATCTTGAAATCAAAAAGCTTTCAATTTCATATAGACTTTGGTTCAATCTTATCAATGACTTTTTTTTTTTTTTTTTTTTTTTCATTCTGGGGAAGGCTTGGTTGAAATTGAAGTTATTATGGATTGGTCTCGTTCGTTTTTTGTTCAATGGTGGTCCTATCTCAAAAAGCTGTAATTTGTCCTCTTTTAGGGTAGAATAAATTGGATAAACAGCACTATGGCATTCTTTAAGTAGTTTCCTGTTGATCCATATAGGTTTCAAAAATTCAGGAAAGCCTTTCACATGGCAGTTCTTTCTGCCCTGTTTCGGTTTTACCCTTGGCTTTTGATCTTGCAGTGAAGAGGAGTTATTAGATTGATGCTGTGTCTCATTGAAGTGTTTTCCAGAACATTTTCCATACACTGGAGAATAAATATCCATTATTTATAATTAGTTTTCTTAATTGTACATAATCTATTTTGTAAAGTTAATTAAAGCCTTCACTGATATGCTCTTGTATCATTGTTAAATATTTTCAGTTGCTCTACTCCTGTAAGAGCTGAAGTGTCTTTATTTTGAAGTTGACTTTGGTGCAACTTTCCTTGCAGGAAACTGAAGAATATTTTGCCAGTGGGAGAAAAAAATTATCCATATGTCCTTTGGAAATCAAATGGAAAGGAGCTTAATGAGAGCAAAGCTATTTCTTTGGCATGTAAAAAGAACCAAAGTAAAGAGAAATTATCAGTTGGTACAGGAATTAAATCACTAATCTAGTGGCAAACACTTTAAAACATGATTGTTTATTTTTGTAAACTTTAGCAAAGCCAGGTTTGCTGCTCTGGTCCTGCTGGCTTGGGGGAAATGAAGCACAGGGAGTCCATGAGAGCTGCCAGGGCTGAGCTGAGCCTGAGACTTTTGCTTCACACACTCTCATATGTCATTTTATTGGCACTAAAATTAGGTCTGAAAGAGATCTTTACATCCAGATCTTGAGCACTTCATATGAGACATTGACACTGCTACAATTAATGTATGAAAATAAAATCAATTACACTCAGTTCTGCTGAGTTCATTTTTCCACACACTGAAGTGCTTACTAGCAGGACTCCCTGTGAATGCAAAGCCTGGGTGCTAAAAGCAAATCAGAAATTCTATCATTTTGTCTACCTTTCAAACCCCCACTTGCAGATGTAGTGAACAATAAATCTGTGTTGGTTTTGACCTCATTCAGCCCAGGCCTGTAGCAAATTGTTCATAGGTGAACAGGCTGTGCTGTACCTGCTCTGGTACCTGGCTGAACCCTCAAATGATACAGCTGAGACCACATTGTCCCCAAAATGGAGCTCCCCACAGTCCCAGCCTTGGCAGGGAGCAGAGCCATCATCTCTCTCTCAGAAGCCCAGACTTGGTCCAGGGGAGGAAGGTCTCAGCAGAGGGACAGGGGTGCCTTTGAGTAGCAATTCAACCTGCTCAACAAGCTGGAAAAATGATAAAATAAATAGTTCTGTGGCTTCCAAGTGATTCTCAGCAGTTATTTATAGTGCTGTGGGCACTCTGCCTGTTCTTGCTGACAATATCCCTGTTCAGCCCTGCCATGACTGAGCCCAGCTCTGCACTGGGCTCTCCCATCCTGGGCTTGGGGCCTCTGTCCTGACTTCCTTCCATTGCCCGTTATTTTGGCCGTGGCTGTCGTGACAAATGGCTTTGGTCTAGTTTGTGCCTCCTGGGTGGATGGATGAATTCACACTGTGGCGTGGGGGCACTGGGGTTCTGCCAGGCTTGGCCAGGGCTGGGGTGACACTGAGTGATCCTGCTGCCCGCAGGAAGTGCTGTGACACCAGGGTGCTTGATTTACTGACTTCCGGAGGGCTGGGGTGGGTTGCCATGGAATGGGTTCTCACAAATCTCCTGGGAGACTCTGATCCAAGAAAAGAAACCTTTCTGTGTGCTGCCTATTGCAAATGTGTGGAACGTGCACCTCCCAAGGCTGTTTTTGCATAGCTGTGCAGAGCATGGTCTGTGGAAGTCGGAGGGAAAGCACAAACATTAAATGGGTCAGACACCTGAGTGTGTCAGCAGCAATGCCAGCCCTAATTCAACAGTGTGGGACACTTCCTGATCTTCAAAGGTTCCTTGGTTGATGCCTGCAGCACCAAGGGAAGATCAGGCAATCAAGGAGGATTTTGGTTTTTCTGTGGTCTCAGATCAGTCTTGAACCCCTTACACAGTGTAGGGGGGAAGGTGTTGATGAAAATGAATTGGGAGAACTACTGTATCTTAAGGGAGTAACTGGAGCACTTTGCTTCTCTAAATGTCTCCAAGTGACAAGATGTCTCTGTAATGCCCCATCTCACTTTTCCTCTCCTCCTTTTGCAGGAAGGAAGATGTCTCTATGTGATCCTGCTGATGGCCCTGTACTGGTGCACGGAGGCTCTGCCCTTGGCTGTGACAGCTCTGCTGCCCATTGTCCTCTTTCCCTTCCTGGGGATCCTCCCATCTAACAAAGTTTGCCCACAATACTTTTTAGACACCAATTTCCTCTTCCTCAGTGGTTTAATCATGGCCTCGGCCATTGAGGAGTGGAATTTACACCGCAGGATTGCCCTCCGTGTCCTCATGTTGGTGGGAGTGCAGCCAGCCAGGTGACTATGGGAGCAGGGGGCTCTCCACAGGGGATGTGAGCTCCAGGTGCTTGGGAAGTGGCTCTGCTGTGCTGCTCCTGCAGTGAGGGCTGTCCACACCCCCTTTTCTCCAGCTTATTGTGTTTGTTCAGCTGTTTGCCCCTGGGCAAGCACAGGGAGAATAATTTGGTTCAGTCCCATACTTGTGCTCCATCCCGTTTCAGAAGGGTCATAGAAATCCTTTTTGGTATTGGTTTTGTTACCTCTGCGCATAAGCTTTTCCTTCTAATGTGTCAGAGAACTTGCCAAACTGAAGAAATTCAGCTTTTCCTTTTTTCTCTCTTTCAGACTAATCTTAGGGATGATGTTGACAACGTCTTTCCTGTCCATGTGGTTAAGTAATACTGCTTCCACTGCTATGATGCTTCCAATTGCAAATGCAATTTTAAAAAGCCTCTTTGGGGACAAAGACACATCTAAGGATATGAACAGGGAAAATGAAGAAAACCAAGGTAATTGAGACAGGGTATTAGTATAAGCCAGCTGAGGTCTGCCCTGCTGCTCTCAAATCTGCCCCATTTTATTGGCTTCACTGGCACAAATACCATGTTCCCCAGCTTGCAGCTCAATCTCAGGGCTAGTCCCACTTTACTGCACACTTTATTCCCATGGTGGAAGAATATTGACAAAAAACTCCCTTTTATCCTGCCCTTTCCTCATGTCATGCAGGAGGCAATGCTCATGAGTGGCCTGGAAAACCAAAAAACAGCAATGCCCAGCCAACCTGCTGCACAAACCTGCTGCTGGCACAGGTTAAAGTCCAGCTCTGTGGCATGGCACAGTGGTGGTGGTGGGATTTGTAGGGATGCCGTGGGGACAGCTGGAGCCAGGGAGGGTTGTAGACAGGGCAGGTGATGGGTGCTGTGTGATGGTGCAGGGTCGGTCCCTCTGTGTGGCACAAGGAGTTGTGTGCTTGGGACATATGTGTTCTCCTCTTGTTCACCCCTGGAACTGGAGCCTGAGCTGGAGGAGAAAGCAAGGACTCAAGGGAAAGCTGGCAGGTTAAATATCTACCTATAAAGTGCTTTGTGATTTTCTTCCATCTCCATGCTGCTGTTTGGGGTTGTTCCTGAGCAGGTTGAGAATAGGTCAGGGGTATGTGGCCAGGTAAGGCCTTCCTCCAGCCCTCTCTTCACAAGGCATTTACCAGAACTTTGGGCTTCTGGCAGACAGTGATGAGAAACAGCAAACCAGAAATGACATCCTGACATCTCCTTTGCAGCTATTGCTGATAGCTGGAGCACTAGTCACAGCTTCTTCTTCTGCTTCTTCTTGCACTAATTAGTAATTCATCTGCTTGGAACTAAAAGGAATGAGTTCTTAGTTCCCACTGGGTCCTAAGGCAAATAAAGGAGTCCCCAGGAGAAGGCTTAAGCATGTGCACACTCTAATAAAGACATAATTAATCATTCATCATTGATGTTTTGCGATCATGAGATATTTGCACTCCAGGTTGCTTTATTATGTTTGCTTTATGAATTTTTGACTGTTCACATCTATTAAAATCAACCCCATTGATTTCCTTGCTATAATTTCCTGTTCTGTGTTTTGTCAGTCTGCTTTTAACCTTTTAGCCCCCAGCCTTTGACACCGACTGTGTAGCAGTGGCTGTAAATACAGTAGAGTTTGGGAATACATAAAAGGAAGATTCCTCCCCTTGTCCTAGACACTGTTAAGCACAGAATTAATATCCTTGACTCACAACACTGGCAGTGGTAAGAGAAATCAGAAAAGGCATGGGAGGGGCATGCAGGTAGAAGAATGAATAAAGTAATGTTTTACAAATACAATGTGATGGTGTGATGATGGGGGTTTGTTTGTTTGAAATAAAGGCTTTAAAAAGGTTATTTATTATACAAGTGAAGGAGGAGCCACCTGTAAAATGTACAACATTTTGTACATCAAAATCTGTATTTTCATGTAGACTTTTTATTTGAACTTTAGTGTCCCAAGGTAGGCTCATCCTTTTCTGTATTCTTTCTGAATGGATGAGCAAAGCTGAGTTCCTTGAAGGAAGCCCTAAACCTGAAGTCAGTCAAAAGTGATGAATCTGATGTTGCACTTAAGAGTGGAGATGTGCAGATGAGAAAAAGCTATACACATTTCATAGTTTATTAAATGTTTATAATCTATCTGAATTGTGATCTGTGCTCCAAAAAAGACAGATTCCTTTGTGAAGGGAGCTGTATGTGGAAGAAAACTTGTACAATGGCATGTGATAAGATCAGTTTGCCAGTTGACTCAGTTTCACTACACTGTCGTAGTCTGTGAGGCTAAAAAATATTTGGATGGTTAAAAATAACGGTTTAAAATATAACAAAGAATATGTGACATTTCAAAGCATTTGACTTACTGCAAAAAAATCTCAACAGGTGTATGAAACTGGTTTTGTGTAGGACTTTGCTTACACACATGGTGCCTGAATTTAATTGATCTTTGATCAGTTGGTGACACTTTTTCCCTGATGAGAGAATCTCAAGGTTTCAATCACTTATGTCTGGGCTCAACTATGTGGGCAGCATGTTGTAGATCACCAAATATTTACATTCTTGTGTCACTACAGCTAAAACTCAGTGTAATAATTTGTTCATTTTCACACTGCAAGAGAGCAGGTAGTGAGGCTGGGTGGCTGAAGTCCCAGCTGGTTCTGGTGGATCAAAGCAGGGTTATAAATTTAACACCAACAGATATTGTTCAGCTTCTAGAACTGTCCCTTTTGGAGGTGGCCCCTGCAATTCTGTGTGATATCTCCAGCAATAGGTGTGTGACAAGCTGGAAGCTGCTGTGCCAGTGAGCCTGACCCCTCTCCTGCTTCTGCCCACTAACCCATCATTGGCAATATTTCATTTCTCTGAGTACCTTAAATATCTCCAAGTAAAAATCACAAGAAAATATTTCCATCCTTTTTTTTTTTTCCTTCATGGAGAATATTCTGCAAATTCAAGATTAACTTCATTCAGTGCTTGAGGTGTAACTGAGTCACAGACCTGGAAATTATGTCTCTAAAGGGATAGGTGGGAAATGTGCATTTTTGGACACTGCTGCCTAGTTTGACTGCCTAATGCCAGGCAGTGCTGGCAGGATGTGGCCACAACACTGCTGCCTGCATCCCTCAGTGAGTGGAAATAGTCCTTTTCAGGTCTTCTCAACCTTTTAGAAACAGTAAAAATGTCATTAAAGCAAAAAATTATCTAGGGGAAGCATTTCTGCCTTTAAGGTATATGAGGTGTTTTGGTGAAATGACCACAGAATTCTCATACTGATCTGTGAGAAGTGTCCAGCTGGGTCCAAACTCTGTTATTTTTGGTCTTTTCTGACTTATGGACCCATACTAACTTTCAATTCCTTTTTTGCAAGTTTCATAGGAGAAGCTCTGCAGTATGCCTGGCTTTCCTTTGCATGATAACCTTCGCAATCCTTCCTTGAAAGATAACTCACAGATGGTCCTGCCCAAATGGGCTGGTAGTCTGAGTCTTAGCAGGGGAAAAAAAAATAAATGTTGAAGTAGAATGAAATGTTTTTGCAGAGCCAGGACTGGGCTTCAGTGGGACAGAAGTCTAAGAGCCTTTGGGCTAAATCCACTGAGGGATCAACAGTCAACCATGGGTTAATGTTCATCCTTCTAATTACATCCCTTCATCCTGGCAAGGTTGGGATGAAAGCTCAGCATGTGTGTGTCCAAGCCAATTAACTCCAATTCAGTAAATTAGCAATGTGTAAAACATGACATTGCAAAAATCCTTGGTTCACTGAGCTGGTATGAGCAGAGTGTCTTTGGCACACACGTGAGTGAGTCCAGAGACTTTGACCACTGACTTCTCTCCATGCTTTGGATTTCTAGGTCATGTTGGCTGGAAGGGGGTTGGAGTTTGGGCTAAGAAGGGGTGCAAGGAAATTTGGGGATTGCTTGGGTGGCAGTACCAGGAATTGGGCTCTGGATGTAGCTGTCTGCAGAGTGCAGGGAAGGACAGGCACACAAACCTCTGCACCCAACACCACACAGAGAGGACCAGGAAAGGCAGCAGAGCCAGCAGGGGTGGGGAAGGGCCACCTGGGCTGAAGGTGGATAAAACTCACAAGTGCTCCAGTCCCATGGGGAACATGGGAAATGGGATTTGGTAGCACATCTCCCAGCCTCAGGAGGTCAAGCCATGACCACAAATTCCATGAGCCTTGATGTCAGGTCTGGTAACAGAGAGTGATTGAATTGCATTTCCATTTTTTGATTTCTGAGTTCTCCCATAGGTTGGTGTGGTCAAGGGGTGTGAAGCTCCCAGTTTACTGGGACTGACTGCTCAGCCTGCAGGGTCTGTCATTCATGGAGAGGATGATGGGCTTAGAATGGTCCTTGCTGTCAGGGTGGGTTTTGCAGGACCTGGTACAAAACCCAATCCCCAGATGTGTCTCACTCTTGTCCTTAACGAAGGCATTTCAGCCTTATGGTGACTGCACTGAGTGTCTGCAGGGTGTAAAATTCTCACCCCATGGGAATGAAGCTCACTAACAGGAAAAGCTCCTGCTGTGCCTTGGGGAACCTGCCTTGCAGATACAACAAGGCCCAACAGTGTTTCTTCCCAAGAATGACTTATGGTTAATCCTCCCCCAAGAAAACCCACCCCAAACCCGTGACTTGTTAAAGGATGCCTTTGAAGCCTTGGCTGTGTTAGAAGATCCCAAAGGCCAGCCTGTGGCAAAAGCTGTAAAGGGCCCAAGTGCCTGGGTGTTGGAGGAGCTGGGTGCTGTGGTGGGGCTGGGGCAGTGGCAGGAGGAGGTGGGCATGCTCATCCCTGCCAGGTGCTCCTGACCCCATCCCCTTGGCGTGAGACCACCCTTCATTTGCACAGCCCCTCCTCTAAAGTGGTAGTTGTTTCCTCTGTCCCTCTGTTTGGTTCAAGGAGAATTTTCTAGATGCTTTGAACTGTTTTAAAGTCCTCATCTTTCTTTTTCAGCATCTTTACAGCAGAATAAACTTTACACTGTACCAACTGAGATGCAGTTTCTCGCAAGTACTGAGGAGTAAGTTAATTATAAAGTTTATATTAGCGAGTTGAGAGAGAATTATCCCCTGAGCTAGACCAAGAGTTAGGAATTTTAAATTCAATCATTGCAATGTTTTGATTATACCAAACATCCCAGTCACTAGCAGCTTGATGGTAAAAACCCTCCTCTTTGTGTCCAGCATCCTTCTGCATGTCCAAATCATTACAGAGTTTTTTTCAGCCACTCTGAAATCATAGCCAGAGGCGTCTCCTGCTGGAGATTTGTGCCTTGGTTTTCTCAGGAACATCAAATGTGTGAAGCCAATGATGTAAAACCCCCCAGGATTTACACATTGGTGATGGTCCTGCCTTGATAACATGGATGGGGAGGAAGCCTCTTTTCAGGAACACAGGAACAGATGTTCCTTTCCTCAAATCTATCAAATTTTAGTTCTTTTTCCTTTTGGCATTCCTGTGGACTTTATGCTCAGTGTTAGAAGCTGCTGAGGGGCTGGGCAAGGCACAGGCACCCTCAGCTCTTATGGATGGGTCTGGGGGTGCTCTGTCCTCTGCAAGGCTGACAAGGCTCACCAAGCAGACCCCCCTGCAGCACTGAGCTGCTGAGGTGTCCTTGAGCACACTGATAGCTTGGATTGCTAAAAACTGGGAATTTTGCTTCTGTCAAGGCTCTGAAGTGGCTGCACTGTATTTAAACCAGGGCTTTCACCGGATTCTCTTTTGGACTATTTTAAAGCAAGGATCTGGCAGAGGAGAAGGAGCTTTCCAGTGATGCTCTCTCGGACTTAAAGAAGGAGGAGGAATACAAAACAAACATATGGAAAGGTTTCCTCATCTCAATCCCATATGCAGCCAGCATTGGAGGTACAGCAACGCTGACAGGAACTGCACCAAACCTCATCCTTCTGGGACAGCTGAAGAGGTATGGGAGGCTGTCCTGGGGATCCTTGTCAATCCTGCAAGACAGAGACACATTCTTTATCCCTGTAGGAAATTCCTTTCCGTGCTGGGTGCTGGTTTGGAAAATTCATGCCCTTCCAGAACCTTTTGGGAAATGAAAGCAGGGAGTGCACCAGCCTTAGACTTAATAATAAGGTTTCCAGCATAGCCAGGCTGGCTGTCAGCCAAACTGGAGCATGTGTGCTTCACCTCACTGATGCTTTTAATCCCATTGAATTTAATGGGACTTGACTCCACGCCTACAATTAACCTGGGAATTGTTTTGATGAAGTAGACTGTGTAGTGCTTTGTGAGCAATTATAGCTACTGCTGTATGGGAGAAAGAAAAATTATGAACCCACTACTTCTGGCCTGTTTTCTTAGTCATAAAAGATTCCTCCTATGTGCAGAGATTTGTGCCAGCCCAGGTGCCCACAGGTATTTCTTACTTTTGCTGACCTCTACAAGAAGTTCATACAGCCTGTCCTGGGCACTGCAGCATCCCTGTGAGGTTCATGTCAGACTCTCCAGCAGTTTCTGTATCAGGAGTTAATCCTGGCTGTTCAGGAGTATCTTTGTGTGAAGGCATTTGCCATCTGGAGAGAGATTTCCAGGTCTTTCCTTGCAGGCTGGCACAGCTGGGCTGGGTGAGATGGGGGTGGCAGGGTGTCCTGGGAGTTGTCCCAACACAACACTCCTCACATTTCCTTATGTCCAGATAACTCCTAAGGCACAGGGGTAGTTTTTAAACACAGAGGGGCAGGTTTGTGGGATATTTCACTGCTGATTTCAGATGCTTGTTTACCCATAGATGGAAGGGTTGCTTTCCCATCTTGCATTAACTTGATTTTTCCCGTTTGCTTAGTTATTTTCCAGAATGTGATGTGGTGAACTTTGGTTCTTGGTTTATGTTTGCATTTCCTTTAATGCTGATTTTTCTTCTCATGGGATGGCTATGGATCTCCATCCTGTATGGAGGAATTAACCTGAGGTATGTTGATATTCACTACACATATATGTAGTCTGGTTATATTAGCATTATGAAATACATGTTCCTCATGCTTCTCATCCTAAATCTGCTGATATCACCCAGGATCATCTCCTGGAAAGTGGGGGAATTTACAGCTAACTCTAGCAGGCCCATCCCATAACAAGTAATCTATTTTTAAAAAGCTGGTATACAATAGGAAGGTATTAAAGATATCTCACAGCTACATGTACCTTATCCAACTGAAATACGTGTACAGAGTATGTATTATATTCATTCAGTTAAATATAATTTTTTTAAAGGTTGTTTTACTGGCCTGTGGAGGGTAAATGGCAGATTTTTAAAGACAGAAGGAAAAGCAGGATCTAACTTTGAAGACCATGATAAAATCTTAATTCCCCATAAAAGAGACAGGATTTCTTCTTGGGGCAAAAACCTGGGTTTGAAACAGATTACTTCACAACAGGGCTTAATTTTACAACAACGTGTTAATCTGTAACTGAGAATAACATGTTTTTCCGGTAAATCTTTGCTGGACACATTCAACCTCTCAGTGTGCATGACCTAAAGGATTGCAGCACTGCTCTGCTGCTCATGTGGCCTTTTTCCTCCTCCACACTCTCACAAGTGATACAACAAAGTCTTCCTTCCTCCAGGGACAATACAGAATTTGTAATATTTAGAAAAGCCTTTAATTGTGGTTTTGACTTTAAAATGCAAATGTGGGGAGAGGGGGAAAAAAGAGAACAGGTGTCTAAATATTTACACTGTCTCAGACATAGAGAAAAAAAAAAGATCAATGGGAAAATTTTAATCCAGAAAATACCAAAGGCTTGTCCTTAAGTTGCTGGTGGGGCTTCTCAGGAGGCTCTGTGTGCTGCCTGTGATGCTTTGTTGGCTCCCACTGCTGAGAGCTGTGCTGCTCACCCCCTGTGCCAGGGCTTGTGTGCAGCCCTGAATTCCTGTGATGAGGGCTGGGCATGGCACAGCCCCTCAGGTGAGGGCAGAGGCCAAAGCCCCTGTGGAAGGCTGAGGAGAGGCAGAGGAAGGCAGAGGAAAGGCTCAGGGAACGTGATACTCTGTGTTTGCTTTGGCTCATCCCCCCAGCACAGGGCTGGCTGTATTGGGATAGCTGGGCCAGCACAGATACCAGAATTCCCCCGTGGAAGAGACACTGCAAAGCTTCACAAGTGCAGCCAAGGCTCCACAGGAGCCTGGTGGGATGCTTGGGATGTAACTTGGAGATGGTGGCTGGATTTTCTCTGTGGGCAGGTCCTTGGTGTCTGCAGCAGGGCACAGGCAAGTGGACACTTTGGCTTTGCTGGAATCCAAAGGGCATTAAAAGGCTGAGCTGAGGCTGCTGTTAGTAACACCTCCTAAAACCCAAGAAATTAAAGAGCCAGGAACTTGAAGTGCAGGAGCTTCTGAATGGTCATCTATACAGAACATCCAGCCACCATATCCCTTTGAAACAATAAATGAATTAAGGAAGGGCAGGGACCACGGGGATGGGCAGGTGCCTCTGATACAGAAACTTGGGGTTGTAGGTTTAATCAAGGTCACAGGCAGTGTTAGAAACCAGGTTCAGTGCCATGGGATGTGGTGGGAGATGAAGTGAAAGATATGAATATATCATTTGTATGCACATGCTACAAAGAGCAAACTGTGTGCAGTCAGTGCAGCCAGGCTAAGAGGCTTAGCCAGGAGCACATTAACATTCCCGGCCACTTAGAAATTCCTCACATTTTTGTTGATCCTCAGCAGCATCCTGGGATCACCCAGGAAATTACAAGTGACTTGAAAAATGAAGGAAGAGATTAATTTTCTGTGTCACCCTATTCCTAGTCGTTCTGCCCAAGTAGGTAACTTGCTTGGAAGGAAGACAAGGAAATCCTGCAATGCTGGGACTTTAATTTGGCAATCACAGCCCATGCTGGAGGAAACAGTTCAGAATATAAATGAGAGGAAACTTTCTCACCTCTGCAGGGTCTCCTTTGTATGAATGCAGAGACAAAGGATATATAAAATAAAGCCTTATTACCTTTATTTCAGCAGAGATTTTAGTTGTTATTCTTCATAATCTGAAGATAACACAAACTGAGCTGCCAGAGATGTGCAGCTCTTTGAACCTTGAAGAGCAGGTGCTGGAGAAGGGCACAGAGTCCTATGTGTGCTGCATAGAAAATGCATTATTTCCTATGTGTCACTTAGGTCAGAGGCGTGTAAAAATGCATGTAAAAATTTAACTGTGTTTCTTGGCAGGGGCTGGAAAACAAAAAAGTCAAATATAAGAGTGGATGCAGAAGCCCGAGCCAAGGAGGTGATAAAGGAGGACTATCAGAAACTGGGTCCAACAAAGTGAGTTGTAAAAATGGAATAGAAATGAGAAAGAAAGTAAGTGGGCTTGGAAATATCCTGTTTTAAGAGTGGAGGACTGTGAGGAATGGAGCTTTTTAAAGAAAATCATCCCTGTATTTCTACTCAGTCTATTTGTAACCTGCTGAACTTTGCTTTTTGCATGCTCCAGCCTCCTCAGCTTTGCTAGCGTGAATAATTGCAAATAGCAGCTTGCACTCAAATCTTCTGAAGAACATTCCTGTTATAGAGGGAATTCATGCTGGGTTGTTTAATTCCTCTTTATGATTTTTCTACTCCAGGAACAAACCCAGTTCTGTGTGTGTTAGGTGCTAACCAACACAGGCTGGATTTCAAAGGTTTGTGCATACCTGTCCTGCAAAGCAGGAGGCATTTGCTGAGAAGGCTGGTGGATCATATTATGGATATGAAGTATATGGATTGTGAATATACTTTAGGAAATCTTAAAGCTCAGAGAAAGTACACAAAAAGAAGTCAGATCAATGCCATGGAACACATTATTTTTTCTGAATAATTCCCTCAACTATGCTAGTCAAACAAGGAAAGTCAAAGCTGGTACAAACTACAATGATGGGGATTATATTTTGGAGTAAGGCACCAGCATAAAGAAACATGAGTTTTAGACTTCTGAAAAATGCCAAAAAGAGGGGGAAGAAGGAAAACCCTGCATATGTCCAACCATCCACTGATACTCTGGGCAGCCAAGACTACTGAAAACTGTTCAAACTGTAGAGTTTATTCTTAAATGGTCTGTGTTTCTCCATCTGTAAAATAATATTTTCATACTCAGGGCAATGCTGTGAATATCCAGTGATGTTTGTGTCGTGCTATCGACATTGTAATTATTTCTGTTGTGTGGAACATGGAGTGGTTCTTCAAAGACAGCTCTCTGTGCCTGTGCTGTAAATGAAAGAAATTGGTTTATTTGTTCCATTCAGTACATTATCGAGCAGCCTGCAAAATGTCTCTGAAAGAATCAAAGTCCCACTTTGAGATCTAGGAGTGGGAAAGTCCATTAAGCTGAGCTCTACCAATTTGATTAGCAACCCCATAACTAAAAATCAGCTCAAGCAGCCTCTTCCCAAGAGCTTGTATGCCCCTGCCTGTGCTCAGAGAGATTTTAAATAGTATTTCTAGGCATCATCTTGGTTAAACCTTAACTCCACTAGATACTTAGTGAATGATATTGCCTTTTACCCTGCTGTTTGTCATGTGTCTAAGAGACAGCATTTAGATTTTGACCTTGGAGGAATTTGTTCCTGCTGTCTCATGTATGATTTGAATCTCAATCATCCTTTTGTATTGCTTGAGCTGCAGTGCCACCATCCCTGGCTGGCATCCTGCAGGGACATGGTCAGAGGAATGACCATGAGGAGCTGCTTGGCCCTTCCTCTCTGCCACACCCAGAGGGTCAACCTGGCATCCAACTCTTGTGGCATTCCTGATCTCCATCTTGTCTCTCCTTAATGTCTTCCAACAAGAGAATATTGCTGGCAAACACCAGCACCTGCAAATAGATTTACAGCCTGTCCCAATGTTTAACTGTAGCTGTTTTTAGAAAATCAGCCTCACTTCTCAGCCAAGATGCTGCAGCAGGAGCTGAATACTTGACCTAGCTTGGATCCACCCCTTTAGCACATCAGCATTTTAACCTAATTTCTTTTCATTTCAGGTTTGCAGAACAGGCAATTTTCTTCTTGTTCTGCGTGTTTGCAATCCTGCTCTTCTCCAGGGATCCCAAATTCATTCCAGGCTGGGCAAGCTTGTTTGCACCAGGGTAAGTATTTCTTTTCATACCACTCTGCCATTTTGCAGTAACATTTCCAAGTCATTGACATTCCTGAGTTTCTGACTATGTTGCTTAACACTATTACTCAGGTTTCCTGGAATAAATGAACTGAGCACCAAGGAACAGAGCCTACTTTGCTTTTTCTGTCTCCTAGAGGAGGTGCATGGAGCTAGAGGGAAGTTGTGATAGTGTCTGTTTGAGGCCATCCCTAAGATTTAATAGATATAGATAAATATATCTTGTTTATAGATATATTTTCAGTGGAATACTGAGTTCTCTAGGCAATCCACTGATTTCACCAGGGGCTGAAGACTGAAGAGAGATGGCAGGAGCTGATTCTGAGGGCTATCCTGTCTATGCCAAGTTTGTGTCCCCTGTGACAACCATACCTTGTGAAGATTAATAGATACAGCAGTTAAGGAATACTACTGCTCAGAGAGGGTGTTGTTATTTCTTAAAAGAAGAGACCTTCATAGTTTTGTGGGTTTTTTCAAATAAAATCCTAGTTTGAAAAATTATTTGTTAATATAACGAAATAGTTATGGACTTTTTCCCCATCAGTTAATAACTCCTTAAATGTAACACATGCTTAAGCTTTTTACTGGATGGAGCCTGCCTTTTACCTGAGCTCATATAAACAAGATGGTTTGGGCTCTGTCTCTCTTCCTCTCTGCAATAGGCTGAGGAATCTTGTCCTTATAACCCTGCAATCAGAAAACCAGAACATCAGTGTGGAGGGGATTAGATCTTGGTTTTTACTTTTGCAGGACAGCTTTTCTGGGGGGTTCACAGCCCATGGTAGAAATGTAGCTCGACAGGGAATTAAAAAAGGAAAGAACTGTGAACAACGAGCACTGTTCAAACCTGATGGAAACTTGTAATCTTCTTTGGTAAATCCTTGTTCTCATAAACTTTGTAATTCTACAGGCTTGTGCTTCTTACAAGTGTTTCTGCTGCTTTTGGACAGGTTTATCTCAGATGCAGTTACAGGAATCACCATTGTGATTATACTCTTCTTCTTCCCCTCACAAAAACCTTCCTTCAGGTGGTGGTTTGACTTGAAAGGTGAGTAGGAGACTCCTCCAGGCAGGGACTGTGGGCTTGCCTGTGTCTCAGCAGGGCAGGCATGGGGCAAGAAGCAAAGCTATCCCCCCTTGGAGCTGCAGCAGCAGCACTGGCTGTGTGGAGCAGTGTGCCTTGAAGGACTCATTTGATCCTAGGGAGGCTTTTTCTTTTTTTCTCCTGAAGTACCAGCAGAGGCTTAGCAGTCACTGCCCTGCTGCTGATGGCAGGAATGACCCAGTTGCTCATGTAGCTGTCAGGGTTGATGCTGGGGTGGGGTGAAATGACCTGAGATGGGAGTTCATTTACCACAGCAGACCTAGTGGTGGAACAGAGGTTTGGTGTCTGAGTTCCCAACAGCTCCTGTCCTTCGAGGGGAGCATGGACCTCTGAGAGGGCAGAGCTGAACTAGTTGTCCATTCTCAGATGTAGAGGATCTTCCTCAGTTTCTTGAATCATTTAGAATTTGAACTCCTAAAGGTCAAATGCTCCAGTGGGTTCTGAAGTCTTGGGTCAGTCCTCTTGAGCAGCAATGAAATACAAATTTTAATTAATAAACTGCTTGGAATAAGAGATAATCTAAATGTGGAGAAGTATCTGATGAGGGCCCTTTGTGGCTGACGGAGCATTGCCTGGGATCTGTGGGAACAAAATAGCAGCTGCTCTGAGTCATGCACACTTGTTGTGTTGTCCATACACAGGAAGATGTTTAATCAGGCCTCCTGTGGATAAAATATGTGCCCTTTTTCAACAGAAAATTTCAGCCCCACTAGTGCATCCTTCCATACAACAGAGCTCACTGTATCACGTATTAAGAAATGGCTTTTAGGGGAGATGAGCTCTCTGCTGTTAAACTCACTGGCAGTTGAATGACAAATGGAAAATTAATAAAATCTTTGTAATTCAAATGGCAGAAAATTTCCTCCTTCATTGGACCACCATCTGTTGAAGACAATGTTTATGTCTATTACAGAGAGAAAATTAACCCAATATTAAATATTAAATCGAGAAAACCTCAGAGAAAACTTTATTGCTAGAATTATTATTATTTTTTTTTTTTACATCTAATACTAGATTAAATGTTCCTTTAGTTGGCTAACTCAAGATACTCCGTGTGTGTATCTGATCAGCAATTGATGGCCAGTGAGCTTCAGCACTGCTCTCAGACCCATGATATTCAGTCAGGCAATGACTGATGCTCCTCTTTGGGTGGGTGTTTGACACAGGCCTTTCCTCTTTGTCCAGCACCAAACACAGAGACCCAGCCCTTGCTGACCTGGAGGAAGGCCCAGGAGACAGTGCCCTGGAACATCATCATGCTGCTTGGAGGAGGCTTTGCCATGGCCAAGGGCTGTGAGGTGAGGCCCACAGCAGGTGCCATGGGCATCATCCTGCCCAGTGGGGTTGGATCTTATCAGGGTGTCACTTGGTGTTCTCATTTGGGTTTGGAAAACTTGTATCAATGGGGTCACCACACTCAAAGGATATATTTCCCAATTCCAAGTGACAACAATACACAGCAGATAACTGAGGAGGCCACAGCTCCTTGGAAGCTGCTTGCTGTGAGACACCCTGAGGACAAAGTTCTAGGAGAGGACCAGTTCCCCTGCAGGGATGCAGGAGGATGACTCCTGTTTTTCCTCTCCCCTTCTGCAGGAGTCTGGCTTGTCTGTGTGGATAGGAGGCCGTCTGCACCCCTTGGAGGGTGTGCCACCTCCCGTGGCTGTCATCCTCATCACGGTTGTCATTGCCCTGTTCACAGAGTTTGCCAGCAACACTGCCACTATCATCATCTTCCTGCCTGTCTTGGCAGAGCTGGTAAGGTCATCCCATGGCAAGACCAGCCTGTCCTCTGCCCTCTCCTTGCCCTGCCCCTTGGGTGGACAGGTTTGTGTTGGGACAGACACTGGGTCATTTTCCTGCTCCTGGGGCTTCAGGCCCTTCAAAACCCTTGGGAGCAATAAGCCCTGATAGCGTAATGTGGACACTGAAGGATAATAATCCTTCAGACTTTATTGTGAGAGATATGATTATTTATCACAGAGTGTGGGACAGGGCTGTGCACAGTGCACTGGCTATTTGCATCCTTTGATTCATCTATTGGCAGCTTGAATCCCCAGGGTCCAATTTCTGTTCCTTTCTGGTTTTCCAGGCCATTCGTCTGAAAGTAAATCCCCTCTATTTAATGATACCAGGAACTATAGGATGCTCCTATGCATTCATGCTGCCAGTCTCAACACCTCCCAACTCAATTGCGTTTTCCTCTGGACATTTGATGGTCAAGGATATGGTAAGTTCCTTTAGATAATTTCATAAAATCATTAAAACAATCAGCCTGAGTGTTTAAAGAAGGGATTTGTCTGTATTGTTAGTACTTTAATATGTAGTAAAATAAGAAGACAGAAGTCTGATAGTGTTCTCAGCAGTGTTTGAAGGCATAGGATGGAAGGAGCTTGTATGAAGTTGAGATCTGGAGCCACCATGGCCCCCAAATGGTGACAAAAGTGGTCTTGAATGTGGTGAGCATCCCCCAGCCCCTTGTCCTGTTCCTCTAGTGTCAGCAGCTCAACTTTCATAGGTTTCTGGATGCAGGAAATTTTCCCCAGCTCAGTGAAATAAAGCTTATGAGTAAAATTAGGCTTAGTCCCAGTTCCTGCTCACATTCCTGAGGCTAAACAGATGTTAATGTTTTTGATGGATCAAAGCTTGGTAAGCAGCTGCAGAATGGCCTTTGTGGCTTTAAGCCTGCTTAAAATGTTGCTAATATTAACAGCAATTAAGCCTTCCTTTTTATAATGTTTGCATTCAAATAGCTTCGTGCTTCACATGCTGTCAATGTCCAGTCTAAACTCAACAGCTGTCTTTGTATTTCTTTTGTAGGCAAGAACTGGGTTGCTCATGAATCTTATGGGAGTTCTGCTTCTTAGCTTGGCTATGAACACATGGGCCAAGAGCATCTTCCAGCTGGGGACCTTCCCTGCATGGGCCAACATTCATGCAGAAAATGCCACCTCACTTGTGACAGCTGTAGAAAATGTCACTTTAAGTGCACTAAATAAAATATGAACAAAGCCACCCCCGGGGAAGGACTCACTCACTTAGGACTGGGGCACTGGAATCGTCAGAGTTTGCACAGGAGGAAAAGCCACATGGCCGCTCACACTGTGTGGGACCTTGTGGTTTAATTTTATTTTTAGAAATTCTGGTCAGTGTCACAACATCCATTTGTTATTTTCTCTGGAGATCTTTCCCCACTTTTTGCAGGTACAAATCCGACTCTCCCAGAGTCCTTCTGGTACAGGTGGTCATTAACTGGACAACCTGTAAGCATGGAGCATCTTTGGGCAGATGCCTGTTCCCCTATGAGAGCTGGAGAGCCTTGCTGCTCTAGCTTCTGATACCCTACCTCGATTTGGAAAGCATCCCTGGCAACAGGGTGGAGGCAACTGGATTATTTCTGTGCAGCCCAGTGTGAGTGAGTGTATCAGAATCTGGCCGGGGAGAGGGTGGTGTGGCCAGGATCTTCTGGCAGGGTGTAGGGCTGGGGTCCCATTGCCATCTCATGAGTAATTCTCTCATGGAGGGTGAAGACTATTTCTCCAGGTTTGTGTGTGAAGGGCTGACTCAGAAGATGTGTCGGTAGGACTCGGTGCATTGCTCCATGCTTTGGAAAATGGGAGGCCACAGTTTGTTTCCAAACATGTCCAATGTTTTGCAAACCTGGGACAGCGGTTGCTGCCTGGTTCCTTGCACTGAGTACAGGGATGGGGCTTTGGGACCAAATTAATTTCTGTGGTAACTTTGGACATTGGTGGTGTTTCACCATTGGTAACTGTGGCCAGTCTTAGGTTTGTGAGATTGACTCACTCACAAATGACCCGCTGAGTCACAGGTCAGTGGACAAGTTGCATTGGAATATTATTGACATTTCTTAAAAATAGGCTTTGATTCTTAACATCTTTCTAAATCAGATTGCTTGGGTACTTTCAATGAAAGCATTGCAAATTGACTGTGATTTTAATCACCATTTTATCCGATTATTTTTATTTTATTTTCTGTAAGAATATAAAATATTAAACTTAAATCATCAGTCATTGAAATAGATGATTGAATGATAAAGGATCTGATTCTTGTTTCATGGAAGGTGAGTGACTGGATCCCTGTGCCGGGACTGGTTTCTCTGACAATGTGAACTGGTGGAGCTGACAAGATGAACTGGCCTGGGGTAGGGATCCAGTGCATCCCCCTGCTCCTGTGCTGCTGATAACCCCCAGGGCCAGGTGGGAGGGCTGGCAGGGAGATGTTCACCAGCCACAGTTGCTGCTGCAGGGGTTACCCTATGGGGGTTACCTTAGGGTGATGTGGCAGGTGGGAACTCGAGGAGGTCGATCCAAAATCGCCAAAACCAATTGAATGTGGGACTTTGATCAATCAAGTTTAAAAAAAAATTAAAAATCCTTAATGTTCAAACAAAATCCTTAATGATTGTGGAAAACTTAAAATAAAGCACGTTGGTTAGCACATCACATTGTTCTGTTTGCTCTGTAGTTTGAGGGGAGAAAAGCAAAGCCTGAGCCTCCCCCTGCTCCAGCTCCATCCCTGATTTGGGCAGTGGCTCCCCAGGAGGAGCAGGAGGGCAGTGCAGTCCTCTTAAACAGCGGAGCAATGGGAAAACCCCTGGCTCAGCATCTCAGGGCTGCTCTGCTAAAGAGCCTTTGAGCATTCCCCAAATCCCTGTTCTGCTTGGCTGTGCTGGGTTTGGGCACTGTCATTCCGCTTGGATGCTCCTCATCGTGCCTTAGCAAAGATGGGCTGAATGGGAAGGGAAAATTGCTCCCTGCAGTTTGCTTTCTCAGCCAGCTGTCCGTGAACAGCACGGGATTGCTGTCCCGGGCCAGGAAACAAGGAACAGGGAACAGGGAACAGGGAACAGGCTGTGCCGGGGGAAGGAGCCCCGCAGTCCCACTGCCTGGAGCTGCTGGAGCCGCCGCCGCTGCTGCTGCAGGAGATCCTCGTCAGCCATGGGGCAGAGCTGCCTCTGTCCCTGCAGCCTGAGGGACAGGCAGCAAGGGCTTTGGGATCATCCAGTTCTGAGGGGTAACATCCAGTTCAGCTCCTTTGCAGATGTTGGGGTCACAGGTTTGTTTATGGTCTCAGCTCTGACTTAGCGCATCCTCGGTGATCGAATCCAGGATGGTTTTCCTTGGGCTTGAAACCAGAGCTGAGACCACAGAGTTCGTGTAGAAGGTTTCAAAAATCACTTCTACATGCCTGTGGCACTGTCTATTCAGGGATCAGGAAGTATTTCACAAATGCAGCCAGGGCAGGGTTGTGATCTCTGTGCCAACATGAGAAACTGAGGCAGAGAGGGGACCAGTGACTTACCCAAGGTCCACAAAGAGGCCTTGGCAAACCTGGGGAAGGTGTAAGAAGCACCTGGATCCTAAACCTCTTTAGTCCAAGACCTGTTTGCCAGCTCCGTCAGCAGCCCCTGGGATTCCAGAGGATTTGATTTAAGGCATGTGGACAACAGCATTACCTAATTCTGCTCTTTTATACCCAGGCATCTGTGAGAGTAGGACTAGTCTAGCATGCTTGAGTTTTAATTATTTTTTTTTAAGCAGAGATTTTAAGATTTAGTACTTCTGTGGTTCAAAGGTGAACAGGCCTGCATGAATAATTTCTGATTCCATTTGCTGCTGCTAGTAGTAAGATTTGCCAAAAGCAGCTTATAATGGCAAGTCAACCCCATTAGTCTTGAAGGGTCTGTGATATGTGTAGAGATATGAAAATTCCCAGGAAAGGGTATCTCAAGTGCTGTAGTAACCTTCTATAACTTTGACTGTGTTATTTTAAAGGAACTTTGCCTGCCTTTGCACCATTTCTCTAGCAATGTAAAAATCCAACCATCACAAAAGCCATTCACATTAGCAGCCTCCTTGTGAATTTTAATTAACAGGAAATGCCACTCATGCATTGAAATTCAACATCCAGAATATCTCTGTTTTCCTCCTTTGATGTTCCCCATCCAGTCCTGGACTAACATCCATATGTTCTCCTGAGACACTCGGAGGAAAATAATTTTGGTTTATTTGTAGTAGGAAAACATTTTGTCGTTGTCTTTTATCCCAGAAACATTTGAGTTGCTTTACAAAGTGTTCACACGGAGGAGCTGCTCTTAGAGCAGGGAGTGATTCCAGAGCTGTGCTTGTCAGTTTGCACTCAGCAGCAATGCTGGGATTTCAGGAGAGGCAGGGAAAGAGTCATGAAACAAATGAAAGTCCAGCATGATGGGGAATTCAGCTATTTACAGGTTAGATAGCCTTGGTTCCCTTATCACATTTATCCCTCGTAAAGGATATTGCTGGGATTTTCCTGTATTTCTATAGTAGTAACCTAAGAAGACACGACCTGACTCTGTGTTACTGTAAGTTATTAATTTGCAAGTGATTTTAACAAACAAAGAACCATCCCTAATTAGTTAATCTTTCCCACACCCTCAATTTGTCAAACGGGAAGAACAATGTGATCAACAGGTGCTGATGATACTGCCATGGAGAATCATCTTCAGACTTAAATAATTCTATTTTAGTCTGTCATTCATCTTCTCTCTCCAGCCATTTTCTGAAGCTGTATAGTTAATTTACCCCACACTCTGCCTGGGGTACAGGGATTCACCCCCTCCCATCCCTGTCCCCATGACAAGGTGACACTGTCACCACAGGTTGAACTTGCAGGTGTCTTGGCACAGGCCCACCCCAAACACTGCAGTCTGCACTCAGAATTGAATTTAACACCTCTATCCTGGTGGGTACAACCTCAGTGCTCATCCCCAGTGCAGGTAAAGGCAGGTTCTGCTTCCTGGCAAGGATGCTCTGGAATGCTCTGAAATGCTCTGCCCAATGGAATCCTCTGCTGTCTCACAGTTCCAGCAAGATGCTCACAGCCTTGTGGGGCTCAGTTTCCTCCTGCAGTGCTAAAAAGTCAAAATCAGTAATGATAGAAGATTTTAGAGCTCGAGCTCTACAGGGACAGGAGCTTGTCAAGACAGCAAATTCCTTTTATGCCATCTGGAAATGACACAGGGTGGGAAAAGGCACCTTGGAGCATCCCGAGAGGACACAGCATTCCTTATCTTAGAAACCTCCTAACCACAGAGTATTTTTTTTCAGAACCAGAATGAGCCAGACCTCAGGGTCCTTGAGCAGAATGTGACCACAAGATGTCACAGTTGCTTCACTGCAATGTGTGGTCCTCCCTTTTCCGTGTCCCAGTCCTGCCCCTTTCCCACTCCCAGCTTTCACCTGGTGCTCTCCAGGTATCCTATGAACACACACACACTGTATTTGGGTTTTTTTGCTGCTGTGGTGGTTGTTTTGGGTTTTTTTTTTTTTTTTTTTTTTTTTTTTTTTTTTTTTTTTTTTGCGCTAAAGCAAGTTTGCTCATTGTGTTCTGGGGAACCTTAGGCATTTAGGTTTCTTGCTCATTTACAGGTCATTCACGGTATAAAATCAAAGTTACCCCAGATTTATGCCCTTGCTGCAGGTCCAGCTGGCAGACAACAATTTTGAGTATAGCCAGAGGAAAAAAATCGAAGTATAACTGCAAACAAACACTTCTTGGTGCTGCCAGAGTTACTGCTCAGTGTCCCCACAGACCTCAGGTGCCTTTGCCAGATGGTGTAGCAAACTCATAGAATACCACAATGATGTGGACTTGAGAGGATTTTGTTCTTTATAGCCTTTTGCTAAATTTATTTCTTTTTCTGCCCCAGAAAGCTGCCTGTGTAGCCTGGATGGGGTCCCAGGGGCTGGTGCTAATATCAGCTCACTCTGAAGCAGAGCAAGAAAGGAGTAGAAGAAGCTGGTGAGCCTTGCAGGATCCAGCTATGGGTCTTTTGGGTTAGTCCCTTATAGTGTGCACATTGAATTCAAGGCCTAATTCATGGCCTGTGCAAGCAATTGCTATGGATGCTCCAAACAAACAGCACTTTCTTCCCCGCCCGCCTGGCTGGTGCCTCTTCCCGGCTGGAGCCAGGCAGAGTTTCTCATCTGCCCTCTGTGCTCCAGGGCACCAGGAGGAAAGCTTTGCTCCAGCAGCCACAGAGGAAAAACAAAACCCCCAGCTAAAAAGTGGAGCTGTTGAGTGGAGCAGCAAGGGCACAAGGACCTGGTGCCTGCAGGGAGGGCAGAGGAAGCAGGGTGAGGTTTGCTCTGCCTGCTGTGCTCGTCATTCCTTGTCCCACAATTCCTGTCACTGCCAGGGGTCCAGCCATGTCCCCTGGGGAAAGTGCTGCTCTCCCACCTCTCCCTGGAGGGCAGAGCCCCCCGTGGTTTGTCCCCAGGGGTGGCCGGGACAGGGCTGACCTCGAGCCCTTTGCCCTTTCCCGTCCAGGGGAGCATGAGAACATCCCAGCAGTTCCCAGCTGGCTTGGGACAGCGGGTCCCCATAAGGGATGGGCTCAGTGGCAGCTGGGAGGGCTCTGTTACCTTTGCCCACAAATGGTGGCTTAGCATGAGAGCCTCTGGCCAAGGGGCAGGTTTGGTGGGAGCCAGGAAAGGCTCCTGTAACCCCTGAGCTCATAACTGAGGAGCAAACACTGAGGTTGGTCCTCATCTCCAGGTGAGCAGTTTTAGTGGCTGGAGCTCTGCTGAGCACATCCTGGGGGCCAGACAAGCTGGTCCCTTGGGGACTGCTTATCTGGGAGCTTCTAACAGTTTGGGAATCCTGATTGTGGCTGGGTTTTCTCTGCAGTGGATTTGCTAGCTATAGGGAATTCAGAAAGGTTCAAGATTGAAACTTCCTCTTCCTCTACTGGGACTGTGAGATGAGCCTTGAAACCATATGCAAACCCTGCACATCGTTTCAGCAGGGAGCAGCAGCCTGTCAGAACAGATGAACAGTTATCAGTTGGGTTGCTGGATCCTGCTGTGCCCTTTGTGCCATGACTGATATCTGAGAGAGGAAAAGGTCCCTTTTGCCCTGAGAGAGATGCCAGCCCTGCTCACTGCTTGCTGTGGGCAGTGTGAGAAGTAGTCATCTGATTTCCCCACTAGGAATGCTGACACTCCAAGTTCCATATGATCCTTGTTCCACCTTCATCGGCCCATGTGTCATTGACTCATTTTTTTCTCAGCTATGTGTCATTAAAATAAGCCTTCTCTGCAATAAGAGTAAGACCAGAGGAAGTATAAAGCCCAAGCAGTGCTGTGCATCCTTGTTGTTCTCTAGTGCTGCTATTCCATGGGCTTCACTCACCAGGTTTCCACACTTCGGGGATTGTCAGTGTTGCTGATCTGAATTGCCTTAAAATATCTTGGGATTTGAGTCCTGGCTCTCTGGTGCTGCCTTGGTTTCCTACCCTGCCTGTCCCAACAGCCACATCCAGGATCCTCTCAGAGCAATAAGGCACTGGAACATGGAGAGTTTTCGGGCAAGTCTGGGGCACCTCACTGCCACTGGGTATGTAGAGTCAGCTTTAATCCCTCTCTTTCCTTCTGTCTTGATAGCTGTTGTGTTGTTTTTCCATAGAAAAACCCTTTTTCTAGTTAAAATTGTCTCTCAAAGGATATCTGAGGCTGCTGCCCAGCAGTGGGAGACAGGGATGGACTGGATGGGTTTAACCCTTGGGACAGGCTCTTGTCCCCTTCCAGGTTTTCTGGTTTCTGGAGAGTCACTCCAGATGTGAGCCTGAGAAATTTGTTTCTTTCTGAAATGTTTGTTTCCATTAGACATTTAAATAGCTTTAAGGGACATTTCATCCTGTCTGTAATGGCTAAATTCTTGTCCTGGAGACTTCCTCTGGTACTGCAGCTTCAGTGTGAAACTGTTTTCTCTGTTTGTCACCCTTAAACATGTAGATTTGTGTTTGGCCTCCTCTTAAGAGGCAGGGAGAGCATCACTCAACTGTCTCTTGTCCATGTAACACCTTTGCAATACAGAGTTGGTTTAACAATTTCCACAGAAGCCAGTAGCCTCCTCTTTCTCCCTCCAACACCCTCTAAATAAGCACTAAAGCCTCAACCACTGCCAATGAGGCGACACTTCAGAATTACTCTATTATGTTTTTTATAGAATAACACAATGTTTTCCTATGGTTGCATTAATAGAGGAGCAATTGGATCATACTTAGTATTTATTTTTCAATAAATGCCTTGGAGTTCCTTGTCCTGCTGCTTCCAGGGGAGATCTCAGCTCCAGATGCTTAAGGAAGTTAGCAGGGAAGTAGAGAAAGGTGAGACCAGAGGCACTCAGAGGAGGACAATGTAAAACCCCCTAAGTGATCATCTCAAGAAAGCCCCTTAATCAGTGCTTATGAACTTCCTCTGCTAACACTTGTTCTTTTTCCAGGATGAGAGCCCGTGTTTACTGTGAAGACTCTCTGTTCCCAAAAGTGCACAGAACTCTGGCAGACCTGTGGTGGATTTACTCCAAACCTGTCCCAGTAGATGGCAGAGAGCTGTGGACCTTGTTTCTGCAGTGTTCCTGCATTACAGCAGTAATAGGAGGCCTCTTTTACAACTGGATGTTTGCATCCCTGGAGTACTCCTGGCACCTCTCTGTTGCCGTGGCTGTCTCCTTCAGTCTGCTCCTGCTCCTGACTCTCCTTTTGGTGCATCCTGCCCGTTGTGTCTTCAGCATGATCATGCCCACCTTAGGCACCAAACAGGGCCGGAAGCTTCTCTTCTCCACCTGCATCATGATCGCAGTGGTGAACATAACACCCAACATCATGAGCAACCTTAAAATCATACTGGAGGTTATTAAGTGCATCTGCAAGAATTCCTCTGACAGCCTTCTGAACTCAACTGCCCTGCTAGGGAAAGTTTCCTGGGAATTTGGGGATGCAATCCAAGAAAACACTTATCCCATTTATAAGCCTATGAATGGACATTTTCGCTTTTCATTGGTTCAGGACAGGTCCTTGATTTATGAAAAAATGCACCTTGCTGGTGAGAAAATTAGCAGAGAGTTCTTGTCTGTTGAGGTACTGGTCAAAGACTCTATACGAGTAGCCAACAGACTGGCTGCTGGTTTCTTGATGCTCTATCTCTGTTTTGAGTCCACCTGGTATTTGAAAAATTATCTCACCAACCTGCGCTTTGACAATTTCTACATCACCAAGAAGCTGGAGCGTTTAGCTGCGGACAGAAAAGCAACTCACCTCCTGGTGGGCTCATCCAAAAAACTCATCCGGCCAACAGGCTTGAAGCTGTCCTGGGAAGAAGTGGTGCTGTGCCTCGTGAAAGCCATGCTGGTCACCCTGGCCCTGCTGCTGCTGCTGGTGGTGGTGGCCATGGACCACTTTGCCTTCAGCGTGGCAGACACAGCGGTGAGAAGGGCAGGTCAGTTCTCTGCAGTGCCCATCACCCTCGGCATCAAATACAAGGTGAGTGTAGGAATGCATTTCCCACACCCAGCAAGAGTTTTCCATACGGGGAAAAGTTTAAGACTCATCCATTGCATTTCTTATAAGGTGAAGAACCCAGAAACCTCTTTGCTGTCCTGACCGTAATTGGCTCAGTGCAAAGAGAGAAGCACCTATTGAACTTTTTTTGCAGTTCTTCAAATCCTCTACCTCTCCCTATTGGCAGCAAGCCAAATTGTCCCTCCTAAAATCTTAAGTATTTAGGAAGGAGCATAAAGAAGCTAAAGAACTTTATGGATTGTTTCTAGCAGGGTGTCAGTGGTTTTCTCAGACACCTGTACATGGCTTTTCTTTTGTTTTCTGTAACGTTTGTTATTTTTCATTTATAAAATACCTCTGAAGAGCAGTCTCGCCAAGATTATTTTAAGCCAATCTGCAAGGGCTGGACCCTCAGAGATTGGTACATTTCAGGTGGCTCATAACACTCTGGCCACGTATTAAACTGTATCAGGTGGGTGCTGGGGTGTCCTGCCCTGCCCTGTATGGGGACCCCCCTCTGTGCCCTTTCAGGGAGGTGGTGGTGGGGGGGGGGTTTCAGTCTCTGTACTCTTATTTACACAATCCTGACTTCCCTCTGCAGCCAGCTGGATGAGCAACAGGCTTAGGGAGAGGAAGCAGTGGCACAAGCTCAGTTGTTCCTCCCAGTGCATCAAATAGCAGCAGACACTCTCCAAGTTACAGCTCCTTGGGAGCTTGGAGGGGAGCAGATAGTGCCTCGTGCTGCAAAGACACTGCTGGCACCAGGCAGCCAGGTGTCCCTGTGTCCCCAGGCCCCTTCCCTAAGCAAGGCTGAGGAATGAGAGTCCCTTGGACACTGTCCTCCCCCACTGCAGGGTGGGTGCAAGTCCAAAAGGAAGGGGGCAGCTGATGAACACTGAGAATGTCTCCTCATCCTACAGCATGGGCTGTTACTTCAGCAGAAATCCCTGCTTGCTGGCTTTGTTGTTGCCCTCTGCAATCCTTTCCACAAACCTCTCCAATTTCTATTTCAATATTTTTTGGCTTGGTGTTTTAGCTTCCCTCTTCTGCCACACAGCCTCCCTCCTTCCCCAGCCCCAGGATCCTTAGTGCAGATACTGCTTGTGATGGATTTACAGGGAAACAGTCAGGGCTTAGAAAAAGTCTCTAATATTTAGATATTCAGCCATGAATGCCACATAAATCTCATACAGCAAATGCTTGTTATGATGTCTGTACCAGTGGATGACAGGTAGGATTGGCTCTTACCCTGCCCAGTACTCAGTGCCCACACATCACTCAGCCTGAAGTGATCACACACTTCAGTGTCCTTCTCTTAGTGCAGTAACAGCGATTCCACACCCCCAGGCAGATGTTTCTGCAGTAACCAGCTGATTTTGCTTTCTTCATACCCCATTTACATTTTAACTCTCCTTATTTCAGGCCAACATGGTGATCATGCGCTTTATGTTGAAACTCACGGGGCTTCCTTCTCAGGAATTTCTGCTGGGGGACTTCGACAGGACCTACCACCACCATCTGATCCTCAGCTCTGCCCGCTGCAGCATCAGCCCCCCCTCGGCCCCCAACCCCTCGGTGCTGCTCGCTGTGGGGCTGCTCTTCTGCATCCTCTACATCACCGTGTTCCTGGAGACCTACGCGCGCCGCCTGTCCCGCAAAATCGCCGCCTCCTTCTTCCCGGCCTGGGAGGAGGAGCGGGTGCTTTACCTCTACAGGAAACTGTCCAGGAGGCACAGCAAGGAGAAAAACTCTGTGAAGGGTACAAGGGTGCTCTTGGGAGTCAAGGGGGTGTCTGACACCACAGCGCAGGCTTCTGCCACGGGATCACACATTGCATTTTCCAGAGTTAGAGAAGCGTTTAGAGCCTGGGGAGAAAAACACTAGAAAAAGGAAAAAGAAAGGAAAAAAAAATTAAAAAGAAACTTGAAATGTCACCTTTTTGAATTAATTTGAGAAAAAAATGACTCTCTCTCTCTATATATATATATAAAAATATATCTAGAAGGTCTGGAGTCAGATGTTGCCTATCTGCAGCACTAGGCAAGGCTAACTGGGAAATACATGGGAGCTGGGGTCAGGGAGGAACTCATTTACCTCCTCCAATACAGCCGTGCTGGAAGAAGTACACACTTCCTTTCCTTCTTAAGTTATACCTGCAGGCAACAAAAAGGGAAAGTCGTTTGACTTGATTAATTTAATTTTCAATGAGTTTTTCTTTCTGGTTTTGTGCACAGAAACCTGGGTAAAGTGGATAAATTTAGGAGATAGTTTATTCACCAAAGAAAGTGTCACTTCAACCTGCTGAAGTAAATTCAAGATCAATATGACCATGATGCATGTCCTGGGCATGGGTGGTAGTGGAAATCAGCACATGAGTGCTTTACAAAATCTCTTCAAATGGTTGTTCAAAATAAATATAAATAAAATAGCTGCAGGACCTCAGAAGAGAATGAGAACAGTCAGTAAAGGTCAGTTTGGGTGTTGATCTCTTTTCCCAAGTAAGAAGTGATAGGATGAGAGGAAACAGCCTCAAGTTGTGCCAGGAGAGGTTTAGATTTGATATTAAGAAAAAAATTCTTCCAGGTTTACCAAGCACTGGCATGGGCTGCCCACGGCAGTGGTAGGGTCATCATGCCTGGAGTGATTTAAAAGACACGTAGATCTGGCACTTGGGGACATGTTTTAATGATCCCTTAGCAGTGGTGGGTTAATGGTTGGACTTTATTGTTTTAAATGTTGGGTTGTTTCAAGCTCAGAAACTGTTATTGTATCCTAATTAATAAATGCATCACTTGGGCATCTGAAATGTGTTATTTTTGATGGCGGGGCAGATTGGACATCTCTCTGAGGGCAGGAGCCAGAGGAGAGGAGATAAATCCCTGCCAGGTTAAAAACCAAGCAACTTCACAGCTCCATTTCTTCAAAGTATGTCTATTATTTTCCTCGCTTCTTCCATTAAAGTCTTCATTCAGGTAATTATTTGACATAATGCACTTGAATGAGATTAAATGACAGAAATTAAGTGGTAGCTGCTGCCAGATGCACTGAATTTTCTCATCTTCTGGGGTACTTGAAACAAGTATATTTGAATTATATTTTTAAAGCATCTATCTAACAAAACCCTGGTGAATTCATCTCCCCAGGTTTTTTAATCCCCTGTTGTTCTGATGATTAATCCAAGCACCTTTAGCCTCTGCAGCAGCTGGGGGCTTTGTCATGGTGTTTCTGTAGAAAATGCCCTGTGCTCTACTGTTTGGGTGAAAGCAAAAAGATTTCCACTGAGTAGCTAAAATTATCTGGAGCTGAGGGTTCAAATAGCTGGGAGGAGAGAAGCCCTTCAGACAGCAAACCATCTGAGCAGCATGTTGTCTTCCAACAAGAACAACTTGAAGAGGAGTTTTTCCCCAGGAAGACTTATCTTTCTGACATCAGCCACGTTGTCCCTGGTGCCGAATTGGGCTCTCGTGTTTTCCCCAGACAGGGGAACTGGCAGGAGGCAGAGCTGCTGGAAATTGCTCTGCTCTCCTGAGAGTCTCTCTCTTGTTGTTTCCCAGCCAGATAAAGGTGTGAAAAAATTAGAAAATATTACCATTATGGAGCTGTATTGCCCACTGGAGGGGTGAGCTGCCTTGCCAGGGTTTGCTTGATGATGCAAGAGAGAAATGCTGAACAGCTTAACCAGCAAGAAACGTTAATTTATTTACATATTTTTTATTAAGTAGAACCAATGTACTAGTCTTGTTATTTGCTGAGGGATTTTTATCCCTCAGAGCCCCTCCATACTCACACCCTCAGTCCTGCTCATCAGGGCTTTCACTGCTTTTGTTTTCACTCAGCACATCCCTCCCACCCCACAGGCAGGAGGAAATAGGGAGGAGGTTTTGTCCTTTGTCACTCACGCAAGTCCTGAGTGTCCACTTCCTCCACGGGGAAAATCCCTGCTGGGCAGTGCTGCTCCCACTCATTTGCTGTCCCTGACTGCAGGGAAGTGTTTCACTACACCTGGATCTGGGTTTGCATGTTGGTAAAGTTGGAAGTTCATGATCAGAGGTTTGTGTGCAGTGAGGCAGAGGCAGGGCTGGGAGCCTCTGGTGATGGGCACCAAAATTCCTTGGTGTCACTCATTGATGCCAATGCCAGCCCCAGCTTTGCTGATGCTGTGACCTTGCTGCCAGAGGCAAATCTTGCAAATTCAGTAAATCTACTGCAGCTGCCACCAGTGGAGATGTGGCCCTGGATCTGTATCCACAGCTGCCACTTTTTCCAGGATTTACCACCACATGAGGAGCTGCCAGTCTGGCAGGACACACAGGGGTGGACCAGGCGCTCTGCCTGTCTGGTCTTTTCTTTGCACTTATTGAGATTTGAGGCTTCTTAATTAGCTAGAGAAAAATTTTAATCACAAGAGAGAAAGGCCCATGGATTGCTTCTTCTTCCAGCAGTGTAACAAACCCAGGGGACAGAAAGATGCTCCCACACAGGACAAGTTCTATGCTGAAGCCCCTGATTCCTTGGAATTTTGTGCTGTATTTTAGTGAAAGGATGGAGGTGAACTGAGTGCATTTTCTCAGCCTCAGGTATATTAGGTAAAATACATGCTAAATTCCTGCATATGGCTGGCTGGCAGGCAAGAATGAATGGCCTTAATATACTGAAGTGCAAGTGTAAATAATCCAGCTCAGATAGTCTCTAGGAAAGATCTCATTCATAGCCACAAATCTGCATCTACCAGAGCAGACAGGCAAGCAAACAAAAACCTCTCTCCAGAAGTATTTTTGGATTTTTAAGCAAAGTCCATTTTTATTGCATTTGTCCTATCTATAGTATTTGCAAATTCCATTTTTTATTGCATTTATCCTATCTATAGTATAGGCAGTGTAATTGCAATAGAGAAGAGACACTTCCATGCACCAAATTTTAGAAAAGGAAATATTAATGGACATAAATAAAAGCAAAAAGCTACTTCATAGCATTGTGCATGTAATTCATAGTGAGACTTCCCTAAATCCTGTCTCTTTCAACTGTAGATTGTGTCAGAGTTTAACTCTGAACTCAATGCCTCACATTTTGCAATAGAAAATTTCTAAATTTGTTGCAATCAGCTGTCAGCCTGCAACAGGAATGGGAAATGAGGTAGAAGCAACACTGGTTATCCCAGAAGGCTGCTAAAAGCTGGAATGTGGATACAGAAGCCAATCCTCCAGGCATGTTTCTTAGTTCCCCGATTTCCAGATCTCTGAGCACATTACTGGTTCTCAGTCTTCAGGTACTCAGAGAAGCCCTGAGATGTGTGACTTCAGAGAGAAACTCCAGGGGTTCACAGGATAACATTGGCATATTGAGGAGGTGCTGAGGAAGTGGAGTCAGTTCACCTCCATCCCTTCAGGTCTTTTCCAAGGACTGAGGCAGAGGCAGGTCTGTGTTTCTTTGCTGATGAGCAGAGATCAAATTGCCAGAAGAGATGTTTTCAATACACAATCTGAACATGAAAAAGTATCAGGATTTCACACATTTCTTACTTAGATACTATTCGAGTCGAACATTCTGTATTTTGTAATTCCTGTAATTCCTCATCCCATCTGGAAACAGCTGGAGAGATGCTTTCATATCCGAGAAGGGAGAGAGACCAATTCTGTGAAATTTTTCCCAAGAGATTTAAAATAAAAAGGCCAAGGGTCTCACTAGTCAGGGGCAATCTGTAGCTTGGATAAGAGGTTTTCCTTTGAAGCAGGTTGAGAAACTGAAGGAGCCAAGCTGAAAGGCTGAAAGCTTCCTCTCTTTGCATTAGGAATTCAGCTGTTCAGACAATAATGTGAGAACTCTGTGAATTATAGGAAGGAGCAGGTCAAGCCGAGGTTGTGGCTGGGATGGCATGAATCACCTTTTTCTTTTACCAGGAGAGGGAAGAAATTGTTCCATGTGCCCACAATGCTTTGTGCTCTGCACTGCCAGGGCATCAGCAGTGCCAGCCTCACAGCCACAATGAGGGAGGGAGGAACTCTGACCCCATCTAGACCTTTCCTAAAAGTAGATGCCTAAAATCATATGAGTTTTGCTTTTTCAGGAGCAGCTGGTGATGCAGGTGTGGTCCTGAGCTCTGCAGGAGGTGAGTATGGTGCTCTTGACAGGGCTGATGGGAGGAAGGAGCTTTCTCTGGCATTAGAATAAATTCCTCTAAGAGCAGGGAGGGATTTTCCCTCTGTCTGGACACTGCAGTGAGCAGTGCACACAGAAAAGACTGAAAAAAAAAAAAATCTGAAACCACAAACTGGGTGGAGGCTTCTGAGCAGCAAGAGCTGCTGCAATTTCACCATCTGTTCTTTCAGACTAACCAGAGCAGCTCTGAGGAGTGAAGGCTGATGGATCAGAGACTTATTTTGGGGAGAAGATCTGCAGCACCAGGACCAGAGAGGTCAGCCTTAATCAGGCTTTATTCTGTCCTTTCATGCCCTAGACAGCTGTGTAGGGGTGCAATGATGGAGTTCAGTGACAAAGAACTTTACAGAAACCATTTCCAGTGTTTCCTGGGTGTTTGCACCAGTGCTGACCTAAGGACTGGGAGCATTTTGTCACAGCTGTTTGGTGTGACATCCAGTCATGGTATGAGCCCAGACCTGGAGGGTCTGGGTGGGCTCGTGTTTCCTCCCTGATGTATGTCATGGCTCTGCCTGCATGGACAGGGAGCAGGAGCAGAGCTGGAGGCTGCTGTCCTCTCCCAGGGCTGTGCTCACCAGGTGTGCAGAGTGTGCTGTACCAAGTGCTTGTTGTTACAGAGTTATGGTGTTGACATTTAGATGTCACAGAATATGAAATAACCCGTAATTACAGTCTAATTGTTCTGCCAGAGTTTTATTCTTTCATAATATTGCATAAAGAGCTTTTCTCTCCCCTTAGCATTATCGTGGCTATTGTCCCCCCAGGATGCCCCTCCAGCATGCATCCATCTGATGTCTGTTCTGGGAGCTGCCAGTCTCTGGCTGTGCCTGGCTCCAGGCACATCCTCCCCCACTGCTGTCCTTGGGATGAGCACTGGGCTGGGTGATTGAGGGAAGTTATGCCACAGACAGTGCCCCAAAAGCACATCAGAAGATGTGTCATTTTTCACAGCACAGCTCCAAGTCTGGCAAAGGCTCAGCTTTGGTTGCCCAAACCACAATTTCCCCTTACAGACATCAAGACTGCAGAAAGACTGGGACTCCTAGTGCTTCCATTTCTTTGTGCTGCCCTGAAAGCTGATGCTTCCACCTGCTTCTCTCTTTTTGCTTATCCAGGCAGATTTCCTGGAGGATTGAGCACACTGGAGCAGGTGGCAGAGTTTATGGGTGACAACAAGAGTTGTGAACTCTGAACTGATGCTGTGGCTGATGCCAAAGTCCTGCAGGGGCCATGGGGTGTGCAGGTGATGCCATCCATGGGCTCAGGGGGAGGGGAAGGGACATTTTGGGCCTATTGTCCCATGGCACTTCCAGGCTCCCACAGCCATCCCAGAGCAGCACTGCTGTTGGCACAGGGTGGGGAATCCCCTGGCACACAGGATGACAATGTTTGTTTTCACAGGCTTTGTAAAATATTCTGTGTCCCATGCACACTTGGCCTCACTCAAACCTGCACAGAGCATCCTTCCCCATTCTAGTATTCTCCGCAGAGCTGGATAAATCCCCAGTGCTTTGGTTCGTTGACTTATCAAATCAGTCCAACACAAGTTGCTGCAGATTTTTTTAATATTTATTTATTTATTTATTTATTTTACTATTCAGGCTGCTCAGCCCTTCCAGGAGCTACCTGGATCAGAATTTGAAGGATGCACCTATTAAAATGCTAGTAGGGACAGTTCACAAATAAACTATACTCAGAAACGAGAGGGTCATGAATGGCTGGCCCTGGCCAAGCCCCTCATTTTCATCTGTTTGATAATTTTGGGCCAGTGAGAGGCTTTTTCCTTAAGGTCTCAGGCTGCAAACACAGCAAAGAAGCACAGGGAAGGGAGAAAGGATAATTTTCCCGTTTGTGAAAGTGGCCTCACTTGGCTTTCTTTAAAAACTCAAATTATAGTTATTAGCTGAAGAAAAATCACCAGTTCCTTTGTGTCCTGAAAGCATTTGCAAGACACGGTGCATCACGGATTCAATAGCAACAGATCTTCAAAAGAGATTATACAAAGCAGAGAGGAAGGTACTCAGAAGCCAGGAGGAAACTCTGCCAGTGAGACAGGGAAGAGATGATCCTGAGATGACCCACAGAGCTGCCTGTGCTCCCTGAACCTGGAATTAACAAGCCATCCCTGTCCTCATATGAGCATTTTTTCCACGTTTTTGTGTTCATGGAGCACAAACCCAGATCTATTTTGCATCTCTTTAATTCCTTGACAACTGCCTTTTTTGCTTGATCTCTGAGGGCAACAACCCAGAAAGCCCCAAAGCAATTTACTTCTTGGCTGTGACTCTGAAACATGTGAAGATGATTTTTGACAGAACTTCTCTCTCCTTTGTCTTTCTGATGGAGCAATAACTGCTGCTCCTGTCAGACTGACTCATACCCCATCTCTATTGGCACTTGTCAGCCCTCAGGCTGCTCAGCAGAGCCACCAGCACCCTCCTGCCCAGTCCTTGCTGAGCTGCAGGAGTGCAGAAGTGGGAATCGCTTCCCCACCATCACCCACAATTCAAAATTTGGCCATTGCCTAAGGCCCTAAACCCTGTAACCAGTGTCTCAGAACCGCTTGTGGTTTCTGTAATTCCACTTCTCCACATTCACTGACACCACACAGATGCAGCCTCTGTGCCCCAGCTCTAACAGCAGAAGTTTTATGGGTTTAATATTTGTAGCAATGAAGCCCAGGGGAATGGAAAGAAGTTTTTTACAGATTTAGGTAGGAGGATCACTTTCTTTTATCCTTGTTTATTTAATATATGAAGACTCAGAGTAGTTTTCTGTATGTAGGACTAAGGGAGCTGCCCAGTGAGGCCATGAGAGGGATGAGCTGCAAGACGGCTTCATGGACATCCTGAAGCCAGTGTTGAAATTCCTGAGCACCCAGCCTGGGCACAGTGCTGCTAACCTTCCCATGGAGCTGCACAGACACCCCTTTCCAAAACCAGCCCTGCCAGCACCTGGGTACATGGCCATTCCCATTTGGGGAGCTCAGGAAAATGAAGACTTCTCTTTCCTGATGTTTCAGAGAGTGGATGCTGGCAGGTATTTATAGAGGATGGCAGTGCCAGGCGATGCCAACAGAGAAGGAAATGCTGATGTGTGTTAAAAGTACAAAACATGAAATGTTAGTTAAAAAGATCAATGTCCTTGGCCATCAAAACATTTAGATTTAAGTCAAGCTGGAAGAAAACATTTTATGTAAGTGTCAAGCTAGGTAGCCTCTTAAATACACACCTCAGTCACATCCTGAACATCACATTTACTGAAGGAGCCTGTAAAGGGAATATTAACCAGTTATCACAGCAAACCTCACAATTTTGACAACAAAATTCCCCAATAAATGCATTGGGCACACATTCCCCCCAGCCCAGCCCCAGCCTGGTGATGGACACAGAGCAGCTCAGGCACTGGCAGGAGGAGCTGTTTCAGTGGGGTGCTTTAATGCTGCTGTTATCTGCACTAATAACTGCTGGATTGTCAGTGCCACAGAGCAAAGCAGCCAGGGAAATAATTACCTGCAATTATCCTGCACAGTGTTCCAGGTCTGAACCAAAACAAAGCTTTTTCCTGTGTCTGCAGGAGTTTGTCTTGCTTCATCCCACAAAGCCAGTTCCTGGAATGGGTTTGAGGAAGAAAATTAACCCCAACTTCCCTCTGAGGACATTTGTGCCAAGTTTGCCCCTTTTCCTCTCCCACACACAGTTCTATGACACAGCCCACGTTCCCAGGACTTCCAGCATGACTGTGAGACAGCAGCAGTGGATGAAGTGCTGGAGTTGTGTCTGTGTTGAGTCACTCCAGAGCACTGAAGTACAGACCCCCTTGGATTATGTGAGCAAACACAAGTGTCCACACCCCCAATCCTTCCCACCAAAGTGCAATAAGGGCCAGGAGCTGCCATGGCTCCCAAACCTGGGGCTGCAGAGGGCAGGGGTGTGAGGCTGGCCAGGACACAGGACCTGGTGCAGGCTGCCAGCGGAGCCCTAAGGAAACCAAAGGGAAAGAGAAGAAGAGAATAATTGTCCTTTAAAATTGTCCCAAAGGTGAATGAAATATTATGGGAAGTAGTGAAAACCTACATGGATTGTTGTCTGCCAAAGAGGAGCATAAGGTTTCCCAAAGCAAAGGGGGAAATACTATTTGTCACAGCAAGTCAAAGCCTGGGGACAGAGTGCTGCTCCTTGGGCTGAGGCAAAAGGCATTTTATCCACCCAGGTTTGTGCAGCCCAGGTTTAAAAATTTGCCTGTGAAACACTGGATTTGAATCACCCAGCATCAGGATGATCCTTCACACTTCGGATACGTGCCTCAGTGTCTGGGATTAGCAGTTCACCTCTGCCTTTAATTGAAATCTAATAAAAAAGAGAGTTCACCCCTTGTCCTTTCCTCCACTCCACAGTTTAGGGGGCCCTCAGCACAATTGCTCTTTCAATTTGAAAATGCATTTTCTGACAGACTGCAGAGATGTCAGGAGCAAGGATGGAGCTGGCAGCAAACTGTGGCTCCCACTGACCATCAGGGAGATACCAGACACCCCAGCTCATTGTTGGAAAGATTTGAAATTTCCCAGTTCAGAACTTGTTAAGCCTTGTCCCTCAGAAGTGACACTGGGCTTGTTTGGGACAGGGATGGCTCCAGGAAAGACAACATGAGATCACTGCCCCACGTTCAGGGAAGGCATTGCTCTGCTCCAGCCCAAGGGAAACAGGAAAGGCTGTGGGTCTCACTGGCATCGCGCTGCTCCCATCCTCCTGAGGATGAGGAATGAAGGACTCCTCACCCCATCTCTCCTTGCCCTGGGGGAACAGTGAAGCCTGTGCCTCGGCTGGGGACACGGGCACCCACAGTCCGGGGTGTCGGTCACTGCTGGGGCACTGTCAGCCTCTGCACCTCTCCACCCTGGCATCTGTCACCTGTACTCCCCATCCCCTGCCTGGGTTCCTTTCCTCCTCCTCCTCCCCCCCGCTCCCCGTCCCCGGCCTGGGCGGTGCACTAGGACCCGGCGGGAGGCGATGCGGGGTCCCGGGGACCGAGGTGGCCCTGGGGGGCTTTGGGCTGTCCTGGGGGAGGCCGGTGGTTCCCGGGGGTCCCGGCGGCTCAGGGGAGTCCTGGAGGGAGCCTGGGGGTTCCGGACATTCCCGGGTGCTTCACGGGAGCTCCTGGAGGGTCCCGGGGACTTTGGCCGCTCATGCCCGTCCAGGAGGAGAGTTTGCAGGGCAGAGGGATGCCAGGACCAGGGCGGCTGCAAGAGTTGGGGTGAAAAAAAAAAAGGGAGGGAGGAGCCGGGGTGGGCGGGAAAGCGGGGAGGGGGCTCGGGGCAGCCCCGGCTCCCGCCGCCGCCGCCGCAGGGTCTCGGGGCTGCGGGAGCGATGGAGAACGGCTCGGCCAGCCCGGGAGCCGCGCTGGACCAGAGCCTGGGCAGGATGCCCCGGCAGCCCCTGGAGCTGCAGGTGGTCACCATCCTGCTGGTGCTGCTCATCTGCGGCGTGGGCATCGCGGGCAACGCCATGGTGGTGCTGGTGGTGCTGCGCACCAGGCACATGGTGACCCCCACCAACTGCTACCTGGTGAGCCTGGCCGTGGCCGACCTCATCGTGCTGCTGGCGGCCGGGCTGCCCAACATCTCCGACGTGGTGGCTTCTTGGGTGTACGGCTACGCCGGCTGCCTCTGCATCACCTACCTGCAGTACCTGGGCATCAACATCTCCGCCTGGTCCATCGCCGCCTTCACGGTGGAGCGGTACATCGCCATCTGCCACGCCATCAAGGCACAGCTCCTGTGCACCGTGTCCCGCGCCCGGCGCATCATCGCCTCGCTCTGGCTCTTCACCTCCCTCTATTGCCTCATGTGGTTCTTCCTGGTGGACACCACCCAGGTCACCTTCTCGGACGGGGCGCAGGTCGTGTGTGGCTACCGGGTGTCCAGAAGCCTTTACATGCCCATTTACTTCTTGGATTTTGCCGTCTTCTATGTCATCCCGCTGGGGCTGGCGACCGTCCTGTACGGCCTCATTGCCCGCATCCTCCTGGTGAGCGCCGTGCCCGGCACCCCGCAGTGTCCCCTCCCGGGCTCCCAGCCCCGGGCCGGCTCCCTCGGGCTCTCCTGCCGGGGCAGCGGGGCGGCCCTGGGCTCCCGCAAGCAGGTACGGGCTCCCCGCTGGCTGCAGGCGGCTCCGCTCAGGGGCGTTCTGCCAGGGGTGAGGTGTCACAGGACTTTGGTTCCCTTCGTGGAGGGAGTGGGGAGTGTTGGTTTGCTGTAAAGGAGCCCCTCAAGCCCAGCTGGGGTCTGGCAGCACGGATGGGCTCCCCCTGCTTTGGTCGTGCTTGGTAGGACAGGACAGGACAGGACAGGGTTTCAGCTGGGGAGAGCAGGAGTGCAGGCAGTTTTGTTGGCTGATTAATTATTGATCGCCTCCCGAGGAGGAGAGGGCTGGGTCACGTATTGCCAGTGGGACTCACCTCTCAGACAGTGTCCTGTGCAGGTAAACTCAGATTTAAAGGAGCAAAGAGAAGGGAGAACTGTCTTCCCTTGGAGCCCAGCCCTGGCTGCAGCCCCCCGGTCTGTGCAGCTGGGGGAGTCACCCCAGTGTCACAGTGTGTGTTTGCATTTCAGTGATTCCTGTGTCTCAGCTGCCTGCCATCTCCCCAGACCCTTCTCCTCCCACCTCCTTCTGTCCTCACAGCTCATCCTTCTCTGTTCACAAGGACAATCACTGCCTCGTGTCCCATCCCTTTGGACAGCTCAGTATCTAGACAAGGGACAGTCCCATTCTGAACAGGCAGGGCCCATTCAGCTTTCCTTTTAAAGGAAAGGGTTGAATTTGGGAGTTTGGCTTGAGTCCTTGAAATCACTAGTTCTGTTGTGATTTCCATACAGCCCAAAGCAGACTTCAGACTGCCCTGAAGTCCTGGTGTTTCCAGCTCAGTAACTTGTTGCCTGCCTTGCACAGGAACCTCCATTCCCCAGGAGAGACGGGTCAGGGTCACAGGGGGGAAGCAGAACGTGTATTTCTTCATGAACTTCTAAATCTTTCCAGTCCAGCTTTTCCTCCCTTTTTTCTCTGAAAGGTTTAAAGCAGTACTGACTTCTTCAAAAGCATTTTCCTGCTCTCCCATGACCACTGGCTGCTGCAGGAGCCTCGGGCAGGGTGTTGGGCTCTTGACTGGTTGATGGATCTCCTTCCAGAGCAGCTTGCTGGAGGGGCTGTGCTGCTCCCCCTGCAATGCTGTGCTGTGGAGTGGCACAGCATGCTCCAGCATCATTAGGACAAGTGGCTGCTGGGGCATTCCAGCTTCTGGAAACCTCTTGTGCCCTCTTTACTGTTACACCAGGAGTTTACTGGAGATTGTCATTACCTCCCAAAATATCCTGGCATGCAATGACTTCCCCTGAATGTCCTGACATCACAGTGCTGCCGTCATAGGGAATAAAGATGGCAATAAGTTTTTAACTGTGAAGCAGTTTTTCCAGGGTTTCCAGTTGGTGGGTGTGTGTAGCTCTGGAGGTGTCTCTGAGCAGAGGACAAGCGCTCACATCAGCATTTCTCCTCTGGCCCCTCTTTATAGGGGAACTGGCTCCTCCAGGCCCCATGCCCAGAGTTCCCTGGGAAAGGTCCTAAAGGGGCTCTCTCAGAGGTGCCCATTTTTCTGCCCTGCCTGGATGGCTGAGGGAGCTTTTCTGTGGCTGTGCTCCTGCACAGCCCAGAACTGCACTGCTTTTGGGGCTGCTTTTCTCTTACTAGTGCTTCTAAAAGCACCTAAATCCTGAGCAGGACAACACAAGGTGTGAGCTTTGCTGCATTTATCACTTCTTCGAACACCTCCAAGTCCGTATTTCTCCTCCCGGAGAGGGACCACTAGAGGGAGTGGGATTCCTAAAAAAAGGATGTACAACTCAGAGTGATGGGGCAGGAATAAGGAGGGAGGATGCTCGGGAGAAGCATCTGAGGCTTCCAGGAGAGGGGCAGAGACTGGACACAGCTTTCTGAGACACCACTTGTACATTCTCTCGTATCTTTCCCAAAAGGCAACAAACTGTGACAGCAAACAAGCTTCAGTCTTAGCAACAGCCTCAGCACTCACTGTATCACTACAAGATCTTATTTTTGGAAGTGTCCTCACATTTCCATTAAACCACACACAGCAAACGCCTTCTATTTTGGCCACAGCTTGGTAATAGTCCCTTTCTTCCAGAGAGTTTTGTTGCCACGAGCAACAAATTGACTCGCAATTTCTACTCATTGCATTAAAGGAAGGCATAGTTTCTTTTGAGGAAGTAAAATAGCATTCTAAGAAAAGCTGAGGAACTCTAAATGTGATCCCAGTGCTTATGTCCACACTAAGAACTGGATTATTGCACAACTCTCCTTCTGACATTTGAATCACCACTGCCTAGATATGCATGTGCCATCAGTGTTTAGTCATACTTTCCTCCTTCGGATGTGTGTATTTAGTTAATATTTGTTTGAGGAGGATTGTCACGTACCAGAAATAGCTGTTGAAATTATTAGGATGACTGGTGTTTCAGTGCAAAACCCCAATTTCCTAAATGAGCTCATGTTGAGCTGAGGGCAATTACTGCTCACTTCTGAGTTCTCAGTTTCCTTTTGTTCCCAATATGTTTATGTAGTACTCCCCTAGTGTGATGAAAATTAAAGTAACCCATAGTAAGTAGTTAAGTAAGCCCTATATCAGCACAAGTTGTATAAGATTCCTGACAGCCTCCTCTGCTTCAGGGTTGTTCTGTACCAGGAGCCTATTCCCTGAACAATATAAGTGATGTAGGCAACTCTGGGGAAGGAGATGAAGTGTATCCCATGACACTCCTAAAACCAAGGTCCCCACATTTAGACAAGTATTTTCCCCATTCATTTACTGTTATGTTCAATTTTCAAATTTGCTTTCTGGTGTAGACATTCCCATGGTTATCCCAACCTATTTCAAGGATGGTGAATACTTTTTCTAAAGCGATTTAGAGGCTCTTCAGTGGTAGATGACAACCTATAATTTCTGGTTTTATTTACGCAAGATTATTTCCTGATTAAAATGGTTCCAGCAAGAAATAGGCTTGGGTGTTTCTTTTAAATGCTTAGAGAGAGAAACTAGCTGTCTGCACCAGTGCTCCAGGTGGGAAAGTTTTGCTGGAGATTTAGTCCCATCTGGCCATTTCTCTTTCTGCATCTCCTCTGTCAAGGTGACCAAGATGCTGGCAGTGGTGGTGGCTCTCTTTGCCGTGCTGTGGCTGCCCTACCGCACGCTGGTGGTGGTGAACTCCTTCGTGGACCCTCCGTACCTCAACACCTGGTTCCTCCTCTTCTGCCGCCTCTGCATCTACCTGAACAGTGCCATCAACCCCATCATCTACAACCTCATGTCCCAGAAGTTCAGGGCTGCCTTCAGGAAGTTGTACAAGTGCCAGGAGAGGAGTGCTGAGCAGCCTGCCCCGTCCACCACCCCAGTGTACTACAGTGCTGTGAAGGACTGTTCCCACAACAGCTCTGACCACAACCTCACTGACCAGGAGGATCTGAGCAGGCTCCCTGCACCTGGACAGAAGGATAAACAAATCTTGTGAGCCTGAAACAACGCAGGGAGTGGGAGCTGTGTGGCTGTACATACTGTGCTGGGAGAGTGCCAAGAGGAACTGCTTTGGCATTGCAGCAAGCTTCATTCAATACTTCTTCAGGGCATTTAACAAAACATATTGTTATGGGGAGATTAATTTGCTTTTCCTTAGCGCTAATTTATCCTTGTTTGGTGAGGCGTTAGGCACGTGTCAATATTTACCATTTCTAAAGCATCTGTTGTTAAATATAGCAGTGCCACCCCCTTTTGTGCAAGTGCTGAGCTGGGCCAAAAGCATTGAAAGGAATCCCAGGAACAGAAGGGTGTTCAAGGAAAAAATACACCTCTTTTTAGAGTGAGTCTCTCCTACCCAAATTGGCATGCCTGTAAAACAGACACCTCACGGAAGCTGCTCCTCTGGAGTCCTTTTGAAGTTAATGGGGACAATTAGGCAATTTCACGTCTCCTCTCCTCTCAACACTCTCCTGTGAGGAATACACATCCCTGCAGAGGAGATGAATGTCTCCAAGATATGAGACCATTGACTGTAAAGGGACTCTCAGGGGGAGACTCCTACATTAGGAATAACCAAAGCTGGGTGGCAGGAGCCTCATGTCATGTCTCTGGAAACACTGCAGTGCTGGTAGCACAGAAACCCAACGTCCAGACCAGAGGGATTTGCTACAATGAACAAACTGATAATGAACAAACTAATAATGAGTGTTCCCTAATGTAACAGAAGTACTTCCAACCTTGTGATCTGAGTTTCTTTTGGATAACTTTACCTTTCCAGTCCAAATTCCTCTGGTTGCTTCAGCTGGAAACTGTACTCTTGTCCTGTAAGCCCCAGTGTGGTGTGGTCATGTACCACAGAGCAGTGTTTCTCTCTGCCCCAGCTACAGGTGCATTTCAATGGCAGGTGAAGAAATTCTCTTGTTTCCTGGGAATAATTTGTGAAGTCCATTAAGTGTTTTGTGATTAGTGACACAAGTATTTATTGCTCCTGTCGTCTTGTAAGCAAAGTAGATATTCATATCCTGCAGCATACAGGAGACCAGTCCTGGGACACTTGCCCCAGACTTGCAAGAGACTATCTGGACTATGACTAAAATCAGAAAGATTATACATGAGCCAAACCCTAGGGCTCTTGCCAAATAAAACAAGTATCTGCCACCAGTAAACCTCAAGTGACTGTGAAGTATTACTTGAACAGTCAATGCAGCCTCACTAGCCTGGCTTTCACTAAACTATGGTGTTAAAAGAGCTTAGAATTTTGCATCCACTCGGGAAAATATGTGTGTGATACCTTCAAGGGCACAAGATGTTGGTTAACCATTCTGCTCCTACAGGAAATCACTTCACTGGTTGAGTCAGGACAAAACCTCAAGTCCCCTCAGGGCATTGGAACTGTCCAGAACCTATTTTGTTGTATGTAGGAAGGTTTTCCATGTATGATTATTATTTTGCATGTTATTAAACCATCTATGTTGCCCCTAAAATGGACAGAGGATGAGGAAAGAGAACATTGGCTTTTTGCAATTATTTTAAACATAATGCATTTGGAATTTAGGAATCATGCTATTTTTGCACTGTTTTGTGTATATTGTACAATGTGAATTTAGGAACATAGTTCCTACTTATTGTTGTTAAGAATGTTCTACACAGAGATTTAGGATTTACTTCTGGAAGAAAATTGAGGTGTTTTTGCTAACATGTGAGGATTTGCTTGTAACAATCTTTTTTATAGTACTGACTTTTTTCCCCCTTAAAACAGATTTTTCCTTAGCAGCTCAGAACAAACCACTGATAAAAGCATGTGCAGACAAACCAGAGCAGTAAGATCAGGGTAAGGTGGAGGAGGGGGAAGGGGATCCCTGGGTAACTGCTGGTGCCTCCCTGGGGCCTTGAGCACAGGCAGCATCTCAGGGATGGGCTGTCCTGTGTCCTCCTGTGTCCTCCAGCCCTTCACCCTGAAGCTGTGAGTGCAGAGAGCTGGATGTGGGAAGAGGATTCACTGCTGGAGCCTGGAAACCCACCTGCATCCCGACCTAAGGCAATTCTCAGGCATGGGACGTGCAGTCTGACAGCCAGCCTTGACTGCTGCGAACACAAGGAGCAGCTTAATTCTGAAGTATCTCCAGCAGGATGTTCCCCACCTCATCACATTTCCTATTTTCACTCTTCCCCTTTCTGCTTCTCCCCCCAGATGGAGACACTCTAAAAGCATTATTTTCTTAATTAAATTTCAGCCTCAGGCCAACAGCTAATTGATAGTTCTGAAATATTTGTTCAACATACTTGAGATTCAATTAAAACCTGGTTCTCTTCTCCCCTTCCTGCTCTTAGCTGCCAAGTACTGCATGACCCTTTGCTATTTTTTTTTTGAGAAGTAATTGGCAGATAAATTCTCCTGGAACCACGAGATCTCCAACAAATGCACCAGAGCATTAAACTCCGTAGATGAGCAATGAGTTTCTGGTCCTTCCCCCTGCATGTATTCTGGCACTTTAGGGGAGCTGAGAGATTTTAAGTGGAAGTGGAGGCAGGAGGTCAGCACTAAGGAGATGCTGGTTGAGAGATGCATTCTGCTGGGAAATAAATCACTAGCAGAAAGAAATTAAAAGAAACAACTCATCACTGTAACTTCCTTGGGATATTCAGGATCTGAATAAAAACCTTAATTCCTTATAAGAACTCAGAGAGCTCCCTTGAAGCCTCAGCCTGCATTACCTTGTACCTTGCAACATCCCATCCTGCTCGTAAAGTCTCAAGCTGTATTTTACCCTCAGCATTTATTTGTCTCAACAGCATGAGTGTGGGCTGTGAGTTTATAAACATGCCAGCAAATAAAGAATCTATTGCTCCTAAGTAATTTATCGCATTGAAGTGCAACTCAACATTATCTAATCTGTTACTCTCCTAATTAAAGATCATTATTTCTAACCCCTGCCCTTTCAGGGGTTGTTAACCTGGTAAAACACCATCTGGTTTCTTCAATTACAAATGGGTAAGTCCCCTGGCAGGAGGGGGGATCTGGCAGCCCTGCAGAGCCCTGGGCTGAGGAGAAGGATTTGTGAGTAGTGCAGAGAGGGGGATGGAGGAGGCAGAGGCTTGGGGAAGAGCTGATGGGAGAGTGGTGAGTGAGGGTTCTGTGCCTGAAGAACCACAGGCTGGCTGCAGCTTCTGGCCTTCACCAGGGAGTTTCAGTTTAGGAGACACCATATCCAGCATGTTTACCTGATTTTGGCTGGTCCCAGTGAAAGAGGCCACACAGTAATTGCCTGTATGCAGGGCATGGATGGGACCTCAGCAAGGGTTCTTTACTCTGGCAAAACAAACAAGTTTAGGTAATTTATCAAAATCTGTAGTTAAAGCCCCTATCAGGTTGTCTTCTGACTTTGTCTCTAGGTTCGGGTGGTGGGAAATTGGGGAAATAGGGCACCTATGCCAGCCTGTGTCACAGGAGAGTGGCCTTGCAGGTGATTTTTTGGGAGAGCCTCTTCCCTACAATGCTGGCCAGGACTCTGAAAGCCAGCCTGCTCCAGGGCCAAGTTACAGAGTAACCCACAAATTCCAGCAGTTCCCTAAAAAAAGGATTAAAAGATGTGAGGGCATCCAGCATCTCCCTGCAACCAGAACAGGCTTCCACTCTGTGATACCTGACCATGTTTCTAAGATAAAATAGTGGTACCTTTAAATGAATAATATTCAGATCAGAAAAGAGGATGCTGAGCAATTGCTTAAATTTTTAAGACCCACAAGAAAGGATGGACCACACATTAGAGAAAGAATTGGATGCAGCCCTTTTTCAATCTGGTCTGTCCCCAGCTGCTTCTTTGAACTAATTAGTTCAAGCAGATCACAAAATTAAAGAGCTGCTAATCAAACCTGGAGAGAGTCCTATGGCAATATTAATGTAATCACTCAGAGTTACTTGTTTATTTTGCAATTTCTGTTTCCCAAGGCTTCTGGAAGGCTCTTGGGCCAGCGCTGCCCCCAGACCTGCCTCCAGGCTTACATTCGCTCAGGGTTGCCCCTCAGGACTCTTCAAGCCAAAGCAGGAGTTCCAGAACTGCCCTGGGACACACAGCACATCAAAGCTTGCCAGTCCTGTGGGACCGACTTAATTTACTAAAATACCCTCAGTTTAGCAGTTAACCAGCCCTACATGTTTCTGTCCTGCCAGGGTCTAAAGGAAGACTTCAAAGGGAGGGCACTGCCTGTGCCTCAAATCCGGGCTGCTTTCCCAGATACTGCCTGAGGGAGGGAACGTGATGGCAACACACAGGTCCCTGTGCCATGGGTGATGGGCAGAGGTATTAAGGGCAATTTGTGCTTTATAATTGATGAATTTTCTTTAATAACCACCCTATGAACTGGGCTCAGAGTGTGCTGTTTCTATAGAGACAGGATGCTGTGAGTGCTCCAGTGGCTGCTTGCTGCTCTGCTGGGAATAGGGAATTAATGCCGGAAAACACAAGCTGTGAAGCCTATAAAAACTTTACCCTCTCCAGGAGAAGGCCCTGGGGTGGTCCTGGTGCTAACATGGTTATGAGGTGCTCAGCAAGGGCCACTGGGCTCCCAAGCTGGCTGATCCTGTTCTGTTGGGCACAGTGTGGGTGGCTGCTCAGAGGAAGTAAATTGAAAGCAACTTTTTCTGGCTGTGCAGTGCCAGCATTTCTGACGGGAGAGGAGAGGGAGAGGGAGAGGCCCTTGCTGCCAGCCCCAAGCTGGGCATGGGATGCCCTTGCTGGTGATGCCTGTTCCCTGATGCATTAATGCTCCTGGGGCTCTGCTAGGTCCCTGCAGGAAGGGTCCTGGAGCAAAGGCAGTGCTGTGGAGCCAGACCCATTCCTGGCTCCTGGGCCAGAGAGGACCACAGCAACCCTTCTGCATGTTTCAGCACCTTCTCAGTGTCAGGGTCACTTTCACCCCAGCTCTGACCCTTCCTGTTGTGCAAAGATGAAAACCAAAAGAGAGGGTGGCTCCTGAGAGTCCCCAGGCCCCACAAGGACGGCAGAGGACAGTGTGGCTGTCCCCAGGATGCCTGGGCAGGTCACTGTCAGGGGACACTGGGGCTCAGGTTGCACCTTCCCTCCCACCAGTGGAGGGTAAGGCTCCTGCCCTTCGACACAGGATCAGCTCAGTGCCTTCAGCCTGGTTCTCACATATCAGACACCTCCCTGCCTGCCCTTGGGGACACTTGGCTGGGCACTGTGGAGATGTTATCCCTGAAACTAGCAGCTATTGAGGCAGAGAACCCAGCACTGTCCCCCCTACCCTGGGGAAGCTGCAGACTTTTTGTTCTGCCTTTATTAATACTTTTGAAGCAATGTGTCATTGCTCCAGCAGCAGACCCACCTCCCTCCCTGCTGCCTCTGTGGCATGAGCCAAAGACCTGCTCCATTCATCAGCCTGAGATTTATGAGGTGCACAAGGCTCCAGTTACCCTGCTGCCCCTGACTGATGAATGAGATGTAGCTGGTTCCTTCCATACCAGAAGCAAAGCAAGCCCAGAGGAGAGTAAAGCCATCATCTCATCAAACTCAGCTCCTTAAGTCTCTACCAGGGCATGAAATCTGCCAGGAGACCCCTCATACCCACAGAAGCCAGGGCCAGCACTCCTGCCCACGAAGGCTGAGCCTGTGTCTCACCAGCCTCTCTGACAGCCTGGCTTTGCTCATGTGAGACACTCCAGAAATAGAAAAAGGATTGAAGGTTTTGGCTACTCTGGATTCCTCAGGCCCCAGGGCTCTGCTGCCCTGGGCTGGTGCTGGGCTCTGCTCATCCATCCTGCCCCATAAATCACCCAGCTGCCATTTCCCTCTGTCTTGTGCCTGGCTTTTCTCTCACCCAGGCTGTTTCAAGAGGCTGAGTGAGGATGGGGCACAGGCAGAGGAGAACCTCTCCTCCCCAAAGCCAGGAGCAGCAGGCAGTGACGCACAGCTCAGAATGAACTTGGCAGCTGCCCTGGGGTCGGGAGCAGCAAAGGGACCTGTCAGCATGGCCTGGGCAGGCTCTGGGCCAGCCAGCTGCCTTTCCTCCTGGCCCTGTGCAACCCCTGCCACAGGCCAGCACCATGGGAGCACATGGAATGTGCTCAGAGAGTGGCAGGGGCCTTAAAGGCTGCTGAAAAGCAGTTAGTGAAAACAACTCTCTTTGCAAAGTACTCCCACTAATAAAAAAATTCAAAATTTTGAAACAGGTAATTAAGAAAAAGCTAAAAATCATCCAAATGCCACAAATTAAATTCTGAACTATGCTCTGCTTTAAGACCGGAGTGAATGTGTCAACACGGAAAGAAAACTGGAGATTCCCCAGCAAAAATCCACATGGATGGAGTGAGCAGATAACTGTTTATTATTGCACATAATCCAGCAGAACAACCGACAGAAAACTCTGGACAGTAGTACACAGATCATAGTAAACAGCTTGCAAAATCTGTGATGAAAGTATTTTTGTGTGAAGAGTGAAAGGTATCTGCATCTTTGTAAGACCTGAAAAGTATAACACAAAATCCTACTCAGTTTTGAAAGCATGCAGTTTGAGGTAAATCTGGTATTTTGCATCTAAGGAAATGAAATCCCTAAGGGGCTCTCTATGTATATATATCCATATCTCAGTGCAATATGGATACAGTTATACGTCACATAAAAGCAAATCTACCTACTTTTCTCAGAAGGTTACTAGGAGGAAAGCACATTACCAAGTGGATATCACATGCATAAAAAACAGGGGAGGGAGGGGAGGGAATTACCTTAGCACTGTTGAAAAAAATCCATTTTTGTGCTTAGTGATTAATAAAAGCCCCTCAGGTCTCTCAATGGAAATTGTCTTGGTGGTGAATAAAAGCACTTGGCATATTGAAACTGCAGAGTTGGCAGGTGAATGCCAGCAAATGGAGATAAAACATCAAAGGCAGCAGAGCCTGGGGTTTGCAATACATTTATATTTAAGGAAAGAAAAAAAAAAGAAAATAAGCAAATTGCTACTAAACTATGCTCTGTGGAAGTGTAGATGATGCTGCACAGCTTTCTCAGGACTGGTACAGCCACATGGCTTTTAGAAAAGGATCACATTCACTTCTCCCACACTTAATACCACGTATTTGCTACTGTGGCAATGTTCCTGAGCTGAATAAGGTTAAAAAATAGACTTGGTTCACAAAAAAAAGTACTGAATTATTCTCACTCTTATGCCATAACTAGAGTAGATAAATTAGGCAGGTTTTGCCCTGTGTCTCCAGTGACTGTAAACCCCTGTGTGTCTGCCACTGTGTCTCTGAAATCCTTTCAGACTGACCTTTGAAGCAGACCAGGCATCTGTTTTATTCCTTAACTATCATTTCCCCATTCTTTCCAGTCCAACAAGGTTTTCCCACCCAGTCCTGTGCTGTGGGACTTCAGGATACACAGAGGTGCACAACCAACTATAAATAACATCTCTGATTATCTTAAAAAGGGATAGAAAATACACATTGCTCTTAGAAGAAGGAAGAAACATGTCCAAGCACTCAGCCTCACACTAAACTGTAACTTCATCTGTGCCAACTTTCTAAGCTTGCACTGCTAAGGATCAGAGCAGATCATGGTGGAAATATCTCCTTCCAAAGGTCACTCCCTGTGGCAGCTTTGGGAAAATCGGTGCAAATCACCCAGGGTTCTCAGCCTTGCACACAAGAGAACAGCTACGACTGCCCCACTGTACTCTGCCACTGCTGGAAGCCTGGCTGCTGCATATTCCTGAGCCAAACACCCAAACACACTGCAGTCACTCACATCTCTGCACCTTTTTTCCTTCAGGAATAAGGTAACCTCTCCCACGATATCCACCCTGCATCCTCTGGCCGGAAAGTCTGCTCATTGGGTGCAATGAGAGGCCAGGACCCCCCTGCAGCCCATGGGGAGGAACCTGCAGGTGTACGGAGGCATTTGCAGCAAGAACCTCCTTTTCACTGTAACTCACAACATCTTCAGATAAAAAAAGGGGTAAAGGGACAAATTCAGCACACCCACTGCCTTTCCTGTTACAGCAGGAAGCCACCCACTGCAAGACACTTCTGTGCAGAGCATTGTTGGTGGCAGGAGAGCACTTGGATGGTGCCTGGTCCCAAAAGAGGCCCCATCTCCACCCAGAGCACCCCCACAGGCACCAACAGCCTTGGATCCACCAGTCCCTCACACCCCACCCCGCGGCCCCATCCCCGGTGCATCGGCCACCATGGGCAGGACTCGGGTCACACTTCAACAAGCCCAATTTCAACTTGCTCCCCCTCTCAGTCCTCCATACATGGAAAATGCTGCCAGGTGACAGGGGAAAGGAAACACTTTTTGTTCATCCCTTTGGATGACTGCCAAGCACGGAGAGCAGCGCTGTCCACCCCGAGCCACGGCGCGGCTCCCATGAGTCATTCCGGTTGCTGTATTGCTTCATCTCCACGCCATGGATGACAATCTTCGGAAAATCTCTGACACCGAGTCAACCAAGGGAGTTACAAAACACATCAGTGTGCACACGAGACCTTCTCACTCATTTTCCTACAGCTACAGATAAATCCCTCATCCCTGGCATGGCAGGACAGTTGATGGCTTTGGTGAGAATAATTTAAGGCAACTGCTATTTTATACAAAGAGGAGACCACAGTGCAGGAACCCTGGCTTTTCCTTAGTAGATTGCAGAGGCCAGCCACAGCCTGGGAGGAGGAAACTGAACTGATCTTCAGACACTCATTGAAGGTTGATGTTTGCAGTGCAACCTTGGGATCTCAAGTCCTCCTCTTAGGTGTTTCCAGGTGGCTGAGCTTTAATCCCCGCCAAGGTCTGAGGTCTCCACCAGCAGCAACGCCTGTCCCGGACACAGATAAACGGGAAAGTCAAGGGAGAGCAAAAAACATGACCAACACATTATCACAACTGTCTGCAAGGCTTTCTTCACCTGTGCAGGCTGAGTGAGACTAAAAACATGACAGAAAGCAGTGCCCAGAAGAGCAGTTTTGTCCCCCAGGCAATATCTTCACAGGGGCTTAGAAGTGTCTCTTGTGTTACGTTCACATGAGGCTCAAGGTCAGGCTCAGCCCTGATGGCAGATTTTGTTTGAAATATTTGAGCCCAAGACAGAAGTCTTGTGCAAGCTCAGGACACTTTTCTATCTGTAGGAGTACCCCAGGCATGAGAAACCTCACAAGAATTTATTGCCACCAAATCCAAATGTAAACCCTTATCCCAATTCAACTGGAAGACCTGAGCAAGCTCCAGTCTTACAGACATCTTGATTCATATTTATCTTTAGTAAAACAATTACGTAACAACTGCTGCAGAACTAGCACTGGTGCAATTAGAGCTGCAGTTTTCACAGTTTCATATTTTCTATGTGTTCTTGCATCTTGCTGCTCTGAGTGCCAAGAAATACTGTGATGCACAAGCTACCTGGGAGCAGCCCAGGTAATGTTGAAACAGCAAATCGAAAGTGCTTCTTGAAGCATTTGCAGTAAAGAAATTTCAAATTTAACATCACACACTCTTGTGCTGGAATTCTCACAACACGAAATGTGTCCATGGTACTGGGAAGGCAAAATTACATGGCGGGACTGTGTCCCACCAACACAGTCTATGTTCTTAAGTTTGAGAAAATTCATGAAATTATGAAATAATTTCATGCAATAATTTTATGACATTTCATGAAAAGTCAGTCAACCTTAAAACATCCAGTGACATCTACAAATTGAGGATAAAATCTCATTCTGCTTCTTACCTTGTTCAAGAGGCTCATCATGTCAAAAAATGTACAAATAGGATGGCCAGACCAATGTTCAGTAAGATGACCATGCAGATCACGATTGTGTTAGGTCCCTGAAGGAAAAAAACAAAACAGAGTATCACACACCACAGCTCCAGGGGAGGAGACAGACACAGCTCGATTCTGCTGCTCAAAAATACCACAATCACCTCCTCCCAATGCATTGAAATCTGGCACTTAACAACCAGCCTGAATTTCAAACTGTTTATCCTATCCTATTCCTACTTCTGCCTTGCAAATTTATTTGGAGGAGGTTAAATCAGGCTTTTTTTGCAGCTAAATTAGATTAAAGGAGACCCTGACCCCAGAACATGAACTGCTGAGCCCATGTCAGGCTGCTCCTCCCAACTCCCTCCTGCATCCACATTGCCTGTGTTTGTAAACCTGCCATTTTTAATATCATAGAATCATCAAATGCTTTGGTTTGGAAAGGGACTTTGAAGATCATCTTTTTCCAAACCTTAACAGACCAGCCCATGCAAGATCGCTGCAATTTCAGACCAAAGCATTTCCAAGCTGTGCTTTTCTAAAGTCACATCGGAATCATTCACGTCCAAAGGGCTGCAAGATGGGACTCAGAGGGCTAATAAAATGTCTGGGTTTCCAGCTGTATTTGCTAAGAGCAAAATTGAGTTTCAGTGACTATATTTTAAACCTGGGAAATTGGCCGGTGATTCAACACCACAGTTCAGCTCATGGGGTGCCCCTACAGCAAAAAAAGTAAATGTAACGGGTAAAAGACAGACACACTTGAGCTTTTCCTGTTTTTTTTTCCCCCCCAGCTTTCACATCCAAGTTGGCTGGTAATGGGGTGGGAAAAGAAGGTGAGAAAAGTGGATAAAATTAATTGGAAGACGCCTGGTTTTGCACTAATTTTTAAATATGACATGTCTGAAAGCATAACTGCCCAGGGGGTCAAAACAGGGGGGTTATAAATGTCAGGCAAAGCATAGAGGCAGGGCAGGCTGGGAGGGCGGCAGGAGAGGGGGACACCAGCACTCTCCTAGAGCAGGTTCTGTGATATTAAAAAGAGAATTTGGGCACCACTCGGCGCCCAGAGGGGGTGTGCATCCCTCTGGGTCCCGCCAGACCTCGTGAGGAACAATAAATGAAAGGCAAAGGCGGCTCCCAGGGATGCCCCACCTCACCTCTTCACACTCCTCCGCCTTCTGCGCTGCCCCCGCTGCCTGGGCCTGTGCCGGGCCGCGCTTGGCCGCTGCCCGGGGCTCGTTCCGGCCCGGTGCCGCTGCCCGGGGCTCAGTTTTCCTGTCGGCGGCGGGCTCGGCCCGGCCCCCGGCCCTGCGCTCGGGGCTGGGGCGCTGCTGCGGCTCCTTGGGGCGAGGCGGCTCCGCCTTGGCCTCGGCCACCGGCGGCGGCTTCTCCTGGCGGGCCTGCGGCGGGCCGGGCGTGCCCCCCCGGCGCTGCGGCTCCCCCCGGGGCTCCGGGGAGGGCGGCTCGTTCTCGGGGAACTGCTCCTCCTCATAGTCCGTGGCGGGGGTGACGGGCGATGTCCGCACGGCGTAGCTGTGGTAGCCCTTGAAGAGCTCCACGTCGGGCTGGCGGGCCATGCGCTGCAGCGGCCCGATCTCCATCTGCTCGGCCGGGCGGCCGCGGCCCCGCGACCCCGGCCGGGCCTCGCCCTCGGAGGGAGCCGGGCTGTCCCGGCCCGCCTCGGCCCAGCCGCCCGAACCGAGAGCCCCGTCCTGCCGGGGGCCCGCCTTGGCCCGCTTGGCCTCGGGAGGGGTGGCGGCGGGGCTGGGCGCCGGGCTGGAGCGGGGCCGCGCCTCCTCCGCCTCGTGCAGCTGCGGGCTCTCGGGCGGCGTGGGCGGCGGCGGGGCGGCCTCGGGCCGAGGCGACTCTTCTTCCATGTTGACGGCGTGCTCCGCGTTCTCGATGATCTCCTGCAGCAGCTTCCGCTTCTGGTACTCGGGGCCTGCGGGAGAAGTGTGAGGGGTCACTGCGGGACGGGGACAGCGGGGCACCCCAGGGCCACCGCACCGCTGTGCCCCCAGCAGCAGCTCTGCCCCCAGCAGCTGTGGGCTTGGGGACCACGGTGTGAGGTCCAGGCTGGAGTCTGGGAGAGGAGACACTCCCAAACCAGATCCTCCTGCTGCCAGGATGAATCGCCTCCAGGAGCTCCCAAAGGCTCCAAGCCTTACTGTGGACTGTCCAGAGCTGAAGGAGTGGGCAGGAGCTGCAGATAAGGTTTTAACCTTAAAAACAATAAAAATCTGCAGCCCAGCTTCTCGAGGTCGCACAGATGGGTCATGCTGGGGCTAAGGAAGATACAGCTCCCAATGAACTTTGGGTTTTTTTATTTAATGCCTGGGAAACTCTTCCATGTGGCTTCCTTGGTGTCAAATAGCATGGTAACTTCACAGGATGACTAGTGTCATTGGGAAGGACAGGGTCCCCAAATGATCTATGTGCCATCCATCACAATAGGAAAAATATGTTTCTTATATATGGAACAGACTTGGAAGTTATACAGCCCTCTTTGTCTGCCCTAAGCTCCACAACAGCAGCAAAATTACCTGGCACCATCAAGAAAGGTGGCTCAGGGCTTGAGATTTCGTTTTGGCCTCATCTCACACACTGACTTGTGAGATCCTAGCAACACTGCCTCACTTCAATTCTTCACTTAGCATTAAATCTTTCCTTCTTATTAACCCTACTGCTAATTGCAGCCCAGCCTGGGTCAGGGGAATTCAGACAGAGCCTGACACTGAAAATATCCACCAAAATGCATCACTAAAGAACTGGGAATATTTTGTGGAATAACAACCCTCCACAGGGCTCCACATGCTGGGAGAGGGGTCCTCACACATCACTGTGATGCTCATAGCAAGTGAGAACAAGAAGAGCATCATGCTCCTCCTGTGCAGTGTGAGGTCTCAGAGCACCTTCTTTGAAAGCAAAGCACCTGCTGTGGCCTCATTCTGCTGAGCCCCAGTGATGCTGACTAGTGCAGATGTACAGGGCTTGCTCTGTGCTCCTGAACAACACAGATCCTGGAGCCACAGTGTCTCTGGCTGCCTTAAGGTCCCTCCCCTCATCTCCTCCATCTCATGGACTGATGAGGACTGAGTCTGGTTGGGAAATTTGGCTTGGTGGCCCTTTCCCTCTCGTAAGTCAATGGTACAATTTGCACACTGCTACCTCCTGTCCATGCAGGCAATGGCTCCACTCAGAGGGGCAGTGGGGAAAAGGAGGGCACTGATTTCAGCTGCTCTGCTCTGCCTGCACACTCCTGTCAATCAGCAGGTGACCCATTCAGGGCCATTTATTTCTGGCTCCAAGTGAGTTATTTGGAAGCCATTTCAACAGTTGTTCAGACTCCTCAAAATAGGCTGCCTGCAGCTCCAGGCTCCTTGCTCTCTCCTGCTGCTTTCTTCTCTTCCTGAATAATTTACAGCATGAAGACCCCCAACTGACTCAAGGGCACGCACTCACCTCCCCACCTTCATCTCCCAGCACATTTCAGCAAAGGTTTTGGCTTACATCCTTCTCTAAGTTACTAGGGATGATACCCTAACTGAAATTCAGGGCTCAACAGTTATTAAAGATACGAGGCTTGCTGAGCTGGATTGCCTGTGCCAGACACAACTTGGTCAATGTGCCAGGTTAGCAGGGAGAAATACAGCTACCAAACACTGCTGGGCTTTCCTGGCTGTGTGAGCAGCAGCTCTCTGTCCTAGCAAAATCCAAGGCTGGACTATTGTTTGTTTGTTCCTGGATGGTGCAACCATGTGAGAAGAGCTCTATCCTTGGGCAGTTTGGGAATTTAGAGGTTTAAAAGAATCATAGAAGAATAACATGCACCAGGAGCTTAGAAGGCCACTGGGAGAGGCCAGGACCCAAGTGAGGCCCTGCTTAACAGCAGCAAGAGGATCCAGCACCTGAGGAGCCAGGAGTGGAGAGGTCAGGCTGCCCCAAGTGTTTTACAGAGACCGTTTCAATTGCCTAATTCAGTTGCCATGGGTGGAAAAAATAATCTAGCTAGATGTCCAAAACCTCCCCTCAGGAATTCCAGTTTCCTTTGTCTCTGTGCTATAAATACCCCAGTGTGCAAAGGGTGAATGTAGAGCTGTGAGTGGCAGCTGGGGGGCTTATGTGAGGATCAAGGGATGTTTAGCCATTGTTAAATGAAGTGCCACGGGCTGGCTCATGCCCATGCCCGGGTGCTCTGGTGTTTCCCCACTCAAAGCCAGCCCAACGGGCCTTGCTGTGTGCTGGGGAGGAAGAGGCAGCCCTCCAGCACAGCATTTCCCCAGCTCACAGGTGCAGGACAAGGCAAGAGTACAGGGAATTTAAGAAAAACTGTCGGGATGACTCTCCCCAACCAGGCACAAGCTGTTAGCTGCTCCATTTCCCACTGTGTGCCCTGTGCTGGGGTGTGGGACAGGAGATGCAGAGACACCGAAATCAGAGCAGGGGCAGGTGTCAGGTTTTGCTGAGCACGAGTCAACCTTTGGCTTCTACCCCCAGTTTTACTGCTGTGATAGTCTCTTCTGATGTTGCCTCACACTCACTCCAGGCAATAAATCCAGATAATAAGAAAGACAGGATGAAAATGTAGGCACTTGGAATTTTATTTTCTGCTCTGTTTTTACTTTCCCTCTCTGTAAAGGAAAGTTTCCCAGGAAGAGCATATCTCTAGCTAACTCAGTCCAGGGAAAAGTAATGGCATTCACAATGCTGCTTCTAATATTACACTTCCCATCTGCTAATCCTCAGTGCTTGGTCTCACAGAAGGAACCTCCCAAGTGTTTTCCCAGCCAAATAATTAGCAGTGATGCTAACAGAGAATCAGGGACCTAGTATTTTGTATTAGCTCCTTTCCTATAGGATATTACAGCCCCTGATTAGCAGTCTGATTGTTCTGAGGCCCCACAGAATATGGGTTTGGGAGTCAATGTGCAATATTGTTCCAAGAATAAGCCACAAGGGATGTATCTACAGGAGAGCTGCAGGTAGTCTCCAGCTTGCTGCCTGTTCTGCCTGGTGTTTTGAGGGCTTCACTGTGTGGAAAAACATGAGAAGCTGAGAAACTGTGGGGTTTCCTCCAGGCTATGGTAACAGAGTGAGTAAAATAGTGGTGTAAGAAAGACAGAAAATCAGCCAGGGCACGGGGCTGGCTGCAGTTGAGCAAAAGAGGATTTAGGATAGACAAGAGGGCAACTTGTGGAGTCATTAAGTGGGTGAAGCACTTGAACGGATTCCCCACGGAAATTGCAAGACCCCTATTGGAAGATGCCTCTGATCCTACCTGGCTGGTAGAAGTCTGGGGAGAGCTCCCTGGCCATCGTTCTGGCTATGCCTGATTCGTTGTTGGCTGCCTGAGCTGCCTGCTCAGACCCTTCAGCCTTGGCTTTGGCATGAGCCGTCCTGCAGAGAGAAGAGGGGAGAACAGTGAGCATCCTCTGAGCCAAGGTCACCCCAGCTCACACAGCAAATCCTGGCTGGCACCAAAATTGGATCAGCCCATGTGGCACAACAGCACTGAGAGTTTGCCCACGTGACCCAAAACCCTGCACTTAGGGAGGGAGGAGCAGATTTTCAGCATGGAAGGGACCCAGATGCTCAAGGGTGAGGTGGAAAGGCTGCACATAGGGATCAGGGCAGGTGCATTTGCAAATATGAGCATGTTCACATGCTGCAGTGAGGCAGCAGGAGCTGCAGAATGGGCTCATTGCTGGGCTGCTCAGAGGAGTGACCAAGGCATCACACAGGCATCGTTGGTGGCTGAACTCCTCTGTGTGTCACCAGTCCTGAGCTGCTGCACCTTGCCAGAGGCAGTGTGCCCCTGCTCAGCACACAAGATGGGTTTTCCCCGAAATTCCTCTCTTGTAGCTCTCCAGCAAACAACATGCCCTGTCCAGGGGCTCCTTTACTCACTGCAGCCTGACAGGCTGATCTCATCAGAGCAATTGCCTCCCTCTCAGCTTGGCTCTGAGTCCTCTCTGCTCCTTCCCAGCACATCTCCTCCTTGCTCCACCGGGCTACAGGCTACGGGAGTTATTTTACTGGCCGGCTGTCATATTCCTCACATGCCTCATGCTCAGGGCCCTGTGATCTTCTTGCTAAAAGCAGGACTGGCTTTACAGACCAGCTGCTCACAGTCTGGGAAGGAGCTGACTTCAAACAGCACCATTGCACCTTAAAAATAAGGATGGGTGAAGCACAGTATAATCAGCTGCTTTGTTGCACTCAGGTCTTACCAAGAGCTGCCTTCCCCATGCTCTCACTGTCCTATTTTCCAAGGCTCTCCATATTCCCTGTTTCATGTACAAATCCATATATTTTTGTGTGGTAAGCAGTTAGCATTCCTCAAACACTAATTCACCCTAAATTATAACCATTAACGGGGTCTTAGGGTATCTGATGAATCCTTTCCAGATGCAGATTGGTATTTGGTCATGTTTTAGGACAAAAAAAGGAGGAAAGATGCACTTCTCATTCCTGCAGTGAAAATGCTCCAGAGGAATTTTTGGAGCGTTAGTCATGAAATAAGGATTGATTCCTTTCCACTAAACTGACAGGCATTCAGCAGAAAAGACAAGCTGAAGTCTGAATACTCAACAGGTGCAATGAAAAGATGATAGAAATGCTGTTCTGAGACCCTTACAAGGGAGAAGATACACACATATGCCATTCTGAGTAGCTGCAGGGAAAGAACTAAAAGTAGGGCATCAATCCCAACTGACACAGGCAACAGTGACTTGACAAGGGGCCAAAATCACTGTTGAGTGCCCTGTGATAGAGAAGAGGGTGCAGAGCTGCTGTGGCTCAGCCTGTCCTTCCCTGGCATGACATCCCACTCTGCTGGAGCCATGATTCACCTCCCTGCCCACACTCACATGTTATCTCCCTGCTTTCTCTGCAGGTTGAGCTGCCTGGGATTGCAGTCATTCTTGGTCTTTTTCTCCAAAACTATTACAGCTCCTGTAAAACCCAGAGACGTGATGAGGCAGAAAACAGCATTTTTAGACTGCTGCTTGCAAGCAGGGGGTCTGAGCCAGTTCTGAACAGAGAAAGCACCTCCTTTTTTGGTAGCATATAATCAGTGTGATTAATTCCACTATAATCTGGCAGGGGCCAAGGGGGATGTGTGTGCTCTCCATGCCTGGGGGATCAGAGTGGGCTGGGTGTGCTGTGCCTGGGGCACACAGCCTGCCTGGCGCCAGCCCCAGGGAAGAGCCTTGTGAAGGGAGGATCCAGCTCTTCATCCCAGCAGGACATGCTCCAGGCCCTGCCTTTGCCCTGCTGCTCCTGGAGGATGAGATTCACCATTGATAGATAAAATTCTCCCTTGCAGTTGCTCTCTGAGCCAGGCAGATGCTATCCTGACCAATTCCCAGCTAGACAATCAGCCAGCTGGCCCCAGCTGGGGGAGCTCCAGGCAGCTCCTGGCAAGTGCTTTCCTCAAAGTAGCTCCCAAAGAAGTAGCCTGGAAGTGCACTAGATGTGGGGTCTGCTCTCACTAATGAGGACAGAGCTGGACATGTCACCAAGTGGGTGAAGATGGCTCCTGCATGCTCAGCTCTCTCCCACCACCTGGGGACAAACATAAGAGAACAGCCTGGGGATGTTGGAGGCTGAGGAAGCTCCCAGTTATGCTTTTCTTCTGCAGGAGTTTTGCTCTCCTCCAGAGAAGCTGCTGGATGCTATTTAAAGACTGCAGTTCCTGCAGATGGAGAGATGGCAAGACCAAGAAGATCCAGCCTGGGCTGCAGAGGCTGCAGTGAGGATGCTGTGGGTGGTGGGGAGCTGAGCCATCACTGTGAGACACCAGGGCCCCAAGGGGGTAGCAGGGCTCTACAGTGAGGGGTGTGAGGGCAGGGCACTCTGGGGCAGCTCCCAGGCTGCACACATGGAGTGGTGACAAGAAGCTGAGCAGTCTTTGGGATCAACTTTGGGATCCTGCACTGCCCCACGGCAGCTCTCACTCTGTGGGACACAGCTGACCTCTCCTCCTGTCTCCCTGCTTGCAAAGTCACCCAGATGTGTTTGATTTGGGGGGGACTACGGTCAACACAGCTGCACTTTCAAGTCTGGCACCTCCAGCAGACCATGCATTGGCCCTGTCAGCATTTCAGGAGAGCACTGCTCTCTCTCCCAGGCAGCAGCCTGGCCCAGCAGGGATGCTGATGCCCCGTGCTGGGTCCCTTCCTTGCTGAGATCATTTATCTGCAGCATCCAAGTGATGAACGTCTGGCTTTCAGAGACATGGCATGGTGTCTTAAGTTCACCTCCCCTGGTTGAGCCGCACATCCCCAGGGCACCAAGGGATGCAGTGCTGCACATAGCCCTGCAAAAAACCTCTGAGGGTTTAGTAGAACTGTGACAAAGCCCAGCCTAGAGGAAAGGGTCCAGCCATAACAATAACATCTAACAGGCCTCGAGTATCCCTGAATTTATTGTTTATCTGCATGGCTGGCAGAGCCTGGGAGCTCAGCATGGAGGAAAACTTGGCCCTGGCAGCAAAGCAGGAGACAAACACCAGCCGCCCTGAGAGAGCACAGTGCATGCAGCACAACAGCCTGTCCCATCCCACAGCCTGGGGTCTGCCAGGAGCAGGAGCTATGGAAAGAAAAAGGCCAGGCAGGCTTGAGGGTGTCAGGAAGGTGATTTTCAAACTTCAGAAGTGAAACGTGTAAGAGGAAAAACATCTTCCAAGGTTAAGATCTTCTCAAAAAGCAGAATGAGCTTTTGCAAAAAGGAAATGCCAGCCTCGATAAATCTGATGCTATTCAGGCACACTTTAATCAGGGCCACACCTTTTTATTTACTGCTGTTGTGTTGTCAGCTCCCAGTAACTCTGCAGTAAACAGCCCCTGCAGAAACCAGCAGAGGAGAAAGTCTGGAAATAGAGGAGCTCAGCAGGAAACCAAAACACAGACCCAGGGGCTTTAGAGCAGCCAGCAGCAGAATCCAAAAGACCCTTTTCAAGGCAGCACTGGAAAATGAGCCACGAACAATAAACACATGCAGCTGGAGGAAATAAACACAAAGAGGGACCTTTACAAAGCCACACCGGTGCTCCCGGTCCCAAAAGGCAGCGCTGTCAGGATGAGCACTTCCCAACTGCACCCTGAGCCATCTCCCTGGGCAGTGCTGTTAAAAATAGCTCCAGTGAATTCTTTGCGAGGAGGAGCAGCAGCTCGGAGCCGAGCTGAGGGCAGGCATGTGGGCAATGTCTGCAGCCCCTGTCCCAGCCCTGCTGCCACTGCCTCCTGGCTGGATCACAGCGCCTGCCAGGCTTCACACCCCAGCAGGACGGGAGGGTTAAATGCATCTGCCGCTTTATTTGCTCCTCTGGCATGGTTCTAATGCTCTAATCGTTTTTGTACTAGTGCAGGACAGAGCACCACTCCTGTCCTTCCTGGCCATGTCCCAGAAACACTGCCTGAATCATTCCTCCAACTGCTGCTAAAATCCCCCATGGACACACGAGCCGCAGCTGAGCACCGCGCTAACAGGTGAGGCCCAGCCCAAGCCAGCACGCCCGTCTCTTTGGACAGTTTATGTGGTTTTGCACATCCACATTGGATTAGACTGCAAATGAAATTGGAATTAGCAGGGAATGCTGCAAATACCAGACAGGGCTGGGGTGCCTGAAGATGCAGCAATGACCTTGCAGCTAGAAATAGGGGAAGAGTTCAGCTCTCTGCCCTCACATTTGCTTATTGGGGGAATGTCAGACCTGTCCAGCACTGTCCTTCATTTCCAGGGTCTCCTTTTTCCCATTGATTCAGCAAACCCTGTGCAAGGACCAACTGAACATCCCTCTAACCCAATCCATTCTATGATTCTTGCCATCCTTGGTATTAGGAGCTGTCTGGAAGACCATTAAGCAAAAGTAATTCATGAGTCACTTCTAAGGAAGAGTCTTCTGCTGAACTCTCTTCTCCTGGAAACTGGCTTTTCCACTCCCTGCTCCAAATCCCTGCTCCAGCATCCAGCATGAATTATTTTGTCTTTCTGAAGAAACTTAAAATAATTGTTTATCTTGGCAGGAATGTTTTCAGCACTCAGAAGGGGTCAAGGGAAAGCTGAAGAAGTTTTTTTTGTTAATGGCAACACAGTCCCTTCTGTGCTCACATTGTGAAGGGCAAGAGGACATGGACCTGACCAGCACACACCTGGGCTGGGGCTGGGACTGGATGACATTTAAAGGTCCCTTCCAGAATTCTATGATTCTACATCCTGACTAGGACAGAACTTCCTGGCTTCTCCATTTGACACACCATCTTCATACTTGTGCCACCTCTCTAGCTGGAGCATCCCATTCTTCCTGCTCAGTCCCAGTCATCTCCTTTGTGTCTCTCCCTCTGCCTCCACATGCACAGAGATACCAGCAAAACTCTGCTACCCTCATTTGCCTGTAACCAGCCCATGGGACTGCATATCCCTTTTCAGTCCACCTCTCATGCCACTTTCCCTGCCCTCAGTCAAACTCATCCATCCCATCCCATGGGTGTCCTGCCCTGACAGACAGCTGTACCATTCTTGTTCCTTTTGCTCTTTTTGCTCCATCACTCACATGCATGTGCCCACTCCACTTTCACTCTGACACCCCTGGGGTGCATGAGCCTTTGCTGCTTTATAATACAGACTCTGCACCTGCAAGGTATGATCTAAATTGTGAAATAAGCATAAATCAACACAACTTGCATCCTAAAGGAAACACCTCCATACTACTGGAGCAGAAAGCCAAAAAGATAAACCATCCTGACCTTGCAGAGCAGCTCATGAGGTGCCCCAGGCTTTTCCCTCTCAGTACCAGCACTTACACAGAAGTGGTAGCACTTTGTATATGCCCAGGCTACTTGGCTGGATAAATCAGACCTTTTCTCCCTCCTTCCACAGAAAGGGTATGACCAGGCCATTCAGCCCAGAGAAAAGCATCCTTTTCTGTGCAGTGCTTTAGGAGCACAGGCCTGGCAGAACTCCCTGCCACCTAACGAGCTCAGCCTTTATGATTAGTTGGTGAATTTTTAAAATACCGAAATGTTATCCTTAGCTCTAAATAGCTCTGAGCCACTTGCCTCTTTCACTGAGAGATACTTCCCCTTGGAACAGTTAAAGTGATATTAATCTTTCAGCAGACAGATCTGCAGCTGTCTTCAATAAGATGACAACCTACTCACCCCAGCCCCACACCCAGGAGGATCTGCTCCATCAGTCTCTGCCAGCCCGAGGGCCCCAGGAGCTCAGTGGGACTGGGTGGCCAGTGCTCACCTGGGCCTGGCACAGCCCGCAGCTGCTCTCTGTTTCCCCCACAGCCCCAGGATGCAGCCAGCAGCTGCCCAGAGCCAGCTCCAAAAGGAGCAGAGCAAGCCAGAGCCTGCCGGCTCCAAGGGCTGCTGGCACCAGGGTGACACCATGGCCCAGGGACGTGCACCACGGGCAGGACACGCAGCTCCTGGTCCTGCTGGAGTTTGTCCTGCCAGCACAGCCAGGCTGGGAGCAGCCTGTCAGAGCATCCACAGAGATATTTTTGGGGAAAGGGGGATTTGCAGCTGCCAGCTGGACCTTCTCCTTCTCCCCCCGGTTTTCAGGGCCACTCTGCTGCTCCAGGTGCAGATTGAGTGGAGCCCTGAGGAGCAGGAGCAGATCCCACAGAGCAGCACAGCCTTGGGGCTATTCCCAAGTGCCAGTGATTTATTCCAGCTTCTAGGACATCATTACCAAAGGGGCTCAGGAAATGCCCTGGGGACCCTGATTTAATTAGGTACTACTGCAAAATGAAAGGAGCTGGGTTATCCCACTGACTAGTGCATCACATCTTCACAGCACATATGCAACCAGGGTTGCATATCCCTTCAGCCCTTCCATCCCCCGTGTGCTCCTGCCTCCCTGCCTGTACCAGCACTGAGTGAGCAGGGGCTGCTCCCTGCTCTGCCCTTGGAATTTCCACTTCCAAGAAAGACCAGGGATGCAGGAGGCATTTGTTTTGAGGGAGCCTGCCTGACCCAGGAGCTCCTGCCCAGCCCCAGGCTCTGCCAAACAGACAGCATCCATAAGAGGAGTGTGTTTTACCAGATTGCCAGATCCACCAGCATTTAAACTGGTCAGAAAGTCTGTGTTTTCACTCTTAAGATTAATGGTTTTTTCAACCAAAAGTTTTAGCAACTTCTAAATCAAATGTTTTTCAGATTTCAGCAATCCAAACCAAAAGAGTGAGGAACCGCTGCACCTGTTTTGTACGTTTTTTTCCCCAGTCAAAAAAAGAAAAGTGGAATTATTTTTTTTTAGGAAATGAAGGTGTATTTCTTAAAACAGTGTATTTGCCCCAAACCCCAATTACTTATCAAAATTTAAAGTAGGATCCTGTTTCTCCCACTCTTGTAAGTCTCTTGAGTTGATGTTCACAGATCTGAAGTGCAGGAAAAAGAAGAAAGGGAGCTGGGAGGGCACCCAGCCCACATCCCACCCTTCAGTGCCTGCAGCTCCCATGCACCTGTACCCAAGGCTGCTGAGAGCACCCAGGCAGATGGGACACCAGGTCCCTGCCAGCCCTCACTGAAGAATCATCAGGCTTTTTAGGAGCAAAATGAAAAAACTTGGGAGTGAGAAAGCCAAAGGGCTCTTGCTCAGCACCAGGATAAGCTGAATAAAAAAAATGCCCCACCTCCAGGAGAAGGGAGGGTTTCTGCATCACAGGCTTTCTATTTAAATTGGACGTTTTACTCAAATATTATTTCTTTTTCAAGATAAGGCTATTTCACATTCCACTGAAATGATGATAACCTCTGAGCAAAGCGTGATTGAATTCAATGATTTCAAAGCCCAGCTCCCTGCCAGCTGATCCCAAGCATTTGGATGGGAGTCAGAGCCCTCTTGTTCCATGCAGCAGCAGATCAATTGAATGAGATGCTATCATTTTCCAGAGTCATTTTTGCAGATTAAAGTCACACTTCATTTTTCCCTTTCTGTGTTTGTAAGCTGTTGAGATAAGGATTTCCCAGAAAGTAGGCATGAACAGCCATTAATTCCACTTTCCCTGGCTGGCTATCTGAATTGTACCCATCCCTAGGGCTGACATCCTGCCATCCTCATCTCTGCTGCTCTTGAGGGGATCCCTGCAAGACAGAGCCTCACTTGCCTCACCTCTGATAACCCAGGAAGCCTTGGAGAAAGCTCTGTGCTGTCCAGCAGATTCCTTCTCCTTGGAGCTACTGAAAGTGCATGTTCCCTCTTACCCTAATAAGGCATGAAAGTGCCTGAGGAAATTCATGTGAGGTGGGTGGAAAACAGATAAAGCCATGCACCTCCTCCAGAGTCAGAGTACATCCCGTGTAAGGAGCAGGGTGGGCCAAAAATGTGTCAGTGCTGGAAGTGCAGCCAGCCTGGATGAGGCTGTTCTGGGAGAGGGCTGGAAGATGGGGGTGAAGGCATCACACCATCACTCACCCAATGACACTGAATCCCTCCAGCCCGCAAAGCCTCACACACAGCCCCCATCTGTGGGGGGACACACTGTGGGTGTCCCACAGCTGGGGTGGGTGTCTGATCCTGGCTCTGGACCCCAGCACTGAGGCTTGCTGTCCCCATGGCCACAGGAGATCAGGAACAGAGAAGAGCACACCCAAACCCTACAGCCCTCTCCCTGCATGGCACCAGTGGATGGGTTGAATAAGGATTAGGCAGAGGTTTGAAAATAGCAATATTTCTGCAAAGCTGAAGACTGCTGTGCCACACAGAAAGTGGGAGAGTCCCAGCTCTGGGCTTTGGCTGGTTCAGAAATAGATGCCAGCAACTGGGTTTCTATTTACCAAGGGTGATGAAACAGGATTATCCTCTTTATAAACACACCAAGCTCTGTGAGAAACATCTTCACTGGGACAGCAGGACTGAGGAGTGTCCCCTCAATGCTGGGTCCTGGCACTCAGCTATAGCAGGGAGCCATGTGCACACTGACTCTCTGAACCCTGTCCTTGGAAGCACCAAGATACACATTCCCATTATGGGGGCTGTGAGGCAGCCAGAATTCCTGGAGCAGCCGGAATACCCAGCCATCAATGAGCTGTGCTCAGCTCAGGCCACTCCACTGCCTCCAGGTGTGGTTGTACCTTGCTAGGAGTGACCCTTCCATTGCACCCCATGGGGAGGTGAGGGGTAGTCCTTGGCACCCCTGCACCTCCATGCACTTGTCATTTAAGGCCCTTGAGAGTTCAGGCTGTGACATCTGTGATCCTTGGTGTCTGATCAGACAGCTGCAGAAATGCTGCTCCCAACTGTTGTGTCCCTCCCTGGCAAATAGCAGCCAATGACCCACCCGGGGCTGGGAAAAGCTCTGGCATCTCCTGCCTGCTGCTGCCTCCTATTTACACACCCATCCATCACACTGGGAGGTGTGGAGTCCTGGAGCAGAGAGACTGTGAGGCTGGGAGAGCACAGGAGGATCAGCTGCTCCCTCCTGTCCTGGCAGGGGCTGTCCTGAGCCAGGGCTGCTGCTGCCCACTCTCACAGGGTGCCCGTGAGCATCCTGCCCTCCTCTGGCTTTAGACCTAAAGGTCTGGGAATGTGCTGAACTCCTGAGGTGTCTAATGCCTGTGCCTCTGGCTAAAAGCACATTTTAAAAAATCCTTTTGCTTTTTCAGAACAAACCCCAAGTCTGATTCAACAGACCTAAAATCCCAGGTCTGAAATCTGGCCTCAGGGGAAGCTGAGCTGTGCTGTCAGCCCCAGGAGCACCAAGGCCACTGTGGCCACCAGCCCAGTGCTGCACTGGACACAAATGTGTCAGGAAGGTGTCCCTTTGGTTGCCCACTTTCCCCACCAGCAGCTTAAACCCCCAAGAGCAGTGGGGACAAGGGCAGAGCTGTGCCAAATAAAGCACCTTCCCAGTGGGAGCACAGAACTGAGCCCCAGCGGCGTGGGCTGCCCCAGCCCCGGCTCTCAGCTGTCACCCTCAGGCCACGCTGATAAAGCCCTGCTCTGCCTGCCCTTATTTAGTCAGGAGCCTCTGCTGACTCCAGCGATTTTGGGACGTCATTTGCACCACACAGCCGCGTTCCCCAAGGAGACGCTCGCTGCTGCCCGGCCACGCAGCCTGGAAATGCTGAGCACAGGGAGACAGCGGCGACGCTGCTGGGAATGCAGCCAGGCAGAAGAGGCTTGGAAAGTGATACAGGAGCTGTCAAGTGCTCTTGTTATTTGAAGGGAGAGCTGAGATGTGCCCCAAAGTCATGGGTATGGATAGAAAACCAGCTTAGGCTCCATAACCAGGTAGCAGCTCACACTGTGAGCAATGCCCATGTGTTGGTGGTGGGGAAGCCATATCAATGTAATGCCTGGCACTGGAGCCCTGTTGTTCTTCCACAGAGCCCAGGCTCACCCTAAGAGCAAATCCCACGGAATCAGGATGCCCCACACTTCAGAACACAATCTAGAAATTTCTACAGATATATGAGATTAAAACAAAAATAAATCCAAAATGTGTTCACTCGTAGTTGTACTCTGCAGGTATAAACCACACCGGGGCTACAGGGCCAGCACATGAGGACAAAGTGGTGAAGCACAGCAATTATAGCCTCAAATATCTTGCTTTCCTGTTATCCCGTGACATCCAGCAGATGTATCTGAGGTGTTCCTGCCAGGATGTGTGCCCTTGAATGGCTCTCGGAGCTTGGCCAGACCCGTGCCTTGCAGGACACATGGCCAAGTCCCTCCATTGATTTTGGTCCAAGTCACTGGGAAGCACAACCATCTGCAGAAGCAGACCATGTCAGATCCTGCTGCAATGGGACAGAGGTGGGATTTGCAGCATTTACACTCATTTTGTCCTTAAAAAGCACCAGAGAGAAGAAAAACCCCTGTAAAGGCTTTACAGCTACTGAACACACAGGCTTCAAAAAATCAAAGGTTCCCCCTGCAGACAGCCTTGCCCTTTCTCTTACTTTATTTATTTAATTTTATTTTATTTTATTTTATTTTATTCTATGCTATGCTATTCTATGCTATTCTATGCTATTCTATGCTATTTATTTTATTTTCATGTGGTCTGAAGAGATGAAAGCTGACCATTTTCATGCTGCTTCTCCCTGTATTCTGTGGGACCATCCTCCCCATCTAGCAGGCAAACACACACTGCTCCCTGGGCACAAGGAGCATCAAGTACTTGGGGTACAAAGAGGTACTGTACCCTAATCTGTACCAGCCCACGTGCCCAGAAAGCTGCAGGGCAGCTGTTTCACACCTCAGCATGGCTTTAAACTAGCTCACTCATGGCTTGGTGGCAGTTATCCCCTCCTCACAGTCCTCCAGGCAGTTTGTCTACTTCAGCTCCCAGAAGGTGAAGCCCCAGCTGTGATCCCAGGCTCTCCCTGTGCTTCCCATCCACACCAACCTTTTTTCAAAGGAGTCCCCACTAAAGATGAAGGGCAGGAAAGGGGAGGTTGGAGAGATGCAGCAGGTGCCTTCACCTGACACTGCAGGAACAGCCGTGTCCCAGCTCTGACAGGAGTCCCTTGGGATCACAGCAGGACAAGTCCTGGACACAGCAGTACAAGGCAGGGCCAATGAACACCACATGGTGTGTGTTAAGTGTGTTAACCCCACATCCATCCCCATCTGCCCCTGGGCAGGAGTAAAGCTGTGTCTGCCTGCTGCCACAGAGGCTGCATTCCAAGATGACTTTTCTTCTGAGTGAGAGCTGCCTGGGTGAGAATTCACAGTCCAGCTTCCATCAGCTCCATCCCTCTAGCTCATCCCCAGAGCTGCTGAGAGATGTGCCCAGGGTTTTTACCCAACATCCAAGCAGCATCAATGGGCTTTGCATGGGGTGAAGCTGGCTGACCTGGATGGGCTGCTCAGGACAGCATGGCCCCATGCCAAATGATTTCCACTGAAATAATGAAAGCTAGAGCTGTTCTCTCAGCTGACATGGAGATGATGTCCTCAGCCTCTTGCACAACTGGGAAAGCAGCTGGATTGCCAAGCCAGGAGGATTCAGGAGGGAGCTGAGGAGGCCAGAGCAGCACTGCTGGGCAGCAGAGGCAGTGGGACAGGCAATAGCTGGCTCTGCCCACAGCCCTGGCTGGAACATCCAAAGTGAAACAGCAGGTGGGACAGGAGCTGTGAAGCAGCCTGGTGCCTCAGACACCCTCGGAGCAGAGCATGGGACAGGAGAGGTTTGGTGACAGCCCTGCCCATCATCCCTGGCTGTCACTGCTCTCCTGCCCAAAGCTCACAGACAGGGCACCCCTCAGTGCTGCTGACAGCCCCTGGCTGTGCACCCCAGAGCTCAGCACGTGCCTGGGATTCCTGTGTTGCAACTGGCCCAGGCAGCTTCCAGTGTTTGGGCTCATTTTCCTCGGAATTTCTATCCCTAAAGAGCCTTTTATGGTGCAAGAGGGAGAAATCTGGCCTTCTCCTGGTATTTCACCCCCAGGCAGCAGGAGGCTGGATGTTCCAGCAGTTTAGTTCTGCAAGGGGCTCCCCCGAGTGCCACAAGCAAATGAAATTCAAACACCCATGTACAACAGCACAGGTGTGCAGAGGTAGCTGGGAATTTGCACAGCCCACCTGCTGTGTCCTGATAATTAGTGCCTAGTAATAATCTTACATACAGAAATGTCATCTCTTCCCCCAGGAAAGGATGAGTGTAGCCTCAAAGGCATTTTTCTTTTTTTTTGGGTAAGAGATACACTGCCATCTGAGGAGAAATATAAATGCTCCATCTAGAAAGCTCCACCTCACATTGCCCCCAGGCAATGCTAATGCTAATGATAGTGCAGCCCTTCTATAAACTGTAATAATCCATTTTCACAATCTGCCTGCAATTACTCTGCCCTGGGTGTGGAAACTGAGGCAAGGTTCAAGGCCAAAGCAAAATTTGGTGGCAGAGCTGGGGTTTAAATTAAGGACCTTCTCCAGGAAAAATAATGTAGATTTACTCTCTACCCCAAATCTGAGGTGAAAGGAGGAGGGAGGAGAGCATGAGTCGGATTTACAGAAGGCATCAGATAGAGAGAGCAGCTCTGCCCTGAGCAAGATACACCAGGAATAAACACCGATGGAAACGCTGAGTTATAGTTTACAGCCTGAATTCCCCTCTCCCAGCGGGTCCAGCTCAGCTGGAAGCTGTGCTGCAGGAACAGGACTGGGGTTCCACACTGCCAATGAGCACAATCCCTTCCCTGCCCAGCAGCCACACCACTGCAGGTCTGCTGGCTGAGGACTCCCTGGAGGAAACCAGCTTCCACATCTTATTTCCTCCAGCTCCAAGGTTTCCTTAATAGGAAATTATTCCCTGCACTGGGGAGGGATGCAGTCCCCCGCCAGGGCAGCGGGCACATTCCAGCCCCTGATTGAAAACACTGCAGAGCCGCTTTTGATCCAAAGTGTAAATAGTGTATAATAAAAAGAGGTTTGTGTAAACCAGCCAAGCTCTCGGGGAGCAGTGTTTGCAGCTCCAGCCTCCTTATTCACGCCGTGGCCACACGCTTTTCCCGGGCACAGCAAAGCCGGTGTCGGGCTGAGCCTGCCCTGCCAGAAGGATCCAGGGCCCCACGCCACCCCAGCCTGTTATTTTTATCCTAGCTGGCTCTGCATGCAGCTTCACTTGCAATCCTGCTGGGTTTTCTCCACCAGTCCCTGAGGCAACTGGGTTTTGTTAAAAAAAAAATCGATCATGCTCCCCAAAAAAGTTTGGAGAAGAAATGGGAGCCAGGAGAGTAAAGTGGAGGGTTCTTAAAGGAGTGGAATGGGGTTTGGGAGTAGGTGTCTTCCTCGTTTATTCCCCCCCCCCCCGCCCCCTCTGCTTGATAATAAAGTAACTGGAAATTAAACAGGAATTAAAAGAAGCGAGTCAGGACAGCCATGGAGTCACAGCCAGTACCTTACAGCTGAGCAAAGCCTGTGCAGGGTGGGGTTTTCTTGGTGAGGTCAGGTGAAACCTCAAGGACTGTTACAACCACTTTTCCCTCAGGAAGAGAAGTGAAGGCTCCAACCCTGCCTCCCAGATCTCTGTTCTCTGCCAGGCTGGCTCTGAGACTGGCAGGAATGCTGCAGGAGGAGTGTGCTGCCAACACAGCTCGGATACAGGCAGGGATGTGTACTGGAGGAGGAGAATTTCCCCTGCCCTTTCCAGGCAGACCCTGAAGCTACTCTTATTTCCTCTCTCCTCCATCCTAGGAGGGACAGTGGAGCAATTACACTCAGCTGCTAAAATTGACAACCCTAATGCATCCCACAAACTTCCCCCAGAGCCACACTGGGGGCTCCAGGGCCAAACTGTGTTCTGCTGCAGCCCCACTTTGTCTGGGACACACCTGGCTGCTCATGAGCCTGCTGGATTTGTCACCACCTAACTCTCTGTTTCTCATGCTGCCCCATCAATGCCCAGTGGATCTGACAGCCTGGCACAACACCAGGATGCTTCTTACCCTGCTGAGTGCCAGGGCTGGAAACAATTCCTGCTGTCCAGCACCTCCCCTCTGCAATCAGGGCTGCAGGGGGGCAGGAGAGGGGCTGAGAAGAAGGACAGCTCCTGAACACATGGGATGAGGACCATCACCACGAGAACCTGCGTGCTGGAGCTCCAAGCACCCACCTGGATGCCGCGATCTCCGACTTCTGCCGGGCGATAGCCGCAGCCCTCTGAGCCCCCTCCACGCTCCTGTCCACCTTCTGCCGGATCTTGGCGCTCTTGAGGGGCAGCACACGCTTCTTCATGCCCTTGACCAGCACGTTGTGGCGGTACTTGCCCTCCTCCTTCTTGCCGTCGGGCAGCGTGGTGCAGCCGTAGCCGTGCCGCAGGTTGTCCAGCCACTCGCCCTCATACTTGAGGCCGCTGGAGCGCTCGCTGATGCCGAAACCGGCGCGTTTGTCGTTCTTCCACTCGCCCATGTAGGTCTCCGTGGTGGTGGCGTCGATGTCGGACTCGAAGGGGGTGTACTCCTCGCCCTCGGCGCCCTCGCCCAGGCTGACCGTGGAGGTGGCATCGCTGGCGGCCGAGCTGATCCCGCTCTCGCTCTTGAGGAAGCTGACGCGGCTCTTCTGGCTGGCCAGCGACGACTTGGACTCGGACTTCTTCAGCTTGCCCAGCAAGGAGCCCCTGCGGAAGAGCCCTCCTTTCTTGGGCTTGCCAGCCTCGGCGTCCGCGTAGAGGCTGAGGGCGAAGCCGCCGCGGGTGATGGTGGGCGACAGGGGCAGGCTCTCGGCGTTGGCGGCGGGCGAGTCCTGCTGGGGCAGGGTGCCATTGCTGTGCTCGCTGCGCAGGGAGGACAGCGAGGTGCGAAGCGGGGAGCGCACCACCGAGGCCATGCCGTAGGGAACGCTCTGCCGCACGCCGTAGCCGTGCCGCATCCCGTTGGTGAACTGGCCCTGGTACGTGCCTGCGGGAGACAACATGGGTGGGGTGAAAAAGGAGCCTGGGCCTGGGGAGAGGGAAGGGAGGTGAGCTGTGGTGTCACACTGACCCCAAGTCCACCCGCATGCTAAAGCATCAGTGCCTAGGGAGCAGAGGACACCAGCACAAGAGGCTCTGCTGGTGCAAAGGGACTGAGGCACCTGGGGACACTTTGCAAACCCAAAGCCACTCACTGTACAGGATCTGGATTTTCATCCAGAGAAGGGAGCGGGGTGGAGTTTGGGCCATGCAGAGGGTGGCAGCAGCCCCAGGGCATGTGAGCTGCAGTGGCACATCTCTCCTTGTCTTGGTGACAGTCCCTTTCAGCCTGTTCTGCAGTTTGTCACTTACAGGCTGCCACGATCAGCTCTAGACCCCTGGGTCAGGGTCCCACGTGTCCGCTGACTGCCTTGGTACCTGAAGCCACATCTCCTTGGGGTGACATATGGCTTCTCTGAGTTCCCAAGATCAAGGCTTGTGACACTGCACAAAGCAAGAGATGGGCAAAAAAGGAAGGAGAGAAGCAGCTCTGTGTGGGGTTCCTTCAGCTCTGCCCCATAAAGCACCACCCCACCACACTCCTCCAGACCCAGCTCAAGAGGGCAGACAGTGTCATATGATGGACTGATTGTGAACACAGAAAGGATTGTGTTCACCATGGCCAGGGCTGCACCTTGGGTTCAGGACCTTACTAAGAACCAGCAGGACTTTGGCAGTGACATCTTGAAGGACTGGGACGCTGATCCTCTCCAGACCCCCTGATCCCAAAGGTGAGCACATTTGCAGGCTCCAGCAGAGTGGAGACCCTCACTCTGATATTTCTCACCAGGATGTCAAGAGACTTAAATTAGCTGCATCAGAGGCCCCACAAGAAGAGCTCCAGGGAAGGGCAGGGGGCTGGTGGGGCAGCAGGCAGCCTTCAGCCACAGCACCCACCACACCAGCACAGGGAAGGTCAGAGCATCCCTGAGCCCTGTGGATTTGGATGGGATGAGCCATCTCCCCGGTCTGGCTCTCATCAGTCTATAGATACAGTTGCCTCAGAAACCAGCAAACCACTCAAAACAAAGGCAGCATTCCACTCTGCTCCTGTCATTACAGGACCTGGAATGGGCCACCCCAGACCAGCACCCTGTGGAACAGAGGCTGCCAGCAGCTCCCTCAGCCTGGGGCACAAACACCATTGGAATGGCCACTCTATTCCTTTACTCTCCCAGGTGCTGCTTCCTGTAAGTGAAGGGTCAGCTGTGCTGGGGGTATTTTCACACACATCTGTCCTAAATCTGGTTTGCAAAAAGCAGTGATCTACCAGAAAACAGATGATTTTGGGAGAGCAGGCATTTCCACAGTCCTGGGGAGGCTCAGCCAGGGCTGGGCTGAGATGGAAGGGGGGGACCCATCTTTAAGGCATTAATTTCCCCCCTTAGACACTATTACTGAGCCCAGGGATGATCCTGTCCCCCAAGGAGCAAATCCAGTTCCTTCTTTGGCGATCGTGGGAGTGCATATTTTACAGTCTCCCAGGCCACTTCTGCAGCATAATCTCTCCTCCCAAGCTTCAGGTTTCGTTGAAATCCTCTTTGGACTTGCCTGTGGAGTGTTAACTTACAGTGCTGAGGGCCAGGAAAGACAAGAAGTGCCCGAGTGAGCAGCAGCTGCTGCCCTGGGTGAGCTGCCCCCAGCCAGCCCCTGCCCACCCTGTGACACAGGGGATTATGGGGTCCCTGTAAATAGTTGGTCTCCCCTACAAAAATGTAGGGGTTCAGGTAGTACATGGCTTCTGCAAACTGCAGCTGCTAGAGCAAGGGGCCATTTTCCATTTTCTTGGATGAGTTTGAAGCTCTTCTAGGGAAAAATAAGGAAAAATCAGCGTGCGTTTGGGCACGAGTCAGGAATCAAGAACCATCACTGGAGATCTGGGCATGTTCCTCACCGTGCTCCCAAATCCTCCATAAAATGGTGATGAGCCTTCCTAGTGCAAAGTGAAGTTATAGAGACCCCCCCCAGTGCCCCCATGTCCCTCCCTGGTGAGGTCAGTGCTCCATCCCACCCGCCCAGCCAGCGAGCAGGGCTGACACATGATCAGGGTGACATTGGAGACCTTCTCCTAGGATGGGAACAACTTCACACGTATCAGGCTGCAGCTGGTAATGCCGCCATGTTAATTCCCTGGAAAAAGAACTCTGGAAAAGTCTTGCAGGTTAAAGGGGTTCAGCCACTCCTCAGGGGTCAGGTCAGAGCAGCTGCTGCACTCCAGAAAATCTCCAACCTCCTCTGTCCCCCTCAACAGCTCCAGAGCCAGCTGGGTGGGAAAAGCCACGTGGCACAATGGGTCTCCAGGGAGCAGGGATGGAGTGCCACCCTCAACACAGGGCTCAACACCAGCTCTGCAGGCTGCCCACTGCTCCCTGATTTCAGCGCAAGCAACATTGTCTCTGTGACCAGAGCTGCCAACCCTGCCTGGATGAACAGAGGGCACTGACACGGTGCTGCCCACGGCTGCCCAGCCAAGGCAGGGCTGAGCAGGCACTGCCATGTCCCTGTCATGCTGCCATTCCCTGCCTGGCTGAGGCTCCGTGCCAGGGCAGGGCCATAAAGCAGCCCTGGAATGGAGCCAGAGGCTGCAGGGAGGGGCTGCAGGCGCCGGCACTGTGCGTCAGGGCACGCAAGGTTTGAGCAGAGCCAAGCCCTGCCTCACCAACACGGCCCAGTGCAGTCGCTCCAACAGAAAATGGGGCTGTGCAAAACCTCTCTGCAGCAGGGCTGCATGTCCCCAAGCCACCACCAAACCCCAGTACCAATACAGCCTGGGCAAGGGGGACAGGGAGCATAAAGAGCTGTCAGCCAGGCTGCTGCGAGCTCACACACGTCTGAGGTTCTGCAAAAAATAATTAAAAAGCAATGGATGTGGAACAAATAAATCTCTCTTTAGGATAGGGAGCCTACTTCCCTGCCTCCTCAGCCCTGGTGATTCATCAGGGCAGTGGGACAGAGACACCTCATCTCATCAGGGTGTGATTAGTGGGGAACAGGGGCCCAATAATCCTTTATTGGCTGCAATTTTTGCCCTAATGACAAAAACCACTGGCTCCTCTGAAACCTCCAGGAATACAATTCCTCACCTCTGCACAGCCCCAACCAAAAGCAGATGATGCTGCCTGGGTGACTTCATAGGATGGGAAGGATTAAATTGTGGGATCAATGGAAATGACATCCCTGCAGCCTTTACCTCCAAACACTCCAAAGGGGAAGCACTCTCTGCTTCACCCCAGCAGCAGAATGGGATGGTGCACAGCTGCATCCAAAGCTTCAGCTCCCAGAGCCCTCCAGCCCAGCAGCAAGATCCCATCACCAGCAGTGACACACTTCCCCTTCCCAGCCTGTCTCAAGGCTCCCATATAATTAGTGATGAATGTAAATAATACAAACAACCATGTAAATAATGCAAACAGCTCAAATCACATCCCTGCCCTACAGTCCCCTGCTGTCACCCAGATACTGCGATGACAGGCAGGTTAGAACTCAGCGTTAAGTGGCCAGGAACATTTAAATGATGCACAGCACCATGTGCAGGACAGGCCAGCAAAAACAGAGTGCTGCCTTTTGGTGCCAGCAGTACTGCCTGATGGGTTCTGCTGGAAAAGAAAGGCAAAGAAAACCACATAGAGGGGTAAAAAATTCACTATATTAATTCATGGGTCACACTCAGCCAGGCAGGAGCTTTGCTAGAGGCAGCAGATGGGAGCCAGCAGGCCCCTTTCCTCCTTTCCCAGCCACAATCCCATGGATGCTGCTCCTTCTGTCCTGGTCCAGGCCCCTTTCCACTGCACTTGCCACTGCAGGGAGGAGTTCTACTGCTCCATATCACCCATTTCATCTTCTCAATAAAGCATTTCTGCATTTCTTTTCTCCTCTTCTGTGGTCTCAGTGTGATCACTGACTGGTCTAATTGTTTCCCCGTGATTTATTGACACCACTGTTTTCCTTAGCACCCTAGAGAACAAATTGCAGTATCAAAAGTAAGTTGGTTTTAGGCTGCTTTGATTGCAAGTGAGGTTTCCCCCCTCATACAGATACATACAAGCAGATATTTGTACAGCAAAGACAGGCTTTGGGCTGGATCATGGGGAATACAGCACAATTCACCATTAGCAGTGAGATTAGCAGTAAACTTGACTCAGGGTTTTGACTCACAATCAAATGCACAAAATATTCAAAAAATGAGGCCTTCCTTTACAGTATGGACGAAACTCAATGGGCAAGGCCAAATAACTACATGTTTACTCATAGCTTATGCTGCAGAACAATGAGTTCCTTCATGCTATGCCTTCCACAACCCCACTCACTGTCTGCTTCAGCCAGAGCATTCTGCTGCCCCTCTAAAGGGCTCTGAGCTCTTCCCTGGTGACAGCAGCACAAACCAGTATATCCAGCTTGGATACACAAAGGGATATGTCAGAATGTCACTCTATCTGCCCAGCCACACATGAAGCTCTGAACCCCTTGGCTGATTTCAATCCATGTTACAGAAAACTCCTTAAAGCCCTCAGTCTCCCATAGCTTTTACAAAGATAGACTTTTGGTAACAAGGAGAAAAAGCAAATAATCCACACCATGCCTTGGCTAAACTGTACCATGACCCTGGTTGTTATTAGATATTAAAAATCTATATGGGATTTCAAAAAGCTTCACTCCAGAGTTGGGCTTTTTTTTTTAAATCTTGGCCAGACACAAGATTCAAACACAGACAACCCTATATTTTAAGTGTATTTTGAAATGTAGATTTTTATGTATGTGTGTATATATATATATATAAAGTTAAACTCTATTTTAAAACATCAGAATCCGCTTCATTTCCCTGAAATCTGCAAGCGGTCCAACCATGACCTAAAGTTTCTGACGACCTGGCAAGGGCTGCACATTCCCAGAGCCCTTTTCCTCGTGTGGCTGGCTTCCAAGGGGCTTGGGAATAGTGTCCCCTACTCGAGGGACAGCAGATATCCAAAGCCTTTCCAGATGTTTATCTTGGCAACCTCAAATTCAAACATTAACAGGTCCCATTAGCAGTCTGGCCATATCTGGATCTTGCAGGTGGTTGCTGTGTGCAGGTGAGGGGACAAAACAGGAAAAGGTCCTGCAGGTCAGCGAGACCATTCCATCCCTGTCCTTCAGGTGTGATGCTGGATGGTGATCCCTGGCTTTGACTGCAGTTGTATCCACGTTCCTGTGCCATCAGAGAAGTTCCTGCTCTGAATGAACAGCTCAGCTCAGCCTGGGTGTGATGACCCAACACATGGAGCAGCCACTGGGCACCTCAGCACAACCCTCGTGAGCCTCGTGGGGCTGAGCTCAGTGTTTTGCCAGGGCACATCTTCATGGATCAGGGCTGAACTGCCAGCCTCGAGTGGCACCAGGGATCATGCAGCTGGCACGTTCCTGGGTGTGGGACAACACCCCAGGGAGCACTGTGCTGACAGAAGCAGGATATTCTATATCCTGACAGGAGAGAGCATTGGCTTATCTTTCCCGCTCTTCTGTCCCAAGCTTTCAGCCCCATATCTAATCAAACCCCTATGTCAAGTCTTACCCTTCAAATTCTCCCTCAGAACATTAACTGGAATTCCAGCAGCCCTTCACATTTAGAAGGATTTGCATTTTAGGAAGCAGTAAGGAAGCAACCATGCAAATTCAAAGGAGACCTTGACAGCTCCAGAATGAAATTCCCGTTGCTGACAGTTACCTGATTGCTGCTCTTTACTCATCAGAGCACATCTTCCATGTCACCTACTCATCTTACAGCCTCATGTGAAGGTTCTGTGCACACAACCTGCACCCACTGAACCATTCCATGGCCACAGGAGGGAAGGAGGGGAAATTTAAGGAGCTGGAGGGATGTGTCAGTTCGTGTCTGTACCTACAACATCTAAGGGCACAAGGAAAATGGGTCAACTTCAAGACTGTATTCTTAGTTAGCCACAAACCCACACAACTCATTGAGAAATATTTATGAAAAACATAATCCTGAAAGCCAGTTTTTAATTAGTCCATTTTTCTAATGCCTATAAATGTGATGCTTTTCATTCTGAAGGTTTATATTATAGTTATTTTGCTTTATAAACTAACTCCAATGCCTGTCCTAGATAAATATAGATGCAATTTTGATCCATATTTTGAAGGGTGTTTCTTTCAAATCACCCTCTCTATTTAGCTATCCTAAATGTGGCAGCCCGGAACATTACAGTGCTGAAGAGCTACAAAATTACTTGCACAGAAATTCTTGCAATGTTTCTAACCCCAGAATTGCCACTAATGCAAGAACACAATTAGACTGAGCATTTACAGAGCACAACAAATATCTGACTACGTGGTCCAGTTGTACAGGAGCAGAGGTTGAAACCTTCCAAATAACCAAAGGGATTTATTTTGGGGAAAGGCATGTGGCTACGTATTCTAAACAGCTTACATGGACTCAATCAAAACTCTTTGGCAAAGCAGATGTGCAGGCAGAGGCGTGCAGGCAGTGTTGGATGCACAGGGAAGGCTGGGATGCTGTGGGTGGTTTATATCCAACACAAGAACATTCACAGCTCACTGCCTGGTGAGAGAGCACACGGCTCGCTGTGGCCCTGCCCCAGCTGGGGCTTTCTGGGCTGGTTCAGCCAGGAGCTGCAGTAACCAGTCCCTGTGGAACCAGGAGTCAAAGACTACACAGAATCAAGCTGGTTGGTGTTAATAGAGACACTCAAGAGCAGCTTGGGGCAATGTTCCTGCTGCTCTCCCTCATGTCCACAGACAGCAAGTTACTCATGCTGTGCCCAGCTGGGAAAATCGGGGTGTGCACACATTGATGAGATGGTTGGGGTTGCACCCCAAGCTCCCCTTCTTGACTGAAATACCCCAATGGCTCATTGTAGAGCACTGTGCCTGCCTAGATCCCACTAGTGGGGACAGGACCAGGTCACCCCTTCAGCAGGGACAACGTGCAACCTCTGTTGCCACGGGCTGGGTGTGACAGCGTTCATCCCCTCCCATTCCCTCTGGATCCACCCTTACCTCCATCGGCGTAGGTCTCGGTGCCGTAGCCGTCCTGCAGGCCATTGTTCCATGTGCCCTCGTACTTGGCTCCGCTGCTCATGCTCTGCCTGGCGCCGTACCGTCCCTTAAAGCCATGGGTCCACTCGCCTCTGTAAACCCACCGTCCTTTGGTCTCGATTCCCAGCCCGTGCCTCTTGCCTTGGGACCAGTAGCCCTCGTAGGTGTTGCCGCTGGGCCACGTGTATATGCCCACCACCTCGAAGCCGTAGTTCCAGGAGCCCGAGTACTCGCCCTGGCCCTTGGGGCCGGTGCAGATGCCGTGCCCGTGGGCTTTGCCCCCCTCCCAGCCCCCGCAATAGGCGCCTCCATCATCGAAATCAAACCTGCCGCCGCTCATGGTGCCCTGCGGTGCCCCTCACCGGGCAGCGTTCCCGGGGCAGCGCTCCGGGGCTCCCGCATCCCCGGGGGGACCGGGCTGGGCGCCGACAGCGGCCGCTCCTGCCTCGCCTGGCCCGGCCGAGGGGCTGGGGCACGGGACGAGAGAGAAATTGGACGAGAGGGAGGGGAGAAGGGCGGGCCGAGCTCCAGCCCCCCCGGAGGGGCAGCCGCTCCGCGCCGGTACCTGCCCCGCGGGCACGGGCATGGGCCGCCCGGGAGCCGCCCCCGCGGCACACGGAGGGAGGGATAGGGGCCCGATCCCCGCGGCAGGGGAAGGGATGGGGGGCCCGACCGGCCGCTCTCCCCCGCCCCGCCGCCCGCCCCGTCCCGTCCCGCTCTCCTCCCCCGCCGGGAGAAAGGTCAGCGCTGCCCTAACAAGGCCATCGGATCCCAGGAGCTGCTCCCAAAAATAACCCCCCTGGAGCCCGGCCCCCGCCTCGGGGCCCTTTTATGAAGGAGGGGAGAGACACATCCCACCCCCCCCGCCGTCCCCCGCCCCGGGCAGGGATCCAGGCGGAGAAGAGGCTGGGAAAGTAAATGTCTGCTTAAAATAGAGCCTGGGAAGGGGCCGCCGCGCTCCCCCGGGCCGGCAGCAGCGGTCCCGCTCCGCCGGAGCCCCGCGGGATGCGGGGACGGAGCGGCCGGGGCAGGTCACTCACACCGTGTGTCACTGCGCAGAGGTGGGACACGGAGTAAGAGCACAGCCGGCACCCGAGTGCAGCCGACAGCTCACTCGGCCCCTCTACTACTGCCCAAAGTGACTCACCAGAGCTGCTGGACGGTAATGAAAGAAGTCCAGTAGTAGCCATTTACCCCTCTCTCCCAAACAACAAACTTCCCAAGTTGCCTCCTGTTTAACAGCCAGCAGCATTATTCAGTCTGTGCGTGGAAAAGATCACAGACAGTTGCAGACACACAGAGTAGCGACATGACACCTTGTGTGTAATAATGTCATCAAGCACAGATGGCAGAGGACAAGGACTGAAAGACCAGGTAACAGGCTGATCCAAGCCCTCTCTTCTTCCAGCACACCCATCCCATTCCTAAAGACACGGTCCCACCAAGACCACAGAGAAACGACCCTCCCTAACTGACCACCACACTGAGAAGCTGCAGGAGCTGTGGGGTGTTATCAGCCCTTCCAGGGGAGATCCCAAAGCCCCACCAAACTCTGGGGCAAAGCTGCAACAGACAGTGGTGGACTCAAGTTTTTCAGCTTTCAACCTCCTCATTGGCACTTCTAGGAAGAAAAGGTACAGAGGAACCACACAATACTGCAAGAGAAGCTGTGTATGGACAGCACATAAACACTGAACACCTGCAGGCACAGGTGAGAAGGACCAAGTTAGAAAGTTAATTACAAAGGGCTTCACTTTTATTCAGCCACAAGAAGGAATGAGCTCTTTGGTAACGGACTCCAACATGACTCAGAAGTGCCACTTGGCAGATCCAGCCCTCTAAAGCCTTCTTTAAAAAAAAGTCAGATTTTGAAATTGGTTCAAGTTAAACTTTTTTGTTGTTTTAAACTTTTAGACTACTTAGGCAAGTTTTCAAGGTTCTTGCTGCATGATTAAGGGCCATAAATTCACATTTTCGCAAAGCAAAACCAGAAGGTTTTGCTCTATGGTTTCTGCGAGGACCAAAACATCTGAAAACAACTTGTGGTAACAGAAAAGAAAGTGTTAAGGCAGCGGTTGCAGCAAGTCATGGTCTTCTATTCCATGGTGTTCCAGCACTTATGAGCCCAAAGATGTCGTAACTGTCCCAAGAAGATGCCAAGTTCAGGACTATGTAATTATTTACGTAGCAACTTTTCCTAATTACACAGCACAGTTGTGAACTGATTGCACACTTTGTTTAAACATCAATAACTTATGCAGATTTTGGCATTTGAAGAGCTTTTGTTGACCGCCAAACCCACACAAACTTCAGAAACCACTGACAGCCTGTGTGCACAAAGGCACCACACAGAGCTGCTCTTATTTCTTCACTTTGGCAGAAAAATTCCCATTCTCTCTGAAGACTGAGCCTGCTGCAGCAGCCAGTTCCAGCCTGGGGCTGACCTCTAGTGGTACTGCTCGTGTCCCTTCCCAGGCAGCACCAGCTCACATTTTTCTTCTATTTTTACATCTCCTGGACTTCAACCCACTTTAACACAGTACTGACAGTGCAATCCTAAACCCTGCAGTACAGGTCGGTGGGTCACTAATGAATGAAATGGTAGAAGAGCAGTCTTGAAAGGCACTTTCAGCCCCATAATGGTGCTGTGGTTGGAATTTGCATTTGAGAACAGTTAAGAATAATTATTTGAGAAATAAAGTAATTTTGCACTTTGTAGCCCAGCTTTGTAGATAACAGTTACCAAAAAATTGCCTTGAATTCAGAACACAGGTAGTAGACACACAGTTATTGCAGGGCATGGAATGAGGTGTGGGACCCAGGTACGTTCTGCACAGTGCAGGTGACACTTCAGAACTGGCAAAACAGGTGAACTGACATGGCCACTTGTTCTAAGACACCAGGAGCTGCCACAGAAATTGCAAAAAAACCCCAGGACTAACACCAAATGATTTTGCTGGAAAATGTTTGTCTCCATTCCTCCTCCATATCTCACACGTTAGAAAGTTGAGGTACCGCAAAGAGTAAAGACAAACCAAACACAACTTTTCTCACCCTCAACAAATTGTATTATTTGATGGGATGCCCCTTTGATAGACACTCTGTGCATTAGCACAGCTGATGCACACTGTGTATGGAGAGCTGCCAGGAGAATGCAAAGCTGGACAAGGCAGCTAAAGTGAGGATGATTTAGCAAGACTGGAGTGGAGACACAGTGCTCAAGATTTCCCTACAACCGATTCAACTGTTCACTCCAGTCTATAGCTTTTAATGCTTAAAGGAAGGGTAATACTTGGTCCTAATAAGCAGGCTAAAAAAGAAGCTAAAAACACCCCCCAAACTGACAGTGTATGAATTAAGACCACTGAAACTAGCAAATTCTGGTTTGGTCACCATAACAAATAGAGCGAGCAGAGGCCATGGCCTCACTTTTCCTTTGGTTAACCACAGCAGCAACTCCTCTGAAGAATGCAGGGTGTTGCTCTTGCAGACAAGTCTCTAAGGCCTGTTGCGAATTCAATAAAAGGTTTGCTTTCCGCTTTTCCGGTAAGAGTACCTAGAGGAGGGAAGGAGATGGTCACACTCCTTTATGAAATAAAATCAGAGGCACAAGCATCCAAAACCACAAGCCTGAGTCTTATAACCTGAGGTCAAAGTGATTTCACAGGAGCTGAATGACACCAGGTGTCTCACAAGAAGAGCTCTAATCCCCCAGCAATCTAGGGACTCCTCTCCAACAAAGCAAAAAGAGGATTTTAGAAACAAAGTAGAATTAAGTGTTGGGTCTCTTAAGTACAGGCAGGTATGCTCTAGGTTCATTTACCACATTATCTATTCCAAGCTTAAATTATAATGATGAAACTAAACTGTTTGTCCAGCTTAAATAATCAACATCAGCTGAGATGCAAAGAAGTGTTTTTATTGCAAGCACAGTGAGCAGGGAGTGGGTTGCATATTCACATGATGTGCCTGAGGGCAGATTTAAACCAGCCACCTTTCTGGTTTTAGTGCTCATTGCTGTCAGGTGTACATCATTTCTGCCATGTGAGACATTTTCTTTGGAATATACAGGTAATACTCCATGTATCCTGACAGATCTTCAATTGTCACATCATCCACAAAGGTCCTGGCTTGCTCAGAGCAGGAGCGTGGAGAACTTGAGGGAGTTCTTGATGGCAAAGGCTGGGAGTGATCCTCAGAAACCGTTCTATCAGGTGCCAGAGGGAGGGTGTTCTGCAAGCCAGAGAATTTGTACACTTCCATATCTCGCCACAGTTTGCAGTGACAGGCTTTATCTGCACATGCACACGGCTCACTCGTGTTCAGCCTGGACATGGACTGGAAGTCAGAAAGCTCTGTAGTCTTTAGGCTTGTTTTGGATATTGAAGAAGCTGCATCTGGAGAGTTCTCCTGTGGGATCTCCGATGTCAAGTGTGCAACACAAACTCCCAAAGATTCATCAGCTCCCTTCTGGCCAACGTCCGGAGCGACGCTGCAGCGTTCGTGTGCACAAGCTTCCTGTGGGACTGGCATCCCAAACCCACTGCTGTCCTCCTGGGCATCAGCCTGGCTCTTCTGCACCAGCTGGCTGCATGTGGAGGGTGGTTTTGTGCTGCAGTGGATAAACTTTGGAGGATGAAGAATCGGAGACTTGGAACGCCTGCGACGCTGGGTCCTCACAACTCCTCTCGAGGGCTTCTTCACACACCTGCCAGGGAAAGGCACAAAGGGAGTGAAGATTCACCAAAATACTTATTGCTGGGTTATAAGTAACACTGGGCAAAATCTCTCCTGCATTTTTATTGCATGCACGAGCTTTAGGTTTGGTGTATTTGTTCAGGGTGTTTTGCTCTAATGGAATTTGACTTTGTCCTAGACAAGGTGTTATATACAATATAAAAGGAACACCACAGAAATGCATCTCAGAAAGTGGGCTTTAAAGGTCAGAGAATGAGAAAAGCATGTGAGACATGACAAAATAATCTCTACAAGAAGGACAAAGCACAAGAAAAGAGCACAAAACTAATGAATCAAGGGCAAAGGATGGGTTTGTTTCAGTTGAGTGTGAAGTTCTGCAGAGATACTCTAGAAATCGATTCTTTATTTTAATCTAGTTCCCAAGGCACAATGACAGTTTCTGCAGTGTCAAACGATTGAAAGAGATGCATTCATGATTGTCTGATTCAAAACCAGCAGCTCACATTTGCATTGAGAAGTATCTATATAAAGTTTAGCCACCTATAGGTGACCAGCATTTCCCTTCACTTCAGAATAACAGTCATATATGAAGAGAAAAAGGTGGTGTGTTTTAAAAAGTTCTTTGGTAACGACAATTCAGGTCCCCTGTTTAGAGGGGCACCAACTAGAAACTGTCTACTTAACATTCCTTTTCAATGAGTATCATTTGAAATAGTCTGATAATCCCAAGCTTCTCTTACCCATGCCAGGTTTCCTTAGAAGCACACACATTCTTAGGTTTGGCTTCATCTGCCACTGTTCTAACTATTGCTCTGGGACTTGTCCCATCACCCACAGAGAGAGAAGTAGTACATCTGTGAGAGACAGAATGAAGAGTTAACAGCCTACACTGTTATGATTACGAAAATAACCCCTTGTGCGTCTTCTTTCCCAGAAAATATTGCTCCAAATCATTTAGAATGTGTCTTTAAAGACCTGCCCACAAAGCCCCAGATGAGAGGGATGAGTGCTGACACACTCCTATCTCCAAGGTTTGTACAACAGACCCTTTGACCAAGAGCTGCAGCTCCACTGCAGAGCCAACCCCACGTGTCAGTGACAAACACACACAATGGCCAAATTTCAGCCTCCCAGGAGAGGGGAGGGCAGAAACACCATCCCTGAAGAAACACTTCTCTTTTTCCAGAGACAAATAAGCCATTCTTTCCTAAAAATAAATGTTCTTTGGACATAAATAGACTTTGTTTGGCTGAAGAACACTTAAGCCTCTGTCTCAGATAGCCTGTCAACATAAGCTAAAACTCTTCATACTCCTGCAAGTTGAATCATTTGAGCCACAGAGTTGTGTCAGACCTTCAGCTTCTATTCAAGGCAGGGGCCTTAGTAGATTTACCAAATTTTCTGGTGCTATAAATTCATTCCACACTCCCATTTTGAAGGACTCACAATAACCTGAGAACAATTCCTTCAAGCTGTGACTTCACATACTACACTGGAAGTCCCAAGAAAATTATTTTCCAACTCCTATGATAAATTAGTTTGTAAACAGGATGGATTCCCTGAAAAGTGAAAATAAGTCCCCACACACTGATCTAGGACGTGGTTAAGAGAATCCAAACTATTAATCAAACTAATTTCCATTCAAAAGACAATGAATACAGAACACAAGATCAAAAGCCACCAGTAAAAACTTAAAAGTAATCAAATATGCCCAGATAGAGGATGGCACTAGAGATACTGAGGAAATGAGAGGTAATTCATTACTAATGAGTTTAATTACCTAAACAAAAGATAACTTTAGAAGCCCATCTGCTCACAATGTCAGCTCAGTGGTAATTCTAGTTATCACCTTGACGTTGCCTTCATTTCAGTGACAGTGTAATCACATCACTGACAACAGCTTGTGGGACCTCAGATTCTACAGGTAATATGCAATGGTGCACATTTGTCAGCAGAAAAAAACACTCTATGGAAGCCTTCCTTTATTTAATTTCAGTTAAAAATTATCATTACCAACAGAGAAGACATGTGGTGCTTGTGTTCTGCCACCTGGGCCAGTGAAGGTACCAAGACAAACAAAAAGCATTCCTTCCCATTTAGTGATTTTGGTTATAAATAGAAATTTGGTGACAGCAATGAAAATAGTTTGTGTGGGAATCATGCACTGAATCCGACACTCTTCCTTACTGACATGGAAAGAAAGTTTGTCTCCTGGGAAAAGATGTGATTTTATTCTCATGACGGGCCTTCAGAACCATGGCAATATGCTCACTCCAACAGCAGAGTTCTAGTCCATGGACTCTAGTACTGGTAACCTCTGGCAGCCACATTCATGCCAAAATTAATTTCAAACACATTGTCAGCTGATCATGATTGTGAGGTTTCTTTCAAATGTGCTGCAAGCTGACAGCAATCAAACAATTTACAATTCCTCAAGAAGTGCAGTCTGCAGGCAGTGAATTTATTTCACTCTGTTTAACTACAATGAAAGCTTTCTGTGCCTAACCTTTTGAAATTACCTCATTCCCTCAAATTTCACAGCAAGGGTGTTCCCTTTGAGACAATTTGTAAGATGTTATGTCTGTGCCTCCCTGTGGTGTTACTCACCCAGCTGTGTCAACCCTCAGCTTTTTGAATGCTGTCTGCAGGCTTTCCTCTTCTCCATCCTTAGCTTCTGATTTCATCATTGGGAATGGCCAGAAAGTGATGAAATTACCATGTACTGCTAGAAACAGAAAAAAGACACATGAAAATAAGGGCCAAATCCTTGCTAAAAACATTAGTTGCCCAGCAGCACCATAATACATGAAAATAAACTCAAAATAGCACAATGAGCACACAAAGCTGAGGTCATTCTAGTAGAACATTTTTGAAAGCTGACTCAGAACAAGCTTTATGATACCCAAGAATGAAACAAACAGTCTCTTGTACAACTGTAGGTGAATTAACAATTCAAAGTCAAATGTTGTGTCAACAGCATCTTGCACACATATTACAGCCCAGCCAGACTCTTCCACTTGTCCTACAGTGCTGCCAGAATAATTGCAGAAGGGGTAAAAGTGAGAAGGAAAAACGCCAATAGAAACAGTCAACCTTCTACAACTCTTCTTTCTAAATTTGGGACTCAGTGTTACACACACACATACTTAAAAAAAACCCCAAACCAAGAGATTTTTCTTAAAACAAGAAAAAGTTTTAAGCCAAACAAAACTTTTTGACCTTATGTCTAGGTCCCAGCAAGAGTTATACAGCCCTGTCCGACATGGTATTAGGGTTACAAATAGCTGTTAAGATTTACTAGTATTAGCTTGTGAACAAGTACAAATGCAAACAAATACAAAAAGCAATCAGAAAACCCTGCTTAAAAAAAATACAAAAACTGGCTGATGTATTTTTTTAAAATCTACCCTGGGCATCATTTAATCAAGCAACAATGAATTTCAAATTTTTCTAAACTTGATGCTCTTTGAATTTCTTGGAGGTAAGGACTGCCCAATCCTGTTTAGCATCTTCATTAATGATCTGGATGATGTGGCAGGGTACCCTCACCACGTCTGCTGATGTCACCAAACGGGGATGAGTGGCTCAAACACCAGTGGGGCCTCAACAGGAACCTCACAACCTTCAGCAAAGGCGAGTGCAAAGCCCTGCACAAGATTTTTTTTGTAGCAAGGAAAAGAACTCTCTCTTCACTGAGACCTTTCTGTCTGTAGCTCTGCAGCTCAGTTACTCCTGCAGAGGGACAGGGAATGTGTTTCCTCATTCCAGCTGGGAGGTGGCAGCTCTCCCCAGTGCTGCTCTGGCTCTCTCTGTGCAGTGATTCCACCTGGGCGCCCTGGATTGCAGACGGCTATTATGACACACTCACAAGGATAATGTATCATCACCATTTCAAGGCACATGGTGTCCAATGACTCAGAGAGGGAGTAAACAGGAGAGGAAGAAGCTTAAACACTGACAACACGATGCTCAATCTGAGCAGGTTAGTATTTCATATTTTCCTCTTAGACAAATATTACTGCTCCAGTGAAACAGATGGTCTCTACTTCACTTTTATTCCTTGCCCCCCAAGTCATCCTCAGATGATTCTTTGAGATTAAAAAAAATTAAAAATCAGGCTACATAAGTTAGTGTTTTTTAAACAGCAAACTCCTGTATTACATAACCTTAGCAGGAAGATGAAAGAAAAAACTTTTAAAGTCACTATATATTACTCAAAACAGAGTACCACGTCTTAGACTAAATATTTTATCATGCTACCCTTCATCAGCAACACCGCAGACCCTCAAAACAGCGCAGAATTAATATAAATAAAAGTCTCATTGGGTGATAACAAAGTATAAGCTTAAGCGTTTTAGACGCACGAGCCAGCACGTAAAAAAACCTCAGTTACAGTGAAAATCAGCATAAGTTTACCGTGTCAAAAAACACACAGAAAACTTACGTTTTTTACGTCCCGGGAATACACACACCTTTCCTTTCCCATTTAATTTTGGGCTATTTCGCAGAACCAGCGCAGCCCAGCGCAGTGCCCGGCACCCAGCGGGACCAGGCACGGGCACCTCCATCCGCCGCGGGCTAAAGGGATGGTCACGGCCCCAGGGGGCAGCGCACGGGCCGTGGGGCCACAACTTTTATATTTTTAGTTTAATTTTATATATATATTAATTCTATGTTCCCTCCCCAGCCCTTCCCGCCCGCACCCCGGGGAGCCCCAGCCGCCCCCGCCGCTGCCCCGGGGCTCGGCCGTGACTCAGCCCCGTCCCCGGCCCGGCCGGGCCCCCCTGGCGCCCCCCGCCCTCACACGGGACCGGCGGCGGGAACGCGCGGGAAGGGAAGGGACGGTCCCGCCGCGGGGACAGGACGGCGCCCGCCGCACCCCGGGGGAGCAAAGGGGGACCCGCGCAGGGGACCGGGATGAGCACAGGACGGGGATAGGGACGAGGCCGGGCTCGGGGCCGCGCCCCGCACTCACCGCGCTCCGCGGGCCGGGCCCGCCGCCTCCCGCCGCCCCCGGAACCGCCGCCGCTCGCGCACGCGCACCCGGCGGGGCGGGCGGGGCCGGGGCGCGCCCCCGCGGGCGGTGACGTCACGTCCTGTTGTGCTGCGCGCCCCGGGCAGGCGGCGGTGGGTGAGTGGCGGCCCCGCGACCCCCGGGAGCCTCGGGACCCCCCGGGACCGGCCCTGTGCGGCCAGAGGGCACCACAGGGGCGGCTGAGGGGCTGCGGGGAGCGGAGGGGCCGCCGCGGGTGTTCCCGGCGGGGCGGCGGGAGGAGGCCCCGGGGCAGGTGGCGGAGCGGGGCTGGCGCGGCTGTGGAGCCTCCGGCGGGCGCGGACCCGCCTGGGGCCTGGAGCCGGTCCCGGCCCCCCGCCCGTGCCAGCCCGGCCGGCCCCGCTGTGTGCCCGTGGGGAAAGGCTCGGGAGGGGTCCGAGCATGGGGTGAAGTGCCCGAGGGGTGGGCACAGAGGGGAGAGTCAGGCTTTGCCCACTGGTGCCTGGGGACCGGACCGGAGGCCACGGGCACACGCTGAACCGCTGTCTGAGCGTAAGGAAACGCTTTTCTCTGAGGGTGGCTGAGCACACGCTGTGCAGGGTGGCTCAGGGTCTTCCTCCTTGGGATTATTCAAAGGCTACCTGGACGTGGTCCTGGGAAACCAGCGTGGGCTGGCCCTGCTTGAGCGAGGGAGGGGGAGCTCCGGGGACCCCTGCCAACCTGAACCATCCCATGGCTCCTGAAACCTTTCTGAAGCTTTGCTGCAGGTGCCGTACTCACAGCTCAAAGTTACACGGGCTGCCAGGAGCTGTATTCACCCATTCATAAAAAGACGTTTTCATATTTTCGACCCAGGCTGTGATTGTTCTGAAAAACTCAGACTCTGGAGTTGACAGTGAGAAGCCCAGGGCAGTGACATTGCCCACAGCATAACGAGCACCCGTCACAGTGTCAGCCAGTTCTGTACAGACCATCTGTGTTCAGACCTCAGTATCAAATCCCAGTTTCTGTGTTTCAGTTTATTCTATATGGCACGGTTGGTTACCCACTGAGAGCACATCAATGGACTTGGAAGCTAAAGATGAAGAGGAGGAGAGTCTACAAACAGCATTCAAAAAGCTGAGAGTGGATGCAGCAGGGTAAGTGAGCAACAAAAAAAGGCAACGTAATTTGTCAGGTTTTTATTACATGTTTGTGTTTGTTTTCTGTTATTTTACATTTCAAAAAGAAAAAGTCATTTGGTGAAGGGTTCTTTGCTCTCCAAGGTTCTTTGCTTTCTCTGAACTGCATCACTTCAGATGAAGTACAGTCATTATAACTGTCTAATATGCAAAGCAGTACTTTATTACAGAGTAATTTTGACTAATATTCAACTGAAATCACACAGTGACTGCATGGAAACATGAAAAGACTCACCTAAAGCAGTGAACCCACTTTTAACTGTTGTAGCTGTAGTCACCTGGTGTGACAGAGAATTTGTTTGTCTATTTCTGTAAACACTGGTGTCTGCAGCCACATTATAAGCCTTTATTTAGTGCACAAAATTTTCTTTGGAAGGCATCTGCACAACAGCACCAACACCTCAGGGGGGAGCCCAGGTTCACTGGAAGGGTTAGGCTAAATATGAGCTTTGAGCATTTCTGATTTGAGGGGATTTTGAGTAAAATGTCTGCAGACATTCTTACACTAAAAACTTATTCAGTAATATACTGGGGGTGCTGCTAATATCTAGTGTAAGAGCTGGTAAAATTATGCAGTCTTACACTCTGAGACAGTTCACTTCAAGTCTTTTGAGAATTTACAGACACAAGAGGAAGTTTTGTGTTGACAGTGTTACCTTGTGAATTCATCCCCACAGCCATCAGCACTGTGAATTCAGGGCTTTCTCTGCATGTGGAAATATATTTTGCTTTGCTGCTCGTTCCCTCTACTTCAGGAGGTCTTCTGAACAATGTAGAAAAAATAGCTGTTCTCTATCAAGGAACTGTGGTTATTAATCATAACACTTTAGATGTAGTACCACTGGCAGACTGTGTGGGCTTCTGGTTGATTCCTGATGACATCTTAGGCATAAAAAGATCTGTTTTGCAGGCATATGTTGTGAACAGCTCAAATCTTGTGACTAATACATTAAAATCAACTTTGGGCAGAGTATTTGGGCTCTTTTCTAGAATTTCAGCCTCATTTCTCACAATTTCCTGTGTTCCTGCAGCCATAACTATAAATACAGATTCATGTGCTGAGGCATTTATGTTTGTCATCTAGACCTCCAGGGTCAGATGCTTTTTTCATTCCATGCTTATCTCAAAAATTTAATGAGAACTAAATAAATCAGTAATCTGTCCTTGCCTGTTGTACCTCACCCACTTCTCCACCAACTCCCCCTCAGCCTGCTGCTCCAGGTGTCTGACTTTGCATTTCAGAGGAGCAGGAGACTCTCTTTAGTGACTGTTGTCTGACAAGAACGTTTGGAACCTGAGTTTACATTCCTTTAATGCGTCGTTTTAGTGCAAATAGGGCATGACATCAACCTCTGGGCATTTTGGCTGCCTTTCATCTCATCTCATCTCATCTCACCTATCTTTAGCCATTTAACAGGGCCAGTATAGTAAGAGGAGTGGGATAAATCTCTTTTAAGGTTTTTTTTATTAGCCACAGACTACAGAGGGAGTCAATGCAGCAAATTTGCTGGGCTTAGCTGAGCCTCCAGAGCACACAGGCTGAATGTGGGCCTCTGAAGCCATATGTTCAGGCATTCCTGTGATGTGGCATTTCCCTTTTTACCCAGATGTATTGCAGCTCTGGCCGTGGGCGACGGGACGATCCTCAGAACGACGACACGAGCAGCCATGGATGGAGCCAAGCAGCAGGCTGTCAGCTCCAAGGAGGCGTGGCATGGGTAAAACATGACACATTGAACACTTGCAGGCTGCTTTCAGTGCCAGTTGTTGTTAATTAGTTGCTTCAAGATATCTTTCCTTTCTGTCACAAAATGTTTCCATAACTGATGCGTTGTTCTTAAGGGGATTTCATCAAAGTCTTTAAAAACAATATTGCATCTTCTCTTAGAGAGGATTCCCAAAACTTTCTTTTCTGTTCATTTCATCAGTAGTACATTCCTGCAAGTCTTAAACCTTTGCAACCCCCTCTCACCTCACTCTTGGGTTCTTTTATTGCTTTTGAAGTACCTGGATATTCAGTGTGACTCTGCCAGCAGCTCCAACTGATCCAGGTTCTGCACTACAATTCAGTTTGGGATGACAGAGTATCATTTGCTTAAGGCAGAAGACTTGGGGGGAAGCACCTTGAATAAAAAGACTTGTGGGGAAGCACCTTGAATAAGAGTTCCCTGTATGTATCTTTCCTTTGGGGGAACCCGAATTTCTTCCGAGCCCTCCACGTTTTGTGTCAGAGATTGTAAGTGACCAATCATCTGGTATTTCCAAGCAGAAAAATAATCTTGTAAAATGTTTTTAATCACATTTTGGAGTTTACTGAGCTGTAGTGTGGATTCTGTAGTTACCCACTTGCTCACCTGTTGAACCCTGCAGGTGTGTGAGAAAGCCTTCCCGAGGATCGGCGAGGGTCCCGCGGCGCCGGCGCTCCAAGTCTCCGGTCCTGCACCCTCCCAAGTTCACCTATTGCAACATGAAAGCCAACAGCCAGCTGAAACACAAACCCCAGGCAGACACTCCGAAGGGTGTCATCAGCTCAGATGTTTTTGTCCCAGCAGAACATGGTACGAAGGACGGGCAGGATTCTCACCTTGAGGCCAGTAACGACAGAACTGAACCGTTGGAAGCTTTCACCGCCGAAGAGCCTTTGCAGAAGCAGGGGGAGAACTGCCCCGCTCTCCCCTCGTCCTTTGAAAACAGCTTGTGTTCTAAGCAAACCTCAGATTTCCAGTCCTTATCCATGCTTAGCAACAGCAGGCAGTGCCCTTGTACGGACAAGAAGTGCCAGTGCAAGCAGTGGCGCACCATGGAGGTGTACTCCTTCTCCGGGCTGCGGAGCGTCCTGTCCGAGTGCGAGAAGGCGGTGCTGGGCGTCCACACCCACTCCCTGCACAGCAGAGCTCCCTCTGGGACAGCCTCTGCAAGCTCTCCCAGGTCTTGTTCTGAGCAAGCTCGAGCCTTTGTGGATGACGTGACTATTGAAGATCTTTCGGGATACATGGAATACTACTTGTATATTCCCAAGAAAATGTCTCACATGGCGGAGATGATGTATACTTGACTGTGAGCAATAGAGAGTCCTGGAGGGGAGTTTGTTACAATGGTTGGGCTAATTGCTTTGTCAGTGCCATGTTTCCACTGTTGTGTGTTTGATTAAATGTTTCTTTGCCTCATACAGTTTAGTTTTCTAATAAAATGAAAAATTAAATATAGTTTCTGAGCTTAGTTCTGAAAAGAATGCACTAAAGTCTCTGAATACCTTAACAAAAGCACACTAGATCAAATGAGCTCTGTTTGGTTTTTGGTTTGTGCTGTGCATATTGAAGCTCTGTATGCTGTTTTCATTATGTTTTGGGAAAAAACCAAACAAAACCAAAAAACATTTAGAGTTTTTTTCTGATATTTTGAAGTGTTTGGAATGTTCATTCTTAATGTATCTCAGTACTTAGAGAAAAGTTTCACAGCTACAGCTCCATCCTCCTTATTCTGCTTTAGAGAGAAGGATGAGAAGGCATTCAGCATTTTGGATAGGATGAATCTCCTTTCCTTGAACACTAGCTGGCTCCTTTTTTTAGTTGGATCAAGTTGTGAATGCTTCTTCCTTACAAATTTTTTGGAAGGTCCAGAACCTGCAGGTGTGTACTTGGACCCTTCCTTAATCTAACTTGCTCACTCTTAAGCAGTTCTATTTTTCTGCAGATAAGTGAAGCTCTTAGAAGAAAAGAAATATATTTTGTTATTTGTGCTTTACAGATGGAATAATTTAGTGGGGAGTGAAGCAGGCTACCAGGTTTTTTGGGCTGTGCGGTCTCAGAAGTGGAGAGGGTGGAACCATCTATACAGGATGTTTCTGAGCACATCTGATACACAAAGTGGTGTGGAAAGGGGGTGAACAAGGCGTGTGTATCATCCTGGCTTTGTGCTGTAGAGCTATGACATTCCTGCTGGTTGAAAATACTGCAATAAAAAATTCTGTTGCCGAGACTTGCATTAATAAATGTTTGTCAAAACCCAGCAACCTAAAAGTCTGAATAATTTGACTTGCATTCATCTTCCCTCAAGACCTTTGTATTAAAAAAAAATAAACCTAACAAAACTCTGGTTTCAGTGTTAGCTGTAGATGTTCAACAACCCTATCTGAGTGAAGTACTGTAATTTTTACTTACATGCTGAAAAGTGAATGGTCAGCAAGTCAGGGAGTCACAAGCAATTGTGTAAAAATAGATGAAAAGCAGATGTGGACAGTTGGCCTTGTATTCTGTGCTGGAGAAGGCTCAGACATTCTAGATGATAATCACTGTAGATTTTATTCTCGCCATCCCTAAAATTTACAAGTCCAGGAAGCTGAGATTTAAAATGCAAATAAATAAACATAAGAATACAACTAAAACTAATTTTGCTCTTAAGTTTCATGCATATATTTAGCATGCAGTGTTTGCTCTTACTCAAATATAACTGATTTCTACATTTTCTTGTGTCACCTCCCTCTTCCAGCACTATCCTGCAATACCCACACACACTTTGGGATTTCTCCACTTTCCCTTCTTTCTCCCTACAGAAAATCTGGTATCATATGTACTTTGCTTTTAAACATAAATATTTAGTACCAGTTATCTTTGCTGCTTCTATTTTTTGAAGGCTGTTTCTGTTTCAGCAGAGTGTCTCTGCTCCTATTTTTATTCATGTTTTGGTTCTGTGCCCTCTTTAAAACCATGGGAATTGTTGCTAGACAGGGGTTTTTTCCCCTTTTAACAGTTTCCCTGCCTCTTGGCATCCAGAGTCTATGTGTGTGTATCTGAGGCACAGCTCTTCCACGTGCACAAAAAAGGTTATTTAAGCCTGGTATTGGTTATCCCCACTCCTCTCTGCATCTGGAGCATTAGGAAGGAGCACAGCAAGGCCCTTCTGTAGAAACGTGAAGTGGCAGCCTGGTCAAGGTCACCTTGGGGCAGTTTCTGCTGTGCTGCTCTTTAACAAAGTGTGCAGAACCCCGGGAAGTGTCTGGGCTGGTGTTACATAAACCCAGCACGGATTGACAGCGTTGGAAGGGCACGTTTCCAGTTGGGGAGCAGCACAATGTGCCACAGACCTGTGGGAATTGGGGGAATCGTGGAGGTTAAACCAGTCCAAGATACACCCTGAAACTGAGGGCTGAGAAGTGAATTCAGGTTGCCAGAACTCCAGGTGGGAGGGAAAAGCCTGAGAGCAGGTTCTGAGGGCACACTTCCATAGTGTGCTGTGGAGCACTGGAAACTGCTAGTGAAGGAGGAAGGAAAATGGGAAAAAAGACAGTAATTCAGTAGTTTTGATTTCTGCCTGAGCCCCTGTTTTTTGTAGTGTTTAAGCACATCCAGTGCTGCCTGTGGCAGAGCAAGGGCAGATATTTTGGTTCTCGACTGCAATTGTGAGGTTTGCAGCAAATGTACTGGAACATTGCTGCTGATATTTGCACAGCACAGACCAACCCCTGGGGGTGAATGATTGGCCCTAAGAGAGGGCCAAACTTATTGTTTCCATCAAAACCATCTCAGTTCAGCTCATCCATATCATTCTGTTAATGCAGCGACTTCTTTTTGCTGCCTACCTGAAACCTCAGGATTTATTGGAAAACTGCATCTTCTCTGGGAGTGCCTGCACAGCACCTTTAGCTTGATTGATGAGTGGAGCTGCCCAGGTACAAACAGTGCTGAATGCAGCCCTATTGCTTCCAGCTGCTGCTGTACCTGCCCCAACAAGCCTGGGGGATTTTTTCTGTGTGTGGATGCTCTAGGATCTGTTCCCAGTCAATCTATAGAATATGTCTGAAATGTTCTGAGAAAGCACCAGTGCACTTGCAGTGCTCCCAGGAATTTCCTCTTCTCAGATCCCAACTCTCTATTTCCTATCTCAGCAGATCCAGCCTGGGTGTTTTCCAGTAGCTTCCCCACTCCCAGCAGTTTACAAGTCCTTGTCCCTCTAGTTTCAGGACTAGTTAAACTGAAGCAGGATGCAGAAGGGCACCCTGGATCAATGACATTTCTTTCTTGCCTTACAGGAGCCAAATTGAATCTGAGCTGAGCTTTACATTGGCAGACACTGAATCAGGCCACTGGGAGGAAAAAAAATCAATGGAGCCGTTTCCAGGGCCTGTTTCCCACCCTCTCCTTCTAAAACAGGGAGGGTTCATCTGTGCCTGCAAAGTCCCGTGACCAACTCCACCCTTCCGTTCTCTCTCTCTGTAACCTTTGCATCAGCTCTCCCATGAGACCCTCCCCTGGATTCAGGATTTCCAAACCGCCAGCAGCCACAATCCTGCTCCAATGGCACCTTCTGCCAGTGCACAGCATCCCATGGGGCAGCCCCACGCCGGCCCCCCCGGCAGTCAGGGAGGCTGTGCTGAGGAGCTGGGGATGATCTCAAGGTCACACAAGGTCAAGGCACCCCTAACAGGGGCTGGCACCCCCCGTGCCCTTCGAGCCTTGCTCAGTGTAGGGAGCCAAGACCCAGCTAAATAAACAGGCCCCTACAGAGGCACCGCGTACCCGCAGGATGCAGAGGGATGCAGAAACCTGTCATGTTTTACTCCCCACGGCGCAGCATTAATTCATCACCGAGTGTACCACTAGATGGGGCCTTCTGGACAGCGATCCATGGAGAACAGCGCTCCCTGCTCACCCTGCTCCCTGCCTTTTCCACACCCATCGTGTCCCCTTCCAGCGCAAGGAGCCCCCACAGGCGCTTGCAGTGAGGGGAAGCTGTGGAGCAGAGGGCAGGGTGCTGCTGCAGGAGGGTGCCAGCTCTTCAAAGCTCAGCTTTCCCTCGTTTTTGCAGCCCCAAAGCAGAGCCAAGCTGGAGCCTGTCCCTGTGGGTGACCCTGAGGCCAGTTCAGGCACTTGGGAAGGCCTGGGCTGGGGAGAGAGGTTGTTATTGGGGGCTGTTTGCTGCGGGGGGGGACAGGACAGGGAGGAGCCAGGGCAGAGCACAGCCCTTCCCAGCCTCATCACCTCCCTGCACACCCTGAGGAGCAGAACATCACAACCACCAAATAACTCATTTTCATCTCCCAGTCCCTAGGAAACTGCTCCTTACACTATATTTATACAGCTGGGTACCAGTTCGGCCCTGCTCCCTCCCAGTGCTCCCAGATGAAGCGTGCCTCAGTTTCCCCACTCAAACCAGCTCTTCCAAACCTTCCTGTTTCTATCCTCCCCAGCCCCAGTGGTCCACACTGAGAGCCCTCCCATAGCCCTGAGACACGGGCTGGCTCCCTGTGCCTGCACAGCCCTCACCCCCATCCTCTCCAGAACCTCCCCTACAACACCCCTAACTGGACTGGCCTTATCCCCTGGCACTGGCAATAGTTCCAAGGGTGGGAAAACATCTCCAGGCTCCCAGATTGCTGGAGATGGGGAATGACAAAGCCAAGTGCCATAAAGCAGAAGTCCAGATGTCCAGGTCACTGTATGAAGCTTCCCTACACACCTGTGCCTGCAGACCTCTGGGTGATGCTCACAGGGCTTGGAGAGCAGCAGCAGCTCCAGAAACCCCAGTGCTTTCCGAGTCTCTCTCCTGGCCCATTCAGGATTGTGACACACCTTGCTAATTCTGGAAATGACCCCCAGCTGTGCCTGCTTTGTCCAGTTTTGGCAGGCACCTCGGGATCAGTACACACCAAAGGCTCCTGGGCTCTGCCCTTGTATGGGCTACATAACACCCAATAGGCAGAAATTAATTTGTGCTCTCCAAAAATAATCGAATACCTTTAAAGAGCCATTGCTCCTTCTTTTTTGTGAAGGTTGCAAGGCAGGCACGACACCTTTTAAAGCCAGTGTCCATCACTGTGGCTATTTATTGCACATCCGCCATATCTAAAGCAGTCGGGGAAAAAGAAATCATCTTAATGTCTGCTGAAAAATGTTCTTAAGGAGCCGCAGGGGTTGGAGCTGGCCCGGATTGCCGGGCTGGCAGCAGGAGCAGCCTCGGCTGCTGAGTCCTCTCCTGAAGCGATGCCCGCCCGTTTCCGTGGGAGCCCCGCCACGAGCCCTCCCCCAGCCCCGGCAGCTCCTGCCGTGACCCCGCGCTGCCCACCCGGGCCGGGCCGGGCCGGGCTGGGGCTGGGGCTGCCCCGGGAGTGATGGGCTGGCAGGAGCCCATGTGATGCTGGGCTAGCGCCGCTCGCTCCCCGTCCTCTCCCGCTCGCTCGCTCGCTGTCATGGCGACTCCCAATAATGTTACTCCCACCAACTGCAGCTGGTGGCCCATCTCGGCGCTGGAGAACAGCGCGGGGAAATCCACGGAAGGGGAGGAAAATCACGACCCGACAGACCCCGCTCTCAAATCCCAGGACAGATTGGTTTTGTACCACTGGACCCAGTCTTTCAGCTCACAAAAGGTAAAGGGAACGATCGCTCGGCCGGACCGGCGGGGGAGAATCACCTCCAGCTCCCAGGGCATCCCTTTGCCTCGGGAGGAGGGATGCGCTCGGGGGACAGCAGGGGCTCAGCCCGGGGCAGAACCAGCGGCCAGGCAGGTCTTCGTACCTTTGAACAGCGTCTGCCTGGGGAGGGGATGGGGATGGGGATGAGGATGGGGGGGCTCGGCCAAAGCTCGCCTTTGCTTTGGGATCACGGCTGCACCGGGAGCCGCCTGGGCTGTTGTGCTCGCTGCCAGCCCCACACCGGCGTGGCCGGGAGCGCAGACAAAGGCAGAGCCGGGCCCGGGACCACCGTGATGCTGCTCGGGAGGGGAGGGGAGGCAGCCCCGAGCCGGGCGGGTGCCCAGCCGAGGATCCCGGACCCGCACGCAGCGATGATTCACCCCTCACACTGCAGCACTGCCCTGGAAATTCTATTCGCGGGGTGCCCCAGCGAGAAATCCCTTTTTCCAGACAATAGTAAATGCAATGCTCATTTCGCAGCACGGCAGCTGTGTAGCAATCCCAACCTTCTCCCCCGGCCCCAAACCCCCCACCATTCCTAAGCCATATGGAGAATGGGCTGGTTCAGAGGGGTGGGTGGCAGAACACCAAGTTCCCCGGCGGCAGGGCCTCCCCGAGCTCCAGAGCCCCGCGGGAAGGCCGGGCAGAGGCGCCGGTCCCTGCGCGCAGACACAAAGGAGGGAGGATGCCCAATGCAGCAGGGTGGCTGCACATGGTCGGTAGCAGGGGCTGCCGGGCTCGGGATCCGCACTGGAGGGGGATGCTGGTGCCCGGCTCCCCGCGGGATTCCCCAGGAATGTTTTGTCACCCCTGTCTGGGATCCCCCTTTGGGGCGCTGCAGGGGCTCCCCCGCCCTCAGGCACTGGGGTACCCTGGGCTGCCTCCTGCCAGGCCTTCAGCTCCTGACAGCAGAACAGGGAGGCACAGGGAGCTTGGGGCTGGATACCCCAGGTGGTGCTGGCTCAGGTTTATTTATCAGCTGGGAGGAAAAGGCCAGGAGCCAGTTGCAGTTGAGGAACCCAGGCTTTCTCTTGTTTGACTTTAAAAGAAAAAATTAACTCGCCACTCCTGTGAATAATTAATGACTAATTCCCCAGGAACTCTGAAGTACTCATAGAAATGCTTATATATGTTAAATTGTATTTTTAGCTGCTGCTAGTTGGATGAAAACAAGTACTTTTCCCTCATTCAGTGGTTCTGTAAATCATGGCTTTCTCACATCCCCCGTGGGCTTTTTTTTTTCGTGTCTGACATACTTAGTTCATAATAGTCAGGTTTTATAACCCAGAAGCCTAAAATGCCATCCCTGAGTGCATATTCAACACCACCTCACGCACGGAGCAGAGGAGCAGGATCAGCCCTGAGGGCTGCAGCTGGGGTGGGGATGGTGATGGTGTCCCACATCCAGCCTCACTCCTGCCTCCTCCTCCTGCCCCTCTGCAAGGCTGGGCTCACCTTTCCCACCCCTGAGGTGTGTGGGTGCCACCCCCGCAGTGCTGGAGGAGGGCAGGGGCAGGGGGAGGGGGAGGCAGCAGGTTTGACACGAGAGGTGTGAAGGTGCTGAGTGATGCTCTCAAGCTAATGACAGCATGGAGGAGGAGGAGGAATGCTGTGCGGGGTCACAGGGGCTGCCTGGAACTTCCCATGGAACAGAGGCTTCACCTGCTCAAAACGTGCTGGTAAAGCCAGGGTCCACTCCTGAGAGTGGGACCTACCTGAGTCAGCATCCAGGTCTCCTTCAGCCAGACAGCAGAACTCATCGGGTACACGTGCAGGGCATAACATTGCTGCAGCCTCTGCTTCCTCCTCCTTTTCTTCCTCAGGTATGTGCTGGGCTATGCCGGGATCCACAGCAGCATCACTCTTTCTCCCCCAGCTGTGGAGCTCCTGCCTCCCTCCACCCACTGCTGAGGGATTGGCTCTCAGCCCCCCAGCTCCTCTGCCCATCACACAGGCCACCAGGACCAGAGAGGGTGGTCTGTGATTCTGAGAAGACAGGATGGGTTATCCCCTCTTTGCCAGGAAAACAAATCCTTTTGTGGCTGCCTGGATTTTGCAGCTGTCCCATGGCAAAAGCTGCTTGGCTTCTTGCAGGGCAAACATGTGATGCTGGCGTGTCGCCGTGTTTAATTTTTAGGGAAGGGTCTGGGGGTGTAATGGGGTAGGGGGGACTGGAGACCAGCTCGGAGTGTGGGGCTGAGCCCTCTCTCCCCGGCTTCTCGCCCCAGGTGCGGTTGGTGATCGCAGAGAAGGGGCTGCCCTGCGAGGAGAGGGATGTCAGCATGCCCCTGATGGAGCACAAGGAGCCCTGGTTCATGCGCCTCAACCTGGGCGAGGAGGTGCCCGTCATCATCCACAGGGACAACATCATCAGCGACTACAACCAGATCATCGACTACATGGAGAAGAACTTCACGGGAGGTAATGCAAGGCTGGGTTGTGCCTCACGGGAAATCTGTGTCTCGTCCAGATTTTGTTTGCCAAATGAATCCACTTTTTCTTTTAAAGTTTCATCTTCACCCCAGAAGGTCAGCAAGTCACCAGCCCTCCCTAGACTTCTATGTTTTCCCATGAAATTGAAGTATTTCCAGCAGAAATCCCCTGCTGGAGGGCTCTGAGGGGTGTGGTAGCTGAGTCCCCTTTTTCTGTCCTGGAAGTCATTCTTCCAGACCAGACAATTTCTCAGACCCCATGGTACATGATGGCATTTCACCAGAGTCCTCACTGGGGCACAGCCCATGGGAACATCTCTGACTTTAGGTATGTTTGTGCTTTGGCCCTGGGTAATTGTGTAAAGGGGCTGTAAGGGAGAATGTGGGTTTAAGCCATGTGCTGCTGCCCCTCTCCCCATTTCCTTGAGGACTCCTGGGCCATGGGCAGGGGACCCTGCTGTTCCTGCTGCTGCTGTGCCTCAGAGAAAACAGCCTCTTTGAAGTCAAAACCAGCCAGCGGTGCTGAGGACCATGGGAGGATGATGTGACACAAACCCAGAGGAAGGGACAGCCAGGAGAGGGAAGCTCATATTCCCCCTGGAGCAGGGCTGCAGGCAGTGGCCTGCTGAGGCTGGTACACCGAGATGCTGAGACAGAGCTCAAAGTCAGCTTTGCTCTGCAGCTGCCATGAGCAGCCTCTCCCTGGCATCTCACACCCCTTCACCCTCATTCCCCCAGTCCTGGGGCCTGCTGGGCTGGGACACCCACCAGGCAAGCTTCAAAGCTGAGCAGGGATCTTGGTCTTTGCCATCACCATGTTTGCCCCAGCATCCATCCCCTTGCAACAGAGACATCAAAAACATCTCAAAATAGCTCCCGAAGCAAGGGCTCCTTGCCAGCTCAGCTGCTGTCCTCTCCCGGCCCCGCCACTGTGCTGCTGCTCTATGGAGGCACACAGCTCACCCAGCAGTGGGGCACCAGGGATGGGAACATCAGGACAACCCCACACCAGCAGCAGGTCCCAGAGAATGGCAGCTGCTTTCCTGCCTGGCAGCAGCCCCAGCACCAAGGGACATCGGGGAGTGTCAGTCCCTGCACCACTTCACCTGGTCTCTGCAAAGGGCAGGTGGTCTGACATATGTGACAACAGGCTGTCCCCAGCAGGAGGGGGACACAGAGCTGTCCCGGCACTGGGAAACTCCTGTCGTTAAGATTTTCCAGCCAGGTGCAGTTTCTTACCATTTTGCTGAGAAATGGAGAGGGGAAGCTCCAGGAAAGAGGGCCCAGAGCATCACTCCCTGCTCCATGCTCTGCTCCATCCTATCACCCAGCAGTGCAGATGCCAAAAGCATTACCAGGATGTGGCAGTGCTGAAACGGGGGGAATCAGCCACCTTGCTGAAATGTGCAGAGTTTGAAAAGGCCTTTACAAGGTATTTTTACTGGGCTATGTTTTCCCCTGGGCTAAGTTTTCCCCTGGGCTTTATCAGCTGCTTACACACACTGGGGGCCAGCTATCAGTGAGGGGTGGTGTGTGGAGAAATGTTTTTCTTCCCCCAAAATAACTAGTGAATAAAGCCAATAAGCCACATTTGAGGGTGCTTCTCACTAGGACACTGCCCAGCAGTGCCCAGAAACCATGATGAGTTCACCAGGCCAATGTTTCTTCCAGGCAATAGTATCCTCCAAGGTCTGCACTTCCTTGCACAGCCATGGAGTGCAACAGCAGCCCCTATGTGCAGGTTGCTGTGGCATGTAAAGGCAAGTCAAGCCATCCCAATGAAAAACCTCCCTGGAACGTGCTGAAGGTTGTGGGCTGGTGGCCAGCACGCCACTATTTCATTGTGGTTGCTCCATCTTCCTGCGGGATGGGGCAATCCCTCTGGATATGCTGGATGTTCCCAGCCTCAGCCCCAGCCTGTCAGGTGCTGGCCAGGAGCCCTGTGGAAGGAGCACACAAACTGTAGGACAGTTTTTGTTTCATTCATCTGGTCACTTTCCTCAGGTGGAAATTCCCCACTTGGAGAGCTGGAGCCCAGGCAGCACAGGCAGTGAGCAGCCCATGGCAGGGAGGAGCCACCAAAACCTCCCTTTGCTCAGGGGACAGCGACACTGATGCCTATCAATGGGAACAACTCTGTGGAGCCTTCCAGTCAGGGAAAGTCTGTGTCAGAGCCATGAAGAGATTTCCACTATAGGAAGTAGCAAAATTTGCCTGGTTCTCTTGTAGCCATGGGCATCAGCAGGCACGATAACGGCAAGGCAAGACCCTGCCAGGAGGGCATTGCCACCAGCAGCAGGGCTGGGCAGGGCACAGCTGTCACTTCAGGCCCTGAAACAAGGGGCTGCACTGGTCACATCTGCCAAAGTCCTTCTGCCAATGTGACCTAACTCTGGTGGAGACACCAGCATGCAGAGCCCAGTGCTGCAGACAGGATGTAGGCAACAGTCAGAGTCCTGGTGGTGGATTTACTCACTACCTGTGACCTGATTTCTGCAGACACTATAAACATTTATGATCCCTTAAAAAACTGGGAGAGTTAAAAAACTTGGGGGAGACAAAAGCAATGTTTTGCTTCTTCTGGTGTCAGCTGCCATGCATTTTGAGCTGAAAGTGTAATAAAAGGCACAATGCAAACCACCATCCATGAAAAGAGGATAAAACCCAACAAGGCAGGGAGGAGCAGAGCCAGCCAGGGCAAGGGATGTTCCTGCAGCTGAGACACTGGCTGAGCATGGAGGGAAGATACACTGGGCTCCTTTGGTTATCTACTCCCATTGCCCATTTTTGGGATTTTCAAGGAAGCCAAAAAGAATGAGGTACCTCACTGCTACTGGAGTAAAGAATATGTAACTCAGGAGATCCTAAACTCAAATCCCCATATTTTAGCTCTTTTCTGCAGACCAAAAAGATTTTTTTTCTCCCATTCTAAGAGATGTGAAATGACAGTGTACAAACTCAGAGGCTGCAGAGGCTCGGGGCTGGCTGCACTGACCCCAGGGAACATGAGGGTTGTGGGACTGGGTAATGACATCCCTACACTTCCCTGTGATCCTGCGGGTTTGCCCATCTCGGGGCATGGGCTGGAGACAGATTTGAGTGAATGCCATGCCTCATCCAGCAGGATTGCAGACCGCTGTCCAGAGCTGGCTAATGAGCCCTCGCAGGTGGTGCTAACACCTCTCCCTCGCCCTGCAGAGAACGTGCCCCAGCTGATCCCCGAGCCGGGCAGCCTGCTGCACTCGCGGGTGCTGCAGTACCGGGAGCTGCTGGACTCGCTGCCCATGGACGCCTACACCCACGGCTGCATCCTGCACCCCGAGCTCACCACCGACTCCATGATCCCAAAGTACGCCACCACTGAGATCCGCAGTAAGTCGCCTTCCCAGCGGGGCTGCCCGGGGCTCCTCAGCCCAACCAGCCACCCTGCTCCTCCTCATCTCCCCTTTTACCAAAGCAGGCAGGGACAGAGATGGGAAAATGGCAAAGCACAGCTGACCTGGGAATTGCAGGCATCCTAGAGAGGCTTCCTAACTCAGGGGGTGTCTGGGCTCCCATGGGCCATGCACGTTTCTCCTCAGCTCTTTCTGGGGCACAGGAATTTGCCCCTTTCCCTCCAATAACTCTGAGGGCAAAGGCAGGAGAGTGCAGCCAGATTGAGTTGCAGGCAGTGGATGAATCGGCATAAGTCTGTGTACCTGACCTTCAAGTGCTCATGAAACATTGACGATGCTTAATATAACTCAATGGCAGGGATTGCTCCTGGAGAGGATTCCTCGCCAGAAAAGCGACCTTGCTGGGAGGGTATTGGAATGCCCCAGGTCTCTCCCTTCCTTTGGGCTCCAGCCCCAAGCTGAGCCCATAGAAAACACTGTTCCCACCCCCATCCCTTTGGTTGCCTGGGTCCCAGATGGTCCTGCTGAGGTGGGATGCACTTGTGCACAAAGAGAAATAGGCAGTTCCTGAGATGTAGCTTGTGGTCTGCCCTGTCTCTGATGACACTGTCACAGACAGCTTTCCCCATGTCACCAAGTGTCACCTCCACCCTCAGACCTTGGGCTGATGTAGGCCAGAGCCCCTCCCTTCCTCAAAGGGTGCTGCTGTGATGGTTTCAGCCCCCAACTGCCTCTCATCACCTCCCCAGCACTCTGCCAAGGTCTCTAAACACATCTCCTTGTCCAAACCTCATCACTGGTGGCATTTTTCCCAAGCCATTGGAGGGGCATGAGCAGGTCTATGGGCTGATGGTGTCCTTCCTCCTCAGCACATCTTCTGCACTCAGGCAATGGCTCAACTGCCCTGCTGCAGTGGGTGCCGAGGGAAATCAGTGTAGCTGTGGCCCAAGGAGAGGGTGAACTGAGGTTCCAGGCTCTCCCAAGGGGAATGAAATCAGGATGATATCCAGGTTTCCATCTGAGTTGCAGCCCCAGGAGAGCTGGTTGACAGCTTTAGCAAGCACAAACTCATGGCAGAAAACAGGGATTTTCAGCATTCTGTGGCAGTGCACAGCCTGCTGCTGGCTCCCACCCCAGCCAGCCCTGGCAGCTCCCACACCAGCACACTGGCAGAGCCAAGGCCTCCCTTGTTGGAGGGAACAAGGAGGGAAAGACAGATGGTCCCTGGCAGGAAGACATTAGCCCACTTTGGGTAATTCATGCCATCCCTTAGGTGTTACTCTGCCTCTAGGATTCCTTTCTTCCCTTCATTCTGCTCCTTTCTCTCCTTTAGCTCCCTTGCACAAAGCCCTTCCCATCCTCTCTATGCCCAGAGAGGCAGAAGGTGAGCATCCGCACCATGGTGAGGCTCTACAACATGGAATTGTGTCCCTGGACTCCAAGCCAGGGTGGGACAGCTTCAGCCAGGAGGGAGCACTCCCCCCTCTGCCCCTCCCTGCCCCACTGCTCTGAATGTACACCCAAGTGTGGGCAGCCAGCTCAGACATCCCAAAGGTTCAGCCTGCTGGGGATGGAGCTGCAGGAGCTGGGTTATGGGCAAGCTCAGGGCTGTTCTTAAAACAGTAAACAACAGACAGAACTTCCAGCAGCTCTAGTATGAATCCAACAGGGGAAATGAAGAGCTGAAACTCCCAGGCTGGGACTTACCACAGGGAGGGGGATTGGTCATACCTTGGAGCCAGCCCTGCCCTGTGTGAGTGGATGGGATGGCTGACAGAGCCACTTGCCCTCAGATGTGCAAGCACAGCAGCAGCAAACCATGAATTTGGCCCATTTTAGCTCTATGGGGTGTTTTTCCTTGGTGCTACAGCAATATTTTGACTGCAGGATGAGGTGCTTTGCTGTCAGACACTTGTGATCCCAGCCTCTGTCTGTCTCCCCCAGGACATTTAGCTAATGCCACCACGGATCTGATGAAGCTGGACCATGAAGAGGAGCCACAACTATCTGAGCCTTACCTCTCCAAGCAGAAGAAGCTCATGGTGAGTCAAAACCACACACATCCCTGGTGCTGAGGGATCATGACCCATATTGCTGCCATGGCCACTTGATGCTTTGTGTCCCTGCATCCATTTACTCCCCATTCTAACCCTGCTCTCCACCCAGGCCAAGATCCTGGAGCATGATAATGTGAACTACTTGAAGAAGATCCTTGGAGAACTTGGGATGGTGCTAGACCAGATTGAGGCTGAGCTGGAGAAAAGGAAATTGGAGTACCAAGGTAGGCACTGCGTTGTGTTTATGGGGTGTTTTTCCACACAAGGCTGAGGTGCAACACCAGAAACAGTCAAAAGCTTTGACAAACAACTCCCATGGAACAACCACTGGTGGGTCTGGGGCTGCCACTGGGCTCTCCTGGTTTTGGGTACACTGATGTTGCAGCCATGGTCTTGCACCCCTTGCTACAGAGGATAGCAAGACCCTTGTCCTCATGGGTGCTTTTTGGGAGCTCCAAAGTCATCACAAGGTGATGGCAGGTGCCCTCTACCCCAGCAAGGGGTGGATAGTGACTGATGCTCTGTCTGGTTTAGGAAGGAGCAGGCTGGCCCCAGGCACTTGCTCTACAAGGAGCACTGGCTGCTGAAAGTGCAAAGATGGGGACATGCGCCAGAGCCAAGCCCCCTCCCATTAGCAGGCTGTGGCACATCCCAGGGCAGGGAAACCCAGGGATCTGAGGGGCCCTGGAGGGGAGAGCCTTTATAGAACCTGCGTCACATGGCAGCAGGTGGGAGAGAGGGACAGCAGCCATCCCTGACATCAAATACACAGTGCTGGGAGCCTGCCAGGAGCAGCCCTGGCAGTCAGGGGTGCCTGGGCACAGCTGGGCAGTGCTTGTCCTGCCATCACCCCTGGATGACGCTGTCCTTCCTCCTCTCTTCCCCACTGCTGGCAGGGCTCAGAACTCAGCCCCGGGAGGGCTGTTGGTGCCAGCACCACGGTGCCAGATGCACAGCAGAGCCCAGACACCGTTAATCAGAGGATGGTCCCACAGCTGCCCCTGCCCTTGGGGTCAGCCTCGGCCCTGGGGAGCCTTGCATCACCCTTGGGGCCACTGGAGGGCCCTCGGAGGTGCCAAGGTCGGGCCTTGCAGGGCATTGGGCTGGGGATTTACCAAGAGCCCTGGTGTGTTCACAGTGGCATCCTGCCTTGCCCTAATTTCCTCAAACCCCCTCATTAACTGGTGTGAGGGCTGGGACAGCAAAATTCAGCCTAATGAGGTGCCCTGGGAGGACATCCCAGGTGCCTGGAGCAGAGGGATCACTGCTGCTGCTGCTGTTGCCAGCACCCAGGTGCTCCAATGCCTTCAGTCCTTGCGTGCCATTCCTGCCCTCTGCTCCAGAATCCCAAACTCCCAGAGCATGCCCATGGCCTGGTCAGAATCTCAGCAGTGGGCATGATCACCACTTTGGCAAGTTCCCAGGAGCTGCAGTGCAGCAGCTCCACTCCCACGCAGCCCAGGCTGCCGGCGGTGCAGGCGGGAGGAGGGTGGGAGGTGCTGCAGGAGCACCAGGAGACCCCTGCCACAGGCACCCCATCCAGCTGGGACAGGCTGATGCCAGCTGGGGCTGCTGTGGATGCCAAGGGGAAGAGTTGCAAGGCCTTTACTTGTGCCTCAGCCCCACTTGGTGCTGGGGCAGCCCACGTGGGGGTCCTGACCTCAGCAGAGGTGCAAGCCCAGAGCCAGGAGGGACAGGGGTGGAGCACAGGTCTCTCCCAAAGTCACCATCCTCACATGTGCCTTCTCCTTCACCTGCAGCAGTGCCTGGAGGGAGGCAGCTGCCTCAGTTCTGCTCCCCTCACCTCTGAGCAGGAGCACCCACAAGGTCCCCACCACACTCAAGGGGCTCCGGCTGCAGCACTCCCACAAGTCATTAGTCACTGAAAATATTTATCGACTAATTAGGAACAGGCAGTCTGTCCACTCGGGCAGTGCCTCCAGCAGGATTAGGCAGGCTGCCAAGCAGCTACAAATGAGGGTTGCTAATTACCCTTAATTGCCCTGGCCTGGTCCTGCAGGCAGCCCTGCAGCAGCAGTGCCTGCACTGGGGTGCTGTACCTGAGCCTCTCTTCTCTTTCCTGATATAATAGCCATAGGACAATGAGCCCCACAATTAGGAATCTGGAGCAAAGATGACTGAGGGTGGATTTTTGTATCCCTTCTGATGTTCTTTACCTGCACCTTCTCTCATCTCCCTCAGCTCCATCCCAGTCCAGCTCCTCGGTGTTGAAAGGGAGTGCTTAACAATATCCTGGCCTGAAACTTCTTTTTCCAACTTAACAGCAGCTTGGTTTATTTTTGGATGTCTCTCTGGTGGGGTTATTTCCAGGATCACCCATTATCAGGGGCTGTCAACCCTTCAGTGTCTTTCTTCATGTCCTGCACTCACATTGAGCTCTGTCTCCCCAAGAATCCTGGCTCTTGGCACAAATGTACTGCTGGTTTTGGTGTCCTGGAACAGGGTCCCTGGTACAGGAGAGAGAACAAAGGCAGAACTTCCCCAGCAGCACACAAGAGAGAGCAGCCAGGCCATCCAGCAAATGGTTTTGATTCCTGAGGATTTCTCACATCCCTAAAATAGGCCAGGTTGACGTGGCACTCCTGGAACAGCTCCTGGTGCAGCCAAGGGCAGACACTGCTGCTCTCCCCGAGCACTGACACAGCTGAAGGGGTCACTACACAGCATCTTCCTTCAAGGGGGGCAAAGAGCTCTTTTCCAGGGACCACCTGGGTACAGGAAGATGTCATCTCCTGCTGCTCTTGACTTGGGGGAGAGGCAGCAGAGCTACTTTGCAGCCAGTAATTTGTATGTTCACACAGGCTGTCAATGATCATCTCATATTCCCTCCATACTCTCCATCACATAACCTGGTACATGGGCTCTGGGCTCCTGGCCCATCAGAGAGCTGGGAGAAAACACCCCAGATCTAATACAAATGCTCCTGCCTAGGTGGGACCTTTTGAGCAAGATTTTAGGTGCCCACCCAAGGGATTCTTACCTTTGCTCTGTCTCTTCTCTCTCCAGGGCAGAAGTGTGAACTTTGGCTCTGCGGATGTGTCTTCACTTTGGCTGACATCTTGTTAGGAGCCACCCTGCACCGCCTCAAGTTTCTGGGACTCTCTAAGAAATACTGGGAAGATGGCAGCAGACCTAACCTACAGTCCTTCTTTGACAGGATACAGAAACGCTTCGCCTTCAGGAAAGTTTTGGGAGACATACATACCACGCTCCTCTCTGCAGTGGTACCCAACGCCTTCAGGCTGGTCAAGCGGAAACCTCCCTCCTTCCTTGGAGCCTCCTTCCTGATGGGATCTCTGGGGGGAATGGGATATTTTGCTTATTGGTACTTAAAGAAAAAATACATCTAGTGCTGACTGCTTGGTGTTTAGTTTGGTGTCTCTGTGCTGTGTGAAATTATGATGAAGCCTCAGTAACTGTAATAAAATTTGAAGCAAGGTAATGAGTAATTATATTGTTTAATGTAACATTCCATAGTCTAGAAGTAGAAACCTATACTGCAAGGAAATAGGAAAACAACAACAACAACAACAAAAAAAGCGTCAACTTGTAAATGCCTTTTTTTAGATTTAAGTATTCAACTCCAGCAAGAGGCTCAAGGGTTCACGGGCTCAGCCATGCCCACCGGGAAGTGGCACTGCCTCCAGCACCAGCCAGCTCCAGTGGGACACACAGGAATCCCAGGAGGCTTCCCGACACCCAAGTTGACTAATGGGACTTGGATACTTGGTCCTGTGCGTTTGTGTTTCCAAATTGTTCACTGGCCACATTTCACACATGCAGGTAGTGGGGACTTTCTTCTTCTAGGAAGTTGTGTTGTTGTGCTCGGAGGCTTTCCTGGGAGCAGGGTGCAGTAGCTGGTCACAGTCAAGGTGGATTTCTGTTCTTCAAGTATCCATTTTAAAAATTATTTTCATTAAAAGGAATATTTTTTTATTGAGCTGCTCTTAGAATGTATCCACTTTCTACGTCTGGTTTTGGTGGGCTTTTTTTTAAAGAATTTAATGTCTGTCTTTAACTGCCGCACTTTTTTCTTGAGATAAATCATTTTGACTTTCATCCTGAATTCTGGCACATGAAGGAGATTATTGTTTTAAGCCTTTTGGCTCTGTCTCTTGACTTTTCTTTCATGGATTTGCAAAGCATCTTTCACCAACTGAGCACATTTGGACTCTGAAAAAGTACAACCATTTTCAGAACTTTTCAGCACTTTCCTGAAGGCACTTTGGCTTTCTTCCATCGGGGGCTCCTTTCTGTCATTTCCTCGCTGTGTGTTTTCTTAGGGACACTTTGCACAGAATCACATTGATGACTTTCTTGTGCCTTTTGCATGCTGGAAAGAATAACGGGCCTCACTGCTACTCATGCTTTGGAAACTGAGATCCTCAATAAACCATATGGGAGGAGTAATGGCTTCGCATCTCTAAATGTGTTCCACATCCTTCTGGTCCTAGGGCAAGGCATGCCTGAGGGCAGTGGGATGTGCAGGTGGTTTGTGCTTTGGCTCATGTACTGCACTAGTATAAAACTTGCATGGAAATTATATGTATTCCTCTTCCAGCCACTAATTTCTGTCAGTGCTCAGCCTGCTGGCTTTCCAGGTTCTCCAGTGATCCCTGGGAGCCATGCTGCATCTCAGGGCTTGGGAATGTATGCCAAGTGTGGCTGCAATAACAGGAATTGCATTTGCCTCTGATTCAAAAGTTATCTTTATGGATTTGAAAGCAGCAAGCTTCCCCAGGAGCTCTTGATGCAACCTGGCAGCCCCAGAGTTGGGAATATTTAGCAGGAATTCCAAGGGTTGAGCACACAGGGAGTGCAAAACACACACATTTATACAGTGCTTGGCATAAGGCTGATCTGACAGGCTTCTGGAATATAACAGGCTGTGTAGCTGCAGGGGGTCTGTGTTATCTGTGTTACCCTCCCCATGGTTGGGGCTGCACTTAAAACTGGTGTGTGAGAACCTAAATCCACCACCTGCATGTGCACACCTGGCTCCTGCAGCAGAGGCTGCTGAGTGAAAACTTGCAGACACACATTCTCCCAAATACATTCAGTATTTGCTTCGTGGAATCAATGATTTCAGAAGGAAAAAAACCTATTTCCTTTTTGAAGAGGGAGGCAGGAGGGTGCCCTGAGCTCCTCCCTTTTGCTGAATCTGCAAGGTGTAAGAAAATGAACTATGGCTCATCCTCTCTTTGCTCAATTAGCTGGTGATAACTCCCCTGAAAGATTTATAAAGATACACCAACATGAATCCCTTACCAGGATTTCACCTTTTTCCCTTTGTTTATGGTCCTACACACACATTCCCTGGTGATCTCCAAAAGCTGATGAAGTGCACACACCAGGTGTAGAAAGAAATATTAATGGGTTACAAGGCCAGGAAACCCAGAGGGAAGGAGAGCAAATACTTCCTCCATTCCTAGGATTTCAGTCCAAAAATGAGGCAGAAGGAAGCTGCTTAGCATGACTACTTCTGGTTACTTTGCTCCTTAATTTTATTTATCTTTGTATTTTAAACCACAGAATAAATTTAAGCATGGAGCAAATCAGCTCTCTAAACACTGGAGAAAATAGGTGTGTGTTTTGTTTGGAGCACACTGTTAAAACGCAGCTGTTCCAAGGAAGCCAGGCAGATCCAGCGGCTGGAACAAGGCAAGGACAGGAGCTGTCACCAGTGTTGCACTGTGGGCTGCTGGGAAGCCACTGATGCTGTAGTGGCAGATTTTGTACAAGTTCTCAGCTAGAAATAGTCAATAATAAGCCTTTGTTCTGGACCAAATTAAAAAAAAATTAAAATAAAATAAAATAAAATGTGCCACTCCCTGTCACTAAGCCTTGTTTTCCTGCCCTGGTAATGAAAAAGTCCCAGGACTTTGCTCCAGGGAAAAGCAATAGGCGAGAGTGATAAAAGACAATTACTGTGGCAGTCAGAGGCCGGATTGATGTGTGAGATCCCTCAGAACGAATGTCAGAGCCCCGATCAATCCAGATTAGCCTGTTGCTGTAAGCAGCCCTGTGGTGATTGCAGGCTGTCATCATCAAAAGTTGCTCTTGCCCCAGCTGATCTCAGCCACATCAGACCTTTTCTGCTCCAGTTCCACTGCAAAGGGGAGCCCACTGCACGACCTGGCCATGAGCCAGGCACTGGCCTGTCCACTGCCGAGGGCATGTTCTGTACACAGAAACGTGAAAATGATGGCAAAAATCTGTTTTCTCACTCCAGGACTTTATGCTTTGCTCTCAGCAAGGTGTGGGGTAACAGCAGTGCCCAAGGGGAAAGGCTGGAAGGTGAGGCACCTCAGAGGTGCTATTTCATATTTTAGACAAGAGGGAATGGCTCCTGCTGCATCCTGCACCCAGCACTCCTGTGTGCCTGACCCAACCTCAGCCAGGGTTCTCCTTCACTCTAGGTGTACTTATTTACCCAAGCAAATTTTTATCCTCTGAAATCCCTGTGTTTTAGAGACAAATGTGCTTTGAGGTGCCTCAGTGCTTTAAAATCTGTATCTGTGCTGAGGTGTGGAACTGCTAAATATCAGAGGGAGGAAAATCAGGGGCTTTATGTGAAGTCCAAGCATCCCTGAAATGCAGCTTCATGACAGAGTCTCTCCCTCCTGCCTCCCAAGCCTCCTGTTTAACAGGCTCCCAGGGGTCACATTTGCAGAGCTACAGTTTCTGAAATCTTTTTACTCCTACAGGATTTGCTCAACAGATTCGATTATGAAAATTGAAAGTGTACATGTCAGCCTTACTGCTGGCTGGCAGTTTTCTCCTTTGCTTGGCAAGGGATGGAGAAGACTTCTCCATGCAGAGTAAAGGATTTCAACATCAAGCTGGCCAGAGGACAGGGAACACACCACAGAGCCTCTCACAATTTGCCAAAGAAATCGAGATCAAGAGCTGCCTAAGAATACCTAGTGACCATTTGGTGCCAAGTGTTCCTCTATTTTTGAATGAAAATCTCCACCCTTACCAGGTGACTGCAATTTCAGAATCCAGGCTAGAGAGGGAAGAGGAATGGTGTAAGAGCTTCTCCTTCCTTCCTTCCTTCCTTCCTTCCTTCCTTCCTTCCTTCCTTCCTTCCTTCCTTCCTTCCTTCCTTCCTTCCTTCCTTCCTTCCTTCCTTCCTTCCTTCCTTCCTTCCTTCCTTCCTTCCTTCCTTCCTTCCTTCCTGCCATGAAAGTAAATGAAGGATTTCCCCACATAACACCAAAGAGAAAACATTAAAGCTTGTGAAAATATTTAACATCAGGTTGTGTTTGGTGGCATGCACTGCCATCATTAGGATCAAAGCCAAAACCACCCAGACTGGATCCACAATGCGGGCAATGACTGCAAGTAAATCCCTCAGGTTGCTGAAAGATAATATGAATATAGTATTTTGAGATGGCTAGTGATAATGTAAAATATGATAATATGGGATTAAAACCACAAAGAAGTAGGAAATGTACAACCTAAGAGCTAAGTATTGTAACCCCAAACTTGCAATTACCTGTGGCATAGCTGAGGATAAAAGGGCAATTTCTATTCACAGCAAAGCTGCTCTTGCTACACAGGTCTGTAGAAAAGCTCCTTCTGCCATGGTGGGACAGAACAAAGTCCACAGTTCAGCTGCAGTGCCCAGAGAAAAGTTCAACCCCACAGGTGTGAGTGAGAGTGAAAACATTTCTGTATGTAGTGAAGAGGAACAGATTTTGTATGCCTGAAAGATTTCCCAAAGCATGGCCTCAGTGGCCAAATTGCAGATGTTTCAGACCCAGCCATTTCTACTGAATCTAAAGTTATAAGCAGTAATAAAAACACACAGGAACTTGAGTTCTCTGATAAAGCACGTTTATGACAAATACACTTCCTGGTTTTCCCCTGGTGCTGATCCCCAAATGTGCCCAAAGGACATTTCACTATCATCGTTTCATTCTCCTTTTAGCTCACTTTCCTCTGGAGGATTGAACAGAGAGAAAACAGCCTGCACTGAACAACAGCTCTCAGTGGAAGAAGGAAGAGCAGCTCTGCCATAAATAATGAGGATGAAGAACTGCTCTGTCAGAACACAGGTGTCCATCACTGCAGCAGTGCTTGTGTGCTGCTGGCCAGGCTCTACCTGCAGAGAGGAGATTGTTTCCATTTCCACGTCACTTCGGTGCTGAAGAGCTTCAATAAGCAAAATGTCAACTTCCACCCACTTCTCAGGAGCTTACAGTATTTTTCTTCATTTTTTGTTCTCTCTGCACAATGATCTACTTTCAGCCCCTCTTTTCTTTACCCCTCTGTGCTGTTCTACCCCTTTGCTCTCTCCTGGGCTCCCTGGTGTCCCCCTGCTGCCACAGAGAGCAGGCAATGCACAACCATCTCCCAGAGACATTCCTGTTGTCAGGAGTCCCTGGGTTGAAGGGTTCTGCACCAGTGAACACATCACCTCCCATTCCCCCTGTCTGAGGAAGAACTGCTGAGAAAAGGAGATGGAATCTTGCTAAAAACCTCTTAACAAACAGCACAGATCAATGGCTTCTAAAACATTCCTTTGAAAATAACACCATCCATCTCCCTACTTGCATTGCCTCCCTTCTCAGCCTTTTCCTACCAGCACCTCATCTTTCCTGTGACCTAAATCCTTTTTAGCTCCAGGAGAGTTATCCAAATAAAGCTACTTTGCAATCAGAACAGTGTAACCAGGTTTGAGGGTGCTGTGTAATGCTGCAGGCAGTTCTTGACACAGAACCAAGTATCCTGCATAGTTAAGTGCTGTTTTGCACATGCTCTTTACATCACAAGGTCATGTCACTCCACCACCAGCCTCCTGAACACTCTTCTATTTTTGCTTACCAGAAGCAATTCCTTTCCATTCCGTGCCTTTATATCCAAGCACTAAACAGCAATAGGTCGCTGCTTTTTTGCTTTTTTTTTTTTTTTTTTTTTTTTTTTTTTTTGTGACAAGAAAAAAACCCCAAAATCTCTGAAAACAACAAAGAAAAATCCTCAATAAACAAAATCAACCAAAAACCCACTAGCACATTTTTTTCTTCTAACTTCCAAACTATGACAATCAAGATAAATAATACAAATATTCTTAAAAACCTCAAACCTCTATCGCTCCCATTCTTCTAAAAACTGAATCAGGTCAGGCTATGACAAAGCTGAAGCAACTGAACTGTGGTCCAGAGTGATGCTGTACCAAGCCCACAGCAGATCCCTGCTCACTCCCATCACCTGTAAAACCTGCAGAGGGCAGGCCCAGGGTGCCATTCCCAACAGCACAATCCTGCTAGGTGTGGGAACAACAATTCACACATTTGGATAAGGCCAGCAGCTCTCTGTGGGCTGAGCATCATCCTTATTTTCCGCTGCTTTTGCACGGCTCTCTCCAGCACAGTGGGCTGCTCTGAGGCACAGCCGATTTAGCTGGATTTGCCTCGGTGATGAGTCACCACGTTAAGGCTGTCACAGATACGGTGACACCACGTGTGACCTCCCAGCACAGTCCCATGAGGTGGGAAGGCTCTGCAGGCAGGGCACGATCCAGGGAAGGTTTTCAGAAGAGCTGACATTTACACTGAGGATGTGCCTGGTTCCTGCTCTGGCATCAACCATGACTGAGGGAATACACAGCCCACACCTGCAAAATTAGCACGGACTGGACATGGGAAAAAGCTTCGGAGATGTGAGAGAAAAAGTAATAGTTTGTAATTATTCTTGTTGCACATTTTCCTTTCTTCAGCATTCACCACTGGGGAGTTCCTCAGTTCTGCCACAGATCTCCTGCCACTGCACACATTGTCAGGAAGAGCACGACAGGGAAAGGGCATTTTTCCAAGTGCTTTTTCCCTTGATATCCAACCCTCCTGAAAATCTGGCAAAAGCTCTTCCCCTACTGCTTATTTTCTGTGCCATCTTTTAGTCCCAAAGCTTTACAAAGGAGTTATTTGGCTTGTTATAAGCACATGGCATTGCCTTTTGTTTTGTGATGGACAGGGGGTAGTTTAAAAATAAATAACCATTCAGACTAAACATTACAATCACAAAATTGCCTGAGATTTCACGGACTGCACTCCATCTTGATAGCCATTTCCATGTCTGCTTTTTCAGCTTTTAAACTTTATGTTCTCATTCTGTACTTCATTTGAGCACTAAGGCACTCTTCCTGTATCTAAATTATTTCCTGCTAAGCACCTGGGTGAAAGTACCCTCTTACTGAAGTGAGCACTCGGTCCCCAAGAGATAAAGGTAACTCTCTTAATGCATTGAGCTCTGCTGTCCCATCACCTTTGTCCTTCCCTAAGCTCATGCATATCAGGTGCAGTTCTGCTTCAATGAGTAAATTATAATAATTTCAATTCAATTCAATAAATAATAATATTTTTTAAATAAAAACAAATGTGCTTTTCTCCAGGTTTTCAACCAGTACAGTGACAGGACAGCTCTGTTTAACAATAGTTAAACATCAGTTCAGAGTCACAACAGTCTTTTTGTGTCTGTTAATTACTTTCATCTTAAGCTTTGCAAAATACCTCAAAGAAGGGAAGGCAAAATACTGAGAGAGAGCACACATCCAGCAGAGGTGAAGAGCATTTATTACTAATCTGTGCTCCAGGAGGAGAGATGAAGCTATGAAAAGAAATAATCCCAGGAAACAGGTTTCTGAGCAAAAGGAGATAACACAAGGTGATCAAAGAGCTAGAAAAAGCCAATTGCAGAGAAGCTGCAGAGAACTACTTTAAGTGTCCTGGTTTGAGGGACATTAAGATACAGTGGAAAAATCAGATACTATTTCATGAAGTGACCACAGATTTGTGTTCACAACTAAAGACTGATTTCCCAAAATATTTAACACATCACAGTAGTTTCTTCCATTAAAGTGCACCCCAGGGCATAACTGGGTGTTTCTCACTTTGTCACCAATTGCCACACACCAAAACAGAAAACAGGATTCCTTTTTTGCAGCCACCCACATCCCATGTTTCAGCACACACAAATAAATTGGGAAACCAGGAATATCATTTAGCATCAGAGAAGCAGTCATGGATCACGTTTGCTTTGAACAAACTTGGAGGAAGAATCAAACCCTGGGTCCAGACATGTTTAAAGTCTGAACTGCTCACATGGCTCTTATGAAAGACCTCAACTTTCCTGTTTGCCTGATTTCGTCTGCATTGACGACAACATTTGGAAGAGCCCCAGGTAAGTGAAGAGTGCAATGAATCCTAAGGCAGTTTCTCTTCTCACTGTGCTCTACCTGTTCCCAGCAGAGGAAAACGTTTAAGGCACCAAGAGCTGCCTTGGCCACAGCAGTCAGGCCAAATGCTGCTTCTGTGAAAGAACTGTGAAACAGGGCCCACCAGGCCAAACACAGGCAATGAAAGATTAGCAGACAGATGTTGAAATATGTAATATGTTGGAGACAAAAATTTCCTAGGTAATTCTACAGACAGAAAGACAGCTCTGTGAGAAGAGCAGGAATACTTTAATACAGAAAAAAACAACAACAACAAAAAAAACCCTACCCCAGCACTTGGAACAAACCAGTAATACCTGTCGACAGCTGATTTGTGCCTTTGGCACAGCACACCAAATCCAGCTGCTCCCAGCACCGTTTCTCTTTGGCTGCAAATCTGTTGTGGAGAGGTTGCAATTTTTATTTTAATGGTAAAATTTGAGAGAGAAAGGGAAGTCAGAAAAATGTGATGGCAAATATGTGAACAAGCAATTTGTGACTCTAAGTTTCCAGATGAAGTACAAGGAAGCAGACTCCCACTCCTACTCTGGAGTAAAATCAAAAAGCACAAATAAAAGTCTGGAGCACAAGGGAACCTTCTGAGCCAAGATCTGGCCCATGGTGTCTGGGCACTGAGAAAGACCCCAAGATTTCCAAACTCCCAAGCACTATTACACCCACTGGAGTTTTCCCATACATTTCAATGGGAAACAATAAACCAATTGTTTGCAACAATACTGTCTGCAATATTCTTGTCTGCAACAATAAACCAATGTCCATGCCCACAAAATGAACTGCTTGGTGTAACAGGCACACATTGGGAAACCTGCTTTAGTCAGCCACAGCTTTTGTTTGGTTTTGTTACTTTTTAAAACCCTGCACTCCTGAGAACCCATGCTCTGTTAACCCTTTCAAACAGTGCAGGACCTTCAGTGCCAGTTTGATCACACATCTCAGTAGTCACACGAATTCTGGGGGGCTGGGTCATCCAGGGATGTGAAAAGCAACAGCAGCATCTTTACAGACATCAGGAACAGATTCTCAAAGACACAAACACTGATAAAGTTTTCAAATGTTTTTCTTTAATTTTTTTAAATAAGAGAATAACCATATCCTACATTATTTCCATTAAAAAAATAATCTGCATGACACTGGGTAAAGTGGACTGAAATATCCACAGTGATTGCACAAAACATTTCTGAAAATGAACATCATTTCAGCAAGTCAGTTGGTTTAAGTAAACAGCATTTCCTGTTCCAAGGGCTTGTCTATACAGCAAAGTTACATAAAGATAACCTAAAATAGGAACTTAATGAAGTTAATCATAAAACCTTCTGGGTATATAATCCTTTTTCATGGTGAAATGGCTTGTGGTCTAGCTTAGCTCTGTTGGGAGTAGGCTTAAATTACATCAAAAGAGTGTCTGCAAATAAATTTGCATTGTTTAAACAAATTTAGTTAAACCCAATATGAGTTAATCAGTGCAATTTTCAAAGAGTCAGCTTAAAAGGCAATTTAATACAAAACCAAGAGGAGCTTGACAGAAAATACATAACCCCCTGGACAGCTTCTTTCTGAGAGGTGAATTGTTCTTTCTCAGGACACACAACTCCCACTTGCCACCAGATTCAGTGGGGATTCCAGTGAATTTAGCTCTCCTCAGAGGCAGACCATGGCATGAACTAACACTGCTGGAGGAACTGCAAATGCTTCCACTCTCTTGCTGCAAGAGAGAAGCTGAGCTGGCAAAATGTGCCAAGATTACCTGATGGAGCATCACACCCCGTGTACCGAGAAAAAGTCACTTTGGAGCCCAAGTGACCCCACTGTGGGGTCAGTGCAGGTGACCCACAGCCCTGCCCACACACCCTCCTGCTGTCCTGTCATCACTGTCACACACACTTCATGCAACTGCACCATGAATGAGCCTTTATGAAATAATTAAAAGCTTTTTGAGATAAAAACTATGCTAAACATCTGGCTGATATGGTGAGCAAACCCACCTCACCCCTATTCATTATCTGATAGTGTTTTATTCAGCAGTGGGTTTCCAGCCACATCAAAAATGGCCACAGCTTTATGTGCAATCAAAATTAAATAGCTTATTGGTATTGCAAGAATAAATATTGCTTCAAGCACACTCTGCTTTGCAGCTCCCAGGATAAACAATGCATTTCACTCATTACCAAGCAGACTACTTGGGAAATAGGAGGATAAGCTAGCTTGTTCAGAACACCAGAATTCCACTGTTGTTCTAGAAGAAAGAACAAACCCAAGGAATTTGTTGTTGCAAAGTATGTGCAATGGATTAGATTTTTTAAAAATTAAAACCCCAATCCTCATAAAATTTTTTTAGGAAAACAGAAAGGAGTTCGGGTTTTTTAGTGTCAAGAATAAAATGATGAAATATTATTACATCTACTTCATCTAAGGAGAAAGTTAAGGCTTGTTTTTTCAAGAGTTTCCTTTTCGGAGGCAGGCATGAATTTAGAGTCACAGTCTACTTCAGTCATTGCATCTCAGATTTACTCTCTGTTGCAGAAGGTACAGGCAGCTATGAGGCATTTCTGGCAAGTTAGTGATTTTAACACTTGAGAACATGAGATGTTCCAGTTTCACAACAGAACTGCTTTAATAAGAATTGGTATTTTTGCAATGCTCAGCAGCACTGTGATTATTAGAGCTTTCCCATAAGGCAATACAAATAGGAACATTAAAAAAAGCATGAGGTTTGGATCATCCACAATATCTTGACATAATCAAAAAGGAAGAGGCAGAATTAACTGAGATAAATCACACTGCTAAAGATCAAAGGCCTCTTTTAGCCTTGGGTCTGCTTCTCCATTTATTAGTACGAGAAACAGATTCAGCTTCTGATTTCTTTGCTGACAATCCCAGTTGTCAGCTCCTAAACAAGAGCAGACCTCTTCCAATCCTGATTCTTTTCTTCTCCCAGGGAAGAAGCTCATTACCACCTGCCAGCCAATGGCTAGTACAGATCTGGTTTCCTCCACCCATCACCCTGTTCCTTACAGTGGAAATACAGCAACCATTCCTACATTCAACTACTCCAGTACTGAAAGCAAAATCCAAAACATTCCAAACCTTATTCTACCTGCTATAGCTGTATTTCTTTGAACTCAAAGGTATATTTGGAAGAGGCAGTCCAGGAGAAAAGGGCTTTAAATACCAAAACCTGTACGTCCCGTACCACGCTGACAGACCTATCAGCACACCGAGCAGCTTTTGGCTGAAGTCATGGAAATACAGGGCAGTGCAGAGGAACATGAACACCCAGATCATGGTGAGCAGACACAGGGAAACGAACAGCACGTTGATCACCACATGCAGCTTGGATTTGCGGTCCATGGCCAGCGCCTCCAGCACAGCCACCTCCTCCAGGATCATCATGGCGCAGTAGGAGAGCAGGAAGCAGTGCCCCGAGATGTCGAAGCCGTTCCAGACGCCGCCGTCCTGGTGGCACTCGGGTTTGCTGGTGTAAACCCGGGGGGGCTGGCCGGGCTTGGCCCGCAGGGAGCACTCCCCGGTGAGGTTCTCCACGTGCAGGAAGAGCTGCGTGCACAGAAACCACACGGCCGTGCCCACCAGCAGCGCGCACAGGCGCCGCAGGGCCAGCAGAGCGCTCCGGGCCCGGCCGTGCAGGAGCCGGCTGCGGGACAGCTCGTATGTGGTCAGGGCAATGAAGGGCAGCAGCAGCCACAGAGTCCAAGCCCAGGCCAGCTTCACGAAGTATCTGCCAGAGGAGAAGGGAAAGGGGACAGGAGCACATGTGAAACGGCACAGCGGTGGAGTAAGGGCTCAAGGTCAGTGTGCAGAACCAGCTAAGTTAGAGATTTGTGCCCTTCTCTCAAAATGTATCTTAGCCCTCTCCCCAGTACCTCCCTCAAGCCCAAAACCTGAACACTTCCTCAGTCAGACACTTGTTCCCAAGGCAGCGTTGCCTTGGGCCCAGAGCCCTCATTCATTGCAGCAGACTTGCAGTTCAGTTTTGCAATCACTTTTACCCTACAAACCAGCTCAACCCTGCCCTATTCAAAATGCAGCTGCAAAGAATGTATTTTTAGCTTGCCACCCTGACCACAGTAACCCCTTCTCTGACTCCTCCACCATCTCAATTATCCTTGCTTACAAAGCCCTTCACAACCTCAACCTCTTAAGGCAGCCAGAAGGGCTGGCTCTTTCCCCTCATCAGCCTGTGAAGCTCTTCCTCTCTCATGTACTTCTAAATAAATTAAACAGCACAGTGTGTCTGTTCCTTTGTTGCCCTTTCAATTCATGAGAGCCTTCTTTTAGCATACACAAATCCTTCCATCTCTAAATTCACTCTCTGTCCTGAAAACTTTCCCTGTGATGTCCATAAAATCTTGAAACCCAGCTGACGATGTGTTGATATCTTGTTTAACAGAAGATCGTATTGTGTAACTCGTTCTCTTTTCAAATCTTAAAATAGAGCACATGAAGTGAATTTATTAATGAGTTAAAGAGATCACAGTCCAGGATCTTGCTTCTCCCATCAACACCTTCCAATGGAGCTTGCTTCCTATCAGCTGGTGGGAGAGGGGAATTGTCCAGCCCCTTTGCTACCCAGAGTGCAGTCTGAAAACAGAGACAGCTGAATTCTGCTCTGTGGTGAGCTATGACACACAGAGTCATCATTTAATCCTCATCTGAGCATCAAAGGCAAAGCCAAACCAGTCTAGAGTTCTGCATCTTCCTTATGACCCTAACAAACCTGTCAGGGCCTTGCCCAGGACTTTGAGGTGTACCTGCTTCACTCTTTAATTTTACAGAAGTGATGCCTGCGTGGCAACTGCAGCTGCTACCATGGAACAGTAACTGAAAATAAATCCCCTATTTTATTTAAAAGCAAAAAAGGCTACCAAGGTTACTGCTGACAAACCAGGAGGTAAGTAATTTGCAGGGAAAAAAATACTTGTTTCAAGAACTGTCAGAACAGATCACCTTCCTCTATTTAAACGGGAGAACTGAACTGAAATATGCTTTTACTGTAAGATCAATTTCTCTCTGTTTCCTGTCAATGCTCTTTCAACCACACTAAAAGCAGCTCCTCTCTCACATCACCAAATGACAAATTTGAATCAGGAAAGTCAGAAGTCAGAGAGGAAATCAGAAACGTTGGTTTTACTTTCAGACCTGTAGCAGGACAGCACACGTGCTCTGGCCCAGCTCTTTGCTTCCTTCAAAATGCTCAAACTACTTTCACAGAATGACTAAGCCGGTTAGATCATTGCCCAAGTGCTAGAAAAGGATGGCAGTCACTCTGCTTTTAGGAGAGATGCTAAAAGACCTATTTCCTTCAGCTGGGTTTTAAATCAGTTCAGTAACTATCACAGAATCACAGACTATGCTGAGTGGGAAGGGACCCACAAGGATCTTGGAGCCCAACTCTTGGCCCTGCACAGGACAGCCCAGGAGTCTCACCATGTGCCTGAGAGTATTGTCAAACGGCTGTCAAAATGTCAAAATGCTGAGTTCTGTCAGCCTCGATGCTGTTAGCACTGCCCTGGGGAACCTGTTCCAGTGCCCAGCTACCCTCTCGATGCAGAACCTTTGCCCAACATCCACTGTAACCCTGCCCTGACACAGCACCAGGCCGTGCCCCGGGTCCTGTCAGTGCCTGCCGGAGAGTGAAATCAGTCCACTCACACACGAGGATTTATCTGCGAGGTTAAGAAAGACAAACCCCGTCCTTTCTTCCCCTTCCAACAAAGACTGAGCCAGAAACTCCCGATATTCTGAACCCTTTGAGTCAGGGCCGGGCAATCTCGTCATTTGAAGCTCCATGCCCCGGCCCGGCGCGGCACACGGGGCCCGCACCGACCCCCGGCCGCTCCCGGCCCGCCCGGCCCGCGACCCCGCGCCCCTCCTCACACGTTGAGCGGGTTGCGCTTGTTCTGAAGCGGCGTGTCGGGCACCAGGTCGTTGTCCTTGAGCGCGGAGCCGAGCACGACGATGGCGAGCAGCAGCGCGGGGAGGCGGCGGCGCACCCGGCCCCGGGCCAGGGCGGCCCGCAGGCAGCGCCCGCTCCGCTCCAGCCGCTCCATGGCCGCCACCGCGCCCGCCCCGGCACCGCCACAGCGCCCGGCCCGGCCCCGCCCCGACACCGCCACAGCGCCCCCGCGCGGACACCGCCGGAACCGCCCCGCAGCGCCGCCCTGCGCCCCCTGCTGGACGCCCGAGGGAGGGGATATGGGTATGGATACGGATATGGGTATGGGTATATGGGTATGGGTACGGGTATGGATATGCGTATGGGTATGGGTATGCGTATGCGTATGGGCATGGATATGGATGGGTATGGGTATGGGTATGGGGATGGATATGGGGATGAGAATGGGTATGGGGATGGGGATGGATATGGGTATGGATATGGGTATGGGGATGGGGATGGGGATGGGGATGGGGATGGGAATGGGGATGGATATGGGGATGGATATGGGGATGAGAATGGATAGGGGGATGGGTATGGGTATGGGGATGGATATGGGTATGGGTATGGGGATGGGGATGGGTATGGGTATGGGTATGGATATGGGTATGGGCATGGATATGGGTACAGGTATGGGTATGGGTGTGGATATGGATGGGTATGGATATGGATATGGGGATGGGGATGGGGATGGGTATGGGTATGGATATGGGTATGGGTATGGATATGGGTACAGGTATGGGTATGGGTGTGGATATGGATGGGTATGGATATGGATATGGATGTTTATGGGTATGGATGTGGGTATGCGTATGGATATGGGTATGGATATGAGTATGGGTATGGGGATGGGGATGGGGATGGGGATGGGTATGAGTATGGCTAGGGCTACTGCTAGGGCTAGGGCTACTGCTGGGGCTAGGGACAGGGCTAGGGATATACCCATCCATACAGATCCATCCACACAGAGCCATGCACAGGCATCCATCCACACAGGGATCCATGCACAGGGAGCCATCTACAGGGATCCATCCACAGGGAACTATCCACAGAGATCTGCAGGGATCTATCATCCACACAGATACATATGAATCCACCTGCACATAGAGATCCATCCACAGGGATCTACACAGACCCATCCACACAGAGCCATCTACACGGATCTACCTGTGTAGATCCATCCACATAGATCCACATGGATCCATCCACACAGAGCCATTAACAAGGATCCATCTACACAGTTTCACATAGAACCACACAGATCCATCTACAAGGATCCATGCCCACAGATCCATTCTTACAGATCTATCCACGTGGATCCACACACACAAACCGATCCACACGGATCCATCCACGCCGATCCATCCACACAAACCCATCAACATGGATCCATCTACCCAGATCCACCAACATGGATCCACCTGCACAGACCCATCCACACAAATCTATCCACATGTATCCATCTACAGCACCTTGAGGTGTGTCCATGTCAGAGGAATAAAGTTGTGTTCAGAAACATCCATTTCCCACCCTTGCCTGTCACAATGAGCACACAGATGGGCTTTTGTATCTCTCCCCAGATGCTCACAATGCTCCCAGAGCAGAACAGCAGAAGAGATGCTCCAAGGGCTTGTGGGCTGCAGCATCAGTGCTGTGGAATCAAAGACTCTCAGAAACACAGAGTATTCTGAGCTGGAAGGATCCATAAGGATCACTGAGCTCAACTCTTAGCCCTGCACAGCACAGCCCTGAGAGTCACACCATGTACCTGAGAGCATTGGCCCTTCACAAAACTATGTCCCCAAGTGCCACATCTGCACATCTTGTGGGATTGTGACCCGTCCACTTTCTTGGGAACCCTCTGCCAGTGCTTGTAACACTTTTGGTGAAGAAATTTTTCCTAATCTCCAACCTAAACCTCCCCTGGTGCAACTTGAGGCTGTGTTCACTTTGTCCTGTAAAAGACAAGGACTACTTTTAAGTAGGGTACCAGTATATCTGAAAAGAGGGCCTTACCATGATATTCATGAGAAAATCTGAGAATTTTCTCAATCAGTAGAATTATTTTCATTCTTCCTATGACTTAAAAGGCAGGGAGAAAGTATTTCTGGCTCCTGTGCCTTTTCACTATCCATGTTTATGGGTGAAAGTGGTGTCCAAACCCTGGCTGTCACTGTGGTATTTGAGACCTATTTCATCTATTAAACAGCTGCTGCTGTCATTTCAGCTTAGTTTTTAAAATAGAAAAAAAGCATTAGCAAGAAGAGAAGTGGCTCAATGAACAAAGAGCCTTTATTCATCTCAATGGCCTCAGTAATAAAAATGTGAGAGTGGGGAGGGGTGGGGGGGTGGAAGAAGCAGACCCTATCTGAGACAGGATGGGAAAGTATTTCTTGCCGGAGCATTTCAAAGCTGTTTCGCCGTCATCGTCAGCAAATCTATGACAACATCTGGGCTGAGAGAGCAGAACAACACATCAAAGCAGCCCCAGCAGATATGGAGGGTTTTGGCTAAGGAGGTTATCCAGGGTAAATGGCATTTGGCAATTTAGTAGCTGTTGTTTTTAATAAGGCTGCCACAGCCATGTCCAGCACTCCCAGCCCCAGCATTGCACCCCGAATTAGAAACGACAGGCAGCTGCGCTCACTCAAACGAGTGAGGATAACAGGGGCTGGGAGCAGGTTTCACAGAGTCCCTCATTGTCTGCCTAAATCCCCTCTTGCCTTTGAAACCTTGCCTCCTCTGCTTCCCAGGTTTGTGCCTGTGATCTGCAGACTGTTTGCAGTGCTGGAGGTGGGAGCTGCTCGGCTGGCTGCTAATGAAGCGTGCTGTGGTGTCTGCCACACGCAGGGGGGTTTCGTAAGCTTGGCACCTGCTCCAGATGAATGCAGTTGATGGCATGGGCTGGAAATATTGTCTATCCTCAGCCCAGCTTGAAATGTCTGAGGATTATCTCTGTAAATCACGGATTCTCGCAAGTGCAGTGAGCAAAGCTCAGCTGAGTCCAGGTGTTCTGCAGATTTAGAGAAAATCTCCACATTCAGGCCATGTATTTGCTGCCATGAGCACCAAGCCAAGGCCAGTAGACCTTCTGAGGAGCCGACTGCCATGCCTCTGTAAAGAATCAGAGAAGTGGAATTTAGGTCTTTCAAAGCAGCAGATAAAGCTTTCATTCATAAACAAGGACTAAGGTTTGTTCTAAGGGAATTATAGAAGGCTCCTAAAAAGCTCTCATGGATACTTGGTCAAGGTGTAACAGGTATAAACCACACTAAACTGAATTAATTTGTCAGGTATAGCAGATGTGAGTTTTGCCTTAACTTCTTCCTTAGCCTCACCAAATCCCTGAAGCTGAAATTTTTCAGACTATTTGATTTTAAAAACTGGTTTGGGAGTAATTTCTTTTTCTGGTTTAATTTGAATCAAGGCCTCCCACAAATTGCCTCTCTTTGAGAAATCCCATTTTGCGTCTAAGATCCACAGGGACAGATTTATTAGGAGCTGTAGAACAACTTTCAGAACTGAAGAATGGTTGGTACACCTTGTCCCCTCATTCCCAGTCACCCAGAGCTTAGGACACTTATTTGGACAGGTAATGGGGAGATCCCAGATCCCTGAGCAGAGATTTGAAATAGGATCCAACAGAGCTGAAAAAAGCATCCTCACTCATGAGCTGCAGCAGGCTGGGGGGGAAATCTTTCCTGTTTGTAGAGTTCACATAGTATCAACTGTCAATTAGAGAAAGAACAGTGACACTAGGAGTTGTTAATTATTTTAAATAATTAGGTTGCTTAGAAACTTTATTTGTCTTGTTTTGGTGATTCTGTTAATTATCTGCTAATTATTTCAAGTGCAAAGAAGTCTGTCTTGTTGATGTGAGACTATGCTATGGACATCTTCAGAACTGAGGCTCCTCATCTGGAAGCAGACACCCCAGTTTCAACATAATCAGTGGAAAGACTGCCTTAGCAGCCCTTTCCAGTAGCCCAGGGCAACTGTTCACCTAATTTGCATGCTTAAAATTAGCTGTGGAGAAATTCAGACCTTCTTGCAAGGCAGTGGCATCTTGCTCAGGTGCTGTATTTGTGATCTGCTGTCGCATCAATGCTGAGAAAATGATGCTGCAGTGGGGTCACTCCTCATTGTCACAAGACCCCTGCTCACAAGTTCTCCCTGCTGATCATTTAAAAATATTACAGGCTAGAAAGTGGCAAGATCATTACTGAAAAGCTGATTATGCCTTAAAAGCATCACAGGATGAGTTACTGGAGTTTATTTCTTCAGCCCTTTGACAAAGCTCTGCAGGATGTTCAGCCGTCATGAGTGTCCTGACGCTTAAAAATGAATTGGCAAAGGTTGTGAGGTTTGCTGTGGAACAGGACCAAGACATTTGAACTGAAATCTCAGCTCAAACAGTCAAACTAAGCCTCTTGACCATGCTAAATGGGAATCACTTTATTTTGTGTGATTTCTGGGATGTGTTGTGGCCAAGGAAGGATGCTGTGAGGAGAAGGAGACAAAATGACCCTTTTTTTTTTTACCAAACTCAAGCAACGGTTCTTCTCTGAGCCATGTTTGGGGTAAGGTGGGTTCCCAGAGCCCAGTCAGCCCCAGAGGGAAGGTGTGCTGCAGGGACATCAGGAGCAGAGGGTGGGTGCCCATGAGAGCATCCAGCCTGTGGGGGCTGGCAGAGCTCTCAGCCTGTGTCCACACACTGGGTGGGGATGAGTTACCCCAGTGGTAACAACCCCTTTGGATCTGGGACATCTTATGTCTTCCCAGCTCATCCTCCTCCCCCCCAGAAATTCCCACAGCCTGGCAGCACCTGCTCCCCCATCCCTGCCTGCCCGGGGGCCCTCACAGCCCCCAGCCCTTCCCAGGGGGAGCCAGGTGCTGGTGGCAGCCGTGCTGCTCATTCCTGCCCAGCTCTCTGTTTTCCTTGGTGAGCACTGCTCACATCTCCATGATTGATTGTGTTTGAGTTTGATCCTGGAGTGTCCTGGGATGTTTGCACGAGAGGTGCTACATAAGCATAATTTGGGCTGTATTTTCTTTGCCTAATGGGAGCTTTAAGCTTGAAGTTAAGATAGTTTTGGCCCTTTGCTGAGACACTGTCCATCAACCTCAGTGCTTTGAGCTCCGCAGCCTTCTCTATTCACTGCTGGCTTAGGAAAAGAGATTAAAAAAATAATATCGTGCTTTGTTCCCTTGTGTCGGTGATGCCTTTGAAATGCAGCCCAGGGTGGAGCCTTTCTCTCAGCTGGCCTGGATCTTTGCTGCCCATCTCTGATGGGAAGAGATGCTCTTCCAACCAGCCCTAGACTTGCCATCAGTCCAGGCAGAACCAAGGCTGACCTGTGAGGGGATGATGGGTTGTTTACAGTGGAGATGCTGAGCTGGGAAACAGAAGGGAGACATTGGTAACTCATCACCTGTGTGGCTGCCCAAATAAAGGGGAAAGGTCTTTCCCTGTCCTGAAACCCCAGGAGCTTTAGAAAAAGGTGTGGAAATTAACTCTAGGGAATTTAAACAGAGTGAACCTGGCTGGACCCAGACTGAAAACCTCTGCAGGTCACACATTTCTCCCCAGCTCTCCTCGAGTGAGTAGGAAGAGTATGATCTGAGCTGGAGGGAATTTGCAGCAGGTTTGGTGGTTACATCCAAAGATCAAAATATTTTGGTATATGGGGCAAGGCATAAGAAAGAACCAATTCAGTTTTCAGTGGTGCAAACTTTATTAATGCTAAAAATTAATACTTCTTGCTACAAAATATTTACATTTCTTGTTTGGCACAGCTAGATCACAGCCGAGCAGACTAATGACAGGGTTTGATGTACAGGAGAGAATGGTCTTGTGACAAGCATGAAGAGCTGAGTTTAATTTGTGGCTCTGACAGACTCCCTCCCCAGGCACAGACTCTTGGGCTCTGTATCCCCACACCCTGAGCAGAGTACGGGAGAGATTCTGTTCTTCTCCTTCCTAAATGTCTTTCAGAGAAAATGGTGAGGTTGCGGAGGGCTGCAATAATCGTGAGATTAAAAATAAGCAGAGTTCACAAAGATGTAAAATAGCTACTCTGCCTAGAATACAGATCAAGGAGCCCATTAGCAGATGAAGTGGGGATGAGATTACATGTGTAAAAATATATAATTCATGTGATTAAGGGTACATGTTCTTGGACAGAAAATGGTCTTAATTACACATGTTTATCTCTAATTGCCTGACTTCCTTGAGCAGCTGTGGTGGCTGCACTTGCAGCTCCTTGATGAAAAACTCCCCTTTTTTTTCCACAACACATAATTCACACCTTCTGTGTTTGCCAAAGAACCTCCCCACACCTGTGCATTTGAATTAATTTGATCATCGATGTGTTGTCTTTCAGGAGTAGCTGCTGAGAAGTTTTTCCCTGTAGGCTGAGTGGGCAGTGCTCTCCCAGCAGCAGTTACTGGGAATCAATTCCTGCCCAGACCAATTAACCTTCCTGTTAGACATGCACTAAAATCATTATTTATTGTTCCCATTTATTCCCTTTCTATAAGGATTATCAAGCATAGATTAAAGATCACACAGAACTCAATTTCCATTAAACCATTTGCTGGGTGGCCCTCAAGCTATTGTACCAGAACAATGATTTTTTATTTTTATATTAAGAAACTAAGATTTATTGCAACTGATCAAATATGGGAAGGAAATGGTCTGTGCTTATTAATTCAAATTCAGAAATATGACGTTTTCAAACTTCACTGGTGCATTTTTAGCTCATATATTTGCAGGAAAGAATCAGAGTATAAAAATTTGGAAGTGACTTTGTGTTGATTAGTTGCAGGACCACAGTTCACAGTTCTGGTTTCTTGACTGGATACCAGGTACAGCCAGCCACAAAACATGAGCTATTTCAGTCCAACATATAATTACAAATATTTAAGTATAAATCTAAAATATATACATACATAATATTTAATCTGTGCTTTACTGGCTTGGAAAATGATAAAAGTGTTGGCTCAAAATGTGATTTGGATTTTTCCTGACCACAATGACCATTGAAATGCCCTGCAGACAAAAAAATAATAATTACAAAGATGTTCAAAGGGCGTGCTGAAGAGCCAGTGTACTCAATTCTGTCACAGGCTTAATTTGGATGCCCAATATTATAAATTATTATTTTTAAAAGTTATTTGTTCAGTTTTTTACCTATGCATTCCCTGTGTTCAGTGAGCTCAGCATGTCTACTAACCTTGCCATGCTCTTTCACTGCGGGGCTGCCCCACATCTCAGCCTTTGGCAGAAGAACCCAGGATGCCCAGGCCATGGAATTTATTGGGGTGGTCATCAACCATGGGTGGCATCCCAAGGACAAGATGGGCAGGAAGGCACTGAGGTGAGAGGATGTGTCAGTGTGAGTGTGAGCAATGCCCAGCTCAGCCATCCCCAGGGTCAGGGCAGGGAAGGAATGAATTTACCTCAAGACGAAGCTCAGAGCTGTTCTGGTGCCTGGGCTCCAGTTTTTCACACTTTTTTTCCCATCCAGGACTCTTCTCTCTATCATCTGCAGGAGTTTTGGAGCCCCATGGACAGAAGAACTGCCAGTAGGCTGAAATGCTCCCAAATATCAGATTAAGCCTGAAGTATCTGTTCTTGAGCTTCTGAACCTCCTCCAAGGCATCTCCTGACATTTGACTGTCAGGCACGAAAGGCTGGCAGGACCATTACTGGTTTGTTACAGTCTGGCCCAGATTTTCAGGTGTGTGTGAGGTGGACCAGCCTGGCTGCTCTTGGCTTTCACCAAGGAAGCACATCCCAGCCTGCCAGGCACACAGCAACTCCCAAAATACACCAACTCAGCCTGCACCTTACCAAGTGGAAGGAAGGTGTGGAGGGTGGTCAAGAGTGCATAGAGACCAGCCCCTGTCACCAATAGCCCGAGGAGGAGGAGGAGGGAGGTGATGAATGTTGTGCTCCTCCTGCCTAGACTTACCTGTTCTGAGAATAAACAATTTTTTCCTCCTGAAGCTTTAATTCTGGTGAAAAATAAAATCAAAGCCAAATCTTAATGCTTTAACTAAATCAGAGCATTTAACAACTTCACTTAAAGAAACAAGATTCTTTTCACAAGTGTTTATTTGTATAGTCCAAACAAGATTTTTTTTTTTTTTAATATAAGCCCACCACAGATGTGCAACTCAGCCCAATCTCTGTTGACACCACTTGGAGGTTGGGAACAAAAACACAAGTGTAATATGTTCTGCCTCTTTGCTGGAACAAGGCCTTTCTTTGGGCTGATTATTTCATGTAGGCCCCAAACCACTGGCAAAGCAGATCTTGCTCTGGGATGGGAAGATGAGCAGGACCCTGTGAGATGATGGAAAATGCCAGGACTGCACCTGGTGCCCAGGGAGGAGGATGGGGGGATGCAGTTTCCCTCCTTTGGGAGGAGAGTTTTTGCACACTGGGGAGAGCTCGATCCTCCCAAGACGTCAGCATTGCTGGGGCTTTGAACTGCACTTCAAAGCTGGGGCTGGAGGAGGTTTCTGTAAACCCAGAGAAACAGGTAAATATTTGTCAGAGTCAATTAACCCCCCTCCTCACCCCACGGCTGGAGGGGTTTCAGCAGGCACAGAGGGGAGCCTTGTTGATTTACTGAACCACTTCAGGAGGTGGGCAGACACAAAACACTGTGGTGAGAGGCCTCCCCTCAGCACGGCCCATGAACTCCTGCAGACACCTCATCCTTTCCATCACTGGGGCAGGCAGAGGGGAAAATCCTTTTTTCGTCTGGGGAGAAGACCAGTCCTGCTCCCAGCAGTGCTGCTGTAGCCTTATAACACCTTCATTCATGGCAGTTACTCCAGATGGGCATCAGCTGCTCACAGAGCACAAGAGCACATCACACGTCCCACCTGCTGCTGCAGGTTCAGCCATGGACACTGTGAGTCACCTATTCCAGGAGACACACATTCACACAACATTTCCATGAATTTATCAAGTTTTGTCTTCTGATGTCTCATCAGCCCATGGCAGGGGGTCTCAGGGTGTTTCTTTTGGGAAGAGGGCTCTGCTGGACCACTCTGTCCATGGTGTCTGTGCTGCAGCAGCCGGTGGAGGGGAAATGCAGACACCCAGCCACCAAACCACCCACCAACGCTTCCAGGCTTCCTCTTGCTTATCAGCACAGCATGAAAATGCTGCTTAAATAAGAAAAAGGGAAGAGAAAAAGTAGAAACAGCTGAGTACCAGATGAGGCGAATGCAGATGGATGGGGCCAGGCCAATTCTTCCCTCCTGCCCAAACCTGACCTGCTCCTTCACCGCCCCGACATGGCCCTGGGGCAATGCCACTCTCCGTTCCTCTCGGCCAGAAACCCTCAGCTGGATGTTAAAACCACAAAAGGAAGTGCAGGGGCTGTAACGGGGTCCAGCTGGGAACATGCAAAGCCCCTGAGGGTGTCTTTGAGCGACACGGGCTGGGAGAAATGCCGGGGGAGGCTCTGGGGGTGCCCCTGCCCGGGGCACTGACCCCGCACACGGCTCTCACCTCCCCTGGTGCATTCAGGGCAGGGGCAAGCACAGGAGGGGCCCAAGGGCCCGGCGGGATCAGCTCGGCAGCAGCAGCCGGGGCAGGACCGGGATAGGACAGCATCAACCGGGACAGGACCGGGATAGGACCGCGCTCCGCCCGTGCCGGGGATGCGGAGCCGGGAGAGGACCGTGCCAAAGGCAGCAGCTCGATGAGCTCAGTGTTTGCTGCCCGAGATGCTGGCCCCAGGGCAGATGGGCTCTGTCCTTCCTTCACCTCCTCCGACCTGCCAGGTGCCTCTGTGAGGGCTGCCCCCAGCACATCTGGCCCCGGCAAGGCTGGGCTGTGCCACACTCGCCTGTGCAGGACGGTCCAGTCTTGCAGCAGCCAGGAGGATGAGGCAGCATGAGCCTTATCAGCCCTGGTCCTCAGGGGCCACCACAAGGCCAGGTCCCTGAGGGATGTGTGCTCCTGGCACTGGGATGTGCCCAGCCCTGCTGCTCTTTCCTCCCCATTGCCCCTGGCTCACAGGCAAGGTCAGTGGGTGTGTCAGACAAGCTACTGTCAGGCCTCTGTGTCATGGTGTGGACACAGCCTGAGTGATGGACAGAGATGTCAGTGGGCTGCAGGATTTCCCCATTCTGCTCCTTCTGTCCTTCAAAGTCTGGACACAGGGACAGTGGAGCTGCCAGCACTCACACCAATCTCACAGCAGGTATCTTCAGACAAGGTGTACCACTTCCAGGATTTTCTGGAACTCACTGCCAGCATGTCCCCTGGCCAGGGAGGAAAGGCCCTGAGAAATGTGTCTCCCTTCTGAGAGAGATATAATCACTCCCATTTTGCAGAGCAACCCGAGAGTCTCAATTTCTGCTTTTCCATTTTTTCCAGCTTTGAGCAAAGTGGTTCTTGCAAACTTCTCAGCCTCCATGGCTAAACTTGAGAAATTTCATGTCTAGGCAGAGAGAAATTTAGTGGCTTGGATCCAGCCATCTGGACGTGGGAAAGCTTGGAAGTCCCACAAGAAAAGGGAGATTTCTTGGCAAAGATTCATGATACATCTTTATGGGAGAGTGGAGGGGAAATGCAAAATGTCCATCAAACTTCTCACTTTCTGTAGGCAGAAGCCAGGAAGCTCCAAGATGTGCAGGTACAGCAAGAGGTTTTAAAAGTGAGGAAAGATATAATGGGGTCCTTTCAGCTGCAATGCCAGGAGCTGGCAAATGTCACAGAAATCCTGCATGGTCCTGCCCTGCTCACCTGGAAGGGCAGGGCTGGCTCTGATGCAGGACAGGTCACAGGCACCCCTCAGAGCCCTCTGATAGATGTGATCAATCAAGAGGGGAGAGTATGGGCAGAGAAATAAATATGGAATGTGGTTTGGACAGATTGAAAGCTTCCATATTTCATCCCCATGTCACCTGTCAGGTGCTCACTCTCCTTCAGCACTGCTGGAAGAGCTGAGCCGCTGCTGTTTGACAACCTTGTGAATAAATGTTAATACACCCAGAGCCTCTGTAGGTACATCCTCCCTGCTCAAAGCCCCTGAATCACCTCCAGATGTCCCTGAGAGCTCCCGTGCTCTCTCCTTCCTTCTGCACCACCTTCCTGTGCTCACCAGAGCCTGCTTTTAAATCCCCTCAGGCTTTGAAAGGTCATTACCCACCTAAGCTGCATCTCCTTCCTGCCCTAGTCAGACCCAAGGGAGAACTTACATCCCAACATCCCACGGCATGAAAAAACACTGCAAACATCGCCCTCTTCCTTCAGAGGCAGGGAGGAAAAGCAGCATCTCTTTTAGTCCCATTTAATCTGAGCCAAACAAACAAACACTGGCAGCATTTTTCTACAGTGAAAACATTTTTCACCTGGAGACAAGGAACCTTGCACTGCTGGGATGGTCAGAGGGTGTTTGCTGGTGTGGAGTTCTGGGCATGTGAGCAGTGGGGCCACCCCAAGAAGAGGAGTAATGGGAACAAGACCTCCCTGTGCAGCCACAAAAAACCTGCCTGTGAACCAGTGCCAGGTGCTCAGTTTCTATCTTAATTTTGGTCTTGGAAAAAAAGGGAATGGAGTGAACACACAGGGGCTGCAGTCAAGCTGTGGCACACCCCCGTCCAAGCAAGAAAATTACACGGTGAGGCTGCCAGGGTGTCCTGACTTCACTTCCCTGGGTCTGGGCTTTCAAGGCTGGGATCCAGTAGCCCCCATCCAGCAGCTGATCCAGCCCTTTGCTGGAGCCACAGCACTCCCAACCATTACACAGGTACTGTGTCAGATGATGAGCAAAGGCATGATCTCAGCTCACCCCAGATGACGAATTTTGTGCAGGCTGGTGAGATGGGAAATTCCCAGCAGGACTCCTGGGTGTGAGCGATGGGTTTCCCACCACTGAGCCTGGAAAACAATCATGCAGAAAGCTGGCAGCAGAGCAGTAAAAGCCCCACCAGCACCATGTTTCCAGGGCTGTTGGTTCTGGCACCTGTCTGTGGGCACAGCTGGATGTGGGCAGCACCTGTATGGGTGTGCTGTGGGTGTGCAGTGGGGATGGATGGGATGGTGGGCACAGCACTGCTGTGGGGCAGGGGGTCTCAGGGCTCAGCCTGGCTGCAGCTGGTGAGGAGATCACAACTGATGTTCAGCTCCAAGGTTTGGGTGTGTCTTGGTCTCAGCTGACCCGGGGTTTGATGGGTCCCTCTTCCCACTGAACTGAGAGTTTCTTCTCACCTTGGCAGTGTGCAGGGAGACCATCACACACCCACAGCATGGGCTAAACAACCATTTGTCAGCAAGCAGCAAATTAACTATCTTCCAAATTGTGCTGAGAGGAGCTTCCGTGCTATTTAAGTGAACTTCTAAACTTAGCCCAGTTACTGTAAAAAAATACCTTTGTGAGCAACTACTGTCCACAGAGCTTGACTTCAGAGATGTTTATTTCTAGAACTAGTGGAAAAATTTCTCACCTTTCAAAGGTTCCAAATATATCTTGGTGCTGGCTGAAGCCATTGGCCATCAGAGTTTCCTTGCAGGCAGTCTCAGGCTGATGGTGGGGCCACAGCCCTGACAGTGCCACAGGTGTTGTGGGGAGAGGTGGGGGGCTGACACCCACCTCCTCACCAAGGAGTTCATGGAAGATTATGTCAACCTTGAGGGGTGCTTTAGTTAATACCCCAAAACAAGTGTTTTTTACTTCAGGACTCAAAAGCATTAATCCTGGCCAGTTGTACCACTAAAAGGAGCTAATTGCAGTGCCCAGGTCACTTTTGGAGAGGGGTCAGGAGGCAGACTGAGGGCAAGGCTGCTCTGTGCTGCCCTGCTGAGCCCAGCCTGGGTGGTCAGACCCACACGTGCAGGCTCCTGCCCACACTCTTGACTGCTGGCTCCCTACACCATCACTATATATAAAATGGGAAAGGTTTTTTCCACCTTAGCAAATACACAAGTAGAAACTGTGGGTTATGAGAGGGTATTGCACCTGAAGCAGAGGGATGAGCTGGGATGTATGAAAGGCTCCTGGAGACCTCCTGTCCCTGTTGATGGTCACCTCTTCAGTGTGAGATTTGACAGTAGCTCTTCCTCCAAGGTTCAGCTTAGCTCAGCAAGGGATTCAGCATTTACAAGAAACTGCTCCTAAATAGGAAGAAGGATGACTTTGGAGCCCTCAGACTTCAGGACAGATCTCAGTTGTGTTTACACCTCAACGGGTGTTTCACTCCTGGATGATCACAAAAGAACATACAGGAGCTCAGTCTGGGTTTACTCAAGTATAAAATGTGGAGATCAAATTTTCTAACCTTCAAGTCAGACAGAAGATCTCCCTTCATGGTGTGTTAGGAGGCACCAAGCTCTGGATATGCTGGACCTCTACAGGGCTCCAGAAATGCAAAAATCCACCAAAAGCCCTATTTTCCTTCCCTGCCAGGGTGGGCACCAAGGTAGCTGGAGCTCTTGTTGATGTTTTGGGGTGGGGCTGGGGAAAAGGAACATCTTTCAGCAAAGATGGAAAATGGGCCTTTCTGTCAGTTGATAGGAGGGGAATATTTCACTTGAGAAACAGAGCGTGTTCATTGCCTGGGGAAAGTTTTGTTCAGACAGGACCTTGGTTTCATTTTATTTTACCCCAGTAAAGAGAAGGCTCCTGCTATGGAAATCCACATCAACCTGCTCCAGGCATCAGGATGCTCAGGGACCACAGCAGATCCTGACATCAGCAAAGGGCAAAGCCCTGCTCAGTTCTTTATAGGCTCAAGTCACCGTCTGCCACCTTGGAATGTGGTTGATGGGTCATGCCCAAAGCCCACAGATGGGAGAAATAAACATGACAGAGAAATCCTGCAAGTCCCATTATGTCTTATTCTGGGGCGAGCTGCTGTCTGTTGGTCATAAAAGCATCAGAGGGTGTCTCTGCCAAGAGAGTGCTCGAACCCAGTGATTTATCTTTTTTTGTTCCCCCTGATGCTCATTAAAATGGGAATTTGCCGGCTGCTGCTGTATCCAGCTGAATGCATGTGCTTCTTGGCTCCCAGCAAGGTCCTCGCTGCAGATACCGTGTGCTTTGGCAGCCGGGCCAGTCTGGGCTGCAGGATATTACGCCTGGCAGGGACACAAACCCCTTCCAGTTCCTGGAATTTGGATTGTCTCGCGGAGTGCTGATTAAGCAGTGCTTTCAATCTGCACCCAAGACAAAACCCTCGCCTTGCCTCTGTGCAGAGGCTCAGCTGCTGCGTGGCAGAGGGAGCCGCGGTGGGTTCACTCTCCCTGAGCCCTCAGGGGGACAAAAACTCAAAAAAAATTTCATAAATTAAAAGCTTTGAAGTTCACAGTGTTGGAGGATAATTTGTTGCTCAGGACTCTGTCTTTTGTGAAATAAGATCATTAAAAACCACCCCCTCCACAACACAGCCCCAGTGTCCTTACCTCAGTGCGCACTTGGCAGCAGCTGTGCCTCCCAGTCTGCCCAGTTAAGATCACTGCTGCATGTCCCCATCTGCCTTTTTAATCTGCTGGGAATGAAACTGCCTTTACCAGCCTCGTTAATGAGAGATTTGAGATCTGGGGTTGAGTGGAGGGAGGCAGCACCAGTGCCTGCCCCCTAGTGCAGCATGAAGAGCTGTCCTGCTGCTGGCCCCTGGAGCTGACACACCTGTCTCCAAAGATGAACATGAAACAGGGGTGTCTGCAGGACTGGCAAACTGGCACTTTGCCCAGCACCTACAGAGAGGTGGCTGGTGTTTTGGGGTGATCTGGTGCTGAAAGATGAAGCTGAGCTGGTTAGACTCCTACAACAGGCAGCCTGGAAAGTCAGAGGGCTGTGGGAGCCAGCCTGACACCCTGGCATTCCCAGTGCCATCCACAGCACAGCACAGCCCCCCATAGGATACCCAGCCCTGCTGGCTCAGGGGGTGCTGCTGCTCTCTGCACTGAGTGCTCCTACAGTGCTGCAGTGAGGCCAGAGATGCCTCAGATGAGTTTTCCCTGTCTCCTTGCTGGCACAACCATCATTCCACCTGCTGGGTGGGGAGTGGATAGAAATGCCCCTCTGGCACACATCTCAGCAGCTCCCAGGGCCCACAGCATCTTGAGCTGCTTTATGAGAGAGACAATGCCAGGAAAAAATATCCAAAGGGGTCTCTTGCTGGAGGCTCCCAGAAGGGTGAGGCTGTATTGATCCAGCACATCAGCTCAGCATCTGGGCATTTTTCATACTCCATGCTCAGGTCTGCACATCCCTGAGCTCCTGGTCAGCTTCTGCTGCACATCAGGTCTCTGGGGCAGCTGGGTGCAGCCAGTCAGACTCTGGACGTGCTGTCAGTCCATGCACAGGCAGGAATTATGGGTTTGGGATCCTCAGTTCTTGTCCCAGTCAGAGCCGTGGGGATGAGAAGCTGCTGCTGGAGGACTGTCTTCTCCTCCCTGCACTCCATCTCTGTGCCCCTTGCCAGCTCAGGAGTGGGAGTTTGGCCTTGGTGCTCCTCTTCATGCACTTGAAGAGCCAGATCTTGTCCCCAATCCCACCTGTGGTGAACCCAAACCTGGTGAGGCACAGGGGGACCAGCACTTTGCTTACCTGGGCACTGTGGCATGGGGGGGGACAGCAGCGAGCCCTGCTGCAGGTCACACATGGCCACCCGTGCTGGCTCTGAGCACAGTGGCAGGAAGATGTGACAGGCATTGCAAGCAGCCCCTCCAGTTGGCCAGGTGTCTCTGTGACCTGCAATAACTCAGTTGTCCCCTGGCGTTGTGACTGTGTGGGATGTTGTAGGGAAACACACTTAATGCTGCAGGATATGGCTTTCAGATGTTACAGCCATTTCCCCTCCCTGGGGACAGACACATGGGCACATGGAGGGAGCACAGCCCACTGCTTTCCCCTGAGATAACCCTGGTTGGGCACTGCCAGCTCAGGTCGGTGCTGGGACCGTGGGCAGAGTCCCTGTGGGCTGTGACAAGCCCCAGTCCTTGGGTTACACACAGGTGACAGTGCCCAGCCCAGCCAGTGGCTTCATCTATAACGGGGACAGCTGCTGACCAGGGACGTGTGTGGCCACCAGGTCCCCTCCCAGCCACCCCCATAAAGGGACATCTCTGCCATCTGCTAAGCCGGCACCAAAGCGGGGTGACCCTGCTGCTCCTGGCTGGTCCCAGCCCTGCTGCTCCTTTAACGGGACAAAACCTCCTCTGCATCCCTCACCGACCTGGATCCGCTCCCCTGTCCACTGCTTCCAGCAAGATCCCAGCTAGGGAACGGGCAGGAAAGGGATGACTTTGGGAATGTCTCCCTGTAGGTAGCCCGGACAAATCCCCAGCCCCTCTGCCCGCCGGGGCATCGAGCCGTGCTCTGCGCGCTCCCCCCGGCCCCGCGCGGGGCTCCGTGTGCCTGCGTGAGCCCGTGTGCGCGGAGGCATTCACCAGCCTATAAATCTCCTGGCAGGGCTCTTTCCAAACTTCAGGACGTTCCCCGGGGGAAGAGTTAAGATGCAGCTTGTGCGTCAGCGGCCGCAGCGGGCTGCCCGCCGGGGCTGAGCCGAGCCGAGCTCCCTCCGCATCTGCATCTGCCCCAGCAGGTTGTTCCCGCAGGTCCATCCCGCCGCTGCCGCTCCGGGCTCAGCGCTCACGGTACGTAGTGCTGGAACATCCTCCCGCTGCTCCGGGAAGGGCTGGCAGGGATGCTAGGAGGTGCATCGGCTGGCGGATAAGGGGATATTCCAGCGTTTTCCTTTTTTTTTTTTTTTTTTTTTTTTTTTTTTTTTTTTTTTTTTTTTTTTTTTTTTTTAATAAAGTACTCTGCTTTGGCTGTGGCTATTTTTCTTTTCCCGAGGTAAAAGAGTCGTTAGGATTTCTCGACAGTGCTTTTAAGTCTTGCCGTGCGTCTCTATCTGTGTGAGATTTCTGATTGTGCCGGGGATTTATTCAATGAACCAAACTCCTGGGAAGTTACAGGGCGGGCAGCTGCGGTGACTCTCAGCATACTCCTAACTATCCATCCCCTGTGCCACAGGAATGTGCCATAAGTGAAAAAATGGGGGAAAAAACTTTCTATTGATTTATTATTTTTTAAACAAACAAGAAAACCGATTCCCCAGGCATCTCCCTGCCAGCCCTGGGGAATTTGCTCTGGTAAATAAGGTTATTACAGATACTATTTTTAATTATTACTAATTTTAATAGGAAAACCCCCTATTATTATTAATAGGGGAAAAAAGGAAGAAAATTTGTTTCCACCTCATTTTGGGAAGTGGTGCTTGCAGGGTGTTTGCAATCCTGAGTGATGCCTGTGCTGTTTTCTCTCCTAGATCTGCACACCAGCAGCAGGGACCAGCAATCCCCCTTTGTCCTTGTTTAACCCCGGGCCAGGAGCAGAACTCTGCCGGCTGACCCCACCAGGTGGGCTGGCATGGCTGTGCTGCACCTGCACCTGTACCTCACGGCCCTGGGCTGCTGGGTGACACAGCTGTCCAGCTCCTTCCTGCTGCCCAACGCCACGGAGCTGCTGTCCCCACCCGAGGGCGCGGCCGGGGCCCCGCTCTGGGGCGAGGGGCTCCCGCGGGGCCGGCGGAGGAGGCACCTCTCCCCCCAGGACATGAGTGTCATCCTGGACTACCACAACCAGGTGCGGGCACAGGTGTCCCCCCCCGCCGCCAACATGGAATATATGGTGAGTTGGGCTGTGGCAGGGGATTTCTGGGTCCACAGCTCTGCTGGGCTCAAGGGGCTCACCTCTGATGTGGGAGCCCCAGCCTGGTAGGGATGTCAGGGTGCTGGCTGGATTCCTGGCCAAAAAGTGCCCTGGGGGATTTTTTGTGTCCCAGGGGCTCAGCAGACCCCTGCAGCCTCTGTGTAGGAGGGATGGAGTCCCAGCACAGAGACCTTCTGCCCTTCTCCACGAGGGCAGATTTGGGATCTGTGGGCCTGTGTCTGGGACATCTGGGAGGTGGCTATAAGCATGAAAAGGTCAGGTCCCAACCCAAAGCCCAGGTAGGAGCCTCTCCCCTGATTGCAACTGTGAGAAATGATACCATCAGAATCTCCAGGGTCCCCTTTGAGTGTTCCAAGTGGTGCCAGCTCCCAGGAGAAGAAACATGCAGGAGGGAGTCAAGGAGGGGATGCACAGCCTTGACAGGTTGGGTATCTCCAGAGGGTCACCTGGGCAGAGCTTTCCTCAGGTTCTGTCCACCCTGCTTGGAGCTCCTAACCCATCCCTAAAGGTCCTCCAAGAGGAGTTACTTCCAGCCTACAGAGGGCAGGACCCTCAGGGCAGGAGGTGACACATGCTGCTCTGGCCCAGGAAGGGGACCAGAGCTCTGAGGGAGCAGCTGGGTGGTCCCTGGATTTGGTTTGGGAGAAGAACACAGCAGCTCAGCTTGCTGGGTACCAAGGCAGGTCAGACATGCCTGGGAGCATCCTGCACTGCTTCTTGCTTGGTCTAAATTCCTGCCTTCCAAAATAACTCACACAGGCATCTCCCCAAAGGCGTTCAGGATGAGTGAGGAGGCTTTAAATAATGCATGAAGGAACCAGCTATGCTCACCGGGCAGGGCTGCACTGAGGGCTGGGACAGCTGTGACCTGCAGTGCCAGCACAGGGCTGCAGGGTTTCACCCCTGTGCTCAGCTCCACCTTGTGCTGGAGCTCATTCCTGGAGAGAATCACACCCACAGGGCTTGCAGTGCTGCAGGGCATCCCTGCTCTGCTGTGTTGTGTGTCCAGGAGCTGTGGTGGCAGCTGGGGAGGTCCATTGCTCCTGGACATGCTGCTGTACTTTCTTATTTTTTGGACACTCATGGGTGCTCAGAAAGCCCCCATAGCACAAGGGAGCAGGTTTCTCCTCTTTGCTCTTCTAGGAAGCCAAAACTCCTGCCTCCCTTTTCCTTTTGTGTGTCCAGGTGTGGGATGAGCGGCTGGCCAGGGCAGCAGAGGCGTGGGCTGCACGCTGCCTGTGGGACCACGGCCCCCCTGAGCTGATGAAGTATGTGGGACAGAACCTCTCCATCCAATCGGGCAGGTGAGTGCCCTGCAGGCAGAATGAGCTCCTGGGAAGCCCCCACGCCCCACAGTGCTGCAGGAGGAGCAGCAGCAGCCCCTCAGTCAAGGAGCAGAGGGGCTCTGAGCTGGAATTGTACAGGAGATGTAGCTGAGAGGCACATCCTGGGGGGCAGGAGGACCCAGCTCTTGCAGATGGGTAAATACAGGAAAGCAGATGTGCCTGCTGCTCATTTGGGAAGTATGCCATTATTCCCCTCTCTGCCAGGCACCTGGACCAGGGGGATATGGGTCCTTGATCTCCTCCACATGAGTCTGAGCCCTCAAGTCTCTCTGGTCTTATGGCCTCGAGCACAAGTGGGCTTGGCACAAGGATGTCATTACCCCTTATTCCCAGGAATTCTTGTTCCCAATGGACCCTGGCTCCAAACCATTTCTCTCCCCCACTTCCTCAGTGTGGAGCTTTCCCATCCTTTCTTTTGTCCATGACCTCTGATGTGGAGAAGATCCACCTTGCCTCACCTGTATCCCCGTTGCAGGTACCGCTCTGTCATGGACATGGTGAAATCCTGGCACCAGGAGAAGCAGCACTACTCCTTCCCCCACCCCCGCGAGTGCAACCCCCGCTGCCCCTCCAAATGCAGTGGCTCCGTCTGCAGCCACTACACACAGGTGAGCACTGCAGCCTCCCCGGAGCCAGAGGCAAAGGGGGGCCTTGTGCAGCTCACATCAGCAGCTGGGATCCAGGATCGGTTTTTCCAGCTGCCAGCTTCAGATCAGGCAGTGGTCCTGGCAGCTGGAGGGATGCTGGTGATGCCCTTCCACCCTGGGCTTCTCCAGCATTTGGGCTGTTGCAGGAAGGTCCCAGGGGTTCACAACCCAGCTGTGACCTTCTGGCCAGTTGACATGGAGGTTTCCAATTTTTTTAAAGCTTTTTTCCCCCTCCTTTGGCCTTTCTCTCCTCACTGCACCTCTGGCAACTTAAAGGTGGTGAGGAGAAAAAATAAGCCGCTTTGTACTTTTGCCAAGCATGAATCCTCTTCTCTGTGATGGAACAGCTTCATAGCACCCAGCTGTTTCTGGCTCCCTGGGAATGCAGGCCCTTCATCCCCTGGCACATCCCCACACAGCCTGGCCAGAAGAAGGTGGAAAACTCCTCTGTTTCTCTTGCCTGGCAGCAGAGCTGTGCCAACTCCTAATTACCTCTTCTTCATGGCTCCAACCTTTACCTGAACATCTGCATCCCCATGTGGCTCATCCATGGGGATACTCAGGGATGCTCTCAGTTGCAAAAGGGCAATACACACTTTTTATGGAAGAGAATTGACCTGGAGAGGCTTCTGGAAGAGCTTTTGTCTTTGGTCTACCTCCCTGTGTGCAGGGTGAGCTGCTTGCCATGATTCACTGGGAGGTTTAGGAGCTAATTTGGGTAAATGGAGCAGTGACCCAGACTCTGCTGTTCATGGATGTGAGCTCAGCAAGGCAGTTCCATGCAGGGCAGTGCAGGTTGCAGTTAGGAGAGAGAGAGAGCAAAAAGTCACTCTCTGGTAACAAAGCACTGCCTGTGATGAGACAGCATCCAGCCAAAGAGATTAGGGCAGCTGGGATGAGATTCCCTGGTGGGACAGAGCCCTGTACTGACATCCTGGGGCTATCAGCTGCCTGGGTGGATGGACACCAACAGTGTCTGTTCTCTGTCCTGGCACAGATGGTGTGGGCCACCTCCAGCCGGCTGGGCTGTGCCCTGGGCACCTGTGCCAACGTGCGGGTGTGGGGCAGCACGTGGCGCCACGCCACCCTCCTGGTCTGCAACTACGCCATCAAGTAAGTGACTGGGGACAGTCCCCCTGCCATCCTCCCTCCCCACAGCAGTGCCAGCTGATGATGATGCTCAGAGGTGACCCCCCCCTTCTCTCTTTTTAGGGGCAACTGGCTGGGAGAAGCACCCTACAAAGTGGGGCGGCCGTGCTCAGCCTGCCCCCCCACCTACGGCGGGGGCTGCTCCAACAACATGTGCTTCAGCGGAGTCAAATCCAACCAAGTCAGCTGGTTCTAGGGCTGCAGCCCCAGGAGGAGCCCTGGGAATGGAGATGGGGTGAACAAGAATTATTTATAACACTGAGCCCCCCCCCGGCAGCCTGGCTGTCCAACCTGCTTCATCCCTAATGACACGTAGGAAAATGCTTTTCTAACACACCTCTCCAGCAGGGTTGTCTGGCTGCTGCCCACTGTGGGGGAACCAGGGACAGTTCAGATCCCTGTTTCCTGAAATAGGGATGGTTTAAGGGTGCATGGAGGGAGTGGGGCTGTCTGGGATGGTCCCTGCTCTGCAGACTCAGGGGGCTTTCCCCACTGCCCCCCCCGGTGCTAAGGCAGAGCCTGGTGTAAATGGATACCAAGATGTTCCCCTCGTGGTGAGCAGCTGGATAAGTGGGGAGCCCCAAACATGCTCCTGCTTCACAGCAGCCCCTCTGACTGTGGGGCCCCCAGCTCTGAGCGTCCTAATAAAGCAGCCTGGAGACCCCCATGCCGTTGGTCCTCCCTCACTCGCAGCCTGAAGCCTCGGGGTAACACCGAGCCAGTGCCCTTGCTCTGGTTTTGGGGGTAAGCAGCAAAGGAGGGGCAGAAGCCCTTGGTGGGGCCACGGGCTATGGGCACGGGAGATGCCTGGGCGCTTTGCTCCATCGTGTGGGAGAAGCCAGCACTGCTGGGACACCGGGTGATGATGACGCTGAAGGGCCACAAACTCCCTGTCCCGCCCAGACCATCCCACACTATCCCACTACTCCACCTCGCCCCCAGTGCCACTGAGCACCTCATTTTCCACATCCTCTCCCTCTCTAGAATCTCTCAGCACTCAGAAAACTCATTACAAGTTTTGAATTACAAGTCCTTGGATTTGAGCTTCCAGCTGTGGATTCCTGCGCTGCAGCCCTCTGCATCCAGCATCACTTTCCTCACAGCATGCTCCCTTGGGATGTGCTTTTCCATTCAGAGGAGCAGATATCCTTAATCCTTCCCACTCAGGGCTGCAGGGTTTCAATAGCTGAGGTGTCAAGGGGATTCTGACCCTCTGTGCCCCCTGCAGCCTGGTCTCTTCCTGAGGTGTACAGGAGATATGGAAGGCTCTGTGCTGGTGGATAATATTTTTTTCAGCCTCAGTTCTGGATTCCCCACATACTTGGTGTCCTCTCAGCAACACTTCTTGCACATGGCCCTGCTGGGCTCAGCACAGCCCATGGCAGCCTAGACTGCTCCTGTCATGGAGCTCCCAGTGACACAGGGGCTGCCACAGCCTCATGGGGAGGTTGGGGAGCCCATCTGCACATCTGCCACCATGAGGTCCTGGATGCAGCAGTCCCAGAGGGAGCACAGATGACCATAAGTGGCTATGGAACCTCATGAGTATCTCCAATTTGGGGAGCAGAGAGAGACAGAGAGGAGCTGCAAGCACCCCGTGCCCAGTCCTGTGCTCAGGGTATCACCCTGCATCCCACCACAGCATCCCTGCAGCTCCCCATCCCAAACCAACCTCTCTGGTTTGGCACCAGGTGGACAAACCCCAACTCATGGCCTGGGCATTTTGCCCCTTGTGCCTCAGCCAGGCTCTGCTCTGCCCTTGCCAGTCCCTACACTTGTTGCTTTGTACAGGCTCAGACCTGGATTTCCCATCTCGGGTGGGTGGTGGCACAGAACGCAGCAGCACGTGGGGCACTGCAGAGTTGGATCCAGCCTCTGGCTCCCCGTGGCCAGGGGTAACCCTGGCCCGGCGGCTGCCCCGGCCTTGACACCATCTGCAAGCGGGAGCCCCAAAAGAGTCCAGTAAAAGCCATGTTTGAGTTTCTAGCTTGGCAGCAGTTACTATAGCTACAACAACGGCACCTTGCAGATTGGTTTCCATAAGAGCTTGGTTACTATTTAACATCTCCACCCACATTAGCCCTGATTAAGCGAATCAATAAGATAACAGGAGAGGCAGGTTTCCTCGCCCTGCCTCTCCGCGCTGCCTCCTGCCTTCACCCAGTTCCTTAAGCGAGAGACATTTTTTTTTATTTATTTATTTAGATTTCTTTTTTTTTTTTTTATTCCTCTACTTCCTCTGTTTTTTTCGCCCCAAGCGTGCCCGTAGCGGCAGCCGGCGAGACATGGTCAATGTAAGCACCCAGCTAAGCGCAAAGATGGAGGCTCCATATGGTGAGTACAGCGTTCCCCCCGCCCGCCGTCGCTCGCGGGGAGTGGGGCCGGGAGCAGCCAGCAGCCCCCAGCCCCACGGGCCAAAAGCTGGAGATGGAGGCAGCAGAAGGGTGCTGGTTGGTTTTGGCACGATGTAAAAGCCTGTGTGCGTTGCGTGTGTTTTCTCTCTATTTCACTGGGCTTGACCCAAAGAGGAAGGCACGTGCCCCAGAGAGCAGGGCCGGCCCCACGTGCTGGCAGAGGGGCTGCTGATGATGCTGCTGGGCTGGCAGCAGGAGTGGCAGCAGTGTAGAGGAGGTGAAGTGGTGCCCTAGGACACACAGCCAGCCCTGATGCACAGGCTGCAGGTGGCCCGTGGCATGCCTGGGCTGCGAGTGGGCACAGTGGGCTCCTGCCAGCGCCGTGCTCCTGCCGAGGGCCGGTGTTACAGCTGGGCAGGTTTCCCAGCAGAAAGTGTAGAGCCTGGACAAGCAGCAGCCTCCAGCCTCTGTGGGGCACAGCATCAGGTGGCACAGTGCTGCCTGGGCACCTGGCCACAGAGAGATGCCTGCCAGGCCTGTGTCCATGCTCCTGGCATGGCACAGTGGTGCCTGGAGCAGCCCCGTGTTGTGCTCCTTGGCTGTGCCAGCTGCCCAAGAAATGCACATGGGCCCCAGGGGACAGGAGCCCCTGCCTGGGCTGACATCAGCCCATGGTTATCCTCAGGATGTGCCTGTGCTGCAGCATCCCCACATGGCTAGTTTGGTCACATGTGTTTTGTGAATCCTGGTTCCCTGGGCACGGCCAGGGTGTGGAGTGAGCATACTCAGCAGTTGAGGTCTCACAGTCATGAGGTTCTCCATCACATCCTCATGGCTCTCCAGCACTTCCTTGTGGCTCTCCATCAGATCCTTATGGCCCTCCATCACTCTCAAGGGCTCTCCATTACTTCCCCTAGCTTTTCATCACACCCCATGGAGCTCTCCATCATACCACCTTGCCTTTCCTCACTCTATTTTTCATGTCCTGCTCCTCCTCTTTTACAAGTGTGCAGCCGCTGCCCAGCCCACCTTCCAGGTACTATGTGTGCAAACCCAGGTCCCAGGAGGGTTTGTGGGAATCATAGGCCACCTTCTTGCACTTTGATTGTGGCCTCTGTTTGGATGGTTGCTTCCCTTGATCTGGGCCTGCAGCCTCCCATGGGTGTCACTTCCAGCCCTAACCCACCTCTGTTGTGGCATTCATGCTCCCTTTGTGCCTCCCTGCCCCAGCCCCCAGCACTTCAGTACCCTGCAGATCACTTTATTTCAGGTCACATCACCCCAGTATTTCAGTGGGTCCATGGCCTATGGCAATGGAAATGTGTAGGAATTGTATAGGACCTGCTGTAGTGCCACTGGGTTGGTCTGAGGAGTTGTGATCAGGGAGTTGTGAGCAGGAGTTGTGATCAAGCAGTTATGGAGTTTTAGGCTGCTTTTATCAGGTTGCTCATTTGTGCATCCCCAGCCCACAGGAGCCAGCTCACTGGAAGAGCTCTGTTCACTCCTGCCTCTGAGCTGCAGGAGCCAGCAGCAGGAAAATACCCAGAAAACTGTTCAGGTTTGGTCTGTTTAGTGCAGGCTGTGTCTTTGTGTCCAGCTGATGCTGCTTGGACAAAGTGCAAGGAGCCGCGTGGTGAAGGACATGTGTGAGCTGGTGAAATGAAGGATTGATACCTCTGAGATGTGCAGAGGTCACATCCTAGAGTGAGAACTGGCCCAGGAGGAGCCAGTGCTGAGCATCCTCCAGGCTGAAGCCCCTGCTGCTGGTGGGAGATGGCTCCTGACCCACCCAGCTCACAGGGACTGACTTGCAACTCATTTGCAGGAAAAGGGGATGTTCAAGGCATGTTCCATCAGTTTGGGAGACCTGGTGGTGCAGGGTGGCCGAGTCTGGCTGTCCCCACATCCAAGGTGCCTGCAGCCAGCTTTGCCCCAGGATGGAAAGCCAACCTCATTTCTGCAGTGAGCAACCAGTTCGGCCTGACACATGCAACATGAGGAGCTGAACAAGCTCTTTAATCACTTAGGATGAAGTTATTCTGCCCACTTGTAGCTGGCTCTGCTGTGAACAGCCACTTGCCAGTCCTGGCACACCAGTGACCTTAAACACAGACATTTCTGACAGTAATTTTCTCTTGAATTTGTTAACAATTATTTTTATTAATTATGATTTTTAAAGTTGTTTTTGTGTTAATTTTTCAGTATGACAGTTGGTAACTGAGCCACGTGCTGAGGTTGGGCAAGTGCAGGCAGAGCCAGGTGTGCTGTGGGGAGGCTGGGGAGGAATCACTGCCCATCCCACCTGTGGTCACTCTCCCCATCTGCTCCCATGGCCCAACAAAAGCAGGCTCTGGCCAGCACCTGCTGTAAGCCTGGGGCCAGGCAAGGGGTAGAGAGAAATAATAAGAATAAAAAAGTGAGATGGGCCTCCCAGACTAAAGTGAGAGGAAACTGAGAGTGTTGGCAGAAGGAGGGGAGTCCTCATAAACAAAACAGGTGAAAAAGTTATCCAAATAGAGGTGAGGAAGGGATGGAGGACTGGGAAGTGACTGGCTTCCCTCAGAGCTCTGTAGGGTTGGGCTGGGGCTGGGCAGCAGAGTGGGCACAGCAGCCAGGATGCACCATCCTGCAGATGGCAAAGTGGTGGCCAAACCCCTCCCAGGGTCACTGGGAAGTTTATTCCCCTGCAAAGTGGTGTGGGAGCTCACACAGCAGTGGTGGTGCTGAGCCCCAGCCATGCCCATGGTGATGCCCTTGCTGGCAGCAGCTCCCTGCCCTCAGCAGGACAGGCCATGGAGCTGGTGTGCCTGATGGAGGAGAGCCGTCAGCTTTGGAGAGGGTCACAGAATTACTTTCAGTTTCTTTTGATAGATGGAAATTATTTTTTTCTGATTTTCCCTTCTCCCCATCCATCTTAGGAGCTTCAGGATTTCAGCATCCATCTGAAGCCAGGAATATATTCTAATGGGGAAGCTTGGCACTGGCACTCAGCCTGGGGACAGTGAACAGGTCTGGCCCTCTCTTGGCAGTGGTGGCATCAGTAAGAGCATCCCCCCACTGCAGTTACTGCAACCCTCCCCATCCATCCCTGCCCCAGACTGTCACCAGCATTTCTCCTAAACGACACCTTGGGGGCACTTATGTCCCTCCCAGCAGACCTGTGCCTTGTATGAGGACTTAGAGGATGCCCTGCCAGGCAGTGACAAACTGGCTGTCCCCAACAGCCTGGGTGGGTCCCTGGGGGAGAAGGGAGTGATGCTGCAGCTCTGGAGAGATGTGGAGCTGGAGATACATTTAAAATCCTCACCAGCATCTGCTGAGGACAGGCTGTGAGCTGGAAAGAGATCCACTGGTGGTAAATCCCTGCAGGAAGATGCAAATAGGTGTGTGAGAAGGTGGAGGATGGAGAGGGGACAAGGGGAACATCTCCTGGGCAGTGAGGAAGGGATGAGCCCTTTGATCCACCTTTATCCTCCTGCTGAGACTTGGGCAATTGGTCTCAATCCCAGTGCAGGCAGCACCACTCCTTCATATTTTGGATCTTCTCAGAGCTGTGGATCCCCAGGGCTGGTGGTTACAGCAGGGACCAGCTCATGATCAGGGCTGGCCCTGGGCAGTAAAGCAGCTTTGGAAAACAGCTGAAAAATGCGAGACGTCATCACTGCTCAGGAGCTCTGGTCAGATGTGGGGAATAGTTTCAACTGAGAAACATAAGAGGGGGCTGATTTTCTGAGTTTTTTAAAATTTCACTGCCAAATGCATCAAATTTTTACAGGTTTCCTGTAGCTATGACCTGAACTGAGCTTTTCTTCCTCGAATGCTCATGTCAGCTGCTCTTTAATCCCTCTGTTGCTCCTTGTTCTCTGTGTCCATGGTCTGGCAGCCATCAGGGACTGATGGGTCTTAGGACACCTGGCACAGCCCCCTTCCTTGTCCCCACTCTGGCCACCCCTGCTGGATGTTGGGGTGGCTGTAACACTGGTGCTGGCAAGGTCAGCACTTTCCAGTGCCTGAGCAGCGTGTTGATGCAGCCAGGAATAAGCACAGGTATTTTCTGGGATGGAAAAGGGACAATCACTGTGTTAGCACCTTGGCCTGCTCCCAAGAGCTGTTTGCTGGTGCTTGGTGAAGGTTTCCTTGAGGAAGAGCTGGGATGCTGCTCAGTGTCACAGGGTGTCTGCACTTACCCACAGGGCTGTGACTTCTCCCACCTCATTCCAGCCATTTATGGGGCCAGCAGCACACCCTCAACTTTGGCTTTGCTTGAAACACAACGGTATTTTTATAGGAGGAGTGAGCCCAGAGGGCTGCTGTCAGCAGGAAATGAGCTCCAGCTCTGGGAGGTGAGCAGCAAGAGGCTCAGGAAGGCTTGAGGAGTGTCTGAGAGATGTTCTGAGCTCAGGAGGGCAGGTCAGGTCTGCCAGTCACACTCTGTTAGTCATCTGCTGACATTTCTTAAATGACATTAAAAATGTTTACTTAGCATGAGAGCAAAGGGGTGGTGAGTGATGGTGGTCCCACAGACAGCAGAGGCTGGGTGAGTTTCTTTTACATACAACAGTATTTGCAGCAGGACCAGGGCCAGCAGTGGGGGACAGGCAGCACACAGGGCAGAGCCAGGGGGTACATCAGGGGATGCCTGCAAGTGTCACTGTCAGCAGGCTTGGGGTTAGAACAGGGCAAAGACTGCAAAAAACATCCATGACTGTTTGTGTTCAGGCTCCTTCTCTGTTTGCTTTCCTCAAATATTCAAGCAAACAAGGTTCCTGGCAGAAATGTATGTGGAAATGCCAAATGTTGCAGAATTTTCATGGAAGGTGGATTTCAAGGTAGCAGTTGTGTGGTGAATGTGGGGCTGAGGGCTCTGCCCTCCTGCCCTGGGCAGAGGCACTGGGGCCTCTGAGCAAAGCTGGGTCCCAATAGCAATTACTCCCAGGAACAGCTCCTGTCCAAGCTTTGACCTGAGCATCAACAGAGATTACTCAGCAAATCCCTTCAGGAAATACATGTCTCAAAAAGTAAAGGTAGGCTCAGGATGCTGCACCAAAGGGGTGGGAGGAGCAGGTCATGCAGAGCAAGTGGCTGTGAAAATGCACCAGCAGTCAAGGAGCAAACAGACCCTGGAACTGAGAGGCTGGACCAGACTTTCTATCCCCAAATCCTGCAGCCACCAGAGGGATTCCAGCTGCATCCTACAGTAATGGAGCTCTGGTGCTGAGAGACAGATGGGGACCATCACTGTGAGCTCAAGGCCTCTGACCCTCCAGCACCAAGTATCCCTGAGGGCACAACTGCTGCTGGCAACTCCTTCTGGGAAGAGGATTGGAGGCAGGGAATGGGTGATAGTGTGTCTCCATCACACCAGGCATCACACCAGGCATAGCCCATATCCTCTGTGATGATGCTCTGGGAACATCTTCTCCTTCTCTGCACATCCAAGTTGGTTTCACAGCTTGATTTTCAGCACAGCCCTACAGACCTCAGACCTTGCTCACTCCACTCCAGACTTCCCAGGGCAGCACCTTCTCTGCAGCTTTGCTCATCTGTCTGTCAGGGTGGGTGGCTCATCTCCTGTCACTGAGCACAAGGAACCCAAACCCACCAACCAGTGGGGGGGACCAGTGGACACCTTTCACCTGCCTCTGCACCAGAAACCTGTCCCAGCCATGGGTGTGTGTGAGATTTTATAGGTGATAACCCTGGGAAAGTGGGAAACACAAGGAGAGAGGCACACTCAGCTTCCTGGCGTGGCCCAACGCTCTGGTTAGGAGAGCCAATGTCAACAGATAGACCTGAAGGAAGGAGCAAAACCAAATACATGGCACTTCTCAGTACAAGGGCTGTAAAACCTGCACAAACCTGAATAAGTGCCACAACACTGGTTTATATGGTCAGAATCAATAGTCAAGCCCACTCAACGTGTTTGCCAACACACAAACGACACTGTGCTGGGTTTATGGCCCAGTGCCCTTCAGGGAGGCAGAGCACAGCTCTTCCTGTCTCACTCAGCCACTTCTCTCCCACTCTGCTCCCAAGGGATGCTGACCATTTTGCCACATGGTCCCCAAAGCCTTGATACCCCATGTTAAGAGGCTGCTGCTGCTCCTCTGCAGCATTCCAGCCTGCCCTGCATCCCATCCACCCCACCACCCTGGTGAAACCAGCAGCTCAGCATGGGAAGAGGATTCTCCGGTGCCTACACCACCCAAGGAGCCTTGCCATGGGCTGTGAGGTTGGGCATGGTGTCAGGATAATGGACAGGGCAGCACCAGGGGGCTCAGCAGAAGGTGTAAAGTAACAACTGCTGCAGGTCCCCATGCAGCTCAGCAGCCTCTCACCTGCAGTCACTGCAGCTTGAGCAGGTCCTGTGCCAGGGACAGGCACACTCAGGTGGAGGTGGCTCAGCGGGGAAGAATGGACAAAGCACTGATGGATGCCTGAGGGAACCAGCTCATGCAGAGTTCAGTGTTGGCAGGCCAGATGTGACAACAGGAAATGAAGAGTGGAATAAGGAGGCAGGAGGGACAAGGGGACAAACAGCCAAGCTTCAGATCCACAGCCCTGCCTACTCCCCTTCCCAGAGTCTGCTGCCACCAAGGTGTTGGGACCAAGGCAGTGGAAGCAGAGCCAAGTGCTGCCTGTGGCTCATCCAGGGGTGTGTGCCTGCAGACTGCCATTGTCTGGGAGAAATGTCTGTTGACTCGGGTGTGGTTCCCTGCTAGAGCCACTAAAACCTGTGTGGCAATACAAGGGTGCAGGGAGCTGTCATGGGGTTACACACAGTTCAGTCCCAGCCCTGCCCTTGATGCTGCTCCCTGCTCCACATGGGAATGTTGGGCATCAGCCCCTATTGCCAGGACACCCCTCCCTGGGCACAGCTCTGAGAGACAGAGCTGCTGGTCACTCCCCATTCCTGACCCACCAGGAGCATTCTGGAAGCTGCTGACTGTGGGCACTCCAAATTAACTCAAATTCACCTCAGGTAGGCCTGAGTGGAGGCAGAAACTTGTGGAGACAGGACAGGAATGATTTAGGAATGCTTTTGCTGCATTAGACTGGTGCCTTTGAGGTGGTGCTTGGGACCCAGTGTCTGGAGGGCAGGAGTGAGCTCTCTTCTCCTGGGGACAGCAAAAGCAGAGGTGGGCTGGGCAGGAAGAGAGTCATCCGAGGAGGAAGGAAAATGCAGGAAAATGGGTGTTTCAGATGGGCTTGTGTCTGAGTTGGTTCTTCTGGACACAGAGGCTGATGAGACCTGGCCCTAGTCGGGTCACAGCCATGCAGCCCAAGGCTGAATTCAGAGGTGCCCAGGTCTCCCTTTCAGCAATTCAGTGACTCAGGGCCTGTGAAACTCTAGTGAAGTGCCACTCTATTCCCTCACACGATTTTCCTCCTTCATTATAAACAGGGCCACATTTGCCAGAACACACTTCCTGCAGAGGAGAAAACCCTGGGTGCTCAGCAGCCTCCCTGCTCCTCTCTGGACTGAGCCATCCTGTGTTGTGATATCAGCTGGGAGGGGAGCCCAAGGTTGTTGCTGAAGGATATGGTGTTCTGGCTATTTATATAGAAACACTTTAAAGCAAAAGCAGTCGGCCTCTCCCTGAGGAGCCAGGAACAGCACTACTGTTGTTAGACACACCCAGGCACATTTTCTGCATCAACCTCCAGGGCTGCACATATGGTCAGGTACCCCCTGCCCTAAAGAAATCCAGAGTCAGGCCAGAGACCAGGGTAAGGGACCTCAGAAAGGAGGCCCAGAAAGCAGCAGGCATTGCTGTGGGCACTGGCAGTGGGGCACACACCCAGAGCCACCTTATATTCTCCTCCGGGTCGTGGCCAGAACCCTTTAAAACCTGCAGCTCTGCAGCACAAACTCCTGCTCCCCATCAAATCTCATTGTGACCAGCATTAAGGGATTATCCTGGCCCTGCCCCTGCACCACAACCAGCTCCTGGGCATGGCCCATGCCCCTGCTGCCCGCGCGGGGCTTGCTGGCTGCACGGCCCCAGCCCGGGGCCAGACTCCCCTAGCTCTGCCCACGGAGCTGAGCACCCCTGGAAGATGAATGGCAGCAGATACGACCTGTTCCAGGACACACCAGGTACCCCCCAGCTCCCCCAGCACCTGCAGCAGGGAGAGAAGCAGCTGCATAACCAGCGCTGCAGAGTTTGTGTGAGTGAAGGGTGTTGACAGGGTCTCCAGTGTGGGTTTGGAGTTGCCAAAATACACCCATTCCTACTGGTATTGCTGGTCCCCATTGGATGGGCCCCCCATGTCTCTGGTTCTGTTTTGCTTTGTGCAGGGTGAACATACCAGGTTTGTGGGTGGGAATGGCTCATGTCCCCAGGTTGGTTCTGGGGCTCCAGAGAGAGATACCCCAACATGGGCAGCAGGGTGGGTGTTGTGACTGCTGCGGGAAGAGGTGGTAGACTCAGGCCGGCATCCCTTGGATAGTCCAGTGATTGCCTGTGCTGTCTGGGAAGTGGTTCAGCCATTCTCAGGCCAGTTCCCAGTGCCTGGCATTACTGCCCAGGGCTGCAGCCTCAGCTGGCCTGGGGACAGATCCTGCCATTCATAGCACAGCCTCTGCTCCTGAGCCAGATCTGCAGCGGGACTTCCCAACCCTCATAATGAAAACTTCAAAGCAACTGAGAGAAGAACACTTCAAACTTTACTGGTTGCAGCGAGTCCTTACCAGAAAGGTTTTTAGGGTTCCCCTCTGTGGCTCTCTCCAGCCAGCTCTGTGCTCAGCCCCTCAGCCCCAGCACCCATGGGGACCTTGGTGTGGAGGCCAGGAGGCTGGGTGGGCTTGGGGTGCACCAAACACATCCAAGTTCCTGCAGACCACTGCCAGCACCGTGAGGAACTTGGACATGTTTGGTGCTTCCAGAGCTCTGGACCCCTTTGCCTCACACAGAACCTCATCCCCAAAACACCCCAGCAGCCTCCATTTCACTCTGGGACTCAGCAAAAATTGAGCTGCTTCTCTTGCTTGAGCAATTCCTCCCAAGCAGGGCTTGTGCTGGTGGTGGGGTTTGTGCTTCCTGGGATGGCCTGCACCCCAGTCACCATCCCATGGTGCTCCCCATCCAGTGGGGAGTCACATGCTGGGGGCTGCTCCCAGCAGTACCTGCAGCTCTTTATCAGCTGGCAATTGATTTAGGAAAGTTCATGGCTTCAGCGTCCCATTATACGTTTACTAGAAGTGGTTCATTTCCTCAAATGATGTAGTTTATGGTCATAATATATTTTAATTTCTTTATGATTCAAGAGGCCAATGGCACCGGGACTTGCAGGAATGTAAAGGCACAAACAGTAGTGTTATCCAGTGTTACAGACCTAGATGGAATACTCACAGGCTGATTAGCAGTTTCCCATGTTGTTACCTGGGAGCCAGGCAGTGGGTCCTGAAGTGTCCTGGCCGTGGGTTTCTGGAACTGCAGGGATGTGTGATCCCCTGCCCTTGCTGTCCCCCATGCAACAAACCTTGCATGCAGAAGGCTCCCATGTTCCCATGCCTTGCTTTCTGCTGTGTTTTTGTTTCTCTGGCAGGGGACAGGAGGGTTGTGTCACACAGGAGGGTGTGTGGTGGGCGTGCAGCTGCTGTGGACATGGAGCTCCTGAGTGTTGTCTGGTTCTCACTCACCCCTTGCTGTGCTCTAGTGTTTGAGGACACCGGGGACACGACAGGTTATTCAGGCACTCTGCACAGTCCTGCAGAGAAAAAGCATTTTGCACTAACTTGTTTCCTTCTATCTCCAGAAACTAGAATCTCCCAAATTTTAACCCTTTTGTGTTTTGTTTTGTTTTGTTTTGTTTTTTGTTCCATGCCCAGCCTACCCTTCCCGATTCAGACCTGCCAGTGCTCCCACCTGCAGCAGCCTCCCTCCTTCCTCCTGCTTCCTCCCCTCAGGCACACATGGCACTGTCCTGATGTTCCCCAAGTTCAGCTCCCCAGCAGGGGCTGACTTTGCCAGCCAGCCCAGGGCAGGAGGGCAGCTGGAGCTGTTGGGTCCAGAAAGATGCTTTTTGCCCTTGAGGTGCCCTTGACTTGCCCTCCTCCAGGGCCGTGGGCTCAGACTGCCCCCTGACAGCCTTGCCCTGTTTCAGCTCTCCCTCCACCCCACCTCCTCTCAGCAGCACTGAGATCTTTTGCCTTAATTTTGAGGGAGGGCTGATCCCAAGAACTCCAGCAGCCACTGGAGGTCACTTCCAGGTATGGTTTGCTGATGCACCCAGCTTTCCAAAAAAGATATTTTTTTAAAAAAAGGTAAAACTTGATGTGTAACCACTGTTGATTTTGGCTGTTCTCCTCCTTCACCTATTGCTCCACAGCTGAAATGATTCAGGGGCTGTTTCATGTGTGTATAATGAATGTATAAAGTCAATGAAACATAAAAGCCCCACAAACAGCTGGCAGGGCTGAAGGTAGAGACTCACTGGCCTGCCAGACTGTGAGCTCAGTAGGGATCTTTTTCCTTGGAAGCTTCAGGATTACTTCAGGCCCAAAGGAATCATATCCACCTGCTGAACGAGTTTTCCCCAGGTCCAGAGCGGGCAGCTGAGATCCCTGCCACACTAAATGTGTGAGCTGGTGAGGAATGGGGAGCAACAGTTGTCTGTTTCTGGCAGCACACCCTCTCTCCAGTGCTGCTGCTTCCCTGAGGCTCCTGCTCCTCCATTTATATGGGGCTTAAACTACTGGATTTCAGCCAAGCTTTTGCCAGTGTAGTCAGTGAACCTGGAACAGCACGTGGCAAAGTCAGAGCTCTTCTGGACTTCTCTCAAACAGGCAGGAGAGTGTTTAGCAGGAAAGTGTCTGGGTCTCTGCTGGGTTGGGGTTTGGATGGGCTGCAGTGTTGTCGTGTAGGGTTTTCAGGGGGCAAGTGGGATCAGTGGTGGGAGCCGTAGCCTGGGCCACGTTGCAGCCTGTGGTGTAATGGAAGAAGATGAATCTATTCCTTTTCCTCTCTTGGTTCCAGGCTCATTGAGTGACTTTATATGAAAACAGAGCTGACAGATTTCCAGAGTCACAAAACTGCAGGCCCCAGAGCCAGATGCTGCTTTGGGGCTGCAGTGCAGGCAGGGTGATGGCAAACACACATCAGCAAATACCCTGGCATTTCCAAGTACAGCCGCCCTTCTTGGGAACAGTTCAAATTTACTGTCCTTGCATAATAACAGCTCCCAGGAGAAATAATAATTACTTCCTCAAGAGTTCAGAGCCCTCGTTAGGCAGGATAATAAACCCCTCTCCAGTCCTGGGATGTAAAGCAAGCACAGTGTTATCACCAGAGCAGTATATGCTGAAATGGTCTGTCTGTCCCCATGTTTGCAGTTCTTTCTCTACCACTTCTGCAGAGCAGCTATTTATTTTAGCTCCAATAATTGCCTCCAGGCTCAGCATCATCCCAGCTTTGGCTGAAATGCACGTGTTGCTTTTGGAGAGGACTTCAGGGAGAGTCTTATACCTTCTTTAAAGTAACTCTTCCCCATGCCCAAAAGCTGCCTTGATTCTCCATACAGGGATTTTGTGCTCTAGAGACCAGGACAATATTGGTTGGTTTGGCTACTTTTTGATAACTTTGGTCAGAAACAGCCTAAGGTTGCAATGAAGCTGTCTCTGTGACCCTGAGCTGTGCTGGGGAGCCTGGGGTGCCACCGCATGTCACATGCTCATCAGTGACAACGTGTCTGGGCTCTGCTCAGGGATTGTCTGTCCTGGGCATTGCCCCCAGCTCCAAACAGCAAACCTGCCCCAAGCCCAGCTGGGGCCCTTCAGCCCTGGGGAAAGTAAATCACCAAGAGTGATTGCTGCTGAACAGGATGATAAAATTGATTGCATCTCCCCCAGGCAAGGTCTGGCACATGGCTGTGATCTTCTCCTGCCTTTCACTGCTGGATCTTTCTGATCCACCTCCCTGGATGGGGCTGGTGGCTCATTTTCACCTTCACAAAGTGTTTTGCTGGGGCAAGGACATGGAGTGTGTAGCTGGCAAGGGGCAAACAGACCCTGAACAGCCTCTGCTGAATCATCTGTTTTCCTGGATCCTTCTCACAGCTTCTGGGGATGTTCTGGGGAGGGACATGGGAGCAGACCCCCATCTGTGTGTCTGTCATATCATTGCCCAGAGCAGAGGCAAAGATCTGCCCCCTGAGCTGGGGGCTTGTGCAGCTGCACTGACCTGCAGCCCCCCAGCCCCAAAAAATTCCTTGGAGCTTCTTATTAACACACAGACAAGTCTGCCCTGGAGTCACGGCACGCCGAGGTAGAAGGCAGGAGGGTTTGACAGTATGGCCTAAATACCCCTGTTTACAAAAAGTCTGACAAAACACAAGCCCTTGGCTTTATCTTTCCCATTTGGAAATAGTCACCGAGCAAATATACTCAAGGCATGAAAAGAGGGGGGTTTATATTGACTTTAGAAAAAGCTGTTCTTTAAAAACAGGAAAAAAAGCTCATCCTTGAGCTGTGCAGACTGGCTATGAGACCCAAAAGTCCTGTGTAGGGGCTTAAAGCATGCCTGCTAATCTGTAGCAGTTCTGTGTGAGCAAGTCATGCAGTAAACTGCTCTCTGTTAATTTTTTAATGCAGAATAAACAGGTCAAGAAATGATTAGCATGAGAATAAGTTGAGCTTAATTGGGAGAATCAGAAAAGATGAGAGGGAAGAGGCAAATTGGAGTTATCAGTTAACTATACAGAGTGGCTCTGCCTCCACAAGCTCATGTTCCCTCTTGTTTTTCATCCTCTCTGAGGCTGTTTCCCCCACCCTTCCCTTACTTAAATGATGAGCTAAAATTGCTGGTACAAGCACAATGGAAGCCCTTGTTTCTCCTTCTCGTTTTCTCTCTGCAATGTCTGGCCAAATGAGTTGCAGGTGATAAGGCTCCTACCTGGTTATTCCTGAGGTTCTTCCCAGGAAGGAAGCTGCTGACATTAAGAGCAAAAATCCGCTTTGTGCAAGTACCAGCGCTGTGCTCCAGTGCAAAATTTTCAGCATGATCCTGGGAGATCCAAGGGCTGAGCAGACAGGTCCGTGGCAAGGGGAAGAGCAGTCCTCGGGACTGCTTGAAGTGGAGTTTGGTCAGTGGTCGGAGATCTATATTCTCAGATAGGCAGGACTTTGTCCACAAACTGGAATTTGAAATTTCAAAGGGGAAAAAAAAAAAAAAGGCAGAAGGGACCTTTGCATGTGTGGAGATGACTACGCCGGTGACGTTCTCCTGGGACTTTTGTTCTTTGTCTTGTAACTCTGGGCTTCCTGCTTCCCCACGGCTGGCCCGTGAAATGGCAATGGGCTCAGCAGGGCCCTGGCCGTGCTCAGGGCTTTGCTGCTCTGCAGAGGTTTCACACCTGAGCCCATCTCTGCTTTCTGTGCATGTGTGTGGAAAAAAAAAAGCCATGTGAAATATTCCAGCTCTACAGAGGTCCCTTGGAGCTGTGAGTGACACGGGAGCAGAGCTCTGGAGTCAGGGCTGCCGGGGCCAGTGATGGTATTGCTGGTGAAAGCTGAGGGGGTCCTGCTGCCTCTGGGCACTGGCTTTTCTGCTGGGCATTTCTTAGGAGTGCAGAGCTGTGAGAGAGAAAAGCAAAAGGCAGGAGGGCCCCTGGTTGTGGTCCATGCTCAGAAAGTCTGTAGGCAACCCCAGACTGGGGTGCCTGGTCAATCCACCTGTATCCTGCATCAGGCAGGAGAGATGGGCCAGCAGGAGCTGCAGGAGCATAACACACAGAGGGACATCAAAAAGATGGGGCCAGACCCTCACAGGGTGCATGGCTGGAGATCAAGGGGCAAAAAAACTGGAGAGATTTTCAGCCAGTGTCTGACCATGAGGACAGTGAAGCACCAGCTGGCTGCTGAGGCTGCTCTCCATCCTCTGATGTGTTAAAGACCCAACTTGATAAAGCTGCAAGGAACCCATGCTGTTCTCACAGCTGGCCCTGCTTCCAGCAGGAGTCTGGAGCAGAGACTCTGGGGTCCCTTCCAACATCAATTATCCTCTGATCCTACAACACCCTGTTCAAGAAGCAACAGGGAGGAGCCCCTTGAGGGACCCTGCTCACCTGCTTGACACGCAGAGCTAGCAAGCACAGTATATGTTTGCAGCTTCCTTACCAAAAACGCCCTATTAAATACTCTGTTCCTGATCCTCACCTATTGAGTAGCATAGATCTTATTTTCAGGGAATCCCCTTTAGGTTTGCATACATTTGCCAGATGGGGATATATAGATAAGGCAGAATTAGTGCCATGATGTTCCAGTGTGGGAAAGGATTTACTGCTCAACAGATAAAAAAAAAATAATCACTTGGCACAGAACAGATCATACCCCAGAGCTGTCATGGTCTCCTTTACAACCATGTCCTGACATAGGAAACAGTGGGTGGGGCATACAGAAAATGGGGACAGGAGAGTGGAGCAGGTCTGGGAGCTGAACTTCCCTGAAGCACTTAGCCTGGGAACAGCCTTGACCTATCTGTGGGGGTCTTCCACCTCTGAATTGTCTCTCTGTGGAATAAAAATGCCAAAACGTCTTCTGTAGCCAGAAGTGTTTGAAACAGCCCCAGAAGCAGCTGCTGACTCAAACATCTCCCACCTAAAACAGCTATGGAGCTGTGGGGTCCTGTTGGCCAGTGCAAGCCATGACTGTATTAGCAAGCTGTCCCAAAACTCACCACACAAGGATGCCAGGGGGAGACAAGGACTCCCCAGGCAGAGGACACCAGGGGAGGCACCATCTCTAGCAGCAGTGCCCAGGGAGCAGCTGGTGCTTTTCCATCAGAGCCCATCTCCAGGGCAAAGAAAGTGTGTGGTGTCCTTGGCTGGTCTGGCCCTTAATCTCCACACCAACATGAGGGATTTGGGAGGGGGCACTGGTGACCCACAGAGGACACTGGCAGTGAGGAAACAACAGTCCACACAACCCTGGGAGGAAAACACCACGTCCCATTGACAGCCCTGGCCTCGTGAGCCACCTAATGCTGTCCAAACTTCCCGGCTCCTTATCTGCCGCTCTCCCGCACACGCTGCCTCTCTGATTTCTATTCCTGGCCCTTTTAATCCTTCCTGCCTGGGAAGCAAATGGCCTTTGCAGCCTCCTTGCTCAGCAGGCTATTGAAGCAAAAGGTTTGTTTTGCTGAGCAGAGCAGAACAGGCCCTGTTTTTACGATATTTTACTAGACGCTGTGGCAAATCCTGCACATATTTGACCTGGTGTCTGTAGCATTTATCTAATCAAAGGGATCACCGTGGCCTGGCTGGGATTGGGATGGAGGTCCCTGGGATGAGGCTATGGAGGGGGTTATGCTCTATTCTTGCATCTCCATCCCAGTCTGCACATCATAAAACCAATTTTTGGCAAGGACTGTATCTGCCTAAAGGAAGAGCCACCAGCACATGAGCTCTGGCCTGTCCCTTAGGAGCACTGACTGAATGACTGTTTCTCCTGCAGCAAAGGCTCATTTGTCACCATTCCCAAGTGAGAAAGCAGGGGCTCTCCCCTGTGCTCAGATTCATTCCTGCAGACCTGTAGCCTCAGGGTAGAAGAGTTGTTTAAAAGTGCCATGTAGGTCATGGTTTTGGGGAGCAAAGAGGTGTTTGAACAATTCTGTGTGCTCCTAAAATGTGAATAGAAAATGACCACTAGCATAACTGCCCAAAGGCATGTACTGGTGTGGAGCCAGAGACCTTGGATTCATGTTGTGGCAGTGATGGCACTGCGGCCAGGGCAGCTTGTGGTGCCAGTGGGGTTGGGGCTGCATTGGGGTGCCTGGGAAGAACAAACACAAAGCACTGGGAGCCCAGATCAGCAGCGTGTGGACTCAGTCGCTGCTGGTTGCGAAACCACGGGGCTGTTTTCAATGCAGAGTGAACTGATACCAAATCATTAATTGCTGGTTCTCTTGCGCCATGCAGCCGGTGTCATTCAGAGATCGATTAAATTCCCACTCAATGGTCTCACAATTGCACTGGAAAGTCTCAGTTCTGTCTGAAGTGGAGGAGTGATGTGCCATGGGGCAGCTGGGGAGGAGAGCACAGGCAGCTCTGGCCCCAACTGCCCAGCACCAGCAGGGTCAGACAGCAGAAGGAAAACTCCTGCTGTTCTATTGTAACAAGTCTCATGAAACTTTTATGACATATCAGCCAAAACCCAAGGCTAGGGGGATGACTGGCACAGAGTGATTTCAGCTGTGGGACAGGAGCCACCCTGGTGATTCCAAGGGTGTCTGTGCCACCCCTCAGCCCCACTCGCTGTTTGGGCATGGCTGCAGAATGGGGTCTGTTTATAGGGCATCCAGCCCCCTGTAAAACTTGGTTTATAGGGAAGTAAAAGGAGTCATACGTTTTACTTTACATAGCAACGTGTGAATTTCTATGCAGGAGCTGACCTTCTCTGACCGTGAGGGAGAGAAAAGGAGAAGGAGGAGAAGGGATGGAGGGAGTAAAATAAGGGAAAAACGGGGGTGTAGGCAGCCAGTGGTGAGGAGAGGAAGGCAATGACAGAAGTGGAGAAGAACCTTGTTCTCTTGGTAGGGTTTTTCCCAAGTTTTCCACCCCAGGTAGAATTAAGAGCAGCACCTCAGCATCAAGGTCAATAGCCCTTGGTGAATGCCTACTCCCATGGTGCTGCCTGCACCCAGGAGTCAGGATCAGAAACGCCTTGAGATTCAATAATAAACAGTCAACAAGAATCACTGCTGCTCCACCAAAAAAAAAAAAAAAAAAAAAAAAAAAAAAAAAAAAAAAAAAAGAAACCAGCTTAGCAGTATTCGGCAATGGGTGAGATGATTAAAGATTAACCCCCTGCCTCCTGCCTCCACCCCTCTGGGAGTATAGGCCTTGAGGCTCAGCAAATCCTTTCAGAGAAATATCTGAATTAAAAGACAACAGGTAGGGGACGCAGTGAAGGCACAGGGAGGCAGCAGGGCCAATAGCCTGGGGCAAGGGAATCGGTACAATCTGGCCCGTGTTTGCCGAGGATAATGCGCCTTTCCAAAGCCCTCATAGACATGGAGATGGCAGATTATAGCGCAGCGCTAGACCCGGCTTACACCACCCTGGAGTTTGAGAACATGCAGGTGCTGGCTATGGGCAATGGTAAGTCAGTCTGCCTTCTCCCCTCTCCTGGGTGGGATGAACCGGGGGCTGCAGGAGGAGAAGTCCAGGGGTGGCTGCACAAATGTTCCCGGGGAGGGAAGGGGTGTCAGATGGGGAGCTCCCGGCAGGGGTTTCTGTTTCCCCGGGGGAAAATAGAGCAGAGCTGTGCTTGGTACAGGTGGGATGGTGCAGCCCAGAGCCCCTGGGAGCCGGGACACACCAGGAGCTGGTGGGATGAGAGGCCCCCTCCAGACATTCCGCCCCGGGAATGGGGCTGGGGCTGAACACGGTGGGGGTCTCCCAGACCCCAAGCAAAAGTTTCTGCGTGAAGTGCTGTTGATGGTTCACCAGACAGACAAGTGACCCCGTGTCTCCGGAGCTGAGAGCCAGTCCCTGGAGCAGAAAGACATTTAGCACCTTGGAAAGGGTGAAAATCACTCTCAGAAGTGACTTAGGCACTGCCGCTGCAGCTGCTGTGAGGCCACAGCCCTTCCCCAGTGCATTGCTGGGGTGTGGGGAGGCATCCCCTTTCCTGGCTCAGCTCCCAGTAAGAGGGACAAGGGGACCTTGAGAGGATAGACAAATGTTCCCATCCTTTCAGGAGGGTGCCATCACACCTAACCCTCCAGAATTCACAATGCTGGCCCACCCATTTGGGGACCAAAGAGTTTTGGTGATTAAATACTCAGAGATAAGAAGAGATTCCTCTCCAAGTCCCCCCTAAAGTCTCTCTAAATTTGAGGTTAATGACTAAACGAAGGCACAGAAAGTGGCCCTCTGAGCCCTTTCCTCCCATGTGTTGTGTCACCGGGGCTTCTGGACACCTCTGTCCCAGAGGGGCTGTGCTGGCTGGGTGGACTCTTCCATCACAGCCCGTGTGGGTCTTCCCTGGGCTATGGCTCTGCTCCTCAGGGATGTAACACTGGGGTGCCAAAGTGGCTCTGCTGTGCAATAACCCCCAACCCCACCACTCTGGGTCCCAGCCCCTTCTCCACTCCTGGGGGCTGGTCCCACCCATTCAGGTGCTTTGGGGCCAAAAGTGACCCCCTTTGGCTTTGCTGATATCCATCTGGACTCTCTGGGACAAGCTCAGGCCCTGCTCCCTCTCCGTGCCCCTCTCCCATCCAGGAAGCCTCTGCACGAGGGCCTGTGATTTGCCCACCCCATACCCAGGGCTCCATGGTGCACAGGGACAGGATAATTTCCTGTGACAAGATCCAGTGTGCTGTGACACTCCAGGGGTGGATGAGTCAGCTGGGGCAGGCAGCACCAACTCCTCACCTGCTGGGCCCAGCTCCAGCCCAGGGACAGCCCTTGCTTCCAGGGCTGTTTTGGCACTGCAGCAGCTGCCCTGGAGGACACACCTCCTGCAGGACCTCCACCTGCACAGCCCGTGCCTCTTCTTCTGGCCAACGACTGCCTCAGAGCCCGGCCACTGCCCTGCACAGCTCTGCAGCTCCAGCCCTGGGGCAGCTGCTCAGCAGGAACCAAGTTTGCCTCTCACAGGCAAAATGTATCCTGTGTTCAGACAGGCTCAGGGACTCCTAGAGCAGCTCCTGTCCTAACACAAGGCTCAGCTTGAGGTCTCGAAGTTTTTTCTTTCCTCTATTTACTTTATCTCCAACCACTTGATTGCAGCAGCCAGAGCTCACATTTTTGGCACATATTTAGCAAAATAAACTTAATTGGAAAATTATCCATTAGGCAATAATTTCATTGTTGTTGACTATTAGACTGAGATGTTGCAATTTCTTTGATAAGAGTGCCAGTTTCTCCTGTTCTATGTCCATCTGATTACAGCATGATAGATTGCTAAAAAGAGATTTATCTGGGCTGTCACAGATTATACAAGTAATGGGATTACAGGCAGATCAGCTCTTCCTCTCACATCTAAGTCCTATGTTTAGCTGAAACTGGGAATTTGACTTTCCTTCTTCAGTGACCTGCATCCAGCTGAGCCCTAGGGATATGTATGGAGGAAGGATGTTTTCAAAAGCAAGCTGCTCACAGGGACAAGAGTCAGCCAGGACAGCCTTGGGAAAGCTCAAGGCTTTGGGAGTGGGGACAGGAGCTTTGCACTGCCATTGCTGCAGCTGTCTGACAGGGTGTGGCAGGCAGGGACACAGAGAGGCAGCAAACTCAGAAAGAAATACAGGAGGGACACAAGGAATTGTAAAGACAGAAAGCAGTCAGGGAAATGAAAGATGATGCCAGAGGTTGGGAAGTCTCAAAAACCCCTGTGCTTGCTCACTGCTGGTTCTGTGCCAGTTACTCCTGCTGAGGGGTGGCATGAGCAGGATGTGCAGCACCTGCTGAAATACCCATTTCTCTGCAGATCAGAAGCTAAAAATGCAGCCTTGCCCCAGCCAGATTTGCCTTGGCCCCCCCAGCACCCACAGCTGGGACCAGCCCCTCTGCTGGGTGCCAGGTGGGAGCGACTGTGGCCCTTCCATGGTGAACCTTATCTGAGTCCCTACAAAAACCCAGAAATCAGGGGCCAATAGACTCAAGCATTAAAAATCCCAGCAGGTTTCTATGGCTTTGTAGATCCTGGGTATGATCTGTGACTGGCATTTCCACTGAGGGAGGGGGATGTGCCTGTGCTGACACAGAAAAATGTACATGGGAGGGGACAATTAGATCAACTGAATTAAGGGCTGATCCCTTCAGCCTTGAGGTTTGTTTGGCTTGCTGGAGGGGTTTAGTGTAGCCCTTGTATGGTTTTTAGCCTTTCAGATGTCCTTTCCTCCAAAGGCTGCTGCAATTCCCTATCCTCCAAAAAAAGCCCTGCAAGTCCCAGTCCCCCTTGGTCTGTAAGGACGTCAAGACAAATCAATGTCCACTGTGATCCTACCAGAGTCTGGAAGATACCCAGCCTACAGCCTTCTCCATGCAGAGTGCCACCTTTTTTCTTTAATCAGTCCTTCCTTGCATGGGCAGCCTTTGCCCACATGAGTTTTCCAGCTGAAGTCATTTGAGTTTGTTATTTACCTAAAGTCTTGTTTTCCCAAAGAAGGGCTGTGCAGGCTGGAGCTCCATGCCTGGAGAAGGGAACTCTTCACCTCATCTGCTCAGGGCTGTCTTGGGCTCTTTCAGTGCTGTAACAAAAACACCTCCCTAATAAATCAGCTGCTCACACTGAGCTGTAATACCTCAGCTTTAACTCCGCATCAGCTTTTTCTCTGGCCACACTAGTGCAGCCCAAAGTGTCTGCAAATCCCCAAGGAATTTTAGCTCTGCCCTGTGACTCCTGCAAATGAGCTTCCATTTTATTGGAAGGCATTGCTGCAGCCAGGCCTTTGGGAAAGAGGGGTCTCACCATGGAATACAGGATGTTTTAGTGCACCCAAAATGCCATTACTTTAGCACTGAGAGCTTACACACTCTCTCCTTACACACCTCCCTGACCGTCTGTCCCCTGCCACACAGCCAGGCTGCACCTGCCTGGTTTCTCCAAAGAGTCTCTGACTGGTAGCTGAGCTAGCAACTTCTGGCTGGCTGTCTCACTGTCTTCTTCCTGCTGTGTCCTTCCCCAAGCAGACACATCTCCACCAGAAGCAGCCAACCTCACCAGCTCCAGCAGCCTCGGGGTGAGCACGCTGTGTGCCATCTGCGGGGACCGCGCCACGGGGAAACACTACGGCGCTTCCAGCTGCGATGGCTGCAAGGGCTTCTTCAGGAGGAGCGTCAGGAAGAACCACATGTACTCCTGCAGGTAAGGACAGAGGGCACAGGGAGCCATGGCCCAGGCAGAAGAGCCCCTCACAGCTCAACAGCAAAGCCCTCAAAGTGCACAGCACAGCCCTGTCACTGTAGGACACAAAAGAAAGATGAGTCTCCAAATATTTCAGAAGGCAAAGAGCATAGAAAAAAGGCTTTATTGTCTAATTCTTACTATCTCTTATAAGGTGTTCTAATACAGACTTAACATGGTTGGTGAATAGGAACGACACCTCTCTGATCCCATTGGTTAAACTAGAGAAGCAGCAAAACATCACCTGGAGAAAGATTGTTTTGAGAAAAGATAGTTTTTTTGCCAAGATTGTTTTGAGAAGAAGCTTTCTTGAGAAATTGTTCCTTGGGGAAAAAGTTAGCAGCTGCTAGCAGGGTAAAATCTCTCAGACCCAGAAATATCAGGCCCACACAGCCCTTCATCCTCCCTGCATCCTCCTCCACTGTCCCTGACCTAAGTCCTCAGCTGGGAGGGGTCAGTGGCTGCCCTGGCTTTGGGACTGCCCTCCACTGATCACTGGGTAAAGACCCTGGGAGGTCTTGCCCTGTACTTTAGGGGCCAAGCACATGCTCTTGCAAATGAGTATGGCCAACTGTGGATGTGGCCAGGAAGCTGCAAGGTGCCAGGGGAGAAGCCCCATTTCAGGGCCTTAGCCCCTCACACTCAGTGCCAGCACAAACCCTGCTCACTCCCTGGGCCAACCCTCCATCAGGAGATGGGTGTGTGCCTGCCATCCTCACTCCCTGGGCCAACCCTCCATCAGGAGATGGGTGTGTGCCTGCCATCCAGCTACAATGCTGTCACTGTCTGTTCCATGATACAAGAACACCCGAGGGGCACCATGAGGAGCAGCACAACATGCACTTTTCTGAGGATCAGGCACTCGTGTTGCTCCTGAAACTCATGCACTGCATCCTATGCCATTGGTGGTAGCCCATGGCTCTCCTGTGTCATCAGCAGCTGTGACCTTCTTGCTGCTGGCTTTGAGCAGCTCATATCTAGAGTCACAGAGGAAACTGAACAATCCTCAGTTCAGTGTCTAAATCCCTTGGGCTTTTTGAGTCAGTTACTCCTGATGGTCTGACAGCCACTTGAAGAGCAGCATGACTAAAACCTGAGTGACAGAAGGCCCAGGTTTATGAGTGCCTGTGAAACACATCATCATTTGCACCCCAGGGTTAATTAAGGTGGCTGCCCAGGGAGCCCCCTCCCCACAACTCCATGAGAAAAGCCAAGGTGCCCAGTTGTTTGGAAGCTGAGGCTTTTCTATGCGCTACAGGAATATTTTAAATGCTGCTTTCAGGCATCCATGGGGATGATTTGGGCAAATCATGGCTTGGGGACTTGAAAAAGCACAGTAGAAGGAAGCCTTTTCAAATGCTACAGAATTCAGCTGGGACACATGGCTGGGAGCCCATCTCCAGCTCTGTACTCCATTGTCTTTACTCTGCAAGCTGGATCAATCTGCTGTAAATTAGAGCAAATTTGCAAGTGAAATTCATGCTGCAAGTGGCCACCAGGCTCGTGAGTCACACACACGGGAGATCAGTGTTTTCCCTACCATATGCAGAGGATTTGATGACACAAGTCTGGAGGGAAGGAGCTGGTTGCTTCCCAAGTCCTCTCTGAAGTGCAAGTGGCAGCAGAGCAGTTTGCACACCAGCAATGCTGTCCAGAGGTCAGAAACAACATCTGAGAATCCCAGACACAGCCCTGGAGAGATGCAGGGACTTAAACTGCCTTCTTAACCTCACAAATGGGCTACTACAACCTTCCACCTCTTTCTAAAATTCAGAATAAATGCATTCTGCCTTCCATTCTACCTGGCTCTAACTTATAACAGCAGCTTCCAAGCTGGTTGTGACTCTCCTAGACCACACTTTTAACTTCCCTGGAGTTTGTTAGTTCACTGTAGATATTCTATCCCTAATGGCTACAGAATAAGACCAGCAGCTTGAGCTCCTGCTTGTGACTCAGTTCTAGTCTGTCCTTATTGAACATCCAGAGGCAGAGGGGAGAGCTGAGATGTTCAGTGCAAAAAAGAAACCACAAGCTAAAGCAAGAGTGGAAAAATCACAGACTAGGGCTCCTTTCTCAGGGTGACCCTCTGGGAACCTACTCTGAGCATGTCTTCGAGCTTGGGGCTCCGTCTTGTCCTGCCTTCAGCCTCAGTTTTGCTGCTCCTCACACCTTTCTTTCTTTGTTTCTTCCTTCCCAGGTTTAACAGGCAGTGTGTGGTAGACAAAGACAAAAGAAACCAGTGCCGGTACTGCAGGCTTAAGAAGTGCTTCCGAGCAGGAATGAAGAAGGAAGGTGGGTGACTCTGGCTTTCCCCCAGCAGCAGTCCTTCATGTTGTGTATGTTTGAGGAAGCCCTTGCAGTCCTGGTCCCTGCCAGGTGCACATTTGCCCAGCCACCTTAGCCCTGCCTTCCCTCCACAGTGCTCTCCTGGGCACAGAGCCTGACCCCCACCATGGGGGGATTTAGGGACAGTCCATGCCTGTGTCTCAGAACTGCACACAAATCACACCCAGCTCACTCTTGCTCACACTGACACACACATCACCCAGGCTCCCACACAGCCAGTCCACTGGAGGGGTTTGGGAATACTTCTCCACATCACTGAGGAGCAGAAACTTCAAAAAGGCCTGGAAATCTGGGAAGACTTTGGTAAACCTGCTCCAAGTGCTGTTGTCCCAGAGCAACCACAAAATCCACAACTGAATGGGTGAGTCCAGCAAAAGTCACATAGCCATTTTGTACCTTTTTTCCCTGATAGATATATCAATTCTTGCTGACCCTCTGCAGAGAGGAGTGAGTTTAGTTTAGTGATCCTTCAGCCACAGCTGAAAGGATCCAGAGTAAACGGGAGCATTTTTGCTATTTAAATATATGAAAAGAGTAGAGATATCCCTACATGGCCCATGCTCACCCCTCAGCTCCCTTACCTCCCTGTCTCTGCAGCCCTCACAGGTCCATGGCAGGATTCTCCCTGTGTTTAGCCCCGTTTCTAGAAGTGGCAGGAGAACCTGGTGGCCTTGATGGTGGTCCTGTTAGTGGAGGGACAAACTGCCAGGAGCAGAGGCATCCCACAGAGTTCACCCCACTCATGTCTGCAAAGGGACAACTAGGAGGCATTTGGCCCTATTATTCCATGCAGGGAAATTAAAACCCATGCTCCTCCCAGTTCATACCGCCTCAAGGAGAAACTTTGGAGTTAAAGGGTCCTTGAAGACAACAGGGAAGTACCAGTGGTTCATTAGTGGCTGCAGGAAGACCTCTGAGCAGGAACATTTATTCCATGTAAAAGGGGATGATGTATCACAAGCGACTTTTCTTGACTTTTCCTGAAGAACATAGGAATCCTCCTCTCCATGCAGCTCATCCCCTGCCCAGAGCTGTGCTGTTGTCTGTTAATATTCAATAGAAGTTACATTAGGTGCATGACCAGCTAATACTGAGCAAACATTTGGAAAACATCATGGCGTGACTGAACTCGGGGGCCTGCTACTGATAACAAGCAGCATAACCTTGAGAGCTCCTATTTACAGCCGCTGACTGCAGGGCTTTTCTCCTGGCCCAGCCTCGTTATTGCTTTTTATCAGGCGGATTTATACATCGAGAACGTATCAATCCAGAGAGCCACCAGCCCAAGGCAGGCACTGTGCTGTGTCCCCTGCCATGGATCAATAGCTTATTTGAGCAGATGGCTTTGGCCAGCCCAGGCCTCGTGACTGACAGAGCAGGCAAATCCTCCCCTCCAAAGCCCTCAAGGCTCTCAAGACTAGACCAAACAGGGAGGCACACTGAGGTCAAACCTGTCCTGGGATGCTTTTACAATAAGGTTTGAGACAGCTCTTTTGCTCTGGAGAGATAAGCAGGGGCAGCTCTGTGCTTCCTTCCTTATTGTAGTTGAGACAGAAATTTTCCAACTACACCTACCCAGTGCAACAGCTTTCTGAATGGAGCTCACAGGAGTCATGTGCGCAAGGAAACCTTGCAGATACTCCTCCATTTCACACATCAGCTTTGGGCTGCATACATGAGCATGGCCACCATTTCAAACCCCATATCGTGAAATCAAAAAAACTCAGATCCTTTGCCAGGAAATTTTCCCTACTGAACACTACAGGTGTTTGGGTTCTGAATCAACCCCATCCCTGGAAAGTCTAGTAAAGCAAATAAGAAATCAGATCCACCAGATGCAGTCAGCTCTTGCTGGCATCCCATCACAAACCAGACACAGCTGCACCTCCGCCCTGCCTGGCAGGGAACCTGGGAAACTGCAGCTAAGGAAGGGGAACGCCAAAAGTCTGTGCTAATTTTCAGTGTGCACTGCCATGAGCGACCTGCAGCTCAGCCAAAATCCTCTCTTGCAGCTGTTCAAAATGAACGGGACCGAATCAGCACCCGCAGATCAAGTTATGAGGACAGCAGCCTGCCCTCCATCAATGCCCTCCTGCACGCAGAAGCCCTGGCACAGCAGGTACCTTTTCTTTCTTCTTTAGCAAATACAAATGCATCAGGCACTCCCTGGCTTGTAGAGCCAGCCGAGTATTTCATAGTTGAATCTTCAAATTATCACCTCTTTTCTAAGTGGCTTATCTGCCAACTCTACACTAATTTTTCAAAAATAATTTGTTACCTGAAACCATCCCTTTAAATCTCCTTAGTCCAGAACTCAGCTGTAACAATATGCGATGATTTGTTCTGCTTTAACGGGACACAGGAAGGCTGGAGAGCCTGATGGAAGAAAATAGGGTAGAATCCTTGCAATCCAAAGAGCTGTGACTGCCCAAACCCTGAGGGGCTGGCCTTGCATGAGCAGCCTCCCTTCCCCATGAGCTGTTAGGAGCTTTGGATTCCTGCACAGTTTCATGAGGAATCAGTTTCCTGCTTGTCTTATGCAGATACCTTTTCCAGTGCTTGCTTGAAATTCCCTGTTTCCATTTGCACACTGCCAAGATTCGTTTCCTAGAGTGTTCCCATTGAAAAGATGGCTCTGATTTAAGAGACTGGATACTGCAAATGGTGTGCAGAGCACAGCTCAGCACTCTCTGGGAGGACATAGAACAGGATGGGCACACACAGCCTGCAGGGAGGGTTTGTCTGTGAGAACAAGTGAAGAGGATGGAGCTGGAAGCAAGAGCTGCCACTCGCCATGAGAGCTGGGGAGAAGAGCACTCTGTGTCCTGGGGAAGATGAGCAAGGGGTTGAGTTGGCAGTCCCTGCTGCTTCAAGGGTCACACGACCCTGAAGGCTGCCCTGGGAGATGCTCCAGGACAGGACGTGCTGTGCTCTGGGCTCCACATTAGGCTCAGGCTGTAAGGTCCACTTCCCCAAGGAGGGGATATGCCAGAAGGGCCAAGGGCCAATTTTGTACACAAAAAGCACATCCAATCTCATCCCGCATATAGGCCCTAATATATCTATATACCCTAAAAAAATAAGATTAGTGCTGCTCCCAGAGGTGTAGGATAATGGGGTCTCAAGTCACCAAATCTACAAGGAAAGGACATTTCTGGGGCTCAGAGTTCTGCAGTGCCATCACATGTAAGCAGTGTCTGCTGATAAAAACTACAACCATCCACAAATCCAGGGGAGCTCCTGCTCTCCCACAGAGCACAGAGAGACTCATTAAACAAGGCAGGCTCCAGCACGGTAATTGGTAACTTTTATGTGCCTGGCTAATTAGAACAAGATACTGCTGAGGAGCTGCTTTCTCCAAGATCTAGGGTCACTCACTCAGAGGTCTTTATTTATTTGCTAAGCCTTCCGGGCCCTCTGATTAGGGTAATACATGGTGAGATTTTTACAATCTTATTTATTCAATAATAGCTGGTGAGCTGGAAAGCCTCCAGGTAATGCAACCTGAAAAAAAAAAAATGCAGGTGGCATTTGAATTGCATTTCCTTGGGGAGGCTGGCAGGGTCCGAGCTGAAAATGCTGGCAGGAATAGGACAGGAAGAGCTGATGTTGTACAAGAGCACAGAGGGCAGGCAGAGGGCAGTGATGGGGTTGAGTTAATTGCTTACAGAAGCATGAGGATAAAGTAGTGACTAAGGGCAAATTTTTAGATGACCTGGGTGAGCAGCTATGCATGAGAACCAGGCAGGAGGTTGGGTGCCTGGTTTGGGTGAGATGTTCTGTCCAGCTCTGTGTGACAGTACTTGCAGAGTTGTCAGGTTTGTCCTTTGCAAATGAAATGGCAATCACAAATCACTTGCCATGTAACAAATGTGACCTGTGTTGTGGGCATGTCTGCACTTGCCCAGTTTTGCCAAAAGGACCTAAAAGACAATGGGAGGTGGGAGACTGTTATCTTTAAAGTCTCTTAAGCTATTCAAAGTGGGTGATGTCAAATATTATTGACCTGGTGCTCACAGAGGGCAATGTCAGCCCTAGAGAGCTGTGGCCTGGTGTGCTCATGATGACTCAGGAGAGGAGCAGAGCCTGCCTGCCTCCTGTGGAAAGCAGACAGGGCAGCTCTGGCCAAGCACTGCCTCAGGCAGGGTGGAAGGGGAGCAGTGCTCTGCGCTTTGGTGGCACTGCAGCAGCACTGGGTGGATGTGTCCTTTCTGCTGGTGAGGCTGACTGCCACACAAGCCCCTCTGTTCCCTCCTGGATCTTGACTGAGCATATGTGTTCAGTGGGAGGAAGAGCCTGGCTTTAGGAATGTTTCTTCTGTGCTTTCCAGTCTATTCAAGGCATTACAGTTTATCAAGATGATCCACAGCCTCTACTCTGCAGCGTTTCATGTTCACAGATCCCCAAGCTCATCTCAGTTTCAATGAGTCTTGTTGGGTCACCTATTCTGGGAGCTGGGTGTGTGCAACAGAAAAATGTAATTGTAATTTCTGGAGTCTGTATCAACACAACCCATGGGCTGGGGACTTTCTGTGGTTCCTCTGTGGCACTGAAAGCTGAAGGATCTCTTCCCCCCTTCCAGATATCATCCCCAGTTCCTGTGCTCAATGGGGACATCCGAGGGAAGAAGATTGCCAATATTTCTGACGTGTGTGAGTCCATGAAGCAGCAGCTGCTGGTGCTGGTGGAGTGGGCCAAGTACATCCCCCCTTTCTGTGAGCTGCCCCTGGATGACCAGGCAAGTCCCCCCATCCACCCCACCTCACCCTGCCCTGGTAAAGGCAGCAGGAGCCAAAGCCAGCTGAGACCTTCAAAGAAAATGCTCATTGTGCACTCTGTTATCCTGGCTGCTGCAGCTGATTGGGAGCAGCATCCATACAATGCCAGCACGGGCCAGGCATCCATACAATGCTAGCACGGGCCACTTGCATGTGCTGCTAATCAGCCCATGAGCGCAGCCAGATAACACTGAGCTTGAATGAGGTCGTTACCAGAAGAGCATTTTGGGGTCAGCCAGTCATTTATTAATTATGGTTTGCACAGCACTTTGAAAACCTGAAGTGCTATACAAATGCTCGGGGTAATCAGAATTAGCAGGAGAGATTTCTGGCCTAAGGTCTGCCCAAAACTTAAAATTTGCCTGTCTCTTGCTGCTTCCTGCCTAGGGGTATGTTTGTGTCCATGCTCCCAGCGTGGAATTTTGAAGCTGAACACTAGTTTTCCCCCAAGGCAGTAGAAAATCTTTTTCCAGGATTAAAAAGCAAGAATATATCTGCATTTAACAGAAATTACAAATATGACTTTTGTGGGTTCCCTAATGAAGATGAGCACAGTGGGTTTGGTGTAGAACTGCATTGCAGGATCTCAGGCAGCCTCAGAGAGGTACAAGGAGAGGCCTCCTATGGAAGCCTAAATTTCAGAGGTCTACAACAGGTGTTGAAGGACACGATGTGTGCCCAGCCCTGAACAGCACATGTGGCTGGGATAGCACATCTGGCAGGGCCAGCACAGGTCCTGTCACAGGTAGGAAGGGATTTCCTGTCTGTCCAGTGTACTGTCACAAAACCAGCATGTGTTCTCTTCAGCTAGGACCAGACTCCAGCCCTACTGACCTAGAGGTAATTATTATATAACGAAGAAAAAGGATCCAGTTGAGAGTATCCAGCTGATCAAACCCCCCTAAATCCTAAATCTGAGCACTTTAGTAACCCCCCAGCAGCACCCAGAGCTCTGGGGAATTCAGTTCTCTTAAAATGGGAGCATGTTTCCTTCTTTTCTATTGTGTGCTAAATTGTTTAAAATTATAAGAGATCTGTTATATTGCTAAGGAAAATACAATTCATAATTTATGGAAACCAAACTGGGCTCCAATGGCAAATGCCATTTACAGGGCAAACAGGCTGCAGCCCAGCACAGACCTGGGGCAGCTCTGCACAACCCATCACATCCTTGTGCCTTTTGGAACAGAGGCCCTAAACCTGCCCAGGAACTCTGCAAACTACAGCAACTTCCACACGAGCTCATTTTACAGCTGTGGGGCTGCAAAATTCCTCAAAGGAGAAAACAAAACCTAAAGATGGCACAGTTTGAACCCTGACTTCCCACAAGGGAAAGGCTGCCCCACAAGCACAAAATAGATCTTTTCTTTTTAGAAAAGATTGTGTTCAACCCCTCATTCTCCTTCTACAGCAAAATATTTGGTGGGGCAAAGCCATTTCATCTCAAAGTTCAAGTTCTCCTTTGTTGTGCCACAACTGTATATTTATCCTAGTTCACAATGGAACAATGTATCTCGGGTTCATCACTGCAAGAACAAATATCAATTGAGATGGTTTGGCCTTCTTGAAGTAATTCTCTTTAACCCTGCTCAAACAAGGAAATTTTATGGACACAAAAAAGGTGGTTACAAACTGAACCTTCTTGAATTCGCAATAGGCAGGAAATTTCTAGGTGAGAGCTTCACTCCCCCCTGGCACTGGCAGTTTTTTCCTTGTCAAAGTTTTGTCAGGTAGGAAAGCTCAATTTTGTGCAGTTCTGGTAATTCCAAGCAGCTCAGCTAACATATCCACCCATGTCTGGACAGCAAGACAGAAAGGGTAGATTTTGGCATGTAGATAAGATTCTCCATTATCATGTGTGTGCAGTCTTTTTGCAAGGATCTCTACTCTGTTTATTTTGCATAACCTTTTTTACCATCTGGGGAAAAAAACCCCAAAAAACAAAAAAACAAACCCCATCTCCTAGACATCAGCATCTTCCCTAACCAGAGCTCTCTTCTATGGATAATACATTCTCCTGGCATTTCTGGTAGGGTAAGACTTCTTCTGGCTTTGACAGATGCTGAGGATAAGACACTGGAAAAGAGGACCATTCCCATCAGTACATACTTTTCAGCACTTCTCTATTAATGTTTAATGATTGTTTTCTCCAGCAGAAGCTCCTGGCTGGATATTAAGAAGCCTCTGTGTCAGGATGTCCAATTGTTAACTTCTCTTTCTGCCTAAATCCCTGAAATTTTTAACTGAAGGAGGGCAAAAGATTCAGAACATTCTCAGGAGCCACTGGAGGGTGTAAAGTGAAACACTTCAATCATTAACATGAGGAGAGAAAAACATCCCTTTGGCTTCCCTGTCCCCAGTTGCTGTGGCTGTGGAGGGGATGAATGGCCAGGGGGTGACCCTAGTGGTCACAGATTTCACAGCCCAGAGGGACAGCAACTGTCCAGCAGCAGGGGACTGCACTTCTCCCCAGTTCCCAGGATGGAGTGTGGTCCCTGGTTCTGCACTTGCAGCAGTTGTCTGCCAACAGCCCACACTGGTGGGAGGTCCTGGGACAGTCTAGCATGGTCCTGCTCATGACAGGTGTCCTGAATATGGGATATTTCAGGTACTGTCTACTATCTGCTGGTTCTGCTGGATTTATAACTGGTTTAGCACAGACCATTTTTTTGTCTGTTTCTCTGCCTTTAAGTGAAGAGGGGCCCTCACTCCCCATCCTTGAGTGCAGTACAGGAATGCTGAGCTTTCCCTCTTGCTAACATGAAATCACAGCTTTGTCTCAGTCTGTGCATCACTCAAATAACTTTTCCCTGCCCTTGCAGGTAGCACTGCTACGTGCACACGCAGGGGAGCATCTGTTACTGGGAGCTGCCAAGAGGTCCATGGTGTTCAAGGATGTCTTGCTGCTAGGTAAAAATTGCACTTCTGCTCCCAGCCCATCTGCTTCTGTGACACTCCCCTGCTGGGGTGAAGGAGAGGGTGGCTCAGTGTTTGTGGACTGAAGGGTGGTGGCTTGAACTGTTCTGTATTTTAGGAAGCCCAGCACAACTTTTGGGTGCAGCTAGGCCTGGCTGACATTGACATCAAGGCCATAACGTGTGGCAAAGTTGGGGGCTGTGTGAACATTCATGGTGCACTCCAGGTGTGTGTAAGCAGCCTGTGGTGGGATTGAGAAAAAAGCTCTCACTCCTTGGTCAGCTTTATCTCACTTGAGTGGCTCCTGTGTAAAGAGAAACTGCTCTGGTAAAACAGGTCAAATTTTCTGGTGTTCTGAGACAGGGTAGAGGCTGAGGGAGGAACTTCCTAATTCCTCCACCCCCAGAATTATCTCAGCATTAGTTACCTGCATTTTGAACTCCTTGTCACCCCAGATAAGTGTTGAGCAATGAAAGGGTGATGGTCTCTGTGCTGCTTGTCTGAAGGAAATGATCACATCATCCCACGGAACTGCCCCGAGCTGGTGGAGGTGAACCGTGTGGCCATCCGCATCCTGGACGAGCTGGTCCTGCCCTTCCAGGAGCTGCAGATAGATGACAATGAATATGCCTGCCTGAAAGCCATCATCTTCTTTGACCCAGGTATGCCCCAGCTTGGTGAGGGTTACCATCAGAGGGGCCTAGTTCTGGATTATGCTGCCTAACACTGGTCTTGAGTGGTGGAAATGCTGCCTGGTCTCCTATCTGGGCCAAACTGTTCTTAGAGAGGGAGGGGGGAAGTCAGTTCAAGAAGAGAAAAGTTGTCCATTGTTGCTGTACGACACGAAAGACTCCAAATATTTCAGAAGGCAAAGAGAATAGAAAAAGAAGCTTTATTTTTTAATTCTTACTACCTTTTATAAGGTGTTCCCATACAGATTTAACATGGTTGGTGTATAGGAATGACACCTCTCTAATCCCACTGGTTAAACTAGAGAAACAGCAAAACACCACCTGGAGAAAGACTGTTTTGAGGAAGGATAGTTGCCTGCCAAGATTGTTTTGAGAAGAAGCTTTCTTGAGAAATTTTTCTTTGGGGAAAAAGTTAGCAGCTGCTAGCAGGCTAAAATCTCTCAAGGCCACAGTCCATCACTGTTGCAGTAGGACATGAAATAAAGATGTTTAACTCCAGTCAGAGGCAGTAGAAATCAGAAGGTTTTATTTACAATTCATTCAGCCCTTTTATAACACGCTGTGCTAAAAGGAATGTTATTGGTCCATGGGACTGAGACCTCTCTCATTGGCTAAGTAACAGAAATAATAAACAACACCTGCTGTTATGGGAAAGAAATATTGTTTACACAAGGTTGTTTTGGGAAAAAGAAAACTGTTGAAAAGTTTCCCTTGGCAAGAGCTCAGGCTCAGAAAATATCAGGTCCACACATCACAGCAGATGACGGGCAATCAGAGGCAGCTCACCTCAGGCTGTGCCCACATTCCATGTTGTCACACTGACAGGCAGCTCCCAGGGCAGCAGCCTGCAGGGTTTGCTGTGTGTGTTGTTGCAGATGCCAAGGGGCTGAGCGACCCATCCAAGATCAAGCGGATGCGGTACCAGGTGCAGGTGAGCCTGGAGGATTACATCAACGACCGGCAGTACGACTCACGGGGCCGCTTCGGGGAGCTGCTGCTGCTGCTGCCCGTGCTGCAGAGCATCACCTGGCAGATGATAGAGCAGATCCAGTTCGTCAAGCTCTTTGGCATGGCTAAGATTGACAACCTGCTGCAGGAGATGCTGCTGGGAGGTGAGTGCTTGAGGGTCCGACAAGAGGCCTCTCAGCCTTCCCTGGTTGTTGTCCCCTTGTGACCCTCCTTAGTCACTGCTCTCTATCTAGAGAAGTTAGAGACAGCCAGTCTGCAGGTCAGGTCAACCCTTGACTCACACAAAATCATCTCCCCTGTCCTTGACAGGGCTAACCAAGGGTTCTCTACTTCTTCTCACCTAAAGAGATGCATTAGCTGTGCCTCTGTTTACAGAGAGGCATCCCCAACCCTCTGCACATGGACAAACATTGCTGTGCACCCCCAGACTCCTACCTGGCAAACATTTCACCAATCCTCCTCTGTCAGAAGGGACTCATCAAAACAAAAAGTTCAGGTTGAAAGAACATCTTAGATTTTCTAGAGGGAGCATCCAAGGGGACAAAACAAAATGAAAAGTTCCCACTGTGCTATTCTTCATGTGGAGGTGTGACTAAGGAATATAACCCTGTGTAAGAGGACATGCAGGCAGCAGGGGTTAGTTAGTTCAAGGCATCCATGGAGGAAAAAGGGCAGGGTGTGCTCCAGTCACCTGTGCACAAGCAGATCATGCACAAAGCTTGGACATTTGGGTGCAGTGGGTCTGAACTGTCTCCTGCCATTGTGGCCATTAATGTCTTATGCATGCTCTTAGGCTCATCAAGTGAAGCGCCGCACGCCCACCACCCCCTGCACCCTCACCTGATCCAGGAGAACCTGGGAACAAACGTCATTGTGGCCAACACAATGCCTCCTCAGATGCACAACGGGCAGATGTGTGAGTATATCCAGAGACAGGGAGCTCCTGGGAGAAACCAGGAGCTTTCCAGGGTGCCTGTGGAGGTAGTTTCTACCTCTCAGGGAAATCTGCAAGCAAGACAAAGTCTCTGGTAATGAGCGTGTGAGAAATTCCTATGCAGAAAGGAGGTAAAGACAAACAGAGAGGTGGGTTAGATTAGATTAGGTCAGACTAACTGATTCAGCAAGATACTCCTTGGCAGACTGCAACTTTTACATAGCCCTTAAAGGATGAATGATCCTATCCAGAGATTAGTGAAATCAGTGGAAAGGCTCCCCTTCCCTTGAGTGGTTCAGACACACCTCAGTTTGTCCTCTGCAAAAACACAGGAGGATCTGGCCCACCATGTGAGGCCACCACATGGGGTCTTGGGCTGATATGACCTTCGCTGACCAAAAATGTGGTTAGTACGGGTCAAAATGTCAGCAGCTCCCCTTATTTGATGTTGGTTATAGGAATTCTGCTGGGGCATCAAACCATGCCTGCGTGCCTGGGCTGTCCTACAGCAAACACACAAGCCCTTAAGAGCCTCTGCTGTGCTGACATCTGAACCCTGCACGACTGAGGACAGATCCCAGTGCTGTCAGGTTTGTGGGGCCCTCTTTTAATTTTTTTTCTCTCTCTTTAGCTACTCCAGAAACTCCACAGCCTTCTCCACCCGCGGGCTCAGGATCAGAGCAGTACAAACTGCTGCCTGGAGCCATTGCAACCGTGGCCAAGCAGCCCACGTCCATCCCACAGCCTGCCATCACAAAACAGGAGGTCATCTAGCAGCCCCCACACCAGCCAGCCTCCTTGAGAACACTGTGTGGGAGAAAAGCCCGACCTGACTCTGCCACTGTGAAAAGAGAAGCCATCCAGAGGTCCCTGGGCACGAACACACGGACTTGCTTATTGGACTGACCACCACCAGGAGCTGTCTTCCTGCAGCTACGGACAGCACGTGTCATGGGCAGCCCCAGAGACCCAGAACTAAGGCTGAAGCCTTGCTGAAACCCTCAGTCCTTGTAAGGAGGGCCAGATTCCTGCCTCCCTCTGTGGGGAGGTGGCAGTGACCGTCTGGGGACAGGCTGTTGCCCCACTGCCACCTTAGCATTGGCTCAGCACACAGCAGACCCTGTGAACAAGCAATTCCCTGTGCCCTGGGAGTGGAGGGCTTCCCTCCCACAGCCCTGCCAGCCCCCCTGCCAGCCCCCAGTCCAGCCAGACTTGGTGGAGGTGGAAGCTTCCCCAGGAGCATCACAGCAGGTGAAGAACGTGGGGTTTGCCCAGGCAGCACTGCCACAACTGCTCCGCAGCCTGGGCTAGGCTCAGGTCATTGTGTGGTGTCACCCCTGAGCACACTAAGCCCCCCAGCCAGGCCTAACAAATCTGTTCAGCTGATGCTGGGGCAAAGTCTGGCCCACCAAGATACTGCACTATTTGGATCCCTCTGCCTCTTGAGGGGTTTTGATATTTCTGTGCCATCCCTGCCTTCTCACAATGCTCAGAGAGGCAACCACTGCCAAGCCCTTCCCTTGCACCACTCACTGCCTCCTGGGAATTTGAGGGACCATTTGAGGGATCCCAGAGATTTCAGCTAATGGGATGGGGTCACCCCTTTACAGGCTGGCAGCACTGCCCAAAATATCTCAGGCCCAACTCCTGCTTCTCAGCAGTCAGAAGAAGACCACTGGATGCCTATTTGGAGTGAAGTGGGGGAAGGATGTAGGAAGGGGAGAGACCTATGGGGTAAGGAGAGCTTGAGCCTCAGAGATTGGACCAAGATCTTGGCCTTTCTGAGTGCTGGGAGCATTGGGACCCAGGATGTCAGTTCAGACCCAACTTTAATGCTAAGATATGCCACACAATCTACTTTTCCAGTGCAGTGCCACTCCTTCAGCTTAGAGTGAATGGCTGATAACAAATTTATAGATCTTCATAACATGATAATAATTCATTATGACTCCTTCAGACCTCAGAGTGTTTGAGAGCACCAACCTCAAAAATACAATTTCTTTGAGTCCTGCAGAGAAAAGCGACAGAAGTCAAGCAATAACCCTGTCTCACCCAAGCCCCTTGGGTCTGCCCCAGCCTTGGGTCTGCCCGCCCTGCTCTGCTCCCTCCTGCCCCTGTCCCTGTTGCTTTGTGCCTGCCTGTGCCAAAACCCGTGGATCTGACCTTTGGTTTACAGCTGAAAGCAGGAAAGGAGCCCTCCTGCTTCAGGTGCCAGCAGGGCTGCAGCTCCCAGAGCCCTGCACCCCTGCAGGCCTGACTCACTACTGGGCTCTTGAGAGGATGGGGATGGTGACCCACGGCTGCCAAGAGGTCTCTGGTGGGGATAAATCTGAGCCAGCTCAGCCAGAGGAGCTGCAAGTCTGTCCCTTGATTTCCAATGCAAGAATGAAACACCTCGTGCTGGGGTGTTTCAGAGGTGTTGTATGGTCTCAATGCTGGTGGCATCGTACCAGGTAATTTATTGCAATGATGAATCCAATCATTTTCTGTAAATTATTTTGTAAATCACATTGATTATTTATAATTGGGAGATTCAATGCAAAAAAAACCCCTCAACCCTGTAATAACCAGGCTGTCTTTCCCAACAGCAGCAACCTGTTTTCCTGTATGTAGACATATTTTGTGGGGAATCCTTTTTGGTCCATGTGCACCAAGTATTCCTCGATATTGTACATTAATTTTTGCTGGTTTCTGCCTTCCAATGGAAACAGAAGAATATTTCTTCACAAGAGTTTGTATTCATTAAAAAAAAAGGAAAAAAAAAGAAAAATAAATGCAAAAATATTTTCTAACTTTTCCCAGACAGATGGATTTCTTTCTTCTGTGAGGATTTATTTTAAATCAAGGGGCTAACTTCCCTGTTGGTCTGAGCACAAAGCATATGTGCATGGAGAAAAAAAGCCCAAACAAGTGTTTGATGCTGTTGCCAGCTGTCACTATTTCCTGGCAAGCCCCATGTTAGCTGGTGTCTGTCCTGAAGCCACGTGTGCTGGAATCATAAGATTGAATGACAATCCCAATTTTCATTAAAAGCAAAACAAACATGAATAATAAATATTTGCTTTCATGATTCCAGGGACCTTAAAAGCTTGAGGTAACCATGTTCTGAAAGCCAAGCAAAGGAAGCTAAAAGATGTTATTCACATTTCAAACATGTTCATTTTTATGTATTTCATAGGTGATTTCTGAGCACTTTGGCGTGGGTGATTGTCCTTTGTTTCAAACACAGCCACCCTACTGCTGGCAGCAGGTGGGAGCCAGACTGAGCCTATGGGGCATACTGAGATGATCAAGTGAGAATCAATTTATCACTGGCTGTAAAGGTAAAGAAATACACTGGCAATTAGAGAGGGCTCTTAATGACCTGCTTTTCTGGCCACGGGAGCCTGTGCTCAGCTGTAGCATGCCCAGGAAGAGAACAGGAAGAGGGAAGAGATGTGTAGATGGCTGTAAAGATTAGGTCTCTGGGAAGGAACAACATCCAGCATTTTCAGCTCTGGTCTGCAGGAGTTGGCCCTCATGTTCCCCCATCTCCTGCCTCTGATGAGAATTGAGGTGGGCAGTCTCACCCAAGGCACAAGGGATGAGAAAGCAGCCTGATTTTCCATGCCATTAACACATCCAGTGGCTTTCAGTGATAGTCATGCTGGTGAAAACTGTCAGCAGGGATGAGATGCAGGGATGAGATCCAGACTGTGTTTGAAGACTATTTGGAGACAGCATTTAGAGCCTGTCTCCACTCTGAGTCAAGGACCTGGGAGAACAGGACAGATCTCAAATAACCTGCCCTCACTCACTACCTGTGCACCTGTGGTGATCCAGAGCCCCAGCACCACTGCTGAATGCCTGCCAAAGGCAGCCACAGGACATGTTATCCCAGCACACACAGGACTGAGTGGTTAGCCCAGTCAAGAGAAAGGAGTTTGTTCATTCTTTTTTAATGTGGAATAAAAAAGGACTCCTCTGCTGTGATTCATGGTTGGTTTTACCCGGGTATGTGCCCTAAAAACTCCATATAATGTAATATCAAATCTTTGAAGCAATAAACTCTCTTGGATTCCTTCCCATGAAGGTCTATCAAGGTTGCTCTATCAAGGTTGCCCTTTTTCTGGTTAATCTTAAATCAGTGCAGTTCCTACAAGAGATTTCTTATTGCTGGATTCAGCTTATGTGGAAAAAAACCCCCATGAACTATCCCAGAAGCAGCCTTGTCCTTAATTGGCATCCTTGATCCAAACTCTCACCTCTTTTTTTTCACTCCAGCCTGGAATCATGCTGAAACACTGGTCTTGCCACTCGTGGGCTGTGCTTTATCCTGCTGGGTTCCCTGGAGCCTACAGACCATGTCCCATGTCACAGGAGATGGCTGCTCTGAGCACTGGCCTTCAACACACAACTTTCCTTACGTTGCTTTTGAACACAAGAGCTTTCTGTGCCTGCAGCTCAGCCTAGGGATGATTTCCTGGAGAGCACCATCTCCAGCTGTGGAATCTTTTCACGATGTCCAAGCAAAGATCTGTGAAAGTGGTATTTTTAGGTCCTTTGGCCACTATGAAATGCATTCTTTTCATATTCCTTATATAACTTCCATCTGAAAGAGCCAGCAGGCTTTGGAGCCTATTCCACAGCTTTCATATCTTAGTGGGAAGGGGGGGGAGAAAAAGGCAAACAAGTTTTATGGCCTGCATATCATCTGTGACAAAAGGAACTATTGCTGCTATTAAACTTACAAGTGCACACACAGGCATAGATAGTCATGAACACCAAGAGGCTCAGCAACGTGGCACTGCTGAGCCAGGCAATTCCATGTGCCAGGCTGGCCAGATCCCTCTGGGCTTAATGCAAATATCACCAACCAACTGGGGAACTCAGGCCACACACTGCACAAGTCCTTTCTACTCAGAGAGGCTGGAGGAGGAATGGTAAGGTGTGGTGGGTATGTCTAAAATCCCTCTCCCCATTCCAAATTGAGGTGTGACCCTGACAGTCATAAACACACCTAGCACCTGAAAAATTGCCAGCCAGGCCAATAAAACTGGCAATATATTGTCAGCTTCTTCGTTATGTGAGAGTGAGCAGGAGAGGTTGGCACAAACAACTCTGCAGTCATGACCTGCAGTTCAGTGTCCTGGGGGAGAGAAGAGGCTGCTGGGACCAACAGAGTGATTCCAGTTCAAACCCAGGCGAAGAAGAGCTGGGAAGAAGGTCTTGGAAAGAAGGTGGTTTGGGAACTGTATTTCCAAGGCTTCCTCCAGCTTTGGATCTGGAGTGATGCCAGGTTTGCCTGATTGTGGCCAAAATCTTCCAGAGGCCTGAGGGCACCCCTGACCTGGAGTTCAGTCATGGGTTACACAAAGCCCCGGGCTCTGCTGCCAGGCTCCACTCCAGCCCCTCACATCTGGTGGTTCTGCCTGGCTGGAACCTGCAGTCCCTTGGGACCCCATGGATTCACAAAGAGCTGGGACTTCTTATGAGCCTGGGGGACCCTACAGCAGCTGAGGGGTCTGGGGCAGCTGTTGTGATTCCCCAGCTCCTCCTAGAAACTGCGCCGCGTGCAGGAAACAGCACAAGAGCTGCCTGAGGGAATGCCTGGGTAGACAGCCACCACAGAAAGCATCCTAAGTCAGACAGGAATTCCTCTCTGCTGCTGCCAACCCAGGTGTCAGCACTGGCTGGAACATGACATGCTCCCCCTCACTGACCGGGAAAGTCATTACAATAAAGTAACTCATAATACTCTGTTCCTTTCCAGGACTCTCCAAAACGTCACTGTGCTTTAAAATCACTTTTTAATTAATACTGCTGATGGGTTACTTACCATTAACCACTGACATGGAGCACACTGGCTCATGCATATCCTGGAATCCACACAGAGCTAATTTCCAGGGACAAGTCATTGAGAAAAAAGCTTGAGGCAGAAGCAGCAAAGAGAAACCTTAGTGCCAAACCCAGAATTCTTGACTCAGACTTACAGCACTTCCAGCACAGATAAAGGATAACCATTGGGATCCTCACTTCTGAGTGAATTTTAGCCCTCTCTTAACCATATTCTAAGGTGTGGGGTTAGAGTCGTACTTTCTCACCTGGAAGAGCACACGGGAGACCTGCTGTGCTGCACGCAAGTCGGGGAGGCACAGGAGACAGCTCCAGCATTGCAGGCTCCTAATTTTCCATTGAAATCCTACTATTTCTTACATGCAGCTCCTCCCCACACAGTCATTATGCAGCTGCATTCCTCCACCCCAAGGATGTGCAAAAATATCACTCAGGGGTTACTCTAAAACCCTGCCCTGTTTCACTCCTTCTCACTGATACAGGGGCTTCTGATGAACCCCAGGCTGAAAGCCCCAAGAGCTGAAGCACCCAGTCCAATGCTTCAGCATTCCAGCAATGCATCCCTCATTCTGCCTTTTGAAAGTATCCTCCACCATTTACCAACTGGTTTCTTGCAGGAGCAAACCTGAATGCTTTTACTGCTCTGAGATCTGCAGCCTGTTGCCATGGAGGGGCTGCAAGGGGCAGCTGCCACAGTCCCTGGGCAGCCCCATCACAGCTCCTTTCAAGGGTTAATCCTGCTAGGGACCCATCCTGCCTTGGAGACAGCTGCTCTCCTTTCAGTGTGCAAGAGCACCATGAAACACAGTGAAAGGAAATGCTCAGTTCAGAGCAAACTGGGCGTTGGATAAGATGACCTTTAAAGGTTCCTTCCAACCTAAGTTATTCTGTGATTCTATAAAATTAAACTACAGAAATCCTGGAATATTTAAAACATTCAGAGGTCCTGCCAAGCACATTCCTCACCAAGCTTTTGCAAAAAACACTGCTCATCTTGAAGCTGGTAAAGCCAAGGAGAGGGGAAGTCTTCCTTCAAAGCCTGAGCTGGGTAAAGGCTGTGGGTCTGTGTCCTACACTGGGCTTTCTGGGAGTCTATTAGCACCTTAGCATAGCTTTATGTGCCTGGGTGGTGGTGCCTGCCTGTGTACAGCTGCTTTGGCAGCAGATGCTACAGATTTGTGTGGGTTTACACATTAGTGCCTGTTTTCATAGCTCTGCATGTGGGTCTGGCCTGCCATCTGTGTGTGAGCACAGCAGAGATGGTCTCCTGCAGCCCAGTGTGTGCTGCTCCCAACTGAGGCTCCCACCTGTGAGATCCTCTCCTCACACAGGGTGACAGCAGGCACTGAAGTCTGTCCTGGAGGATGCACACTTCCAGGCCCTGACTGGAATATTTATGGTCATTTAGGGCATATTTTCTTAGTCACTTCATTCTCTGACCACAGAGGAGTAGCTGTTGAATTGTATCACTGCCAGGCACCATGTCTGGAGCTTGGTATGGCCCTGCCTGGGGTGATTAGTAGGGATTTCTGCTCCCCCACAGCCCTTCCCATTCTGCTGCACTGGTGCAGGAGAAGCAGCTCAGGCTTGAGATGGAAACCCTCACACTCAGGCAGACCTTGTCCAGCACTGCAGCATGAGTGACTCTGTGCTCTGATTCTGAGTTGCCCAAAAGGGTTCTGCAGACTGTGGGGCCCAGAGGTTCCACCTGCAACCCCAAGCCCCTCCTGGACAGAACTGCTCACAGATTATCTTTATTACAGGACTGTTATGTTTGTGCAGTTTAGTGATTTAATGTCAGTTTAAAGCCTTCTCTGGGAGCAGTGCTGTTTGAAGTCATCCTCTCGCTTTTCAGCTTCAGCTTGCCAAGACTGTAAAACGTTTATTGCTAATGGTGGAAAAGCTTAAAGAAACCAAGATAACTTTCCCAGGCTGGTATTAAGACTGGGATTGGATAAGTAAATAAGTGAAGAGTATTACATGGACTTCATTAAATATCAACCAACACCAACAGCCACTCATTTATAACACAACGGCAGAGCATGGGAGCACCCAGGAGTGGAGCTGAGAAAGGTATGAATCACATGTGATAGCAGAGATGAACAGGAGAAGGGCTGGATTCCCCAGGGGCTCCAGGTGTGGTTCCCAAGGTCACAACTCCTAATGGAAACTCCTGCAAAGACTGTAGGTTTGGACCTGATGGAGTGGCACAGTTGGTGGGGTTCATCTCCCCTCTGCTGGGGAGAGTTGTGGGCATGTGGTGCTGCATGTCCTTCTTCCTTCTGATGCAGTGGACAAGGACAAAACTCTCCTTCCTAGGAAGGAGAATTTGAATTAAGGCTACAGCTATCACATCTCCTGGAACTGTCAGTTCCTGGATGTTTGTTTTCAGTTTTTAGCTTTTACTTCCTTATAGACAGGTTCTGCCTTTCCTGGTTTCTAGTCACAGGATGCCAATACCAGGAAGAGTAAATTACAGCAGTCCTTGCCACAGTTCCTGTGATTTCCTGTGCCAGTATTTTCAAACTCCCCCAACAACTTGGCTTGATGCTTGAAGCCTCTCACTTCTATTCACTGCCCACTGCTCTCTATGAGTTCAACATTCTCCATATAAGAAAAGCTGAGGTAAGGCAGTCACTCCATTTGGGGGCCATCCCCAGATTATATTTCACTCCTAGCTCTTCCTCATTGTGCAGTACCCTCACTTCTACTTTCCTTCATCATTCTCTCTCACCTACCTAAGGCTCTTGCTCTTATTTTAATTTCTTTTTCTATATCTCTCGATTGATACTGATTCTCCCGTATTTTCTGCCCTTCTTGTTCCCCAAAACAGAGCTTCATTCACATGTCATTCCTTTCAAACATCCCTGGCCAATCCTAACACCCTGTTGCAGCAGCCATTAACCAGCCAGGACTGGAACTGTCACCTCCCTGCTAAATTTTCCTCCTTTGTTTGAGAGGTACAAATTCCAAGCAGATTTTGCAACCTTTAGTATGAATTCCTGTTAGCAGCTCCAGTACTTCCCAGCTGTTTGGTGTTTTGAAGCCTTTTCTCAGATCAGCAATTAGGTGGATCAGGTGATGCAGGAAATTCTGTCATCCCTTCAGCTGGGAGGCCACAGATCCACCTCCACAGCACACACCTGGGATCCAGGTCCCACCTGGCTGCTCCTGTCACACTTGTGCTGCAGGTCTCTGTGCCCAGGAGCTGTACAAGTGGAAATGGGAGCAATGCAAAATCTTTTGACCTCCTGAGGTCCCCTCCAACCTCATTTATCCCACAAATCTACTGGAAAGGGCATGGAGCAACTTCAGAAAAAGGTCCAGTTTACTCTGATGCGAGCTGGACCCAGCTTCAGGCACCAGCTTGCCCCAGGTCTGGGCTTGACCATGAGCACAGGCTGGAATGAATGTATTCCCCTTCCCTGGAACACAGGGGGACACCTGGGACACACTCCCTCTGTTTCCATGTTGGCATATCTCTTACCAAGCACGGTGTCACTGAAACATTTTCTACTTGGGAAGGGTGAACCCTTGGCAGAGAAACAAATCAGAGCTGAATCCTGTATGGTTGCAGAAGGGCCTTGATTCCCACTGCGGGTTCCTGGGATTCCCACTCTTTGTCCAGCTATCTTTGACTCCCTCTCCTGGCTGAGAGCGCGGCTTACAGCGAGAGGGAAGAGCAGGAACCACCGCGCCCTGGAGACAGCACCTGGCAGGATGCTGAGGCGTTTCCAATTAACCTCTGCGTTATTTGTGGGGATAAACGTGGCATTTCCCCCTCGCCAACACTCCCCGGGGAACCTTTTTTAATGCTGCAAACCTGGGAGTGACCATCTTTTTTTATTACAAATTCCATGCAGACAGGTCAGGCATCACCACCCGACCTCGTGTGGGATGATAAAGTTTTCTGTCCTGTCAAAAAGCAAACCAAAGCCAAACTACCCCAAAAATCTCCTTTAGTCCCGCAGATGGTGCTGTGGCCCCGTTCTCGGCTGCCTTTCCCTTCTGTTGGGGTCGCTGCTGCCTCACAGGTGCTGGCTTGGCCACAACAGGGGGACAAAGGCTGGGCTCTGGCTGGGAGAGGCCCTGGGATACATATATATATATGAAAAATATAGGATATCTATGTTTTTATGTATGTGTGTGTGCATATATATGTATATACATAAAAATGTATTTTATATATATTATATAAATAGTATGCTATATACACATTATATAGGTAAAGTTATTTGTTGTATGTTATATAATTTTATATATGTATATGCTATATATACATTATATAGCAACATTATAAAATACATATATCCATGCTTAAGTGTATTTAAATGTATATGTATACATACATATACATACCTAATAAAAATATATAATAATATATATAATTATATATATAATAGTAATATATATACCTAATAAAAATATATTTTATACATAATGCAGTCTGTACACAAAAAATGTATTTTACAAGAGTAAAATGTACTTATGTGTTGTATAAAATATATGTATTACAGAAATGTTTCTGCATATATACATATATGTATGTATGTGTATATACACACCCACACACCCCCACATATATATACATGTACATACATACATATATATGTGTGTATATATATATATATGTAAAATGTATGTATGTACGCGTATATATATAAAATTCTGCCTTCGTGGCTCAGGGCTGGAGGCAGTGGCCTGGCGTTGTCACAGAGGATGAGGCGGAACTGAAGGACAGACGTCCCTTCGGGAAGCGTCCCCGGGCCCCCCTCTCGCCGCACGGAGCGGATGCCGGAGATGGAGCAGCCCCGGGTTCGGGGCCCGAGGCCGACCCGCCCCGGCCTCACCCCGCGGGCCGCTGCACACCCCGAGGCCGCGGGCCCGCCCCGGGCCATGGCGCAGGCGCGGCGGGCCCGTCACTTCCGAGCGGCGGGGCCGTTCCGGGGCGGCGGGGCCGGGACGCGGCTGCTCCGCAGGAGCTCCGGTACGGGGGGCTGCGGGGCCCGGGGGCTGCGGTACGGGTGGGCTGTGGGCCCGGGGGCTGCGGGGTCCTGGGGCTGCGGTACGGGGGGTTGTGTAGCCGGGGGCTGTAGGGCCCGGGAGCTCCGGTATGGGCGTGCTGTGTGCCCAGGAGCTCCGAGGGCTCCGGTACGGGTGGGCTGTGGGGCCCGGGGGCCGCGGGATCCGGGAGCTCCGGTACGAGCGGGCTGCGGGGCCGGGGGGCTGAGGGGGCCGGGGGCTGAGGGCCCGAGGTTGCGGGGCCGGCGCTGACGGACCCCGCGGGGTCCGGCAGGCCCTGGCAGCCTCCTCTCTCCGGCGCTCGGGGTTGGTGCTGCCCAGCCCAGGCTGTACCCGGGTCAAACGCGTCCCTGGGAGCGATCCGGGGCCGTCCCGGGCAGCTGGGGAAGGTGAGGTGGGAGCGAGGCATTGAGGGTCTGTCAGTGCAGGGGGAAGGTGGATGTGGGTGACAAGTGTCCCTGTGGCAGGCGGCTCTGTGTGATAGCCAGGAGCGCTGCGATGTGCTCTAAGTGACTGGATGTGAACGGCTCAGCAAAATAAAGCCGTGTTTCCCTGCCAGCCCCAGGCCCAGCTACAGGAATTATGGCAGGCTCGTGATGTTCTAATTTTTACTCATCTCTATCCACTTGTGACTGCATTTGGAATTTCAGCTCCCAGGTCAGACATATTGGTATTACATTGAAAAGTCAAAATTAGATTAAGCTAGCCTCAATACCCATGCAGTGCTGGCAAAAGAGTCTGCAATTTTCTTACCTGCTCATCCAGTCTGTGCACTGCAGCCATTTCTTATATTCCCAAGTGCTGCTCCTCCCGAATTGCTCAAAACATTCATTTGGGCAGAGGTGCTGGTAAGTGCATGTGTTTGCCAGAGAAGTTAAGGAAAACTCCTGGCTGTATGGGCTTAGATGGGGAGGTTTCTCAAAAAGGGTGTAATTTGACCAAATGGGAGAATCGTGACAAACTGGGATGTTTGCTTTGCTTTAGTTTCCAGCTGGACATAGAGAAATAAATGTTAAGGCAAATTAAATTCTGTGCTTTGCAATGAAGCTGTGTAATTCTGTATTTTAACTCTGTTTGATTAAGTTTCATCCAAGGCAGCATTCTACCTGCTAGGTAGGATAAAGAGATTAGAGTAACTTGCACTTTCTAATCCTGGTAGGAGAATTAAAATGAGTCGAGTGCCTTGACTGTAGCACTGGCTCTTGGAAGGGCAAGTCTTTAATTAGGAAATGGAGGGATACAGAACATAATAAATATTTAAACAGTAAGTCTGTGGGTTTGTTTGTCACGTGCAGCACTTGTTTTTTGACAGATTCCTGCTGCATTATGTCAGGAGAGAGTGACTGCACCAGGACAAGTCCGTCAGCAGGGTCTCCATCAGACACTGAGCTCCTGCCAGATCGGCCAAAGTATGTTTGTACCCTGTCTCCTGATCTCGTTACCAAAGCCCGGGAGGAGCTGCAGGAGAAGCCGGAATGGAGGCTCCGTGACGTGCAGGCCCTCCGAGACATGGTGTGCAAGGACTACCCCTCCCTGGGGACCTGCCTGGACGATGCTTTTTTGCTAAGGTTCCTCCGAGCCAGGAAGTTCGACTACGATCGAGCCCTTCAGCTCCTGGTGAACTACCACACCTGCAGGAGGACGTGGCCAGAGGTGTTCAGTAACCTGAAGCCATCTGCAATAAAGCCTGTCCTGGAGTCAGGCTTTGTCACCGTGCTGCCTCACCGGGACCCGCAGGGACGGCACGTCGTCTGCATCCGCCCAGGTACGCAGCCCTCACTGTCCCTGTTCCCCATGCTCCAGGTGTGTCAGGGCCAAAAGCCTGGTCCCTGCTCTCCTGTCAGCAGTGGTGACTTGCACAGAGCATGTGGGCTCTCTCAAATTTGGAAAGCTGACCGGAGAAAGGCACATGCTGGTCCTTAGCCAGCGTTATTCCAGTTCCTTTTCCTGTGTCAGCAATAACTGCGGTCATGGCAGAATGAAAATGCAGTGAGGTGGGTTGATGAAATATTAGGCAATTCAAGAAAAATTAATATGCAGGAAGTCAAATTGAAACAGGGCTGCTGGCCTACCCTTAGGGGCTCATAATTTGTTTTTACAATAAACAGAGAGAAAGCCTATAGCTCTGACTCCTGTGTAAATAATCAGTCTTTCTTGTGCTTTTGGTGCTGCCAGGCTTGCTGTAAATTTCTCATCATTCATTCTCCTCTTTTCCATTTACCTGCCTTCTTTCTGAGCTGAAACTGTTATTTATGAGCTGTGCTGGGTGGAGAATGGGGTTCTTAAAACCATTGCCTTTGCTCCCTGAAGTAAACATGAGTTGCCATTTACCTCTTGCTTAAGAAAAGGCTGCTCTGAACTAGAACTGTGGCTATACAGACTAACTTTTGAGTCCAGGAAAACAGAAAATCAGTTTTTTTGGAATGTGTATTGTTAGCTTATCTTCACTCTCCGACTTACCATCCCTGTCTTGTAACCTCAGACAGATGGACACCCAGTAATTATCCGATTACTGAGAACATTCGTGCCATATACTTAACCTTAGAAAAACTCATTCAGTCCGAAGAGACCCAGGTGAATGGAATTGTAATCCTGGCAGACTACAAAGGAGTCAGCTTATCTAAGGCGTCTCATTTTGGTCCTTTTGTAGCCAAAAAAGTGATTGGAATTCTTCAGGTAAGACCTGAACTGGTGGGAAAATAAGCTTGTGCATTGTAAATGACTGCTTCTCTATGTAGAGTTCTTGACTGTGTCACCACAGGCTTCATCATTTTGGCTTTCACTCGCAGAGTTAAACATTTCTCTGCCCAACCAGTTTCTCACACCCTTACAGCCAACTTACCTCACTTGCCCCTTTTTTTGACTTTTGAATCCTTAAAACTAAATTTGCATTAGAAATGCAGACTTTGAGTTGGAACAGACAAAAAGCAGTTCTGCTAGGTAGTGGTAAGGAAGAAAGAGAGCAGATAATTACAGTTAGAGAGGAGACAATGAGGAAATGGCCTGATATTTAAAAGGTTCCTGTCAGCCGAGATGGAGCCAACCATGGGGCAAGTGCAGGTACCAGCTCAAGTGCTGCTGCAAAAAATTCAAGAGGACTTTTGAATGGGTGCGATTTGAGGAGGATTTCCATCCATGCCCTGAAGGGAGAGGCTTCTTTAGCACAGGGGCAGCAGAAGAGACAGCAATGAAAACATCTCTCCCTGGCTGTGTGGAAGGAAAATGTTGGAGAGCAAGGGTGTAAACACAGTGAAGCTGGACAAAATAGGAAGGGGAAAGGATTCAGGAGTAGCCTGGCCAAAGTGGCAGAGAGGTCTGATGATTCCAGTCAATGTTGATACAGTCTGGAGGAGTGAGATGAGAAAACTTCTCTTGAATGGTTCATTCCATCATTACTTTTGTTCTGGCCTGAGGTGGTTGCACCATTTATTGTACCCGTGGGGGGATCAGGAAGGAGAGGGTGAATCTGGGGAATGTATAGAGATGAGACTGATGAGTTAAAGAAGGCCTTTTTAAGAATTCACTCCTTTACATTATGATCTAAATGTGTCATTTAACTGTAAGCCCATGTTTAATTTGTACAAATAAAGCCATGGGCGTCCTGCTGTTCCTACGGTAGCTGGACTTGGGGAAGGACATAAAGGTATGGTGGAATATAAATGTGTTGCATCAAACCTTGCTAAGCTGCAGCTCCTGTAAAGATGAGGTAATTCACTGACATTCCTATGGAGCAAAATTCTCCAGCAGTGCCTCTTGTCTGCTTTTCTTTCACTCCGAGCACTGACTGATTTGTCTATGTAGAGCTGCTTATAGGGGAAAGAAATGTCAGTGAGTCCTTAATTGCTGATCATGAGCTTTTGCCTATGAAAAATATTTCTGCAAATAAATTTCCGCAGCAAAAATCCCATAATAGGCTGTTGTTTTAAATGGTCCTGCATGGGAAACAGTGTGTCCTAGTGATATTAGAGTCCTTCTTCACTTAAAAATACATTTTAGAGTGTCTTGGGCACCAAATTTTGTTGCTGGACACACTGTTGGAAGCAGCCTGCTCTGGCACTGAGTGTGGTGCACTCCTCAGGAGCTGCAGAGATCCCTTTGTGGCTGCATCCTTATCAGGGCTGGGCATAGCCAAAGGACAGGAATTATCTAAGAGTTTTTGTCAAGAGAGATAAACATCAACATTAGAAATGAGGATTTACTGACTGCAGTGTATTTTTTCATGGAGAGTTTTCTTGTCCCTTGACTTTGTTTTTATGCTCACAGATGTCATGCTAGGACTGCTCTCTATAACAAATTGAATTTCTGTTGTTGTATTGGTTTATGTTGGTACCTCAGATTAAAGTGGGGGAGCCAATGGGTTGTGCTGGCAGTCAGTCTCAGGAAATTTTAAAAAGAGAAAGATGGCAAATGTTTTTTAAACTGCATTATAAAAATTTTCTTTACCCTTCAGGATGGATTCCCTATTCGAATAAAGGCTGTTAACATAATAAATGAGCCTCGTATATTCAAAGGCATTTTTGCAATCATCAAGCCTTTTCTGAAGGAAAAGATCGCAAACAGGGTAAGGATCTGTGTGATATTAATATTAATGTTTGTAAGGTACTTGCTTGGCCACTCCTAAGTTAAAAAAAAAAAAAAATACAATACTTGACAGTTAGAAAAATGTTGGTGCCATTTTACTTTCTACCTTAATTTTTAAAAATATGCCTGTTGGGAAAATTCTCTGTGAGACAGAAACTTTGAGGAACTCAATACTGCCAAAATATTAATAAAGAACTTTAGTATATATGCTTTGTATCCAGGACATTATCCCTGTGGCTGGATTATTTCTGCCAGTAGCACTTCATTCATGAGGTGGCATCACAGGAAAACTGTGTTGCCCTCTCCTTGCTCTATGCAAGGGTCCTCTGTGGCACCAGTGTCCTCTCCACAGGAGTGTGGTTGCCAGGGATGATTTTTTTTTCTCCACAAGGATAAGTACTTTCAATCCCATGAGTGAATCTGGGGATGAACTGAAGTTGGAAGCTCAGTCCAGGCACATGTCAAGTCTCTCTTGATGGAATTTAATCTGCACAAGGTGTGGATTTTGTCTCAAGATTTCTTTCACTGTTGTGTCTGCCTGGATCTGCCCACTGTTCTGTGCTGCCACTTGCCCATGAACACATCACTTCTTGAAGTTGTTCTTTAGTTCAAAATAATCTTGTTAGCTGGCTGTTCCAGCAATTTGCTGTAAAGTGTTTGATGTGCACTTTTAAAGCTCTTTCGCTTTCTTCTTCAGTTTTTTCTTCATGGCTGTGATCTGAATTCCCTTCACCAAAACATTCCTCCGGTGATCCTTCCTGAAGAGTACGGTGGTACTGCAGGCAAGCTGGACATCTCTGCCTGGAACGAGCTGCTGCTGGCCTCTGAAGAGGACTTCCTGCATGACTTCTCTGAGCTGGTGCTGCCCTGTGACAGCTCTCCCCACGACCTGCTAGTGAGTGGGGATGCTGATGAGAAGCAGTGTGATGATTCCCTGCGAGGGATGAAACCTCAGCTCTATTACTGTTACTAACAAACCACTGGAGGGAAGTTTTCCAGCACAGTTAGGATCTGCTCTGCTAGATGATGTTGTGAACTCTGCCTTACTCCTAAACCTGCAGTTTAGGGACAGACTGCTGAGGCACTTTACACTGTAGAACCAAAGGAAGCTGGAGAGGGCACAATGGGGGCAGGGCAGAGTTCGGGGGAGGGTAAAAGCAAAGAGCACAAGTTATGTAGAAGACTTGAGGCTCATCAACCTCTGTGTGAATGGTGCAAACTGGCCTATTCTTTCTAATGATAAAGGGAAAAAAAAATATTGCAGATAGGTAAGCTTGAAGATTTCTTGTCCCCACCCCCACAGGTGAAAAGTAAGGATGATTCACGAGCTTTGTGATCATCTGGTCCCTTCCCCTTCTGCAAACACCAGTAATCCAAGACAAGAAAATGGCTTTTGAACCCTGCAAAATAGAATTCTGTAGTGAAGATTGCTTAAAAACATAAAAGTCTAACTTGGCCTGTCCTCTGTTACATTGTTCAGATTGTCAGTTGGTGTTTCTGAAATATCTCAGAGAATATTTGTTTCAAATTAATACAGAACAAAATTTAGTCATGTATAGCTGTATGGAGATCATCTCTTAAACTTCCTCACAGTTGCAAGAACTGTGATTGATGGATTAACTATCACAACATCTATACCAAGGTTTATACAGATGCAATCTTCATTTTCAGAAAACAGCAAGTTTTTCAGATCATTTACTAAGGTTTTTGATTGGACAAGAGCCTCAAATAATGAGGTTCAGGACCAAATAAAAGAAAGCTGTGTCAGCCACCTTCCCACATTGACAGTTCTTTTCTGGTTGAGATAAGGAATTGGGTAAGTACCTCATACCCAGGATATGTGAGGAGGTTTTGTAGCAGTTGACATGTGATGTATAGAAGGCAATACTTCATGTAAGACAGCAAGGTGCTGCTTTAGCTTGTTACTTTTGGGCTGAATTTGAGTTTTAAGTCTGTGAAACCAAATGCAGACAGGCTTTTTAAAAGCACATTCTTAAATTTCCTGATATTGTAGCATTTTGTTCACTGTGCTTGTCAGCTCTTCTGTGAAATGTTAGAACTTGGTTTTTAACTTTGTTGACCTCTTTTGTCTTTGGTTGTCATGTTTCTTTATGAAGTTAGACTTGAATCATCTGTGATGTTTACCCATAACTTGTATGCCTGTGCTTCTAGGTCTTTGTCTAGAAACAGAACTAACACTGATGTCAAACCAGGGTAAGATACATGTGTCTGAATAAGCTGTTCCCACTCCCCAAGTTCATTCTGTTTAATGGTCTTAAATTAGAACTTAACTCTCAGCACTCTCTTTGCACACATTTTTCTGCACTATAGTGGTGTGGAGATGGGAAACCTCACTAGGACAGTCTGTTACTTCAAGGTGAAATAATTCACTATTTGGTGGAAAAGAACATCCCTTCTAATTGGGAACTTATCACTAGAGCACTTTCTCTGGATGAAATCTTGATTTAGTGCCAAATGTGATTATGGGCACCAGTTACCTTTCTGTAAATATAAAGCTAAATTATCTCGAGGATCTCAGACATTCATTTTTCAAAGTGCCAAACTCTGTTTTGAATGTCTCTCTTCCTCTCAGCCCCCTTGCAGCATGACTGCACTGCCAAAAGGAGACTCCTCTACGACTGTAACAACTTCCTGACCTGGCAGCTGACCTCATCCTAGAACTAAGGGGTGGTAAATGCCATACCTGTCATCTCAACATTAGAAAAAAGAAACTGGGTTCTGAAAAGGGGCAAAACCATGAAGCTTTTTTCCTTTTCTGGGTGGCAGTTCAGAATCTGTAGGAGCAGAAAACTCATCAAACGAACAGTTGTAGATTAAAGGTGGGAAGAGACTAATTTTCCTCAGTAAAAGCATCTCATTAATTTTTCTCAGTGAAAGCATCTCGTTTTTCTCACCTTTAGATGTCAATTACAACTCCTCTTTGATAACTATTACCTTTAGTGCAGGGAAAAAACAAACTACCCTTTTAATCTATGTAAAATAAGGTAAAAGAGTACTGCTAGGCAGCTCCTCCTTTGTGACCAGAATATGCTCTGTGTTTTGCAGAAATTAATTCTGTTTTTTGCCACCTAGAAGCCAGTAGCACACAGCAAGGACCAGGACTTGGACAGATAAGTGGCTGCCCACACTGCTGAACTGCCAGAACAGAGTGGTGCCTCTGTTGTTTTAGTGCCTCTTAATTCCAGTCACAATGTACAACCGAGAAAACCAGAATGGACCGTTTTACCTAGAGGTAAAGACCTGACTTCAGTCTTTCCTTGATTGTGTTGCAGGGTTAGAAGTGAGGGTATAGTGACTGTAGGAACAGCTACTTTCATCCAGTTATGCAACTACTAGAGAGGGAGGTTGGATATTCCAAATTCAATTTAGTGTCCTCCAAAAAGAAATATACCTAGTGCTGTTCAGCGGAAGGCTGAGGAATCTCTACAAAACTCGCCCTTTTTCAGGCTTTTATATTTTCTTGCATGCCTTAAAGAGTAGGCAGACCAGATCCACCTCACCCTCTTCTTTCCTCTGCTCACTAAGAATAAAGGATGTGGTTTAAACATAATAAATGAGGTTACATGGTTGTGCTGGGTGTGGCTGGGGTAGAATTTTCTTCACAGAAGTCCGTGTGGCATTTTGTGAATGAGCAGCCACAGTGCTGGCTGGGGTTAAACCAACACAATTGCCAGTGCTGAAAAGTGCCAGTCTTGTGCCTCCTGAACTTCTTTTTCTTAAAGCTGGCTCCTGGGCAGTGGCTGGCAGGATGCTGAATTAAGCCAGGCTTTATCAGCCATCTGTTATTTCTAATTTGCTGTTCCTTGGCTTTAGAACTCAGCCAGGATTGCAGCTTCACTGAGCTGTGTCTCTAACCCTGAAGTATCTCTGACCAGTGCTTGGCATGTCTTACAGAAAGCCCAGCTCTGGCTCATGTGTGCCTGGCTACAGAGCTGAGAATGTTCTTTGAGCTTTAGCACTTCGTAACAAAGAAATCTGTTTGTTCATAGAATTTCTCGTTCAGCTTTTGGAAAACAAATGTTTGTGTCACATATAGCATCTCCTTATCTGCAGGTTAAGAGAATAGCTAGGAAAAGCTTACAGGAGGGGGTAGTTTTTTGCTTGGGAGTTGTTTGGGTTTTTTAATAGCACAACCACCACTTTTTTCCTTCTTCCCACTTGAAATAAGTTTATTTTCCATGGTTATATGCCTTTTCCAGTACATAAGCCATCCCTACCAAATCCAACACATAATAAGGAAGGATACTTGAACTGCATTGGCATTAGGTGGCACAAAAGGTAGCTGCAAACTGTACATAAAAGTACTTGAATTTATACTCTTGCAAATGGGTGTTAGGAGACCTGAGGTATTTTCAGGAACTGGCTGATGTATTGTTTTTGTTAAATCTCCTTTTGGCATGAGTTTAAGCATTGTGTTATTCAAGTATTAATTTTGCCTTCTGTTAGATGTGGGCTTAGAGGTGTTGGGTGGTTAAGTGTACATCTTATTTTGATAAAATTTATTTTTATATTGCATTTTATAAAACAAAGTCGTCAAAAATGTGTAAGTTTATGATGCATGACTGGGTGATTAAACACATTGTAACAGCTGCTTGTTTGATATTTTCAATATGTTCATCTTACGTCATGTTGGGATATTTTACTGTAAATGTCAGTAACAACACACAAGTTCCACATTTACACACAGTTGCAACTACACATAATCACCACAGCATTGCATTAGTAAAAGGTGTTGCTTTCTGCTGGAGAACAGAAATTTACTTGAACTGAACAACTTCAAGGAACAGGATTTGACATTCACAGACTGACAGGGAAGATACTGTTTGTTTCAAAAGAAATATGTCACTTATTATTTACTGCACAGAGAAAACACCCAGTCACATCCACCTGGACAGTGCAGCAGCTCATCACTCCATGTAGTATTTTCCACTGGAGAAGTGACTGCTGTTTCTTAACACTTCAACAGAGCTGGGCCACTTTCAGTAGTTAGTCTGCTTTATTCAAATGAGTTTACAGTGCAAATGCCTTTAGAGCCAATAATAATTCCCATGTATGTGACTTTTATTAAGCATATTGGACAACTGAAATCAATCAACCAATAAGCTCTATTTTTCCAACATAATCATAAAGCTGATTAAGCTACTCAAACACTTACCACTCTATTTGGCCAATACCCTAAAAAAGTAAGTTACCACAGAAATTGCCTCTTAAAAAGGACAAGTTTGTTTTAAAAAGAATTACGAGTTAACCTGTTTTTCAATTTCAGAGTTCTGTTCTTTTGGTGAGGAATAAGGGTGCTTTTTGCCACAACACAAAGTTAAGTAATTTAAATAAACTTTTCCTGTAAATAAACTTTAGCAGTGGAATGTACAAATCAAGCAGCATGGCTTACACTTCCAGAAACTGAAGCATGAGCACAGTAGTGCATTATAATGATTATAATTGTTCTTTAAAATATATATACTTCATATTTAACTAAATGTTAACTTCTATTCAATAGAAGGTTGTGGTTATTGGACAGAACAGATTTCTTTTGTGCTCTGACAGCACAGCTGTAGTGAGTTTTATAAATGCAGTAATAAGATAACCCTGGTAAAGGTTAAAATAAACTGATAATTTTGATGCTGCATCAAGCATTATGCGATATGTAACTCTATCCAACTGCCTTTTAATACCAACATAAGAAACAGTAACTAAAGCAATAAATGAACATTTTGGCTTTCAGCAAAGAGTTCCCCACTTTTGTAAGCTCAGACAGGTTCAAGGAACTTAACTGAAGTCTCTATTAGTAAGGACAAGAGGAGCCACTAAGGTCCAAAGGTAGAGAAGCAGACAAACCCAGCTGGAGGTCATCTTCACCCACACGGCTGGCCACTTACTTGTCATGGTTTTGAAATCTGCATCAGGGCTAAAAAGTAAAGAAGTCCATTAGTAGACACAGAAAGCACCTCCCACTGCTCCTTGGTACCTCCCATATGAATCTGAATGAAGTGAGGGCAATCCTTTGGGACACTCCAATACAAAACCCTTTGTGAGAACATAGTGAGACAACTAAACCAGCATTTTCCTGTGGTTCCTTCACAGGCTGTTGTTCTTGGAACCCAGTTTTCCAGCCTGCTTGCCTGTGCTGGTGTGCTGCTATTCAAAGAAGTATTTGCATGAGCTGTGCAATAGACTCTGTTGGCTGCTGATCTCTAGGTGTATTTGCTAATTAGACAATGTCCTGGGAGCAGTGGTTCTGAGCTGCAGCTGTAGAAGGTATGTCCAAGTGTTTCCAACAGAGGTAGAAAAATCACAGCTCTGATAAGCAGCACATATGGCTGTCCCTGCACATCTTCCCCAGGATGCAGAGCCACTAACAGCAGGTTGGCTTCTAACAAACTTTGCAGGGGGCCACCTGAAACCAATTCCACATGTACCCTTCCTGCTACTCGTCTAGCTGAAGAATGGCAGCCACACTTTCTGCCCTTGCAGCTCTTAGGTAGTGCCCTGGAACTACAGCTGCTGATTGTGCTGTGCTGCCTTCTCACATCTGAATTCAATAACACTAAGCTGAGATGGCACAACTCTAATGCAACTGGCACAGGGACAGCACCTTCACCAGCCTGGCAGGAGCAGCCTGCAGGGCAGGAGTCTCCTATCCACATGGAAACACTGTCACAGAACTCATCACTTCCCATCTGCCTCTTACCTGTACCAGTTTGTGAGTGTCATCATGATGTAAAGAGAGGCCAGGAAGAGCATGAAGTGGAAGAAAGTGTAGCTGTACTGAACCCCATCCTTCTCATTGTCCGTGACACGGCGCACGTCTCCCTCCTCGGCAGCCCCACTGCCCGTCCCCACGGGCTCCTCCAGGAAGGCAGTGTCACTGCTGGACAGGGTCAGCTTGTTCACCTGGCTGTTACTGGAGGAGCGGATGCTGCAGCGCAACCCAAAGACAGACGTGGTTAGCAACTCCTTTTACAGCTGTGTTTGCTAATAAAACAAGCAATGGACCACAAGGAATGTCTGGGACTAGCAAATAATATGCTATATATGCAACATGAAATTCCTCCAACTGTTTTTATTTTGTTAACTTAATTAAACAGCATTCCTAGTCCCAAATCATAGCAAGGTGTGGTTTGGAAGGAACCCTAAAGATGATCTTGTTCCAATCCACCTGCTATGGGCAGACACACATTACACTAGACCAGGTTGCTCAGAGCTCCATCCAGCCTGGCCTTGAACACTTCCAGGGACAGAGCACCCACAACTTCTCTGGACAATCATTCCAGTGCCTCACCACCCTCACAGTAAAGAATTTTTCCCTAGTATCTCATTTAAACTTACTCTTCCAGTTTTAATCCATGCCCTTGTAAAAGTGTCTCTCCATGTTCTTTATAGTCTCCCTTCAGACACTGGAAAGCCACAATTAGGTCACCCCAAAAGCCTTCCCTTCTCCAGGCTGAACAAACCCAGTCCTCCCAGCCTTTCCTCGCAGGAGAGGTTCTCCATCCCTCTAATCACCTTGTAACACACGTTGTTCTGTTATCTGGATTGGGCTTACAAGGCTAATCCTCATGCACAAAGCAAAACACTGGTTTATGAGCCACATTTGGCCTCGGGCCTGAGACAGCAGCTGGATATGAATAAATGCAGGTACATATTGCATTAGACCCAGATTCAAACAAAAGAGGCAGACAAATCCCAAATCTTTATCACTGGATAGCAGTGCAGATCCTACCTGGAATACAAGAGGCAAAGGACAAAGATAACCAGTCCAACAACACTCTGGGCATCCCACCACTGCAGGGACTTGGGCGGAGCAGGAGTGGCAGGTGGGACAGTGGCATTGGCTGGAACAGCTGTGGGTGCAGCTATCTGGGTGATGATATTCAGCAAACTTGGGTTACAGTTTCGTTCTGAAAGGGATTTAAAGGCAGATTAGAGAGATGAGCTTTGCCACTATTCAGCTAAGAAAAGATGACAGGTAAGCTTGCAACTTTTCATTCCCTTTAACTGCTGATCTCTTCAATTCTCCAGAGGCAGAAATTGCCTGCAATATTTTCCTCCCTGTGAGCTAGACAAGGGTATAATAAGTAACATCAGAATGCCCTGACGCTGTTTCTTTTTCCCCCCTTAAAAACACCCCAATTTAGTTCTGCAAAGAGGCAGTTTGATGGTTTCAGTCAGGTCAGCTTTTCAGCCTCACTGGATTTGATCTGGACAGATCAGCAATTCCCACAGAGTGATCTGTAATAACCATCAGCAGCTTCTGCTTTCACACCAAAATACATGACTCAAGACAGCGTGTTGCTTACCAGGCTCATTGGACATGGCTGCCCAGGTGAGGTACATGGTGTAGAGGGTGATGACAGAGGACTGCAGGAGGCCAGAGCGAGGCTGATGCTCCTGTTCCAAAGCAGAAGAGCAAGCCAAGGTCAAAGGGGCAAGTTTTACCTCGAGTTGGATAGTTTTACCTCACTATCACAGATTAAACAATCACCAGCATGAAAATCATTGGTGTAGAAATGCACTGGGCTTTGTTCTATGTTCAAAAGACTGGAAGAAACTCCTTAGAGTCATATAATGTATGCAAAAAGCAACTCAAACACAGAAGGAATAAGCAAACCAAATCCATTTTTTTCCTGTGCCCAAGACTCAGTTATGGGCTCTTACTGAGTTAATCTCAACCTTTTCAAGCAATTTTGTAGATGTGAGTCTAGCATGTGACTTGAGCAATACCAGTTCAGAATCGAGCAATATGCAACTTTCCTCCTACATTAAACAAGCTTACCCCTAATTTCAAAGCCACAGTATTAAGCAAATAAATCTCCAGCTATTTTGATACTCCCTAACAGATTTCTCTGTTCTGCCATGGCCTTCACCACTAAAACCATGCCAGCAGTCCTCCACATGGAAATAAATCCAAAACCATGTCAGCTCAAAAAAGCCTCTCTTCAGAAAATGTGTCACTATGTAGTGCAATGGTTTCAGAGAAAGGTTTTTTTAAGTTCCTAACTAGCACAGCTATGACAGCCAATTTTAAAGTTCTTATGTCTGACTGAATTGGTACTACATCCCTCTCACTTCCCTGCTTGATATGTCAGAAGAAAAGAGCAGAAAAAAGTAATACCTGAACTTTTGGAAGGATAGAAACAATGGAGACAGCAATGCACAGGATCATGTTGAAGCTTATGAAGAACTTGTTCTCAGTGCAGTCATCAGGTTTCGTGTAGAAAACGTAGAAGAGAACAACAAAAACCAGAGACAAGGCATAGAACAAGGTTGTACAGGAGAACAGAGCTGAAGGAAAAAAAAATTACATTACACATACAGTTTTAATAGTACATCTGAAGTGACTTCATGAACAGCTACCACTGCAATAAGACAGTCTCTCCTCACCTGGCAGTCTGGGTCACAAAACCAGACTAGCAGATGGCATTTTTGTAAGGTACGGCTAAATTTCTGCTTGAGGTCACTAAGCAGCATAGCTCAGAGGAAGGCCAGTCTGCCATCAAGGGACCAGGACTTGCCTTTCAGCAGCAGTTTAATTAGTTTAACTGGTATGGAGCCACAGTGACATAATGAGAGTGCTTGTTGCACACTTCTCATGGACATTTACCTGCCCTGGATTCCTGTGCTCGAGGTCACCCATTTTTGTTTCCACTGTTCTTTGTAAGAAGCTACAAAATGCTGTTGCAGCATTCTTAGCTATGAGCTAAGAACCACAACAATTAGCACTTTGTAATTAGTGGCCAGCTGGGGAGCAGGCACCAAGGCACACTCGGTGTGGCACTGCAGCCACTATCAGGGCCACAACTGAGCTCCTGGGAGCACAGCTGGAGAGTGCAAAGCTCAGGTTTGAAGAGAACCAGGCTCTGAGCTCTGCACATGCCCTGCAAACCAGGCAAGTGTGGTTTATTTGGACTGCCAGACCCACAAGCCTAAAATATTTTGCATATTATTGAACAAGAAAAAGGAAACACTGCAGCTATTACTGAAATATTAATTTCAGGTGTTTACAGCAGTGACTGAAGGACACTGGAGTTTAATTCTAGGTATGTCTGCAAACCAGTAAATGATATTCTGCAGGGTATTGGCCAGTACAAGCAAATCCTTTACAGGTTAAGATTCTTACCTGCATACCAGCATTTAGAATTCCCCTCTTCCATTTTCTCCACCCAGCTCTCATTCCAAGAGTGAGCAAAATCCACAAGTAGAACCAACTGGATAAGAATGAAGCAGAAGGCTCCAGAAACACCAATCCAAAACCAAGCTAGAAAAGAAAAAAAAAGCAAGGAAAAAAAAAAAGTAAGCTTTCATCATGTGCATGCTACCTCCATTTAAAAACAAAAAAGCACCTAATTATACTGCAGATAAATAATGAAAAAAACTGAAACTGTAATTAGAAATGCAGATGTTGTTAATCCCTTTGGCCTCAATCTGGCAGGAGCATGGAAGGAGCCCCAGCTGTTCAGGGATGCAGCCAACACTGGTCAAGCTGAGCATGGGGATGTTTAGCCCAACACAATTTCAGAATGAAGGCAACATCTAACATGAGGCATCTTTATGTACATAAGTGCCATCATGCCATATTTATCTGAGGGTCAACAACCCCTTCAAACTCCTCTGATGTGGCCAGACAGTAGAAGCTGCCCACAGAGATTTTTCAGAGACTCTAGGGAAGTATTTAGCATTTGTAAGTGTCCTGAGTTTCCCCCAGTCTAGTGTCAGAAGACTCAGCTCAGTAGTGACTGTCTCACGAAGTAGAAAATTATTAATAACCAAAACCTATGCAGTTGAAAAGGGATTTCTTATTGCCATAATGCTGGTCACCAAAATACTAGATGAACCAAGGTATTCCAACAAAGATGGGCAGAAACTGCATTTTCTACGAGAGAACTTTCACTGTTGCCAAGTAAATCTATGAAAAGGTTTGAGCTTATACAAGTCAGAATTCCATGATGAACATGAACTGTACCTCTTGTGAAAGGCCCTTCAGGGATATAAAATGCTCCAACCATGATAGCCACAATGGCAGCTATTTTGAAGAACCAGAACCTTTAAAAGAAGACAGAGGTCATAAACATTAGTCTTACTCTACACACAGTTAGTTCACACACAGCAGTCATGTGCTACATGATCTGTAAGCAGCTTGGTCCTGCTCCAAGGAGGGCTTTGGATCACAAGGTCCTGTTGACCAGGGAGGTTGAGGACTTCTCATCCCTGGATGGGGCTCTGAGCAACCTGGTCTAGTGGAAGGTGTCCCTGCCCACAGCAGGGGGGTGAAAGGGAATGACCTTAAGGTCTCTTCCAACTCAAATCATTTTATAATCTTATGATTCTATAATTTTATGATTCTGTGCTCTCCAAAGGTCTCTTTCCAATTAAATGACTCTATGATGATTCAGTCATCTACCCCCAAACTAACTCAGTTAAATCAGGGAACTGGAAATCAGAAACCAGTTTCTTCTGGCTGAGTCAGGCTGGCCTTGAGAATGACCCAATGAGTGCCAGAGGCAGCACAAGGTTGGAGATATAAACTACCTGACATCTTTATGGAAACACAGAGCACTGTCCTTTTGGTTACCCTGCCTCAGAGTGGCACCCTCAACCAGGACACTGAACATCTGACATAAATAGGAAGCTTTCAAAGAGACCAAAGCACTGCTCTGTATTGGGCCCACAAGAAACCTGAGGCTGTCCTTGTATGCATAAAGGAATTTCCCCTGTGGAGGGAGGGAAGCAGCTGAAGGGCAGCCAGCTGGCTCACACATACCCATTGTGTATCGAGGCTCTGGGGTCATTGCTTGTTTTCACTTCTATCATGAGCAGGGAGAGGAGGAAGAAGAACACAGCCATGGCAAAGCTGACACGGTAGACAGCTCTGTATCCCACAAACACATCACAGCTGACAAACCCATCCAAGTGGGGGAAATGAGTGTGAAGCCCTTCGTCACAAAATCCAGGTATCTGGATAAAGACATATCTCATTGTGAGTTTACGTCTGCATCTGCAATTACATTTTTTAAGTCCTGTAACAGCCAAGGCTTTCAGTCAACAAACTTCTGGGAGATCAGAGAACAAAAGACCTTGTGCTCAGACCTTATTATCATCTGTCTCTCCCCATGTCAACACTTTTCACCCAGGAAGATTGAGATACCACAGCAGCAGGCCTCTGATAACAACTGGCTGCCTCCAGGTCTGGTCAGATTTCAGAGACCAGGCACATACTAAAAAAGGAACTTTCACTGAATTTGCTGTTTCTGCCAGAAGCCATTCAGCACATACAACCTCTTAACTCAGGAACAAGGACATTTGGGTGCTTGTGTCTCACACATAATCCATTCCAAGTAAAGAAAATCAATAGTCACTTGGACAACCAAAGGCATTTAAAACAGTCAGAAAGAGGTTTTCCCCCTCCATACCTTTTTCAGCTGCTCTTCCATGCCTGGTGCCAGCATAATGCAGGCAAGCACAGTACTGAGGAGGAGGAGGAAGGCATAGATAAGACGTGTCACTGTCGAATTCTTGCTGTTGGGGCAACATCGGCACAGCAAACACGAGGCACCGCTGCACAGACAGGGAATCTGAAGGGCAGAGACAGGAATAGTAAGGGCATTCCCCTCTCAGCTGACACCGGCGCGTTAGGCGACACCGAGAGGAAAACCCGAGCCCCATTTAGAGACACTCCACTCCCGGAGCGCACAGATAAACCGCTAATCGGCGTCCGGGACTGACAGCGCGTTTGCCAACAGCCGGAGATAACCGGGTTTATCGGCCTGAGCTGTCCCTGCGGCCTCGCCAGGGCGGGCCCCGGCCCACAGCCACCCGCTGCGGCCAGGCGGGCCCCGGCAAGGACAGGGATGGCCCCAGCCGGGCACCGCCCTGCTCCGAGGGGCTGGAGCGGCCTCAGCTCTGGCGGGACCGGGACCGCGCCCGCGGGGTCTCACGAGTGGTCACCCGTCCCTGGTCCGACCCGGGCCGCCAGCGGAGGCACCGTTCCGGGCCAGGCCCGCTCCCCGGGATGGAAGGGAAGGCTCGGGGTGTGAAGGGGCAGGTCTGGGGTGGGAGGGGAACCCCGCACTCACCCAGCTGGCCAGCGAGCACACCCCCAGCACAGCCCCCATGGCGCCGCCGTCGCCGCCGCCCCTCCGCTTCCTGCTTCCGCCCACAGCCCCCGGCCTCAGGGGGCGGTGCCGGCCGGGCTCCGGCCCGGGCCGCCGCCGCCGCTCATTGGCTGTTCCCCAGCTCGGAGGCGGCCGCTCGCCAATGAGAAGGCGCAATGCATCCACGCGCCAGGGGGAGGAGCGGGAGGGTCGGCGAGGGCAGGGGCGGGGCGATGTTGTTTATCAACACTTCTTCCGCCTTCGCCAAGTAGAGGGAGGACGCTGATTGGTCAAAAGGTCAGTGAGTGGGCGTTTCCTACAGCGTGACAGCCAATGAGTGAGGCCGTTGGGCTGGCCGGCAGCCGTTCCATACCTGCCCGCGGCCGCTGGGGGCGCTCGGCGGTGCCGGGGCGCGCAGCCGTTGCCATGGCAGCAGCGCGGGCGGCGGGCACCGGGTGGTACAGGGTGGCACCAGGATGGCACCGGGCCGCCCTCACCCCGCCCAGCATTGTAACAGGGGTGTTTTCCTCCACCGGGCACCAGCAGCCCGCAGGGCGCCCTGGCGCGGCCCGTGCCCCCGGTACCGCGGCGCCTTCGGGCCCCACGGGGCGTGACCCGGCGCGGTGACAGGCGTCCCGGCCCTGCGGTGACACCCGCGTCACCGCTGAGCTCACTGGCGGCACCGCCACACCCGGGATGCCGGAGGCAGCGGGCGGGCAGCCTTCTGCCATTCATGTAGAGCCTGTGTGGATCGTGGTGCGAGCAGGGGCCGTGGCCCGGGGCTGGCGACGCTGCTGTCACCTGCCCTGCCAGGGCACCGCGGGCCTGCCCAGCCTCCCGAAGCTCTTTGACCGGGGCAGGATCGGTAACTCATTCCCACTCTTGAGCGATCCTGATAACAAACACAAGCGCTTGTGCCCCCAAACTCACATCACACAGAATGTCCCAGGTTGGCAGAGATCCATCAGGATCATCGGGTCCTACTCATAGCCTGCGTGGGACAACCCTGACAACCCCGACAATCCCACTGTGTGCTCAAGAGTGTTGTCCAGACACTCCTTGAGCTCTGCCAGGCCTGGGGCAGTGACCACTGCCTTGGGGAGCCCGTTCCAGCCTGTCCTTCAACATTTGGATGAAAAACATTTTTCTACTATCACTTTGCTGCCCCTCTTTTCCTCTATGACTTGCTGAGCACTGAAGGGTGTCCATGAATTTTGGCCTGTAGTTAAAGGGAGCTCTGGGTGGAAGTGAGGAAGCTCTGGAGCTTTTCAGAAGTGGAGTTTCTCAAGGAGACACTTCTGCAGCAGGTCACACCAGGCTCAGTTCATACTTGGAAGATTCACAGCTGCAAAAGCTACAGATGGGCTCCTTTAACATGGAAGACAAGGAAGGTAGAGGAGCCAGGTGAAGGAAAGGAGACGTGGTTTTGCAGCTGCCCAGAGCACAGGGGCCTCCCTGGGTCTGAGTTCCCAGCAAACTGCACAAGTTGCAGCCTGGAGGAGCTGGAGAGGGGCAGCTGAGTGATTTCACTCCTCCTCACAAAAGTCTGGGAGCAAATGAAATGGATGAGAGTTGGCTGTGGTGATGTAACAGCACAAGGATTTGACAAAAGTTTGCACAGAGGTTTAGGAAAGTAGTTTGCATTGGTTTTAATTGGCATTAGTGTTGCAAAATATCACAGGGCAGGGTAAAAACTGACCAGCTGGGGTTACAGGATATAGTCTGGCTGTAGCAGTTCCAGCTATTGCACGTCACTTTGCACTCTGTCAGACCCTTGACACAGTCCCTGTCCAAAAAACCTGCATCCATCACAGAAAGGCGCTAATAATCAGAATGACAGCTTTACTGCCATCTGAAATTGCCAAGAAATGACAAAAACCATCCTGTAAACCTGCCACTTATTTTCCACAGCAGTTTTAACACTCAGAATATATGAACACTATGTTAACAGTATCATCTCTTGCAATCAGCCTTATTCATGAGGACATACAGGCTTCTTTCAGAAAAAGGTCACTCCATAAATCATTGAAACTGTGCTTCTTTCAGATAATAGATGAGCCTTTACTTTATTGCTAATGTATTTTTATTACCCTTCTGGTTGCACCAGCTGGATCTCTAAGAAAGCTTTTGCCATATCCCTGCTCCCTCACTGTTTGTTCCAATGAATATACGCAGAATAAAGGCACAATCACAAATCCTGTGTTCCCAGTAATCCCGGGCAAATAATTCAAATATATTGAAATATCATGCATTAATAATGCAGTGATGAAACTCATCTAAATCCTGAACCTGCAAGTGTTTTCTTCTCAGGAAATTTATGAGACAAATAGTTCTGTTAAGTACTGGTGATCCTCCACTGGGTTATGCTGGGCAGAGACAAGGGATGCAGATAAAAAGCTTTTTCCTTCCACTGTCCACGTAACAAGAGATTTCCAAGTGCTCATTTTACTCCCCAGCATAAACCCCCTCTGATTCTGCATCACATCACCTAAACCCTTACATGTTTAACAGGAGATAAGGATGAAGTCAGCCTAGGGACTGTCAGCTCTGGGAACAAGACAGGATATGGCAGGAGGTTATCCTGGTTTGTACAAAAATACCCTGCTCTGGTTTGTTAATCAGCTCTGACAGCAGAAAGAAATGGTGCATCCCTTCTGTATCTATATGTTACATCCCATACATATGTGAGTTGAAATGCCTAGAATAAACCCCTTGGAATTAGGTAATATTTAAAGGAAATGTGTCAGATTTAGTCATTTGAAAGCAGTTCTCTGCAGTTCCTTTGTGCAACTGAGCTCATAAAAAAAATGTCACTCAAGCTTGTGCGTTAGTGCTATTCTTGTTACTCTCAAGGGTCTCCTTTCTGTGATAACAAAAACGCAGAATTTTTCCTGATGTTCCCCTGAGTCCTTGAGGGTTCCTGCTTTGCATGGGCTGTGGTTTTGCAGGTAACAGATCCCACAGACACGTTATAATTGAATAAACCTTTGACCATCCAGAATCTTTTAGTCAGGTGATGGGAACTGCAAATTGGAATGGCTGTGCCAAACTGTCTGTAGAAATTAAAGAATTATAATCAGACATTGTCTGTGTTTCTTCAGTAGCATTGTTTTGACTCATATGCAGGTCTAAACATCTTACTGTGCTCTGGCCTGCATAAACTTCCAAATTTAGATGTATCACCATCACCTTCCTAATATAATCCTCCTAATTATTTGACTTCTGTAAAGTGTTTAGCTTTAAGCTACATTTACATCTGTGCTTTGATTTGAGCTCCGGAGCATAAAGAATTCCAGTGGTTTTTTTTGGATAACTGCTTTTCCAGCTGTTTAGCCCAGAATTTGAGTTGAGCTCTGCCCAACCATTCAGATTTTAACCAGTGCTTTGAGAATAGCTGTCAGAGCCCTCATCTATGAGGAGGTAAGTAATGAGATAATGGGCAAAAGACTGCTATGGCTGGCACCACCAGTGGGTTTAATTAGTCTTTAGACAATCAGAGTTAACAGCTTCTACAAAATCACAATGTACCAGCAGGGTAGGAAGTCCTGCCAAGTATAAATATTGTTGAGTTTGTGGGTGACTTTCAGTTGTGTGTGATCTCACTGTGTGCTGTGTGTACAGGGGCTCACTCAGCACTGCCCTGCAGAGCCCAAGGTCAGTTCTCTGCCATTCCCTGGGGACATGCAGGTGAGTGGTGCCCATGGCCTGGCTCATCTCTGCACACAGCCTGGCTTCACCCTCACAACCTCCTGATGAGACACGGAGAAACATCAACCTAGTCCATGCCCTCCAGTCTTCAAATACAAGCTGATTTCTCTGCAGTCCTTTGCTCATGATTTTAAGAATCTCTTCTTCCCTTGACTGCGTGCTCTGACTGTATTAGCACCTGCCTCTGCACTTCTTAGGCTCTCCATTTTCCCATCATGTCATGGATACGTGAGTCATCTTATTTGTGATCTGCTGAGCTGAGTGAGAGTCATAGTAGAGTTGTGTGCTTCAAGGCCATTAGTAACGCAGCTAAAACTTGCATAATATATTCTTCTGTGTCTAAATCCCTGAGAGATTGAGTAACTGTTTTCTTTTTCACCCCAAGTGACTATGCAACTGGATGAGTCACTGCTGTTATGATAGAGGAATTGTAATCTCTGTGTCTTTCCAGTTCTGTTTGGCCAGAAATTTATTTTATAGGACACCTTTGTTCGGTCTCCTCTAAGTCTTTATATGTCACCAGAGACCTTTTCACTCTCTTCAGTTCACTTAGGATCATGAGCTCTGGTCTGGAAACTGCATTAGTTTAGGTTATTGGTGAAACAGATGGAGAAAAATGTTCACCTTAATCTAATACCCTGGAATGATATTACTGAGCTCTTTCATCTCATTATTTATGGAAGCATTAGTGAAACTTAAATGTATTGAAAGGTATTTAAATAAAATTAAACAAAAGCTTATACAGAAAAAAAACCATAACGATAAAACACAAACAGAGATAGATTGGAGGGAATATTTTGCACAAAAGATCTGCAGTGACATCTGTGAATGAACCATGGAAGGCACTAGCAACAGATGGCTGGTAAAAAGGAGGAGGGAGTGAACAGTTTGATGCTAGGTGAATGTGGTACCCTGCAAACAGCACAGGCTGCTCAGACAGGGCTCCCAGGGGTGCAGGATCTGACCCAGACAGGGCTGGCACCGTTGGGTCAGCCCCAGCCCTGTGCTGATGTGAGCTGATTGTAGCTGTCCTAGGAGGAGCCTTAGAGGCAGAGGCATTGCTGGAGCTGGCACTTCCCCCATCCTGGCACAGCAGAGCCAGCACCAACCCAGCTCCCCAGGCAGAGCTGAGTTGGGCTGGGCTCATCTTTGGTGCTGGAGCACCTCAGGCTGTGCAGGGCATTGAGGACCATGATTTTAAGTAGCCACTTCAAGACTGGCTAGCCACAAAGCAAGCCAATCTTCCACTTGAGCATTGCCAAAGCACACTTACAAACATTGCTGAGTTTATAGTTTCAAATGGTTTTGTGCCTTTTCCTTGCTTGATATATTATCTTTTTATTAAGGCAGGATTTATTTCCCCTGTCTCTGTGACCCCATCTCTCCCCTGAGAGCCTGCACTGAAATCCAGCTGGCCAGCCTTTGTGTATCAGCAGAACAGCTTCTAGTGAAACAGCAGTGGGAGGAAAAGTCAGGAATTTCTTGATTTAATCCTGCCTTGAGCAGTGACAAGTTGTGTGGCTTTAGGTGAGCCACAGGACTATGTGAGTCAATATGTAATGTGAGAAAATAAGCATATCCCAGAGCCATGGCAGACTCTGTTCATTCATCTTTAAATGCAGCTTAAAATCCAATGAGTGCCTGACCCATTTCTTCTTCTCCCACTAAAATGAGCAATACAGAATCACACTGGCCATGATAATTTCTCTGAGCTGGAGATTTTTTTTCCCCTTCTATTCCATTGTCCCCCCCAGTGCTGCTTTCCAAGATGCTCTGAAGCCAGCCAGATAGTTCTTTCTCATAAATCTTTTAAATCATGTAAATCCTCCCAGTGTACCAGCTGACATTTCAGATGTTGCATTTTTGCATTTGTGCCAGGATGCTTTGAGCATGTTACAGTTGCTTATGTTGTTATATTTTTTTAAAGAAGGCAAAACAGTTCCTTCCTCTTGGGTCTCCAACAGAGACTGTTTCTCCTTGAGAAAAGAGTTCACATGATCATATAGATGCGTCAGATAAATCCCTTCCCACGTTTGATATTTGCTAAGTTGAATGACTGTTATTCCAAAGCCATAGCTGGGATGGTTGTGTGATTTAACATCTCCAGAGCAATTTTTTCTTCTATTCACAAGCTTTAAAGAAATAGTTTTAAAACTAAAACTTTCAACTTAGAAAGACTCAGTAACCAAACACTTTTAGCCGTGTTATCTTCACAAATATTTCTTCCTGTTTGTTTGTTTAAAGTTGGCCAAGAGTTCCAGAAATACTTTTAAGATAACAAAAATGGGCATCCAGCTCAGAGAGGAACTCTGTATTTAGAAAGTCTGAAATACTACTGCGGGTGGCTGTGCTGTTAACTCTTTTCTGCTTGTTCTGAACCTCCATGGCATTGGGGAATGAGTGATGACATTCTTTTTTATCTAACTGTTTTTCCCATCCTAGATGATTTAGAAGAAAAAGCGCACTGGGGAAGTCTAATAATACAATGCCATGCTAGTCACATCTCTGGGTTCAATAGGGTTGTTGCCCAGGAGGGTGTAAATCAAGCAGTTTGCAGAAGGCAGCACAGGGCAAGGGCTGACAAGGCTCAGCATTCACAGCATCCACGTGCATTGGGGCAGAAACAGCCACAATCTTAATCCTGGAAAGGAAGGAAGGGGAAGAACTGAGGGCTGAGTGTTGGTTTATCAGGGGATCTTACAACCAGCTTCCTGCTGCAGAACACACTTGAGCAAACTGAGCTGCAAATGCACGCAGTCATTTTAAAGTGCACGTTGAGTGTGTCGTGTTCCTGCAAACCGGAGCGTGTCCATAGGAAACAAAAGCAGGTCACTGTGCTCAGAATGACGTACACAGGTGTTTCAGTGGCAGAAGCAGAGTAATTTCCCCCTGTTACGAATAATAGTTCAGTTCTGAATTTGTTGGCTTTTTGAGAAAATGGCAGAAGTTTCTTCAGACTCTACAAGACAACTTAAAATTTTAATTAAAAGGTGTGCTGGTATAACTGTATTTCCTACCTTGTTTTTCCAGGCTTGTGCAGAACCCAATGCCTGGACAGGCCCACAGTACAATTCTTGTGGATATTTTATTTTCAAAGCATTTTTTTTCAAACATGTATTTTGTATCATTACAGTTTTCAAATAATTTGATGCAAGACCCATAGAAGCAATGCCCCTGTGTCAGTGCATGCCACACTGACAGTGAGAAATAGTCACTGGCTGAGAAATAGTCCCTGCAAGAACTGAGCTCTCCCTACAGCCAGTGAAGGTGGACAGACAGGATGAATTACTCTCTGATACCTGATCTACCACCCTTCCCTTAGTCCTGGCCTCTATTTACTGTCACGGGAACTTTGATGTTGTATTTTTAGATGAGCTTTTGTGGTTTTAAAATTAAAGTCTGATTGTAGCTGGGTATTAATTTCAGTGAAAAAAAAAAATAACATGGAAAACCTGACACATGTTGGTCAGCAAGAAACATGCTGGGCACTGGGAATCTCAACTCAATTACCTGCCTGTAGGGTTTCAAATTTACTTTGTGTTTTATGGTTAGGCACCAGCTGATGTGAAGATGTTGCTTAACTGAAGAGTCATTATTTACCATTAATAAAACTGATACCATGACAAATTCCTTATGGCGTAGATGTGCTATCATATCTTGGCAACGGTAGCAGAAGAAATTATTCTGCCTGGCTTGCAGGCTTGTCTTCATTGTAAAAAGAAAAATAATGAGGCTGTAATTACCCAGCTTGGAACTAAACGAACCCAACTGAAAGTGCTGAATGATTAAAGATGACTCCTAACTGCTTCCCAAATGTGGCTGGTTTGGATACCATCACTGACAGTGCCAGCTCCTGGCTCTCACTGGGCTGGATCCACTGCCAGCAGGCACAGCTCAGTTGTTTAGACTGTGGTGGTGTCCCAGTTTGAAGACCATGGAACAAATAGTGGTAAATATTCCACGAGCCTTGCCAAAAATGACCTGCTTACATGAGGAAGTCAGCATGCAGAAAAATGGGATGAAATTCATAGCACACAAACCCTTCCATATTATTTCTTGGGGTAAAGAACTATATCATGTAGTGGTTTACGCTAAAATAGTCATTATTTTGCACGTGGGATCACACATTTCTCCCTCCAACATCCAACATTTGAATATCAAATCTATCAGGTTTCTCTTAGTTTGCATCTTAATTTTATCTAATAAACCAGTAGATTCAAGAGGTTTTTTGTTTTTGTTTTTGTTTTTGTTTTTGTTTTTGTTTTTGTTTTTGTTTTTTCTTGTGCAAATAAAGATGAGAAAAGCAGGTCTGTTATTCTATTAATTCTAGTTCTCAGTTTCATGCAATTTCTTGATAACCAGTAACACCACATCTAACAGACTTATGCCCCAAATTGGTTTAGATACTGAAAAGCTGGTGACTTTTTGTCTTCAGGATAGAACTGGTGTGTTTGGTGGAGCTCTTGGAGATACTGGGATGAACTTCCCCTGCAATGAAGAGGCATAAAAAAATGTTTCCAGGTGCCCAGCTGGGTACATTCTTCTTCAATTCATCCTTGAAGACAGCTGAGATTTAATTGTATTATTAATGATAAATGACAGTGCCTGGAGACTTGGATAAATAAAAAACTAAAAGGGCCTCTTAGCCACAATGAAGTGGCTTTTTCCTCCTGATCTCTCAGTTTGAGCCCTCATTCCTGCAGGAAAGCAGGTAGGGCTACAGTGGAACACACACCTCGTCTGACCTGCAAGATCTCCTGGCTGGTTGCCATAGAGATGGAGAGCTGAGGCCCTTTTGTGCAACAATTCTGCACTGCAAATGCCTGTTTGGTACCTCATCCCCCTTGTCAGCAGCTCAGTCCCTGGGCCCTGAGGCTGGTGTGGGACACTGCAAGTGTGTTGTTGTAGAGGCTTCTCCCTGCAACATGCCTGTGCAGGATGGGCAGCACTTTGGGGTGGGTTCAAACAGAGAAATGAGTCTGTCCATACATAAATAACAGCACAACTGTCCCACTGATGGCTTGCTGCATGCCTGGCAGGTCACATCACTGCCACCACCGTTGTGTGAGGAGGCACTGGGCACCACAGCAGTTTGGGCAAAGGGGGCTTTGGGTGGTGATTGGCATCTACTTCTCACTCAGAGGGCAAGGAACCAGCCCCAAACACAGACTTTTAGATCAAATATAACTGAAAGTTTCTGGCCCAAAACAGCCTGGATGGTGGCTTTTATTAAAGGGTCTTCTGCAAGACCTTCCTGTGAGACATCTAACTCAGGACTGTGTGGAGCTAAGGTTTTAACAAATAGCTCAAGAAAGCTGATGTCTATTTCAATGTTATTGCTGGATTATTCTTGCAATGGACAATGTGAATAAAGACCCTTGATACTTTATCAGGCCAAATTTTATGAAGCTGAAAACAGTTGCTTGAGAGATGGTATAGAAAGAAATTGCTTAATCCACAAAAGTGCGTGGCAACAGGGGTCTGTGTAAAAACATTCAACTCTCCAAAAAGCCATAATCCTGCATAAAAGTGAAAATTTTACACCTGTCCAAGAAAACTCAGCCCAACTTTGGGAGAAAGTAAGAATCTGAAACAAATATAGTGAACTAAGAGAGTAAGAAGAGCCCTTTGAAAACTGGAGATCCTGGAATAGCCATAAGGTCATGGAATAGCCATAATAGTCATAAGTCATGACATAAACAGCAGTGCATAAAATACTGCTCAAAGCAGCAGGGAGTGAGATTGGCCAGGATTAGGTGAGGAAGGTCTGTCTGCTGGCACAGACCCACGAGAGCATCGGGCCATCCATCTGTGATGGCCATGGAGGAGCTGCCAGTAACAGCAGACAAGGTTAATGTCCTGGGCTGGGTGAAAATCTGTTTCTGTAGAGGTCATTCAGCTGTCTCTCCTTCCACCAGGCACCTGCCCAAAGGAGATCATAGTACAAGTAGCTCTTTTCTTAACTGTATCTGTCTTGGCTATTAAAAGGAATAAGATTTCTGAGGCTGGGGCTGTGCCTTAGGATCTACTGCTTCAGTGGGGAAGGAGCAGGGACCTCAGATTGAGACACTGCTGTAATTCACTGAGAACTGATGGCTGGCAAATCCTATGCCCCACAGCATCCTGCATTCCTCCCAGGAGCCAGCACTCTCCTCTGCCCACAGGTGGTAAGGAGGAACAGGGCTCCCTCATCCACTGTGTCCACCCTAGGGTGGCAAAGCCCTTCTCTGGGCCACCCAATACACAGGGCAGCCCTGTCACCACATCTTACACCTCCCTGTGTCAGCCACTGCACACCTGGGCAACACCTGAAACCCAGGGCATGCTGCCAGTGCTGGGAGCAGAGGGCTGTGTGCAGGGCCCAAGTGAAATGCTCCCAGGTCACCAGGAAAACCCTGGTTTTATATCATGTACACTGTTGGCACAAACAGGATATTTTGTTCTCTGGCCAGAACACAGAGCTCTTGGAGCACCCTGAATTCCTGCTGCTGTCAGACACAATCACAGTGATGCTGCACCTCCCTGACCTCAGGGTCTGTGGCCTTGGGAAGAGCTGGGATAGATAAATGGCACCATGTCTAAGGGCATGGCATAGCACAGGACACAGGGGCAGCCTTGCTGGGCTCATCCTGGCTGTTGCAGTGGTCAGCTGCTTCACAAGAAGGCATCTGGTTACATATACTCCCTTAATCAACCAACATGGAAAGCAAGGAAACTTAGCAAGGGGTCAGGCTGAATTTTTTCCCAACCACAGGTATAGCGTGAATGTATATGGTGAAGCCTGAAGTTTGCAGTCCTTTGACTCACACAGAGGATTAATAACATCAGTTGGATCCCTCACTACTCCAGGGCAGAACTCTTCTTTGCAGACTTTGTGTAATAAAGTCATATAAAAGCCCATTTAGCTGAGAGCACAAGTTAGAATCAAAATATTTACTTGTCTGCTGCACATGGGCAAAAGGAATCCTTGTCTGGTTGCCAACCACCGGTGAACAATCAGCTGTTGGCTGGGTGGCTCTGGCATGTATTAAACACTGACAGAGATGACTATTTGCTTCTCATTTATCAGCAAACCTCTTTGCTCTTCAAAAGGGAGAAACACAGCTGCCAACCCAGCCTGCTTCTTGATTTCTTCCAGCTACATTCTCTGTCAGAATCAGAGAGACAAAGGGAAGAAGCTGTTTGTGGACCTCAGGACACCTCCTGCTTCCCTGCCAGTACCACCTGAGCAGTCAGTCATGATCAACTTAAGCAATACCTCTCCTGCTGCATCTTCTCATCCTGACAATCATTTTTAGCTTTTTCTGTATATCTGACCCTTCCTAGCAAGCAGGATGAACTTATTTAATTAATACTTGCATATTCTTCCCCCCTCTGAACACACTCTGAGCCGACAGAGACGTTATTCACGCTGTGTCCCAGACAAGAAAGCTTTTACCACAAGGGATGATTTTCTGATGAAGCATGTGCTGGATGTGTGACCTTTGTGGAATTACACTGGAGAAGCTTCTGGAGTCCTTTAGACAAACAACCCCCTGACCAAGCAGGATTTATGCGTGTTTTGTAGCCTTTGTGTCCCGAGCTCACTGCCGTGCTCGCTTCCATCAGCAGCAGGTAAAGTGCTTCTTATAGAGACTGTGTGAGGGACTTTGGAATGGGCTGTGGGACCCCTTGGGAAAAACGTGCTGCAGGCAGTCTGTCACTGCCTTGGGACTCTGGCTTGCCATGAGATCCGAGTTGGAGATCTGCTTGTATTGGTTGCAGCTGCAAAGAGGTAATTGTCAAGTGACTTCTTTCTTTTACTGTCAAGTGACTTCTTTTGCAAGAGCCTTTGGACAAGAAGGGATTTTGTAGAAATGAAAGATGAGACGGTGCATGTCCGTGATGGGCTTCCAGCAAAGCCTTGGAACTAGGCTTGGGGCAGTAATAAACACAAATTTCATTTATTTTCTAAACTGAAGACGTTCCCAAGGGAAAAATGAAAAAAACAAGTTTGGGCTGAGACTCCCACGTATCTAGTTGGGACAAACCTTTTGGAGCTGTCTGGCACAGAGGCAGAGGAGATAAGGTCAGTGGAAAGAAGCGGCCGGGAAGGGGGAAGGGATGAGCTCGTGGAGTGAAATTGCCCAGAAGCAAAGCACAGCCACTCACTTTGCAATGAAAAGCTTTATCATCTCTGCACAGATTAGTGCAGCTAAAAATAGCTTCAGCTCAAAGTAAACAGTTTTTGAGTGTGCTCTGCCCTGCTGGAATGCCAGCCCTGCACAGAGCCACCATGCCAGCAGTCACAACCGTGTCCCCATGGTCCCAGTGCCCAGAGGGGCTCCCCACAGCCCTGCTCAACTCCTCAACCCTGCCCGTTAATAGGGGGGACCCTGGAAGGAGGTCACTAATGAGTTTAGCCTCATTATAAGCTTTTTTATGGTTCCACTTGTTGAACCTTTCTGGATGAGCAACTTCTATAAAAACAAAATGGGTCTGACCACTGGGTAATTCATTCAGACATCCCAACACCCACTCCCTCTTCCCTAATCAACAGCAAACTGTGTCCTTCCCTTGACAGCAAAAAGAGTGGCTTGTCACTAAAGCTGCTTTTACTTGTTGGTTTCTCTTCTCGTGAATCTCTAAGTGTTATTTGATGGCTTAAGATATCCACTCTTGCCTTGGGGAGCCCAGCACATCAGTGAAATATGTTCTGTGGGGTTTTTTTAGATCACAAATGGTTTATTTAGAGTATTTATTTTACGAGAGGAAGTCTGGAAAAAAACCCAGCTTGTCCCATTTTTTCCATGCGTATCTTGTGCCATTCCACGTTTCCTTGCAATCTGGATGACATCAAGTGACACGGAGACCTTAGTGCCTGGGAAATGCAGTGGGAAGCTGCTCTTACGTGAGGAGGCTGCTGCTACATCAGCGCTGCCACAGCTCTGCCCTAACCCTGGCAGCACGGGCTTCTCAGGGAAGCAAGGCTCAGGCTGCAAAAACATTCAGGTCAGAGGCAGGTCAGACCCTTCTGAAGTGACAGCCTGTCTCCTTGGGCTCCAGAGCTTCCTGGAGTGTCCTTTGTGCTGGTGGTTTTCCTTGCTGGGGCAGACAGCGTGCAGCCCAGCACGGCAGTGCTGCTTCAGGGCTGGGCTTCTTCACATTGCACCCTTGGGGATACTCTCACCTCACTTTGACATTTGCCCTCTAAGATTGCTTCGGTCTTGTCCCTCTTCCAGCTAAAGGTTGACTGTCAACTGCAGGGCAGCTTCTTGCTCTTCCCTGAGCCGTGCTCTCCCATCCTATGTGGCACCAGAGTAGTGAAGTTGGCACCCACAGCATGGGCTGCCAGCCAGCACAAGACCATCTTTTCCCTGGGGCATTGCTCTCTGCATCCCACTCTGTGGCACAGAACTAAAAAATTCACAGTTCACTGCCGACCAACTGCAAGGTCAAAAGCAGCAGAGCCAAACCTCCAGTTGTCCAGAGTGGTAATGGCATCACCATCGATCCTGGACTACGCAGGACTGCACAGTATGAGGCAGATGGATACAATAACCTCACCAAAGACTAAGTGTGAGTAAAGTAGGAGCCACTAAAGGCTGATTGTGGCTGTAGCTGAGTCAGACAGCTCAAGGCTCTGACACCATCCGTCACAGAGGGCGAGCCACAGGGCAGCTCTAACATCTGCCACCACCTCCAGATTAATGTCTCATGGTGGACAAAGCAACAGGACAAGAGATGGTGAGCATGAGGATCAGCTAGAAGTTAGGGTGTATTATTGTAAAATGCCAGCTTTTGCTTAAGAACAGGAAGACTGAATACATTGAAAGTCATGCATTTTTATCCTAATACATTAAGATTTCAGGCAAACTCTCTGGCATCTTGGGATTGCCACCCTTTCTCCCACTTGCAAAAAAAAAAAATACAGTCTGTAGAAAAACTGAAACTCCAGTTTTTTTTTTTTTTACTTAAAAAGAGTTTTGATGGAAAATATTGACTGTAGGGGATGGTGTTAGATGAAAAAGTCACTGTAAGGACGCACAAGTATGTGCAGAAAAGGATGGACTTTGTGGTAGGTGCTCTGGGGGGCTTGTATCCAGGACCACACGCAGGATTGGGAGCTTCAAGCAAGACATTCTTAATTTAGAAGTACACACAGACAGCTCCTGGCTCTCCAAAGGACTTGGCTGTTGCCATTGTACTTTGTTGTCTGTTCTATAATGGTACTGGCCACATTCTGCCAAGGAAATTCCTGGGTAACTGGTGCAGCACTTGCATCTTTACCAGACTTGGCCTCCAAACCCTGCAGTCCAAGTGTTAGTGTGAAGCTATAACCTTCTGGATCCTTTTCAAATGTAAGCTGGAGTAAAGGGAAAACTGCAGCCTTGGCCAGACCAGCACTGCAGTCTCCTGAGGCTGTGCTGGCCCTTGGCACAGCAGAGCCCTCCTCCCTCCCTGGCATCTGATGAAGACAGGCAGGGCACTGTGGTGAATCCCTTACTGCTACTTTTGGGTGAGCAGCAGCAATGTGTGACTCAAAGCAGCTGGAGAGGGATGAGTTCTGCCAGGTAATGCATCTCAGGAAATCAAGTGGGCTTCCTGGGGCTGCTTTTGAGCTAAAACTGAATTGAGTCAGGAGGCTGCATGAGGTCGGTTTAGGGATGCACTGAGCATGGGTGTGTTCTACTCTGTTGAGGTCCACTCTCCTTCATCTGTGCCTCAGTATTGTCATCAGGGTGTTTCCTGTGCTGTTATTGTTGGTGATTTTATCTCTTCCTCTGATCCTGTGGGTATCTTTCACAGCAGTCACCACGTTTTTGGGCACACACAGATTCTGGCTGGAGGTGGTGATGGCAGCAGAGGTGGAAAAGGTCCAAGTGTGCAGGGTGGTGCCGGGGTGGGAGGAGAGGCTGGTGCTCTTCACCTGGCACTGCCTGGCTCTGGATCCCATCTGTCATGGGAGAGCTGCAGGAATGCAGAGATGCTGCTTCTGTGCCTGTCTGGTGCTCAGAGAGACAGTGGGTTGGGAAAGTGCTCCTGGCTCACACCACTCGCTTTGCATGCAACTTGAAACAAAAACTCGCCCAGCCCGAGTGGGGACTGGATCCATTCCTTGGCAAACACCCTTTTGTGCTCCCCAGTTGAGTTACGAGGACCTGAGTGTTCTCACAGCAGAGATGGAACAAATCTTTCACTCTCTCAGCAAAGCCATTAGCACTGATGAGCCCTGCTCCAGGCAGAGTTCAGGCAGCACTGGGTACATTCCTGTGTGCTCACACACCTTCCCTCCACACTGCTGAGGCTGGGCAGGAGCTCAGGACCAGAGATCAAACTGCAACAACTCGATTGATTGGTTTCAGCCACCCGGTGGGGTCTGCAAGGCTGATGGGACACCAGGGGGTGATGCCAGCATCATTCCTCAGTCCATGTGGTACCAAGAACATCCAAAATCTCCTCTTCTTCTGTAGTGACCTCGAGCTCACTGAGAGCTCCTGGGGTGTGCTTCACACAGCAGGGTGGCTACAAGGTGGTGTGTTTTAAATGGGGTACAGCCTTAGCACCTTCCCCCTTAAATCCAGGTGCTGTCACCAACTAGCTCTGCACCTCACCCCCAAATACAACTGGCACACAGAGGCAGATGAGCTGAAGCACTCCTGGGTTTTACTCCATGGGAGCAGTGGAGCAAGAAGCACTCCAAAACAACACAAATCTGGGTTTTCTTGGGAGGTACTTTCACAGTGCTACACCTGGTAGGATAGTTCAGGCTGCACGGGGGGTGATGGTGTCTTTGGCCAGCCCTGGTGGACAGGATGGAGGGTGGGATGCAGGTGGGGCACACATCCGAGCATTATGCTGGAGAAACCGGGGGGAGCAGCCGGCAGGAGGGAGCGCCCAACAGCAGAAGCCCCAGCGCTGAACACCGAAGGGAGGATGCTCGGGCACACGCAGCTGCCGGGGGATGGGGTTACAAGCCGAAGCTAAACAAAGATCCCTGTGAAAAGGAAACGGATCCCTCCTGCCGCCTGTAAGGTAGGAGCCGAGCGGGAGCCGCTTGACATCATCGGGCAGAGCATTGGATTACAGCAGGCAGGGACTGACTCCAGGGGAGGAGAACACGCCCCTTGGCCCCACAAGTGCAACTTCATTTAGCAGCTCCCAGCAGAAGGAAACTGCAAGTCTCAAAGTGGCTGCGGGGCTCCCGGCCGGCTCTGGCTGCTGCCACAGCGGGCGGGGACGGCGGCAGGGTGGGATCCAGCTGGGATCTTCCTCGGCACCGGGAGCTGAGGAGCGGCGGAGCCGGGCTGTAAGTGGGGCTGTGAGCGGCTGGGGCGGTGGGTGACAAGGACACCTGCCCGGGAGCGCTGCCGGGGGGTTTCTCCTGCCACGGGGCCGGGTTTGTCCGGGGACACGGGGAACTTTTACCCACCGACTGCCAGCGGCGAGGGGTTTGCTGCCGGCACAGCGCGGGCTGAAAAAGCAGAGCTGCGTGCCGGTTTTCCTGCTGTCGGGAGAGAGAAGCCTGGCAGGCTGATGGCAGGGAGGTGGCTGCGGTTTCGCTCTGCAAATAACGCGGTTCAGCACCCGCCGCCAAGGGGGAGCAGGGAGAGCAGACTCCGAGGAGAGAAATCACAGAGGATCAGTGACCCCCGTGGGGATTTCTGGCCTCATTTCTAACGTGTGTCCGTTTATTCTGAGCGGTTTGCCGGGGGGAATCCCTTCCAGCGCGGGGAAGGGAGATGCTCTGTGCTCGCAGGGGATGGGACAGGCGGCCGGCGGTCCGGCAGTGCGGGGCCGTGCTGGGAGCGCATCCCTCGGGATGTCGGAGCCGTGCAGGGAGCGCATCCCTCGGGATGTCGGGGCCGTGCTGGGAGCGCATCCCTCGGGATGTCGGAGCCGTGCAGGGAGCGCATCCCTCGGGATGTCGGAGCCGTGCAGGGAGCGCATCCCTCGGGATGTCGGAGCAGTGATGGGACTGCCCGGGACTCCCCCGGAGCTGCGGGCACGGGCAGAGCTTCCAGAGCGTCGCAGGCTCGGAGACTTGCTTGGCATCCGGCTTTCCAAGCAAATGTTTGAAAAGGCAAAAGACTTGGGATAAAAAAAGAACTGCTGTGTGGTGGTATTCTCAGGAGGCTTTGCGAATTCCTCCACCTCGAAGCTGTGTGTCTTCCCCCTCTCTGGATTCCCCGTAGCAGCTGGTAGCGAGCCGTGGTGGGCAGCTTTCACATGCATGTAATGCCTCGGCCCCAAAGGCGTGTTTGGGAAATTTCCCTTCGCTTGGAAGGGGTAAATAGTTCTGCAGATCAAGAGCCAAGAATAGCTGTGAACCCAGAGGCAGTGCCCTGGGTGGCTGTGCTGGTGACTCAAACTAGGAGGAGGACGGGCTGGGGTCAGAGAGCACGAGGCAGCTGCAGCGGGGATGCTGCTGCACTGTCAGGGTGAAGGGGGACTTGGGGAGTGGGGACGGCTTGATTGGGTGCCTGAGAGTGCCCCATGGTGACATCCCCTCCCCGATGGTGACATCCCCTCGAGCTCTGGGCTCTTTGCTCGGCGTGCCTGCCTTGGTTCCTGTAGGGCAGCGCTTGGTTCCAGAGACTCTTGGCTGGAAAGGGCCACCCTGCTAATGTGTGGCCACCCAGCTATGAAATTGCCACCTTTCAGCTCTTGGGAAGGGGTGGTGTTTAGGGAAAAAAGATCCATGACGAGATCCTCAATGGCTGCATTTGTTTATTATGCACATGTAGGTTAAATGGCCATTTATAAACATGGATATACCAATCGAGCTTAATGTGCCTCAGGCACAGAACACAGCATTGAGTGCTTCAGACAGAGTTCCACAGGGATGTGAGCGTTCTTTAGGGAGACACTTTCCACAGAGTGCAGGCTCAGATGCCTCAGAGAACTGGAGACCATTAGCACAGTACACAGGCAGCTTGGTCACCAAGAGATGAAACCCAGGAATGTTCACAGCTGTGCATGTTCCAACCACCTGGCACTTCTACACCCCGTGGCTGATCCTGATCCTGGGGGGTGTACAGGCTCATGATGAGCTAGGATGGGAGCCTTGCTTTTTCCTCTCGTTCCAAAGAAAAATCAATGTACTTTAGATCCCACTCAGAGGAATACCCACAGGCACACAACCTTGCCACCCAAAATAACTATGGAAGACGTTTTTCAAGCTGTTAACATTTCCTGATCTCCCACATTTCAGAGCCAGTTCCTGCAGCACAGTACTGTGCATTAATGCCTCCAGCCTGTCTGGGCACCCAAATACCACCATCATTCCTCTTTTACCTGGGCCTCACACAAAGGAGATTATTCCCTGGGCTCACACAGGTCTGTGGCAGAATGGGGGGCAAATCTACAAAGCCATAAGGAACAGCAGAAGCTTCAACTTGGCTTTTTGTTTGCCTGTGTCACCCTGTTCTGATCACTCCCATTTTCACGTTCCAATTGTTTCTCCACACCCTTAGGGGTTTCTTTAATGTCACCAAAGCTGTTCATATGGACTGATAGGAAAATAAGTTTTCCATCACAAGACCCATTTTAGAGAGGGTGAGAGGGGGAAAGCTTCTAGTTGTCTTTTGCTCATGACTAGAAAAAGACAAGTCATAAGGAAAGCTGCTCCCCAGGCTTCCAGCACCAGCCAGGGAGAAGGGAAGGTTCAGGTGTTCCATGGGCCTTGTCCCAGGCTCCTCATGGTTGCAGTTAGAGAGGCTGAAGTCACTCCAGACCTTGCCTGGAACCTGCAGCACAAGCAGGAAGAGCAGCAGTTGGACTATGAACTGCCCTGGGCCCCACTTCAAAAACTCTCACTCTCTTAGAGCCTAAGGGAATATGTACTTAACACCACTCACTTCTGGTTTCCACAGCCGGTTCCCCAGCACTTCCCTTCCCAGGAGAGCCCAGGGAGGCTGGGTGCTCTTTGCTCAGCTCCTGTCTGCAGGCACATTGCCCGTCACCAGCCCTGCCTGGGGAACTCCCCGGCGGGCGCCGAAATGCCATTTCTGTTGATATTTGCAGTGATGTAATAAGCCATACATATCCCCACCAGAACGTCACCAACTTTACTGGAGTTACTGCTTCCACAAAGTGTAATTAGTCTGTGGTGCTCATTGCCCTGAGATACCGGTGGAACAAAGAGCTCCGAAGGCATTTTAATGGATGTCAGGTAGTTATCTCGGTAACAAAACAATCCCGGCTATGATTAAGAGGATATTGCATTGTAAGGCTTGTAACACCTCCTGGTTCAGAGTCATTAGTGACTTATGAAAAGCATTCCTTTACAATTAGAGGTTTTCTTGTACCTCTGAAGCCGAGGATGCCAGCTGCTGCTGCAGACAGGGCACTGAATGAGGCAGTCTGGCTGCTGTGGGAGGACCAGGCTGATGCCCTGGCCAGCCGTGCATGCAGCCTGTTGTTTACCCAGCAGCCCAGAGACACAAGAACAACCTTCTCTCTGCTGCTATCACCTTGCTTGAAACCAAGAAGGATTTCCTCTCTGGATCAAAGCAGCACCACAACAGCTGTTGTGTAGAATAGTCTTGAATTCTGCCAAAAAAACATTCTGGGGTGTGGTTTTTTTTGGAACATACATTCATTTTGAAGCAATGCTGAGAGAACTGAGGTTGTTTTGTGTGTTTGCTCCTTTTGGGTAACAGCTGATCACCATGGAGGGAATCTTGACATGTGCAATCATGCACAATGAATAGGACAAGAGAAAATAGTCTTAAGTTACACCATGGAAAGCTTAGATTGAATATTAAGGAAAATTTCTTCACCAAAAGGGTTGTCAAACACTGAAATGGGCTGCCCAGGGAAGTGGTACAGTCACTATCTTTGGAGATATTAAAAAGATATGTGGATGTGGGATTTGGGGACATGGCTTACTGGAGGACTTGATGAACTTAAGGATCTTTTCAATCTAAATGATCCTCTAATTCTATGCTGATGCCCTCGTAATTCATTCCTGATGGGGTATGGGTGCTTATCCAGCCAATGAAGATTTCCAGTAGGGCCCCAGAATAATCCACAGCACCTTGATGTATTCCAGGACTAAACTACAAAACAAAGTGTCCCTTAACAAGTCATGTAGCCCATCCTTAGGTGACACCAATCCATGTGCCACCATTAAAGTTCCAAACAGCCTGGCCTTTGTGCTGAGGGGTCTCTGGAGCTCTGCCCATCACCCTGGGAGCAGCAGGACCAGGTGAGCCAGAAGAGGATCAGCCTTTGTGGATGGAGCAGGAGGGTCAGCTTCAAATCTGCAGACTCCAGATGCCCAAGCAAGGGCTGTGGGGAGAAACATCTAGGTAGGGCCAGGCCTGCAGGATTGGAAAGCCAATATCAGCTGCTGAAGTGTTTTTGTCTCCAAACTCAGCTGTTTTTTGAGAGAGAAAATGGGGGTGTCCCACCATGAACAGGTCTGCTCAGTGATAACTTCTACTTCAGAGCATCATTGCTCCAGTTTACTTTAAGCCTCTCTTGGCAGAGGCCCACGTGTTTTGAGATATTTTGCAACAGTGCTGAAGTGCTGGAGGTTTAACTGTTTGGGCAGTGTAACACACAAGCCAGGGCAGGAAGGCAAAAAAAAAGGAGGAAAATAAAGGCTTGTGGGTTTTCCAAAGCTGTGTTTCTTCCTTCCTGGTTTTGTTTGCACGTTTGGTGCCCGAAAAGGGCGATGCATATTCCCAGAGTTGTGGGAATACTGTTTCTTTTCCGGTCCAGTGTTTCCAATAAGCACTTTGCTATAAATGGGGTTAAGACTAACAAAAGTTTATTGTTAAATCCCTGTGTCTTTGTTTAGCTCCCGTCATGATCATAATTAGCATTTTCCACTTCTGCAAGCCTGTCATCTGCAGAGCTGAAAGTGCTTTAAAATATTTGAAGCATCTAACAGGGGGAGGGAGTATTAATAGCTCCATTTAACAGATGGGCAAACTGACACATAAAAGCAGCAAGTGCCCTGTCCTTGAAGCAGGGCCAGAGCCAGCAAGTAGTCAGCTCCAACTACAAAGTTTTGAAAGTGGGTCAGAAAAATAAAGAGAAAGGCTGTAGATCTGTCCCAGTTTGGAAAATGATGGGAAATAGTTCCAGTGGTACTCAGCCCAGATGGACCAGACAGATGAATTGCTGGATGAGCTACTGCTTATATGGTTAAGTGGCTCATCTCTTGATTTCTGTTCTGCTAACATTTGTCCCTGGGACAAAGGGAAAAACACAGTCCATAATGTTCCAAAATAGTCAGAAAGCTGAAACAGCTGCTAAAATAAGCAAGTGTCTTGTTGGCTGGGCTCTGCAGGTCAGGGAATTGCAAAGCACCCACAGATGTTGAGGCCACAGAGGAAATGTCTTTGAGCAGGGCTTGGGGACAGCAGGAGGAGGTTCAGCTGTGCACAAACAGCAGAGACCCAAGGAACTGGTCACAGACCCAGAAAAGCAACCAGAATCAGATTAAACTTCCCCTTTCACCTCGTAGAAGCTGATATGGGAATTTCACTTCTTTAAAGGGCAGCAGAGCTGCAAACCAATATTCATTTATAGTCTGGAGGCAGCTGCTGGTCTGTGCAGTGCAGGTCAGGACATGAGTTGTCTCAGTTCTCCCAGCACCTGTGGGAGAGCAAAGAATGAAACAAAACCAAAGAGGACTTCTCTGTGCAGCCCAGCTGGACTTTCCATGTGCTTTAACACAACAGTCCCAGTCTATTATCACAAACCCTCCTGAGGAGGTGCCATATCAGCACAACATCCCACAGCTCCTGGGCTGGTGCCTCAACCAAGCCAGGCTCCATCTGAGTCTGCTGGGCAGAGCCCTGCCAGCCCCTGCCACCCGTCTGCTGTCCTGATCACAGAGAGTGGGAAGAGCAGCTGAGCTTTATGCTTCCCAAAACAAGCACAGATAATGTTTTCTTACTTTTTTTTTTTCCTTCTTCTTTCCCAGAAGCTGTTGTCCTGCTGTGCATGAAGCGTGTTTGAAGTCATGTCCAGAAGGAAAGTCCTCTGAATCAGGTAGGGACTCACACTATGGCTGATAAAGCTTTTATTCACAAGGAAACATTACAAACAGAAATGGGTTTTTTCCTTCCTGTAGTATTGAGTGACTTGACCTCCCTCTCTATCCTGAATTACTAGATACTAGAAAGCTGCTAAGAGGAAAAAAAAATACCAACAATTCCACTGTAATGACATTCCTGCTGTATTATCCACACCTCACAGCCACGTCCTTGTACCAAGCCAGGTTGCAGCTCTGGCTCCAGGCAGCCCCAGTGCCAGCTGTGCTCCATGGCCTCTCCCTGCCAGCCATGAGGATGTGCTCTGAAAATCCTGCTAAAGGCTGCCCACATGCTTTGCACAGGGATGTTGTTTGCCTGAACATAACAATGTGAGTTCTGTTCTGTGTGTAGAGTCAGCCCAGCAAGATCCAGGGAACCCTCAAAGCTTAACCTTTCACGGCTCCTGCATTAATGGCAAGTCCTCTCTGTGGTTTCACCTGTGGCTCCTGCACTCAGAGCATCCCCTCTGTCCTCAGGTCATGTCACTGCTTTCCCTCTCCTGAGCTGTGTTGTCCCTTGCACAGAGCTTCCAGGGTTGTTTTGTGTGAGCTCTGCAGTGCAGGATCTCAGGGATTTTGGTACAGACAGACATCCTTCCTCTTGCAGGTCTCTCAGAGCAGTTCATCTCTTGCATCCAGCACCTTCCCTACATGTGCTGGAGACACCCTGTGTCTTTCTGTGCCCAGGCTGCACTTCAGCAGACCATGAAGCACTTGGTAATTGATTTTATTAGGAGCTTTCCCTTTCCTGAGACTACAGCTGGCAACAATCACTGAGCACTCCCAGGGCAGTGCTATGGGCACGTCTGGAGCACCACTTCAGCTCAGGTTTAGATGTTACATCCCTGGGGACTTAGGCAGAAGGATTTACCCTGCCTGCAGGAAGGATCAGGAGCTACTCTCAGCTGACACAGCTATGAGGAAATGTTGCATCCATCACAGAAATCTTTAGCAAAGGAGGTGTGCAGGCCTGCAGAGCTTTCCCTGCCCAGATGGGGGTCCCAGCAGGGTAGCACAGCCAAAGGGGCTCCTGATTCCACTGGGTAACAGAGGCATGGTGGGAGTCCCAGCAGTGGAGCAGACACACAGGGCAGCCAGCTCCAGGGAGCAGAGCTAAGCCTGGTTTTGCTAATCAGCTTCATTCTGTACTGACACTCTTAAGAGGTGCCCTGGTTATTTTTAGGCGCCACTGGGAGCTGCCAGGGCTCTTGCACCCCAGGAGGCTTCACAGCCTTTCTCTCAGCCCCTTCCACTGCTCTGAGTCAGGAGGACTCTTTTGATGCTGGATGCAAATTCCTGTGGGATTGAGCAAGCCTCAGTGAGGCAGTGCCAAGGCAGGTGGCTCTCAGCTTCAGGCACTCTGTGCTGAGCACAGCTTCCCCAGGCAAAGCCTCCTCAAGCAGCAGCAGCCAAACCTGCCCAGTTACAGCCCTCACAGCTCCTCTTCCAAGCTCAGCTCCCCTCTCCAGTCGTGCAAGCACTGCTTTCCCACAGCAGCAGAGCTCAGCTCCTCAGATGACAAAGAAGAGCTGGGCTAAATAGCTCTGGTTTGTTTTAGGCATAAAAATAAGGACTCATCCTTGCTTACCTCTGTCCTTGCAGAGAGGTCTCCCTCAACCCAGAAACAGCTACAGCATCAAAGGCTGCTGTGGCTTTGCCTTCCTCTTGTTTGTGACAAGGGCAGCTGTGCTAGAAAATAGCCCCAGCTGCATCTCCTCAGCACCTGTTTGACTTCTCCTTACCCAGAGAAGCCTGCAAGGTCTTGGGGAGCTTGTTCTGAGGTTGAGCATCCCCAGGCCAGGAATTCAGGTGGGGTTTTAGAAAGTGATGTTCACTCAGAGGTTGATCCCTCAGTGTGATCAGAGGAGCTGTGGGGCTGCTGGGGATTCTTCAGCCTTTGAGGTGGAATCAAATTGAGACTTTTTTTCATGAATAATCTGGAGGAGGGCAGGGAACCCAAGCCTGAAGGGGATCCCCATTGCACAGGAATTCATCCTTTGGCTCAGTGATAGGGTGACTGCATATCACAAGTGGGGACGTGCCTCCCACAGCAGCTGTGGGACTTGTGTAGCTGAAGGGTCACTGGTCTGTGGTTTGTCTGCTTTGTAAATTCAGGCACTGGCAGATCTTCCACACAGTCGTTCATGTAAAAATACATTGACACATAAAGGCAAATAATTAAGAAGTTGTGAGAAAATGAATGTAATGGAGAAGGGACTCATAGCCCCAGACTCCTTGGAGCTTTGAAAGGGTCCCTGCAGGGCTCTGAGGGTCCTGTGGGTGCTCATGGCTGCTCTGGGTGAACAGGAGGGATTTGTCTCCGTTCTCTCTGCCATGCAAAAGCCACAGTGCTGTGTCCATCCAGGGCGAGCCTGCCTTGAGGGGGTGAGAAATGGGCAGGGAGAAAGGTGCCAGCCTGCCATGTCCTAAAGGCCTGCTGGGGCTGAGTGTGCCCTTTGCCTGCTGTCCCCCATCCCTCAGAGGGACATGTGTCTTTGGGGGCAAACCAGAGTGCCCTGATTAATTAGCACCTTGAAGCTGAGAGATGGGAAAAACAAGTTCGACCTGGGAACAAAACAAAAATACAACTGCTGTCACGGCAACTGTCTCCAGATGCACAAAGAGACCAATTATTTCCATTAATCAACTTAGTGAGAAGCTGCAGAAGAGGCTTAAGCTGCATCAAGGCTTGGTAGTGAGGGGAGGGAGGAGCAGAGGGGCTCCATCAAACAGTGATTCTTCCCGTGGTGGAGGATTTTTGGAACAGATTCTCAGCACCTGTGCCTTGGAGGGCCTGACAGATGGGTGCTGCCTGCTCCAGACATGGGGATGGAGCCTGGCAGCACTGCATGGCCAGAGCTGGGTGCTGGGCTGCCTTCCTGGCAGGTGGATGGATGGATGGATGGATGGATGGATGGATGGATGGATGGATGGATGGATGGATGGATGGAAAAGCCATCACCATCACCCACACATCCCGATGCTAACAGGAGGCCACTGGGGCTGAGCATTGCCCTCCTGCCCCCCTCAAGCTCCCCCTCTCCCCTGGGGATCAGAGCAGAGCACACAAGGACTCGCCCTACCCCAGTCCCCAGGGTTGGCTGTGATTTTGGAATCTACCTGGACCATTTCTTACATCAGCAGGAAGCCAGGCTGTGGCTGTGACAGTAGGAGGTGCCTTGGGACAGTGGGGACTCTGCAGTGGGGGGCCTTGGGGATGTGCTGAAGTCCAGGAGGGAGGGGAAGGAGTTTGGGGAGCTTGGCAGAACTGAACACAAAGTTTGTGAAGTCATAGAGGAGTCAGTCTAAGCCTAATCTTAAACATGGGACTTAGCAATTGGTTATCAGTTCTATGGGCATTAAATGATCTTTATACTGTAAAACCAGGCCAAATGAAAAGAAAGGATCTATTTGTGGACACTAAACCTCAGCTGTATCTGCTCTCCTCCTCCTAAAGGAATTAAATTTTTCCAGCAAGTCCTGGAGAATGCTGGAAGCTCTGTTCCTGCAAAACCATTACAGTGGCTGGAGCAGCTGTGATGTCTGGCCTGGCTGAATTTATCATATTTAGTGTGAGAGCCTGAGGGTGCAGAGTTATTACAAGGAATCCCACAGCAAAAACCTTCCATAAATACTGATGTGCCAGACCTAGCTTGATTTCTCTTCATCACTGAGGTCTGGTGAGGCTTTTCTGTGCTGTTCTCACCTGGACAGAAGCTGCTCAGCACATGAGATGGACACCTGTGCCCTGGTAGGAGATCAGGCTGCTGCCCTGCTCCTGCCTGTTTTCTCACCAAACCAGGAAACTCAGAGCTCAGCAGTTTAGAGCACACCAGTTCTGGCCAGTAAGACCCATCACCACCACACTGCGGAGAGCACAGAGCCAAAGGGAAGGCAGGGGAGCTCTGTATCTGGGGCAGACCATCTCACCAGCCTTACACAGCTTGTTGCAGCCAGACTGGGCTCCCAACAGGAGCAACTTCATCCTCAGCTGCATCTTCACTCAGTTTCTGGCCATGGATCTGAGCTCTAGTGCCTGGGGGTCAGGAGACATAACGAGGCCTTTATGGCACAATCACAAAATACCCCAAAACCACCATTACAGAGCCCTTCTTCTTGGATGTGCAGCCCCTCACGCATCTTCCCAGACAAGACCCAGTGGAAAATCTGCTGAAATTCCAGCTGGACGTAGTCAGACAGTTGGTGGAAACCCCCTGACCTCAAATGCTGGCTTCAGCCCTACAGGATATTTTTTTCTCCTCGCTGGATGAGACTCTCCCAGCAGGAAACCTCACAGCAAACCCACAGGGAGCACAGAAATCCCGGTGCTTCCGTCCTTGTGCTCTACCAGGCCCCCCTCTTCAGTAAACCATTCCACACTGTAAATATTTTAAAAGCCCAGCAGGGCTGTTGAGTATGTTTTGCTGTTGTTATGGATCCACCCCAGCAGGAGAGATCTAATAATAGTCCCTGAAACCTGGAATGAAAGGGCAAGGGGCACTGCACAATATGGAGAGCACCAAGGCGACTGCACCACTTCATGCCTTGATGATGGGATGTGATGCTTGAGCAGAAAAAGGGGTCAGGTCCCTGTTCCCAAGCAGAACTTTGGAATTTCAGCCCAGAAACGTGGCAAAGTTTTTCTCAGCTTCGGGGCTTTACAACTCCAGAAGTTTGGAGAGTGTTAAATCCACTGGTTCAGTCCACCAAGCAGGAGGGAGAGCGTGTCCTGGGCTGGGCTGTGGGATGAGGTAGGCATCTCCAACCAAAACCCGCAGCTCTTGGTCCCAACTTCCCCAGGCAATGGACAGTGTGAGGCCAAAGCTGGGCTGCAGCACCTTGGAACAGGACTCTGCCAGGGCTCCTGAAGCTGGGAATTGCCTGCAGCAGGCACAGGGATGCCTGAGGTACAGAGCTCCCTGCCTCAGGTGTCCCAGGGACAGCACAGAGGGCAGGGCAGGGCAGTGCTGGCTGCCTGGAGGGACAAGGATGTCCCAGCAGGGGCCTAAGCTGCCTCATGCCTCACGGATCTGTGCAGAGAACCAGGTGAGGAGGAGAACACTGCGAAAGGTGAAAGGTTAAGGGGCAAAGCAGGAGGCACGAAGCAGGCAGGGAGGGAAATCTGCAGCCCAGCCTGCTGATAGCTAGCACCAGCACCCAAAAATAGCCCTTCCTAGCCATAAGAAGTGTAACCTGGACAAGGGACAGATGCAGTATCGTGTGAAGGGTTTCCTTGGGACTGGAGTCAGGGCTGGGTGTGACTGTAGCATCTACCCAGTCCCAGGGATCAGTTTTGGTCACTGGCTGGGATGGCAGAGCTTGGGCAGAGCCCTGTGCTGAGGGGGACCTGCCAAGTGTGCCCAGGTCCCTTCTCTGCCACTCTTCCCTTGTTTGCAGTCACTGTTTGCTGTAGTCCCTGGCATCTGTGCTGAGTAACAGGCACAGGGGACAGGGGAGTTAAGTGCAGGCTTGTCAGTGGAACCGAATGGGACATGGAGCTGAGCCAAAAAAAAGCCTCAGTTTGTTCAACCAAAAGGCATAGGAAACATTTAACCCTTTAATTTCTTAGCACCCACCTTCTAAGTGTGCAAAACAGCCCCAGAATGAGTAGGGCTGGTTTAGCTGCAGCCCCCGGAGTGGAGCCAGCTGCTCTGTCAGCTGCTGGGTGATTTCCCTGGAAAATGCCAGCAAGTCCAGTTATAATCCAGCAGCAAAACCACTCAGGAAGCCAAGTCCTCACCAGCAAAGCCAAGACTGTTACAGCTCAGATTTTTTAGTACTCACAAGACATTACAGAAAAATAAATCCAAACCAAAGAGCAGCTTGGCAGATCCAGGGACAGGAGCAGAGGCAGCTCTGGGGACATACCTGGTGTCAGCAGCAGCTTGTGAGGGGCTTCTTCATTTGTGGCGACCTGTCCTGGGACAGGCAGCGCCATGTCCCCATGGCAGAGGGGACACAGCCTCCCTCCAAGCAGCAAACTTGTGAGGAATGGGCAACAGGCAGCAGATCCCAGCTTCCCTGCCCCATCCCTGTGGGCTGCCACGCTGTGCTGTGGGCACAGGGACTGCTCCTGTTCCCAGCAGCAGCAGAGAGGAAAGGGAGGGCAGGAAAGGCCCCTCTGGGGACAAGCTGAATCACCTCTGTGAAGCACCCTGGAAACCTTTGCACGTTGTATGTGTGTGCTGTGGGATTATTCCTGCAATGCCTGGCAATAGCAGGGCCATCATCCTGTCCACGGCAGAATGAAAAACCAAAGGTGGGGAGCCAGAAGGTGATGCATCTCCCTCTGCACCCCCTGCCACCCCTAAGGGACTGTCCACAGTGACAGTTTCAGATTCCACTGAACTGTGTAGGCAAGAGGGAAGGTCCCTTTGCAGTCCCTGAAAGATGTTAAAAGCAGTTACTGAGTGAAAACCCAGAGAACTGTGGGTTCTGTGCCTGGAAGTATGGAAATGCTGTTTGAAAAGTCAACTTTTCCTATCACAATCGAGGCAACTGCTCCCATCACCCTCTCAGCCCAACAACTTCCCGGAGGCGGAGGCTGGAATCTCTCTGCCAGCGGGGAGGGATCTGCCTGCCAGGTTTCTGAGAGCCACCCACCTTGAAAATCCCGGAGGAATTGCTCAAATATGAAAGCTTCCCTGTTAAACCTGCCTGTCTCCAGCTCTTTGCACGGAGAGCCGAAGGCAGGAGCCGTCCCAGCCACGGGAATAAATAAATCCCATGCGCCATCTCCCGGCCACCGAGTCCTGGCCACCAGACCTGCACACACACTTTGCTGCCTTCTGCTTTTCATCAGGATCCCGTCCTTTTCCCGTGTCAGGGGAAACAGTTACTTGGCACAGCACTGCCACTACTACTGGCAGCTCCATCAAGGGACACCGGGGAAATGCTGCATCCCAGGGGCTGCTCCTGCTGCCCAGTTTGGGGAAACCTGGTGGTCCTGCCCAAGGTACAAGGGCAGCAGGACTGGAGCATATCAGCTCTGAAATGACCTCACTGATTGGAGATGGACCTGGGCTTGCCTGGCTGGCTTCTAGGGAAGTCTCTCGAGTCCATATGACATCTCTCTGGCAGCTGTAGAAGGTCAGCAGTGTCTGGGCTTCAGTGACCTGTGAGAACTTGTCTGGGAGTGATGGATGTTTGTCCTGTCCTGGGGAAAAGGCACTTTGCTCGCTGAGCTCATCCAGAGTAAATGCCTTATCCCAGGAAGGGCACACCAGGGATGGAAGGAGGAAAGATGAGGAAAAACATCTGGGGCATCTCTTCCTGGGACAAAGGATGCAGCTTTTCCCTGTGCTCATTTAGCAGGAGCTCGATGGATGCCAAGTCTGTAGAGGAGGCAGGTGTTCACAAGCATTGTTAGCTTTGGGGAAACAGGATCTCCTGCAAGATCTGGGTGGGCCAAGCCCCACATCCCACCAGTGAGATGGTGCCAGCACTCCCTGAGCTGGTGTCTGTACTAGGAGGGGAGTCCCTGGGGCTACCAAAACATGGTAGGTTTCTCTGGGTTTTTGGTTACTGCACCCTCCTCAGCTCAGGAACAGAGAGAATCTAATCTCTTTTATACCAGTTATTGCATCTTCACCTGCATGTCCTTTCCACTGCCATAACATCAGGGATTAGAGTGAGGAGTGTGATTCCTGTTCAGGCTGGTGCCTGAATCTGCCAACAGGTTTCCCTGGCAGGGAAATCAATATCAAGCAGGATTTGTAAAGGAAGCTGAGCAAACTCCTTTGTGGGTCATTAACTCCAAGGCACAAAAGCGAGTGAATGTGCATTAAATGTGCATGAATTTGTTTTCACTGCACACGAGCGTTTCTAATCGGGGCCTGCTCCAAGCACTGCCAGCAATCAGCAGGGCTAGAGGCACATTTTACAGTGATCAGAATCACAGATAAGACAGCAATTAATCTCCTGATTCCACACAGAAAAGCAAAGTGCCAAACAGAGTATACAGGAGCAGGAACTGAGAGCTGGAGGTTTCCTGTGCTGAGGCAGTGTGTGCTTGCCAGCTCTGTGCCCAGGAGCCAGGATGCCCATAACACCATCCTGGGGTCCCTGCACTCTGTGTGCTGTGCAAGCACTGGCAAGGGAAACCAGCAGCCCAAATGAAAACCCAGCAACTTAAGGATTCATCAGCTGAACTTGGAGCTGGCTCACAGCAGAGCTTGCATGTGACAAGTGGCTGCTCTGGGCCTTTCTTCGTGCTGTGCACTTGGCACTGGCACAAGTCTGGAGTGAAGGGATCCAAATGTCTTGCAGAAGGGCTGATTTTCACATGGTAAAATGTTTATCTCACAGCAGTCCAGCCCAGTGCTTCTTCAGTGACATCCAACAGCCAGTGGAGGCCAGTACTGCTCCAAGCCCTGTACCTATAAAATACTCCCTGCTCCCCCAACTTTCCAATGGGTATCCATCATTTCCCATTACAAATTCAGGCTGGGTCACCACCCCATCCCCCAAGCAGTGAGCCAAATTTGGCCTGTGTTCAAAGCTCCCCTGGCATTCTGAGGAGGAAGCAGGGCTTTCTCTGTAATGCTTTTTCTGTAGGGAAAAGCTGCTGCAAGCGACCTTGAGTGCCTAAAGGAGAAGGCTGGAAACTCAAAGGAGAGACAAATGCTGTGTCTGCCTTTGCAGTGGGAAGGCAGAACAAGTCAGGCATCTGGGATGGATCCTTGTCACCTGGCCCAGTGGGTCCCCCAGTGTGGTGGGTCTCCCCACAGATCGCTCCACATGAGGGAGGTGATATCTGACATTTCAGTACCTGCTGTCAGAGGAGCTGCAGCAGAGTCACAGGCACCGTTTTCTCCTGCTGTAACGTTACAACCTGGAGGGAGCTGTGACTTGAGCCATGCCGAGCACTCTGGGCCTCACAGCTGTGTTTTCTCTGCAGTGTTTTGCCAGCCAATAGAGATGCAATGGAGGTAGAGTCCAGCACCTACACCGACTTCATCTCCTGTGACCGGGCTGGCCGGAGGAACGCTGTCCATGACATCCAGAGAGAGGCCACCACCATCAGCATGCGCAAGCTGACCCAGGACATGGGTGACCTCGCTGTGGAGGGAGCAGGTGAGCTGCTACACACACACCCCAGAGGGCCCAGCAGCTCCTGGCACAGGCTGGCAGGGCAGGCACAAATCGGCAGCACAAGTGACCAGTGCTGTCTCCAGGAGCATCATCACACTGATGCTCAGGAGGAGCATCCCATTCCCCACTGCTTCAGTCAGTGCCTTCGTGCTCGTAGGTGATCAGGTAGTGGGAGATTCTCCAGGTCAAGGGGTGCTTGCAGTGAGCAGAATGATCCCTGGTTCCTGGCACAGGAGCACTGCATGCTCCAGCCCAGGCCCTTTCCTCACTGGTGCTTAAACAAGGCATGAACTGACCAAGATCCTTTCTAGAGCAAGTTACACATCAGTTAGGCTTTATAAAAATCATGTATTGGGCAGGCTGTGGTTTGTTTCTTCTTTGTTGATTGATTGTTAAAAAAGTCAACCTTTGAATAGTTCTGCAGTTTTTCAAATAACAGAAAAAAATCTTTCACACCATCAGCCATCTCCAAATCCTCCCCTTCAGCCCAGATGTGGCAGCAGTATCACCCTGCTCAGTGTCTGCTGGCCAGCTGGCTGTGAGGAGCTTGAATCCTCTGTCCAAACCTGCCACTCTCATTTCACTAATAAGCAACACAACACAGACTATCATTGCAGAAGGGAAACTCAGTTTTTCCCCTTGCTTTCTTAATCATCTAGCCTACAACCTGTAACTACAAAAACACTTTAAAATACATTCATTATCCCAACTGGGCTTTCAGCACAACCATACCAGGATGTGTCCATCCACCCATCCAAAGTAAGCACAAATTGGAGCTGCTCTACCAGAGAGCAGCTCAGGCAGCTGCCAGACTGTCAAGAAGACAGTTCTGGAGCACTTGAAAGTTGAGTGGGTGCACATCACTACCTTGAGGCTCCCTCCCAGCATTGTCAGGCGTGTTGAGAAGTGTTTGTACTCCAGGAGTGTGAAGTGAGAACCCAATACTTTTAATCATGGAATCATAGAAAATGGTTTGGTTTGGAAGGGACCTTAAAGACCACCTGCCACGGGCAGGGACACCTTCCATTATATCTCCCAGTCTAATCCAGCCATGGATGGGGCCAAGTGTCTGGTCACAGGAGGGAAGTGATAGATCCTCTGTTTTGTTTTGTTTTTCTGGATGAAAATATTTTGTTTTTCTGGATGAAATCAACTATAGCAATCACTGATGGCTTGTGTCCTCAGCAGAGTGTAACTGTGCTTTCTTCCCAATCCTCCCTTCTGCAGAAAGCCAAAGAGATGCCAGTTCTTCTGACAACGACCCTGGAGCAAGACCAAAGGGGCAAGAAAGCAGCCCCTCCCCATGAGAGCAAAAAGGGGTGGGATGGGCAGGAGGAGGGCCTTGCTGTGAGCATTAAACAAGAATTCATTGAATCTGTGGACTAAAGCCAACCTGGAACAGCAAGTTGTCTGTCAAATGCCTCTGCTGGAACTGTGCTTGTGTAGAGAGACCCACAACAGACAGAAGGCACAAGACACAAGGACTGGCACCTCCAAGAGACTTCTGGCCCCATCCCTAATGGTTTAGAGCAACACTGCCCTGGTTGTAGTGATATGAGCCATTCTCGAGATGCCTTAGCTGCAATTTTCTCTTAGGGGAAAAAACAGTTTCAGTAATAATAGACACACCAGATTTTCCTGTCCAAGGTACCTTCCTCTTTTGCAGATTTAGTCTATTATTTATTCTGTTTCCATAGATTAGGAATTTAGATTATTGGTTTTTCTAAGCCTCACCCTCTGCATCTTAGACCTGGCCTCTGGATTGTCCACATGGCCCCTCATCAGGGTGGGCAGTGGGGACAGGACCCGACCTGTCCTGCTGCCCTCACATCAACACCACTCACCTGTGCTGCTGCTGCTTAGCACCAGGAAAGGACCAAAGCTCAGCTCTGTGGGGATGAGCCCCACCTGGAGACCCAGCAGCACCAGCCACAGGCATCTTTTTCTTCGGGTTTTAACACTTCAAGATGTTGTTAAGGGGAGGGGAGAAACACTTTGCTGGGTTGACTGTTGACATTCAGGCTTAACTTTGCAAGCTGTTTAGCTGAGATGATCTCTGGTAGGATCTCACACCCTTCTCTCTTTAAGGAGACATGTTTTGTGTTAAAGGTGGTTTGATAAAACTACATAAGCTGTTGGAATAAATGACACAGCCTTCAAGTACTGAAGGTGGTTTTTTCCTGCCTGGATGTTTCTTCTTGCTTTGTTTTGCCTTTAGCTGCAGGGTGGTTTCATAGGGAGACAAGGAGCTGTGCAAGAAGCTCCTGAGTTTGGGTCTGTGAAACCCCACGGGTTTGCAGCACACAGATGGAGGCAGATGTAGTTGGGCACAGACTATAAAAGTCTGTCCCCACTTTCCCAGGTTTACTGCCCAGGCCCCAGCAGGACTGGTGCCAGTGGGAAGAGGTGTTTTCCCTCTGCAGCACAGAACTGCAGGAACATTGCTGGTGTTTCACTGATCCCAATGGAGCAGCCTGACAGGGCCTGACCACCAGCACAGGGACAGGGCAGAGCTGACCTGGGAAACTCTCCACTGGTGACACAAGGACAAGCATCTCCCTGACAGCCTAGGGAAGAACTGAATGTTACAAGTTTGAGATTTATCAGCCAAAACAAGGCCATAAATCAGCAGAGAAGTGGTTGCCAGACAGAGGGAGAATTGCCTGTGAGAAGTGATGGCCATGGGGTGAGCACAGAGGTGTCCACAGCTCCAGCCCCCACAGGAAAGGAGGATTTGGCAGCCAGGCAGTGGCCGTGGCTGCTGCTTTGGCAAAGGGCTCCTGGAGTGGCTGGGTGTCATTGCACAGCCATGCCCAGACAGCAGCCAAGGGCCTGCTCCCACTTCCCATGCCTGGGGGGCAAACCAGCAGGTAGCTCCTGGGCCTGGCTGACTGCACAGCTGTGTCTTTGAGCCCCATTTCCAGCTCTGCTTACCACAGAACAGTAATTTTGGCTCATGCTGACACACACACACAGAGCTGAAAGGCAGTGCGGAAGGACTGAGCACTACACAAGACCTCCAGCAGTCAAATGGGGACTAATCTTAGCTCTCTCTGGTCAGAAAATATCTGTTTCAGAATTATATTTAGACAGAGGAGTAGGAGCCTGTTGGCCAGTTTCTCTCAGGGGATGGGTGAGAGGCATCGGATTCCCCCTGCAAATGACAGCCAGCTCAGCCACTGTCACTGACTGTTGCAGGACCAAGGGCTCTGCCTTAATCCAGACACATCCTGGTCTGCAAAGCTGCTGAGCACAGGGATGCTCCAAGCCCTTCTTTTCAGCTGAACACAGGCATGCCAGACCTGTCAAAGTCTAACCAAGCACTAAATGACCCAAAAACCTGTGGGCAAACACTCCCTTGCCCATACTGAAGGTGTAGCCCAGCAGCCCAGACTGCTCCTCTTTGGCTCTGAGCATCAACCAACTCTGCAAAACCCGGGAGACAGGGGAATAAAAGTGACTGCCTTTTGATAAGCACCTGGAAAGGTGAGAGTACCCCGTGATGGCATTGCTGCTCTAGCAGGGGTACACAGCCCGTGGATTACTGAAGGGAAAAGGACAGGGGAGGTTGGAACAACCTGCAGCCATAAATCCACCTTGGCTGTCTGGCAAGGGAACAGGCTTCCCCTCTGGCTGGCAAAGAGCTCCAACCTGGCAACAGGAGAAGGCAGCAATTGAGCTACCAAAACCTCCATCACATCTGTCAATGAACCTCTGTGGTCTAGCTGGGGACAAGGACCACAGGCCACAGTCCCTAACAGTCACCCCTGAACAGAAAGGCACAAGGACTTCTCTTTTAATATAAATTTGTTATTTTATTAAACAGGATTAACAATCAACTGTCCAGAATCCAAATAAGCAACTCTTCTTCAGAAATAATTTTTGGAGAAAAATGACCCAAAAAAGGCCTGTTTCTTACCACAATCATGCCCCTAAAAGTGATACTTTATCTTTTGCTTTATAAAAGTAAGAAAATCACTCTCTAATCTTCATTTATCTATGTGTATATATGCACCACGTACTTCAGAGATGAGTATTTTACTCTGAAGACCAATATGGAAGCCCACAAAGAATGGAAATACTCCCAGCACACCATCACTGCTGGCTGAGACTGGACCAGTCCATGGTCTGTCTGTGGCAATGGTGACCATGGCCTCTTGTCAAAGGCAACTTTTTGGTACAGTATCTTTGGAGTGAGCATCTTGGCAGACCCCTGGGATGCTAAAGCACACCACACACTCAGGTAAGAAAACAATGGTCTCTTCTCTGGATGCACAGCTCTATTGCTTATTGAGTAAAAACACTCTAATGCCATAAAATCACTAAGGAATTTTTGGTGAGTTTCTCTGTATAAATTCTCCACCAAACTGAGGATCTGAATTCTAGCCAGTGTCATAATTGAGTGAGAGAAGCAATCAGATGGGACCCGAGTCAATGTGTGACACTGGGTCCAAGTTAATTTACTTATTCAGCCTTAAGAGTGCCTAATGACTGTGTCAAATCAGAATGAGGGCAGAATCATTAAACCAGGCAATCAATCACTTTTTTCCAAGTCCTAAACAAAGGTAAGAAGAAGATCAAACTGCAGTTCTCAGGAGTTCTCCAAGATGAGTAAAAAAGTGGGAAAAATCCCAGAAGGCAGATTTTGGCCCAAAGTGATAAAATTATGTTCCAACTTCCTATGCGTGTGTGAGCATGGTCATGGCCAGCTGTGAGCACAGCTGGGGCCTGAGCCCAAGGTGTGCACCTCTGCAGCACTGACATTGGGAGGCCTGATACATGGGAGTTCTTGTCCAAGAAAGGATGCCAAAAAATATTGTATTTTGTTTGAAATGCCCTTTGGACCTGTGCACGGACAGGGGCACCAGCTTGCAGCTTGTTCTTGTTCCAGTCTTGTTAGTACAAGACTAACCCTGGGTAAATATAGCTGTGACCAAATCCTCCCACCCACAGGGACAGGAATAAAGCCTCTGTGTGTGAAAAGGTCCCTGCCAGCACTAGCACACCTCTTCCCTGGAGAGGTGAAGATTAACCCAGGCCACAGCCAGAGTTGAAAGTGGTTATTTCAGCACTGCAGGCAAGGGCCAGGCAGGTCAGTGGGGCAGGACAGGTAAAACAGGGAAAGAGAGGGGAAAAAAACTGTAGGGGAGGTTTTTCTGTTTGCATTGGCAGTACAGAAACACCAGCAGATGGAGGAGGGAGTCAGGCCAGCAGGCAGATCCAGTCTGCTTGCACAACAGCAGGATAGGAAGCTGGATATCCATTCAGAAGAGAGTTTGTGGGGTACAAGTGTATGTGATAGCCTGATTCTGATGAGCATTGTAAGGGTCAACACAGGGCTGCCAGGAACAGAGACTGACTCTGGGCACCTCTTGCCAGTGCTCCCACTGGCACAGAGCAGAGTCAGGCATGGTGAAGAAGGGCCCTGCTCCACGCTGGCTCCCAGGGACAGGTCACGATGCGTTGGGGACCATCCCATAGGCTTCATACAGCTTGTTCAGCAGCTCCTGCTTCTCCTTCTCAGGTAAGAAGCTGGACTGCGCTGCGTTGATGTTCTGAGAAGGCAGAGGGGGAACACAGGGACATTGAGACACATCAGACATGAACACACAGTTGTGCACATCCCAGCACCTGGCTCTGAGCAGCAACAGGCAAGGGAGAGTGTAAAGTTTCCACTCTCAGATTTGTTTCCATGGCCTTATTTTATGCCAACTGCTCTGGCCCATCACTAGCAGCAGTCCCAGGAGAAATGAGACCAGCACAAAGCAAAGGTCTTTAAATACTCTGGAATTTTTGAGATATGTACTTTGAGCCTGGTCTTACTTTCCTGCTTACAAGGCCCGAGCAAAATTTTCTGGTTTCCATTAAAAACTCTTCTGCTTATAAAGAAAAAACCAGCAGTTTGTTCTGGGCTGCACTGAGACAACAGCAGAGCACCCAGCCAAGCCAAACTTACAACTCTCTTGAACTCCTCTTCAGTGAATCCCATGTGTTCCTTCACGATGCCATAGTCCTTGTCAATGGTGGAGTTGAAGATGAGAGGGTCATCCGTGTTTAGGGAATAGTTGGCGCGATCTTTCTTAAATCTGTAAGGAAATCAGGTTGAACTGGTGGGCAGAACATCGAGTCTGATACTGTGCAGCTCTCAGGGTAAAATGTAGCAAAAACAAAGACCTCAGGGCTGTCTCTGCAGATGGCATTGCTGGAGAAAAGCACAAGGCTCAGCTTGCCCCCCCAGCCTCTGCATTGACCTGCCAGGAGTGCCTGGGGTGCAGCACCTCATGCCCCATAGCTCAGAGCAGGGCAGCAGGGACAGGACAGCCTCACCAAGGGACCCCCACACCCCTCCAGCTGCACCAGGCTCTCCTGTGCCAAGGGACATGGATGTGCCACATTGTCCTACATAATTAGATATGCCTTAGCTTTGTAAAGCAATAAAGCAGCTGTCATCAACCCAAATCCTGGTAATTTGTGATTTCACATAATTGAGAAGTCTTACTGTATTACAGGATGTTTGGTGAAGTCCGGAGAACATGCTCCAGTGAGATAACTGGACCAAGGGCAGACCTGTTTGGGAGAGTTAAGCATGAAAACCAGAATCAACCACATGGATCTGAACCCCAGCTGTGGACACGTAGCTCAGCACACTGGTTAAACCAGATTAGAACTGTGGTCACAGCTGCCTCTCAGCACTACCCTGACAGACCAGTGCATGTCCCAGGACATGGATGCACATGACTGTGACAGGGGCCATGGGATGTTGCCCATGGCCAGTCAGGCACCAGCCCTGTGCCAATCACAGTTACAAAACCACTTGCATTAAGTACATATCCCTCTATTAGTTAGATATGTCCATCCTGGAGAAAAGCAAAAGAGATCCTTACATGCACTGTGACTCCCAGGCATTTTCACCCTCTAACCAGACTTGCTCTGGTACAGCAGCCTGATTTACAGAAGGATGAGCCTTCAGGCTTGAGGTGTATAAATCAGTGAATAAACCCTGCAGAATTTATCCCTGGGCACACAAGGATCCATTCTTTCTGCTAATTCCCTTCCACAGGCTGCTGTGCTCAGCAGTGCTCCCTACAGCACATCCCAGCAATCAGACAAGTTTGTCCCCAAGGTTTTTCCTGTGGAGCTTTGGGCATCTGGGCTAAACACAACATCACTGTATGTGTGTGGTCATCACTTGGGTGTCAGGTCCTGTCCCTGGCTGTAGCACAGCTCGAGTGAGGGCTTGTTTTCCACTCAGACAGCAGCTACCTGGTTGTCACACTCCCACCACACCTCCTTACCTCAAAATGCGTCTTTATTTTCAGCAGCTCCTTGTAGAGCTCAGGGTCCTCCACAACATGGTATCCATGGCCAACACGCTCGGCCTTCAGGACATAAACTGCCTGGAGAGCACAGGAAAAGCACTCAGAGCCTCCAAGCACAGCCCAGCCCCTGCCTGCCCAGAGACCCCCATCCCACTGCAGGTACAACCCTCACCACCCAGCTGGCCCCTGGGATGTCCTTTTCCAGCCATCAGGTCAGATCCGTGCCCATGCCCCCAGTGTTCACTCTGCTGTGGGTATGGGGAGGACTGGGATGCCTCTGTCCCCAGTGCAGGACACGTCACACCCCTGTCCCTCCCTGCCCTGAGTCAGGAACTCCTGGTACCTCCTTGACCATGGCAGCCGGGCCAGCCTCCCCGGCGTGGACAGTGCGATGGATCCCACACCTCTCAGCCTCCTGCAAAACAAGGGAGAACCTGTTCCCGTCCCATCACCTGCAGCAAGGTCAGCAAGCTCAGGGGCTGGCACTGCTCTTGGGGGCACAGCAAGGCTCCTGAGCCAACAGCCCACAGATCACGAGCCTTGCAATCCAAGGGCTGCAAGAGCTCAGTAATGTCACATGGAGAGACACTTAAAAATCCTGGTTATCTTCCACTGGAGCCCAGCCAGGCTCTTCACGGGCTTTTAATACTGGGTGAGTTCTCCACTGCCTCCTCTCCAGACAGCAGCAAGCTCTGAGCTCCTCTTTGTCCACCCACTTGCCTTTCTGCATGAAACTTGCAGCAGTTTCACACTTTGGAACTTCTACATTTTTTGGCCAGCTGCAGCCACGTGGGAGGGTGCAGAAGCACCCCATGGAAGAGATGAAGAAATGCTCTGACACTGAGCACCTCCCTCCTGTAAGGGGCTGGGGGTGGAGGCAGCCCAGCCCTAAGGACCCTGCAAATGCAGCTGTGGGACAGCTCCACGATCATCCTGAAAATTTCTTTGCCAGGAGGTCACAGGCCACCTGGGCTTTGGGAAGCCATGGAGCCTGGAGGGAAGCCTGGCTCCTGCTTTGCTGGAGAAGGGCCACCCAGCTGGCAGCAGCAGGCAGGCTGCAAGCCTCATCTTGCAGCAGACATTCTCCACAGACAGTCCCTTCAGGGAGTTGCACTCAGGAATGTTTTTTTGTTTACTTAATACGTATGGGAGAGGGGTTTGCCTCAGCATCTCAGAGCCTGAGTGAGCCTCTGGCACAGAGACAAGATGCATCCTTCAGACAGAGGAGGCTGGACCTGGGTACTGCTGTCCCACCAGGGCAGGATGAGACTGCCTTGCCCTCAGTGAATGAACCCTGTTCTCGTGTCATTGTTTATAATCACCTGTTCACCCAGCACAGCAGTGCAGGCCAGCCTTGTACCAACTCCCACTGATGGGCTGAAGACCCCAGGGTAGCCCCATGTATTTTCAGACCTGAGCACTGCTTGCAAACCATCATCCTTTTTGTCAGTGATGGTGCACAACCTCCTCCTCCTCCCCCCACTGATGGTGGGGACTAACAACCCCAAATTTCCACCAGCAAAGAGGAGTGAGGGTTTCCCCTCCCTTGGAGCCACACCAAGGCTGAGGTTTGGTGAGAGCTCCCGAAGCCATTCCAGTGTTTGCATTCGAGATGATCAGATAAAAGCCCTGCAAATGTGTAGCTTCTCCTCTGCTCCTCGGGTGCTTTCTGCCAGACTGGAAAGGCCAGTCTCTTCCAGCCTTGGCTGTGCTTTCCCAAGCCCCAAGAGCCAACAGCAGTGGGGTGGGGGTTGATTTGGGCTCGGTGTCACTCATGTCACGCTCAGTGCTACAAGGTACCGTGCCAAGCCCCAGCTCTAAGGCCATGTTTTAGCAATGATTCTGCCATTAATCATTTAGGAAATATAAACAAATACTTCTGCTATTTAACTGAATGTTTTTAATAGCTGCAACGAATTTTTAATCTGTCCCAGCTGTTTGCAGTTTGAAAAGCATCCCTTCACATACATCCCCTCAGTATATATTTTTCTTGTAATTTCTTTTTAGAAACTTATTCCACAAACCTCATAAGCCTTCTTATGCTCAGAGTAATCCTCCACCTTCAGGGTCTCATCTCCAGCCAGGTCAACAGCCACCACAGAGTCATTTCGATACTTCTTGCAGAGCTCCACCACCTCTGGAGACCAGCCTGGAAGAGGCAGCACCAGGATTCAGGAGGAAGCATTTGTAAGGCTCACACCTTCAGCATTTTTCTAATCAAATCCTGGTCCTATAACTACAAGGCTAGAGGTATTTTCTTTGGTCTTTTCCAAAATTTGATGCTCTAAAAGAAAGCTGGCAAACTCCTAGAAAGGTCTGTCACCTCCATGATCTTCAGGCAAATAAAAGCTGTCAACTGATCAGTCTGCTGTCAATGAAAGGGAAATCAAATGCATTCACCAGCTATAAAACTGCTCTCATCATGTTTTTCTGCTCACTTCAAGCAGGGGAAAAAGAATTGAAAAACTTCCAAGCAGTGGTGACTGCTGCTGTTGGCTCAAGGTAAGATGAACTGCACTGCCCTGGGGCTGTAACACGGTGTGCTGGAAAAATCCCTCAACTCCTGAGCTTTCACCCCTTCTGGGGCTGGGCAAGGTGAGGGTAAAGGCAAGAACTGTCCCACCAGATGAGCTGTGTCAGGGAGGAGACTGGGCTGGGAGGGATCTCTGGGGGGCCCTGCACTACAGCCATCCCTGCCCCGCTGTAGGGCATCCTTGACTCTCCCAGGGACTCTACTCCTGGTGGGAAGGAGCTGAAGTTTTATCGATTTGCCATCAGTGAAAAAGAGACTAACAAGTATCTTGTGAGGCCAACAACTGCTTCAGAGTCCTCTCTGGCCAGGAGAGATAACCTCTGAGAAAGAAACTGCATCTACCAGCTCACATAGCACTTAACCTTAGCAGAAAGGCCAAGAAACAGAGACAAACAGTGGTGTTAATAATTAACAGGCACCTGCTGTGTACAGACTATCCCAAATCATATGAACACACCAGGATGATGTGTGCATCTATTTTGTTTTCCACCATTTTCCAGCTTGCTGGCTTAGAGTCATTATTTTATTAACAAGTTTAATGTGAGTTACCTCTGGCTGGTATCTCTGCCTTTCTCTCAACAGTTCATTAATTACAGGTGGCTTCTCACAGTGCAGCACATCCTGCTAAAGACTCTTTATCAAGCATGTCACTGGTTCTGGGTATCAGGTGGTACCCTGGGACACAGATATGAGAATGCCACCTCTGCTGGTGGCAGTGCAGTCAGGCTGCACACATCCTTGGATGCTCCTGCCACCTCCTGCCTTTACCACTTGTGCACTGGCAGGGACTGTAACTGCAGATCAGTGTGACTGTGCCTTACAGCTCTCCAGTTTCTACAAAGAAAAACTTTTGTTTCCCTAGAAACCAGAAATACAAGGATCAAGTTTTCAAAGTGTTGTTTGGTGTTGACTGTGCAGGCAAGAAAAACAAAACAAAACAAAACAAAACAAAACAAAACAACAAAAAAACAAACAAACAAACAAAAAAAACCACTCTCAAATCTACCAGCTTCCAAGAATATGATTTTTCACATTTCTAGACACAAATTAATCATGTACTCACTAGGAAAAATCTTTCCACCATATACCCAACTAAGCCTACATAAACTGGTGTGAGACATGAAGATACTCAGAATAAAATCTTCACATAAAATATCTACTGTCACACAGCCTCTCTCTGGCTGCATCCTTCCCTAGAGGAAGATGCTTGCAAAACTCAGCAGCTCACTGAAATGCTGAAAGTTGAATTTTCTTCCTATTCCAGCTCACAGCACCTGTTACCAACAAAGTTCTTTGTCAGAGCTGCTGATTTTATAAAAAACATTTTATATATGTTTTAAGTACACCTGCCTTGCATTTTCAGCTTAAGCCAGCAGAGACTGGCTGCTGGCAGAGGAATTCTCTGGCTGCCCCATGACCCAGGCTAAGGAAGGAGCATCCTGCTGTAGGACCAGGGCAGGGAAGTGTGAGATGCCATGCCTGGTCCTCCCTCCACGACCATTTGCCCTCAGACCCCCAGTCACTCATGGCAGATGCAAGTGCTCACTGTGCCAATGGCTTTACTGGCCCAAGGTGAGCTCTGGCCATTGGGCAGGGAGCAGAGATCACAGCTCTCCCAGGAGAGGACAGAAGAGCCCCTTTTGCCCCTCTAGCAAGACCTGTCAGATGCTGGTTGTACCCACAGACCCCCACTCCTGCATCCAGCAGATCCTTGCCCTACAGTGAAAGGAGCAGAGGACCCAGAATCTCCTCAGCACTGTCTGGTCCTGCATCAGCCCCTCAGACTGGGGCTGTCCCAGACCCAGGGCCCCAGACCCAGGGACTTTCCCCCCACCACGCCTCAGGGAAGGGGAGCAGAGCAGCAGGGGAGCTGCAATACATTACTTGGCATATGGCGCATGCAGCATAGAATAGACCTGGCTTTGATGTGGAAATCCCTTTCTCCATCCTTCAGTCCCTGATTTACGAGCTGAACCACTTCATCTGGAGTGAGGTCTCCCCTGCAGGGAAGAAAAGCCATCAGCAAGAGGCCAGACACTTGCCAGGGAGGCAGGCAGGAGCCAAAGCTCCAGCCCAGTATCCCCTGGAAGGACAAGGCTGCCCCAGGTTCCACCCAAGAGACCACCCAGAGCACCTTTCACACCCAGTACACAGCACTGAGGCAGGCACAGATGACACTAAGGTTTAGAAAGGCCTTGGGGAACTGGGTGCCCATCCTGCCTGAGCAGAGAAACCCCCTCTTTGCCAGAAGAATTCATTAGGGCACACAATTCTCTGCAGCCAGGCAGGGCTGCTGCTGCCCCATCCAAGCCCAGGGCTCAGCACCTACCACAGCACAATTTGGAAGGGCCCCAGAGCACAGCATTGATTTAATGAGAGGCCCATATCACAGAGGGGATGACATCAAAGGAAGAGATCAGACCATGAGCTTGCTCCAACACCACTCACCACCTCTGCCAGCTCAAATTCCCATTTTGTGGTCAGGGACTTCATATATGAACATTTCTTTCCCTCTCACAGGGAAGGGCTTCACCCAGATGGTTGAGCACAGCTGCTCTGCACACACAGAACTCGCTGCCCAGAGCAAGGGATGTTAAAACACTGCAGCACACAGAGGTATTTAAGATGAAAAACCCTATGGATGGGAGAGAGAGGTGGAAGCATGCTGGCTCTTGCTGCATGGGAGGAGAGAGGAGGTTTGTTACAGCAGCCTGTGAATGCACAGTGGCTGACTGGCATGGGGATGCCTTCTCCATGCCCAACCAGCCACCCAGCAGCTCCCCAGCACAGCAGGATCACTCACTCAGCTTGTCCCCAGGGGATGGGAGTGAATCCAGAGTTGGCCAGGAGGTGAGGGCTGTACCGGACCTCCACGTAGCTGACTCCTTCCTTGGCTTTTGTTTCCACAAACTCGTAGGCAATTCTCTTCACTGCTTCACGGTCACCCCTGCAGGGATAGCAGTGAGTCCTGTCACCCTCAGGACCCACAGGGGATCTCCAAGGCTGAGCCAAGGGATCCTGCCAGCGTTGAGGGAGAAAAAGCAAAAAACAGGGTACTTACGCAATGGCAGGCATGTAATAATTAAATTTCTCTAGAAACTTGGGAAGTGTCAGTGGTGTGTCATAGCTGACATAACTCATGAGCTCCTCAACAGTATTCCCAGGGAGAGGGATGCCTCTTTTCCTGGAAACGAAGTCACATATTACATTAGAGAAGGTTATCATATTTTTAATCAGCCCATTTTATACACCAATCCCATCCAAAGCTGGCAGCATCGACCACCATTTCCTCATAGGAAAGGTACAGCACACGCTGTCCTTCCAAAATCTCCTTATGGATGGAGCCCTGAATCTCAGCAGAGAGGAAAGCAAAGCACAAACAAACCAAAATACAAGCCCAGGCTGACCCGGCAGGAACACAGCCAGGGCACATTTTAAGCTTAAGAAGGAGTTCATCTAAAGGGGCTCTGGATTATTTCTTGGCACCTCCTAGACCTAGCAGCAGAATTGCCAAAATTCTTTAGCAAAGTTAATTTCCACTTATGCAGGCTCAAAGGATTGAAAAGTCAAGGAGATGCTCTAAGGCCTGGGATCACACAGGCAGAGGTGTCGTGGCTTGTGGGTTTAGTGCCAGTGAATGAGCTGCTTCCTGAGCCCAGCACCCTGGTGGCATCTCCTGTGACAGGAACACCTCCCACACAGGAACAAACAGCAACAACTGCTCTCACCAAAGGGACAGACGCTCTAATGCCCACAGAAATGCTTCCAAGAGGGAAGAGGCCATTTTTCCTAGGAGCAGCTGGAATACCGAGTGGGTGAAGGAATTCCTTCAGTCAAGATCAAGGGGGTAACAGCTGAGATCAAGGGGACTGCCAGCCAAGGGAGCTGCATCTTCCTGAGCAGGCTTTGCCACCCCTCAACCTCTGCTACCCTGCACAAGCCAAAACAAATTTGGAGTAATAACCAGACATTTGTTTTTAATCCTCTCTTCTGCCACAATGAATTACAGCTGATGGATGGGGGAACTCTGCTAATAGAGACAAAACACCACAGACAGCTTTAGTGCTGCAGTGCCAGGAACCATCCCAATGAGCCATTCAGGGACACAGTCCAAAGGACCCCTGGGCTTGGTAAACACTGCTCCTTCCCCACTCAGCCAGGAAGGAAACCAGCCCCACGTTCAGCCCTCACATACAGTCTGCACAGATTAAGTTGCTGGCACTCAGCAGGGAACACTAATCACTGCCAAGGCATCGGTTTTCCTCTCTGCCTTGCCCTTTCCATGGCACTGACACATCAGTCTTTGCTCTAGGAACCAACCTGTGCCTTCCTCCACCTGCCCCAGGAAAGTTTCCTGCAGCAAAGCCATTTCCCTGACCTCTTTTGTGTGCTTCCTGAAGCACTGCCTTCATGCAGGCATCAGTGGCAGAGCTTTGGGATGATCCACACTGGAATCACGCCTCTGGATGAGGAGAACTGGTGGATAATGCCAGTGTGACTTTTGGAGCTGCTGCTGCCCCATCCATCCAAGTCTCTTTGTAGGTGGATTCTTCTCAAAGCAAAGTGGCCCGAGGGGAACATGTTTGTCCTCACTGCCACCTCGGTGTCCTGCCCAGAGCTCCCTCCAGCCACGGGCAGCACCACACACACCATCCCACCACAGAAAGGGCACCTCTCCTGGGGACACCTAGTCTCTGTGAGGGGTCTGTCACAGCTCTGAGCCCTTTGGCTGAGCAGGAATTATGCCAAGACTGACCCAGACCTGATGGAATTAGAGGCAAAGTTTCTATAAACAGCTGAGTTCAGCAGTGCACTGCCCAAGGGGGTTTGTGCATCCCAGGAGCCTGGAGTTCTGCCTGTGTATGTGGTCAAACAGTACCTAGCAAAATTATTTCCAGCTCTTTACCTTTAAAAATAGACCACAAGCAGCTTTCTGTGCCCAGGGTGAGGTTATTAAGGCAGTCAGTCCCCTACAGCCTTCTGCACTGCCCCACTGGTTTTTCTGTGTGTGAGTGCAAGTTTTAGAGCCCATGAATAGTACAGCCTTGCTCCACCCGAGGGCTGGTAGCTCAGGGGGATGCCAGGGCTGTTTAAAAATAAGAGGGAACTCAGGACACACTCAGGCAATGAAGGTTTCTGCCCTAAGAAAGGATCCTGGCACAGGATCCCCAGACAGCCAGTGCCTCCTGGGTTTCAGGGCTCTTACAATTCTCCTAGGGGACTACACTGGCATTTTCTGTTTGCAGACAGAGGGACCCAGCAAAGCTCCAGGGAGTCAGCACCAACTCTTCTGTTCACTTGGACCTGTATTCCAGCCCTGCAGCTCACCAGCAGGAGCCCTGACTTGAGTTCACCATGCCAGCATCCAGCAAAAGACAGGATGGACAGCCCTGACCCACTCTCCTCTCTCTGACTACACAGCAAAAATAATGGTCAGGCCCTGCAGACAAAGCTACTCCAGAAAGAATATTTCCCCCTAGGACTGTACTGCCTTGGAATCTGCTGGGCTCACGGGATGCCAGAACTACTTCCCTTCTTCCTCAGAACTGACTTCCTCCCGAAAATACCAGAGCTGTGCCTAAGAGCTGTTTCCCAAAATCCTTACTCTTGCCACCTTCTTCATCTGAGAGTATCAGTGACAGCTGGAAGAAATCTTGTTTATTTTGCTTACAAATGTGGAGCCAGGCCCTTGCACAGGTTAATCATTCACCCCATGCTTCCCACACAATCTGCACTGAAGGAAGATGCACGTGGACTCTGTCAAGGAAACCACCCCTCTCTAAGTCACTGCCAAGTGCTTCCCTGGATCACCCCCACACCAGAGTGACTCCTTGGCTGCAGACAAATCCAAATGCACATGGCAGCAGGGCAGGGAAGGGCACCTGAGCTGGTTTTCCCTCCCAAAACATGGAACAGTACCATCACCAAGACAACACTCCCAGCCTGCTGTCATTCCACTTGGTTTGTGATTAGGAATGTGGAAAAAGGAATGAGAATAAAGCACCTCTGCTGTGCCCTGGGTACACTTCAAAGGCAGGCAGCTCTTTATGAGACATTGTCTGGACTTTTCTCATGGTGGCTCCTCTGAGCCTGCCCAGCTCACAAATCCACCACCACCTCATCACATTCCTGCCACCTGGGGAGCCCCACTGTTTTCTGTGGTGTGCTCAGTGTCCTCACACTGTGCAGTCAGGTCTGGGCAGAGACAGAACCAGCACCAGGCAGGTCTGCTGCCTGCAGGAGCTGCTCTGTCACAGATCTGGAGAAGCAGAAGGGAGGATGCATTTGAACTGCAGCTCCCAGAGTTTCCCCAGAGTTTCCTTTCCCCCACAACTCACTTGCCAAAGTACAAGATGGTCTCTGGTCTGATGGCTCCATCCAGGTGGACATGAAGCTCTACCTGCAACAAGAGAAATGTGTCAGGAACTCTTGAGCTGCAACAATAATTCAGAGAGAATTGGTGCTCACATGGGTATAAATGTAGCCAATACAGGGACAAAGTCACAACAAGGAGGCATATAAATGTTTTTAAAATATAATCATTATAAAGTTTATTTTTCAATATCTAAATATTGCCTAAATATTTTGTTATGGCTGCTGCAGCTCACACATTTAATGAATCTTTAGAAATTTATCCTGTTTCCAGTAATTTTTAGGAACTGCTCTATCCTTATTTAGAGTTCAGTAGAAGTGAAAAAAGCAAACCCCAAACCACCTTCATTTTCCAGCTTGCTTCCTCCTTGAAATCACAGGCAACCAAATACTAATTAATTTCCTAAGAGTCATTACACAAAAACTTTGACTTCACTTCCAAGAATCAGCTCCTGATGGGTTGTTAATTACATGGTATTATCAGGGCTTACAGGCACTCTAATCCTACACAAGGGGTCAGTCCCACGGCACAAAGGTGCTGTAAAAAATAATAATAACAAGTTACCCCATAGAGCTAACAAGGTTTCAAAATAAAACACTTAAATTTTTACTCATTAAAAATGAGACAGTAACTCAGGTCTTTTCACTCTCAAGACTTATTCCTCATAATTGCTGAAACATTGAATTTCAGAGAAAGAGATCCAAAAAAGCAAAAGCAAGCTTTTTCTATTAGCCAGCTGGGGCTTTTGGAGGAACATGACAAATGTGATTTGGAAGTCGATCTGGGAAGGAAAATATTAGCTGCAAAATGTTTTAGCTAGATATCAATCTTTCCAGAACTGTTTTCTTTTAAGTAACGAAACAGCCAACAAAATACATATTTGATTTTATCATATTTTCTAAATGGAACTGTAGATTAGAAACTTAATACACAAGGTTCCTTTTACTTACATCGTGGACATTTAGTTACAACATCTCTGCATTTTCCTGCAGAGATGATAGCTGCAGGGTGCCAAGGGTAAGAATGGAGTAGGATTCAGAAGAGGACTGGATATTTGCATGGATAATTAAACTACCCAGGGTTACTAATTAAAACCCACAAACCCTCTGGCGTCAGGGTATGTATCAAACAATAACTTGAGGAGCTGGGAGAAAACTGAGTGAGCGGTGCCTGCAAGTGTCCCAGAGCAAGTGAGCTCCTGGCACAGGGCTGGCAGTGCCCACCTCTGGGGCATGCACTGATGCCCAGGAGCTCATTCCCAGCCCCACACACAGCCCTGCACACCTGCCCTGCAGGCAGAGCCACCTGACTCACTGCCGGGGCTTTCACTGGCCACTTCTGCTGCCAAAGGCAGGGCAGGGACAGTGCTGGAGCTCAGGCCATCTTCACATCATGGCCATGAAGCTGCCACTGAAACACTGGTGGGATGCAAAATGCAGGTGGGGCAGGCTAAGGATTGCCACCAGCAGTCTGATCTATCAGCTGGCCCAGGAGTCACAAACACGCCCACAGACACCACTGATAGCAGATGGCAAAAACATGTCCCTACCACTTCTCCTACCCTTAAGATATGATCTGAATCTACAGAGAGGAAGATTTAAGAAGGGCAAAACCTGATCTTTCTCCCCTCCTTGACTTATGCAATCCTGTTTATGAGGACTAAATGTCCTACAAAGCAGCAGATAAAATAACAGGATACAAATGTGATATGCATTGCCAGATGTGGACGCCTGGCATGTTCTCCACTCTTGAGCTCCAATTCCTATTTCAAAACCATGCAAGATCCATTCCTTGAGGTATTCCAACAGTCCTTATGACTTTCTGATGGAGTTACAGGCTTGAAAGTTGGTCACATTGGATTTAAAAACAAAGCAACCTGAACCTGTTGAGGTCTTCTCCGTCAAACACTTTTCTAGAGTTTCCTGCAAGAACATCCCAACATGACATTTCCATCAATGAGAAAGCGGATTCCATGGCATCCTTCATCTATGTAAGTCACCTCCTCCTGCAACTTCTGCAGGTGAGATGCTTGTAAATCAGCAAGTTCCTCTCCAATATCAGAAACAGACTCTTTGTCCCCTGCCAGTCTTTTTTTTGGGTCTGGAGGCACTTAAACCAAGTGCTAAGAAACTCTTGTGCAATGCTGTTCAACGCAAAAAGTTTTGGGTTTCCTCAAGAGCAGTGCTTCAGAGCAGAGTTTTCTGCAGCTGTGAACTAATCTATGCTATTTAGATGGCCAAAGGACATTCAAGAGAAGATGGAAAGGTGTGCCTACAGGGCTCCAGATAAGGATGCAATCAGCAGAGGCACAACCCAGCAGCTCATCTGCCTTGGGCACCTTGCTCTCCAACCCTGAGGGCTTCCAGGTCTGTGGGAGGCTGCTCACTGCAGATTACATTTCAGCTCTCTTCTTGCCTGTTTGTTTTGAGTAAACAAAGCACAAGTCTTTTCCAGATACAAATGGGTGACACGACCTTGCCTTAAGCCAAGGAAAGTACCCAGATAAGGATGAAAGGGTTTTCTCTGAACTGTGGCTCCAGGGGACGATGCCTGAGCAAGCAGAAATTAGGTGAATGCAGCAGCCCAGTGCTTCTTCCAGAGCTCTCTACTCCTTAGCACACAGCTCCATGTGCTTGTGGTCTACCACTCCAAACCCTTCAATTTATTTGCAGAGAAACCATGAGCACACATATTATATTGGGATCTCAACACCTGGTGAAGGATCTGAACAGCACCACAGGCTGCACCAGCACTGGACAGGAGCCTTCAACCATTCCAGGACCATTGATCATAGAATCACAGAAAGGTTTGGGTTCTAAAGGAACTTAAAGGTCACTTAGTTCTAACCCCCCTGCCGTGGGCAGGGATGCCACCCACTAGACCAGATTGGTAATTTCCCCTCTCACAGCCCAGCTGGATGTGGTATCACCTGTTCTGATGAAGAACAAGAAAGCAGCAGAACTCTCCAAGGCTCTCCTGAGGAAGGAGCTTTGTTCTTCTCCCAGGTACAGTGAGAACCCCTCTGTCCCTCCTGCACCTCCACTGACCTCCCACCAGCGCATCAAAAACCCAGAGTGTAATGCAATACAACTTTCAGTTTCACTCCAGACTTGTTGAAAGCCAGAGGGATGGGTTCAAAGAACGTTCAGAAGGCTTTAAATTGTGCATCCTCAGCACAGACAGCCCCCAGCAAGGCCAAACCCAGACCAAATCCAGCGGTTTCCACTTTTATGCAAAAGAAGTTTTAGCTCAAGCACAACATGTGATTCATTAGTGCAGATATCAGCAAGTTGGTTCAGGTTTTTAAAAAGGAGAAGTTTTAAGAGCTCTGGCTTGACTTCTCTGAAAATGTTGTAATGTTTTCTTTGAGACGTTATAAGCTTAAAAAATAAATTCAAACACAAAATGAAGGTACTCAAATAAGCATGTTCCATTCCAAGATCAAGTCTGATTATTTTAATTTTAGTGAAATTAAGGGGAAAAAGTTAACCAAACATTCAAAGTACTTTCATCCACAGTCAACACAATCTCTCCATTACGGTTTGATCAGTGGACCATGGCAGAGCAGTTACCTGCTCAGCTTGCCCATTACAAGGCATAAAAAGAGCCATTCAAGCTAAGGCACTTGAAGGATTTTCTGTACTAGGTGGTTTTAGGGTCTTTTTTAAAATATGTACAAAGAGCAAAGCCAGTCTGCCCCTTTTATTGTGGGGTTTCCAGGAGACATTAATAGATAATCAGGCAGCTGATAAAGCTGCATCATTTTGAAACCCTTAACAGTGACTTTGCCCAGGATTATTTATCAGTCTCTTAAAAGGTGGCAATTGAGGTTCATTCTATTAATCTCAATGGCTGAAAAGCAGGGTAGTTACAGCTGTAATTTGTCAATTATTAGATAAGCATGGCAAATCACTGCAAAAAAAATCAATTAATTATGTTCCCCAAAGACTGGTTTTATGGAAGTGTGCTGTTAGGAACAAAGAGTTCCTCATCTTAAGTTCATCTCAAATGCTCATTTAGAAGCAAGAGGTGAGAGTGCCCCAAGAGAGTTGTGAAGTGAAGTAGCACAGACCTGAGGACAGCACAAATGCATTTGGGAGATGTACCTGTCACATGCTTTAAGGGGTGAGCCTTTAAAAGATAAACATGGGAGAATACAAGCCCCACAGTGCTCCACTGCAGGAAATATTTGTGCTTTCTACACATCTGGACAATGATTCACGGGTTTGGTGGCTGAGGAAGAGGGGGGTGCTCCAGTGCTGAGCAGTCTTTAGTAGCACCCTCCTGGCACCAGCTACTCGACCTCCACTGACCTCAGTATGAGACTCCTGGTGACATTAATAGGTGATGGTGGCTGTGTCATCCCAGGTGATGGTTCCCAGGGGGTGGCAGGGCCATGTGCCCACCAACCCACCACAAACCTCACACCCACACCTGGCTGGAGCAAGGCACAGCTTCAGAGCAATGAACAGAGTCCTGGCTCTTTGTGCAGCACCAAGACAACTTCGTACTATCACCATGTTTGACAAGTGGATCTGGGAAGGTTATCCAAGAGTGTCCCTGTACCCATTATTAAGGAATTGAGCACACAAAGTACCACTGTGTGTTATGGCTTGAGCTCAGTGCAGTCCCAGCAGCACCAGGCTCTGACCCACACCAAGTCAGGGGTCAGGCTGTGCACAAGGAGTGGACAAGCCAAATCCAACACACCATCATGCACTTGCCATCCCCACAACAGTCAAGGAGAGTCTGCAGCGCTACAGGGAGTGGGGCAGGACATCCACCCAAACCCTCTGGGTACAGCCAGCACAGGCACCTTTGGTACCACCCAGGCTGGCTCAGCAGCCCCTCTTCTCTGAGAGGCTGACACACACAGTGTGCCCTGCAGGAGCACCTGCCCCATGTCACCTCATAGTTATTTTGCAAATGAGCTACACCAGCCACTGGAGAGAGTGGGCCTGACCCCAGAAACCCCTGCTCCCATTCTGCTCTCCACAACACAGCTCAAGGCACATGGCAGCTGCAGGAGAAGACAGGCACATGTCCTGAAGCCCCCAGACTGGGGCTGGCCTACAAGAAGAGGGCAGTGAGCAAGGACATGGTCTCTGCTCTGGTTGTGGAACAGAAAGGGTGATGGTTGACATCAAAGGAACATCAACCTTTTCTGTTCTTTTATGGCCTGTGATAAGCAGGGTTCAAAGTTGTCCTCCCACAGCTCCCTGTTCATCCCTGCAGTCACTGGGAGTCAGCGAGTTCATGAAAAACACAGAGGCTGCCCCAGCCTCACATTCAACTGGAGCTGAAGCTGCTCCAGTTACCAGAAACATCTCTAAAACACAAAACTGACCATTCCCAATGGCAGAGGATGCAGAGGAATGAATAGGGCTTATTAAATGACTTCAGGCCCATTTTTTTTCCCCCAAGCCTGACTTAGCAGGTTCACAGGACTGAAAGGGACTGCCTGAGTCAGGAAAACCAGTCTCATAATTGCCAATAGCCAGACAACAGAAGCCTGATCTTAGCAGTAAAACCCTGCAGTTTTTCCTAGGTCTTTCTCTTTGGTATCCCAGTCTCCCACACACTGGAAAAGTGGAAGCACAAATGAAAGAAGAACTTAAGTTGCTTCTCTTGGCCAAAAGCTTAAAATCACCAGGGTGAAACAGCTTTTTTTCTTAGTGAAGCTAATGAAGCACCACCACCTCCCAACACTGAAGTGGATTTTAAAAAGGTTTTAACCATTAGCAGCTGCCAGTGCTCCCTGCATCTTTCTATCAAGGTTTGCCTGCTATTGCACAGATCAGCTTCCTGGAAAGGGAGCCACAGTGATGAAATGAAACATGAAACAGACCTGTGCACACTGCCCTGTCCAAGTATGTGTGACTTTCCTGGTGCAAACTCAACTGAGAGATAAACAGTTTGGGTGTGAGAGAGGATGCAAACAGCAGCAAAACCCTCCAATCCTTTAGTGGTTTTGGAGACAATCTTCTTCTCTGGAAAAGCCACAAGCAGTTGCCACCACTCATGTTCTCCCAGAGCAGCACCACATCTCTCACATCATTTTTCTTGGTCTCCTCTGCCTTGATTCCTGCTTTCCCACAAGAGCCCAACGTGGCAGACCTGCTCCCTGTGCAGCACCTTACCCAGACCACAGCCTGGGAGCTGAGCCATCCTGCAGCACAGGCAGTGCTCCTCCATCAGATACAGGACTATTGCTACCCACAGCTGTTTTATCTTCTTCCTTCTCTATTTTACAACCTGGATAGTAAACACATTACCTTATGATCCTACCAGAGTATACAGGGCATGGAGAGAGTGAAAGACTGGTGCCTGCTGTCAGAGAGTGCTCCAAAGTGCTGTCATGGGTATCTGAAGAATAACTGAACTAAATGTATAAGAGAAAAAAAACCCAACAACAAAACCACAAAAAAACCCCAACTGAAAGCACCCAAAAGCAACAAAATCAATCCCCAAAACAAAATAAAAAAAACACAAGAGAAAACACCTGTTTTAGCACACAACGACAGTGGTTGAGATGCAGGGCCCTTCAGAGCTTGCCCTGTTCCCCAGGCAGGACACCTGTGCATCCCCAGCCCGGCAGAGCCGTGTCCCCGCAGGCCGCTGGGATGAGCCTGGACCCGCTTCGCTCCGGCGGGATGTGCGGGACACCGGGGATGTGCGGGATGTGCGGGACACCCGGGATGTGCGGGACACCCGGGATGTGCGGGACACCCGGGATGTGCGGGACACCCGGGGACAGCCCGTGCCCGTCCCTGCGGGGAGCACCGGGCCAGGGCAGCCCGGCTGGGACCGCGGGGTGACAGCGCCCACCGAGCATGTCCCGGGGGCACATCCCCAGCGAGCGGCCCCGGCCGTGCCGCAGTTCCCACCCGGCTGGGCGGGAGAGAGCAGGTGCGTCTGCCCGGCTGCGGGGCACGACCGGAGCGCGGCACTTCTGCACCGAGCACGGCACCTCCGCCCCGGGGACAGAACCTCAGCCCCGGGGACAGAACCTCAGCCCCGGGGACAGAACCTCAGCCCCGGGCACCTCCGCACAAGGCACAGAACCTCAGCCCCGGGCACCTCAGCCCCGGGCGCTCCCCGCTCCCGTTCGCAGCCCCTCGGTGCCGGTGCACGCCCCGTTCCCGGCGCTGCGGCCCCGGCAGCGCTGCCAGCTCACCTTGGGTCCCCCGAAGATCCTCTGTGCCCGCTCCATGCTGCCGCCGCCGCCGCCGTTACCGCCGCTCTGCCGCCGCCGCTCCGCGCCCGCCCCGCCCCGCCCCGCCCCGAGCGGCACAGGACAGCCCCGGCTGGCTCCGTGTCGTTCCTGCCCCCTGCCATGGGCAGGGACACCGCTGCTAGTCCAGGCTGCTCCAAGCCCCGTCCAGCCCAGCCCTGCACGTTTCTAGGGATCCCGGGGCAGGCGCGGCTTCTCTGGGCACCCTGCGCCACTCTCAGCGTTCTCACAGGGAAGAATTTCTCCCTCGTGTTTAATCTAAAGCCACCCTTCCTGCAGTCCCGCTCGTGTTTCCTTCAGGAGCTGAGGGCCCAGGTGGACCTGCTCCTCCAACGATAACGCGGGCAGAAAATAGAACAGGAAAACAGTCTCCAGCTTTGGTTGCAGTCTCTACTTGTTGATTGCATTCAACAATGTTTGTTTTAACCTTTCCTGCTCTCAAGCCTGCTGCTCGGTGACTCACTTTATTTTGTCTGGTGGCTTTCGGTTCACCATACATCTGCCTGCAGCTCCTGCAAATTCACACTCAGCTTTTCATTTCCTATTTTCAGTGGCCTGTTTTATGCTGCTCCTCTTCCTCCTACTTTCCTCTCCCCTGGGTGATGCTTATGGCAGCCCACATCTTTGGAGACAGTGAGGAAGGAAGCCACAGAATGGTTGGGAAGCTCTGAAGATCATTTAGTCCAGCACACCAAATAATACAGTTTCATCCAGAGTAGGTTGCACAGGGTGGTGTCCAGGTTGTTTTTGAGTATCTCCAGAAAAAATTACTTTCAGAGTAGTTCTGCCTGCTCCTCTCTGCATGGATTCTCTGATGCTGAGAGCAGAGATTCTGGCACTCCAGACCTAGCATCCCTATCTAGCTAAAGGCAAATTTGCCAAATGGAACCTTCCCTAGACTGACCCTTGAGGAACATCCCTGGGGCCCATATGCAGCCTTGGGTGAGATGAGATCTAAGCTTCCCAAAGGCACTGACCAGAAGGCAGCTGGTATTTCCAAAATCACTGCAGAGCCAAGGACCACAGTTCAGTTCAGTTCATGGCAGGAGTTCACCTGCCCAGGTGAGGCCACCCCAGGCCACAGGCTGGGCCTGCAGGGAGCCTTGGAGACAAAAGTCACTATATCGATGAAAAATACTATTGTTACTTGCCGTGGTGCGTAAGCAGAGAAAGCGCTTGGGGCTGTAGTGGTGAACACTACCACAAATGGTTGCAAAATAAAGTTTCCTCATCTCCTTTCCCCAGCTGTGTTTACTCCAGATGGACACTGTTTGTGGAAGCTGGCAGCAGGGGATTAGCTACACAGAGCTCTGCTTGTGGGGCTGGGGAAGGCTGGGTGCTCCTCCAGCCCTGTGCTGTCACAGCCAGGTGACAACAACCAGCCCAGGGGAGTGAGCAGCCCTGAAAGCAGGGGCTGCAAGCTGGTGCTGGCACTGCCTAGTGAGTGCAGGACATGCTACAGCCTCACTGCTCTGCAGGGAAATGTCACTGGCCTCCCTTGTCGCTCTTCCCTGGCTTTGCCATGAGAGCAGTGATGGAATTTCTGCCCCAAAGCCAAGTAGGCATTGAGAAAACAGTAGTTTTTCAGCTCAGATCCCAAGGTTATTTGGGTATGTGCACTGCAGTGGAGCCTGTGGGAATAACCCAGGGCTTGGCTAGTGTGGAAGGTTCATCAACATGTTCTCTTTTATTAAATACAACCTTTCAGGGATACCCTGACTCCATCCATGCTGCACAGACAAAGCCTATTAGCCACAGCTAACAGGCAGAAATATTCTTTACAAAATAGTGACTGGCAGGGGAAAGTGATCATTAGCTGCCAAGTGTGGGGCCAGCAGCACTCAGGGCTTCCAGGAGACTGCACTAACCAGGCTTATGGAGAACCAGCAGGAATAAACAGCATATATTTTAAAATTGTTTCAAGCTCCCATAGCTTTGAAAGTCCTGAATTTGGAAAACACACCCCTCCCCTCCCTGGGTGTGCACAGATGGTCTGGGCACAAACAACATGGTCCAGGCAGGGTACAAATTAGCCACTGGGTGTGAAACTGCCTCTGGGCAAGGAGAACTCTGGCTCACATGGACCATTTCACCTGCATATCATGGGCTTTTTTTAATCAGCCAGCTGAAAAACATCTATTTTATTTATCTATAGATAAATAAAACTCACAGCATCACATATTTGAGGTCTGACTTCTGGTTCAAAGCAATTACAACATAAATGGCCCTGTGAATGGAAAGTGCTTTCCAAGGATCTTTTATGGGCACAGCCCTGCTGGTGTGTCATGTACACTGGGAGGACAGAGGTCAATTAGAGCATTTATTAGAGATTAGAGGAAATTACAAGGTAAAAAAAAATAGCCTGCGGGTAATTTTCTGCTGGGAGGAGAGTTGATAGCAAAGGTCAGAAAGAGCAAATGGAGCTGAACTGGCCCTATGGACTGGGAATGGTGCAGTAAGGGGTTTTTGATGGGTTTTTTTCTGCTTAACAAATACACGTGTGCTGCAGACTCAGCTCTTTCCAGGAGTGTCAGCACAGTGCATTCATTGGACACCAGTGTGTTGCAGAGCCTTAGAAACACGGCTTGGGCTGATTTTAATTGACCTGACCCTGATCCACTTTATCTATCTTTACCACTGGCTTAATCAGGTGGTTGCAATAGCTGCTGTGCTGTTGGTATTAAATCTGTGTTTCCTTATGGGAACACCACTTCTCTCTGCAGCCAGAAGGCTCAAAAATAACAAATCTGTCTTTTAATGGTGAATTCCCACTTGGGAAACCAGAGGGGCACAAATAGGGCCCTGTCTGGACAAGCACAAGGATGCTCTGGGGCCATCCTGGAGGAAAGCAACTGCTCCTCTGCCCATGTGTCTGATCCCTGAGGTTAATTGTTTATCTTCTGTATTTTTAGGGAAAATTCCAGGCAACAAAGTAGGGGTAAAAGTGATCTTGGAAGCTTTTCCAAAGCTTATTTCCCAGGAGCTATATTTAAACCTGTTCCCTTTCTCTTGCCCCCAGAAGTTAATACCAGCTGTGTGTCAGGGTTGCTGACACCTGCAAACAGCTTTCCAAAAATAATAAGAAGTGTGTTTATGCTGGGCTTAGATCTTAAAAAAGGCACTTTTCTATTTTGGTTTGGGGGTTTTTGTTGGTTTGTTGGTTTTTGTGAGATACCACTCACTGTGAGTATCTCACTACAGCCTATTCTAAGTGTCTAATGGAGGAAAATGTGTTTAGATTAATTAATTCTATCAGTATAAATGCCACTGTCATGTATAAATATGACATAATGCTGTATTGGTTGATTTGCCAGATGAGACGTTCTCAGCCCAAACATCCATTGCTTCTGCAAAATTTTTGGTTTTGAGACAAAGCCTTAACTTATCTCAGCAATTCCCATTTAATTTCTGCAGCTTCCCTGCAGGACAGGGAAAACCTCTGCCCCTGGGTGAGCCATCACTGGAGTCACTGGTGGGAACTCAGCTGTGTCCCTTTTGGCTCCTGCTGGGGATCATGGGACTCTGTGGCCAATGGGAAAGGCAAAAACCCCGCTGAGGATCCACCCTGCTCCCCAAGGGGACTTCATTTCCCCTCTGCTCTCAAAGGAGCTGGAAGCAGACACAGCACTGGCCTCCAACAGCAGGAGCAGATCCTTCACTGCCCCTGGTCTCAGGCAGACTTTCTCCCAGCTCTCCATCAGCAGGGAGTGGGTGCTGGGTTTTTCCTAAGGATTTTCATGCAACTGCTGGGCCAAGAAAGTCAGAGAGAACAGAGAGGGCCACCAAGCAGGTCCTCGAAGGGCTGATGACACTTCATGGGCACCACTGGGCAGACCCCTCTGGGGGGCTCCTGTCTGGCACTGCTCACAAGGAAACCACAACCCTCACACCCCTAACACAACACCAGCCTGAAAACAGAAAGAACCTCTGCAGTAGAAACCCTCTGAGACACACCCCAGGGCTCCCCTGTAAACAGGTTGCATTTTCCCATTTTGGGGCATTTTTGAGCAGCACAGAAATTCACACCCAGCTGATGGCATGCCCAGCATGGGCACAGCCCAGGATGGAGCCACTGGCAGAGCCACGTGCAATCCTGCAATCCTGCAATCCTGCTGCATTATCCCCTAACCAGATTAGGGCTGTAACACAGAGGGCCAATTTGCACCCAGCATCATGTATTTCAACTATTCTGAGCATCTCCTGGACAATAAGGCTACCTGAAATGAGCTAGGGGGGAGTTGGACTGCTCCAGACCCCACCAGACAAGTATGCCACGCCCCAAGATTGGTATAAAAACAGCTTGGAGAGTGAGAAAGCAGAGAGAAGGCACAGAAACACTGCCAGTGCTTTGGGCTGTGGGAAAGAGCAGTGGTCTGAGTCTGGCAGTGTTTCAGACTTGGAAATCCCCTCAAGATCCAGCCTGTGGGATGTCTAAGGATAAAGGCAGTCCCACTCTCACACAGCAGTTTGGGTCCCAGGTGAGAGGAGCACACAGTCCCTGCAGTGCAGAGCAGCCTGACCTCAGCAGAGGCACCACCCTGCCCTCTGATCTTCCTGCTTGGTCAGCCTTTATCACTGTTAAAATCCAGTGTTCAACTTCCTGAACGGGGGCATTATCATCACAAATGGAAGCAGGGTCCACCTTGCCAGAGAGCTCAGCTCCTCCTGGGCTCTGGCTGCTCTTGGATTTCTCTTGTGGGTAAAGACAAGGAGCCAACTCCACACTGTGGTAAGGTGTGACCCTGTTCCTCTTGTGCCAGTGCTGTCCAGAGGAGCTGAGAGAAACCTGAACCAGCCACAGCAGCTAAGACAAAAACCCTCACCAAGATGTGACCTCTGATAAGGACAGACCAACATCATTTTATGCCAAGATCATCCTGAGGAGACCAGGAGATAAGGAGTGGTGGGTACCAGGCTTCCCTGGCCAAGTGCACCCACCACCTTCACCACAATGGATGATGTCTCAGGCACTGGGGAAAGCCTTTGTTGCCAGGGAATTACTGAACCTGCTTGCAAGACTGCAACCACCTTAATATGGTGGGGTGATAAGAGATTCCCCCTCCTGCCTGGGTCAGTGCCCAGAGACCCCCACACCCTGCAGGATACTGAGGACTCTTCTGGTGCCTGCACACCAGGGGACTCCAGCCCAGGTCCACACCAGCCCCTCCCTGTTCTGACCCCAATTTCCACAAAGAGAAGCCCAGAGACGAGAGCAGCACATGAGCCAGGCGTGTTCCAGCACATCCCAGAGGGTTCCGACACCATGCTGGGAAGGTCTCCGTGCAGCTCAGTCTGATTTCCAGCAAAAAAGGATGTGGGGACACGTTCCTCTTTTGTGTTCCTTAAAAGAGTAAACACAAACCTGATCATAGCTGGGTGTGGCAGAGCCGTGACTCAGCAATCTGTCACCCCGATTGCCCTCCTTACACCAACAGAGACAAGACTTGCACCCACATTCACCCCAGTCTGGCACAACCAGCTCCTCCTAAGGGTTTGTAGCACCATCTCAAAAGGTTCAGCTCACCTGCAGACCAAAACCTCCACAGGAACAGCACTGTGGCTGTGGCTGGAACATGACCCCAGTACCCCACTCTGACCTTCCTGCCCTCTCCCAGAGAGCTGGAATAGCCCTTCTGGGTCTGGCCCTGAGCACCCTGAGCCCACAGCAGCCTATTGCTCTGGGACCTGTTGGGGAGGGGGGAGGGAAGTGTTCCAGGCCCCATCCAGAACTCATCACCCCCCACACCCCTTCCTGCAGCACTTCTCTTGAGGCAATTCCACTGGGAGCAGGATGCCCTGCTCCACCAAAGGGTCACTGAACAGGGCAATGCAGATGCAGCTCCCAGGCTGAGCACAAGCCCAGCTGTGGCCAGCTAACACATGTCTCTATTCAAGTCCACTTTTTGAATGAGGACCAAGAGACACACGGGCTGACACCTCTGATTTTATCTCTGCAAGGCAGGCCCAGGGGAGCCAAGGCTTGTGCAGATATTCACGTATGCAAAAGCTCCACAGCCTCAAACCCACAGTGCCCCGAGCTCTTCCCCCCATGATCCAGAGCTGGACGAGGAGCAGGTCTCCATCCTCACAGACAACTCACAGCTACGTCCAGCGAAGGAGCTAGATCAGATGTCACACCACGTTCCATGGCCAAGTGCTGCCTGGGAGTTGCAGAGTCACTGGGCAGAGTGACAGGGATCCCAAAGGAAACCTCTGGCCAGGGTGCTGCCTGCACAGCCAGCAGCTGTGACCAGCAGGACAAGCTTCTCTGGCCCCAGAAGAGACTCTGATGCCCGGGGTTTAACAGCACATGTCACACTGTGGAGGGCTGAGCTGTTCTCCAGCCCTCAGGGTTAAGCAGGTAATTGGATTATCAGCACACGGCCAGACACTGCCACCGGGCCACTGGAGGACAGAGGGGAGCTGAGGACAGCGTTTCTCAGGGCTGTGATGCCACAGGTCAGCCCCGTGTGTCTCACTGGAATGGCACAAAGAAAAAGAAAGGGAAAATGCTTTTGCCGAATCTGACCTTCTTAGAGATAGTTCGGATGGGATAGAGCACCAGGAAATAGAAATATCAGCATTATATTGCCCCCCTCAGACTCTTTCTAATATCACAGCCTCAGCCCAGGCTGCTGCCACAGCAGGAAACCCCAAATCTCCCCAGGTAAAAGCACAACACATCCCCTGCCCAGGGGAATTTAGGAGCTTCCAGTTGAACCAAAAGCCCCTTCTCACTCCCCACAGGGTGCCCAGACAACACCTTCTGGAGCCTGGTTTGTTGTGTGGTGGATTCCCACACACCCCAGGGATCCACAGGATCAGCTTTGTGCTTCCTCAGGGATTTTAGCTGAGCTCTCAGCCCTTCCTCACACACTCATTTTGGGTGGCACTGGGGCTTCCCCCAGTGGAAGGGGCAGCAGGGCTGGTCAGCTGCTGCAGGATGCAGGAGACACAGCTCACACGTGGGGAGGTGCCCTCTGTGGAGTCCCTCAGTACTGGGGAAAGGAGGGCAATTCATCCACTCAAACCCCCACCACACCAGGGAGTTAACACTGGGTTATTCACAGATACAGGCTCTGACCAAGCCATCCTGCTCAGGTGTAATGTTGGGCCAGAAAAGGGAGCAGCACAGACACGGAGGTGGCAGCCAGGTCCAGCCAAGAGCACAGATAATGAGGGAACACCACAGTGATGGGGCAGGTCCCAGGCCAAGCCAGGAAGTCAGTCTGACCATCAGGGCCAGGATCAGCTCCAGGAGCACCAGCAGGTCCAGAGCAATGGTGCAGGGATGACACTGAGCCAGGAAAACAGCCAACAGGTGGAAGGACAGAAGGACCCATAGCCAGGCACCAGTGTGGCTGTGCTGGAGCTCAGCATTGCCCCAGCACAGCCAGGAAGAGTCTGAGGCTCTGGGCTGAGCTTAAATACAGCTCTGAGCCCATAGGGATGGGGCAGGTGAGCTGGTCAGGGCCATACAGCCCATTAGTGCTCTCAGGGCTCTGACACTTGTAAATCACATCCTGCACAGCAAAGCTGGGGGGATTGTCCCCACTCTTCTGCCACCCTGACCCTGTAATGCCCTTAAACCTGGCAGACAGCAGAGTTAGTCCTGGCATTGGTCCATCCCTGCTACTGCTCCGCCCTGCCTGTAGGTGATTTTGGTTCAGGAGATGTTCTTCAGATTTAGAATCTGAAGAGCAGAGCAGTAACTTAAACTGTCCTCCATGATCCCGTCTCAAAGATGCCATCCCAGGATGTCCAGATCACTCATCCTGAAATGCCAGTGAGGGTCTGGCTGATCCCAAACTGAGCATTCATATGAGTTGTTGACTCCTCAAACAGGGCTTGCTGAGCACCACCAGAAATAGGAACACCAGGAGCTACTGCAGGCAGGGAAAGGCTGGTGAAGGGGAGAAGAAGCAGAGGGAGAAGGGGAATAACCAGGTGTTCCCACATATCTCCCCAGTGCGGGCTCCTGGCAGGACTGGTACTACTGGGCTATACTGGAGCTCTGCCTGCCTCCTGTCATGGCAAAGGTGGCTGCCAGCCCCAGGCCCAGCTGGTCACAGCCTCTGCTTCAGCAAAAAATGTTTGAAGATAAACCAGTCTTCACTGTTTTGAGCTGGAATTTTCTGGAGCATCTGGAGATGCTTTAATTTATCTAATCCAGGGCCCTGACCCAATTAATATTCAAAAGGATCTCCTGGAGCTCTTGTTTTGTTCAGTTCTCAGCTTCAAGGGCAGCAGAGAGAAATTAAAAACAGATTATTAGGAATAAAAGAGCTTCAACTTTTAGGCAGCTGACTCTAGTGAAGTTGGCTTCGTTTCCAACCAGGCGTGATGCAAGACTGCCTAGAAAGAGTTTCTCCCCAGCGGCAGCAGAGAGGATTTCCCTAAAGCAGGAGGGGAATATCCAGGTGTGGCCCCGCTCACACCCGCAGCATCCCCGGCTCCGGCTGGGATGAAGCCGCGTGTGCCCGGCCAGGGGCACGGGGAGGTACCGGGGCTGCGGGGACAGCCGGGGAGCCCGGGGCACGGCCCGCAGCCCCCGGGGACACCGAGCACGGCCCGCAGCCCCCGGGGAGACCGAGCACGGCCCGCAGCCCCCGGGGAGCCCGGAGCACGGCCCGCAGCCCCCGGGGACACCGAGCACGGCGGCCACCAGAGGGAGGCAGAGCCCGTGAGCTGCCGCCGGACCGGGGATGGGGGACCGGGGCTGGGGGATCGGAGATGGGGGATGGGGGATAAAGGATCGGAACTGGGGGACGGGAGATAAGGGACCGGGGATAAAGGACCGGAGATGGGGGATCGGGGCTGGGGGATCGGAGCTGGGGGACCGAGGATAAGGGTTGGGGATGGGGGATTGGGGCTGGGGGACCAGGAATAAGGAATTGGGGATAAGGGATCAGGGCTGGGAAACCGGGGATAAGGGATTGGGGGATAAGGGATTGGGGATGGGGGATTGGGGATAAGGGATCGGGGCAGGACTGGGGATAAGGGATTGGGGCTGAGGGATTTGGGCTACAGTGCCAGGGCTGCAGCACCAAGGCAGCCCCACCACAGGCAGACCACGGGTCCAGTCCCCAGCCCTCTGCCCTGGGAACCTTCAGTTCGTCTGCTCGGGTGAAGAGGCCGAGCACCTGAACACACAGGTTATGGCTAAATCCTTCCCAAGGGCTGTTTTCTCCTCGGATGCCAAGGCTCTGTCTCATTCCCAGCTCACACCAAAGATGTGGGTTGTGGGTAGGACACCTTGCAGGCCAGCAGCAGGACCAGGCAGAGAGGAACACCTGGGAAATCCCTGTGGTTGAGCTATCATCTGTAAATCCAGGTCTATCACTGTGCATTACAGATGGACTGTCAGGCAGGTGCATTTAGCAGGGCAGGAGCTCATGGGGACGGGCTGTCAGTCCCCACTGTGCACCCTGTGTCAATGGTTCTGGCTCAGACCCAGTTAACTCCATGACAGATTGCATCAGGTGGGGTCAGAATCCCAGTCCTACCACAGGTTTGGTGCCCAAATAGGCCCCAAATGCACAGTCAGGAAGCCCCCAGTGAAGCCCATCATTGTCACACTCTGTGAGTGAATGGTCCCTTTGGATACTGCTGACACAACACTGCTGAAAAACCTGAACTCTCACTGCCAGCAGAGACTGGGCACTGGCAGCTTCAGACGTGCCTGGAAGAGGCAGCTGAAAAACTGCAAAAATGTGTGGACTGTCAGGGGCCAGAAATCTGCCAGGGCCAGGAAAACATCCAGTGGAGGGGAGGGAAACATGGGGAAGCTTCTGGTTGTTTTTAAAATCACACCATGCCAGGTTCAAGCATAGACTTTACAGTGACATGCAGGAGAACTGTCTCTTTGACACAAAAGTGGCCCAGACAGTGACTCACAATAGTCCAGTGACATTTTAAACACCTGATTTCCAGATAACTAAGAACAACCTGAGGTCAACCCTGTCAGTTGCCACGTTGTGAAAAACACACTCCTTGCAAAAGTCAGCCTTTTGAGGGATGTTGCACAAGGGGTGGCACCTGGACATAGTGGAGCCAGTCCTCTGGCACTGTCAGCATGCTCATGTGGCCAGGACAGTGCCAGCAACACTCCAGGCCAGTGCTTGGCTGCCTCATGGATTTCCAAGACAGACCAAAAGGCCAAGGCTGCCCACCCTCAGCTTCACCAGCTGAAGAAAGAAATTGGGGATGGCAGAGGAAAGTAAACCAGGCCAGAGGACTCATTCATCCTCCCGCTCCCGGCTGTGGTGCATTCCAGGCAGTCTTACTACAAGGCAGCATTTTGTGTGCTGCAATCTATCCCTACACACGCCTGCCTCTCATCCTCTGCCAGGCCTTACTCTCATGAGGCACCTCGAGCCGAGTCTGTAATAAATCAGGCAGAAGCCTCCATCCAAGACACGCATTCCCTGTGTTGTTCTGCTGAAAAATGAGTGCTGCGCTTTCCATGTGAACACCTGCAGCAACCAGGCAGCCGTGCTGACCCGGGGTGTGCTATTGCCTCCCAAATCAAAGGCACGTTGCTGTTCAGACACTGTGAAACTGTGGCCAGTTTGCTGTGCTTAGGACTGGAATTTGGCTCCCATACCTGCTCCTCCAGCTTCTGGGAATCCTGGTGTGGCTCAGAGCTCAATTTCAATCCATCAGCCTCTGAATTCAGTGATGACCATTGCTCTGTAATGAGCTGGTGAGACATGGGCAGCAAAATCCTCCCAGTCAAAGGAGGCTGGGAGGAAGACCTGGGGATGGGTACATGCAGTGCATGCTGGAGGGATGTGCCACAGGCATCTGGAGAAATATCTCCAGCAGAAGAGGTGAGGGCAGGGAGATTTTGCCCAGGGCTTCTGTGGTAACATCCTGGCAGATCCAGCCTGGAGCAGGAGCACAGCTCTGACAGCCATGGGAGGAAGAGCAGCAGCTCAAGATGCACTTGAGGAAGTCAGGAGAGTGAGCAGAGGCCGGACACAGGTGCAGCAGGTGGCCACACTCCCAGTGACAGTGGCCAGTTCCGCAGCAGCGGGGTCAGTGCTGGTCCCTGCAGGGACAGTGGCTGGAGGTGAGGAGTGCACAGCCTGAAGCTCCCTGTGCTCCACAGAGGAGCATGGCCTCACTTGGGGCAGCTGGAGCCAAGGCCAAACTCATCTGGCTTTGCTTTGCACACTGCTGAGATCCTTCTTGTGTTTATTTTCATGCTGATCCCCAGAATGCAGAGACAGGCAGGAAAGTGAGATCTGAAAGCAAACAGGAAAAAGGCAGGTTCTCTTCATTTCTATTTTTAACACTGCAAACAACATTAGTGTCATTATATTTAGGAAAAAAAATATTCAGAATGTTTCCTGTCTCCCCTTTCAATACCTTCAGCTATTTCCTTGCAGATGTTTCCAGGGGCCAGGGCTCAGAGGCAGAAGGAGCAAGGCTGGGCTCTCACCCTGCAGACAAATCCTGGGAGAGGAAATTTGGCTCAAAGCAGGTGCCTGTGGTCCTACATGGGGACAAGGAGGACAATCAGGCCATGGAGGATGTGTCCAGGTCCAAGCAGAAGCTGTGTGACCATGCAGGACCTTTGAGCTGCCTCTCTGTGGGTTGTGGCACCTTTAGTGCCATCACAGGAGGCACAAGGTGAGTGTGATGCAGGGGAAGGCACAGCAGCATTGGAAGGTCGGGGTTACAGGGGGAGGCTGCAGCAGCCAAGGCTGGAGGCACAACTCTGCCTCTCTGCAGGGACCCCGGGCTGAGCAGAGCATCCCTGGACCAAGCTGCTGGTCAAGGGGCTGCCCTGCAGGAGAAGTTGCACCACTTCTGGTGAGTCTGGGGTGAACTGTGGCAGCAGCAAAGAGAGATCTCAAAGCTGAGGTCACACATAGAGAGTGGCTGGTGTCCCTTGGAGCCAGAGCCTCTGCACTTGTCCCTTGTCCCCTTGCACGTCCCAGGCTGGCTTGGCTTCTCCTGCACAGCTCGAGGATCTTCCCTTTGTTCTGACAGCCCTCGGCTCGTTGCCTCACACTCCAGGACTGCGGTTTGCCAAGTGTTTGTGTTTCATCCTCCCACAGATGATCCAGAGCAGGATTTCTGGGTGGCAGGCCAGCAGGATGGCTTCCCCTGCACGGGTGGCAGACCACAGCTCAGCAGGACCACAGAATGGAAGGAAAACCGGGATTTGAATGTGGTCAGCTTCTGGCAGTGGAGAGGGAAATGGCTCTGCTAACCCCAACCACGCTGTGCTACGTGTGGTTTCCAGCAAAATCACACAGCAGCATTGCTCCATGTGGCCTAGGGGGCTCTCTGCCCCAGGAAGGACATGGATAATGTTGGAAAAGTATCATGGACAGCATACCCAGCAGTGAAATCATCTCAAAACATTCTCTGCAGCCTGGGCCAGTAGGGAGGGGAGAGGAGCAGCCTGGCTGCCCCACACACACACTGCTCTGCACACTCCAATTGCTGTGCTGGTGACAGGGGTTCCAGGATGCATTTTCCTTTCTGGAGCTTGGTTCATGAGAGGAGCTGCCTTGTAAGATGCTCCTCTGGGGTTCTGGCTGACTCCAAACCGGCTGGGAGCAGCTCCTGAGACAAGCTGAGCCATCACCAGCCTTGGATAACCAGTGCAGACAGCCACATAAGTCAAACACACCCTTTCTCTATCTCCCTCTCCAAAACCCTGCAGCAGGTGGAAACCCATCCCAAAGGGATGTGATTTGAAAGTACAGGAGAGATGCCTTGCAATTCCCAGTCCAGCCAAGCTCATCTTCCTGGGAAAGAGCAGGACAAAAATGAGACTGTAACAGCCATTCTTCCCTCTCCTCCCCATGTCAGAGAAACCACCAGTTATGGGAGACCCCCATGCCCCAAAACACCTTTTCCCTAGCCTCAGCTTGCTTTCACAGGGAGAAATTCCTACCACCTTCATATGGCCACAGGCATCATTCACAGGGACCTGCTGCAGGGCACCTTGGAATCACAGGATGGTTTGAGATGAAAAGGATCTTAAAAACCATCTAGTTCCCAATCACCTGCCAGGCCAGGGACACCTTTCACCAGACAAAGTTTCTCCAAGCCCCATCGAATCTGGCCTTCTTCTCCAGGGATTTCTCAGGCTCCTCCTCCTGCTCTGCTCCTGTGTGTGCAGTTCCCTCAGACACAGCCCTGCCCCTCAGGAGGAAACACCTCTGTGCAGATGGACACCACCCTTGGCACATCTCGGGCTCAGGCAGCAGGAGGTCTGAGGTCACTGTCCTCTCCAGCTGTGTCCCCATGGTCCTGCAGTTCTGCATTGCCTCCTCAGTGCCCACACAGAGCCCCTGCCTGGGCTGTGCTGGGTGCCAGCCCACCAGAGCCTCCCCACACTGTGGGGGCCACCATTGAGCCTGGAAAAGGCCAATCTTGGCTGTTGCTTTGTGGCCAGAGCACAGAAGAAGCCCAGCCAAGCAGGCTGGTTGCTTTTATTTAGACTCAGATCCTGTATGAGGCTGTCCCCTCCCTGTTCCTTTGGGGGGATTCTCATTTGGGGGCCACCAGTTTGCATTTAGCAAACCACTGCTCTCCCACCTCCCACAGCAGCAGGTCACCGTGCCCTGTGCAGCCCAGCAGCCAGGGGAGAGAACACCCAGCCAAACACCTTTTACAAATCATCCTGCATAGTTCACATTCTCGGCCGGTTTATGAGCATTTTAGCTCCTCATATTGATCAGGGCTGGAGCCGAAGTAATTACATTAATCAGAAATAATTTCCCATGATTTTGAGTCATATTTGAGCTGGTGCCCAGCTCCTCTGCTCACCCCTCTGCTCTCTGCTCCCTGGTACATACTTTCCAGGCGACATCGCTGTTTCCACAGCCATAGTGAGACCCAGAGGTTTGTTTTTCTCAGCTGGATCCCACACAGACTCTAAAGGTTTCAGTCGTGTCTTTATTGATTTGGCTGGGGAAGGGGACAAGTGGAGGTGGTTTATGTGAAGTTCATGCTTGGGAAATGTCCTCAGATGTCTCTGGCAGCAGGAGGGGGCATAGGGAAGGGCTGGGGGTCTGTGACTCCTTGGCATATGGAGGCATCACTTGCTTCAGCTTTTCCAGTCTTGCTCAGAAGATGGAGAGCAAGCCCAGCCGTTGCTTTATTCCCTGGGGTAGAATTTGGAGGTGGGACTCACCTGCAAAGCCTTTGACATGAGTCCTGGGGAGAAGCAGCAGGTCCCTGTGCCTGGGCTTGGGTGGTGACCAGTTATTTGGGGTTTTCAAGTGCTGGATGTGAAGGGTGAACTGGCAGCTCATCACTGCCCCCCAGCCCTGCTTCCCAAGGTCTATGCTGAAAGCTCCTGCAGGAGCCAGGCTTCTTCCAGTCATCAAGGACACTGAGGAATTCCCACTTCACTGCCTTTGGGAAGGTTCCAGCCATGACCAGGGTTTGCAGAGCATCCACTGGAGATGAGGAGGGCTGTCTTTGCCCCAGGTCACTGTCCCCTCCCCAGCACTGCCCTGTCCCAGCAACCTGGATTCACCAGCACCCTGAGCTGCTCCTGCTGCTGGTGAGCCAAGGCCAGCCCTGGGGATGTGAAGAGCTGTGACATTTGGGAACACACACAGCCTGTGTCACCAAAACCTCTTCCAGCACCACACACTTCCCAGGCACAACACCAGCTGCCTCATGTGTGCAGCACTTGCATCCTCAAAACCCTCACCAGAGTCACAGAAAGCAGGGCTGGAAGGGAACACAGCCATCACCAAACCCTCTCTAAAACAAAGCTGATACAATTACAAGGTGAGTTTGGAGACACCTGAAGCACCACTGGCTGCACATCAGTGAGTGCCTCCATTTGCAGGGAGGCATTGCATTTCTCTTTGATGCTGCAGGGGACATGGCAGCTGTGTGAGAACACACAGCACCCTCCAGCAAAACAAGAACTGAAGGAAAAACATGGTCTATTTTAGCCTGAAACCACGAGAAAAAATAGAGGTAGTCAAAAAGAATGAGTAATATGATCAGGAAACATGAGTGAGGCATCCAGCTCCATGGAAAATACAAAGGGTCTGTCAGTAACCACACAAGGCCAGGATCTGGGGATTATGTCTTGTCTGGAAGATAAAACTTCTAGTGATATTTTTTAAAAGAAGTTTATGTTTGATTATGTTTGATGCTCAATTAAAAAAAAAATACTCCCAGAGGATCATGATATTAAATCCATGATGATTTCTGATACTGTTTTCCAGATAATAATGGAAAACCTCATCTGGCTGAAGTTTCCAAGCTTGTTTTACAAAAGTCTTGTTCTTTGAGTTATCTGAGTGTTTAACTTAGTGGGACAATTATGAATTGCTCTTGTCTGGACTGCAGGAAAAAAAATCATACAGAAGTATTGCCCAGGGTTTGATGGATTTGGTCTTTGTCTGTTGTCCCTTCAGAACAGCTGATACAAGGCTGTGCTGTGCTAATGACAAGCCCCTCAGTCTGAAGGATGAGCTCTCACTACAATTTTGGCAAAGCCAAGCCTTTTCTTGGTTGTCATAGTCCATTTGCTCCTCATGTAATCACTCAGCTCCTTCCTCTTGGCAATGTCAGACTTCGAGAGCAGAACCAGCCCCAAGCCCCATTTATCAGTGCTTCTTTCTGGTGAAACCTACCTAAAAATGTCTGGGAAACAGTGAAGGATCAAGTGTCCCCACCAGCAGGCCTGGTTCCTGTCTCTCCTTTGGCAGAGGCAATGCCCAGCCCCTGCCTTGCTGGCCTCACCCCCGTGCCTGGGAGCCTGGAGGGGTCAGCTGCTCCCAGATGTAGCCAAGGTTCCTGGTGCAGTTGCCTGACCATCAGAAACTGGACGGCAGCCCCGAATTCTTTTCTCACAAGTCACTTGGCCAGGCACCAGATGGTAAATACTTTCAGTCCCTGCATCTCGGGTCTGGGGGGAGGCAGTGACCTCAAGGTAAAAGACTGCCTGGCCCTTCCCTTGTCCCTTGGGGTGGCTGGTCCTCCCAGCCTGGCTCTGCTGCCCAGTGAAGGTGTGAGAAGCAGAGGGAATAAAACTGCCCAGACAGGGGTGGAAATAGCCATCACCACCTCTCTCGGCTCTTGCTGTTTGAAACTGGAGCCAGATTCATTCTGGGTAGGAAACAATTCTCCCATCCTGCCAAAAGCAGAGATATTTCAAAATTTCCCAAAGCCATGGTGTTTTCCAGAAGTCTCATGAAAAACATCCAGCAGCCACCCCAAAGTGTCCAACAGCCGAAGGAGACCTGAGGCATCTCCATTTCAGCTCAGGGCTCTTGGTTTTTCGAAGCTGGATGCATGTCCAGCTTTCCACCAGTGCTGTCCACCTCTGTGGGCAGCCCTGCTCCTCTGCAGTGGGGATTTGAGCCAGGAGTGCCCAGGAGCAAAGGGAATGTTGTCCCCACTAAGCCACGGAGCTGGGCTCACCCTAGACCCACATTTCACAGCCAAGACCCAGGACAGCCTCACTGCTCCCTGCCAGAGATGGACATCCAGACCCTGCTCTGGCTTCTCCCAGCTCTAGGGAGGGTGCTTAACACATGATGTAGAGTAAAGAAGGGGGATCTCCAGCAAAGGAAAGGCATGAAGGGAGAATATGCTCAATATCCATCCCAGATGGATGCAATTTCAGCTGAGCAGGGTGTGCAAATGAGAGCCTTTCTGTGTTATTCACGATGGCACGTTAGAACAGCAAACACATGAAAAACTCAGCTCTCTGAAATGTAAATTCACTGGGGCAGTTCCTTCATTTCTATAGAAACAGCCAAGCTTGCCAGCGGCTAACTCAAAGGAGATGTATTCAGATCCCTGTATCAACTATTTTCTTGCACAACTGACCACAAAAAAAAAAAAAAAAAAAAAAAAAAAAAAAAAAAAAAATATATATATATATATATATATATATATATATATATATATATATATATATAACCCCCCCAAAAAACCTGACAATAATACCATGGAAACTGCAGAGTGAGACATATGGACTTAATTACTAGCTCAGAAATCACATGTATGGTACAGAACACTTATAGGGTACGTGCTCCAGAGGGGAAGGGCTATATCTGAGTATTTATAAAATGAACTGCTAATGTGCTGTTCTGGTGCAGCTTTGCACATCAGAACTGGTGCAGGGGCTCAATTCCCATGCCAGGCTCTGCCTGCAGCCCCTGCAGTGCCAGCACAGCCACCTGGGCAGGCCCGTGGGACCCAGAGAGGTGGGAGAAGGGAAGCTAAAGCCCATGTCACCCATGGAAAATCCTCTTTGGGAAGGCAGATCATGGGAGATTTCGTGGGTAGTCCTCCAGCCAGCTCCACTGGGCACCTCCAAAACCCAGCAAGGTACCAGTGAGAATTGCCAATGCCATTGGCAATTGCATTGGAGGTGTGGGCAGCTTGCCAGGCATGGGATGCTGGGTTTGGCCCCATCTCACTGCTTGACTTGGGGGTGTTGAGTTGATTCAGGCTTGGCTCAGGCTCTCTGTCACTGCCTGAGCTCTGACAGCTTCTGACATCAAACCATCACAGTGATGTCACCTCACTACCCCTAAATCTCAGTGACATCAGGTGAGGGGGGAAGTAAAGTCCCCTCTTGTTCAGAGCTGAGTAGAGAGAAAAGAAAGGAGCTGACCCTGTAGGCAGGACACATCAGTGACAGGGGTTTAATGTCCACTTGGCTGCTGTGGGCAGCCCTGAGCCTCAGCCTGCCCTGCTGCCCCTGAGACCACACACACGGGTCTGTCAGCTACTCCAAGGGTCATTCATTGTGGGGAATGAGAGGCTTTTATTTCTGTTACCAGCACGGGCACCTGATTTCTAACTGGGAAATGAACTCATGGCCATTAATCAGGAGTCCCTAATAAACACAAGCCTGGAATAATTAATCGAACTATCCCCTGAGGCAAGGCTGGATCGGCACTTTGGCTCTCCCCAGCCACTCCCAGGATGTTTGGCTGAGCCGGAGCCAGTGGGAGGCAGAAAGTGGAACATGAGAGGTGTCTCCAGCCTTAGGTATCAAACCCTGGGGCTTGTGAGCACCTGTCAGTGGTCCTGATCCATCCCCCTGGCAGTGAGTTCACAGCCATGTGCCGTCCTCACACCTCCTGTACCACAGGCAGGGCTGCCAGAGCAGATCCCTGACCAGCAGGCACGGCCTGGGTGATGCCCGGATGGGGCTCCAACAGGCAGAGCGGAGGCTCCGGGGCTTGCATAAGTGACAGCAGCTTTTGGAAAGTGCCCTGGTATTCCCACAAGCTGCCGCGAGCTCGTTAACAGCCCGAGTGCAGCTAATGAAGCACAGCCAAAGCGGATTTCGGGGCGGTAATGTGAGAGATCAGTCTGTGCTCCTCCCTGCCGGGCTGTGCCCGCCCTGCTCCACGGTTTGGCTTCCAAGCTCTGGCAAGCTGGAGCTGAGGTCAGGATTGCTGCTCAGGTGACTGAGAACCTGTTTCACAAAAACAAAACAGAGGGGGAAAGGCCAGAGGGAGAGATGGAGCATTCCTCTCAGTTGCATGGTTTTGGTGTTCTGCTTATAGCAGCCAGCACCTCCTGTGTGTTTGCAACACACACCTGATGTCCAGCAGCAGCTCTCATCAGGCCTCAATGATACAGGGAGTCTGTGCAAGGCACCAGGATCCATCCCTAGGGCCAGCACAGGAGCAGTAGTCCTGGCCCCAGAACACATCCTGCAGGCAAGGGGCAGGGGTGCAGGAGAGGAGCCAGGGAGAGCTGCAGGACATCCTGCATCCTTATGCTCAGGCCTCTCCTTTGAGCCCTGGGCTCACAAATTATCCTCTCATATCTTGTGATAAGATCTGGGGAATGGGAATATGGAGAAGTGGCTCTGTCTAGGGTAGGTATTGAGGTGCTAAAGTTTGTCTTTCCTAAGAGCCAGCCTCACCTCCTCAGCCACGGGGGGCAAGAGAAAAGCTTGCACAGGGCAGACTGAGAAAGCATTAGGAGACAATGGCTGAGCACCTGCTTTTCTTCCCCAAACTTGGATTTCTAATTCTCACAATTGATTGAAAAGATCATAATACTTCAGGGGCTGAATTTACATTTGCAAAGCTTGAAAACAGCAGTGTCAGACTGCAGCCTTCTCTGCATTAGGTACCCAGGATAATGCAACATGATGTGCATCCAACCACCCCAGGCCAGGTGGCCACAGTCCCTCTCAGGATGGGGATGATGTGGCAGCACCACCACAGCAAGTCCTTTTCCAGCTCCCTTGTGTGACTCACCCCTCTTCCACAGCCTGCCATGCACTGGGTGCAGCATTAAATACAGGGGTGGATGTCCTGTTGCTGCCTGGTCACAGCATTGTCCCAGGGTCACAGCATTGTCCCAGGGCAGCAGGAGGGACAGTCTTGCCAATCTCCTCAAACCCCGGGAGGAAGACACCAGCTCTGCCTGGGCAGACCTTGATCAGTAGGATAGGGCATGAAGCTTCCCTCCCAGGCCAGGAGAAGGAAGCTGGATCACCCCAGCAGCCTGGCTCCCCAGCCTCTCTCCCCTGCTCTCCAGGGACAGCACAGCATCCCTTCCCTTCACTCCTTGTCTCCGTGGACAGCATATTCTCACCTTGAGGAGAGTGGAAATGGCAGCTGGAATGTGGGCTGGAAAAAAAAGAAAGGAAAAAAAAGAAAATCTTGAGGCTTGTCCAAACCTACTCATGTTTATATTGGAGCCTGTGAGTGACATCAGAGCAGGGAGAGTATAAACACCAGCAGGACCTACTCTGGGCTTTAAAACCTGCGAACACGCCACTGCCTCCAAACTGCCTGGGGGGTGATGTGCTGAAGTGGCACAGGGGAGAGAGAGCACCATGAAGCTCCACATGGAGAAGCAGCTCCTCTTCCTCTCTCTGCTCTGCATTCTCTCCAAGGTAAGGGAGATGGGGCAGCTTTAGCCGTGGAGCAGCCGGTTCTGGCAAAGCGGGGGCAGGAGGGACGGGGGTGTCGCCACGACTCGGTGGTGTCGCCAGGCTGTGGTGGTGCAGGGGGCAGAGCTGTGCTCGGGAGAGGTGTCTGAGATGAAGCAGCAGGGTCTGAGCGTTCCTGGGCCCAAGGCTCCGCTGTGCGAGTCCCTGGAGCACACAGGAATGCCAGCTATGCGCTGCTCTCTCGCCGTCCCTGCGCCTCTCCGGGCTGGGCTGTGCTCTGTTCGGTCCCTGCGAGCCAGCGAGCAGCAGCTGGGCGGGAGCGGCTCCTCCAGGCTCCTCCAGGCTCCTCCATCCCCGCCCAGGCTCCCGAGGCAGGGGCCAAGCCACGAGCACCAGCCCTGGCATTACTCAGCTCTCCCCACTTCTCAGAACGCTCACACCAAGCCAGTGCCTCCGATGGGATTTGGGTTGTTGGAGAGATTTTATTTATTTTTTCTCTTGGACTCTGTGAAAGTATTTGCCTATGCAGAGAACAGGAATGTTGAAAAATTTGGGGCATCTCAGCTCCAAGTTCTAATTGCTGCTTGAATCCCCCAGCAGGGATGTCGTGGCAACGTCGTGCCTATTTGACTCTTTTCCCAGAAAGTTCAGATCTCTGACAGGAGCCACATTGTCATCTAAAGACAAGTAAATTACAAGGAGCAGGGAAAAATGAATTTATGGCTTGGCTAATCTTTCTAAAACATCGATTTGCAATAACAACCTCCTGAAAGATGAAAAATGCCCTTGGCTGCCTGGGTGAGCTGTAACAGAGCAATGATTCTCGCCCCAGGTGCACACGAGTGCCTGGAGAATCACCAAGGACCATCGTGCTGCCAGCCCAAACCTGGCCACCACAGCCAGTCCCTCGGTCCCTGCCACATTAATAATGCTGCTCACTGACAGGACTAGAACAAGACCCAAATTACCCAATCTATTTTGGATAGATTTTAACTCCAGTTACTGGCACTGACACTTCTACAGCCCCATGAAAAGCATCTGAACTGCTGCAAATGGGGAACTGATAGAGCACCAGTAGTTACCCTCTCTGTCTGACTGATCATGTCAGACCTGATGCCACTGGGAAAAACTGAAAGAAAAATTGCATCTAAAACCTACATGGTCTGGCTGAACCCATCACTATCCTGGCAGGCTCAGCAGTCACACCAGTACCTGGACCAGGGCAGGGATGAATGTTTTGGCTGCATGTGCCAGCATGTGCAGGGCTGCTGGGGGCTCACAGGCACTGTCAGGCCAGCACTGGCCAAGGATTCACTTCCAAACTGCAGAGCCAACTCTGGTGGCTTCAGGCTCTCTATGCAATAGCTCTGTCACATGTGACATGATGGGAGCTCAGGAGCTCCTAAAGAAGCTGTTGGTGCCAGGGTGGGTGTGCAGGCAGGATGAGCCAAGGGTATAAACATCCACCTGCACAGGTGAACTCCTATGGGCACCTCCCTGGCAGACAATTGGCTGAGCAGGCAAAGGACTGCAGTGCACAGCCCTGCCAAAGTGATTACTCAGTCTAGCCACGAGGGAAAACAGCTCCTGGTCCTTGAAAACGTGCCTATCTCTGGGCTCCTCGCCCACTGGGCCAGGCCAGGTGAGGATGCTGCAGCCAGGGACAAGCAGAGGATGCAGCTGGACCAGTGAGGAATGCAGTGAGGTCTGCCTGGCTTCAGATCCCCACTGCTGATGCAATGTCCTGGTTTTTGGCATGAATGAGAGCTCTTAAGACTGTTGGGAGGTGCTGTGCACTCACCATGTGAATTCAGTCCCTCAAAGCCACCTCTCCAGCTGGGCACAGCCTGATGCCCTGGGGGAAGGCATGGGGGTGGGCTGCTTTCCCTGCCTCCCTCCCTTGCTCTCTCCCACTGGGCTGCTTGAACCCACTGACCTCATTAAATAACCACCACTGCCTGGGATGTTCACCTTGTAGCTCCATCCTCCTCCTGTGTGTTCAGAGCAGTGGCACACTGAAGTCCCCATCTTGCAGAGTGCTGACCCTCTGAGCATCCTTGATTCTCCATGTTTTTCCATAGCTGCCCTTCAAAGGGGACACCAGCTTTCCAGGATGCTTTGAGATATTCCCATGGATTTGCAGAGCCTCCCTCCACCAAAAATCTGCCCCCATGACTGAGACAAGGTTACCTGGCTGTCCCAGTGACAGAGCAGCTGTTAGCCAAAAAACCAGCTGTATGGATTCAGCTTTGCCTCCACAGGTTTGTGCCCAGCTGTGCCGGAGACCCTGCTACTGCCCCTGGGTGCCCCCCCGCTGCCCCCGCGGGTCCCTCCTGGTCCTGGATGGGTGTGGCTGCTGCAAGATCTGTGCCCGGCGCCTGGGAGAGCCCTGCGACTTCCTGCACGTCTGTGACCAGAGCCAGGGCCTCGTCTGTGACTACAGCTCGGCACCTGCAGGGACAGGAGGCACCTGCAACTGTGAGCACGGGGGTGCCCGTTTTCCCCGGGGATACCCCCACACTCCAGCCCAGCACACAGCCCAGCTCCAGCCATGACCTCACACGGCTGCAGGCACCCCACAGCACCACCAGGGAAGTGGTTAAGGCTGGGAAAGCTGCTTTCCCGAGGATGATGAATGCAGCTTGGCCGTGGGGCTGTGCCCCATCTCCTGCCAGCTCTTGTGCTGCCTTCTGACTGAGAATTCAGGGTGGTTTCAGTGGGAATGGACAGGGGAATCCCAGGGACACTTGGCAGTCACCCAGCCAAGATTGGAGCCTGGGGCTCCTGCAGAGACATCTCAGAGAAACTTTTCCTAGCCTGGAAAGCCTGAAGGCAGGGTCAGAGCCAAAGGGCAGGGAGGTTCTCACAGCTTGTGAGCTGTTGCTTTGGAAAAACAGAGAGATGAGGAGAGAGGGCAGGGGAGGGGAGGAGATGGGGTGATGAACATCCTCCTGCACACCCATGTCTGCCCTGCACACCCATGTCTGCCTTGCACACCGCTCAGGCACTTCTGGGGTCCCCCCACTTCAATCCCTTTGTTCAGCCCCACAGTTACCCCCAGCACTGCCCCCCGCCATCCCCATCTCTGGGTCACTCTGTCCCTAACGGGCTCCCCGGCTGTCACTTGCAGTTGAGGACGATGAGGAGGGCTGCGAGGTGAACGGCCGGCTCTATCGAGACGGGGAGGTTTTCCAGCCCAGCTGCAAAATCCAGTGCCATTGCTTGGACGGGGGCTTCACCTGCATCCCGCTGTGCCAGGAGGATGTCCGGCTGCCCACCCCGGACTGCCCCTACCCCCGGCGCGTGGAGATCCCCGGGAAGTGCTGCCCGGAGTGGATCTGTGAAGCCCAGGACCAGCACCTCCTCCGGGATGCCCGGGCAGGTAAAATGCAGGGCAGCTCCGGGGCGGGGCGGGATGCCCACGGGGGTCTCTGGGGATGGCCCCTTCACCCCAGGCTGTGAAACATCAGCAGGAGACACTCACACGCAGGGCTGTGCCTTCAGCATCACAGGGCACAGCACCTGCCTCCAACTACCCTTTCCCCCTGCTGTCCTCCCTTGCAGCCGCCGGGGCGGTGTCCCCAGTGCCGCGATACCCGTGCCAGGAGTGGGGCACGGAGTGGAGCGCCTGCTCGGCCACCTGCGGGCTGGGCTTCGCCACCCGCGTCTCCAACCAGAACCGCCTCTGCCGGCTGGAGACACAGCGGCGGCTCTGCATGGCCAGACCCTGCCCGGCCCTGCCCGCGGCCTTCCCGGCGGTGAGTCAGGGCTGGGGGAGCCGCTGCCCCCGGGGAACACGTTTGGCTGACAAAGGGAAGTGCCAGCCGACACGGGATCCCCACTTACCTGTGGGCCCCCCTCAGCCATGAGCTGACCATGAACCATCTCCTGAAACTTTGCTTGGCAAACAGCCGATGGCAGGTGCAGAGCAGAATTTTGGGGTCTCTGGATATCTGCATCCAGGAGCGCTGTGGGTCCCACACAGCTGAGCTCGGCCATCCCTCCCTGTGACCAGAGATGGATTTGCAGCTCCTGCCTGGCTCCCTGGGCACCCCTGGGAGGTGGCTCTGCCATCCTTTGATTAGCCTGGCACAGCCCCAGTGTGGACACTGCTAATCTGCCTTTCTGCCATGCAGGTGGCACATCCTGCCCACTTCTTTCCCCCTGCACTGCCACTGCCACTTGCCCCTGCTCCCCAGCTGTGAGGGACACACCACCACCCCTCCATCTCCACGCTGATCTCTGTTCTGCCTTTCCAGAGGGGAAGAGGAGGTCGTTTGTAGCTGTGCCCGCCCTGGATTCACCCCGGAGCCAACGCCTCATCCCGGCAAAGAGTCTGGCACACACCCACGGCACTGTGGTTATGGTGAGGATGGAGGATGTTTCCACTGGGAAAACAGAGAAGAAATGATGGATTTTGGCTGCAAAGGAGGCTGGAAACAGAGAATAAGATCCCCGTGTCACCCATCACCTGCCTCCCCTGTACACCCCTCTGCCCCAGGCAGGGTGACTGGGCAGCATTCCGAGTTCCTTAGGCTGAAGGACATGGGAAATGAGGAAATCCTGCTCCAGGCATAAAACCACCCAAGAAACCAGGAATTGATCCTTTCCTGGATCAGTGGGGCTTCTGAACAGGTGATGCTGCTTCTCCACCACATCACACAGCTCTGCTTTGCAGGGCCTTCAAGACAGACCATCTCCAGCAGCTGGAAACCAAATTCCCTGGAGGGAACCCTCATGCCCTGGGCCCCCAGGGAGGGAGCAGGTCATCGAGCTGCACCCCACAAGTCACTGCCACACCAGGCTGAGCTGCTCGGCCATGCAGGAGCTCAGCCAGCCCGTGGTACCCACCCTGCAGCCCCGCAGCCTCCCCGGGCATGGGCAGGGTCCTGCTGATGGCAGCTCTCATCCACCTTCCCCTCCAGAATAAACACGAGCCTTCCCGCTCTGCCTGGCCTCCTCCTCCTCTCCAAAGCGCTGGTGGTTTGGCAGGGCCGCGGCAAGGCAGGGGCTCAGACAGCGGAGACTCCGCTCCGCAGCACCAGACATTCCTTCCCCCTGCCATCCGAGCACATTCCCCGCGAGCCGGGGCCAGGGGAGAAGCCGGGAAAAGAGAAAACAAATCGCTAAGATGAGTCGGGACCGTCTCCCGAAGGGCTGGAGCTGCTCCAGCCGTGCAGGAGTCGGAGCAGAAGAGCTGCTCGGCTGCTCTGGCTGTACTTTCTCCCAGTAAAAAGTCCTTGTGGACGATGGAAAATGCAGCCCAAATGCCCTCTAACGGCCTCGCACAAACGTGCAGGGGGAACCCGCCCCGGGAAGGGCGGCTGGAGGAGCAGCGGTTTGGGTGACGCGTCCAGGTGAGAAATGGACTTTTTAGATCCGTATTTCTAGAAGTAAAAAATAAAGATGTGCTCGTCCAGGTGTGGAGCTTGTCTGTGCAGGGTGAGCCCAGCCCTGCTGCTCAGGGCCAGCTCGGTGGGTGCAGGAAAGTCCTGGCACAGGTGGGGCAGCTTGGAGGCACCTCAATTCAGGCTGCTTGGAGTAAGAGAAGGAAAGAGGGAAAAAAAAAATGTGAATCAAAGCAATGAACACATTATTAGAGTTTATTCTATTCTGGGTTAAAGCCTTCACTCTTACCCAGCCATAAGCTCTGCTGCTGGCACCAGCCCTGGCCATAGCAGTGCCCAGGCCTCCAGTGTTGGGATGTGCAGGAGAGCAGGGCAGGGCTGCACTGAGCTGAGTCTGCAGCCACAGGCACAGCCTCTGCTCAGCCTCCCAAAAATCAATGCTCGAACTCCCCTACAGCTCATCCCTCCTACTGCCAGCCCCACACTTCCTCCAGTTGCCCTGGACTGGGATCTTCCCACCATCACCAGCTGACTGTGCTCATGACCAGGCAGGGGATACCAGGGCAGATCTGGGGGTGAAGGGGCAAAAGGATGAATGGCAGGGGGAGCTCCTCTCTCCAGCCCAAGGAAAAGCCTCCCCAGCAGCAGCAGAAAAAGCAGCAGAGCCAAGGCAACTCACCCTCTCCCTCAGGCCCTGCAAGAAACTGAAAATAAAATGAAAGTCAAGGATGCAGTTCAGTCACCTCTTGGGGGTTAAAAAAAAAAAAAAAAAGAGAGAAAGAAAAAAAGAAACCTCACTGCTCTTGCAGTAAGACATTGCCTACAAAGAGAATTATTTACTGCAATCATCTGGTGCTCAGCCTGAATACAAATCATTAATTCTGTTTGATAGGGACACATGGTGAACCTCCAGCAGGCAGCAAATCGCAGAACAAAAACCTTTGGTTGACTTTTTTCGTTCTCTGGTGGCCATGCCAAGCAAGTGGTGACCTAAAGCTCATGTAAACTTCAAAACTACCACGTTCCTCGACTGACATGGATAAAACGTGTTGTGGGTTCTGAAAATCCTGGTTTTAAGCCAGTTCTTATTCAAGCATGTTGGGACTCAGCCACCAAGGCTGGGGGAGCTGCCAGGGCTGTCACACACTCTCAGATCCTGCCTAGCCACCTCTGGGTGATGGTAAAAATCAGAAGGTCATTTTTCAGGCAGAAACCTGCAATTCTCATCTGGAAAAAATGACTCAACACACCTCTGCTATAATTATCTTTTTTTTTCCCCTCTGCAGAATGTCTCCCTGATTCACTAAGCATCTAAATAATGAATTAATGATTCCAAATAAATCAGAGTTATTTTCCCCCATGAATACAGGGAAATCAACTCTTGCAATTTGATTGCCAGTCTCACAATATTTCCCTCTAAAGCCCTGCTACCCTGGAAACGTGGTTATTTGAGGCTCTGACGCAGGGTCCTGGCTTTGCCTGCTCGTGTGGGGCAACAGAGAAATATTCCACCCCATCCACAGGTAACGTGTGAAGATAAAAATCCCCAAATCAAAAGAAAATTCACTCCTGTCCTCAAGGCACAAAGGCACATCTGCACACAGCTTGGGCTCTGCCAACCCACTCCTGAGCCAGTGATGAGCAGCAGATGACAGCTCATTTCTGTGCAAGCACACGCAGCAGCTGAAGGAAAACTGTCTTACTGGATGAGTAAACAACATGCATCAGAATTTCTTTTCCAAGCCATTCTCACGACTGATGATTTTTAAATGCACAGAGTTGGGTGAGAGAGGGCTGGATGAGCCCTTTATTAAAGTGAAAGATTTTCAGAAACTGAGCACAGGAATGCAGTGCTCAATTGAAAAAAAAAAATCAAGTAGATCAAATGGGTTTTTTTATTTTTCCTGGAAACACACGATTCAGGTTATGTGTTTGCAGGAGCTGTCTTGGCCCTGTGTGCTCATCCTGACATCAGCACTGCTGTTGCCTGCCAGAGCCAGGAGCCAGAGGGGAGTGTCCTCATGCAGGATGTTTGGGCAGAGCTGCCAATAGCACCTGTATTGTGGGGGAAACCATGGGTCAAGTGAACACCTAAAACACACGGGAGGCAGAAACAAGAGAAAAGCTCCGTGATTGTGCCTCCAACAGGTGCAGGGAACAGGAGATGTGGAGGGCTCCAGCCATTCGTGAGCAGCTCTCCCCATACCCTGCCCTGCTCCTCTCTTCCCACGGCAGGAGGCACCAACTCCAAGCTTTCACTCTCAGGACAGGGAAAGCTTTGCCTTCGTTGCAGAGAGCAGCTCATGACCCTTCCCACGATCACAGAAGTCCTCCCAGGCAGCTGCTCTCAGCTTCCCCAAAGGTTGATGCTGTCGGCCTCAGTTTCCCCAAAGGTTGATGCTCTGGGACAAAGGGAACTGCTTGCAGTCTGTTCCTCTCCTCTCACTGCCCTTCCACACCTCCATAAAGTTGCTCAGCAAGTGGCACCCCAAGCCCGGGCTGCAGGAGCAGCTGAAGTGCCCAGAGGTGAAGGGGGCAGGATGGAGTCCCCTCCCTGAGTGCAGCCCATGGAGCCCCTCTGCTGCTGCCACTGCAGGAGCACAGACCCGCCACAGCCTCTGCAAACCACAGACAAGCCATATCTTCACCACACGGAAACAGCTTCTAGACTTCATCTTTTCGGTGGCACACCCACAGTGGTGAGATTTTATTACACAGGCAGGAAATAACCCACAATGTTTCCCACCGCTTATCGGCTCCGGCGAGCGCTTTCTGAAGTCGGCAAACACACCGGGGCTGTTGACACCCAGCTCACCCCTGCCCCGCCCGCGACCCGGGCACCGAGTGCCGAGCCCGGGTGTGAGATGTGCAACTGCTCCCGAGGAGGGAGGGATGGATGGGCAGGGCTCACCCTCCTCCTCCTCCTCCTCCCCGCTGCCTGCTGAGGTTCCAGCCTCCTCCGGAGTCAATTCCCGGAAAGCAGGCGGCCGTGGCCCTTGCAGAGCCCAGCCTTTCACCTCGAGCCGGTTCCCCAGGGTCGTTTTCCTGTGGCTTATCAGGGTGAACCTTCTCCCTTCTGTTTGCTCCTCCGTTAACCCCCGCGCCTGCCTATCTGAGTGGTTTCTGGCCCCGTTTGTGCTGCAGCAGCTGCTCAGCGATGCGATCGGGGCTGCCCTTCCTCGGGGTCTGTTTTGGGGTGGCCGGTTTTAGCTCTTGCCCCAGTTTCACAGTATTTGGGTGTCTTCTGCCCCACGGAGCAAAGGAAGGGCACAGCCCATCTCACGTCCTCCCTGCACGGGTCCGCACCGCTCGAAGGAGGAACGGGGAAAGGGGTTTTGTGCCTGGGGAGGGAGATGGGAGTGGGCAGCAGGAGCAGCTGTAGGGAGAGGGCAGCTATCGGGCAGGGCTCACTCTGCCTGTGCTGGGGGCACCCAGGCTGGCACATCTCTGTGCCGGGGGTACCCAGGCTGGCACATCTCTGCCGGCTGGCGCTGCCTGCGGCACCAGAGATGGCAGCGTGAGCCCCCGCGGCAGCAGGAGCCCCATGGAACGCTGCCAGTCCCCTCCTTACCTCGGCTCCCGGTCCAGGAAAAAGGCTGTCAGGAATGGCAGTGAGGGCAGCTCAAGGGGTGCAGCCTTCCGGCCCCCGGTCTGGAGAACGGGGAGGATTCTCCTGCCCGGGAGCGGGACAGAACAGAAACGGGCTGAAAGCTTTGGCTGCCCTCCTCACATCCCTCTGCCACCTCCCTGCTCCCTCCAGGCACTCCCAGCGCCCAAAATAGCCAAGGGGCTGCGTGTCCCTGGCTCCCTGCTCCGGGTGCCTCAAGTGGGCTGGGGGAGGCGCCCGGGGAGCGGCGGAAGCCGCTGCTCTGAGGCTGCTGCCGGCACATCCTCCCCGTGCCCCGCGGGAGAGTCCGGCACCCTGCAGTCCCAGGCCGGGCTCGGCAGGAGCGGAGAGGTGAGAGCAGCCCCTGTGACAGGGGAAACAGCGTGCCAGGGGACACGGAGCTGCCGCGGGCACCGGTGTCCCTGAGCAGCGCCACTGGGTGTCCCCCCGGCAGGGCTGTCCCCCGGGCAGGGCTGTCCCCCGGGCAGGGCTGTCCCCTGGGCAGGGCTGTCCCCCCGGCAGGGCTGTCCCCCGGCAGGGCTGTCCCCCCGGCAGGGCTGTCCCCTGGGCAGGGCTGTCCCCCCGGCAGGGCTGTCCCCTGGGCAGGGCTGTCCCCCTGGCAGGGCTGTCCCCCGGGCAGGGCTGTCCCCCGGGCAGGGCTGCTCCCATGGCTGCGGACGCTCTCTCCACGTGGGCCGGCAATGGCACCCGGGCTCTTTGCCCCGTGGATTCCGCCTTCACCGAGCGCTTCCTGCCCCCCGTGTACCTGACCGTGATCCCCCTGGGGCTGCTGGGGAACGCGCTGGGGCTGTGGCACCTCTGCACGGGCCCCCGCGATGCCGCCCGGCAGCCCCTGAGCCTGCTGGTGGGCAACCTGGGGGCGGCCGACCTGCTCTATGTCAGCACCCTGCCCTTCCTCGTCAGCTACTACCGGCAGGGCAGAGAGTGGTACTTCGGGCAGGTCTGGTGCCGCATCACCCGCAGCCTCTTCCACCTCAACCTCTACGCCAGCATCGGCTTCCTCACCTGCATCAGCATCCACCGCTACCTGGGCATCGTGCACCCGCTGCAGGCTCGGGGCAGGTGCCAGGGCGCGGCCTCCTCGGGGTGGCTCAGCCTGGTGGTCTGGGTGTGGGTCATTGCACAGATTGCTCCTGATCTCGCCTTCAGCAAGACGGGCGGCACGGGGAGTACGTGCCACGACACCACAGGGAACGAGCACCTGGGTGTTTACCTGCCCTACACCTTCGCTGTCACCGTCACTGGGTTTGTCATCCCGTTCCTCATCATCGTCGGCTGCTACTGCCGCGTGGTGTTCGTGCTCTGCAGGAACGACAGCGTGGAGCCCAGCCTCAGGAGGAGAAGCATCGGCCTGGTGGTCCTGGTGATGGTTCTCTTTTCCATCTGCTTCCTCCCCTACCACATCTTCAGAAACCTCAACTTGTATTTTCGCTGGCGACCGCCGGGGTCCTGCACGCAGGCTTCGAAGGATGTCTACATCTCCTACCAGGTGACTCGGGGGCTGGCCAGCCTCAACAGTGCCCTCAACCCCCTGCTCTATGTGATCACCAGCAAGGACTGGAGGTCCCGGGTGAGGAGCATCCGCCAGAACGCTGGGTGCTGTCTGAGGCCGCCCTTCCGCCGCCAAACCTCCCGCCAGGCAGCTGGGAAGAAGAGGAATGTCAGTCTTTGTCAGGGGGAGGATTCTAATGAGCTCTGAAGTTCCTGACACCCCCACTTCTGCCACATCAGCTTGTGCTTGGCCCCTCTCTGGGGGCAGCCCCCCGCCTTGGCACCTGCTTTGCAGAGATGGTGACAGCAGCGTCACGGGCTCCGTGCTCACAGGGGACAGACAGGACTGACTGTCAGAGAGAAAACAGGGACCAGACTCCAAAAGAGAAGCTGCTCAACTCAACCATTTTGCCTACAGCATGCCTGCAGATGGAAAGAGATGATCACGTTTTCTCCAGTCCAGAGTGTTTCCTTCAGGCTCTCGTGCAGCAGGCTGAGCTGGTTAACATCCCCCTGCTTCCCAGCTCCTCTGTGCCTGAGGGATGGGAGGGAATGACACCTTGTCCCTCCCCTGCATCCCCTCTACTGTTGGTGGGTTTCAGACAGGATTCCCTCTTTCACCTGAGAAGAGGTCCTGCATTGCAGAACAGCTGAGAGGGTGAATTTTTTTTGCAGCAGGGGAGGAGCTTTGGAATGGAAATATTCATTTAAAAATCAGGTTTTAAGTACATTACTAAGCTGTGCCAGTTCCTGGGTGACTGAGCTGTTTCAGGATCTGTGGGATCCTCTACTGCCCACCTCTTTAGCAGAAGAAAAAGACAGTTTTGGCATTACTCCCTCTCTTTTGGAAGAGCACATAGCAGAACTAACAAATGGGCATTTTAAAGTTTTTGGAGGCTTAGTTGGAGTTTTATTTTGGGGGGGGAATGACTGCAGTAGCCTGAACTGCTTTCAGTGAGGAAATGCCAGGAGAGTTTGCAAATCTTCAGGTGGATGCTTGCATCCTGCATCCAGCCTTGCCAGGGCATTAGATATGACTTGTAAAAATTAGATATGCAAATAAAAAGAGAAGCAGGACTGGTGTGAAGGTTTGTGAAGGCAGGATGCGATGGTGAGGTAGCTGTCTGTTGTCACCAGGGGTGACAGATTGGTTTTTGATCTTTTGTTGTTACCCACAACGAACAGCTGTTTCAATTCAATAATGTGATTTGCAGCAACAGCAGCTTTTGGAGCCCAGCTGTAGGAAGTGGACTGTGAGTTAAAATCAGCCCTTTCTGGGAAAGCACTGGCCCACAGACGGATGTTGTGCTGTTTTCCTGACATTTATCTGTGTCAGTTGTTCCTCACACAGACCCACCTTAGCTGGGCAGAGGAGGGAGCACAGCTGGCTTTCAAGTGCAGTTAATGTGTTTGCAGTGCAAATAAACACCTCATGCTTTCACTTGTGAGTCGTCTGGCTTCTTTTAAAGCTTTATGGGAGCCTGGGAGCCAGCTGGCCGTGGGTGGGAGCAGGGGCCTGCCTGCCCAGGGAGTGGTGATGATCTTCCCAGTGCTCTGCAGACAGGGAACGGCTGGGAGACTGCAGGCAGCTGGGGGAGAGTGCTCTGTGACAGGCACACACTGAGGGGTCTGCTCAGCACCAGTCAGGGGTCCAGCAGAGCCTGAAGTGTCCAGCTCCCACCTCATCCAGGGGAAAATCAAAGATAAAGCGTAAATTCACCAAGATCTTCTCTCTCTGTAGCAGGAAGATTGAGACATTAGGATCACACCTGGTCCCTGCTCCTTGCACACCTGCTCCTGATCTGGGCTTCTCCAGAGCTCTGAACTCTTCTCCTTTCCTCAGAAAACACCCATGCCTCTGAAAGCTGTCCAGCTCTTCCATCTTCACACATGGGTCCTGTCTAAGGTGCTACAGCTCCCCACAGAACCACCCTTGGCTCCCAGAGCCCAGGGGAGCTGTGACACCCTGTCACTGCCCCCACTTTGGGCAGGATTGTTTGAAATAAAGCATTCCCTGCATGCTGGCGAGGCAGAGCTGCGTAGGATGTGCCAGCAAACTCTGCTCTCACCCCCTGCATCCTGGTGCCCAGATGTGTCTTCTTATCTTCTCCAGTGCCCCCTCCCTTCACTTTTAATGATGATTTAAAGATCTGTGTCTTAAGAAGCATCTCTGAGCCCCAGAGACAGTTGCAGGCATGAATCTGCACATTTTTCTGTGTTCTGTATCTGTCAAAGCAGCAAAAGCCAGTCAGGATCTGTGTGTTGGGCTGATGTCTGAGATATTTGGGGAGGGATTTTTAATTCTTTGTTAGCCTGTGACTTCACAGTCTGGTTGATTCTCAGACAGTGCTACTTCCCGTGTGAACTGGAGGAAATGAGCACTTTCCCCTTATTAGGTGTGTGTGTAATTGAGACTCAACCCCTGGCACATGAGCCTCTTCACAGCTGGTGATGGGGCAACAAAACTACCCTCATTCCTCCAGCCTTCCCTCCTCCATCCCTCCTTCCTGCCCTCATTGCCAGGGAGGTTCCTTCCCTCCCAAAGAGCAGCTGCTGCTCTCTGTGGCACAGGGAGGTGTGTGGTCACTGCAGGGGTCCTGCTCAAAACCTGTGGGCACTGCTCCCCCCTCAAAACCTCCCAGGGCTCTTTATCCCCTGGAACCAGAGGGTGGGATTGTCCCTGGAGCAACCAGCATGGGCAGCACCCTGTCTGTCCCAGGTCCCACTTGTGGCATGGGGAGAACTTTCAGGAGAGGGTAAACAGGCAGGGGAGGTGGGGAGCTGTCATAATCCTCCTTCCCCTTCTCCCAACACACTGGCAGAGCCACACACAAGCATTTGCTTCTGGCGGGAAGGGGCCAGTGCCACTGGAGAAGCTGTGCCATGGTCACCTTTGAATCATCAGCCCTTTGGGGCTCCTGGCTTATGATGAGCTGAAAGTTCCTCTTTCCCTCCCTTGGCTGTTGCCAGGCTTTGGAGATATCTAAAAGCAAGTGAGAGGAATCCCACCTGCACTCTCTGCTTTTCCCACAGCTTCTCTGGTACAGCAGCATGGAGCAATGGTCTTGTCTGCAAAATCAATTTGAAAGCAGATTTTTAACTCCTTTACCAAGATTACACCCAACCAATAAATCAAACATGGTGGGAATTCTCCTCCTGACACTAATGTGATCAGGATCAAGCCTGGAAATTTGGCAGCATTTCTTGCTTCATTAAATAAACCACTCTTGGTTGAGGATATGTTGCAAACACAGTCAAGGTTTGTTATGTTACAGAGAACTTTGGAGCTGACAGCCCAGGGAAGCCAGTCAGGCAGAAAAAACAGGCACACCTACAGATGCACAGATGTACAACCACTTTCTTCTTTCGAAATGCAGAACTGTGTTTTTTTTGGGATGCAAAACACTTCAGAAGAAGAAAATATTGCTATCAGCAACATCTAAATTCACAGAACTCAACTCTGATTAATTCTTTATTTCATTTTGCACACATTAGCTAAAATCTGGCTCTGACTCAGTTCAGGGGTGTTGGTGTGGCCAGTGGAGCCCTGATTGCTAAACAAGTGTGGGTTGGCTGAGAACCTGGGCTCGTGCCTTGGTGTCAGAGACTTCCACAGCCCAGGAGAGCAGGAGCTGCTGCACACGAGGGCTGGGGGTGCTGAGACACCCCTGTGGGGCTGAGATGGTGCACAGCTCCCTGTTGGACAAACAGGACATGGCTATAAGAGCCCTCAGCCCAGCAGAGGTGTGAAGACCGTGTGTGAAGCTGGAGGAGAAGCAGCCAGAGCAGGAGGGTCTCTCAGGAATGGGTCCCCATTACTGCAGGCACCCAGCAGTAAGACTTTGTGGAGCATCTTTATCTTTTACAGCGTGGTGAGAAGTTGCAGTGTGCACACAAAAAGGGATGAGTCACTCAGGTCACTAATGAAAGGTCACAGCATCTTCAGATCCTTTGAGAGGTATTTATTTTTTCAGCAAAACAATTTCATTGCTTAAGTACCTTTGGCTGCAGTGACAACAGACCTGACAGGTTATCTTATTTACCAATGATATCGACCAGGCTGGGGAGGAATAGTAGATGCAATTATCCAGGTGAACTGGGAAAAATGGTAAATATACCTGCCCCTGGGGTGCTGTCGGTGAATATTTTAATAAAAGAGAAAAAGCTGAGTCTTTGTCTGTACTACGTGGAGTGCTTTGGCATCCGAGGGACCGACAGCTTGTGCAGAAGAGAGCAAATCACAGAAATAGAACAACACTTAGCGTGCCTGTGTGAAGCCATCAGCCCGATAGTACTCCTGCAGTGCGTGCAGTTATAAATAGGTGATGCCGTGCTGCGCGGGACCTGCGGGCCGGGAGGGCGAGGGAGCGGCAGCCCCGGACACGCGCTGCGCGCTCCCGGCCCGGCGCGCATCGCTCTGTGCGCTACACACCACTGCGGCTGCACCCTGCGGGCACCGAGCTGTCCTGGAGGACTCGCCCAGCTCAGCTTTGAAAGAGTTGTGACATTTTTTACGCCGTTCCTGTAAATATCCGCCCGCAGGATAGCACAGGAGCGGGGCAGTGAGAAAGCCCCGGGAGATGCTCAGGGCACCACGACCTGTGCTGCCTCCTCAGCATCCTGAAGGAAGCTATAATTTGAATTTTGCCCAGCACCTCCGCTCTGTCAGGAGCAGGAGACGCTCAGATCCAGCCCGGCTCCCTGAAGAGCCCTTCGTGCCAGCACACTGCCCAGCCAGCGTGAAATTCTTCTGCTTGTTTGGGCTTACGGGCAAAAAGTTTACCCTGAGGAGCATCAGAGAGCTCCCAGGCTTCCCAAAGGTACCACAGCTCCTCCTTGGAGAGGCTGCTTCCCTGCTGTGCTCAGGACATCCGAGGACAGGACAGATTAACTCTGTCCTGGCTGCCTTTGCTCACATGTGGAGGTGCAGAGGTGCAGCTCTGTGCTCAGCAAAGGTGGGGTGAACACACCACAGCTCCCAGTCTGCTCTTACCAGCTCAGGCCACCCTGCAGAACCTCTGTGTCTGTGCAATGGGGAGCTGCTGGCACAGAGGAGAGCTCAGGGGTGGGTTCTCTAGTGGGGATGCCAAGAGCCAGGCATTCTCACGGATTAGGTGTTACTTCGTTTGGAGGCAAAAGTCCCCCTTTGGAAGTGTGTTGTGCTGGTCACACAGTGCCGTGCTGAGAGTCCAGAGGAGATGGGGATGCAGTTCCTTTGGGATGCAGCTCATCCAAGAGCCCAGCAGTTCTGCACTACCCATCATGAGATGCTGAAGCTTCCTCAGGGCTGTTGGAGAAAAGAATCTTTCTGTGTGCAAAGCTGAAGCACCAGATCCATCCCTGTAACCAATATCCCACTGCACTGGGCTGGGGTGTGGGAAAAGCTCTGGCAGGGTGCCCCAGGGCAGACACCAGCAGCACAAGGGGCACAGTGAGGGAGAGGGACTTCACAAGCTGAAACATTATTTTCCTTTCCAGTGGGACATGTAGAAGCAGAGGGTGGCTCATGGACAAAGCAGCAGACTGGGAGTACAGGACACATCCTCTCCCAAAGGCATAGCACAGGGATGAGATGTGACTTGCAGCCACAGCTGCCATTCCCAGCCTGGGTGGAGCTCTCACTGCCTCCATAACGGGGGCTGTTCACAGTTCTCAAACCAGAAACCCACAAATGACCGTGCTCTGAGTCTGTGCCAGGTCCTGTGTGGAGGTGCCCAAGAGATACCCAGAGCAGCACCTCCTGTCACTGCTCAGAGCCTCAGCTCCACCTCAAGAGACACTTAAACAAAGGACCTAAAAGTCAGTTAAATGTTTCAGGTCACAGAGAAGCTTCTGGTTTATTTTCCCATTTACCTCAGGTGGTTTGCCTGCCTCCAAAAAGCCTATTGTTAGTTTAATTCCCTCTGACTGATTCATGGCAGATCTGGCATCCCAGTGCCTGGAACAGCTGTGATTCCTGTGCCACCATTTGCTGTTCCCCAGGGACACCCCACAGCCCCTGAGCATGGCTGGAAAGAAAGGGCCAGGGCTGGAGCAGGGTGACAAGCAGCTGGGCCAAGTGAACACAGGGACATTTTTGCATTTGCAGTTCAGAGAGGATGAGTCTTACCTCCCCAGTTAGTCCTTCTGGAGAAAAGCCTGGAGAGAAACAACCGGAAACTCTTTGTATACAAACAAGACTTAGTAAGATCTGCAGTTTTAAGGTGGAGGAAGAAATAAGTCCCTAGCACGGTGCTTACACTGCAAGAGAAAACAAATATTTCAATTTGTTCTGTTCATTCCCCACTGGGAACCTGCTGTGCTCTCAGGCATGGGCAGCAGGAACACTTTCACAGGGCATTTACAGCTCCCTTGGTTGGAAAATCACTCGTGGCCCCAAATCCAGGGCCATTCTGGCCAGTGGAGTGTGGGACCAGCCATGGAGCATTGCTAGCTCCATGGGGGAAGAAAAATGAATCTTGGGGGAATCAGACCCTGCACTGAAATAAGTCTCTGCCTGGCTGGGAACCTCAATCAGCCTCTCAGCACCGGTTCATCAGAGGAAAACAGGAAAAGACATCTTGAGTTTTACTTATAAATGCACTTTTCTCCAGTTGAAGTCCTGGGGCCGGTTTGTTTCCTAGCAGGTTATTTTTAGCATCGAAAGGAGCCATTTGCTGTAAACTGTCTGCCCGGGGAGCGGAGCTGCGGGGGCCGCGGGCGGGACTGTGGCATCGCCCGGCCCCGGCCCCAGCTGCGTTCTCCATCCATCCATCCACCCATCCATCCAGGCTCCAGCGCTGCCTCCTGCCCCGCCAGCCCGCGGTGGGGACACTTTGGGACTGGCGGTGCCGTGGGGTGCGGGGGGACCGGTCAGCGCTCCCACCTTTGTCACTGAGGCCACCCAGCACAGCACAGCCCATCCCTCCCCTGGGCTGTCCCGCAGGGTCCCTGCAGCTCCTCAGGACCTTTCCAACCCCTGCAGTGCAGTGTTACTGTGGTGTGGGCTGCCTTGTAGGACAGGGGCAAAGCTGTCACCGGGGAACCCTCCAGAAGAGCCTCACATAATTGTAATTCCTTCCCAGAGCCTTTGTCCCCCGCCACCTCTGACCTTCCTGGCAGTCCCGCAGGCTGTGATGCAGGGAAATAAGTCATTTATAGCACGGTGATGCTGCCACCCGTGGTGGGAGCGGGGATCAGGCCCTGCTCTCCCTGTGGCCGTGTTCCCTGGCTCAGTCTGTGCTGGTGGCTGTGGCAGCTCTTCTCCAGGCTCACCTTGCCCAGAAGCAGGACCCTTCTCCACACACACTCCCAAAGCCTCTCTCCATCACAGGGGTCCAGGGCATGGCAGTAACAGGTGCCCTCTGGCACAGGCAGCAGCACCACGGAGCCTCCCATCCCCAAACCCAATCCAAACTGGTTGACAGCTTTGATTTAACAGGCTCCTGGCAAATATTTCCACAAAATTTTTAGTAAAGGCATTATTATTTTATCTTATTATTTTATAATTAAAGCCAAGATCCTCAAACAAAATAAATGAACCGACTGAAGCATCCAAGATCAAGAACTTGCTAAAGCAGAGCAGCACCTTTCCCGTTTGGTTGTGGTCCAGGCGCTTTATGGCAGGTACTTTGTGCCTGGCTGATGTTCAACTGACAGCTTTCCAAGCATATAAAAAACTTATTAGGCTGAAAATAGAGTTTGTGACCATAAACTGTCAAAAGTACTGTCAGCATTTCCAGTCCAGGTCTGCTTTGTGTACAGCCACTGGCAGATGAGGCTGCTGGAGGGAGTGGGCTGGGAGGATGGGGCTGTGTGTCCCCTCATAGAACCCTTTTTGGGTAGGAAGGGGAGTTGAGAAAGGTTTCCCAATGAGTTCTGGGGTATTAGGAGGTGGCATGATGAGGTTTAGCATGGCTGGCACTGGGTAAGATGGTTGAAGGCAGTCACACATGGAACTGTGTCCAACCTGCTCTGGGGTTGGGAACCTGGAAGTCACATCCATGGGAGACCATGCAGAGGCAATCTGCACTTACAGCCAGTTTATGGCCAATGCTTCATTAGTTCCCTTGCTGGGCTTCCACATCACAATGCAGAGCAAAGTGCCTGCAGCCATCTGAGCTACAAAGAGCCCGGGAGGGAGGCAGCAGGAATCCTCAGAGCCAGGGGAAAGCTGTGAGGTTCCTGAGCCTGCAGTAACTCTGAGCATGGCCAAAAAACAGATCTGAGGCAGCTCCAGCATGCAGGAGGATGTTTTACAGGATGATTTGTGGAGTCATGGGACAGAAGCAAACACTGCCTCCAGCCTGGATGAGATCAGGGATGCTGTGTCTGCAGAGGAAGGCTTTGCCATGGCCCTTCACACAGAGAGGAGGGATCGCTCCCTGTGCCAGGTCATGGTGCTGCCTGGCTGGGGGCAGCTCAGCAGTGCCTGGACTCTGCTGTGGTTTAAGGACATCATCTGGGCAGCTGCAGCTGGTTGTTATTCATACCCTGATACCTAATACTGTTTAGAGATTAACTAATATCCTGTGGCTTTGCCAGGCTATCTCTAATCTAAGTATAAATGGCATTAAAGCTAGAATAGCTGATGCTTTTACTAAAGCAAACAAAAACATCAATTTGGTGTTTAAAAATAACCAAAAAGAAGCACAGTACATCAGGATGGTCCCCAAGCCCTCAGAGATCTGGAACACCTTGCAGCTGAAAACAGGGAAGGGGCTGACACCTGGTGGGACTTGGGATTGACTCAAGCAGACCCACACAACTGGTCCCTGTTTAGTGCTTTTTGTCTGAGACTGCTAAGCAGCTTTGCTTATTTCAATCCATTAGAACTAGAAAAGCTTTTTAATAAACTCCCTTCCAGCCTGGAATTAGTAGATGTGGGCCAATTAGACACATTAATTAGGCAGTGGTTTAAACACAGATGAGGTTTGACTTTGTTTACCAGCCTCAGAGGAAGCAGCTTCTCAAAGTTCACCTCCAAAGGACTGGATAAAAGGAACAATTGCTCCCCGTTGCAAGCACCTCCCCACACAAACACAGCACGTGGACTTACATTTTATTTTCAGAGCTCCTGCTTTTTCTTTGCCTCCCCATGCAATAAAAATGAGACATTTAATCTCATAATGCAACTTCTCACTGAAAATCAATGACAAAATACATTATCTTGCCCGCCCTGAACCCACGGCTCCAGCTTGACCTTCCTCAAGCAGAGCAAAGTTCCGAGGAACACAAAGGTTGAACTGATGTTTTCCCAGCAGGGAAGTGTAAAACTTTCCTGTGCCTCAGGAGGAACAGGACAGGATGGCCCTCCACAACAGCCATCTGACACAGTTTGGTGTCACTCACACCCTGTGATCACTGCAGGCAGGAAACAGCCGTGTGTGAGCAGTGAGAAACAGAGCGGGCTGAATCCAGCCTCAGTTTTGGAGCCTCCAGTCCCACTCCAAACACAGTCCTGGCTTGTTACTGGGGGAGATGGATCTCCCATTAGGAGATGTATCCTGCTACCCTTTTTCCTGCTGAGCAGCATTTATTCTACAGGGGCCTCTGACCTGCAAGAGGTCAAAGCAAGTCCCAAAAGGAGAAATCAGTTACATCCCAATCTCTGTAAGTCCCAGCGCAGCAGGAAAAGCCCATGCTGGAGGAAGACTCATGTCCCAAGACACTGAAAGGAAAAGATTTCCTCTGGGGTCAGGAGAAGACCTTGAAGCCAGCCAAGGTCAGCCCACCACAAACCCCAAAGAGGACAGGGCTGGCAGAAGGAATCACTGAGAGCTGCTCATACTGTGGCAGCAGAGATGCTCCCCCTGTCCCCAGTGCCCCCAGGCCCACAGAGGGGGAAATGCCACCCACAGACCCCTCCCTGTGTAGGCAGCACCTTGGGCAAGCCTTGCTGTACCATCTCTGCTGGAGCACTGCTGGCTCCCATCACAAACACGGGTTTGGAAACAAACTGTGCAGGATTTAGTTCATGATCAGCTGAGATTGATGCTGCTCCTAAAGGAAACTGGGCAAGCACCTTGTGCCTATTGTCACCCACCAGTGGAGAGCATCTCCCAAGGTTTTCCATGCTGCAACCTACAATGGTGTGTTGGCCCAACATCTGCACAGAGCAGCTGGCTTTCAGTAACAGGCTACAGCATCAGCTTAACCCTCCAAATATCACCTGGGGACCCCAGAATTTGACATGCGAGGCACTGGAGGCCTCAGAACCCCTCCTAAAAAATGTGTGACAGGCACCCAGAGATGCAATCATCATAAGATCTCCTTCCTCTGTAATGGAACCAACAGAAGCTCAGTTAGCAGCTCTGGCTCCTGTCTCCAAGGTGTGAAGTCATTGCTGACCAGTGGAAAAAATTACCAGGTGAAGTGCATCTTCATGAGCAGGAGGCCCCCACACATCTCTGGGGCTGGAGGTCTGACAGCATCCCAGGCCCCGTTAGCAGGGCTGCAAACACACCCCAGAGAGCACAAACCACACACATTCCTCCAGCAGAGGCTCTCCACATGATTTAGGAGCTGCAAGCCCTGGGATGTCGAGCGACACGCCGGCAGCTTGTGCTGCTCCTGATGGACGCCCAAGTCTATTTTTTCTCCAATAACAACTTTCACTAATGGTGCTGGCACGGAGGCTCAGCAAAGAGGAGGGAAGTGGCAAGTGGCCAGGGTGAAAGAGAGTTCACAATTACAGTAGGAAAGGCCACTGTGTCCCTTGTGTTGGCCGTGGAAATGCTGAGGACAGGGATGGAAGGGGCTCTAGGGGGTCATTGAGTCACCCCCTCCTTCAGGAGAGCACCCACTGTACCCAGAGCATTTTCAGCAGACACCCAGACATCTGCTTATCTTATTTTTAAACTCCTCAAGTGACAGGGTGCCACCATCTCCCCCAGCAGTCTGTTCCAGTGTTTCACTGTCTTCATGGTTAAAAAGTTTTTCTTATGTCCAGTTCAAACCTTCATTGGCGCAACTAAATCCCAAAGCATCTTCTCCTCTCCAGAGAGAGAAGCAAGATGGATGAAGAAGGATCTAAGCCTCATCGTTTTTTTCACTTGTGTGTTTTATTCCCAGCCAAAAGAAGAAGAGTTTATTTTCCTGAAAGAGATACTATCTCCTGCAACACACAACTCAGAAGTGTCTTTCTATTTTTGAAAGTGAAGTATAGGAGTTACATAAAATCTATGGTAACCAGGAATGAGAAACAGGGTCTTCAGTTTGTGGGCTCTGCCTCCTACCACAGCTAATTTCCCTGCTCCTTTGGGCTCACCTGGGCTGTCCACAGCACATCAGTGCAGAGAGGCTGAGCTCACTGCACCCACACCAGCCCAGGGTGGACAGGCCCTGTGGGGGTGCTGGAATAGTATCATAAGTTTCTTAGTTGTAGGTTTGATGTAAATTGGACTTTAACCCTAGCCAGGTAAAGCTACTGTCTTGGAATGTGCTTATCAGAGGTTGATAAGAGTTGCCAAGACAACTCTAATCCTCTGCCCTGGGTTTCGATCGTCCTATTGTGTTTTCCCCCATCCCATTGTACTTCTCCCCCACATGTCCACCACCCCCCAGACCCCAGACCTTCAGGAGAGGTGAGCCTCCCAGGGCCACATCCCAAATCCACCTGATTTGTTAATGTTGTGTATTGCATTTTGACCTTACCCACCTGGCTTTGTGTGATTGGTCTTGTAACCTGTATCCACCCCTGAGATTTTGGGGGAACAAAAACCCCCTGTAACCGAGGCCCGGGGTCACTCCCCAGAGGCACAGGCCTGGAACCAGGGGCTGCTCCCTGAGTTACCCGAATAAAACCTTTTCTCCCTGAGCCTGGAGTGTCCCCTCTTTCTAACCACGGCCGAGACAGCTAAGGCAAAGGGGCTGCGGAGCCAAAAACCCACGCGAAGGTACTGTTGGGTGTATCACAGCTAGCAGGGCGGCCCAGCTGGCGCTGAGCTGACCTGAGAGACAGATACGCGAAGCAACAAGGCCCCACACCCCCTGTGCCTGCAGCCTCTCACCAATGTGCCAAAGAAAGCAGCAGAAACACTGAATGTTTTTGTTCCTTTCTGCCCTCTTAAAACAGCACTGAACACAACAGGCCAGACTCTCTGCTCTGGTTAACCAGCTGGGAAAAAGATGACACAGATAACACAGACAGCTAACACAGACAAATAACACAGCTAACACAGAAAAATAACACAGATAAGGCAGACAGATAACCCTGGTGACACAGACAAATAACACAGATGACACAGATAGATAACATTGGTAACACAGATAACATAGACAAAACAACACAGTTAACACAGAGAGATAAACAGCACAGGTAGATAACACAGACAAAACAGATAACACAGTTAATGCAGATAGATAACACAGATAACACAGAGAGCTTGCACGGGTAACACAGATTGCACAGGTAACACCTGCAGTGTTCCTCAGTGCCATGGCTGTGAAGTGCCCCAGAACTGGGCAGAGCAGCAAGGGTGAGGGCTGTCCGGGCAGGGAGGGTACCACAGGGTACCTGGGGACAGGCACACAGCCCCAAAGGCCCCTGCTTTCGGGAGGGCAGGCAAGGGGGGTGTAGGCACGAGAAACTCCTCAGACTGGGAGCATCCCGGGGCAATTTCGAGGAACGGGGCTGTTACCGCTGTCACTGGCACGGGAATGAACCGTGGCCTTGCTAGGGCTCATTGACACTGCCCGGGGCTGCCGGGCAGGGAGGGCTCGGGGCACAGCGGAGCGAGCCTAGGTGTGCGTGAGAGCTGGAGCCCGCACGGGCCGGTGCCCGGGGCAGGCAGGAGCCGGTGCCTGGGGCAGGCAGGAGGCGCCGCGCGGTGCCCAGGCTCAGTGTGCGGTGCGCGGTGCGCGGTGAGCCGTGCTCGGTGCTCGGTGCGCGGTGCGGGGTGAGGGTGCGGGGTGAGCCGTGCGCGGTGCGGGGTGAGCAGTGCTCGGTGAGCCGTGCGCGGTGCTCGGTCTCGGTGCGCGGTGCGCGGTGCGCGGGCGGTGCGCGGTGCGCGGTGCTCGGTGAGCCGTGCGCGGTGCTCGGTCTCGGTGCGCGGTGCGGGGTGAGCCGTGCGCGGTGCGGGGTAAGCAGTGCTCGGTGAGCCGTGCGCGGTGCGCGGTGCGCGGGCGGCGCACGGGGGGCGGTGCGCGGTGCCGGGGGTGCGCGGGGGGCGGGCGGGGGGCGGCGGCGGCGGGGCCATGCGGAGCCCGGGCTGAGCGCGGCGGCCGCCCCTCGCCATGAAGCGGCAGAACCTGCGCACGGCCGCGCTCATCCTCTGCATCTTCTCCTACCTGCTGGTGGGCGCCGCGGTCTTCGATGCGCTGGAGTCGGAGGCGGAGAGCGGCCGCAAGCGGCTGCTGGAGCAGAAGCGCGGGGAGCTGCGGAGGAAGTACCGCTTCTCCGCCGACGATTACCGGGAGCTGGAGCGCCTGGTGCTGCAGGCCGAGCCGCACCGCGCCGGCCGCCAGTGGAAGTTCGCCGGCTCCTTCTACTTCGCCATCACGGTCATCACCACCATCGGTGAGTGCGGGCAGCCCGGCATCCCTCCATCCCTGAACCTCTGCACCCCGTGTCCCTCCATCCAACCTCCCTACACCCCGTGTCCCTCCATCCCTGAACCTCTGCACCCCGTGTCCCTCCATCCAACCTCCCTACACCCCGTGTCCCTCCATCCCCGCATCCCATGTCCCTCCATCCCCATGTCCCTGCGCCCCATCCTTCTCCAGCCGCACGCCTCCGGCACCCCTGGGAGCTCCAGGACAGTGTGGGGGTGCCCGCATGGCAGAGGCAGGTGTCACCCTTGCAAGGCTGGGACATCTCTTCAGGCCAGCCTCGAGCTGACCCTGGGGGACCCCAGTGCCCGGTGGCGGGGAGGGAACCCACGGGCAGCCTGGGGCCGCCCTGTCCTGGGGCTGGGGCTGTGCCTGGACACGCTGTTGTCCCACGGAGGCAGCAGCTTGCGGAGCTCCTGCGGGAGCCTTTGGAGCAGGCGGCTGCCAAAGTTGGCAGCGGTGTGGGAGGGCAGAGATGGGGGCCCTGTCTGTGCCCTGCGCTGGCTGCTGAGCTGGTGAAGAGCTGTGCAAGGATTGTTGGCTGCTTTGCTGGCTCAAAACTCTGGGTGTTTGGCTGTCACGGAGCCAAGAGAGCCACGAGCCACTTCTCTGCCTGCACAGTGCTGCTCTGCCTGCACAGAAACCTGCAGAGACAGGGGTGTCAGCTTGGAGGGGAGTGATTGACTCACATTAAAGTCCCCTGTAGATGCATTTATCCATACTAGAGCCCAGAGAATGAAACTAAATTGAATGAGGGTTCCCTTAAATTAGGTGAGATGAGCCACATGGGAGTTGAGCATTGTTTAATTAATCCACTTTGATTAATCCATGCACCCTTGGCATCCCGTGGGGGTGGACAGGGATCCTGTGCTTGTGCCACTGCTTGTGCTGGGATTTCAGTGAGCAGATGTGTTTTGGAGGCAGGAATCCTGAGGCCACATTTTGCCCTGGCACAGCCAGCTGCTGCCTCCTGTTCTTCAGGACAGGACTTTAGCCTTACCAAAGGGCTTGGGATGGCTGAAATACCTCTGGGAGCTGGAAGCATCATCCCTCAGGACAAAGGCTGGTGGGATCAACTGCACCATTACCAGAGGATGAGAGGTGGAAGAGGGACAGGTATCCTGCAGGCCTTGCCTGAGGTCTCCATGTGCTCCCATGGGATGCTGTGTGGGGTTGGGTCAGCAAACCACGGTGGGCTCAGGGCATGGTTTGGGTCCCTCCAGCAGGAGGGAAAGATTAATGGCTTCAGCAAAAATCCCCATCATCACCTGACAGTTTATAGCTTCATTTACATGATTTTCTTGTTGGCTGTGACAGACAATGGCTGTGCTTATCACACACCCCGTGTGATAAATAATTTCAGCCCAGGTGCCATATTTCTCAAACACTGACATGTTAGAGCTCTTTATATTGGGCTGTGCTCCAAATCTCAGTTTTAATGTTATTGTAGCTGTGTTTACTCTTTCTAATTCCCTTTGTCATTTCAAAACCATCAGTCAAACACTCCTTCAACAGTCTCTCAGGGTATAACAATTGTTTTTCCACTTACTGCTCTTCTGGATCATTATATTTACATCCTCATTGCTGTCATTGTATTATCTTGTAGCCTGGGACTGGTGATTGCACTCGGTTATTAAGCTTGGATCTGACTGGGAGGTTTTGCCACTGCAGTCTCCTGTCTGCTCTCTATTTCAAAAAATGTGGCATGCAGGCATTAAACTCAACATTTTTTTTTGTCGTGTGAATTTGTGAACAGAGAGAGCAATTAGAAGCTGGTCCCTTGTTGCCTGCTCTCAGTTCAGAGCACAGCATGGTGAAGGATAATGCTGACCTCAGCCCCTCAGCCCTGTCCCGTGCAGGAGTTTCCTGGAGCAGGAGCTGTGCTCAGGAGCCCAGGATATCATGGTTATCCTCCTCTGGTCCTTCCATCACTGGGTGCAGCACCTTCCCCAAGTGTCCTGGAAACCCATGGGCAGCAAGGACTGAGGTGAAGCCAAGTCACATCTTAGAACAAGACTGTGGGGCAACAAAAGGGTGTTTCCCCCCCGTGTTCTCCATGCAAAAGTCACCCAAATTCCTGCAGAAAGAGAAAATACAAATAGCTGTTTGTGAAAGGCCTGGCAGCAGTGCAGGAAGGAGCTGGTGCTGTTCTGCAGATGCCTTTGGAAGGGAAGTTTCAGGCCCTGGTAGTTTCTTGTAAAAGCAACTCAAAAGAAAGGCTCAGATGCCTTTGGATGCCTTTGGATGCCATTACTCCCCATGCCACATGACTCCCTTGTGTTACTCATCCTCTGAGGTCAGGGGCCATGGATTTCTGCAAAGCTGCTGTAATTGAGGTGGGCACAGAATGGCTGGAGTCCGGAAGATTGCAGTGAGTGCTTCACTGTGCCTCACAGTGTAATTGTGTGTGTCCTTGAGTCACAGCTCTGAAACTTGGGCCAAGGTGGAGAAATTAAATCTCAGAAGGCGTTCAAGGAGAACCTTGTCCTCCTGGAGCTCCTTGTCCCCAGGAAAAGGGCTGAAGGGCTGAGGTGGCATAAATGCTCCCTACCCTGCATCTAAAACAGCACAGCCCCTCCTCCCCAACAGTCTGGTGGGGCTTTAGGTCTGAGTCCTAGTGACACTGGAGTAAATCTGGAGAGGGTCTGCAGAAGTCCTTCCAGACTTAGCTGCTCCTGTGGGGACTGTCCCTATAGCACAGGATTGCAGGGTCACTCTGGCTCCTGCCCAACAGGCCACACAAGTGCTCATAGAGCTGAAACTCAAATGTATATGTGACACTGGATGGCTTGGGAGGAGGAGGAGCAGGTGACAGGGGAGGTGGCAATGCCCCTGCAAGGGCAGTTGAGGATGGTCCTGGCTGGGTGTGTACCTCCTCACAGGGTGATCTGACACTGTTGGTCTCAGCATCTTGCAGAGCCTCTGTTTCCCCCTCACTGTGGGGTTCAGGTTGCCCTGCACACCTGGCACTGGCACAGCATCATGGCCTATGAGTTATTCATGAGCTGCAGAAGGCTTGCAGACCCCAGTCCAGCTCTAGGCCTCCTCTTGGCCTCTGTGACACTGGGGGCTATCAGGAGGGTACCTTCTCTCTTTAGAGGTCAAATGAGGTTCTGCCTACACAATACCAAGGATGGGCATCCCATGGCCCCATTAACATTGCCTACAGCTCTGTAATTGAGTCATTTTCCACTCTTCCCCCCATTTTTCTGCTGCTCCTCTTGGTCACAGAGCAGCCTTGCTGAAAACTCCAGTGAAGGCTTGAGGCCATCTTTCCTCTCTCCTGTGTCCCTCCCAGGTTATGGGCACGCTGCTCCCGGCACAGACGCTGGCAAAGTCTTCTGCATGTTCTACGCCATCCTGGGCATCCCCCTGACGCTGGTCATGTTCCAGAGCCTGGGGGAGCGCATGAACACCGTCGTGCGGCTGCTGCTCAAGAAGATCAAGAAGTGTCTGGGCATGAGGACAACCCATGTCTCCATGGAGAACATGGTCCTGGTGGGCTTCCTGTCCTGCATGGGCACACTGTGCATCGGCGCCGCAGCCTTCTCTTATTTCGAGGGCTGGACTTTCTTCCACGCCTATTACTACTGCTTCATAACCTTGACCACTATTGGCTTTGGGGACTTTGTGGCCCTGCAAAAGAACGAGGCTTTGCAGAAGAAGCCCCCATACGTGGCTTTCAGCTTCATGTACATCTTGGTGGGCCTGACCGTCATCGGCGCCTTCCTGAACCTGGTGGTGCTGCGCTTCCTGACGATGAACTCGGAGGATGAGCGGCGTGATGCCGAAGAGAGAGCCTCGCTGAGGAGAGCCCGCAACAACATCCACCTCAAGCCAAAGGAGGACAGCCGCAGCAGCAATGCCATCTTTCTCCCCGCGGAGGACAGGACCAGCCAGATGAACCTGATCCCGCTGGTGCAGGAGGATGCGGAGAGGCAGCGGCGGCAGTCAGCCACCTCGGCAGCGGCGGTGCCATCCTTCTGCACCTGCCTGTGCTACAGACCCCAGGTGTGCAGCAGCCCGGCGCCTTCCCACCCTGAGACCCTGAGCTGCCACACCAACCCCGTCTATTACAACTCCATCTCCTACAAAATCGACGAGGTGTCCCTGAGCACGCGGGGTCAGACCGGCTCTTCCCCGGGGAGCACTTTGTCTTCCAGCAGCCCTCGCTGCCGGCAGCACCCCCGGCTGCGGAGGAAATCCATCTAGGAGCGCGTGCCGAGCTGCACTCAGCGCTCCAGTCTTACTATGATGATAAATTAAGAACAGAAATGTCAGGTTCTTCTTACTCATTTCTTCTGTTCCTCTCCCTCCCCCCAGCAGGAGCCTCTGAATCCTGTCGGGAGATAATGATTCCTTTTTTTTGCAGGCACTGAATGACTTTGTTAGTTTTTCTTTGCTTTTTCCTCCCAAGTAGGTTCAAGCATTTGGGACTGGCAGGAGCCCTCCCCACCCCGATGTGAAGCCCAGTGAGCTGTAGGTTTGCTCTCCCACCTCCCTGCTCCCCAAAGGGTGCATTGCCGCCCTCCCACCCCATTCAGCCTTGCCTGTGGCTGCTGCCAGCACATGATTCTTGCTCCATGGGCTGGGTTGCATTTGGTGAGTGTCAAAAGCAAAGTGTGTGTGAGTGAGCCTTGCAGGGCTGGGGACCTTTTAAATTCTCCCCTGGCACCAGGTGCAGGTAAGTCAGTGCCACACAGGCTTGCAGCTGCTGGGTGGGCAGGAGGGAATGGGCTGCAGTCCTGTAGCTCAGCACATGAGGACAGCTTCATGGAGGAACTTCATCTCCTGTGAGCAGCCCTCTCGGTCTGAGCTCGGGTTTGTGGCTTGCTCAGTGCTTTTGGAAGCTGGAGACCCATGCACTTGCCCACCAGCACACCTTGCCTCTTATACCTCACCACCACAGGTAGGTCCCCCTGGATGAAATGCCTGGAGGGACACTTTTGCCCCATTCCCAGGGGAAGCTGAACTCCTCTAGTCCAGTCCAGCCCAGCCCCACCTCTCCTCTGTAGAGCCCAGACTGTACTAAGGGCAGCCCCAGGGAGAGCCTTCCTGAACCTGAAAAGGGCTTGGTCCTAAGGATATTTATTTCTTTCTTAGCTAAAATCACCCCTTCCTTCCCCACCTTTCCTCCAGCTGGCAGCCCAGCAGCTGTGCTGTCTCCTTGCCTCCTCCCAGTCCCTGTGAGCCCATGGGTTTGTGCTTGTTGCTGCTGGGGTTATCTGAGGTGGGGGTGGTCCCATCTCCACGTTCATCCCTGTGTGGGATGTGGTACCTGCACAGCCACACCTGGGCAGCTGTTTCTAGCTGGTCACCCCAGTGTGGCTTTTGTCCATCCTGTCTCATCTGCATGAAAGCAGGGCTCTGACAGTGGTAGGAGCTCTATTTTTTTTTTCTCCAATAAGGGACATTTTCACTCTCAGTTCTATCTAAAGTACCTTCCGAGGAAGATTTTGTGGGGAGATAGCCCCTTTTCCTGGTGGAGAAGGCATGCAGAATTGCCAGCATTGGGAAGGTCTCAGGGCAGGCTTTGCTCTCTTCTCCTTTTGTTCTGGGTGGCAGCTTAATAAAAAGTGAATCCATCTGGTGGTGGTTGATTATTTGTCACAAGGAAGAGCAAAGGGATGTGTCCAAGCCCCAAACCCCTGTGGGCAGGCTGCACAGCCTGGGCACACAGGCAGTGAGGAGGATTCACAGGCTGCTGGGCTGCCACCAGGGGCTGGTTTGTGTCACCTCCACCTGGGTGCTCCCCAGGCCCTTTGGGGTGTGTGACATTCCCAGAGCTGAGAGGTCCAGCGACTGCCTTGCTTTGCACCAGTGGGCCCAGATCTGCACCAGCTGGTGAGCCTTGGTTTAAAGAGAAAGGGGGAGGAGGGGGGGAACAAAGCAAGCTGTGAGTGTGGAAAACAGGCTTAAAAATGAGGTTTTCATTGGCTTCTCAGCTCCTCAGTGTGTCACTTCACACTGATCCCACCGGCTCAGCCCTTTTGTTGCCATGTCCCACCTCCCCCACCCTCTCCACAGACTTCAGCCCAGGGTTTGGCTGTGCTGTGCTGCCCTTTGCCATCAGAGCTGAGCAGATGGAAATCTTTCCCTCTTTCCACGTTGAGCCTTGGACATCCTCCCAGTGGCCAAGATGGTGCTGCACCTCTCACCCTCATCCACCACGGTGGAAAGAAGCAGGTCTTCAATTCCTGCTCGTCACACCTGCATGGTATTGCCCTGGTGAAATCCACCTCTGGTGGAGCTGGAAGCAGGAGAAAACCTGAATCCAGCGGCTGAGCCAGCCTTGCCCATTCCCTCTGGATTCAGCAGGGCACTGCCCAAGCCCACTGCCCATGATGCAGCCATGCCAAGGCACAGGGCAGCGGCAGCAGGTTTGGTTGGTGGTGTGACCTCCACACCCTGGAGGGCAGTGCTGGTGACAAGGTGACAGTGCAGAAAGTAGGGCACCTGCTCTGGTTGCTGCTGCTTCCATGAGGCCGGAGCTTCCAGGCAGCACTGCTTGGCTGCTCAGTGACAGCCTGAGCCCCTTTCTGCTTGGGAAGAGGGTGGGAGATGCTGGGCTGTCCCCTGACACTCTAGAGAAACCCTCCTCCCCGTTCCATCACTGCTCCCCCAAGGGCTGTAGTTGGGGCAGGTGGGAAGCTGCCCCTTGGTCTCACCCTGATGAGCTGCAGAGGGATTTGGAGGCATGACTAACACCTTTTAAGAAATTCTTAGTGAACTATGACTTTGTGATCCCTCATTTCCACGGGAAAAGGACTTGCAGCAGCTCCCCAGAGAATGGTGCCTATTGTCAGCCCCACCACCTCCTCCCACAGACCCCTCCAGCAGGCACCCCCAGACATTTCCCACCCAAGGGCTCAGAGCTCCAGGTCATCCAGGCAGCAGCTGCACACCCAGTAACACAGAGGGTCTCCTTTCCCTGGGGGTCCCCAGGCTCCCCTGCACCCACACTGGATGTTCCCAACGGCCTGGGCCAGGGGTGGTTTTCTTTCTGCCAGTACAGTCTTCACCTCCAGGGTTTCAAAATCATCCTTGAATGGCCAGGGCTGACAATGAAGGGTCTTGGAAAGAAAATAATAGGAGCTTTAGACTAGGGTGGTAAGCACAGCACAAATGGGAGCAAGCTTAGCTCTGTGCCTGGAGATGCCCACAGCCAAATTACACCCAGAAGTGGCTCAGAGAAATGCAGGTTTGAAGCTGGGGCTGACTGAGGGGAGGTGGAGTGACAGCCCTCCACGGAGCACGGGGACACACCAGGCTGAGCTGCTCTCATTCCCTACAGGCACAAGGAGAAGGTCCAGCTGAAATCCTAGACGTGGAAGATAAAGGTGGTGGCAACAGAGAGGGGCAGACACACTCCAAAGAAAACCTCCAACACACCGTAGGAAAAAAAAAAAGGTTTTATTATCACCATTATCAACGTCTTCATTAGCTTAACACTGAATTGTAAATCACTCAATCATTACATATTGTCTGAATAAAACCTACAGACAGGAAAAAAGGTATAGCAGAATCCTCTCCTGACTACAGACGAGTGGCCATGTCCCACCTTCCACCCAATGCAGCCCAGGCACTCCATGAGCCACTCGCCACCTGGGCAAGCAAGGCTGCCCAGCTCCATTGCCTGTGTTCCCTCTGGCTCCACAGAGATTACACCTCACCAAATGATGTTAAAAACCTCCAGAAAGTTTTGGAGAGGGTTACAGAGGCCAAAAAAGAGCAGCTCTCAGCTGCCCCCACTCCTAGGGAAAAGCAAGAGGAGTGTTGTAGTGTGCCTGCAAAGATAACTGGGTTTTGTGGAGCAATTAAGTAAAAAGGTTTAACTTGTGAAAGCAGATTTCCCTACAGCGGCCATGCCCTGGCAGTGGGGAAGGCAGAACTCCAGCACGGTGGCAGGTGGGGTGGGAGCAGGGATGGGCTGGGGTTGGCCCCATCCCCGAGCAGAGGCCAGCTCTGCCGCACCGCCCCGGGCTCCCGGTGGGCAGCGGGGATGGAGGCTCAGTGCAAAGACATGCCGTGGGCAGCCTCAGTCCCCTCGGGCTGGAATAAGGCCTCGTGTCGAGAGGGAAGTGGGGACCCATGCAGGGAGCAGAGAAAGCAAAGGGAAGGCGGAGGAAAGCTCGCTGGGAGCTCCCCTTCTCCCTGCCCAGCGCAGAGGCAGCTCCCGGTCTTCTCCTGGCTGTCAGTAATGGCACATCCTGCCTGCCTGGGCTGCCGAGCCCCTGCACAAGACCCCTGGCTCCTTCCAAGGATGGGAAAGGAAGCAGTCTGAATGCAGGACTGCTACAAAACGTTGGCAGGACACGGGCATCCCTGGTGGGTGGCAGGCCATGGCAGTGCTGCGTGAGGGGGTCTCAGGGGAGGCACTGCATTCCCAGGATGCCCTTTCACCATGCAGGGAGCAGCTTGCAGGGAGCAAGAGAAAGACCAATCCTAGTGTGGTGAGGCTAGGGGAACATGCCATAGGATTCACCCTCCAAACCTTACTTTCCCTGGCTCCAAAGCTAAAACCAGCTACAGGTCAGAAAGATGGAATCACTCAAGCAGAGATCAGAGTGCACCACAGGGTCAGGAGCAACAGCCCCAAAGAAAAAAACTGCTGAAGGATTTGAAGCTCCAGGCTGGCATTTAGTGGGACCTGGAGTCCCAGTGGGCATATATCCTAACATTTGGTGCCCAAGAAACTATAAAAACCAGCTCTTACAGAGCTTGTGGGATGGCTTCAGCAGGGTGTGCCTCAATCACTCCCTTGGTTGGTTCTGCTCTCACCATGGCTCAGTGAGTGGAGCTGCCTGGGCACAGGGTGTGCCCACATGGCCTCTCTGCCAGACACAGCCCTTTCCTGCCCCTACACAGGGGCTCAGCCCACATGACATGCCCAGAGTAAATGCCCATGGACCTGGCCAAGGTGGGTTTAACAATACTGCTTTGGTTGCCATTTTAGCTACTGGAAAGTCATAAAGGGACAGTCCTTGGGTCGTTGCCTCTGTTGCTGGTGCTCTGGAAAGGGCTGGTGCAGGGTCCTTCTGTTGCAGCCACTGAAGTGCAAAAAGCCAAATGCTACAAAGAAACTCTCCCCGGTTCCTCTCCTCCACCAGGGTAAGAGCAGCTACCACGGGGAAGGGAGGGCAGAGGGTGCCTGTACTGTGAGAAGAGCTTGAGGCTCCCCAGGGATGAGTGTGATGCTGCTGTCGTGGGTGAGCAGCTGGGGATGGACGTGAGGCTGCCTGGTCACTGGGATGTGGCCACTGAGCAGAGGACTCTGGCAGTGAGAACTGAAGCCACATCTGGAGAACACCTAATCACTTGCAAACTCCCTGTGGAATCACTGTGTTTACAGACCCACACCTTGGCTGGTGTGCACTGGGGTTAAACACAAAAAGCCTTTCACTGATCATTGTCTTTTCACTGATCATCCTCTTTTCTAAATGCTTGGCTCAAATCTGGCAGCTGTAATTTCATTTTAGATACTCCCTCCAGGTCACAATACACCCTGCACTCCTCCACTGATGGCATTTTGCATTTACTCATCTCTCTCTCTCTTCAAAGCCTTTCACAAAAACCAGGAATTCTTCCAGAATTCCTTGGGGTTCCCAGGACCACTGGGACCTGCTGCCTGCACAGCCAGCAGCCTGGAAATCTTGAGAATAACATGGACACACCATGGGAAATGCTGGGAGGAATCCACAGGCAATGGACTGGGGTGCTGTTTTGAAGCTCTTTTATTCTATGCACTGCATCAATGATGGAGCTGACTTAAAATCCAGTAACCTGATCCTGCCACTTTGGAAAAATCAGAGAGCCCAGAACTAGCAAATTTCTGAAGAAAGGCACAGAACAGCCTGTGCCTGTTTTACACCTTGTTCCCCTGTGATCCCCTGCAAAAGGTGCAACCTCTCTGCCTTGGGTGGAATTTTCTAACAAAATGGACAAATACCACCTATGAAATGGACAAAATAACCCACAGAGCCTTTAGAGAAGAGCAGCCCAATCTGCTGCTCTGAAAAAAACCCCTCCCTTTAGCCTGCCCCAGGTATCTGGAGGAAAATAGGCAGCTGTCAGGCAGAACTCAAGTGGCCCCAGAGTGCAAAGGCTTTTTTGCTTTATCAGGGCTACAATGGCAGTGGGAACCATTCTCGTCAAGTTACAAATACTAGATAGCCTAAGAAAAACAGGAGATTGAAACAGTCATGAAGTTTATACTGAAACTATTTTTTACCTCTGTAGTATGAAGTCACCTACAGCTGTTTCTTTCTTCAGCTAAGAGAGATCTCATGTCGATGGGCACAGACACTCACAGAGAAGTCTATAGGATGAATATATCTCACAAGGCAACAGCCCAGTCTTTGCTTTTTACAATCAAAGTTAATATGGATCTTTTTCAAAAGTGATGTTGCTGAGATTGAAGACAATTATAAACTGTATCAACAATATGTACTACAGCCTGCAAGTCACAATCTGTGCACACCCAATGGAATATATTATTGCTTGGTAGCCTATTAGACTTTGTTTATAAAAAGATTTTTATACAGAGTACAGGATTATGACAAAACTAGCTAAGTAGTTCTCATCTTGAAAATACAACATCGATTCTTTCAACAAAGTAGCTGAGAGTTAATGAACAATAACAAATATTTAGTAATAATTTAATGGCCAGTTTGAACAGAATTTCTTATAGGACTCTTTTCTGGTGTTTATTTACATATGCCTCTTTTCTTTTGGAAAAAAGTTGATAAAATATAACAAGGAACATAGAAATCAAAAGAATGAGTAAACTTCATACCAAGAACATCAAACATTTTTGAAAACACTAAATTATGTTACCTGTTAAAAAACATACATATCATTTTGTCTTTAAAGAAAAATATTTTTCCTGTTTTAAAATATTACCAACAGCATGTAATAAACTAACTTAAAATGAGTTTCATAAAAAAGTTGTCTTGCTGTCTAAACATTACTAAACATGCTTAGGTTGAGATTCTGTTAACTGCCTCAACATCTTAAAAACAGCTCCTTTACAGGAACTTGTGATATTCATACTCCAGAAGACCTGCAAATTTAGAACAGTACAATGATAAAGGATCTGGGAGCTAGAAACAATAAATATATATTTTCATTCAAAGCAAGTAATTCTGCAATGTCCTTTGAAACAATCCATAACCAAGAAATGCTGCCCTTACCCTGCCCACAGTGCCTGCAGTGCAAAGGGATGCTCCAGCAGTTCTGGCTGCAGGATGAGGACCCATGGATTGAATTGCAGAGTGAGGATCTTGGCCATCCCGGCTGTGTTGGGGCAAAGGGAAAGAAACACCAGGAGACTGGGAAAATATTACTTTTTTTTTTGCCAGAACAAACCAGGAACAACCATGGTCACGGCTGCTTTTTGCTCAGAGCACAGAGAGGACAAAGCCACACATGAAGCTGCTCTCCCTGTGTGCAGAGGATTCCCACTGGGGAGAGATCTTTCTGCTCTCAGCATCAGAATTTCTTTGTTTTCCATAATGCAGGTAACATTTAGGGATTGGCTCTCTATGGTTTTTTTGGCCAGGAATGCTCCCATTACCTTTACAATGTAGCAGTTCGTGCACGAGGAACAAAGAATCAACCCTGAGTTGGGCAGGTATTTCTCTCTCCTCAGCCTCATCCCTCATAATCATTCACCAACCAAAAAATACTGTGACACTTTTTTTTCTTTTATTTAAGTCTCCTGCTCTTTCTCTCTCCCTCCCTGACTGTATCTAACAGCAAGACTCAGGCACTGGAAAAGACTCAGCCAGGACTTGCAAAGGGAACAAAAGTTCAGTTTTCAGCTGCTCATCACTATGGCAAAATGCTGCTTTATACACGACCACACTGGTAATCCCAACTCTCATATCACACCACCTTAAGACAGAAACTGGCCAGCCAATTTTTTTTTGGGAAAAGTGAGTTAGGCTTTATAAAAATAGGCTATTCCAGACTTGTCTTGGATGCTACACTGGGAGACTTGAATTGATGGGCTAAAAGAACTAGAAGAGTTCCTTTTTGACTACAATACACCATGGCCAGTGCAGGAATCACATGGATGAATGAAGCAAGAATTTAAACTGTAGGGTAGCGTGCAACCCTCCTGGCCTCACTCTGTCCTGTGGGCACTCACAGAAGGGTTCCTGTGAGTCTGCTTTGTCAAGGAAGGTCACCTGTACTTGCCAGTTCATGACTGTGCTGTGCTTGGCAGCCAGGGATTGTAGTGTTCACTCACTGGGGAGAAACAGGATTTGGAGTGAGTAAAACAAAGTGAGAAGCACTGGACCACAATCAACCACGTAAAAAATGCAGAAGAAAATAGGATGGAGCAGACTGTGAAACTGCCTCCAAACTACAGAACTGGAGATGTTAACAAAAATAACACAACTAGAACCTTAACTTCTTTATTTTACCCTGACAGTGACCTTTCAGCATGATTAAAACCAGACAGAAGATAGTCCTTGGTGTTAAGGAGTCCTGTGGTAACAAAACTGATCATCACTGAGCCTGCAGAGCTTTCAGAGGGGCAGGAAACAGAGACACGTTGCATCTGCCAGGCACACAGGAACTGAGCTTTTCGACAGACAGTCGTTAAACAAAGTTTTCTGGGGAAATATTTTTGGCATGTGTAGTCTCCTACTCCCCATTAAAAACTGCAAAAAATGCTGCATTCATCTTAATGGACACAGGAAATTCAGGATTAACTTAGCTCTTACTGGTAGACAATGTCCAAACTAAGTACCAGTACAAATCTTTCAGCATAACTTAAGACAGAAGCCCTGTTGTCAGGTCTGGCGTTTACCTGGAGCTCCCTACGGTCCTTTTAATGTCATAGTTATTAAAAGATCCAGTGCTACAAACCACTAAATCTACCTAATCTATTCTAGTTCATACACATATTGTACAATATTGCCTAGTACTCACTACATACCAAGAGGAAAAGATGCCAACTTGAATTACAGTAAATGTGCTTCTTTTTTAAAAATAAAAATAAAAGAGAGAGCGTCACAACATAGTTTGACCAGCATGCAACAAACTTTCTTCAGCTAATATATAGAAATTGTCTAATACGATTAGAAAAAATAATTAGTGAGAGGCCAGAGACATATTTAATCAAGGAAATTAAGATATTTATCTGAAATGTTGAGGCTTTTGCCACTGAAGACTCAAAAAAACTAGTCATTCTATGTCCCTTGTCCTCCTTCCCTTTCCTTTATATTATATAATTCTTTACAGATTATTGTAAGGCCTATATAATTTTTGCATCTATCCTGTATTTTATCTCAAAATAATTTAAAATGCCATAGACAAGCTAAGACCAAAAGCAACTGCTTTTACCACCCACTCAACACTCATGCTTTTACTCTAAAAAAGCTGAGGTCCACATGCAGAAATAAATGCTCAGTATTTCTCTATGACAGGCCAAGAATCTGCTCATTCCTACATGGCACATGGGACCTTCACTTTTAAACCACAAAGCAAAACATCTTCAAAAGCTTATTCTGGGACAGCAGTCATCAGATCCTCATTTAGGAACTAAGACAAAACCTAGCCAAAACAGAGCTATCAACAGAAAATCTTTGGAGATTCTCTGTGATCCTGGGTAATTTAATTGTCTGAAGGATCCAGCACACTTCCTCCAGCACGTGGCTCTGCTGGCAGCAGCTGCCACAGCTCAGCAAATGTGCTTTACTCATTTAATGAATAGAACACACGTGCTGTGATCACCGTGTCATCACATTCCTCACCCACTACCTCTCTGTACTTTGGGGATCACATCTCCTCTTGCAGGACACTTGACAATGTCTGTGTAGTACCAAGACTGCCTAAAGCTCCCCTCTCTCCACAAGGAAGGTTATGGGCTCTCCAGCACCTTCTTCTCAGATGGCAAACTGAGATTTCTTTTTTCTGCACCCTCAGAACCCTCCATTTCCTCTCCCACGGCAGAATAAAACAGGCCTGTTTCAGGTCTGGGAAGGAAGGGCAGCATCTCCAGTAGATATGTACCAGTACCAAGGAGATGAAGGAAAAAAGCAGGAGATAGAAGACATCATGACTCAAGGATGCACAGCAACAAGTAAGGGAGTCAGCAAATTGCAGAATGTCTTATCTGACAATACAAAACACCTCAAGCTGCAAGTGTGATGTTCAGCTCCCACTTCTAGTGTTTTGGGGTTTTTTTCTGAGCAAAATTGCGGTTAATTAGCCTGCTAAACTCGAACTCTGTTTAAACTGTCTGCTCTAAGTAGGCGCTACTTGTTCTCCCACCAAGTATGCTTCATCAGCAGCGTTAGACACGTAATGCAGTAAAGACACTTGCTGGTAATTTGGCACAGTTTGAAAACACAGCAATGACAGTGTTACAGCTAACATGACTCAGTGACAGGGAACTGATTCTAAAGAAAGAGTTGCAGGTTTCTTTCTTCTTCTTCCTCTCAGAAAGAAAGACATAAAAAGACCTAATGCTTCCTCTTATACTTTCTGTTCCTGCTCTTTTCAGGCCAGACAATGACCTCTAAATTTTTCAGGTACTTTCTCATGAAAGAATTCACATTAGGAATTCCCAACACGCACAGCTAAGAGAAATTCATTCCTTACTCCCCCCAAATTCTTTCGAATGCTGCAACTTTCCAGGGTTAATATTGATCTGAAACAAGGGTCCAAAATGACAGCGAGAGAAGTGAAACAAGAGGTGTATGTCTAATTTGACAACTAGGACTCATGCCCCATGGCACCTCCTCCTCGGACAGAGAGGGCACAGTGCCCTCCCCCTCGTCTTCTGTCTAAGGTCACTGGTTTATCCTCCTCTTCCAGCTCCACAAGAACTGATTGAACATGCATTGCGCTTGAGGTCAGAGTTCCAGCAAACAAAACCTTGACAGCATGTTTAAAAAACAAAAGCAGTTCCCCCTTCCTTACTCACTAAGACCTGTCACAGCAGGGTCCCACTGTGCTCTCCAGAGAAAGCTGTGAGGACTGACGCAGGAGCGGGCCTGTAGTGGGATCTACCATCGAGGAAGTTGGGAAGAGCTTGTACCAGCCGATTGCTAAAGTTGACAAATCCAGTTCTTCCAGGAGAACCCTGGCGACTCCCATGAAGTGCTTGCGCTCCATGCGTCCATAGTTTCCCCAGACTATCACCTTAGGGACAAGAAGGGGGAAGCACAGTTAATCCTCCAACTTTCACACTTCATTGGGAAGCCCAAGTCTGACCAATCCTTCTACTCATCCAACTTTCTGGGGCTTTACTACAGCCTAAGATGACCAGAAATATTTACTGTACCAACAGGTGGTATGAAGCCCTGATATTTTTTTTATTTTAAGCACAAGTTTACAAATCCTAATGTTATAGGATTTTTTTTCCTCCCCTCATGGAAAAGAGGTGAATGTGCATGTGGATAAGACACCATTCTTCTGGGCAGGAGCAGCACCTGCACAAAGTATCCTCAGGGCTGCAGTCCAACACCTACAGGTAAAATCTGGTCCTGGCATGTAACAGGCCTTGGACACACCAAAAGGTGGCCTTGGGAGGGGAAAGGGCAGGATGAGCTCCTGAGCTGGAAAAATAAACCAACACAAAAAAAGGTGGGCAACAACTTGGGCCAAAAGCCAACAGTTTGAGGAGAAGAGCACGTAAGAAGAGCACATGGAGCTTGTGCCACAGGGCAGATGGAGACGAGGCATGGCCACTCACCTGGAGGAAGGGCAGGAGCCAGGAACACGACACGAGGGGCACACATGAGGGACATGCAGGGCAGGCAGCACAGACGGCCGAGAACGGCTCACAGACACAGGAAGGGCTAATGAGAGAGCTGGCAGAGGAGCAGGGAAAGCTGAATCACACTTACGACACGATGGAGACCAGTGGGTGGAAGAACAGATGCAGTGAGGGTCATGGGCTTAGGCATGCTGGAGGTCTGCACGTGGCCAGGTGGCCCTGTGTGGTTCAAGACAAAGGTGACGACTGACTGCAGAGTGAGTCCATGTTCTGAAGAGGAGAGGATGAGCAGGATGGGTTATGGTGACAATTAGTGATCTCTGGCTAATCCTGACAGCTTCTTTCCCTAGGCTCCTAACAACCACAACACTACAATCTTCTGTAAAATGAGGTAGGAGAGACAATGAATGTCAATCAAAACCCAAAAATTCACACTCTAGGTCAGGAGGAGATGGAGCAAGCCACTGCACAAATTTGGTTTGGTGACACGGCCATCAGCAAAAAGCCAAGTTCCTCTATCTATTTGTGGAGAAAGTGCCTTTCCTGGCAGCAAGGCAGCAGGTAAGGAAACCCACACAAGGCAAGAGCAGGCCAAGCCAGGTCCCACTCCATTTCAATCATAAATGTGCAGTCTTGTTACATCAGGGGAAAAAGCTTCTAATCAAAGTAAATGAGGTAGAAGTCACTAAAGAAAAGGCTCCAGCAGGTTAGCTGGCAATTTGTACGCCAGTGGAGGTAAAGAATAGAAACTCATGGATTAATTACATTAGTATTGCAAATAGATTTTATCCATGTTTTATTGGATGGAAATTATTTTTATATGATTAAACAATGCAAATCACTCTTTGCTCTGGAAACACAGGTACAGAGTTGAAAATATGAGTATGGCAGAAAACATATGGCAGTAACAGAAAAGAGGTAGAAAAAGGTAGGATATGTGGTTGAGTAATGGCAAAGCAGAGTGCCCTGAATGTGTATAAACATGGAAGGCAACCCATGCTGCAAGATCATTTAGCACCTGTAGGTACCACCCATAGCCTACCTGGGCAGGAAAAAAAAAAGAATTTAACAAATTTAAAAATCAATCCTTTCCTTGTAGGCACTCATAGTACCTGGCAGGGTGTCAAATAATCATCAGCTTGAGTATGAAGAAAAAGGGATTCTTTTCCCTTTGTTAAGTTCAGATTGAATGCATTTGGTTCAATGAACACATTGGCTTTTTCTCATTTATGTTAATTAACCAGCATGACAGGACTTAGTACCTTCCATGAGAGGTGGAAGAGAGAGAGGGGCAGACCTGAGACTTGCTCATCTTACCTGTAATACTTTGCCCTGGGGACTCTCAGCAAACAGTAACACCTGATTGTACAAAGGGTCTAATGACTTGCGAGCCACTTTTGTCTTCTTTTTTGCAATGCACACGCCATTCTCTAGCAGGTAAGCTTTGATGTAAGCAGCTGGAAAAAGAAACATGATCAAATATGAAGAAAATCTTCATGCTCACTTTAGAAAAGACAAGAGTGCCATGTCTCAGGTGTTTCTAAAGAAGGCAGCAGGGAAAAGATTTACCCAAACAGCCTTGTTTTCAGTACCACGCACAGGCTGTTTAGTTCTGCCAAGGGAAAATTCAAATTTTCCCTATTCACAAGCAATGTGGGAGGCTGGGGCTCAGGGAAGTACTTTCGGAGATCAAAGCAACTTACCTGGCAGCGTTTTGGAGCCAGGTTTTGGTGTCAGTCCTCGAGCCTGAATGATATCCACTTCAAGCTGCCCATTTCGCTCTTGCAAGCCAATTTCCACGTCCCCTAAACCAAGATGTCAAAATATATAGAAGACTTTCAAATTAATACATCCTTGGGTTACAAAAGTGTTTAAAAAACAATCTTCATGTCCCTCCTGCACAAGCTGTAACAAACTGTATGTGCCTGATTTCCTCCTCTATTACTCTGGAGCAGCTCCACAGTGATTCCAGACCACATTTTCAAATGCAAATTTGACTTGGAGCCCTCTAAAATGGCTTTGGTGGCTCAGTCTCCTACTCTTTGTGGCAGCAAGCTTCTCATCTCTCCCAAATGGAAGAACCTAGGACTGCAGGCTGCTTTGGAAAACGCAAGTATGGTGGACCATAACAAAATTCTTTCAGAGCCTGGAGGGCCTTAGAGAGAAAGAAAAACCCCACAGGATGAATTTTCAGGATTTTGGCTGCATTTTACTTAGTCTATGCCTTTCAGAGCTGAGGAAGAAAAGCACAAAGCTGCTGCTCTCCTCCTAATGCCACATTTGCTGCAGTCAGCAAAACCTTTCAGCCCAACTCACTCGATTTAACAGAGAAATGGAGCAGGACAGTGTTAGATCAGCAGATGCTGGACACATTATTAAGTGGCTTGTAGGAGCTGTCTGTTCAAGACTCAGTTAAAGCCACCCAAGTCCCTTGTGCTCCTTACCCATCGAGGTGGTGGCCAAGGTCTGACGGCCAACGAACTGTGCAGGGCCCATGCTCCCCAGGAAGTCACTAAACTGCCCAGCAGATGCCAGATGGACTCCACTGAAATTCAAGCTGCAAAAGAAAATTATTTTGGCAAGTGGTTAATCTGCATTTTAAAGCAACTCAGTACCTAAGGTACCAGATATATCTTTGAAATGAATGACATCTATGGAAGCCTTTTTTTGAGCAAAACTCAATGATTTCCACACAGTTTAGTTATATGGAATCTGTTTAAAATCTCCTTCCTCATCCAAAAAGCCCAGTAATAGCTGCAGTCAATATTGGTTTGGCTATAATTTTCTCTAAGGAAAATCTCTGCCATCTCAGGCCCATATCTGGCCTGTCACCTCTTTGGGTAACAGATATCTAGAATTTCTTATAGGATCTCTCTTGGTAGCCATCCCTTCCCAGTCCTTATTTCTGGGGAGGAAATAATCCATTTAGAGCAGTAGTTAAAAGTGAGATGGGCAGGGCAAGCATCAATCTTCTTGGGACATAATTCCTTATTTATTTATCACATACACACACAGAGCAATACATCCCCTTTTTGATCAGAGAGCCCATTTCCTACTGCTTAACACCAAAAGCCTCCACCCTGTAGTTTTTTATCTGCTTCTGGAGTCACAAAGAGGATCTGAATATGGGTGGCAAGGCTACTAGGACAACATCCTCAAACACCAGCAGCATCTCTGCCACAGTCACCACAGCAAAACAAGAGCTGTTGGGAGGACAGAGCCTCCAAATCTCATCACCAGGCACTGAGGCTGGCCCATGGCAAGTTACAGGTGCTGGTCACTGCACTGGGATGTGTGTAGGAGCACAAAAGCACCGAACTTTAGTACACTGATCCAAACTGAGATTTACCCAGTTGTACCCTGATTTACGCAGCTGTTTTGGAGGTTGTAGAAGAACTTGCTGCAAATGGTAAGGAGGAGGCTCAAGGCCAGCATTTGACACCTACATTTGTCCCACAGGCATCTGCCAAGCCATGACACAGCTGCTGAGACACACGTCAGGAGCTCTGTGCCGGGATACCCACGCTGCCGTGCCGGGCACTGCTCCCTGCCTGCTGCGTGCCAAAGGCAGCCACAATTACAAACCTCCTCCACTTCTCCAAACATCCTTGGAGGGGGGAAATTACCCACGGAATGATGCAGCCCCCTGTTCCCCAAATCAGTTTCTCACAAAGGATGCTGTGAGGAGGCTGCACATCGGGTACAAGTGACAGCAGAGAGGGGCCCTGCCTGCGGGGTGTGCTGGGGACTGCAGGCTCTCACACAGCTGAGTCAGCCACAAAGGCTTGGTGATGCCCCCCTGCAAGCCAGTTACATTTAAAAGGCATTAAAAAGAAAAGAAATTCTTTTCCAACCCCATTCAACCAGCAGTGTGTTAATTTCAGGTTGGGATTTCAGCTCTCATTAGCTATTTGCAGACCTGCTCTCAGCCTCATGGGAATATTTATTTATTCTGACAGGGAAGGAGGATGCCAGCACACATACCTCAGCATCTCACCACACATGGGGACTGAAGAGGACATGTCACTAGCACAAGTTCATGGGGTGGCTTAGCTCCCTAAGTGACAGGGGCACTGCATTAAATGACCCAACTTTTCCATGGAATGCTGCACCTCTCCCCTACATTGACCTGGCTCTTTGAGAAACCTGGTTACTGCTGTTAGACAGGGAGAGCTGCTGAGCCACGAGCATGGAAAAACCTGCCCTTGAGCTCTTTATGAATGTCACCTTTGTGAAAAGGGGTGGGGAGTGTCAGCATCCTGGGTGACAGGCTTGGGAGGGGCTCTGCTTGGGTGTATTTTCCTCAGTTCAGTGTTTTTTTTCACCCTGCACCCACCATTTGCACCAACATTGCAGGTGATATTTTGAGATACCACAGAAACAGCACATTTGGTATTGGTTGCAGAGAAGGTTTAACATTTTTCTCAGTTTCCTGTGTCACCTAACCCTTAGCAGCACAAGGTGCATCCCCAGTGTCCACACTGCTCCCTGTGGGCACACAATTCCTGCCCCACCACCCCCCTGACATCTATCAGCCCTGCTCTGGCAGCCATCTCTGGGACCAGGGCAGAGGTGCTGAATTTGTGGCTGGGCTCCCTGGGATAAACTGTGCACAGAGAGAGAGAGAGCCTCAGGGCTGGAAAATCTGAGGGACATGGGATGGGGGAAGCAGAGGAAGAGGGAGCCCAGAGCCAGATGGGCTTTATCAGGCTCGTGATTTGCCCATACAAGGAGAGAAGAAGTGAGTCCTGGTGCACGAGGACCAGCGAGACTCTGTGACCCTGTTGGCTCAGGCATTTTGGGCTGCACACAGAGTCAAAAAAGGATGAAAACTAGTGCCTAGAGAACTCAAAATAGTGCAGGAAAAAGAAGACCTGACAGACAAAGACATAAGATTCAGCAGGAGATGAATGGACCATCAGCCAGAAGGTAAATGTTTTCTTTATTCTCTTCAACTCATGGAAGATAAATGGGCCAAACTCGGGTCTCGCTCCTGCCCTGGGGAGCGTGTGACCTGAACAAGCACGTAAATAACAATCTGGCACGACAACTCACAGCCGTTCAGGGAAATGTTCACTGCTGTGCTCGGAGCAGATGCTTGGGCTAATTAGCAAGATGCTGAGGACCAGGATAGAGGAGGGGAAGCCCAGGATTGAGTGAAGCTGAGGGCTATGAGAGTTCACAGCACACCCAGAACTGGGTCTTGGAGCAATTCCTCTCTAGGGTAAGTCCAGCCATATTACTGCAGAGGAGATAAAAGGTGGGAGAAGACCACCCAGAGAAACCCCACATGCTGCAGGACAGCAAAGGAGAGAAATCCTTCTGGCCCCTGAATACTCAAAACTATTCACTAAATCACTTCCTCTTACCTGCCAGGGAGAGAAATCACATCAAAGGCTGATGCCAAGTATTCCTCTGCACTATACCTGTGTGGAGAGAAGGCTCCTATGCTCTCACAGCAGCCCACCCCTCCTCTGGTCTAGCAGGAGGTGTCCCTGCCCATGGCAGCAGGGCTGGAACCATGTGATATTTAAGGTCCCTTCCAAGCTGTTCTGTGATTCTATCTATGAATGATGCTAGCAAAGGCTCTGCCCAGCAGCCTGCACCAATGATATAGAGGAAAAAAGCAGGAGAGTATGAAGGACAGTGTTAAAAAGCAGAAGACCAAGAGCTATTGGGCTAAAGGTGAACCAATGGCAAATGGAAGTGTTTACAGCAAAGCAAAGGCTGCTGTTACCCTCCATAAATTCAGAAGTCAGAGAGCTCTGGTTGACCTTGAAATGATGAATGTTCTGCAGTGAAAACTACTGCGAGAGGGCAGGGCCCTGCTGCAGGGTCACCCTGGCTGGGCCACCAGCACAGAGCCTTGCAAGGAGGGCAGTGGAGCTGCTGCTTCAATGAAGCTGCTGATCCCAAGGGGAATGGCAAAGCTCACTTAGAAACACAGGCCAAGGTCAAGATTCCATCAGTATGGATAACAGGCCGAGTTAATGGGTTTACTAGCACTATAAGAAAGTCAGTATTAGATTAGACAGTTAATGTTCCCCACTGTTGTTATATCTGACTGGGAAAAGAAGACAATAGGGAATTACTTCTGTAATAGATTATGCCATTAACTGGTAGAACTGGCTGCTGCATTGCACAGAGGCTGACCTTTTGCAGGGCTGCTTTATTAGACACTAGAAACAGCAGCTCTAAATCTTGGCTTTGACCAATTCCTGGACATATATTTGGGTATTGCCAATAACCCTGGAATGGAAACAATTTTTCTCTGGAAAAATCATAAGCTATCTCCAAGAAAGCCACTGCTTCTCCCTTGAGGGGAGAGGGAAGGGAAAAATAAAACAGCAGAAATTTAGTATGAATGTGAATTAAAAACAGCAGGAACCATTTAGCAGAATAGACTAAATTTCAGATGCTCAAATCCAGCTTGGTGAGCTGTCTGTCAAATGCTCAGAGAAAAGCTGGGATGGTGAGGTGAGGGGGACAATGCACAGGGAGATTGGTGGGACAGGCTCTCCCCATTCACTCGTTTTTCCTGCAGTTAAAGCAGGGAGGAAAAGAGCTCCAGGGAGCACTGTGACTTCTTTCAACTGTTTAAATGCAGCCCAAGAGCCCTTCCCTGGTGCTCTGGAGCATGCTGCAGGCTCAGCAGACTTTTCCTGCCTGCCCTTTGCATATACTGAGCTGTTCTGACCTGCCCTTGATCCAGAAACCAGCTTTCCAGCCGAACCACCACACACTGGATGTGCTGCAGACAGGCTCATGAAGGGATCTGCCGCAGGTGACAGTGGTGACTCCACCTTGGGTGACAGCCAGCAGATGTTTCACACACATTGGAGCAATCCTGGAAAGCCTTTCCCCTCCCATTGCCCAACACATCTCTCCCTTAAGGGGAACAATCACTACAACCTGGTTATCACCGATATAGATGTCTTTTTTTTATTGCATCTAAAAAGAAATGCTAAAAATAGCCGGAGGAATAAAGAGGGAGCGTTTTGCAGCTGACTTGCAAACAGCAGCTGTCAGAGGCAGCAGGGCCCTGTGACAGGACCATCTCACGCTGCACAGAGCTGCACACAGAGAAGATTAACAGGTGACACTTGTCAGCCTTTTGTCTAAAGGGCACAAATCCTCCACTGAGCGAGGGCAGCGCAGCCTTTGAACAGCAAAGTGAAATTAATTATCTCTCCTCTGGCCCTTTGCTTTCACTAATCATGATTTACAGGCTGTGCTTTGCCACAGCCAAATGGGAATGATTTTAATGGAGTTAAAGATTATGGGTTTGCTGGGGAATTGGTCATAAGTTGAATGCAACGTTGTTATTGACCGGAAGGCAGAGGGAGAGCACAGGGAGGCCAGCGATGCCTCCAGCGTGTCAAGGACAAATGAAGGACATTTTTCTGGAAGATGCTCAGACCACGGTCTTTAGCTGTAGGCAAGGAGGCAGAGCAGGGACAGCAGAAAGATGACACTGGGTGCTATTGATCCTGGGATCTCTGAGTCCACCCATGCAGCAGAAACCTGCATGAATGTTAACACTGCCTGCACAGGTACCAGCTCCCACCAAGGCTCAGCACAGGCTGCAAATCCCATTCCAGCCAAACGGTAGTAATCAATGGCTATTGCTGTGCCCGAACCGTCCGTGGCACAGGAGCCAGCAGGCACAGCTGCCTCCCGGCACGCTGCAGGCACGGCAGCGGGGACACAGCGTGTGACAGCGGGGACACAGCGTGTGACAGCGGGGACACAGCGTGTGACAGCGGGGACAGCCACGAGAGGGAGACAAGAGCCCGCAGCAGCTCCCGCACGCCGTCCCCATGCAGAGCAGCCACCAACCACCAGCCCGGCTTTATCTCACAGATGACCGAGCCCGTAAACCATTCCTGTCTTTGTGTGACACGTTTATATGCAGAATAAAACTGGCTGTGCGTACAGACTGGGGAACGAGAGGCTGGAGAGCAGCGCTGTGGAAAGGGACCTGGGGGTCCTGGTTGATGGCAAGTTGAATATGAGTCAGCAGGGCCCTGGCAGCCGGGAGGGACAACCCTGTCCTGGGGGCATCAGGCACAGCATCGCCAGCAAGGGAGGGGATTGTCCTGCCCTGCTCTGCACTGGTGCAGCCTCACCTCGAGTCCTGGAGGCAATCTTGGCACAATAATATAAAAAAGACACTGGGTTATTAGAGAGAGGCCAAAGGAGGCCATGAGGATGGTGATGGGACTGGAGAGGAATCATTACGGGAAACACTGGAGGTAACTTGGTTTGTTCATCCTGGAGGAGACTGAGGGGAGACTTCATTGTGGCCTTCAGCATCCCCATGAGAGGAAGCAGAGGGGCAGGCACGGATGTCTTGCCTCTCATGACCAGTGACAGGTCCTGAGGAAATGGTATAAAGCTGAGACAGGGCAGGTTTAGGCTGGATATTAGATTTTCACCCAGAGGATGGTTGGGCACTGGAACAGGCTCCCCCCAGGGCAGTGGTCACAGCGCCAACCCTGTGTGAGTTCTAGAAGCGTTTGGGCACCACTCTCAGGCAGAGGGTGGGATTTCTGGGGCCAGGAGCTGGACTTAAGGATCCTTGTGGGTCTCTTCCAATTCAGCATATTCTACATTCTATGGATCTTAGAAGCTGTGTGCTCAACCTGGGGCTGAAACTGCCCAGACCTTCTTCTTTTAAACACAACATTCCTAATCCTGATTATTTAGGAAATCTGTGCAGCCTCTGAAGACTGTGTTCTTGTGCTGCATGCTGTAGGTCAGGGTGTATGAAATCTGTCCTCTGTGGAGTAATTTAAGAGTGGCTTAAAGGCTCCCTGCCAGCTGCTTGCTTCTCTGCTCTTCCAGGGTAGCAGCATTTCCTGATCTACTCCTTGCAAAGATCCATGTCCTTCCCCTCTGTGTGCAAATGATGCAGTCACTTCCCTCATGGCACAGCAGCTGCTCCTTGTATATGACTAGATGGAGAACCAGCTTTTCAGAGTTTGCTTGTAAACTGATCAGGATTTGAATGCCTAGACGGACAACACTGATTTCAATGCTAAATGCTATGAAGAAACTGCAGAGCAGCTGTGCTGATCCCTCTCACACAGCATATGTGGCTCTGCTCAGTCCCTTCTCTGCACTCCCGCCCGCTGGTGGCTACTGATTAGCATGCAGTGTGCAAAGGCAGACACATTTAGGGAAAATGTATCATTAATTTCTTTTCCTGTCCGTGTGGAGTTCGTCTGACCTCTTTTCTAAATCTATTTTTAAATTGCTTCTGGGACTCTGTATGCCAGGTACCCCATTATGCTGTTGCGAGCATTTGCAGAATCAGCTTGTCAAAATCTTGTAATACTCACAGGAAATATGGTCAGAATGCATCTCCACAGGTCAGCAAGTCCACACCCAGGTCCCAAGGCCAGAGCAGCCTTATTTACACCATCCATGACAGCTGCTTTTCTAACCTGTTCTTGAAATCCTTCCCTGAGAGTTTATTCCTGTGCATGGTTTTAAGTTTTCATTCCAAATCTTTTTCCAGTCCTTCCTCTTTACAGATCAGTCCTGAACATCATTTGTGAATTATCAGTTCGAAAAACAGACCACATATTCCCTTTTTATCCTCTTGATACTATTCTTTTTTTAAAGTCTTCTATGACTTTGAGACTGGTCTTGATTGTACTAATGTGTAAGGGCCACACCCTTGCTGCTGTGCCTGTGCAGATGAAATACAGAGTGAGGCATTCATCTCCTCCCTTCACAGGCTGGGCACCCTTTTGTCCAGGAGCTCTCTCAGGAGAAGAGAATCTTGTGTCCTCCCCCTTGGACCAAATCCCTGTTCCTGCCTGTCTGTTTCACAGGTTGCACACCTTGACTCCACTGCCGTGGGTTCAGTGAGGTGGTGAGGCCAGACAGCTTCAACACAGCCACCCTCGGCACACCCAGACAACAGCAATTTTCAGAAGATAACACTTCGTCTTGCTCTTTTCATGGACTCATTTACACTACCACACAAACACCTATTTGCCATCATCTCAAGCCTCCAGAGGCGATACATTCTTGAAGAGCTGCTCCACCGTGTCTGGTATGTGCACGGGATGTGTCTGGGCACAGGGTGCAGAAATTATTGTTCTGTTCTTGTAAATTAAAGAGGTTTGTGGGGTTTTTTGTCCTCTCATGGCACAAACTTGCAATTAATAAGCAAGTTGCCTAAACACAGCCATGCATCTCAGTGGTTTGACTTGCACAGCTGGCCTAACAGATACACCACACGTCCACATCTAACATGGAGCTAAACTTTCCAGCTCTATCTTTAAAAAACAGGGACAGCAACACATTCCTTCAGGCAGAAGAAATGGGGAGAGGGAAGTCTCCTCTGAGACTGATAACATATTTGACAGTTATTTTATTTGAGCATTAAAAAAAACCCATCAGAACTCCAATTTCAGGGAGCAGTAATGTTCTGTGTAACAATCACACTCATCCATATTGCATGTTAACGTCTTTTAAATCGCATCTCACAGGCAGGAGCCAAGCAGATACCTATCAGCTAAGAAGGAAAGCAGAATTTGCCAATGTCCATTACCCCACCTTTCAAATATTTATGGTGTGCATGAGGAATATGCATCCAACTACACTGCCCAGGGACTGGGCACACAGCCCCTTAACCTGTCAGAAGTTGATGTAAACGCTGCAGGAGCCTTCACTTTGCCTGGGAAGATTTTCCATGAGAATTTATCCCTGCAGAACCCAAACCCACCCTAACCCCACCAACTGCACACCCCTCCTCTGCCAGGCAAGATCTCCAACTCTGCCTCTCAACAAGCTCTGTTTCTCTCTGGGCCACTCCACTTTCAGTAGCATTTTTAGCACTGTGACGTGCTGTCTTATGTGCTGTAACACATTGTACTCCGCTCGCGTATCCCGTTCCTTCTGCTGTATGAATTCTGCCACTGAAACAGTGCTATAAAAACTGTGCAGTGAATTCTGTACAAAGACCTCCCCCACTCCCTTCCCCACCTTGCCGGGCTTGCTCCATTTTTAGCAATCACTAGTCATCTCAGATGCACTGAATAAAAGATAGCTACCTGTCTTCAGTGAGCAATTCTGTCTGTTCCCAAGAGGATGCTGAAGGTGGGATACACTGCATTTCCTGCTGTAACTACAGCTCTCAAGGTCACATCCTTTCCAAGCTGTGCTGGTCAAGCTTTGCCAGCACAAAAGGATGTGCTGTTGCTGAACAGGCTGAGGAATTTCTTGATATATTACAGAAATAATCTCCATGCCTTTACTGGTTTCCATCTCAAAAGACACTGCTTTCTTACATCCTGAACTGATATTAACAGCACATTTCATTACATTTTTTTAAAGGACTTGGATAAAAAGAGGCCTGAAGATAATCTGTTATAAAAGCGTCTAGAAGTCTCCTGGCTTTGGAAGTCAAAAAAGAAACATTCAGAGAAAAGCTGCAACGTGAATCTCCTGAATGGGGCATTCAGGAATCAAGTCTTTTGGTTGTTCTTGAATGCTGACGGATAATTTCTGGTGGAAAAAAGTGAATTTTCACACAGCCATGTGGTCACAACCCAGGCCAGTATTTTCTCCTGCCTCCTGTTAATTATTGTTCCACAGTGAAGCAGACAAGGGCAGGCAGCTCCCCAAGCCTAAGTCCCAGTGTTGGCTCCCATCAGCCCAGCAGGAAAACTGGTACCAGAGACAGAAGGAAGCCAAGAGGTGCGAGATGCCCGTGCTGGTGACACTTGTGTCCTGTGGCTGTGTCCTGCCCCTGCCCGGGGCACAACAGGGCAGAGCTCAGGTAGCACAGGCCTCGCCATGGAGAAGAGAGGTGAGATGTCTAACAACAAGATGCTTTCTTGCTGGACCTGCACACTCATCTCAGATAATGCGAGAACAATCCTCCAAGTCTTTGTTAGTCACCACCTGCTGTGCTTTTCTGAGGTAAAAATCACCTGATCTCTCCAGAACTTAATCATCTCAGCAGTAGCCAGCAAGAACAAAAACCCTATGAGTACCACTCACAAGGCACTATGGCAGCTAGCAGCCTTTTGTTCCAGGTCCATTTTTATCTTTCTGCTCCATTTTCAGGAAGAAAAGTGTTTGGCAGGAACAAGTTACATGCAAGTCCAGAATCTACTGCTTTTTGAATGCTGTACATGGTCTCGTGCAGCTGCAGCAAAACCCAGCCAAAACAAGATGTAGATCATGCAAGAGCCAGGATGGAGCTGAGATTCTACTAAATCTCACAGGGTTGTTTGTGAGTTATTCCTATATTGGGAATTGTATCCTTGCAGCAATCCTGGTGTCCTGAGCCTACCCCATACGCACTTACTACAGTGGGCAACTGTTTTCTCAAGCAAATCTTTAAGTATAGACATAGGAGAAAATATTCAGTGCTGTAGGGATTTGTAACCAGTGCTAAGATCTTTCTGAATGAATTATGAATGGAAACATCTGTGCATGTGAAAGCACAACCAACCTGGCTGCAGCAGATTCTGTTCTCCAATGACAGGGGAAGGACAGACAAGGCTAGAGAGCACATCACTCCCAAGCCCTGCCTGAGGGCAGGCTGTAGCCATAAAGATCACCCCCAAAAAGAACAAAAAGGTGGCAGTGATGCTTGAGATCTGCAGAGGTGGAAAAAGAGCAAGACCCTGAGGTGAAATATTACTCCAAAATAGCAGGTAAGTCCTAGAAAGTGTAAGAAAAACATGGTCTTAAGAGCCAGTCTGTTGTGAAGAACAACTTAGCAGACACAGCGAGGGCTTGACAGATGGTGTCCTATGTCCTCCCTGCAGCACACAACCCAGCCTGGCTCCAGCACCTGATTCATGGGGCTTGGTGCCTGCATGGGGTGGGGAGAGAGTGAGGGAATGAAACCTGCACACGGGAATGACTGAGAACAGTTTTGTTCAGAGTAAATATCTACTTCTACAAAGTCCCACATTGAGTTATATTGTATTAATCTCCTATACTAGCACATAGCCACTGTGCAATAGCAAATCTGGGTAAGAAGGTTGGAGGACTTTTTATCAGGCAAAAATTTACATGAAGCAGTTTGTTGACAATGTCAGTGCTCCCTGGCATGCTGTAAGCTTTAATTCCAGGAGATGCATCATTTAGCTCATCTAGTCTCCAGTATACTTCATCTTCAGGTAAAGGGGGTATTCAAAAGAAGGCCTAGCATACCTCAGAGGTTTAACCTGCATAATAAGCCTCTCCATGAAAAAAAAAAAAAAATCTGGATTTTATGCACTCTGGTGCTCACATGAAAAGAGCGTTGCTCAAAACCATGCATTTCAGAATACTCTTTGACTGTAATAGCTTGCACCAGCACAGAGCAGATGCGGCAGCTGCCACCAGCTCCCTGAAACAAACCTGAAAAAGCGGTCAGTGAGCAACGCTTTCTAAAAGCAGTTTGTATGGCTGAGGACAGGTATTTAGGCCTGCTGCAGCAAAGTTTCACCAAATCTTTGATCATTTCAGCATGCCTCTTTTGCAAGTTGTCCTTTTAGTCTTTAAATTGATAAGGATTATAAAAACACATGGAAGTTGAGAGGTTTTGAATCCATCTTCTTCCAGGTGTGAACACACCAAAGGGATGCACAGGTGGAAAGAACTAGAACAGCATTGCCTTGCTGAAAACCATGGGTTTGACAGTCACTGGTGAAAACTCTCTGACCTGGGAGTATCTGCACCAGTCACACACCCAGCTTTTATTAGAAAGAAAATCAACTCTCTGCAGCTAACAGAGACATATGAATCTTCATTCTGTCTCCCTGGGAAGACAGCTACAGCGAACGAGAGAGGTCAAGAGAAATCTGATTTAGAAGAACACATTTTTGTTCCTCACAGCTATTCCCCAAACAATTCCATTCTTTGCTGCAGGAAAAGAAAGCAGAGAAACTCCCCTCCCACCATGTTTCAAGAGAATTGAGCCCTCTTAGCTCTTTGTACACTCAGCCCTATTTGCTTATCACTTGTGGCTCAGATAGATAGCTGCAATTCCCGCTGGGTTCCCAGAAGAGATTAATTACCCCACCTAGGAACAAAGCATCCAGGAACCACTTAATCACACTTTTCAGAGAAGAGAAGGAACTACCCCATCGCTGGCCGAGGTGCTGGCAAGGATATTCTGGCGGCATTCAAGGTTGGAATACCAAATGTCAGGCTTGTTCTAATAAAGACACTTGGATTGCAAGACAGGCTTTTCCTTTTTCTGTCGAGCTGATAGCTACGTGCCACCTGCCTTCAGGGTGAGACAGCACTTGTAGGGGTGCAGTATTCTGCTGGCAGAGATACTCCCCCTCCACAAAAGCCCAACAAAGCAGCTAGTGTATGCAGTGAGAGGACACAGACCATTCAGGCAATTACACCCCTTCCCAGGAGGGTAAGCTATGTAAATAGAAAAAGGAAAGAATTTTGCTCTGCATGAAAGCACATTCTTGCTCCTCATTGCCCAGGGACTGAACTTAATCACTAATCCTCTGCATCTAGTAGCGGAGGCAGAACTCCAAGCCACAGGACTGTGCTGGTGTAGCAGGAATATTTCCCTGGAGACAGCAGCTCACAGAAGAGATAAGGTACATCACAGCTTTTGAGTGACAAGATTGCTATCGCAGTCTGTGCCTCATTACTATTTTGAACCTTCAGCACAGATCTATGATGCCTTTCCAGGATTAGCCTACTTCTAAAGCTAAAGAAAGTCTCTCTTAATTTACAGCCTGTTACTTATTTAACACCAGAATCACATTAATTGAGAGTGTCTTTGGACTATCTCAGCATTTTAGCTGTACAGTGCACTTGGAATATCACACAGGACTAGAGAGCATACAGAGTGATGCCAAGTGTGGTCCTTGGCTTAAACAGAACACCTTTTAGGTACAGGAACATTCTGGCCTCACACCTAGAAAGCACAAAATCAGATGGTATGTACTGCCTTCTCCTTTAAATACTGTGGGGCTTTTGCTTCCAAGGATTCTCATGAACAGTCATCTTTGTAAAATTATTAAATTTCCATATATGGCTTCAAGTAATGGAAATACATAAACCAGAATTGGAGACAAGTCAGGTCCCAAAGTTCTGGCCTAAAGATCCCCTGCTGTGCATTCTGGTATGAACTCTGAATGCAAGCGTGTTCTTACTTCTCTTGGGGTCAGAACTGTTTTCTGAAACACATTCTTTTAGGACACTGTAACTCATATGAAAGAAAATAAAGTTTTTTTACCAAAGTACATGCAGGCTCCAAACCACATATTTTGATATCAGAATTCTGCTATGCTATCATGTATTTTATTACTTTCACCCTTTACAGCACCTTGAACCTTCCGCCTGCCCCAAACCAAAGGGCTATTTTGAAACAGGGGAAATGGACAACTATTGTGCAACATTAAAAACTACTGGCTTATAATTTACGAGCAGTAATGAGCCACTGCTATTGACCCTGAATTACTCATGCAAAGGCAAAGCAGTTAAAAGTAATGGGTATCTGCTTCAGCTCAGAGTAATGAGGACACTAAAGATAGTATATAAACAGTCGAGTGTGTGCCAGCTAGGCAGACACAGAGATCTGCTCTAATTGGATGGGCAGTACACCTGCATCATAGGCCAGTCAGAAAAACACATTGTCCATCATGCTGGAGGAAAATTAATAGGTACAGGGACAGAGCATCCCACGAGTGATCACCCAGCTCCCTTTTGATGACTTACTTTCCCTCTGATCCATAGCTGTTCATGCTGTCCTCGATGGACTCGTGGCTGGCTTGGCGGACGGTCCTGCTGGGCATTTCCACAGCCAGGCCAGTTTCTGTGCTCCTCTGGATGGCTCCTTTCAGTCTCCGACCATCACCATCTAGGAACATGAGGGGAGAAAAGGCAGTCAGCCTCTATTCCCAGAGCCTTCTGCACTGACAGAGCCAAGGAGAAGCAGAGAAGGTCTTTTGGAAGCCCAACCTGGCACCTGTTATGCAACATTTCCCCCACTCAGCCCTGCTTCATCAGCAGCTCCCGAATCACCTCTGGAACACACTCACTGCTCCACCATGCCAGGCCCCAGCAGATACTCAGAGCATGCACACCCTCCCTACCTACTCCAACCATTTGTACCAATTAATTATCCATTGAGCAGGCAGCCACACCAGCTGGCTACACCCAGAGCTACCCAGTCAGGGAACACAGTAGCAGCAACCACAGGCACAGCTGAGGTCTACAGCCTGATGCCTCCAAGCCTTTCCCAAATCCCATGTTGCTGCCTCAGGTTGTGTGGAACAGCACGAAGAGTGGCAGTTCCTCCTGGTGGGCATTGAGTGAGCAGAGGGAAAGGAAAGGCCAAGCAGCACCAGAGGTGCTGTGAAAGCAGGAGCCCTCCCAGACCAGCCACAGGGGAATAGTTGGGCACAGCCAAAATGTTCCCTGGTGGCACTGGAAAGCACCAGCAGTGGAAAACCCTGGAGAGGACTATTCCCCCCGGTAGACACCCTCAGCCACAGCATAGAGGGAATTAAGTAGGTTCTGGTTCCTCCTGGGTGCAGTCTTCAGAGGCTCAGCCCTCTGAAATTAACAGCTGCTATTTTCATCCTCCATCTCAAGCAGTCTGTTTCTCAGAACAAACCATGTTATGTAATGAATATGTAATGAATACCATTACTATTAATTGCTGTAGCTGGTGTTAGGAAGCTCCAGATTTCATCCCACATAGAGCACTCATCCTGAAACACATCTGCTACAAGTTTTCCGAACAAAGCAAAATTATCTAAACCCTCTAAAGATGCCCAGTCATTACCCTGGATTCAGGCAACAAACCTCTAACCCATGGTGCTCTCAGAAACCTTCCAGACTTTTTGAGTACCACCTCCAGAGGAGAAATGACCCAGCTGCTGAGTCTGGAGAACTCAGGATCGCCAAATATTAAAGAAAGCAAATCTTTCAAAGAATCACAGGATGGGAAAGGTTGGAAGGGACCACAGTGGGTCATCTGATCCATCCTCCTGCTGAAACAGGGTCATCCTGGAGCACACTGCACAGGATTGCGTCAAGGCAGTTCTTGAATATCTCCAGTGAGGGAAACTCCGCAACTTTCTGGGCAATCTGTTCCAGTGGAACCACACAGTGAAGTTCTTCCTCATATTTAGGTGGAACTTCTCATGAATCACTTTCTGAACTACTTTGGAAATACGAAGGTATCTGCCTAAAATACACTGTTACTTGTAGCAGGCTGCTTGACCTAAAATACTTTCTTTAGATCTTGGTATGAAGAGGGACTTTGGAAAAAAAATTCTGTAAGATACCAGAAATGCTTCCTATCCCACTTCTCCAATTATATCTACATGGAAATGCAAAGACAAAAATTCTCCTATAAATACAGCTGTAAGGTACCTTTTCCTCTACTATCATGAGGTTTCCAACTGGGTAAACGTGCTGGCCCCAGGGCTCTGTACCAGCTGCTGTCCCCACATATGGTGTAGCCTGTGTACACATGTCCCTATGAGCTAAGGGGATCGAATTTGCACGTTCTGGGTTAACATTAACTACAGTTTTGTACTGTTTGTGTGCCTAGAGCAATGAATGAAGCACATTGTATAAATCAGGAAGTTACACAAACGTAAAACATATTTCTCATGTGCTTTCAAAATCTGAACCTTCAGGCAAGAATAACAATATGAGCATCAACAAAAGCAAAGCTTTGTGAAATGGCTGTGCCTACTCTCCCAATCAGGGCCGAGCAGCTCCTTTTGATGGACTCTCTTTAGCCTTGTGCAGCTCACTGGAGCCTCTGATGGGGTCTGTAGGTGCCTCTGAGGGCACATCCCACAGACATGCAGGCAGACTTGATGGTCCATTTCATTTGTTTCACATTCACCTCCACAAACAATCTCTGAGTCATCCACATGCACCAGTGCTCATCCCTCCTTCACGTGTGCACTCAAGAGCACTCATCCTCCTGCCCTTTGAGGTTGGCCCTCACAAGAGCTTTGCTGGCAGCCAGAGTCAAAGCACCAAATGACAGAAATGTAGGAAACAAATTAAAAATGCCTCATTGCCCAGCCATGCAACATCTGTTTAAAAAAAAAAAAATCTCTTCTCTCCCCAGTCTAATGAGATGTGCCTGGAGACACTCAAAATTAAAAGACTATTTATCCACAGCTGGCAACAAACAAGAGGCTTGGGACAAAGCAAGGATTCGAAGCAACACAAGGTGCTTGCTCTAGTCTATCAACCATCTCCTGATTGAAAGCCAGGGAAATAAAGCACAAGGGCCCAAAGGCAAGGAAAGGCAGCACTGTGGGAGCACCAGGGCACCAGAGATTCAGCTGGCAGAGGGCAAGTTCAGTTGCAGAGCACCACATGCACAGCTCTCCGCTGCTGGGTGGGTCATTTTCTAGTAGTCCTGATTGCTTTTGCAGATTAAATAAATAAATAAAGGAAAAAATACAAATAAAAAAAAATAAAAGGAAAAAATGGCAAAAGTTTAATCAAGAATCTCTGTAAAATAAGACAATGGGAATAAAGGACAAAAATCCTTTGTTCCTCCCTCTTCTTCCAGACAGAGATGCACAGCAACTCCTGCATCTTACAAATGGTCTCTCATTATTCTGGAGAAAAGTTTCTCCAACCTTTCTCCTCCTACAGTCTATTTTTGCTGAAAGTTTCCTTTGAACAGAAGGGAAATAATTTATTTTGAGAAAAAGGCAAGCTCCCAAACAACAGCAACCAGAGGCATGACTGAAGCAGGGTAAGAGATCACCATAAGCACCAGAGATGCCATCAGAAAGGAGATATAGGTTCCTGAACTGTCTACCCCCTTTAGCTGGGAGAGGAGGACAGATCAGGGAAATAAAGATAGATGACACTGCACTTCCCATCCGTGAGCCAAGCAACAGCCACCTACCATTAACCTCCTCTGGTCAGTTTAGAGCATGGCACAGGGGCTGTGCCTCCTTCCCCTTCCTGAAATCCTTGTGCTTCGACACCTTTGCCAATCAGAAGGTAAATGATATGCATCTATGTAGGTGTTGCCTGACAAAATCATTTGTCTTAATTTGTCAGTGGTATCTAAAACAAGTAAGAGCAGTATCGACATTTTCTGCAGCGTCACCAGATTTATTCCCCTGCACCTCTTCCAATTAAGCAGCAAACAACAGAGGTTAAGCAGTCAGTCAAGCCTGCAGTGCAACACATCATTAGGAGAGGGTTTTACTTTGAGATGACCTTGGGAAGAAGAAATTTTTTGGTCAAATACCCAGGATGAAGATCCACAGCACCTTGCTGACGCCAACAACCAGAAGGGCCCGGCAGCCACTGCCAAGTTCTCAGTGTTGACAGGTGCTTCGGTTTTGCTCTGCTCAGCCAAACAATTTATGCTTGGCTAAAGAATATCTTCTAAAGCACGATCCACTCTCAGTTTGAAGGTATCAAGAAATGAAGAATCTGCCATTTGCCTGCATGGTTTACTTTACTACCTGACATTTAGAGATGTGGCTTAAGTTTGCCTGGTTTCAGCTTTCACACACCAGGGTTTTTTAGTGCCCTTCTCCACCCCAAGAGCTGCTTTGTGTTCTCACTATCAAGACTTTTCTGCAGTGCAGATGAGTTACCTCTCAATCTTATTTTGACAAGTTAAATAGACTGAGATCTTTATGTCTCTCATGCTCTGGTATTTTTTTCTCCTGGCCTTGAATCTTTATAACAATCTCCTCAGGTTTTTAAACACCTTTTTGAGAATGGAACTGGACTCTTCATTTTAGTGCAGAAATGCATACAGAGGTAAAAATCAGCTTGTACTCTCACATCTTCACTAATTCTGCTGGAATCTCCCAAGACCACAGTGAGCTCCTGGTCGCATCACAGCTCTCCTGGAGGCTGTGCAGTCCCTTGCCTGTCCTGCTGGTACCAACTTGCAGAACCTTATATTAAAAAATACGTAAGAAAACAAATTTTATTTGAAGACAAAGCAAGCAAAGCTCCAGACAGCTTTATACAGCTCTTCCACCCTCAATACTATTTATTCTCTTTCTAATGTCCATGTTGCCTGTGAATTAAGTGAGGTTTAAACTCATGCTTGCTCCAAATCAAATGAAAACACTGAGCACTACCATGCCTTCAAGAGAGCCCTCCTGCCTTTGAGGCATTTCCTTGACAACTGCTTTTTGATATGTGAAGCAAGCTTTTAATCCATTTATCACTATCACATTTTTAGGGTCATGTTGTTCTAGGACAAAACTCTAACATACTTATCACGTTTACCCAGATATCTGTGTCTTCTGAAACTTGGAGAAAAAAAGTCTCTCACAAGACCCATTTTCCCTACATTATTTTTGATTGATATTAATTATATTCCATCATTTTGTTCATTATTAATTAGATCTCATTATCATGCTTCCCCTCATTTTGAGTGATGTCAGATCAGCCAACCAAAAGCTCCTTCCAGACAGCCCAGTATGAACAAAGAGGAGCAAGGTGACTGTGCAGGAGCCCTGTGCAGAGCAGAGCACCTTCTGGAGAGGTCCCTTAACTAAACTTCCAGCTGTCAGCCACACCAAGAGGCAGCTCTTCTCAAGGATGGTGCCACTCTCATGGAAGAGCTGCCACCAAGAACTGGATTTGTCTGAAATCAAGGGGGTGGGAAAAACAAGAGCAGCACTGCTCCCTTCTCTCCCCCAAGGAAAGAGTAACCACTTCTCATGGCCTCTTCTACATCACTCCCACGCACAACTCTTCAAAGCTCTTCCTCTTCTACTGACAGGGCTCTCCATGCTCAGAGGCCAGCAAGACTTGAAAAATCTGTGAGTCCTGCAATAGCTCATCACAAGGTCATGATTATATAATTATTACTCCTACATGGAATTACTCTACAATAGATATTTATTGATGGCATTTCTGAGAAGACAGAGCATGTCCCTCTCATTGTTATCCCTACACTGTCTCCTCTCTTGTCACTTCCTTTCCCTGCACCCAGGTCCTTGTTATCATCTTTCTCTTTTCTCCTTTGTTTTCTATTTTCTCCTCCACTGCAGTTTGCTACCATGACAAAAAGAAACCAGCTTGATGCATGTGCTACAGACCCTCCTGTACTTTAGAATTAATTGGTATTGATTTAGCCCTGAGATCAGGCATTGACTGAATTTCAGCTTAATCAGCCTGGCTCCTAAATTACCCAACCTCTTCTGAGCACAGAGCACAGTGTCACCCAAAGCACATGGAACACGCACCACCAACATGGGCCACCCAAGACACCAAGGGTCTGGCAAAACAGCGTGGGTAGCTGTTATCCTTTCCCAAATTTCAGCTTGAGATGCCAGGGGGAAAATCAGGAAGGGAAATCAGTTGGATGGTTACTTTCATTTGCTCCTATTGAAAAACTCTGGAAAACAGAGCATTTTGTGTTTCCCAAGAAAGTTAGTCCAAGCCTGAGCGAAGGGACTGCATTCCCACTGCCTTTCTTACCCAAGTGTAGCAGTATGGAACAATTCCCATCCAAACATGCTGCAGGGCATCAACCTGGGCAGACTCTGCTCTCTGGATTCACACCTGGGCTCCTCAGCACATGAATCGCCTGCTTTGCTCCAAAATACAAACCTGCACTTACGAAGTATGAAGAGCTGCCAGCTCCAGCAAGGGAACACAGGAAAACCCATCTGGTAGAGTCAAGGAAGCCTTCAGAGCACGTTTGAGATCACACAGAAAGCAGAGACAGGACAGGACCCAATGCCTGCAGAGGAGATTTGCCCAGAGCTATGTCCTTTCAGTTTATGCTGAATCTGCCTGCTCTACCCTTGGCTCAAACACGGGCTCACAAGCCCTTTCATTTTCCACGGCCACTAACTTCACTCTTTGGTTTTGACCCTAAAAGTTTTTTGTCTTTTGTCCCCATGAAGATCTGCCCCTGAGAAAAGATGAAGCAGGTCAGTTTGGGGCTGAAAACAAAGGGAAAACATCGAGCACCCATCTGGATAATATCACCTGCTGAGGTGAGGAAGGTTCTTAATTCCAACAACTGGTCTTTGGCATGTCTGTGGGCAAAAAGCATCAGTGGGAGTCTCAGCTCAGCACTCCATACTGCCAAAGCACTGACCATTTAATCTCCTACCTATTTTCAGCTACTCTGAGAAAAGAGTCAGCACATTAACTTCTCCACTTGAAACTTTGTCACTGCATTGTTGCTCCTGAAGTGTTTAAAGAAAAAAAATTTTTTTTCTGTTTAGTCAGATGCTGACTCCCTGCGACACGTACCAAGACCTGTGTACTATGAATCAGTTCTGAGATGAATAAAAATTCCATTGTTCAGCTTCAAAGGAGAAAAAGTCATCCCACAGCCCTGCATGAATACCCAGCACTTGTGACAGCCTGGCACACGCTGAGCTGTGGGCTGTCAGGGTGGGCAGCACAGGCCCCTTTACAGGGGTGTTTCTGTTCAGAGCAAGCCCTGATGCTCTCCTAAGGGCTGCTTCTGCTGAGGAAAAAAAAAATACAGGATTGTCACTTCAGAACGCAGTTTAACGAGATGAACTCAATCTCATCACGCCTGGCAAGCCCTGACATCCTGCCAAGCATTCCCTACATCAACATCCTAATGGAGTGTGAATTATGAGCACCTAAAGAGAGGCAGTTTGTACTGTGCTCCAGAACATGCCAGGCTATCATCACAGCCTGAGTAATCCACCAGAATGACAGAAAATGGCTGGGGATAAGCAGGGGCACTAATCAGGCTGTATGCTTCATTCCCCTTGTCCTAGTTTCAGACACCAACAAAATCACACCCTTTCTTTCCAAATTAAGCACAGAATCTTTATGGGATGGAAAAAAAATATTTCAACATGTTAATTCTTATCTGTGGAGGTTAGGTACATTCACAGGGTTAGGAAAGTTCAATCAACTCTTCTTGTGAGAGCCAGAAAAATAGTAAGATTAGCAACTGTTTGCATTGATGTTACAGCTACTGACTCCAGCTGAATGCAGAGCAGGGCCAGGACATCTCACCTGCATGGGAAACCTCTGGAGAGGCCAATGACACACCTCTAAATTCCCACTGCAGCACAGTCCCAACACATCCCATTGCTGATCCACAAGGGTATTTTAGCACAGAAAAGCTTTCTCTCATCCTAGAGCTCAGACTGGTCACCCACACCAACAGGCAGTGCTGACACCCATGCCCAAATGTGTGGATGTCAAACCAACTCCCCCTGAACCCAGAGGTTTGTGTTCTTCCCCCTCACCAATAGAAGAGAAGCAAAAATCATCCACAGGGTTATTTTGATGAACAGCCTCTGAGGCTGCCTTCCCTAGTTCCGCCACAACCCAGCCCAAACCCCAACTCCTCAAACACTTAAAGCAGCATTTTTTCCTCCATGCTGGCCTGAGCTGCAGTTTGGCTTAAATCCAACTGTGGCTGTATTTAAGCAAGTCTCCACCCCAGTAGATGTTATCATCTCTTGTAGCTTGGCTGGGGCATGGGTGGAGCATCAATTTTTCTTCCTTTCTTCACGAGTTCCATTTTCATAGTTTAAACATATTTTTTCTCCTCCTTTTGAAGTTAAAACCAAATAGTTCCCATGGTGCTATTTTTAATTTTGACCTTTTTGATAATTCTATATGAAAAAATTAAATGGCCAAAATTTTCATTTAGAAGTGTCTAAAGAAAAAGTTCTGCAACAAACATGTAGCCAGGAAAATCACTTGATTTTTTTTTCTTTCCCTGTCAAAAGACAGAAAGCCAACAGCCAAAAAGGTAAACACATATGTTCCACTGTCAATGAATTTCAAGTGGAGTTTTTGACTACCATAAAAATTTGTTTAGCTCTTCACTATAAAAAAGTTCACGAACAAAAACGTTTGGTTCTTTCAGAGTATTTCATGGGAACTACTTTGCAGCTAGACCCAGCTCTTCAGAATTCTTTCCATGTCTTTTTTTTTTTTTTTTTTTTTTTTTTTTCAGAATGAGGATCCAAATAGCTTCATCTGATGGCTGCTTTTGCATTTTTATTTTTATAAGAAAATGGAACACACTGCCCCCTTCTCTTCCCCCAATCTGCCAGGCTTTGCAGTAGAGTCTGATTAAATGAAATGTCCATAGCCACATCCAGAAAATTCACTGCTGTAATATTTCTGCAGCAACCCAGCAATGAAACCTGAACACTGCCCTGTCTGTAGCCCAGGTCTCCAGGGAAAGACAAGCAGGGAATTGCTGATGCTGCATCAGTTTGTCTGGGACATGTCTGGGACAGACACATCCCACATCCCCGGCCCTTCTTCATCTGCTGCTCTTTGCTTGGGCAAGGGGTGATGACTTAGAAGTGTAATCTTCCTATGATATTTATAGTGCAATAAACCACAGATATACACACATATTCCCACTGCGTGGCAATTAGGGGATTCAATCTCTCCACTTCTTAGATTTTGGGTTTTAAGCCTCACCAAGAGTTAAACTCCCCTCTGACATCAGCCCCCCTGGGAAGCCCTTGGGGTCTGTGGTCCAAGTTTGGACCAAGTAAAGGAAAATTTAGCTGATGGGCTCAGAGAACATGTACATTTGGCACGGGCAATTAAATTAACTCATTTATTTAAACAACTACACAGTAATATTTACTCCTGAGAAAGCTGAGGGAAGTGTCACACACAAAATCAACAACCAGTGGTGCTCTACATGTCCTCAGTTCCAAACCCTTAGAACTTTGCCAGCTATCAAGGTATGTGTATCAGGAAAACATCAAAGTAGATGAGTGGTTGGTTAGTGTGCCAGCACCATTCCAGGGCTTTTTTCTTGTTAATTCACAAGGAGAATTAGAGGTCAAGGCAATTTGTGTCCCGGTGGCTGGAAGTCCTCCAGCTAACCAACACAGGTTGTGAAGGCCAGGTGAGGCTCTCTACTTAATTACAAGGGAATTGAACCAGAGCACCCTAATGTCCTAATTCTGCCATCCATCTCACACTATTAATAACTGAGGATGTTGCTTAAGTCCAGGTTCTGAAATATGAATGAGCCTGAGCTGCAGAAAACCTCTCAATTTAGAAAAGGATCACAAAAATGAGGTGAATTCACAGAAATAAAGCTACTAGAAAGAGCCATTGTAGAGAAGGATGGCATGAGATGAAAGAGCTGCCCTGCCCCCACTTCACTAAACCAAGAAACTTTGCATGAGGCTGCTGTGCCCTTCCCGAGCCTGCTGGACCTGCCTGCTCACCAACTGCCCCTCCTGGCAGAGCCCAGCAGCTCGCTCTTCACTTGGTAACTTTTGGGAAGCAAGCAGGGGCAAAGTAACTTGAGCAGCCTGTTTGCAAGCCGTGCTTTCTGCTGCAGAAAAGGACTCAGGTCATGAGCCTCCTGAAGCCACCAAAACCTCCCAAAGGTGCTGACACACCTTTCTGTCCCAGGGGATGCTCAGCTCCAGTGGTCTGCTTTCGCCTACAAGGTGAATTTTAAATTGAGATTGGGTATCAGGCCTCTTCTCCTAGGGGCACTATTTATGTCTCTCTCTCTACCCAGAGCAATCTTTTCCAGCATTTTTAGAGTGTGCACATCTTGGACTTCTCCCCCAGATTTGGCTGAAACCACAAAGTATCTGCTACATAGTAATGATGGGAAGAGAGTCAAGATAGCAGCTTAAGCATTAAAGAAGTATTTGCCTCCCTCAAAATCACAGCTACTACACTGCAGGTAAAGTTTAGTTTTGGTACAGACAAAATGCAGAGGAAGCAGCTGACAAGGCCATATTTATTAATGAGATCTCTTCCCTTTTCTTTTGTCCTATTGACACTCTTTTAGGAGTGTCAAAAGCAGCTTTGTCATGACCACGTGTGTGTGAGCACAGAGAGCAAACGGTCTTGGCACAATGAATGAGTCATGCAACCTTTTGTTCACTCGTTATAAATACAATTTAAAACACAGCCCCATTTCCTTAACAGGCACAAAGCCACAGAACCCTGGAGTCATTCATGAACCAGAATCCTGCTGCAGAATGGTGTTTAGAACAGCATTTGATTTGTGTTTAGCTTGGGTTATAATTATTTCATCATATTTTCCTTAAGGAAACGAATGATCAAATTCACAAGGAGTTGACTTTAATTATACACACTGCTTAATAACTTGTGTCCATTTGGAAGCAATTATTTGATCCACTGTGGAAGCAGAGGGGAGGGGGGACAATAGTCTGGTTTCCAGAGAAGTTAAACAATTTCAGGCATTGAGTTCCTAATTCCAGACAATCTCACCAGAGGTTACAACTACCTGTATCAGGTTTCACTGAAGGTGCTTCCATGGAATATCTGTAACAAATGCTGGAGGAAGCAGACCAGCATGTTCTCCCCCTGTAATTGCTTAGACTCACATGGAGACATCCCCTGACAGGTCTATGGAGCGTCTGTTGTGCCAGGCAAGTACCACAGCCCACCACAGGTGCACTAAAGGGAACCCTTTTCTCCCCAAATGGTACCAACTTCTGTACAAAATCCTGTTTCTAGCACACTTGTGGTGCTGACAGGAGAGCTCAGAGTGACAGCATTTCCCAAAGCCTGCAAATGGATCTGTTGCGCTCATACTGCTTCTCTCACACAGATCCCTTTCCAGGATTGAGGTTCTGGATCTAGTGCTGGGTTCTGCTTGGGTGGAGCGAAAGGAGCACCCTGCCCTTCACGATTGCAGTAATTTCACTGCAGACATCTCATGACAGCTGGAAGGGAAGGTCAGGGTTCAATGCCCAGCAGCAGGACAGGAGCAATGGTTCCTTATGATGCTAAGTCATTCATGGTGACGAGGAAATCAAAGTGAGTTTGTATCACTGCAAACAGCCCTGCCAATCAGACATCATAAATATCTTCAACTGGGGACAAGTCAGGCCGTTACACATGGAAAACACCATCCAATACCAAAAACAGAGGCGCTGGAATTTAACTAGCAGACACCTAAGAAAAAAAACATTCAAGCAAAATTTTCACAGCCCAAAGCCTGAAGAGACACATGCAAGCTCTCATCTGAGTGACACACTCTCCCACAGACGAACATGGCAGACACATAACTGCCTCCTACATCTGCTTGCTGCATGCACAAAAGCAGCACTGAGACAGAAAAAACATCCCAGATTACTTGAAATCCTTTGGGAAATTCAGTTCACTGTTTGTCTATGCAGAGTATTGAGCTTTCAATAGAGGAGAAAAAAGCCCTTTGGCCAGAGCTGGAAAATAAACATAACGTGTTCATCTCTGCTGAAAGATACTGCAGAATGTGGGAAACCAACCAAAATATCATGCCTGGCTGCAGGTTACTGAGGGATGGAAGCAAAAAGTAATCAGATTAATACAGATCAATTAATACAGGAGATTAATACACTTTAGGAACAATACCAATACCTCATTTTCTCAATTATCAGCAACTAGATGCAGTAAAAAATCAGTCCTTTGTGAAGAAGAGGCACACCAGTGTTCAATATTGTATTGAACGGAATTTGCATTAATCTCTCACAGTGAACAACAGCCACACACCAGCACAGCACCCTGAGAAGCAATGCCTGACACGTACCTGGCAGAAAGTTCACCAAAATCCCATCCTCTGTGCCAAATATTTCTGAGCGAATTCTGCAGAAGGAGCAAGGATGAACAAAATGCTTTAGAGTGCCCTGCTAATCTCTCTCTACTACGAGAGCAGAAAAGAGAGCAGAAGAAGCAATTGTGATACAGCCAGCATCAGCCTTGCAGGCAACACTGACAGTTCAGTGAGATCAAACATGCATTAAAAGGCAGTGTGTGAGTGAAAAAATAGTTTTAATGTAACCACAAAAAAAAAAAAGTTTGATGGGAATCTCTTTATAAAATGTGCAGGCAACGACTGCCTGACAGTAACGGAAGAAGGTCAGGAGAGGACACCGTGCTTACGAAGCACCTGCATCACTGTCACTTCCAGCCTTCTGATACCTGCAGGTAACTTTGATGTGTCTGTTCTCAGATTTAACAACTGGGCTGACATAAGGAAGCCTTGGGATTTCTCAAGATGTTACTGGCAAGGTCAGAGAAGTACAATCCCCTTCCATCACCACCTGTGCTCCGAGCACTCCCTTTCACTCCACTGTACAGTAACTGTGCCAGCGACCTGTGCCAGCCACCCACCCCACCAGGCTCCACCCTTCACACTCATTTCAGCTGGGAAACAAACTGAAGGAGGCAGGACACACAATTCTGAAAGTGAACCTGAAGGTGAGACCCTCAGTCCCAACCCATTCACAGTCTCTGATCACAAGTCACAATTACAATCGAGCTCAGGAGTGAAATAACATCCTTTCCTCTTCCTCCTGCCTGCAGAGACAGGAGTTCAGGGCTCTGTTTCCTTGGCAACAAAAAAGAGCATCACAACAGCCTCCTCGCTAGCAAATGACATACGAAAATGTGTCATTTTTTTCTCTCTCCAGTGTCTTTTATCACCAGGGAATAGCTCAAACTCAGAACTCTCCACTCAGCAAGAATGAAAATAGATATCCATTACTTCTATTTAAAATGCAGTATCTTTTAAGCTTGTCCAGAGGTAGGCAGCAAGTAAGGGATTTTCATTTATTAAGTTAAGCAAAAAAAAGAAAAAAAAAACCCTAACCTTGCTGAAGTTCACCTTTTAAGACAAATTGTAGAACTTGAAAAGTTTGGGGAAAAAAATGCAGCTCATAAATTTATGAGCTGCATTTTAGATTCTGTTAATATTCACTTTTGAAAAGCATTAGAAATGAAGATTACAAATTTAATAATGCAACACATGGGAGGAATTATTCTCCTCCCCATATAAAAAGGCAATTTGCTCTTGCCTATAAATTGACTTTCTATTACTGTCATTAAACCAGCATAATGTGCTATAATTAGGGTCTGCCCTGCCACAGCTCTGTGGCAACCCACAGCCAAGAACTCATCATGCCAACTTTAGCAGACATCCTCATGGTGGCAGGGACAGTGGCACTGCTGGGTATCTCCTCACTGCAGGACTCTGGGGTGCTCATGGACATTTATGAGGGGTCAAAACCAAATTGGATTAAATTGATGAGGAAAAAATTCAAGAGAAAGTCCCTAAGCCACGAGTCAGTGGAAGCTGGGCCAGCATCCTGAAGAAGCATCCTAAGAAACGTTGCCATCTCCCTGACTTTCTCCAGATACATTGACAAACACGAAAATCTCTTACTCCTTCCCTTTTGCCACAACAAAGCAAGATCACAGTCCTCAGACTGCAGTAGTTTCACATTCATTTCCTAAGCTGCTTCCAGGTTCTCCTGCTCTGTAGTTTGTGCACTCTGGGTGCCCTGCATGGTCTCTGCAAGCCCTGTCCCACCTGTAGAGTATCTGCCAGTCCCCTCTCACTCAACACGCTCATGTCTAACTCCACACGTGTCTGGACCTTCAGGGATGATTTTGCAATGCCCACATGAGAACCTACTGAGCAGCAAAAGCATTAAAATCTAAATTCAGTGGTTTCCTCAAACAGGCAACTACATTTAAACAGCTCAACTGAAAGAGCATCAAAATTGTGCTGGCAGGTATTTACTGTCCTATTTCCCACAGCCCTTTCTCCATCTTTAAGTTACTGATGAGTTGTGACATATGGAAATAACAGAAATCTCAGTAACAGAAACCTCTTTGCCACTTCTCAGCACTAGCCCCACTCTTCCCTTTCACCAGCCATGTACCTAAACAGCTAGATGTTAATTCTGTCATCTGCCTGGTGTTTTTTTACCATTTTCACTCATACTTTATGCAGCAGGCAGCTGGTAGACTTGCTCACATCTCAGTTACTTCTGGAACAAATTTGAGCAACTATAGCACGGAGGGAGCAACTGCAGTTGACAGCATCTGCTGATGGGGTTTGTCCTTCCTTTGCTCATGAATTGTCCTGAGTTTTAAAAGAAAAGCAGCTGGTACTTGTTCAAGATTACCAAAGTATCAGGGGGTCAGTGCAGCCCCCAGCAGCTGCTCTGTGCCTGAGGAAGGAGGTTGCCAGGCCAGGCCAGCACTGTTCCTTCAAGCACCACTGGCCAGCTTTGACAAAGATGTGCCCTTTGACAAGTCAGCTCTTAAGATTGCTGGATGACAGTCAGTTCACTTAAAAACTTCTCATAGTTACTCAAATATTCATTCAAAGGAGCTTAATGGTTTGGAATGAACACGAACGGGACTTGTGATAATCAAAGTGAACCCATTTGCAAGTCTGACACATGCACAGAAAGCACTTTGCAGCCTACACCAAAGCCTGGTTTAGTTTCCCTGCTGAAGCAATTTTTAGGTCAGAACATGTGCAGATGTTTGGAGGTCTGTGCTTTGTCCTTGGCCTGTTTTGGAGAAAGATGCAATATTTTGCTTCTGCTCCAACTGCACATTTTAATCAGAGAAACCACAAGGCCACACAATTTGAAGTCACTACTGAATTCTATTCCTCTGGATCCATGAATGACTAGTACATCCTCTATCACATAAGCCATATTCCTGATTGAACTGTCCTCCTGTTGTATCTATTCTCCTTAGAAATCTCCCTTTATGAAGCATGACTTGGCTCTTCTGAACATTATACAGTATTTGTCTTTCCCATGTATTTTCTGCTACGGATACGTGACTTTTCCCTGTATTTTACTGTCATATGGAACAGCTTTCCCTTTCAATAGTCACAGCTGCTTAATGAATTCAAAGTGTGACATTTTGTTTTCCACGGTGAGGTGTGTGAGAAGTGTAAACCATGGCTGAGAGATGAACTAGAAAACACAGAGGGCACTGAGCCCTTCCCACCAGCCAGACACAGCACTCTCAACAGCACCCACTGCACCCTGCCAGACTCAGCTTCACTCAATTAATTGACAAGACTTTACTAAACAAATCAGAATGTCAACTTCAGGAAGTATATACAAGCTTCTGTACACAATACAGTTTCACAATCCCCAAAGAGATCCTCTCGTGCTTGATACTCGATGTGCAATCCCACCTGGACACTTGGATGCTTTGCTCAAACAACAGTTCCAGGACCCAAGGGGATTCAAAGCCTCGAAAGACTTTCCAGAGCACTGCACAATTTCCTCTGATGTCGCCCACACAGGAGGCTACAAATTGGCACCAGTGGTTGTCAACATTTTGTTTTGATCTTCTGGCAAACAAATCCACCCTCTGAAATGTTTGCAGGATGCCGAGATAAAAAGCAGCAATGAATAAAACCCCAAGAAGTTTGAAGGGTTTATTTTTACCAAGTAATCAATACCTTCTGGCAGTCTTCCTCCAGCTCTAATAATACCAGTGGGGACAGTGACCCTTGGCAGGTTTTGTACAGTGCTCTACAAACATTATCTAATTAACCATCACAATCCACTCCTACGAAAAAGAAAGCATGATCTGAAGTTCTTCTACAGCAAGAGAGAGAGAGAGAGAGAGAGAGAGAGAGAGAATATGAGTGTTGGGAAGGGCTACTGATAACAAGGTTATAGTTTGGGAGTTCCAGCTCTTGCACATGCAATCTAACCATGCTGTCCCTCAGGGGCCAGCTCCAGGGAAATGGTGTGTTTTTCACACAATCTGTCCTTAGCACAACCCTTGGTTTCACTTTGCTGTGAGAAAGCACTAGGACAGTGTCCGAGCCAACTCGGTTAATAAATCAAATGACAATAAAGCAGTTGGAGGGAGATGAATTACTAAAATCAAAGCAACTTAATGTTCAGAAACAAAACTAAACTCTGTAAGCTTGGAACTACTGAACACGGAGCCTGATTTTCCTCAGAACAGCTTTACTGACAAGCTGCAAACTGCCAATCCAGTCCACCTGTACCACTTGATGCTGATCATCAATATTAAAGATGGAACAGGAATCTCAGGTCATCAAGTCAACCATGAAAGCATCTCATCTAAAAAAGGGGATGATCACCTAAAAAGTCTAAGAAACAGGTCGAAATCCAGAGTCAGCACATGTGTCAATATAAATCCAGGTCTGGATTCTTTCAAACAGGGTATTTTTCTATTACTTTGGGGCAGCCATTACAGAGTCACAATATTTAGTCAACCTTTTACTTCTACAGTCATTAATCATGCACCATTTAACTACTGGTTTGTCATTTACTCTCTTAATCCTTTTCAAATCCTTCTGCTTATTTTCACATCTTTTTTCAATCCCATTCTATGTGTCTTGCTAATTACACTCCTTAACTGTCATAGGCTGTTTCAACAGACATGTTGAGCCAGACGTGGTTTGATCACTTGCTGTGTTATGTGCCCAAGGAATCATTTGCCATTGAGATATTTAAAATATAAACAGTGTTACTGGAAGATGATCAATTGTACTTAATGATCTGGACAGCTGCCTATAACTCTGGGGAGGAAGGGCAAATGACCATTTAACGATGTACTCAAACCCAAGATTTCCAACCTTGTAAAAAAGAACAATGACAAAGGGTTTCCATCTGCTCAAAATACAGAATTCTGCTTCCTTGGCGGACAATACTGTTTTCAAAGTACTGTTATTTGCAATTTTGCTGTGTCCTGAGCCAACCTTTCCTACCAGCCTCAGAAGACTCCATCTCCAGAAGTCAGCACACGACAGCCTAAGAGTCATAGGCCACCAAAAGTAAGGTCACATCCAAATGAGAGATGCCAAAACCTGATGACAGATGAATGAGACAGAGCAGACATCACCTAAAAACTTAAAGAAAAGGGAATTATTCACAGCCAAAAGGAAGAGGTACTGTGACGTATATGAGAAAGCTGGAACTGAGGGAAGTAAGTGGCCAACCACATTGGAACAACTCTCAGAAATACCCAGAGCACTGGAAATGTCAGCCCAGCTTTGCACATCCACACATTCACTTCCAGTGACAAGCCTGACTACACAACTTGACACGGAGCAAATGCCACCCTGAACACTTTCTCTCTTGAATCTCAGTCTTCATTTCACTTCTACAGCCATGTCCTGACCTGTCATGCTGAGGAAGCAAACCTTAAAAGCACATGTATGTAAAAAAGAGATGAGTTTATGAAGAGCCTGGAAGAGTAAGCAACTCATTCAGCCCAGAGAGCTAACAGAGGCAGGAGAGGGCCATTTTATACCATCATTGTTAGCTACTAATTCAGTATCTTCAAAGATAGGAAGAACTGAACACTTCCTTCTCTTCCATGCCCATCTCCTCAGACATGGCTATCAGCCCACACCAAGGAAAGCTGCAAAGCTCAGAGAGGAGCAGAACTCCCTGCACTCTGTACACCTTGCAGAGTTCTGTCTAAGCATGCTTTGCCACATGCACTGAAGCCAAAATGTGCAGCTAAAACAGGTGAGGGAACAAATACCTTCCAAGACAACATCAGCATTATGCGGGAAGGTTGTGCAGCTTCCACGTGCCAAGAAAAATGCCGTGGACACCATAATCCCCAAATACTCACATCATGCAGCCCCATTAGATCAGCAGCTCCTAATTAATTCAGAGTGCAGATCAGTCCTCAAACACCTTTTGCTATCACTAAGACCTACTGAAAGTGATGAAGAGGAATCATTATGCATAACACCCTCAAGAACTTGCTGTAAACACATTTGGCAGCACAGGGAGGTTCCTTTATGGCATAATCCATTTTTATGTACACCTAATATTTTCAGGTTTTCAACTGATTGTCAAGAGTGTTTGTAGAGGCTGTTAATGAATCTCGCTGCTAAAAGCAGTTACAATTCTGTAGCTATTAATACAACGTGACATCAGTTATATCAGCTTCCGAGTGAATCACAGTTTGCAATCTTGTAGGTGTTCGATAGCTGTTGTCACATCGAAATAGAACATTGTTAAATATACTCCAAGTCTGTCCTAGTTCCGCAGCTCTTTTCCCCCTTTTCTGCACTGCAGCCTTAGTGGACTGAACACCTGCAGGTCTGAAGAACTCAGGAGAGGAATGTCAAGAGGAAAAAACAGCTTGACTGTTAGACCACTCGGATCAGCAAGTTTTAAAATGTTCACTTATGACTGCAATTTCCTCTCAAATCTGATGATTGTAAGAGGTTAAAAGAACAGGTCACCAAACCTTTTATGATGTCTAAACCCTCCAAGATGTACTTGTACCAAGATGTTAAGCTTTTTTTTTTTCCTCCTTGTAAACTGAAATAAAAGGCTGATAATCCTTCCTGACATAGCAGTTTAGCATTAAAGCAGGCAAAAACCAGTTTTCAAACCATTAACTGAGTATTAACTGAATATCAGATTCCAAATGCTGCTTTAATCTGCATAACTGACATTCACAGAACTCTCCTGGTCTTGGTCAGCTTGTACATAAAAGCACATTCTTAACAAAACTGGCACAAGCCTGTGAAGTTTTTAATATTTTGCTCAGTGAAACGTTTTCAGACCATCATGTTTGTCCCTGTTTCAGGATTCAACCCTCTCACCAGCATTTTTCATGCAGGTAATACCCTTTTTGGGTAATCTTTGGAAACCCAGCCTTATTGCTCCAGAGCAAAGATGTGTTAGAAAATACACAGCTTTCTGGATTTCAGGAAATGAAACAAAATTATGGCCTGAAATAAGACTTCCTGATTTTTACGGTCACTCTGTCCAACAAGCTTGCTGCCTTTCTGCAGCAGACAGCTGCAGTGAACAGGCTGTGAAAACAGTCGAATCCACCAAATAAAATGGACTGTGGATAATTTGCCTGGTATTATTCCTAGAGCAACAAGCCAGATTTTGCCTCGACCAACCATGTAATATTTCATAGAGTGTTTTAGTAGGTAAGCCAGGCAGTACTGAGACAGAAATAGAAAAATATTGAAATAGGGCCCACATGATGCCAGGTTTAGAGACACTTGGCTTGGACTGGGTCTTGGGAAAAAGTGAGTTTAGGACATAACAACGTCTCCTGTGCAGGAGCAGTAAAAGCGTTTCTGCAGAGACTGAGCAGCCAGGTCACAGGAACAGACCTACTCCTGTTACTAGGCAGATGCCAGGAATTCAGTGGAAACAGATGAAAAACAAGTTTATAGAACGATTAACTTGGGATTCTGGCACGACTCAAAGCAGAGCACTGGGCAAGATGGGAGAGCTGAGAATTAACGTTGTGAAACAGTTCAGAAGTGGGTCCAGACAAACAGATATGATTGAAAAATCAAGTTCTGCTCCTTCCCCTAGCCTCAACAGGTACCTTCTCAAACCTCACATTTACCCTCTCAGACCCTTTAGACCAGATGTGAAAATCACAGGCTCTGAGTTTTATCATATATGATCCCTTTATGCTGTAGCACCACAGTGTGAAAAACAGCTCTGTTGTGCACCCACATACCTTGAATTGCACATCCACAGCCTGTACGCACTGGATAGGCAAATCCTTAGTTAAATATCTCTTTGCCCTTGCCATTTGCAGAATCTTCACATGCACAATAACCTACCCCAGATCCTCCCTCTCCTGCTCTAACAAAATACCAAGCAGAAATGAGAAATGTGCACTGGTGGAAGGTCCACAGGCTGCCATACAGGAAACATTTCCACCTTTGTTATTTCTTGCCAAGGCTCTAGCTTCTATTGAGAATAGCTTTCCCTATGTCAAGGGAAAAGAGCCAATAAACATGTGTGAAAGAGCCAATAAACATGCTAATTTTGGAATACCTGGCGAAAATATAGAAATATAGGAAGACAAGGGAAAAATAAACCTTGGGGAACACTGAAAACCCTGGCGGGACACAGAGATAACAGCAAAAACTGAAATAATTTTAGGCAGGCCTAAACCACTGATCAAGACATGATGAAACCTCCAGGTAGCCATGGAGGAAACTCCACCCAAAGGTGTGAGGCAGCTGTCCAAAACCAGCTGTGCCCAGGGCAGCTGATGGCTCCTGCTAAGGAAGGGGAAGAGGGAGCAGACCACTGCAGATGGACATCAGCAATAGCCTTTCTCTGGGCTGAAAGGACTGAAAGGTCTCAAAACGAGACCAGAGTGTCTTTCCAATTGAGTGGTGTCAGAGCTGCCTGACAGGAGTGTGGGTGCCTCTGATGCCAGGCAGGACACAGCTACTGCAGTGACCACCTGATGGAGGGAAAGCTGCTTCCTCGGTGCAGCAGACAGCAAATCCAGGTGCTTTTGAGCCCAATCACGATCATGGGAGTGTTGCTATGCTAAAAGAAGGAACCATTGCCTTACTTAAGCCACTCAAAAGCCCAGTGAGAGCATCTCTTCTACCCTCAGCCCCGTAACTGAATAAATCTGTATGATCCCATAGCACAGCACTCCTCGAGGCCCCAGATGGAGGAGGAGAGTACATTGACGGCAGCACGCGTCGACACCGCAGTACCAGCGCGGGTGTCATGGGATGCCAACGTTGCCATGGCAATGTCCTCATCGCGTGTAACATTTTGACACTGTCTGTTCTGCGAGCAGCAGCACCGATGTGGCAGCCTGCAAAGCCAAGAGGAAGCGGCTGTTCGAGTTTCGCCAGGCTTCTTACTGCAGCCGGCAGCCAATTCAAACTGTCTGGGCACTGGAGTTTGACCAATCTGGCAGCGCCGCTTCCTAAAGTGCACGAGGAAGCTTTTAACAGAAACTGTTCCATAAATCACCCCGAGTTAACACGCGCTGTCTGCCAGGCTGAGCGCTGGCCTGCACGCCCACTCTGGGCACTGCCTGCCCTGCTTTCCACACCAGGGTTTTCAGTGTTCCCCCACCAACTTCCCTGAACTGCAGAATCCCAGGGAGGGTCTGCTCCTCTGCTCTGGCTGGCTCTGCACAACCAGAGCAGCAGCCTCAGCCCCACACTTGCAGAGCTGTGCGGTGATGTTCTGAACTGCCAGAAGCAGACACAGCCCCAAATCCCGTTCACCTTCAACAAATACCAGAGACCAAAACTCACGGGCATTTTTGAAAAAGCCCAACTTTGCACATTTAATATTTAAAATGAGCATTGACTCTTGCAGAAAGCTTTATTTTCTCAAGGTACATTAGATAATGTGATTTAAGCCTTTCCTCTTTACTTACATTAAAACAAAAATCCCATATCTGAAGCAGATGTACTGTGGACTATGTGATCCACAAAGGCAGATGTGTGGGGACCAACCCACATAAAAACCCCTGGGTTTTTGGCAAACATGCCAAATTCACCATTGGAAGGCAACAGTGGGTTGCCAAAGCAATTCCTTCTGGTCTGTGGAAATCTGGGGGAAGGAAGAATACTGACAAGCTTCAGAAGTTAGTCTAGAGCACTGTTCACCCTTATTGTGAATTTAATTCAAACTGCTATAAAGGTGGAAGGGCTTTGCAGAAGTGGTGCAGAGCAGATGCTCTAATCCCACAGGCTACTGGTGAGGTCTCAGGGCAGGAGGGAGCAGGGCTTCAGCCAGAGGGACAGCAGCACAACCGGAATGTAAGGGACAGGGAAAGTTACTGGGGCCTGAATTGTCATGATACTTTCAGGAATTAATCAACTACAGCAGCTGAAAATCCAACAGGCATTAGAAAGGAAAAGCCTTCTCTTTTTTCCTTCTGAAAATCTGATTAAAACACAAATATGGATATAAAGCAGCCACCTTAAAATCTTGAGTGAAGGTTTCCTAACTTTTCACTGGAGCTGTGATGACATGAATAAAATTCAAGAAAGGAAAGGTAAATAGTAAAAATGAAAGAAAAAAAAAAAAAAAAACCAAAAAAAACACCCACCCACACAATCCTCCCAGGATGCTGAGAAGTGTTAAACAAGAAGCTGGATTTACAACAGGGAAAAAAAAAAAATCTTAATCTTCTTAGACATCTTGGCTGCAGCACAATTAACATGTTTTCCATCCACGTGGCAGGATACATTCCCTGCTAACTGCAAATATGCATACTGCTGGTGGGCAGCTGGCAAAAGTCCCACACCACTGGGAAACTGTCACCACTGGGAGATGTCAGCCTCATCCATATTGCCCAGGGAGCTGAGCGAGGGGCAGCCTGTCCCCACACTCCTGTCCCTTGGTGTCACTGCTGCTTCCTTGCTGAGGTGGGTCACTCTGCAAGTCTGAGCCCACCAAGAGCTGAGCTGCTGCTCCTCAGAGGATGGTCAGCTCCAGACAGGGACATAACCATGTGTTCCTTGGGCAGAGAGACTAAAATCACTCAAATCAGATGTCTCCAGTGTCAAGCACAGTAAGAACCACTATTATCCTCATTGCAGCTGCCAACTGTGAATGACACCTTGGCACTCCCTTGACCTGAGGATCGCAGAATGAAGTGATGAGAAGGTACCTGACAAAACAGGCCACTCTGGATGCATTGAAAGCAAAGGTTTTCAAGGATGCTGCACTTCATCCATGGATCCTCAGTTACAGAGCATCTCCTCCAGCTCCCAAAATCATCCACAAGCACTGCTGTATTCCTGGAGCCCAGGGAATAAAGCATCTTATCACAGACATTTACCCCACCTCCCAATCCCACAAATATCCCATAAGCATGGATCTTGCTAAACAACAGATTTTGAATTCAGACCAATACCCATGGGATAAAATAGCTCAACCCTCTAAATCAACGCAAGGAAAATCACTAAAGGCACATGTAAAAACCAGTAATTTCAGAGCACTGAAAAAATTAACATACAAATGCCAGAAAGGGAATGAGTAGCCAACAGCACTCATGCTGGGAATGATCTGGGAAATAGCATGGATCATACCCTGAGTGTTGGCCAGGAGCAAGAGTGTGTATTTACAGGAATACTGCATACAAAGTGTGGGAAACAGATACTCCTCACTGCAAGGGGCCAGACAGCAACCGGGGCATTGTCCACACTGCTCCTCCTGCACAATCCCAAGTCCAGCTTGAAGGCCAACCTGGAAAACTGTTTTATGCAAAAAAAAAAAAAAAAAAAAAAAAAAAAAAAAAAAACCAAACACAAAAAAACCCCCAAAAAAAACCCCAAAACCATCCATCAGGTTTCTTTGGCCCAAACAGCAAAAGGAGGGAGTGAGATGCCAGGCAGCAATGGCTGTCATTACAGTAATTTCCTGGCTTGGAATTACCAGCACAAGAAGGAACAGTTTTGTGAAGAGTTGCTTTGAAGAGAGCAGTGATCAATTGCTTGCCATGTTGCTGGACGCAATGCAATAGCAATCCACTATATCTGTTCAGATTTAAGCTAAATTTTAGGGTAAACTATACTTCTGATTAGGAATAGATTAGTTGCTTGGGGAGCAGATACAAGTGACCCCTCTACATGTAAATTTGCAAGAATAAGGACACAGACAATAGCTTAAGTTCCTCTTACTCATAAAACAGTTTTGAAAAAAATGTGTCATTTACCTCCGTACACGGTGTACTCTCCAAATTGTTGAGCACTCAAACATTTTAGACTGGTTTCTGCAAGGCTGTATAAGTGCTTTGTGTTTTGGACAAAGCTGATATAATATCCTGACGGCATGAAGGTAGAACACTAACCATCTCAGTGATTTAACTGTGGCTGGATTTGACCAAAATGTAGGGCTACAGACCCTGCTGTACCCTTGTGTGGTGGGGCTGTATCAGGGCTACTCAGCCATTACAAGTGTGCTGTTTTGCAAAAGCAAAGCCAAAGATGTAACTTAAATGCAGATTACAAGGCAAGAATGGTTTGACAGAAAGCACAGAGTGCCTAATTTGTGTGTCATCAGCAGATGACTTAAGCAATGGCACAACTGGTGGATTATTGTGTTGCAGAACCCCAATTGTGACACGTGTTGTCATACAGTATAGCATCCTCCCAGAAAATAAAACCAAACCCCAAGGGAACAGCATTTGGATAGATGGGATATTCAAAATGTGTTGAACACTTCCGCAGAGGAGCAGAAATCCTTATTCAAATATGCTAATGGTGCTTCTCAACAGATGTCTGTGGGAGAGAGGAGGAGACGGCAGGGCTGAGAGTCTTGAGTGAGTCAGGTCTCACTGCCCCACCAAAACCATCAATGACTTACAGACCATTTCCTAAATTAAATTGTTCACATTTCTAATCTAACTGAAGGCATTCAAATATAAGCAAATAGTGCTTCAGAAAACAATTGCACAGATAAATTATTCCTCCAAACAACTACTCCAATCAAACTTAATTCTTCTCTACACAAAGCAGATCCACACACTCTGTCAAATAGAAATGTTGAAGAAAAGTAGTTACAGCATTTCACAACTTGTCCTAATGCAAGAATCTGACAGGACAAAGATAATTTTCTTTTGCCTGGAGAACAGAGTGCTTTTGAATTAATAAATGTTGCATTAGAATTAACTGCACATGAAATAGAAGCAGTAAGAAAACAGTGTCTCCTAGATAGAAAGCTTTCCAGGGAAACATTCTTCTACTCGGAAACCAGCTGACAGCAGAACAGGAGAAACGCTTTCCTGTGGTGGCAGGGGGTCACATACAACCCACCCTCAACAGCTCCTGCACACACTACTGGTACCCAGCATCATCCTCTGAATACCTGCAATGTACATCAGACCACCTTTGAGGGAAGGAAACAAAAAACTCTGCTCTCCACGGCTGCAAGTGTGCGCTGCAAAAGCTGAGAGGACAGCACAGAGCCACCATCATGGCCCACGATTCCATCCCCATCACTCTCCCCTGTAAATCCACACCTAGACAACCACCAAAGGAACTCCTACACAGCACAGTGTGGCAGAGTGCTTGAGATGCTGGGCTAGCAGCTCTTCCTCCTGCCTTACATCAGCGTTTCTAACAATTCCGGACACGGCGCAGGTGGCTGCTGCAGGCTGGGGCGTGCTGGAGGACTCTGCAGGATGCCCCATGGGAGACAGGAGTGGGAAGCAGCTGGTGGCCCAGGAAGGCAGGCTGGCATGCTGAGTGCTGACCGATGCCACGTCACCCTTCCCCGTGCTGGCCCATCTGTGCCACCGTCCCCATCTGTTGGGTTCTGCCACAGACCGCGAGCGCCCCGGGACTGACGCTGACATTTCGCTTTGCCTTTCTACAGGCACAGCATGAACTTGGCCCAGGACCACGGCCCTCACGTGCAGCCACAACACCCAGAGCAACACAAACAAGGACAAGGTTTCGAATCCTTGCTCCTACTGCTGACTCATTCTCAGGGCTCCTGCTCTGCTCCAGTCTCTCATGGCCACTGAAGACAAAACCTGTTGTCTGTAACTCTGGTGACACGTGCAGCAGCAGCAGGGCCTGAGAGCAGAAAGCTGCCTCCAGTGCATAGGGCAGGTAAGGGACAGCAAGGATTGTTCAGCTCTACCTGACCGGGTACACCCATGGTGTAAGAATCAGTCGTTGGGTTTAGGATCTGGATTAATTCGTAACAGGGTCTGGGATCATCAGCCTCTGCAGGTCTCATCCACAGCATCTTCCTCCAGGCTGCTGGTCCCTTTCATACTCTTTCCTCTGATGGAAGACTGATGTCACAACAGCTCCTCCAGAATTGTTCTCATTTTTTATTTCAACTTAATCCATTTATGAAACAAACATGTTTACCTAGAGCTAGAATGTGCCCAGCAGGGAGAGAGGCATTTCTTACAATCACTAGGCTAACCTACAGCCAAAGATACACTCCTCACTGCACAAGAAGAGGGAAAAGCCCTGGATTTTGCTGCCTCCTGCACCAACCGAGAGAGGTGGCTTACCCCTGAGGTAAGGCATGGCCAGGTGAGCTCTAGGGGCTATCTTTGCATGGTTACAGGGATAAACTATCCTTCCATTTCTAAAAGATTGATTAAAAAAAAATAGCTAACATTCTAGATGGACGAATAAGTTTCCCTGTTTCCTATACGTCTGCCACATGAGCATGGTTACCTACCTTACAAACAACTAACAAAACTGGTTAGAGGCTTACAGAGCTCCAAAAATTAACTTTGGATGAAGCAAAACCAAAGCAAGCACGAAAAGGACTTAACACGCTTAGGCTATATTAACAAAAAAAAAAAAAAAAAAAAAAAAAGTAGAAATGGACTAGTTAAGTCTTGAATCATAATTTTTTTTTAAACCATATGTACCCCAATACAGTGCTGCAACTGAGAAATATCCATGGTAACATGAAAACACACATAGGGGCTCTCTCTATTTAATAGCTTTGTAACGCTTTAATGTTCGAAATTATAGAGAAGGTCAATGCTTAAAATTACGAGGAAGTTCAATAGATAAAACCCAAAGAAAAGAATATTCCAAACAAAAGAATATTCTAAACTAACCTAAATGTCCACAGCCCCTTCTTACACCCCAACAGTTTAAATGTTCCTTATAAATCCATTAAATTAGTATTTCACGTACTTCCTCATCAAAGCAATTGATCGTAACACAGTTCCTCTGCCAGTACTTTATAATGTGTGAAAGCAGCAGCTTGGGCTGAATTTTATCTCTAATTCAACTCTTTTCTGAATGAGCAGCTGACACGAGGAAGGCTTACTGTCAGTATCTAGGAGACATTTTGACTTTGGAAACCATTTTCTTTCTGCCAGACACTTGGTCCAGCTGGCTGAGACACGATTTGATTCTCCTGTCTTGCAGCCAGGACAGGGGTCTGCCAAGCTGGACAGTTGCTGTGCTGAGGTCCTCACCAGGGAGGGGACACCTACAAGTCCCTTACAGCTGCTCTGTACCTTCCCCTGCTTCCTGACCAGAGCAGCCCTGCTCTTCACACTTGTGTACATAAGGAACTGTGTGTAGATGCTCAAGCTGGATCTGGATTCCAGAGTAGCTGCATTTGCAGTGTGACCCATGGCTACAGTCCCACACATTCAAATCTGCATCTCTGTCCCTGTCAGGGCGTGCTTCAGATGCCTTCTGCCAGTGCAAGCAGGTGTTCTTCCCAAGAAAACCAGGAGGTAGGATGAAAGGAGCTGGTGCACTACAGTGTCTCACCCACTCAGGCCACAGCACAGCTGGAGCACATACAGACCCGAAATGTGCTGCTGGGTCCTACAGTTTAGGCATAAGAAAGGAAATCCCATCCCTTCCAGTGATTGTTCACATTTCCCTATCTGTCTTGCTTTAGGTATAGTTCTTGTCCTCTGTAGTACACGGGGTGCTTTTCTGGAAGCTCTCACCCCTCCAGAGCTGAGCACTGCTTCTGACTTCCCAGCTCCCAGCAGGTTCACCACTGCTACAGCAACTGTCCCAGCTACTCAAACCACCTCCTCTCTCCTGCTCAAAGCTTGCTTCTTCTGCATGTGCAGCTCTAAGTCAGTTGTTGCTACTCTCCACAAAATCTTTACTTTCTGTTCTGCTTTAGCCAGGTTTCCAATCTTCATACTCCACTCAAGGAGCAAGATGGTTCTCCTCCAGACCATTTACCCTAAGGATGACCTTCATCCTAAACTGGGGAGAGCTGTGCTGAGGCCACTGTCAGTTAAAGGGGGATTTCATACTACCCATGCCCTCAGTTTTAGTTATGAGCTGCACCGAGATGCACCACAAGCTGCCCACAAGGCAGGTGCCCACAGTCATCATGGATCCTGTTAATAACCTACACGCACTTGCCACTTGGCAGTTCAGTCCTCAGCAGTTTGGTTCCTTCTGACATGTTCCCACAGGAATATCAGCATTCCAAAGAGCTGATTCCAGCCAAGACCAAGCGTATGGCAGCTCCTCAGAACAGCTAAGATTTGTGCTCACAAGATTTGTGTTAGAAACAGGCATTCTAGAAATGTGCCCACAAAGAGTGTGTGACTGACTTTTACCTCTTCTCACTCTACTACTCCATAACCAAAATGTAGGATAGACATTTGCATAAGTTAAATCAATAATTATTCATACAATAATTGCAGTTTAAAAATCCTTAAACTTCACTGACATTGCTGGGGACCTCAGTGGAGCAAAGACAGTGGCACTCAGCCAGCAAGAAGGCCAGCAACATTACCATGCTGAGATCAAAAGAGTTATTAACCCCGAGTCCTTGAACTACTGAGTGCATTTTGGCTATTTCAAAGCCTCACTGTAACTTCCTGGCAAAAAAAAAAGGCCCCATATTTGCTCAGAGCATCTTCTTTGTAGACGCAGCTGAGGAATGAAAAGGGTATTAGAACACTGAAGTCCACATCCACCTCTTTGGAGAGACGCAGACATGACATATCTGAAACTCCATCACCCCCGTGCTCTGGAAGCACTCAAATGTGATCCAGCCTCTTGTTCCAAGCCCTGTTGCTTTCCTGCCTCCACTGGCTGCCTGCTTCTGCACACTAAGAGATCATCTGCACCCAGTTCACTGCCCAGAACTCCAGCCAGACACACTGCAGGGGTACCAGGCAAAGCAATTGTGGAAGATGAGAAGAGGCTTCTCACCTTATGTCCACAAGGTACACAGCAAAGAAGAACAAAAGAGCCATGGCAGAAAAGGAAATAGTGTATAAGTAAAAGGATATTCTGTGTTTTTCAAAAGCAGAGCCATTTTTCCATACCAAAAGGCTGAAATACTGAAAGCCAGAGGTAGTGTTACCACTGCTCAAATGTGGCCAGGGCTCTCAGCACATCTGTAAATTTCCTTTTAGGCTCCTTTGATATAACCCACCCATAGTAAATGTAACACCTCAAGAATTTTTCTTGTTTGTAGATTTAAGCGATCATTAGGCTGTTTTCCCCTATCAGAGGAAAACGTCAAATTTCCTTCAAGCTTGACCATTTATCTGCTCTTCTGCTTTTTCCATAGGACGGCTATTCTCTTAAAGATGTGGTTCTCAGCTTCAGACAAAATGGATGATATGTCTGTTTGAAATAGGATTGTTTACTTTGTCAATGCCCCTGGGATCAATTTCATTTTTTTTCTGCCACCTCCTACAGAGAACATCTTGCCAAGTGCAGCATTCATCTCCCTGAATGAGCTATCGAGATCTATTTTTTTGACAGAAATCATGCTGCAACCCAAACTGGTCAGAATCTCTCACAATTTCAGAAGCGCGCATGGGTATGAATAATATAGAATCTTATCTGTCACAGTTTAAGCATTTCTCTTATAATTTCTCTTTCATGTCATCTGTTTGCTTGAAAAAAAATTATACACTTGTAGTTTTAACACCAGAAGTAGAAAGCAGCACACGTTCTTCCTGGCTGGCTGCTCATACGTGTCTGAACATACACTCACAGGCACGAAATACAGGAGCAACACTGCAACATCCCCACAGCACTGAATCCACCCTGAGCAGCTTCACTAACCAGGCAACTCACACAGGCAAGATCTGCTCATAAGCTGCTGGAGAATGAGGTCTTAATTGTAGATTTATTTAATCCAGAGACAAGTATTTGTGTTGTATTAAAAGCAACTTATTAACATTCATGCATGAACGTTCACTAAGTGTGAATAAATACAATTCAGTGCAAAAGCGTTTTTTTTAAGCACTGGAAGAAGCATTCACCTAAACTATCACCTTGCTCAGAGCAAGAGGCGTTGGACACCAGGGAATGAAATTCTGTCCCAGGCATTGTGTTGGGTTCTCATACTTGAGCATGTGTCACTATCAATCATTCCTGAAGCAACACCGCTGAGACTTCCCAAAGCTCCCGTTATTGTCTTGCACGCTCCTCGGCATTCCAACCAAATCTGAAGCGCAAACAAACCATCAGCAAAATTTTTAGACAAAAATTTGAAAAACTGTATCTGTTGGAGGAGACAATCCTATGCCTGCCACCCCTGCATGATGCTGATGACAAGTCTAGGTTAATCACACAGATGATGAATTGATTCTTACGTCAACTCCTTTAAAAACAACATCGTTACAGGTGTAGCAGCTGGCGGGCTGATGTATTCCTGCTGGCATCTGCACATCTTGAGATGAGCCACTAGACAAAGGAGCACGCCGGCATTTTGAGGGATGCAACCATGACAGTCAGTGTTAAAATACGCTTTAGTTACCAACTTTCGTTATTTGCCACACACAAGATTCACTTACAGGTTCAGTCCCTGGTTCAGTGTGCACGAGGAAAAGCATCCCTCAATTCCCAGGGAGGCACGGGGAATGGATAGAGGGCTCTCCATCCACTCCTGCACACCCCTCCCCACCCACGCAGCGGCTGTGCTGCCCTCTACTCCCAGCACCTTCCCCAGCACCCACCACCCTTCCTCTCCCGTTCCACCCAAAGCCTCTCCTGCTGTTCTCTACCACTGCCCGTCTTCTTTAGGCTTGGTCTCATTTTATGACTACCGCCAACTGTCTGAGGCCAGAAAGGTCTACCTGATGCCGGCAAAAAAAAAATCACTGCATCCATTCTGAAAGGCTTTTGTTTTGGGATTTACTCTGCCCTCATTTAAACGGAATCCTTTTATTCCCCTCTCCAAAAGCAGCACGGTGTAGGGCGCTAAGGACCCCTGTTAACAATCAGCCCGAGAGTTGACGGTGTATAAATCAGAGCGGACACACCACCCGGCAGAATTGATGCGTTCTCCCTGAGCGCTGCCCTTCATTCACCCAGAGGAGGATGGAGCGTGAGCCGCTCCATTTGCAGATCAGCCGTGTTTGCTATCGATCAGCAGCCGGAGCGTGTCTCACCGCTGGCACACACTCCCAGTGTTCACCTCCTCGGGCACAGGCATCCCCTCGCCAGCCGTGCCCGGCACACCCGCGGGGATGAAGCCCCGGCTCCCCCGGCCCACGGCGGGCCCGGGATGGCGCTGACCCACCGCACACCCACAGCCCTGCCCACACCGCCACACACGGCCCCGGGAACCGCCGCCCCCCGAGCGCTCCCGCCCCGGCCCCCCGTACCCGCGTCCTCCTCGTCGAAGCTGTTCATGCAGGGGAAGTAGATGGCCAGGGCCTCGAAGGAGGCGGAGAGGCTGAGGCGGCTCTGCGACCGCTCCATGAAGAGCCCTTGTCCGGGGGCGCCGCCGGGGGTCTCGCCCGCGGCCGCGGGCGGCTTGGCGAGCTTGGCCGCCCCATTCTTCACTCGGAGCACGGCCCGCGGCGTCTTGGCGGCGGCGGGGCCGCGCTGAGGCGGCGGGGAGAGGAGAAGAGAGGCGGGCGAGGCGAGAGAGCGGAGCGGCGCGGAGCGGAGCGCAGCCACCTGCTGCCGCCCGGCCCGGCCCGGCCCTGCGCACCGCCCGCCCCCGCCCGGCCCGGCCCTGCGCCGCCAACCGCCGCCAATCGCCGCCCGAGGGCGGGACGGGACGGGCGCGGGGCGGCCCCGGCACCACCGTGAGGGGGCTTGTCCACCCTGCCCGAGCCCGGCCTGGGGAGTCCTCAGGGTATGTTCTGCCTTGTCCGCCCTGCCCGAGCCCGGCCTGGGGAGTCCGCAGGGTATGATCTGCCTTGCCCGGCCTGGGGGCGACCCCAGGGTATGTTTTCGCTTTGCCCAACCTGCCCCGAGCCCGGTCTGGAGGAGCCCTGGGTATGTTCTGCCTTGCCCGGCCTGGGAGAGCCCCGGGTAATGTTCTCGCCTTGCCCGCCCTGCCCCGAGCTCGGCCTGGGAGAGCCCCGGGTGTGTTCTCGCCCTCCCCGGGCCGGAAAAGAGCTTTCGCATCCCAAGCGCAGAGATAGCGCAGGTGTAGATCTGGTTGTGAATTGATCTATCTGAGAAAGTGAAATAGACAGAGGAAGAGATGCAGGAGGAAGAGCGTGGTCCTGGCTTTGATGTCACTGAGCGGAGCGGTAGAAAACAACCTGGAAGCTTTCAGGGGTAGAACCTCGAAGCTTTCTTTGGAAAGAGAGAGGATATAGGTGTGAATGGAGGAGCAGCCCGGCTCCCAGCCTTCTGCCACTCTCTGCCTCTCTTTAGACACACAAAAAATCCCTCCCCAAAACATAAAAGCCACTATTTGGATGTATACAAGCTCCCAGGCAGAAAGCACTTAAACCAGGAGGTTTTCCTTGATGTGTTACATTAAATAGGAAGGCTGGTGCCTGTTGTGGCTCAGCATTAAGCCCATTCTGCAGCACACTGTGGGATTGAAGCTGCTGTGCTCTGTGAAATGAGCCAATTTTAGATCCCTCCCCAAGTCTCATTTTTTTTAGGGAGAATTAGTGGCTCAAGACTGCTGGCTGTCCACAGGTGCTGCCTATGGCAGAGACATCATAGCTTCTTCTATTCCTGCTTTGGGGACGGAAATGCAGTATATCTTTATTTATTCCATGAAAAAAAAAAAAAAAAATCCTGGGATGGCATTAAACAGAGTGTTTTCTACTGGTGACATGGTCTGCACAGAAAAGTTGCTGTTCTCTCTGGGAACAAAGGAAGATGTTCCTCGTGCTTGGTCTGTCCCCCCATCCTGATAACTAAATGCCATCCCACTGAAATGGCAGGCCTGCTTGTGCTAATCCAAAAATACATATTAAGAGTCCAATATCTCCCTTAGGAGAAGTGTGGCTAACACTACTACATGTTGAGTGCTCCAGAACAACAGCCTGTATTCTCCATTCTCAAACAGTTCATAAATCAATCCATTTAAAGTCTTCTGCTGAAAATCCCACCAGAGCTATATTGTATTTGTGGCTGCCAGTGCCAAGAAGCAGCAGGAGCAGGGCTGCTGGCAGGGAAGGGGTGCCAGGAGGGACAAAGGGCAGGGACAACCCTGTGACCAGGGACAGTCCCTGCCACGGGAGGTAGAGCAGGAGGCTCTATGGCAGTGGCTCCTATCAACACACCAGCTCCAAAGTCATCCATGCAAAGCCAAACATCAGTTCAGGAACAGGTCTGAGACAGCCCAGGCAAGAGCTAGAAGTCCCCCAGGCTTGGAGGTTAAATGGAGCTCCTGAGAGGGAGCAGAGGGGGTAAATGTGAGGCCCAGATGAAGCCTTATGGGGCAATTAAGCCTAACTTGTGCACTCTCAGCCTTGACATCCAGGTTTTTCATTATTGGGGATGCATCCAGAATGGCAGAGGTCATATGAATATCAGATGCCAAGAGGAGTTTGCAAGACTTCCTAAAAGAAAATATGTTATTTAATTCAAAAACAAATCAAAACTTGCTCTGGAGTTAGGGAGTTATATGAATTACTTCATCAAAGCTGGGCCAGGCAGGCAGTAAAGCAGAAGGAACAGAATGAACTTATTACAGACAATGATATCTCCAGGTCTGAGTTTTGAAAAGCAGAGGAATCAGTGAGGAATGTATTACCATATGTTTAAGAAGAGATTTCAATAGCACCAATCAAGGCATTAACAGCAGCTACAGGCACAAATTTAGGTGCATTAAAACTGTTAAGACAGCTCCTGTCTACCAGTCCTGCCAGCACATTTGATCAGAGGAGCAAGAGGCATCTGTGAATCAAAATTTGCTTCCAGGTTGCGAGGCACAGGAGTTACCTAAAAGTACTGACAACTGCTTTATTTTCATTTAAAGACTGCAATAAAAAATTTAAATGAGGAATAGAAGTTTAATCTCAGCTTTATGCTGTGGCCTTCTAAATTGCTCATTTAATTACATCTTGAAAGCAGTGATGGCAGAAGTGGTCTGTGGTTTGGAGACTTGATCTCTGTCTCCAACACTCTGTTTTCTTCACCAGCACACTAGACTGAAGACCATTCTGCTTTTAGTTCTTTGAGACCTCCTTTTGAGGTGCTGAGGAGGACCATCATCATCCCCACCCACTTCTGTGCAGCTTTTTCCATGCTCATCCATCTACCAGCTTCCTCCAGAGACACAGTGTGAACTCCTTGCACCTGCACAACTTAGCACCACTTGGTCACATTCTCCAAATGCTCCTTTTGTGTACTTTTTTTCCAGGGCTGTCTTCCACCTCCCTCTTTACAGTATCTGTGGGACCAGCCATGCTCAAGTTCTTCCCTGCTCCTGTCTGCCATGGAGTGGCTTGGGCTGAGTGCTCTAAACATCATCCCTCAGCTTTGGTGTCATCTGCCTCTCATTTGACTGCTACATTTTGCTCCTCAGGGCAGGGGCAAATATGTGTCCTGCAGGGCTCTTTGATTATTGGTTGGGCCAAAATATCCTAAACCAAAACCATCTGCCTTAAAGTGAGACAAAATGCATTGACAGCTGGAAATCGGATGGACAGTTAAAGGCTCAATGCCCTCCAGATGCCTGGAGGAAACTGTTTGTTTTGGCTGCCTGCTTAAGGGAAATAGGGATTTGCAATGAAGCTGGAAATTGTTAATCTGTAAGAGTTCCTCTTCATTGATCAACATGGACAGAAAGATCCTTGGGAGGGACTTGCAGAGGTGAGGATAAACAGAGAGGAAGATTCCTGTGATGTTGTAAGTAAGCTCAGAGTGCAGTTGAGAACAAATAAACTCAAAGATTTACTACCTCCAGAACAGCACGTCTGTGGCTGCCCTAGTGGAAGTGGTTAATTGATTGTTTCCCCAGTGAAGCAGGCTCTGACTGATTGAACCATGGAAAGCTCTGATAGATTTTTCCTGCTGGCTCTTTCTCTTCCCACTAGTCACGTAGTTAATATTTTTGACTTTACTCTTAGGTGTCTGGGCCAGCCTAGGAAGTTCATTTCTATACTGGAACAAGAGGATATGCTGCCCTCTCCCTCTTGTACTCCCTACAGTTCTGTGTATGCCTGTTTGGAAATAAAACCAAACTCTCTGATTTGTGTATGTTTGCTCTTTCTGCTCTTTCTGCCCACTGCTTGCTCAAAAAATAGTCCACATGCTGGGAGCTCAAATGCAGCAGTGAAACAAGCCTTGCTAGTGAAAACACATGCATAAATCTGTTCAGAGTAAATAGAGCATTCCTAAGGGTGAGGAGGCTTGGGCTCCTCCCTGTCTCATGCTACCCCTTCCCTGCCCTGAGCAAAGCTGATGCTGGAACCAGGCAGCTCGTGGTTGGCAGCACATGATGTTCTCCAGCACCCAAAAACAAATGCAGACTTGACCATCCCTGCTATTCAAGGCTCTAATTGATTCCACTTGGAAGTTCCTCTTGGCTTTTCTGGGCAGGCTGGAGGGCAGGAGGTGAGGTGTGCTGAACATGGATACGCAGAACCAGGGACTGAACACAGGAGAAGGGGCTGTGGTCCCATGGCATGGCATCAGTCCAGGGTGATGCTCAGAGGTACTGGCTCACATGCCCAACATACCAAATACCACAGCTTCACTGGGCTTGGTTTTGTACATTTACATAACAATACACATTTTAACTTAATTCTTTCTTGCTATTTGTGTAGAGAGAATACTGCAGGCTGACACCTCGAAGAACCAGGCAAAGTATAAATACAGAATGAAAGCCTTTCTTTTCCCGAAGTGCTCACTGTCCAAGTAGCCAAGACAAAGAACAGAAGGCAGTATAATTTTTTAAATTACAAGTTCAGGGTACAAAGCATGTGAGTTTTGGTTGGCTTGCCCAACACTGTATAAGCAAAGTCTCTGTTGGAGCTAGGAACTGACTGTAGACTTCCTGCCATAATCTCAAAACTACCTTCTGCTTTTCACTAATAGAAGAAATGCTCTAACCTTAGCAAAATTAAATTATAAGCCAGACAGGTTTTTACAACATCCTTTGTTGGCTGGGATCCAGGCAAACCAGGAGTGCTCTGGTTTGTGCACAGCTGAACCACACGATGCCCTAGAGAGCAAGCCAGGCTGCTGCTACCTTTGTGGAGCCCTTCACAATGCTCTGTATTTACTTAAACCTGACACCTCAGCTAAAAACAGAGCTCCTGTTGTTATAGTCACATCTTCTCTCGCCCTCTCTAGCTCTCAAAAACAAGCCCACAAAGGTGTAAATGACTAGTGAGACAGAGCCCAGAGGATGAGTAATGAGAGGCTGAGCCGTCAGCCTTGGGTCCCTTGCTAGCCCTGCTTCTTCTCACATTTGTCTAGCCAGGGTTTTCCTGAGTTTAGAGAACTCAAGGCTTCACAGCACATGCTGTACTCTGTTTTTACTGTTGGTATCTACTAAAAGTGCATGGGTTCAGCCCGTTCAATGGCTTCCAACCCCTGGTAGCAGGAGTTTGGATGGGCTGGACACTCCCATGGGAATAACTCAGCAGACCATCTTCTGCTTCACTGTGTCCTTCTCAATGCTGGGGTTTGGGTCAGGCTGCTTTTTTTTTTTTTTGTTTGTTTGTTTGTTTGTTTGTTTGTTTTGTTCAGCCAGCCAGAATGAGTGAAAGGATATTAAATCAGGCTGATTCTGTTCTGATGACTAAAATGCAGACCCAGGGTGATGAAGTGCAGGGTAGTGGTGATTTGCCGACACATTGTTTGTAATATTCACTCATATGCAAAAGGGAAGAGAAAGCACCTGCATGTAGAAAGTGCTGTTAAGAGCAACTACTTGCTTATCCACTTCCCTGATTTATAATAAACAAACCATCTCCCCAAGGGCTGTGCTATTCCCCAGCTCTCCAGGCTGGGAAATGGATAGGCACAGTGAGGAAGAGCTTGAGATCTGGGAAAAAGAGAATGGAAGATCAAAAGCTAGAAGGAAGCCAAAAATGCAGAAGTGTGGGAGGCACAAGAGGAGAAGGAAAGGACTGGGGAGTTTAACCAGTCCAAAAAGGTTTTGCAGCCAGAGGCAAGTTCTAGAGAGCTGAGGAAATGGACTTGGGCGTATTCTGTGGCCAGGAGAAAAGGAGACACTAAGTAGGAGCTCATTTACACAAACAGCCCATCTAGCTCCTCCAGAAAAAGAGAAGCCCATCTGGAAACTCCATCAATAGTCATGAGCATCAGTGTTTTAAAGCACCTGGCTGACTGGCCACACATGGGAGAGGGGTGCAGCTCAGGCAGGTGGGTGCCTGTCCTGCATGGGTGTAAAAACAGAGGCTGCTTTGGAAACCTGAACCACAGGGTTTTCATTCTATGAAGCATCTGACAGAGCAGACATTTTGTGGCAAATATCCCAAGGGTTTGGGAGAGGAGTTTGGCAGATTGTGGCAGAATGAAAGGATGGAATTCTGAAGACAAACCACTTCCTTCAGTCCTTTCGTTTGTGTCTGCTCGTGGTGTTGGCATTGTCACAACAGAGGCAATGCTGGGAATGACAGGTGGAATTTAGTGCATTTGAATTTTAATCAGCAATTATTGTAAAACACAATGATGCTTCAACTGGTGGGTAATTTAGCTCCAATTTCAAAAATATAGAGTCATCCACTCTAAATGTCCAATCTCTTTCCTCCAAGCAAACTAGCACATAGAAATGTATGAATGATAACCAAGCAAAGTAATGATGGCTGGAGAATTAAGATGGCTCAGAACTACCCAGCCAAATTACATATTAATAGTATGGCAGCCATCCCAGGCCAGGCTTGGAGAGACTCAGGCTTGCTTCTCTCACTGACACTCAAAGGGCTGTGTCTCTATCTGATTCCCCTGTGCACTCACACAGGCACAGAGGAAAGGAGAGGAAATATTTAAATACTGTTGTAGCAACAATATTCACTGCCAAGACTGGGAAGTTCTGCTACCTGTGCAGCATTTCTTGGAAGGAATACAGAAAATAGAATCATTGAATCATAACATCACAGACATTTCATCTTTCTGGTATTCTGAGTTTGTGAATTTAGCTTTTTTAGCTAAGAATGCATTCGTGAGCTACCCCCACACCTGGCATTCAGAGGCCCTCAGTGCTGAACACCTCCCAGCCACTCTGGGAAGCATTTCATAGCAGGGATCAGCCCATGCCCTGGACAGTCCCTCCAGCACAAAATCAGCTCAGACCCTCATTGGGAGAAACCCAGCAAATGAGGGCACCTGAGCTCTGTGCCCAGAGTGCTGCTGGGGCTCAGGCTATCTGGGAGCTGGTTTTGTTTGAGTTTTATGAAGTTACTGAATAGTTTGGGTTGGGAAGCACCCTGAAGACCATTTTGTTCCACCTTCATGCTGCAGGCAGAGACACCTTCCACTTGACCAAGTTGCTCAGAGCCCCATCCAACCTGCCCTTGGACACTTTCAGGGGTCGGACAGCCACAGCTTCTTTGGAGAACCTCTGCCAGGGCCTCACCACTCTCATAGGTAAGACTTTCTTCCTAATATCTAGTCTAATCCTGCCCTCTGGCTGTTTGAAGCCATTTCCCCTAGTCCTGTCAATCCATGCAAATCCTTGTCCAAAGCCCCTGTCTGGCTCTCTGTAGCCCCTTTAGGCACTGGAAGGGGCTTAAGGGCTCCCCAAAGCCTACTCTCCTCCAGGCTGAATAGGCCAAATTCTCCCAGCCTGTCTCCAGAGCAAAGGGGCCCCAGCCCTTGGAGTATCTTTGGGACCTTCTCTGGTGTCACTCCAGCAGCTCCATGTTCCTATGTTGTGGTCCCCAGAGCTGGATGCAGCCCTGCAGGTGGGGTCTCACCAGAGCAGAGCAGAGCAGAGCAGAGGGAAAGAACCACCCTCAACCTGCTGGGTTTGCTGCAATCTCTGCCATGAGCATCCCTTAGAGCTGAGACCTCTCAGCAGCCCAATGAATGGTAATTTAATTTAGTTTTAATGTCAGGATTTGGGTCCTTCAATTGCCAGAACATGTAATCATGTGGACAAAATGTTCCTCGCTGCCACCTGCCTCATCTCAGCATTTCTGCTCCCCTGCAGGAGAGGCCCATCAGAGCCATGAATGCTGCTGAAGTCAGTGACTTTTGGACTGCAGCCCCTTTGAACACAGTTCTCAGCCTGGGAGGCAACTGGTTTGTGAAATCTCTCTTGTAAATGAGTCTGCTGAGTCTCTAATAAGAAGAGGACAGAAATAATCCTCTGTGAGGCTTCCTACAGATGGGCTTTAGTACCTGTAAAAGTTGTAGCAAATGGATTTGCTCCCGGGTTGGATGGACATTGGCAGATTTATGGAATGAGGTGATGCAGCTGCAGCACAACTGGAACTTGTGGGGACAAATCCCTGCAAGCACTTGAGGGTACTTCAGCTATGTTTCCATCTTGTGCCTGCACCTGGGGTGGGGGTAGTCTCAGCCTAAAGGATTTTTGTGCCCCACGGTGCTGGGCAAGGCACTAGAAGCCAATGGAGAAGGGAGAAAATGCCTCTACTTCATCTCAAATGCTGACAACAGTTTGGTGAAATGTGTTTCCATGTTTCTGGCCCTGCCACAGAAGCTGCTTTAACCCTTTCTCTTGTTTTGCCTTGCCTTTTCCCTCCCTCCTTCCTCCAGGCTGTGATAACTCTGTCCCCAAATGGAAGGAAGATTCACTTGTCTGCAGTTAGCAGAGGGGCTAAATTTGTTATACATTATGCACATTCTTCACGATGCAGCATTTTTTGCTGAACTTGAGAGGAATAATGTTACATAAGAAACCCCTAACAGATTGTCTATAGAACACTATACAAGACAAATAGTTCAAAGCTGTGACTCAAACTGTGGAACTACAAACTGAAAGCAAGGCCAATGCTGATCAACCAAGTGATAACACATGTTTGATCATAATACCCTAAAACATTGCATCTGCTTGAAAATAAACAGAGATCTCAATGACCTGTTGTAGTTATCACCAGCAAGCTCACATTTAGCTTCACAACTCTGTTCTGTCTTCTGACAGTCCCAAAATCAAAAAAAAAAAGTGCTCTACCTTTCAGAATGCCTTATCTATATATGCCATCAACAGACTGCTCCTTCCAGTGTTGTAACTCCTCTCTTAAATCTCTAAGTATAGAAAACTATAGAAGGAAATGTAGGGGATTCTGTACTGGGCAGAATGTGTATCTTCTGAAAGTTTAAAATTAAAGCAGCACACGATGAAATTCACTACAAGCATGTCTTGGAAATATATTTTTACATTGATTGTTTTAGTACTCTCAGAGTTATTATATTTCTTATCATCTGCCTATAAAGATACACTGGTAGTACCAGTGAATATCCAGATAATGTTTTCATGTTTTTACTGACACTATATTTCACCCCAAGTATTGGAATATATCACTCCATTTCTTATCTCACCCGTCTTGTTTTTATTCCCCTCTTCACATTTAATTTCAACTCTTTTTTACATTTGCAGTCTCCTCAAATCATTCACCTTTTTTTCAGTCTGTTTGAGGGCATGGTTGCCAGCATTCCTAATGCAATCCAGGCTGCATTTCACACTTTTCACAAGGAAAATTTTTCAAGTTCATTCAGATTGCTTCCAATCTTCAAAATATTAGGCCTACTCATTCAAATACTTAGTAAAAGTACTGTAAAACAGTTTACCATATTTTGCTTTTGCTGCCAAAAAAGCTCCCTCACTTTAGAGTTCAGCTATTGAAGTGTTTATCATAATTGCCTGAAAATCTGCCCTTTTTAAACTTCAATTCTTATTAATGGCTTGATGTCCCCCATTTTACGAAGACACTGTGCTGAGTTGCCTTGACTCTGGTGGAAAATATCTTCAGTTTGCCTCTGACAAAATGGAGTTGCAGCAGTGATTCAGGTCTGCTGAAAAACTGCTCCAATAAAACAGGACACTTGTCATATGAAAGCAAATTTGTTTTGAATGCATCTCAGAGGTCAATAAATCTGCTGCTGGCTGGCTGTAGAGATAACTACCTTGTCTTACAAGGTCTGAGATTGCTTTTAGTTTATATCAGTAAAATCGGGGGGGATGTAGAAATATGGGCAGGAGGGATTCACTGCTCATAATCCATCAGCACAGCTTGTTCCAGCTCCTGGTTGGATGCCTGATGGACTGAGGGGACAGCACAATCCCTTCCCTGGAGGTCCAGGTTTAGTTTTGGGTTTTTTAAAATTTTGTAAACACCTTGTTAGATTCTTTCTCTCCTGTTTCTCTGAAATTCACATCACTAAAGGAGATGGAGAGTTTGTTTAGTTTGTTTATCCAGCAGCACCAGCCAAGGTTTTAATGGGCTGATGACACACTCCTCAGCATCTGCTCCAGCTCACTGAGGAGCTCCAGTGGCTTGAATCCACTTTTATTTTCCTTGAACAAAGGGCCAAATTCAACCTGTATGTGTCAGTTCCTGCAGAGATGTACCCTGGGTGTGTAACTCCTGTTTCCCAGGGCCATTGGGACTGTGCTCTGTTACCCTGCAGCATCCCAGCTCCCCTGACTGCTCCACTTTTACCTTGAGCACAGATGTGCTCCTTCTCCAGCAGATGCATTGCTGCCCTGGGCAAATCACTTATTGGAGCAGATGCAGATTTTTGTTTTTCAGGGCAAAATGCACGCAATGTGGAGCCCTGGACAGACAGGAGCAAGTGCTCCCTCCCCTTTCCCCACCTCCAGCTGATGGCTCTGCAGGCATCTGCCCAACTTCCCCGTGCCAGGGGCTCTACTTCCTAACAAGGCTGCTTTGCATAGTGCCAGCCAGTGTTAGAGAGGCCTGCACACCCAAATATTGGAAGGAAATATGAAATACTGACAGAGAAAGAGATGAGATGTTTGGGTAATTGAAAACCAGGATTAAGCCAGAGCCCTGAATTCCATGCAAATTCTCTTGTCATGGATTTTGCAGGAGAAACCTGTGCAGCCTGTGAGGTGTACCCCAGCTCTGATGGGTTTGCCCCCATCCCCTGGCTGCTGGGGGGGCTGCAGCACCAGCTCTGTTGTCCCCACCTTGCTGGCACAGGACTCAGACATTGGGGGAACACTCCTGTCCCCACGTACGTGCTGTGGGTGTTTCATGCATTGATGCAATGGAAGAACCCACCTAGTTCTTCCTCAAGCAGCAAACAGAGGCAGGAGCTGTAACACCTCTAGGACATCTGCTCTTGTCACACCTTGAGTCCTCTTTGTCTCTTATCAGTGCATAACCTTAGTCTGGAGGTTTATCCTTGATGAGAGGAGGAGAAGCTCCTCAGCAATAGTAGGGTTTCCCTGATTTTGCCTGGTTTTCCCAGGTTTTAGCCCTGGGTCACATCCCTGCTCTTCCCTGTCCCCTCCATGAGCACACAGGCAGCCAGAGGAGAGCAGTGCTGGACCAGCACCTATGGGATGCCCAAGGGGCAGTTAGAGAAAAATCTGGAAACTGGATCCATCTCCAAGAAATTCTGATTTTTTGATTTGCTTTCTGCTTGATTTAGCTATTTTCTAAAACAATCTCAGCAGTGAAAAGCCTTTTCAGAATAGAACAGGAAGGCTTTCCTTCTTCTGAAAAAGCTGAAACAAGATATTTTGATTCCGCCAGACTTTTTTATTTGTTTGTTTCGTTTCAAAACAAAAATTCTAGTGAAACAGCAGTAAATTCAGTGAAGTACTTTGATTTTGATGGCTCTGTGTGTGCTGGGTTAAATGTTTTTCTGGCTATCTCCATGTAGGAGAGGCGGGAGGGAAGGCAGAGCAGATGTCACAGAACCGGAGATCTGGCACCCATCCGGCAAACAGCCTCAGGAGGAGAGGGAGCTTGGTGTGGGTGCAGCTGGGGCCTGGGAGGGACAGCAGAGGAACAGGGACACTCATGGAAACCTCATGGAAACCATGGATGGTCTAGCTCTGGCACAGCCTCTGCTGCTGCTTCTCAAGTGACCTTGGACAAACGTCTGTGGCCCTGTGACCTGTGAGGAGTCAATAACAGAGTGACCCCCTGGACCACCATGTCTACTAAAGATTGAGGCTTTTTAGAGCTGTGACACCTTTTAATTGAATCACAGAATCACTCAGGTGGCAAGAGACCTATAAAATCATTGAGCCCACCCTTAACCCAGTACTGTCCAGACCACCACTAAGCCATGCTCTCAAGACACGCCACATCTGCCTGTCTTTCAAATCCCCTCAGAGCTGGTCACTCAACATAACTTTGTGTTGTTATTTTGAACACAGCCCTCATCTACACTGGGCTCTTTGCTCTGTGAAAAACAAGCAAGAGCAGTAATTGCCTGGACCTGTGAGTTTTTGTTAAGACAGGCAGTGTCAGAAGAATTTAAATGCAGATCCCAGCATCCTACCGACACAAAAAGAAATCCAGGCTTTGCAAAGTCAAAGAGAAGCAGTTTTGTCCTCCTGGGAGCTACAAAATAGGTTGGGATGCCAAAAATAACCTGTTACTAGTTATAGATGCTCCAGCTCTTTTACCGAGACATGAAAACTTGAGCTGGGTTTAATACGAGACACTTGTTTAGTGTCACTGTGACCTTCTGCAGATTTGCCACCCCAGCTTTAACCAAATTAAAGGCTAATCCATCCTGTCACTTCATTGCTTTATTCTTGCACGAAGCTTCCTCACTGAGATTCAATCCTTTTCGTAATGGCTTCGTTTCCTCTCTGAATTTATTTGCATGAAAACCTGGTTCCCAAGTAGTTGGTCCAAGTTGTCAGGAAATAGAGAGGAGTTCAGGCTGCAGTTCTCAGGAACACACAAATGAAATGGGAGCTCTCACAGGTGGTTTGGGGACTTGGAGTTGTTGCTCCCATCAGTTTAGGGTTGGAGATCCAGCTGGTTTTGGATGTTTAACAGTTTCACACCTGCATTTACAGAGCAACAAGCCATGCCAGATTTCAGAGAGAAAACATTTGGCCCTTCTAAGACAGTTATGGCCCAAGGATTTTTCTAAGGGGATTAATCTAAAATGCAAATCAAGCAGGCAAATTCCTGCTCTAGAGACCAATCTGTTGGACACAGGGAAAACAGAGGAAATCATCTGAGCTGGGCCACAGAGGTGCCCTTAGTGCTGGGGCTTGGGGTGCTGGAGTGACCACACAGGGTCCTTCTCCTCCCCACCTTTCTCATCCCAGCTATTCCATATTTCAGGTGCTCCTCTCCAGTCTCAGGAGTGCCAGGCCCTGCTCTGTGTTATGGAGAAACCATGAACTGGACAAGAGGCAGAATTTTATCTGGAAATGGAGATGGCTTAGAGGGAGGATCAACAGCCTGATATTCAAGGCTGGGAATGATCACATCTCCTGCTCCTTCTGCCCTGGCTGCTGCAGCACCCAAGCACAGGGGAGAGGAGAGGAAGGAAAGGGGGTCACTGGAACAGAGATAAACAAAGGATAATCTTTCAGCAACAATTCATCATTTAAACCTAAAGCAGAGAAACAATTTCCCAGCTAGCACAGCCTTAAACAGATGGGCTAAACCACTTCAGCAGCAAGTAGGTGTCTCAGGGCTCTGAAAACACATCCATCCAAGGCCACGAGGTGATTATCCTGGGTGACTCAGGTGTTTCCAAGACAAAAAGGCCAAATCCCTTCCTGTAGCCACTGCTTTTATTGATTTATTTATCTGCACAATGTGGCAGTGATGTCTCTGGAGGATGTCTGCAGTGGTACAGCCCCTGCCTGAGGAACAGATGCTCCTGGAGAATCATTTCCATTTGCAAGACCTCACATCAAGAGAGCAAACACGAGCCATTCGTGCTGCCTTCGCCCCAGCCTCCCCCTCTGTCCCAGCTCTGCTCTGCTCTTGCCATGGCCAGAGCTGCTGTATTTTTTCAGTGCCAAAGCATGCAGAAACAGGTTTAGCCTCCATCTGGATTGCCTGGTTTGTTCAGGTAGAGCCCTGGCTTTGTCCAGGTCGTGTGGGAGGTGGCACAGAACCAGGCAAGGAGAGTGGGAAGGCCCAGGGTTAGTGTTACACTCTGGCACTTGGCATATTCATGAATTTTCTGAAGCCAGAGAAAGGACTGTGGAGCACTTGGGTAGGTAAAACCCTGTGTGAGGTTTGGAGGAGTGGGAGGGGTGTGGGAAGTGCAAGGCAGACCCTGTTCTGGCACAGTGCTGCTGTGAGATCCCAGCTCCCCTTCCCACTCCCTTTCCAGGTGCAGCCTGAGCCTGTCCCAGCCCATGGAGGTCAGGGCTCAGGGAGGAGGGTGGCACTGGGCATTGCCCTGCCTGTGCCAGGATGTCTGTAACCCAGGGGATCCAACAGCTCCAGAGCATCCAGGGAGCATCTCCCCTTTCCTCTTCCACCTGGGAGCTCCACAGGTCAGTGCTGGGGCAGCCTGCTTGTGTGTTCTAAAATCAAGCCAAGGAGGGAAAGGAGGAGGAGGAGGAGGAGGAGAGCCCCGAGCTACCCAGAGGCAGCTGATGCTGCTGTTGCCATTGGCAAGTTGTGCCCTCAGATACCTCGACACCTCTCTGTGCAGCTCTGACGTCAGACGCCTCTGACAACTTTGCTGTCACTCAAAAGCCTTTTCACAAACACACGCTGACAGTTTGCAGTGCAACCACCAATCCTGGCTGGCTCCTTTCCCTTTCTTTTCTTGTCTAAGCACACAGATTTAAATTTTAAACTGCTGGTCCATTGCTGGCCTCTTGAGCAAATGAACCTTCCCATGGTCCCTACAGCTGTGTCCTCTTCTCTGCCTGCTCCCCACCCACTGCCACAGCCCTCAGTCCAGCCCTGACCCTGGGAGTCTCCCTGCAGCAAGCAGGAGCCTCAAGCCTTGGATTTACCAACACCGTGAAGCTCTCAGGGGTGATGGTGACTGGAACAAAATCCTGCATCTCCTGGGGCTGGTCATGTTTAGCAGGTAGTTGAGACCCTGCAAAGGCTCATTTTTCCCCTTCTCCTTCCATTTATCTTTCTTTCCTTTTCTCCTTTTCCTCCTTGCAGGGGGAATCAGGGCTGGCCCTGCTTTGGAGATCCTGGGTCCTCCAGCCTGAGGCTCTGAGAGAAGACAGAGGGTTTAGGTGCTTGTGCCGGGAGTCAGCCAGCCAGTACCTTTTTCTCCTCTATCCTGAGCTGTGCTGCATCCCAGGAAGTGTAATATTTGCTCAAACATGTCAGTAAATCCCCCCTGTGCTACAGGAGGTCACCTTCCCTAATCTATGATGTCCAATTGCGTAACTGAGATACTGAGCAAATAGCTTAAATTTAATCTGTGTTTGCTTCCACCTCAGGCATGGCAAATCAATTCCTGGGCAAGCAGAGTTTCAGCACAGGGCTGGGAATACACACTGGTCATGGTAATCTCAAAAAGAGCAGAAAAAAAATTAGTATATAAACCAAATAAGGTTTTTGTGCCTGTTGCAGCACCTCTGCCTGTCAAACATCACTCCAAGGCTGGTATTTCTATGTCTTCAGCAGAGATCAAGGCTTGCTGTGTCCAGGTGAGGTCCTGGGACAAAGGCAGGAGACATTGCTCTGGATCTCAGCAGAAAGGTGCAGTTTTGAGGAGCTTTGTGTCAGTGTTGTGATGCACCAACTCTCTGCATCTTCCCTGAAACCCTCCCACCCCATCCAGCACCAACAGGAGGGTGGCAGATTAAAGGCAGCAGGAAAAAAAAGCAGAGAACAAGGGGCAGCAGGACTGCAGCAGGGCTTGGAAGAGGTTCTGTTAACAATGTGGGTGATGGGAGGCAGAGAGAGATTTGGTTCTCTTGTTTCTCTCCACGCTCATTTTTCTTTGGATCATTAATGACCTTTCATTCAACAGCAGAGATATTAATAGGATGCTTCAATTCCAAATGTCCCCATCTCCCCTCTCTGCTCCCCCTCTCTTCACACTTTCTGGCATTCTAACAGTTTCCTTCACATTAATTAAAACAAATAACAAGCTTATACATCTCATCAGGGTAATTCAGAAACTAAACACATCAGCCATCTATTGCCCCAGGCACTGCGGATGGAGCAAAACTAGCTCTATCCTCTCCTGCCATGGTTTCCTCTCCTCCCTCTTGGAACAAGGATGTGCTTTAAATGGCCATCCTCAGCCAGACACCATGGTTGGTAGAAAATGTTGTGCCTCTAAGCACCCACTGGGTCCTGCCTGCTCTGCTGCCCTGTCCTGAGCTGCTCTGGCTGGTGTCAACCCCATGTCCCAAGCTGTCACTCCCTTCTGCATGGCCCAGGTGTCCCAAGTGCTCTGAACCCTGGTACAGACTGCCCCACACCCTGCCCCAGCTCTGCAGCCACTTCTTGCTTCTGGATCCATTTCCTAGGCTGAGGGATGGATAAAGAGCCCTTGGCACGCTGCAGTTTGGATCTGGCCCTTAAATGAAGCCTCCTGCTGAGCCCCTCTGCATGCAGGGATACAGCCCACCCCTTCCCATGGCAAACACAGCACAGGTCTGCTGCTGCTTGCATCTTATTTCAGGCACCAATAATCAAAGCTAACTCCTGTTTTCTACTCCCTTACAGAAAGTCTTTGAGTGGGATTCCATCAGACAGTGAGGGGGGCCAACACAGAGATGGCTGGGGGCTCGCACCACTCCTGGGGATGGGAAATAATTCTGCACATATATTCCAGGCAGCTGGGGGTTGCATGGACATGTGTGTGGCAGGAAGATGCCCCCATGGCTCCAAGCCTGGCACTGCCAGGAGGCAACAAGCGTGGGTTTCCAAGGGAAAGACAGCAGAAATTGTGTGAAAAGGAGAGCATACTCCTTTTTCCAGGGCTGAAAAACAACACCAAATCTCTGTCCCTGGAGATAGGCAGGGAGACAAGACTACTGCCCACCCCACAGAGCATCCTCTGTACATGAAAAGCCTTAGCTTCAAATCTCCTAATTTACCCTGAGTTTTTCTCTGTAATAGTATTCATAGTGGGAGCCATCTGGACTTGGTACTTTATTAGCTTAGAATAATTCAGCTGCTTTGTTAATCTCATCCCATTTTGTAGGGTTCATTCCAGTTTGCTCGTGGTGCATCCCGGGACAGGGCAGTGCTGCTGCCCTGGCTCTCCCATCACCCAGTGTGGAAGTGTGGAGTGTGGAGCAGCCACCTCACAGCAGGTGCTATCTCTCCAAACACGGGCTCACAGATTTCTTTAATGTCTCTGACTCTCTCAGCAGGCAGTTGGAGGCTTCTAACTCCACTGGGGTTTCCTACTGGTAACTGGCGACTGCAGAGTCCCTGCAGCTCCTCACAAAGCCCCCACAGCCCCTGGTGGGGGCAGAACTTGGCAGTTCCCAAGGGCTCAGACTTCCAGTGCCACATCCCCCATCGGGGCCCCTCCCCAGCCCCCCAGGAGCCCAGCAAACCAGGCTGCTCCTCAGCCACAGGAGCCACTTGCTGCCCCAAATGCTGGCCTGGTTACAAAGCCATAATTGAGCTCCTATCAGCCTAAATGATCAAATTGCCCTCTATTGAGAGAAACCAATTTGCCAGCAAATTTTCTTCCGCTCTGCCTGTAGCACTAAGTGGTCATCAAACTGGTGCTGGGCTTCCTGAGCATGTACAGAGGGACAAGTCTCATGGACATCATGTTCCTCTCCTCTCCTCTCCTCTCCTCTCCTCTCCTCTCCTCTCCTCTCCTCTCCTCTCCTCTCCTCTCCTCTCCTCTCCTCTCCTCTCCTCTCCTCTCCTCTCCTCTCCCCCTTTCCTCCACTGTGCCCGAGGAATAGCAGGAACCACGTGAATGAGATCATCTGCTCCAAAATTACTCACAGTGAATTAATCACCCAGAACGGCAGCAACCGCAGTGGGAGTGAGCCAGGGTCACTGGGAAGGAGCTGGTGGCTCGAGGAGGAGGAAGCAGCCCTACATCAGGGATGGAGCTGCTTGGGCAAAGGTGCTGAAAGGAAGGGCCCCTGTCTTCCTTTCCTGCCAGCTCCCTCCATAGAGCCAGTGCTTCACACCACCAGGGTTAGGTTCAGGCTGATAGAAGAGTGCAGCCACCAGAAAACATCAAATGACTTCCCTCTGTCACCATAAACTGGAAGTGCTCATCCTGCTGAGAGGACAGGCCTTGTCCCTAGTACAAAGCCAGCCCTGAACCTGGTATTTCCCTGCCCTTCACCTTTTTTGCTGCCTGGCAGAAAAGCAGGCATGGGCAGGGAGGATGGTGCTGTGCTGGCAGGATGCTGCAGGCTGGCCCAGGCACTGCAGCCCAGCATTTGCACAGCTGTTGGACAGAAAGGGGCCTTTGCCTGGATCAGCCTGTAATGGCAGGTGACCACAGGCACAGTGACAAGGACACTTTCATGGCAGTGTGTTACCACACTGCTCCTCAGATAATGTTAATACCCATGTCCATGTACCCCTGATGCTTTCAGAGGTGTGGCTCCCTGGCACCCACCCCAGATACCCTGGTGCACGATGCTGCCCCAGTGCTGCCTCACCCTCTCCAAATTAAAAGTGCAAAGGTGAAAAGGTCCTTGGAACCTGACACAAGCTGGAATTGCCCAGACTGAGCCAATTTAGGACACATTGTGAATCCCTGCAGGAATAAAGCAGCTGAGCTGGGCTGGAAAGAGCAGAGCAGCAAATGGAGCTGGAAAGAGTGAGCATTACAGTGCAGTGGGTGAGCTGGCAGCAGGGCAGCAGGAGGTGACAGGGAGCAGACCCTTCCTCCTTCTGCCATGTCAGCTGTGACAGTGCCTGCACAGGAGCCCTGCCTGTGGGGAGGTGGCACAGACCCAGAGCAGAGACACAGCAGAGAAGTGTTTCTGGTGCCGTGAGTCTGACCTGCAAACACCTCAGTGTGTGCTTAGTGTTTCGCTCCCTGTCTCAGGCTACTCCTTCCTTCTCCCAGCTCCTTCCTTCTCCTAGCTCCTTTCTTCTCCCAGCTCCTTCCTTCTCCCAGCTCCTGGCCTCCGTGGTTCATTTAATAATATATGATCTATACCCATGTTCACCTGGCATGGACCTGCACTCCCTGTAGATAAAATGATGCTCACACACTCAGGTCTGGCAACAGGAGTGAGTTATTTCCCATAGAGGGCCTTAAAGCAGTTTGCATTTGTCACCTCCTTGCAGAGGTGCAGAGACAGGAGCAGGTTTGTTCAATATCACCTGGCAAGAAGAGCACTTGCTGCTGGGTGATGGCACCAAGGATGAGCTGCAGAGAGCTGCTGCACAGGGACCTCAGGGCCAGCACTGTCTGCATCAAGCCAGACACTCGTTTGGTTTTTTCCCCCAGGTATTTTTGCAGGCAGTGCAGGTTTGATAGCATGACCTTACCCATCACACAGCTGGAGAGGGATGCCACCTTGCAGCTGGGGACAGCCAGCTCCACTCCATTCAGCTCTGAGCTCAGCTCCCAGTCCCAGAGCTGGCTACCAGCTGAATAAAGCCATGTGAATCAGAATGGGGAAAAGCATTTGTCCCAGCTCCTGCCCTCTCTGTTACAGCAATGATGCTCACTCAAAACCAAACATTTGTCTTGCACAGATACATCCACTACACACCAGGACATGATGTCTGTGTGTTTGGACTAATTTGTCAGAAGATGGAAATTTGGAAGATGGAAATTTGTGGATACAGTCAGAGGCCTGAGGCCCCATCTCCCCACCACCATAAACCCACATCGTATGTCCAGCCAGGGCTGTGGCCATCCAGACACTGACAGAGCCCGGTACAGCACATTAATCCCACCCAGCATCCCCCCAGAGGAGCTGGGCTGTGTTGCCTGCAGCTCTAAAATAATCAGGAGGTTGCTTCTCCAAGTGAATGTTTCTGTGGTGTGTCAGTGTTGGGATTGACTCAAAACAGGGATGCTCAGCCATGTGCTTCCCAGCAGGGGTGTGCAAGCAGAACAGGAGGGTTCCCAGTGAGGGGTGTATGTGCTCAGGGCTTCTTTGGGGTTTTAGGAATACTAGGGAAATTAGATATTTTTTTGGACCTCTTTTTGCTTTCTGGAAAATTGCATGCCTTAATGAAATGTTTGTGTGTGGGCTCTAAGTCGTCAGCAGCCCAGATAAAGTCCAAATCCATTTTGTTCACATTTTGCCTGTTTCAGAGAATCCAAACTATTTCGGGGGGATTTATGTCCATCATAAAATCAAGCTCCTGTCCCAAAACAGCCATAAGAAGGTACAGCTGAAAATATAAAGGTTTAATAAAAACCTGTGGAGTAATTTGACTCTTAATCCCAAACACAATCTCTCCCCTCAAATAACTGCAGTCCCTGCAAGATTAAATTCTCCTTACGTATTGTTTTTAAGTCTGATACCTTCTATTGAGCTTAGCTGGGGTTTAAGTTCTTAAATCATGGCTCTGTAATTGCACATCTTATTCAGTTTGTCATGCAAAGAGTTCCCAAGGAAGATTTTGTGAAGATTTCTCTGTATCTGGCAGTAGGGTGTGACACGTGTCTGCATTTTGAAGCTGCACAGTGCAGGGAATGCAAGAGGTTGATGGTTTTGAAAAGCAAGAGGAGGCTGTGGCTTGTGTTCTCATTTTACCTCTGAGCAGCAGGTCCCAGGAAAATCAGGACAACTGCAAACTGTTGTTGAACTGGGTGCTTCACAAGCGATGGGGAGTGTGTTCCTGAGGTAGAAGGGGCTTGGGGAAAGGCAGGACTAGTCACCCCCTTTGCCCTGAGCTTCTCTTTCTTCCAGTAATTAGCAAAATCCCAATTCACAATGGATAACTGAATAGAAGTTTTAAGCGTGGGCTACAAGGAGAAACAGGCAGTGATAAAAAGAGGGCTGAAACTCAGGAGACCTGGTGCAGCACCAGACCCTCCCAGATGACCTGCAGCAAGTCCTTTGATCCTTACACCCCCCTGGAAACACTGATGAGGAGATGTCCCTCTCCAGTGCTCTCATCAGCCTGGACTGCAGCTCCTGAGGGTGATTCATGATGGTCCACATCCAGCTGGAGCTGTGGAGCCAAGGACACAGAGCTTGCAGCATGGGATGCCCTCATCTCCTTTCATTTTTTGGTTTCCTCAGGCCAGGAATGTACACTTCTTCCTCCCCAGGGCTTAGAAAATATCCCTCAGCTTTATTGCAGTTTGCCTGGACAAAAGCAGGACCCTGCAAAGGACTGGCTTTGTTGGCTCTGTCCATGCAAAAGTCTCCAAAATAGCTGCTTCACCTGCTCCCCTGGGGTTTGCTGGAGAAATGCTCTGGAAATGGTGCCACTGCAACAAGCAGGTCCTGTCTGCATCTTGCTCACTCAGCAAAACGTCACAACCTGGTTATATTTAAGTCCTCAGCTTGAAAATCATTGTTGTAACCTCCCCTGCGATCTGCCTGGGCAGTGTCATAATTAATGGTGCCCTTGCTCAGAGTACAAGTGGAACATGTGATGGCTCAGCGAGCTATAAATCACGACAGAGTTTCCATCTGGTCCAGCATCTATTTATACCTCACCAGCCCCAATTAACTTTGAAACTTGGGGCTGGTGATTAAGGAGAAAAACAGTTCTTGAAAAGTGTGACGGGATATGTGGTGATGAGGATGAGAAGGAAGAGATGGTGGAGGCTGACACTTCTCCACAGAGGGAACTGCTCAAACCCAGTGCTCCAAAGGGCACTGAAATGTAACTCCTGAGACCAGGTTGGCCTTTGAATCAGTTCAACAGCAGCTGTGAGATCCCATGGGACACACAGAAGTTCAGTGCTGATCATTCCCTAGAGCCAAGTTGTCTGCTCCCCCAGGCACTGCCAGCCATGGCTCTGGTCCTACATCTCAGCCTGAGCCACTGGCTCCACTGAGGCAAGGTGGGTGCAGATCTGGTCCACAGCACAAGAAGAATGAGCCACAGGAGGAGGGACCAAGCTCTGTGGGGTGACAGTCTCCTTCCCGGGCCATTTCACCACCAAACATAACAGGTCATTCCCAGTATGGACACTGGGGAAATGAAGCACACAGTATGAGACAGCAGAGTCCTGAGAAAACTGCACATCATCATCCTGTGTGCACCCAGATTCCTTCAAACAGGGGCACAAAACTGAGCCAGGAGGGCTTGGCCTGATTTGACAGAGCAAAGACTCAGCAAAGACTGCGGCACTGCCTTCCTCAGAAAGCACAGAGTGTTTCCTCCTGGTTTTTTAGCCTGGCAGAGCCGCTTCCCTGATGCACACATCAGCTGGCAGCTATTGAGTTAGAGAGCACAGCCTGACCTGGTGCTTGACAGCCCTGAAATGCCTGAAGGAGTCTGAATTCAGCAGGCTTCATCCAGCTCTGAGGAAGGTCACAGAGGTGAGGCTGAAACTGTGGACTGCTCTCTGCAAGCACCACAGGCCTGTGACAGGGGTTTCCTACCATCAGCTGTAGGCTGTCACTCCCTGCTCTGTCCCCAAAGTGTTTTGTGATGCATTGCTCCAATCCATCTACATCTTCCTCACTGGATTCTGGAGCTGCTTTGGGCTCAAATGCTTTTGTGCCATTGCAGCAACATTCAGGTATGGGTGCACCTTGGGTCTGGCACAGGGTATAACATGCCCAGAGTCCCGTGGAGCTGCTGTGGGCTCTGTGTGAGGGGCATGGCTGGGACACAGCATTGAGGGATGGTACAAGGGCTACTTGGGCCAGAGCATCCCCTGGGCAGATCCCCAGCTCTGCAGGGCAATGGAGAGGCTGGGAAGGGTGCAGCAGGCACACACATCTCTCTCTCCATCCTTGCTGGATCAAAGCCCCAGCAACAGGCACAGTGCAGAGATGCTGCCTTCCTAAAGAGTAAAACTCTGTGCCTGGTTCTCTGGTACCCACCTCCCCCATCCGTCACTCCCTCACGTTTTTCATCTTTTGCTCCTGCAGCACTGTGGCTCCTGGAGTCCTGGCCAGCTCCCAGCTCAGGTAATTACACGCTGTCTTCCATTATTTGAACAGGATATTTGTTCTCCTTGGTTTCCTGTCCTCCACACCTGTGCAGGGCTGCAGGCAGCCTGTCACCCTGAGTGAGTGTATCTCCCTGGCAAAGGCACTCATCCCAGTGTGTCCAGCTCCAGCACTAAGCGGGCATTTTGTAAACATGGGATTATGTAGATGCCCTCCCCAGAGAGTCCAGGTGAGCTCTAGGTCCTCCTGGGCTGGACACAGTCACCTGGACAGGTGTGGAACTGTGGCACTTTCCATATTCCCACTTCAGGAGGACAACATTAATCCTGGATCTGAAAACTCCCAGACACTCAGCTCCCTCTTTGGAAGGCTGTTTGTGGCTCATTCCATGTCACCTCTTCTTGTTTGGTATAAACTTTCTGTTTACATCAATAATTTACAGATGCAAATCTCCAGCAGGTACAGCTAATACCTGGCAGGAAGATCAGAGAAACAGAGTTAATGTACATCTGCCCTACTTTAACATCCCACCAGGTGATGGTGAACAGAGCAATAGCATGAGGTGCTTTGCGAGCACTCCAGGAGCTCTGCTGAGCCAGGGATCCACCACCTGCCTCGGGGCTTGTTCCCACCACACTCCCACATGCAGGTGGATCACCGTGTTGGAGCTTTCTCTGTGGCAATAGGAACAAGCTCTAGGGGAAAAAAAAGTCCTACTTTCTAGCAAATCAAATCTATTCCTGTGCTTTATTGGACTCCTTGTAACAGAATCTCGAAGAAAGTTGGCAACAATTTACTTTTTTTTTTCAGAGTTTCTAGAGCGGGGAAGTCTCGTTAACTAAAGACTGCAGGGAGAAAAGAAAATTCTTAGAGGAAAAAGTGGAGCAGAGTTCTGTTTCCTGAGGGAGGAGGGAAAATGCCTGGATGGTGGAGCTCAACCCTATCCTCTAAGAAACAACTTTCAGTGCTAGCTGTCCACAGCCTGCTAAACTCACCTACCCTTGGGCAGAAAGGAATTGATTTTCCTGGCCAGGCTAGACTTGACATTCCACCCTTTTGACGAAGAGTCCTGGGGCTCAATCCCTTCAGCTCTGTGATGTGCCCATGAAGCAGTGCAGTAGGTTATCAGCCCCATGCAGCTGCACAGGAGTCCCAGTCTGCAGAGGGCCAGGCAAGGGGCAATCCTAAGCTGCCAGCCCTTTCTGTCCAGCCTCTGCTGACTGTGTCACAGATCTGGGCTTTGCTGGAGTCCTCACGGTGCTGTTGGGCTGCAGCTGATTACTGTAAACCCCTGGAGAACAGGAGCTGCATTGAAAGCCACATTTTCCTTTTCAGGAAGGAACTCACTAGTAAGCAGTTCAGAAGATTGGCATTTTTTTTCTTTGCAAAGTTTCTGGATTTGAGCTGGGTGGCAGACAGGTGCCAAGCAGCCTGGGAACCAAGAAAGATGCCTGGCACAGGTTTGCTCCATGTGCAGCAGTGATAACACAGAGCAGCTTCTCTCCACTGCCGGTCTCAGCTTCCCAAGTGAAGGGAGTGCTCCAGGATGATGATTAGACTGGGCCTGCTATTTTCTCACCCAGTTCCCACGAGGCTTCCTCACTCTGGTGCTCAGAGTCTACTGGCTCGTAGCTTTCCTGTGCTCAGGACTGCTTGGAGATATTATAATCCCAAGGGCTGAGCCCTGGGGCAGGCAGAGCAGATGGCTGTCTGCAACAGCAAGAAAATTAAGAGAGGAAAAGGAGAGGGTAGAGGGTAAAATCTGCGACACCCTAGTGCTCATCAATAATAGTTTCCACTTAAAATGCAAATTCTTCTAGTTAAGGGGGAGTTCTATCAGTAAAGAAGGTAAAGAACCACATGTGGGAGACAGGCCCTCTAGAAAGCAAACACCAGTTCCAGGCTATCTTGTGCACCCATGGCAGGGACCAGTGTGCATTCCACAGGCACACTGTGGATGGAAGGCAGACTCAGCCCTGCAGCATCTCTTGGGGAGACCAGGGGTGTCTGAGCTGCAGAAGAGGAATGAGGTTGGCAGAGGAATCAGCAGTTTGATGGACCCTGTGCTGGCTGGGGGATTGAGGCTCCAAATTTACTCAAACAAACCAAGGTGGAAGGGGCTGCACAAGCACGTATTGCACTACCCCAACACAGCTCAGAGTTAACTTGTCACTGTGACCTGTCTCCTCTCTCTCTCTTTTGGGAGGTTTCTTCCGAATTTTGTGAGGAAGCTGATGAGGAAGTTGTTTTGTCCCATGGACATGGTGGTTGTGTGAACTGGGCAGCCTGAGCAGACCTTGGCTTCAGCCATGGGAGACACTGGTGGCCAGGACACCATGCAGTGCCCCCACCTCCCTTCAGAGCCTGCACTCAGCACCCCTGCGTGGGGTGGCATTTGCTACCAGCCTCCTTCTCCCAGAGCTAATTTGCAGCCTTCCTTTGCAGAGCAGCTACACATGGAGGCTGTGCTCGGGGACGGCTGGTGGCAGATGGTGTGTGTGTGGTGGCGAAGCAGTGCCACGTCACAAGCTCTCTGAGACATTTGGCCGGGTTTCCTGACAGCCACGTCCCACCACACAGGAGTTCAGCTTCCTGGCAAAGCCACTCCTCCACTTCTGAGGAGTGCTCCTGTCCTTGTCACCAGGTTGAGCTGACACCAAATGCTCTCTCTTTGCTTCCTTTCAGGTGAGAGGCTCCCTGGTTGCCTCCTGCCCAGGGCCAGAGAGATCTGCCACACAGCCAAACAGGGAGCCATGGTCCCTGCCAGTCTGAAACACCCCCACCTGTTGCATCACATCCTAAACTGCACTCTCTGTTCCCTCTGGTGAGGAATATCTTATTCCCATGCTTTTGGACAAAACCCAGCACAAACAAACCATAACTGATGGTAGATATGACAAATAATGATGATCATGGGAATAGTGGCATCACTGCTGCTCCACTGTTTCTTCTGATTTCCTTTATTTAGATATATGTGAAGAGACGAGCACAGAGACTTGGCCACAGAAAGAGAAGTGGGCAGATTAAGAGGCATTGAAGGGATATGTTATGAAGGACTGCAACACCAGTCCACTGACAACTAGAAGAATGTAACAGCCTGGGCAGTCTGAGCTCATCTGCTCAGGAGCCCACTCTGTGCTCTGTCTTGTTGCCTGCTGGTCACAAGCTCTGTGCAGCTGCATTGTGGACTTGTCATCACTGAGCTTTCGGGGTGCAGTTCCCAGGACATTGTCCTGATCCCCTACAGTTATTGCCTGGGTTAATGCCATTAACCACAGGGCCATTCATGCCCCAGGAGGTCCCTAGGCAATGTGACAGGGTTGTCACATCATGCACAGATCGAGGCTTGGCTGCCATCCTGCCCATCATGGGGCTTCCCCAGGCCCAAAGTGCAAAATGACAGCTTTGTCAGATGAATGTGATGTGATAATGCTGTAACAGGTCTTGATTGTGGCTCTTACGGTCACAGACAGGCTTCAGAAGAGCAAGGCTGCAGCCTCTCCTGCTCCCTCCCTGCCTGCCTTTAGATGGCATTAACCATCAGCTAAAGCCCGTGCCTGGCAGCCCTGGTGACTGACAGCTCTTTCACTGGAACTGCTGCATCCTGGGAAAAAGATTTATCCCTCTTGCCTGCAGCTTTGCCAAATGAACTCTCTGAGCACTCCCATTAGACTGAAGGAGAGGATCATCTGAGACCTGGGTCTGTTTGCAGCACAGGATCAGAACAGCCAGAGAAGTAGACAGCAGGATTTGATTGAGTCCAGGATGTGGTCACCTGAGAGGGGTGCATATTTGCCTCTATTCTTACTCAAAGGTCATTAAATTAAGATTTCATGAGACCCCGCACTGCTATAAATGTTGCTGAGCTCATTTCCCGCACTGGGCAGTGATTTATTTCACAGCCTTGATAAAATGACTAAGCTAAAAATGTTACCCAGTGTCACTTAGTTGTAAGTAAGGTAGAAGGAACAGGAGACTGACACAATGGATTTTCCTAGCAAGGGAAGCATTAATAAATGGTTTCTTTCTGATGTTCTCATTAGTTCTCTCTCATTCATCCTCAGGACCTGCCAAGCACAAATGACACCACCAATTCTGCACTAGAATGGAGAGCAGATGCCCCCATGCAACCTTTCTGCATCCCAAACCACATTTCTACCTCACCCTGCTTAGTAGTTGACATATCAAGGGGAAGCAAGCAAGATACCAGAGTACCTCAAGAACCTTTTACTGTCACATCCAGCCTCATCTCTTGAAATTTTTTACACTCTGGCAGGAATGGTTTGGAGGAGACAAGTGACAGCACCACAGTGCTGTGTTCTCTGACACAATCCTTTCTCCCTCTTCATCCAGCAGTGCAGGGGGGTCACTTAGAAAAATAAATTATGTCTTGGATTCATTTCCCTTCCTTTCTGCCTGTAAAGAGGCTGTAGACTCCTCTACTTTCTTTGAATCTAATCAAGAATATCTTTTTTTCCTTGAATCTTTACTCCCAGGAATGAATGCCAAAGAATTAGTCCTGTTGCTTAGTTGTGACTGATCATGAATCACATTAAATTGCTTCTGTTCCTTTATTGGACATGCTGGCTGGATCCTGGTACGTGTTATTAAATTACTGCCCTGACAGAGAAGAAATAGCAGCTGAGTGGCAGATGAGTGCCACAGGAAAGAGGCAGATTTGGGAGTGTTGCAGGACCTCAGTTTCTGTTTTCCCTGATAATCAGGAAAAAAACATGTAGGAGATTACTTCAAGCAGGAAGCAGAGCAGTGGGCTTTGAGGATTTGTCCTCAGGGTTTCTGAGCACCCCAGAATCCCAATCACATGTGAGGGGTGTGTTCAGAGCAGTGCCAGGGTGTGCTGTGCATGTCAGGCAAAGTTATTCTGCTTGGGCTGTATCAGATGGATTGAACAGAGCAACATGGAGAAGAGAAATACAGAAGCCCTGACACAACACTCCAGTGCTGGAGTGTATGAAGCAGAAGGCTTCATACAAGCAGAGATATGGCTGATCATCATAAAGATTGTTCAGAGAGAAGAATTAGCCAAGAACTGGAGGTGAAGAGAGGTTAAAATTGGCTGAAGGAGGCCCTGTGGGCACCAGGATGTTGGAAATGTTGATGCTTCTAAACCACTTCTGTGTGGAAGGAGCACAAGCCATGCTTGAGCCATTTTCTCTGATTTTTTTCCTCTGAGTGAGCTGTTCACAGCTTTCTCCTGGGTCAAATGCAGAATCACAACACTTCTGAATATCATAGAAAAGCAATTAAATGAAGGGAGAAACAGTGGGTGCAGAAGAGTGCATGTGTGTATAGAAACTTGCATCACTGCAGCTTGCTGAGCAAAGATGCTAAACCACAAATGAGGAACAGGAAAAGAAAAGCAACTTGACATTGCACCTTTAGGTGCACGTGCAGATCCCATGGTTACACCAGCTTGACAAGATCAGAAATATTTGCCTTCTGCTCTTCCATATTGCTTTTCTGAGGAGCTTATTAACACTGAAGTGTCAGCTTTCCCATCCCTCCTTGCTTTCCTGTTGTGGTAGCAGTGTTGCTGTGCCCCTGATTAAGGTAACAATAAATGAAACAAGACCAGCTTTGGGATGTGGAAGCTCTTCCTCAGACCCATGTGTTCAGATCCCTTATTTCCTCGCATCCTCAGAGGTACAATACCAGCCCTAAAGAAAGACATATATGTGCTGATTCCAGACAAATCAGTCTGTTAAATTATACCTTGTCTCCTGCACTGCCAAGTTTGCCCTCCCTCTGTCTGCAGCTGATGGGTGCAGTTTGAGTGCAGCTCTGGGACATCTAGTGGCTGGTAGCACTTGTAGTTAAGGGCTTACAGCAGTTTTGTGCTGCTTCCTCCAAGAAACCTGTCAGAAAACAGATTTAAACCAAAAGGACACACTCTGCCTCTATTCTTGGGGCTACAATGACTTCATCCCTTGATATATCCATGTTTGCAAAATGTTTAGGAGTGCATTTTTGATGACTTTGTTATTCCTTTGCATCTCTGTCTCACCCAGTCTGGGAAGGCATCTTCAGCTATTCTCATTTCATCATTTCTTTATCAGTTTTTTTTTTCTTTATTAAGGGCTTTCCATGTTCCAAGCAGCTGTCATTAGCACAGATAATTGAATAATGTTTTGGCAATCCAAGAGTGAACGTGTTAACATGTTCCCATGTACTGCCCTGGCCTTTGGCTGATCTGTGAGTATTTGATAAATGAATCAGGCCCGAAATAAAGATAACTTGCAAAAAACAGGCAGATTTTTAATATTAATAGGGAAGTGTCAATTTGGATTTTCAAGAAAGCCTCAGTCTGCTATGGGCCCCGGTCCTTATTCCTTCAGGATTCTTAGGCTGGAACCTAAAGGAGTCAAAGAAGCAGCAGGAGGCCTGGTGTGTTTTTATGAGCCCAGTGGATAGTCTCCAAGGAGCTGGAGTATCCTGACCAGAGCTCTAGTGACAGTTGATGGCTTTCTGGGGATTTGAGAAAAAAATCAGCTATGTCTTCTATTCAATCTTCAGTGCAGCCTGTACCTTTCCATCCCTGATGATACCCATTAACCCTGGACAAAGCAGAGAGTGTATCTCAGCCCAGAGGATTGCCAGGCTACCAGGAAAAATGATACAGTGCTGAAAAGAGCTTTGTAACTGTGCAATCTTTTCTCATTCATGTTTGTGTCTGCTCTGAAAAGGTGACTTGAGGCCCAGCTGAAAGTGCAGCAAATGGCCCAGGGCAGATCCCCTGCTCTTTGCCTTGCCAAAGCCTTTACCAGCCATTTGGGAATTTCCTGCAGTAAATCCAGGCCTGCAAACTCATCAAACTCACTTTGTTATAAACTCCTGGGTGTCGCATACTCCAGAGTACACTCTGTCATGGGTTAGATACTGAGTCAGCTACACAAATATTAAGAGAAGGGTCAGTTTTCCATTAATCTTTTCCAGGAATCCTGGTGAGGAAATTCAGGTGCCCAGTATCAGCCTTCAGACTGTTTTCTTGCTCTGTTCCTGGAAAGTGGGAGAACAACTCTCATGATGTCAAGGTGTTCATTAAAAGGTGGGTGTCAAAAGTGACTCATTTGAAGTTTCTCCTGGAGTCAAGGGAGAATTTAAACAGTTTCTTAAAAAACACAAATGATTCTGCAAATTGCTGACTTGCTCAGGAGCCCAAACTCTGGCCATCTCAACTGCTCCCCCATTGCTCACATCAAGGTCAGCATAAAGGAACTTTTCCTTTGTGCTGTTGTTGACTTCTGCCTGGGATAAAAATATGGTCTGTGCTTGGAAATCATTGTCATTTCCCAAAGCTTGTCACTGGGTAAGTCTCAAAGCCAAAGTGAATCTTGGTTTTGGATTCTCTTTTTTGTTTTGCCAGATCAGACTGTCTTACAGTTCAGCAGGGAAATGACATTTTGTTTTGTAAATACTCACAGACAGAACTTGAGGTTTCCCTTAAAGGCTTTAAGCTTTGTGAAAAAGTAGATCAAATCTAGTAACATATTGAATCTGGTTACTGGAATTTCAGGAAGAGCAGTGTGATGAAATGTCCTTACTTCGCCCTTGGGAGAAATGGTACCTTCATTATAACCAAACAGCTTTTTCATATGGAAATAGCAGGTGGCAGGAGTAGAAACAGACTTTCATTTTCAGAGAAGCAGACGGAACAATTCCAGTAAAAGTGGAATAGCAGAGCTAGGTTGAAATGGTTGGCAGTTTTATTCTGCAAAAATATTCTACTTTTGCCATGAGAAGACGTGTCACTCCTTCCCTTCTCTGTTTTTCAGCCCCCTCAGTACAGCTCAAATACAAGTGCCTTCTGTGAAGACCAGAGTTTAAATATAATTTAGGAAGAAATCTAGTTCAGTTTGTTTTGGAAAACTCTCCCAATCTATCCCAGAGCTGCACACAAACTTCTGGGGAGAAAAAGCAATTAAGAGCACTGAATGCACAAAATAATCCTTAGAGCCAGTGTCAGACAAAACTGAACTCACAGCTCTCAGGGCTGTGATTTATTAATCCTTTTATCAGGCCTATGCCATTCTCTGAGTTATTTTCCAGCTCTTACTGCTGGCAAGCATTTCCTTGGAAGCTGTGGACTGTTAAACTATTAACGGTCTAGTGGTAGGTGCTTATTAAGAAAAAGACACCTTGAACCACAAGCCAGAATAAAGAACAGATATCCAGCTGGAGTTGTGCTACTTCAGAACTCTCACCCTGATTCGTCTGAGAAAAATCAAGTTTTTGAGAGTCAATTACACAGGGAGGTGGATGAACAGTCATCTCCTCCTCTGCAATTGATTCATTGCATTCTGGAATTTGAGATTTGGGGCAGAAATGGAAGGAAGAAAATCGCTGTCCTATTTAGGAGCAGATGAAACTCCACCCTGTGCTGTAAATTCTTTTTTAAAAGTCAGGGTTTTCACAGGATGAAGGTTAAATATTTAATGCCTTTATACTAATTATAAGGAAACACTTTGGAGCTCCAGGCAGCTTGTATGGTTCTTTACACTTCAGATTTTTAGCCCTTTGGATAGTTCCTGTTTGAAAGGAGAAAAGCAAACACCAAAAACGCAGGCTGGACTTTGAAGTATGGCCTGAAACAGATACATACTGCTGGGAGAGAAGCTGCCTTTCCCCAGAGACATCCAGAGAGAACGTCGTGCCAGGCTCCCCTATGCATTATACCAAAGAAGGAGCTCCACCACTCTATGTATTAAGGAGAGTTTTCTTCCAGTTTGCCATAAGGGGCCTGGACTTGTCCAAGCTGATCTCACCAAATCCCAAAGGGACCCATCCCTCTGCCAAGTGGAGGTTTCTTGTCTGGCTGCATCTCCCCATAAAGAATTCCAGCTGACCTGCACATGCTGAGGAGTGAAACATTATCAAAACTTTAGCAGACCTCACTGTCATTACCACAGGGAGGGTTATTTCTTCCACAGCTGCTTTTGTAGCAGAAATCCCACTTCAAAGGCACCTGGAAGATAGCTGGTTGTGAGGAAGCTGGAGCTCTGTGGGACCCAGGCAGCCAAGTCTTGGAAGAGACACTGGCTTGGAAGTTCTGCACAGCAGACTGGTATTAAATACCAAGAGAGAAAAGAATGAGAAATCAGGAAATGGAATAATATTGGTATTTCCTAAAGATCAGAGTTTCCTATGAAAATGAACACATGCCATGCTATTTCAAAATATCAGGACATTTGCCTTTCTTTAGAGCTTGTCAGAAACAGCTAATAAATAAAGTTCAGGGTTTGGGAAGTCACCTCTTCAAACCTCTCTCACATGCTGCTTTGAAACTGAATTTCCTTAGGGTCACTGATTTGGCAGCTTTGTAGGGTTTGCTATGTGTTCCTTGGCCTGGGTTTTTCTTAGGCATTACCTGGCATCAGAAGCACACGACAATTCTCCAGGTCCCAGCAGCTACAAAATTTACAGCAATATATTCCATTCCATTTCTGCTTGGTTTTTTGCACTGCCACTTTTTATGAGCAGAACATAAATTACCTGAGTTTAATTCATGACCCAGAGTTCAGAGCATTTCCCCAGAAATAGCATTCTCTGTTTGGGGCATTACTGCCAAAATTGCATTCCTGGAGCTGAATTCCTATCCCATCCAAGACATTTGTTCCAACCATATTTCCCATCATACTATTTTATACTATTTAGGTCATTTATATTTTCAGGCTCCCACAGTTACTTCTTGCAAGTTGCTTTGCAATTATGCTCTTAACTGTGTTCTCTAAAGTCACCTTCAGACCTTTAAACACCTTCAAATTAAAACAGCCATTTGACTTTGGTCCAAATCACATTTAATAGAGAAGCTGCACTAAACCACTTGCATTCCTTGGACAGAAGGAAGGACTGAAAGATGCCCAAACAAAGCATTATTTAGTCTAGCATTTAGTTGGCAGGGACCCTGAGGAAAACCTGCTGCTCTTTGCTTTAAATGTTGCTTCAATTAAACTTATTAATAGCTCTATCCTATGCAAGATGTTTATGCCTGAGCCCAGTTTAGTTGTAATTTTAGTTTTAACTAACATAATTTTAGTTTTAACTTCATCACAGTAGCCTGTAATGTCACAAGCAGCTTATGCACAAAGAAGATGGACAAGAAATGCAGTTTTTCCCTTGGAGCTTTTTTTTTATTTCCTATTGCAGAAATATTAATTTAAAAATGCTGTTTTGCTCTTTTGTATTCCTAATTGCTTCCTTACAAGTCTTCTTCTTAGGGCCACCATGTGCAATTCAAAGTACACCACAACCAACATTGACAAATGATGGAATTCTTAATATACTGATGAGACTTCTGGGGGAAAGATGTCTGGGGACATCCCAGCTGTCAGCTCCAGCAGCTCTCCAGCAGATCAGTGTCTCAGCTGCCAGAAACCACCACAGCAGTTCCTTATCCACTATTTAGTGATCTGTGAGATCCAGAACTAGAACAATCAAAACATCTAGGCTGTACACTCTCATATCCAGAGCATAAGATTGGAAAAATGAGTACCAGAACAATCAAGAAATAAAATACACTCAATAGGTGGCGATTACATTCTGTGAGTGTCTTTCCTGCAGCATGGAAGTGAAACACCCTCGTTTTTCATTCAGAGTCAGGCTGCAGGGAGACGTCAACTGCAGGGACAGCGATCATGCAGTGCCATCAACTGTTTGCTTCTGGTACCCACAGCAGTTGAGACCTACTATTTTCAACATAAATGACCAAAAAAACAAAAACCCACAAAAATTGAGCGACTCTTCAAGGTGGCATTTCTGAACAAAGGTTTATGCACTTATTCTAGTACAAATCTCAGGTTGATATTTCCTGCTCCAGAAGCCGCACACCTGAGGCAGGTACGGGCTGCCGGGAGCAGAGACTGAAGCAGCTCGAGCTCTTGTGCCATCTGCTGGGAACAGCTTCTTTTGACATTGCTGCTCGCACGGGGAGCGGAGCCAGCCCTCCCTGTTTGGCAACTGACATCTTTGTCAAAGAGCTTGTTCCACTTCTTTTACCTGCTATTGATGTTAAGTACTAACTTAATGCAAGAGAAGTGATTTGGAGACTGAAATCCTCTCTCTGTAGTGAAGCAGCTGCAAAAGACAGGAACAAACTGTCCTGGCAGCCCCAGCTGCCCGCAGAGCCTTCTTTGAAAGGTGAAGCCTGTGGTGTATCCAGGGAAGGGCTCGGGTCTCACAGTCCTTGTAAAGAACCACTCCTCTGGTGGAGGGACTCGGCCATGAGCTGTCTCCTCTTTCAGAGCAAATCCCGTGGTTTTGTCTTTCCTGGATTTACTCTCTGTAAGGCTGTAGCTCAGTGTGAGCACTCTCTTAGTGCAGCTGCTGTGTGCTCCCCGGGGCAGGGACAGAGTTAACGCTGACCGGCTGCTAAAGCTGAATTCCATTTATACCTCACACTTATCTACCTGAAATGTGGCTCTTTGGGAAAACACACAGCAAGACATTTTCTGCTGGAGAGCCAGGCAGGCTGGTCTCTCTGTTGTGCTTGTTTACTCACAGATCCAGCCTGTCCCTGAGGTAAAGGCTGCTCTTGCACAGGTTTTTATCTCCTATCTTAGATCATTTGAGCCATCGCACATTTCCTCCTCTGAAAGGTAACACAGTGAACCACTCGGTGCTGGTGCAAGCTTTTTCAGAGCTGAGGTTTGGCATTGATTCCAGCCTCCACCACCCCTGGAGAAACTGCAGGGTGTCCTGCTTATCTCTTGCACCCGGCCAGACACAGGACTGGGAAGGCCCCAGGGTAGGAAGAGCTCAGGGAGGAATGAATGACCTGAACCATTAACACAGTCATGTCTCGGTGGCCTCTGGCCCAGCAGGGATGCAGCTGCAGGAGCTCTGTGAAAACAGAGGGTGATATTTCACCTCTGTGACCACAGGGCATGGAATTGTCCTACCTGGATATTGTGATGGAGGTCGCATGGCCCAAAAATACCATTTGAAAGGATTGTGAGCACTTCAGCAGTGATGATGAGAATTTTATGTGGACAAATGGGAGGAGCTGTATGAAGGGAGCTCAGTGCACCTCACTGGAAGTAAGAGGCATAAGCTGTGACAATGCAGGCAGCAAGGGGAGAAGAATGAGGGAGTTACAGTGGGAGTCTAAATGAACAGGTGCCGACAGCAAACCTCTGCAAACTGAGTGTCATACATGGATATGCAGGCAAGGAGTGTAAGGAGTGCCAAAACCAAGTAATTCTGCCATGAATCAGCACCCCCAAGGCCCCAGCAAGAACACTGGGAATGGCCCAAACAGAAACTGAGAAGATAGGGACTATGGAGAAGATGAGGGGAAAAAACAAGTTTTGCCTAGAAAAGAAAAAAGAGAGTGATGACAGCAGCTGATGGAGCTGAATCAGTGTTTGCAGCTTAAGATAACTTGTGGGTGCCAAGTAATTTTCCTTGTGACTTTCCAAAGTAATTAACCTTTGGACTGAGACTAAGCAGGAAATTAATGAAGTCCTTCCATCACCAAAAAGGAATCTGACAGTGACTTTCATGGGCCCAGGACTGTATCTGAAAGTAGAAGAGAAAATTTGACTCCTGGATGCTGTAATTGAACTGAGCCCCAATAATAACACTTTGACAAGTGCTGCTGCCATAAATTTGAGATCTGGGTGCAGTGCAATTGAGTTGTGTGTCCTGTCACTTCTTATCCAAAAGGATTATATGGATTACAAAACTGAACTTCTTTTACTTGGATTCCTTTTTGGAGACCAAGCTAGACTTGTCCTCATGCCCCAAAAATGTTCTCTTTTGCCATTTCCCTAGAAAATGTAGCTTATTAGTTGCATAAAACTTATCTAGTCAGTAAGGATCTTGATTTTTTCAGTGAAAACATGCAATTGAAGTTGTAGGGAAGAGCTGCTACTAAAACAGCATTTAAAGGCGATTTTGCAATTCAAGTATTTGTGAAATTTTATTTCTGTGAGGACACACAGAATAACCCCACTGCCTGTTTCCCACGGATATGTCCCTTATATGTCCCTTTAGATCTGCTCAGGGAGGTGGTGGAGTCACTGTCCCTGGAGGTGTTTAAGACCTGCTGCAGCACTTTGTGAAGTGCTCTAATTGCCATGGAGGTGTTCAGTCATAGGTGGGACTCGGTGATTTTAGAGGTCTTTTCCAAACAATTCCGTGATTCTGTGATGTCCAGCCAAAGAACAGCAGTGCGAAATGGCAAGAAAACCAGAAATTCTTTCTTTTGCTGCCGGAGAAAGCGCTGCCCTTCCAGGCCGCAGCAGCCCGTGCCCTGGTCCCGCACCCCGGCGCCTCCTGCGGCACCGTGAGCTCCGCGGAGACAAAGAGCACTCGGCCCCGAGGTGTGAGCGAGCCGCGGGCCGTGTCTGGGGGCTGTCCCCGCTCGGGGTGCGCTCACAGGGCGGGCGGGCAGGGCAGGCCAGGGCAGGCCAGGGCACGGCAGACCCGGTTCAGTTCCCTCAGCGCGGGCCGGGCGGGCCCAGCCCCGTTGCCATGGTGACCGTCCCGCTGGGGCGGTGCGCGGGGCGCTGGCGCCCCCTGGCGCCGGAAGGGGCGTGTCGCGCGGCGGAAGCGGGGCCGAGCGCCGCAGGGTGTGTGCGCGTGTCCGTGCGAGCGGCCGCCGCTCCCGTCGCCTCCGCCCGTGGGATCCGCGCGCGCCGCCAGGTGAGGGCCCGCGGCCGCCATCGGGGGGACATCGGCCCGGGGACACCGGGCATCGCCACCCGCGGGGCGGCCCTGCCCGGCCTGCCCCCGCCCGCCCGGCCCGCTCCGCTCCGCCCCGCGCGGGGAGCCGCAGGCCGCGGCGGGCGCGCCCTGGGGGGGGTCCCCGCGGGTGGGTTCCCGGTTTTGCCTCCCCGGCCCCGCGTCCCCCGGCCCCGGTAACGGTGTGACCCTCGCTCGGGGGGCCGCTGGCGGGCCCGGGCGGGCGGCGCCGCCCCTGCCGAGCGCTCGGCGCTGCCCCGCCCCGGTGAGTCACTCGGGGCCCGGGGCGCGGCCGCGCTCACCTGGGCCCGCCCGGCGGGAAGGGCGGCGCGCCCGGGGCAGGGCCAGCCCCGCCGGGACCGGCACTGCCCGCAGCCTGCCCGCACCGCCGCACGGCCTCGGGCTCCCGGAGCCCGCAGCTCCGTGCCCAGCCCCCGGCAGAGCGCGGCTGCCGTGGCCATGCCGGGGCCGTGAGCTGCCCCACGTAGGGCCCGAAGTGGCCGTGGCCGTGTATGAGCGCTGTAGGAGGGAACAAAATGCGTTTATTATTATTATTATCCAATTTTGATCATTCGGGAATAGAGATGCGTTTAGGGAGGACTCCACAGGGAAAGGAGGTTGGTTCAGACCAGTCCCAGCCTACGAAAGGCTGGGCTGTAGCCCAGAGCTAACGGCCGTGGGTTTGAGGTATGTATAACCAGGTATTAACTGGGATGTCGAAATGACAGTGGCACGCAGTCACTGTTGGCATAAATGCATCTCATGCAAATATCACAATATAAATTGGTTGCTTTCAGATAGATTCCTTATTAATACTTCGAATATCTTTTCCAGTGATAGGAAAACAAAAAACGCATCATGCAGCACCATAAAAACTAAATTCCCATGGAAGAATATCAGAGACTTCGGCAATGTCTGTAATGTTTTGTGTCTTCAGTGGCTGTAGGAATATTTGTGTTTTCATGTGTTCACTAACACAGGACACCTCCGTCAGAAATTTTAATACTTTTATATGAAAAAAGATGAGCTTACTTTTATTTTAAAGCAACAATGAGATAGAATCTGGTCTAGAAAAAGCAAGAACACGAGTGCCATTTTCTCCCTTCCTATTAAAGGACTGCAAAAATATCCCCTGTATCATATTTTGTTTATTAAATTGGTACCAATAAAGTGATAGACTCGTTGCACAGATGGGCCTGGTGCGGTTTTCTCAACCTCATTATGTCAGTACCGCATGTTCTGATCTCTGCTATTTTGATGTTGAGTCTTTTTATTTTTTCCTGAGCAGGCCTGTGCCAGTATGCAGCTTTTTGTGATGCATGTGAATAAACTCGGATGAGTAGGAGCTCAGTAAATAATTACTTGGTTAATGGGGTAAAAGCTCCTGCTCTGATCCGTGTGGTGTCCTAATACCAGGCATTACAGTGGTGTGTCTGTTACATGGCCACACTTCTTCTTGCCCCTCCCTGTAATATAAATACTGTCAGTTTATTATTAACAAAAATGATTTACCTGTGATATGAATAGGTTAGTTTGGCCTGAACTTTATGCCTGGGGGAAGATTTTTTGGATTAAGTCACTATTTCCACCTGGATTCCAGCAGAAAACAGTTCTGCTGGTTGGAACAAAAAGGTGTTGCTATGTGGGGATGCTGTGCTGTGGAAATGCCAGCGTGTCTCCACCTGCAGCTGTCCTGAGCAAAGGGCCATGAGCAGGGAGCACAGCTCTGCTTTTCAGCCTGGCATTAGGAAGAACAAGGCTGCTGTCACTGAATTTAAGATGTCCATACAATATCAGTGTTCCCACATGCTGTTGGTAGTGGTCAAAGGCATTTTGTAATTCTCTGTGGAGACTGAAAACCATTGAGTGTCATTTTATTCAATTTTACAAAGCAACAAGTAATGATGGCAGCAGATGGCCAGAGCAGGGTGAGGCATGGCTTTATAGAATGTTAATTTTATCTCAACATTTGCATAGAGATTTGAGCCGAAGGCCAGGGTAGATGCAGAGGAGGCTGAAGTTATGTGCTGCACAAGGTCAGTAAGAATATCACAACTGTGAAGTCATTTTCCTTTTTCCCTCATTATGTTTGCAGGATATTTTACTGAACTTGCTATACCCAAACTAATGACAGGATGATTTTACTGCTCAGTTCTTACCAGAGCCATTCATTTTCTGATCAGTTATTTAATAATCCATGGTAGCCTTTGAGGGAACCAATTAGAGAAACACAACTAATAAAATCAAATGCCTAACACGGCAGTAAAGCAAGGAAGGTTCCTTGCACTCAACTGAGAGAGTTGCACTCCATTTCCTGTAAACAATAATAAATAAATGTTGGAAGCAATGTCCAGTTGACAGGGAATGCCATCCCCATCATGCAGACACTTGTGTCAGCATGTGGGTACCTGAATGGTGGAGAATGATTTTCTATTTATTTTAGAAATAACGTCTAAAAAGCTCTTATCTCTGTAGTTATCAAACTCTTAATTTGAAATACCACTCACCTCCCTCGAATGTTTAATTTCGGAATGAATTGCCTATCCAGAAATCAAATAAGGTATGTTCACATATTGCTGGAATATTGAACTGCAAATTCTGTACCAATCTGCTGCTTTTTCTGATAGAATTTGAGTGGACTTAGAGAGCTTGTGACTGGGAAGTATGATTGCCTCTCATCTCACCAAATCTGGTTTTGTATTCCTTTCTCAAAGTGAAATATGCAGGTCTGTTAACCTGCAGCTCTGCTCAGCTCATTAGGGACCAGTATGTCAAACCAATAACGACACTGCTTTCTCACCAGTTCTTTTCTACAAAGTGGGAGTGTTTGTCTGATAGATTCTCATGCTTGCTGTAGAGAGAAAAACAGTGCACAAAAATCAATGACTTAATTAGCATCAGAAGAACAGGTCATCATGAGCAGCAGACTTCAGACCAACGTAAGCTTATTAGTATTGTCCTGTTAGTTCGATATGTTATATAAGTCAGATTATTTTCAGTGTCAGTTTTCATTTGATTTCTACAGACTTTAAGCACGGTTAGTTCTGATCCGTTTTGGCTTTGTCCTAAAGAGCCCATAGGAATGGGAAACCTTAAAGGCTACAGAGCAGATGGAGTAAAATGCTGAGGAGTGAGCTGTAGTTCTCAAAATCCTACAGTCTTCTGAAGAGCAGTAGGTGCATGTTTTACCCCTCAGCTGTTAATGGGATGTAAACATCCAGTTCTGTGTGTCCATCCACTCTTGAGAGATCCGTGGGTGTGCTGACTCCAGGTGCTGTTCCCAGGCTGGTCACACCATCCCCTTCTCACTGCATTTTCCACTGAAAGATGCAGGCAGCTGCAAACTAAAGATTCCTGCAGGTTCTGACCTTTGATGCTTTGTGATGTGTTTCAGTCTTGTCCACACAGGTGTGTAAAGCTTTTCTGAAGTGGGAATAAGCACTTGTCACTTACAGTGCCTGCATACATGTTCTTCTGCATTTGTAAGAGAGATTTGAAAGAGCTCTAGGCTGTATGGGAGATAGAGGGGAAAAATAGTAAAAAATTACATTTTGAGTGTGGGACTTGAGGTGATAGAAGCTTCTAGCAGCTGGTGCTATTGGCTGTGACTGCTGGGCAGTGGTTGGCATTCCTTGTTGTGAACAGTGTCCAGCCACTTCTTTTTGGAGGGCTACTAAGTTGTGTTGGACAGATTCTTAAGAAGACAGTGTCTTAAGAATTTGAACTGTGTTAATGCATCTAATATCAGAATCTTCTGCTTAGAAAAGGCAACTTTCAGGACTCCTCCATGGCTGTGATCTGCACGTCTCTGCTCCTTTTGCCATCTTCCCTCTTTTCCCTTTGCCACCATGGCATGGCTTTATCAGTGCTAGAATAGATCATTCCTGTCAGCCTCCTGTTCATCACCTCTGTATGTTTTGCTCCTAGCTGCAGGTAACCTTTGGTAGATGGCTTCTGTGTGTGGCCTAGGTGTATTTTTAGCTCTAGGCTTTGCTTGTTTCGGACTGTGGCACACTGGTCCATTGTTAGAGTGTGGCTTTCATCTCCTCTCTGGGAGGGACCAGTTATAACTGATAGTTGCTTCTTTGCCTTTTCAAACATCACTCCTTTCCTTGTATCTTTTTTCCTTCTGGCAAACACTTCCCTCTTTTGGAGCTCAAGCCAGCATAGCTCTGCAAAGCTCTCTCCAAGCTTCTAACAAGGTAAGCAATGGAGAATCAAATGAGGATTTTAAGTGTTCCTTTATGCAGCACCCTGGAAGGAAGTAATGGTAGGCTTACTGTCATTGGCAGATATTTTGGTGTGGGCAATGATTTTCTTACTGCATTTAAGTTCTGTTAAATCCATGTTACTGAGTAATACTTGTGTTTCATAGCAAGCCTACTAACAGTGCAGATATTAAGACAAATTAACTAAACTCAAACCCCTGTACACTGAATTCTAATGTCAAAACCAAGCCAGTGAAGCTCTCAGGAGCACCATCTTTAGTGATGAGTTTGAGTTTCATATATGCATAAATGACTTTAATGTGCATAAATTAGTTACATTGCTGAGGAAAGTTGCTTGATGAGAAGCAACATTCTAATCTTTGTGCTGGTATTTTCCTTGTATAATTGATGTGTAAAACTGGTTTCTGGATCTCTTTTATCCGTTAGGTCTTTGTGCCCCCGTGTTTTCCTTCATGTGCAGTTCCCTTTGTGATTTCCTTCATGTGTCCTTATATGAACCCATTGACTGCTGTGAACTGTCTTGCATCTAAATATAAATATGTCAGTGAGCTTGATAAAACAAACTCTGCACCCTTTCAAAACTAAACTCTAATTTGTTTGTAAACGGAATTCTGCACAGATGACTTGTCTACAGATTAGACCACTATTGGCAAAGTGCAGATCAAAGATAAAACTGACTGACCTTTCAATGGCAAAATGTAAACTCAGTTGGAGCTACTTGCCTCTGCACTTCAACAAGCAGGCTGCTTCCACATAACAATCACATTCCATGAGAAGAAGAGGAGAAGATAAGATGTTTGCAGTAGAAATACTTCTAGAAGCTGTGCAGACAATGAAGAAACTAAAAGTGCTCTGAAACTGTTTGGTTTCAATGTCCTGTTGTTTAAAGTTGGCTCTTGCAATGTGAAAAGCATTCTTCAGGTGTACTTTGCTCATGTTCAGATTTTAGTGAATGGGTAGAGAAATACCACTGACAAATTACTTCCTGCCTTAAGCACATGGTCTGCAATTAGTGCTGAGTTAAGGGAATGGTTTACAAGGTTTGATAGACTCTACAGGGAAGAGTGGGATGGGTTGTCTCAAGGGGAAATGATCTGATGATTTCCTTGGACTCGTTCTGCATTGGTGCTATCGCAGCCTTCAGAGTAGGGAGAAACAATGCACATCACAAATCCCACTGAACCTTTTCCATCATCAGGAGATATCTGTTTGATAAGCCTCTGGAAACCAATGATAATATCCCCAGGGTAAAAGCTTACTGGGGAAGAGAGAACCAAATGAATCATGCCTTACCACAAATTGTCACACTGCTGCCCACAGTCACCCTGTCGTGTTGAGGGCTTTGATCTGAACTCTCTGTGGCACCTTCCAGCAGGTCCCAGAATCCACTGATTCAAACACAGCACTTGAAATGGAGTTTACCACAGCCCAGCTTTACTTAGCAGTCTGCAAAAGATCCCTCTCCAGGAGGATGGTTTTAGTATTCCATGTCCTTACTCTGACTGCCTTAATAAGATGGGTGCATTAGGATCTACAAAGGATCAAACACAAGCAGGAGAGAGTGTGACTTGCAGATACAGAGCAGATACATTTGGTTGCTGGGTTATCTTCAGGAAGTTTTATGTGAAATAACAATGTTTGACTTGATATCCTGGGTGATTTTTTTTTTTTTTTTTTTTTTTTTTTTTTTTTTTTTTTTTTTGGCTAAAGTGGAATATCTTCAGCTGGAGGGACAGAATTTGCTCATCTCAAAATAATTTTGTAGTTAGAACTTGTCCTCAGCAGTGTGAGCAGTGTATGAAACTGTTCATACACACAATGGGAATTTGGGTCTGTATCTCATTGTCCTGGTTGGAGATTTAGTACAGGGGACTGGTTTTCCTCTATAATAGTGTGGTGGGTGATCCTTGGAGTAAAATACAAGCTGAGCAGTATGTTCTCCATCAGAAACCTGTCAGACTTGAATCTTCAAAGGTGAGAGCCAGGGAAAAGGCTGCAGTGTGTTGGTTCTTTCTAATAGGACTGTAGGTGCTTCTATAATGAACAGAAGTCTGTGAAATACAAATGTAAACTTACTGTTCTTGTTTGGCTTTTGTTGTTCTTTTATAAGTTTTTAGGCTGTTCAGTCTCAGCCTGAACAACTTACCTAGACAGTGAGAGCCCTGATTAGGATTTAGGAATAGGAGAGGATAATTATTGCTCAGTACTGATGAGAATAACAGTTCTGGATCTGTCCAAAAGTGAATCTGCACACCTGGAGAAATCTTACAGATTAGTTTGGGTTGTCTGTAAGTTTGTGAAGTATTGAGGTCCATTTTGATAAAGGCAAAGAAACCCCTTTACTTTCTCCTGTGAGCCTGGCCCTGGGTGGTTTATTCATTCTCCCTGGTATAAGCTTTTCAGTGACCCTGTGGCCATGTGAGGTGTTTCCACAGCTTTGGTTGCTAAACTGCATTATCAGAAATGATAAACAAGTTGTTTCCATGTAAGCAATTTGTTTTGTAGCAGTGACCATTGTGTGGGCCACGTCCCATTCAGATTTTATGAATGTCAATGTTATTTAAAAGGTCTTGAAAACCTGAGACTGCAGCCACCCAAGCTGTGTAGAGTTGTCCATTATGTGTATGTTGATGCATATGTAAAAAAACTCACATTATTTTCTCGCAGAACATTATAAATGTACTTTCCATAGTTACCAACAACTACAGCTTTCCTGGGTATGGTTTGTGTAAACCCACAGAAAGATCTCCTTTAACTTGCCACAAATCTTCAGTGTCAGGAGCTGTCCAGTGCTTCAGTGCTCCTAAGTAGTTGCTCTTGTGCTGCAGTGGAGGGAAACAACCAACAACAACAACAAACAAACATGAAAAAGCCCCAGCAACCTGGTGGTTTCTTGGTTAACATCTCCCCAGTGGACCTGTGGCTGGTAAAAGAGAGGAGAGATTCACACAGGGCTGTGTTTAATGCCAATGTGACTTGTGCTGCATTTTGAAGAATGATGCTTTCACATCTTCAGGATTGTCATTAGTCATTTACACATGGAAATGATACATAGGCAAAAGGTCAAATACATTTAAAAAAAATCAAAACCTTTTTGTTACTTTATTACTGTTGATAGATTTCCCTCTTCTTACTGACTGTAAGATCTGTTTCACCCTTCAGCCTGAACTTCCTCAGTGCAGACCATCAAGACATTTTTTCTCTATTTTTATTCCTTGCTAATTGCAGGACAGCCATGGATAAAAGCGAGTTGGTACAGAAAGCCAAACTGGCCGAGCAGGCCGAGCGTTACGATGACATGGCTGCAGCTATGAAGGCTGTCACTGAGCAGGGACATGAACTGTCCAATGAAGAAAGGAATCTCCTCTCTGTGGCCTACAAGAACGTGGTCGGTGCCCGTCGCTCGTCCTGGCGCGTGATTTCCAGCATCGAGCAGAAAACAGAGAGAAACGAGAAGAAACAGCAGATGGGAAAAGAATATCGTGAGAAAATTGAGGCTGAATTGCAGGATATCTGCAATGATGTTCTGGTAATAATCCAACAGCAAAAATAACAGTAGTTAGTACTGCAGCATTCTTCAGAGAGGCTTAAGGAATTTTAGTAGTGCTGTAGACACTGCAGCACCTTAGCAGGGGAATAATTTTGCATAGCTACATACTTGGGTCCAATTCTAGCTCCTAAGTCATTTAACTTGCTTCTTAGGGAATTTGTTATAAAAGGGGATTTTTTTTAGCAGCAAAAAGCAAACAAGGCCATGTTGAAGACCCCTGGCTGCTGGCTGGAGGGGATTCACCATGAAAACAAATTAATATCTGGGTCACTGAGATGAGTCCTGATAAAGGCCTGCTGTTTATACTATTTAATTAATGAATGCTGATGTCCTGAGTCTTGTTTAGTACTTTTTTTTTTTTATGGAGAAGGTGTGTAGTTCTTCTCCCAGACTGATTTTGCTCTTTCTTTCACTCTGACAAGAGGGATTCCTTTTATTGTTGTTCCATTTCATAAGATTGGTCAGGAGCAGATGCTGTCAGTGCAGTCCCTCTTTGCATCTCTTTCTGAGTGCACATGTGCTGCCTGTGCCACTGTCAAACTTTTCAGCTGAAGTTGGAGATAAAATCAGTTTCTTGTGGACAATTTCACAGCTCTGCATAGAATTCAAATTTGTGGCAGCAAAAGTGACCAGATATGCTGATTTCCAGCTGCTGCTTTTGGTTAGTTTCATCATGGATGTGGGTTTGCATCAGCAGGCTTAAGCCCTGATAGCCTTCAGATCCTGCAGGAGGGAATTGTGGATAGGGTGAACATAGCAAGTTTTCAGCTCTCCATAGATTAGACTAGAAGTAGTTTATGTTGTTTTTTTTTTTTTCCCAGAGTTTAGACAACAGTAGGCAAAGTGATTAACACATGAGTCTGCATAAGTCATGACAGAAGTCATTGTTACTGTTTGAACAGTTCATGCTCACCATTGTAACAAAGGCTGTTTCAGACATTGTTTTTCTGACTCAGGAAACATCACTTTTTTTTTTTAATCTTTCTCAGGAACTCCTGGATAAATACCTTATTGTCAATGCCACGCAGCCAGAAAGCAAGGTCTTCTATTTGAAAATGAAAGGTGATTACTACAGATACCTCTCAGAGGTGGCATCTGGGGACAATAAGCAAAGTAAGTAGAAACTATCCTCTCTGCAAACCAAGCAGAATCAAGTATAAAAAACACTTGTATTCTTTTCCCCAACATCATGTGTTTATTTCTTTTCACTACTGCTCTGTAGTTATGAAGATAAGTGCAGTGCAAATCACTTTTGGGGAAAGACTTCACTGAAATTAATATAAGTGATTGACAGGTGCTCATCAATGCAGTCAAACTCTGCTTGCAGCCCCTGACCACAGTAGCTAGTTTTCAAGTATATGTGGCAGTGTAAAATCATTTTCTGGAGAATGTAGGTTTCTTTCTCATGGGAAATGCTTAGTTTGTTCAATCTCATGTTTAAACTATAAATTCAGCCCAAGCCTTCGTTGTTTGCAAACTCTCTGCCTACAAATATGGGATATTGGGTTCCTGGGTTCTAAAGTAATAACTTCTGAAATGGGAAAGCAGTGCTGAACTGCCTGAATTCCTGTGGGTGTCTGATATAGTCCATCTCTTGTAAACTTAGCTTGATGTCAGTATGGAGCTTATTGTTACTCATTAGCCAGGAAGGGACTGTTGGCTTTGCCCTGAAACACAACCTGAAATACAAAGTTCATGACCTAACTGCAGCAGTTTAGTTACCTCTTCTTCCCCATATGGTTTTGTCTGGATTTATTATTGATAACTGTGACTTCTTCAGCTGGGCTGGAAATGAATGTTTAAAACCAGAACACTTAGGTACAGTTTGTATCCATTCAGATTGGTTGGAATTTGTTGAATAATTTTTATTTTAAGTTTCTATTTAAAAAATCTATTTCAGCATTAATTGTTCAGCAAGTGGAAGGCTTTTGCATGTAAAAACATTGAAAGAAGTGTCTGTGCATAGGTAATTGCATGAATTTCTGGTAGTCTAGGCTGAGAATATAATTGCTTCCCCTGTGAAGCAAAGAGATGTACTGTGTATTTATGTGGTTGTAATTGCTTCTTGCAGCAACGGTAGCAAACTCCCAGCAAGCTTATCAGGAGGCATTTGAAATTAGCAAGAAAGAGATGCAGCCAACACACCCCATTCGACTCGGTTTGGCTCTTAATTTCTCTGTCTTCTACTATGAGATCCTAAATTCTCCTGAGAAAGCCTGTAACCTGGCAAAGACGGTAAGCAGACTCTTCATATCACCAATTTTTGTGGAGGCTGAGGAGGTAATTACATGGTTACAGTAGCACTTTGTAGATGATTATCCTTTTTCATATCAAATTCCTTAAAAATGCTGTCATAAAATGGTTGTCATTGTAGTAATTTTCAGGTAAGTTGGTTTGCTGGACTAGCTTAGTTGGGTAAGGCTAATTTGCTACTGCAGCTGTTCCAGTGACAGGGAAGACAAATTGCCTCTGTTTAATGTCCACCTAATTCTCTTAGAATGTATTTGTGTCAAAATTGAAAACACTTGAATTAATTTAGCACTTCTAAAGTGAAATATTTATTTAAATTGGAGCACTCAGCCAGTACATGAAGTGTTGTCTGTTTGCCTGTCTTTGTAGCCCTAAATGTCCTTGTTATCCATATGCATGTGTGCCCCTCTCTCCAGAGACCAAAAAGAGCTTTTGTGATGGGTTGTGGCAAACAAATAGCCAGTCATTTTTTCCTTAGCCTTCTCCCTAAAATAGGATTAGTCTTCTAAATGGAGCTTTTTGTGTCTGTGAAAATTGTCTGGTAGTAACTTGAATAAGATGGCATTAGGTGAATCTTTGTGTTCTTATTGTGCTTTTCAGTAAGACTTTGTAACAAGAAGGGATGTTGTGCTGTAAAATGCTGCTGCTGTTCTTGCTTTTTTTTTTTTTAGTTAAAATGCTTACATCTGTTTCAAAGCTGAATGAAGAAATAGCACTTATGGCTCTCAGACTCACAGTATTGATTTTCACGTGTAACAGATGGATGGGAAGAATGGCTTTGTTAATCTCTAGTGGAACATACCTGATTTCCTCTGCTCTTCTGAAAAGAAATTGAAAACCTTCCTGCTCACTGTCAAAAGATCTCGTGTTCCATTTTCTTGTCTACTTAGTCATGTACTATGTATGTGTGTGTATATATATATACTCATTTAAGTAATGGTACCTTTGTCTTTCACTGCTTGTTTAGACCCACGAGACCCTTTAATGAGTCTCTTTTTTTAACTGTTGTCTTAAACCTGTCTTCAAGCTATGTGGACCATATTTCAGCATGACACATGGAGTGCTCTTGCCTCTTCAGTACTTGGTATTGGCATTTAGTAAAGTTTTTCTGGGATTTTATCTGGACACCACTGAAGACTTCTGTTTTCCCCTGGGTGTCTGAGATCTGGTGCTCACTTTGTTTTACATTTCTTTTTGTGGTGGAAAAGAAAAATACTGGAAGCCCTTTTTACAGAATTTGGATAGTAATGTGGCAGATTTGTAAGCTCTGTATAAGCAGAAGTGACTTCATAAAGCAGAGTGTGAAAGGGCTGTGTTCATGTTTTCAGGCATTTGATGAAGCGATAGCAGAGCTGGACACGCTGAATGAAGAGTCTTACAAAGACAGCACCCTGATCATGCAGCTGCTTAGGGACAACCTCACTGTGAGTACCATGGGGCAAACCACTGCACTCTAGGCTGCTGCACTCTGAAGTGGGACTCAGCATCTGAAAGCTGATGCGGTTCTGTGCCAGTAAAAGCTCTTTCTGAGGCGTTAACTGCATGTGTTAACTGCGGTGCTTTTTGTAACCAGACCAGTTAGACTTGCTTGTTCAAACTAGGAATCACTTGTTAACTGATGTAACAAACTCAGATTCCTTTTGTAACACAGAGTGGAGTTTGTTCTTAACAGTTTTATGTGGAACTTACCAGCTTGTGCTAGCTTCTTGCTTACCTTTTATTCATGTTCTAGTTTACTATTCTTCAGCTTTACTATTAAGTTCAGTTCTGCACTGCTCTTAGCTGAGAAAATCGCACAGCTACTACTAATTACGCTGTCTTCCCTTTCCTGACAATTGTAATTAACTGTGCTTCCAGCATCAACACGTGTTTGTATTTCCTTACAGCTATGGACGTCGGAAAACCAGGGAGATGAAGGGGATGCTGGGGAGGGAGAGAACTAATGGCTGTCACGCTTCACTATATGTTCAATGTCACCCTGTATCCTACACATAATCCCTTTGTGCGACAAGCAAAAAGAATAGTACATTGACTTTCACAACCTCAACGTAGCAAAAACTGTCTGTGGGGTAAAACCGGTTGGTTGGTGTTTTGTGTACCTAGAGCGGAGGTCGGTTATTCCAATGGCATTCCGAACTTTCCTATTCTGAACATTTACAGTTCCGATTACCGTGTTTATATTTTTAACTGAACACTGTGATAATAATAATAATAATAATAATAATAATAAAGGGTTTTGTGATTGCAATTGACTTTACAAAACTCTTATTGGTAGAAAAAGTAGACATCAATTATGTAACTCTGGCGAGCTTAATTTGGCACCAAAATAGTCGAAGTACAATTCTGTTGTAAAGTTGTACAGAAAGTTATAGAGATTCTATTGTTACACTGGGGCATGGAAGGAAAACAATCCAACATATGGCATTCCAGTTAGGGACACTGCTATGAGGTAGTTGAACAGGCACACTGTAGACATTTGTAACCGAGTCTGAGGCACCGCTTTCAGTCAAAAGCTCACTTTGTCAATCCTGTCTTTCTGGGGATGGGGTTTGTTTCGGGGAGGAGGGAAACGGGGGAGTTAGCAGCTTGATTTCCAAACTCTTTACACTGGCAGATAACTGAGATTTGACTTCTCAAAGTGCTTTCATGCTCATACCACATGCATGACTAAGCCCCTTCCCACAGCAATAACTTTTACCTAGTTACAACTTAGATATTCTTCAGTAGTAAAAACTCTTGGTTCGCTGCCATGGACTTGCAATAGGAGAAGATTCAATTTTTTGAATGGCCTTATTAGTTTGGATGATACCATGAAGTGATCTGCCACTTTTGCATTACTTTACTCTTAGGTAAATCAAAATCTCCATGGTATTCCCATTCTCAATTTATCCTGAAAACTTCTTAAGTAATCCACTGAGCCATCTTTAAGTTCACTTTATAGAAATTTTTCTCCCACTGGACTCTGTTCATCCTTGACCCTTTCACCTGTTTAAACTTCATTAAAGCAGTTTTAGACTCCCACATATGCATCATCCTTTCTTTGGTTCCTGGTGCTGTCAGGATGGTGGATGAGGCCTGCACCTCACCAAGGACAGGTTTCTCCTTGGGTGTTTGAGAGCTGCCAGTGCTGTTGCATTCTTCAGCTCGTCTGCCATTCTTTGGTAGTACCAGGAAACCGGCTCAAGTACTTGCTCAAATATTCAGGATTTCCCATCTTGTACTGGAATGCAGACCTACACATCTGTAATGCTTGTAATATTTGAGCTCCAAATGTCCTCACCTTGTCATGTTTCAAACTCATCCCATTAAACAAAACCTTGTGAGAGTCGTGTGAATAATGCAGTGGAAAAGATTAGGAATAGTCACCTATCAGTCCCGTGGTATCATCCCCTGCCTTCACATTCCACTTAGGTATAGTATCCATCTGTTTGTCCATCTGTCTGCTGAAGAGAATTTCATGCACTGATTTTAAAACTCCCCTCTACTAGCTGAACAAATTGTGCAGTTAATACTTGGCGCTTGATAAATGCAGTAGTGAATGTGGAACCGAGCCTGTCTGTATATCTGGTAGCTCTTTTCGCTTTGTTTTTACTGACCAGTATTCTGCCTAAAGTTTGCTTCTGTGACGGTTATATTGCCTAGCACACACGTGGTTGTGAGAATAGTATAGCAAAAAGAAATACCTGGTTATTGATGTACTAGATTTGTGTATGTCTTTTAAACAGTTCTAGTTTCACCTTACACAAAATAATCAGGAAAAGTGTAAAAGAATTCAAAAGTGAATAATAAAAAAAATTTTATCATTTGGTTGTCTGTTGTCTTTGCTGTAGTAATGCCAAAAGCTGTGGTAGTAAAATCACCACTTGTATTCAGTTTTCAGTTTGTGGATTGTGTGAGTTGATTCATGGTTTACAAATACTGAGTTACTCATTCCTTTGCTGAGAGACTTTCCCACACACCCTCCCAGATTTGTAGGAGAAAACACTGTTTCTCTTCTTTTTTGTCAAGGCCATACTTGTAATATATTGTCATTGCAGGGCTTAAAAGCACCTCTAAATAACCATTTAACTTGCCATGAGTCATTGCATATTGTAGGGTTGAACACACTGTAAATGAGAAAAGTCCGTTGGTTAGAATCTTGGGAATGTTTTAAATGCCCACTCTGAACACAGGGCTGGCCTCACCTCTGCACACCCAGCTCTGCTTGTCCCACACTGCTGTGCTAAAGGAACACCACAAGTGCAAAGTAGTGGAGGTGCACTGGACATAGGAGCATTTGAAGGGCTGGATGGCAGTAGCCAGGCAGCAGATGCCAGGCAGCCTAAAAGCTTCAAGGAAGCTTGATCCTGCTGCCAGAGTGGGGCAGCACAGAAGTGTGCACAGTGAAAAATGTCACTCGGCTGCTCTTCATTGACCAATGAAGGCATTTGGCCAAAATCTTGACAGCTGCTCTGCCCTGTGCTGTGGCTTTACAGGAGAGCCCCTCCATGTCTGTAATTGTTGCTACTTTGTCATTTTCTTCAGCCTTTATGGACATACCTAAATGTATGCACATACCATATGTCTTGAATTATTTTATAAAGTGCAGTCTGACTCATGCTGATGACACTGTCAGCTCTGAGAAGAAATATCCATGTCTGCTAGCTGCTCCTGTTAAGAGACCACCTCCTGTCTTAGTCCTTTCACATAACATCTCCCATCCCTGCTGGCCCTTTTGAGGAAATCGTGAGCTGAGGAGGCTGACCTGCAGCAGTGATGAATTGACAGGGTGTATCTATTTTTTATTTAATTCTGTCTTTCTGGGAAAGGGCACTCCAGCTGGCCTAGCCGCAGTACAAGTCCAGGTGCACTCTATATGTTTGACTCATCTAACTGTTGCTGCTGCAGCTTCTCATTCTTGGCACTGATATTCGTGTGACCTTTGGGTGAGGCATCTTAGTGTGGGAAACCACCAGGCGGCTTTTGTGAAGGTGAGGGTTCTGACTGCCCCGCAGCTGACCCTTCCGAGGGTGCAGGGCGGGGTGGAGCCGGATGCTGGGGGAGCTGCTATAGGATTGTGCTGCCTGCGGCTGGAGGTTCCTGTGTGCCATCATCCAGCGTTTCAGCAGCACAATCACGTCCAGAACAGCTGGGGTGCAATCAGAGGGTGAAATGAGCCTGCAGCAGTCCTGGGCCATACAGACAAGAGGCGATGATGGCAGAGGCCATATTCCCTGGGTCTGCTGTGGAGATCAGAAATGTGTGAGCACATGGTGATGAGGGATTTGTAACCGAGCTGAGTACGGCTCCTGCCTGTACTCCTCAGCTTCAGGGAATTACATACCAGAAGGCGCATGTGATTTCCTAAAAGCGCGTGGGTGGGGCACGCTGTCAGCGTTCCAGGGCGGCACGCAGCGCAATTCCCCTGCCCTTGGTTTGGGAAGGCGCGGGATGCGCAGAGGAGCTGCAAAGATGAGGAGATGCATCTGCCGAACCGCTGAGCCCTCAGCTGCGCGGGGCCGCCTGTGCCCGGCCCTGTCCGCAGGGCTGTCCGCAGGGCTGTCCGCTCCTCTCCGCTCCGCACGGGGCGGGGCAGGCCCGCACCTGGCCGGGGTGGGGCGGTGGGCGGTGGGCGGGGGTCCCGCCCGCCCCCGGGGAAGGCGCGGAAGAGGCGGGCGGTGCCGGCAGCCGCAGCGGAGCGGTGCAGCCACGGCGAGCGCTCGGTGTGAGTGCGGGGCCGGCTCCCAGCGCCCAGCTCCGGCTGCCGGGGCCGTTTCCCCGGGGCGGGGGTGGCCGGGGCTCCCCTCGAGCAGGGCGGGCAGCGCTCCCCCGAGCCCCGTGCCCCGTGCCGTGTCCGCCGGTGTGCGCTGCCCGTGGCTCCCGGCGGGGCTGTGCTGCCTCTGCCCGGCCGCTCTCTCCCCTTGCCCCTCCGGCCGCCTCCTCCCCGTTTGAGCTCCCTTCCCTCCCTGCCCCGCTGGCTGTGAAGGGGCGCTGGGGCTGCTCTTGACCCTGTGTTTGTTTTGGGGAGCCCTGGGAGGCGCCTGTGGGCGGTGCGAGGAGCGGGGCCGTGTCACGGAGCCGGTGCGCGGCTCTGCCGGGGCTGCCCGCCGCGGGGACCTGCCTTTGGCCGGGGGATTGCTTGATGCACCTCCCCTATGTATGTGTGTTAATTTTGCGTATCTGTAGGTGTCTAAACAAGCGCCTCAGGACTTTTGAGCTTTCAGGTAAGAGCCCCAAGGATGGATTTATAAGCTTTGGGGCAGGACCTGCTTTTCTGTGTTCCTAGGCACTGCCCTGGGGGGTCTCAGGCAGTGACTGTTGTCTTCACACAGAGCTTTATACTCCACTGAAGCCAGGCAGAGACTGAGCACCAACTTGCCTTCCCTGGGAACAGTAGTCAACAAGCTGAGAAACTGAGAAGGAGTGGCTAAACCCCTGTGTCTGCCTTGTTAGAGATGGAGTTGTTTGCAGGGAGCAGTGTGGGCTGCAGTTCTGCTCCCTGGGCATCAGCACAAACCTCCACTCCTTGGGTCTGCTCTGGCTGGAGGGAGTCGTTAAGGAGTTAAAATGGAAGCCTCTGGTGCTGAAGGGCTGTTTACCTTCTGAGAAATTAAACTCCATTTTATTTCTCTTGATGTTTGAGTGTTTTAAGGAGCAAATCTCTCTGTGTGTGGTGTGTCCCTCTACATCCTTCCAGGATGTGTAAAGGCTGTGAGGTGCAGATCACCTCAGCTCAATTTTTGCACCAAAATTGTTATGTCCTGGAAAGTTTTGGGATTGCAGCCTCCTTGGGGAAGGAGGCTCCTGTTGGGAAGGGAAGGGCATTGCTTTGACTGTGCTGCTGCAGTGGGGCCAGCCCCAGTGTGGGTCTGTGGTTGCTGCAGACCATCTGTAACCTGTGCCCTGCAGTCTCGGGTCTGTCTCCTGCTGCAGCTGAGCTCTGTGGGTGACCATGAATGCCAGTGGCCCTGGCTATCCCTTGGCCTCTCTCTATGTGGGAGACCTGCACCCCGATGTGACCGAAGCCATGCTCTATGAGAAGTTCTCCCCTGCTGGGCCCATCATGTCCATCCGAGTCTGCCGGGACGTGGCCACGCGCCGCTCGCTGGGTTACGCCTACATCAACTTCCAGCAGCCTGTGGATGGTATGTTCCCCCTAACACAGCTCTGAGGAGCTGCCTCACAGCGGGACTTGGGTGTGTAAGTGATGTGAGGGAAAAGCAGTTGTCTGAATGGCTGCATTGCTGCTGGGGCTTGGTTGTAACTAATCCCAACCTGCTCTCTGATGGTGACCCATCCTGCTTCCATCTCTTCTTAAGGTCTGGGAAAGGATGCGGCTGCTGGGCTCTGGTGAGGGGATGAAGGTGCTTGCAAAAGTTGCCTCCCTCCCTCAGAGAAGGGCACCAAACCCCCTTCTACCCTTCCCCTGGGGTACTCAGCTGGCCACTGGCTCACAGTGTAAAGTGAGGCCACTCTCCTGGCAGGCATTGCCATGACACAGTACTGTAATTGGAAGGTGTTCTGTGCTGAAGTGAGGCTGTAGTGATGGGAAGGTGTTGATTTAGTTGCCCTAGAGACCAAAATCCTTACTGGCTAAATTAGCTGGGCATCTGCCAGACTGGAGCTTGTAGTGAAATGGTTGATCCTTGGGAGTCAGACATGCTTTGGAGATGAAAAAAGTAATTAATCCAAGAGTGGTGTGGCTGGAGGGGTGGGGAGGCAGAGCTGCCTATCCCATTTAGGTTAACAAGCCCCTGTCCCTGATTCCTGTGCCCATCTCAGCTGCTGCAGGATGTGAGGGAGATCTGTCTGTGTTATTCCCCTCTCCTCCCCCTTCTTTGCCAGCTGAGAGAGCCCTGGACACCATGAACTTCGAGGTGATCAAAGGCCGACCCATCCGCATCATGTGGTCCCAACGGGACCCTGGGCTCAGGAAATCAGGGGTTGGAAACATCTTCATCAAGAACCTGGATGACTCTATTGATAACAAAGCCCTTTATGACACATTCTCTGCCTTTGGAAACATCCTGTCATGCAAGGTAGGTGTGCCCAGGGCCCTGCAGGAGAGGGCATGCTGCAGAGCTGCCCTCACTCTTGGAAGTATGCTCCAGCCAGTTGGCATTCAGTCACTCATTTCACTTCCCACAACATCTCTTTTAAATTCCCAACTGCTTTGAAGCCAAAAGGCCTTGCTATGTTTCCCTTCAGAATGGGGGCTTTTCCCCAGCCCCTGCACAGAGATGTTATGTGTCATCCCAGCTCAGTGCATCAGTGGCATGTGGGTCTTGGGGAGCCATAAGCTCCTGGGTATCATATAAAGCATCCAAACCAACACCCTGACCTCCTGCCAACACCCCAACAGAGCTCAGCTACAGGGGAGCAGGATGTCAGGGAGGGAAAATGCCCAGGATGGATTTTCCTGTTATGTATTTGTGTACAAACATGGAGAAAAAACAGTGTCTCTTTCCTTTGCCCCTCACACTGTTTGTAGGTGGTTTGTGATGAAAATGGATCCCGTGGCTATGGCTTTGTCCACTTTGAGACACATGAGGCAGCAACTCGGGCCATTGAGACCATGAATGGGATGTTGCTCAATGACAGGAAGGTGTAAGTGCCAGAGAGAGGAGTCTGTGCTCTGCACTTGGCTTTGCTCCTCCCTTGCCTTGGTCCACTATGAGCAGTAATAGCTGCCCTGCTCAGGCATCCCCTTCCTGTTGCTCTGTGTTCTTCCCTTTTCCATCCCTCCTGGGCATGGCAGCTCTGCTGGGACAGTGAGTCACTTGTGGTGGGTGCTGGTGGAACTGTGATAGTGGTTTGGAGCTGTTCCCAGGTGGTGGGGAAGGAGTCCAGCCCTAGGCTGGGTTTTATTGCTGAGGTGGTGAAATGAGTGCCCACAAAGTGGGGCTGGTCCTTAATCTTGGCTGTTGCCATCAGACAATCTGGGCAGGAAGAGGTTTTGTTGTTGTTCCTCTCTCTGCTTGCATTGCACCACCTCACTCTCTTACAGCCCACAGAGGCAAAGGCTGCCCAGGGTGTTTGAGAACACTTTGGAGGAAGAGAGCTGGCACTTGGTGGTATCCTTTAGAGTCTTTTGTGGTGGTGGCATCCTCTGAATTCTTTTGATGTCTCTTGGGGTGACACATCCCTACTTTTGGCAGTGCCAAGGGGGAATTTGGGTATATGTACACCAGAGTGGGATATGCTGAAGTTGCTGTATGTGAAACTCATGATGAGTCTGTGGGTGAGCAAAGCATGGGCTGAGGTGATGGGATCTCTCTTGGCCTGTACTGAGACAGTTGTGCCTGAGTCCATCTTCCCTCTGCAGGGGACATGCAGGGTTTGAGGCCTATTCCTTCCTTCACACAGGTTTGTTGGGCATTTCAAATCCCGCAAAGAGCGCGAGGCAGAGGTTGGGGCTAGGGCAATAGAATTCACCAATGTCTACATCAAAAACTTTGGGGATGACATGGATGATGACAGACTGCGAGAATTATTCTCCAAGTTTGGTGAGTGCAGTCATTGAAATACTCTCGTGTCTGATATAAACTGGAGTTGGGGCAACTGAAAAGGAAGCTGGGAGAGTGCTTGGCTGAAATAGCAAGCCCCTTTTCTCAGTGAGATGTGACTTGTTTAAACATATCCCACATAAAAGGACTGCAGTCACTTCATTTGTCAGGATGTTACGTGTGCTTTCCTGCTGTGAGAGAGGATAACTTGTACTTGGTGCTGTCATGAAAAAGGTATGCTTTTTCTTTTTTGGATAGTTTTTTTTGTTTGTTTGTTTGTTTGTTTTTGTCTTGTTACCAGCATGCTGTCTGGTTATAGGAACCCTTGGAATAAGAACTGTTGAGTCTGAATTTAAAGAAAACAGCTTTTTCAGTTTAGTCCACTACTGGAAGAGGCCTCTTGTGATGGGTTTTAGTGTTGTGCCAACCCATGGGTGATGCTATCCATGCTTGGTCAGTGTTATCCCAGGGAATTTGTGGTTATACTTCCTATGAACCCAATCTATGTGTTAATGTGTAAAGGAGACGAGATTTTCTAGCCAAAGAAACTCACTGCACTGGCTGGAGAGGCTGAAGAGTCCTGGACAATAAGAGCAGCAGTCCGGGCTGGAGGGATCACCCTCACCAAACCTCACAGCCTCCTGTCCCTGCCCCATGGGGATCCTGTTGTCTGTCCTCCTGCTGGGCTCTTCCATGCTGCCATGGATGCCCAGTGTCCTCGCTGGGCTGGTCTCTCATGGTGGCTCCCCAGGACAGTGCTGCACACTGGCAGCACCCCCTCGGTGGGCTCCCCTCAGACTGGACTTTCCTTCCCTGCTGCAGGAAAGACGTTGAGTGTCAAGGTCATGATGGACAGCAGCGGCCGCTCAAAGGGCTTCGGATTTGTCAACTTTGAGAAGCACGAAGAAGCCCAGAAGGCAAGAGGCTCCTCATTGCCCATCTCTCCCCTGAGACTGTCACCTGGTGATGTTCCCACCTCTCCTCAGGGGGAACCCCATCAGCTTTGTGCTCTCTGGGAGCTGGCACTGGGTACCTGGATGGGCAGGACCTGGCAAGGGGGAGCAGGTCTCTGCTTGTGGTGGGGCTGCCCTGGGATGGCGGGTGAAGGGCAGAGCTGTGGCCATGGGCTTCCTGCTGAGCTGAGAGCCCTGCCCTGCCCTCCCCTGGCAGGCGGTGGCTGACATGAACGGGAAGGAGATCAACGGGCGGGTGCTGTACGTGGGCCGGGCTCAGAAGCGTCTGGAGCGCCAGAGTGAGCTCAAGAGGAAATTCGAGCAGATGAAGCAGGAGCGGGTGAACAGGTACCAGGTAAGGGGAGAGCAGGGTGCTCCATCCTGCAGCTCTGCACCAGGGACACTCTCAGCGTGGGGACAGCACAGAGCTCTCCAGAACAGATCAGTATGGTGGGTACCTCCTGCAATTGGGGAGGTCCAGTCACTGCCTGGGAATGTCCTGGGAATGAATATCAGGAAAGATGAGAGAGATTTAAACCCAGGGTGATGTTGCAAAGTGAAGAAATGGGTCTGCTAATTTCCAGAAATATTAGTCTGGAAATGAGACAGCTTCACGAGGTTCAGCAGGTTCACAGTGATGGTGTGGGTGCCCTCTTCATTTGGGGTGTTTGTACTTCGAGTGGAGTTTATGCACAATCCTGGTCCCTCTCCATGTCACTGCTCCTGCAGGGGATGTCTGTGGGATGTCCCACCCTCCAGCTGAGCTGCTGGTGAAATGTGCATCCAGTGTTACAAACTGCTGTAAACTGTGGGATTCTGAGCTGCTTTTTTTTCCACCTGTGTGCAGGGGGTCAACCTGTATGTGAAGAACTTGGATGATGGGATAGATGATGAGAGGCTGAGGAAGGAGTTCTCTCCCTATGGCACCATCACCAGTGCCAAGGTGAGGGACTGGGGCTGCCACTGCAGCTACCGGGGTCACTAAACTGGTGCACTCAGCCCTTGGAGATGAATAGGGATTAATCATCCTGTTGAATTACACTTCTCTGCTAACAGCTTGTATCTCAAGCCAGGTGTGAGGGACATGGTGCTTCACCCCACAGTATCCTGAGGAGCAAATATTTTGTAGCTTTGTTGAGTTACCCCAGCCCTGGTGAGGTGCCAGGTATGGGACCTTAAAGCTGCAACATTCTGAATATTACCCAGCTGCTCTGTGGCATTGATATAAATGAAAATGACCCACAAGCCACCCCTCTCGAGACAGTGGGGTGACAGGCTGGTGTTTGGCCTTTTGGAACACCGTGGAAGTGTCACTCTTCACTGGTACTGATGTCAGGATTCTCTGGAAAGCAATGTGTAAGGACTGGTCTGGCTTTAAGGTCAGCTACCTGTGACCTGCCAAGGACAGATGCTGCCTGGCCCTTGTCAGGGCACTGATTCCCATCCCATGCTGTCTCCAGCAGCATTTAGCACCAAAGCATTTCTGACCCATGGGCCCTGTGAGGCTGAGGCACAGATTCCCTCCAGGAATCACAGGCTCCTGATCTCCAGACTCTGCCATCTTCATTTCCCAAACCTGCTGCCTGAGCAAATCCTGCCTTTCCCCAGAGAAATCTGTCTGTGAGAGAGGTGCAGTCCCATCCACCCCACCCTGTGTGTGGAGGCTGAAATGAGGTCCCTGTGGCTGGATCCTACACAACACAGCCCCGTGCCATGTTTTGTGGATGCTGCAGTGATCTGTGGACTCAGCTGTCTTGTTCTGATCCTGTTTTAGGTGATGACGGAGGGTGGCCGCAGCAAAGGGTTTGGGTTTGTATGTTTTTCCTCCCCAGAAGAGGCCACCAAGGCCGTGACAGAAATGAATGGGAGGATTGTCAGCACAAAGCCTCTCTACGTTGCACTTGCTCAAAGGAAAGAGGAGAGGAAAGCAATCCTCACCAACCAGTACATGCAGAGACTGGCCACCATGAGGGCCCTGCCTGGCCCTATCCTGGGCTCCTTCCAGACCCCCACAGGGTACTTCCTACCCCCCATGCCCCAGGTGAGTTCTGCTCCCCAATGGCAGCCTTGCACAGGGACCCAAGTCTGCCCTGGAGTGGGGTGGTAGTTGGACTGAGAAGCAGAGCTTGGGTTGTGCAGATCTGGGCACACCCTGTAGACCCTGTGGGATCTGCCTGGGCTTCCATGTGAGCAGCAGAGTGGGATGCAGATGCTCAAGAAAATGGGCTGGGGATTTCATAGGTACTGCTGCTCCTCAGAGGAAGGAAGCAAGGAGGAGTTTGGTGGAAGTGTGTGAGCATGGAGAGCAAGGGAGAAGGGTTACAGAGGTGCAGAAGCTCCTGAGGAGGAATTAAATAGAGCTGCTGAGGATATGCTGACAACAGGGCTGGGGCTTGGTCTTTAAAGTGCTCTGGCACTCTGCAGAGCATGGTTTTGGCTTGTCTGTCTGTGCAGCAGCCCCCAAGAGGCTCTGGGTTAGTTCTGGCTCAGCTCTGCTCCCCAGTCACATTGGAAAATGTATTCTTCTTCCCCAGCCACAAACCAGAGCTGCCTTCTACGGCCCCAGCCCAGTAGTCCCAGTCCGCCCTGCCACTCGCTGGAGTGCGCAGCCCTCCCGCCCTCCCTGTGAGTCTGCCTGCCTCTCCCTGGGGGCTCTTGGCATGAGCTGGGCTCAGTCAGGGACTGAGGGGCTTTAAAAGCAGCACAAAGTGTGTAACCATGGGAGTCTATCTTGGAAAAGTGTGCACGGTGCTGGTGATGGGCACCAGGAGGTGAGATGTTGGCAGTGACACCAGAGGTGAGCTGCTCCTGAACTGTCCCCAGCCACAGTCACTCCCTCCACATCTCCTTCCATGCCTCTGCTACCAAGCAGCTTCATTATGTGTGTTCTCTCTGTACAGCAGTGTACCCTGAAGCCACCCCCATCCTGAGGGCTGCCGTGCCCCCCCGGCGCCTGCTGTCCAACATCAGCACCACCAGACAGGCCTCCACACAGGTGCCCCGAGTGCCCCCCCAGGCCCAGAGAGTGGGTGAGTGGGGGAAGGACCCCCACGATTTCCAGCTGGGACCTCGCTGTGGTGGCAAGGGTGCTTACTGTGAGCTCAGGTCTCCCCTGAGGATGGATTGGTTTGTGGGGTTGTTCGTGGAAGAGTCTGATGGTGTGATGGAGTTGGAGCAGTGTCTGTAGGAACTAAATATGTAACTTTTGGGGAAGGCTGGGGTCTTTTGGGTAATGGGATGGGTCTCTGATATGCAGATTGGTCTTGTTGGCTACACCTTGAATATGCTCCTTAAAGCAGATGGTGATGCAGCCACAGCACCTGGGTGTAGTGCTCAGACAAAGGCAGAGGGTGGGAAAGGATCTCTAGGGCACAGGAAGGGGATCTTACAGGCTCTGGCTGAGCTGTTGCCAATGCCAAGCCTCATATTAGAGGAGTTTGGAGCTGACAACCAGACCTTGCTGGCATCCTGGTGCCTGGCTGTGCTGAGGCTGGCTCTGGGTCTTGGGGTGTCCCCTCCACACATGACCACCTGGGGCAGTGACTGCCTACAGCCTTCCCACTTTCATGGGATTTTGCCCAAAGTTATCTTTGGCATTGACTGTCTAATTGCTGAAGTGAGCAGTGGGACCAGGAGGGCTGTCTGTGCCTTGTCCCCTCTCCTTTTGTCCTTGTCCTCTCATTCCTCTGCCTTCACCTCCCTCCAGGATAAGTTGGGAGACAAGGGTCTCACAGCCTGCCCTCCTCAGTGCTGTTCCCATTCTATGGCTGCTGATGCAGATGGGTTTCTGCAGGAGAGATGATGAGCTGTGGTTGCCTTTGCCAGCTCTCCTGCCCTCTGCAGATCAGACCACCCCACCCCAAGGGTGGCAGTGCCCTGCCTGTCCTGGGGAAAAGCTGCCTTTGACCTGGGGGCTGCTTTGAGCCCATGTAGGACTTTTCAGGCCCTCCAGACAAGCACACTGTCCCTGTGGCTTCAGCCTCCTTGGCATAGGCATGCATCCTCACAATTGTTCTTGTCCCCATTGCAGCCAACATCGGGACACAGACAGTCAGCACCCGGGTGCCCTCCTCGTCTGCCCTGCCTCGGGGTGCCCAGCAGTACAAGTACTCCTCCTCTGCCAGGAACATGCAGCCCATGGGGCACATGCCACCCATGGTGGCCCCACAGGTAAGTGAGTGCTCTGCGGGCACCAAAATGTGACCTTGCTGCTCCTGCTCTGGGATAACGTGACTGCTGACCCCAGGGATCCCCATGGCTCTGCGAGTGGTGCTGTGAGGACCTTTCCCAGGGGCTGTTGGGGAGCTATGGATCCAGCAGCCACACAGCTCTAATGCTTGACTCCAGCTTTTCTGGAAGCTGGTGTTTGAATGCAAACAGACAATGCTGGTGTCTTGGAAGGCTGAAATGCCCCATTGTGGTTGGTATTGAGCACCATTCCTGCAAGCCAGGTAATTCATGCCTTCCAGCCTTTGGTTGCTGTTCTCTGTTTTTCCTCCAGATGGGAGAACCTGCTGTGCATATCCAGGGGCAGGAGCCACTGACAGCATCCTTGCTTGCAGCAGCTCCTCCTCAGGAGCAGAAGCAGATGATCGGTGGGTGCCAGGCTGCTCTGCTGGGGCAGGTCCAGCTGCAGGGCCTGGGGGCATGTGGGCTTGCATGCACCAGTGCGGACTTAATTGCTGGGAGAAGCTGTAAGGCTTTGTGGGATTGCTTTGATATTATGCTGCTTTAAAATAATAATAATAATAAATTCAGTCTGTGTTGGAACTGGATGGGAGCAATAAAACCACTCCCTGTCTGCGTGAGCTGCCTGGCAGTGAGACAGTGTCTGATGAAGCTTTACAGAGAGGCAGAGCTCTATCCACCCTGCCTGTGCTGCCAGGCCATGCCAGGCCATTTGCAATTCCCCTGAGCTCTGAACCATCCTGTACTGGGCTCCTGAGCACTGATGAACAGCTTGGTGGCTGTAGGGGTTAAGGTCAGCTGTGCCACACAACCCTTGGGTTTCAGGTGTTCTGTGGTGGAGCAGGCAGTGCCCTGGTGTGGGACAGCATTGCTTGGCATGGCCAAAGCACAGCAGGTCACAGACCAGCTCTTTCCTCCCCAGGAGGAAACTGCTCCTGCAGAACCTGACTCTTTCACCTGTTCACAGGTGGGCAGATGGGCACAGCTCCACTGCCCTGTGCCCACTGTAGGTGCCTGCTGCTGACTTCACCTAGCAGCTTCCTGTTGCTGATATGTGCTGGATTACCTTTGCTTGTGAGCAGTGGTTTTTCCACCACTATAACCACCCTTGTATCCCATTTCACTTGAGAGGGCAAGAGGTCTTGCAGTGGGTTTGAAAATGCAGGAGAGTTTGCATAGTGCTCATGTCCTCGCTGGTGTTTGGAGCAGGTGAACGCCTCTACCCCCTGATCCATGTGATGCATCCCTCACTGGCTGGCAAGATCACTGGGATGCTGCTGGAGATAGACAACTCTGAGCTGCTGCTGCTCCTGGAGTCCCCAGACTCCCTGCGCTCCAAGGTAGGAGGGACTCAGTGCCCAAACAAATCCCTTTCCAAAGGGCTGGTTACCCGCTGCTGCAAGGAAAGGTGAGCACGGCCCAGGACACTGATCATGTAAGGAGAGCAAGTAGCTGCTGCTTTTATTTTCAAGTGAAAAAGGAGCCCCAGATTGGTGTCACCACACCCGGTGCCTGAATGTCTGCCTGCCTTCAGCAAAAGGAGAAGCTGGAAGCAGCTCCCTGAAAGCACAGGCCAAGCCTGAGGGTGGTTTGGAGGTGGCTGGGCACCAAGAGGGGAAAGCAGGGTAGTATCTCTACATGGAAGCAGCCAGGAAGATACTTTTTCCTCAGAATAGAAACCAGACAAACTGCTACCTCTCTGCAGTATTTCTTCAGTTTCCTTCTTAATTCTAGTGAATATTTAGCCTTGGTACCCATCAAAGTAGTTGGAGTGAATTGACTGCATCTTTTTGTTGCTCCTTGGAGACAGGAGGCACTTTCACCCTTCCACTGCTGTTTTATTGAGGAGCCTGGGCTCTGCTGGGTGGTGTCAGGTAGCTTCACCTGTGAAATCTGACTTCTGCCTAGCAAATTCTGACTTGATAATAAAGGATTTCCCTTGGTAAGAGACAGAAAAGGTCTTTGGGCTGATCAGTCTCCTGCAGAAGCAGCAGGCTTCGATTCTGTAATTATTCAAGCCCTTTACCTTTTGAAAGCGAGTCTGTGTGGAGGCCACATTGGGACCTGAAATATTGAGTTCCTAGTGCAGTGCAGTTTTACACTGGAGCAACTCAACTTCTCCCCCTTGTGCTGTGTTGTCAGATCGAGGAAGCAGTCACTGTCCTCCAGGCACACCAGAGCACCGAGACATCGCACAGGGGCAGTGCTGGGGCGTTCCTGCAGTGACTCCAGGTGGGTGCTGGGAGCTGCGATGTGCTCACAGTCTCTGGTTTCTGACTCTGAAACTGGGGATTGGGTTTCCCATCCGGGCCAAGCAAGGTTTAGTGAGCAATATCGGTGTCCTTGACTGTAATATTCCATTTCTTAAATTGCATCCTCCATTTTCAGAACTTAGTTTTACTGTAGAGACCTGTGTGAGTTCTTTTTATGTTGATGAGGGAAATGCTTTCTTTCTGCTACCAGAAAGGAATATAGGAAAAGTCCTTGCTTTTCTGTAGGTCTCATGCAGACCAGCACAATCTTTCCTGGGAATTCCCAGTGGGGTTTTTTTGCAGAACCTTGACAGTAGATAGCCTATAAAACATATCCTTTGTGTGCTTGATCAGGAGAGCTGGCCCCACTGCTGAGGCTGGCATAGACACACTAACAAAGCAATTCTGACTGTATGTACCCTTTGAAGATATTTCAGATATTTTCTTGATTTATGATATCAAAGTAACTGTGTTAATCCAAATCCAGGTGAATTTCATCTTTTCTGGGTGAAGCTTTTCCATTAGCAGTTGAAAATTATGTATGTGGGTTTTCTGTTTCTTGCAGGCTGTGGGACTGAGGGCAAGCCCTGAGAATGTTGCTGTTGAAGAACAGGAGCAGGAACCCCACCATGCTCTTGGAATCATGGCCATGCAGTGACCCTGGCTTGTCTTCAAATGCCCCATCCTATTGTTTGTGTGTGTTGTAACCCCTGTAGAATTGCTTCCTCCTGCACCTGTAAGAATCCTCACATTAAATCTCTTCTCACCACTGAAAGCACCTTGTGAAATGCAGTGTGGAACCCAGCCTGGGTCAGTTGCCCAGGAAATGAGGAGTGCTGATGAATCATCATTTTAGTGAATTTATTGGGTTCTGTAGTTTTATTTGTTCGTGTAGCTGACACTAATAAAGAACTGATACTTCCACCCCCACAAATGGGTTAGTTCCCTTGGTAGAAAGACAGCCAATACTTTGCTTCTTGCAGGAGGAAGGATGGACTCAGGTGCAGTAATTAGTGACTGAAGTTTGTGGTGCTGGTGGGGTGTCAGTCTGGAGAGCTGATAGAAGGGACATACAGGATTACATTAACAAATTGCCAACCAACAGGCTCCTCTAATCCTTTCTGATTCCCTAGGAGGATGGATTTCAGCAAAACAGGATGGATTGCTGCTGTTCTCTTTTTAGAATGAACCTTGTATACCTGCCTCCAGAGGTGTTTTTTGTAATGGCCTCCAGAGTCTCCTGCTGGTCACCACAGGGTCTGTCTGTGTGTCTGTGGTGCACAAGATCAACTTTTTGAGGTATTGTGGAGTAGTTGTAAATCAAGAGCTGCATTTCCAATGTGTGTCTCTGACCAGAGCTTTCAAGGAGTCACTCAAGATCCTGCAGGCATTCACGACTGACTCATGTCCCATGGGGCCACACCCTGTTTGCAGGGGGAGCTGGGACCTGTTATTGCTGTCATCACCCTGGCCTTAATCCTCTGCTCTTCCTAGTGAGGAATTTCAGTCCCTAGAGACTCCTCAGTACTTGAGGCTGGTGATGCACTGACCTCACTTGACAGCTTCCTCGAGCTGGCAGGAGCACACCTCCACTAGCACCACCCACCTTCTTTCTGTGCAGCTTGTGCTGGTTTTGCTGTCTCAATCGTCCTTCTATGCTGTATCATACTCTTGCTCCAGCTCCCTGCTGAGTCACCCCTCCTACCTTTTGTTTTCCTTCCAGCATTTTAATAGAACCACTTACACTGACTGCATGGTGTCTGCTCTGCTCCACTGGGATTCTTCACCAGGGCTTTTCATCATTCCTTTTTCTCACCTTCATTTCAACAGTTCTTCCCCGACCTCCTTAAATATTTATTTTCCTTTTAGTGGATGCCTCAGCCTGAACTGTTCACTGTTTAGATATCATCTGAGTGAGATTCTTATAAAGGATCTTAATTCACATAATATACAGGACCCTAATTTGTTATTTCTCCCAAAGTGTCACAGCTGGAAGCTTTTCTGCTTGGTCTCTAGAGAGAAAAAACATGTATTTGCATGAGTGTAGTGCACATAAGGAGAGCTGGAATGGAGCTATACAGGTAAACTTTATTCTGCTGTTGTTTAGCTTGGCTGCAGCCTTTTTTCAGGTATAACAGGGCAGTTCAGGTGTTCCTGTGACACCACCTACAGTACCAGATGGCTGTGCTGGGTGCCTCCTCTCTAAAACCAGAGGGAATGCAAAGTGGGGCCCAGGAACACAGGGATATCAGAATAGCCTCTGAAAAGATTTGGACAAGGACAAGAGGTTTTAAAATAATTATCAGAAAAGGTGAAGCTGACACTTGAATCCCTGATGATACTAGAACTTATTCAGAGTAGCTCCCTGGCTGCAGTCCTTGGTGAGGCCTGAGGCTTTAGGGAGTTGAGGCAGCAATGCAAATGAGTCTGGAGTCTCAGACTGGAACAGCTGCTCTTTTTGAATGGGGCAGATGAAGGTATATCCCTGTGCCAAACCCTCTCTGTTGCCCCGTGACCAGCACTATCTTTGCCCACCTGGGATAGTGTCCTGCACAGACAGCAGCACCTCAGCAGGAGCAGAAGGGGAGACAGGAACAGAATTGACCTTGAGTTTGCAGTAGTTTCTTGTTGCTCTGCATGTCCTTCATCCACCTGGTGCTATTGCTGGGGAAATCTTCAGTATTAGGCACAAACAAAATTGTTTTGAGGGGAAGGAGATGATGACTGCTGCTGCTTAGGGGTGCTGTAATGAGCTGCTCTTGAGAAGTGCAGGTATCTGCCACTCAGGTAACAGCAGGGCTGCCAAAAGGATAGCTTTTAATCAAGTGGAGGCAGTCCCACTCCTGGATTCTGTGACCTTTCTCTGCTGATTGATGCACTGCTGTGTGCTTCCCCACCCTGAAATCCATCACACCTGCTAAGAGCTTGGGCAAGGGCTGGCTGTGGGATCAATGGAGCTGCCATGCTTAGAAACAGAAATGGAGTGAATGGAGCAATTTGTGCCCCTCAGGGAGGACTTGTTCCAAGCCCTGGCCCATTATAGCTGATGGAGTACACCCCTGGGACCTACAAAAAGCTGGTTTATGTCAGGCTAAGGTAAGAAGACTTTGTCTTCAATGGCATTAAAGGGATTGCTCTCTATATTCAATTCAGCAGGGTGCCTACCTGAAACACTGCTGGGAGAGACAAGATGGGAAACAAAGATGTTTTTGAACCTTGACTAACGGCTTGCTTCTGTCTCCTGGTCTGTGTTATGAGTTGGTTCTCTAAACTCTAATGGCAGCCATGAGCTGAGGTCATTGTCTGAAAGAGCAAGGCCCTGTGCAGTGTTTGAAGTCCTCTGACAAACAGAGGGGATAGAATGAAGTGGTTAAACAAGTGTTTCCCTTCCCCTGTTCCATCCATCACAAAAAACACAGTCCTACAGTGAAAATAAACATGGCTTTAATGAGAATGGGTTTTAACAGTTCACAGAGTAACTCAAGCTATCGCTTTTTCTACCATTTAAACTCAGTGCCATAAATACCAGATCAGGAGAAATTTAAACATGCATTGAAGTAGTAAAGCCAGATGTCAGCTGGGGTGTTACTGCATATTTTCCTCCCTGTAACATCCCACAGCAACTGCTCCAAAAGGCACAGAGGAGCTAAAGTTGTTTTCTTAAAAAAAAAAAAAAAAAAAGACAAAAAACCATTGCAAAATCCCCAAGCACCCAGAATCTGAAAGAATAGTGCACAGTGTAACAAGGCAGGCTTAACTTGCTGCTGTTTTCTTAAATGTGCAGAATAACTAAAGAAAGCTGCTACTGTAAACATCTGCCCAGCCACACTAAGCAGCAGAACCCAGCTGAGGGCCAGCAGGCATCAAGGGGGAGGGAACAAGCTTGGCCCTGTGCAAGTAACTGTGCCCCTGTCACAAGAAGGGTATGTGGTGCTCTGGCAACTTGCAGCGACTTTCTTTCAGTAATAGCAGCACAAATGCAGCAAAACTGTCACCTGAAAAAGGACTAAAGCCCCTCTGTTTGTAGCTCTTCAGACAGGAACAGCCACTTCCTGTGCATCTTAGCCAACATGTAAAGAGTCCCTGAGGCCAATAGTTAGAGCCAAGTTGACTTCAACCAGGAAAATTACCCTAAATGCCTCTTGGGAGGGGCATTAAAACCATGCATGATCATAGAGCCAGCTTAACAGAGTTTGGTACAGATTATGTCTTAACAATCACTGTGCTGGTACAGAACCTCTTAGATCTCAGCAGCACTGGAAGATAAATTTCAACACCAATCCTGCATTGACTGGTCCCTGTATCAACAGCAGAAGGGAGAAAGCTTTCCTTGTTGCTTGGTTACCCTAGGCTCTGTTCAGTTCTTGCAGTAATCTCAGTGCAGCTGTGTTCTTTGGTTCAATTTTCAACAAGCTCTTGATGTCGGCAATACTTGATTTGTAATCCTGGAAAGAGAGTATTTTTTAAGGGTTAGTGGTTAAAAAGGCAGTCTAAGGCAGAACTACTACCCAGCAACAGAGGCAAACACAGCACAATTGAGCCTGTGACTCCCTCTCTGTAACTGCTCAAGCACTGGCATTGATGTAGCTGTTCTAAAACATGCTCAAACTAGGGCTGAGAATATAATTTCATCACTCAAGTGGGTTCTGAGTCCAACACCAATGCAGTATGTACTCCAGCACTGAGTCCAGAATTTCTAATGAGACAAAAATAAAAGCTCAGTGTAACACTGGTCTCTGTGGTGACCAGGGATAGGGTTTGTGGGAATGGCCTGAAGTTGTGTCAGGGGAGGTTTGGGTATTAGGAAAAGGTTCTTCACCCAGAGGGTAGGTGGGCAGTGGAACAGGCTCCCCAGGGATCTGGTCACAGCACCAAGCCTGACAGAGTCCAAGAAGTGTTTGGACAACACTCTCAGGTCCAGGGTGTCATTGCTGGGGGTGGTGCTGTGCAGTGTGAGGAGCTGGACTCAAGGATCCCCCTGTGGGCCCTTTCCAACTCAGCATGTTCTGTGATTCTGTCAGAAACAGTCACCTTCAGCATCTCTAGAACCAGGACCTGATGCTGACAAACTCATGAGATTCAAATGGCAAAGTGTGATGTCTGACTCTTAGTCCTTAAAGGTCTGGTGGCAGATGTTGTCTAGCACAGAAACAAGCCCTAAAGGGTATCTCTGGCTCTGATCATGCATCAGCAGCCATCTAGTCCCAGCCTAAAGCCCTTCAGAAACTCCCGACTTACCTTCAGTTCTTTAAGTGCTTGAGCACGCCTGTAGAGTGCCTTAACACTCTTAGGATCTAACTTCAGAGCTTCAGTGCAGTCCTGTGCTGCTTCCTTGTACTGCTTCATGGTCAGGTAACAGAGAGCTCTGCAACACACACACACCTGCTTAGAGACCCTGGGCTGAAAGCAGCACCTCCTGCCACAACACACAGAGCAGCACAAAGTTGGACTCCAAAACCATCCCCATGTGTTGTGCCTTCTTACTTCTTGAGCTCAAGTTTGTTTCATTTACAGGGAGGAAAAAAAGGAAACGGTTTCCCAAAGAAACAAAAAGGAAGATGTTTCAAGCAACCTGCTCTAAAGCTGAAGAACCTGCACTCACACTTCGAGGATGCAGGTTCCTGCCTCTGCCAGAGCAGCACATTCTCTGCTTGCTGCAACTGCCTTGGAAGTACTCTGAGTGTTTAAGAACAGCAGTCTGCAGTTTGTGGTTTGTAGGAGAGCAGAGACCACTCAACATACCCTAGTCCTGTCAGACAAAGCAGCCAAGGGAGAAATCCCTTGGCAGCTCAGAGGGGAGTGTCTCCAAGGGATTCTGTAGTACCTGATCAAAGAATGTTATACTACAAGGGAGCAGCACTTGGGGTGACCCTGAGGGGGTGGTTTTGTTTTATTCATTAGTTTGGGAGCAAACATTCAACAGTCCTACCAGGAAGTACCATGGTGGCTTTTATATAGGGCCAGGAGTTAGGCAAAGAGCTGAACAATACCTGTTGGTGTAAGTTGCACATTCCTTGTTGAGCTTTAAACTTTCACTGTACTTCTCAACTGCTTTTTTATGGTTTCCCTTCTTCACAAATTCATTTCCTTCTTCCTTAAGCACTTTAGCTCTCTCCATGCCAGCAGCAGTCTCATCTAGAAATGGTGTGAAAGGATACAGAACTCTATAAAACCAACAAGAATACCACAGCCTCACAGAAAACAAATATCCCCATACCAGAGGCAAGACACAGAGACATCAAAGGAACCAGCATCAACCAAAAAGGCTGCAGCAGAACCAGGCCAGGTTTCTCCAGGCCTCGGCCCTGGGTGCAAACACACCAAGCAGGTGTGGCAGCTCTCCTGTTCATCACCCTTGGGAGCTGCAGGGCTCTCTGCCCAGCCTGAGGGCACCTTCCCACCTCGTTCTCCCTGCGGTGCAGTTGCAGGAGGAGTGTTTGCCCCACGGGCCTGGGCAGAAGGAATGCTCCACCTCGTCTGGGCAGAAACAGGCACTGTGGGGATTGGAGGGAGCTTCTGACGCCAGTTCACACCATCCTTCTCCAGCAGGGCTTTAGTCATCCTGCAAGAGACAGCTCCCAATTACCCTGGCTGTTGGCTGGATGGTCACTTTTAACCTGCCTTGTGTATTAAGAACAGCATCTCTCTGTCTGCTGATTTCTTTACATGCATCTCAGCTAGGTTCATTCTACAGACAGGACATTTGTAAGAAGATTATCTTCACATCAGCAGGGCTAAAAATACAACAGGACATGGGCTGGGGCTGTGACTGCTCAGGTGAGCAAGAGACATGCACCTCACTCCTTGGTCTGGCATGAAGTGAAGCAGAGGGCACCAGAGGGAGAACAGAACTACAGCAGCCTGTAAACACAGTAAACATGGGGAGGCTTGAAGGATAGGCTACTGAACTTCAGTTCATTATTTCCTTTAAACCAGACACTGAGCAAAGCAAAAACAAGTCCCACAAAAATCATTCCCAGAGCTCAGCCAGCACCTTGAAAGGAGCCACAGGTACAAACAGGCACAGGGAGCAGGGCCAGGCCTTGCTCCGCTGGTGTGCCCTGGGACCAGCTGGGTCCTGCCGGGGCAGCAGGAACGAGCACGGCCCGAGCAGCAGCACCGGCTGCCGTATTCCTGAGCCTTTCGGTGCTGGGAACACGGTGCTGGCGGCGTTCCTTTACCTGTTGACCCCATCGTGCGCCGCCTGCACGGAGCAATCCACCTGCAGCGCCGTCTTGTAGTCCACATAGGCCAGCGGGTACCGCTCCAGCGCCTCGTACGCCGCCGCCCGCCGCAGGAGGGGCTTGATCCCGAACGGGACCAGCTCCAGGGCGCTGGGGGGACAGAGGGGACAGAGGGGGGACACAGAGGGGACAGAGCGCCGGGGCGCTGTGAGCCAGCGCGCTCCGGGCCCGCCCCGCCGAGCCGGGACAAGGGGCTGAGCGCTCCCCCCGGCCCCAGCGCCGCTCACCTGGTGCAGTCGGCCACGCAGAGGCTGCAGGCACCGTCCTTGAGGTAGCAGGCGGCGCGGTTGGCCAGCAGCACGCTGCGCTCCTCGGTGGCGGCATCCCCTGCGCGGGCACAGGCGGGTCAGCCGGGATTGAGGGGACTGAGGGGAGCCCCGCCCGCCCCACCGCCCGGGCCGTGCCCGCCCTACCTGCGGCCTCCAGCTGCTCCAGCGCCCGCGAGTAGAGCTGTGCGGCCGGGCCGTACTGCCCGCGGCGGAACTCCTCGTTGCCGGCCCGGCGCAGCGCTCCGGGGGACGCGGCCATCGCGCCCGGGAAGCCGCGCCAGGCCCCTCCCGCCCGCCGGGCCCGGGGCGGGGGCTCACCGCTGGCATCCGGCGGCGGGCGGAAACGGCGGCGAGCGGGGCCATGGGGCGCTGAGGGGCGGGCCGGGAGCGCCCACAGACCGCCATGGAGACCGTGCAGCTGCGGAACCCGCGCCGGTAAGCGCGGGGTGTGTCCGGCCGGGGCCGGGGATGCTCCGGCCCGGCTCAGCGGGGTTGTTGGGGCCGCGGCGCCGGGACTGGGGCTGCGGGCGTGCCGAGCTCCGGCCCCCTCCGTTCTCCGGGGCGCTGCTGCTGCCCCGAGCCGCGGGGCCGGGGGCAGCAATCGCGGGGCACCGGGCAGAGCCTGCAGGTCCCCGCTGGGACAGCCCCGCTCCGGTGGGGAAAGCCGCCTCAGCTGGAACACTGTGAGGGAGAAGGCGCTGCCCGCGCTGCTGCCGGAGCTCCCGCCGGGGACCGCGGTGTTCGCCGTGTGCTGGGGTGTTCACCGCCCCACTGGGGTGACAAAGCCCCGTAACTTGTTCTCCCATGGCATCTCTCCTTGGGGGAGTTCTGTGCGGGTCTATGCTGCCGGTGCCGTGTCCGGGTGCGGTGCCCAGCCCTGGCAGTGCCGCCGTGCCCGAGAACACCGGGCACACCGGGGACAGCGGGCACACCGGGGACAGCGGGCACACCGGGCACATCGAGCCCCGGCCCTCGGGGCTTTCGGGGCGACCCCGCACCAAGCCGTGAGTCCGTATCTCGGGCCCCCAGGCCGGGCCGGGTTGCAGGGCAGAGCAGGAGCCCGGCGGCAGCAGGAGTGAAGTGTCAGTGTCAGACTGCTATCAGCGCTCCCCAGCTGGGCCCGGAGCGCTTCGGCTGCGAACAAAGGAAGCCGCTGGCGCTGGTCCCCTGTGGCATTGGCCCGTTTGGTTAAACAGTGATGGATATTCTCTTAAAAAAAAAAAAAAAACAAACCAAAAAAAAAACCAAAAAAAAAAAAAAAAAACCCACCTTGGTTTTATTCTATTTATTCTATAATTGCTTATGCCAATGGTTACGGGGCAGGTGATGAAGATTAGATCTGAAAAACAACAGAGGTGAGGTTGAGTTTGTGTTGGTGTTAGGTCTGTGTGGTGTAAACACCCAGGAGAACGGCAGTGAGTGCACTCCATCAAACAGGACAATGCAGAATAATCGGGCTCCTGGTCTGTAGCAGAAATTAGGCTGTTTGCTGCAAGTGCAGTAGTTGTCTGGTTATTGTGTTTGGGTATATGAAAAGCCTTTTCTTTTTTTTCTTATATACTAGTAGAATTTAGGCCTCAACTTTAGCAAGGGGCGTCTGCCTCTTGCGTCGCCACTTTTTGGGCTCCTTGGAAATGGTGGTTTATGCATTTTCTGGAGCATGTATTACTTGTTTTCCCCCTTTTCCCACATCTTCATTCCTCTCCATTTTCACAGGGACAAGTAAATTCTGTTTAATGCTTATCTGAGCGGGGAAGCTAGCAGTTACTTTCAGTATTTCACCACTTCCTGAGTCTGCTTCTATATAGTGTTTCCTCTGCTTCAGGAAGCCATTGTATGTGCCCCATGCGTGAGCTGCTCCTCCCATGTGGCTTTTGTACATGACCATAACAGCCCGGGGTCAATTAATGGTTTTTCACTCTGTTTATGAAAAAAATGGGTAAAAAGTTTATATATTTAGTATAAAAATTAGAATTTCTATGTCTCTTAGAGCTTTCAGGAGTAATTTGCAGTTGCAGGCAGCCACGAGTGTTTTACTTTAAACACCAGTCAGTGCTAAAAACTCTGAGACTCTTAAGTTTCTGTGTTTAAAAAACTTGCATGAGCTGGTTTAGGGAGCTCGGAGGGGGTTTTGTTGGCTGGTTTTTGGTTTTGTTTATTGTTGTTTCAGGGTTTTTTTTAGTTCATGTGAAAATGAAAGAGCACTTGTTTGTGAGCTGTTGGATACTCTTACCACTGACAATCAAATACTGTTTTCAGACCTTTTTGTTATGTAGTCCTTAGCTGTTTCAGGAGGTTTGGTGAACAGCTCTCCAGTGTACACTCAAACAAATATGATTGATCTTCTTGTTGCTTTGTGTCTGGGATCTCCCTAAAAGCTGTACTGGGGGAATGGGGGGGGCACGTGAAGAATCACTGCCCATGGCAGGTTTTTATTCCTAGAAATTACTTCAGCTGACTCTTATTAGCCATACAGTTAAGAGGGATGGCATTAAGATCCTGAGAATCAGATGCAGTTTCCTTTTACCTGATCGAATTTTCCTAGTCTAGGTCCAGGCCCATGACGTTAAGATCTGAAGTTTTGATGTTAGAAATGTAGAGATGAGAGCAGTATTGCCTCCTGCCTCCCAACAAATGTATTCCACACATGCTCTAAGCATCAGGGGAGATGATGTTCCCTTTGTTATAGCCTTGGTAGGTATCCTTCCATTCCAGATAATGAAATTTAGCAGGTATGTTCAATGGCTTCAAGACTCTGCCACGCTGAGATGTGACCACCAGCATAGAGATCCTGAAACTGATTTCTGCCAAGAGGAGCTGTAGATTTGTGTGCCTGCTCACATTCTAGTCTTTGTAATTCCCAGTCCTTCTTTGCTGTTGGTCCCAGTCCTTTGCTTTGCTGTTCTTTGCCTATTGGTGATAATATTCAGTCTCCTCATCAGGTGAAATAAACTTCATAATCAATTTACTTCATCCCAAACCTTTTTTATGTTTAAGTGCTATTTATTCTTCTGTTTCAGCAGAGCCCAAACTGCCATAAAATTAAACGTAATAGTTTCTCTCTTCTTACCTATTCAGGCAGCTGAAGAAGTTAGATGAAGACAGTTTAACCAAACAGCCTGAAGAAGTATTTGATGTCCTGGAGAAGCTTGGAGAAGGGTATGTGTTGTGTTCCAGTGGGTCTAATGTACATTTTTCCAGGAACACATCTGTGTAAGGGGGGTGTGTTCAGTGGACTCTGATGTTTCACTTTTGGCATGGTCCTGTTTCTGAAAGGTAGCTACCAACATAGAGACAGTGTTTGGTTAATAACAGAATAAGGAATTTGTTTCCCAAGAATGCAGTGTCTTAATCCAAATAGCAGGTTATGGGTCAGCAGTAGAGAGTTAAAAAGTTCTTGAAAAATTCCAGCGTGGAGTTGGTAGAGCTCTGTGGGAGCTCAAGAGATTTTGTAGTTCATCCCTGGTACCTCTTGTGGAAGATCTTCCTGGTGGATGTGAGCTTCAGTGACACTGTGCCTGTTGGTGAGGCAGAGCAGCCTGGGAACACTCCAGGAGTGACATGTTCACTGCCTTAAGCAGTTAGTTTGAAAAGACTGAGTTGTAAATCTGCCTGGCTGCTGTAAGTAAAGAAGTTGGAAATAAGAATGATGATATCTGACAGGAACAAGCAAACCTCTCTGACCAGAGTTGTGGTTCTTACTGATGCTCAGCTTGTACTCTGTGCTGGAAAAAGAGAATTTTAGTTGTTGAATTTGTGCAAAAGGCCATTCCAAAGCTATGGTCAGTGTAATGATGGTGTGCTCTTTCCTCACTGTCTCAGTGTGCTGACTTATTTGTATTACAATGCTTAGAAGTTAGTGGGCTGATTATTTACATTAAAATACAAAATATTTTTAATAAAAGGATAGTTAATGTTTTACCTGATGGTTACACTCATAAAATGCAAAGCCATAACATTTGCATTTTTATATTCAGTGCTTGTTCAATGTTTTGTTTTCTAGTTCTTATGGCAGCGTATTCAAAGCCATCCATAAAGAAACGGGTCAAGTTGTTGCCATTAAACAAGTTCCTGTGGAATCTGACCTGCAGGAGATCATAAAGGAAATATCCATAATGCAGCAATGTGACAGGTAAGTGCACTGCAAAACCCCTTATTGGGATGCAAGGAAAAATATCACCTGTGCCCTGGCATTTAATCAAATAAAAGCCACGATGTTGCCTTAAATGTTTTTTAAAAGGCTGGACTTGTACAACTGAGTTGCCTCACATCAACTGAGTCTCCTTAGCTGACCATTTGGGTAGTGAAAGGTAAGACAGCAGAGATGCAGCTTGCAGCAGGAGAGAGCACTGAGCTGTGTGGGGTGACCCTGCACTCACTGCCAGCTGAGCCAAGCGTGTGAACAGTCGCTGCCCAGGCACCGTCGCTTCTTGGACAGAGGGAACTTGCCTGTGTGTGTGCTGAACAGCAGCTCCCACGGGGCTGCTGGCTTCCCAGCAAGGCCTAGAAAACTGTTAGAAGGCGGGTTTTTTTGTTCCTTTTTTAAAGGGCACATGGGTGAGAGCCACTAATGCATGACTGCTCTTGCATGTGCACAAGCTCGGTGCTGTCACCTGCCTGGGTGGCAGGACTGTCCTTCCTGGTCTTGTTCTGCCTGTGCAGGCTCTGCTGCAGTACAAGCTGTCTGCTGAGCTGAGCATCCTCAGAATAACCTGCTGGCAGCTCTCTGGGCTGATGGTTGTCCCCCTATGTGCACGTTTTTATAGGAAAAGATGCTGCAGTGATTTAGCCAGTGAAGAGCTTCTGGGTAGGGAAGACCTTCTCAAATTCCAAGCCTGAAGGTTTAAAATACACTCATTTCTCTGGTATTATGAATCTTAGGGCTTAGGAAACACTACTTGGAAGGACTTCCTGTGTGGAAAGCCATTTAAAATAAATTACGTGAGCAGTATAAAACTGTGGTCCCAGTCACTTACTCTATTGCATTCCACTCTCATTGTAGTTAAATGAAGATGACTTAGGGGCAGGCAGTAGAATGTACCTTGAAAAGAAATTGTTCCTGAAAAATCTTACTGTGTGACTTGAAGTGCATTTCTACTTTCTCTAAAATTAAATATTAGTTTTGTAAGCCTTTTGTAAGCTCGAAAGTGAGACCTTACAGTTGTGAACAGCAGAGGGAGTGAATCACTGGAGCATCACATTTTCTGTGCAAGCATTAAGGGACACCGTGCAGTGTGACTGACTTGCTAGTTTTCAAGGTTTTTTTTGTTAGAAAATGTTCAGCAGGGAATAGATTAAACACACTTTTGTTCCTTAGCTCCATTCCCATCAAATAAGGGAGAGTCTTTCTGTTAGTTTCTGCTTAACGTTTTCCAGAGGACACGTGGGTTTTCTGAACACTGTACTTTACAAGGTGTTTGCTTTTTGGGCAGCCAGATAGCTGAGACAGAGTCTTAGGTTGTGCTGAGATCCTAAAATATATCCTGGACTAAACTGAAGAGACAAGAAGGTTCATGTGGTAGCAGGGGAACATTTGTCTCAATGAGCATGATAGCTATTTTCCAGCAGATTGTGGACTTTATTTAATGTTTCCCTTTGTTTGCAAATGTTCTGCAGAAGCTTTATCAGGGACTGCTGTGGCCTGTTTCCCATTCCCTTGTCCTGCCCCAGCAGTGACCCTGCAGTAACCTGGTTCAGGAAGCTGAACCAGACTGAAGGCTAATCACGCCTTATTTCCGTGGGATTTGTTGGACAGTTTAGCTCCCTGGAGTGACTTACTGGCAGGTCATATGAGCCCTGCTGTGGGAACAGGCTTGGCAGGACCGGGGAGCCCTGTGCAGAATTTGGGGTGTTCTGGAATACCTCTGATCTGGGTTTCAGTGGCACTTCAGCACCAAGTTTCTAAAATGAGGGTCTCTGCAGTGTATTGGGATCATTCAGTGATGCTGGTTACTGGTGTTTGACCCTTGGTTTTATCCTTTTTTCCTAGTCCTCATGTGGTGAAATACTACGGCAGCTATTTTAAGAACACAGACCTGTGGATAGTCATGGAATACTGCGGGGCTGGATCCGTGTCTGACATTATTCGGTTACGAAATAAAACTGTATGTCCTTTCTCCTTTGAGTGTATGGGTGGAGATATGGGTGTCCAGCAGCTCAAGGAAGCTGAGTAGTTAGGACACAATTCTCAGTGTTCAGTGCCTGACACAACCATTGACCATAACTTGAGATGCAGGTCCTTTTGTTCCTCTGAAAATGAGAAAATTGATTACATTGAGTTTTGGTTATCTGGATAATTTAATTGGTGGAGCAGTTTTTGGTGTGTTTTGATTCCAAGTAAGACCCTACTTTGCCTTACTTTGGTTATTGCAGGATAAGAATTACTAGTTGAGAAAGGGTTATGGCATGTGAAATGTGGTTGTGTATATATATTTATGCTGGTTGTGATCTCATTCTGCTACATAATGCTGTAACTCCATAACTAATTCCCCACTGGTATGGCAACCTTTAATGAAGGCAATTAAGTGGCAGTTAGTGACTCTTAGTAAAACACAGACCAAAGCACAGTGGTGCTGTGTCTCAGCCACTGGTATGTTGGCAGTAACTCTTCCCTTCTTCAGCTCACAGAGGAGGAAATTGCTACAATAGTGCAGTCGACGCTGAAAGGACTCGAGTACCTGCATTTTATGAGGAAAATACACAGGGACATCAAAGCTGGAAATATATTGCTAAATACAGAGGGGCATGCTAAACTTGCTGATTTTGGAGTGGCAGGACAGCTTACAGTAAGTAACACCAGGGTGGCTGTGTACATTTCAGTTTATCTTTTTGACCTTTGTGGGAGTGTGATGGGATTGAGGAGGTTGACAAATTGTTCATAGCTGCTTTTTAGCACTTTGCATCAATGTGAGATGCTAAACCAACAGCAGATTAGATCTTCCTCTGTGGAAGCCGTTACAGCTAAGTAATGGTTTGCAATAGCATTTGCTGCTTTCTTTATGATACTTTTAAGTTCTGTGAGCACATTTTAATTGTTCTTTGCAGACTTGCGTATTCTAGTCTTGCTGTGTCTAATAATGTGCGTGCCTGCAAGATAATTATGGTGATAATTCATTAGTGACTGTTCATGGCTCATACAGTTGCCGTTGTCTGGATCTTTATCCTTCTCTCCTCAGGACACCATGGCAAAGAGGAACACAGTCATAGGGACCCCGTTTTGGATGGCTCCAGAAGTGATTCAGGAAATTGGGTATAATTGTGTGGCAGACATCTGGTCCCTGGGAATCACTGCAATAGAAATGGCTGAGGGAAAGCCACCATATGCAGATATTCATCCCATGAGGGTAAGGACTGTGGCCTTAAAGGTATTGCTAAATGAAAAAGGTTTGATATCATAGGTGGCTGAATCACATATCAGCATGCAATCTTGCTTTTAATGTATAGAACAAGTTGTTTTCTGCTTTTGTACTGTCGATTAAATTAAACACATGTCTTTGTCAGGAAGAATCTGCATGGGAATAAAAAAAATCACAATCCTCTTCTGTTAAGACATAGCTGACACTCTGTGTTGGACATGAAAGATTTTCAGCTGGATTATCTAAAGTGGATTTTGGTGGTTTTTTAAATGCAGGCACAAATTTTAAAGACTGAAAAATGTCAATTTCACACTTTTGGGGCACATAATGGCTCAGCCAGGTATGAGCACTTAGTGAGAAAAGTGTTTTCCTGCTACTTGAACCCTGTGAGCAGGTTTGTGTGTAATATTGGCACAAACTCCTCAGAGGCAGCACCCTGAAAGGTCCACTGTTCGTTAGTTACCAGCATGTGTTTGGATGTTATTTATGTTAAATTGTTGGTTTTAAGCTCTGTTGTGGAAATGTGAAATACTCTTCTGCTTTCAGGCAATTTTCATGATTCCTACCAATCCACCTCCAACATTCCGGAAGCCAGAGCTGTGGTCGGACAATTTCACAGACTTTGTGAAGCAGTGTCTGGTGAAGAGCCCAGAGCAGAGAGCCACTGCAACACAGCTGCTGCAGGTCTGCCTTTTCTTAGGGGAGCATCAGCTCTGGGGGAGGCTTGCCCAGGGTAGACTATGCTCTGTGCCTCTTGAGATGTTGGTTTCGTTTCTTGCTGCTCCTGCTCACTACAGATTTTACATTTTAATAACTCATTTCAAAAATCTCACACTCAACTTCAACTTTTCAGTTCTTCTCTAAGAACCAGTCTGACTTCAACTTCCTTTGTCTTCTCTGGGTTGTTTTTGTTGTTTTGGCTTTTGTTGTTTTGTTGGTTTGCTGGTTTTTTTGGGTTTTTTTTGCTTTGGATTTGTTGTTTTACTTTCGAATTCCCACCAGCACTGCCAAGAAACTGTCTCTTAAAACACAAAACAGGGCAGGCTAAATGTAAGTGGTTGCTCAGAATGTTCCAAGCCTGGTAATGGTCTGTGTAATTGGTTCTTGACAACTAAGCTAAGGAAAGAAGTAAGAAGAGCTGTGGGAGGTGAATGAGCCCAAGGTCTCACATCAGTTGTGCCCTTGGAGCTTGGTCTTGTTTGGAGAGTGGAAGGTCTGCCTCCTGTGCCAAACAGAAGAACTGGATCTTTATTTTAGTAATGTTTTGAGTTAAACCTTAATTTGATTTGAATTAGGCTATAGTAACAGTGTTTTACTGTTCTATCCTGCTTTGAATGCAGTGCTTATTTGTTTTTAAAATATTTCTCAGCATCCATTTGTTAAAAGTGCCAAAGGGGTATCAATCCTGCGGGACCTGATCAATGAAGCAATGGACATCAAGCTGAAACGCCAAGAGGCACAACAGCGTGAGCTCGACCAAGAGGATGAAGAAAATTCAGTGAGTATTTAATAGCAGCAGTGTGCAAAGTCCAAACTCTTGCTCCTTTCATAAGGCTTAACTGCTTTGGGTTTTGTTTTTGCAATATTTTGTCCAATTGCCAGTGGATTTGACTTAGCTCTGGAGTTTGCTACTTTATGACTGTGTAACCCGATGCTTGGTCCCTGCTCAAGCTGTATTTGAGTGGGACAGGCAGCCTGTGTGGGGTACTGTTCACCTTATAGTGTACCTTGAGAGCTAGGATTGAGTGGGGCTACAAAGTGCTGTATGCAGAAGACTTGACTCATTTTCCCAGTTGGATTATTCTATTTATGCAGTAGTGAGGATTTTTTCATTGTAGATTCAGGTCTTAGACTGTTCTCCTCGTGTAGAATAATGATATCATCTCTGATGCACTGTGATATAAGTCTGTTGTGTTGTTTTACTATTGTGCTTTAGAACATCCCTTATAGAAACTTTCTTCTGCACAAGAGCAACCGACAGAAGCCTGAGGTGAGGGCATGGGAAGTGCTCAGGGTTTGCTGTGAATTTCAGTTTGGCTCTTTGTTTCAGTGGTTACAGCATGTGAATTTGGGAAGCATGTTGAAAGCTGGTTTTTGAGCGTCTGCCTGCTCCAGCCTGAATAAATGAAATGGGCAACACAAGGCATTGTGTGCCAGCCCTGCTCAGGGGTGGCACTTGAGCAGCATGGTCCACAGTATCTGTGCTCAACACGTTGTGCATCTGGTTTTGCAGTCCAGGACTGGCTATTTATTCAGTGTGGAAGTAACTTTATTGGTCATGTTGCCATGATGTCAATTCTACAAGTACTGTCCCTACCCTGAGTTTTGTCTTTGCCATCCCCTCCTCGTTTCTGGCTGATCTGGGGTCACAATGCTGAGAGGTGCTGTCTATGTAGTGGAGTCCTCTCTGTTTGGTGTGTGTTTTCCTGAAGCTTCTCTACTCTGTGTCTGCTAGCAGAAAAGCTTCCCAAACATTTCCCAAGTGCTGTGGAAACTTCTGATGTAGTCCTTTGTTAAATGATGTGTAGCTAACAGATTTATTACTTCCACTCACTCACTCACTCCACTCCACACAAAATTAATTCTCCTCTATTAACATCTTGTGTAGTTTTCTCCTCTCTTGCTATTGGTTTTGAGCTTGGGAAGTAAATTATATAGACACTCTTGGCACAACAGGTAAAATGCTGGGGACACCAGAATGTGGAGAAATGACTTCTCTCTTTCCATGACCTTGAGATGGAGATTAGAGCTTGATGTGCAATACCTTTGTGTTTTCCTTCTAACACTAACACAGATCAGTAAGGCCATGGTCACATAAAGAACGTGAACTTCCTCCTGAGAACAAAACATGAGTGTCTCACCTGAGGTGAGGTGCCTAGAAATTCTACTGTAAAACTAGAAAGGGACTTCTATTAATGCAGTTGGATACCTGGTCCACATTTCCAAGAAACCAAATGGGTTGTGGAAATCTTGACCCTGTTCTTTATTAAATCTTAGTCACAATACACACTTAGTGAAGCACACACCACCTGATGGCACTGCCACCTTTAGCTAACATAACTCTGCCAGGAAGTTGTTCTGCCAGAATTGGTTTGAAGAGGTTGTGTTTTCCTACAGAATCAGTCTCCAAAGCCTTGGCAGCAGTAATTCCAATTTTTGTTATTAGTCCCTTTAAACAAATGGAAAGATAAAAAGTAATTTTCATTGAAAAAAGTTACCAAACTTCGATAATTTATTTGAATCCTTTTTAAAGATCTGCAAACATAGTTCATTTTTCTTCAGTGCTCCTGAAGTTTATAATGAGTAAAACTACCTAAATGATAGAAACAAACAAACAAACAAACAAACAAACAAAAAAAAAACCAGGACGAGGGGTGTTTCTTTCCATGTACCACCTACTCTGCAGAATTAGACCTGGTGCTGTCAAGTACCTGGTGACTCCTCAGTGAGCTGTACCACTGGAGACTGTGGGTTAGGGTCAGCTCCCAGAACTGCCTGCCTGAATAGAGACACTAATGACTGACTGAGTGTTCTAATCTACTCTTACAGACACTTCACCAGCTCAGAAATGAGGTACAACTTGCATTGAGAAGTTCCTGCGGATTATTTATCTGTTCTCTTATTTATCCTGCTGGCAGAAAAGCATTCATTAGTTGTCGTTACCTGTTTGGGGGTGACAGGGAGAGAACAAAGTGCACAAACCAAACGTCACTTCTGTGTGTGTCTGTAAAAACCTCTGAATTTGTGTGACTTGCGAGTGTCCTTAAACACAGACATTCTTCATGGGGCTTCACCAGCATCAGTAAAACGTACATTTTTGGCTTGTTTGAACAGGAGGAGGATGAGACGGATTCGGGTACCATGGTGAGGGCGAGTGGGGATGAAACTGGCACAATCAGAGCTGTGAACACCATGAGTGATGGAGCCAACACCATGATAGAGCACGATGGCACCCTGGAGTCCCAGCTGGGCACCATGGTCATCAACACCGAGGAGGAAGAGGAGGAGGGCACCATGAAAAGTAAGAAAACACCTCTGACCCCTAGAATATTGCTTAAACCTTCATGTGGGCTATGATATGTATTCCCAATACATATCATATTCCCAATACTGCTTTGATATATTTGGTAGATTATTGTTGTTGGGAGCCAAAACTCTTAGGTCAGTGCCTTCTGGCAGTAGAGAAACCTTTCCAGGTCCAAGTTACAAGCCATGCTTTGTAGTCTTGCACTTGGTATAACTGAAGTGTACAATTTCCACAAGCTTTTGTGTTAATCAAATAAGATCTGATTCTAGCTAGCAGTTTGGGGGCTTTTTTGTCAGTTCTGTTTTGCTGGGTTTTGTATTTTTCACAGAATGTAGAGAGGGACTCTAACAAGGGGTTAATCACAAAATGTGTGTGGCTTTAGATGGTGATCTGGCTGTAAGCTGGCCTCTGAAAGCAGTCAGTCTGTGTTAGGAGTGATGCATTCAATGAAGAGACAGATTTATGAAATGACAAATGTATTGCAGGCTTCATCTCAGCAGGACATGCAGTGGGAGGGGTTGGCATCTCTCTAGGCTGTTGGGCTTCTTTAGTGTTGCTGCAGTCACTGAGGACAACCAAATGAGCTCTGGTGCTGTTTCAGACATTCAGGTTGAAATCCATGCTGCCCTGAACACAGGAAAGCTTACTAAAGCCACAAGCCTTGTCAGAGGATGTAAGATTTAAAATTATGTGACTGGTAGTCTGTGGAGGACCTTACGGCTTGAGCAGGAAAAGGGTTGAAAATGTTTCTTTGATTAAAGAAATAGCAGGGAGAGCCTTCCCGGAAGAGTGTGACTACAAGAAAAGGAATCTTTTCTGAATTATGAATTCTCATAGAAAGCCATTCCCACTGGTTGTTAACCTCACAGTCCTGAGGCAGAGGTAGTCAGGGATGACTCAACTGGCCAGCCTGGCTGTTTGTTTCCTCAAAGACTGGGGAAAGTGCTGAGGGCTTAGCAGTACAAGTATGACCATCACATGCAAGGCTTGTTCTCTTGGCTCTGGCACTGCTTCCAAAGACTTCCTTGGCCATCTGATATTGAGCCTTTAGCTGTTCTTCACAGGAGTTTGGAAAAATCCTTTCCTCAGGAATTTCTGTGCTGGAAACTTCTTCCCTGTCAGAGCCCTTTGAAGCTTGTGAAATGATGTTGGGTTTGGGAGAGAGATTTCAGCAGAATCCCTTTAAAGATTTTCCCAAACTTTGATAAACATGATTCAGCACATTAGAACCCAGCATTGTCAGTCCATGCAGCAGCTTGGGGCAGCAAAGACAGTGGTCTGGTGGAACAAGGTTGGTCTAGCAAGGAGATGGATGGATGCTTAAAGCAGCTAAAATGTCATCCAAAGAAAGGGACATTTCAACAGTATTATATAAACCTGGTGAAGCTGCAGTTTCTTTACCAACAGACAGCACTGATAGTCTCTCCTCATCAGTGTGTATTGTTCCATTTCATGACTCACAGTATCAGAGGTTTTGCCGTCTGATGCTCCTGCACTGCCAGCCCTGTGTAAGTAAAGCACCTCTAGAGTTTATCTTCAGTGTTTGACATGTGCTTATCTTCTCGCTATCTTTTTAAGGCTGCAGTGCTTTTAACTCAAAAGCTCCTAGTGCTGCCTGTGAAGTGGTGTTCAGAGGCTCGAGGAGATGCCTTTGATAGCATCTCTTTAGCAAGGACATGCTCTGGTTTTGAGCAGAATGAGTTATGAGGATGCAGCAGTGCCTTGAGCACAGGGCAGTCTCTACCCTCAAGAGGGAGCTCCTCAACAAGCTCCGACTCCTCGAGAGCTCCGTGACTGGAAAGTGGAGTTTTTATTTTAAACCCTCCTTAGACTTCAGGCTCCTTAAAAACTCTCTGTTCCTCAGCTGCTGCTGTGCAGGGTGTTCACAGCCAGGTGTGTGGCAGAGGCATTTGGAGGTCCTGGAGGTGTGGTGACACAGGGACCATTTCCATGCCCATGGGCTTCACACAGTGAACCCACTCTCTGCTGCAGGTTATGCTGCATTTTGCCTGCTTAAAGCTTCATTCCAGCAAATCTGATGTTAATGAAAATATCTTTGCCTTAACACCCTTTTCTCCTCTTCTGGTGGTGTAACTCTGAAATGCTGGCTGCTGCACAGAGCAGTTCTCAGTCTGTTTTGGGGATGCAAGGCAGTGTCTCTGAGCAGCTTGTCCTTCATGAGAATTCCCTGCAGCTCCATTTTTCAGCTTGCCATTTACATTTTCATAACATTCAGTTAAATGCATTTAGCCCTAAAGCTCATCAGCCTGCTGCAGAATCCTCTGGAGAAACTGCTTTTTTGTAATCCTAAATATAAATATAATAATGCTGTTTGAGAACAGCTGAGTTTTAAGGAGCTTCATTGGATCATATTTTTAAAGACAGCTATATATTTTTTTGGCAGTTTGTGTTATGACTCACAGTAGAACCTATTTTTAAGTCAATAAAAAACTTCTGGTTTGTTGTTTTTGCATGGCATTATAGCTTCCCTAGGTGTCCTGGACTTTTTAACTGCAGGCTTCTGAAGTTGTGTTCTAGCCCTTCTTTCTAATTAAAAAAAATAAATCTGTCTTAACTAGTTTTTTGTTTGATTGTATTTCTTTTTAATGTAAAAAATGTTTAAAGCATTGTATTTCAGTGTTTTATAAATAGGATTGTCTTAGAAATCTCTAGCAAACAACTTCCAATAGCCTTGAAAGTGCAAACAACTTCCAGTAGACTTGAAAGTGATTCTTGCATAAATCAATTCGTGACTTCTTAGGCTCAGAGGAATCTTAAATTCCAGTATTTTACATTATAGGGGAAGTTTTGTTTTGCAGTCAATTGAGCTGTAATTGTGTTTGCCTAAATTCTTTCATTTGCTTGGCTTTATTCGAGGCACTCAATATAAATAGTCAGGCAACATTAAAAATGTCACTGTGACATTCTGTTACACGTTCTGAAAGCACTCAAGTGATTGCCTGAGACCGCAGATCCTAAATTGTGCTGCGACACATTTTACTTCTAAATCGATTGCTGAAAGATTACTTATGGATTGCAGTTAAACTATTCCAGGAAAACTTTAAATGTAGCTGGAGAGCTGTAGATGAGCAATGATTTGTAATAACAGACATTTCCATTGTGCTTGAGAGCTGGAATAACTTTTGAGCTGTTAATATGTCTGAAAATGTCCTTTTTTTAATTTTTCTATGAGAGGATATATAGTGCTAGTAAACAGTGTAGCGTTTTTTTACTCTCCATGCTTTTACTCTTCCTTTTTCTGCTTTACTTGCTGTGCTTGTTTAGATAGTGGAATCTTGGCATGAGTTTGTCTCTTCGATTTAAAGAGTGGAATATAATTTTATAATGATGTTGCCTTCCTTGAACACCGCAATAAGATCAGATCCAAGGGAAATTGGATCTAGTTTGTCTAGTACTATAGTCTGTCCTGTTTTCTCTGTTAAAGTACATCTTGCTTGTTTAAGCATCAAATAATTGGTGAACTATACTGGAGGATGCAGAACTGCCAGCAGTAGTGTGAGTTGGGCTGTCTGGTGTTGGGGTTGAGATGAATGAGGGATCTGGAGACACGGGTGGGATTGTGGGTGTGGGGCTTTTGTTCATGTGGCACACATTCAGTACAGTGTCTGGTGCAGAGGAAGACCAGAAGCTTTAATAACACTGTTGTCTCTACCTTGATAATGTAACGTGCTGGTAAAAATTCTTTAGAGTTTGTAAATGTTTAAAAAAAAAAAGATAAAAAAAAATCCAGGCTTCATTCTTACACAGTTTGAGGTGGCTTGGGTTTTGTTGTGCTTTTACCATGCCCACACTGCTAAGCATGGTTGTGTCATTTTAAAAAAGTATTTCCCCTTTTGAGGGGGAACTGGGCTTCATTAGCAAATTAAATGAGCTCAGATGCAAACTTGGCAATTTCCTATTTGAAAAATGATTCAGAGTAAGCTTGTCATCTTGGTGGCTGTGTGAGACAGCCAGTGGGTGACACTTAAACCTAAGCCAGAGAGATGTTTCTGCCAAGACTCAGGAAACATTTTTTCCCCATGAATTGACCTGAGATTTTTCATGTAAAGCAATAACTGCAAAACCTGAAGTGTGAGCAGCAAAATGAGAATGGATGACAGAGGGATTATGTGATAGCATTAATATAATAATTGACTAAAGCATTGCTGGTGTATAGATGAGGTGGCCACAGATGATAATATCATTAGTTGTCCAGAGAAGTGCAGTGGCACGTTACCCAAATTGCTCATGCAGCTACTGTGGAGAATAACTCCACATCTTGTCAGGATTTACATCATGTGTACGTCAAAGATATTGGCCAAAGGTACTTGTTTTGCCTCTGGTTTTCTCCGTGGACAGTAAGAGCTCTTTGCAGCAGCTTCCTGCTACTTAGTGTTATTAATGTCCAGTGGTGCAGTTCTGTGTTTAAAGCAAATTGGTCCATTTAGTCATAATTGAACCATAAAACACTCTCAGCATTATGCATTTAAATAACACTCTGCTTATACAAACTCCTACATTGATTAAATTGTTCTCGAACTGTAAGAAACATCCTACTGCCACTCTTGGGGTGTGGAGAATACAAATCTGCACAGAGAAATGTTCCTGTTGCTTTTTGACTTTTAATAGCAGCCTTGCTGGCAAGCTTGGCATAAGCAGTGGCCAGCAAAATTTGCTTTAGGATATTAAGCTGTGTGAACATGCAGACAGTGTTCCCAAGGGATGGGAGGTGTTGTGTCATTTTGTTGTGGGGTTTTTGTTGTGTGCTTTGTTTTTCTTTTTGAATACTGACCCTTAGTAATTGAAATATTGGGTCTATGCAGGCTGGAGAATGAGGAGAAGTTAAATCAAGGATCTAAGGGGAATGCTTGTCTACCTTTGGTTGTCCTGCACATTTCACAAAGCTCCATTGCTAAGACAAAGTTAATTATCTGTTTAACTTTTCAGAGATACTGAGAATGGAGAAAGGATGTATGTGTTTAACAGCTATTTTTGCTGGTTTTAACAGTTTACTATTGAGCACTCCAGTATTTAATAGGGTGGGAGATAGAAAGTAGGGGACTTATGTTTTTCTGGACAGAAGCATTTTTCTTGGAGTAGATGGGAGGTGTGATTAACAGGGTCCTGAGCACTGTACAGGAGGTAGTGTGCTTCAGGAGACTATAGTAGTAAATCACTCAGTAAATACATCTCTGACCCATGCACATTTGTGCATATGCACATACAGGCAAACTGGAGCCTACCTGCCTCTTCTAAGAATAAACTCACTCCCTGCTGGATCAAAATAAATCCTGGAGAAAGCCTTGCTCCTAAGCAGGAATAAGAAAAAGTGTAAACTCTTAAATTCCTTCAGTGCAGAAGTTCAAAACCAAATTTGTTTCTTCCAGCAGATTTTCAAGCTTCAGGGGAAAAAATGTTCATTGCAATGTTGTTTTCTGTTCTCTCTAGATAAGCAAATGAGTTTCTGGCTTATGAATAGAAAGGGAGTTAGGAAGTGCTTACTTGGTTCTGTGCCATCTGGGGAGCCTGAGCTGGTACCCACAGGTGCTGGATGTGAAGACTACATCACTACATCCCTGCTGATGAGGTTGTTTCTCATGAAGATTTGTGAGGAGCTGAGGCAGAGGATGCAGAAATGGAAATGTTCACTTCTTTCTCAGTGCACCTTCACATCTTGCTGCCTTGTCACATCCTCTGGCTGCTGGACTAAATTAGCAATTCAAGCTAATGAGGTGAAAGACATGAGGTGGCCACTGAAAATCTGTGATGGAGGAAGAAAGCTGCTCTATATTTATAACCGTGTCTGAGATTTAAAGCAGAGGAGATATAAAAGGAGGTACCCTGACCTTAAGCACCTTCAATTACTGTGAGGATTTCCTCCCCTATTTTTGGAAGGGTTCTCACTAGAGATGTTACAGCTTTGGGTGAGTGTTGGTACTTCTCTCCTTAGATGTCTTTCACACCTTATTCACTAAGAGATTTAGGTTGATTTTTATGTTCATTTGGGAGTTTCTTATTAATAGCAGAACCTGTTGGGAGTGTTTTGGTTTGATTTAATTTGAGATAGGCCATAATTATGGGGAGACTCGTCCTCATAAAGAGATAAAAAGTGTTACGTGTTCTGCTTTTAATACGAGGAAATTTCAGCTCCTCTTTCCATGGGATGAACTTATTAATGATGGAGCAATTTTTGCTCTGGTTGAGTAATTTGACATCTCTCTGCTCTGCTGCTTAAAATGACTCAGTCCTCTTCAGACTGTACAAATTATGCTGTCCAGCTGCTAAAGTTCATCTGTGATCTCTAAAAAATAGCCCAAAGCAAAGAAAGCTGCAGTTCCATTTGAAATTTAATATTAATGAAGTGTTGCTTACACATGACCAACAGGCACTTCTTTGTACATCCTAAGTGTGTATTTTCAGTCTTAGAGTTACATAATTGAATATAAAGCAGCAGCTTACTGAGACCATTGAAGACTAAGGCTTAGTAGAGATTGCAGCCTTTGAATTTTTGACAAATGCCTACATGTACCAAGGATCACATTTTAGTTTGAAATCACTGATGTAGTAATTGATCACTTCATTGTTGCTGATCTATCTCAGCTTCATTGTAAATTAATTTGTAGCATTATCTCCTGAGTGTTCCCAGCCATAACTCCAGCTCCAATTTTTGTGGCATAGGGAGGAAATCTAATCATTGTGACTTCAAGATCAGGTATTTAAGTATTAACTGTATAAACTGCCTTGAGTGAAGTGCACACAAAATGTGTTTCTGAGGTTATCTTACTCTCCTGTTCGTGACAAGCTTTGTAACTCCAGAATATTCACCCTGGGTAGACCTTTGCAATCCCTTTCAAGAGGAAAGAATAATAAAACAAGGATTCTTCTGATGTCAAGTTTGAGTTGAGACGAATAATTTTAGAGAAAAGCAGAAATTTTAGTTTCATTGCTCAGCAAGCTTGTTCAGATAGATAGAGGGTCTTTGTAAATCTCCCTTTCTTTTTGAAAGCATCCTTTGAAGCTCATGAGCTTCTGAAAATTTTCAGTTGTGAGAGCTAATTTGGCAAAATCAACGAAATGAGTCTTTTGATTTCAGGGGCTAGATGATAGCAAATGATATAGTTTCATGTATATTCTTTACTGCTGGGAATGAAAAGTAAATCTCTTGCTGGTTTGATTGACTGGGCTGTTTCTTCTTTATCATTCTGCTTTCTCTGCAGCATCATATGGGAATGCAAATGACTTGGAGGCTCTCCACACCTCCTTTGTCATCTTTTGCTTCATGTGAGGTGGTTGGTATGCTGCAGTCAGCCTCCAAGACTGACCTATTCCATTCCCTCAACTATTCAGACAGGTGACATTTAATGGAAAGGAGTGGATTGTTGTTCAGTTTTTTCATTACAAGTTGCCTTTGCTGTAGCCTGGCAGAGGAGAGGATGCAGTGCTGGCTTCTTGCAGAGCCCTGCCTGTACCTGTCAGTTGTTTTTTGGCCTGTCTGGGCTGTTTGTGCTTGGAGAGGGACTGTCCCAGCTTGCACACTGCCATGTGCAGTTGGACATTGTTTTCCAGTGCTGAAGGATAACACAGAAATTGAAGTTTACAGGGATATTTGTTGTGCACACCTTACAGCATTCTCTACCTTTGGACCCAATAGTTTCACACATTTCTCTGTTCTCAGACACAAGAGTACTGATGTTCTTGTACTTTTTAAACATGATTTTAAAACCAGGCAACACCTGTGAGTTTTCCAGGGGGGGTTTCTAGTCTTCAGGGGATGCAGGCTGAGCTCTGAGCAGCCCTCCCTGCTCTGCACAGCCACTCTGAACCTGCAGTTCTGCAGTCAGTTGGAGCAGCCCCAGCAGAGCTGTGGTGTTCCATTTGTGTAATTAATATAGCTCCTAAAAGATGACTGCACATCTAAATGATAGACCTTTAATGGCTCCAGGGAGCTCTCATGGCTCATCCTTATAAGCAACTCTTTAGATTCCAAAATAGATGCAACAGTGAAGCCTTTCTTGTCACCACAGGGTGACCTTCTCATAAAAGGCTCTTCTCTACCACAGTTGTGATGTCACTTTCTGTCCAGTGTTCATATTTTAGCCTAACTCTATAAAATTAGGAAGTTAAATGCTTTTTGGCACAGACGCATTTGGTGCGGTGTCATCTTTCAGCAGCATCTGCCTCTGCAAATAGCAGGGATCGATTTTTGTCTTTGGCTGCCTGTTATCAAAATTTTAAAGATACCATGGTGTGACTTTTGTGTTGAATTAATAGCAGGTCATCTTTGGAAAGATGACACTGCTGTTAAGTGCTAAGATTGACAAAAAGAAGTTCAGTCGTGCTGGATTGATAATTGATTTGGTGTAATGTCTTTCTGTCTCCAGGAGAGTTTCTGTTGGTCTTGCTGCATCCACAGACCCCTACAGAGATCATAGCAGCAACTAAAATTTCAGATATCTTAGATCTGCATCATGGCTATTTCTCCTTTTATAACACCATTTCCCCCCCCCCCTTTTTTTTTTTTTTTTGTCAGTTAACAATCTCTGCTTTATATCAGTTACAAAACAAAGCAGCGCTAAGACGCAGTGTAACGTGTCAATGTGTGGAAATGTACTTAAATTGGTGACTAAATGTACTTAAATTGGTGACTAAATGTACTTAATTTGGTGACTAAATGTTGCTTGTGTTTGCAAGGCCTAAGGTGACTGCAGGGTGTGAGGTGTCTGATGGTGGGTGTGAAGAGCATGTGCCACAAAAGCACTGGGGTGGGCAGGGAGCTCTGGTGCTCATCAGTCCCTGTGTGCAGTTGTCCCAGGAGTGGCACAAGTGCAGTGTCAGATCTGGTTGCTCAAGGCCTTGCAAAGTCAATGCAGTCCCATTCTGTTGCACAACCATCCCTGCTGTGAAACTTTCTTCCTTTTGTTCGGCCGAGTTACCCTTTGCAGCAGTTCATTTCCCCTCATCCTCTCACTGGGAGAGTGAAGAGGTCGCAGAGAAAGTTCACTGCCCTGCACTTCAGAAGAGCAGATTTTGGCCTCTTCAGGAATAAACGTGGTTGAGTATCATGGGATAAAATTGTGGAGGGAAAAGGGGGCCAAAAACCTGGTCTTATACCCAAGACTATCTTCCTCCAAGCTTAGGGGAGATGCATCCTGACAATGGGGAACTCAGGCAAAAATGCCATGAGGCCTGCATGGATGAACAAGGGTCTTCTGGACAAACTCAGCCACAGAAAGGAAGCCTCCAAAGGGTGGAAGCAAGGACAGGTAGCCTGGGAGAAATACACAGAGATTGGCCAAGCAGCCAGGGATCAGGTTAGGAAAGCTAAAACCCTGATAGAATTAAAAATAGCCAGGGATGTCAAGGGCAGCAAGGAAATCTTCTATGTAATTTTCCCTTCTATGTAATGTTCTTCCTTTTATCACCAGCATCACTGGGCTGTGTGGTGCAGTTGACATGCCGGAGGGAAGGGATTCCATCCAGTGGGACCTGGGCACACTGCAGAGGTGGGACTCATCAAATCTCTTCTGCCAAGTGCGAATACTGCAGTTCTTGGTAAAACACAAGATGTGAGGAAATGAGCATGATTATTTTAACTGACACTCTGAATTAAGCTCTGTTTTGAGTGAACAGTTTTTTAGAAAGTAAATAGAAAAGAACTGCATAAGCCAATGTCACTGGAGTGAAACATTTGCTTTCACAGTCTCCTCTCCTGCAAACAGTAATCTTCAAAACAGAATACAAACATGATTTAGATTTTCTCTTTTTTTTTCCCCCTAGGAAGTCTGAATTACTGAGACCCAGGCTGGCTGTCAGTGAGCTGTGTATAGATTAGCCTGGCTAGTTATGAATTCCTCTCTTTCTACAAAATTAGTTGGTGTTAAACATTGCCATGATTGTCCATAATAACTTACCTCCTGCTTCAAGCAGGCTGAGCTGCAGCAGAGTACAAGGGGTGTGTTTACTTCATTCTAAATAAATGTTTTATCACTCAGCAGTAATTGGATTGTGATTGTATTTCAGTAATTATTCCCAACAGCAAATCTGTTCTCCACTTCGCAGACGTGTTCCCTGCCTGACCTTCACGCTGCTGGTCTGAACGTGTCTTTCTTGATCTAATTATCTATGATGAGTTTTTTAGTTTTGTTTTTTAAAAAAGGGGGAACTACTGCCAGGGGTATAATAATTTGTCTTTGCTCCAGTTGTCATGGTGCAAAAGTATCAGCACTTCAGTTCATGCTTGAGCTTTTAGGTGGCCCTGGAGAGGCACAAGGATGCAGGGCTTTTTCAAAATGCATCATGACATTTAGGGCTGTGCAGAACCACACTTCTCTCAGTATCACAACCCAAATATCCTGCCAAGATGTCTCATACTTTGTAGAAATTTGTTCTGTATTTAACATATCTGCAGACAAATAATTTCCTTGTGTATCTTGTAGCTGACCAAGGACTTCATCCACTTCTCTGAGGTTCAGACAGAGTCTGCCAGGGAAGTTCTGGATCACTGGGTGGCAATTTTATATGCAAGAATAATATTCTGTGATTAAATCTTAATGAGTTTCCAGAGCAGCTAATATTTTTTGAAGAGGAAAGCGCTGCTGAATGTCCTTAGAGAGGACTGTTTTGTGACAGCCTGCCTTCTGTACAGATTCTTGTGGGAGAGTCTCTGCATTACACAGACCCTGCCAACCCATCACAGGACATCCCCTGTGTGCTGGTTTGAAGCTCTAAACTCTTGGTTGGCATCTGCCTGACAGGCTATATTTATTTCAAATGTATGGCATTCAGCACTGAACTTATTTCTGCAGTCCAGACTTTGGCTGTTCTGATGCCATTTTCTGTTAACTCCAGTTCTGATCCTGCTTTCTGAAAATTATGGTTTCTGCATCACCTAAAACATATGTTTCAAGTATGAGTAACTTATTCTACAGAGCCTTGTGTTACAGAACAAAACCATTTAGTGGGTTACAGAGCTTGCTTCCGTGCTGCTCACAGGGTTTGGTGATTTCATCATCAAGAGCAGTGCAGTGGCATTAAACTGTGAGCAGCCTTCAGCTGTGTCTGTAGCTCTCATGGTCCTGTTGCAGCCCTGTTAAAGTACATTTGCTTTAACAGCCTCCCTCTTAGTTTGTATTGAGACTTTTCTCTAGGAATTTGCTGTGCTGGAGCTCAGGACAGCCCAGTGCCCAGTTTAAGTGTGCAGAGCCTGGGCAGCATCTGCTGCTGGACTTGATTGCACTGCTGGAGAAATCTTCTCTTGGAGATGCTGGAAGCCTTGTGACCTTGACTTGCTGTGAAGTTAAATTTCATGTTTTCTTCCTGTTTTGGCTTTTTTTTTTTTTTTTTTTTTTTTTTTTTGCTGACTGTGTTGGGAATTAGCATTTCCATCCTCTCACATTTCATCACTTCCTTCCTTACTGTGCTGTCACCACCCTACAAATGAAGCCACCCTCCTATTCCTTATTACCCCAAGTTTCTTAATTACAGCCTAGAATTGAATGGTTTTAATCTGTATATTTGGCTTGTTTGTGTCTAAGTCTAAGCCTTTCTTCCACTAAGAAAGTTGGTTCACAAGAATTAGTTTACAAAAAGAAAACTAGGGCACTAAACTTGGAACACCTCCTGACTATTTATAAGAAGAGGAAAGAAAGAAGTTTTGCAAGCTAAATAAGCCTTTCTACCCAAACAATATAGAAAACTTGACCACTTCTACCCAAGGCAAATTTTGTGGTATTTATAAGGTGTTTGTGGTCTTTGAAAGCCTCATTTTTCTGTTCTGTTCACAAAAGTAAAGGTGAATTTCTGCTTGTAAAACAGCACTGGTTATTTTTGAAGCTGGCATATTTTGCAGTGCAGGGAACCTGGCTGGGATGAAAAAGCCCAGCCTGTCTCGCCAGCAGCTGTTCAGTTCTGGCATTCAGTGCATAAAGTTGGTTACCTGGAGTGTGCTGTCAGGGATGGATTGCAGGTCTAGAGGCCAAGGCCTCCAGCATTGTAATCACATCTGTGGTGGGCTTTCACCTTTCCTTTTCTCACTGTGCAGTCAGTTTTATGATGGAAAAGCCACTGAAAAATAGTATTTTAGCAAATACTTGAGCAGTTATATGTGATTTAGTGTGTGCTAAAAAAATAAAATCACTTCTGGGCATGATGTAGGGCTGTATAACCAAAACTGTGTTTTTCAAAACAACTATTTTTTTTTCTTATTTTTAATATTTCCAGGGAGGGATGAGACGATGCAGCCAGCCAGACCATCATTCCTTGAATACTTTGAACAGAAGGAGAAGGAGAATCAAATCAATAGCTTTGGGAAGAATGTTTCTGGCCAGACAAAAAATTCATCTGATTGGAAAGTACCACAGGATGGAGACTACGAATTTGTAAGTCTATACTTTGAAATTCAATCAGTGTGACAATCCTTAAGAATTTTAGTCAGCTGCCATGAGATTATTTCTTGTTTTGTCAGACTAATGGGAACCTGAGGAGGTTCTAGTTGCTCATTAATGCATTTGGATGGGGCATTTAGAAGAACTCGTTTTCTTTATGTATTTTTCAGTAATCATAGGCAGTCATTATCTGTAAGTGTTCCTTGTTTAAAAGCAAACAAAGGAACAAAAAAGCCTGAGGACATGAAGGTATAAGCTGTCTTGCTTTAGTTCCCTATTATGCATTTGAAATTAAAAAAAAACCAATCCAGATAGCAGTTGGAAAATGCAGCTCCTCAGTGTGTAGTGTTTGACAAAGAACAGTGTTAGAACTATTAAATTTCTTTGTTTTTCTCAAGCTTTGGCACTGGATTTTGTTTTATTATACAAACATCCAGCTTGTCTTCATTTCCCTTTTCAAATCCTTATTTTCATTCTTCCTTCCTGAGGCTGACATGCTCAGAAATTTCAGGAACTTTTCAGAAGTTCAAAGAAAGAGCTATTATCCATAAATTTGATTTAATTTTTTTGTGTGTGTGTGAGGATACAAAATTTCATGTTTCATTTCCAAAAGCCAGAAGATGCTGAATGTTGTTTCCTCCTCATTTTTCTGCAGTGATCTTTCACTGCAAGCACTTTTTGCTCTGTCTCACTGCCTGCTCATGCTGCCTGTGGTTCAGATTGTCACTCTGGCAGGAGCTGGTGATATTCACAAAGTGTGCAAAGCAAAATCCCTTTGCTGTTCACAACTCGAGGAGATGCCTCCCTTCAAGGCTGGAAAAACAGCTGGAGCTTTTCATCCTCTTTCTGCAGGTTGTATAGGTTTACTGCTGGTTTTTTGTTGTCTTTGCTCGTGCTCTTTTTATTTTCTTACTCAGGCTGCAAAGAATAGCAGCTTGAATAAGAAAATAAAATAGGAAGGGACCTCCTGCATTCCCTCCCTGGTAGCCCTTTGCACTATATTATCTTTGCTCTCAAGGCATTAAATCACTGTATAAATGTGTTTTGTGCAAAATTAACCCTCAAGCTGCCTGTGTCTCACAGGGCCTGGGCTCAACACATGATTCCAGTCGAGTCAGAAACTTCATTTATCTCATTCACCTCGTGCTGTACCTTAATTGAATGATAAACAATTGTTTTTCAGTGAGTGGCATTTCCCAGGAGGGTTGAGCTGCTTCCGAGTATCTTCAGAGTCTTTTGTAGTCTGCAGAGGATGGTCCAGGGGGAAAATTTGCTGTAATTATTTTACTTTCTAATTTGATTGATAACAAGTTTAGCAGTGAGTGGGATGAACTCCCCTGGGCACACTGAGGGCTGTAGGTGCAGGGGAGACCCAGCCAGCACAGGCAGCACCAGCAAAGGTCGCTGCCTTTCCAGCCAACAGGAACCACAAATATTTTTAGAACGTGAAAAGCAACTCCTGTGGCATGTGCGACCCTGTTTACTGATTTCCATTAGTACTGCAGTATTGCCATGTGCACAGATTCCCACTGTGCTGGAAGCAAGAAAAGCCAGCAAGAAATCGGCCTTTGGGTCACCTTTGTGAAGTAATTTGTACAAATTTCACTTCCCAGCTCTGTGTGTTTCTCTAGTTCACTTGTGTATGAATGTACCAGCCTGCCTTGCATGTAAATTTTGGAACAGAGCTACTGGGTTTTTTTTCCTGTGGGATGAGAAGATTACTTGAAAGCAGCTTTAATAAATAACGTGGGTGTTTGTATAGCATTTATCTGAGGGTTAGTAGCAAGCTCACCTTGTATAATGTAGTCAAAGACTTAAAATCATGTATTTTTCCCATTTGGCTAAAAATTGATTGATTTGATGACTATCTATGGGTAAAAGTCATGTTTATTAATGATTTATTAATTGAAAGCATCAATGCAATAAGCACCATGGAATAAGAAAAAAAATACATTCATCAGTTGTATCCAGTACATCTGTCCTAGGCCTGCCAGCAGCTGTAACTTCTGCATTGCCAAAGTAGGCAGGTTTCCTTTTTCTACAGTTTGCAGCATTCTTAGTAGAAATGAGATCAGTGAGATGCCAGGTAAAATATTAGTTCCTCTGGGCCTTAAGAAATGATTGAAATATTATTGCTTTCTGCTGCTGCAGACTAGATAAATATGCCTTCTCTTCTTTTCTGCATTCCCCTCCCTCCTGTTTGACTAGCACCTGGAGTCTCCTGTCTTCCAAAAGAGAAAAAAAAAAAAAAAAAAGAAAAAAAGAAAATATTAAATTACAAAAGATTTTTGCTCTTTTTTTTGCCCTTGGCAGAACCATTTGACCTTTTCTTGACTAACATTGTTCTTCTGAAGCAGGCAAATATGACACTATTTATATCACAATGGCAATGTCACATTAGATAAGGGTTAGATTGAGTCAACCCCATCCACTGCAGAGCTGAAAACCCAGAGATCCTGTTCTGGAAGGTGATGAACTCTGTTCCTCCTAAATGTGGTGCTCTGGCTGTGTTCTGGTTGTGACCAGAGATGGCATTAACCCAGAGTATTTCCAGAAAAGTATTTCCAGCCATGGGTTTCTGAGGTAGAAGTTGTTATTAAATGATTAGTCAGTGCCTGATGCTGTTAATGTTTATCCCCTCTCATGTTTGAACAAGCCCTGATTGATTGTGAACAATATTTTCAACAACATTATCGTTTATTTAACATGGGGAGAAAAACACTAATTATGGGCAAAAATTCTTGCTTTTAGGAAGAATATAACAACCTCTAGCAGGAGATTGCTGCAGGGGTAGGCTGATAATGGGCAGGCTGCATTGTATGGATAATTCCTAATTGCCATAATCAGATCTCAGAATTTTTGTAGTTGCATTTAATTTTGCCAGTGAGCATTAGTCACATGCTGTTGCACAGACTTAATAATGCTGGAAGATTTGTTTAGACAATGCCCTACATTTTTTCACTTTAATCTTTCAGTAGTACTGTAACATAGAGGAAATTTAGTTGTGTAGTGTTTCCTGCCCTTAGATACAACCAGTCCTTTACTTATTCCTATTTTAAAAGCCTTTTAACTGCTCTGTGGAGGTCGTATTCTCATATCACTTGTGGCTAAAGTAGAATCACTTATTTTCATTCTGGCCCTGCTTGAAAGGCCCTCAGTGTTGCCAAGCCTATTGTAGAACATATTTGTGGATCAGCCAGTCATGAATGTTTTGTATTGCATCAGTAATCCTTTTATTGAAAGCCTGTTTTGTTAGCAAATTAGCAGGTGCCAGCCACTCCTGGCTTATGGGAGCTGTGACAACATTGAAACCTTTTCAATTTCATTTCATGAGTGTGGTTCCACAGGCAAAAATCAGTGGCAGTTGGGCCCTAGTGAGTCTCAAATTCTGCCATCATGATGTGACTGCAGGGTTTTTTATTACCTGTAGTGTTGAGCTTAGGTTTTGCTGTAATTCTGTGTCACAGTGTTTTCATTTAGCAGTGAATTTTTGCTATCCTGGGGGCTTGTTTTGGATCTGAAGTCAAGTAGGACGTGAACTTCTAACAGAGATTAGGGCAAGGGTACTGCAGGACATCAAGTCTTCACAGATTTGGAGCTGTTTGCTCCAAGGCTTTCTTTGATTGCAGCACCTGTGTCTGCCAGCTATTCCTGGCCCGTGTGAGGCTGTTCTGTGGAGGGCTGGGCTGGTACAGACACCTTCACCTGGGCTGTGCCTGCTCTCTGTGCTGCCCTGGCACAGCAGCAGGAGGGAGCTGGGCTGCTCGAGGGAGGCAGTGCCATTCCCCTGCAGCACCTCTGCAATCTCCATCCTGCTCTGGGAAGGAAGATAGAACCAGAATCAAGGCTCATGTCTCTTTTGGGAAAACTATGATTTGCTTGCATCTGCAAGGTCTTGGTGAGTCAGGCTTTTCCCATTCCTGCAATTATCAACAGCCCTAATTTGGGTCTGTCCTTGGCTTAATGAAGAGGAGCTGCATTCACAGGTTCTCTCATTGGAGCAGAGCTTCTGTCCTTAGAAAAATAAAACTAACCTTCACCCTTGAGAGTGTCAGGCTTTGCAGAGGTGGAAGGAGTGGACATGGCCAGTGTGTCAGATTTCCGTGGAAAGTGGCAGTTGCCTGGCCTTTGGTCACAGTGCCACCACCCTGCAGTCTGCTGGGGGGGGACCTGTGTGTCAGCTCTGTGTGTCCATGCTGGGAGTGCCATTCTCTGTCTTAGCTCATGTTTTTAGCTCCCTCTGAGCAGCGTCTCACTGGCTGCTGATGGGAATTTCTTTGGACAGGAAAGATTGCTGTGATTTCCCTGTGATTCCAAAACAGACTTCATCACTTCTCAGTGCACAGTGTCATCTGTTTCTCTGCTGCTGGGGAGGGCTGGCCTGCAAGCAATGGAGCTGTGGCTTAGGAAATTTTTTCCAGGGCAGAATAAAGAAGGATGAACAGGAGGTGTTAATTGCCTCTAATTGGGAGGAAGAATGCAAGAGCTCATCAGCTGCCACTTCTGTCAGGGCTGCACAGGCAGAGCCCCCAGGTACAAGTCACAGTTCTGGTCTCCACAATCTGCCTGCCAGGGATGGGCAGAGAAGGAGCTTCACTGAGTTGTAGGAGTTGTGGGATCACACCCAGCTCTTCCCCCACCTATAGACCTCTTTCCACTTGTTTGACCTGTGACTTCTTTGTGAAATGTGCTCCTTTAAAATAGACCAGTGTTGAAATGGGACTTCATTTCAAAAGTGTCTGTACACCACTTACTGTTGCCTCTGGTTCTGTTTGCTTACCCTGAGCCCAGGGCTCCTTGGAGCTGGAAGCTGTAGGAGCTGATGTTGGCTCACCAAGCAGTGGGACAAAGGAATGGACAATAGAAACCTATTTCACACTTGGAATTGTAGTTTGTTCAGATAAGAAACAAAGCAATGGTCTGGCAAGTGGTTGAAGCAAAACGTCGAGGGAACTTTTAAATTTAATTAAGTCCAGTTTCTAAAAATCTATTTGCATCTTTTGAAGATCTTAAATTGAAAGAATTGGTATCACAACTGCATTCTCCTTCAAATAGCTGAATAACTGGATGTCCATTTATAGTTATTTGATGGGAAACTATGATATTTTCTCTGTGTGTCTGTATGCAGCTTCTAGCCAGGGCATTGAACAGCTACTGCTTAGATTTTTCTTTTTTACAAGTATAGTGTAGATAAAAGCAAACCTTCCTTTATTCCCTAAGTGAAGATATAATTATTTTTCTTCAAGTAGTAAAGAAAAATAAATTTTTCTGTTTACTGGAGACAGTGTTTCATTATGCTGATCTCACCTGGGATATTCTGTTATTATTTGCGTCCTCATTTCTGTGCTTTTATTTAGTAGTTTAAAGCATTACATTGGAAAGAGATTTTTAAAATAAATAAATAAGTAAGTAAACCCATTTTTTGTATCTTTGCCAGCAAGAAAGGAAAGTGTATTGGTCTAATTGTGTTTTCAGCTTGTTCAGCCTGAACAAGAGGTTGTTTGTTTGCAGTGAAAATGTGAATGTGAATCTGTTTTCTTCCAGTTAGACAAGTTATGTATTGGTGTGATAGAAAGAAACTGAAGTCTCTGCAAAGTGAATAGAAAGCTGAATTCTTTCAGAGCAAGGCTGTCAGAGCACTGGGATCATGGTACCTTTTTTATATGTATTTTATTCTATATTTTATGGGTAGACAGCAGCCTGGCAGTGCTGGCAGATCAGAGTCTGCCTGTGTGTGTCACAGGTGTGCTCCAGCAGGGAGGATCCAGCCCCAGGGAAGGGCAATGGGCTGGAGTCCCCAGGGAAGGGCAGTGAGGATTCCCCTGGAGCAGCAGGTGCTGCCCAGCCTGGCACAGGCAGAGCTGGGATCTCAGATGCAGGAATTGCAGCTCCTGCTGCTCCCTGCACCCTGTGGAGCTGCAGTTAATGTACTCATGGCTCATTCCCTCTCCCAGCTCTGGTGAAGAATGGCTGCACACTGCAACCATCTGTTTCTTTCACTGGAAGTGATTTATAGGGAGGAACTGCTGGAGGGCAGGTGATTTATTGCTTATCAATAACAGTAAACACATGCTGCTTTACAATGACCAGAGTCTCTAATTTATTGCATTCTGTCTGTGAAGGTGTCATTTGTCTTGTGAACAGCTCGTTGTCTGCCAGTACCTGGAACATTCAACGTCTTTGGTTTCTCTGAACATCCATTTGGATAGCATTTGTTAGCAATCTAATATTGATGCTTTATAGCTCTACTACCTTTTGTCCTTTTAAAAGTTCAATCGATTAAAAACTTGAGAGTATTTTCTGTGCAGTTGCCAGCTTTGAAAATGATGGCAGACTGAATAATTGGCCTTTATTTTGTTGGAATTGTTTTTGGGTCTCTGCTAGCAGTAGGAAGAAGCCATGCTGAGGATACAGGGTTAAGGCAGATGCTAGGAATACCTGCATTATATGGGAAAGCTGCTGGTGTGTGTCTCCTTATAATTTATCATTTTATAGTGTTTCCTGACTTTGTTGTGATCTTCTTAGGTTTATCTTCTTTTCACTTTTGCCTTTTAAGCAGCTTGGTAAAGGTGTCAGATGCAGGTCTCTGCACTAATCTTTCTGTTCCTCCTTTCTCACAGCCAAATTACTCAAGTAGTAATTTGAGTTGGTTACTGAGACACTAGAAAGTGTCTTGACTGCTTGGGCAGGAGGAAAAAAAGCTGTATTAGAGTGTGCACATTTGTAGGTCATTTAAATGGCATCACTGAAAATCAAATAATCTTGTGACTTCTACTGAATTATTATGAAACTTTGATTACATTCTTTATTTTCTAAGAGAGCAAGTTCCTCTGACCCTTGTGCAGTGAATGAAGATTGATTGTTCAAAAAATTCATCTGGATATGTATCATTTTGTGTAGAAGAATAAAAAAGTTTGGTTAAAGTAGAGCATTTTTCAATAGCGTTTTTCGAAGACTAAACCAAACACTTTGAGTGAATCTTCAGGGATTTCTCTGTCCAAATGTTTCTTCCCTTCATCTATCATGAACTCTCTTTTTTCCCAATGGTGACTGGAATAAAAATTACTTCTCAGGCACTGATTTCTTCCAATAGTCTTACTTTGAACATAAAGTGAACTTATTTGCTGAGGCATTCATCAGTTTGGGAGATAAAGCCAGATATGGGATGGCTGATTGATATCTCTGTCTGGGCCCTATGGAAGTAGGGCAGATTCCTATTTGGAAAGCAAGAAAACTTGAGATACTTCTTTCTGCTGTCCTGAATCTAAAATAAAGATTTCTTTCTATGGGAGAGCATTAAGGCTATATATATATATATATATATATATATATACTTTTTTTTTTTTTTTTTTTTTTTTGGTGGGAGGGAAGGAAACAAACTCAAATAAAAAGACTGTTTTTCTGACAACAGGAGGCAGTCCAGGACAGACAACTTACCTTTCAAACCTGAATTGTACCCCCATGGTATCTCCTGCTTATTGAGGAGGATCTTGAAGTGTAATACCTAGATGTAGTTCCACTGTGAAGTATGATTTATAAAAAGAGACAGGTTTTCCTGATGTTTTATTCATTGGTTTTAAATGTCACCTGTCTTGATTCATAACATTGACATTCCTTGAACGGATTTCCTTTTTTTTTTTTTCTCCTCTTCAGCCATCTGCCAAGAATTTTTAAAGCTCTGTTAATTGTTTATTTCTCTTTTAAGCATTAGTGTTCCAGCATATTTAGTATGTTCTTCCCAGCAAATACTTTTAACTGGTGACATCTTTATTAAGGACAAATGGTTCATTCTGTCACCTCATAGTCAAACAATCTTTTTAAAAATAAGCCCAGGAGCAGCTTGCTTCTCTCTTTTATTGTTTAAGTAGTCTTGAATCTTCTGTAACATTTGCATGAGGAAGACACTCTGAACCTCACTGCAAACCTCATCGGGTTCGTGGCTGTGTCAAACCACCAGTGATTCACAGCAAGTTCTGCGTACGTAGGTTTTGTAAACCTTTCCAAATCCCCTCTATAACAACAACAAAACAAAAAAAAAAAAAAAAAAAAAAGAAGAATATACCACATTTGGTTTTAAAATTTGTTAGCAATATTTAAATTTGAGCAAGGTATTTAAGAGACGTGACTCTTGTCTGTGCTGGGGAAGAGAATAGATTCCTGCTCTCTCCCATTTGGTAACAGGGTCATTGCTCACCACCTGCTTTCACTTTGGTGCAAACTGACATTGATTGCAAAGCACTTACTGCCACAACTTGCTGTCAAATTTTCATTTTTTGCTATATTTTTGTATATAGCAGGCCTTCTGTGACATGAGGCTTTTAGATGAAACTTGCAGTGAGTGGGAAGCAAAATGAGTTGCTGTAGTTTGTTGCTTAGGTCATATCCCTTAATGGAGACTGAAATAATGTAACCTGAAATCGACTTCATACCAGAGTACTCAGACTTGTAAATTCAACTTCCTGGACTATCTTGGAGGCCCCTTGCCTACTGCAGATTTAATCTCCTAAGACATTGACTGAAAGTTTTGCAGATGAACTAAGTAACTAAAAGAACTTCATCCTGGGTCTGTGATTATTGGATTTGTTCCACTGCTGCTGCATGGTTAAAGTCAGGCTGCAACAGGCATTTCTGCTTTGGGAGAAAGGGGAAAGGAATTGGTAGTTGAAGGTCTGATGCTGGAAAAATACTCTCTGACCACATTGGATTCTTTAGAAAACATGTTTGAGCCTTGTTATGCCTTGAGATCTGTTTTCAGGGCTGGATGTGTTCTTGGCACAGCATCTCCCTTAAAGAAAGAACACTGCTGCTGAAACAAGATCTATTTGAAATGCTTCTGAAATCTTCTTCCAGCTCATCTGTCAGTGCAAATGTTTGTAAAGGGTAATGTAGCTTAAAAAGACAAGCTTCTCCAGGTTTTTCTCATCTGTAGCAGAAAGGGCTCCTTTTGGAGACTCTCTGCCTGGAGAGTCTGTTATAGCTGCTCTGGATTCCTTCTCAGGGGATGAAGTCTGGACCATCTGGAGCAGCCGGGGGATGAAGCCTCCATCAGGCCTCTGGGAACACTTTCCAGTGGGCAGGGTCTCATCTGGACAAGTGCCTGACATGATGAGCTATGAGAGGAGCAGAGTTATCTCAGCTCTGGCTGCTGGACCTGGTGCGTTTGACCTTGTGCAGCTTCTTCTTGTGTTACTTTAAAACCTGCAGAAACACCAAGGCGTTGCTTACTGCCAGTGTGACTTGGTGTGTGTAACCTTTGGGTGTCTTAGGTCAGATATTGGGGTGAAATCCTTCCCTCTGAGGATGCTGTGGGTGCACGGGGTGCCCAGAGAAGCTGTGGCTGCCCCTGGATCCCTGGAAGTGTGCAAGGACAGGCTGGGCAGGGCTTGGAGCAGCCTGGGACAGTGGAGATGTCCCTGCCCATGGCAGGGGGTGGCTCTGGATGATCTTTAAGGTCCCTTCCACCCCATACCTTTTTATTATTCACAATCAAAGCTTTGACCTTCAGGAAGAGGGAAAAAAAAGCAGCTTAATACATATAGACTGATACAGTCTGAAAGGAATATTATTCAGAAATGAAGTGTTTAATTCCTTTTTCTTTTGTGTCCTGCCATGCAGGATCATTGTAAATGGATACCCAAGTTGTAGTGAACAGCTGGGGAAACCTTTCATGATGAATTGTGCAGGTTAATTCGAAATGGATTTTGTGGAGATGGTTCACTTGGGGACTGTCCTCAAAAATATTTGCCTCTTAAATATTAAACACATGCCCCTGGTTTTAAAGACAACTGCATGGACATGCAGCTATTCATTTTTCCAGAATGCCTTGGAAATCTCTATAATTCAGTCTTTCCTCAGAAAGCTTGTAATTCTCTCCCTTGTCTTCCTTGCCTTCAAGTTGCAGCTGTTTCCTCCTTTCCCTGAGTGAAACAGGGGAGGCAGAGCAGGATTGGACCAGGGTTTTGTAATAAGCTTCAGTTTTGGGTAGACAGTGTGGGGGCTTCCTGAAAACAAACCCCTCTCAGCAGCTCTTCCGGAGCTGGAACTAAAATGGGAGACTAAGACTCAAAAATGTTTGTTGAATGAAGTTTAATGCTCTTAAGATAAATAGGCCCAAATTATTTAAAGCTCTAATGGCCACTTGCCATGGATGATGTAGTCTCAAGCCTTTGAAACAGAAACTGTGTGTTTTAAGCCTTCACGTTGCTTGCAGATATGAGTGTGTGAAGTCTTCAGATATGTTAATGATGCTTCTTATTCCACATCATTAATAAAGGCTGTATTCAAGTGCTGATTTTGTGTTAATTAATTGGTTACCACTTCAGTTACATTAGTGTTTCATACTGAGAAATACTGTATGAATGAACCACTCTGAGTTCAGGTATTCACACTTCTTCAGTTGTTCTGCTTTATTCAGGAGAAGTGATCCTGAATGAAGAAATTAATTGTTAATCCTTCAGCAAGTAAAGCCCTTAGGAGCAAGGCAGGGAGGGGTGAAGGGTACCTGGAATTCTGTTATGGACAAATGTACCATTCCTAGAGGAACTTTGTTAAGCTTTTCAGATTGGTTAAAAAAAAAAAAAATTGTTTGATTTAAAGCAATCAGCATATTCTGACAGATTGCTCTTCTTAAAAAAAGAGAGAAAAACCCCACGTTGGTCAGCTCTGTACTTTATGGTTGAGTTGTGCAGCTAAGCCAGATCCTTGTGGCCTAATGACATGATTTATTTTAGCATGTTCAGAGGTATTTTTGTACTCTTACTTAAGAAAATTAAATCATAATCACTTAGGGAAGGAAAAAAACCCTGCTGTTTTTATTTAATCAAACCTCTGGCAAGCAAGTGCCTTTTAAAAGCAAACGGTACTCCTTTTTTGCACTTTTTTTTTTTTTTTTTTTTGTGCTTCCTTGTCCAGACAGGCTGACCTTTTAGCTTGCTTTGTAATTCAGTTACTGAAAAAAGAAATAGCAGTGAGATAACTTGTCTTTGTGGTTATAGGATTAGTCAGCCACTTTCTAAGTTCCTAAAGGATTTCAAGGTTTGGACTTCTTGAAGTTCAGTGCTCCAGAATAACAGTGACATAATTTGTCATTCTCTTTGTTTAGATTAAGTACGTACAGGACTTGGGATGATTTTGGAAGTGAATGGGGCTATTCATACTCATAATTGACACTAAGGCTAAAAAAGGAAATTTAATCTTGGAGCTTAGAAGATTAAAATGAATTGCTCTTTTTTAAAAAAACCTTTATTGTTTTAATGATCACTCAGCACTCATATCAGTGAGTAGACCTTTGGATGGGTTTTCTTCCTTAATACTTCAGGACAATGCTGAAGGTAGTAACAGCTTGCAGAGGTTCTATGGTTGTGCTGGCTGTGACACCAGAACTTCCCTGAGCCTGGGAAGGATTAGAGCAGGGATTAGTGAAGTGCAGTTTTGGCTAAGAGCAGCCCAGGGATGCCAGTGCTGTTGATCCAGGCTGTGGTGTTCCCACAGTTCTCTCTGGCTATGAGAGGGAATGGGATGTTTGCTGAAATCCTCTGAAATTGGGAATTTCCTGATACCTTGCCAGCAGCAAAGCTGCTCTCTGGTGTCTAAAGGATTTCCAGGAACAGGGCAAAGCTTCCGAACTGTGGGGAGGGGGTGAAGCAGAGGTGCCCCTGGGCTGGGGAGGAGCAGCTCTGTGTCCAATGTGTGTCTTCCAGAGCAGCCACAGGAATGGGCTGCTCAGGGTGGGATTGAGACAGGTCCTTGCTGAACCAGCAGGATCAAACATTGTGGGTGCAAATGCAGCCTGAAATAAGATGTAGAGGAACAGCAAAGCTGGGGCAGCTCTTGCTGGAGAAGAGCACTGGCCTCAGCAGCCACTGGTGAGACTCCAGCAGTGAAGGAGGAGCTGATCCTGTGTCTGCTTGGGACAAGCCTTGCTGAGGTAGCAGAGGGCCAGGCTGGAGACAGAGAGGTCTTGGCAGTTGTCATTCCTGCAGGGCAATTTTCAGTTTAGACAGGATCTTCCCAGTGTGTCTGGCAGGGAGAAGGATGGCACACATGGAAGGAGAGTACAGATACCATGGGGTGGTGTCTTGAACCTTTATTTTAATCAAGTAAGCAGAGCTACATGGAAAATTAACTGGAATCCTTACTGGCATCATTACAATGAGGTGCCTTGCTTTCCCTAGCTCCACATCTGTGCAAGTGAGGTAGAGCCACCCCAAACACTTCACTGGAGAGGCCCTGGGTCTCCTCTGATAGAGCTCTCTGTTAAGGTGCACTTTTCCAGTTCAGCTGGGGATCAAAAAGCTGAGTGTGTGGTAGGTTCCATCTTTTCTTCCACAAAAGTGATGTTGTGATTGCACTTAAATATTTAACTGGCTTAAGCTGACTTGACCTCTAGATTATCCAGTGATCTCATTGAAGGTGTTGTTTCTTTGTGGAAGGTCATCTGTTATTCAGGTGAGGTGGCCTGAGAACAGTCTCAGGTGTGCCCTGATCACAGCTCCTGTTCTCTTTCTTTGGGCAGTTGTAGCTGCAGTGCTGTTTTGGCTGGTGCTGGATGCTACAGCCCATGATGTGTTTTGCCAGTACGTTGCCTAAATAATTAAGGTGCATTAAAAGCAGAGGCTTGTGCTGCTGAGACTTATTTTTCAAATCTTTTGAAAGATTAATATCTGTATTTTTAATCTTGCATGAAATCCCGCAATGAGTGCATTTCATCCACTGCTTTCATAACAGTGAGGAACTTCACTGACATGCTGATGCTAAAAGGGAGGAAAATCAAGATAATTAGTGGTTGTGTAGGCACAAAGGCTTGTTTTGATTTACTGCAGCCCCTCTGTAGCGTGGCTACTTGACAGATCTGTGAAGTTGCAGAGACCTGATGGATGAGGAAAAATGGTCAGAAAGAGCCAGTAGGTCCTTGTGTCCTTTGCATTTAAAGTGAATAAATAGTTAATGCCTGCTCATACATTACATCAAGGCTTCCTTGTGCTGGAAACGTAAACGAGAACAAGGCACTTAATTTTTAGAGCAGTGATTGAAAGTATGCCAAGTGGTATTGAGGCAGCATTTCAGGAAAAATGCTATGAGAAAAAATGGCATGCTATTCCAACACTAATTTATATCACCATCTTCAAGATCTAAAGTCTGGAGCACTGCTTAACGTGAGAAATTACCTTCTACATTTAATTTTGGCCAGAGAAATTGAGGACTTTTTTTTTTCTGGTTTTAAAAAAAGTGCCTAGTACTTTTGAGTAATCTGTGTCCTCAGAGTATATTTGATATGAGCATTTAATGGATGCCTTGTTTAACCAGTCTTTCAAGTTACAGAAAGCTAATTCCAGGATAATCTCAGCTCTTACACTTATCAGAGCTCCCATTCATGAATCCCTGAGTTCTGACACCCCTCCCTGGTCTCTGTATTCCCACTGCACCCCTGGGTGCTGCAGCCTGAGCTCTGCCCCAGGGTGGCTGCTACAAACAGCCACAGCAAGGGGCATTTGATGGGAGAGCTCCTCCCAAAAATAAAACTCTGTTTGAGGAGATGATAGAAAAAAAGTTCGGGGGTTGAGGTGGATGCACATCAAACTGATGTGCAGGATTCTGGAGAAGGAGGTGTGAGTGTGCCCTTGGTTTTACCAGCAGGGAAGCATCTTGATAAGCCTTGGTGATAGCCAAGGTCAAGTGAAGCAGGGGTTTAATTATTCTCTTCTGTGAAGAGTCTCCCTTTCTAAAGGACACCTGAACATTTAATTGAAGTTGTAGGAATTGTTTTATACTTGTCTTTGATATGTAGCCACTTCTGCTATTGAATGTGATCATCAACAGCCTCCCCTGAGGGGCTTCCACACAACTGTAGTCCCAGTTGATTGTTCTGGTTTTGTTTCTCCAAAGCAGACTGTTGCTACTGTATTACCGTGGTGATACTTTTCATTATCTCTAACAGCAAATTCCTACTTGGCATTTAATGTTTAGCATGGCTTGGATAATTTGGCTTGGATAAAACCCCTTCTCAAGCCACGTTTAGAGTTTGCCTGCCTAAATACACACACAAAAAATGATGGGCTGTGCTCCCTGCTGATGGGATTGATGAGTTCTATGGGGGGCTTTGATCACTGGGTATGCAGTCAAGAACTGTTAGATTGCAGCATAAAACTAGACTTAAAAGGAAGCTATAACAATAAAAGCTGTGCTAAATAGACAATTAATTTGTTTTTCCTTAGCTCCCATCTAGCTCGTATCTTTTCTACTAAGAATTTATTTCCCTGTGTAGCGTGGGAAGCTGCAATTTTATTACTTCTGTATTTTAGTCTTCAAACTCCCACTGCCCCTTATGAAGTGATAATTGCCAAAGCCAGTTTTTTTCTAAAGGCTATATAAAACTCAAAAGTTTGACATCGAGTTATGTTGAGTAGTAAATGCCACCTGGAATATCTGGGTGAAAGGCAGGAAGAGCGATTGCTGCAGCTGGGTGTTTTCTTTCTAAAAAGCCACAGGCTCTTGGTAACAGTGGAAGGATATTCAGAAAATACCCTGAGCATGTGGAAGACAAGTGTTCAAACTCACAGGAACTGTGGTATAGAGATATGTCTAGAGGGCTAAGGAAGAACAGAACAACTTCCTAATTTTATTTGTAGGATTGGTTGTAATACCAAGACTTGAAAATATTCTCCTTCTGAGAAGCTGTTCAAAATGCTTTCACCAGGAGGAAAATAACTTCATCTCACCAGTGTCATCCATATTCCAGTTTTGTTCCAGAAGTCAGGGTCCATCTGCACATTTGAAAAGTGGTGGTAGAAAATTGCATCCCCACCCAAGGGATGGAGGGTTCCTGTTTGGCAGAAGCCTCAGGAATTCAAAGACAGTATTTAAAAGCAAAGCCCAGATAGCTTGAAGCTTTGCAGACGTGCAAAGAAAGGCTTTGTGCTAAATGCAGGGATCAAATTCAGAGTCAGTGAGTAAAAAGAAAGCTTCAGGAAGAACAAGAAACACTTGCCCCAAGATAATATTTTTTGATTCCTGTGCAGTCAGTGAGCTAGAGCTTGGCCAAAACTCTTTGTTGGGGGAGAAACGTGTGAAAGCTGCTGGGAAACAGCTTGTTTCTGTTTGATGCTCATAATTCATGCAGCAAGGAGATTTGGCTGGCAGTGGTTTTTCTAGAGGAGCAAATAAGAATGATGGCTGGAGTGACTGAGGGTTACTGGATGACCATATTTATGTCAGTAGTGCAGGCTGGTCCGGGCACTGGTGACCTTGTGCTGCTGTTGAGGGACCAGAGGATGTGCCAAGTCCCAAACTGGTCAAGTTGCAGACCTTGCTGTAGGCAAACCAGCACTGTGAGGGCTGGGGGGACTAAGAGGACTGTGATAAATTATTTGCATCAGCTTCTAATTCAAAAAGCTTTCACCATTTGGGGGTTTTGTTTGGTTTTTCTAGGGACAGGCAGAGGCTGAGTTAATTCTCTAGGCTTTGTGTTTTACAGCAGATTTTTTTTTTTTTTTTGTTTTATATGAAACAGAAATCTGGCGTGAGCTGTTTAAAAATACCATGGCAGGGTTTTGGGCTGTGTCCTGCTTAGGACAGAACAGCAAAGGGATAAAGTTCAGACCATGGTGCCCTTGAATACCAAACCTGGCTGTGTCTGCAGAGAGCTTATGTTTATTCTCCTTTTGTTGGTTCATTTACATTCAGTAGAATATCATATTGCTGTGACACTCTACCTCACTATAAGAAATGCAAGTGGGGTGGGTTTTTTTCCCCTGTTTCTAAAATGCTGATTTGAAAGAACTGCAACTCAGAAGCAGTTTGCAGAGTTGAACATTATTCAGTGGGGTAGTTGTCTGCAAATCTGTCAGAAATGCTGACAAAGGAATGTCATGAATAGCTTACAAATCTCCTTGAGGAAGAAATTGTTTTTCAAATGATCTGTTCCTGATTTGTCCATCACTACTGCGTAGGCATGAAAAGGCTGTAGGTTATGTCCTTCCAAAGGATATAATTATGTATATCCTTCTGAATTATACAGTAGAAATCATCAGCATATTGAAACAAGATGTTGCTGTCAGTGATGTCTAAAGAAAACAAACAGCATCCAACAGCTGTGGGTGTGAGGCTTTCAGATGAACACTTGCACCTCTGACCTTTGTCTTCAGTTAGGGATTTTTACAGAGTTAAGATCATTCTCAAAACCTCAAGTGGAAATGCAACTGTTAATCAAATGGTTAAAAATTAGCTTTCTCAACATAGAAGCTTGCTGGAAGAGTTTCACTGTGCTGCCTCCTCACCATTTTGATAGATTTGTTTGGCCAACCTTAGAACAAGTATTTTTTATCCAGCTTTACATTTGAAATGAGATTCCTTCCTTTAAAAGTTTGTCTTAGGTATTTGATCAGCGTGGACAAAAATAGACAGCTTTTACAGAGACAGTTAGACTTCTTAGAGCAGGGGAATTGCTGAGGAGTGAGGACAGGAATGGGACTGAGCCCGTGGCTAAAACCAGCTCTAATTGCAGCTGCTCAGTGCTGAGACTTTACCCCGAGCCACTGTCTGTCATGAGATGCTGTCCTTGTCCTTGTCTTATTTTGCTCCCGGCGTTTCTCTGAGAGAATAATGTCAGTGTCCCAGGAGTGCAGAAACAGATATACTGGAGCCTAAAACTTCATTTCTGGGAGAAAGCCTGTCTGTGGCATTGCCTTACACTGAAATGCCAGGCAGCAAAGTGAAATGGAGGCCATCACATTTTGAACATTTTATTGTTTGGGTTTTTTTCCTTTTTAAGATGTGTGTGAGTGGAAGGACAGACTGAGTGGTTGCCCAGGCCAGGTCCCCGGGCTCTTGCTGTCACAGCCTGAGGCACACTGGGGGCAGGGGCTGGGTGTCCCCTGCTCTGTGTGGCTCTCGTGACTCTCATTTCCCACTGGGGACCGTCAGTCTCCCGGTCTGGGCTGAGCATTCACCCTCTGGACCTTCCACCAGTGTTGCCCTTTGGCTTCTCTGCCTCCTCCAGGAGTATCATGACCTTCACAGACAGTGTGCCATGATTCCAGATGAAAACTCTGCCAGTGGTTCACCCTCACTGACACAGCACTGCACAGGATGTTCCTGTGCTCCCAGGATTCTGGGCCACAGGGACTTGCCTCCCTTCCTTCTCCCACCATCCCTGTTGTGTTTAACCCGTGATCAGGCTCCGTCAGCAGCCACTCTGCGTCATGCAGGTAACCCACTTCCCAGTTGGTTCATATTAATATAAATCTGTGGGCTTTGCCCACTCCAGACTTAGCTCCAGCATCTTCCACACTGTTTCAGCCATCTGTCCTGACAAACACAGTCCCAGGAGTTGTCAAAGCTGTTGTGTCCCTTGGCAAGCAGCTCTTACACTTTGCAGGAAGACTCTGTGTCTGTGTCCATGAAGGATGTCCCCTGATGCTCCATCCTGTTCAAGGACAGCAGTAGGGCAGTGTTTTCTTACTGCCATGTGTTCTGGAGAGCCCATCCCTGTACATCTGCTCTGCCAGCTCAGGCACTTTGTTTCTGGCTCTAAGCAGGACCCAAGCACTCGAGGAGGACGGCAGGGAAGGCCCAAAGAGCATCCCTAGAAGATTGCAGCCCCAGGGCAATTTCTCACATCTAATAGTTGGCTTGAACCTTGAGCAAGGAGTTTTAGATTTGTTCTAATACTCTCTTTAAGGAGTCCAGCACTTGGAGAGCTATAGCTGCTTAGTATATGTATTCAGTACCTGTATTAATATTTTCTTCTGTTTTGCATTTTTATTTGAATTTTCAATTCCCTAGACTGTGAGGAAGTGGAATGTTGAATAATTACCTGCTCCTTAATAAATTAGTGTGAAAAGGCAACTGGTGCCATGCATCAACTTAAACTGCTGCCTGTTAAAGTTGCATTAATGTGTATAAATAATACATATCTTTGTGGAGGAAGTGCTTTGTCTTTCTAATGAACAGTTGCCTGATTGGAAAGGCTGGAAGACTGTATACCCTGGGCAGAAAGGTTGTTTTATATGTGCCTGGATTATTAAAGTGGATTTGTGATCTTTAAACGGGAGCTAGGAAAGATCTTGTTTGGCAGAATATTCTAAAGAACTTCAAAAGACATTGTGAGAAATTTGGTAGCAGGTGACTTTGTGATTTAGGGACTGGTATCTCTTCCACCTCAGGGGAAGGCATCAGGAGTTCTATATCTTAGTTTTAAGGAGTGTTGCAAATTGCCATTAAACATTTATTTGTTGCCTTATAGTAGGCAGCAAACATTTCACTCCATGTTTTGGTTCAGAAACTGCTTGAAGAATAACCATGACAGCTGACTAATTAACAGCTAAACTAGGACAGCCCCACTTGCATGAAAATAAAAAATAAAGATAAGTCACTTAATTATGACATTTGTTGAAAGCAAAAAAAAAAATAAAAATTGACAGTTCTTTGTGCACAAGAAAAATCCCAAATTATTTTGCATATTCTTAGCATCCACAGCAGGTGCTTGCTGATAGCAGGTGCTGCACAGTCATTTGTGTCCTGCTGGAGTGCCTGTAAAACAGCCTCTCCTGTGGTCACTTGGTCTTGGATGGGGAAAGGACTGGTGCTTAAGTAAATACTTGAAGCACTTCCAGTGTCCATATTTTTAACATTATACTAAAATCCTGTCTGTTCCACCAGTTATAATATTACAACATTACATAAAGGCTGTAGCTGTGGAGAGTCTAGACTGTTTCAGGCCACACTTGGCATCTGTAATCACAGAGCAAAACTCTCCTGTGCCAGTTCTCAGCAAATTGGCACGGACAGGACAGCCAGTTAAACAAAGGTCAGGCAGAGAGAGAATTCAGGGAGAGGGAGCTTGTCCAGATGAGCCTGACATCTTCATGTGTACAGGAAAATACAAATTGTACTTGCATATTTTATCAGTACAAGACTGACCCAAAGTGACCCGGTGTGTGTTTGTGCTCTGGGATTTCTGGTGTAGCAGAGTCTGAATTCTTCACTGTGACTGAGATTCAGCCTGATTGTACATAGTTGTCTTTTATTTTCACATGCACCTTTTGTCAATGATATTATTTTCTTCCCATTCCCTATATCTCCTGTTGTCATTTAGCATAAGGTTTATTTGCAAGGAAAGGGGAGGAGAAGAGAACTTTGCTTTCCTTCCATCTCAGTGCAGCGTTTCTGTCCTAAACCTGCAAAACGAAGCATTAGAAAAGCAACTCCATGGGGAAAACATTTCACTGGTTGGTTGTGTGCTCACACTGCCAGTAACCAGAGCGTGTAATATACCTATGAAATGAGCAGAAGCAGTGTCCTGAGGCTCACACCACTCTCCCTGAGAGCAGCAGCCTGGAGCAGAACTCTCTGTGTCTTTTCCTGCCGGAAGATGCGCTGTGGCCGTCAGAGGAGCAGCAGGATCCCTGCAGGTGTGTGGGTGGTGGCTGCACTGATGCCAGTGTCTGTTCCTCTTTTGTCTCCCTGCTAGCTGAAGACTTGGAGCGTGGATGAGCTTCAGAAGAGGCTCTCTGCCCTGGACCCCATGATGGAGCAGGAGATCGAGGAGATCCGCCAGAAGTACCAGTCCAAGCGACAGCCCATCCTCGACGCCATCGAAGCTAAGAAGCGGCGGCAGCAGAACTTCTGAGCCATGGGTAGAATGTTCTTCCATCCTCAAACGATCAGCCCCTTGCTTTTATGACTACTGAACACACTGATTTCTATTGAAATATGCTAGCAAAATAGAGGGCAATACTTCTGCTCTTTTATTTTTCCATAGCACCTTTGTGAACTCAGGAATGCCATTATGTTGGAAAATCCTGATTGTATGTTTTAATGTTAGACATGTATTTAAAACATTATTCCAAAAGAGTTCTGTTACTGATTTTAGGAGGATTGTTTTTAAACCAGAGGAACCAGATAGAAATAGGCTAATGAAACTTGGCTCACTCTCTTTTCAACTGAACTTTCAGGAGTCCGTTTGGGTTTAAGTTAAATCAGATTGTTGTCTGTAACAGCTGATTCCTTTTGTTTTTGTTTTCCTTTGTGAATGCACAGACTCAATTTCAAGCTGTTAACTGTTTCTACTGTTAAGGTACTGATAAGTTTTGGGTCACTGAAGAGAGCAGGTGAGAACATGTACAAACTGTTCCAGCCTTTCAAAAGGAACTTAAATCTCAGTTTTTAAAAAGCCTGTAATAAGCCCCATGCCTTACACTGTGTGCTTTAAGCAAGTGTGATTTCTTCAAGACCTCAGTTTTGTCCTCGTTTTGTGTACTTCATGAATTTATACATGTAGATAAAGCATGTTGTGCCTCCATAAGAAATTACATTCTGTAATTTAAAATCCACACCCACATAAAACCAAAAGCCAGTCAATGATCTGATACCCCTTTGTCTGTCTGTTTGGAAATGTCCTTCAGGGAGACCCTGCTGAGAATGGAGTGCTGGGAAAAGAAAACAGTGTTTGAATGGGTGGAAGTTGTGTGAACCTCTCTCAGGAATTAGGTACTTCAGCTGTGTCTAAGAGGACTTAAAAATCTCCACAGCTTGTGAAATATTTTATAGGCTTCATTTCAAATTTACATCTTTGGATGCTTGAATAAAACTTGATTTCACAATCCTTCACATTTCTGCAAGGTTTAGCACATCAGGAGAGTCAAACTGAAAGTAAAGACTGCTGAATTAACAAAGATGTGCATTTATGGTGGTGGAGCAAAGGTGGAGTTGATCTGGATGAGAAGACAACTACCAATGTCCTGCTGGAGGAGCTTCAGTCTCTTCCAGTTCCTCTGGATGCTCTTGTGTTTTTTTTTTTTTTAATTTCCCTGCCGTCCCTGCCCAGCATAGCTCAATCAACCACAATGCCCCAAGCACGTACAATCGCTGTGAGGACGGTGCAATCAGCACACATCAGAGTGGAGAGTAAAACAAAGCCTGTTTGCAGGGCAGAGACTGAGCAAAGCCTCTGCCCCGTGGGCTCTAACAGCACAGCTGTGTAGTTTTAGGTGTTCCTAGCATATGATGGAATGTTTGGGCCGAGCAAGTGTTTCTACCAATGTTCTTTTATTTTGCTCTGATAGAGGGAACGGTTTCCACGTCGCGCTTCTGAACTAAGCCTTGGTACATCACCTAGATGATTAAACAGCAGTGTCTCCTGAATCCAATGCTGCTACAGAGGTGATGTGTTTGTTTCATGTTTCTGTAGGGTCTTGTGTCCCCCCTGGAGCAGGCTCTTGGCTGCTGCTCACAGTTCTGCTCCACAGCTGTGAAAGGAACCAAGCCATTCTTACCCTCTGCAGGGCTCATTGTGTCTGTTTGTCTCAGTTTGGTGATGCAGTGGGATCACAGCTGTCCCTCAGGAAAAGGGAGGCAGTAAGCAGTGTATGCAGGGTGCTGCAGGAGGAGAACATCCTGGGATAGCCAGCAATCTGACAGCCTCAGGTGTTGGGGAACATCAGGGTTCATACTGTGCTCGTCTGGAATCTGTGCAATAGGCTTTGCCCTAGCCATGTCTTTATGATGAGCAATTTTCATGAGCATCCTTTGCATCAAAGAAGCTCCTCCAACTTAGGAGGGAGTTCTCTGGTCACTGTTGGATCTTGTATAAATCACTTGGATGGATCTGGCCCAGCACCTCTGGCATGACAGACACAGAGATCTGTGACATGGTAAATTTTGCACTGCCTGTGTGGTGTGGGCCAAGCCTGTTCTGCTGGAAGGATTTTTTCTTCTGCACTGTATAGATAACTCTGTAGAGATCAGAGGGCATTAGAAACCCCAGCTTTTAGGTGAAACACCACGGGGTAGTGTCTATTTACAGAATATGCAACCTGTGACTGCTGTAAGTGAATGTAAGCACTCTTGAAATACTCTGCTTTGCTGACGTGATTGTCTTAAAATGTAGCAAACGAACCAAAATAACTAAAACTGGTCCAATGGCTTAGCTGTCTTTGAACCTTTCTTAAATGCTTGCAATGGGTGAGACTTAATGATGTTTCTTGTACTTGGAGCTATAGTGCAGAGGAATTATTTTCTCCTTCACAGGTTTTCAGTTTGTTGGAGAAAATATTTCCCTTTTTGGTCCCTCTGTAGAATATCTGGGAACACAGTACCTGTTCACTTCTCAAAGTCCTCTAAGCTATGACCAAGGCTGGTACCATAAGGGAGGGATGTTTTGACAAAGTTTTAAGCAAAAAAAAAACTTGTTTAATTGTGAAGCTGCATTCATATGCTCCTTGAGTCCATCTGCATTGTGGAAAGGGTTCTGGACAAACCATTCTCTTTGCTTCTAAAACCCAGAGATACTGATGGTGTCGCTCATGTGAGACTTACAAATGTGAAGTTTGTAGCTTTAACTTTTTTTGTAACAAAGAAATCAGCAACACTGGCATAAACTGCTGACTTGAAATGCTGTTTTGTAAGATCTGCCTGTTTGTATATAATAGTGTTGGGTCTTTAGTTTGTATATGTATGAAACAGTAACTTTTATTGCATTCCTCTCAGTTTGATACAGGAGATTTTGTTTGATCTTTCTCAAATATCTTGCCTTATTTGTTCAAAGGGGGAAATAAACTGTCCCTCCCTGAAAACATCAGTGTCATGACTCATATTTATGCATTACAATACTTTGGGGTGTTATTGTTTACCAGGACAAGCTTTAACATGAGGCACCTCTAGTCAGCCAGTGTTATGCAATATTCTGGAGGAGAGAACAAGCTTTCAGGAACACAGGCAGTGAACATGTCAGACACACATTTTAAAACATTACTAATTCTGCAGCTTGGGGTGGGATTGCTTGAGCAGAGGGGCAACTCCATGTGTTGGCAGCCTTGTGAGGGTTCAGGAGGTGATGCTCAAGGCAGTCCCAACAGGGGGGGGAGCACAGGCAGCCCTGCCTGGAGCTCCAGTCATGCAGGAGGGACGTTTGCCCCACAGGGTGTTTTGGCAGATGGGGATGCTGAGCTCTGCTGTAGGTTCTTGCTGTCTCTGCAGCAGCTTCCCTGAGCCTGCAGGCAGATTTGGGGCTAGGTACATATCAATTTATCCACCTTCCTACACAACAGGTGAGGCTAGAGGCTCTCTCCTAATTCTGGCTCACTTGCTGCACTTGGAGCTTTCTAGCTCAGGAAAAGATGAAGCTGACAGTAAGTGGGTGCTGCCTTCCCATGGTGAACTGTTGGCTTTGATGTGGTTTCCCTGAGCAGTTACTAAATCTGTCCTGGAGGGATGACTAACTGGAGCAGAGACAGAATTCATTCAGGAGTCAGCTTTGGTTAGCAATTCCGGAAGAAACAAAATAGATCTGAGCTTTTAAATGTTGGGAAGGAGCTTGGAAATCAAAGGGAGGGAGGCTGCCGGCTTTTCTAGTAACTGGGGAAGCCTGGAGCTCTCACATATTCTCAACAGCATTACCAGGATATTGTGGAGCCCCAGAACAAAGGGAGGGAGGGTTGTGCAGCCACACCAGGGCAGTGTTTGTGTGCACTCCCTCTGTGCTGGCAGCACTGCACCTGCTGCACAAACCTCTGTGTGTGACTAACAAACCCAGCAACAGGTCCCCACAAGCTGGGACTGATGTTGAGCCTTGGTTTTCTCCCCCATAAGGGAAAAAGTCAGTTCTCCACTAAGCCCATAGCACCAGCAGTTTATAATAATTATTAGCATTAAGGTACAGGAGCTGCTGTGCCAGTGTCCCTTTTGCCCAGCTACTCATTTCCTACACCCTCATTTTGTACCATTTCCTGCTGTCCACAGGCCAAGAGAGTCTGAACTTGGATAAATGCTTTGAGCATTGGCTGACAGCCCTGCCTCAAGAGTTGACAATTTTTCATTTCACTAATCATTTTGGCAAAATTTTGAAGAGTCAAACCAGGAAATACCCATCAGCTCTTTCCAGACTGAAAGTTAATTGCTCTTTAATTTAAGAGCCCAGGAAGAAAGCCAATGTGTTTGAAAACTTTAAAACAATTCAATTCCATCTACGAAGGACTGTTCTGCTCCCCTCTAGGTTGTTGCTGTCCAAATCAATACAGTGCTGGACGTGGAGGGAGCCCAGAGTCCCTGAGTCCCATCCTGAGTGGTCACAGCAGCCTCTTGCAGACCTGTGTGTGCACAGTCAGCAGACAACTGAGCTGAGCTGTAGGGTGCATTTTCCTCAGCCCAAGGGGCTCAAAAGCTCTGGACCATCATTCCTTCACTACAGAGAGCATGATCTTGGGAGAAATGTGGGGCAGTTTTTCCCCCTCTGCTGCTCACCAGACCTGAGGTCTGGATGTGAACATGCATTACTGGTGCTGTGCCTGCCTGCATGCCTGGTCTCTGGTTTTTATTCCCTGAAATGGTGTGACCTGTCTAGACACATTTGGTTAATTTAATTCCATGCCTTCCAGGCTGCTCATTTGGCTTTCTCAGATGGTTAGAATAGAAGTCTTGATTTTGTGTTTTTCCTACAACTAAGTTAACAGCTTGGGTTCAGTTAGAGGCTAAAGTGAACCCATAAGTAAATGCAGACCTCGGGGCTGTCCCACTACAAGGCAAAAGTGGTTTGGCATTATTTTGGAAAAAAAAAAAAAAAAAAATGGAATTACTGCACTGTTTGTCTTTACTGATCTCCTTACATAGTTCAGCAAATAGAAGTAACACTGATTCAACATGCCAAGCTGTGTGCTCAAGCAATGAGATCTCATTTTTGGTGAGGTCAGCAGGGTTGTAGGAGTCTGCAAGCAGGAGAGATCCCAGAAACACTACCAGTGAGGAGTCTTTCCTTCCTACAGAGGAAGCCCTTTAAAATCTGGTTTTCTAATTACCAGCCAAGTGCACAGACCATGCTCAGGGTAGTCATGGATCTGAAAGTTGGCAAAGGAAAAGAAGTTTTAAACAAAGGTAATGAAGTTTACTTTGTCTCTTTGAGCAGAGTTGTCTAATTCTCAGCTGCATTAAATAGCTTAATAAGGTCACTCCTTAATCACCATCTCCTGGAGGCAAGAGAGTTATGCTTTAGTCAATCATTTGGTGAATGTGGAAAGCAGCTTGGTAGGAATAACCTGATAAAGTGTGTAATTGATTTACCCACTGTATCAAATGAAAATGCAGCCACTCAGGAAAACTGATTAGGGATTAGCAAAAGAACATGAGTTTCCTACTTGCCTTAGAAATAGTAAGTGAGACCCGTCCTTGCAGCCCTGTGCTGCACAGCCGTGTCTCACTGGGGAGCGTGGGCTGTGCTCACCCACTCTGCTGCTGGGCACCTTCCTGCACCCAGCTCTTCCCTGCTCTGCACAGCTCCAGCTCTGCCAGATCTGCCTGCACAGCAGTGGGAGGATTTTCCTAGTGCAGTTACTCAGAGCCATACAAATCCTAATGTCTTCACAGAGAGCAGGAGGCTAAAAAAAGCAAACATCTTTCGTGGCTTTCCCGAACCCGAGCTTGGAGCTCTCGTGCACCAGCCCCCTCTGATGTGCCTTGGCCATGTGGCAGAGGGGCTCACAGGAGATCCTGCCTTGCTGATAGCCCCCAAAGTAGGGGAGCTTTTGCCTTGGAATGATTTTAGCAGCATGCGGATTCTTAATTTTTTTAAATGGGAAAGCTCTCGAAGGAATAAAGATTAAACTCTGCTTTTACGCCTGACTCCTATCACACCCAGCAGAGTAATGCACCTGACACAGGGAGAGCAGCACTAAGTCGTGCCCTCCCCAGCCAGCCCCTGCAGAGCAACAACCTGGAGACACCCAGAGCATCAGAGAGGCCACACACAGCATCAGGATTTCCTCCCTCCCAGCTGTGATGCCTGGCTCCCTGAGAGGCTTTTCCCAGAGCCCACCAGCTCCAACCCATTCCCTCAACACCCCCTGAATGCCTCGTTCATTGCACATCAGGAAGGTGAGTTACTCAAACTGCTTCAGCCAGGATGCCAGCAGTGGTCCAGGCTGTCAGCACAGCATCCAGAGCAGGGGTGAGGTGAGAACTCTGCTGTGCTCCAAGGTGGGGCTGGAACTGCTGACAGGGACCTGCAGCACTGTGGGAGCAGCTTGGCTGCTCCTGCTCACCATGACCCAGCACATCCAGCTGCCATGAAACAGAAACCAGCATCCACAACAGATCATTAGAGGTCTTTAATAAAATATACAGTATGCATCCCATGCATAGATAGAAAATAATTTACATGCTCCTAATTATTTGCATAATGCTTCTTGATTAATAGATGTAATTTACTCTTCACATTTGAATACATTTTGCTACTGGAATATTTATGTTGAGAAGGGGAAATTCCTTCCTGTATTCAAGTAAAAGTGCAGCAGGAGCTGGTTGGAGCAGAGGGTGCTGCTCTCCAGTCCCAGCTCCCAGCAGGAATAAGCACGGAGCAGACCATGAACCATTGGTACTGGAAGACTTGATGATGCCAGAAGCTTGAGCATCCTCCCATCCCACACCACCATTCCTTGGGGACCTTCCTGGGTTTGGGAAGGCTGGACCTGCACTGGTATTAGTTTGGCTTTCCTTGCCCATGACAGGCAGAGCACTGCAGGCAGAGCCAGCACCAGCAACTGCAGCTGTGCTGAAACCCAGCCAGGACAACCAGCAGCAAACCCATGATCCAGGTACCTGGGGTCATTCTGTACCCTTCAACACAGGTTTGAGGTGGGACTGTGGGATGCACGTTTCTCCTGCTCGAAACAGGTGTTGCTGGGTGCACTCCTCTGTGTGCAGCAGAGCTGCACAACTTCCAAACAGAGAACAGGGGGTGGCAGGGCAAGGAAAAGCTCTGTAGGGAATTAATGCTGTGCTGAGAGCAGCCCCAGAAGTGCTCAGGTGGGCTGGGGGTCCAGGCAGGAAGGGGGTTTGGTGTTCCAGGCTGTGAGGTGCTGGCCCTGCCCGGCTGTGAGGGGCTGGGGCTGCGGTGACAAAAGCGGTGCAAGGTCCCTCTGCCCCAGCTCTCCCTGCAGAGGGAAGGTGAGTGCAGGGACACCGGAGAGCTCAGCTCCCTCTGGGGACACCCGGGGCAGTGTGAGCCCCTCCTTACAGCCCTCCTGCCCCTGCCTGGCCCTGAGACAGGGAGGGAAGAGGCAGGATTAAGCCAGGCTAGGGGCCGGGGCAAGAGAAACCAGGGCTTGGGGGACAGCCCCACTGGGATTGTCTCCTCAGTTCCCCCAGCTTGACCCCTTTGACTGCTGCTGCCTCAGAGGACGGTGTTCCTTCTGCCTGGTCATCCCCAGCTGCTGTCCCTCCCCCTGTGTGGGCAGTGCTCCCAGCTGTGCCACACTCCCAGCACAGCCCCACATCCCTGGGCTCCTGGCAGTGCAGTGCAGGAGAGGAGATAAATCCCAGCTGCAATGGAAAGGTGAGGTTCAGTCATTCCCACTGCAGGGCTGGAGACCATGGGGCTCACCCTGAGCTGGACACCACCTCTCCTCCCATACAGACTCATTCCCAGGCCCCTTTCCTTTATGGCTGGAGGGGGGACAGTTGACCCTTTTGAGGCTGTTTCCAGCTGGGGGTAGGACAAGGCTGGAGCTGGATTTGTCGACATGGCTCAGGACCTGTAGGGGCTGCCAGCCTGGTTGGGGGCTGCCTCATCCTTGAGCTATTTAACCTCACCCTGGACAACACAAAACCTTGGGGCAGAGGAAAATCCCTCTCCATACATCTGGGGCAGTTCCGGATCAGGAGTCACTTATGTTTCTTCTTTTCTGCCTCCCCATCTGGCAGGGCTACATCCAGCACCACAACCTCCCTTTGCAGCCCCGGGTGAGCAAGGTGAAGGCTGAGACACGTCCAGGCAGGCACAGGGTCTGGAAGCAGCCAGCACCCCCCGGGCACCTCCTCCATCCCCTCCTGTCCCCCGCAGGGCAGGGGCGATGCCGGCCGCGGCTCCTCCGCCGTGTCCCGGTGCCGTGAGCAGGCAGGTCCCACCCGCCCCAGGGCGGCGGTGCCGGGCTCAAGGGCTGGGGCGGGCCCCGGGGGTCAGCCCACGGCGGTCGGGGCTGCCCCTGCCCAGGGAGGTCTCGCTCAAAGCCTCCGAGTCCCGGTCGCGGCTGGAGATGCTCCCCCCCTCCTCAGGGTCCTTCTTGCCGCTGTTCCTCACGGCCGCCTCCAGCGCCTTCTGCTTGCGGTAGAAGTGGGAGAACTTGTTGAAGATGATGGTGATGGGCAGTGCCACCACCAGGATGCCGCCCAGGATGCAGCCCGAGGCCGCCAGCTTCCCCGCCACCGTGACGGGCACCACGTCGCCGTAGCCCACGGTGGTCATGCTGACCGTGCCCCACCACCAGCAGGCGGGGATGGTGTCGAAGCCGACGTCCTCCTCCTTCTCAGCCGTGTAGGCCACTCCAGAGAAGACAGAGACCCCCACGGCCAGGTAGAGCAGCAGGATCCCCACCTCCCGGTAGCTGTGCTGGAAGGCAAAGCAGAGTGGGGTCAGTGGGAGGACCAAGGACACAGAGATCCCACAGGGCAAAACAAACACAGCCCTGCACAGGCTCCCTGACACCCCCACAGGGATCTCAGGGCCTCCACACACCTCTGCTGGGGGATGTCCTGCTCCAGGGGTGGGAGTGCATGGCTGAATTCACAACTGGAGCAAGTGGTGCAGCCAGGAATCATCCCTGGCACCCACAGCTCCTCTCTGCACTCCAGCAGCCTGTCAGTGCTGGGAGGGAAGACAGAGCTGTGCTCCCCAGCCAGGCATCCCCGGCAGAGGCTGCTCCCCTGCCTCCAGCACTCACTCTGGCCTGATCTCAGCTAACAATATTTAGCACATTTTCCTTTTATCTTGGCAGGTCCCCAGAAACCACCTAATAGGCAGCCACTAAAAGAAGCAATTTGTACCTTCCTGAGTCGCTGGCACTGCTCGCAGGGAGGACGTGGTCTCTGTGGTCTCTGCTGCAGCCTCAGCTCAGCTCTTACCCAGGTCTCAGCCCAAGCTCCCTGGGGACCCCTGAGCCCCAGGGTCCCTCCTGTACCCTGTACCTCCTGTACCACTGAGCCTCAGCATTAATGAAACCCTTTGTTACACACATGTAGAAACATCACATCGGAGCTGACATGAAACCAAACATCCCTGGGATGTCCAGGGACCCATCCAGTGTCAGCATGGGCTGGTGTTAGCACCCATCCCACAGGGTGCCACAAGCCCCAGCTTGATGAGATACAGCCCAAGGGTCTGGGAGCCTTGGTGGGAATAGAGCCATGAGACACCCACCTCTAAAGGCAGAGGTATGCAATGATCCTTGAAAAGACATAGTTTCTCTGGTTTCAACCTAAACTCTTTGTGCTACATCTTTCTTTGTATATTCCTAATATTTGAACAAAGTATAAACCTGTGCCAGAAGCCAGGGGGGAAAGGCAGTGGGAAGTTGGAGGACAAGGCAGCAAGTCATTCCAGGAAGGGTCTGCCAGGGGACAGACAGTCACCACCATCCTCCCAGCATGGCTTGTCCAATCACTTTTTGACTGCCACAAGTGAATTTTTTGTATGTTTCTGCCCACTGACCTGCCAGCTTGCTCTTCATCTTTTGGGGAAAAGAAAGCAGAGCTTTGATTGTTGAGATTTTTTTTTCCCAGCCTTCTAACAAGCAGAGAATGCTTTATTGGAGACCACATAATGGCTAAAGGAAACAACATTTGAGAAAAGCAAACAGCAGCAGATGTGGGAAAAGGCTTCTGAGGTCAGGATGAGACTTAAAGGAGGTGGATTCATGGCAGGGAATGAGGAGACTTTGCTTAGACAGCTGGCAAGAACTGCTCAGCTAATGCCAGTAATACCAACTAACCTCCTCTTCCTCCCTTTCTTCCTCCTCCTCCCTCACCTGTGGCTACAAATGTCTTATAGCAGTGCCCAGGGAGCTCCTCGAGGAGGACAAACAGCTCAGAGCCAAGGGTGTATCACTTGGCCAAGAAAGACCTGCTCCTGGCTGGAAGTTAACAGCAGATCTGTACATCCCAGCTGGGGACCAGCAGCACCAAATAAACTCATACATTTTTAAAAGTGTATCGGTTCTGGCCCTGGGAGGTGTTGGAGGGGGAAGGCAAAGGGGAAGTCAGGCAGCTCCATAGCTCCTGCTGCTTCAATTTACAAGCAGGGTCAGGGTTTGCAGCACAGGGAAGGCTCTAGAAAACTCCCAGCTGATCCTCAGGCACTGGCTGCCACCTATTTGCAGTCCTTTATCTGCAAAATTTCTGTTTTGCTCATTGATTGAGGGGGAAGGCAGCTACAGCTGGGGTTTGGCTGGGATGCAGTTTTAGCCATGGTTTGAGTGGGGTGCAGGCTTAGCCAGGGTTCAGATGGAATGCAGGTTTAGCCAAGGATCAGGTGGGATGCAGGCTTGGATAAGGTTTGGGTGGGATACAGTTTTAACCAAGGTTTGGGTGGGTTGCAGGCTTAGCAAGTAGCCAGCCTTGGGGGAGGCAATGCTAGGTAATAAAAACCCCCTCTGAGCAGCAGTGTCTCCAGCCAAATGCACATCTTTCCTCCAGTGCAGCAGAAGACAACTGGAATGGAAGAGCCCACTTTGAGTCTTGCCAGACATGCCAGTGTGGAGACCGAGCAAAGACGGCCCATGGGAGTGACAGGAGGGTGACATGTGATGTGCAGTTCCAACCTCTTTAATATTTATGCCCGTGAGGGGACAGACAGCAACTCCTGAAGATCCCTGTGTGTGCTGCAATTACCCAGGGACCAACATCTATGGACTGCCAGTGGAAGAGGGGATCCAAATCTGCAGTCATGGAGCTGCAATAGCAGTAATGGATGTGGAGTATGGTGGGGAGGAAGAGCAAAGATGTGTAGGAAGCCTCTCCTCAAATTAAACACGCTGTGGATCAGGCCCCCAGCAATCTGAGGACTGTTCAGGGTTTATGATGCACAAATGGCAGAATTCCCTCTGCTAGCACTTTCATGGCAGGGGAACAATCACTCAGCTTGCCAGAGCCATCGCTCCCACTTCCTGGCTGTTAACAGCCTCCACTGCTCCGCTCCTGCTTTCTGCTCTCGCAATAGGAAGTAAATGATGATTAACAAGACGTTGTAATTTATGTGCCCACTAAATCACCATGCCAAGCTGCTGCATCAGATCTGTGTCTTTGCTCATCCCCATTTAGATCTGGCTATGGAGTCCCCAGGAAGGGGCAGCACTTTCCAGCACGTCACTGGTGAATCAGCTGCTCGTCAGAAGCCGGAGCTGGGACGCTGCTGGTCCCCAGATCTCCTTTGCTACTTAGTAATATACATGAGTCCCTCAGTGCCTGCTCTGCTGAAAGGTGTTAATGCTCAAATGGAGCACCAGCAGGACTTAGGGAGCTCTTTCCATGTGTGCAAGTTTACTTAAATTTCACCAGCAGTGTTACCTGGGTCTGTCAGTGCTCCTTCAAGGTGACTGTTCAGAAATAAGTATTATGCAGGTAGGACTTCAGCATCTTCATTTCAAACAACCCACCCTGGACTCTCAGGTTTTGAGGATACCAGGAATATTTTGATGCTCTGTGGGCTATGCAAGATTAGTTCTGGGCAGGGCTGATCCTGCTTCACAGCAGAAGCTGGCAGAAGACCTTTTCTGCTGCCCATCCTCACCCCCATTCACACTCCATGGTTGCTTTTCTCCATGACTCAGCCACGGGAATGGGTCCAGCCCCAGCAGCCGAGATGGCCAATGCCAGTACACCCCATGCCAGCCCTGTCACTGCTGCAGCAGCAAAAACAGGGTGTCCCCAGCTACTCATCCCTGCCACGGCCCTTCAGAGGGAGCAGCATCAGGAGCTGCAGCTTTCTCCCATGCCAGGCACTGAATGGGAGGAGAGTGGCCCTTTGGTTGAGTTTCAGGCTCTGTTACAGACTGCTTCCTTGGCCATTGCTGTGATACACCAGTCATTTGAAGGGGGGAAAGCGCAGGGATATTTGTGCAATTGCCCCGAGAAGAGGCAATGCTTTCCCTGGTGATCATCCCCCATGCCCAGCTTGAGCCCCACGTGTGGTGGAGCACTCGGAGCACGTGTCACTCTGAGTCTTAGCAGGCTCCAGGATCAGCTTTAGGATTCCTATTGAGGCAAGAAAAAGGGACAATTAAAGGCTGAGTTTAATTTGCCTCTACACCAGGCTGGATTTTCTGTGTAAGCACAGGGAGTGAGTTTCTTTCTCCCCAGATTCAGGAACACAGTCCTCAGTAGAAGGGGGATGGAGAGGAGATATGGTGGGGGTGAGGCAGGACCACACTGGGTGTGGAAGCTGGTCCTGCTTCACCACTGAGCTGCAGTGATGCAGGTCTGGCTGCAGCACTGGGATAGTGAGGGTTGCATGACAGATTTCAAGTTGCCTTTGGTCTGTCTGAAGAGGCCAGGGGTACTGTGGGTGGGGGTCTGGAGAAACACAGCCTTGGGGCATGTTATGGTGTATGTGGACCCTCTCACCAAACCTGCAGGGATGCCACTTCTAGGCCTACCTGAACCCTGGTCCTCCACACAGTCAGCATTTCCTCCTCCAGAGCTTCCTCCTGAGGACCACATGGTCCTGGGACCAGCTTTCTCCAGCCCTGCATGCCAACTTTTCCATCACACACAGCCAGGGCCAACTGCTGGCAACCCAGGCTCTGCTGAGGGCATAGACCCTCCTGGGGCTGGTTGTCCTAGGCCATGCAACTCACCCCTTGCTTTTCTGTGGCTGCTTTATGCCAGCCCCAACTTCACTGTATCCTGACACATTCAAGTATCAACTCAGCTGGACCAGGATTTCAATGTTTCCCTAAATGGGCAGACACCAGGGGCTGGACACTGGCCTCTGGTCAGCTGGCAGCATGTCCTTAGGAGGGTTCCCCTTTTCCCAGGGTGGGGACAGGAGCAGCCCTGATCCATAAATACTGGTGCTGGCAGAGCCAGCAGCTGCTGACTGGCCTGCTACCTGCTAAGCAGGTCACTCTCAGCTCTACTAGGCACTGACTCACTTCTGGTAGGACTTGCCCATCCACGCATGCATGGCTGAGTCTATTCCAGTGCTGTGCATTGAGGTTTTCATACCACAGTGGGCTGGCTGAGACCCTGGAAGCACCAGTGCTGCACGAAGTACAGTGGGGTGGATTTGCACAGAACACTCACACAGTGCTCCTCACACTTGTCTACTTTAGCAGACAATCAACAGCCCAACCCACCACCCCAGCAAGTTCCCCAGGCACCACTCAGAGCTGGGAGCTCCCTGCAAATAGGGAGTTCCTCATCCCCCAGCCATGCCAGAGGTCTCCTCCTTGCCCTAAAGGAGTAGATAAAGAGATAGAGAGACAGTTTACCTTCAAGGTGGCCCCCAGTGACCTCAGTCCAGTGGAGTGCCGAGCCAGCTTCAGCACCCGGAATATCCTCATGAGCCGAAACACCTGCACCACCTTGCCCAGGTTGCCCAGCTCCGAGTCACTGCCCATGGTCACATCCACCAGGAGAGTGAAGTAGAAGGGCAACACTGAGACAATGTCAATCAGGTTCAGTGGGTGCGTGAAGAACTTCCTGGGATGGGGTGAGAGCAGGAGGCGGGAGGACACCTCGAAGGTGAACCAGGAGATGCAGAAATACTCCAGCTTGTGCAGGATGGGTTCGTCGAGCACGTTGCCGTTCTCATCCACCTCCTGGTACTCGGGCATGCTGTGGATGCACATGGTGGCTATGGACACCAGCACCACGCTGATGGACACGAAGCTGAAGAGTTTGCTGGGGATGGAGTAGCCAGGGTTCTCCATGGTGAGCCAGAGGCGCTTGCGCACGTTGCCGCAGCGCAGGGTGCTGTAGCGCAGCAGGTCATGGTTGATGTCAGAGATCTCATCAGGGGAGGTGTCCACGCTGCTCACCTCACTCTCCTCATCCCAATTGTGGTGCCGGCTCTCCAGCTTGCGCTCGTGGTAGCGGTAGCTGCAGCAGGAGTCCAGGAAGAACTCGTTGATGCCCCAGTACTCGATCTCCTGGCAGAAGGAGAAGACGCACAGCTCCTCCATGACGTGCAGCTTCCCTGTCTGGTAGAAGTGGAGGACGTAGAGGAAGAAGCCGGGGTTCCTGTCGAAGTAGAACTCCCTGGCGCTCACGTCGTAGTCATCGCAGAGCTGCAGGATGGACTCCTCCGAGTCACAGGACAGCAGCCGGCCCAGGCGGGTGTCAGGGAATTTGGAGAGGGCGCTGGAGCTGAGCCGCCTCCTCAGACCCCCCACGTTGATGTTGATAACGTCCTCCTCAAATCCAGGACCCCAGTAATTTAAGGTCTTGTTGACCATGATCAGCAAAGCAGGAGAGGGTTCCACCTGTGGATGAGACAGTGGGGCTGGAGGGGACGCAGGGCTCCCTCAGATCTGGGTGCTGCTGGGTGAGGGGCGGGGCAGGAGCACCCTGGGGAGTGAGGAGGGATGTTTGGATTTTGAGAAGGGAGGACCAAGGAGAGAGAAGGGGAGAGAAACAGCTTTAGACTGTTGTTCTCCTGTAGTATGGAAGGTATAAAAAGAAAAGCCAATGATTTTTCCATGTGAAACTTTTCCTTGCTTTTTTACCTCCTAAAGTTTCTCCCTATGCAGGTTGTCAATGGCCTAAGGAAGGCAGTTTAATACACCTCCAGCACCTCACCCTTGGGGCTCTCCTTCTTCAAACAGGTAATTAGTCACTGAAGAGAAGATTTATTCCCCAAAGAGTCTCCCGGAGGAAAAATTAGATCTTGTCAAATCACCACTGCTGCGATTCTGCCAAAGTGCTTTGTAGCCCCACTACCTATGCTGCTAATTAGACCTGGTCCAAAAGTCCTTAGATGGTGCAATCTTTCCAGCAGCACAGGCAGTTTTGCCAAAATCAAAGTATTATCACAGAAGGTGTCGATTTTAGGGAGAATTTGAGAGGAAGAAGTGTCAAAACAATTCATCTGCCTGTTGTGTTTCCTCTTGTGTGTTCTACCATGTAAAATATTAAGATTATTTTCATTATGTTGAAACATAACCAAAACATGATTCAGAATCATTGATGACTGAATAAAATCTGTATGTCAATGGGGAAATAAAAACACAGAGTTTTGATTTCTATTGTGTTTTAGGAATCCATAAGTTTCAGGGAGCCAGGCTTTTTTTGTGCAGCAGAAATTTTATTTTTTAATGAAAAACAGTTAAAGCATCAAAGAAAGAGGAGCATTCCCACACCTTCAGATGCATTTACCTGTCTTCACCAGAAATTTAGAGCAAAAAGGCAAATAAAAAGCACTGTGATCTTTCTGCACCACCTTGAAATCAGATTTTTCCACCTACCTTATTCATCAAAACAACCAGGGGATACATGGAGCAGCCCTGTGCTCAGGGTATCCCCCTGCTCCTGGCACAGAGTGGTGGGGTTTGAGGGACACTGCTTTGCCCTCTTAGTTGAGGAATTACATTTTTTCCTGTCTTATGTCACCCACAGAATTTTCCAAGCTTTTAGGAGGTGCAGGGACAGAGGGCACAGACAGGCAGTGGAAGCCAAGGGAAAAAAGGCTGCAGCCCCTGCAGTGATGCTGAAGTGCCAGCAGACCCCACACAGAACAGCCTGACCCCAGAGCAAGGCCAGGTCAGTGACACAAGGTGGGTCCCTCCACCCAGGGGAGTCCTGTGGACCCTGCTGAAACCTTTCTTCCTCACCAGCCATCTCACAGGATTTATGGGGCAAACACCAGGGCTCTACCTGCTCTCCAGTATGAGAAACTCGGTGTAAAACGTTTGTCACACCGGGAGGGACCTGGGGGGACACGGTCACATCCAAATCTGTAGGTCACAGCAGAGCTGGAGAGGAACAGGTAAGGGAGCCGTGGTTAAGCCCCGGAGGTGTTTTTAACACTGAGCAGGGCTGTGGGTGCAGGAAATGCCAGATTTGTGTGAAACAGCCTGGCAAAGGCATCGGTGAACTCCACTGCATCTCCCGGCCAGGGCTCCTTAAAGACACAGCTTTGCACCACAACCAGTGCTCCCATTACACACGTCTAGAGGAGAAAACCAGCTCGTGATAAACCTCAGAGCTTAATGGACTCATCGTCTTGCCTTTCAAAGGGGAGGGAAGAAGGAGAAGGATTCATTTTTTTAATGCTTAAGCCAGAGGCAAGGGAGAAGAAGGGGTGTAAACACTTCTTTCAGGGATAAATTGGAATTTCAGTGTCAGATTAGCTTTTCCAGAGAAGACATCACACAGCCCATCTGTGGGGTAGGGATGACTAATCCAGGTTCCTTCCAGAAGGATGCTCATGCATTCAGGCTATAAGCACACACACAGATGGGGGGCCCTGGAGGTGCATCTGTGGGATCCAGCTTATCCCAAAACCAACCTCAGACTCTCTCTGCACCCTCCCTGTAGAGCAGCCTCTCTGAAAGGTCAGGCCAAATGCCACCAAAATCAAAGGCAAGGTGGGCTGGAGGCTGGGCTGGGGCACAGGACAGCTCAGAATGCCAGGACAAGCCTGAAGCATTGCTCCAGCTCAGCCAGATCATCCCCAGTGCACGGCTGTGGCTCTGGGTGAGACGTGCCAAACCCTGACAGCCAGAACAGAGATGGCTCCTACCTCTCTCCCAGCTCCAAATTAAAAGGTGGATGTCAGGACCCTGAAAGCTTTGTACGCCAGGGAAATCCCTCCATCCCTCCTGCACTGGAAGCAGAGCGAGGAGAAGGGTCACGAACTGCCAGAGATGTTCCTTTCTGATCTTCCCTTATGAATAGACCAAATTATTTCTGCCCACATACAGCTTTCATCCAGGAATCTAAAGCAGCAATTAATAGTTTTATAACTCTCTTGCCTATTTGTTTCACAAGCAGCTAAGCTCAGCTTTAGAAAAAAAACCTGGGCTTTGAACTGGGACCCAGTGTGATCTCCCCTGTTGGACCATCAAAGCGTGCACCTCATTCACAATTGCAGGAGTATCAGCTGGGAAACAGAAGCTTACTTTGGGAAGCTTGGGTGATTTTTATTTAAAAGCGTGACGGACAGAGAATACAAATGTGTCTGTCTGGGATAAAGTGAATTTGCAAAATTTTCCTTTAGTTGACCCGAAATTTCCATGAATGATTGGGAAAAGGGAACAGATAAAGCCAGTCTCTTTCTGATAAATGGCTGAAATATATTGTAAGCTATTTTGAGACAACCGTCAGAATTACACAAGCCCAGTGTGAGCTGGGTGTTGGGCGTTCAAATTAATATCTATCATGTGGAGAAAAAAAAATCCTGATTTATGCATTTATGACAGTAAAAATAAAATATAAAACAGATCAAGCATGTCTATAAGAAATGCTAGCAGAGTTTCCCTTGACAACATTTTTTTTCTCAAAGGCTTTCAAATGGAAGTTATGTATATTTATTCTACCTGGCAGAGGGAACTCAAGGGAGTGGGAAGGAAGGTGCTAATAGACATTCAAGTGAGGATGCAGCAAGTGCAGGGAGCATTGCACACAGGGTCTTTCCCAACCAGGTGCAATGGATTTAGATTAACAGTCCAAATAAAAACCCCTGTACTTACAGCTCAGCGAGGCTTCCCAGCTGGGAGTCGTGTGGCTTGTCTCAAAGGAGCCATTAGAAAAGCGTAGAGGAGGAGGAGGAACCTCTTATCCTTTGCCTGTAGCCTAGACCTAAATGCCCTGTCACCCGGGGCTTGTGACCGTGCACATCCCGGGTGTGCAAACCACTGAGCAGATCCTGTGCAGGGTATCCATGGCACTGGGGTAGGACTGGGGGTCTCCTGCTGGGTACCTGAGGAGGCCAGTGGGGCTGGGTGGTGTCCCAGCTCCTGCAGGGTGGTGTCCCCATATGCTGGGACAGGACTGGGGAGATATTTGCTTTCTGGTCATCCAAAATTGCCCCTGCAGAGCCCCATTTCCACTGCTGAGCGTCTCTGTGCTCATCGGCTTGAAGATGCTCAGGACCGAACCCTGCCTTGGGCGGTGCGGGGTTTGCCAGGCAGGCAGTGGGGAGAATGGAAGGGGGATTCCCACTACTGGCTGCTCCCTGCAGGCAGAGCACAGGCTGCCGCCGTACGCTGAGAGGCCACCAAAATGCCCGGGGCCGGAGATGGAGATGACGGGGGACTCCCCGCTCGCCTCGGGTGCAGGAGAGGGTGATCACCAAGAGCCCAGCGCTGTGCCGCCTCCACTCCCGGCTCTCCGGCTGTGCGTGCACAGCTCTCCAGAGGGATCTCCGTGCTCGGTTCCCGGGGGAGGGGGGATGCAGCCCCGGGGGAGGCTCCGGGGCGAGGGACTCCCCTACACCCGCCCGCACGGGGACGGGGAGGAGAGTCCGTGCGCCCCTGCACCCAGCAGCATCCCGGGGTGCGGATACCGGCACGGCGGCTCCCCGCTTACCCCGGGATGTCGGTGCCTGGCTTCCCCGCTCCTCCCCGCACGCCGCTGCTCCGGTTGCCCTCTCACCCCGGGATGCTGATGCCCCGGGTCCCCCGCGCACCCCAGGGTGCTGATCTCTGCAATGCCCGGGGGCTCTGGTACCCCTGTACCCGGGCTGCAGGCGCCCCGGTCCCTGCGTTACCGATCTGACGGTCCTCGCCGCGCCCCGGGATGCCGGTGCCGCGCGTCCCCGGGATGTCGGTGCCCGCAGCGCCCCGGGATGCCGATGCCGCGGGTCCCCACCCCGCCCCGGGTGCCGGTCCCTGCTGCGCCCCGGGATGCCGCCGCCCTGGTCCCCGCCCGCCCCGGGTGCCGGTGCCGCGTCCCCTCTCTGCCGGTGCCCGCAGCCCCCGGTGGCGGAGCCCGGCCCGGCCGCCGCTCACCTGCCTCGGCGCCGCCCCCGCCGCAGCGAGCGCGCCCGGCGCGGAGCCGTGAGCCCTGCGGGGCCGGCGGCGGCGGCAGAAGCTCCGCGGGGCCGGGGGGTCCCGCCCGCCGCCCTTCCCGGTGCCGCCCTCCGCCCGCCCGCCGGCGCCGCGCCGCGGGAACAGTCGGGGAGAGCCCGATTCCCGATTCCCGATTTCCAGTCCCCGGTTCCACACCGCCGGTGCCCGGCTCCTGGCTGCCTCTGCCCCCCGCCAGCCCCTCCCGAGCTCTGTACAGGGGACAGGGCTCGGGATGCCCGGGGAGAGCCCACCGGACAACACCAGCGACCTGAATTTGGCTAAACCGGCTGACAGGTCGGCACAGCTCCGTGCCAGGCTGGCACTGTCCCTGCCAAGGCACCAGCACGGCTGTCAGCCGGGAGTCTGGACCAGGCGAGGGTGCCCCTGGCTTTCCCGAAGTCTTACCTGCTGGGAGTCCCTTGGAAGGCGGGCGAGCTCACAGGACGGCTGTGGCACCCGTCTCTCCCGGCCCGGGGCTGCCCCGGCTCTTGGCGAAGCCGCCCGGGTGCCGAGCGCTGCCCGTGGGGCCGAGCCCCCGGCGCTGGCGGTGCCGGGCGGTGCCGTGCCGGGCTCCTTCAGGCCGAGCAGGGCCCGGGCAGCCGCGCCGCCCTGCGCCGGGCACACCGCGCCCCCCCGGCCTCGCCGCCGCCCTCCGTGCGATCCATCCTCATCCCGCTCCTCGGAGCCGGGGGTGTGCAGGGCACGGGGCAGCCCCGCCGGGAAGCGCTGCCCTGGCGCGCTGAGCTCCTCGGCGTCTCTTTAAAGGCTCACTGGGGGGTGGGTGAAGGCAGCGGGTCCCGGGCATGGCCCACGCTGGGTTCAGGTCAGCGAGCGGCCGCCGCCGCCCGGGGCCATCCCCGCACAGCCCGGGAGCACCGCAAGCGCACCGGGTCCGCCGGAATTCAGCTGCTGGAGCACAGGGATGGCAAGGAGAGGATGGGAAAGGGACCTTCGCAGGGTGACGGCCGGGGCTGCGTGTCCCCGCAGCGATGGCTCATTGCTCCGGCAGCCAGCACGGAGCAGCTGTGTCACACAGGCGGCTCGCACGGGGCGAGACTTCACAGCACCCTCTGCATCCCTTCCATCGGCTTGCTGATTTGCAGTCCCAGGGGCTGGAGCCCGAGGGCTCTCAGCCTTCTCCAGGCTTGCACGAGGAGGACTGAGAGCTCTTTTTGGAGGCGAGCATCCTTCCCCCGGCCCGCCCGCCCGCCCCCCGCGTGTGCTGCCAGTCCTGTCCCTGTGCCAGGCAGAGCTGGCCGCTGCAGGGCCATCAGCGTGTCTCCATGTGTGTGATGTGTCAGACTGTGTGTGCCTGTGCTTGTTTACATGGCAAGGAGGCAGCGGAGGGAGGGGGAAGGGATGACTTTGAGGGAGGCCTCAGAAAAGAGAAGAAAAAAAAAAAAGAAAAAAAAAAACAGAGGGAAATTCCTCTGTTCTGTGATATGAAGCAAAAAGCATTTATTTTTATGGCAATTAGAGATGGCTGAGCATCCCTGGAAGCTGCAAGATAAACATGCCCATCTTTGTCTGCTCCAGGCAGCTGCGAGCCTGGCTGATGGTGGGTGCTGAGCCCCAGTGGGGTGCAGCCCACGGGGTAGGAGGAGGGCTGGCTCCCACGTGGGGTTTTCTCTGCCTGTCGCTGACATATGGTGATCAGGGTGAATTTTCTTTTCTCTTCTGAAAATAGTTCTCATCCAGCCATTTTTCAGGGAAGGAGCCGCGCCTGGCGCTGCAAGGGCACCCACTCCATCTGGCACTTTGTGTCTGCACCACAGCCCTGTTTATGCTCTACTACAGAGCAGACCTCAGCTCTGCCCCCCCCCAAAATCAGCTCTCCCAGTACAAGGAGGTTTGCTGAGTGTCCCTGGGCCATGTGGAGGAGCTGAATCATGAGAGGGAAGGGAGTTGCCAGGGCTCTGCCCTTATTGCCCCCAGACTGGAGGGATCACCCTGGGAAGGGGCTGAGGACACACAGAGAGGAGACACCTCCATGTTTCCTGCTCCAGCTCAAGGCTCTGGCTGGAAGCAACTGCAGAGAAGGGAAGTTCACTTCCCAGGCTGCAGAGGCCCCGTGCAGGTTGTGCTGGCATCAAGGCATCCTTCAGAGGGGACTTGGCTGCTGCATCAGTGGCACCTGAGGTGAATTTTCCCTTTTCTGCACAAATTCAGAGGCGAAAGGCCTGACTCTGCCACGAGCCAACCAGAGCTCATTGGCCTGCCTTCTCACTGACACTGGTACGCTGTGGCAGGAAAGGGAGACTCCCATTTTAAGGCTGTTTTTCAGCAAATTGAGGTGTAAGGGCAGTTCCTTGGCACAGCTGTGTTTGCGATGGCCCTGGTAAGGCACAGCTCCCCAGGGCACGGGCCAGCCCCGTGGCCCCACTGCCACTCCTGAGCTAACTGGCAGTGATGTGGAGATGGGAACAAGCAGAAAATCAGGTCAGCTGGAAATGCCTCGCCATCTCTTCCTGTCGTGTCTCCCCCCATCTTCCTCTCTGGAGGAAGGCAGGTCTCCACCCGCCGAGCACCAGGGCGGATTTTGTCAATAACCACACGACCAATCCTCCACACGGGCACAGGGGGCAAAACCTCTCACCGTGGTCTCTCCTGCAGTCTGGAAGCAAATCGCAGAGGCAGGGTGAGTCTGAAGCCAGCAGCCATTTCAGTGCTGCAGTGAGTCATCCCAAAAGGCGCTCAGCTTGTGGCAGCTCCCTTCCTTTCTTCTTTTTTCCTTTTTTTTTTTTTTTTTTTTAATAGCTGATGTAGCAATAAATTTAAAAAATAGCAGGAAATACATATGAATATAGCGTGTCTCCAGAGCTCCTCTAATTAAAAGAAAAATCTTCAGGCACTTTTGAGCCCCTTGGATATCTGTTGTGAAAGGCTGGAGCCGCTGGGTACCTGCCACGTGGGAGGGTGGGATAGAGCAGTGCACCTGCGAGTGCAGGGGGATCCGCCGAGCTGGCGGCTGGCAGGGGCTGATTAATGCCAGGGACATGAGCACAAAGCATTGCACAAATAGTCCTTTCCAGAGGGAAAGAGCTAAATTAGGGCAGACGAAAAAGCCTGGTCTTGTGTTTCTCAGTGGCAAAGACTTAAGTACTAAATACAAGGGCTTTCCTTAATGATGTTATTTCCTGGTGGTTTCTGTGCTCGCTGGCGTGTTTGTTCCCCAAGCTGTGGGAGGGGGTTGCTCCAGCCGCAGGGGTTTGGGCTTTTCCTTCCCATGCCATTGGCTGTTCCCATTCTTGTGCCATCAGCTGTCCCAGTTTCTGTGCCTCTCCCTGCAGCCAGTTCATAGGGTGGCAGGAGAGAAAGTGAGCTGTGATGGCAGCATCCTCTGAGCAGGACGAGAAAAGTGGGGACACAAACTCCACAGGATTCCATTCCTACAACCCCCATCTTCCTCCCAGAGCTGCAGGGTGTCTGTAGAGGCTGCTGGCAGGGGGTATCAGCCTGCTCCATCCTGGAAATTAATTAACCAGCTTTATTCAATGTCTGGAGCCCTTGGATAACCCTGCATATCCAGTCCCCTGCAGAAAGGTGATTTGTTGGAAACCATCTGCAGCAGGCCTGCAACAAGCTCTCAGTATGGCCTGCAACAACTCATCCCTCTCACAGCCTGGAACCCTTCTGGATTTGAGTTTTACTGAGCTCACTGGGTGCCTGAGCCAGGAAAGATTAATGGACATTCACTGAACTTGCTGGAGACCTTGACTTGTGTTTGGACTCCGGAACTCTAACAGGAAACATGAGAAAATCTGGAGAATTGTACCAAAGCAGTGGCTATTTTTTATATAGATGGAAACCCTCCAGTGAGGGAGCAGGGAGATGCTGCAGTGTAAGGTCAGGCATTTCAGAGCACTGATTTACTATCTGGCGAGTTCCCACATGCCTTCAGCATATGGATTGCCTCCATCTCACAGCAACCTGCAATCTCCATGTGCTGCATCCCCTTCATGTGCTCTGTCTCTGCTCCAGGTTGTCTCACCATCCTCCAACAGCCAGGACACATTACCAGAACTGAATTAACCAGAAACAAAGGCTATTCCCAGGCTCATCATTAACCTGTTGGATCATCTCGGGCCAAGCCCATGGGCCCAAGCCCTCTCCAGACTTTCCCAGCAGGGCTGGGAGCTGCCACAGGTAGGGATGCTGGCAGAAGGGCAGCATGGTGTCAGAGGAGATGTTCATGGCAGGACTTGCTCTGTTCCCTGACATCCATCTTTGGTGCCAGGTCAGTCACACTTCATTGACCAGTACAGAGAAAGTCACAAAACCCAGTCATCACACCCATACACATGCACAGGCAGCATGGGCTCACATCTTGGAGTGTCTGCCAGAAGAGAGACAGGTGAAGACGGAAGCACAACTTTAACTGTAATTAAATCTTACAATACTGCAGGTCAAATGATGCAAGTAACCAAGAGTGCAGCTGAGCTTTGACTCTCTGCAGGGTCATGCAGTGAGGACACTGGCCCTGCATTTTGCTTTTGATAGCTTTTTGATAGCTGTGCACAGCCAAGGCCATGGCCATGGAAGGAGCCAGAGGTGGCCTCTGATTCCTGCCAGCAAGGCCAGGCTGGGTGGAGCAGGGGTGTCCATCACCTGCCCCTGTGCTGCACTGCACATGGAAATGCCTTATAAATTAGTATTTAGAAATGATACAATGAAGCAAATTAGGAATCAGTCTTTTCATGCAAAAAGGGGGTCAAGTTAAAGAGTGATTTCTCTGAGATTTATCTGATCCTGTGGATGATTTCATCCCACAGCAAACCCAGGTGAGAGCCTGGCATTGGTGGAAGTAGGGGCAGCAAACCTGCCCTGAGGCTCTGCCTCTCCACCAGAGCTGGTGATAGAGTGGCCACTGGATTTGGGGCTCTTCAGTCTCTGCCCAGCTCTGATGACACAACTGAGAATTTCAAAACTACAAGTTGCTGGTGAATTATCACTCTGGTAGTGTTGCAGGTAGAAGTGCCCTGGTGGTTTGAGGCTCTGGGTGAGTGCCCTGCTCCCATTCCAGCTCTGCCTCCAGCTGCCTCTGTGCTGACAGGGATGAACATGCAGAAACAACTACAGCTGGAGATGCTTGGGTGCAGGGAAGGGTCTGCTCTCCTGTCTCTGCAAGGATGCTGTGTTTTGGGCTCTCTGCAGAAGGTTCAGGCAGTGCTGGAGGTGGTGAGGAAGCTCTGCTGCCAGAGTGTCTTCAGGTCTTGAGGCTCTGAAGGATGCCAGGAACTTGCTGGCTTCCTCCATCCCATCTCTGCTCCCTCCTTTAGACATCATCCCAGCAGGGGCAGGACACCTCAGTCCAAGGAGGAGAATGTGGGGCTGGAGGTGCTGGAGCACTGGGGAGTGGGCTGATGTGACACCCAGGGCTGCAGAGTGGCTCTGGGGGGCCAGACTGGTGTGGGACCCCCTGAGCCCCCCAGGTGCCCTTGGCAGAGGATCAGCCATGCTGTGGTTCTGTGGTTCAGGGCTGGTGACTCATTGCCAGCCCTGGGAAGGCTGCAGAGCCACGGCAGGGGGGAGCAGGGGTGTCTGACAGCTCCTGAGCCTCCTGATAGATATTCCTCTGCTGCTGCATGGAGAATCACTGCTGTCTCCATGTCAGAGCCCAGGTTTGCTATGCTGGCTATGGACTTTTCCCTGCTGTACAGCCATCCTGGCTGCTTGTCACTAAATTTTTGTAGTTTTGAGGGATTTTTTTTACCAGGAATCTTTGAGCAAGCAGCAGAGGAGAAGCCAGAGATGCAGGTGGATGAGAGCTTGCTGGCTGAGTCTGGATGGCTGGGGGAGACACAGGCACTTGCTCCTGCAATATGCACACAGGATCCCACATTTCATTACCTCCTTCCACCAGCTGCAATGTTGAGGGCACCCCTCCATGATCCTGACAGAGTTCAGGGCTTGCCCTTTTAGGCAGATTTAGGTACCAAGAGAGGACACCTCTACCTTCTTTCCAAACTCTTGGAGCAGTGGAAGTAGCATTTGTGTCCCAAGAAGGTGCCTGTTGGTTTGCTGGGAGGCAGCGTGGTGGCATCCAGGCAGAAGCCCCATTTGCCTGAGCCCTGGAAAGAACCTCCTGATGACATTTCAGGAAAACATTTTTCTATTTTTAGAGGCCATCGTGCACAGAGCCAGAGAGTGAGTACAGGATTCCCAAGCTCTTGCAGAAAGCAGTCGTGCATCTCGGGATGCTCGGAGCAGCAGCCCTGGGGTCATTAACACGATCCAGTCACAGGAGTTCCTGAAGCAGAAAGGTATTTGGGCAACACTCTGCTGCCTCTTTCAGTCCCTGCTGGGTCAGGCTCTAATCATGCTGGGACCAGGGTGCTCCTCTGATTGGCACCACATCTCTGCTCTGTGCCTTGAAGGTCCAAAGCTCCCCGTTTGCCCGGCTGGGCAGGAGCACACAGGACGGTCTGCGATGCTCTGCTGCTTTTGCCCATCTCTCCCTGATTAATGTGAAATCCAGCCTCATGAATCATTCATGAAGCTTTATTTAGTATAATGATTTCTGACATCCACTGCCTGGGAACAGCATTTTGGGACAGACCGTTTGCGACCGGCGAACTCCCGAAATAGGGAGCTGACGTTTATCCCATGTGAACGGGGAGGGAGAGGGGCAGAGCAGCCCTTCCTCCTCCTCAGGGAATCACAGGTTGCCTCCTAATTAGCCAAATGTGTAAAAGCTAAATATTGACACCGCGTTGCGGTTCCCTGTGTCTTGCCATCGCATTGCATGTTATTAACCTACATAATGTCAGGGAAAGGAGCATCTGTGTGTGCCTTGGCACAGGCTGGGCTGAAGAGACAGGAATTCCCCCATGCAGCGCTGCTGGGGGGACCTGAAGGAGCTGGGAAATGGCTCCCCCTGCACGGCTGGAGCTGGGGAGAGAGAGAAGCTCGTTGGGCTGTCCTGTGGCATAAATAGCTCACCCTCCTCTTCCAGAACACTTTGCTGTAGGGAGGCACTGGTTTCAGCTGGGAGAAGCTCTCTGCAGGTGAGCAGCCCCATTTGGGAGGGGTGTGCAGGTACCTTTGCTCCTGTGTTGGTGGACTGGGGAGTGATGGGGAGTTTATGACTGTGTGTGGGCCACAAGGTGGGATCTGTGCTGCAGTTTGGTGCATGAGCAGGGGCTGGTGCAGGGCTGGTGTCTATGGGAGCTGCTTTCCTCCCTGCAGATTGCTTCATGTGAGTCTCTGAGTGTTACACCAGCCTTTGCCAGAGCTGTTATTTGTGGAACATCCCAGCTGCTTGGCTGAGCACAGACATCATCCTCTCTGAGGGACTGTGGGGGGAGTGCCCTGCTGAGAGATGGGGCTACAGAGAGGGCAGGGATGGTGGAGCCCAGCTGCCCTGCCTGCCATGGGACACAAGGAGGCCCAGCTGCCCTCCCCTGTGCCCCTGCCAGCCCCCTGCTGAGCTCTCACTTGTGTCTTCATGCAGTGTGCCTTACTGCAGAGAACAGACATGTCTCCTTTCCTCTCTTTCTGCATGGGGAAAGGATTGCTGGCATGCAGGGATCTCCCTCAGCTACAGGGTGCCTCATCTTTTTTAGCTTCCTTTTGGCTCCTCAGCTTAGGGAAGTCCTGCCAGCATCTGAAAGGCTTCCTGGGTGTGTGCAACCTTGTGAGGCTGCAGCAAAGAGCAGTCTGCTGAGGATTCCTGGTGGGATGGAGGAGGGATGGAGCCAAGCAGCTCAGCACAGCTCTGCTGCCTCTTGGCTGGGGCAGGCAGAGCTGTTCCCTGCCAGACTGAAGGCCTTCGTCACAAGCAGCTTGTGAGCTTTGGCAGCACTTTAGGCAGGAGAGAAATCACGACGGGCTGCTCTGGCATCCCTCAGCCATGGTTCCATCCCCTGCCAGCCCCCACCACTCTGGGGCTCCCCGCCATGCAGGGGGTTGGGGGCAGTGCACAGCTGGGTGATGTGCTTCCATCCCTGCTCTCAAATGTGCCCTGGTGGCAGACACTGCCTCCCTCCACTCTGTAATTCCAGGATTCCCCTCTGCCCTCCCAGCACGGTGGGAGCTGTGGGTGTCCAGTATTGCTGCTCACTGGTGAGACTGGGAGGGCACTGGGAAAGGTTACTGCTGTATCCTGGCCGTGTAAGACAAAGCACCCCCGTGTCTTCAGAAAGAAAATGCTGGAGGGCACCAGCTGGTATGAGACAGCTCTGGCCCAGACCACTCTCTTCTTGCCACTGGAGAGGGTCTGGGTCCAGGTGAGGAGCTGAGTTTGTATGAACCATCCCACAGACAAAAGCACAGAGTGGATTTGTACAAATGTTGACCTTTAACTGTGAGAATGGTTTGTTTTTCTGCAGAGGTGTGTATCTATTTCTTCTATGGTGAGGAACAGAATGCTATTGACTTCTTTTCCCTCCTGGAATATTGCTGCTCCTCAGCAGGAATGATGAGGGCTGTGCATAGCTCCTGGCCATGGGCAGAGCTGCTGCTGCATGGATCTGCTCTGCCCAGGGTATTTTCTGCTCTGGAACTGATGTGATTGCTGAGATCCTGCTGGGACTACAGATTCCCACTCCTAGGCCAGGGTACTAAATAACCCTCCCCTTTCAAAGGTTGTCAAAGCTGTAGTAATTCTTATGAGGCTGGTTTGAATCATCTCTTGAAAAGGGCTCACATCACTGTTGAACACCAAACTGTTCTGTATTCAGACCCCAACCACCCAGTCTTCCAAGCCAGACCAAAACATCTGCAGGGGGAGGCTCCAAGGAAATATTAGAGATGTTCTGCAGTGCTGTGGGTGAGACCTGACTTCTCCATCCTCTGTCCTGTGTACATTTCAGAGTGGAACAAAGGACATTGTGGGGAGCAAGGATGCTCTGTGGTGCTGATGGATCCCTGGGGGGACACTCTGGATTCCATCCCCTGGGATCTTGAGGAGTGTTGGATGTTTCCTTTGGGAATTGTCCAAAAGTGACTGGCCTGAAAACCTTTGCCTTGAGGGAAGACAGAGTAAGCCAGACCTGCAGCCTGCCCTGCAGTGGTGCTGCTGTGATGTGCCCTGCTGGATGTTTCTGACTCAAAGCTGAGCCCTTGAGCAGCCTTTGCCCACATTCCCAGCACCAGGCTGGTGGGCCTGTCCCAGGAAAAGTAGTGAATCCTGAGCCCCCAGGCAGAGAAAATGAACACCTTCATCTCCATCTCTGGCCTTGGGGAACAGGTGATGTGGGAAGAATCTCTCTGACACAGCACTCACTGCTTTCCCCATTATCTTGCTGGCACCTACCTAGAACAAAGAGGGAAATTCCCTTCCTCCCCAGAGACCTGACTCAAAGGATTTCAGCCAATGCATACTGCCAGGAGCTTAGCACAGTCAGTGATCCTGACCTGTGTGTTTTGGTGCACTGCCCAGCTCCTCCCAGGTGAGTGCTGCTTCATGGAGGGGGCAGAGGTGAGCCTAATCCAGTGCTGGGAGCTCCCCAGGCTCCCCAGCACAGCTGGGGAGAGCTGGAAATGGTGGGCACAGGAGGCAGGGGCCTGCACCTGGGAGGAGAAGGGCAGAGGATTTGTTGACACAGCTGCAGGTGGAGGCACAGTTGGTGCATTGCCTCGGGGATTTCTGACTTGCAGGGCTCCAAAACAGAAAGCAGCAGGACTGAGACAGACTAGATGTCCCCAGAGCATCCTCTGGCCCAAAGCCACCTCCTCCTGCCTTCCTGGCCAGCAGCTGGGTGACAGCGGTGACATGAGCAAAACCCTGAGCAGGAAGAGGGACCTCTCACAGGGAGATCTGGAGGCCTCGGGCAGCAGGTTTTGGGAGGATGAACCTTCCTGCCATTTCCTTGTCTCTGCAGAGGAGCTGCTGCCCTGGGCACTGCGGCCATAGGGTTATGCAGGGCCAGCTGAGAGGCACCCCATGCCTGGAGCTCTGTGCTTAATCAAACCAATTAGCAATTTAATCTTGTTAACAAACCAAGATAATTGCAGCATTATCAAACTAGCCAGCTGTATGGAAATGCCTGCTTAATAGCTGATAATAGCTGGTGCTGATGGAGGAGGAGGAGGGTTGTGATCTGTGACTAATGACCGCGGGAGGTGTAATCAGGCTATTCTATCCTGGCTGCCGCCAGCCCCGTGCCGGGACTGGGGATGGTGGGGGAGCGCTGGGGCTCAGCCTCTCCCAGCCCACGCCTTGTGTGGCACAGCTCTCCCTGCACAGAAAGAAATTTCCCCTGCAAGGACATTACACAGAGCAGAAGCAGTGTCTGGTTTTACACTGAGCTGGGCTGATGAGCTCCCAGTTCTTGTTTTGCCTGTCCCTGCTGGATCACTTGGTGTTTTCAGCCTCCCCAGTGCTGCATGAGCTCTCCAGTTCTCTCAATCCTCCCGTGGCCAGGCTAAAGAGTTGGCTTTTTACACCATAGGACTTCCTCCTTCTCAGTCAGAGTAATTTCTGGGTCTTTGCCTCTTTCTAGTTCCTCCACAGAGAAGAGGTCACCTACATAGACGTGACCATAGAAGGACTCCCTCCAGCAGATGCTGTCCCCAGTCTCAGCCAGGAAGATTCCAGCATCTCCCAGGGACCATACAAGGTGTCAATCCCACAGCCAGAATCTTCATCCTGCTGTGTTTGTGGGTAGTTTGAGATCTGGCCAGCTGGTGCTGCTCTCCAGATCACTTTGCTGGTTCCTGGCCCTGGGTTCATTAGCTCAGCTCTTACACGGCAGCAGCTCCTCTCTGTTCCCTCGGCGTGTGCAGATGGACCAAGCTCCTCCCCGAGTCTGGCCTGGGACTGCAGGCTCTCTTTGGGTACTGGGTGGGTGATGCTCTGCCCCTGCAGTGGATGGTGGCAGTGCCTGGTTCTGCCACTGCACAGAGGCCAGCAGGTCCCTCAGGCTGCACACTCTCTTCTGCTGATGTTTCTTGGCATTTCCTGAATTTTTGTCCCCAGCATTCAGCTGTACAAAAATTACAAGAGCCCCTTGGAGCTATGATTTTATTGCCCCAGCCTGAGGCTTTCCCAGGGAAGATTATTCAGCTGAATTTTCCCCACCAGCTCAGGTTCAGTGAGGGATTCAGCACCACGTGGGGTTAGGGCCTGTGTAACCCCCTCCTCTGCTCTCTAGATGTGCCCCAAGCAGGGTATTCATAGGGAGGCTCTGCCTTCTGTCTCCCCTGGGCAGGCAAGGTCATTCCCCTTCCATAGCCCTGTCCAGCTGGGAGAGAAAATCCTTCCTAAAACAACTATCATGCTTTGTTCCAATCCCTTCCCATTGCTCTCTCCTCCTGGAGGTTGTGTGCCTCTGGATGGGTTTTCTCTCCCAAGCCAGTCCCTAACCACACTGCAGGTGTGTAGCCAGACTCTGTTCATCCTCTTCCTCCAGCAGAAATTCTGGGTTGAAAGCAGCAGTAGGACTGTGTGCCAGGATGGAGGGAGGAGGTTGGGAAAGGAGTCACACATCACAAACACCCTTGGGAAAAGCCTCTTTTATTTATTAAAAGAGGGGTGAGGAAGCAGAAGGAGAAGGGAAGCGAGTGGCACAGAGCGCTGTGCAGCAATGCACTCTCTGTCACAGAATGATCCTGGAGCTGAGGTGGGATGGGAGTGCTGAGATGCCCCTCAGTCTGTCCTGGAAGCCGGAGCTCACACTGAGGAAAGGGAGAGAAAGGAAGAGGTTGGGTCTGGCGTTCACCCCAGCCCAGGTGTTTGTCCACCAGTCCCCCCCAGCCTGGCCGGACACCCCCCAGCTGGACACAGCTCCCTGCCCAGAGCCACCTCAGCATATCCCGAGAGCAGGCAGGGCTGTTCCTGGGCTCCTACCGTAGGATGTGGGGGTGGCAGGAGGTCCGGGGAGGCACCTCGTCCCACAGAAGGACCGGCAGCACCTCTTGCCCCGAGGACAGTCCAGGTCGGAGCCGCAGTGGTTCGGGGGGTTGGGCCGAGCGCAGGTGAAGCGCACGGGGGGACAGGACCAGGCGCTGCCTGCAAGAGGAGGGACAGGTTTGCTCCAGGGCAGCTCCGGGGCACTGGGGAGATGCTGCCCGGCAAACATCTCCCTCCGTTCCCCAGGATCCATACAAACACGGCTGTTTCCCAGCACCTGAGCTTCTCCTCCCCGTACCGCACCCTGGGACATCTCCTACCTGTTGGCAGCTCTGCCCAGAGGATGAGCATCCCTGCCAGGAGGAGGGCGGTCACCGCCTTCATGCTGCCGTGTCCCTGAGAGGTGTGAGCGTGAGAGGTGGGGGACACCGACATTTAAACCCTTGGGGAGGCTGGGGGTGTGGAGCAGGGCTGAGCATCTGCCGATTTGTACGGTTTTCCTCTCCGGAAGCCTTTTGCGCAAGGAACACAGGGGATTGTTCAATTGCTCAAAAAGCAGTTATTCCACTACAGTTATTCTGTGCAGCCATGCCTAGGGCTGAGGGACAAGGCAAGGGGAATGAGCCAGGGCATGGTCCACCCTGACAGGCTGGAGGCAGTGGAGCTGATTTCTCCTGAGCAGGTGTCTTCTCCAGGTATCCTTTTTCAGGAGAAACCCATGTGGTGGCCGTGTTCCCTTCTGGGGGTCTATTCAATGTCTTTCCCTTTGTAGATTGCTTGCATAAACCTTACAGCATGATCCAAATCAGCACGAGGCTGCCTGTGCCTTCCCAGGGTCAGCCCCAAACACAATCTCTCTCCTCCTGGAGGTTTGTGTGCCTCTGGATGGGTTTTCTCTGCCAAGCCAGTCCCAAACCACACTGCAGGTGTGTAACCAGACTCTGTTTATCCTCTTCCTTCAGCAGAAATTTTGGGTTGAAAGCAGCAGTAGGACTGTGTGCCAGGATGGAGGGAGGAGGTTGGGAAAGGAGTCATACATCACAAACACCCTTGGGAAAAGCCCCTTTTATTTATTAAAAGAGGGGTGAGGAAGCAGAGGGAGAAGGGAAGCGAGTGGCACAGAGCGCTGTGCAGCAATGCACTCTCTGTCACAGAGTGATCCTGGAGCTGAGGTGGGATGGGAGTGCTGAGATGCCCCTCAGTCTGTCCTGGAAGCCGGAGCTCACACTGAGGAAAGGGAGAGAAAAGAAGAGGTTGGGTCTGGCGTTCACCCCAGCCCAGGTGTTTGTCCACCAGTCCCCCCCAGCCTGGCCAGACTCCCCCCAGCTGGACACAGCTCCCTGCCCAGAGCCACCTCAGCATATCCCGCTCTGCTACCCGGGGGCAGGCGGGGCTCCTGGGCTCCTACCGTGGTAGACGGGGATGGCAGGAGGTCTGGAGAGGCACTTCCTCCCGCAGAAGGAGCGGCAGCACTTCTTGCCGCGGGGGCAGTGCCGGTCCACGAGGCACTGGTTCGGGGGGTTGTGCACAGCGCAGGTGAAGCGCACGGGGGGACAGGACCAGGCGCTGCCTGCAAGAGGAGGGACAGGTTCGCTCCAGGGCAGCTCAGGGGCACTGGGGAGATGCTGCCCGACAAACTTCCCACTCCCCTCCCCTTCCTTCCCCTCCCTTCCCCAGGATCCATGCAAACACGGCTCTTTCCCAGCACCTGAGCTTCTCCTCCCCGTACCCTATCCTGGGACATCCCCTACCTGTTGGCAGCTCTGCCCAGAGGATGAGCATCCCCGCCAGGAGGAGGGCGGTCACTGCCTTCATGCTGCCGTGTCCCTGAGAGGTGTGAGCGTGAGAGGTGGGGGACACCGACATTTAAACCCTTGGGGAGGCTGGGGGTGGGGAGCAGGGCTGGGCACATACCCATGTTTGCACCTTTTCCCTCTGCCTGTTGCATTGTGTTTTCCAGAAAAGCCTTTTGCGCAAGATTCAAACGTGATTGTTCGATTGCTCAAAAAGCAGCTCTTCCATTACACAACTGACCCCTGCAGCCACGCCTGGGGCTAAGGGACAAGCCAAGGGGAATGAGCCAGGGCATGGTCCATCCTGGCAGGCTGGAGGCAGTGGAGCTGATTTCTCCTGAGCAGGTGTCTCCTCCAGGTATCCTTTTTCAGGAGAAACCCGTGTGGTGGCCGTGTTCCCTTCTGGGGGTCTGTTCAGTGAATTTCCCTCTGTACTTTGCTTGGACGTGGTCATGCAAACCAAACCTTACAGCATGATCCAAATCAGCACGAGCCTGCCTGTGCCTTCCCAGGGATGATGTTTCAGGTTTTTTCCCAGAGGTAATTTGCCCCAGCCCCAAACCCTCCTTAATCCTGCCCCATTGGGAGTATAAATTGGTGTAGGGAAAAAAGCTTTGGCTTAGTCAAGGGTGAGTTTTTCTTGAGCTCTGGTCAGTCACTCAGGATCTTCTCTGGGTGGCTTCTGCTATATAGAAAGGAGGTTGGTGGTGGAAGAAAGTGGCTGACCTCTCTGAGGTAGGATAATCCACTCCTTCTAGATCTGTCATTGGCTGTGATGCAGCACAAGGACAACTTGACTGAGCCCTAACTCTTGGTGCCTGTAGGGATTAGGGACTGTATTCCTTGTTTGGATGGCAAAGATCCCACCACCCATTCCTCCCTCACAAGGAAACTGTAACCCTGCCCTGGCCTCCAGATAAATCTGTTTTCTTTAGGTACCCTTGGGCAATGGGAAATTACTCCATTTCCCAATTGGTCAATGTCCCACTCAGCTTGTGTAAGGGGTTCCTGAAACATTTCTGTGGGACTTCTGAGGCTGGCAGGAGCCCAAGCTGTCCTAGAAACAAGCTCTGGGAATTCCTGGGGAGGGGAAGGCACCTACAGCCAACCTCCCCCAGTCCTGCAAAGGGCAGCCAGGCAGGGACAAAGAGCAGCAAAAGCTCAGTATCACCTCTGCATGCTCTGTGCAGCCCCTGAGCCCCCCAGAACTGCACTGATCCAGCCTCTGGAGCTGCCTCTTTCTGTCCAGAGCATGGTGGGTGTCTCACTGTCCCCTTTCCTGCTCAGACTTCCATTCTCAAGTTGCAACGGGCCCTGTTAACTGGACTTAACTAACCCAGTATCTGTTAATCATTGTCCAATTTCCCTGCTGACTCTGTGGCTGCATTTAGGTCTTTGTGAAGTCATATATTAAATAACGTGCAGAAAATATAGCCTCAACTAGACTCAAAAAGATTTTTGGGCCAACAATATAGCACTCTTAATGAGAAATACAAGCACTGGATTAATTTTTAAGCAATCCATTGCCATTCAGCTGCTGCTGGGGCTGAAGAGGACAATGCTGCGCTCCCAGCTGGTGCCAGAATCTGGCTGAGGTAGTGCTTGGACATTTGCCTCCAAGGGAGGAGGAATGATCAAGGACCAAGGCTTGGATTAAGCTGAAGAGAAGATGGGGGGGGTGGAGGGGAAAGAAATCCACCAGAAAAACATTCTATAGTTCTAATTCATAGCAGGGGGGAAAGTGTGAACTCTTTTTGTTGCTAACTCCCATGGAATAACCAGGACCCAGCATTTCTGGGCACAGGATTGCCTGCAGTCCCCATGTTGCATTCTGTTACCTGAGCAGCACCCACTGCCCCAGCACCCCTCAGAGCAGTCCCCATCCCATATGGCTCATGCTCTTCTCCATGAAAACCACTTTGTGTCCCTCCTTCCAAACCTGCTTGTGTGATGTTTGAGGGTATTGTGGCAGATGCTGCATTTTCCCAGCCAGAGCAAGGCTCTGCAGTTTGTATTCCCTGGGAAGGGAAAGGAGGGAGAGCAGTAGCCCCTGATCCCACAGCCTTACCCAGGGGCACAAAGTACCCCAGGAGCAGCTTGTGCCCTGCCAAGCAGCCCTAGGCCCCCACCCGGTGATGCAAAGCTTTCAGCCTGCTGATGGGCTCCATCCCTCCATCCATCCATCCATCCATCCCTCCTTTCCATCCCTCCATCCATGCATCCATCCCTCCATCCATCCCTCCATCCATCTGTCCGTCCATCCATCCATCCATCCCTCCATCCATCCATCCATCCATCCATCCATCCATCCCTCCTTTCCATCCCTCCATCCATGCATCCATCCATCCATCCATCCATCCATCCCTCCTTTCCATCCCTCCATCCATCCCTCCCTCCATCCATGCATCCATCCCTCCATCCATCCCTCCATCCGTCCATCCATCCATCCATCCATCCGTCCATCCATCCATCCATCCATCCATGCATCCATCCATCCATCCATCCATGCATCCATCCCTCCATCCATCCCTCCATCCGTCCATCCATCCATCCATCCATCCATCCATCCCTCCATCCATCCATCCATCCATCCATCCCTCCATCCGTCCCTCCATCCATCCGTCCCTCCATCCATCCGTCCGTCCATCCCTCCGTCCATCCATCCATCCATCCCCGGCTCCTGGCTCCGCTCAGCTCCGGGCCGGCTGCAGCCGCTCGGGGTGCCCGGAGGAAGGAAGGAAGGAAGGAAGGAAGGAAGGAAGGAAGGAAGGAAGGAAGGAAGGAAGGAAGGAAGGAAGGAAGGAAGGAAGGAAGGAAGGAAGGAAGGAAGGAAGGAAGGAAGGAAGGAAGGAAGGAAGGAAGGAAGGAAGGAAGGAAGGGGGTCCCCAGCCCAGCCTCGCCGTCCCAGCGCTGGTGTCTGGTGCCACCTAGTGAAGTGTCACTGACGAGGCTCGGCAGGACCGCGCCGGCTCGGCCCCGCTCCCCGATGTAATCCCACGGGAAAGGGCCCTGTGGGATCTGCCTCTACAGATACCAGGTGTGTACAGGCCTCTAAGTGGGACCTGCTCTGTGCACAGCTACCCCCAGCCCAGCATTCCAGGACATCTCCAGCCCGGGAACCCGGAGCAAGAGGAAACCACAACTCTGCACATGCTGCCCGTGCCCAAAGCAAATGGAAAGAGAGCTGGGGTGTGAAAAATAAAGATTCTTTATTTACAGAAGAGCAGAAACAACATGGTGAACTACACCATGTATTTAAATTGTAAGAATCCCTATAACAACAACAACAAACTGTAAAATGTGTTAACATAAGAACATATATATACAGCAACTATGTATTAAACATATTTACAAAAGACAAAAACACTCTCTAAAACATACAGAAGACTACTGAAGAACACTCTACATCTCTCCAGAGAGGTGGCATCCCTGCCCAGCATCTCCATCAGCCCTGGAAGAGAAGCAAGTGCCAGGGTCACTCCAGGCAGGCCCAGAGGGCTGTTCCCTGTGCCCCCAGGCTGGGACACGCTGGCAGAGAGGGACTCTGCTGCCAGCACTGAGCCTGGCTGGGGCTGAGGGCTGGGCCCCAGGCAGGGGCACCCAAAGCCTGGCCCAAAGCAAGCCCAGGGCAGGCTGGGGGTGCTGTTTGTGCCACCAGAACCCAGGGACAGCCCTCAGGGCACCGTGTCCCTGAGCGGGGACACCCAGCCCAGCCCCAGCCTGGCAGCAGGGCACCCACTCTGCCTGTGGGCAGGCCATGGCCAGCCCCTGCCTGTCCTGCTGCTGGGCTCCCTCTCCATCCCAAGACCATCTTCTCCTCCTCACCTTGCTCATCCACCTCCATGTCTTCAGTGTGATCCTCCATTTCCACCTCCATCTCTTCCTCCATCTCCTCCTCCACATCCACCTCCATGTCTTCCTCCATTTCCACCTCCACATCCACCTTCATGTCTTCTTCTCCATAATCTTCTGCATCTGCTTCAGTGTTTTCCTCCATATCAATGCTAATGTCCACTTCCATCTCCTCCTCAGTGTCTGTGACATCCTGCTTGGGGAGCAAAACCTCAGGGTGGGGTCCCTGTCCCACATCCATCCCCACAGAGCTCCAGCCCACCCAGGCACTTGGGGCTGTCCATCTCCATGGAATGGCCCTGTACCTTCATTGGGACAAAAGTGAGCATCCTGCAGGGTTGGATGGCAAGATCCAGGCAGCAGGGACCATTCAGGACTAATGACAGTGTCAGGGACCTGGTGACAAGCAGGGTGACAGGGATGCTCATAGAGCAGGGTGGAGCATGTGGTACACAAGGACCAATGGTGAGTTTGTGCTTTTTGCTGGGAGAAGAAAGTTCCAGCTAAATAACTTCCTGTGCACGCAAGCGTGATGAAGTACGGGTTGGTATGTGCCTTAACATTTCCACTGTTAAAAAACCCCACAGCTTCCTTTTAGCACAAATCAACCTCTTGCGGTTAACAACAATTAACTCTTTCTCTTCCCACCACAGACCCTGTTGAACACTCTGTCCTTGTCTTTCCTATGGGACCTTCAAGCCCTGCATGGTTACAGTGAGGCCTCCCCACGCAGTGAGTCCTCTCTTCTCCAGGCTGAGCATCCCCAACTCCTTCAGCCTTTCATTAGAGCAGAGGGGCTCCAGCCCTTGCAGCACCTCCATGGCCTCCTCTGCTCTCCCTCCAACAGCTCCAGGTCCTTCCTCTGCTCAGGACCCCAGAGCTGGAGGCAGGGATGGGTCCTGGGCAGGGCTGCAGCTGCACGGGGAGCAGAGGGGAATTTTGTGTTATCCCCTGAAAGGAACTAAATGCACTCTTTGCTGAGGGATAAAACCAGGAGAGTGGAGACTGCCCCGAGCAGAGTCCTGCTGTCAGCAGAGGTTCTTTGTGAAATCTGCAGGGATCCATCAGGAGCAGATCTAGGTGTCCCTTTGCCTCAGCACCCACTCCAAATCAGCTGCAATGGGCACCTTGGCCAGGATGTGGGTCCACACCCAGCCCAGCTCTCAGCTCCCTGTGCTCCCACAAACGCAGGCTCCAAAGCAAGCCCTGCCCATGGGGACACAGTGTCTGTGCCACACTGGATCCTTCCAGCTGAGGCCAGGCCTGCAGCACCCTGGGGTGCCACAGAACAAAGATTTTCCCAAAGGATTTCTGGATCCTGGGGACAGGAGCTGCTGCAAAAGCCACTTCTGACACAGAGGTACCTCTGTCACCCTGCAGCCCAGCTGAAAAGAGAGAGACATGCCATACAAATCTTTAGGGTGTTTATTGTCAGGATAGAAATTCCTTTATATAAAACAAGAGTTTAAAAATAGCACTACCCTGCTCTCAGAATTAAATATACATATATATATACACACACACACATAGATATTGATAGAAAGAATAATTACCATTTTGCTATGTGATTATGAAACCAAACAAGATTAATACCAATTTCCAAACTATTCTGCCACACCAGGGCAAGGGGATCTAAGAATTCCTGCTGCCCACCTTCCCGTGGGAGCCCACCTGGGCACCACACTGGGTACCAACTGGGCATCCGGCATCTCCTGTGCTGCCTGCACCACCCAGCTGTCCTTGCCCCACCACTTGGCAGCAGATGCTGAGAAAACAGCAGGTCTCAGGGTGACACCACTGTAGGTTTTTTTCTCTTGCAAAGCAGCCTGCCAGGGTCCAGGGGGCCTGTGCCATCTCAGTCACTCTGGGGGACACCAGGTGTCCAGCCTGCCCACATAGTTGCTCCCCATCATCCCCGACCTCCCATAGAACAACTGAAACCCTTGGCTTTGCAGCAGAGGCTTTGTTCAAGTTCCTTTTTTGTGTGTTTTTAGGTTTCGGGGGTTTTTTAAATATAGTCCACATCCCCCTGGGGATTTTGCAATGCAAGAACAAACACTGATGCTTTGGGATAACCTAGCAATAACAATGTTGTATAGCTACTGTACATCCATCCCTGTGCCCCACTGAGCACTGCAGCCCTCTGCCAGGATCACTTCTTGTTGGCAATCTGCTTTTCCAAGTCTTCCAGCCTGGCTGTCATCTGAGCAAGTGCACGTGCTAAGGAAACAGCATGAGCCAGACAGTCTGCTGGGCAAAGGGCTCTATCCCCTTAAAAAAGCCTAAAATTTTCCCCCCTCCCATTTATCTATCCCTCCCTCCCCCTGTGTGCTCTGTCCTCAGCTCTTCTGCCCCCTGACAAGCCCAGGTATCACCCCAAAGGATATTTTTCTTAGTCAGGCTCTGCAGGATGGCCACGGTGTTGGTCTGGAATTGCACCAGCGCCTCGCACTCACACGGGCTGCGGATCTCCGTCTCCCCTTTGCTCTCCTCTGTGACAGGGGGATTTGACTGCAGTCAGACCATGGCCCCACAGTGCCCACTCTCCCTTGCTCCCAGGCAGGTCCCTTGTCCCTGCAGCCACCCACGGGGGCTCAGGGCTCTCCCCACCATTTTGCTCTGTTTTCAGCCACTCTGCTTTCTGTCAGGCTGCCCTGCTGATCCAGCAAGGTCTCTGCCAGGCATCCCACAGAGCTGCCACACATGTGGTCACAGTGTGCCAAGGACAGCCACTGCTGAGTTTCACTTTGCCTTCAAGTTGGAGTGGCAGGAGGCACATTGACTCCATATCTGCAGCCCTGTGGGGGTCTCAAGGGCACTGGGGAGCCCCAGCCTGTCCCAGGGCAGGGAGACCCTCACAGTAACCCTGCACCCAGCAGCGGCAGAAGCACAGGTCTGAATATAGATCACCTTCAGAGCATCCCACAAGGGAAGGTTCCACTCCCAAATTCTGCCCATGCAATGGCACAGGAGTGGTTACTCATATTAATACTTCTGTATTAACCCTTCCTGTTTTCTAATTAATTCCCGTAGCTTCACCTTTTCCTTTTCCAAATCCCTCCCAGAGACCCAAACCTATTCCCACAAAGCCTGGAGAGATCCTGAGACACCCTAGGCTCCCACCAGCCCAGCTCAGCCTTGGGGTACTTGACACAGCATGACAGACACACAAACCATCCCACTGACTCTGTGGGGACAGAATGGCCTTCTCTGGCTTGGGGTCAAGTCCCCTGACGTGGCCAGGAACACCCACCTGGGCAGATATTCAGGGAGAAATTCTCCACAAGGTGGGTCATGGTGGAGAAGTCTGCTGAATAGGAGAAGTGCTGCTCCACTGGCTCAGAGGCAATCGCTCTCAGCTCTTCTTCCACAGCTTTTCCAACACCCACGGCAAACATGACAATCCCTGTGTGGCAAGGACAGATCCTGAGCACTGCACTGGCCGCCCTGCAGCAAGCAGCCCCAAGCCCAGAGTGAGCAAAGCCAAGGATGCAGGATTTTCTCTGGGCTTCCCAAATATACAGCAGGAATTTGGGAAGGACAGGCAGGAGCATGGCAGCACTGTGGTGGTGCAGGCTGCTGCATGAAGGATGGTGCTCAGAGCACCCTGTGGCCACAACAGATCATGTCTGCTGTGGGATGCAGCTCCCTGAGACAGCCACCCCAAGGAACCATCCCAGGATGCCCAAAACACTGTAATTTAGGGTTCCCAACCCCCCCTGCACCTGATTCCTTTGCTCTCCTGGCCCATTCGGAGATGTCATCCTGGGAACGTCCATCTGTGAAGACCAGCCCAATTCTGGGGATGTTGTGGGAGAGAGGCCTGGCCCCTTCCAGCTCAGAGAAGCTGTGCTCCACCATGTGCTTGAGAGCAAGGCCTGTCATGGTGCCTTTCTCCATGTACTCCACATCCATCACTGCCTTCTTGATCTCATCTGCAGTGTGGTACTTGTTGAGGGGGAACTCGGTGCGCACGCGGCTGGAGTACTGCACCAGCCCCACCCGTGTGCCCTGCGGGGACACCTGCAGCAGGTCCACAATACGGTTCACAAACTGCTTCACCAGCTCAAAGTTCTGGGGCCGGACACTCTTGGAACCATCGATCACCATCACAAGGTCGACATGCCCAGCTCCACACTCTGCAGGAACAGGGGGAAGATGAGAGAGGAGCAGCCTGGCCATGGCCACTGTCAGAGTGAAGAAGCCTCAGCTGGGGCTGAGATTTGGGGCTTCAGGACACTGTGGGAACACCCTGGAACTGCAGCTGGGAAGGAGAGGAGACTATGCCCAAGTGACTCAGCCCAAAAACCTCCACTGATACCCCAAGACCCCATGAAAGCCTTTCCTAGGTTTCTCTTTTCGTGAACCTTTCCTTAAAGCTGTTGCATCTTCTGGGCCATGTCTCTGAGGACACAAACATTCATCCCGACAGCAGCCAGGGTGCTCCCCCAACCACAGCGAGCTCTCCACCCTCTTACAGCCTCATTTAAAGTCCCAAGTGGAGACAGAGCCCCCCAGCCCAGTTTCAGGTGAGCTCTCTCCAGGAGCACAGAGCACAAATAAGAAGAATGTCAAGGGCTGTGTCCCAGTACTCACTGCTGCATGTCTTGCCGTCAGCCTGGAGCTGCTGGCCCTCAGGGCACACACAGTGGTAGGAGCCCTCTGTGCTCACACACTTGAACTCACAGCCATGGTCCACCCCATTGCAGAGGTCGGTGGCTGGAAAACAAACCAAGGGTTACCCCATTCAGGATGGGCTGGGAACAGCCCTTCCCTGGAGATGGGACAGGACATAAAGGCATGTGCTGTACACACAGCCTGTGCCATGCAGCACACTGGCACCTACCCCTGCAGGACTTGCTGTCGGGCTGGAGTGTGAAGCCGCTGCGGCAGCGGCAGTAGTGCCCATTGGGGATGCTCACACACTCGTGCTGGCAGCTGTGGTTCCCGAAGCTGCAGTAATCAATCACTGGGGAGACAGGGAGAGCAATGGCAGAAAGGAAAAGACAAGAAGAGAGAGAATGGGAAGAGACAGGCAGGGGGGCAGTCACTCACTGGTGCAGCTCCTCTTGTTCTGGCTGAGGTAGTAACCCGGCCGGCAGCGGCACGAGTAGGAGCCCTGCACGCTGACACAGTGGTGCTGGCAGCCGTGCCTCCCGTCTGCACACGCATCAATGGCTGCAGGGGAATAGGATACCCCTCACCCTCCTGTCCCAGCCTCCCTGGGGCAGCAGGGCAGGACTGCTCCAGGGCTTGGAAGCAGCTCTGAGCACCATGAAGCAAGAAGGAAAAGTCCTGGTGTGGTGGTCAGACAAACTAATATGGCTTTGCACTAAAATCCAGAGAAAAAACACTGCACTTTGGTGCTGGGATGTGAATCCTCTGATACTAACTTCCAGGACCCTCTCAGCTGACAGGCAGCTGGTTGTGCCCACATAAGTCATGAGTGTCCCATCTCAGAGAGATGGTCAGGATTTAACAATGCTGAATGTCTGCAGTCATTACAGACCCAAGAGGCAGTGGGCCCAGTGAACAGAGCACTCAGGCTGCTGCTGGCCTCCCTGAATCCTCTGCTGTGTCCCAGCTTCCCTCCATGGGACCCATAACTACAAACTCCCTATGAAAGTTCAGATAATAAAAAGGTTTTTTACGGGAACAGGTCTTTCCATCCACGTTGAGCCTGTAGCCTGGGTTGCACTCGCAGTAGAAGGAGCCAGGGGTGCTGATGCAGGTGTGCTGGCAGCCATGCTCCCGGTCCACACACATGTCCACTCCTGCAAGACAGAATGGGCATCAGAGTGGCCCACAGGCACACCAGACATATGGGGAGCCTGGCTCTGGCATATGTCCTGTCCTTGCAGCAGAAGCCAGCGTGACAACTCACACAGTCCCAGCCCTGCCAGCTCCAGTGCTCACTCACTGATTTCCAGTGCACAGACACTGACACTGTGCAGTGCCCTGTACTGGCACTTCATTGGGGAGGCTGCTTCCCCATCCACCCTGCTTCTGGCACAGACAGCTGCCCCAAACACCCCTCTGACCTGGGTGAGGAGCAGACACCAGCCCCCCCCCTTGCCACTCCACAGCAGCAGCTCTCACCCACCACAAAGTTTGTCCTGGAACTGCTTGGCAAACTGCTGGATGAGCTCGAAGGACTCCACCAGGAAGACATGCTCCTCCAGCGGCGGGGAGGCCATGGCCCGCAGGGAGTTCATGTCAGCCCGCTGGATCCCCACGGCGTAGATCTCGATGCCAGCATTCCTGGCCTGCGTGGCCACCTCGGTGACACGGTCCTGGGGCCGCCCGTCCGTCACCACGATGGCGATTCGGGGGACCCTCTTGTGCAGGGGCCGCGCGCCTTCCTGCGTGGTGAAGGCCACGTTCATGGTGTACTGGATGGCCAGCCCCGTCATGGTGCCCTGGGCCAGCGGTATGATGCTGTTGATGGCCCTCTCCATGTCCGCTCGAGTGAAGAAGGTCTTGAGGGAGAAGATGTTCTGCACCTGGCTGGAGTACTGGATGACCCCCACCCGTGTGGCGTTGGGGCCCAGCTCCAGGTTGCTGATGATGTCCATCATGAACCGCCGCATGGTCTCGAACTCGAAGGGGCGCACGCTGCGGGAGCTGTCGATCACAAACACAATGTCCAGGGGACCCGTCCTGCACTTCAGGGCTGAGGAGAAGGCAAAGAGAAGGCTCAGTTCTGTGGCTGTCCACTGATGTGTGCCTGCTGGCTGGGGGCTGCTCATGAAGGATGGAGAGAGCAGATTTGGGCAGCCCCCACAGACTGGCACGTTTCACTGCCCAGTAGATCCACAGAAGGTGGTGGCAGAGCAGAAGAAGGACCAACGGGTTGGGGAGATGTCCCCTGGCTGTGGGTTGTTGTGGCTGTGTTTTTTTTAAGGGCAGAAAATGAGACAGTAAAAATCAAAGGGCACACACTTGACAGAGATTGAGCCAAAGAGCTTCTCTTGAGGATAAGAATGCTAATTCCAGTGCAAACTGGGGAAGTGTTCAGCAAGCAAAATGCCAATAAACATATTTTGCTTGGCTTGTGTGCACCCAGGCCTGGGAGAATTGGACCCTAATCATAAGGAAACACTTTGAGTCCCTTTGGGATGATGCCAATCTCAATTGCTCTGAAGGTCTCTGAAATAAGCCTGCTCCTTTCTCCATTTGGTGCCTTCACTGTTTTTAAACTAAAATTGATTTAGATCCCTCTGTCCTGGGAGGAGAGAGGCAGGTACCTCTGGGTTTGCTTTGTCCTCTGCATGTGGAGAGTCAAGCAAGGAGGAGGCTTCCCCTCAGAGCTGTGCCTCCTGCCAAGGTCACAGCCCATGGCCTGGAGGGTGACAAGCAGGGCAGGGCTGTGTCACAGCTTAGGGGGTGCCCAAAGCAAGCATTACCAGAGCCACCATGCTGGGGCCAGGGAGTTTGTGTCCCTCCATCCTCCTGGGGATGCTCCCAAACAAGAAGATCCTGTCCCCCCACGTCACACAGCAAACCGTCCTCTGAGAGCTCCACTGCCCTATGTTCTCATTTCTCTCCTGTTCATGCACTCCCCACCATGGCTCACCTGCAGGTTTTGGTCTGGCTTCCAGTGTTGTCAGGAGAAGCAGGAGGAGAGGGGCAACAGGCAGGAGCTTCATCATGGCTCTGCGAGACCACACAGTTCCAGTGCTGGAAGGATGCACTGCAGGGAGAAGACAAGGTGCAATCAGTGCTGAGGGTGAGCTCAGCCAAGGGGGAATATTCTCCTGTGGTGGGTGTCCCCAGGCAGTGCCAAAAACCTTAAACAGTGGCAGTTTTGACAGGTCCATCCCCAGACTGCTCTGAACCCCCATGGAATCTTTCCTGTTCCAAGGACTGACAGTCTCAGCACAGCTCAATTTCATTACAGTTACAACTCTGCCAAAGGGTCTGATTTTCTGCTCTGGGTGGAGCTGGCCATTGGACAAGTCTTATTTTCACTTGCACACCAGGCAGATGGGATGTTCAGCCAAATGCTTTTTCCCTGACTGTGTGGCTGCTCTCTGCGGCCAGTGGAGAGTTGGAAAGCTGCACACAGGGATGCAGAGCACCAGCCCTCCTGATACTCCTGCACGGGAAGAGAAGCCCCCAGATGAAACACCAGCACTAAAAAAAACTGCATAGAAGTCTCTGACAGTCACTGGCAAAGATCATTTTTCCAAGAAGTTCCATTCTCTGCCTGTTTCCAAACTCCCTTGGGAGAGGAGAAGCCTCTGCAGGCAGAGGGTGTGAGGGTGCCTGTGCAGGTGAGCTCTTCCCCTGGGCAGGTGCTGGGTGAAGCACTGCCAGCCTGCTGCTCTCCCTCACATCCCCTTGGGGTCCCCACCACTCTGCCACCAGCACTCTGCAGCTCTCCCTGTCCTAAAAGTTTTTCCAAGGGATACTCTGCACCTCAACAGTTTTTTCATGTCTTTAGGGTGGGATCATTGGGAGGAAAGATATTTAAACTTGTTACCCAAAACCTCAGCTTGTCACTTCTCTCCCTCTCTGCCCACCTCTGTGTTGTCGTGCCTTGCCTTTCCTGGCTCCTGCAGGATTTATTTAGTTTATTTTTATTCCAGCTCTGGTTGGAAACTCAAGGTGCTAGGGATGGAAATGCCACAGATAATGACTCTCCCCAGGAGATCTGCAGTGCCACGACTGGGCACAGATACTGGAAGGGTGCTTTTAAGAAAAAAACACAGAAAAATTCATTTTATCAGTAGTTATCAGCCAGTATTTATTTAGCCCCAGGAGGTCTCAGTTGTAATTCATCACCAGGGTTGCTGTTTAATTGCTCAGTGGTTACGTGCAGCACTGAACACCACGTCTTTGATAGCAGGGACACTGATAATAGGTTTAACAGCTGCATCTTAAAACTGTCTCGAGACTCAGTGTTCACACCTGGAAAACTATATTAAAGAATTAGGAGGACAGAAAAGGGGTACAAGAGGATACTGGGATCCAGAACACTCACTCTAAGTGAGAGACGTGGCCTTTCCCTGGAGGCGAGCAGCCCGGGACCAGCCGGGACCAGCCCGGGACCCTGACAGGTCTTTTCCAGGGGGCAGAGGAGAGCTTTGCTTTGTGGCCAGGATTGCTCGGACACCTGTGTCCCTTCACCACATGCAAGCAGAGGGGCAAAAAGAGCTCCTCCCCCAGCCTTATTTCCCCATTTATTTAGCAGATTCTTTTTCCAGGGCTGCTTTTTTCCTGGGAGAAAGCACTCACAAACCACTAAATATTTTCAGGACAGCTATGCCCCCTAGAACATTTCTGCAGCTCTCTTCTCTCCACACCTCCCTGGCAGGCTGCTATGGAGCCTGTGTCTCACAGCATCCAGAGAGTTTCAAAGACAGCCCAGAGGGAGGAATGAGCTGTCGGGCCAGGAACCAAGAAGGAGAAAACCAGTTCACGACTCATCTATTTTTAACAGCATCTCAGCTTTTGGATGAAGCCTTGGCTCTCCCCACAGCTGGAAGGGCTGATGCTGCCTGGACAGGGCAGGGCATGGCAGCTCAGTCATATGCTGGTCCTGGCAGCAGAGACCAGGCTGGGACAGTGTCCTGGCCCCTGATTCAATTTAATGCCCAGTTCTGCCCCAGCAGCAAAGGGACGGGGAAGCAAAGATGATGGGACAGATGTCCCCCAGTATCTCTCCCACCATCCCGCACTTGACAAATTCCCTCTACCCTCACCTCGCTGGGGCTGACTTGCATCCCTATGGAGGGGCTCCTCACCCCCTGAGGGCTCTCACCGCCCCCCCAAGCCGTGCAGGAGGGAGGGAGATGGGTGGGAAGCGAGCGGCTGGCAGGCAGGTGCTGCGGAGCAAGGCAAACACGGCGCCACCTGCAACGCCAGAGACCTTGAGATAACACTGAGCTATAAAGAAAAAAAGGTCCAGGCAAGGTGAGTGCTGCTGCCTGGGCTGCCTCAGCCAAACCCTGCAGATGAGCTGAGAGGGACACTTGAACCATTGCTGACATTTCTGAGCAACGCAAGGGGAGAAACAGTTATTGCTTGTCACTGCTGAAGGAGATGCTCAGTGAGTGATGCAAGGAGGGTGACCAAGGGGACAGCCATATGTAAGGACAGAAGGGTCACCTCCTCTTGACTCTACACGTGATCTCAGCCGAGGAGGACATGGAGATGGATCCCCAGAGACAAACAGGTAAGCCAGCACACCTTCCCTGGGCACCTCCACTGGCAATGCTGCTCCCCAGGGCAATTACATCCCTCCCTGCTCCACCACTTGTCCGTCTGCTCTCCCTGCCAAATGCTGAGTCTCAGGAAAAACAGCCGCTTCAGGTTTCAGCCTGGCCTCCTTGGCAGCTCTCTCCTGGCTACAGGTTAACAGAAATACTCTGAATATTCCCCTCCTGGTTCATCCAGATGGTGACAGGTTGGACCTGCACACACCCTGCCTCGGGCAAGGCCAAAGGACATGGCAGGGAGCAGGGTGAGGAATGCTCCCACCTCCCTACCCTCCATGCTGTTACAGGGATTGGGGGTTTCTGACTGAACTGTAGAGAGGATGAAGCAGATGGAGAAGGGAGAGGTGGGAGTATGTTCACAGCCCAGAAGAACCCCTGACTGTAGTGTCACAAGGAGGAAAGCAGGTTCTGGACCAAAGCTATGGAGCCATGCTGGGTCCAGACCCTATAAGAAGCCAGGACAAAGGATCACCATGAGTTGCAGGAATGGGGAAGAGCTGGGTGTCTGTGAGCAAGCACCATCCAAGCCAGAGGGGTGTCCCGTGCAGCAGGGCTGTGCACAGGAGGAGGCACACACAACAGGTCCAGGCACACATGGCAGGGTGCAGGGCACTGGTGCCACATGTGCTACCAGTGAACAGCATTTATTTCTGTGCTGGAAGCCTTGGCCAATAGTAGAGAAGCCCTATACATGATGTTGCTGAGATTCACCCTCCTCATCTGCCTCTCCATGCACCCTCCTTTGCTCTGCAGAGCTTTTCTTTGCAGAGACCCAGCCAGGCAGTTCTCAGAAATTCAATTCAATCAGTGTTATTTGATGAAAGTGTGTCAAAAAACCCAATCAAAATGTGGCCAGGAGTCCCAGCCCTGAGTCCTTTCACTTAGAACACCTCAGTTCTGCCAGAACAACAGCAGAAAGACAGCAAGAGCACCTTCAGGCTGGAGGATGGGGAGAAAAATTGTGATGTCCTCAGCAGGACAGCAATTCACCATTCTTCCAGTCCATGCCTGAGAGAAAGGCTGCCCAAAAATGCATGTGGGCCCAAGGAAGGAAGACTGATGTGTGTCTTGCCCCAGGGGACAATGAAGCAACCAGAGCCACCTGGAGAGATGCAGACAACTTACATCATCCTGGAGGCACCTCTCCATGCCAAAATTTGTTGTAGAAACATGGATGAATTGCTGGCACATTGTCCATGTATTTGCAAGACCTGCAAGAAGGATGAGGCCCGGGACAGCCCTGGAGCTGGATCCACCCTCTCCTGGAGAGCTGCCCAAAGGTTGGTTTCTCCCAACATAATCCCCAATCTCCAGGTGCTCTCTGCTTGCAGATGCCTGGCTCAGTGCTTCCTCTGCTGCTCACCAGCACTGAATCCACCCTCAGGACCACTTTACAGGCAGCATTGACCTTTCACTCAATCACAGCTCCAAGATCTTGGTGCTCATCCCCCACATCAGCTGGGTGATGAAAGACAAATCCCACCAGAGAGGACAGCAATGCAGTTTTTAGAGCAAAGAAGACTCAGGGACCATAGGCACATCAAGACCATGGAAATAGCATGAATATCCAGCCCCAAAAGGGTTTTTCCTCCCAGTTTAAGGACTGATGTGTCCTTGGTTTTTCCCAAACACATGTGGGAGAACCAGAGCAGACTCTTTCCAGGACAAAGCAGAGCTCTCCAGTTACAACTCTGTGGCAGCTTTACTGGGCCAAGTGCCACCTGGAAGGACACGTTGTTTGAAAAACAAGGCTGTATTTCTCCAACAGCACATCAAGGCTCCAAACCCAACAGGAGCAAATCAGCAGGAGTGCTGTAACAGGAAAACCTTGCTGGATGCAGAAGGAACTTCTTTTTTGCTCTGCTTGCTCCCCACAAAAGCCTATTCACCGTTTTATGGGACCCACTCCTGTATATTCACAGGGAGGGCGGGGGGAGGATGGGTTTCTTGACCAGGTCCTTTTGCAGTAACAGATGTCTTTGACTCACAGCTCACAGACTCATACAAGGCCTGGCAGGTTTATACTGTGACATGACATTTGAAATCCCCTTGGGAAGGAAATGCTGGGTATAGCAAGGGACAGAGCATCCCCTTCTAGATGTTCTCCACAACAGTACATGGCATCTTTCTCTGTTATCAGTCTATCTCTGAAAGAGCTGCCAGTGCTCTGGAACTCACCTGGCAGGAAAGCCTCTTGCCCAGACAGTCCTGCACTGAAACAAGTTGTACCTGGGCTGCTTCGGCAACAGCTGCCACAAATAAAAGCCACATTCACTTGCAAATTAAAATGTTAAAGATCTAGCCAAGAGGAAAACACGGCAAGAGGAAAATACGTCTGCCAAATCTCCTTGTTCAACTAATCATGTCAGAGATGGCTCCTGTTTCAGGACTGCTGGTGCCATTTCTCTGTTCCTCTCTGTCCCACTCAAGACATTTAGGCTGCACTTGTCCCTTGAGCTGCACAACAGGCAAACTCAGCCCATCTCCTGACTGCTATTTTCAACAAAACTGGAATACTTTGATTTTGATGAAGAATGATCAACAGGGGACACTTCACTGACTCTCTTTAAAAAGCAAATGCTTTTCTACAAACAAGTCCTTGGAGGACAGCTGAGCTGGGCCAAGAGACTTCAAACTTTGGAGAGAAGGATGTCCTGGTCATCCAGAAGCTGACGCAGCAATCCATTGCCCAAGTTCTTGTTTTGGGAGGAAGGTGTTAGAGAGCATTTTTTTCCACCAGAAATATGCATGTTCAACCACAAAGGAAAAGAGTCATGGCCCAGATCAGCCACTGGGCTGGTGCAGAGTTTGTCAACTGAGCTCCTGATGCAGCAGAGCTGGTATGAGACTGATAGTTACTAGCAGGGCATCTGTCTCCCAGATCTGCTGGGACCACTATCCCCAGCTGACCTCCAGGAAGTTTACATGGCACAGACAACCACAGAGACCGCCTGCTATTCCAGCCCAGCAATCATGGATTCATTGCCTGACCTCCTTCTCTAAATCTTTATATCATATTTCTCACTCTAGAGATGTGACTCAATGTGTTGGCATAAGAAAGCACGCCAGGAGAATATTCTTGTGCCTCTCCCCTTTATCCTGCCCATCCTGCTATGTGTTTAATTGAAATAGCAGAAGGTGAGGAGCGTTTGGCAGCTGCAGAAAGGCACGCGGGGACTTTTTGTCCCTCCTCAGAACAGAAAAGCTTTGTGTAGATGCTTTTCACAGGGACAGCCCCAAAGGTAACACAGGAAATGTCTCACACCTAACTTCACAGCTTCCACATCCCTCTGGCAGCAGGAGATCTGCTGCCCTGGGACTGGGATGCCGTCACCCGTTAGGAGATGGACCAGAGAAGAGCTTCACCAGTGGGCTGTGGCCTCCCTCCTGCCCACGCTGAAGAGCAGGTAACACTTTGGGGAAGACATCCAAGTCCAGCTGCAGGTGTATGAGCTGTGAATTCCCAAAGGCAGCGTTTTTCCATGTCTGGAGCTTGCCTAATTTTCCAGCCCAGACAGAGACTCTTGTACAGGGGGTTATCTCTGCTCTCAACAGATCTGCTCCCACTGGTTCCTGCCACAGACCATGGACTCCTCTGGGTCCACAGACTACACTCAAAGACTCCTGAATTTACACACTGGCAAAGCACAACACAGCCCAGAGACAGAAAAACTGAAGTCTGCAGAGAAACCAAGGTACTGCCACCTCCCTGCAAGGGACAACAGCTGAGCCCTATGGATTTCCCTGAGGGGCACCAGAGGGACCAGGTTAGGGATGGACTCATGTGCAAGCAGGGGCCTGCAAGGCAAGAGGATCAGAAGTTTGCAGATAGACAGGCAAAGACAGAATATTGGTGGGGAAGATGAATTCTGACTCCAGTAGAAAACACCAGGAAGGACAAGCTGTGTGAGAACCACAGAAGATTCAGACACAGGATAAGACACAGCAGTCTGGAGCATCCCACATGGAAACACTGCCATCGCTATGAACCAGTCTCTGGAGTCTCCTGAGCACACACCTCTACCCTCTCCTGCTTTAACAGAGCTGCTTTTAAACCCTTTCTGTTTAGCCAAGACAGGAGAGAACCAAAGCCTTCAAAGAGCTGAAAACATTACCTGGCACCTAAAGGTACATCTGTGCTGTGAGTACCTACAGAGGGACGATGCTCACCCGCCCACAGCTGGTCCATTACACAGACAATGGGGAGCACTGGGTCAGGGTCCCCGTGCCCAGCACACCAGTGGAGCCCTTATGGCAGCTGCATGAGCTCCTGATGGAGCCCAAGTGCTCAATTTGCTACTGTTTGGGCCCAAAGTGTAGAAAACACGATTACTGAGAGGTATTGACGAGTGTCAGGAGCCACTCAGCCTCCTGGCTCGGCTGGAGGAGACATCTGGCATTAAAGGGCCCAAGTGGTGCAGGGGGAGTAGCTGACTTTTATAAGTTTCTTTATAAGCACCACTCCATCTATTTTTTTTTCCCATGTTTTTTCTAGGTCCCTTTTACTCACTCATGGCAGGGCTTGTCTGTAAGTCCCGTGTGTGTGTAGATACAAACTCTATTTATCTCCCCTCCGTGTTTCAGCCCTATTCACCAGGCATTTGTAAATGGCATTTTATGAGTGCTGAGTTTTTAACAAGGCAGGCACGCTGCTCCAGAGCGAACAAAGGGGCCCCTATTGGAAACTTTAAAGATGTTTAAACAAAGACTTCTCTTGAAAACCTTTAACCCCTAATGCCAACCTCAAGGGAAACGCTATGTTATGAGCAATCAGAGCACAAACATCTCCTGTGACCACAGATTGCCTACAACGAGCTGCCTTGTTGGCCACAGCTCCTCTGTTTGCCAACCAGGGCAGCTCCCGAGCCCATCTTGTGCTGAGCACATATGGTTTCTTTAATTCTTCAACAACAAATGAAAGTTACAACTTCCACAAAAATCAACAACAGCCTCTTCCCGTTGGATGCAGCAATATCCTGCCTGCTTCGATGAAAAGTATTGTTTTACTGCAAATACCAGGATCTGTTCACGTGGTTTCCAGAGAGGAATTTGCATTTCGGATGAGGCTGAATTTATCCATATCCTGGTGGCAAATATCAGGGCTGAGATCTGAGAGATTTCCCCACACTTGAAGCTTTTTGCTGATATCAACAGAAATCTAATGAATTCCTGCAGAGATCGCAAGAATCTGCTTGTGAAATCCAGTTTCTACTTGTTATTGAGAACCTGCACACTCACTGCCTGGGATTAACTGCTCCCATTCTTCAAAAAATAAAAAGAAAAATCTTTACTATCAAGAGATGCTACAGAGGGTCCCACAGAGAGGGATCCCAAAGGGAGAACTTCGTAATAACTTTATAAATAATCTGGATTTAATTGAAGCAAAAATCCAGTGTGTTTAAGCAAAAGAGGCAAAGCCCTGTGCCTTGTCTCAGAGCTGGGGCTGAGAACAGGCCCCTCTCATGGACCCCTGCTCCCCTCAGTCCCACTGCACACAGGTGGTGGCTTCCATTGACACAGGACAGTCCTGTTTCCTCTGCCATTCTCTTCAACCACACCAATTCCCACTCTGCAGCCTCCCTCCTGAACAGATTCAGCAGCTCTTGCACCACAGCAAAGGCTGTCCCTGCAGAGCCAGGGGCAAAACCCCAGCAGAGCACACACACCACACTGTGTATCTGCACAGCCCCACTCAGCTCACACGAGTGTGTCCACACAAACACCATGAGTGCACAACAATCTGATTTTCCAAACAAGTTTTCCCATGTAATTGCTTGGAACAGAAGTGCCCAGAGCTAATTTTATCCTGTGAAACGGCTGGAATGATAAGCCAAAGGTGGGTGATTGCTCGTGCAAACGAGCATGCACAGACCCAATTTTCCAGTCGTGCAGAAACGGTGCAAAACAAACTTAAGAGTACACTTCTGAGCTTATCCTCCTGCAGGATCTCGCTCTCCTGTTGCTCAGTACACCTTGCCCAGGTGTACCAGACCCTGTCATTCCCTGCTAAGAGATCCTCAGTTGTATAAGCAGGGACCTGCCCGGCAGCTGGGCAAAAGGTGAGCAGGGCAGGCAGCCTGGAGGAGCTCACATCCCTCACACACACACACAGCACGAGGGGCCGAGCGGGTGCCGCGCCCCATCTGTCCCCCCGAGCACAGCCCGGCCCCGCCGCGGGGACCTGCTCCTGGCCCGGGGGTCGGGAAGGCTCCGGCCCACAGATGGGAGGGAAAATCCTTTGGGGCAAAGGTTATGCTCTCTATGCTCTCCCCCCCTCCCGGCTTTGCTTTCTGCTCCTGGCGCCCAGGATCGCCGCTCCCCTTCCTGCCAGCGCCGCTCCAGGGAAAAGCCCCCTCGGGGGCTGCCAAACCCCGCGGGAGCGCTCGGTGCTGTGCACAGCCCCGCCGGGCCGGGCTGGCACCGGGACTGTCAGCGGGATCGGGACCAGGGTCGGGATCAGATCCGGGTGGGATCGGGTGCGGATCGGGATCGGGATGGGGATTGGGATCGGGATTGGGATCGCGATCGGGATTGGGTTCGGGACTGGGATCGGGGTCGGGACCAGGACCGGGACCAGGATAGGCATCGGATCCGGATCGGGATAAGGATCGGGATCGGGATTGGGTTCGGGAGGGGGATCGGGACGGGGATCGGAACCAGGACCGGACTCACCCTCCTCTCCTCTCCTCTCCCCGGGGCAGGGGCGGCGGTGCCCGCGGAGCCCCTGTCCGGCCGCTCCCCGCCGCGCTGCTGGCTCAGGTAACGGTGCGGGGCGGGCGGTGCGGGGCGGAGGCGGCGGGGCCCCGCCGGCCTTTAACGGGGCGGGGGAGCGGGGGGGCGGCGGGGCGGGCACGGCCCGGCCCCGGGGCAGCGCTGGGAGCGGGGTGGGCCAGCCGGGGGGGCTCGGGGCTCCCACCTGCCCCCGCCCCGCTTGCGGGTCCCCGCGGGAGCTGCGCGCAGGTGGAGCCGGCACCGGAGGGTGCGCGCCCGGGACGGCCCTGGGCTCACCGGGGTGGTGCCCTGATGATTTTAGTGCTTTATTTTCCTTTTTTCTCCTTTTTTTTTCTCTATTTTTCTTTCTTTACCTCTTTATTTCTCTTTCTTATTTTTTCCCTTTATTTTCTTTATTTTATAGTATTCTTTTATCTTTTTTTTTTTTTTTTCTTTTATCTATTTTTTTTTTCTCTCTCCCTTTTACTGTCTTTTCTCCTCCTGGGGGAGTGCACCTGGAAGCCCCTTAAACTCAAAAGTTCATGGAAAAAGGAGAGTCTAAGCTCAATATCCATTTGACCTACAGTGTCCTGGAAGTTTAGGAAACATGAGCAGACAGTGGCTGCAGTGTGGGGAGGTGAGTTTGAACCAGGAAACTGCAGAGCAGAGCTTGGAGGGCTGTAGAGCCTCAGGTTAAGCTTCCATCGAGAAGGTGAACTGATGTGCATTGGAGATCATCAGCAGAGGCTTCTTAGAAACCCTGGACTAGACCTTCCCAGTCCTCCACCTCTCCCAGCACTTAGATAATCTGGTGGTGGCAGGAACCACCTTTAGTGCTTTACAGAACTGTGTTGTGGTGCTTTAACAGCACTTCCCTCCCTCTCTGCACACGAGGAGCAGAGAAATTTACTCCAGTAAATCACCCCCACTGTCTGAATTTTCTAGGAGAAGTGCCAGTAGTGCATTATCAAACTGGGGCATTTTGGGGGTGTTGGTGGTGCTGGGGTGCCCACCCTGGCTGGCCCCTGCTCCCTGCAGAGCTCACTGCCACAGGCGTTTCGTGCTTCCTGCTCTCGCCGCTGTTTGCCCTTGGTGTGGTCCATAAATCCCCCAGGCCTAGAAAAGGCTGAATTTCACTTGTGTGTGCAGTGAGGAAAATACGGGATTTATAAATACCCATGCATATACAAGGGCTGTGGGTTGGGTTGGTCTGGATTAAAGGAGGTATTGAAAAATGAGGGAAGCCAGAAACTGCAGGCTTCTCATTTCTGTGATTTCTAATGGCTTTTCCTTTTGCATAAACATTGCCTTGACTCCATACCCAAGAGCACTGCAGGCATTTTCTCCCCTGATCTGCATAAAATATAACCCAGACCTCTAAAATGGATATTTTTTATTAGGATGTTTGGTTTCCCCAAACTGAGGGAAGAACAATTGCCCTCTGTGGCAGCAAGTCCCCAGCAAGCTTCAGGGCAGCTGTGTCCTGAGCAAGGCAAACTGCAGCTCCTTTTTTTTGCGGGGGGGAAACCAGCAAATTAATCTCTGCACTTCAATTCAGCGCTACCTGCGCTTGGGGACACTGTTACTGTGAGTTACAGCTCCTGTATAAAGAGGTGATTTGAAGACCCAGTTTCTAAACAATAGCTGCCAGGATTGTATTTTGGTCTCCAGGGTCGGGTACTTTCATTCCCAGGGGACCAAATATATCAGATCCCTTCCTCAGCAGGCTGAGCTGGTGAAGCTCGTTGAACTGAAAAGGAGCAGGGCAGAGGGCAGTTTGCTTCTCCCAGTGCTTGTAAAGAGCTTTTTATTCTCCTGCAGTTGCCCAAGGGTGCACACATAGAGGTGATGTGTGGACCAGGGTATGTCCCACACGGGGAGCAGCATTCCCCAGCTGGAGGCAGGACAAAGCACTGAGTGATGCCCCTGAACACACTTGCTGCTGGGAGAGAGAGGGATAATTTTCATCTGTGGTGTTAAACATCAGTTCTCCTAAAATCAGGGATGGGACTGTGGGGTCCAACCCTACCAAAGCCTCCCGGCGCCTGTCTGGGTTCCCTGTATGCCCACATGAAACAGCCCTTTGCAAGGTGGTCCAGCTGTGTGTCTCCTGTGGGAAGCACACAGAGCACTCCTCCTTTTCTGCTTCATTTCCCATGGGAGTGGGCACAGCAAACCTGGCCAGAGCTTGCAAATCCCTCAGTGTAACTTGGGTCTCTCCCACCTCAAGCCCCAGGGCAGAGCCACCCTAGAGATGCACCACAAATGCACTCACACCCTCTCCTGAGGCACATCCTGACCTAAAGCAAAGGAAAAGCCTTGGTAAGTGGTGCCAGGCTGAGCAGGGAAGGGGAAAGCCTTCCAGAAATCAGTGTAGGAGAAAGATGGTGGATCCCTCCTCACTCTCCGCCCCCCCCCCCCCCCCACTTCATTCTACATAATGCCCAACTGTGTGGAGAGCAGTGGAGCCCCAGCCAAGACCTCAGGCTCTGAAAAGGCAGCTTTTAGTGAGAGCTGTAAGAGCCCGGCCCGTGTGGTGCTGCTAACATGACACTGAACTAACACTGCACTACAACCAAAGCATTTTAATAATTTAATATAATAAATGTCAGAAGGGAGTGAATAATTCTCTGTAACCCTGAGGAGGCTGTAGGTGCCAGAAGGAGCCAAGTGGGTATACTGAGCTGCTTTAGCAATAGCCCTTTGACTCTCTGAAGATAAATTTAAACCAGATGATGGATGCTGGGTGGTCGCCTCTGTGGGCAGAATGGCAAGCACTGTTCAGAAGTGCGTCACTGGCACAATTTAGCCCCAAAATTTGGAAGGTAAGGGCTGCAGAGAATGGACAAAGAGAAGAAAGCCAAGTTTCTAGGTAGTTGTTCCTCCAGCTGGATATCAGATCTGAAGAGCCACTGTCTGTTTGCCTGTCTTTGGTGTGCACATTCCCAATTCAAGCAGTAAGTAGCATGTGGGTAATTGTTCCAGAAGGCTCCTAAATAAGCTCCAGGCAGTGACCCACGTGCCTCTGGCATTATGTAGGATGGCAGGAAGCAGTGATACCTGCACAAGCCTGGCCCTGCCCTGAGCCAGTGCTGCGGGAGGCTCTGCAGAGCAGGCATTGCTGCAGCCCATGCTGTCAGCACACGTCTTAATCCACAGGGTTTGGCAATTAGCTCCTGAACACTCCCTGCCACTGTCTGGCCTCCGTACCAGGCTGTTCCTTGCTTTGCCAAGGGGTTAATGGCAGAGGAGCCCCACAGGGAGACCCCAAGCTATGTGGATGGGCACTGGTGACTGCATTGGTGACACTCACAGGGATGCAGCACGTGGCTCTGCAGCTGAGACACAAGGACCTAAAGCTATACTCCTAATTTTACACAGCACACTGAACGATGAGACTCACCAGGAAAAAATTCACACACCCAGCCTGGCTCTTCCCTGCTGTGTGCCCGTTGTCTCTGACAAACTGAGGGTGAAATGCTACTGAGCAGAGCCAGCAAGGTTCAGTACTCATTTAACACTGTGTTGCATTAGTGTAAAAGATTATCCAGGGTCAGGCCAATTTCCTTGATACATTTCCACACTTATCCCAGTCATAATCAGTTGTTCTGAAAAAAAAAAAAAAAAAAAAAAAAAAAAAAAAAAAAAAAAAAAAAACCACACCAACCCAGATTTTTGCTGAGAGATTCCCAAATAGTGCTTTTTATATGAAGGGAAAAATAGCAAAGACGGATCAAAGCTGAAATCACACCATTGCTTGGCGGCAGAGGAGTGAAACAGCTGCAGATTGCCATTGTGGAAAAAGATTAAATAACTTTCTTACGGGATCTCTTTGGCTGTACAGAGATATAAACTATTCATTGGCTAGAAGGTGGAGTGAAACTTTTCAGCAAGACTGAGTGACCCACCATGGAGCAGCCTCTGATGGGACACTGATTGATAAATCTCTGTTTCATTGTGCTGGAGCAGGAGTCTCCCAGCACCACAATGGAGGGAACAGGTAGAGCCTTGGCAAAGGAGCTCTTCCTGCCTTGCCATGAGTGCTGTGGGGTGAGCCAGGGCTAAGCCCAGAGCCCTGTGCTGGCAGCAGCTCTGGGGCTGCCACAGGAGCAGAGCCTGGTGCTCTGCAGTCAGGAATGGCCATAAAATATTCATTTTCCAGGCAAAGAGTAGCAGTTAATGCTGTGGGTGACACTGACACTGGCCCTGGCTGTAAATCTGATTCTGGCAGGGCTCTGTTGATTTATGTTTACTAGTGATCCAATAACACATCTAGGATAAAGAACTGGGAACAAGGAGGGCAGGAGATTATATTGCCCTTCTGGTAACCAAACAGAGCACATCTGTGCAGTGCAAAGTGTCAGGTCCCTGTGGCACTGCTCAGAGAAGACAATGGTAAATATTTGCTTGTATGGAATATGTGTTTTTCTGCCTCATACCAAAGGAGAGCATCAGCTCCATCCAAAGGTGGGAAAGCTGGAACTGAAGTGATATGAGCTTAAAGTGAATTCCAACATGGGAGCTAAAAGCTGTAAGGGCACAGCCTTTTTAAAAGTATTGCACTGGGAAGAACAGCTGGCAGGCAAACTCTTCTAGAAGGTTTTTTGGGATGACTGCTTGCAGCTTCTCCCCTTGGGAGTTTGCTCTGGCCTCTGAGCCCAGAGGAGCTCACCACGAGGACCCTGCCTTGGGGTGATGGCAGGACCAGGCTTACCTCTCTTCACACATCTAATCATTTATGCTCTCAACTTCTCTCCATTTCTAGCCCATTTAAGGGGAAGAGAGACTGTGTTTAATGGGAATGCTCCCCTGCACACCTTTTGCAAGTTCCTCCATGTGTGGCCGTGGCTGATGCCCCTACTGTCACCCCTTCTCCTCTGAGTCATCCCCCAGTGCTGCCCACAGCCCCCAGATGCTCTCTCACAGTTACTCTGTGATGTTTTTCACTGGGGCTGGGGCTTCCCAGCCTTCTCTGGCCACTGCTTTACCTCTGTCTGATAGGAGAGTCATCACCAGCCAGGCTGGGTCCTCTCAGTAGGAGCAGTGTTCCCAGTGGCCACAGATGTGCCAAGGAGAGACTCCCACACAGGCATCTCCTCATCCTTCTCCTCTGGTTTCATCTTATCCAGTCAAATATCCCAAACTCAGGGAATGCTCCTGTCCCAAACTCAGGGGGTTTAGGGGCTTTCAGCAGGGCAGGGGCTGGTGCTGTTCAGTGGGTAGTCTCACCTCCTCTGAAGGCAAGCCAGCACCACAGAAAGGCTCCACGGCTGACATGACATCCCAGAGCTCTCCCCCCTTGCACTCCCCAGTCCTTGCACAAGTGTCCCAGGTGGCAGAGCAGAACATCTCAGACCCACCTCATCTCTCTCCAGCTGGTTAACACCCAGCCTACCGAGTTAGCAGAGTTAAATGCCAGGTGCTTTGGAACTTCTTCTAGTTAATAGAGCAGAAACAATCAGCAGAACCACCTACCTCTTAGGTCTCAGAGAACAATGCAGGTATTTTCACCCAACCATCCCCTGCAGAAGCCAACGAGTGGCTCCACCTGGCATGGCAGTTCCCCAGCTGCACTCATAGCTCAGCAGCATCGCTTCCCAACTCACCCAAAAGCCATACAACAATAACCACATCAGGTGGAAAAATAAATTAATAATTAATTAGAGCATAGCCACCATTGCATGGGGCTGGAAGTCTTAGCAGTGTCGTGTGTGTGTTCGGTGGCAAACTGATGAAGCAGTTATTTCATCATCCAAACTTTACCTTTTTCAGTGCTAGCCTCATTCTTGGAGCAGCTGAGCTGCAGTGCTCTCTGATGGGAAAGCCTTCCCACCTTCTCCACCCCATCAGGCTGGACATGGAGGGAGCTCTTTGCTCCCTGCAGGGCTGGGCAGAGCTGGCTCTGGTGCCACAGTGCCAGGGAAATTCTGTTCTTGTAGATCCACCCCATACCAGGGCAGCCTGCTCCAGGACAGCGTGAGGAGGTACCTGCAGCTGCCAGCAGACCAGACTGTGCTGATCCTGCATGCCAAGGTTGCACAGAAGTCCTACGGCAACGAAAAAAGGTGGGAGATGGTTCCAGCTTCCCCAACAGCCCCTTCTAAACCCAGCTACCTAAAGCTTGATTTCAGCCTTGCTGAATTTCACTGATCTAAGCTGGTGAAGCAAATTGTCTGACATATCCCCTCTGCCTTCACTCATGACATCTTTGCATCCAAAGCCATCATTTAGCCTCTGTGAACTGAATAACACAAAAAAGATATTAGCTCCAACCTGCATCCATCCCAGTTAGACATTCCCAGTGGTTAGGTTCTTTCCATGAAGCGATAAAGAAAGATAAAGTAAAAGAAGTCAAGATTCTATTCAAATCTCACCCCCCAAGAAGGAAAGTGTTTAAACTGCCTTGTAACTCCTGTCTGAAAATCTACATGGCCACAGCAGGGGCTGGGGCGTTTCCATCAATGCCAGTGGTCTCCAAAAAGCTGCTATATTTGAAAATCCTTCCCACACTGCAAAAACACCTTGAGGTTCTGGCTCGAATCTCCAAAATTGCCACTCCCTGGCAGTGACGTCAGACTGCGGCACTGCAATGTAATTAATCCCCCATTAATCCTTGTGATATAAATACTCCTCCGTTATTACCGAGTATGGAATAGCTGTGAGGAGACAAGCTCAGCCTCCAAGGTGTAACCACCCAGACCCCAGCGACCCCAGGAGACAGCTCTGGGATGGGCTGGCTGTGCCTACGCAGCTCTCACCACATCCAGTCTCCTGACAGGGGCTGCTGCTCCACAGGTAAAAAAGTTATTTCAGGACTGAATCTCCCTCTCATCACAGCCTCTTTTCTCTGCCCCTGACTCTGTGCAAGGGATGAGCATGAAAATCAGACACCAGGACTGAAAAGGGAGAGAAAACCTGCCCAGAGCTCCCAGGTTAAAGTTTGAAGGTGCTGCTGCTGTTTTTCTTAACAGTGGCAGTCAGGGGCCTGTGCTGTGGATGAGTTGTTTAAATAAACCTGTACCCAGGACTTTAGGGCTCCAAAATATTCAACTCCCTATACTGGTGTTTTCTCTGCTAGTCCTTTAACCAGTATCAATAGAGGATGAATTTACACCATTCACACAAGTGCAAAGACAGTGGAAACCCAAATAAAACACAGGAAAATGGGTTTCCAAACTCCTGGCTATAGATTTATTTGCACTAGGATCCAAAACTGGTTGTGAATGTAAACTCTGTTCCCAGCCTGCTGAAACTCCCACATGGCAGTCAGGCAGAGGCAGGGTGTGATTGTTCCCTGTCTTTGGGGGAGCTGGAGGTGTGGGTGCCAGGGTCCCTGTCCTCCCATCCCAGGGCCATCCTGTCACTGGTGGGATCATGGCCACCAGTGGCACTTCCAGGTGTGGCAGCTGTTGAGGCTGGAACCAGGCACTGGAGGCCATGCAGGGCAGAGGATCCCCAGCCCCTCACTGAGCTCCATGTGCTTCCTGGGGTGTAGGGTCGTCCCCAGGGCTGGTGATCCCCAGTGAAGGTCTCTGCTCTCAGCACAGCCACCCAGCCACTCCTGAGCACTTTTGCAGGTGCTGAAGGGCAGTGAGAAAATGCCCTCTTGTCTCTGCAGGTTTTTCTGTCCCCCACCTTGTGTTTACTTGAGTGGGCCAGGCTGGAAGTTAAAGCAGGAGCAGGTAAAAGGTGAGCACTGGGCAGCAGCCCTGGACCTCTCCTCCCTCCCTTCCTGCACCATGGAGAGCTGCACTCTGCCTCTGCAAAGGGGTCAGTGAGTCTATGTTGGTTTTGGTCCCCCAAACTCCTTTCCTGCTCAAGCCTGAGCCCCCTGGAGTGCAGATTCAGGAAGGGCCAGAGCTTGGCCATGCTCCCCTCCTGGAGAAGCTGAGCCTGTGTGGGAGGCTGGAAGGTGCTTTTCCTTGTCTGTTCCAGCCAGGGACCTGGGAGAGGCTGGATTTCGGGTGTGTGGGTACATGGGGCTGGACAGCATGGGCAGCAGCCTGATGGAGACACAGAAGCTCAGCTTTGAGGAGCAGCCCGATGCAAAGGTAAGCCTGTGGCTCCCTGGGGCTGTGGGGATCCTCCTCGTGCAGGGGCTGGGCTGTCACCAGCATCACCCCACGCTCTGGGATGTCACACCCTCCCCATCCTCAGCATGTCACAGTTCTCTCCTCCTAGCCATAACTCCCCACTCCCGCTCTGCCAGTCTGTTGTGGCATGTGCAGCAATCCAGGCAGCCCAAAGATCCCCATCTTTCTCTGGAAACATCTCTCAGGTTGACAGCCTTGTGGCTGCCAAAGTCTGCACAGTTCCCTCAGCCCTGGTTCCTTCTCCTGATGAGAAGCACTGCTGCTTGTCACAAAATTAAAGCCTGGTCCTTTGTTTGCAGATAAACAGCTAAATAAAACCCCCAGTTGATCCCGAAGTTCAAAAGCTTCAGCAGAGTTCTGGCATCTTTTGATTGGAGGGGGAAAAAAGGAGAAAAAGCATTATCTGGGGTCCCCAAAGAGCACGGGGTCTGAGGCAGGCCAGGAACCTCACAGAAAGAGCCTTTGTCCACAGTGCTTGCCTTGCTGCTAAGGCACAGCATATCGGGCAGGATGAGGGAAACCATAAACCCAGGGTGATTTCTCATGTTATGTGGGATAAATCACACATAACATTCGTTTCCATAAGGAATACTCTGCCCCTAGTGTAAATAAAGTCTCTGCCGATCCCCAGCTCTTCATTCCACCTGTAATAACATCTCTGGCCGTTTCTCCCTTTAAATGAACCCGGGGCTGGTTGAAAGGGCGCTATTATGTCCTCGTGGGGAGTGAGGAGGGTGAGGACAGCTGGTGGGGCTGGAGCTGTGACCACTCCTCTGTGCCCCTGGCAGGGGTTCAGCTGTGCCAAGGCCCTGTACATCTCGGACACCGACAAGCGCAAGCATTTCCGCCTGGTCCTGAAGCTCTTCTTCAGCAACGGGCAGGAGATCGGCACCTTCCACAGCAAACTCATCAAGGTCATCTCCAAGCCCTCGCAGAAGAAGCAGTCCCTGAAGAACACGGACCGTGAGTACAGGAAGGGCTCTGTGGGGAGGGAGGGAGGTGTGGGCCTGATATTTCTGAGTCTGAGAGATTTTAGCCTGCTAGCAGCTGCTAACTTTTTCCCAAGGAAAAATTTCTCAAGAAAGCTTCTTCTCCAAACAATCTTGGCAAACAACTAACTATCCTTTCTCAAAACAGTCTTTCTGCAGGTGGTGTTTTGCTGTTTCTCTAGTTTAACTAATAGGATTAAAGAGGTGTCACCAATCATGTTAAGTCTGTATGGGAGCACCTTATAAAAGGTAGTAAGAATTAGACAATAAAGGCTTTTTTTTCTATCCTCTTTTCCTTCTGAAATGTTTGGAGTTTTTCACCTTTCTTTCATGTCCTACAGTGACAGGTGGGTGCCAGCCCAGGATGGGATGCCCTCTGCTCACAGCTTGGCTCTGGGGTGGTCCAGAGCCTAAGGGAACTCCCCAAAGGGGATGTATGTGACATAGAGATGTCTCATTTCCAAATGGTTCACCCATCAGGAGGTGTAATGCCCTGATATCAATGTTGCCCACACACCATGGGCCTCCCCTGCACTCACACAGAGAGGAAGGCAGTGGTGTTGGTGAAGGCAGAGGGTGTTGGCTGCTGCCAGGCTGGGCACCACAGGAACCAGGGCTGTCCTTGCTGGGCATGACAGAGCCATCATTCAGTCCTGGCAAACACTAACCCAGGCACCTCTCCCCACAGTCTGCATCTCCTCAGGCTCCAAAGTGTCCCTCTTCAACCGCCTGCGCTCCCAGACCGTCAGCACGCGGTACCTGTCCGTGGAGGGGGGAGCCTTCATCGCCAGCGCCAGGCAGTGGGCAGCCTTCACCCTCCACCTGGGTAAGGACCTCGGGGGACACTGATGCCACCATGCCCAGAGCTGCCTGCCTCCAGCCCTGGGTATCCCATTCTGCAATGCCAGTTCTTGGGGGCAAAAAATGTGGGAATTAACCTGGGGGAGCAGGAATTTGCCTCAGTCTCATCTCTGCCCGACATTCCTGGTGTGTCTCTGGACATTTCCCACTGGCTTTGAGGGCACAGGGGCTGTAACCAGGGCAGCAAGAGCTGTACTGCTCTGGAGGTTCACAAATCCAAGCAAGTGACTTGCCTGGAAGAGGCCAGAACCCAACAGCATTCCTGCCCACACTGCTTCCAGCAGTGCCCCTGCAAGGTACTGCATCCCCATCCTGCTCTCCCGGGCTCCCGGGGAATGGTGGTGTCTCCAAGAGAAAGCAGTAAGAGAGCAGTAAGAAAGCAGTAAGAAAGCAGCAGGAGCACGGCCAGACCCGTGCCTAGCAGGGTTAACCTGTCCCCCGGGCGGTGACTCTGCCTCTCTCCCTCCCGTCCAGCCGACGAGCGCTGCACCCGGAGCGAGTTCCCCCTGCGGGAGGGGTACATCCGCTACGGCTCCGTGGTCCAGCTGGTCTGCACGGCCACCGGCGTCACCCTGCCGCCCCTGGTAAGCTCCGTCCCGGCGGGTGTCAGGCTCACACAGAGCTGGCCGCCCACGCCGGGACCTGCCGCCCGCAGATCATCCGCAAGGTGATGAAGCAGTACGCCATGCTGGACGTGGATGAGCCCATCTCCCAGCTCCACAAGTGTGCCTTCCAGTTCCAAGGCAGCGACCGCATGTACCTGTGCCTCTCCACAGACAAAGTGATCCAGTTCCAGGTATGGCAGTGCAGGGGCAGGTGAGGACCTGCTTGCTGTCACCTCTCCAAACTCCTGTGTTGTGTCAGGCTGGGGAGCGTGTCACTGGGAGGGGTCTGCATCCAAACTAAGGCCAGAACATGGTAAAGATTTGGTTGGGACACTGAAACTGAGGTCTTTGGAAAAGAATCATGATCCCCATTTCCCCATGAGCAAAGCAGTCACTTGCTGGAACCAGGACACTGAGGGCAGAAGCCAAGCAGCCCAGCCCATTCCCCACCATCTCCACTGCAGCGTGTTTGGAGCTCTGACCCTCCCCACAGGCATCTCCCTGCCCGAAGGAAGCCAACCGGGAGCTGCTGAACGACGGCTCGTGCTGGACCATCATCAGCACGGAGACGGTGGAATACACGTTCAGCGAGAGCCTGGCCTGCGTGCGGGAGCCCGTCAGCCCCGTGCCGCTCATCGCTGCCCTGCAGGTCCGCACAGCCACAGGCTGTCCCCTCCCTGTCACCTGCCTGCCCCCTGCCTCCTGGCCCCTGTGGCATCTCCCAGCTTTGGGATGCAGTGGGAAGAAGATGCACATGCTGTGGGAGGAGTCTGGCTCACTCTGCCACACTCTCTGCTGTCACAGCTCACAGGTGGTGGGGACGTGGCCATGCTGGAGGTACAGGGGGAATATTTCCATGCACACCTCAAGGTCTGGTTCGGAGATGTGGAAGCAGAGACCATGTACAGGTAACATGGATGAGGGAGCTGGGCAGAAGGAAGAGAACAGCAGCCAGGTGTGGGCTGTGCTGGGCAGACCTGGGAAGGATGCGTCTGCAGACCTTGGGGACAAGGACACTTGCACTGCCCATCCTGCAGGAGCAAGCATGAGCACTGCAAGCAGAGGCAGGGATGAGCCTGATGCCTCTTCTCTGCCCTGGCTGCAGTCTGGGGTGGGTGGGGGACAACAGGGATTTCAGGGAACTGCAAACAACCAAGCAAGCCTGGCAGGGAGGAATGAAGGACTGGGAGGAGAGAGGAAGCTTCACACTGAGGTCCAGGATGGAGAAGTGCAGTCACTCACTGCTGGCTGCTCTGGCATAGGACCTTCCTTGGTTAATGCACATTTTCCTCTCCTGCACTGTGTCCAGGAGCCCCAAGTCCCTGGTGTGTGTGGTCCCTGATGTCTCTGCCTTCGGCAGTGACTGGAGGTGGCTGCGATATCCCATCACGGTCCCGCTCCTGCTGATCAGGGACGATGGCCTCATCTACTCCAGCTCCTTCACATTCACCTACACCCCGGAGCAGAGCTGCATCCCAGGGCAGCAGGTCCTCTCAGATGTTCCCCAGGACTCAGACAGATTACTCGACAGCATCCACCAGGAGTTTACCAGGACCAACTTCCACCTCTTCATGCAGACCTAGCAGGCTGGGCAGGCAGGTTTGGCCTCACCACTGGCCTAGGGAAGGGGAACAGCCCTGAGCCATGCTGGGGGGCTCATCCAGGGCTTGGGGTGGCCCTGCCCCCCACTCATCAAACACCACCATGCTCCTGTGATCTACTGATTTATCTCCTTCTCACAGCAGCATCTTACACTGCTGAGATCTCACATGAGAGCATCAATAAATCAGGCTTGAAGGACTCTTTACTGATTCAATTGCCTTTTTACTGACTAGCATGATTTATCTGCATGCTGGCATAGAGCACCACAGCTCCCTCAGTGTCCTCAGTCCATATATTCAAAGGCCAGGAGGGACAGGGATAATGCCTGAATGCGACCTTAAGTGTTACTGATCCATACCAGGAATCCCTGCATCGCTGCTGTGCTTTTCAGCTCAGCAGGAGCTGCTTCCCACCAGCCAAATACCCAGCACCAGATGTTTTGGTTTTTTATTGGAGGCCCAAATGGGGTTATTTAAGAAGGAAAAGGGAAAAAGAGAGAAAAAACTTCAGTGTGAAACCCAGCTCCTCCCTAGCTGGCGTGGCTCTGCCAAGCTCTGTTGTTTTACACAATTAGACGCACGCAGAAATGCAGTGCTGGCATCAGCAGGAAACTGCTGATTTAGATGCCATAAAAAGCAGCCAGGTTTCCTGGAGCTGGACATGAGCATTTTGCAGATTAGGTCTTAAAGGCTTTATTTAGATCTCTGTGGCATCCAAAGGCCCATGGTGTACCTGGAAACCTTCTGGTTTGGCAGTCCTGAGCTGGGGTTTGAAACAACCCAGCAGCCAGACTACAGTGGTAGTCAACCCACCCTGACCTTGGGGGAGTGGGCAGGAGAGCAGGGGAAGCACTGCCCCCCATGACCTGCAGCACCCCAGGATGCCCAGATGGGCCTCCCTGGAGCAGAACCCAGACTACCTCCATGTTTTCTGTGACCTGGAATGTTTCAGATGCAGCACTGCCCTGCATGCAGTCCATCCTCAGCCTTGTGTGCACCTCATGCCACACTGTGGCTCCAGGTGCTGAATTTGGGGCTGCAAAGGACTTAGAGCCTCAGACCACCAGCAGGGAGATGCTCAGACATGCCTGGAGTCTTGGCCTCCTCCCTCTGCAGCTTGTACCTGCCCCTGGCTCCCATGGGAACACAAGAGCTCGGGTCCCCAGCATCCAGGGCTTCCCAGGGGGCAGCACCTCCCTAACCTCCACCAGGAGATAGGGTTCCTTCTTCCCCAAAACAGGAACCTCACTGAGGGTAAAAAGCTGCTGGCAGACACATCTCTGCATCTGGAGCTGCTGTGAAAAAACTGGGAGAATGTTACAGCACATGCCAACAGCCAAGGGCTGGGGGAGGAAAAGGCTGAGGGACAGAAGAAGGGTGATCACATGGAGATCACAAGGGATTCAAAAGCAAGTTCCTTGAGCAGGTGGCAAAGTCCTACTGTGCTCTTAGGTGTTGGGAGCAGTGGTACAAGGCCCTACTGCTCCCATTTCTGGAAAATGCTCGAGTGTCTTACTCAGGTGTGGGGGCAGTGGGGGCTTCCCCTGTGCTGCTGCTGCTGCTTGGGCCACCCCATCAGCCCACAGTTACCATCCCCTGCACTCACCTCCCCAGCAAATCCACCCCAGCCCTAATGCACCCGAGTGTGAGATACAAGAAAATCAACCCGAACAGAGGATCCCCATATTTCCCCCAAAAGCATTTCCTGCCCCATCTACTCAGTGAAGAGCTGTAGGGCTGTGAAAGGATGGGGTGAAGCCTTTTGATTGCTGCCTGCATCAGCAGTGTCCAGAGCCCACAGGCTCCTCAGCTGCTACCTCCCTCAGAGGCCAGGACATAATTCACATTTTATGAATGGAAAGCACCCTGGGTTATATTTAGCACTAACCCAGACCCAAAGGGCAAGAGGAGCATTGCTTATTGACTTCAGGGGCTTGGAACAAGCCTGCCTTGTTATGTTTGCAGCACTTTGCTGGATGGAGAGGCCAAGAAAGCACTGAGTGGCTCATTCTTGAAGCCTGATGGATTAAGCAAACAGCCGCAGTAATTCAAGCCACATGGGGAAAGGGGAGAGGTGGCAGCGGCGGGCTGGGGGACCTCGAGGGGCTCCTGCCTTCCCCCACCGGCCTCAGGCTGCCTTTAATCTGCTTTTCACAGCAGGTCCCGCACTGGGAACGAGGAGCTTTGGGCTCCTGGAGGCGACACTCGCCCGCCACGAGGAACAACATCTGCTCCACGTCGCGGCGGGGCTGGGAGCGTGGCAGGGCTGTTTATTTGCATAATCGCTGATTAACACAAATGTCTCGGACAGGCGCCAGGCAGCCAGTTGCATGTTCTCGCTCAGGACTCAGCAGCGCCTGTCTCTGCCGGATCCCACAATAATCCAGCGTCAGTCCGGGGAGGAAACGCGGCCAGTCCCGCCGGCTCTGGCGAGCTGGGCTGCCCGCAGAGCCCGTCTGACAGCTCCGTTCTGTGCTCCTGAGCTCTGCCTGCAGCTTTTCCCGGTCCCCCAAGCAGCTGGAAACAGGGGTGGGCATGAAATCGAGCATGAAAAAACCTTTACATCGCTCCAAGAGCTGGGGGTTTAGGAAAAGCATGGGATGCTGTAGGGATGCACGGGATAATTCATGTGTAAGACGTGGTACTGTGAGAGCATCTCCAGGTGATGGTGAGGCCTGAAGGCGATGGGGATCCCCTGCTCACAGTTCCCGGGGTGCAGCGGGGGCTGCCAGCAGCTCCACCACATCAAGCGGCTCCTCCAGGTCCCGGAGGGGAGCATCACCTTTAAAGGCATCAAGAAGAAAATGAAATCCTGGCTTTCCCGCCCTGACACAGTAGCCCAGAGGAACGCTAAGCCCGTTTTGGGTCTGTCTCCCTCCCCGCCTGAGCTGTCACTGTGCTGCCCGTGTGAAAGAAGCTGCTGCCATCTAGTGAGGCCAGCCCAGCCCAGCCCAGAGATCACACTGCCCGCCGTGCCCGGGGTCAGGCCAGCCTGGGGGACACGCTGGGCACCTCTGGCCATCTCCGGGGGACACCTTCTGTCCAAATCAAAGACTTTGGCTGCTTTCTAAACAGCCACTGCAGGGCGTTTTGCCCCACATCACACAGCAGTTTTCCCGATGGGCTGGTTGGATGTTTTTCAGAAAGGGGAAGGCAGCTGTGGAGCACAGGGAGGGTGGGCAGTGTCCCGTGCCTGCTCACCCAGCCCACACCCAGCTGGTGACACCACTCTCGGCACTGAGGTGCCAGGTGGGCTGGCTGCCCTGTAGGGCAGTTTGTAACAGCACCTGCAGGAAGACCAGAAAAACTCTGGTTAAAGCAGGGGTTTTGCAACCCCTGAGTGCAAGGGGTGGGCAAAGGGGGAGCTGGCCAGGAGGCTGTAAAGAGTATCAGGGGCTGCTCTGTACCAGTGAGGTGTTTGCCTCGGCAAGGACAGCCCCAGGGCAGGTCTCTCTCTGTGCTGTGCCTTGGTCACCTCCCTGACAGGAGTGTGGGCAGGGCAGGGCCAACTCTCCCAGGGCCCTGTCCATCCCCTGTGGAGAAGCACAGAGCTGTAGGCCAGCATCACCAGGGAATGTGCATCAGGATGAGCTGCTGCAGCCAGTGCTGGAGACACCCACTGAGAGCAGCCTGTCTCCCCTGCTCTGAGCCCTGTGCCTGGGGCTGTCCCTGCCCCACACCCCAGGCAGAGGCTCCAGGCAGGCCAGGGGGCCCACGGCCCACACTGCAGTGTATGTGTCTGTATCCCTGGCCCTCAGGAACAGGGGATGTGGGGGGCTGCTCTGCCCATCACCCAGGGGAAAGGAGAAGGGAAAAACCTTTTCTTGAAAGCTGCCCCCAAGATGCTGATGCCCAAGGCTGATGCAGTGCACAAAAGGGACTCAGCCAACCAGGCTGGACCAAGGGGCCAGTTACAAGCCATAAAATCCTTCTCCCTTACCAAGTCTGGTCCCAGCAGTACCCACACACCCCAGTGGGGTCCCTGAGTGTCCCACCAAGGGCACTCCTGACCCCAGCACACAGGGCCATAGGTTTGCACAGTGCTCAGAAACCCTGGGCTGATTTATCCTTTTTCTGACAGAGCTATAAATTACCCAGCTGGGCCTCAGGATGCAAAACTATGCTGGGGCCAAAATAAGCCAAGCTGGGTTGCTGAGGAATTACAATTACCTGCTTGAGAGGCTCCAAGTGCATCGGGAACTGCTCAGGCGTGCGACCCTGCTGGCCAGGCTCTGAAATAAACGCAATTAGCCTCAAAGACAGAGCGAGCCCGAGGCACCCGAGGGTGCCCGTGTCACCAGCAGTGCCAGGAGTGGGTGCTATTAGCCCCAGGCCTGAGATGGGCAGCTCAGGGGCAGAGACTGCCACACTTCTGTGCCCAAGCCCTGGGCACTCAGCTCTGCCCAGGCAGCCAAAAACCCTGTGGAAAATTAGCCTTTCTTTTTGTCAGTGGGGTGTTTTTTGGTTTTTTTTTTGTTTGTTTGTTGTTGTTTTTTTTTTTTTTTTTTTTTTTTTTTTTTTTTTTTTTTTGTTTTTGTTTTTGGTTTTGGTTTTGGGTTTTTTTTGGGGTTTTTTTGTTTTTTTGTTGTTTTTTTTTTTTTTTTTCCCTAAAAGCAAGCTGAAAACAAACTCATTCCTGTGAAGCTCTGGACTCAGGGAAGGCCCAAGCCCAGGGGCCAGCAGTGTCCCACAGGGCTGCAGTGCTGGGTCACTGCCCCAAGGCTGAAGCTGGGGCTTGATCAGGGGTGCAGGGTCAGTGCTGGACGTGGCTGCCTGCGCTCAGCCCCACAGCACAGCACTGCTGGGGGTTTGGGGATCCAGTGAGCAGGGGCTGGATGGAGGGCACTGGCAACCTCCTTTCAGCCTGCTCTCAAAAGAAACACATGGATAGTTTTCTCAGGATTCACTAGGGAAGGGAAAGCAGCTTTTGAAACAGCTTAAATAAACAACTGGGCTTGGAAAACACGGCCCTGATTTCCATGCACTGCTGCAGTAATTAGGGTGCAGACCAGGCAGGCAGTAACAGATCAGCACTGAGAAGGAAAGGACAGGATGCAGCTCCCTCTCCATGAGGCCAGGGGGGATTTGGCATCAGTAGAGCTGCTGGAGGAGATGTGCAGCACCCCTGGGTGCTCATGCACAGCCCCAGGACTGTGGGGTTTGGCAGGACCCGGGCATGGCTTTGCCCAGAGCACTGTGAGGAGCAGGCAGGACCGTGCAGTCCATGCATGGAGCACACTGGCACCCAGCTGCAATGACCCCCAGGCCTCATATTCTGCTCAATCAAGCCTCCTGCCCTGGCTGGTGGACTGGGACAGCTTAGGGGTGAAGCCCCAGCTGTCCCACTGGTGCCCCTCACCTCTGCAGCAGATTTGGCCTGAGGCAGAAGAAAAGACACTTCATAAACCCACTCCAGCAAACATCTAAACGAACAGCAAGAGCAGGATGGGTGCCGAGAGGTGGGATGAGATTTGCTCTCTGCTTTCTGCCTTGGGTGCTCACCAGGAGGGTGGCTCTGGGAGAGGAGCCTCCCCACTGCAGCTGTGGCTCCTGGGGAAGCTGGGGATGCACCCAGGGTTTGTTCCCAAGGCCCTGACCAGCGTCACCAGCCCCGCTGGGTGTTTGTGTGGCTGTGTGCACGGTGGCTGTCCCCTTGCACCCTGCCCAGAGCCGACACGTGTGTGCCGCAGCCCCGGGCCGGGAGCGGGTGGGATTGAAGGGCTCTTTGTTCCCCCGTGTAATTATACCTGAGCAGCGGAATAGAAACGTGCTGAAAACCCCTCGCCGGACCTTTCTGACAGCAGCCGGGCCGTTCGGCTGCACAGTGGCTCCATTGTTCCCTTCCCTGAGCCTCGAGCAGCCGGAGCACCTCCCGCACCCCCCGCTCACCCAAAATAAGCAGCCTGGGATTAAAAAACAGGTCTTTTCCTTCCAATAGTGGGCAAAATGCTCCAAGCCTCCGCCCTACCCAGGGCTGGCAGGAAGGGCAAGGCCCGCAGATCAGCCGGTGCCTTTGGCATTGGGGACACCCCGGACCTTCACAGAGCCGTGGGGACATCCTGGGGACTTTATCCATCCCTGCCCATGGCAAACCCCACGGGCGGAAAGGGGCAGGGGGGAAGGCAGGGGGAGAAATAAAAAGGAGGGGAAAAAGGGTGGAAAGGGAAAAAAAAGGAAAGGAAAGACCAGCTCCGCATCCAGCAGGATTCACAGCACGGCTGAGATCGCAGACCGCACTTCCCATGGCAGGAGCCGCTGCCGCCGAGGAATTCCCACCGCAGCGGGGGCCGGTCGGGCAGCCTGGAACCAGCAGGAATGCCCCATAAAAAATGTCCTTGGCTGTGGGAACCAGGGAGGAGCCCCCTGAAAGATTTCCTTGGCAGTGGGAGCCAGGGGCAATCCCCTAAATGATGCCCTCGGCAGAGGGAGCAAGCAGAGAATCCCCTAAGAGACCGATCCCCTCGGGGTGGGAGCCGGAGGGAACCCCCTAACAGATCGATCCCCGTGGCGGTGGGAGCCAGGGTGACCCCCTAAAAGATCCCCTTGGAAGTGGAAGCCATGGAAATCCCCCAAACACACCGATCCCCTCGAGGTGGGAGCCAGGGGACCCCTAACAGAGCGATCCCCGTGCCGGGGGAGCCAGAGGAGCCCCGAACAGAGCGATCCCCGTGTCGGGGGAGCCAGAGGAGCCCCGAACAGAGCGATCCCCGTGTCGGGGGAGCCCGAACAGACCGATGTCGTGTCGGGGGAGCCAGAGGAGCCCCGAACAGAGCGATCCCGTGTCGGGGGAGCCCGAACAGACCGATGTCGTGTCGGGGGAGCCGGCGGGGCAGGGCCGGCCGGGTGCAGTGCAGTGCCCGCCGTGGCCAGCAGGGGGCAGCAGACACGCGGGCAGGCCCGGGGGGTCGCGGTGCTGGGGAAGGAAATCGCGGTTGTCCCGCTCCGGGAAGCCTCAAATCCGTGTTGGATGGAGCCCTGAGACACCTGGTCTAGCGGAAGTTGTCCCTGCCCCTGGCAGGGGGAGGATCAGGCTTTGGGGTGCCTTTCAGAGCAAGTCGTACTCTGATTCTATGAAGCACAACCCTTCAAGAGCCATTTCAGCACAGGGGACAGGCTTGGACCTCCCAAAGAGACCAGAACTTTGGCATCACCACCTGCACCGTGACTGGCACCGAGCAGGACGGGACAGAGGACAGGGAAGGAGGAACTGAAAGGTTTTATCCCCAAGTATCAGAACATCCCTATAGCAAAGGGTCACCTGCACTCAGTGATGCCAGAGGAAGGTTTTCACCTGGCAGACCCCAGCGCTAAAGAAAACCTGCTCTGTTACCTCCCACACAGTCCCAGCTCATCCAGATAACTGGGAGCCCAGTGATGCCCCACTCCAGCCCCAGTGGGCAGAGGAGGGCTGTACCCAGGACTTCCATCCCCTGGGCTCACCCTGACCCCACCTGCAGCCACAGGGAGCCCAACTCAGTACCCAGAGGGCTGGGCGAGGCTCATGGGAAACAGCACAACTCCAGGGTGCAGGAACCGTGCCCTCCCAGACTCTGCACGTTCAGGGTGTTGGGCACAGGCACCACAATCACCAGCACATCACCATTGTGACCCTTTCTGGCACCTTTGGCACACAGCACAGCACACACCCCAGTGCTTCAGCCCACACTGCAAAACAAATGACCCAAACACCCACGAACATCACCTCAAAACCCCCTGGAAGCCATAAAGCAAAGGGGGTCAGCAAGGTTACACCTAATTTTGCAGCTCCTCCCTGTCCCTCATTCAGGGAACATTTGGGAATGACAGACCTTCCCTGGCCACTTGATCACATCAGTACCTGGGAGGGTTCCAGCTGTTTTCAAGCCAGATAAAGCAGATCCTCAGCCTTTTGGTTTTAAAACCAAAGCAGCACTAAGAAGAAAAACAGAAAGTTCCATCTGTGAGGTCAGAGATGAAGCCCAGGAATTCTCAAGGTCTTAGTGCCTCTCAGCACACAACCAGGTACAGGCAGGAAAACTAGAAGGGCAGAAAGGCAGATGGAGGGAATGGTGACAAATCCATCTCAGGAACTGGGGCTCTGCAAGGACAGGCAGGCAGCCAGGCTTGTGCTCTGGGGATTTGCAGACTACCCGTCCAGATTGCTTTGCAAAAACAAGGCACTTTTACGCTGAGGGCAGTTTTGGAAAGTACACAGGATTCTTGCAACCAAGAGACGAAGCCCAGGAGAGAAAAAAAGGAAAAAAAAGGAGGGGGAAAAAAAAGCGACAAACATTGGCTGTTCCAAGCAGCACTTCCAAGAACCTGTCACAGCCAGGAGAACATGGAGATTGCAGGAGTACGTCACCATGTGCTGACAAACAGCAGCTCCCACGGAGCACAGGAGGGCCCTGGGAGCACATGGCTCTGCTTTTCTTAGCACTGCATGAGACTCTCAGAGGATCCTTGAGAGCACACCTGGCACAGAGCAGGCACCGAGGAGCAGAAGAGCATGTGCTGCTCCCTCACCCTGAGGGAGCCTGTGTACTAGTCCAAATTTGTTTCCTCTGTCCTCTGCGCTAATCCAAACCACCTGGAGCAGGAATTCCCACCAGGGAGAAGGGAATTAGATTTTCTCCACGATGATAAATACATTTTCTCCATTTAAATACAGCACTTCTGAGGAGCCTCAGCACTGTCCCCAGCAAACAGCCCCTGCTCTCCCACCTGCCTGGGGAGAGAGGTGGGTCCTGTCCATTGAGAGCACCAAGCTGACAGAGTAGAGGGGCTTGGACAAACAGCAGCTTCCTCCAGAGCTTGCCTAGAAATGCAGCTGTTTTAGTCCCAAACAGCATGAAGTCACCTGTGGACTTGCTCCCAGAGCAGCTGATCAGCTCTGCACCCATTGAAGGTCTACATTGGTTAAACAGGGCTGGCTTGAAACTTGGTTAAGCAAAATATCCAGTACACTGCTTTCATCTGGGGACACAGGCTGCTGCCATCAGGGGAGAGGCACAGGCCTCTTTTTCTACCTCCCTCTGCCCCTCCTGGTTACAAGGGGACAGCACTCTCAAAACGCCATCACAAAACTAATGATGAGGCAGGACACAGCCCATGGCACTGTGCTGTCTCTGCTTTACTTGTCTGGAGGAGCTGAGCAGCTCCAGAGGCCCAGGGCTGCTGGTCCTATGGGAATCATGGATGGGTCAGGCACTGGAGGCAGCTCAGGAGCTGCTGACAAAGCTCCTTTGAGCTGCAGGCCACCACACCATGTCCCAGTGTGCCTCTCCCTTCAGTAAACCAAGTAGTTACACAAACATTAGCTCCCAGTTATCCAGCTCCCAAAAGTAATTTCAGATCAGAGACAGTCCAAAAAGCCAGTTTTAGAAAGTACCATTTATTTGAGAAAAAAAAAATAAAAATAAAAACCAGTAACAGTGGAAAATTCCCCAAGAGCAATTACACAAGAGAATCTAAATATCCCGAGAAGCAGCCACAGCTCCTGCCTGCCTGGCAGTGCTGTCCCCAGGCAGTGCAGTCCTCCCTTCTCCTTTCCAGCCTCCAGTGAACTCTGTGCAGCTTTGAGAGCCTCCCAGAGCCCACAGTGTCCCTGAACACACTTGTACTGGGACCAAGTGAGTCACCCAGAGGACGACCACTCCTGATGCCTCAATACATGTTTCCACTTCACGCCGAGAAAGGGACACATTATTTTCTATCATCTCTCTGGATTTGACCTCAAGCCTACAGCAAAGAGGCTTCAAAGATTTCCAACCAGCCTTCACAACTGCCTGGTTTAGTGCTGCCTGCTCAGGTGCTCAGTTTGGGGGCTCACACTGAGATTTTTGACTCACACCACATCAGACTCAGAGATGCAGGAGGACCCAACTCGCTCATGGTTCTGTAACACCTTCCTGACACACATCACCGTTTTCTCTGGGAGACTGGGGGCTGGCCCCACTCTCAGAGGAGGTAGGAGCCATGTACAGGGGATGTGAAGGAAGATCCTCAGCAGAGGAATTCAGAGCTTGCCCCTGTGGAAGCTCAGTGCCTCCTGGTGGGAGATGCCACCCAGGCAGAGCTCAGATCCAGCCTTCCCTAAGGGGCAGGGGACACAAAGTTATCACCTCCACACTGCAAGCTCCCAAGGCTTGCTCCCAAGGGTAGCTGGAGGTGGGGGGACTCTGATCTGACTGTGGATCAAACCCAGCACATCCTGGCCACAGCTGCTTCCAAGAGCCAGGACACAGCCATGGAGAACCCCTGGGCTCCTCCCCAAGCACAAGCCCCTGGTGCTCTACACAAGACACTGGACAAACAGCAGCACAAACAAGATCAAAAGCCTCTTACACGCCACACCATAAGGCTGCTGAAGAATTAACTCCAGCCTTTTCATTCTCATCTGTATATATCTCAGTAAAATATATAATATATAGCTCTATAGGACTGATTGTAATATATTACAGCCTAGAATTACTCTTGTCTTTTCCCTACTTCAATCATATTTATGCATCCAACTTTGCATACAGAAGTTATTGCCTTGAATTTGTAATTGAAATTCACAGAATAAAGCTTAAATAGTTTTCACAGAGACTCATTATATTAGTGTTTTACATAAAAAGGATAAAAGTTACCAAATGAGAAAGCAGCCATTTCAGAAACTATAAATAATTCTATTAAAAAAATCCTAGAAAAGTTATGAGAAAACCATAAATATCTTTACCCTTTATAGGAGCTGCTATAGAACTAGAAGAAACCTGTAACACTCTGTAGCTAACTCTGCTTCAGTTCAGAATATGAATCATAAAACAGCATCTCTAGAGAAATGCCCGGCCAAAGGAAACACAAAGGGATTGAAAAAATAAATCTGAGGAAATTAAAAAAGTAGATTATTTTTTTTATTATTTCAAAACAATTTCTACAAACTTTATATAAACATTAGCCTATTCTCTTTAAAATTTTGTTATATAAAAAAAAAATCCTACAAGCAATCCTTAAAAAAAGGTAAGAGACTGAAGGCAAGGAAAGGGTGTCGCCATAGCCAAACACAACTGGCTGTCCTGATTTCAAGGACTAATGACCCTTGCCCTGGGGCCAACAGGAAGAGACAGAAATCTCCTGGGGAAGACATTCCCATAGGCCCTTTATGGCATTCAGGGATATTGAGCCCTTGTGGGCCTTTCACTCCCTGATAAGGCAACATTATCTGTAGTGTAAGAGATTCATAAATACTTCTCCACAAAAATGCTTCACATCAACAGCCTGCTGCAAGACATCTAGTAGCAAGATTTATAAAAAAAAAAAAAAACAAAAAAAAACCAAAAAAAACAAGCCATCTTCTATAGAAGCAGCCAATCCCAGCACGGCACGCTGGATGCAAACACATGGTGTTTGCTTCCATACAGTCTGGTTTGTGTTTATATACCCTCTATAAAACCAAGCAGAAAATTTGGCATCTTTATTCTTTTTACACTAACTTAGGAAAAAAAAATACACTGAGGTTTTTTTTCAGACTCTTTGTATTTCATTGGGCCCTTGTTAGCTGAGCGGGATGGGAAGGGTCACGAAGGAAGTTTGTTTTTTTCTCAAAGTCACTTTGAAATTCAATCCAAAACATATAAAAGCATTTGTTCAGCACATCTCATCTGAGGGCACAGTGTTTCCATATAGTCTGTTTGTCCCTTGATGGGCACAAGGTGCTGCTGAGCCTTAGGCATAGAACTCATTTGTGGGGGCTTTCTTGTAGATGGGTTTCTTCCCCAGGTCGTAACTGCCCTCGTCCTTTTTCTTCATGCGATAGACCAGGAGCAGGATCAGGAAGATGGCAAACAGGAGACCCACTGCTCCTCCTGCGATGAGAGCTGGGGAGGAAAGAGACTGGAATAAGTCTTGGACAACTCCAAATCACCAGTGACATTGCAAAATCTGCTTCAAGAGCAGCAGCCCCCAGAGCCCGTGTCCTGTCACTGGGTGTGCTGGCACTTTCCGCAACAGCAGATGTTACTGGGAAAGGCCAGGATTGCTTCCAGTCCAAACACAGAATAATCACATGTTCCACATTAACCAGTTTGAGCTAATTTTCCAGTTTAGTCCAAAAAAGAAACGTTGGCAAGAAGATGTCCTCCCTGTATGGAGACAAAACTAAAAAAAAACACCCACCTAAAAAAGCCCCACCACAACCCACAGGAAAACCATACAGCTCCAATCTGAATGTTTTGTTAACTACTTTGTTAACTACCTGTGTGAGCACACCCTGGGGAGTCTCTATCTCAATTTATCAACATCCAATTACCAACACCACTTCCCTCAAAAAAAAAAAAAAAAAAAAAAAAAAAAAAAAAAAAAAAAAAAAAAAAAAAAAAATCAGAAAACCCCAACAACCCAAACCCACAACCAACCTCTAAGATTTCCTCTCTCCTCACACCAAGGGTGACCACAAGACTTCACTGACATTTATCCCTTGTTGTAAACACCTATTCCTTGCACTAAATCAGCTTCTTTGCTAGATGGTTTTGCAATCCACTCTTCCAATCTCTTCTCTGATTGATAGGATGGCTTACAGATCAGCACAAAGGGCTTGGGTTTGTACTTGGACCATCAGGCCAAATGCCTGAAGCAGCAACATGCTGGAGACAGACCTGTCCCACATACTGAGGGGAAGGCAGTCACTTGGTTTTGCTCTGACATTGGTACTCAGATTCCTACAGCAGACCACATGCTGGAATCTCTTAGAGGGGTTGTTGGCTCCTGGCAAAGCTCAGAAAAGGCATAACTTGGGCAGAGGTTAGAAGGAAGATACCTGTATTTGATATGTCTGTGATGTCACTGTTTTATGGCCTCTTGTGGAGGCAGTATCTGGGTGCAGAGCAACTGCCACATGAGTTAAGCCAACAGTCAGCTGGCAGGCTCAAAAACAAGCTGTTTATCCCAGCAAAGACAGCAGCAGGCTCTGCTGTTTAAGGACTGGGAAGCAGAAGTCACCCTGCTACAGGCAGCCACAGAGGTAAAGCAACTCATTCCCCTGTCAGCAGGGAGCTGCTCCCCAGAGAAACAGGGAACAACAGAAGCCATTTTGATTTTTCAGTATTAATGATTTACCAGGACAAGGTGGAGTATTACCTGTAAGGACTTCTGTTCTTTCAAAGATGCTGCTGTTGGCTGTGCTTGCCATGGAGATCTTGTTGGACAGGTTCTCTTCGACAGGTACAGCTTTGTCTGGAACGATCTCATTGTCCACCATGGTGTTTTTCTTCTCACCTTCTATCTTTCTCCCAGTATCTCCAGGGATATAGTTGTCAGATATCTACAGAACACAGACAAACCACACCCGTCAGCAGGCAGCACCCAGCCTTCCCACAGCTGAAAGCAGGAGGGTGTGCAGGGAATTGAAAGTTTGCTCAGTGCATTACGAGTACTCTGTGCCGGCCCATGCAGGTGGATTCGTCTTGATGCCACGTCTTGCAGGGGGGGAGGGTGTTCAGAAAGTTTCACAAACAGACCAGGGGAGCTAAATGCTGCTTACAAACACACTGGGGCAATACTTACCACAGGGGTGTCCATGGTGGTCAGATACAAGCCATCTTCAGAGTCTGGGTAGTCTGCAGAAGGGGCAAAAAAAAGAGAAAGGACTCTCAAGTTTTTGTCTCATTACATGCTGTTTTTACAGAATTCACACACTTCCTGCAATACCAGCAACTGCACACAAACTAGGACTCTTGTCCTCTACAATTCCCTTTTGTCTACTAAAACTATTTATCATTTAATGACTTGGATTGCACAAGACCACCAGATGTAATCTTGAAACCAACACCTCTCTGCTGGGAGGGATCTGCAGCTGGATCCATGGCCCCTGCAGAGCAGGTCTGCCACAGCTTCTAATGCCAATGAAGGGCACTACTCCCACCGCCCATCCCTAAAGGATCCTTCACCAACCCTCCAGATCTGCCCAAACATGCCAGGCACCGATTTCAGCATTTGTTCTTTTACTTTTAGAGAACAAATGTTCACATAAAGGGACACAGAGCTACAGAAACTGGTTTGGGCAGGGAGTTTTGCATGTCACAGAGAGTTCACTTGAACACCAGTTAGTCCTTTACCTTGTTTGGCCTCAGCTGAGACATTAACTTTAAGCCTTTTAACACTGCCTCAACAATAGATTATTTTTTTTTAAAGTTTCTCAGCAGTTCTTTGGAGTTCAACAGGAAAAAGATCTAGCCAGCACAAGGCCTTTTCATTTGCAGCAAGACAAGCTTGGCTGGACTCCATCTGTCCTCCCTGGGTGATTCAACATCACAGCACCACCACTTTCACTGCTCTCATCTGAGTGACTACGAGTCACAGTTTTCATCTCCACCTGACACTGTGGTTCCTCTGGAGCTCTGGCTGTGATTTAGCCCATCACTCAAGGGCTGGTGCTGAAAGAAATTTCACAGCAATAGCTGGGGGAGATCCACTTACCTCCTGACCCAGATCCCTCATCTAGATCTAACTCATCAGAGGTTAAGTGAGGCGTGAATTCACCAATGTCTTCATCATCTGGCAAGTCTCCAGAGGCAGGGTAGTCAAGCCATCCAGCATCCATCGTTTCAGTTTCTCTCACCTGTAAACGGAGGTGGAGACACATTAAATAAGAGACGACTCAGCAGAAACATTTCACAGAAGCTTCAGAGCCTGAGCACATCACTTCCACCAGAAAAACATTTAATGCTAAACTTCCTCTCCACCAAAAACACTATCTTTACCAGCTGAATTTCCCTAGAACTTTTCAGAACAGAAGTGAGAGTCAGTCTGGGAGGGGAATTTCCTGATGGTTACAGATTGAAGAGATTCGTCTGAACACACAGGGCGAAAATAGCACAACAGGATCTTGGGCAGGAGTTTGTGGCAAAGCAATACCTTCAGTTTGTGATAAGGGAGAGTTTGGAAGGACTTACTATGCCCAGGAAAAAAAAGTCTGCTACGTTTAGGTCAGTTTTTTGCACAGCACCAAAGCAATTCCTTCCTCACTCTTTATACTGAGAAGAAGCCTATTTTATCACCTAAGGGTTAAAAGCTGGTCTGTCAGTTCAGCTGAATTGCAGTGCAATACAGGCTGAGTTCAAGAGCACTCACTATCAATAATGACTTGCCTGAAGGAACAGCTTCCCCTGTATCACCTTTTTAAAAAGCATGTAAACAAACAAACCTATAAAATATCTCCAGGATCCAAAGGCCCACGGAGTCCAGTTACAGCACAAAAGCTGGAGAGCCTCCCAGATATCAGCTGTTTGGCCACAATGGCAATTTGCACACCAGAGCTCATTTGCACTTGGACCTTCAAGGAGCCACAAGCCTAAGTCTCCTGCCCTCACTGAAGTTATGCAACTTCCCAGAACTACTTCTCCTCACCCCACAGCCCTGGGGCCAGGCTGGTGAGGGTACCACAGGTATGAGCTTTGGAGTTGCTCAACACCACCCCACAGATTCCAGATGCTTCCACAGACCTGAAATCATCACCATGGAGGGGAACTCAACCCCTTCCCCCAAGGCAAGGGGCACAATGCAGATGGACAGGTCCCTTAGCTGGGGGCTAAGCTGACAACATTCTTTAGTGCTGTCCTCACAGGACAACTGGGAAGTCTTGACAAAGGTTTTATCTGCCCCAAGAACATTCCACAGTCCTGCACATCCGAGGGGTTTGCTCATGTACAAGCTCACCAGGCTACAGCCCCACTGGGGTGAGGAGGGTCAGAGACTCGTGGGGACACCTCGAGCTGGCTGGCAGCACCACCTGGCCCTGAGCAGCTGGGATCAGCCCTCCAGCCCACCTGGCCGGGTGTGGCCCATCCCACAGCCCAGAGGTGACGAATTACATCCTCTATTGATCTCTGACCAGGGGCAAACAATCAGCCACAAGCCATGTGTCACCTTCCTCTGCCCACAGCCCCAGCCCTGCTTCCAGCCCCGTTCCCCTGCCCACTGGCACACGGGGTTTGCCACAAACAAACAAACACAAGATGGTTCTGATTCTGCACCAGGGGCAACGGCACTGGATGTGCTTTTCCTTGCTCACTGAGGCATTTTTTGTTTCCCCAGCAACCCCGCTAGAGGATAACCAGATGAACAGCCCAGAGGGCATGAAGTGCTGAGGCCAGTCCTCCTCCCAGACCCCTCTCTCTCTGCTATGCCAAGCCTGGCACTAGACGCTGGAAAGGGGGCTGGGAGGAAAGTCAGCTTGGAAGAAATCCTCTCTCAGCCTGGAATCAGGCATTCCTAACGTTACGGATCACTTGCTCCAAGGCAAATTAATTTCAAGATACTCGAAACCCAGCCAAAGCCAGCCCTGCAATGGAAACTGCTTGCCAGCATGCAGTAGCTGTTCCCAGGGCAGCTTCTGGCCATTTCATCGAGGGGCAGGAAGAGCCCCGTTCCTGGGGCTGGGGAGCACGTTTTCTGCAGATCCAGAAAGCCCTGCACCGGGCAGACTGATGTTGGCAAATGCTGTGCCGAGCCACACCCCGGTGCCAGCTCATCCTGTACTTCACCATGACTCACAGCCAGTAATGTCCAAGCAGGGGCGGCTCAAGAAAACCCAGATTTAAACTCAGGGTGGCTGGACAGTCCACTGGCCTTATCAGATCAGCCCAGCCACGAGCTGAGTGTGGCACAGCCGCAGTGATTAGTGCACGCTGTGGAACACACCAGGTCTGGCTATCAAAAACCCCTAGTTAAATCAGGACAGACACTGTTTACCAGCAGGGCACATAACAAGGAAATTACTGACTCACAAGCATAAATAAGATTATATGGGAGCGTTCCCTGAACTCATTCTTCATCATCCTCTTGAGCAAGGGATGAGGAAGTTCCTGGACGCCGCAAGAACTTCTCCTGTACAGGAAACTTTTCTTGTGGGCAGTGGCCTCACCTTACAGGTTCATCTGACAGTGAAGTCAGAGGGCTGCTGGGCACCTCCACAATTACTCTCCAGGTTTCAAGGCATGTACTTCTAGGAAGCAGGCCCTGCCTGGGAGCTGGGCATGGGCAGGCTGGGAAGAGTTAACACTGGAGTGCAGTGCTCACAGGGCAGGTCTGGAGCAGGCACATTCCTTACATACACACCTGTGAGAGGGCACACAGGCACCTTCAGAGGACCTAAAACCAAGAGCTTTGGGCTCCCCAAGTGCTGCATGAAGAACTCCCTGGAGTATTGTTTTAAAAAAGTAGACCCCTTTCCAAGAGCACACAGCCTCCCTGAGACTCTGCTGCTTGGTGAAGAGGCACCAGGGAAGGTGCCCAGACTTCCTCCAGGCTTGCAGGATGCAGCCAAGAGGGAAAAGCCCCAAGACGGCCACAAGAGGATGGTCAGCCCTTGCCAAGTCATCCCTGGCCACATCCAGATTAACACCTTGTGCAGCTGCCAGCTGGAGAAGGGCACCAGCGCTGCTCTGAGCCTGCTTTGCACCACCTGCTCTCCCCACACTGGAGCCAGGCCAGAGACCTGCTGGGAGAGTTGGACTGGGCGGCTGCACAGCCCCACCTCACCCTGGCAGCTGAAGGAGAGTCCTACTGTTAATGTGCTCCTCTCTAGGAGGGGTCTGTACAGGAACCAACCTTTCCTGCAGGAGTCTAGTTCAAGGATTTCTTCCTCATGTTAAGCAGCTTTATCCCCAGTAAGCACGAAGGGAGATTAAACAGCGTGCTGGGGAGCAGAGGCTTTTCCTGCCTGCCAGTGGCAAAAAAAATAAATAAGAGTTTATTCCCTGCCAGACAACCAGCACATCAGGCACGTGAACTGTGAGTGTCATTCCTGGAAAAGCTGGACACACAGGCCTCATGTTTTGAGTCAGGCTGCACTACTGGATGAAGCCAGATGCTCTTTGCTCAGTGGTGGCACAGGAATAGCACCCCTGGGACCTCAGCAGCCCTGCTGTGCTCCATCCCTAATCCATCCCACTCCATTCAGTGCTCCTGGTGTCTCCCCTTACAGCCCCAGAATACCAGTCACCTCTTCTCAAAGCAAGATCAGCTACTGAGGCAGTGAGCGAAGCTTCTACGCAATGTGTGAATTTCCCCAGCCACTGGCAAGTTCTGGGAAATTACAAACCCAGGCAATTCACCTGCCCCAGCCCACATGTCCTCACCACAGCCTTTGTAAACACTTTCAGAAAAACCCAAATGGTGTTTTGGGGCAGAGACAAGGTTTTCCAGACAGGGAACTGGCTTTTACAGCTGTCCCTTGTCTCTGATCAAACACAGTTCAGTAAAAGCTGCTTTGAAGGGTCACAGCCAGCAAACTGCAAAGGGAGTCAGACCTACAGGGACTGGGACATTCACAGTGTACAGAGCCCTTTATCAAGTTTATAATTTTGGCATGGAGACCCAGCACTTGCTCCTGGCCTCCCTCCCCAGCACTGTGTACATAAACCTGGGAGTAAACAGGAGCAAGGTGAAAGTCAACCCTTCCTAGACAAAAGCAGACAGAGCTGGGGCAGCCTGGGAGGTGGCAGGAGAGGGCAGAGGCACAGGCCTGTTAACTGTGTAGCCTGCAGGGACAGGTAGGTGTAAGGTGCTCTGCACTCAGGGTCAGTCATACAGATCACCTCATTTCACTGCAGCAAGCAGCAATACACAAAACACCCTCCCCAGACCCTGTGCTGTCACAGACAGATGTCACCTCACACCACCACAATGCACAACTATCAGTATCACCAGGAAGGGCTCCTGAACATGAGCAGCTGCAGGGATGTAGAGCTCTGTAAACCACCGAGCCCAAGAGAGGGGATTTCCATCCAGGTCACTTCCACCCAGCTCTTGCAGGAGCCCACAAATCAGGAAGGTTTTAAAGCTCACACCAAGCACGGGAAAGAGCAGTGGTTAGGAATGAGCTCACCCTCTTGAAGCCACAACAGCCCCCCAAAAGCAGAGGAGCCACAGAGCACTGGAAACAGGGCAGCTCAAACCAGTGTGAAACAGCCAAACAGCTGATCCCCACAGGAGGGGGGTGTGCAGTGACAACAGGCAAAGGCTGCTCTATCTTCCCATCTGAATAAGCATTAAAAAACCTTATTTGAAGTGACATGAGCTTCCAGCAGAGGCAGCTCCTTCCAGCCAAGTGAGGGAAGGGTCTATATTCCTCCCCAAAATACCCTGCATTCCCTTCCCTCACTCCATGCTTCAGTTCTGGGTAAGGAAGAAGAAAATAAATGCACAAAAGTGATTTTAGTCCTGAGAGCAAAGCAAATACCAACATTTCAACTGAAGTCACACCTAACTCCCTTAATACATCAGCCACAATGAAATAGTAAAGAAATCCACTTGTGCCAGCTCCTTGTGACCATGCCTGGAGGTACCATTTTCCACCCATTCCTGGTCAGTCTGTCCCACATAACTTGCAGCACACACGGCCTGCACTGGCCTTTGTGCCACGGGACAAAAGTTAAACAGCTCCTATCCAGGCATATGTTTGCATTTAGTTGCATGACAGGATCACCTGAGGCTTCCAGACATAGTTAAATACTACCTTTGCTCAACAGTTTCCAAGCAGTCCTAGAGCAGGGCCACAGCCAGCCCTGCCCATCTCCTCTGACAGCCACAGTCCAGCCCTCCCACCAGTGACCCATAAAGGTAAATCCACAACACTGAGCACTGAGAGGGAAAGCAGAGAGGACTACAGACCAGGGCTTGCAGGCAGCTCCACCATCCACAGCACTTACTGCACAGTCTGGGCCTCTTACCAAAGAAGGGGGAAAATATTTTTTTTTTAATTGTTCTCAGTAACAAAAAAAGAGTTTTACTTAATAAGACAGCAGAAACAGCAGATGCAGGCTGGGGAACTGTTCACCTGGTTAGAGCATCACTGGTCCAAGGTGAGTTAAGGGAGAGCTGCCCAGCCCCTGCCCAAGCAGGTTTGTATCTCCTGGCAGCCCGGTGTGCCCACAGCCCACGTGCAGGAGGCACATCAGCCCTACCGCAGGGCCAGCCTGGCCCACTCCCCCCTCGGCCCCATTCCCCGGGTGATTCTTTAAGCAGCTCTCGCGGGGCTCATGCGGCACAGAGCCGTAATCCCCGTGACAATTACACTGTAATCCCGGGCTCTGCCGAGCCACTCTCTGGCACGGCTGCCTCCCCTGCAGCAGGGATGAATCCTCCCGGGCCCTGCCTGCTCAAAATAGGCTTCCTTGCACTCAAAAAGTCAAACTTCAGTTACCTGTGCTCTGGCTCACACACAGCCTGCTCCCTCCAGCCCACATCGCGCACCGGCCCCGCTGCAGGAGGAGGACGGAGAGATTAAAAATTCCTTTCCCTGAACTCTTGTTTAACTGCTTTTGCCTGATTATCAGCCAAGAGCGAAGCCACAAAGATTGAGACCTTTGCCAGACGGGCACATGCTGGGATGTTTACTGCAATGGTGGCAAAATAGCTGCTCTAAACACTCGGTTCCCATCTCCAGGAGATGACCACCTCCCACTCCAGCTCAGGGAGATAAAGCTCAGCAGGCAGCTGCAGATGGCTGTGTGTCCATCACTTGCCCTGGAGCAAATAAAGAAAGTTGAAAGGAAAACTACAGGAGGAAAAAGCAGGAGCTCTCATGTGACTCAGGAGGAAAACAACTGTGACAGAGATTTCACGCCCCTGAAGGGTTCTCCTGGTCACAGGCCATGATACACACCTAGTTCATAAAGAGATTATTATTTTTTATGGTATTTACAAACCTAATCTTAAGTAGCTCATATGCTTCACTGTCCAGAGCTCAGCTCAAAAGCTGGAAAAATTCTGTTCAAGCTTAAAAAAAAGGAATTGACAGTTTTTCCAGCTCACAACTCACTCTGAGTTGCCCTAGTCTATAAAAAATGCTTCTATTGCATCCTTGTCTGTGGAAGAAAAAAAGGATATAAATGCCCCAGCAAAGCAGCTTTTCCATCAAGGATGATTTTTCATGCTGACACTTCAGGCTTGGGATAGTTCACATGTCATACTTCCCCCTCATGCCAGGAAGAGGCCTGCCCTCACTGCCCTTTCCTAGAATACACAGCTACACCCCAATGCTTCCCCGAACACACACACACAAGCAGAATTTCCACTTGGCAAGAAATGTGGGACGTGCATTTTTGGGATCTTTGTGCTCCCTCATGCCAGAGCGTTAGCAAAATTAAGCCAAGCAGACACCCAACTTCAAAGAGTGCCCTCCCTATCTGGCTCACCATGCAGCTAATCTCAGCTTGTTTGTACAGTCAAGATTCCCAATGCTGCACCCTACAAACGCTCCCCCTCCCACCATCCATTTTAATCTAATCAGAAGTAGTAGCCCAAAGATTTAGGCTTAGCCCAGTCAGTTGAGCTCTGCCAGCACAGTCATGCTATTTCAAGCCTTGCTCTGCTGGCAAAGGTGCCAGCAAAGAGCAGCATCAGAGGAAGTTATCGGCACAAAAGCACTCGAGACAGTAGAGTGGTGCTGCTAAGCTATCAGCCATACCCGTGTGAGCATTTATACAAACAAACATTTCAACAGCAGGGATTTTCCTGGCTAGCTGCAGCACCAGAGGCTGGGCTTTCAGGGCATTGAGGTTTGGTGGGGGTTTTTTGGTTTGTTTCTTCACAAAGAGATTGCCTACTTATGGCTTGGCTTGGGCCCAGAAAGCAGCAGACACAGCACGTGCTGTTCAGGATAATGCAGCTGGACTCCAGGAAACCTGTCACTTCCAGAAGCATTTTCCTCCCTCTGAGGGCTCTGAACTCCCAGTCAGGCTCCTTCCCCTCTCTGAGCAGAGGGTGAGAGCAACCAGCAGCAGTTTTCCAGCCCTCCCTGACCACATCTGTGCACCTGCAGTGGCACAGCCAGAGCAGAGGGACCCAGCTATTGTTTTGGTCACTCCTTCCCCAGCACTGCAGAGCCCACGCTGGGCTGGACGAGCGAGTCTGTGAGTAAGCAACACGCAGGACCAGCTCCTCGTACTCAGCCTCAGGAAATTTGGAATTAGCGCCAAGAACAGCCCGCGCACAAATAGTCTCCTGCAAGATCCTGGCTCCAGACTCTGCTCCACTGCACACTGTGGATTTGCAATAAATATTTACCTCGCTGGGGAACAGAATCTTCCAAGTAAAAGCTCCTGACATCAGTAAGGGCTGTATTTCCATTTGGAGGAGAGTAGGAGCTTCTCTGCTTTTAAAACAGGAATCAGCCCACTAAAGCAGCTCCTGCCCCTCCTAGGGCCACACCAGTTAGGCTCTGTCCCTCCACCTATGGGTCTCACTCCTCTCCAGGCCAGCACAGCATCCCACCTGGTGCCTTCCTTCCATCCATACTCCTCCCAGTCACTGAGAGGACTGAGTGAGGACTGAGTCACTGAGATCTCTTCTGCACAGAGATTTCTGGCTACTGTGCTGCACAGGCCACTTCAGTGCAAGTCCAAGCACTTAGACAGTCCTTAATGCATGTTAGCATTACTTTTTATTGCTCTAGCTTGACTGTAACAGCAGCTAAAGGGCAGGAGGCAGGGTTAGCCCCACAGCAAGGCCACATCTTGTATTCAAGTTTGACAGCAGCACAGTTTTAGAGGAACCATGGCAAAAATACCTTTTCCCTTCAGCAGCTAAGACAGAGCAACATCAAGAGAGAAATCCTTCCCATGGAAGGCTTTGCTTTCCCTGACACAACACGATTTGTTTAAGCAAGAAGCAGCCGTGGTTTTGGTTGACATAAGACCAGCTGCTTGGGTAACAGTGCTATGGGTCTCCCAGTCTCCTTCCTGCCCCAAGGAGTGTCTCCCTGAGATTTTAATTAGCTGCTTTGATTTTTAAGTTGTCCCAATAATTTGTCTAACAACAGCCTCTTGGCATTTCATAAGCAGAGTCTCAGCCTCAAAGGCTTTAAGGATAAAACTGACAAGAGTGCATACTTCCAGCAAAAATAAAGACTTTTACAGGAAGCACACTTTTCAAGTCAGCCAGCACTCAGAAACTGAGAGGGACACAGCTCCGTCTTGTGCGCTTTCCCCTCCTACGCTGACATTTTCTCCAGATTCAGGATTAAGTATTTAACCCCCTCTTTTGAGACTTTATGCTCCTTTAGCTCGCTCTGAATGCTCTCAGTCATTTCGGATAATGCTGCTGCTGCTTTCCTCTCGCCCATGCAACTCTTGTTTCCAACAGTAACTGCCCGAAAATGCAGGAACCACGGGGCTGCCAGAGAGAGAGTCACGGCTGCTCAAGACAGGGCCATTTTCTGCTCTGTCTTTGCCAACACCAACTCGGCTGCTGGCAGCAGTCATATGAGAGCCCGACAGCTTCTCTGCCCACCAAAGCCACAACCAGATTAAACAGGAGGCAGCAGCAGAGGTGCTCGGTGCCAAGGGCAGCACAGACTGGGTGCCAAGCAGCAGCAGCACCAGTTTTGCCTGTCACCCCTTTTCTAGCCCCAGAAAAAGAAGAAGAGATCCACCTCTGTGCTGCAGTGCCTCGGAAGTCTGAGTCACTGCTTTGGGTAAGGGGTCAGGGCCGTTACTCAGAGGGTGACAGCAGTGTCCCCGGAGCTGGGATGCCAAGCCAAGTGCCAGAAACCTGAGTCAGAGCATGACTGCTGCAAGTCAGGGCGACACACAGCAGAGCTGATCTCCTGACCAGCAGCATTTACTGGACAAACATTCAGGCACACGCTTAAAGACAAAAAATGTCTGAACTAACCTGGCAGCACAGCCCTAACTGCTCATTAGGGTAGGATCTTTTACAGCCCCTCGGAGCAGAGGCTTATTACAAGTGAAACTCTTTTAACTAGGCTGCCCTGTCTATTCAGACCCACCAAGCCCAGTCTCATCACAAGAGTCTCATTCTAGTGCAAATCATTTGAATCCTTAATCTCGAGTATTTGCATTCCAGCGAGTCTCAAACAAACAGCCACACATGCTCCTCAACAGCAGCCCGGAGGTCAGGCGTGTGCAGGGCTGTCCCCTCGGTTTTGTAGTGCTTCAACTGCATCAGCTTCTCGTTTGAGGCTGCAAAGGCAGCACAGCCCGGCTGTTGTTACAGGGCATAAAGGAACAGGATGTTCTGAGTAGAGGGGGAGAATGCAGCTGCAAGACCTAAGAGTAGACTCAAGAGGATAAATGGGAACTCAAGAGCTAGGAAGTGTTTTGAAGGATGGATGCTGCGTTTAGTCTGGCCCAAGTGACAGCTGGGGAGCTCTTCGGGACCACAGAGCCACGATAACTTAATCAAGTAATCTCACAAGTCAACCCGAGTAATTGACATTGGAGACTGTGGAACCACAGCTACCATGCCCCTTACAGGTACAGATACTATCACTGATCAAGTAGTCTTTAAGCCTAAGTCCATCAATCCATTCATTCGAGGGAAAACAACTTACACACAAAATACAACACAACCTAGCGGTAACTTATAGTCAAAGGGAATCAAGCAACCAGGATATTTCCAACACAGCATTTACCAGCACCAGCAGTCAAAAGGGAAGGAAAAGTAGCTGTAGGGGCTGTGCTGAAGGCTGCATGCTGAGCAGCCAGCCAGTGTGCCCCCCTCCATCATCAATTGGAAAGTCAGGTTGGCAACTTCCAGCTTGTGGTGGAAGTGGGACACAAGCATTTCAAAAAGACAGTATGACACTACAGGAAAATCATGGCAAGGTCACCTTAGGCTCTAGTTCGGGCATTTGAGAGCAAATGGCCTACCCATGCCATTCAAACAGCTCTAGGCAATAGTACAGCCATTAAGAGAGGCTTGGAAGGGAAGGAAGAGGGGAAGACACATAGGAAAAACATTTTCCCTGTTGCTGGGCTGGATGCAGGCCTTTGCAGGATCTCTAAGTGCTGAGACCTCGGGAGAGAGCAACAGGAGGGGCAGGAAAGAGAGCAATCAGGTTGGCTAATATCCTTTACTTCCCAGGAATGAGCCTCTGGTATCACAACTCTGAAAAGTACCAAGTTCAGCCCCAGTTTGCCTCTTGCGTAAGATGTTCGGGAAAGCTCTGAACCACAGGAAAGCACTCTCCAGCATGGGAGCTGGCAGCACTTGGGACACATGAGAGCTGGGCAGTAGTGCTGTTTCCCTGACTGTGCCCCAAGGGCTGCAGGGTGACTGTTCCTACCCTTGGGAGCCTCCACATCCAAGGTGCTCAGCTGTGGAAGGACCACACAGCCCTGAACTCCCGCTCCAAGAGTTGTGCGTGCAGTTCAAGAAAGTACAAAGTGCTAAAGAAGTTGTTTTTTTTTTCCTACACGTCACAGTCACTTCATTCCAACAGCTATAGGTTTGACTTCCAGAAGTCATGAGCTCCTTCCCCTTCAGGGCTAAGGGCTGTCACTTCAGACACTGTCATTTTGCTGCTCTGTGTTTTAGGGAGACTTAAGCAAAGCAGAGATTTGCTCTAAATGTGAGCATGGCAAGTAAAGGTAAAATAAAGTAAAACGTGCAGATAGCAATGTCTTGATTTGATTGGGAGGGACAGATGAGAAACTGGGCAAAGAGCAGAAAGAACAGGCCTCGGGGATCAATGGCAGCAGGACAAGCCAAACCGGTTTTAACATTAATAATGCTGCACTACTTTCCAAACACAGCTATCATCAACAAGACACCAGCTTTGCCAATCAGGAGGCCTCTGAGCATGATTGCTTTAAACCAGCAAACAGAGCCCACAAACAGCACGAAGCCTCCCCCGCCTCTCCCTAAGCAATCCTCTGCCAGCAGCTTCTGGGTTGGATTTGTGCTCCTCTGTACTGCTGAGGACACAAACACGATGTGGTGCTGCATGAAGACTTTTCCTGCATAGTTCAAGGCACAAAAGTAGGACAACTGCAACAAGCCTGAGCCCACTAGCACTGCTACAGCCCTGCTGAGCTCCGGGCACTCGGCCCTTTGGACAAACTGAGCAGAGCCCAAGCCTGCAGCAGAGGGAAAACCCTCAGCCATGGGGGGATACCCCCTGCCATGGGGGAATTACCCCTTGCTTCCCTCCTGTGCTGCCAGGGGCACTCCTGGATGCTAAAAAAGCACAGGGAAAACTCAGCGATGCCACTCTGCCCAAGCAAGGCAGACCTCACGTCCTTTATTAACTCCACTGATCCCACATCTTGGATGCATTGGTGACTTTCTGTCCATCCCCACCCCCAAAGCATCTTCTGCAGGAAGCCCATCCCTGCACAGCACAGAGGGGAGCATCCTGCCCACACAGCCTTTGCTTTCCAAGGCACTCGAGCGGAGAGGGCTGGGGACCACCTGGTGACACCCGGCAGCGGCTGCAGCCCCCCGGGCCCCGCGGGAAGAAGGCAATGTTCCCACACAAAGCTGCGGGGCTGTTGTAACACAACCCACCCACCCACGGCCTGAGCTCCTACGTCACACTTGGGCACTTCAGTAATATTCCCCACCCTCTTACACATCCAGGATTGCTTCACACAGGAGAAATCCCGTGTACACCAGAAAGCTGCTCAAGGGGAAAAGAGCCAAGGCTTTTTTGTTTGTACAGGCTTGGGGAAATATTCAAGCACCGAATCACTCTCAACATCCACGCTCTTACATAAGCACGAGAAATACAATCCCCATCTTGTTAAGAAACAGCTACCTGTCTTCACCCTGCCCGCACAGAAAAACCAAGAGCCACATGCTGTGCAGCCCTGCACGTTTTGGCAGGGCTATTAAAAAAAAAAAAAAAATATGGGAGGAGTGCCAGGCAGAACTCTCCCAAACCGTGTGTCATCCTTGTCTCCTCCCCGACAGCCTGTAACCCAAACAATTTGTTTGGATTAGGCTTTATAGTAGGCCAGTGTTACTTCTCAAACATACACTCACTCTTAGGTAGCTTAAAAGTCACGGATAAATATTCCACGTAAGTTCTATATAAGGATTTACGGACCACATCCGTGCAAAATTTGTTGTCTTTGCAGAAACCTGATGCTTGCAGACCAGTCCAGTCCCCAGGGACACCAAGTTGCATTTCATACCAAACATGGTCAGTGCAACTTCCAGATGCTGTCTGCCCCAAAGGTTTGCCCTACTGGTTTGGGCCAGTTCCCAAACGACCCATTCACGTGCTTAATGGCAGGGATAAACACACCAGATTAGAGTAAAGGGGATTTGGGCTGCCTGGTTTTAGAGCGGAGCTGACAATTACTACAGATGCTCTCAGTGGGAGATTCCTGTCCACAATCAGCAACCCCCCTACTGGAAAGCAGCAGAGCCTTATCAGTTGTGATCTGCCCACCCAGCCTTCAGTCCAAAACAAATCAATGGGGATGATTAAATCTACTTTGAGAACCCCTGATGTCCTGCAGTTACCTTAATCTCATCAGGTCTTTCACACGGACAGAGGAATCCGCCCTGGTGCACTATCAGCAGGATGGTCACACACAAAAACAAACAAACAAACAGCAGGAAAGCCAGAATCCCCAGATCCCTGCTCCACCACGGAGACCCCACATGTGCCGGCTTGAAACACCCAAAATGTTTCACCTCATTATGTGTTAAAGAGATGTTTAAACCCTCCACGGTAACGCATCGTTTCTCACTCCCATGTGGACGGGAGGAATGTTTGATAGACACAGAAAAGACACCAGGAACCAACACAACCAAACGCAGGTAAGGCTGGAGAGCCCATCCAGGCGCTGTAACGCACCGCGGGCACCCAGCCCACCACAGGCGCGCAAGAAAAGAAGAATTAAAGGATTTTCCCGACCAGAAACTGGAGAGTTTAAAACTGCAATGGAGAGCAGTAATTTCCAGCAGGTCCCCGTGTCCCCGCGGCGCTGTGAGCGCGGCACCCGAGCACAGAACGGGGAACGCGGCGGGGACAGCGCGGAGCGGCTCGGGCAGCGGCCGGGGGAACCGGGGAGAACGGGAACGGCCTTATCGCCGTCCCTGTTTCACCACCCTTCCCTTTCCCCGGAGGAGGGCACACAGCGGGGACACACCGCCCGGGGGAGGGCACACAGCGGTGGCAGCGGCTCTCAGGCTGCCGGAGAGCGCGGCCCGAGCACACGGGTCACCCACCCCCCGGGCCCCCGAGCCCCCCGGGCCGGGCAGACCCTCCTGTCCCCTGTCCCGGGGCACTCACCGACTCGGCGGCGGCGGGCAGGAGGAGGCCGAGCAGCAGCGCGGCGAGCAGCGGGACGCGGGGCATGGCCGGGCCGGGCTGTGCCGGGACAAACGGAGAAACGCGGCTGCGGATCCGACCCCAGCGGGCTCTGCCGGGCCCCGCCAGAGCCACCGCCCTTATAGCGCGGCACAGGGGCGGAGCGGAGCCGCCCCGCCCCGCCGGGAATGCCCCGCACCGGCACCGGGGCTGGCCGTGGGGACACCGAGGGGCTGGGGCCGGGACACGGAGGGGCTGGGGCCGGGACACCGAGGGGCTGGCCGTGGGGACACCGAGGGGCTGGCCGTGGGGACACCGAGGGGCTGGGGCCGGGACACCGAGGGGCTGGCCATGGGGACACCGAGGGGCTGGGGTCGGGACACGGAGGGGCTGGCCATGGGGACACCGAGGGGCTGGCCATGGGGACACCGAGGGGCTGGGGTCGGGACACGGAGGGGCTGGCCATGGGGACACCGCGGGGCTGGCCATGGGGACACCGCGGGGCTGGCCATGGGGACACCGCGGGGACCCGCCTCCCCAACCCGCTGGGACCCCCGCGGTCACTGCGTTATGGGGAGTGGGGGGAAAGGGGATAAAGGAAAAGAGAGGGGCAGGGAGAAAGGGGGAAAGGGAGGAAAAGGGGGGAAAAGGGGAGGAAAAGGAGGGGAAGGGGAGGAAAACGGGGGGAAAAGGGAGGGAGAAAGGGGTTAGGAGAAAAGAAAATGAAGGAAAGGATGAGAAAGGGAAGGGAGAAGTGAAAAGGGGGGAAGGGAACGCGAAAGAGGGGGGGAAAGAAAAAAGGGAAGGGAAAGTGGGGGTAATAAGGAAGAAAAGGGAAAGTGGGGGAGTGGACACGCAGCATCCGCCCGTGCAGCATTCCACGAATGGCATCTCCCATTCACAGAAAGCCCAGCGCTGCCCGTCCCCGGCAGTGTGTCATGTCGTGTCGTGTCGTGTCGTGTCGCCGCTCACCCGGCGGGGGTTGCATCACTCGGGGCTCAGCGGGGATGGAACACGAAACCGCTCCCTCCGTCTGCCGTGGAAGCGGCAAGAGCAAAAACCGCACTGATAAAGAGGGTGGGAAAACCCAACAGCACAGTTCAACTATTTCCGTTTATCTTCTCACATCAATAACTTTGCCCGACCATAAGAATTTGCTTGGCAATAGCAGTGTCAGCCCTTTAACCCGAGGGGCACTTGAAATACCATAACGCTACAGCCCCATAACGCTACAGCCCCATAACGCTACAGCCCCATCAATCTGCACTTGGGTTCTGGTTTGTAGAGAATAAAATATTTTCTTAACAGGGAAGCAATGCATAGCAAAGCACTTGTGCCATGATCCCACCTGCCAGGTAGGGATGGCAGCTCCACTCCATCTGCTTTCAGCCTCCTCCAGCACTACAGTTATCCCAAGAGAACTTGTATCCTTCCCCCCATCCCACCTCCAACCAAAAAGATCCCTAAGGTGAAGCAGCTTTCCCAACTGCCTGTTCCCTTGGGAACAAACAGCAGCAGAGGGTGTGAGCTGAGATGTGTCCCCAATATTTGCCCGGTCTGAGCCTACACACACGGCCACTGGCAGGAGGGATGTCCCAGCAGCACCAGCACCGTGCTGAGCTGGCTGTGGAGCTGTTGGCATAACTGAGGTGACACGGAGCACTGCTCAGGGTTTTAAAAATAGTTAAGATCTGAAGACAGCACAGGGTAATGGTAGGAACCTACCTGGCACAGGCTGTGGGGGAGTTTGCTGACCTGCTCTGCTCAGGACAGCCATGTGTCACTGACCCTTTAGTTCACCTCAGCATCCAAGGCCATGAGGGAGGGATTTGTGCTGTGGGCTGGGTTACTACCCTTCCTTATTACCTTCACTTCATCACACAGTGGAACTGATAAAAATCACTGCTGGTGCAGCCAGGGAGCCCAGATCCTACAAATCTCCAGCTCTGGACACTCAGCAGAGGCAGGGAGCAGTAGATGGTGAGGAACAAGAGCACACAAATTGGGTCAAATGTGCAAAGAGTGGCCCATACCATGACATCTGCCAGACAGGAAACAGCCTCAGCAGCACAAGGTGGCCAGAAGCACTCCATGTCCCCAAACCCTCTCAATGTCACCAGCATTTGTGTGCATGTGGCCATGACCTCTCTGCACGTGCTTCCAGGTAAAGCAGCCACTACAAAGATGCTTTCAAAACCAGCTTTCTGTATTGTGGCTACAAACATTGCTCACTCACCTGTTAACTTCCTCTCCAAACAAGCACAACATGACAAGCTCGTGGTTATCATAGCCCTCAACACAAACCCTTCCACCAAAAAGTCCCCTTGCATGGCACAGGACAGTGTTTTCCCTCCCAGGGAAGTTCTGCTGTGATAGGATGGAGAGGAGTCAGTCTCCCTGGCCCAGGGACCACACACAGAGTCCATCCATGTCACACCTGCATTCACAATCCTTCAGGCAAACTGATTTTGGGCTTCTGGAAACAGAGGAGAAAATTAAACAAAATCCTAATGTACTTTTCAACCTTGAGAACAAAATCCTGTGACTTTACTGATGATATATTTTAAGTGCATTGTGTAGATCCACCTCCCTTCCTCACACACACGGAAACATTCTGTGACTGCATCTCAAGAGAATGAGAGGAAATGCAGTCATAAAAATCATAATACGGTTCTGTAAACTCATAGCCATAAAACAGCTGCCCTCATTTTGCCTTCAAGTGTTCCCTTTCAAAACACTGACATTCTCTTCTCTGGAATAATGCAGAGAATCCGTGGGTATATAACACTCAGAGAGAGCAACAGGACAAATGAGCCCAGAGAGCAAAAATGCACCAATGAAATGTCCTTTCCTGAAACTTCACCACAAGGGAAAGAAGCAGAAGCAAAATAAAATGCATGTTGAGAAACTCATTTGTTCTGGGCAATGAATTCTCACATTCAAGGTGCGTCAGTTGCGTTCTCCATACAAAAATTACAGTTGGCAGATAAATAAAACAGCCTGGCCACCATTGTTCCTAACCTAGTGCTCAACGGTGAAGGATTACCTAACCCTCATGTTGAAAATCAAAATAAACAGCTGTCAGTTACCAGCACAACACAAACATGCTACAAATGGAACAGAGTGTCCAAATACAACACATTTGGAGGGTGAGGGGAATCACACTCTTACATGGCATATCAAGAAATGTCTAAACAATCTCGAGAAGGCCACACAAAAGGCTCTTTTGACAACTCAATCACAAATATCTGTTGCACTGATCGGGAAAAGAGATGCACCAGCCAAGCTCAGACCAGTTCCTACAGGCAAATTTTTAAAAAGAGCTTAGAGCAGGATTCTCAAGGAAAAAGAAACTTTAAGTAGAGTTTTAAAAAATCCCAACTTCCAAACTCTATTCAGTACACTGAAGTCTTTGGAAAAACACACCTGCACACCAGATGGGTGGAGGAAGAGGAGTGACTGAAAACTCTCATCCCATGGTTTGAGCCACCTAATGTTGAATTGTTCTGAAAATGTGTGCTCTTACCTTGCTGTCCCTTAGCAAAGGTGACCTTAGCACAACTCCTACCTTCCTATCAAGAGGGAAATGAACTCCAGCAAGGGTTATTCAGACAGCACCGCCCTTTGTACACCAGCTGGTAAAATACAGATCACCTAAATAAACAGCTTTCTGTTTTAGGCAACAATTCCTGGGGAGGAAAACAATACCCTCCTAGACAGCTATTTTTAATGTAAAGAATCTGTGGCTAAATATCTTTTTCTACACTCCTGATAAAGAAGTGACCACAATAGTTTCATGTGATCTGGCTACACCCTTAAGCCATCAGCTGAGTCCTGGGCATATCCCACTTCCTCCACCTGCTGCTCTTCACAACATGCAGGTGGCACAAACAGAACAGTCATTGGTTAAAAAGGATGTTCTGAGCAGAAATCAGGCAAGCAGCATACACTGTGGCACCCTAGAAATCATGGTCTCTGTGTTTCAACATCCTTTTCCTCTCTAACACGTTTCCTTCACAGCTGTCTCCAACTTTTTTTTAAACTAAAGAGAAAGAAAAGAGGAATTGAGAAAGCTGTTTGATTCCCCAATACTGTTTGCTTTCCAGGTCCACTTTAAACCTTATTCCACAGAGCAGGGGTGTGGGGCAAGGCACCCCATAGGGAGAACACCCTCTTTTCCAGGAGAAGGACACAGTCCCTTATGCTGGGGCAGCCTGGAGAGGAGAAAGAGCCAAGCCAGGAGCAGGAACAAACAAACATGATCATAAAGATGCCTTCACAAAGTCAGACAGGAAACAAGTTCACAAACTGGGCTGCAGCTGACTGGCAGCACAAATGTCTCTGTGCCACAGCACTGCCCTGTGTCCATATGGGTTCTCTGCCTGCCCAGGGCAGGGGGGAGCCTCAAACCACACCTCAGGCTCGGTCCTGCCGTGGCTATTCGATGCTTTCAGTCACAGGGCAGCAACCAAGCAGGGAGGAGCCTCAAATTCCAAAGCAATTCAAGTCAACACCTCCCAAAACGCCGGCTTGCATCTTGTGATACCATGGACTTCTGGATAAATCAGATATTTGGCTGTGGAAAGACACCCAGCAATGATACCAACAGTCCTACCTTACTCTGCCTTGGACTTTTAGTCAGCTTTGTCTAAACCGACAAAATTTTTGCTGTGAAAGCAAAGTGAGTCCTATAAGGGACTATAAAAGAAAGAGATAAGTGAGAATTAATATCTAAGTGATGGCTTGCCTGTCTCTGAGAGCCAAACAGAGCAGATTTCAGGAAAGGAAACCAATTTCTACCAAGAATTAACAGAGGAAGCGTTGAGTGTCACAGTTTATGCTCAGCAGTGTGTTGGCAGCAGACAGCCCCACAAGGCTGGGATTTTCCCCTGTTCATTTCTGCACTGGCTAAGGCTGGAGCTTCTGCAGAAATAAACTCTCCAAAGGCCTAAGTGAGAACTCAGCAATAGTGGCTCATGTCCAGCATGCATGTGCCTCTGCCTTGCACAATCTCTCCTAGGAGATGGTCCGGGAACAGGGAACAAAATGTGTCAAACCTGGCTCAGCCCAAAAATTCACAGAATGAGGAAAGGAAAACATACAGCAGAGCTGCATAGGGAACTTCCCATAAGAGGCATGGAAAAAACGTCATGAGGGCCTGTCAGAGATCATAATCTGAATTCCCATAGCCAGCATATTCCACACCCACGACTGATGTGAGCCTACCACCTCCATAGAACCTGGATTCCCCTTTTTATTCCTTCCCCTCCCTTTTTCAGGTGAAAACGGCTCTTGTGGAAACTCCTCCAACCATGGAAACAGCCCGTGGGTGCCTCCTCTCCTTTTTCCAAAGATCTTATCTCCAAAATGCTGTTGTCCCACACAGCCTTGAGGATTTCACTATTAAATCAGATCTTATACCCGAAGCCAAGCAAGGAGGATGGCTCAGAACCAGCCCCAGGAGCTGATCACAGCAGGGTACAGTGGAGCAGGAGGGTGTCTGGCACCTGGCCATTTCACGGGGCTAAACAGAAGAAATCAGCAGTATCAGAAGGAGCCTCCCAAACGGAGCCAGCCCAGCCCTGTAACGGAAAGGTGCTGCCAGGGCACCCCGGGAGCAGAACAACATCCCGGTACCCCACGGCCTGCAGCTAAAACGAGCACAGCTGGGCAGCAGCTGCCAAGAGCCTCGGCGCCTACAGGGACGGGCCTGGAAATGAAAGGAAATACCGGGGGACAATAATTTCTTGTATGGTTGGTATTTGTGCCTTTAGCCAGGGCTGCTCAGCCAAATTTCTGGACACGCTGATACCAGTGCAGATGGGCAGGGACAGGGGCTGGGGGAGCCTCATCTCCAAACCCTCTGCTGTCCCACAGCTTTGGGAATGTCACCATTCGCACCCAACTCTCACAGCTGGAGCCGAGCAAACACCGCGGCTCACTGGGGTCACCAAAGCCAGCCCCGCAGCCCAGGGCTGAGCACGGGAGGGGAACGGGGGAGCGTGAGGGACTCTGTGCAACTTTTAGCTGAGTTACTGAAGGCACCGAGGGGCAGGGTCCCCAGGGCAGGGGATAGGGCTGGGGACAGGGCAGGGGACAGGGCAGGGTCCCCAGGGCAGGGGACAGGACAGGGGACAGGACTAGGGACAGGGCAGGGGACAGGGCAGGGACAGGGCAGGGGACGCCCTTGGCGGGCAGATGTGAGAGAGCTGCTGCTGGACACCGGGCACACAGCGCCGGCGGGTCGGAGGGCCGAGCTGGGAGTCGTGGGCAGCGGGCGGGGGTCGGGATCGGGACCGAGCGGAGTCGGGATCGAGGGCGGGTCGGGACCGGGACCGAGCGGAGTCAGGACCGAGATCGAACGGAACCGGGGCCGGGGCCGGGACCGCGCGGGGCCGGGGCAGAGGGCGGGGCCCGGGGGCGGCATCGGGTCCTCCCCGCCGCCAGGGGGCGCTCTGGCGCGGCGGCGGCGCTTCCGTCGCGGGCGGCGGGCGGGCGATGGCGGCGCAGTTCCGCAGCTACGTGTGGGACCCCGCGCTGATCGTGGCGCAGATGGTGCTGCTGCAGGCGGGATACTACAGCTCACTCGGGCTCTGGCTCGCCCTCCTCGGCACCCTGGGCAGCACCGGGCCCTCCCTCCAGCAGGTCTTCAGCGACGAGGTGAGGGCGCGCCCCGGGAAGCCGCCGTGGGCACAGGGCCCTGCAGCGGGGGGGAATTGCTCGGGATCTCCTGAGGGAGAGTCCCCGCTCCCGTGAGGGCATTCCCGGTGTGAGGGGCAGCCCCCCGCCCAGGGAGCGCCCCGGTGTGGGCGCACAGCTCCCCTAGCCCGTGTAGCAGCCCCCCAGTACACAGAGCTGCTGCCCTGTGTAGGTGCCCCAGTGTGGAGGTAAAGCCCTCCCTCGGAATAGATGGTACCCCGGGGCAGAGACAGCAATTCGGTCTATGGTGCCCTCATAGAGAGACAGAGACCCTGTACAGGTGGTGCCCCGGGCAGAGACAGCACTTCGGTGTACGGTGTCCCCATAGAGAGACAGTGGTATCCTGTGGAGAGAGAACACCTCACTCTATCGGTGATACCCCCTTACAGGGATACCCTGTATAGGTACTCCCGGTATAAAAACAACTCCCCTACCCCTGAGAAATAAACCCAGTATAGACACATACCCTCCACCCCCAGTTAAGGTGGTTCCCCTCAGCACAGAACCAGACTTTTCCCTTTCCCGTAGGTGCCCCCAGACAGACAGACAGACAGACAGACAGACAGACAGACAGACAGACATGTCCAGCTCCTCCTGTAGATCCTGATCCCTGCAGGGCTGTGCCACGGGAGATTGAGGCTGCGATTTGTGCCGCGGGTTCCTACTAATAGTCCCATGTAGATTTTAGGCTTCTCAACCCCGCCGGGGAGGCTCTCCATGATGGCTTTCATCCTCAATGCACTCACCTGGTAAGTCTGCAGCTAGCTGGAGCACCTGCATCTTGTCCTTTCGTACCATTGAGCTGTAAAAGAATTCAGTGTGATGTACTGCCTCTCTCCAAGCATCTCCCCAAATCCCTGTAGCTTCTTAACCATGTCTGCTGAGGGCAGTTGGGAACTGCTGGCTCTTGGCTTTCTAGAACCTGGAAAAGTCATTTCACTTCACTGCCTCAGTTTGCCAGCTGGGAATGAGATTTGCTTTTGTGGGAGATTTTACTAAAAGAATTAATGGATCTCAGCAAATACTGATCTATAAACACTAATGTATTTTGCCACTGCACAGAGGTTACTAAAGGAGATAGTCTATAGATTATAGACTGTGCCTGTTTTCTGCACTAAAATCTCATTTTTCTGCCATTGTGTAATTAAAAAGCTGTAAGCCTGTAAGTCTTGCTGCAGCAGCCAGGAGAGAGGTCAGAAACAACTTATTCTTAAAATATTAGAAGAAGTTTTAAACATTTGAAGTGTTTTTTAAAACCACTACGCAATCAGCGCTGACCACTGCTGCTCTTGCTGCACCACCTTTTCCTTGGGTCTGGCAGAGTTCATTAACCTGTTCCCTTCCCTCTGCAGCGCCCTGGCCTTGCTGTACTTCATCCGGCGAGGGAAGCAGTGCCTGGATTTCACCGTCACCGTCCACTTCTTCCACCTGCTGGGCTGCTGGGTGTACAACTCGCGCTTCCCCGCCACGCTGACCTGGTGGCTGGTGCACGTGGTGTGCACGGCGCTGATGGCGGCCATCGGCGAGTACCTGTGCATGAGGATAGAGCTGCGCGAGATCCCGCTCTCCTCCGCCCCCAAATCCAATGTCTAGACTGCCTCTGGCAACAGCACAATGCGTCCAAGGCCTCGGAATTGTTCCTGAAGAAGCACAGCAGGTCTGGTTAGACTTTATGATTTTTATTTTTTTTTTTGGTTGGTTGGTTTGGTTTTTTTTTGGGACCTCGGTGACTGCATGAGTGTGAGCGTCTCCTCGCTGGCATCAGCTGACAACGGGGGAGGAGCAGATGTTTATTTTGTTAACACAAAGCATTAACACGACTGTGTGGAGAGCGTGCCCTGAAACTCTTCGCTCGTGAGACTGTTAAAAGCCAGGTGGCAAAACTTGGTGCGTGAGGAGCGTTTGGAGTTTAACGCTGTGGAAGTGCCCTGAGTGGGTGACACAGTGGTCAGTTCTTCCTGCTGGAGCTGGCGCTGGCACGGTGAGCAGTGAGGCTGGGAGCTGCTGCTTCCAATCTGTGACTTGTTTGGGCTTTGCTTGGGAAGAGAGTCAAGGAAGTGAATGGATGGGGAGAAAGAAAATAGTTGTACTTACCTGAATCACCAGCTGAGACACTAAATAACTTGTAACATTAGATGGGTTTGTTTGCTGTTTCCATGTTTGATACATAGAGGTGACAGACAGCAGTTTGCTGAAGAAATCTTTTGTAATAATAAAAATATAATGTTGCTGTGAGTGTTACTGCTCTCCTGGGAAGCTGAGCACACTTCAAGAAATACCATGAGTGTCTGTATCATGGCAACAGAAGGATGCAGCCAGAGAACACTTGGCTGTGAGGTGCCCACTGTCTGGGACACATAAAATTTCCTACAATAAACATTTCATACCTCTGCTCTGAAAGGAAGGCATCGTTGAGTGCTGTCTTGGGAAGTCAGCTGGAGGGAGTGTCAGCAGCCCAGGATCTCCACATGTCCAGCCTGAGCCTGCAGCTGCCCTGGGAAAACCTGCAAAAGTGTCCTGGAGCCATGATGCTCTTCCCCCTTGGATGGGCTTTCCCATCAGGTTTCAGCAGTCCAGCAACAGATCTGGCCTGGTAGAGCTGATATTAAATAAGAGACTGCTGTTGTTTCTTGAATATTTAGAGGCCCTTCAAATAAACTTCACCAGGCAGGGACATCCCCTTCTTGCTGAGGGCCCAGAGCTGGGTTGTTCCTCCGGATCCAACTGCCCAAGCAAGCAGCCTCACGTCCTGCCTGGTTTCCACTGAGGGATGGCCATGTTGTACAGTCCCAAACGAGGGCAAAGCCAGGTCTAGGGACAGATTTTTCTCCTGTGCAGCATCTTGCTGCAGTAACTTCCCTTTGTATGTTAATACTTGTATGTTTTAATTTGCATAATGGTTTGCTAATTCAGTTTGTTGAGAAGTGATAGGATGGTGTGGGACTGATAAAGTCTCTGCAGCTGCTCTTTTGACTTTTGTTACGGGGGAGCTGAGCTGTATTTCAGTCCCTGCTCTCACACTCCAACACTGTCAGTTGGGGCAGGATGACTGCTGTAGCATGTTCAGCAGGTCTCCAGAGGAGGATTTCTGTCTAAACAAATGTAACCAGCACTTTTAAATGGGGGCATTTCCCCAGGAGCCCTTCCTGACCAAAGCCCCTGTGAGCAGTTTCAGACAGCAGCAGCCTTTCAGAGGGAAGGGTTTACACAAGTGTTTCTCTGGGCAGGAGCCAGCCTGGAGGGCCACCCCGAGGTCACTTCCCAGGGCTGCCCCTGCAGCAGGACAGTCCATCCCCTTTCAAAGTCTGCTCATTTTTCACATACCAGCATACTTGCCTTTCTCCCAGTCTCCTCAGCCTGGATATAAACTGGTCTCCAGTAGGTGCCAGTATCTCCCTCAGAAAGGAGCCGGGAGTGTGGCTGTGATTGGGATCAGGGCGTGGAGCAGAGGGCAGTGCTGCCTCGGGGTGACAACACTGGCGTGCTGTTACTCATGTTTTAAGACTCCTTCAGGGTCATTTTGTCCTCTGCTGCTTCTTGATGCTATTCTTGAGAAAGAACAACCCAGTCCTGCAGGGACAGGGAGAGTTTACAGGTTTACTTCAAGGCTTAATACCACACCAAAGCATGGTGTGAACTCCTGTGTTGAGGGCTGTTCTTGAGGCAAGTGGAAGTAAAGATTAATTACAGTAAATTTGAGAGCAAGGATACAAAGCCACATTCTTCCAGCTGCTCCCGGAGTTGCTGTGGGTCTGTATTAACAGAGCTGCCACCTTTGTTTCCCTGCAAGAACAAGGGTGAAAATTTTGGACTAAGGAACACTTAACCCAATTCTTTTTGAATACACAAGATATGCTGTAACCACTTCAGCATCCCCTGGGGGAATGAAATCTGGGGAGCTTTGTATCTGGAGAAACCCACAGCAAGGCCATGAGAAGAATCTTTGACTAATGAGGCTTTAACACTGAGGCTGCAGGACATCCCAGGAGCTGCACTGCATCAGCATGAAGTGTGCTGTAGGATCAGAAATCTTTCTGAAAGGCTGCTGACTGCCTAGGAGAAGTGAATCTGTGTATTATTAATTTTTTAAGGACTTCTACTGTAATTGTCCTAGTCATAGAGGAAGTTCTGCTAAAAATGAAATACTGATTGAGGAAACTCATCACTCCCATACTGTGAGACCTAGTTTTCTCTCACATGCCTTCAGTCAGATTTAGAAGCACCTTTGGCTTAAAAAAAAAAAAAAAAAATCTGCTGCTCCATACCAGAACAGTGCCAGATGGTCTTTGTTTCTTAATGAATCTTTGAGGGGTTTTTTTGTGTGTGTGCAATAGTTGAGGGATTTGCTCCCAGGGAAGATATGTCCCAAGACCTGCTCTTCTCAGAGACAGTGGCAGTGGCAGCAGCCATTTGCATCCATGGTTTTGCAAAAAGATTTCATGCAGATCTTATACTTTTACCTTCCCTATCCCCAAAGCTGTTTCAACAAAGAAAATTTTAAGAGAGGAATTGCCAAATTCAAAGAGAAGTCAAGGGTTGTGGGATTTTAGGGGGCTGTGCTTACTTCTTTTCCTAAGGGCATTAATCAGCTGTTCTAAACAAAGAACAGGTACAGGATTTGGAGCCAAAATATTCCAGTCTTAGTTGTACACGACTCTCCCCTGCTCCAGCTTTCCCCAGCCACAAGGGGTTAGCAGGGGAGGGGGAACAGGATCAAACAGCAAACAGTGCTGTTGGTGTGGAGTAAGAATAAAAAAAATGAAGCATCTGAGTGGTTCACTCCAGGTTTTACAGTGCTCTGATTTACCTTTTTTCCACTGCTCACCCTAAGGCTTTGTGCCCCAGATGCTGAGTACTGAATACATAAGTAACAACTCATGCACTCAAGTGCTGTCTGAACACCAGCTGCTCTGTCCTGGCTTATTTCTTGGAATTTGCCCCAATTTCTTCATTATCTCCTGCTGCTGCTGCAGGAGCAGAGTGTTGAGGGATAGTGAAGGTAAGAGAAGAACACGTGAATGCCAGAGGGAAGCAGCATGACCCAACACCACTGTCAGGAAAAAGATCCTTTGCTGTAGAAGCTTGTCCACTGCCTGGAATGCCTCTGGTGGGATCTGTGGAGTCAGCAGGGCCCTGGTTTCCCTGCTCACACTGTGAGCACACACCCCATGGCCCCATGCAGCCAGGCAGGGCACAGAGATCCTTTGACATCCTTAAAACACAGACTGCCTTAGGCTAACCAGTAATATTGTTGTGTTTCTCCAACATACTCAGAAACACTTGCAAACACCTCTCTGTTCCAATACTTCCATGCTTGTACTGAAGCTGCAAAACTGACCACACTCTGAGACATAAAGGAGACAAGAGGAGACTGTGCTGTCGAGCAAGAGCCAGAACAAATAACTTCTGCCATGCTGTTGGCTCTACAACAAGCTTTAATACTCTGGAGTTACACACTTCTACCCACAGCTGCTTACAGGTATCTTGGGGTAAGCTTTAAAGCAGAAGAGTTGCTATAAATCCCTTTTGTCCTCCTAGCTTGATACTCCCTCTCCACCCAAATATTTTTCACCTCTGTTCTTAGAAAAGGGATTTACACATAACACAGAAGTTATTCGGGAATTCAGATGTGTGCAAGAGAAGTCATGCAACTGTGATTATTGTTCAGCAGGGGTTTTACCACGTCCTCAAAGAGAAAAAGCCAGTACAGGGCAGTAAGGTCTCCCTTCAGCCTGTGACAGGACAGACACCATCCCCTGCACCTCATGGAGCAGTGGGGGGAAATACCCATCTTGTTTTGAGTGCCCAAATCAAAACCCTGGAGAGTTGATCTGGTGGAAAGAATCAACAAAGTAAGCAGGTTTCCTTCCAGTTGCCATAAAAGAGTGCAGAAGTGTCCAGCATTCATCCTTTTTCCAGAATTTATCATTTCTCCCCAAATCCTGTGCCCTGTATTTACAAGTTCCTCAATCTCCCGACAGCCAGATCTGTGCCTGTGCCTTGGGGCAGAAGGGGACAGGAGTTATTCCAAATTACAGAGAAATTTCAACCTTGGAGATGCTGCCGAGCTCTTCCATGTCTCACAGGTGCAGGATGGAGCTGGGAGTTTCTGAGCTCCACACCGTGTATTCCTCACAGGTTTGGAGAATAGATCTGCAAGCCACACACTGCCACCACTTTTGTTGGGATCCTCACAGAGCTGCAGTTTATAAGTTCAGGCAAGTGACGATGAGGGGGATGCTGAGGATGGAAATGTTGGGAACGCGGGTCCAGGCAAAGCTTTGGGCCATGCTGGGGCTGCAGAGGTCAAACAAGCTGCCTTGAAATTTGGGGTTTCGGGACTCCCTTCTCAGCATCTCCCAGACAGCTGCTGCTTCCTTCTGGCACTTCCAGAGCACCGTCAGGGCACAGGTGTGGAATTCATCCCAATACCTGCAGCCATGGAGACACCACAATGTCAGTCCCTTTGCACTCGCACACTGCTGGACGCCAGGCAGAGCCTTGCTGCCCTGAGCCTGCCCTCTGAGCAGCAACAACCCTCGTGTTTTGTGCAAGTTGCCCAGACTATTCATCCCCTCCATCATCTGCCAGAGCATCTTGTCTAAAACTCCAAATCTCAAAACACTGAAATTATTTATTCCTTTTTTCCCCCCTTTTTCTCTGGAAGTCAATAAAATCCATTATTTTCCATCAACAAATGTTTAGCTGAGTATCTCACACAGGCTGCAAACAAAGGCTCAGCACATCTCATTCATCACTTTCTCCAAGCTTTCTCCAAGCAGAGTCAAGGGCAACTGGGAGCACAAAGCACAGAGAAGGACAAGAGCTCCCACAGACTGTCACAGCTTTTACTGAGGTACGGGCAGGGGCAGGAAGAGTTATTCACGGTGTTCTCATTAGAATCATTTCCATTTATCTGCTGGGTATTGCTTTCACAAGTAGAAGCTGCTCAGTGAAAGAGGCTTTTGGGGAGTACCAGAAGGAAAAGACAAAACAGGCAAAGACAACCCGTGGTCCTGCAGGAATAAAGTGGGAGCTGCTCTGCTGTCCTGTCCCACATGGGCTGGGCTGGGCACCACTCGCTGCAAGGTGGGAGACAGGAGTCTAGAGGACATGAGCAATTGCTCTGACACCTTCCCTGTGTCTGCCGGCACACCAGGCACACATGCCACCCATCAGGAAGGGGATGCAGCCCAGCTGGCTGAGAGGGGACACTGTGCACCTGAAGAGGACAGCACGGTGCTGTCTGAGTGCACTGTGCTGGAGATGACACTTTGTGCAGACAGGCAAACCTGAGCACTCTGCTTGCTTAGAGCTGGGGCTTACGTCAGAACGCCAGCTGTGAGGGAGTTCATTAAACTGAGTCACTGTGGCAGAATAAACGTCCCCAGATAATGAGAAAAGCTGGTGCCAACCCTGACAACCTCCAGGGCTCGCTCCCGATCTGCAGCAGCAGCAGGCGGCTCTGACAGGTAAGAGTTAAACCTGACCCATGTCTTCAGGCAAAACAAGCTCGGGGAAGGTGGAGGGAAATGGCAGCTCCGGCCTGGATCTGCTTTCACCTGGGATGGCAGTTCCCAGCGGCTCACCCTTCACAGCCCATCTGCTCAGGCAGGCAGGCTGCTGGTGAGCCCGGCCAGCTCTGGGGCAGCGCTGCACACCGAGCTGAGACACCAGCAGCCCCCACAGCAGCTCCTGGCTCCCTGTCTATCCCTCACACACCCTCCTGGAGAGGAGACCATGGCCCCAGAAATGCAAGCAGCAGTGGATAAGGCTGAGCATTAAAGGCAAATAATTCAGGAATATTTCCTGGCAGGAAGCTTCTGGCTGGGGAAGATCCCAGGACCTGTCCAGCGATGGTCTGTGCCTCTGAGCTGTAAGAAAAACTCAGCTCACACATTTCACAAGAGCTCCAGCAAAGGAGACGCTCCTCCAGCCAGCAGCAGCATGGGCTGGGCTGACTTCTTGGGTGTTTTCTAATATCAAGAAGCCTCCTTTAAAAAAAAACCCAAACAACCCAAAAAGTATTAATTCTGTCCAAAGCAGAGCAGTTCTCATTTCAGCCCACCCACAGGCAAGCCCCAGAGAGGCTGTTCATCCTGATCCAGGCTGTCTCCTGGAGAAGGGGGAATACAAAGCAGGTCACAGCCTGCAGGGTGGTTTCCAGCAGCTCAGAAAGCGTGACCCCAGGGCACTCAGCCCTCCACCTTGCTCTGCCAGGTTTCCACCGCCCCCAGGTGCGTGGGTTTTCCCTTCACTGCTGTCTGCATTACCTTGTAACTCCTGTTCACTCCTCACAGCTCACTCAGGAGATGTAAAGCTGCCTCCATTTAGCTCTGCAAACATTTTACATCCACCTTGCTGCTTCTGCTCATCTGCTTTTTAAGCAGATCTTTCCCCAAACCTGCCCAACACCATCCCTCACTACCCAGCTCTTCTTCGGTTCTGTTAAAGTAAACATCCTCCCAATATCGTCATCTCAGGGCATCGCTACAAACTCGGACAAACCACCGCTGGGACAAATTCAAGCCTGAAGGATGAAGGGTCTAGACAGGGAGGGAGAAAGCTCATTTTGGGCAGCAGTGGTGCCCGGTGCAGGCTGCTCCCGGCAGCGCTGGGCACTGGGGCAGAGCACGGCCTGGAACCTGGGGTCCAGGGGCGATTTTCCTGGCGTGCAGAGCTGGTCGGGTCCCTCCAGCCCCGCTCCTCCTGGCTGCAGGTATGTGGGGTCTGATGGGACCAGGGCTGGGGGCTGGAGCTGCTGCCAAGGACCAGGGATACAAACTCCGGTGGGAGACAGGGAGGAGATGGATGGATGGACAGAGAAAAGTTCACTGGGTCTGTCTGAAACCGGAGTGAGGTGTGGAGCACATGTGTGTGTGCAGGCACGACGGGACTCAGGAGGGCAGGAGACTGCAGATGGGCAATGCCAAAAGCCAGGCTGGCCATGCACCGTACTCACCTGCAGACTCGGCGCAGCCCCTGCAGCTCGATGCCCTCCTCCTCCTCGTACGTGGCCATGCTGTCCCCCAGCTTGAGGACGCAGTCCGAGAGGCCCCGGTAAGCGTCGGCGCAGGCGGGTCCCGCTGCCAGCAGCCCGGCCAGGTGCCCTGCCGGTACCGGGAGCCGAAGTGAGCCCCGGCACCTCTGGGGACAGAGTGCACCTCCGCCCCGCGGTGTCCCGGCTCGGCGAGCGACCCCTTCCATGCACGGACAGCCTCGACCCCCCGCCGCCCCCCGGCTGTGCCCGGCGTTGTCGGGGTTTGCTCAGATCCCGGCGGACACGGGCGACCCGAGCCCAGTGAGCCCAGGCTGCCATCCCGACACCGGCACCCCCGGCCCGGGGCGGGGACAGTGACCGGCGGGGGACAGTGACTGGCAGCGGGACCCGCCGGGGGGAGCCGCGCGGACCCGGCCCGGGCGAGGGGAGAGAGGGAGGGAGGGAAGAAGGGAACACCTCAACACCTCATCGCATCGCCCCCTCCCCACGGACATCCCAGACACCGCCCGCTCCCCCCGCCCCGACCCCGCCCGGGCATCCCCTCACCCAGGGCGAGGAGCAGCACGGCCGGGCCCCGCCGCTGCCCCATCCCTCCGCTGGGCTCGGGCTCCAGCCCAGCTCTCGCTGCCGGTGCCGGTGCCGGTGCCCGCACTGCCGGGGCCGCCAGCGCTCCCCTCCCTCCCGCCTCCGCGGGGAGGGCACCCGTCCCCAGTCGCCGCTAATGAGCGGCTCCGGCCGCGCTAATTAAGGAAGGGGCTGGGCCGAGGCTAAGGAGCGGCCAGGAGCACCCCCGGCCCCCCAGCCCGCAGCCCCGGGATCCCGCATCTCTCCGCATCACATCCCGCCGGGACTCCCTGCCAGCACCCACCGCTGCCCACGCTCTGCATCCGCCCCCAGGCACCAGCGCCCACGGCGCCCCGGTACCAGCATCCTCACCCCAAAACCCCCACCCCTGCCCAGCACAGCCTCTGCTGCCCACTCCAGGCGTGACACGAGCCGGGGACACGGGACAGTGCCCGCTGCCAGCAGCAGGATTCTGGGCAGGGCAAGGATCACTTTGCTTGGCTTGAGTCTCTTTAATAGCACAGGAGAACACAATGAAGGGTGGGAAGCAAAGCTCAGAGTGTGTGAAGGGTCAAAGCCTTAACTATCAGCATCTACAGCTCCAAAACCTTCTGCCCAGACCCTGGCTTCAGCAATTCCTAAGTCTGCATGACCTTTGTGGCATCAACTGGGATTTTGCAAGTCTGTGGCCTGATCCCAGCTCTCACTTCAGGAATCCCTTTGGCTGCAGCAGGAGGGGAAAGTTTCCTGCCTGCTTTGGTGGCATTGCTGTGGAAGCTGGTCATGTCAGACCCTTCTCTTTGCTGCTGACAGCTTTGCTCTTGGGGACACTGTTTTGCACCAGCACATGAACACCAGTACCAGGACCTTCATAAATGGACCCTCTGTGCATAGGTACCCTCATCCCCAGGGCAGCTGTGCCACCACCCCCAGCCCCAGGAACCCAGGGCAATTAGAAACCACAACTCTGCAAACACTGCACACACCCAAAGAGCTGGGGTGTGAAAACCAAAGACTATTTCTTTACAAAAGGTCAACAAAACCAACAAACTACAACATTTATTTACAGCCAAGTGCCACGTGCTGCATCTTCATCAGTCCTGGAAGAAAAGCAAGCAGGATGGTCATTTCAGTGAGGCTACTGATGCCCATTCCATTTGACACCAGGCTGGGACATGCAGGGGAGAGCATGGCCCAGAGGTGTCACCACATGGCCGCAGCTACTGCAGGGACAAGCCAGCCCCAAGAGCTCTTCCCAAGAACCAGCACGATGTCCCAGGACACAGGGCTGCTCCATGGCACGAAGAGCAAAGTCTCTGCAGATTAGCTCAGCTGCCTGTAAAGAAGTGAGATATGATCATGAAGAAATTCCTCTGGGACAGGCACCCTCTACCAGCCCTGTCTGCTCCTTCTTTGGCCAAGGCTGGTGTCCTGCTGCCCACACACGACCTCCCATCTCTACCTGCTCTCGTGCCAGCAGCTGGCAGTCAGGGATGTCTGTATGCTGTGGGGCCTGAGGACATGGGGACATGACCACCCCGGGGCTTGGCAGGAGCCTCCCCCAGCACCACACAGGGACTGTTAGCACTGGGACAGGGGTCCTTCCCTCGGGACACGGCATGGCCAAGGAACCGGCTGGCTCCGGGCATGGAATGGTGCTGCAAACCCCCTCCAGGCTCCCCCCACCTCGCCTCGCCTGCGGAGATTCTCGTTTCTCGGCAGCCAAATTCCTTTGAGGGTGTTTATGGTTTTTCTGTCTCCCCGCTGTCCCAGGCTAAGATCGCCCCTTTTAAGGGAGCCACAGGACCACGGGTTGCTGGAGCTTTGCCGGCTGCAGGCTGCTCCTTTGCACTGTATCGCCTCATTTACTGGAAAAGCTGCCTTGCCTTGCCTTGTTTTTTCACTTGACTCCACAATTTTCTGATGGAGTCAAGCTGCAGCTCACTCCCAACCCCATCCACACACACCTCCCAGAGAATAAAATGCATTAACACTATCAAGTGATTCACCTGTGCCTGGAAATGGTTTGCCTTTCCCTCAGCTGCCGATTCCTCCCCAGTTCCATCCTCACCCCGCAGCTCCCTGACTCACCTCCCAAACCTCTAATAAACGGGAAAAACCTGAAGCAGGAAGGGCAGGAGGAACAAGTCACCTTACATTTTCTCACAGTGACAGGGACACTTTGATGCTGCCCCCCCTGGGGTCTTTTGGCAGGAGCTGGACTTCGTGTCGTGGAGAGAAGAGGTGACATTCCCACCTGGGCTCGTGCCTGGGCATTTGCGGTCAGGGCTGTTGACACAAGGGCTGTGAGCCTGCTCTGGAGGCACAGGGGAGGCAGGAATGCTGCGGCAGCCCAGACAGACCCTGCAGGTTTCTGGCAAGGCTTATTCTTAGGGCTCTGTACCAGAAGTGGAGACTCTCCACGGACTCCAGCTCACTTCTGTCCCCTCTCACCTTTTGACCCGGGGCAGGCACGCTTTGCTACGAGTAAAAAAAAAAAAAAAAAAAAAAAAAAAAATCATTATGTAGAGCTGGCTTGCCTGCAATGGTTTAATTGGAATAAAATGTGTGCCCCGCTGAGCGGCACGGCTTGTGCTGAAGAGCCAGGATGAGTCAGGCTCGGTGCCGATGATATCAGTGCTTTTCCAACGCCCTCCCGGCAAGGCAGGATGAAGGGGCCACGACAGCGAGGGGCCTGGGAAAGTGTCACCCTGCACGGGCAGCACCCACATGTGCCGTCCCCACAGCGGGGGTTCGGGGTGCGGTGAGCTCTGGGGACCTCGGGGCGCTCCGGAAACTCGTGTGCGCACAAACAGCTCCACGCCTCGCAGCAGCGCCTGCTGCCAAAAGACACAGACGTGTCACATAGCAGAAACCTGAGCTAATTCCCCGGCCCTGCCTCCTCGCCCCTCCGCTGGCAGGGCCGGCCAGGCCAGGGCAGGGCAGGGGGGCAGCAGGGACGGTGATGATGCTGCCCGGAGGCCACTCGGAGCTGTGAACAAGCCAGAGCCGGCAGGTGCCCGGCAGAGCTTTGGACATGCAGCTGCTCAGAGACCAAAAGCCCCCACTCGTGCTACACCAGCCTGGTCCCCCCAAACCGCAGGGCTGGCATCCCACACTACGTGCAAACATCAGGCAGGAAGGATTGGGAGTGCTTATGGACAGGGATAAACATTTACGTGGACAAAATTCAAAACCACCGTGAAAGCCGGAGGCAGCCCCAGGGTGCAGGCTCGGGGTACCCAGCACAAAGCCGGTTTTGGGCAGCAGGAGGGTCCCAGGAGACACAGGGGGGACAGCAAAGCAACAGTACCAAAATAGAGCCGGGACACAAACAATACCCAGTTATCTTTTGTTGTGCAGAGAGTGAGAGGAACACGCTGAGATCGGGACAGGCGGGACACGCCACTAGCACTGGAAACTCCCTTCCAGCCACAGCAAAGGGCACGGTGGATGTCCCCCATTCCGGCTTGGCAGTGACCAGGCTCCGGGCAGAGCTGGCGCTGGGCAGGCGAGGCACTGACTCACCCTGCTGAGACACAGGAAGGAGGCGGCGGCCAAGTCCTCGGCTCTGCCAAGGAGCAGCCCTGATGTGCAGGGCTGAACGTGGGAGAGAAAGCGCTCCAGAGTGGGGTCTGCTGGGGATAAGGGTCTCACAAGGCCAGGAGTGAGATGGGGAAGGCCCATCAATACGTCATGCTGTCCTCTCTCCCGCGGGAATGCGTGAGCTGGGCATTTTGAGAAGATAAGCAAAGAAAAAGCAAGTATGAATGGTAACTGTTCTCCCTGCCCAGGCAGAGCCCCTGCCTCCCCCTGCCCACCTCCTGCCGGAGCAGGGCACCTGCAGCCACCCCTGCGGGCACTGATCCCTGCTGGGGCGGCTGTGCTGGGGAAGGACCCTCGGCAGGGACCCTTCGGGGCCAGGGACCTGCACGGGGACACTCCGTGGGTCCCGGCGAGGGAGAGCACCGGGCACCTCCCACGGGGACCCTGCTCTCCATGGAGCCGGGGACCCTTCACGGGGACCTTCTGATTGTCCCTGTGGAGGGGAGACCCCCCATCCCCGCGGCAGGACCCCCAGCGGCGGAGCGGGACCCCGGCGGGGCGGCGGGCGGGAGGCGCGGCCGCGGTGCCGCGGTGATGGGCGCGCCGGTCCCGCCCCGCGCCGCGCCGAGCCGAGCCGAGCGCCGCCCCGCAGCGCCTTGGGAGAGCGGCGGCGGCGGGGGGGGCCCGCACTGAGCCCCGTCCCCCCACCCGGCCCGGCCCGGCCCGGCCCGGCCCGCTCGCAGCAGCCGCATGTCGGGGCCCGGGGCGCAGAGCCGCAGCCGGCGGCCGCCCGGTAAGTGCGGGGCGGGCAGGGCGGGAGGGGAGCGGGGCACCGCGCCGGGCGGGCGGGCAGGGCTCGGGGGCCACAGCCCCTCCATCCTCCCCGCGGCGCCCACCTGATGCCCCTGGCAAAGCGGCTGTGCCCCACCTGCCGCCCCCGGAGCCTCCAGCTCCCACCGCCCCCTCGCCCCTCGCTGCACAACCTGCTGCCGGCGCTGCCCGGCTGCTCTAGGGCAGGGGCTGCCCGCGGAGCTCCGCGCCTGGGACGGGGATGCTCGGGGAGCGGGGGGGGTTTGAGCGACACCTGCTTGGGAAGTGCAGAGCTCGGGAACCTGTTGGGTCGCGGGCTTGTTTCGGAGTGGCATGGGCAGCCCTCGGAGCTCTCGGAAGGAGCGGATCCCCCCGTACCCGCAGGGCTGAGGATGCTGAGCGGAGCAAAGTCAGTGGCGAGCGGCAGCCGAGGAAGCGGGCTCGTAGAGGAGCAGCACCGTGCCCGGGTCCTGCCTGCCGTGCCTCGGGCACCGCGCTGCCCCGTTCTCATGCTTCTCCTCGCATGAGAGGAAGCAGGGCCCCGCAAATAGCAGGGTCTTATGACACAGCCTCTGCCGAGGAAGAGCTCCGGGCGGCAGGGAAGGATATTTTTAGTGCTGAGACGCAGGGGATTTGGAGATCGCTCGGAGGAGTGCAGGCGATGAAGCCGCGGCACACACAGGGGTTACGAGGTGCCATGTCCTCTCTCTCCATTCCCCCCCTCCCTGCTTTTCCCAGCAAGCAGCCCTGCCAAAACCGCTGCCTCCCTCGCACTCGCCTGGTGCATTTCCTCTCATCAGGACTAGGGTTATTTTTTGCTGTGCTGCAACACGAGGTCAGACGTGCCGATGGAGAACCGTGCAGCGCATTAACACTCAGGCAGCCGGCGACTGAGCATCCCACCTCTGCATGGCCTGACCCTGCCTGATTCTCTGGGGCATCCCCACCTCTCCTCACCAGCCACTTCTCCCAACGCTGAAGGAGCTGAGAGCCCTGGGGGTTATCCTTGTTCTGCAGGGGTTGTGCTGGGGCAGGGTGACAGGGAAAGGATTGCCATCTCTGCACAGCCTCCCAGAAGATGCCGTGGCAGCTGAGGAGCTGCATTGTCCCCCATCCATTTCCTCACAGCCCTGAGGGGGGGGGAAGGAGGGGGGGGCGGGGTGGGGGTGGGGGGGGAAGGTGCATTCTGGCAAGTTGGGAGCAGTGGGCCATACTGGGCTTCTCTGGAGGAGCAGAGCCAGGGGTTTGGGCTCCAGGGAGAAGGGTAAAAGCCAGCTTACTCCAGCCCTTTCATTCATCAGAGAACTGACCCATGCTTGGTTAAACTCTGCTCACCTCCCCAGCACCTGCTGCTCCTTTCCACAGCCCGCATTATTTTTCAGGACCTTCTTTAAATCCCTCGAAATCTCTGCAAGATATTGCAGAGCTGTGGCCTCAAGAAAAGGCCATTCCCATCCTCTCTTGGCCTTGTGCCTTCACTAACAATCCTTCTCCCAACCCAAACACACCCCTCCTATTTACCGGCACAGAGGGGGGTGTGCCGGGATCCTGCTGGCCACGAGGGAAGAAAAGCTCATTCCTTTCCAGTGGAAAGGCAGCTGTGTCCGAGCACACCCTGAGCTGGTACACCCAGCACCCTCCAGCCCTGTCTGGCCCCTGCCCCATCCAAACTGCATCCCAGGAGCTGCTCCTCTCCCGAGCCTGCTTTGGTGAAGGTGTGGGTGGGAGAGCTGACAGAGCTTTGCCTCTCAGCCAACCCTCCCCCGCCTTTCCCCACCACAGCGTGGCCACGAGCCCACACAGCGTCAGGGGTGGTGGCTCCTCGGTGGCTCCTCGGTGTGCCCTGGCAGGGCAGAGGGACCCCTGGGGCATCGCCCTCACCCACAGCCCACCCTGCGGCCATCCGCCAGCAGCAGGGGAGAAGGAAATCTCTGCCTGCCCTTCCTGCGGGGGATCCTGCCCTGTCCTGCCCTCCCAAACTCTGCACCAGCGTTTGGCCCCGGTTCCTGCCCACACCGCGCTGGCGGAGGAGCCGTGAGAGCCGGAAGGATCTGAAGGCAGCGGGGCGCTCGGAGCCGCCGCAGCCGCGCTGGGCGGTTCAGCCAGCGGGGCAGAGCCTGGCCCTGAATGCTGATCAGCCTCCAGCCCTTTGGCTCAGCGGGCCGGAGCAATAACCATGACAATAGTAATAAAAGCCAGGCCACCAGCAGGTACCGACAGATCCCCCACGGTGCACAGGGGCCGCATTGTGTGTGCGAACGTGTCCCGCGGTGGGAACATGCCAGCGGGATGAGACAATCCCCGCGACTGACAGCTCCGGAGTGTCACCGGCCGTCACATGGGGAGGGCCGGACAGGGAACGCCGCGCTCCTTTATTTCCCCGGCCAGGGTGGCCCAGGGGCAGCCACACTAACAGGGCTGTTCGCTCCCCCTGGGCCCGGAAGAGCCCCGCCAGGGGGGAAGGCTCCATCCCCGACTCTCACCGCGGTCACGGGTCAGGCAGGGCCAAGCACAGCTCCAGCTGCTGCCTCCCGCTGCCGGCCTTCCTTACATAATGGGATCTCAGTGCTCGTGCCCAACTCCCCGGCCAGAGCTCGAAAACAAGTTCATAAACAGGTCCTGCTAATTTCTCTCTCAAGAGAAGCCCTGGCGCCCACAGGAATGCCGCCGCCAGCAGCCGTCATCACTCTCCCCAAGGACACTCACTGCGAGTATCGGTCACATGCTGGGGAGAGCACTAACAGCCCGGATCAGCCCCATTCACGGCACTCAGGACAGCACTCGAGCCTTTTGGTTTATTTTGTATTTGCACTGCAGGATTTGGACACTGGTCCTTACCTCCACACTAAGGTCCCTTTGGCAAGACCTACCGTGGAGAGCTGGTCTGTCACCCTGAACCCCGGAGCCAGCACAGCCTGTGCCCTGAGCCCAGCCTCCCTACAGCTGGAGCCCGATGGACTCTCCTCGCTGTGGTGACGGCGGCAGTTTGCCATGGATTCAGCACAGCTGGGCTGGGGAGCACAGCTCTGCCTGGGACAGCCAGCTGCTAAAGGGAGACAGCTCTATAATTGGTGCTTTGATCACCCCCTCCTTGTCCCTGGCTCCATTCCGTTCTGCAGATAGCACAGGCAGGCTGGAGGTTTTTGCTGTACCCCAGTGGCACCGGGCTGCAGCCACCTGGTGAGTCTTCCCCAGGAGGAAAGGTTCACTGGCACCACCATCTGGGCCCTGCACTGAGCCTCGGCACCAGAGCAGGCACCAGTGCTTTGGTCAGACATACCAGGGCAAAGGCCTCTTCAGGCAGCCTGGACTGCTGCCCCAGGCATTGCAGGAAGGCGCTGAGCAGCCAGAAGAGGCCCAGAGCCTCTTGCAGAGAGTGTGTGGTGAGTCGCCCTGAGTCACGGTGCATCCCCACGTGGTGCTGCCAGCACAGCCCAGCCCAGCCCAGCCCGCCGGGGCAGGCACCTGCAGATTATGGGGTTTCACTGAAGGATGCCCTAGAAACGGGATGCAGACAAGCCCTGGAAGAGCTCTGAGGAAGATGTGACATTGATCTCCATGACATCTCACCAGGCTCTCCATCTTTCTCCTGTGTGGTTCCTGTGCTGCTCCATGCTGCTGGCAGCCAGCTCCCCTGCTGTCCTTGCCCCTGCCCCTGTTCCTGCCAGACAGGGTGGGGATGCTGCTCCCTCTGCTCCCTCCTCCCCAGCCTGGAGGAGCAGAGGGTTTGGGCTGTGTTCAGGCAGAGCACAGGATGTTTGTTTGGTTTCCTTGGTTATTACGCTGCCTGCTCCAATAATCACATTTTCCTTCTGCCGGTTGGGCCAAGTGCAGCAGAAAGGAAATGTGGAATGGCTGAGGTCAAACACCAGCCTGGGAACAGCTGGGGCCACCAGCCACAGCCTCTCTGTGCCACTTGAGTCCTTGCTGTTTTGGGTACCCAGCCCAAAAGGAAGTTACCAAGATGAGGGATCCAGCAACAAGCTCCTTCAACAACAGCCCAAGGGCTCCCATCACTCTCTCCCGTGAGCTGGGGACACAGGCACCGGCAGTGAACTGCGCGAGGAATTACAGGAATGAAAATGTTTGTGCAGGCAGAAGCCAAGCTGGCTGTGAGAGGGGGTGTGAGCGGGAGCCTGCGGGCGTGGGCGCAGCTGCATTTAGAGTGACGGTGGTGGCGGGGGTGTGCGCAGGCAGGGCTGTGCACGGGTAGGGATGACAGCGTTGCTGGTTCCTTTTATTCCTTATAGCCCAGAAAGCCTGGAGCAAGCACTAAGGCCGGCTCTTGACCCTGAGAGCTCCCCTGCTCGTTAGCATTCTCAGACAGCCCTCTGTTTGGTAGCAGGGAAACTGAACTTGAACGTGTGCAAACCGCCGCTGATCTCACACCAGCTCCCTTTCCCCCATGACAGATAATTCCCTTCAGCAGTGGTGAGCACAGTGTATGAGTTCCCCATTCCTGGCTGCCCTGCACCTCAGGGGAGGGATCTGAGGCTCCAGCACAGCAAGTGCTGGTGACGCTGCTGTTCTGGTGTGTAACATCTATCCATGGTGACTAAACCAACGTGTGCTGGTACAGCAGAGCAAAAGGGAACCACCAAGCATCCAGCACAGCCATGCAGTGGGAGCTTAGACAGCCCTGCCTGGTCCAACTCTCCTCACCTTTCCTCTCCAGCTGACATGGAGCAGGCCCAGCGGAACCTGGATGCAGAGCAGATGCAGCAGCAGCAGCAGATGAAACTACGGGACCGGCAGAAGTTCTTTGAGGAGGTTTTCCAGCATGACGTGGATTTCTTCTTCCCAATGTCTCACCTGCAGATAGAGCACCGGAGACGTATGTGCTGTGGGCACCAGCAGGGGCTTGGGGGTGTTTCAGGGGACAGGACACAGGATTGGAGATTGGTGGGACAGCCCCAGTCTAAAGACATGCATGTCCTGAACCAAGATGGGACCACACTGCCTGTGTGTGGCTATGCTGTGGATTACTCACACCCCTTAACTGAAGGCACATGGGTACCCAGGCTGGTGCCCTGCAGAGTCTGGTTTTGGGCAGACTGCATTTTGGGGCAGGGACAAGGGCTGTAGTGACACAGCAGGGGCTTCCAGAGGGATGTTTTAAGAAAACATGATTTTCCTGGGACCTCTTACCAGCAAGCAGAATTCAGTTCCCTGTGGCAAGGCTGGTCTCCCACCTCAGGACCCTGCCTGCACAGAGCTGATGGTGCCCTTTGCCTGGCACTACCACTCACCTTTTTGCTGGCCTTTGTCTCTGCAGCCCCCTTAGGCAGCATTTCCTCCATGGAGGTGAACGTGGACATGCTGGAGCAGATGGACGTGCTGGACCTGTCAGACCAGGACACTGTGGATGTATTTCTGGGCTGTGGGATAGAGGAGAGCAGCGTTGCTGGGTCTCTGCCAGGTATGTGCAGTCCCAAGCCCTTTGTGGGCCAGGCTGGAATCCCTTCCTGCCCCCAGTGCCCACATTGACTCATTCCTCAGCCCTAGCCACCCTGTGGGCAGCTCCATACCCACCCAAAGGCAAACATTGGTGCTGGGTCTGTGAAGTTGGAGGGACCTCATACTGGCTGTTCCACATCAGTATCCACCTCTACAGTCCAGACATACAGATCCCTATAAATACCTTGTGCTGCAGAAGACTGAAGGGCCCAAGCACCTTGCAGAGTCTGTGAGTCAAATTCCCTTGTCCCAAAGTTTCTCTGGAGCAGCCAGTGCCTTGTCACAACTCCCAAGGTCCCCACCATGAGCTGCAGAGCTCATTGTGCTGAGCAGGAAGGCTGCAGAACCTCTCCACCTCTCAGCCAGACCTCAGGGAGCTGGGCTGGGGTCTGCAGGGAAAGCATGGGGTGCCAGCACATTCCTCCCCACTCACATACTGTAGTGAGGTCAAAGCAAAAGTCTCCTTGCCTGCTGCAGCCAACAGCCTCGCACAGCATGGCTCTGAGCTGTGTTTCAGGCAAGATGGAAGAGGCTTCACTGCCAAAAACAGGGAAGGAATGTGCAGCAACTGCCCTGAGCCAAGCCGGTGGTGTGAGGTGGGGAATGGCTGCAGCAGCCACACAGGGAGCAGCCAGGAATGCACAGCCCAATGAGGAGTGAGTCTTGGAGGGGCCATCCATGAAGCTTAGGCAGCAATAAACCTCCAAAAGCCTTTTTCATTCTCATACTGCTCTCCTCTCCAGGGGCAGAGGCCAGCCAGTGCCCAGAGGAGATTACCCTGCAAGTGCCCAGCGCAGCTGAGAGCAAGTCTCGCATTTCCTCCACGTCCTCTGCCTCCACGGATTTGAACAGCCTGGACACCAGCGAGGAGGGGGCCGAGACCCCCGTGGTGCAGTCGGATGAGGAGGACCTGCAGGAGGACAGTCCCAAAGAGCAGGTGGTGAGGAGCTAGCAGCCAGCTCTGCCCTGCTCCCAGCCTCCTCCATACGGACTTGCCAGCCCAGAAGAAGGAAAGTTGCTGGTGCCCAGTAAACCCCATCCTGGACTGCTGCCCTGCCAGAGGGGAGAGATGGTTTTCCCCTCCTCTCCCTCCATGTGTTCTCCTGGCAGCCAAAGGAGAAGGAAAGGGGTATTGTAAGCTTCCAAAATTAACTCTTCAGGCTTTGCTGCTAACACTCCCTGCTTCATTCCCCTCCAACATGCTCAGCATCCCACAACCCCACCATTCCCAGAAAGCCATCCCTTAGGATCCTGGTTCCCCCTGCCCTACTGACAAAGGTTCCGTCCAGACAAGCACTTAACGACAGCACAGAGAGAATAACACTGTGTCTAACCAAGCACGGGGTGTGTGTGTCATTGGGAGAAAACAGCACGGGGGATGAGGGTTCAGAGTGGATGGCAGGATGGAGAGCAGTGCAGAGCCAGTGTGCTCATTGGGCCATGAAGGAGCAAATGGAGCCCAAGGATGGTTCCTGTGCCCAGGGCAGGAGCAGACAGCACAGACCTTGGCAGAGAAGGGCTGTTGGTACAGCAGGGCACGAGGGTGAGCAGCTCAGGCTCTGCAGAACCAGCACAGACACAGCTGGCCTGAGCAGGGCTGGGGTGCTCCTGACCTGGAACCACCAGCTGTGAGCACTGTGGGGACTCCCCACACAAATGGGCTGAGCAGAGAACACCAGCAGCTGCTCCACAGGAGTGAAGGAAGCACCACCAACATGAGGACACTCCACAGCCCACTCTGCTTGGTCCCTGCAGGCCAAGAGGAGCTGGGCACAAAGCTGGTCACAGGCCCCTGGCCACCATCAGTGGCTGCAGACCAGGAAAGTGCTGTCCCTGTCCCTGCATCAGCACAACCGTGATCACCACAGGAAAGGAGCCTGGGAGATAAGCAATGGAAGCCAGGGAATGCTCCTCATCCTGACTGCTTCCCAGGGGGTGTTGAGACATTACTGCACTCTTCCTGTGTCAACCAACACTTTGTGGGACCAGCTAGAGTGCCCCATGTCTGAGTGCAGCACAAATGTGTGCTTTTGCTTCCTTAAGCTGGGAAATGGATCAAGAAAAAAGGGGCAGGTTTCATGACTTTTCAGGTTTAGCACAGGGTTGTACCCCATACCCTACCTAGGCATGGGGTAATTAACAGCTCTGGATGGATGTTTTTACTTTTAATTTGGCTGATCATTCCCAAAATGCATCTAAATCTTTATTACCTACCAGTATCCTCTTGCAAGGAGTTGCCCAGTGTAAAAAAAACCAAAAAACAAAACCACCTAACCCAACAGTATTATGTAAATATGATTTCTTTTTTCTGGGCATGCTGAATTTCTGGTTTTAAGTGATGCCACTAATTAGCAAGAAAGGGGAAAAAAGATATAAAGTAACTCCTTATTCTTGACAAATACTGAATCACAATGTCAGTTCCAAGTTAACATTGCATGAGGACCTTAGATCTGAGCAGGTAAGTGGGTAATCAACACGGTATAGCAGCTGGTAAGTAACAACCACACGTTGCTATAATTGTTACGCTCATTTCCTACTGGAGCAAATCATCATCACACTCAGATCATCACCGGGAGAACAGGGATGGTGTGAGATCCATCGGACCGTCGCCTTTGCCGTGGCCGCCGTTCCCTTCCCGGGGATGGCCCCGGGCCGGCGGGTGCTGGAAGCGGAGCGCCCTCGGATGGCTCTGCACCCGGGGATAGACGGTGCCCTCCGGAGAGGAGACGAGGAGCGAGGGAGAGCTCTTCTCTCAGGGACAAGCTGAGCAGTAGAAGCCATATGGGGACAAGCACAGTTCCCGCAGCGTCCTGGGGCACAGCCGAGCCCTGCAGGGCTGAAAGCGCACCAGGGCTTCCCCTGCAGCACCAATTTCAAAGCGGTGCCAGGGAGGCCTCGGGGAGCCGCTTAACCCCCTCTCAAACCACCCGAGTTGGCCGCGATCATCCCTGTGGGTCCTTTCCGACGCAGACTATTCTGCCGTTCTGTGAAAGCGCTGGCGCTGGCTCTGGGCTGGGGGCAGGCGTAGGCACGGCCGGGCTGGCGCTTCCCCCCGCAGAGGCTCCAGGCTCGCTCCGTTCGGCCGCTCCCGGTGCCAGGCCGGGACAGCCCCAGGCCCGGAGCGCCGGGCGTCTCCATGGCAGCCCCGGAAGCGGCGCCATTGGCGGGCAGGCGGAAGCGGAAGTGGCGTGAGGCGGGCGGGGGCGGCATGGCGGCGTTGTTGCTGCTGCTGCTGCTGGCGGCGGCAGGGGCCGGGCCCGGGCGGGCGGACGCGGAGCAGGAGCGGCGGGACGCGCTGCAGGAGGAGCTGCTTCTGAGCCCGCTGCCCACCGGAGATGTGGCCGCCACCTTCCAGTTCCGCACGCGCTGGGACGCGGACCTGCAGCGGGGCTCAGGTAGGGCGGGCCCGGCCGGGGCGGACCGCTCTGCTATTGGCTGGCCCGGGGGCGGACCGCGCTGCTATTGGCTGGGGCGCGGCGCAGGGGCGGGACTATCGCGAAGGTCCATGCGACGTGATGGTTTGCATCGATCGATGACGTCAGCGGTGCGAGTGACGTCAGAGGCGGGGTGAGGTGAGCAGGGGCCGGGCAGAGCGAGGCTGTGGTGACGGAGGATCGCGATGACATCACACAGCGGTGCTGGGGGCTGTGACTCAAGCGGGCTGTGTTGAGAGTGCCAGCAGAGGCGGTGTGTGGGTGACGTCATGTTTGGACAGGCGCTGGTGTGATGTCAGGGGAAGGGATCGGGGCATGGGATGGGCAGAGACTAACCTTGCCCGCAGTCTCTCACTACAGGCTCTTCCCGAAGGCGCTGGGGCGGCTGGTGGCCGCGCTGGGCGTGCGGGAGCTCCACCTCGCGCTCACCCAGGGCTTCTGGCGCACCCGCTACTGGGGGCAGCCGCCCCTCCAGGCACCCGCTGGCGCTGAGCTCTGGGTCTGGTTCCAGCCCACGGTCACCGAGTAGGTACCGCAGCCATGGATCTGTCCCTCTGGGTCCCCTCTGTGGCCACTGCTCCCAGGAGCTGTTGCTCATCTCTCATGAGGCAGTCACGGTGTGTGAGTGTGCCTCCTGGGTTGAAAAATGTCTGCTGGAAGAAAGAGCCCAGGAGTGGCTCTACAAAAACACAGAACATACCTCATCTGTTCACAGGACAGGGTGTGGTGCTGAGGGCAAATCCTTGTTCACTAAAGGCCCAAGGAACTCCCTTGTGGGTTCTGTGATGACAAACCCCTTGCTGTGCTAATACAGTGGGGCTATATCTTGACCTGTCAAGCCATGACTCACTTCCTTTGACTCCCAAACAATACCTGTCACCATCTCCCTTAGCACACCACCCCTGTTCAAGCTGCAGCAGCCCTGTGGAGACTCACAGAGCTCTCTCCTCCCTGCAAGTGTCTCATTCTTTGTCTGCTGGTCGGGTCAGCCTTTGGAGCTGCACCAAGGCATTGCTTTGGTCTCACAGCTCCTTCCCCATTCACACACATCACCTCCTACATGCTCCCTGCTCCTCTGGCCTCTCTCCTCACATACAGCTGTGCCCACCACCATGTCCCTTGGCAGTGTGATGCCTGTGTGTCCCTGCTATCCCTCAAATCTCATGTGTCAGAATAAAATACCAAGAGAGCTGGGGAGTGCAAGCCCAGCAGTCTCTCTGCACACTCCATGCAGCTTTGGTAACCCAGTGTGGTCACCCTGCTGTATTTCTTGAATGTTGCTGACTTAACACTTGTTGTTTCAAGGATTTGAGCTGCTGATTAATCTCTGTGTCTGTTCTCACACAGTGTTGACAAAGCCTGGAAAGAGCTGAGTAACATCCTTTCAGGAATATTCTGTGCTTCTCTCAACTTCATTGACTCGACCAACACAGTGATTCCAACAGCATCCTTCAAACCCCTGGGTTTAGCCAATGGTGAGCCTGGCTCCGCCCTCTCACTCTTGTCTCTCACTTTAGTTTTTGCCATGCCACTGCCAGCATTCCAGGTGCAGATCCTGCAGTGACTCTGGGTCTGGGTGTGTACAACAACATCTGTTAACCTCTTCCTGGAAGGATTTCCTCTCCCTACACACAAGGCTTGGATTTAAACAGAGGAAACCCACAAGTAGTACATGGCAGATGCTCCCAGGCTCTTATCTGTCTCTATGGAAAGTGTTTTAGAAAACAGGGAGGACTGCAGGATTTAAGGCACTCATGAAAAAAAAAATCTGCTAGGATATATCCTTGCCTATTCTTTCCAATCACTGAACAGAGTGGGATCTACTTCTGGTGGAGCTCATGGCATTTCAGGCTTACTGAGTGGGTGGTGGCATGTGGGTACACTGGGGGTGGAACAGATGTGCTGCTGTCCCTCATGCCTGTAGCAATAGCAGCCTGCTCACCTCCCTGTCCCTGCCCAGGCACGGATCACCATCTCCTGCGTTACGCTGTCCTGCCCCGGGAGGTTGTCTGCACAGAGAACCTCACCCCTTGGAAGAAGCTGCTGCCATGTGGCTCAAAGGTAAAGACAAGTCCTGCTGCCTAATTGTGCCACTCCTGATGGAGCTGGGCTCCCAGCAGCAATCTGAGAGCGTGCACTGGGAAGTTCCTTCAGGGCCTTTCTCTTGGTGGGAGCAGAAGACAGAGCAGGGGCTGAGTTTCTCCTTTGTTTCCTGCAGGCTGGACTCGCTGTGCTGCTGAAGGCTGAGCGCTTGTTCCACAGCAGCTACCACTCCCAGGCAGTGCACATCCGCCCCATTTGCAGGGTGAGTGCTGGGCTCAGCTCCTTCCCTCAACACCCCAGAGAAAATCCAAAGCCACCTTGTCACATTGCAAGTATCACACTGGTTTGCTCAGCTGCCCTGTGATGGGTTCACAGTGTCTAACACAGCTGTCATCCTGCTTCTCTGGTAACCCCAATGGAAATCTTGCAGTCCTGGTGGAATTCCAGCTCCATCCTGGTGTCCTCCCCCTCCAGAAAGTGTGATCAGAGCCGCTTGTCTCTTTCTTGTGCAGGATGCCTCCTGCCTGGCTGTGTCCTGGGAGCTTAGACAGACCCTCACTGTGGTCTTTGACTTCTTTTCCAGTGGCCAAGGAAAGAAAGGTAAGCTTGGTGGCTGTGCTCGAGTTCTCCCAGCCTGCAGCACTTGACCTGCCACCTGACCTTGCTTCCCACAGACTGGTCTCTCTTTAAGATGTTCTCTCGCACGCTGACTGACTCGTGTCCTCTGGCATCACAGAGCAAAGTCTACGTTGACATTTCCCCTAAGAACAAGGTAAGCTCATGGGCCAGAAAGCATGGCCTGCTCCCTCAGTTCAGCCACTTCATGTGGCTGTGAAACATCCTCACTTCCATCCTCTGTATGGCCTGGCCCCTCAGGGGCTAACAAAGGGAGGTGATTTCCTTGCTCTGAGCAGGGCTGAGGGGAGATGAGCCTGGTGGTGTTAGCAAGAGTATGGAACTGGCTGTTGGGTGGGAAAGCTCAGGGCTACCTGGAGGGACTTTGCCCAGTGCTGCCAGTTTCTTCAAGGGGTACTTTTCCTTTCACAGTCCTTTCCTCAGGAAAAAGAGCTATTGGAAGTGTCCCCCGCTCCAACATCAGTACATGAAGCTGTTGTCCAGGGGGACAAGAAGACCTATGCTGTCTATGACCTGCTGAGCCCCTCGCTCTTCAACACATCTCGCAGCCTCAACGTGCAGCTGAAGTGGAAGCGGCCCCAAGACAGCTGTGAGTGAGCAGAACTTCACTTCATCTGCACCACTGCCCAGGGCTCCAGGGCTGAGAATCACCCCACTCCTGTCCTTCCTCTTCCACAGCGGAAATGCCCATTCCCACGCTCCACGCCCAGCGTTACGTGGGGGGGTACGGGCTGCAGACCGGGGAGATCTGCACCCTCATCTACAACACTCACCCCTACCGAGCCTTCCCCGTGATCCTGCTGGAGACTGTGCCCTGGTACCTGCGGCTCTACGTGCACACTCTCACCATCATCACCAAAGGGAAGGAAAACAAGCCCAGTGAGTAAACCTCCCAAGCAGCACATGCCACCCGATTCCCTTGGCATGAGCAGCTCATTCCAAAGATGGTTTAGTCCATCCCTCAAGCCCCAGTGATCAGTGGGGAACTGGACTGTGAAACAAAACATTTTAGGATGTTTTCCTAGCCCCAAGTTCAGTGCTCACAGTAGATGAGACCATTAAGTCTGTTTTATTTATAAGAGGCACATGGATAGTGTTTCATAATCCAACAAGGGTTTAAACCAACATGAATTAATTTTTGTAGCACAGGAAGCTTAATTTAAAACTGATAATTGGGTTTTATTATGCATTTATACTTTTGCTTATGAATACCAGACTTTTATGGGTCAGTAGCTTTAAAGACCAGGTAAATTTAACTTCAACATGTGATTTTTTGCTATGGGTACATCTTCACTTGCCCAGAAAAGACAAGGACAATCTCTCAAGACAGTGGAAGCAAGATCACCCACCTCATGGGAGATGTCCAGGCAATGTGAGATTGGACAAGGTTCCCCTGGTGCCATTGCTGAAATCTCTTTGGGCTTAGGTTACATCCACTACCAGCCAGCCCAGGACCGGAGACGGCCTCACCTCTTGGAAATGCTGATCCAGCTGCCAGCCAACTCTGTCACCAAGATCACAATCCAGTTTGAGAGGGCTTTATTGAAGTGGACAGAGTACCCACCTGACCCAAATCATGGCTTTTATGTTGGGTAATGACATTCTGCACCTCCTCATCTCTTTCTGGGCTTTGCATAGGACTTACTGCCCAGGTGTCTGCCCAGATGTCTTTGCTGTCAGGACTGACACTGACATGTTCTTTTTGCCCTTAGTTCATCTGTGCTCAGTGCCCTGGTGCCCAGTGTCACTGCAATGAAGGATATGGATGTGGAGCAGAGTCCTCTCTTCACCTCACTGTGAGTGTGCTTATGCTGGGGAGTGGGGCTGTGCCACAACCTGCAGGCTGTGGCTGCTCTCATCCTCTCTGGTGAGCATGAAGCACTGGTCCTGTGCAGGCTGACCCTGCCTTTCCTTCTTCCACTCTCCAGGTTTCCTTCCTCCGATGGCTCCAGCTATTTTGTGCGCCTGTACACGGAGCCGCTGCTGGTGAACCTGCCCACACCAGACTTCAGCATGCCCTACAACGTCATCTGCCTCACCTGCACCGTGGTGGCCGTGTGCTACGGCTCCTTCTACAACCTGCTGACCAGAACCTTCCACGTGGAGGAGCCCAGCCGGGGCGGGCTGGCCAAGAGACTGGCCAACGTCATCCGGAAATTCCGGGGTGTTCCCCCACTCTGAGAGGAGCCAGGGCAGGCAGCACTGCCTGCAGGGCTCTGTGGGGACACTGAGATGGCAGAGCACTGCTGCCTCTTGTCTTACTGGAAGCAGCTTTTTCTGTTTTGCTGCCTAGATCTCTCTTGGGATCCAATAAGCTGAGAGACCACTTCCATTGCTAAGATGGGAAATGGCTCTAAGCCCATTGACTACTGAACTGCACTGCTATGGGACTGGGAAAAGTAAAAGACTTCAGTTTGGGAGAGGTGTAACTTACATGCTGGGAATGGTGCTGGAAATAAACTTGAGTGTTTTGTATGTTTGTGCTGCTCCTGGTTGGTTTTGCTTTCTCAGCTCACAGGCAGAGTTGACCCTCTTAAGACTGTGAGCTGCCAAGTCTGTAGTACACTGCCTGGATCAGCTGTGATGTGATGCAGGCAGGACCAGGCAGGGGGGTTTGATCTGCAGCAAAGAGAGGAATTAATCTGCTCTAATATCTCACCTTTCACAATTGACATGTTTCACCTATATGTGTCCTGTCACAGTTGGCCACATTCGAGCCAGTTTGTAAATTAATTGTTTGGCACAGTGTATGCCTGCCCCCTCACCAACAGCAAGGGCATATTTTCTTTTGCAGGAAACAGCTTCTCTTGCTCACAACTTCTATTTATAGGATTTTGAAACCCTCCACCTGCTCATCCCTCTGCCAGAGCACAAGATTCTCCTCTGTACCCACAGTGTCCCTGGAGCTTTGGGGAGCCTTGGCTCAGCAGACCCCAAATGCTGAGCTGCAGCCATCCCTGGGCTGGGAGTGCAGGAACACTGGCACCGCTGTGCTCCTCAGTTATTTTCTCAAAATACAAATTACCAGCCTTTTGTGGTTCACACAGAGCAGCAGGAGGTCAGTGGTGGTGCTGCTTGGCCTCTGACAGTGCTGTTTTCAGGGGTACGCCCTTTCCATCTCAGATGTGGCTTTTGTGATTGGAACAGACACTGCTTACAACCAGCTAAACAAAGGACAGGAAAATCTTTGGAAGAAATGCTCCTCAGAACCAAAGCAGAGCACAGCCAGAGGTCCTTTAAGAGCTTCTGCTTGAACAGAAAGGCCATAAAAACCCATGGCCTCCTGTCCTGCACAGAACAATCTCTTCCCACTGGCCTGAGATTACCTTTCCCTTCCATGCCAGAGATGCTCTTTACTCTGCATCCTTACAGATCCACTCCACTGGATGGCTCCATGCAGCCTGCAGAGCCTGCTGAAATATGACTTTTGGACGATCCCTCTCTGTTCCTGCCTGCTGAAAATGGTGCCATGGGGCTGGGAGCTCATGCTGCTTCCAGCTACAGCTCTGCCAGCCAGGTTTAAAGTGCAGAATGGAATTTCTTTATAGAGAGCTGGAACTACAACCAGAACCCAAGTGAGCACAGCTCCCACGGCTGTCTTAGGCATGAGGGTCCACATTGCAGTTTGTGTAACAATTTGGAGACCTCAAGTTGTGTCAGGTTGGATCCAGGATCAGTCCTGCAGACTGCAACCAGCAGCACAGGCTGGAGCAGCTCAGAGTAGCCCAGTTCCCCAGAGGAAGCCCACTAACTGCTGGTGTTAGGTGGGATCCTGAAGTCCCCTGAGTGGTCATGGAGTGCCATGGGAATCAGCAGCTGGCATCTAGTAGTTATTTTTGCTATGAACCATGAGAACTGGCATCAGCCAAAGGTTTTAGGGCCATTCCTATGCAGTGCCATAAACCAGGAATTTTAAACATCCCATAAAGAGGTCAGCCCAGAATAATGGCAGAGCAGAGGGAAACCATCCCAGGCTGGATACACGCTTGCCAGCCATTGGGAGAGCAGGTCTTATCATAACCATCAAATGCACAGGCCAGCCAAGTGGAAAACTCTGTGGGAAATGTGGGTTTAAAATGGTTGTGAAAATTCCGGATCTTGCTTTTTTTTTTTTTTTTGTTTTGTTTTGTTTTGTTTTGTTTTTCCTGGACTATTTTTCTTCTTTCCCTTGGGCTCCTTTGGGTTATTCAGTACAGGAGAGACATGGAGCTCCAGAGGTGAGCCCAGGGGAGGGCTGTGGAGGTGGCATCTCTCTTAGGAGGAAAAGCTGAGGGAGCTGGGGCTGTTTAGGCTGGAGGAGAGACAACTGAGAGGGGGCCTTATCAATGACTGAGAGCAGCTGCAGGGCGGGTGTTCTGAGGATGGAGCCAGGCTCTCCCTGGTGGTGCTGAACAGTGGGATGAGCTAACAAGAACACTGGAAGTCCCATCTGACCATGAAGAGTTTTACTACATGCGTGACTACAACAGGCTGCCACTGAGGTCATTCCCTGGAGATATTCCCATGGCCCCTGAACGCGATCCAGAGCACTGTGCTCGAGGGGATGCAGTGGAGCAGGGGACGGCTGGATGGCCTGCAGTGCTCCCTGCCCAGCTCCGCTGAATACTCTGAGTTGGAAGGGACCCCATCAGGATCCTCCAGTCCAGCTCCTGGCCCTGCAGGACAGCCCAGAAATCCTCCCCTGTGCCTGAGAGCCGTGTCCAAACGCTTCCAGAACTCCGACAGGCTTGGTGCTGTGACCACTGCCCTGGGCAGCCTGTTTCAGCGCCCGACCACCCTCTGGATGAAAATCCTTTTTCTAATAATCAGCCTAATCCTCCCTGACACAACCTCAGGCCATCCCTCGGGTCCTGTCACTGCTCATGAGAGATGAGATCGGAGCTGCCCCTCGTGCGGAAGCCGTAAGCAGCGCTGAGGTCTCCTCCTTAGCCCCCTCTCCTCCAGGCTGGACACACCAAGCGTGGCTCATCAGGCGAACCCACAAACACAAAAATCGCCGTGACAAACCCGCCCTCAGCCAGGGCCGGCTCCCATCGCCGCCCGCGCCGTGCGCATGCGCAGCGGGGTTGGCGCAGGCGCAGCAGGGGCCGCGCTCCGCTCCCGCCGCGCGGGGCTGCCGGACCCGCCTGAGGAGCGGCCGCTCCGCTCCCCGTTCCCCGCTCCGCTCCCGCCGCCGGGGCTCCGCGCACCGGGGCCGCCAGCGCACCCGGCCACAGCCGCCCGCCCGCCCGCGTGGGGCCTGCGGAGCGCTCCCCCGGGCGGCCTCTCCCTCCTCCCTCAGGGCGGCCCCGGGATGGCGGCGTGAGGCGGCGGCGCCGCGCGGTGAGTACGGGCCGGGCCCGGCGGGCGGGCTGGGGCGGCGGGGGAGGCCCCCGAGCTTCAGGGGGAGAAGGGGGAAGGTTTCCTTGGCGCTCGTTGCGCCGGGATGGAAAAGGCTTCAACCGACGCCGAGCTCGGTGCCAGCATGGAAATAACAGCGCTGTGTGTGCCCTCCCCTCCCTTCCTCCTGCTCTCGGGGCTCTCGTTAGCGCCTTCTGAAAGGAAACCAAGAGTAGTTTCTCCCCAGGGCAGCACAATGCTCTGCGTAGCTTTTGTCCAGGCAGCTGGGCAGGGCTGGGCCCTGTGGGTCCCTTCCAAGCTGGGATATTCTGTAATAATCTATGAATACAGCGCTCTGCAGCGCTGTTGTGCCCGGCCAGGCTCCCTCCCTGAGCCCCCAAACGTGCTTTGAGCCGGCTACAAAGTGAGTTTACAGCTGTTCTGTCATGGGAACGTTTCTCATGGTATCCCAAACATGGAAGTGCAGGAGAAGAGGAAAAACGAGCTCTTAAATGCAGTTCACAACATTCTGAACTCTTCTATTCTTCCCTGGTACTGAAACATTTCACTGGACCTTGCGGGTACTGTCATCGTGCAGTAACCTTTGTCTTTCCAAACTATAGGTCATAACTCCTCATACCTGCCCAAACAGCTTTTTTGCCTTTCCTAATCTGAGATGCAGAAAACTCACCCTTATCAGGCTGTATTTGGACCTCTGAAGTCTGCTGAAGGCACAAACGGTAGAGAAGAGCTCCAAATTAAAACTACTTTTCTCAGGGAACTTGGAACGGGCCTGGAAGTTGTGATCTTTGGCAGTTAAACAAAGGCAGAATGTGGGAATGAAGACCTCTGAAAATTAATGAATTAGTACAGATGAAAGTAGTAATATTTCAGATGACAGCTGTGACTGCTGACGTCTTTTCCCACCACAGAGTTGCCTGACTTAAGTATCTGCTCCTCTGATTCGTGATGATTTCCAGGCCCATTCCAAGCTCTCTGAAAAACACAGTTTAGTTTGGGTCTCTCCTCTGCCTTCCTGCTCATGAGTGGAGGAGGATTCACCGTGGTGCAGTGAGGGGATTGCAGTCCAGATGGGGCGGGTGCTGCCTCGGGACAAAAGCTAATCCATCCCCCATCAAGAATGAACCTCTGAGGGCAGCTTGGAAAGTGGTGGCTCAACAGAGAGCCTCCACTTCTCACCAAGTGAGTTGTTTTGGCTTGTGTCTAGCTTGTATTCTAGAATCAGAACACTCACCCCAAGGCTTGGTTAATAAAGGATTTGTTGCTCCTTTTGGAAACTGTTGTGATTACATTGCACCATTTCTGAATCTACATCAAGTGTCCAAGGCATGATTCAAGGCAAGGGTAAGGCCTTTGCCAAAAATTATAGACTCTCTTTCCAGCTGAGTCATACCAGCAGATAAAGTTTTTTAAAAAATTGAAATAATAGAGGCAAGGCTAAAAAAAAACCCTAGAGAAGTTAATCCCTGCTGCAAATAGGTCTTAAAGTTTGAGCAGTTGTGGTTCTTTAGTTTACGACACAGGGTTGGCATCTGGAAACTGGTCTGCTGTTGCTTTTCTTAGCTGAACTCTTCAAACTTGTCACTTGATAGTTCTTCATCTCTCTTTTTGTCCCAGTGCTTTAGATGTTGTGTATTTTTCAGCAGCTGTTTTGGGTGCTGTGTGATATTTGAGTTGGTTTTGGACACACACTGGCAGTGTGAGGCACTGCCCACACACATCAGTTAGTACTTGTGACAGGGTTTTTGGTTAAAACAGTTTTAAGCACAGGTGAGCATTGTAGGTAAGAAACATCCCTGAGACTTACTCTTCAGTTTGTGCACTGGATAACTTGAGAGACTTTTATCTAACCAGTGTGGCTTTTCATCACAAGCAGAGATCTCAGCTTTTGGGAAAGGGAGAGGATGACACCAGCATGCCCCAATAAAAAGGTTACTCAGTGTTTTATTCAGGCCTTTCAGCTCTGGGAGGCTCTTTCTGTAGCATCTGCTGGGGGAGCTCTGTGTGCACAGCACTGGCTTAAAGGCTGCCTTAGTGAGGTCTGAATCAGCTTACCCTTGAAGTGCTTAGGGAAAGCTGGCTGATTATTCTCCCCTTCCAGGGTTAATGGACTGTTAAAAAATTCAGACGTTCTTGAGAAAGGTACAGAATTGGTATTGACACACTGATGTGTCAAACCTATGGTGCAGGAACAATTCTCAGTGTGTTAATTGCTCAGTTAGTTTGTAGACTGTGAAGGAACAGCTTGCTAGCTCCTCAGGTGGATTTATTCCAAAACGTGACGGATCCATTGCAGAGCAGTGCACTGTGTTACTCACTCTAGACCTGTCATAATTGAAATTTTGTTTCTGCTTGGGAAAGGTCTGCTGCCTTTGCACTGGAATTCCAAAATCCTCCGCACAAACACACACCAGTAGGGCCTGAATGTTTTTGGGAGGGAAGATGACAGCAGGGAGGGCTTGGAATGCAATGGAAGGCAGCTAATAAGCATGTGGAAAAATATTGGTGCTTGTTTACTAAGGTGTGCAGGGAACCTCCCCTGGCTGCTCCTCTGCCTGCAGGAACTGGCAGGAGGAGGCTCTGGCAGCACGTGGAGATCAGACTGGGCCACAGTGGGAGCATCACCAGCTCTGCTCTCAGGGGTCTGAAGTGAGTTCAAGTGGCTCCAAGAGCTGTGGAAGGGCAAAAAGAGGAAGTGGAGAGGAGCTGTCAGGTAAACACCAGTGGCCACCAAATGGGGTAACACGAGGAGCAGCCCAGGAGCAGGTCTGAGGATAGCAGGACACTGGGCTGGCTGGGGCAGGAGGTGAGTCAGGCGGGGGAGAACAAGAGCAACTGGTTGAGGAAAAGCAGGATGCAGTTGTGAAACCAGTCCTGTTGGGTGACAGGTTATTATTTGCTCTGGAACGTGGTAATGTTTGGCTTGGGTTGTGAGGAAGGGACAAAGACAAGGTAGGAAGCTTTAATTTGCAAATTTCACCTTGCTTGAGAAACCAGGCAAAACCAAATATTGTTATGGTTTCCAGAAGGATCTGCCTGTCCTGGGCATGAAAGGAAAATGTTCCCTGCTCAGTAAAGAGCTGATAAGCAGGAGGTGCTGTTTCTCTTTGATCAATAGAGTGTAAAGAAAACTCAGTCTCAATGCCAGCTGTACAAAGAATCTCTAGTGTAAAGTGCACTTATCTTACTAGTGGAAAGTCCCTTGAGGAGATAGGGCTGTAGCAGCCTCCAGTAGTAAATACTTTGTCCAGGATCAGCTGTGGGATACAGCAGAGTCCTCAGCCTTTGGCTGGTTGGTAGTGAAGGGGCAGGTGAGAATACAGGCAAATTGACTACAGATACAAAGAGCAACTGTTAGAATGGCTGCATTTGGCAGAAATCCAAGAGGTTTGCAGGTTGGAGGGCACTGCCAGTGAAACTTCATAGTAAAAATAATTACTATTAAATGATTCTTTATTCTGCAGTGGTTGCATCGACTGTTACAAGCAACTGGTTCTTGCAGGAAATACTAATATTTAAAAATGAGTAACTTGTTCTGAGGTGGCTTTGTGTTTGTAGGAAGTGCTCAAGCAAAGCTTAGATGCTTAGAATCAACTCAGTGTTTAGAGTGTTATTATTCAGAGCATTGTAGGAGCGAAGAGGCCAGACCATGAAGTACAAAGTGTAGCTACAACACAAATTATAATTATTTTCTAACTGTAGTCAGTTGTAAAGTTTGGGGCTAAAGGCCTGATAGTGATACATGATCCTATTAAAGCTGAGAGATTTGTGACATTAGTTCTGAAAAATTCCAGTTCTTTGTTTCAGGCTTGTGCTACTTAACAAGACAAATGCTTTACCCATTTCTTTACTCTAGAGACAGAAAACCCAAAGCAAAGTAGGCATTTTAAACTGAAGTTTCAAGAACAGGTGACACAAATTGCCACAGAAGTCCAGCTGATAGAATTTAGGGCTGGATCTAGCAAAAACATGACATGGTGTTTAGGCAGTGATTTTTAATGCTCACTGTTTGGAGCACTTGTGAGAAAAACAATTGCAGGAAACTTCAAGGGAACATTTCAGGACAATTAAGGCAGCTGCAGATCATTCATTTAATACAACTTTGTTGCATTCAGTGCAGTCTGAACTGAAAAGTTGGGTGATGGGGTTTAATTATCTTCCCATTCAAATATTAGTTGTTAGATCTTTTTCTCTCCATTCTTCCCCTTGGAAGAAATATAGTACTTCTGTGGTATTGTTTACTCCAGAAACGTCTGATCAATTCACAAAGGCAAGCAGACAGCATGTTTTGTTATGTAATGAGGAATAGCTAATTCCAGTTTGTAGATGGAGGAAAAGGCTTTGGACTAGATTTGCCCTTAAAGTGAGTGACCTGCCTAAAACAGGACTAACATTGGGAGCTGTATTCTTGTGACTTGGCTTTATCTGTATTGCAGCATAAAATAACTTTTTCCTCACTCTTTGGCCACTGAGATATAGCTTAGTTTTATTAATTGAACCCTAGCTCCTCTCTGCTGGAGAACACTTTCTTATAGGAGCACCAGCACAATATGCTTTCCCCACGTAATGTTTGTGCTGGTGGTGATGTTGGCCTGCATTTTCCTACTAACATTAAAATAGATTGTGATGTGCATGATGGCAGCAATTCCTGCTGCTGACAGCAGAGCCCATTGTACCTGTGAGGCAAGTCTGACCTCAGTGTTCTCTTTTGGAAGAGAACCACGTGTGGTTTTCTCTTGGCTTTTCTTTGCAATCCCTCATTCTCCCTCCCTTTGCCAGGAAATCCCTTCTGCTGCCAACAGGAGCCAGTGGAATGTGCTGTTTGTTTACATTCTCACTCCTTCATCCTACTAACCTTCCCACCCCCCAGCTGTAATCCTAACAGGCTGAGCCCTTCATCCTTCTGAGGGAGCACTGCTCCATTGAGTAATTGCAGATACAAGGCTTGCTGCAAGGAGCTGTCCCCACCAGACTCTTCTTAGTGGGAGTGAGGCATTTATTGTTTTCAAAGCCATTTGAAATTCTTGAAGGTGTTTGTAGTGTTTCAAAGGAAAAAACAAAAGCACACAGTGTCCTAAAGGTAGGAGCAGGTTTTCTGGACTTGTAGTATGCTGCCATCCCTGCCTAGGAAAGCCCTTAAAGCTCAGTTTCCAGAGGGTTTTACAGTAATCCAAGTGAGGAAATCCTGTGTTTACAGCACTTATGGAAATTGCTGTTTTGAGCCTGTCCCCCGCATTTGATCTATTCACATACTTTGTCTTATCTGACTTTAGCTGTTTGGCGAGGATTATAAATCCTTAAGCAAGGGACTGTCCTCCCCTTTGTTTTACAGCCTGGACACTGCCAGGGCTTTCCTGGGTAGCTCGATGTGCAGCTGGTCTGGTGCTGTCCTGCTGGGAGACTTTATTATTTGTTTCCAGCACAATTCCTTACCCTAACACTTCCTTAACACTTCTCTGTAGCACCAAATAATGATTACTCTTCAACTGCATTTCTTTATATCATCACTCAAGTCTTTGGACTGTCTCGGATCAATGTGTGTAGGGAAGGCTGTGGCAGCTCGTTTCCCATTTCCACCTCTCCCTTTCTCTTCCTGCACTATGTTAAAAGGGTCTCACCTGTTGGTCTGGATAAAGGCCTGAGGAACAGAGCACACAGGACATATTTCTATACCAGCATTAGCTGATCCTGTCCCCAGCTGAGTGGTGCAGGAAACTTTCTGCCAGCTCCAAGACACACCAGAATTTAGTACTGAGAGTTCAACCATCAGCATATGATGCTTGGGAGTAAATGAAGCTTTAGAAGAATGTCAGTTGATTTTTTTTTTCCCTGCATTTCTCTGACAGTGTGACATTTTCCCCTCCCTACAGAGCAGCCTGCCTTCCAGAGGAGTTGCTGGGCCTGTTTTGGAGCACATCTGACTGCTACTGCCCCAGCCAGCCACGATGTACTGCCTTCAGTGGTTGCTACCTGTCCTGCTCATACCCAAGCCCCTCAACCCAGCGTTGTGGTTCAGTCACTCAATGTTCATGGGATTCTACCTGCTCAGTTTTCTCCTGGAACGGAAACCTTGCACAATCTGTGCCTTGGTCTTCCTGGCAGCTCTGTTCCTCATCTGCTACAGCTGCTGGGGGAACTGCTTCTTGTATCACTGCACAGGATCCCAGTTGCCGGAATCAGCTCATGATCCAAACATAGTGGGCACCTAGAAAATCAGAATCTTCCAGTCTGCTGAGGGCTCTTGTTTTGCTTTTATAAAGGGGGTGGGGCTGGGGAGGAGGGGGGTGTTGGGTATGGGACTGGAGTAAGGACAACCTGTTTCCTGTAACTGTGCGTGGACTGGAGTGGCAAATTCTTCCCACTCTGCCTGTGAAATTCGACTCGTTTACTGTGTGAACTCTGGCAGCACCACCTGCTTTTTTAGAAGCAGAAGTCTTTTTTCCTTTCCCGTATCACCGGGAACAGACACCAGCCCTCTCAACTGAGAACTGCTGGAAGCCTGAGCCGCTGGCCCCTGCCCAGCTGGGAGTGCTGGAGTTGTGTGTCACTTGTCTGCATTAGGCCACCGTGGTCTAACTCAGGGCTCTTGGCCCACTGATCCTGCTTGAATAGCTACAAGAGTCTCTCAGTCTCTCTTTGTGGGGAGCCAGCCTTCCCACCTTGCTGATCAAGGGCGAGTGCGACAGCTCACAAATGGACTTGGCCAAAAGCTGCTGGAGTCAGAGGCAGTTGAGTCATCTCCTCCTGCTCAGCCTGCCAAAGAGATGTGTGCACTGCTGAAGTGCTTTCTGAACTCTATGCTCCAAGATCCCAGCCTGGAAGCCTCAGTTAAGCTGCTGCTTTTATAAAGCCTGACCAGCAGTAGAGACTGTCTCTTCCCCTCCTCCTCCATGTCCTGGGTTTACCAAGGTATTCACTGTAGGGAGAAAGAACCAGCATGCTGCAAGACACAGGGTTTTGGAAGCCACTGTGAACTTTACCCTGCAGAACTGATGCTAGCCCAAAAGGCTGGGTGTGGGCAGGGCAGGAGAGGGTCCATGAGGTGGAGGCATGGCTTGAAGCAGTAAATACTACAGCCATTTTCAGAGGTAATGGTTTTGGGCCAGAGGTGACAGAAAGTGCTGGTGCTACTGACTAGAGAAGGGCAGAGGCTGGAAAAATGCCCGGTGTCTCCAGCTTCCCTGGCAGAAGGATGTCAAGAATCCAGGGTGGTGGTGGGTCAGGCCTACAGCCTGGGGCAGAGGTTGGTTTGTGAGAAGCCTTAGAGGTTGACACAAAACACCTCTAAAGTTTGAAGGTTTCCCTCCCCTTTGCCATCTGTTTGTCTTTCCTTCAGTCTTCTGGTGGAGAGCAGCAGAAGTGGCTGTTGCTGTCCTGAGGCTGTTCAAGCTATGAGGTTGTGAAACTTCCAGAGTATTGTTTGTTCATTGCACAGCTGTTCAAAACGTTTAATAAAGCTTTATAAACTTTGGTCTGTGGCCTCCTGCCCAGCATGATGCATTGGCTGCTCATTGTGGATGCCTTAGCCCAGCAGTCACGTGTGTCTGCATTGTTCTGTTCCCAGCACAGCAACCCCAAACAGTCTCCAGCAAGAGGCAGAGCCTGTTTGCCCTGTAGCTCCCAGTACTGGCTCTTCTTGACTGTTTAAGCTGACCGTGGGCTGACTGGGAGCCAGACTGGCAGTTCCTAAACACCCTCATCTCACAACCAGAAGCTCCTGTGTTGTGTGTGTCTCTGCTCTTACGTGACAGATTCCCCTTTTCCTCGCTGCTTATGGAATTAACCCCCCGAGCTGTGTCCTGGAGGCCGCTAATCCCCAGTGCCGACAGTAAAAGTGTCTGCTGAGTGCCCACGTGGTGTAAGCCCATCCCATGACACCACCTCACCCCAGCCTGGCCCTCTGCCACCAGCCATCCAGGGGGACACACGTGGTGGTGTGAGCCCTTCCCCAGCCTTGGCCATGCCTGTGTAGAACGGGGAGACACAGACTGTGGGACCCAACAGTACCCAGAAGCACCTGAGAGCGTTAAAGGGAGGGGGAGCTGAAACAGCCTTGGCTTTATCCCTTGCTCTGAAGACCAGGTCCAAGTTGGAAAGAGTTCAGGGCATAGTATTGTTTACATGATTAAAGGAAAGCATGTGCCACATCAAAAATAGATGTGACAGCTCCGTCACCTGTCAGGGTGAGGGAAATCCCAGTAGCTGTCACATCAGCTCAGGCATAAATAACAAATGGAAAGGAGAGGGGAGGGCACTCATTGCAAGCCATGGCACAGCTGTGCTCTGAGCAACTTTTAAGTTTCAATGTATTTAAGCTAATGCACTCTGTTCTGTCAAGAGAACACCTCTGTTGCTCTCTACCTAAGTTGCACTTTACAGAAATTGAAGTAAATGCTAGCCATGAAGCCAGGCAACCATTTGGATGAGAGCAGGCCTTGGCTTTGTACCTGGGGTTCAAGACAAGGTACAGCTGTGAGCTCTTGCCTTGTATGAAACCCAGCTCAAAAAAAGCACTCCAAAAGAGGGAGGCTGCAGGACAGCTTCAGTAAGAAGCCTCCCACTCCTGCTGCAGAGAAGGAGCACTCTGATATGCACACAGCCTTCCCCAGCACACTCTATTATCCTCTTCAAGGCTCTGAGATACCATCTTCATTGCAAAGATAGAGTAGTAAAGCAACTTTGTCATGGTCAGACAGAAAGCCTCGGGCAGAAGGAGGAACCCAACAAAGTCTCACATCCCATGCTAATGCCTGGTTCATCCTTCTCCATAAGGAAACTGTGAAAAACCAGCCTGTGACTGCAGAACAGGTCGAACCCGATGACTTCTGAAAAGCACCATCACAGCTTCCCTGCCTGTGCAGCACAGATGGGGCTGAGCCTGGACAGACACAGCTGGAGTGCTCACACAGGTGTTTACACCTGCATGGAAAAATGCTCAAACGAGATGTTTTGCCCTTCTCTGCCAGAACACCAGTGGGGTGGCTCTGTCCCTGGCTATGCTGGGGCCACCACAGGGTCTCTGTGTGGGGACTGCACAGATGGGCAGCTGCACCAGTGGGGTTTAGAACACACTCCACTGAGCCTGGACACTGCCCACAAGTGTCACTTGACACTTTGGCACTGAGTGAGTCTCATCACCTTGCTGAATTACAGAGTGTCCATCTGGCTGATGCTCCCTGGATACAGGGAGCTGGAGCCTTAAGCTGTTCCTTTGTCTTTCCATATGAGGGAGAGATCATTTTCTTTTCTAGGTCACATAACAGATCAGTGACACAGCAGGGTCAATAAAGGAAAAAAACAAAACAAAAGCCAGCCCAGGTTCCAATCCTTACAAACAGAGATTCAGCTTGGCTCAGGCAGTCCTTGGACTCCTCAGTACAGTCTTAGGGTCCAGGGGCTTTTCATACTCCTCAACCCTTCTCAGGGAGAGGGAGCATCCCCAGGATGAGCAGCTGGAATACCACAAGGCTTGCCTTGTTTTTGAAGCTTTAGATCTGGCTGATACCCATGATAGTGCCTCATCTTAGGATCTGATAGTTGGCAGTTGAGCTCCCCAGCACTGCTCGGGGTGCAGGTAGAAATCAGCCTGCTCTCCCAGCATCTGCCTCTCATCCAGGGATCTTGCTGGGTGATTAGTGTCTCTTGCCTGGATTCTTCCTGCTCACCCTGAGACAAGCCCACAACGTGGCCTTACAAACAGCAGCAGCCAGAGGAAAGAGGTTGATCTGATGGAGGAGCCATTTGGGCTGGAAGCACCCACCAGGGAGGCTGCCAAGTCCAGAGATACAGTCCCACTGACAATAGCACAGCCTTGTCCCCTCATGCTGTCACCCAGGCTGGTCCAGCCAATCTCCTGAGCCAGGCAAACCACAAACATCACTCGGGGTCACAGGCAGCCCTGCAGCTTTTCTCTGGCACCAGCTGGTTTCCCAGCCGTGGGAGGTAAGCTACAGTCAGGTAAGGACTTTAGCCCTCCCCTCCAGAGCCTGAAGATTAACCCTTGGCAAGAGGGTTTTGCTGCTCTTCCTGCAAAGGCAAATCCTCTGGTAGCAGGGCAAGGGAGGACAGATGGCTCAGGTGCCACCCAGACCTGCTGCTGGAGGGGATGAGATCCAAGTGACAACAGGCTGTGTCCTCTGAGTGAACACATGCTGGCAGCCTCCTGTCCACCCCTTGTTACCAGTGAGTAACAGGCACTGTGGGAGTGCTGGTGGCACTGCCAGCAAAACCTGAGAGCCTGACACATGGGGACAGTCCTGCTGTGAGCCAACTCTTTAACATATAGCACCCTGCTCCTGCCCCAGGAGACCTGCAGCATTTAGCCTGTGGGAGAGACCTCAAACCCTCAGCACAACTCAGGATTTGCAGTACAGGCCTGACCCTGTGTACTCAAAAGCATTTATTCTGTGGGAGCCAGGACTCCAGGTTCTTGAGGAGTGCTACCACTAAGCTTTGGGTAAGTGAAAGGGATGCTCAAGTCAAACAACTCATCCTGGCCATTTTAGAGCCCACTGCCAACACAAATTGCACAGCACAGGACCCTGCCTCCTCACCAGAGCTGCTCAGGGTCAGCCACAGCCCCACCCTAATACCCTCTTAAGATGCCTCAGCTGCTGCTGAGGCCGAGAACAAGACAGGGAGAGGAGGAAGCAAACAGTGCCATAGGCAGGGCTTAGAAGTACTGAATCCAGTCCCCTCATCCCCTGTACACAAACCACCTCAGTTCCCTGCCCTTCCCCAAAGGTCGGGCTGGACAGCAGCACCCCGGCCTCCCCCAGCACCCACCTCCTCCTCTATTTCACCCTCCATGGCCATTCCATTCTCAAACAGCAATGCCAAAAGTGCAGATCCAAGGGCTGGCAGAGCCATGGCCTCAGTTTCTCTCCTGGGGTGACCTGGCTAGCCCACCCCCAGCCCACACATTGCTCGGAGACCAAGGGACCTGCACACGAGATAATCTCTCAATCACCTAATTGTTTTAAAGACAAACAAAACATAAAGCATTAAACTTTTAAGGTGACAAGACAGAGTCACTTACCAGTCTGAGGAAGAGGGAGCAGCCAGACTGGGGGGCTTGAGACACTAAAGCCACCCCAGACTGTGGTGATTATGGTAGTGATGAAGAACAGCAGCAACATCCACTCTGAATTTAGAAAACCCCCTATGCCTAGCATCGTGCTATTACTTAATCACCAAGTGAGGGATCCCAATCAGCACCCACTAATTACCTTAACACAGCAGGCTTCTTAGACTTGCTGATAAAGCAGTTCTGCTGAAGGGAGGCTATCCCTGTCTTGTCCCCCCACAGCCCAGCCTGGGTGGCATCACTCAGGGACACTGTGCCCTGGATTCTGGCAGCACAAATACCTGCCCTGCCCTGCGCTTGCTTTGGGCCACACAATGGCAGAGTCCTGCTCTGCCAGCGTGTCCCAGTCTGGGGGCGCATGGAACAAGCCTGTCTGGGGAATGGCTCCAGTGGCACAGAAGCCCCATCAGATCCCAGAAGCATCTTCCAAAAAAAGTGTCTGAAGCACCAGGAGCTTCACATGGGTACTGCACATTCTCCAGGTAGCATCAGCTCCTCTAACAGGGATGTTAAGGAGCTAACAAGCCCTGTCATACACAAGCTACACTTTTGTTTTGTGAGGTCTGTTTGTATTTAATTATCAAATAGCAAAGTATTTACATCAAGGTTAGAGTTTCAAAGCATCTCCACCCCCCCTACCACCCACAAAGCTGGACCTTTTCAGTTTTTTTCCAAAGTTTTATTACTATAAAAAAAAAAAAAAAAAAAGGGGAAAAAAAAAAAAAGAAAAAGCTAAATATTTTACTTAGACACCGAAAAAGGCAAGTGAGGGGAGCTGGGGAGAGAGACACAGATCCACACGTTCTCTGCATAGTCAGTTGGAGATCTTACAAAAAGACTGTGTAAAAAAATTATAACAGCAGAGGATAATGACTTGTAGGGTTTTATGGATCCCAGGAAGCCAAAGAGCATCCTTGGGCAAGGGCTCCCCTCTGGAGTTTATTGGCTGAAAAAGTAAATTGGCAGACAGGATGATGATGGAGGGGAAGCTCTGCATTCCCAGGGCCTCCAGGTCACGCTGCCTGTGGTCCCACCACAGGCGCTGCACAGAAACACGGATGGACATACAGACATGTGGACACACAGCCCCATGGAGGAGGGCTTGTCTGGGATTGCCAGACTGCCTTCAGCCCTGAAGTGTCCCCAGCACATCTCCTTCACCAGATCTTGCTGAAAGCCTTGGGAAATTTAGCCATCCCAGGGTGCTCCTTGCACCTGCTGCCTTCTGGGAAGAGCCAGAGGCTGCACTCACCAGGTAAATCTCTTCCTGTCCTGCTGCACCCAAGACCCTCTACATGCCACAGACAACTAAAGGCCAGACCTTAACACGTGTGCTTGCCTTCTCTCTCCCCAGCTTCCAGACCAAATCTGGCTTCCACATGTTACATTTGTAAAAGGTTTCTCCCAGGAACAGGGATTTGTATAATCCAGGCAGAACTATGGCACAAGCCACCCCTTGGAACAGCTACCAAGGGACAGGGCGTTTGTGGCAGCTGCCCATCCCTAAAGGTTGCAAACATGGGAAGACCCAAAACACTGAGGACTGGAAAGTCCCTGCCCAAATGCAGAAATGCCAACATAGCAAACCTGCTAGGAAGGGAGTTGGGGGCGGGGGGGGGTAGAAAAGGCTCCAACTCCCAAAATTATTAAAAAAAAAATTAAACCACCTGCTGCTCTTCAAGCCAGCATGATCTCTCCATACTGCTGAAGAGCCTGTTCAAACTGATTTTAAATGTTTTACTCATTAAAAAAGCAGCCACCAACCAACCAACCATGTACTTGGTTCATAAATAAGTGGCTGGGTCAAACCACACCAGGGCACTGTGGGAGTGAGTGAGTGAGTGAGTGAGTGAGTGAGTGAGTGGCAGTGGCTTGCCTGGGTCCTGCTCTGGTGGAGATCTGGGCAGGGGTTTTGGCCACCTCCTGCCCATGCTTGAGTCCCACCCAGCTCTTGTAGGACAGGGGCTGGTGAGGGATGAACTGGGTCTGCTGCCTGCAAGGAAGCTGTGTCAGAGACAAACACCATGCCAAAGGTGATGGGGAGGCACAGAAAGCCCATTGCCCGAGGATCGAGAGGGGACAGCCACTGGCTCCCCTCTCCAGGTCCTTCCCTCCAGCACCCACCCCTGCCCCACAAGCATCCCCCAGCCCCCAACCCACCAGGCTCCAGGAGAGCATCCAAAGACCCCCAGGTCTCTCTGAGCAGGGGTCTCTGGGACCCAGGAGGTGAAGGAGTGAAGCTTTGTGAACCACCATGGTGAAAGGTTTCCAGCTGGGTACAGCCACAGGAGAGGGAAAACCGACACACATGCAATGAAGTCAAGGTCTGGGACGGTGCAGGGATCACTCAGGGGTTATGTACAAGCAGGTGCTGGGTGGGAGAGGGCAGGGAATGAGTGTTGCCTTGCCAATGCCAGGGATCAACTCCATGGGATGTGTGTGGCACAAAGCTGGGCAGGAATAGCCACCCACAGCTGAGACATGGCTGAGGCCTTTGGGAGCAAGCAGTGAGGAGATGAGGATGCAAATGTGGCACAGCACTTCCAGATGGGGGTATGTGGCTGGGGATGCTGCATGGGGACTGCTGCCTGGAAGCTGAGATACAATGGGTAGAGGGAAGGCAGCTAAAAACATACCAGGTGGACAAAACCATCTGTGAAAGTCAAGTGCTTCCTCCAAAACATTCCCACACCTCGAACAGCTACATGGGCCATGCACCCAAGCACCACAGTGGCACTGGATTTGGTGGCAGGGCCAGCCCAGGGGACTCTGCTGGTGGGAAAGCTGGTGGCAGAGCTGGGGAGGGCAGCTGGGGAGTACTTCCCAAGGGTCTGGCTGGAAGACCTGGAGCATGTGGTGGGAGAAAGGGCAGCAGGGTGAGGGCTCTGCTGGCATCCCCAGTCCTGCTCCCCAGAGAGGGGAAATGTGTCCCTTGAGGGAACAGACATAGCTGGAAGATTTGATCATGTGCCCAGGTGCTCCAATGGGACAGTGTTGGTCACCAGAGCCTGCAGCTGTCACATTTCAGAGTCCCAGAACCCACCAGCCATTAAGGTCATGGTGAGGCCAGAAGGACCACCAGAGTTCTGCTATCCCACGCTGCCACCACCACCCCAGCACATCACTCCATTCAAGCCAGCCTGGAATTGTGACATTCCTGTAGCAAAACATCTCTGCCAGCACCTTCAGGAGAGCTGGAGCCAAGAGGGAGATGGGGAGGGTGAAGGGGCAGGGAAATTTGTGCTGATTTAGAAAGGGGTTGCAGGAGACTGGGGCTGTGTGTCTGAGGTGGGGTGGTGCTGTCCCCCAGTTCCTCCTGGCTCACCCCAGAGTTGTGGGGGGAAGAAGTCTCCCAAGACTCAAGTCTCTTGGCAGGACATGCTCTGCTTGCCCTCCTGAGCTGGCTGTGTTGGTGCTCACAGGCTCCTCTCGCCAGCAGAACACAGCGCCGCTTCGTTAAACACGGGCCAGAAGTCTTAATGAGCCACAGGGGAACCCAGCAGCTCCCCTGGCTGCATCTGGAGATAATGCCCTGTCCTGCTCCAGGGCTGCTCCACAAACACAGCCCCTCGGTGGGGAGGCCGACTCTCGGCGCCCCGCAGTGAGGACAGCAGTGTCCTGGTGCCAGGAGGAGCCCTGTGTCTATAGGTTCTCTCCAGGCTGGTACTGGGGCTCTGTCGAGGTGAAGTAGTCCTCCAGGAAAGCCTGCAGGTACTCGAAGGTGGGTCTCTCCTCCGGGTCCTTCCGCCAGCACTGGCACATGAGGTCGTGCAGGGACTCGGGGCACTCGGGCGGGCAGGGCATGCGGTATCCTCGCTCCACCTGGTCCAGCACCTCCCGGTTCACCATCCCTGTGTGCGGCCAGAGGAGACATGGCATTGATCAGAAAAGGGCCAGTCCTGCACCGTGCCTGTCCCAGAGGGGACACCAAGGGTGTTTTGCCAGGACATGCCTTAGGGGTAATCCCAGTGACCCAGGGAGAGAGGGATCCCTGGCCTAGCAGCACTTGTCCTTGTCACCATACTCAAGGACTAGAGTGCGACAGGGTGGCTGGGATGCTGCATCCTGGCCAATATCTGCTCACACCAGTGGAGCAGGATCCAACTTGGGAAGAGGCAGATCAGGGGCAAGCACTGGGCATAGACAGCTGGTGTTAGACACCACAATGGGAACAGGACCTCTGCCAGCAAGTGCCAGCCCTCACCTGGGTATGGCACTCTGCCCTTGGTGGTCAGCTCGGTCAAGAGGATGCCAAAGGACCAGACGTCTGACTTGATGGTAAACCTGCCGTACAGAGCTGCCTCGGGGGCCGTCCACTTGATGGGGAACTTTGCACCTGGATGGAGAGGCAGGGTAAGGGAGTGCCTCCAGGACCCCCGTGCAACCAGAGCCACATGCTGGCTCCAGGCACAACACACTGTGGGGACCAGTGGCCATTGCTCTGGTGCCAGGAGCCCTGGGCACGTACCTTGCCGAGCCGTGTACTCGTTGTCCTCGATGAGCCGTGCCAAGCCAAAATCAGCCACTTTGCACACCAGGTTCTCCCCCACCAGGATGTTGGCTGCCCGTAGGTCCCGGTGGACGTAGTTCATCCTCTCCACATAGGCCATGCCTGATGCGATCTGTGGGGAGCAGCACGTGGGGCTGACAGGATGACACAAGGGGCCCCAGGGAGAGCCTGGCACCACTAAGGGGAGCAAGCCTGCAGCAGGACCCAGCTGAGGTGTGGGAAACACCAGTTGCTCAAGAAATGCCACACAGACTTGGGTTTGCTGGCCAGAGCTGGCAGCAACAGGAACAGGCAAAATGATGGTCCCAGAGTGCAACCCTGCTCTGGGCTGAGACTCAACAGTGGCACCCACCTAAGCAAGGCTGCAGAGCACCCCACTGCCTGACCAGTGACAGAGCCACCACAGCCCAGTGAGGGGCTCAGGCACCCAGTGTCCCCACAAGGAATGAGGGAGGGCCAGGGATGTGCAAACCCACCTGAGCAGCCATATCCACGAGCTGGGGCAGCCGCAGGTACTTGCCCATCTCACCCTTCAGGAAGTCCAGGAGGCTCCCTGTGAGGAAGACCATGGTCAGAACAATCTGGAGGAGCAGAGCCCCTCAGCTGCCCCCTCGGTGTCCCTCCCATGCTCACCCTTGCTCATGTACTCAGTGACGATGTAAATGGGCTCCTCTGACACCACAGCATAGAGCTGAACCAGCTTCTCATGTCGGAGCTTCTTCATGACCTGGGCTTCCTGCAGGAAGGCCTCTGGGGACATGGTGCCAGGCTTCAGTGTCTTGATGGCCACTCGGGTGGTGCCATTCCAGGTCCCTGTGGCAGAGGACACACTGCTCAGGACACATGTATGGGGCAGGGGGCTGTGCCCTTCTCCCACTCCCCCACCCCACCACAGGCTTCAGGCATCTGCAGATGGCAGGGGACAGGATGCAGGTGGTGACACAGAGGGGACAGCAGGGTGGGAATGTCCTTACCCATCCACACCTCTCCGAAGCAGCCCTGTCCCAGCTTGACCTCCAGCCGCAGCGATTCCCGGGGGATTTCCCAGGCATCCTTGGCAAGGCCTTGGGTCTGGGGCTTGGACGTGGGGCAGATGTTGGTGAGACGGTGGCACAAGCCATCAGCATGTTCTGGCACAGGAAGGGACAACAGCAGGGTGACACATGGGTACTTAGGCATGTGATGTCTTTACCCCACATCTTTCATGTAAACACCTTGGGGACCCATACCCAAACCCTCACCCTCTGCCCTATAACCCAGCTTTTCACCAGTCCCACGCAACTGGTTTGGTGTCCCCCAGTGCAGAGGTGACTTCCCAGCAGCACCCGCCCTGCAGCGAGGGCAGGGACAGCACCCAGGGTGCCCCCCAGACCCCAAGAGGACCCCCATGGCTACCCACTGGAGTAGTAGGCCACCAGATGCTGCAGGCTGTTGAACTGGGTGCGGGAGGTGATGTAGAAACCGCCACTGTCCAGCTTGCGGATCTTGTAGTGCTTCACGTTGAGCCCCTTGGCGTTGTCAAAGTCAGACACAGAGAGGCAATAGGCACCTGTGGGCAGGACAGAGGGGCTGCAGGAGATGTGCCATGGATGGGTGCTCCCCATGGGGTCCTGCTACGGGTGGGCACGGGGGAGGCAGGACTGGGCATGGAGGTGCTGCCTTCACCCAGAAGCAGAGGATGGAGAGCAGCTCCTGGATAAACCAGCTGGCATTAGGTCCAGGGAGGAATGGCACATATCCCCCAGCTACAGCCATGCCACACCATCACAACCTCCAGCTGCCCTCTGCTTGCACAGCAGCTCTGCCAGCAGCCATCCTATGGGATGTGCTAGCAAGGGGACAGGAGCAGACAGAGCCAGGCTGGGGGGAGCTGCTGACCAACAACTCCTCAGTGTCTCAGAGAGGAGCTGAGGGGCTAATGGGCCCAATTCTCTCCTGCACAAATCCCACCATAGACATCGCTTCAGGAGCTTGGCTCTGCTCTGCCTGCATGAGAACAACATGGTGTTGCTGGGGCCACAGAAAGCAGATTCATGCCATGGGGAAGATTTATGCTGCTGCTTGAAGAAGCTGCTTCCATCAGAATAAAACAAATAGTGATAAGTTCAAGGCATAAAACCAGAAAGGAACATCAAGGGGCTTTTCCCAAAGGTGCATTTGGAGCCAAACTAAACCGGGTAAGAAACATCATCCTCAGGCAGTCAAACCTCGAAGATCACAACTTGCACTTTCAGAAGTGTCAAACTTTAAAGGATTAAAGTTCATCATTCCCTCAGCCTGGCTGCTCAGGAAGAACATGTTCAAGATTTTGTCACTATACAGGGACCAGGGAAAACAACAACAAAAAAATAATCTAGTTGGGGATGTACAAAAACCCAGCCAAATGAACCAACAACAGAAAAAAACAGGAAAAGAGATGATCCTCTTGCCAGAGTTGGTGAGACTCCTGGCTTCCACCCTGCCATGAGCTGAACCACTTCTGTGAAGGGCACTCACTGGTAGGCAGCAGTGGAAGAGAAGTGGCCACATCCCTCCAGCCCATGGTCTCAGAGGTGTAACAGTGCATTTGGCACACACATGTCACTGGTGATGTGATGGCCACACCAGCTTTGGCTCCCTGAAGACCAGCACCAGCAGGAGAGACTGAAAGGACTCAGGGTACCCCCACACCCCCCAGAGAGAGCCTCCTCCAGGCCAGCAACCCCCCAGCCTTGCTCACCTTTTGTGGTCTCGCTCTCCCGGACCAGGAAGGTCCCTCGGGGGTTTTCGGGGTTGAGCAGCAGCCGCTCAGACTCCCGGCGAGTGATCTTCCCAAAATACCACCTGCAGGAGAAGGGCAGCGGCTCAGCACCTGGCACTACTCCCCTCCACTGCCTGCCCAAGCAGGGGGCTCAGCCTTGGCCCACCCATTGCAGGTTTGGGAGACCAGGGGCTGTGTCTGGGCTCAGGCACCTCGATGTGTGCCACATCCCCGTACAGCCTGGGCTGGGCATCGCCTCCCTGCCACACCTTCAACTATCCCAGGTTGCTCAAAGCCCCATCCAAACTGGCCTTGAACGCTCTCAGGGATGAGGCAGCCACAGCTTCTCTGGGCAACCTGTGCCAGTGTCTCACTGGGTAAGGAATATTTTCCTAATATCTAATCTAAATATTTTGTTTAAAAAAATTTCTCCTTGTCCCTTCACAGGCCTCTCTGCCCTTGTAAGACATCTCTCTATTTTTTAGAAGCCCCTTTAAGTTCTGGAAGGCTGCAATGAGATCTTCCCTGGAGCCTACTCTTCTCCAGGATCTCCATAAAAACCAGACCAAAAGCATCCACAGCCCAGCTATGCCACCACTCACCCCTCCACCACACAAAGCATGCTGCAGCATTGCACTCAGGGCCTTAAAGAAAGGTTTGCACATAAAAAGGGGAAAACTAACACAAAGGAAAACCACAGAGGGCTTGGAGGCTTCTCCCAGGAGCGGGGCAGGGGTGGAGGGGGAGCACTGGGGGTGTGTTTGCTATCCCTTGTTTATAAACTGTCTAAAAGATGGCAATTACTCTTCAGCCTGGATGGAGTCTGAGGGCGCGACATAGTTACTGGGGATGTAGCCCGTCTGTCCTGTAGTGAGGGAATGAGCCAGCCACCAGTCACCTTCCCTGCAAGAGAACCAAAACACACTCAGTGTGAAGCCAGGAGCCCCCCGGCCAGCCCTTCACCCGCCCACAGGCACCGGGGGAGGATGAGCCAGCACAGAGCCCCACTGGGAAAAGGTGCAGCCCCAGAGCCCCCAGCCCCACTGCCAGATCCCAGCCAGGAGAGCTCCTGCTGCCAGCCCCTGCCTGTGGCTCTGTTTGGATGAGCTCTTGTTACTGGGGCCACCCATCCACATATGGAATGCTTTAAACCTGAATCAGGCAGGCAGCCAGCAAGGCAAAATACCTTTGGAGCCACCTGAATGGGAGGGGTATCTGGCTGGAGGCTGGGAGGCACTGGGGCTCCTGGCAGCAGGGAGCAGCAAAGGGAGGGACAGGAAACGTAGAGAAGCGACAGAAGGATGGCAGCGATTGGAAAAGGAACCAGGAAAACCCAAGGGAGTTAGTTAAACACAGGCTGCAGAAAAGCAGCAGGACAAGGCTGAGGTTTGGGCAGGGGCTGAGCCCTGCCCATCTGTGGTGTCCAGCCTGGATGCAGCGGGATCTGTCCAGCCCAGGTGTCCCATTCACAGCCCCTGCAAGGCTGCGGCCCCAGCGTGAGCCTCCTGCTGCCCCAGCCAGGGCTGTGCCTGCACAGCCACCAGTGAGGCTCCTTGTCCCTAAAACCCTTCGGCTGAGCCACCATCCATCCCTCCTGCCCCGGGCACAGAGGCCTCAGGCATGTCCCCAGGAGCTGGAGGGTCCTCTGCCCTCCTTCCCGCCGGCTTCTGCTCCGGATGGGGCTGGAAAGGACAACAAATAGAGAAGAACAAGAGGACGGCAGGAGGTGGCTTCCCCTTCCTGCAGACAGCAGGGCTTTTCCTCCCACCACCTGCATCTTCTTGTCCATCAAAGACAGTCACTGAATTCATCCTGACCACAAGGGAGACGAGGCTAGGGGAAAAGTGCAGATTCGTGGGAACAGCACCGTAAGGATACAAGAACTTGGCAGGAAAACCTCTGCAAACATGCTACAGAAAAACACCAGTAACCTCAGTCACCACTACAAGGATCACCAGACCACATCCAGACCCATCCCTGACCCTGCAGACGTGTAAACCTCCATCCTTCCTCCAGACTCACCAGCTGCTTGTGACCTGTGCTTTTCCCAGCTAAACCAGTGATGCTTCAAAGCACTGGGATAACCCAGACACGGCCCCCAGCTCCCTGCAATGGTGTCATGTGGTGGGGATGGCGGAGACCTTCCATTCCAGGCATCTCTTCCTAGACAGAGCTGAGCTTTGCCCCTGGAACAGCCTCACAGCAGCCCTGGATGACATTTTAGCTTCTTCCAGCCCCAGCACATCTCATGGCAGGCAGCTCGTGCTCCTCAGCCAGGGCTGTTGCCCAAGTCACCTTTACCGAGGTGGCTCTGAAGAGGACAGGAGGCTGGTTGGGCTCTTTTCCCACAGGACCAGAGTAAACATCTGCTTGAAAAATGCCCAGCTTTTGACTTGTGGCTTCATTCCAGCTTGGGCTGCAAGACTACAAGCTGGGAATTCAGCAAAACAAACTATTCCAAAAATGTCTCAGTGGGGAAAAAAAATAATAATCATCATCAAAACAAAGCATTTCAACAATTCTCTGCACAATCTTACCCAAAATATCCCACCACATCCCAGCTGGCTGCCTGCTGGCTGGGAGGAGACTTCTTCCCACTGGAAATGCTCCAACAAGAGCCTTTCTGCACTGGGTGGATTGGTAGGATGACCCAGAGAGGGAGGTGAGCGATGTGGAGGCTTCTCATCTCACCCTGAGCAACCCCAACCCCATCAGAGCAGCCAAAACCTGCTGCCACCCAGCAAAGCCACCCTGGCCATGGGCTCCCGCTGTGCCCAGCACCTGCCAGCCCTTCCTGGACTGAACCCAAGTCCTCTCCCTGCAGCTCCAGGGCACTGACTGTCCTGCCAGGGAGCCCAGAGGAAGGAGACATCACACATCTGTCTGTTGCTGTCCCCAAAGTGCAGCAGCCCGAGCTGTTCCCAGGCTGTGTGAGCATCTCTGGGAGGTCTTTGAGAAGAGTGATTCACCCCTGAGCACTGCACAAACTGCCCAACTTCCTCCACCACCTCTGTGGAGGAAGTGGACATCTCCCTGTGGACATCTCACCCACACATGCACTGGGAAGGTTGGCAGCTACATCCTGCATCCTCCACCAAAGGACTGTGTCACCAAAAAAAGCCCTTTTGCTCCCCAGGATGCTGCAGAGCCCATCACAGACTGACCCTTCCCTCTGACTGAGCCTGTGATAAATAGCAGTAGAGAAAAAAAAAGTGGAAACCCCAGAACTGATGGAAGGTTAAAGAAAAGCCCCTCATATATGGGCCTGATCTGGAACCCCATGGGCAGAGCTCACTTGGCAACAGCTGGAAAGCAGAACTCAAGCATGGAGCTCACACACTGCTGAGACTGAAAGTACGAAGCATCAAACCTCCCAAATTCAGGCTTTTCCTGAAACACTGAAATGCTGCACATCCCAGACTTGATAGATGAAGCAAATCACCATTAATAAACAGCATCAGAACAATGAGAACAAGGATCAGATTGAAAACATGTTTGTGCCACACTGCCCAAGCACTGCAGGAGAAATCTCACTCCTGGGATGTTCCCCTCTCTTTCCACCCTTTGACTTTGCTGGTTTGGGTGCCCATGTTGGAAGGCAGCAGTGGAGGGAGAGCAGGAGGTGCAAACCCTCGGGACCCTGTGGCAGCTCCACAGCTGGGGACATTGGGGACATTGGCTCTGCCAGCCAGGCTCTGGACTGTGTGTACCTCCTGTCAGGACAGACCACACATGGGGTTAATGCAGGATCATTTTTAGGAGCATCTTCCAGCTGGCCATGCTGCCCTGCATGTGATGGATGTGCTGTGGTGACCAGGATGGGGAGGAAACCAGGGGCGCAGACCCCTAAGGAAATACTTGAATCACCAGAGCCATACATTAAATATAAAAGTAAAATTTTAAAATGCGAAAGAAAAATGTGAAGGGCAGGGGAAAGTGGAGAGCCAACTGGAAAGAGAGTTCAGAAGGGAGCCACACATGGACAAGGAAAGGGGATGGGTTCAGAGCTCCCAGGTGCACACACAGCTCTGGATGGAACATTTCCCCAGCATGGGAAGGGACTCCTTGCTCTGTTCTGGTCACTCAGAGAGGACAAATGCAACCAACCACAAAACCATCTGGAAACCATCTCCTCCCAGCCCTGCTCCACCCAACCTGCCCTCAAGTGGGCAGCAGACAGGCTTTGATCATTTAGGTCATTTATAATAACAGTAAGAATGTGCAATACACACCTGACATCCACTTTTCTCCTAAACGACAGCATGGAGAGAGAGAAAGAAGAGTCAAGAGAGAAGCTGAGACCAGAGACAGTGTACAAGCCCAGGGAAAAGCACCCATGAAGCTGAGGGATGTGTCCAGGCTGACAAGAGGGAGCTGAGCATGGATGGAGACAGGACTGGTGGGGACGTGGCTCTGTGTTGGAGGGCACAGAACGGCCAGCAAAGAGATGATGTGGCTGGTGACAAGGCTGTGAGGCCACAGTGACCAGCAGCAGGGCCAGGAGGATGAGGAAGCAGGCAAATGACTCCTTTCAGTGTCAGTGTCCTTGGACAAGTCACTGTGTCTGTGTGCATTTCAGCACATCTCTCTGAACACCCATCCCTGGGACAGCTGGTCCTGCTGGGCTGGGCTGGGGTTCCACAGGAGGGACAGAGGTGACAGCTCAGCACATGGGCTTGGCTGCAGGGACAGGGACACTCACGTGTTGTTGACGATCTGCAGGCGCTCTCCTTTCTTGAAGGACAAGTCCGTTTCGGTCCGGGACTCGTAGTCATAGAGGGCGACGAAGGTGGTGACTCCCCCTGTGACAAAGAGCACTCAGGAGGGGCAGTCCCCAGCACACTCCCCTCCCACCATCCTCCCCATGGCTGATAACACACTCCTGCTTCTCCCCAGAGCCCCTCAAAAGCCTGAGACCCCAAGGAGCTGGACCCAAACCCACCATCCCCACCCTGTGAGCCCCAGCCCTCACGGACCAGCCAGAGCCCCGGCGCGCTGCGGCGAGGTCACCGTGTCAGAGGTGTTGAAGCCTCCAAAGAGTTTGGATTCAGCAGCCATGGGCCCGAAGGAGCGGCTGGGGGTGCGGTGGGCGTCGGGAGCAGCCGCCTTGCTGGGTGTCTGTGAGGCTGGGAAACCCCCATGGTGCGTGTTCTCTGTGGGCTCCAGGCTGCGCCGCCGCTGGCTGGGGTCTCTGGGCTTGCTCTTGCTGCTCCCCATGGTCCCGGGCTGGAGGACACACAGACACACAGAGGGCTTCTATTATTATTATTACTATTATTATTATTGTAATTATAATTGTTAATAAGAAGTTGTTTCCCAGGGCTCAAGTGACAGATGCCTGCCCACCAGGAAATGAAACAACCTCTGGGGTCTGCTCAAGCAGCAGCTGCTGGGCAGTCTGGCCATCCTGCCCTTGCCCTGGGATACCATCGCCCCTCATTAACATTGAGACACCTCCTGTGCAGCTGCAGCAGCCAGAGAAAATTGCCAGGACATGCTTTGGGAGCAAAGGGAAGCACGCTGAGCCGTGGGAGTGCAGAGCAAAGATGCTGAGCACAGAACCTGGACCTGTGCTGAGTCTTTGGCAGCTCTGAGGCCTGGCATCTGCCATGGGACACAGCTCAGTCCCCACAGGTTTCCTCCTACACGTGAGTTTCTACCAGGATGGGGAACATGCAGCCAACAGGATAAAAGTTTAAATCAGGAGCAGTTCCAGGCAGTTTGCAGCTAAGGACCAAGGTATCTCGCCTTTATATATAGTCAAATAGTTTATATATAGCCTTCCTTTCCACTCAAGACCACGCTCTATAAATACCTTCAAGGTAATGACATAAATGAAGGCAGGGAATTATTTGCAGTCTCCAAAGATGGCAGGATACCCAGCAGTGTCCTGAAGCTATGGAAGGAAATATTTAGGCTAGATCACGCATGGCAGGAGGGAAAGGGGAGGTGGAGACAAGCAGGGAGGAGAGTATCTCTGATAAGAACACAAGCAGGGAAGCAGCAGAGGAGGCAGCTGCTGCCCACAGGGTACAGACCTGGACACAGCCATCCACGAGGCTTTGGCAGAGCTCAGCCTCATCCAACAGAGGGTTTTTCTAGCCCAGCTTTGGAGGGAAGCTCAGGCTGAGCCCCCCAGAGCCATGGGCAGCCCCAGCAGCCTGCACAGCCCCAGTGTCACTGGGGCAATGCCCTTGGCTCTTGCTGTGGGAAAGCTTAGGGGTGCCAGGCACAAGCTGCTCCCTGTCCCCTTCAGCTCCCCTCCCACAGCAAGGGCTTTGACTGACGATCAGGGCTTATTTCCCAAAAGACACAATTTCCATCTACTGTTTTCCAGCTCCCACACTGCACAGAGGACCAGCAGTGTCCTTGTGTGACCCGTGCCGGCAGGCTCAGATCCTGCCATGGTTTGGGAAATGTAATAAACTGATTTTTTTTTGTGCTGGGTAAGGTTCCAGCAGCCACTCCAGTGGGCAGCAGAGCTGTCCTTCCTCCTGTGGATGCAGGTGATGAGGAGGGACCATGCCTCTATCTGCCACAGGACTCAGTCCACCCATATCTGTGCCAGGCTTTGGGGGTCCCAAAGCAGATAAGGGTCAAACAAAAGCTTTGGACTTGCAAATGGTCACTTCTGGCAATCCAGAGGCAGACCCTGCAGCCAAGGGGAAGGACTCTGTCCCGTAAATAAATGCACTTTAAAAGCTTGTTGCAGTAGAAGCAGAACTGCAGGGGAGAGCAAGACCTGAGGAGTGATGACAAGGAGCCCCCACCTCCCTGTCCCCAGCCAACCCCTTGCTCACCTCTGCCTGGGGCTCCAGCATCCACTGGGATGCCAGTGGCAGTGCAGGGAGAAAAGTGGGAGCATGGCAGGGCCGTGACCGTGTGGCTTGTGACTCCCCACGGGACCATGAGCAAGAGTAGAGCTGCTCAGAGTTTCCCCTGGAAGCAGCACTTCCCCAGGCAGGAAAACACCCCAGCCAGGGTGGTGGATTTAGCAGCACTTTGGGAACATAAGTGTCCCCCAAGCACATTTTCTGAGCCTGGGCCAGAAAATGATTTATCAGTGTGCTGAGGAAATCAAGGTATAAAATAGTCACTATGCCCAGAGATTAGCCAGGAGCAGAGCACAGAGAGGGGATGGGGGATTACCTAAAACAGGGACATCCTCACCTTCACACCTGTGAGCCCATGGGCACAGGACGTACAACCTCCAGGCATGTCCTGGCCAGGAACACTGTGAACTGTGAGTTCATCCCTCCTCATGTAGCAGTTTGGGCAGGGAGAGCTCCCACCCTGCACTGGAGTGTTGACCCTCCCAGGCAAGGGCTTTACTGGATGAGCTGGTCATTGGGACATGATGCTCTGACAGGGCCCAATCCAGCCCTCAGGACTCTGGCTGCAAGAGCCCAAAGATGGAGGATGAGGAAGAGGCACGAGCCCACAGCTCTCTGGGGAAGGGGCTGCAGAGCCCCACTCCAAGCTCTCCTGTTGCTTTGCATCTACATACCTGCACACTCTGACTTCAGCCTGGCCAGTGCAAAATGCAGGCTGGCAACCCCAAACTGTACCCAGAGGCACTGGCAGCCTCACACCACCACTCTGAGCCTCAGGTAACTCAGCCAACACGACCATGTGGCTTTAGCCCTGTGGCTCTCCACCTGTCCCAGGGAGGAGAGGGCCCTGACAAAACACTTGCAGCTCCAATATTCCCCTGACAGCCGGAAAGGAAAGGGTGCAGATTCTCCTGGGAGAATGCAGCATTGTGCAAGAGCCTGGCAAAGGAGTGATTAATGACAGCAGGAATGTGCTGTGCACTCAGGTCCCCTGGAGGCATCAGGCAGAGACCCCCCCTGCCTCTGGCACAGTCACCAATGAAACCCCCCCGGAGTCAAAGGGCAGAATGAAGGAAGTGTGGTGGCACCCAGCACACCCCAGCAGCGTCACTGGGAGCTGTGGGACAGCATCACAGCAGCCACACTGCAAAAAATACCCATTGCCAGGAGCTATGCTGTGTATATGTCTAATAAATTTATGTCTAATAAATACAGCATTTCCACACGCAGCGGGCTGCAGGGATGCTCAGCACCACCAACATCCAGCCAGGGCAGCCTGGCTGACGCCCGGTGGGATATTGCCCTGCTGCCGTGCTTTTCACAGCTGATAACGCTGGGATGGGGGGCTCAGCATCGCTCCATCCCGGCCAGTGCCTTGGATTCCAGCGGGACTGCCCCTCTCCCCCTCCCGAGGCTTGTGCAGAGCGCTGGAGCACGGCCAGCGCTGGGCTCTGAGCGATGCGAGGCGGCGGACAGGCAGCGTTCCTGCGGCGGGGATTAACACCCCGGGCACGTCGCAGCCTGCGGGAACTCCCTGCCCTCCGCTCCGGGGGCAGCGCCAGCCGCACATCACCGACCATCACCGGCATGAGTTGCGAGGCCTCAGCTCTGCTGCCCGGGCCGGCCACGCCGAGGGGAACACCGGGGGAGGGCTGTGCCACCTGCACCCACCCCCAGCCCGTCCAGGGAGGGCTGTGCCACCTGCACCCACCCCCAGCCCGTCCAGGGAGGGCTGTGCCACCTGCACCCACCCCCAGCCCGTCCAGGGAGGGCTGTGCCACCTGCACCCACCCCCAGCCCAGCCAGGGAGGGCTGTGCCACCTGCACCCACCCCCAGCCCAGCCAGGGAGGGCTGTGCCACCTGCACACACCCCCAGCCCAGCCAGGGATGCTCCAGGGCCAGTCCGGCCGTGGCAGAACAGGCAGTGCGGCAGCTCTGAGCCCTCCCCGAGGGTAAAGCAGCCCCATCTCCCCGGCCATGGGCGATGTCTCACCGCTGCTCTCGGCCACAGCCCCGCCGGGGGTGGGGAGCGCTGCCCGCCAGCTCAGCTCAGCTCTCGCCGCAGCCCGCGGGGACAGGGAGCGGCAGCACCCGCGCCCCGACACCCTCTGCCCCACGGCACGGTCCAGTGCCCAGGGCCGCCTTCATCCTCCTCCTCCTCCTCCTCCTTTCCATCCCTCCGGCGTGGGGCCGGCAGCTCCCGGCCGCTCGCTCTGATCTCTCATGTGTGAAGAGGGGATGATTCTCTGCTCCACTTCATCAACCCCACCGGGGATGGGAGAGGAGGCGGCTGGAGCCGCCCCGAGCGATGTCCCAGAGTGGAAGGGGAGCACAGGCACCCCCGGCCCAGCGAGGGATTTTTTCAGGGGAAAGAAAAGCCAGTTCCTCCGCACACAGCAGCATTTCCAGCCCTGTTGCTCCATCTCCGGACAGCCACGACCTGCGGTGGGCACGGCCGGCCACCAGGCAGAGACCTTGTCCCCTGAGATGAGTCATCTGCTCCATCCCCAACAGAGACAAATGCTACGGCACAAACCGTGCACAAGGTATGGGAGCAACCTGTGCTGCTCAAGCCCCGACTCATCCAGAGAAGCATATTTTAGCTAAATTTTTCAAAAAGGACAGTTTTATGTCACCATGTGCGTGATGGGGGGACCCTTCTCAGCAGCAGCAGCTCAGGGCAGAGCTTCAGGTGGAAAACAGAGCAGGACATGGCCCTGCAGAGCCAGGGCAGCCCCTCACCTGCCTTTGCCACCCTTTCCCAGCCCCAGCTCCTGCAAGAGCTGCTCCCTCTTCTCCTACAGAAAGGAAATTCTCTCTCCAACCAGCCCTGCTCACCCAGCACTGGGCAGAGGCTTCAGCCACCCCCGAGGGGATTCAGGCCCTACTGGAAGGCCCCAAGCAGGATCCCAACAGGCTCCTGTCCCAGCTGGAGCCCAGGTTTCACACCTCATCCAAGGGCATCACACATCCCGGGTTTCACACCTCATATAAAGGGAATACCCCAGTGTCTGCATGCAGAGGCCGTGCCCCACCGCAGGTTTGTTTTCATGGCCTCCCCTTCCCCCTGCTAATAAATTTTGTCACTATTTTTAGTGCATTTGATTAGGATAATGAGTGGGAGCTGACTGACAGCCCTTTAAGACGCTGAATGGTTTGTAATTTGTACTTGACAAATAGTGGCTGGTAATGATTGCACAGCGGGACAGAGGGGGGAAGCTGCAGCCCCAACTCCAGGCTGCAGCACATACAAATAAAGCCGTGCCCATGTCCCTGCCACCCGGGCACTGTGACACGGGCTCATGCTGCGAGGCCACAACAATGATTAGACCAAAAACAGCCAAAAAAAGCCATGAGGAAAATGCAAATATGCCTCAGCCTGGGGTCAGCAATGTGCTGGAGCAGCGGGGTGCCAGGTCCGCGGATGGGGAAGGGCGGGTCCCTGGGTGGATGGACGCATCAGCAACCTCACACTGACAGATCTGACTGTTTGGTGGCTGAAGGTGGCCGCTGTGGCAGCAGCCTGGCACTCCCTGCACATCTGGCACAGCCTGGCACTGTTCTGTTCTTGGCAGCGGGGCTGCCATCCTCACCAGCATATCCCTGGCCACAGCCAGGCTCAGACAGCCGCCAGCACTGCCACCCCCAGCCATCTCCGTGTGCTGCTCCCTCTGCATTTGGGGTCTCCCCGGCCTCCACTCCTCCCCAGACAGAGGGGAGGGTGCCAGGGCTGAGCTCAGCCACGCAGCTCGCCCGGGGCAGAGGCCGCAGCAAGGAGAGGCCAACCCCGACCTCCCCTCCCCAAGAGCAATTAAAAATGAAGCACACTCGGCTGCACAGCTCAGCTCGGATCAGATCACGGCATCCCCATCCTCCACTGCCGGCGCTGGAAATGCCACCTGGACCGCCCAGCATCCCCCGGCCCCGACACCCGCGCTCCAGGCTGTCTCCCCGACAAAAATTAATCGGCAAGTTGGGTGGCAGGAAAAGGCTCCATCCTCTGCCCTACCTCCCTGTGGAGAGACGCTCTGGCAAAGGCAGCAGCGAGGGGAAGCGGCAGCTCCCGGCGGGTCCCGCCGCCCGGATCGCTCAGGGATGCGGCGGCCGCGGGGCGGGCGGGCGGGGAGGGGAAGCGATCTGATCGTCTTTGCAAAGACACCAACAAAAGACACTGATTGGGAGCAGACAAAACACAGCAGAGGCAGAAACCTTGGGAAACGCCGCGACGGGCTGGGGCCCGAGAGCAGACACCGAGCTTTGGGGAGGGAAACGTCTCTGGCAAAACAGGGACTGTCCTTGGAGCTGCTCCAGGGCCGGCGGTGCTGAGCCCCGCTGCCCGCAGGGAGGGTGGGGGTGCTGGGGGAGAGGGGCCGGGAGCACCAGCACCCACCCTCTGATGGAGGGAGAAGAGCTCAGCCGTGTCCTCAGCTCGCAGAGCCCCGGTGAGATTAATCACGGCAACTGTCTCACCCCAGACTGAAAAATGAAGCGTGCGGGACGGCGGGCGAGACAAGGCAGCCTGGCGGCACCCGGCCCACGGCACCGGCAGCGGGGACAGGGACAGGCCCAGGGCAGCGGTGACAAACACGGGCAGCCCCTCCAGCCCCTCGGCACAAAACCACCCCGGCCCAGCAGGGCCAGCCGGGGCAGGTCCGTGCAGGACCAATGCAAGGGCTGCCATTAACCCCGAGGTCCCAGGCTGGAGGCAGCCAAAGGGCACTTTGCCGCCCCCGTGTCCCCCTGCCTGGGTGGCACCAAGTGGCAGCAGCGCTGTCCCTGCCGGGGTGGCCCCCAGAGAGCGGGGTCAGTGCTGTGGGGATGTCCCGGCTTGGTCAGTGCTGCCATAACCACATCGAGGTGGTCTTTTAATCATCTTAAGGTGGCACCCTGCCCCCTTCCCTGCTGCGCTCTCTGCTCCTCCCCACATTTCATAGGACACACAGCCCCGGATATCCTCGCAGAACAGTTTCCCCCTCTGTCCCAGGGGATGCTCCTGGTTTTGCCCTTTCCCACGGCAAACATCACAGCTGGGGGCCAGCGAGCAGCAGCACAGCCCCCGGTGCTTTGGGGACAGCCTGGCTGCCCCGGCTCAGCCCACCATCCCCTCTGCCACCCGAATACAGCCAGACACTGTGTCCAGCCAGTGACAATTCCTGCGCCGGGCCATCAGGCTCAGTACCAGCCAGGGAACACGGGCTCGTCTCTGCCAGGCTGGGACCAGCCCCACTGCAGTGAATCCCAGGAGCTGTGAAAAGGGAGAGCTGCTGCCCCAGCCCCACAAGTTGGGGTGTGATGCTGCAGACCCTCTCCCTGCCTGGCTGACGCAGTGAGGGCACGTCTGGCTTGTGCCTGCAGCCCTTCTCCTCCACAAGGACACTCATTTCTCACCTGCACTGATTCCCAAAACAGGAGGAACAATGCAGGGATGCTCACTTCATCTCTCAGCTCTGACCTGGGGACGGGAGAAGCCACAGGCAGGTGTCCCCAGTGCCTGTCTGGGATCTCTGCTTCACTCAGTAACAGCATGTTGAAGGCATCTGAGCCAAGGCAGCCCAGCCATCCCCTGGCTCCCCCCAGCTGATGGAGAGCTCTTCCAGATGAAAGAATGGCTGGAGTAGGGAGGGCAGTGCAGCTGCTGTGAGGGGGCCCAGCCACACACCCCCACAGATATAAGTCCCAACCCCTCCTCTCTGACCCTGTCAACTCCCGTTCAAATTAAGACCATCTTAATTAAAGCTCCACAGCCCACAACAGCAGAGGCCAGTGCGTCACATAAGGGGAAAGGATAATTAGATCAACCATCCAAATTCACTCCCCCTAAGCATGGGGGAGAGGCACTGTCAGGAGCGGTGCAAAATGCCTCCAAAAAGACATGTCAAAACAGGGAGTTTAAAAGACCAAAACAAACCCTGAGAAGCACATAAGCACATTCTGGATGTTCATATGGCCAAGAAACTGGGAAACTCCAAGCATGCACACTGGGAGCACGCAGGGAGCTTGAGCTGTCCCAGCCATCACAGGGTCAGCCTCTCCACAGGCAGATTTTGGCTTGCTGCGGTGATGGGCAGGGGCTCTGCCAATATCAGTGGCCACAGAGAGATGCAGACTGTGCCCCTTCTACCCCCACAGCACCCCAAAACCAGGCAAGGACAGGGGCATCCTGATGCTGGGCACCCCCAAAACCATAAGGCTGGCAGGAGAAAGCCACAAGCCTTATCTCCCTGAAACAATGCAAACAGCTGAATGGAGGAAGCAGAATGTGCTGCAAGTTGTGCTGGCTGGTGCTGAGCTGGGCATTCATTTTGAAGCCTTCTCTCCACTGAGAGATGTGAGAAGGGAAGGTGGCCATTGGCACACCTTGTCACATCCCTGTCACTGCACTGCAGCAGCCTGGGGCCTGTCAGGACCACGTCTTTGGATCTGTCAGTGTGTGGGTGCATCCTTTTTGCAATGTAAGGTCATCAAGCAATTAGAGAAGGGAAAACAAAGCTTTCTTCCTCTGAGGATGGTCCAGCACAGGAAGAGGGATCAGAGTAGTGGTGGGATGCCCAGCAGGAGATGCTCACAGCTGGCTGGGTACTGTGCAGTCTGACAGTGCTGGTGCTGCTCCAGGTCAGAGCAGGGATGGCTCCCAGCACCTCCCAGCCTGACTCAAGCCTACACTTCCAGCATTCCTATCAGGACACCAGCCAAAGGCAGGAATTGCCCAACCAGCTCCAGCAAATGCTTTCCAAGGCACAAAAAGCCTTTGGCCTGTATTAACCTGAGCTGGCTTCTCCCAGGCAGGTGATGAGGGCACCGCTCTCCTCCTGCCAAGTCCTGGAGAAGGAAACTGAAGGGGAATGTTTCCAAGGGCAGGAGTGCCCGTGGGGCTGGGAAGAGAAAACGCTGGGCAGGGAAACTGATGTTGAGCTAGAATGGCACTAGGAGCTGGAGCTTTTGGCCACCAGGGCTGCCTGGAGCCACGGGGCAATGCTTCCCCAAAACAGCCCTTTGGCTCAGCACTCCTCAAAATGTGCCCTTTTAACACTGGCCCCTGGGCATGCTGGCACCTCTGAGCTCCCACTGCCTGTCACTTAACTCTCCAGCTTCCCCTGGCCCATCACAGCCCTGCTGTTCCCATCCTCCTCCAGGCAAGGAACCAGGACAAGGGCCTGGCCCCACTAGAGGGGGAGAGGGAGACATGGGGACACGAGCTGGCCCTTGGAGGAGGAGGGGTGATTTCTGTTCCCCATTTCTGCAGTGCCTCTTCCAGCACAGGCAGCCTCAGGCTCCAGGAAATGTGGTTTCCTTCTGCTTTCTGGAAGTGAACATCAACCCCGGGTGCTCTCCGGGGATGGCTGTGGCAGCACCCAGCCCACCCGTGCCCTGCCTGGCTCCTGGGGAAGGGGCAGGTGGCAGCAGGAGGCTGATGTGACTCACAGGTGTCTCAGATCCGGACAAAACAGTGGTGCCACCTGTGTCTGCCGTGGCTCCAGGGCTGACACACCCCTCCTGACCCGGGCGAGACAGCAGCGCAGGCAGGCGGCAAATCTCCAGGGCAGGGGGAGGAAGGGGGCAAGGAACACAGGAGGCAGAAAAGCTCCAGATCTGAGCATGTTACAACCACCCCTGGCCACGCTGGCGTCACTGCTAAAACATTTCCACTTTCAGAGAAACCAGCCCATCCAGTCCAGCCAGGCAAAGGAGCCCCTGGGGCCTCACTGGCCCTCCAGGACCAGAGGCACAGCCCCATCAGCCCTGCTGAGGGGTCCTGTAGGACCCCCCATGGCAGAAAACCTCCCCACAGCCCTCCTGACATGGAACAGGAACTGAAACACTCATGGGGAAAGAAAGGGAAAATGAGGGGAGGATATGTGGGTATGTGCACCCTTGACACAAACCCACAGAGCTGGGAATTGCCCCTCTCCCAGCTGGAGCCACAGGGGCTTGGCAGGACATATGCTGGGGTTCACTGCAATGGGAGGGGATGAAGAACAAGCCAAGCAGAAGCCAAGGCTCTTCTGTCACAGATTTCAAACACTTCCCCCTTTGCTGACGCCTGAACATTTTCAAATAAATAAGCAAGATCCCAAAATAATCAGCAAATTTATGCTGAAAAGTAAAAAAGTCCTTTGAGACTTTACTTTGGGACTTTGGGGCATATGCCCAACACAAGCCTCATGCTCTGGGGAACTGTGGGGCCACCAGCCCTAATGTACACATGCTACATGTGGCTGCAGGTCAGGGCTGGATGATCAGGATCAGCCTCCAGCAGTACACTCGACTCCTTCTTTCACCTCCATGGGTATGGATGGGAGCAGGAGCAGGTCCTGGACCAGTGATCACAGCTTGGGATTGTGGCTCTGGCCTTGGAACACCGAGGACATCACTGGCAACAGAGCCCTGAGAGATGCTGGTCCCCACAGCCACTCCCATCTGCACCACCAAAACAAAGCATTGCTCAGGATGCATCAGAGGAAGCGACCAGGGAGGGTCTAGAGGGGCAAACAGAGATCAGCCAGCACCAAAAAGCTTTTCCAAGCCCAAAACGCTGTGTTGGATTGCCAGCTGTGCCCAGGGTGAGTGGGATGCTCACACCAGAGAGGATCCAGCTGGGAGGTGCAGCCCCCAACGGTGCTCACTATCAACAGCCTGAGCAGATGAAAAACAAAGAAAAATGCTGAGCTGGTGTCTTCTATCCCTGTCACTCCTGGAGCAGAGCTGGGCTCTGCACACCTCTGGCACTGCTCACTGCAGTCGTGGCAGGGAATAGAGATGGGTGGGTGGGTGTGGGTGAGGTGGGTGTGACCAGTAACATGTGGACCTTGCACCCTCCCGTGGTATCTCTCCAGCCCTCCCTTGTGCTGCTCATCCTACAGGGACAGGATGAAGGGATGCAGGGACAAAGGGATGAAGGGCGTCTCCTCTGCTTCCCATCACCTGTGGCTCACAGTGCCTTCAGTGCAGCCCCCCTGGGACAGCATGGGAGCATGAGAGCTGTGCCCATCCCCAAATCACTCAGAGGGCTCAGGTGAGTGTGTACACACCCCCACACACACCTGCACCTGTGCAGGCAGCCAGCTGGGCAGGCAGCTGCCCTCCTTGCCCAGCCCCAGCACACACACTGGTCCCAGCAGCCTGAGCCTTCCCACCCCACACACTTTTGAGCTCAACTGTTCATGGCATTGGAGCATGGAACTCATCCTGGTCACAGTGATTTTGCAGCTACATCTACAGCCTTCCTGATCCCGTGTCACCCTCCTTGCCTGATGCAGCAGGGAGGTCATTGGAAGCTCCCTCTCACTGTTCCAAATATTCCCAATCCCTTTCCCAGAACAGCAGGGCCTCACCAGCACTTGCTTCATGGGCAGGGGAAGGAAAGGGCCCATCTGAGCAGGGAGTGACTCCAACAGCCTTTCTGTGTAGTTTTTTTTTTTTTTTTTTTTTTTTTTGCATAGGTCAGCAAGCACATGTTCCACCCAGGAACATTGGAAGCCCAGGGAGGGCACTGCCTGACCCCACTACTGCTGGCACTGGCTGCAGCTGCAGCTGAGGATGAGGAAGGTGGTTGTGCTTCATGGACATCAGATGCTATCTGCCCTGCCTAAAGGGAGGCTTTACCCACGGTGTGTGCATGGGGTAGAGCAGTGCAGCTGGGGCTGGGAGAGGGGGAAACTGAGGCACAGACTCTGTAAAACCTCACCAACTCCAACGACAGCTTCTCAGGTGCTCCTGGGGGAAACTGAGGAATGCAGTGGGAAAGCAAGGTGGAGAAGTGAAACCCAGACACAGTGCTACACCTCCAACCCCAAATTAATGCTAAAGGGTGCCCCAAGGTGAGATATTTTTAGGATCAATTTAGCACCGACCCGACCCTCTCATGCTGCCCCCAAACTGGTGCGTGGCGTGGGAGGGAGACACATTGCTCAAGACAGGCTGGACTTGTTATTGTTAACCTCTCCCATGGTGGACGGAGCAATGCAGCAATAGGCTTTTATCCTCATTGCCCAAGTTTTTGGTGGCCAAGGTTGCCAAGCACAGTCAGGAAGGATGTGAGGGGCTGCAGTGGGTGGGAGCTATTTGCACAGCATGCAGTCAGGTTTCCATCCATCCATCCATCCATCCATCCATCCATCCATCCATCCATTCTCAGTACAGGGGGCCCAGGGCCAGTTGAAACCTCATACTCACAGGAGTGAGACCACAACAGGTCAAGCATGGGCTGGGAAACTCAGGGTCAGCCTCTGAGTCTTGCAGCTCAGGGAAAGAACAACAGCACAGCCCAAGTCATCCATGGCCCGGCACCATGTGTCCCCCTTGGCTGCAGACCCCAAAGCCATCCCAGTGCCCTCCTGGCATGGGGCCCATGGCTGTGAGGTGAGTGCAGGCTCACTACACACGGGACCCATCTCTTATTTTCTTGCCTTAAATGCCCCAGCAGTTCTGTTCTCCACATTTCTCCAGACAAGCCTACCAATCCCACATGCCAGCCTATGGATATTTCAGATGCTGCATTTCCACTGAGACTACGTGGAGTCAAGGGGCTCGGGCAGATTTTTTTAGGGGCTGAGTTAAAATCAACGACCAGCCCCGCCCTGCCCAGCGGCGATGCCCCAGCCAGCCCCCAACCCTCGAAAACCCCTCCCTGCTCCCCAGCGAGAGCAGCCAGCACATTCATAGCCTGAAGGGAAGTCAGTGCAACACGCAGATTTGCAGGTCCTGGTTCCTGGCCCAGGTTCAAACCACATTTGTTCCTGAAATCTGTCTCAGGGTTTTCTTTGCACAGCGCATGTGCAGAGCCATGTGCGCGGCGCTGGCTCCCAACACTGCCAGTGCCAAGGTCACTGTGCCAACCTGAGACCAACCTGGGGGCCTGGGTGCTCCTTCTGAGCACACTCTTGGCAAGTCTGAAACTGGATGATATGGGGAACGGGAACTAGAAGAGCTTTAAGGTCCCTTACAACCCAAACCATCCCACGGTTCTGTGATACACTGGACCATCTCCCAGTTTGCTGCCCATTTAAGCGATGAGGAACCAAAGGCTTTAAAACAGCCCCGTGACACATGGCGTGTTTTTTGCTGATGGGTGGAAACTTCAGCAAGACACGAGCCCTGGGGAGCTGGACTGCACCACCCACAGCTACAGGCGGTGGGGAAGAGGAGCTTGGGCTGGAAACAGTGACAACCCCTGCTCCTGTCCCAGGAACAGCCATGCATGGATGGTTATTTCCATCCAGAGGTCCGAGCTGCTCTCCGGGCATGGGATTAAAGGGCTCCCTCCTGCAGGGGGGTGCAGGGACGTGCTGCTGTCTGACGGGGCTGTTTCTGATGGGATGCACACTGGACACATCTCCAGGCGGGCTTTGGAGAGAGACGCAGAGTGCTGCGGAAGTGAGCTCAGATGGGAAATTGTTCCAAGAGATAAAGAAACAAGTTGGGAACCGAGCTGCAAAATAGACAGCACAGGAAACAATAGCACTTCAGATAGGCTTTCCAATTTCCCACAGCCATGCCAGGAGTCCAGTGCTTTGTCCCAGGGATGCTTGTGGGTTCCCCCCTGCTTGGACATGCTGGGAGGAGGTGCAGGCTGCTTGCTCACTCCTGCCTCTTCTCTTTCAAGATCTTAGAGGCATTTGCTGGTTGTCTAAATGAGAGGTTGGGGACCAAGTCCTTCAGGTCTCATTAGATAAGAGTTTAGCTCTGTGATGACTTCAAAGGCCAGGCAGGATCCCACACCAGTAACAGGGAGAGGCAGATGGGATTTTGAAGGCACAGAAGCCCCATGGTCCATCCCCTGCTTGTCTTGGTGAGTCCAGTGAAATGATGCTTCTTCACAGGAGCTGCCCATGCTGCTATGCCTGAGGATTGCTGATGTCCCCTCCGTGCCACCAAGGCAGAAAAGGACTCTCTTGTCTTTGCAGCAGAGCCCCAGACTGGTTAGTCACTGCAGTGCTCTCCTTGTCTCTTCCCCCTGCTCCCCAGCCAGGGGCTGGGACAGCCCTTTCTGCATCCCCGTGGAACCTCCCTGATTTTCCATCACTCTGGCACAAAGTCATTAAAGGGCAGAGCTATCATTAGGGCATCTCCATCACACAGGGAGCACTGCAAGGCCACTAACGATCGAGACAGGGAACATTGGACTTCCCTTCCCTGCTGCTGCGCAGCCCATAAATAACCCTGTCTTGGGCTGTTTTGGCAAAGCCAGGAGGTGTTTAGAGGAGCCCCTGCCCTGCTGCTCCCAGGTCAAAGCTTGGAAGTGAGAATTGACCCTCGATCTCCTAAGCAAAGGTGTTCCTCCCTGATATACAAGCATTAACTGGCTAATGATTACAGAGACAGCTCTCCCCAGGGAGGCAGCACACAGCCTCGCTCAGACACTGAGTGTGCCACGGTCCTGCTCTGGCTGGATCTGGAGCCAGCCGAAGCTGATGGCTTAGCACAGGTAAGTCAGGATCAAAATCTACAGCAAAGGTGTCAGGAGCAGCCCAACAGTGAACATGACAGAAAGGATATTGCTTTAAAGTGCAAGATTGCTGATGTCTTCCTTCATATCCCCTTCCTACACTTTCCTGGGCAGCCCTGTGACAGTCTGACCAACACCTGCTGCACAGGGGGCCCGGGCACATGTTGAGCCACTGTGTTCTGAGTGGGGGTCTCCAAGCCTGGCAGGGACAAAAGGGTTCCCATCATTAATAGCTGGGTCTTGGGAAGGTTTGTCATGGCTCAGTTCTTGCACTGGTCATGCTGGCAGTGGGTATCTCCTTGGCTGGGAGGAGAGCAACAAAGACCCCCAGCACCTCCTCCCCTGGGAGCACCAGGCAGGCAAGAGAAAGAAAAATCAAGTCTTTTGTTGCCACCTCCATGCAGTTTCATAGAGCACTGCTGGATTTGTGCTGTCCTGTCCCTGTCCCTGCTGCACAGGCAGGAGCTCACCTCAGGGAACCCTGTGCTCTGCACCCTCTGCTGTCCCCAGCTCCTGATGCCACAGTGCAGTGGGATCTGTCTTGAGGGACCCCCTGGCTGCATGTCACATCATGTCCCTTCCATTGCATCACTTCTGGGGAGCCAGGAGGATGAGCCATGGCACACACAGGGCAGCACAACCTGCTCCCTGCCACCTACAACCTTTACTGCTGCTCAGCATCTCTGGGAGCAGGATCAGGACCAGGACCAGAGTCACTGTCTGGCACCAAGTCCAGGGCTGAGCCCTGTCACACCACAGCAGCCACTGGGGTGGGGAAGGGCCAGGGAAGAGTGTTTTGCTGTGCAGGGCCAGCAAAACACAGGGAGATGGAGCAGATCCTCACCCAGTCCAGCAGGTCTCACACGAGGCTGCACAGCTCCCTGACATGGTGCTCAACACCAGACAGGACCATGCCAGGATGGGTGCCACAAGATGCCAACCCCCTGCCACACCTGTCCCCATGCACACAGCCCTGTGCAGCAGCCTCATCCCTGCAGGTTATCTCCTGTGTCCATCCCAAGTGGCCCCAGGATGCAGAACAGCCTGTCTGGGCAGTGAGCAGGATAAAACCTCATCCTGACCCCGGTGTAGCTCAGGGCAAAACCCACCATGCTCTTCCACAGCACTGGGGGCTGTCGCAGCGGGGACACGCCACTGTCACCACTTGCAGCCACACATGGGGGCTGGATCGCCCGGGCTGCAATGGGGAACTTCTCGAATGGATGAACTCTTAAACCGGAGAAGCCGGGGCTCTGCAGCCCCCCAGCAGCCGAGCCAGCCGGGCACGACAAGGGGGACAGAGAGGGCACAACGAGGGGCACAGAGAGGGGCACAGAGAGGGGCACGACTTGCCGGGTCCACCAGGGCTGGACACCGGCCCCAGAATCACCGGTGAACAAACACGACAAGGGAAGCGGATCACGAGACATCAAAGCAGGGGGGCGATGAATATTTCATGTCCTGGCCTACATACAGCCCGGCTGTCCCCGCCCTGCGCTCCCGGGGGTCCCGCACAGCCCCTGAGCACAACAAAGGGGAGTTGCAGGCGGGCGGGGCCGCCCCGCCAGACCCCCCGCGTCCCCAGCTCTGCCCCGCCAGGCGGTGACACCCCCAGCCGGACCCACGGCTGACCCACCGGACCATGTGCATCCCGCCGGACCCACCGCCGCCCCACCGACACCCGCCAGACCGCCAGCATCCCTGTGGGGACCCGCAGCCAGCTCTCTGGGCCGGGGATACCCCACCCCGCCGGACCCACAGCTGCTCCACGGCAGCCTGGGCACGCTCGGCCGGACCCATCGCCTCCGTGCCGAGCTGCCGGCACCCCCGGCCGGACCCACCGCCAGCCCGCGCCGCCGCCCGGGCATTTCCCCGCCGCCCCGCCGGACTCCTCTGCGGGCATCCCACTGCGGGCATCCCCCGCCGCCCCGCCGGTCCCCACTGCGGGCATCCCGTCCGGACCGCGCTGCCGGACCGCGGACATCCCTCCGGACCGCGGGACCCCCGCCCGCCCCAGCGCGGGGCAACGCACTCACCTCCCGCCTGTGCGCGCCGCGGGGCCGAACCCGCCGCTCGCCTCCAGCCTCGGCCCCGGCTTTGTCTCCGCGCCGGGGGCGCGGCCGCCGCCCCCCGCCGCCGCCGCGCTGTGTGCCCGCACCGCCCCGCACCGCCCCGCACCGGGCCGGGCTCAGCGCTCAGCGCTCAGGGCTCGGCGCTCAGGGCTCAGCGCTCAGGGCTTTGGCTGCGCCGCCGGCAGCAGCATCGCGCAGCGCCGGGCCCCGGCGCGCTGGTGCCTCGCCCGCCCCCGCTCACCCCTTTGCGGGCGGGGGGGGAACACCACGGGGAGGGGAAAAAAAAAAAATTTAAAAAAAAAAAAAAAAAAAAAAAAAGAGAGAGAGAGAGTAATATGGCAGCAAAACCGGAAACGGAGGATGGGGGGAAAGGCAGCAGCAGCCCCTCCCCTCCCTCCGTGGCTTTTTTTTTTTTTTTTTTTTTTTCCCAGGCAGAAGGCTCCGGGCAGCCGGGCTCCGCGGGGCGCGCACGGGCCAGGGGCCGCCCCCGCCCCCGGCGCGTCCCGGCCCGCGGGGGAACCGCCTGCCTGCGCCGGGGACGCGCGTGGGAGCCTCGCCCCGCGGGTGGGGGGCCGGGGGGGCTCCCAGCCGAGCCCAGCGCCGCTCGCCCCGGCGGCTGCCTTGGCGCGTTACCTGGAAGCCGGAGATGGTAACACAAAAGTGGTTTTCGGGAGGCTGAAACCCGGCTGGGTTGCGGTTGGCTTTATTCAGCAGCTCTAACACACGGCGAGCTGCAGGGGAAACGCTGTTTTGTCGGGTTCTGTTCTCCCCATCCCCAGCAGGGACACCTCGCCTTCCCAGAGGGCTGCAACCCACCTTCCCCCTTCTCTGAAGTCGGAAGGAGGCAAAACTTCGGCTGGAAAAGCAGGCAAAGATAAAGCACGTCCCGGGCCTCCCTGGGAACCCGGGGGGCTTTGTGGGGCCCTTTGGAGGCATCACAGGCACGCAGCGGTGTCTGTGCCCCGCTGGGGCACCTATCCCGTGTAGGGGTGAACATCCCCCAGCCCCGGCCCCCCTGAAGCCGGTGTCCCCCTCCAGGAGAAGCAGAGTGGGGCTGCGGGTGATCCCGGGGGGCTCAGTCCCCCCTGGCCGCAGCCCCCCCAGGGCTGTGTGTCCCCAGTTCCGCTCAGCCCGGTGGGCACCGGGGAACAGTTCCGCCCATCCCTCCCCTGCTCCTCAGCACCGTCCCCTCTGAGCAGCGGCAGCAGGCGGTGGGGAATGCCCAGCTCTGCCCTGGCACGGAGCAGTCCCGGGGCACACACGGGCTCGGGGTGTCCCGGTGCCCGAGCCCGGCCCGTCGGGGCTGCCCGACCAGCTCGGCGGCGCTGGCAGCGCTCCCGCCTCCCCCACTGGCGGCCCATTGAAGTGTTCCCTGTCACGTTATCCTCCAGGAAGAAAGGAGGTGAAGCAGTCCACTCCTTAAAACCCCATTTAGGTCTTTCATGCGGCACTCTGGGCTCCGGGCCAGCTCCAGTGACCCTTGTATTCCCACAGCAGCACCGGCCCTGCCATCCTTGCCCACCCCTCCGATCGACCCTGCAGACACCCCGCGGGGGTTTTCCGAAAACTCTCCTTACTCTGGGCAAGATCTGACACTTCAGAGACAATTTGGGAAGTTAACGAGTTTTAAAGAACTATGTGGCGGAGTTTTTCTTTCTGTTTCTCACTCTCTTCCCCCCCGCCTCTTGAGTTATTAAAGAAATATTTCCCATGACAGTGGCGAAGGCCAGCGAGTCCGTGAGTCACCAGGAACAGGGAGTCATGCACGCGCCGATCCATCAGCCGTGGCCAGCGCATTGTCAGGGCCCTTCCCTGGGAGGAGCTCACTGCGATAAGGTCCCTCCAGCCGGGCAGGAGGCGCTTTCCCTTCTCGGTTCTCTCCCAGGGCTGCCCGGACACCCGAGGAGTGTGTGGCGGTCTGGGGGGCCAGCCCTGCCTGCCCCGTGCCGGAGCATCCGACCGCAGCCTGGTTTGTTCCGAGCCTTGGGGGGGTTCATTGTCAGCCCCCGCCGCTGCCGTTCAGCTGCCGTGGGGATGTGGAGAGAGGATTCGTCATCCGATGTGGGATGGGGGAATTAAGGCGGCGGTGTGGGGCAGTCCCGGGTTCTGCTCTGCTCACCCGTGAGGATGTAACGGAGGGGAAAGAGGGGTCAGAGCAATGCTGGGGAGCCCCGCACCTTCTCCTGCTGTGCTGCACAGGGACACGGGGACACTCCCCTGTCCCAGGAGCAGGCACTGGGCAGGCCCGGAGCTCTGCCGGAGGGGAGCACACCCCGGGGGAGTGGGGACCTGGCTCCAGCCCCGGCTGAGCTGGTGAGGATGACTCAGCCTCTGCTGGATCCAGACCCAAATCTAAGATGCAATTATGACTTATAAATATTTGTATTTTGTTTTTCTCTTTTGCAATCCCCTTCTTTTCTCCGGGCTGTCCTCCCAATCGGAGTTCCCATCTCTGGCGGTGCCGGCCCATGGCTGGAAGGCAAACACCCACAGCCGGGTGCCTCTCAACACGCCAGGCCAAGTCCAGCACACAACCTCTCCTTCTTCTAAGATGATGCCAATGTGCAAATCTAAAATTACAAACAGACACTCTCTAAACCCAGACTCTTATCTTTTGGGCTCAGATGCTGGAATGTGCCCTCACAGGGCTGACATTAAACATGCAGTGCTGGTGATACTGTGATTTAAGGCCATTTAAGCAAGCCAGCACACCTCAGGACACTCCTAGCTCAGACATGAGGTCTGGAGCCTGACAGCCCTGGCCACCCACTTCCCCTTGCCTTCTGCCTCACTCCAAATATTTATCTTTAAGCAGTCTAATGCAAATTGCTACTTTTTTCACCCAACCAGGGATTTCAGTCTCTCATCCGAAACTTATTTTCTTGATGTGATGCTTCACTTTTAAATAGCGCAGATAAAACCCACCCCAGAGAGAGGAAGAGGGTTACAGAAACTGAAAACCAGATACTTTCAATTTGAACAAAAGTAGCACCGAGTATTTCCAGTGGCTTGGTTATTACAGGACGTCTTGAAATGACACTTTAAAAAGAAATGAAGACACGCTCAGGTATTTCTGTGTTTTCTTGCTGACCTTTACACAAGTTTCATCAGGAACAAGAAGAATGAGAGTTACTGTAGGCAGACGCTGTCATGCTCATGAGTGAGTAACTACGTGGCTCCTTCCCCTCCAGGTGTGCAGATCAAACTGCTCCACAGGGCTCCTGAAATCCTCCTGTGAGGTAAGAGGGTGCTTGTTGGGTCCAGTATTTGATCTGAGCTCCGACCTCTCCAAAGTAACTATGGATTTGCAACAAAACATCTATTCATCTCCAGCCAGCTTTATTTTTAAGCATCTCCTTGGCACGCGTGAATAAGTTTTGTCTATTGGATTCTGTTCCTGAGGCTGCACTTTGTTCACTGCAAATTCCAAATGCAGTTGCAGGAATTATTACTATTAATAATATAATGGTTGTGTTTGAGATGCTGGACAGAGAGAGAGGCAGCCACAGCTCCTGCCCTGGGATTTTACGATCATTGAACTTTACAGCCCTGCAAATAGTGAGTATGAGATGGGAAATGATCAGCACCATCAGCCCTGTTAGGGAAGCTGCAGTTTCAAGCTTAGGAGCTGATTTACTAAGGGGGATTGACCAGAATAACCCTGCAGCACGAGCCATTTGGCAATATTTCATGCTAGAAATGCTCATTCTGGCCCTTCTCTCCCACACTGAGCATCAGGGCTGCAGGAACCAAGCAGCAATCGCCAGCATCCTGCAGGTTATAGGATAAAAAGGGGCAGCTGAGAAGAAATTACCAGGAGGGCTCGGACCTGTTGTGTCCCTCGGTGTGGTGACAATCTGCTGTGCAAAAGGGGCCCTTAGCCCCATCCAGGAAGTGTCATTGCAAAATTCCCTGGGGGAAAGGGCTGCGGGGAAACCACTGACTCGGTGACATGCAAATATTTAATAAGGAGGCACTGAGTTCAACAGCTGTGGGCTGAAATTATCTGCATGGTCAATAAAGGCACAACATTTCCTGTCAGGTTTCTGACTGATAAAATATGCTTTGATACAATCTGAACTAAGTATCTTGGAATAGCTCATTTGGGCAAAAATCTGAGACGTTTTGCTTCTTGCCTCAGCTCAGCATGAAAGCCACACACAAGATGTTGGCATCTCCCAGCACGGAAATTCTGCTTTTTGGCCAATCTTAGTACCCATAGAAAAGAGCTATTCAGAAAAACTCAGGGAAGATCACCCAGATGAGAATTATAGCTCTGCTTCTGGCTTGATTTGGTAGCAGAGCAGTCGAATGTGGCTGGCTGGTGCAGAGCTCTGGGAGCCACATCCAGGAGACCCTGCCCCAGGGCTGGGACGTTCCCTCCCTGCCAGCTGCTGCTGCTGGCTGCCTGCAGCCTGAGCAAGCAGAGCCGGAGCAGACACAAGGGTGTTTCCCCTTAATCACCTAGTCTTGGTCCTTCAAGCGAGGGATGGGCAAAGGAGGCCAAAGTCTGAATCTGAAAAACTTAAACCATGTGATGTTTGGATCTGAGCTCAGTTTAAAACAAATTAAGTGAAGGGGGAGGTAGGGGTGAGAACCGCTTGCAGATTTTTTCAAAATCTGCTCCCCCTGCCCAGGCCTGACACTGGGGGAAATCTGCTTCAGCTGCCAAAGGAGCCACCACAGCATCACAAGCAGCTGCAGGGCCATGAGGACCCTCTCCTGCACACACCCCAACAGCCACAGTCCAGCCCTTCACCTACAGTGTGGGCTCACCCAGTGATGGGCAGGAACCAGAAGGATGTGACCCCACAAGCTCCACACCAGCAGCACAGTTCCAGCATGGATCCTGCACAAATAATAACAGCAGGAAGTGTCTGGAGCTGATTCCTGGAGCCGCAGGAGTGGCTTTGCCTGTGAGAGCTCAACGGTGTCTGTTGTACTCTGGACTCTGGCTCATGGCAAGGTGAATTTGTAAGCTTGGGATGGCTTTTGTAGAAGCAGCAGCCAAAGGGAAGGCAGCAGGAACAAGTCTTGGAGCCAGGGACACCTGGGCTGTAGCTTGGGCAAGATATGAGATGTCTCAGGCCATTGCTGATGCCTTCCATGGCCCCAGTCCATGCACTGGGACTGGCTGAACTTGACACAGGGGTGGCAGCTGGGACAGCCTCTGGCGAGAAACATGGAAATGTCCCGAGCTCAGGTTTCACACAAAAGGAATGCTGTGCAAACAGGACTTCCAGTAGAGCATGGTGCTAAAGATACAGCTCCTTGCCCTTATTTGGGAGCTGAGCTCCTCTCATACAACAAGAGACATTCACCAGGCAACAGATGTTTTTAAAAAGCTGAGGAGATATGACCCAAAGCAGGTTTACCTTATACCCACCAGCCAGAAAGGGTGGACTGAAACTGTGGGTCCATCAGCCTCTGTGCTCCAACCCCCTGCTCTGCATGACTGAGTCCTTACCTGGACTGGGGTTTCCCAGGGATGGCAAGCAGAGTGCAAGGGGCATCAAAGCCACACCGGGGCCTCCAGGCAGTAAATGAAACCAGGGAAGCTGTGAGGAGGGAAGTGGGCACTGCAAGAGGTTTGGGATTGCATGAGACAAACGTTGTGTGTGCTGGCGAGGAGCAGGACCTGAGCAGGAGGTGTGGAGCACACCACAGCACTGACTTATCATGAGCTCAAAGTGTGGTGTGTGATGGGTTTGGCTCCTCATGGCTTCGAGGGATGATGTGCTTGGCACAGCTGTCTGGGGGCTCCCAGGGCAGGGAAAATCCCTTCCCCAGCTGTAACATCTGCTGACTGAAATAATCATCACCAAAAATTACAAGGGGACACCCTTCTCCATCCTGGATGCTCCTGCACCTGTTCCTTCTTTGTATCAGCCTTTGATAACAGCAGGTAATGCCCACTGCCACTGGCAGGTAAAATGTGTCTGTAAAGACATAACAACTGCAGTGGACATGAGTCTGCAGGCTGGAATCAACACCAGGGTCATGGGAGTGATTTATGGTGACAGAAAAGCCACAAATTGGGAAGAAGCATCATGAAATGGGAAAATCAGCTGAATTTCAAGGGAGATGCAGGAAACCTATTTAATTGCTCTGCAATTGCCAGCCCCAAGCAAGAGACATTTGGAGTAGCTACTGCACAGGGGCCTGGGTACCAAAAGCCAGAAAACACCCCCACAAACTGCTGCTCAAAAGCCACAAACTGCCAGAGAAGAGCTGGACCTTGGACCTGCAGTGACTGTCAACTGCAGGAGGAATGTAAACACTGATTGCAGCCCACGTTTGTGGCCAGGGAGAAAGGGAAAGCTCCCAAACAAATCATCCCTCATGGCTGCAAGAGGAAGAGGAGGGTCAGATCCCTTCCCAGTAACAAGGCCAGTAATCAAGCTAATCATCAAACACACAGCAATGCTCTGTACTCCAGCACTCTTCATTCATCATCCCATTTTCTCACTGCAGTCAGTCTCTGATGCCTCATGAGATTAATAAACAACTAAATCAATACTGTAATCTCAATCCCTGCAGGCCACAGGCTGTGAACAATACAACTTCTGCCTGAAAGAAGTATCAGAATGGAAGAGATGCTCCCATGAGAGAAGTCCAGCATCCCAGCTGTCCAAAAATCACCACAGACACACAGGGGGATGGTTGAGCAGTGCCCTGGCAAACAGACAGGGAGCAGGTCCTCCCTTCCTACAGCTCCTTATCACCTCTCAAGGATTGCCAGATAGCCTGACCCTCCCTAAACCCAGGCACTGAAGGAGTATTTCCATTCTTCATGACAGGCTGGGAAATAATCTGAGCTTATTGACTCGACAAGGGGGCTGCTCTGCAAACATCAGTGCCTGGTGGGGCTGAGGGCCTCAGGCTCTCCAGTCCTGTGGGCAGGGAACCTCAGCAGAATCTCTGAGGCAGAGAGAGCCGTGTGTATGAGAATGAAAGTAAATTAGGTCTGAACAAGATTAACAGGGATTTAATTGAACTGTGTGAACTGGAACTCCAGTCACGAGCTACTTATTAGCCTGTCTCAAGGGATTGTGCTGCTGGCACTGGGGGAGCACAAGGATGCATTGTGAGTGTGGGACAGCTCCAGGGGACAGCCATGGCCACAGCTCAGGAGATGAGCATGGCCAGAGAGGCACAGCTGCTTGAATGTGATCAAAATCAGGGGAAAGAACTCCCAACTCCCAGCCATGGAGCTGAGGCATGTCCTGCTGAGGGACAGGAACTCTGTGACAGCACTAGCAGAGGAAATCCAGCCCTCAGCCAGCTCCTGGCTTTGAGTGGCAGAGCAAGGTGTGGCCACAGTGGTGCTGCCTACTCGCAGGGACCTGGAGACAGACCTTTGAAAACCTCCTTCAATAAAATTGACTTAATGAGGTCTTCAGCTCCCTGTGGGATGTTAATTACAAAACAGCCTGGAGAAAAGTGCTTGGGAATTAAAGGAGTCGCCACACTAGTCCTTCTCTCTGTTTTGGTTTTCTGGTGAGAGAACCAGCAGACACTTGCCACAGCTTGGCTACCAAGAACTAACAAACACTTGCCAGAGCCTGGCTACCACAGTGGTCTCACTGCAGCCAAGAAGAGCCACCAAACAGTCCTATGCTCCAGCCATGCAAACCTGGGCTCCTGAAAATCCCTTTTACCAGCCTACTGAACCCCCATCTAATCCCCTGCTCGCTATTAACAAATGATGCCTTTCTTAGGGGTACCTTAATGGGGGCTCTTAGAACCAAAAAGCTCTCATGGGGGCAAATTGATTTAGTCACTGGATGGTTTTCTGCTTCCTTCCAGGAAGGTGAAGCAGTGTTGGGAAACAGTTTGCCACTTCCAAGTCAAACACAGATACAGATGCACACATGCCTGGCAGTATTAACTAACCAATTTCTCACAGATTAAAGGATCTGAAAGGATTTCCCTTAATGGATCGTTTTAATGAATAGGTTATTTATGTCACTGTGTTCCTATAGTCTGGGAGTTCTGGCAGCTTTTCTGGCAGCAGTGAATGTGAGTGAACAGGCAGCACAACTTTAAACACAGATTTCTTTTTAAACAAAGATTTTGATGGCATTTATTACACATTTCAAGAAAAACTAAAATACATGGGTTATTGGTAATCTCTACATACTCCAAGTTCAGCAAACAAGAGCATTCAAATAGGTATAAAGCTGTCAGGAACAGATTGGGAAATTCATCTTAATCCCTCTTCCCCCCAACAAAACCAAACCCCAACATCCAAGATTTCTACTGAGCAATGAGTGAGCCACCCTGCAAACAGCTGGACGTGGACATTGATGTAGTAGCTGCTATTTCAGGTAACAGCCACACAGTGCCCACTGCTAACAGGATCTGAACCGCAAAAGTGACTCTGTATTTTGGATAACATGTGTCCTGTGATTCCATTAAAGCATTAACACCCTGCTTTAGGTAACCTGTAGAAAGCTGGAATTTACATAAAACCATTCCCATGTGTTAAAATGGAAAAAGAGATCTGTAGTAGCCACTCAGGGCTTTTTTTTCCCCTGCAGATCAGAGACAGAGCACAGGTCCACCATGGAAACTCATGGCACAACACTGTTCTTTGTTACTTGCGTGGGAACTTTTTGTAATATTTCTTTGTACTGAGAACTTAAAGCAACTTTAGAGTGCTTGTGTCTCCTATGCTTTGTTCTGTCCTCCTGGTACTGCCTTCATGTAGCTCAAAAAAAAAAATAAATTTAAAAAGCAGAATTTAAAGCAGAACTCCAAGCTGGATTTTAAGAAGTGCAACTTGGTGCCAGCATTCTGGCTAAGAGCATCAGAGAGCCTGGAGCAGGGAAGTCAGAGTCACACTGGGACTGGAATCCATCTGTCACCCCCACCAAAAGCAAGAGTGAGCAGAGGACGTGGCTGTTCTCAGCACTGACAGTTTCTGTGAACGTGTTGTTCACTTGCTGTTAAAGATCACACACCTGGGCTCACCAGGCATTTGTCACTCGAGGATGGGACTCTGTGTATGCAAAGAGGATCACAGACTTGCAGCCCTGCCAGGGAGAACCCTTCCTTCAAAGCCACTCTGAACCCTGGGTGCGCCTCAGAGAGCAGGTTCTCCTCCCATTGAGTCACTCCTGATCAAACAAACCAAGATGTGAGCTGGCATCAGGAAGCTCGAGCTGCTCTGCAGAGACTCCGTGGCTACGTCACCACCTATCTCCTTCCTGTCTAGCCATATTTAAATCCAGTCCTGGATTGTCCCTGGGCATGGAGAGCCAGAGCCTGAGGGAACACAGTGTCTGTGCCTCCTGCCACACAGCCATGGTACACAGCAGGCCTGCCACCCCTTGGATCTTAAAATACCACATCTCCTCAGGCTGGGAACGTATTCACCCTCAGGAGGAATTCAGCCAGAGGAGATGGAGCAGCCTGTGGCAGGGAAGGCTGGGAGGGAATTTGCAAGTGCAATGATCCCCAGCTGTGTGGTCAGGGATCAGCCAGCTGGCAGGAGGGTTTATCCACGGGACAGGGAGGCAGTGCTGGCTGATACACCAACAGTGCACCATCCCCAGACTCCCACCTCAGCAGCTCCTCTCCAGCACACAGTGCCTGGTCCTCCCAAGTTTCCAAAAACAACTTCACTAGCACAGGCATTAATTTCTGCATCTTCCAGAGTCAAATTGTTTCCTGATTCTTGTAGTCATCACAATCCCCACCACAGGCTCAGTTCCCTGAAATGTACCTGCTTTCAAAGGTGGGAATAGAAAGGAAGAGTGCATGGGTGGGGAACAAGAGGCAGCGACGCTGGGGAAATGAAAGCTTTCATCTCCACTAGTCTGGAATCTGGTGAGTTATTACCTAAAGAATTAAAGAATATGACAAAGGCATTATGATTAAGCCATAAAATGCAGCTATGTATTTCAGACTAGATGACAACAGAGATTAATACAAAGCTGTGTAGCGTGGTATTCTTGATCCATTTGATCCCTCTGCCTTCAAAAAACACACCACCAACTGGTATCCAAAGTAGCAAACCCATGTTCCACTTTCCACAGTGACTTTACTATAAATCCCAGCCAGCACTGAGGAGCCAGGCCAACAGCCCTCTCTACCCACCAGAACTGGAAGAAGTCACTTTAATGTGACTGACACATTAATCAAGTCAAACGAAGTCCTGGATATGTGAAGTTCTCTTTGCTTGTAAGAAATCTATGGCAGAATCCCAACCCTTCCAGTCTTATAAGTTTCTTCTTTCTCGCCCCTGAAAAGTAAAAGATGGCAATGCCAGAAAACCATTAACAGAGTTAGTTGCCTTTGATGTTGTCTCTGAGGAAGCATGATTATAGGTGGTTTTTTGGTTTTTGGAGGCTCAGTCACACCTCTATCGTTTCTTTTTGCTTTCCTTCTTGGGTTTCTTGCTTATCTGTGGAGCAGCTGCCTTTGGCTTCTTCACTGTCTCTGAATTTTTAGGCTCAAAACTGTCCGAGTCCTACAAGAATCAATTAAGAAAGAGTCAGTAACTTTTTTCACCATTTGCTAACAGGTTGCTTTGGGGATTGGAGTATAAGCCAGAGGAAACAAGTGCTGGGTGTCTCTGTTGGAACACACTGATGTCAAACTGAGGCCACATTTAATGAGACTTGAGCAGCATCATCTCTGCTCCTTCTGCATGTGCTTTTTGATGAGTGTGAGTTTCTGCACAGAAACAGCTTGTTACCAGAGATGCCATTAAAAGCTTAAGTATCTAAAACAGGCTTTGGAGAAGAAAAACTTTGAAGGCAAGAAGAAAATGAACACTAAATGAAAACTATTTGAATAAGGAAAAGATAACATATAATCACCAGGGTGCATGGAAACAGTCAGCAGGCATTTCTGCCAAACATTAATCACTATCATGTGCAAGACAAAAAAATATTCCCCAAAGCAGCAGTAAGAATATGAAGTTCAGAGCCTCTAAAATTCAAGGAGGGAATTGCAGGCAAAGCTTTCTTCACCTGGACTAACAAAATACTGAGATGTGATGCTTGAGAAGATGAGAGATAATATTGCAGCCATGGGAAATAAAATCTAGTTATCTTGTGAAAACACAAGGGAACAGCGCCAGTCTCCTCTGAGGAAGCACACACATGCAGATTGCCTCCTTTCATTAAATGCATTTGAGTATAAATATTGCTTTAGCATCTTGGGTTCTCTCAGCCTGAGTGTGCCAACTGGAAAAGGACACACAAAAAATGGCTGAGCGAGACGTGCGAGTTCCAAGCCAGAACTCCAGATAATGGAGGGGGAGGCAGCCTCTGACAGTGTCCTTTTAATCAAAGAGCTCGGTTCAAACGTCTCTCAAGTTACTGAGGGCTATTACATCTCACATCTGTGTGGCTTTCCAAGGAAGGAAATTTGGCTGGCTTTCCAAAGGCTGTGATCAGTGCACAGGGAGCTGGCAGGCTCCAGGGACTGGTTATTACTCAGAGTGCTGCTGCCATAACGTGAACACTGCTGCCTTCTAATGTCCAAACCAAGGCAGACTTCAAAGTCTGAGGCTCCAAGACAGCAAAGTTCCCCAATATCCTACCCAGACTCAAGCATCATTCTCAAGGTCTGGAGGGGGAGCCTATGTTGTTTATGGTCTTGTAAACAAGTCATATGGTCAGCACATCAAGAGGACAGTTTATATATGGAGAAAATAAAAACTACAGTATACAAACATCAAGGCATGCTATAAACATAAGCAGTAAAAGGTCCTTGAGTCATATAATTTTAAATAGGGGCTGGTCTCCAGTTTCCCACTCCAGATCAAAGCTGTCACTCTTTTCAACTTTTAAGAATGGGCTTACTTGGTATTTCTCAAAAATTTACTGGGGAAATGACAACTGCCTGCTCATCTCCCTGCTGGGAGCTGCAGCTCCTGTGGCAGGACAAGCAGAAGGGAGCATGACCCATGGCAGGACAGCATCACATCACAACCAGCAGTTAAAGGTGGAAAAACTGGGTCATGAACTTTATCCTTCACTCTGTACTTCATCCTGAGGCATTCCCTTCCCCCAGCGGGTTGAGAATTGCCGTGCTCCCTCTGCACAGGAGGGAGCAAACACAGAAATAAAGAGTCTGAAAACAAAACTCCCCATGCTGAGTTGTTACTGAAAATACATCATATGCCTTCAGACATAATCTGCATCAAAGCACCAAACTTGCAGCCTGATCACCTTGAGCACTGAAATATCTGTCCCCAGCACCAAAGACATTTTTCTCTCTAATGAAAAAAGGCAGGCAGATGCAGGACATCCCTCAGTCTAGAGGAACAGCTCACCTCAACCTTTCCCTTTCACCTTCTCCTGTGCCAACTGCATCAAAGGACCCTTGGGCACTGGATGGGATATCAGTCCTGGAAACTACTTTCCTCGCTTTTAGGATATACTAAAAATTTCACCTGCATCTTGCTTCCAAAAATGACACACAAACTCGAGCCCAGAGTCACTTCCTGAAAGGTAGGTCCTGTGAAGGGGATGCCCTGCCTGGCAATTAATGAAGCAAATCAGCAGCAGGATGACAATATGAGCTGGGACAAAACCTTCTCTTGCAGCCAGGAACTGCACATGCATTTAGCACCTTGACAGTGCCTCAGGTTGCTTTTTTCACTGATATTAAGGGAGATCCTGGCTCAGATATTTGTCCCTGACTTTCTTTTCTATTGGTAAATCACAAGACAGAAGCTGGAGGGGGGAAAGGCAGAGGGAAGGAAGGAGAAAGAACAATGAAACTGTCATCAACCCCAGGGGCAGCTGTGTCTCCATTAGCTACTCAACATTCCCTCCCATCCTGTTTTCTCTGACTCTGCCCATTTATATCAATGTTAAAGAGCACTACTCACTGTCTTGTGGGACTTGGGCACGGGCAGGATTATGGCGAGCACACAGATCAGCTGGAAAATGGCTCCAAAGAAGAGCCCATAGCGCAGCACGTTCTCCATGAATGTGGGCTCAGGGATTTCAGGTGGGGAGAAATCCAACTCTGCAGCCATTGTCAGTGCACCCTCCTCCTCTACTGCTCTCCAGAAGACTGCTTACTGCAAGGGGAAAGACACAGAGCAATTTTTGGCATGATCCTTTCTGGCATTTGCTTTCTGTTATCCAAAAGTGACAGATTCCCTCAGGGAGTTTTGAAGATACTCTTGATCTACTGGAGCAATAACAAAAAGGAAAAGCTGTGTTTAATTTGGGTGTTTGTCTTTTGTCACCTGCCTACAAAAATAGCTCTCAACTCCTGGTATTAGGCCATTTGTGGGTGAGGAGCAGACAAACAAAATGTGAACCATGTCCATAAAACAATAAGGAAAAAGCTTAATAAGCAAGAATATATTTCTTCCTGAAGTTGATTACACATGCAAGGTGATTACTATTTACTTTTACTTATATTGTCTATGTGGTCACAGCCTTGTTGTTTTAGATGCTGTACAAACCCAACTACTTAAACCACACAGAATTAGAGCTGTTGAAGGCAGAGGAACAAGTTATGTGTATAAATTTAAGTGTGGTTTTATTGGCTGGTTACACTAAGCCCCATATAACATAAAACAGACACACAGGTAGTTTGTGGCAGAGTTAAATATTGATCTCCTGGGTCCCAAGCTTCTCAGCCATTAGACCATCCCTTCTTCCTCCCTCCCTGTATCTTTTGCTAATGGAGCTGTCAATTTGTTCTATGAATGAGTAATGGCTTTTTACAACGAGGGAGAGCTCTCCTGCCAGAATTGCTAGAGTAGGCCTCAGGAAGTCCCCAAAGGGAAATCCAATTAGTCTGAGATGGCACCACACTCAGCTGTGATTACTGCCCCACTCAGTTTTCCTGACCTGGATGATCCCAGAGTGCATTCCCTGGATCAGCACTGCCCCCTGACAGTTACAATTCTCTGCACCACTAAAGATTGCCTGTGACTGAGTTTGTACACTGTGTTTGCCTCCTAGAAATCATCTCCACAGCAGGCTCTGCATTTCTCAGGCTGGGAGGAGATTGTTACAATCTGCTGATGTGACCCAGTCCAGAAGGATGGTAAACATGGTGTGTAATTCAATTACAGTTGATAAATTTGAGAATCAACTCAATGCCATTGCACAAGAGACAACTATCACTTGGTGACACACTAAAACAAGAGGCATATAAACATAAATCTAAAAAAAAATATAATTATTTAGTTTTCATTCAGCTGAAATACAGGATGTTATTTTGAATTTTAAGACAGGAAAACATTTCCAACTGCACAGACTGCCAGCCACTGGAATAGAGACTGTGGAATCCCTGCTACTGGAGATTCAGAAGAACAGATCAGATAAGCACTGGCCTGGGATGGAGTGTGAGTATATATAATTTTGGCTTTGAACAAAGATATAAGAATGGTGACCTTTTGAGGGCCTGTCCAGGTCTGTACTTCAGTGAAAGAAAACGTTTCAAATTCTGATTCAAACTCAGTCAGCAAGGGCTGTGTGGGACCTGTACATAAAGTCAGGACACACACAGACCCAGCCAGGCTCAGTCCCAAAGGCTGCTCAGTGCTGTGAACAAAGCCTGCCTGCATGTGGCTCACCCCAATTGCTTTTGCCTTTTAAACCACCCCCTCTCCCAAAACACTAAGGCAGCAGTTCCTGAGCAAGAAACAGAATCACCTCTGAGTTGCATTTATCTCATCTGGATATCTTTTGAAAACATTATAGTTGCCTGCCCTGTCCTCATACACAGCAGGAAGAGATGTTCCTTTGTTCCTCACCTGGAGTTTTCTCAGGACAAACTCCTACTGGTAATCCTGATTCACACACCTGAAATACAACACAGAGATAAACAAGAAAAAGAAACAGATACAATGAAAACAAAAAAAATCTCAGTTCTCATCTTCTACAACTCTCTCTCCTTTCCCCTCTTCTAGCTCACCTCCCTTGGGGGCATTGGTATTTCTCTAACAAATCCAGGTGACATGACCAGCACCAGGAGCTCTCCTGCAGGCTGGCAGCAGCTGCCACCACCATTTGAAGCAGTAATCCCATGAAATATGCTCAGAGAAGACCTGGCATTGTGCTCCAGCTAATTCCAGCAGTGTCCTTGCTTGCTCAGGCAACCCACACTCGGACCACTGGTTCTCCTGCCGTCAGTGGAGCCAAACTCTGAGCAAAATTCATCAGTTTTAAAAAACTCTGGTGGTTCACACAATGGCTTTGGGCCTCTCACCATCATCCATCCCTGGATGATGGAGCCTTCCTCCCTGTTCAGAAGAAGCTCAGTTTCACCACCTATTCCTTGGATAACATCTCCTCTTCTCCATCTGCTCAGCTGCCTTTCTCCTCAGACCACCTCACATGGCCACACTTAAATCAATTCCTCTTTAATTGCATTGAAGATCAATACTCCTATGTCAAACCCTGTGAGGAAGCTGTTCCTGACCCCTCCAGGTTATTCATGATGTCTGATACCCAGTGAATAAGATGGAGGAGTGGGAGAATCCCTCCTCTCCCCACAGAGCCAGCCTGGGGCTCCCTGGGGCTGCAGCTCCTGCTCTGCTCAGTGACAGCACCAGAGGATGTGTCTGCTCCCCACGGCCCAGGACCAGGCCTGGGATAAATAATCCACGTATTTCCAGGATCAGGGCCAGGCACCAGCCAGGAGAGACTCAAACCTTTATTTTCCCTGCACTGTATTTCCCAGCTGACATCTTCAACCTGGCACTACATAAACAATTGGCAGAGGACAAAAGCCATGAGAACAGCTCGAGTAATGTATATCAGCTTCTTCTTGGGGGGGAAATAAAGCACCGTGAAAGATTCCATCAAAAGGGCGAGGAAAAAAAAAGCTCAGGTGGGAATTTTTAAACGGCTTAGCAGGTGTGGGGATGGAGCCTGGGCTATTCCTGTCCGCACCGCTGAATGCACGGGCATTGGAGCCGAGGAGCCCGGCCGTGGGACAAGGGCCGGGGGACAAGGGACAAGAAGCGGCTGTGCAGCCCCAGGGCGGGGACACGGCCTCCTCCTCCTCCTCCTCCCTCCCTCCCGGGCCATCCCCGCGGTGCCGCCCGGCCCCGGCAGCCCCACCGAGGCTCCCCCGGGCCCGCACTCGCCCCCGAGCCGGGGCTGAAGCCGCACTCGCCCCCCGGCAGCGCCCCGTGCCCGCAGCCCCCGCACGGCCCCGCTCACCGCCCGCTCCGCTCCCGGCCCGCGCCGCCCCGGAACGGCTTCCCGCCCCTGGAACCGCTTCCTGCGCGTCCGGACACCGCCCGCTCCTGCCACCGCCCGGCACATCCATAGCGACCATCCATGGCAACGATCCATAGCAACCATCCCTGCCAGCGCCCCGGCACATCCCAGCGACCACCCATGGCAACCGCCCCGGCACACCCCAGCAACCATCCCAGCAACCACCCATGGCAACCGCCCTGGCAACCATCCCAGCAACTGCCCCTAGCAACTATCCATGGCAACCATCCATGGCAACCACCCTGGCAACCATCCCAGCGACCATCCCTAGCAACCGCCCTGGCAACCATCCATAGCAACCATCCATGGCAACCGCCCCAGCAACCGCCCTGGCAACCATCGCAACAACCATCCATAGGAACCACCCCGGCAACCAACCCAGCAACTACCTGGGCACATCCCAGCAACCATCCATAGCAACCATCGCAGCAACCATCCCAGTGACCGCCAGCTCCCAGCAACTGCCCAGGTACATCCCAGCAACCATCCATGGCAACCGCCCCAGCAACCACCCTGGCAACCATCTCAGCAGCCATCCCAGCAACCATCCATGGCAACAATCCATGGCAACCTCCCCTGGCAACCATCCCAGCAACCATCCATAGCAACCATCCATAGCAACCATCCCATCAACCCCTCTCGTCTCCCCCATGGCCCTGTTGCTAAGGGTGGCCTAAGGGCGGTCTGAGCCCTGGGGGTCCAGGGGGAGTGGTGGCCTGAGCGCTCCACTGCCACGTTCCTCCAAACCCCGCTGAGGCTGATCAGCTTTGTGTGCCATGGGCACCACCCCAGCTGTGGGTGCCCAGCCCCTGGTGGGTCACAGAATCCAAGGAATCAATAAGGTTGGAAAAGATCCCTTAAGTCACCAAGTCCACCCTATGGCCCAACACCACCTTGTCAACCAAACCAGGGCACTAATGCCATGTCCAGTCTTTATTGAAACACCTCCAGGGACAGTGACTCCACCACCTCCCTGGGCAGCCCATTCCAATGTCTAATCAGCCTTTCTGTGAAGAAATTTCTCCTAATGTCCAACCTAAACCTTCCCTGGTGCAGCTTGAGGCTATGTCTTCTCATCCTGGCTGGGTGCCCCTGGCAGAAGCACCCCAGGCCTTTACACCTCAGGCTTAATGTACTCACTCCCTAAATCCAAATTATGTGGCCTTTCAGTTCTGGTGGGTTCCTCTTTATCCACAAGGTTTTCATCTGCTCCCTTGACATACTCTGGCAGCAACAATCAAGACATACTTCTGGCTTTGCTCTTGACAGGGACTTTATTTTTAATGTCCCGTTAGAGTTTCCAGCTCTGAACTGGAGATGTCTCGATAAGATGACCTACAAAGAGGGAAATGGCTTGGGCTCTGTTTTGCTCGTTTGTGATATTTAAAGAATCTGATTTGTTTTGCCCTTTTCCTAACCCCAAACTATCAGGTTGGTTTTTCTGCAGAGCTTTATTACCAGAGAGCCTAAATACTTTGGGGAAATCCTAATCAATTACTTATCTACTGAGGAAGTAAGATGTGGCATTTGTAATAAAAGGATTTTCTAGGCTGCTACCAAGCACTTGAATTAAGTAGATATTAATGACAACAATTTCAAAGATTTTTAGCAATTGGATTAGAAATATTTCATGGTTTTTAGTGCAGAAGACATTACAGACAGCTGGAGAACACTGCTGAATGAGTGGCAGAAGCCAGAGACATTTATACACAGAAATTCTCCTGGTATAATAATCCTAAGAGAAAATTACTCTTAAATGGAGCTTCCCCTACCCCTGGTGAGGGACTGGGGGATAGTGTCAGAGCTCAGGAAAGCAGTAAATTCTGCCCTTTCACCTTCTTACCTCCCACACTTTGAATGTTTAGGATGAAAAAAAGCCCCACAGAGGAGGAAGAAATAATTCTTGAAAATGTCAGGAGGGATCTTATCAGAATGGATTAACAGGCAGATTAAATTCTTCCCAGTATTACCAGTACACTGAAGGTGCTGGTGCTGCTGTCCACACACCTTCTCACAGGCTGCAGTCCTCACAGATGGAGTTTGCAGGCAAAGGGGAAAAAACACTTACTACTGTATATGTATTTTATTATTTTTCTTCTTTCCTCAACAGAAAGGGCACTGCTCACTCCAAGCAGAATTAGGCAGGTGAAACGTGCAGTTTTTAGGCAGCTCCTGCCCCTTTTCTCCCCCTCTATTTCACCCAAAGGCCTCCAAACCCTCCAGGAGTGCCTCAGTGTGGGAGCCACAAGCAGGTGGTGCCCTCAGCCCACTGTGGCTCTCCACCTCCCACCAGCATCACACTGACCCACTCCTTGCACCTGACTGGGAAATGACAAAAAGAGGGAACCTATTTACTAAAAACAAGGTGAGGTTTTCCCAAAGCCTACAGGATCCAAGTGGGTTTCAAAGCTAAAATTGATTCAACAAATGGACATGGTGATTTTGTCAGCACTCTGTTCTAAGTAAGAACAATGCTCAGGCAAGAAGTCTTTCTCCAAATCCAAATAGTCCTTGGCTTTTTAAAGTCCTTTCTACATTTCTCCTTTGTGGCATTTCCCACTTGTCTTTGCAGTGAGGGCTCTTTATTACCACTCCCTGTACATGTGATCCTTGTGCTCCAAGGTCTTGTCATCCTCAGGTTGCTCATTCATATTCAGCCAGGAAAAAAATTACTCACAACTGCTCTCATTTCTCATCCCTTATTGGAAACACAGCCTTTTTCATTCCCTTTCCATAAACCACATTTTGCCTTCTCAATGCCAGTAACATCTCATTCTTATTCTTTTTTTTTTCAGAGGCTTTTCAAGGGATCGAAGCTGCCTCTCCCTGTTCACTGATTCTGGCTGTGTAACCTTCTAGCCAAGGCTCCTTTCCAAACTGAAATGAGAGTGGTAAGACCAAAGATGAGCTCCTTAATTACTGACATTCACTGCTGGCATCTCAGCTCTGTCTGCCAGGATTGGAGAAGGAAGAAGATGGTATTTAGAGAGCCAGAAATTCAGGAGTCAGTAACTCTCAAGCCTACAGCTGAGTGTAACGTGCTGATGCCTGGCTGAAACTCTTGGCAGTTCACTTGGGCAATGCTGAAATGCTCCAGAGCTCTGCTGGGGAATAAACAGAGCCAGACAGGTACAGGCTCTATAAATGGATCCCACCTGCAGACCCACTGGGCCTCCTGACAGATGCACAGCTCACAGGCTGCTGCCATTTGCTCTGCTGCACAGGCTCAGGGATAGTTAATGTTAGAAGATTAAGGAGGCTTTTCAAGGAGGATTTTAACACCATGAGACAGTCCTTTTCCAACAGCCCTTCTTGCACATTTTGAATTTCTGATTTATTTGGTCTGTTTTTAATCTGATTCCCTGCTTCAGAGTCATTCTCAGAGTGTAAACAGTGCTCTCATCCACAGTGTCTCCTTCCTTGAGGTTATTTTGATAAATGTTTGTATTTGGCTTCCTACCAATTTGAATTCCTCCAGGGAAAATTCTCCTCAGGAAATCTCTTGATGTTCAAAGGGTTGAGTCTGAGGGATCTGAAGATCCAAGTCTCAACACTTTATCCTTCCAAGAAGAAGCAACCAAGTCTTGTATGATTTTCTAATAGCAAGTCTCACCACACCCACTGGGTTGGAGCTTTGGTTTATTTGCTTCTTCCTTAGAAGGATCTGGCAGCACAGGCTAAATCTTATTTTTTCTCATCTCATTTTAGTTTGCTTGCCTTCCACAGAAATGACTGGATTTTTACAAAGAACTTAGAAATGAAAGTTACCGTGAACACAGCAGTAATTAAATGATCATGAATTTATTCTAATGTGCCCAAGTGTCTGGGATAAGACACTTAAACTAAAATGGGTTCCATCCTACCTCTATGGTGGCAAACCCAGGCAAAAAAACCCATAACTTTTAGTCTTAGGCAGTTCTGTTTAATTCACTGTTAGGGCATTTGCCACAAGTTAGTCTCCACCTCACCTCTCACTCAAATAAAAGCAAATCAGAGTGAACAGCTCTGTGCCCAGGGCTCTCTTGGAAGTGGTAGAGGATGGAGAAGTCACCCTGTGTGACATTTTGGAGAAGTACAGAAAAGCTTTTGAAAGCTGAGAACACAGGATGTTTTTTTGCCATTTGATGAGTTACTTCTGGCTGTCATTAGTTTCAGCCCCACGAGGCTGAACCCCAATTCACACACTGCTCAGCTTATCTGAAGCTGTTATGTCGTGCACCTGGAATAGACAGGGTGATTTTTTAAAGCATGGCGTGGACACCAAGGGATGTAAAGCTGAGAGGAAATCAATACCTGGGAAATTGCTTCAGGATCCTAACTGTGTCTTTTGTCAGCAAAGGATTGGCACTGGAATAAGAGTAGCTGGGATGTGCTTCACCAGGGCCATGGGGAGGGTGGGTCTGCCTGGACGTGGCTCCAAAATCCAGCAGTTCCAGATGCTGAAGGTGCCCGTGGCAGCTCAGACCTGGCTGTGGATTGCATCAAGCTTGCACTGGTGTAGGCTTGGGTTTAGAGGGCAAACTGAGAGTTACCCACTGCTCATTGCTAACATGAAGATCTGTGGGAGGTAATGAGTGTTACAAACCTCTGGTTTGGGAGCCAGTGGATGCTGACACAGCACTTGCTGTGGGAGGGAGGAGAGATGGGGAGAAACTGGGAGGGTTCTAGGAACAAACTAAGAGATACCCTAAAGAGAAAAAGCTGTTCATTTGGCAAATCAAATGTGTCATCTGTGTGCCAAATTGTTATTGATACTAACCCTAAAGTGAAATTCCTGTGGGGAATGTTGTCACACAGGCAGTATGTTTAGACTGATAGTCCTGGAGGCACCTCTGGGGCTGTGGGGAGCACAGAACTGCAGCCAGAGCCCCCTTGGCACATGCACCAGCTCTACATGTGTGACAGCCCTACTGAAAAAATGGCCATGAGAGCAGAGCCCGCCACTGCCAGCTCAAACACACACTGCAACACCAGCAGGGATGGATGTAAAAGTGGCTCCAAACAACTCTGGATCCTGTCACAGGCTGTAGCATCTTCATCCAGGCAGCAGTGGGGATCACAGGCATTTCTGCTGCAGAAGCATCTGCATGAGCCAGAGGGAGAGCCTGCAGAGCCTGGTGGAGAAGCTCCAAAAATGACCCTTCTGGGTCCTGGGAAGATGGGAAGGTTTTGATTGAAGCTGGGACAGGAAATCCCAGGGACAGACACGCTGCTCTATTTATGCTGTGGCAGAACTCCTAAGCTGGATGTACCCAACAGAGCCTTGAGGGTTCTTAGAAATTTCTGCTGCCTCCTGCAATTAACCCAAAGCCATTGTTGTGGGTCTTGATGAGTCCAGCTGTGCATGGCAGGAACCCAGCCTGGGCAGCACAAGGAAACCCCTGGGATGATGGAGCTTTTTAGAGCCTCCTGTGGAAGCAGCTCACTTGAGATATGAACACAGCTCACAGCCCTCCTAGCCCAAGCTGGGCATCAGGCAGCTATAAACAAGTCATTATAGACTGATTCTCCTTGATCTATTGATTCTCCTTGATCAGAGAAATATTGCCTGGTATCATGTGCAGCTCTGTGTAAGGTAAAGGGTCAGCTGGATGGAGAATCTGATAAAGACCAGGCTTTAACATAATAACTTGAAATAGAGCTGGCTCTTGACTGGTTTAACAGCATGATCTGATTCTTCTGTTCAGCCAGTGCAGCAACAAGACAGTGGAAGATAAATAAGTCATGCTGAAAAATTAGTGCAACCAGCCTCACACATGAGAGAATACGAACATATTCAAAAAAGCTCACAAAAATCCCTTTCCAGTTTGCAGGGACTGCATGCAGCTGTGTGCAGTAGGACAAGGATTTTGGAAAACCTGCTCTGTGCTACTCAGAAATTCCCATCCCCAGTGTCTCCAGTGGATGGCACAGATGATATCCCTGCCTGATTTGCAAGAAGCAATGAGAGGCAATAACAGGGTTAGACCATCACTGAATGTTTCTGACCCCCTGCACACACAGGCACTCACCTGCACCCCAGCTGCACCATCCTCCCCACAATCCCTGCCTGCCACCAACAGCTGGGATGCCACTGTGGTGCCAGGGGAAGGTATTTGGCAGCAGGCAGACATGAGTCATCTCACCTGATGAAACTTCTTCCCACCATGGAGTCATGAGACAGGATGGTCTGCATCCCCATCAATTGTAGGCATTGTAATGTCAATATGAAAAATCTGGCAGGTGGAGCTCACGCTGACACCTCGTTTTGAGCTCCTCTGAATTGTCCTGGTCTTCTTGGCATGAAGGCTTTCTGTTTGTTTTAATGGGGCTTTCATAAACCTTGTTCCAGGAATGAAGACAGCTGCCAGCATGCACAGCCCCCCAAGGAACACCCCAGCCTTTTTCCAGAGCACATGAATGGAGCAGGGCTCTCCAGCTGCTTTGTGGGCTTGGTGTGGAGCTGTGATGTTTGGGAGGGACTGAAGCATGAACTGTCCCCCTAATGAAGGTGTGACTAACAAAGGAGAAAGAGGAAAAAGCTAATAATCAAAGAAAAATAAAATAGCAAAAAAAGATCAACCCTCCTGTTCAGGCAGTGTGAGAAAGTACTGATGGTTAACTCACTCTCATTGTGGAGTAGAAGGAAAAAAATGCAATTGCAGAGGAAAAGCGAAGTTTACCTAGCAAAGCGAATTTGTCATTCACTCTGCCAGATTACTGCTGTTATTTGCTCTTCATTCTTTGAGGGATAAAGAGAAATCGTGCAAATGACCCTGGGCTGAGGGCACAGCCCCCTCCCCGCACACACACACACACACACACACACACACAGAGGATGCAAACACAGCCTTTGAAATGCAGCAGGATAATTGACTCTCTGACGCGTGGAAACCCACGGGACTCCTGAGGGAGCTCAGGTATAAAAGGCGGAGGTGCACCTCCCTGGCAGGCAGAGGACACTGGGGGAGGTCCGGGACTGTCCTCCCAGCCCAGCCCAGCCCAGCCCAGCCCAGCCCAGCCCGGCTCAGCCCAGCCCAGCCCGGCTGCGGGTCCTGGTCCTGCCCGCACTCGGCGGGATCCACGGGAGGCTCCAGAGGAGAACTTGGATTTGCAACAGGGGAAGGAACATCTGGGCAGGAGCTGATCTAGGAAGCGCTTGTTTTCTCCAGGAGCGGTAAGTGGGAGCCTCTCTCTGTGCATTTAACAAGATGATGTCTATTTGAAAGTTGTTAAATTCCATTGAAATGGAATCAAAGCTGGCAGCAGGAATGAGCTTTGACAGGTACTTTTGTACCACATCAAGATTTGTACCAATCTGGTTTTGTACCAAATTATAAAATAAAACAACAATTGAACTACAACATAAATGAAAAACAAATGGAATTATATGATAGATGAGCTTTATAAAATATATTTATAAAATACATTAGATGGTTACTAGCTGTAACAGAGTTTTTCTCTTTTGCAATGTCGATGTGAGTTTCTCCTACCCTGGCAAATGAACAGTGTTTTACTCACCCAGCAATGAAACTGTGTTTGAGTCAAACCAAAGTCTGAGGAGAAACACAACTGTGTGTTACAGGTAATGCAAAGCCAGCCACGACGGGGCACAGGGAGGCATTTAAAAGGATTTCTGCTTTTCTAATGAAGCATTTCAGGGTATAAAATTTTTGGCTTTATAAAACAGCAGGAATGCCAAAAGATTCATTTCATCTACACAGAGGTATTTTGAAGATTGCTCAGGTTGAGGTTTCAGAAATGGCAAGAGGTGGTTACTCAGCTCTCCAACATCCCTGTCACAATGCTGCTGTTCCCAGTGCACAGGATGGAACAAAGCTATTAAACTTCATCTGCTGGAATGGTGCTAAAAGCTCTTCATCTTAAGGGGCATTTATTTATTAATCATTTTTTCGCATGCTGCCAGAATGGAAAGTGAAGGTGTCCCTCACCTCAGGAGAATTTGGAAGGTGACAATGTTTTGCAGAGCTGTCAAACTGCCTGCACACAGGGTGACACTTCAATTTCCAGCTTCTCCTCTGAAATAGAAGACACATCTGGGAAGGGATGTAGGGCTTTCATTTCTGATTTATTCCCAAGGGTAAAAGGGAGACAGACATACCCAAAAATCTGGAAGCAGGCTGTAGCTAAGGGAGAGAAGACAAAGCAGGAGAGGGGGAGAAGGACAAAGCCAGAAACAAACAAAAACCCCCTAAAATCGCAAAGTAACTAATAGCAGAGAAATAATAAAAAAAAAAGGATCTCAAATGTTCAAAATGCAATTCTAGAGAAAGCCCCAACATTTAAAGAAGAGAAGCCAGAGACAGAAAGAAAGTTGTAATCAGGGCTGTATCCTAAGAGGAAGAAGAGGAAGCAGACAACACTGGGATAGGTTTTCATTTACATTGGCACTTCACTTCTCAGCTCACATAGAAGCTTCCCTAATACTGATTAAATCTCCCGGTTGCCACTTTCTATAGATGCTGGTGCTACAGTCTGCTGGTACCCACTGATAGATGCCCTAGGTAATTTCCTCTATCTAGACAGATCTGACTTGGGATTTTCTTGAAGATATTTGGGAAAAGGCACAGAAGAAGCATATTTTTCCAAGTTCAAATGAAAAAGTAGGAAAAGAAAGGGAAGCAGGGGATTTGTTCTAAAAGCAGAAGTCGTGTAAATCTATCAAAGTCTCTTTTTTCTTCCTTGAAGCATTGCTTGGCTCTTTGAGGGGCCAAAGCGATTCTGTATTAGAGCAGGAGGCAGGAGATGCCACACATCAGCACAAGGAGCTTTGCAGGAGCTGGGAATTACTCTGCTGTTCCCAGGGGAAATGCTCCCAATGGGAAGCTGCTGGTCCCATCTGGGAGCACAAGTAACTGGGAACAGAGACTGGGTGAGAATGACTTTGTGATAAAAAACCCCCATTTCTTAGTGACATTTTCCCCGTGTCTGTCCGTGCACTTCTGACACTGTCACTAATTCTGTTGTTAACTTCCCTGGCCTCAACACCAGACCCACCTGCAGGACCACAGGTCCTAATCAGCCTCCCCCTCTCTGTGTTGATCTGTTCTGTCTGAGCAGAAAAGAGAACTCACTGATGATGTTTTCCATCAGAGAACTCTCCCTCATCAGTAAAACCCACTGCTTGAAAGTTCACTTGAGGAGTCCAAACAAACCCTTTCCATCTGGAAGCTGCTCCTTTCACAAGGATGTATCATTCTACATTTGGAAGAGGGTTTTTTTCCCCCCTCTAAGGGAGATCAAACAACTTTCTGCTCTTTTCTTTTGTAAAATGAGATAAGGAACAGGGAAAGTTGGTATTTTAAAAGGTTGCTATCCACATTCTTAAAGAATCTTCATTGTGCAAAAGATCAGTCGCTTTCAGTGGAGACTCAGGAAGAGCAGCATTCACTGAAATACCTTCCTACTGCTGCTGCTCGCTTCAGGGACAAAAGCTCGGCGTTCAGCTGCCGAGGGTGGGTGACCTCGGGCGACTCTGGCCTGAGTCATTCCCAGCTCTTGAGCCGGGCCCAGGACACGCAGCCCGGGGGGCGCACAGGGCTCAGCACAGCTCACTGTGCACCAGAGCCGTGCTCGGGCACCTGCGGGGGCTGCTCCTGCACAGCAGCGACTCAGCCCTTCCAAAGGGACAGATTCCAGTCCAGTGCCATCTCCATCCCCTCTCCACTGACGGAACAGTCCGTGTTTTGTTTGCCAGACCAAGCTCAGCGCTTGCCTTCGATAAACGGCTTTGGCAGGGTGACCTCTGTGCCTCTGCTCAGGAGTTTTATTTGTATTTCCCCGGTTCTCCCCAGCCCCTGGACAGCCATCGAGGCAGCCCAGCCCGGGGCCAGGCACAGACCTGTGCCCTGCGGGTGCAGCCCTGTGAGCAGACACAGCCCTGGGAGGGTGGGACAAGAGAGGTCTCAGGGCTGGTTGCAGGGGGTTCTGTGCTGGCAGCGAGGTTCCTTCACACCCCTGCCAAATGCTGCCTTCATCCAGGTGCTTTTACAGCCCCTGCAGGGATTCCTGGGGCTCACACCAGCCCGAGAGAGGGCTCTAGAGCTCTCCTCCAGCCACAGCAGCCTCAGAGACGGGCTCCACAGCATCAAACCCTGATGGGCCCTGCCAAGGCAGGCAGCAACTCCCAGGGGTTCACACAGCCCCCAGGAACTGCCCTCCATGGAGGAGACTGTCACACCCAGACATCTCTGCCCTGGGAAGCACCACAACCACAGAGGCACATTCCCAGTCCCTTTGAGCTGAGAGATGAGCAGAGGGACTGAGAACACAAAGGTGCCCCTCGGCCTCCCCTCCTGCCCAGAGCACCTCACTGCCCTGACTCAGGCTGCTCTGTGTTTTAGGTGACTCTGAGGGGTGGAAGATGCTGGATAAGGCCACCCTGCTCCTGTTCCTGCATTTAGTCACATCCTCCACCTCCTCTCCTCTCTACCCAGCTCTCAGGTAAGTGCCAAGTGCTTTGTGCACATTCTCACTCTGCCTCTGACCTTGTGCAAAATAAACAGGTGCCAAACTAAAGTTGTCAGTGCTTCTGAAAACCAGATGAACTTTAAATATGTTTCTAGGCCTATTTCTTTGCCCTGTCTTAATTTATTGGGTACACTGCTGGCCTAGGGGTGATTTCCAAAGAAGGCAGGCACCTGATGGAATATTTCAGTCCTAACAGTTGGGTTTAGGATTGAATGGTGGGTTCTATAAAGGGAGATCTGGCAGCCTCCAGAGCAGGCAGCACCTTCAGCTCAAACACTGATAAAAATTTGTGGCTGCAGAGCAACTGCATTGAAGACAGAACTGCAAATATTCAAGTACATGAAATCTACAGATACCTATTAATATTTCAAGTATTTCCTTGTTGGGTCTCAGAAATTGCAATACTGCTTTGTACCTCTACAAATCAACAGAAGCCCAAAATTGAGCACTGGTTTCTCTAACGTGGATTTACAGTGTCCCATAGAAAATGCTTTAGCCTTGTGCCAAATGATACCAGAGACATTGGGATTTTGCTCAGGGATGCTGGGAGCTCAGCGAGGGGGATGTGTGTGTTTGAGGCAGCTCTATAAACCATCCCTTCACTGCTAGAAGAGCTTCAGGGCAGTTTCTGGCTGGGGAGAGTGACAGAGACAGTACTTGTGTTACTGGTAAGATGGGATGACAAATGGAGAAAGAAAAAGCAGGAGAGTAGGGAATGATGGTTAAGAAGACAGCCCAGATGGCATCTGAGCACATCTCAGAGTGTGCCTGGGGTTTCTCTTGCAGGTACAGTCCAGGGCCAGTTGCTGCCAAGGCCATGAGCTTCCAGCTGCAGCACAGCAGCTCCCTGGAGAGCCATAACCCCCTGGCAGAGGAGCAGGAGGAGGAGGGTTTGTTAACAGACCCCAATGAGAAAAGGTTTGTACCTCTCCTGCCAGCCGTGCTGCTGCAGTGTGCTGGTTACAGTGTCCCCCCAGCCCAGGAGCAGACCAGCAGCCCAGTTAGTCCCAAACCATCACCCATGTCCAGAGCCATGTCCTGCTGTCCCCCACCAGCAAGGACACACTGACAGGGGCAGGCTCACAGGCTCCTGCAGGGAACAGAATTTTCCACTAAGCTCTGGGAATACAGCAGGGGTGTTAGAACCTCTCCTTTCCACCTCTGCCTGGAGATAGAGGATGATTATTTCTGTCTGAAGCACAGAGAACTTGTCCTTACAACAGTGGGACACCAGTGGGACCAGACGAGTGGTTTGTGCTTTCCTCACCTGTGGGTTTTCTGGAGCCTAACCACAGACCAGAGATCTGCTGGAGGCTCCTGTCACCCTGTCTCAAACACAGCCCTCCCAGGAGGTGATGGTGCTGCTGCAGAGCACAGGAATATCCGAGCCCAGCTCTGCCCTAGAGGTTTTATTTTGCCTGCTGCCTCCATGTCAGGACTGAACTCTGTCAAGTCCTTTTACCCTTCAACACTACAAGGTGTTTGCTGCGGTTACCTGCCCTGATATCAGCTCTGTGCCACCTGGGGTGTTTGGTTTCTCACCTGGAGAATTCACTGACAGCTCAGAGAGCACCTTGTCTTCCTTTCCTCCAGGATGCAGCGCCATGCTGATGCCATATTCACTGACAACTACCGGAAATTCCTGGGGCAGATTTCTGCCCGAAAATTCCTGCAGACCATCATTGGCAAGAGGCTCGGGTAAGCCCCAGCACCCTGCTGTCCTAGGGCTGGGTTCTGCTTGTTGCAGTGTCTTCCATATACCTGACAGAAATAGCTGCCTTCCCCTGCAACAGGAGCAATCTCTCCTGCTGTTCCACATCCCAAAGGGCATCTTGCATCCCTACAGTCTTGGGACCCTTATCACAGTTATCATTAAGCAGCCTAATTAATCCTTTCCTCCAAGGCTGTGAGGATCAGATCAGCTGAGAGCTCTGCTGCAACAACAACGATATAATTTGCAGATAACATTTGCAATGATCCTTCACTGGTAGGGACCCATTATCCCTGGCCTGGTTTGAACACAGAAAGCAGCCTCTCCATTACCCTTGGCTAGTTAAATCACTGACTGCCATTAAACCAGACCAACTGGTCAGATGCAAGCCAGCCCCAATCCATCTTCTAGCAAAGGAGCAAATACAGAGACCAATTCCTTGCAGAAATTAAGCAGAATAGCCCCTGGCTCAGCCCCAGCTGTCTCCCTTTCTGTGCTGCTCAGCCTGAGCCAAACTTGGAGTGAGGGACAAAAAAGGATCTCAGAAACAAAGAAGTTTCTCATCCTCACCTAACAGAGGCAGTGAGAGCAGCCCAGGGGAAGGGATGCAGGAATTCCTGACCAGGCGCCAGTCTGACAGCATCCTGATGGACAGCCAATACCACCAGCAGATGGTACTGAGGGACTTCCTGGGAGCCATCTTGCAGAACCAAAGGTGGGTGGCAATCAGTTCATTCTCTGCACTCTGGTCCTTGTTGCTGACTGCCTTCCAGGCATGAAGCTCCTGGATTAAGTGTCATTTCAGGAACAGTCAGGGAAAGAATAAGGCTGACCCCAAGCAGGGTGCAGATAAGAACAGCCTGTCCTGAGGCAGCCTGCACCACACAGCAGCACATCACTCTGCTGCCTTCTCAGCCTTGTAATCCAGTGAAATAGTAGCAGAAAAGAGAATCTCTCTCTTGATCCCAGTTCTGCCATCCCTGTGCTCTTCCTCGGCAGGCCTCAGGACATGGACAGCAGTCGGCTAGAAGGCTTTCCCAGCACCCTGGCTAAGCTCATGTAAATACTTCTCCCTTTTCCATCTCCCCACGCTCTGGTGAGTACCACTCCCTGCTCAGTCCTGTGCATAACTCACTGCTGCTGCAAGTGCACCTGCTGCTCAAGGTTTGCAGGTTCTCCTTCAGCAATGCCAACTGCCACTGCTGGCTGTCCATGAAAAAGGTGCTTGCTGCAATTTAAGGGGGAAAAAAAACTCCCAATCAATATTGTCAAGTCCCTAAAACCCAGCTAGTTTGAACAGACAGACCACAAGTGCTGTGAAGCTGCATGTGGATGTCTGGGAACAGGTTTGCATAGAGTGCCTGAGTGTCTAGGCCAGGCCAAAGGCAGACAAAAGTCTTCTTCCAGCAGCAGAACCTGTCTCTAGGTCCCTGGGATGTGTCTGGACAGCAGAGGAAGTTTTACTATTTTCTGTATCCCTCACTCCTGAAAATAGTCATCTGGAACTTGAATTATGCTCTGAATCTTGTCAGCCCTGGGGGAAATGAGAGCCACCAAACTGTCCATCCCTGGGAATCCCTTCACTTGATCAGTTTTCCTTTGTGAAGGAACCTCATCTTACTGCCCTGTCCCACAGAAACTGAGCCTGTCCAACCCTGCCAGAACAATATAAAGGAGTGTGGAGAGACCAGTGGGTACATGAACAAAAGAGGGGCTGGGGAAGAGATGGAAGATCAGAACTCTACATAAATCACACCTATGGATTCAGCTGGGAGAGCATAATATTCCAGCATCTCTCTTGCCATGCTTGACTTGGTTACCTTTCCACAAAGAAGGTCAATCAGGAAAAGCCTCCAAAGGATGAAAAAATTTCTGTGTGCTTGTGAAGTTATCTGGTAATTCTCTTTTCCTCCTCTTTCTGTCCAGAATAATTCAGAGTTCATGGACCAAACTGTACAGTGAGCCCTTCACAGCAGTGAAGACACTCCCAGATGTGAGCAGCTGGAAACTGATGCACACTCTCCTCAGATCTGATCCAAGGAATGCACTGCTGAAGCACTACTTAATTTACTCCAGTCTTGACAATTTAACTCCCCTCTTGAAATACTGTTCTGTACTAAATCAAAAAAAAACCCACCTCTGTGGTTTAACCTCAGGCTGCTTTACACAGAGACTAAAACAAGCGATACACTTGTAATCCTGGGGACATTCTGTCTACTAATTAAGGTTTCAAATCACAAACTGTAGCAAAATTTCTGCCAAGTCATCTTTCTGTTTGAGGGCCTGATTAATAAATATGAGGCCACCAAAAAGCACCTTTAGGCAACTTAGTGAATTGATTACAGTGCCTTCTAAATTGATGCTGATGGCACAACCACACACAGCAAGGATCAGGGTGAGGTGAGACATGAATCCACACGTCTCCTGTTCATTGCAAACACTGCCCTGGGCTGACACAGAGCCCCAGCAGCAGAATGAACCCTAAAGAGCTCAGCTATGGTTATTGCTCAGCCTTGAGGAGTTCAGGCTGAAGTTACAGCTCTGCCAAAGCTAAAGGAGATCCCTGTGCATCAGATTGGGCTGTCACTGTTTCAACTCAGTGTCCTGTTGAGTGCCATCCCCTGGCTCCACCGTGGCTACCGTTACTACTGTGAATGTTTTAAAATGAGTAAGTTATTAGCCCAGTGATCTCATACAGCTACTTCCTCCCTCTCACCCCAATCCCTCTGTTGTTTGTGTAATAATTATGTCTGCAGAAATGTAAATAACACCAGGATGGGGTCTGCTTTCCCATCAGCAGCAGGAAATGAGAGTCGTTTTAAATAAACCTGTCCAACAGCAGGTCAAGATGGCTCTTTTGTTGAGACCTTTGTTTCTTGATTCTGGGCCCAGAATGGAAGATGCTCCTCAAAGACAGTTGTCAAGTGCACCAAGGATGACTCAGAAATGGGCTACCAAAGGCACCAGCTCCAGTACCAGTAACAACACCAGGCTGGAAACACAGTGATACATAAATTTGTGTTAAGGCTTATGAAGTCTTCCCTCCTTGCATTCCAACAATTCCTTGTTAGTCTGCAGTAGTTACCATCTCATTTTTCCTCAGGTGACATGTTTTAGGATAGGAGGCTCCAGTGTGAATGGAAATTATTTCATCCTTGCACCAAATTCCTACCCTGTTACAGCCTCCCTGTTCAGGTTTTACAATTCCAGCAATAGGGAAGGATTAAAAACCACCCAGCAGGATGGGAAACACCGAGGGGATGCTGAGGGAGATCAGTAAAGCTGTGACAGCAGCAGGAGCACTAATGGATAACTGCTCCCTTTCCATGGGCAGGCAGCTGTCAGAGACATCCTTCTGCTTCACAGTGTAGAAATACACACAAGAAAAATCACCTGAGTAGCCTGGTTCACAATGGGTTTGTAAACCTGCTCTGTAACAACACACTCAAAGCCAGTAGGACTAACTCACTCCAAGGAAAGGAATTATAAAAAATGAAGAATATTCCTAAAGTAGACATAGTAGCAAAAAGAATTTAAACTCTGTTAAGTGGTTTAAAAGGCACATGCAAACACTGGATTGGATACTGCCAATAAAATCAAAGACCTATCAAAAACATTTCAGAAAGTGTTTGGCTGATTAAGTCTGTGTCACTAAATGAGTGGGTAAGTGCAGCTATTTGGAATAAAAGAGACTCCTTTGGAAGTTCAGTTTGCTTCAAAATGAGGAAACAAATGCTCAAACACTGTGAGATTAAATGTAAAAGCAAATAAAAATATTTGAGGAATAAAAGATCAAAATAATAAAACAAATCTTTCCTAATGCATACCCACAGAAGCAGAAAAATCAATAGCAACACACACAGCTGAGAGAAGATACATCACAGGGACACTCCATGGTTTTCCTTTTGATCCTGCTCTTCTTGGATAACACACTGCAGCTCTACAGGCACAGGCAAAGTTCTGCCCTAGCACAAAGCATCAGCAGAAAGAAGTATTGCTCACTGCTAAGTGAGCAATAACAAAATATGAGGCTAAAAAAATAATATTTCTAGGTAAATTACTACAAATAGTAGCTTAGTTATCTCTTGTCAAAAACTCTTAGTTGCACAGGACTTGAATACAGCCTGAGATCTGGTGTTTGGAGTGCAGAGGAGGTCAAAGAAGTTCATTAAACCTCTGTGGGTCCATCCCAATGTTTACACTGAACAAGAGGTAGGAACTGCTACAAAGAGCAGGAACAGTGAACTAAGTGTGAGCAACCGCATGGGGAAGAGACAAAGTGGATTTAATAAAGTGGGGTCATGTCTCACACACGTGAAATGCTTTGGAGGATTCAGATCCACATCCTTTATCCACATGCTTGCTTGCTGAGGTAATTTTCCCGGATTTCCAGAAGATACTTGATAAGGTTGCTTTGCCAAAAGGCCTTTAAAGCAACTATCCTTGACATGGATTAACAGGAGCAGAGGAGGGAGCAACTGATAAGTTTCCCATGTGGAAGTTGCTCATCAGGAGGAGGTTTAGGCCTCTGGTAATTTCTATCTGTGAGTCCAAATCTACTGCCTCAGCACTGCTTGCTGGTCCTGAAGGGAGTAATTAGGTGGGAAATTAGAGTTTGAGTAATTCAAACATGGCCACATGGCAAGGAGGAGCCTGACCTTTGGTTTCATAGGAGACCAGAGGCAACAACCTCCATCAAACTCATATTTGGAATGAGAAGGTTACTGCCAGAGGCTGGGAAGAAAGTGAAGCCCCCACAGGACCCCCTCAGCTGCTGGGTCAGACACAGGCAGGCACAGCAGCACCACAGCTGGCTCCCCACAAGGGCCTGACCCAGCTGGGCACAGCCTGAAGGGGGAGAGAGGAGCCTTCAGTGGGGAAAGGCAGGCACAGCCTCACCCGGGGGACAGGCAGCAGGGAAATCCTCCCCAATAAACACGGCCCCCAGGGAAAGGACATGAAAGAACAGGAAGCTTCACACTCAGTAATGACTCACACACAAAACTACCCACCAGAAAAAGCTCTTTTCATTCCCATGTGAACCCAGCTTCCAATCACTGCTTCTGAGACAGCCAAAACACAACACTTAGGACCATTCTTTCCTCTTTATTCACAAATCTTTAGGATGAGGAAAGGGCATCTGGGGAAGAGCAGATTTGTATTTTCTTCTTCCTTTTTCTTGAAAGGAAATTCAAATGTCCTGGGAGAAGGGGGGAGGATCCAGGGAAGAAAAGATTTTCCAGATTCATATGAAAAGCACTCCAGTAGCATGAACACAATGATGAAAATAAGGATTTTAAAAAAAGTTTAACTGGCACCCTTTTGACTTAAAATATAAAAAAGAATTATCTTCTGCCTTCCTTCTTCTGGCCTTTCAGTTATTTATCCACTTCTGTTCTGAAGGCATTTGCTTCGTTTTTCCACATTTCTTCCATTCTTCTGGTACTAGTGTGTCCTGGAAAGAAAAAAAAAAAAAAATTTAACTCTTGCAGGCAACAAAGCACTTGCTTGTGCAGTACAAGTGTCCCCAGACCCCTCCTTCTCTCACAAAAGAATCTCATTGGACAAACTTCCCCCAAGCAGCTAATTTAAGTGATAAAATCAGTACTGCTCTGGAATGGGGGATGGAATTCAAGGAGCATGGAAATGGTCAGAGAAAATGAAGATTAATTTCTCGTGCAAAAGGAATGAATGTGCCTATTAAATTACAGAACTGAACAAAAAAAAAAAACCTGCCAGGCTGAAGGCAAAGCCTGCAAGTACCTTAACTTCTCCTTTTAACAGGGCTGATCCATCTGCTGGGAATCGTTGGCCCATGTTAACACAAAGATCTTCATCTCCCCAAGAAGATCAAGCAGGGTTAGCACAGCAAACCCAACCTTTTAGGGTCCTTTTGCCTTCCCTGATGCCAGACACAGGCACACATAGCATAACTCTCTTAACTGACACAGCTGGGGCATCAGAAAACTCAGCAAGAGAAAAAATGCTTTTGACTGCACAAGGCAGCAAAATCCAACTGAGGGTTTGTGCGTATTAAGTTATTTGCAAGCTCTTACAGCCACAGACACAGTCTGAGAGCTGGGGCCCCTCTGCTCTGAGGCAAAGCTGAGGGAGTTGGGGATGCTCAGCCTGGGAGGCCTCACTGTGGCCGTGCAGGACTTGAAGGGAGTTTATGAAAAGGAGTGAGAAGGATGTTTTATGGGGCAGTGGTTTTGAACTGGAAGAGGGCAGGTTTAGATGTTAGGAGGAAATTTTTTAACTCAGACTGTGGTGAGGCAGTGGCACAGGTTGCCCAGAGAAGCTGTTGATGCTCCATCTCTGGAATTTATTAAAGACCAGGGTGGATGTGACCCTAAACAACTTGGTCTAATGGACAGTGTCCCAGCCTATGGCAGCGGGGTTGGAACTAGAGGACCTTAAGATTCCTTCCAATCCAAACCAGTCTGTGATTCCATGATCCTCTAGGATTACTTACAGCCCATAAGGAATGGAGGAGTTAAAATACCAGGCTGAGAAACAGGAAACATGCAGGCTGTGGAGAACACACTCATGAGGCACTTGGGAACAAGCCACTAAAAAGCTGCAAACCACTGGCCCAAAGTGATGTTAAAGAGAAGCCTGGAGCTTGAACAGCAAACACAGCAATCATCTAAAAGGACAAGTGACAGCCACCTCCAGTTCCTCTCCAGTCACTTGCTGTAGCTTGTTCTGTGCTCAAGTACCTCAAAACACTCCAGGGAGAGAGAAGACAGCAAAAGGGTGTTTTTCTGAGAGACATTATGCCAAATTTTCCACAGGTAATTTCCATGCGACCATCCTGCATACAGGAGCTCTCACCACAGTGCACACCACTTGTGTGGCACAACCTCCCAGTGCTGGTTTGGATTTGCACCACAAAAACGGCTCCATTCAACTCCCCACATCCCTGGAGCACTGACTATGGATGTGAGAGGAAGCAGGTGCTCAGATGTACCTGTGCAGCACATTGTATAGTGATTTGCCTCATCACAGGCCCCATCTCAGAAACTCTCCCTCTTCCCCACAACAAACCAGTGCACTGAACGAGGAATGCAGCCCCCATGCACACACACTCAGAGCTGGGCAGTCCTGCCCCTTACACCACTGTGCACAGAGCAAACTGGGACCTTACCTCTTGGAAGGAAAGGAAACAAAGGGCTTTCTCCTGGTAAATGGCAGTGGAGACCCAGCACACGACAGGATGGAATGGAGGGGGCTGGGAGCTGCTGCCTGAGCCATCATGACCACCTCAGTCCAATGGGAGGGTGACCCAGGACTGGGTCATGTTCTCAGCTGAGAGAGGTGGTGCTGACCTGGGTCTGCTGCATGGAGCTCTCAGCACCCCAAATGAGGATGTAATTCAGAGTGCCTGGGAGCTGAATAGCCAGAATACTGCAGGTGAGGCTAGGGAGTACCAGCAGCAGGATGGGAACAGCCCCAGTATCAGCCACTTGCATCATGGTCTCCTCCAGCCAACATTACTAATAATTTATTCACAGGAGCAATAATATTGTTTTATTTCATCACCTGAGAGCTGCATGATGCCCACAACAGCATATTTACACATGCACATATCACAGCACAGATTTAGACAAGGAAATCACACAAATACAATTTAGCCTCAGAGAACATGTCCTGCTGATACACCAACTCAGCTGCAGCCAGGACACCCAAGGACTGATTTAAAGCCCAATAAGCAATGTTGGGGGAAGCAACTCCAGCTCACATATTTTTTGTCAAAGGACTGAGTGAGTGATGAGGTGAAATGAAACAGGCAGCATGCCCAGGGAAAGGCAAAATGCAAAAAGGCCCTTACTTCCTGAAGAGCTGGTCACTAGCAAACCCCCTTTTACCGCAGTGTTCTATACTTTGCCAACCTACTGCTCTGCTCTGCAGCGATCCTGCCAAAAGGAGAGAGGGAGAAAGGTTCAGAGAAGACAGGAAGGAAGAAAGCAGCCCTGTTCCAGGATCCAGACCCAGTGACAGAAATGCAAAAAAAGCAAAACCAGGCCTTCTGGTAACTTTTGTAACAAGCTGGTTTATGCAGACAGCCCCCTTCCCTCTCCTGCCCACGCCTGCTGCTGGCCTCCACAGCTTCTCCTCAAAGTGCAATCTGCTTAATTGTCACTGCACTTCAGCATCTGACACAGGCAGGCACTGCCTTCACAAGAAAATGTCTTTTTGAACTTTAAAGTCCTGTACAAAGGGTTTAACTTTAGCCTCAGAGAGAAGTTTTACTTTCAAATTTGCCATTGTAGTTGCAGCTTTGTGTCATTTACAGTGAAAAAGCACAGGGACACCCCCTGCAGTGGTTTGAAGCAGGAACCAACCACCTGCATTTATGTGCTAACAGAAGCCCTGGTTGAGCCAAGACACTTAGAAATTTGCTTCATTGTATTATTTTCCCCCAAATCTGTATCCTAGGCAATCTGCACTTAATAACATTGCCTCATTACTCTTTCAGTGAAAAAAGGAAACATAATTAAATGATGTAACAGCCCCAGGGGCAACGAAATTCCCATAGGAAGTTATGCTAACACAATAAAACACCACAGTGGAGAGGGCTGGACATCTGAGGGAGCAAGGCTGAGAAAGCCAGGAGGACAGTATGAAAATGCTTAATTACATTAATCATCCTCCTTGACATAGCCATAAATGTAGAAATGTTTTAAAAAGAACAAATCAATGAAGGCCTTCTGAAAATTATATGCTTATGGGTTTTTTACAGCTCTTGTCCTGGTTTTGATAGAGTGTAATCAAAAAGGTGAGACCCCAGGGATATCTATGCAGGCAGGTATCCAGTGGCTTAAAAAGGGGAAAGTAGGGAAAGCAAAGGTGTGATAGCAAAGCAAGTCAATAAAATCATCTTCAAAGTCAAATGCTACTTTAGTACAAAGGCTTAAGTCTCACATGGAAACTGTGTGTGGCAGAAGTGAAGGAGCGGGAATGGTGTGAGCTCTAACCAAGACACTGCACTGGCACTCTGGGTCAGCAAACTGCTGGCTGCCCACACCAGGGCAGTCAGAGACACCGTGTGACAGAACACACAAGTGTGCACAATGAGTCCAGTGCCAGTACACAAAGGAATGCTGTATCCCTAATATCTAGCAGAATTTCCCCTGGCTTTGCTAGTGTTTGCTGCATCTTGTCTGTTGCTGCACAGCTGAGAAGCATCTGCTTCCCTTTTCTCTACAATCTCCCCGTGGCTAGAGGAACACAGCAGTAATTTACACCCACCTTACCTTCCTCCTCTCAAAACGTTTATCACAAGCAGAGCTCCCAAATAGTTGGGCCTCTCCTACATTTATAGTGGCTTTCATAATCTCATACTACTACTCTAAGAGCTTCCTTCAGCACATGCCACATGGCCAATTCTCTCTGCAGGAGCTGCACCCTGGGGACAGCCCTCACTGCCCTGCTCAGTTCAAGGGGCAGGGAAGTGGGGTTGAACCCACACACAAGGTCCAAGAGCCCAAAGCAGTGGTCAGTGGCACATAGCAGCACCCTGTGACCTCCTCCCTGCTGATGTTAAAGCTCTGTCCCCCCCTTACCTCTTCACAGCTTTCTGAGCCAGCATCCTGTTGCCTGCCAGGAATGTGATGCCACCCAAAATGGCCAAGTACTTCAGAGTCTGGAACATGTTGAGCTGAGTCCAGTAGACATACATGAGTCCCAACATTGCTGGGGAAAAAAAAAAAAGAATAAAAAAGAGCTCATGACTGAAACTGCATTTCAAAGCCCAACCATTTGTCATCCTCAGAACAACTGTACTGCCAGGCCTAAGCATTTGGTTCCTATCTCATCTCTGAAGCTTTGAATGGCAGCTCTAAAGACCACACATTATCACCAGGGAATGAAGACATCTGGGTCCCCATTCTGGAAAGAAAATGTGACACTGACAGCTTGCAACCAACCCTCCTGTGGCAGAGTTATGGACATATTACAGACATTAAGGGCTATTAAAAAGAGAAGGATTCTCTGGATTTCAATAGGGGATAACCTCACACATCTGTAAGGGCTTACAGCTTTATAAAGCTTCCAAGGAAACTGATTTGGACTGAAAAACACAGTGACATTTGGAAATCAATAGATTCAATGTTTTCACAACCTGCTATATTTTTGAAATTCTACCAAGACAGTAAATAACTGTACAAGCAAGGACACAATAAAATTGATGAAAAAACCTGGTTCAGCCAAAGAAGCAGAAGGGCTTTTATGGGAAGACCTTTAAAGAAAAGATGTAGCCTTTCACTGTTGAGAGCCCTGCAGGTCTCAATCCCTACAGAATCTCCCCATTCCCATAGGATAAACATGCAATAAAGAAAGTGTGACCTCTGGAAATAAGAAGTTCTATTAAGTACAGATAAATGGAGTGAGAGAGAGGCCTGGATAATGACAGCTGTTATAAGCTGATGGCCAAAACAGCTTTATCACCATATTAATAATCATGAAAAGCAGGAAGGCAGATGGAAACAAGAGAACAAATGTTATGCTGTTATGTCATTAGAGTTAATAGACCACGAGCCCATTAAGCACAGGCTCTCATCTGTAACTCCCAGGTGAGGAGGTCAAACACAGCAGAAAGCCTCTGACACTTACCAGCATGCCCCATGTGAAAAACAATGGTGCTGGGAGCAAAGCTGAAGTTGGAGATGTTGGCACCTATCTTGATCCACTAAAAAGGAAAAGAAACAAAATTAGAGTTAAACAGCCTTGGAAACACATGCTTTTATTTTAAGCTTCAACATCTTTCAAGCCTGTTTAAGATCTTTAGTGAATCCAGTGTATTCTCTCTACAGAAGCACTTGTTTACTGCTGCAAGAGGAGATAGTAGTAGTTTTGCTAAAGGCAGGATAGTTGAGCTCCTTTAGTGGAAATTTCTCCTGCTATTTCTGACTGCCCTAATGCAGATCCTCAAATACACTGAACTGGTGAGAGAGCACTGCTCCAAATTTAAATAGTGAAAAAGAAGTGGACATTGCTATTTCTACCCAGTTGAATTAATTTCCATTAAAAATAATTTTTAAAAAATTAAAAAAAAAAAAGGCAATGCTCTCATTTTGGACTAGTACAAAGAATAGCTGTAGATACAAGATGTTTGCCCATAGTAACACTTTCAGTTTTTGCCTACAAAAGAAAAAGGCACAAAGGGTGGAAAAGAGGAGCAGCAACAATGAGTTTTTTCATTAAAGTGTCATCAACTTGTATATTGTGAACTCTACAGACCAGAGGACATGACTGCCTGAATGACAGCTTTCACTGAGACTGGCTAATGGGAAATTACTGTTGGAATCAGTTTAATCTTCCAAATAAGGAATAATTTAACTTGTCTCAGTGAGATATTTTATTGCATTAAGTTCAAAGCACTGACCTGATGATACAGTGAGTAGCAGTGGATGTTTTAATTACAGACACCCAAATGTCCATAAATGGGAATTCAATCTGATAGGATTAAGTAACAGGTTTTGTGATGGGTTTATTACATGTGAGGCAGAATAACTGCCTTTTTTCTGTGGAAGTCTAATGTTATTATAACTTAATCAGCCCACTGTTGTTCATCATCCCCTGCTGAAGCACACTGAAGAAACTCACCCACCTACTTCAACTTGGCAGCAGTGTTACTCTGCTTTGACTATAACCTCAAAAAACCAAAGCAGACCAATGCTCTGCACTGACACCTGCCAGCTGTGACTCCAGCACTGCTGTGCCAGTCACTATTAACCAAGAGTTACAGCAAGAAGTTGAGCTGTCCAACCTCCTAAAAGTGACTGTAGACTGGATGGGAAGAAGTGTTGTTCTCCTGTGACCCATCACTCACCAAGATGAGCAGCAACAGCAGTGGGGAGAGAACCAGAGCTGTGAAAGTGTTGGAGACCACTGTGGGAGGCCTCTTCTCAGGCTCCCTGAAGAGGTGCTGCAAACAAACAAAACCAGCTCATGAGTAGGAGTGTTCCAACACAGCAGCTCCTCTGCTCCCCAGACAACCAGCTGCAGCCCTGGTGCTGTTCTCAGAGATTCCTCTGGATGAGAGCCATTCTTCTTAAGGCAAACACTGACTCGTTAAAGCAGTGTCTATTCCAGCCTCTGCACATTTAATTTCTTGCACAGTTAACTTCTCCTTGCACTCACAGAAGCACTTGTTAGTTTGACATCAGCCCAGATAGCTGGAATGAAAGAGACATCTTTCTGTCGTGCTTGCCTGGCCAAATCTTCATGTTTGAGTCTTTTCACTGACACCAGTTGTTCTCCCATAGGTAGAACACACAGCTTTTTTTATCCATACACCAGAGAACTCCAACAAATTTCTTTCCATTAAGCAGTAACTCTGGTCTTCCTTTAATTACATTACTTACAAATAAATTATGTTATGAACACATAACACTAAGCCCTCATTTCCTCATAAAATCTTGACTGTACCTGGATTTCAGGTTTGGGAACAAAGAGGTTCTTGGACTGGACAGTGGATGGTGCATCCTCTTCTGGGAATGTGATCACAACATCAGCCTGAAATGAAATTATGCAGCGTCATGCATTTAGATCTAAATGTATAAAACCTACTCCATTACCGTGCTCTATTTCCTTATTTGACAATCTACAATTTACATAATTTGTAAAGGCAATTGCAAAAAAGACACCAGATTTTTTAAGAAGCAACATCTCCTAAACAGGGGCAACAATGTCATTCACCCATCATTAAGAATAGGACTTATTTCCAGCAGAGAAAGAACAGAGAGGTTAAACCTTGAGAGCCTGCTGTGGAATTGCAATCAAACCCATAAACCTTCTGAAGTTTCTGCACCACTACATGATGAAATTAATGCCAATTTCTGTCTTGCTTTGATGTAGTTTACTTAAAACTTGCAATGAACAGCAAACCTCAGAGTCCCTGAATAGCCGAAAGGATTCTGGTTCACTAAAAAGAGCAAAACATTTGAGCTCCTTGCGTCTAAGCCTGTACCATGCCCTCCTGTTAGACTGTCAGTAATGACAAAACCACATCATCCCACTTCCAGCTACATACCACGTTCCAAAGGATTGGATTTTCCAGAGTGGCATCTCCAATGATCAGGTAAAGAGTGTAGGTCCCAGAGGCAGAGTCAAATTCAGTCTTTCTTTCAGAGGTATCCAGTTCAAATTTGTACACATTCTTGCTGTCTGGTTCTGCAACAAACACCACCTCCTGGCCAGTCTTTTGGTTGTGAAGTCGAACAAAAGTCTGCAAGGAAAATTTTAACATTCAAGGACTTTTCAGCCAGCAATCTACACTAAAAAAATAATCAGAAGTGTGATTTTACAGGGCAGGCTATGTGCACTCAATCTGTGGAGTTAAATACAATGCAATACCAGAGCCAGGAGAGGTTCCATTTAACAGACAGACAAAACAAATGAAGTGAATCTCCAATCTAGTGACATCAGTGATCTTCACAGTACATGTCAGAAACATAAGGCTTCTCAAAACCTATCAAATCTTTTCAAGAGCAACTGTCAGCTCAGATGCTTCATGATGGAACATCTTGGTAACAAAGCAATGACAAAAATTGTCCTAACCTGGTGAGGGATGAGTTCAGCTCCACTGTTCACATCTATCAGCTGGAAGGATAAAGCAAAGTTCTGATGGCTGTCAGCAGTGAATGAGCCCTTGGCTTTGGCTGGGTAAGCTACCCTAGGAGGAAAAACACCACAAAGAACTGAGGTGATCTCCAAGAGAAGGTGAGTGCTCAGAGAAAGCAAGGCTCTAGTCTAGAGTCCATGTTTCCCTTCCAGGATCACACACCCCACACCATTTTACCTGGTTGTTTTTGGTGCGATGCTCTGATCTTTATCCACGGTAGAAAGATCTACATTAGTAATCCCCACTTCTGTGGAAACTTTTACTTTCAGCTGCAACAAAACACAATAGAAAATTCTTCAGAGCACTCTACATACACCAATTATGGTCAAATTCACTGCAGATGCTTTAGCTCTTCTCTCTTCTCCAAAGAGGGCCTTATGACTAAGCCCAGGTCAGAGCCTAACCTGCACAGAAGGATCTACAGCAATTTACCTTCTGGCAAAGCTCCTGCACCAGTCAGTGACCCTGAGCCACCCCTTCCTCCCTGCACAAGCAGCCAGCTCTGCAGACACCAACTTCTCAGGCATGCTGGAATTAGCTGTCCTTGAGAGAGCTGTTTTTAATGAAACAGTCCAACTATCCAGATCCAACTAGCTTTCCCTTTGAACTAGCAGAAACGAGCTATTAAAAATTACATCACATTACATATGATACAACTTCACACTGCCTGTGCATATGCCCTTCTATTTTCTGGACAGCAATTTGAGACAAGAGGTCTCCAGACACCAACAGTTCTGTCTCTGTTGGCTCCTAAAGCCCAACAGGTTTCCGTTGATTTTATTACCAGCAGGCAAATGCCAAAGCATTCCTGCAGACCTGCACTTTGTCCAGCAAGCTTTCCCTCAGTCACAGCATTTATCCCTCAGTGCTGGGCAGCCAATAAGGCCCTGCCATTTATCACACTCCTCTGCGCTAAGTGCAGTATAAACCCCAAGCAGAGAAATGATTTCCTGCCCTTTCCCCAGTCCCAAATCACAGCCCATTCAGGCACTGAGCCGAGTGGGTTTGACTGATTTCAATTCTTCTCTCAAACATAAGCAGTCACTGCAGTCTGTAGTTTTTAATTAGCACATTTGTTCTCACAGCTTCCAAATGCTCCCCTAGAGAATTGGAGTTTCATTGCCAAGATATTTTTCATCTTATACTACAATTTGTTATTACAGGTTTGCTCATGTCAACCAGCCCCACACCAAAAAATAATTCACAGAGAACCTGTAGGAAAAATATGTAAAAACATTAACTAAACTATTCAGGTCAGACTTCAAACAAAATCATTTTGGCAGTTCCTTTACAACAAAAAGTGTAATTTAAGAGAGAGTCTACCCTCAAAAACGGATCCATTAACATGCAGATGATTCAGGCTAACTTTAGCAAAGCCTTAATTTGTTCCAAGACAGAGGCAAAGAAAGATGGACTAACGAAATATTAATTTAAAAAAAAGTTGTGTGGAGGCCACTCAGAGCTGCTGCCCACAGCCCCTCCAACTGCACAGTACACAAACATCTCTCAAATATTTTAATGCCAGGAAATGTAGTCTCTGCCTGAGTAATAACCCACTGGTTTAGCTCATTACTGTCAAAACGATGGTGCATTAAGGACAATTAATGCTAATAACAGTAAGGAAAAAAAGCAGCTCCCCAGCAGTCCTCCCCCGTAACAATGTGTCTTATTAGCAGCGGTTCCCACAAAGCTGCCGGCGCTAATACATTCCTGCCCGTGCCTCCCTGTGCCAGCCCCAGCTTAAGCAGGACAATGCAGCCCCTTCTGACACCCCTGAGTGCCATTACTGCTCCACTGACAGCGTCAATGTGATGCTCAGAGTAAAGGTCAGCAGTTGTGTCTTCCTCCACTCCAAGCTAAAAACGTTGGAAGACTTGAAATGCTAATTGTTTCTTTAAATAGGTGATTGAGGGCAAAAATTAACCCTGGGAATGGACCACTTTGGAGAAGAGCATTCTCAGCTGTTGACACTGGGGTGACTACATGAACAGTCAGAGAAGTCACATTCCCCTCACTGTAACAAACTTGAGGAAAGGAAAACTCCAAATGTTTATATAAAACTGCTCTTCAGAGCACTGTGATATAACAGCTTTTGCCAACAAAAAAGGGCTGTGTATGCATGAAAAAAAAACTTCATCTGCTTCGGTCACTGCTTCTCCACTTCAAAATCTTCCCCATAAACACAGTTTGGAAATGCCAAAAGACTCTCTTGACTCTCTTCTAGGGCTCTAGAGTTTATACAAACAGACAACAACAAATGCTCAGCTTCCACACATCAGGCACTCCCCAGGGAACTGACAGCCAAGCCTTGAGATTTATGGGCTCAACTCTGGAATGCTCTGAGGAGCTCACACTTGGTAATCATTTCTGCATCTCGACTTAGGGCTGCCATATAAACACCTCCACTGTTACCCTTTGTTCATATGCTGTCGGATCAGCATCTAAGTGATAAGACAGGTTTGAAATTTACACAAATCCCTTTTGATCATGTATTTAATCTGGTTACTAGCCATAATCCTGAGTCAAAATCCAATGCATTACAGAAAAGCATGTGATAAAAATTCCATACAACTGGCAACATCCTTCACAAGTATAAATAAAAAGCTGTTTCAGTGAATAGGCACAGAATGAAAATACATCAAAGAGCACACCCACCTCCACTTTGTTAGCAATAAATCGCTTATCTCCATCTACACTGATAGAGAAATCATAATATCCACTAGCAGGTTTCACACTCATGAAGTTCAGCTCAAAGAAATCTCTGTAACAAAAAAACCGAAGGTGTTAAGAAGCCTCCAAACATGCTACATTAAACGGGTAAACAAACACAATACAAAACTAACATTGTTAAGTGCAGCTTGAAAATAATTCTTCAAAGCTGACCAAGGTCAAAAGAACATTGGAATTTCCCACTCCCAGTCAAAAGAGAAACAGAAATTCACCATCACCACTAAACGTGATCAGTCACTCCACACTAACAAAACACAACCACAGCATTTTGAGTTTTCTATCACAGAAACATTACTCTGGTGGAAAAACACTTATGGAAAAGTAAGTTCAACATTGCTTAAATAACACCTGTTTGCCTTTTTCTAAAAATAATTTCTTTTCTTACCCAGAGAGAGTAAATGGTAGCTGTTGAAGGACAGTGGCTTTGCTAGACACAGACTTGGCTTGGTCAAGCTTTACAGAAACTTGAGTCAGCAGCTGGGACATAACATTGGTCACTTGCAGCTAGGAGAGAAAAAACAGCATTTCTGTGAGACTTGTCCCAGAAGGAATGCAGGAGCACTTGGTACCCCCCAGTGTTACACACCCAGAGCTCTCCCCTGCTCAGCATCCCAGATTCCCCTTTTCTTTCTAACACAACAGGGAAGGTGAAGAGCTGACTTCCACACCATGCTTTCTTGAGGCAGTGCCTGGTAAGCCCTGGTAAGCCGAGGCTCCTAAGAATCACTTCACAAAAGCCCTAAAATCCCTGATCTGCTGGAGCCTGAGACACAGAGCTAAAAGTGAAAGCCATCAGCTTACACTTACAGTCAGCCCAGAGCTACAACACCACAGGCTGAGCCAGGATTTGGGGCTAAGGCCTTACCCTGAGCACAGGCTGATGATGAGACACAGCTGCAGCCCCATCAGGGACAACGATGACGGGCAAGTGGAAGCGGTTCTGGGATAAGGAACCTGCAGCACGAGCAACGCTGAAAGCCTCGGAGAGTGTCTCAAAGTTCTTCTTGCTAAAAATGGCATTCATCAGCTGGATGACTTGATCCTGAAAGAGGAAAAGCCAACCATGTATAAGCACCAGGAGCTTACCACAACATTGCAAGTTGGCTCAGTATTACATTATTAATGAAAACATGATTCATAAAAGACTGTTTAATTTTCCATTTGCTTTTAAACAGTTCAAATTATGAGGCAACCCAAAATTATCTACCTTTGGAATTTCATGTGCATTCTTATTCTCAGCTGGGAGGCTCCAACCACAATGGCTGGAACTGTCTCAAGAACTTGGAAAAGCACAATATGGATCCACCTCGGCAAATGATGTGTTTTGGAGTAAAAAGATGTCATCAGCTCCACTACCCAGACTGCATGTGGCTGCAAAAAGACAATTTGGCTGCAAGAGCTGCACAATTGTCTTCATACAGTGGAGCAGGACCAGGCTTGATGTCCTGGCTACCTGCCAGGCCAAGAAGGCCACGGGGCAAAGCATCCCAATGGCTCTGGAAGGAGCCAGTCTAGGCCCATGCAGGCTTATCCCCTCAGGCTCAGCAGTGTCCTCAGGCTAAGAGGATTAGCTTTAAAGCAGTACCACCAGGAGCACAGAGCCAGCTCTGGCTCTGGGATGTGCCAAAGCTCATTTGTTCTCTCCAAAGCAGGAGTGGGACAGCATCCCCCCAGCTGGTTTTTCAGGCTGACTCAGTAGGGTTAGGGCACCTGCACCACTCTGCAGATTATTCATCACCCATCATTATTCAGCTTCTTCCATCACTCCCTGCTAGCCTGGAAAACAGAGGGATTGGCTACCTGTACTTTGATCCAAACCAAGGATTTTGGGCTAAATTCTAATGAGAATGAGAACAATCAAAGATAATCCCAAATAAAGCAATAGGGATACAACTTAGTGACCTACAAAGAACACTTCTAAATGAAATTCACTGCATCTCAAATTTTCACTCTTCTGCTTGTACCAGTGAACACCAAACAACATCACAACTAGACAAATGCTACAAAACTCCTGCAGAATGCAAATTCTGCAGTGATTTTCCTGTCTGTGGAGGTTATGGCACTGCTCCAGACCTTTATCAGCAACTGACACTCTCATTGAAGTTGTGTAGTTGAAAAACAGGGAGTTATTTTTTCTAATACTGCATGTTATTTTTTAAGGACAGTTTTGTGGCATTCCAAAGGCACTCTCACCATTCACTAGAGAGAAAGCCTTGAGCCCAAACAGCAGCACTTCTGACAGCACAATTCTGAAAAAACCTAAACAATTTCCCTTAATTGGTCTTTTTTTAAAACATCACTTGGACACTGACAGTTTGAATTGTGTGTGGCAGAATCACCATCTCAAAAATGACATCAAAATTACTTTGCATTAGTCTGTTTGGCAGCAGTGTGGAAAAGAGCCAGGACTGAACTCATGTCTCACACTGGCTCCAGTCTTAACCCTGCCACTTTGGCTCGTGCTTTAGGGAGCTGCCATTCTCACTCCAAAGTACATCTAACTCCATTAACTTGTGGAAAAAAAAAAAAAAGTGGATGGCTTGCAGTAATGATTTCTAGCTGAACCAAGATCAAAAGAAATTTCCAGCAGGCACACAGTAATGTTGTCTCTCTTTTGGGCACCCCAAAATGGGGTGCCTGCATTTCCTCATAGATAAGTATCATCTACAAAGTACCTTGAAATCCTGGGAAGTGCTACAAGTGCCAAATACCAGAACAAACTCTGAAACAAGTTGGTTTTTTTTCAACACCCTGCCTCAATAAACAAAGAAAAACTAAGCTTCACTTGCAATTTCCTTCTGTACACTTGAAAAAAGGAAAAAAACCAACAAATCCAGCCTGTGATCTTTAAGTTGGAATTTCCTCTTAGATTCCGTTTCCTAGCATTCCCTCCACAATGTCCCTTTTCACTGAGTGTGCTCAATACTTTTTCCAGCAGAAATTCTACCCAGTTACACCAGGCTCTGGCAATGCACCACAGGGACTGAGCAGATCATTTTTGGGAGCCGGAGTGTGCAAGGAAGGAAAGGGCAGGTACAGACCTCCTTTATTGCTGGCTCTGTACCCACATGGTCTGACAGCTTATAGGCAGCAGCAACAAACAGGGCAGTAGTCTCAATTCCTTCTTCAAACTGCAGGTAAACTCCACCCAGGTCATCCAAGCGAGCAACAAGATCCTGACAGAAAGAGTTATTAAAATTTAAATTGCATCCTAGTGGATCTGCAAAAGTCAACTCTGCTGTTAGGGCTGTAATCAAGAATTATCTGTATGGGATCAATGAGATATTTTGTAATAGTTATTTAGAAACAGGAAGAAAGAAAATTTTCCAGCCTGTAGTGGATTTAGTTATATGTAAATGTCACGATTTTCTATGTTTCAGTCCACCGTGAAACAGATTATTCCAAGGAATTATCTGCTTGAAAGCCAAGCCACATCATGCAGGCAGACAATTAGCCACACTGGTTTTTAATTTTTTTTTTCCACATTAATACATCTCTTAGTTCTAAAGCAATCTAATAAATTTCTGAATAATTAGAGAGCACAGTGTGTTCCTACCTCAATCTCCTCAACAATGCTACTCAGGTCTGCCTGCTGGGACAGGTAAGAGGCCGTCTCCAAAGCCTGGATGGTTCTTAAACAAGAACAAACAAAACCAAACAAGTGTGTGATTATTCCTTCCTTAAAAGCCAAACATCATTTAAATCAAAGCAACGGCATTTTCTATTCCGAATGAAGTGTAAAACAGCTGTTCCTGCCTTCAGTTCACTCAAGAGAATGAATTTGAAGTGATTTAGTGTGAACTTAGCATTCATTACAGAATGTCACTTTAGCTGCATCAGCGCTGCAAGAGACTCACAGACTCAAAGGCAGAGAAGAGAACAAACTGATCCCTGCAGAGCACAGATCCCAGACTTGCTACTGAGGCTTCCAGGAATCCACTTTTTTAGTCAACAAAGCAACTTTTAAAGTTTCCCTTTCTTCCCCAGCCTTTAAGGGACATTCTGTTCTCTTATGTCACAGTGAAATGAATTTTTTTGGTGATAAATGCCAAGATTCCTTCAGCTTACTGGCACATATCTTTCAGCTCACTGTGCAGGCACCTCAGACTACAAAGAGTAGAGAGAGTAACTGCTGCAACCATAAATGACACAGAATCATGGCTGGGTATAAAGTAAAAATTCTGTTGTCAATCCTTTTAAGTGGAGGCTTTTTTTGGGATACCATCACTTTACTGACATTATCCTTGAGCTAAACTGAATATATAAGTTCATTTACAAAACCAGCCCCAAAACATATATTTCCTTCCCCTGAGGAACAATAATGAACTGGGCAAATGAAAACACGGTACCTACTCCACCACATCTATATTACAAACATTAAGCATTAAAATACTCTTTAATCCAAAGCCCAGTTGCCTGGAGGATAAAACTCCTGTCAGAGACTCACGCCAGCACACTCTCCTCCTTGCTGAGACGAGCAGTGAGAGCACTCAGGGCTTCCTGGGATGCCAAGGGAAGGCCAAAGCCACTGAGGGCACCAACAGCGTGGAAGATCTGGGTGACTGAGGAATCCTCACTGACAGCTGCCAGCAGCAGCTCCCTGGTCTCATTTGAAATGGTGACCTGAGGAAGAGCACAGGGAACACAGTGATTCACACCTGAAAAAACATGGTCTTCAAATTGCCACTGATTCTGTCCTGGAGCAACACTAGACTGGTGAACTGCTATAAGCTTCTGGGGAAAATCCATTTATCATTCATTGCTTTTTTAGTTTAATTGATTAAATCCTTAAGTTTTGCTGTTGGCATTCAGTTACTCAGGATAATCCATTCAGATTTATCCTGCTAACCTGCTTTTCATGTGGCATCACCTCTGTGCAGTAGCCAGGGGTACTGATGACAGAGAGGGCTTGGATAACCCACCCCAGTTCAGTGAGGGTGGTCTGCAACTGTATCCAGCAGTGCTCCAACTGCTGGAGCACTGTGTCATCCACACAAAAAGTGTCTAACGGACATAGTTCTGAGAATTCTAACAAAATGTGCTGCTTTTTTCTCTTAGCTATCAGTGTTTAATTAAAAAACTTCCCCCCAGAATCACCCTGGACCAAATACTTGTGTTATATATATATATATATACTTTACCCTGTGTAAACTATAAAGTATAAGACCACACCCAAACATTTATTTACCTAAGGCACAACAGAGAACAATCCACTAAAAGCAAGTAGAAGTTATGCATAAAACAAACCCAAGAAAAGTATCAAGGCAAGAATTTCCTTGGTAATATCTGTCTGCAGAACTCAGGGCTCCACACTCACCTCACAGCCTGACAGGGCCTTGATGGACTGGGCAGCATAAAAGAGGGATTCAACACTGCTGGAGTCCACATGAGATTTGATGAACTTGCATGCAGCCTGTGGAGAAACAGAATTTAACATAAACCACTGAGAGGAGATTTAAATGATACTCTAAGACAATTCCATGAACACTGTGCATCTTCACACCCCCCAGATCCTACTCTGCCAAGTGCTGCACAGAAACAAGAGTGGTCCCTCCTAAAAGACATAAGGACATAAGCTCTACTGCAACCATAATTCAAACCTAAATGGAGTATAATTATAAAGCCTATCAAAATTAAAGTCTAACAGGTGTATTTAGTAGCAAATCTTCCAGGACAGAGAACAGATGAACAGAAATTCTGTAGGTGAGCTTCCTTTCCAGCTGTGTATCACACCATCATTAATGGATACAAATACAGAATTTCAAAGAATGCAGAGAAAAGCAGGGCAAAGCAGGTACAGCATAAAGGCAAGGATTATATGGATGACTGGGGTGCATTTTAACCAAGAAATAGCCAAGAATTTAACTGCTCATACATAAATCACAGGGCTTTGAGTATGTGGAGCACAGGCCTTCACAAACAGGAAAGGACTGCATTATCTAGGAATATTCCTAGGCTTTCTCTTGTCTGAGGAGGATCAGGTTAGAGATCACTCAATCAAACCCAAACACCCTCAAATCCATGGGCCCCAATGGGATGCAGCCACAAGGGCTCTGGGAGGTGGCAAATGTTATTGCTAAGCCATTCTCCATCATCTTTAGAAACCAATGTCACTTCAATCTTCACAAAGGACAAGGAAGAGGACACCAGGAACCACAGGCCAGCCAGCCCCACCTCCAGCCCTGGAAAGGTGTTGGAGCAGCTCCTCCTGGCTCTCCTCTCAAAACATGTGGAGGAAAAGCAGGTGATGAGGAGTAGCCATGGATTCACCAAGGAGAAATCATGTTTAACCAATGGGATAACCTTCCAGGAGATGGGCCTGGGGACAATAAGCTCTCCATGAGCCAGCAGAGTGTCCTGGGGTGCCCTGGGAAGAGCAGCAGGTCAGGGACATGATCCTGCCCCTCTACTCAGCCCTGCTGAGGCACAGCTGGAGTGCTGGGCTCCCAGGCCAAGACAGACAAGGACAGACTGCAGGGCTGTGAAGATGATGAGGGACTGGGGCACCTCTCAGGAGGGAAGGCTGAGGGAGCTGGAACTGCTCAGCATCAAGGAAAGTTTATCAGTGGACACAAACATCTTAAGGGTGGGTCACTCCACAACAGATGTTCAAGTGTTATTTCAACTACTGAAACCATAGTTCAACTATTATTTTTACTACCTGTACCTTTTAAATAGCCCCACCCTGTGAAGAAAGAAGCTTCATCACAAACCTTGAGAAATAAAGTTTAGAATAAATAAATAAACAAATCAATCAATAAATAAATGCTGTTTCCCTGCTGTGCTATCACTGCCAGAACTAGGAACTAATAAAAAACCCAGGCACAATGACAGAAAGGAAAGCAGCAATTCCCAGTGTAGCTTACAGACAATCAGTAACTGGCCATAGCAAAGGGGGGCACTGAGATGAACCCCATTTTCAGGAGCTTCACAGTTCATAGCTTATGTACAGCACTCAAAGAGAAACCAAGACCAAACAGTTCAGAACCCCTGCACTGGATGCATCCATGAGGAAAGAACAAATTTCAGTTCACAAGCACAGGCAAACATTCAGATGCATGTGAGCAGGTGTGCCTGTGTGAGGAGGCTGTTACAAGCACAACCTGCAATATTTAAACTAGAAATGCTTAGAGACACACCACAGTAAGAATTATGCTGATACCACCAGCCTTAAAATGGTACAATTAATTATACATAAAAATAGCACCGTTTTCATTCAGTACTTGAACTGAAACAAACTAATGGGAACTGTATTTAACAGTACAGTGCACCAAATGTGCCACAGGCAGGGAACTTACTCACAAGGCAGTTAAACAAATTGATACCCACAGTAACATCACAACGGGCCGTGGAGGAGCCCCGAGGCCACCAGTGACAGGCAGGAAGTGTAACGAGCCAAGGCCACGTTACTGCCCGGACAAAGATGTCATTTATCCAAACAGCACATGAGAATCGCCAGTCACCAGCGATACTCCAGTACTTACTAAGGATATAACGCACGTACGTTTTAAATTTCCCACACGGCCCCGTCCAAGCAGAGCTCTCTCTATAAACTCATATTACATTAATAATTCGCCTGTCACTGCTTTGCAGCAGCCCCTGAGACAGCAAAGCCGCCCCGAGCAGGGACAGCCGGGCCCTCCCCGGCTCACCTTTTCATCCGCCACCCGCACCCCGAGGCTGCCGAGCCCCATGATGGAGTAGTAGGCGGCCCGCACGTCGGTGAAGGGCCGCTCCAGCACCGCCCGCAGCCGCGCCAGGTCTCGGGCATCGAGACGATGGCTGGGGACAAGGGCCTGAGCACCGGCGAGGAGAAGCAGGAAGCTGAGCACCGCCTCCAGACGCAGCCTCAGGCCTGCGGAGAGATAAACACGTTATCCTGCGTCCTCCCATCCCTACGGTACCGGCCCCGGCCCTGCCGCCCTCGCCTCACCCGGCGCCGCCATGTTGCCGCCCCCTCCCGCGCCACGGCGCCGCTTCCGCCCCACGCCCCGCCCCGCCCCGGCACACGCCATCATGCTATGAGGGGGGGTGAGAGGAACGGCGTTTTATGCTTCGGGTCCCTCAGCTCCACTGCTGCCCGCTGTGACAACCGAGAAACTGTGAACGAGGCTGGAGAGAGCGGGGCGGGCGAGGCAGCGAGAGGGGAGCGGGCGGCGGCGGAATCTCCAGGCTACGGGGAGAAGAGAACCCCCCCCGGGTGGCGGGAGTGGTACGGGCCTCCCGGCGGGCCTCGGGGGCGGCCCCTGGCGAGGATGTGGGCTGCTCTGATTGGCCAGGAAGCCTTAAAGGGGCCGCGGCGGGAAAGCGCCCGGGGGCTGAGGCCGTGCCAGGTCCTGTTGTGCCGTGCCGTGCCGTGCCGTGCCGTGCCGTGCCGTGCCGTGCCAGGTCCTGTTGTGCCGTGCCGTGCCGTGCCGTGCCGTGCTATGCCATACCCTACCCCACCCCAGTATTCTCCCGTGTGCAGCTGTGCGGAGCCGTGCCACGCCGTGGCGTGGTGTGTCTCACCGTGCCACGCTGTCTGGCCCTGTGCCATGCCCTGCCTGCTGTGTCACACTGACCCCGAGCCCCTCGAGGCCCGAGTGGGGTTTAAGCCACACGTGTAGGATTTCCAGTCGCGGATCGGCAGCCGATATACAATATGACTGTGTATGTGACACGGTGGAGCGGTGGCCCCGTGGGTTGGCTCGGCCTCAGAGCGCTGAGGCGGCCGCGTTCGGCGGGGCCGCAGGGGAAGGTTCCTCTCCCCGAGGGTGTCGGGCACAGGACGGGCCCGGCACGGAACGGTCACAGCCCCGGCCTGGCTGACAGAGCTCCGGGGGCGTTGGGACAATTGGACACCGCTCCGAGGCACAGGGAGGGATTGTTGGGGTGCAGAGCCGGGGGTTGGACTCTGCCATCCTGATGGGTCACTTGCAACTCACAGTATTCTGGTCTAGGTTATAATTCTGTGATTCCAATCTTTTGTTTGAAGGAAAAGAGGGACGGGCTGCCTGGCCCAGAGCCACCAGGAGTGAAGTCAGGGAACTGAGCAGTACCTGAGGAAAAGGTAATTTTGGAAGCGGGAGATCACAGCCATTGACTCATTGACTGCCTTCTCCAGACCCCAGACTCAAATAAATGGAGGGACGGACTCTGCCCGTGGACTAATGAGCATGAGACACTAGAGAAATAACTAGCAAGTAGGGGATTGAGTACTAATTAACAAAAAATTCTTAATTTGCAACCAATGAATGCTAATAGCTTTGTTTAAAGGTACAAATAATGTAAAGTCTTGATGAGCAGGGAGCCGACCCTTTGTGGTTATCACCCAGCTCCCTATTTTGTGCAAAATGGAAAAAAACCCAAAAATACCTCCCCTTGGCCTGTGAATTGATGCTGCACACTGAGAAACAAGCCCATGCCTGGGACAACAATCCTGTGCCACGGACCATGTAGTGCTGAGTCTTGTTTTCCATCTGTTCATTTCTTCCCCCTTGTTCTTCCTTAAGTACCAAATAAAAAGAGACAAAAAAGCAAGGGTAATGTTAAGCCCCAGCTCTTCTGGGCAAAATCCAAACCTCTTGTTTAACCAAGCTGGATTTCCTGTGGGAATAAATAGCAGTGATTATTGCAGAGCAAAGTCTCTTGGCAATGGCCATGGCCATGCCAGCAGGATCCTTCAGCAAAGCCATGTACAAGTCAAGGTGCAAAATGGCTTTTTCCCTGTGAGCCCCTGGGGATGGGCAGATGGGCCTCTGTGTCCCTGTCCCCACAGGGGACACAGCAAGCCATGGGTGACAGACACCCATCCCACTGTTCACTGTCCTCCTGGAAGGTCCCAAAATTTTGGGAAAAAGCCTGTGCTTCCTCCTGCAGAGGGCACTGGGAACTTGTGCTTTTTACTTTCTGTGAAAGATCCCCTGGAGCCGGTGCAGGTCTCACTTGCACACTCATCCTGCTGCCTCTGCTTGGCCTGAGGACACTGGGTGTGACATGGACAGGGCTCTTGGCCTCACTGGGGGAAAGCAAGGAACCATGGAGCTGCTTAATGTGAAAAAAAAACACTGCTGAGGAATCAGCTTGCTCTGCCTCTGCTTCTCCCTCTGTGCCAGAGTGACAATGAGATATCAGCTCTGGAAGGGCTCCCTGATAGTTTTTAAACCCCAGCCAAGATGTGCTGCTCTCAGGTTGGTTTCCACAGTGCTGAACCACCAATGTCACCTAAATCCCTCAGTTATTGAGCCTGAACATGTTTGAGACAACAGGAGGTGCTCACAGCTTTGAGCATCTGCCATGCTGAAGATGCTCCCTTGCACTGGGTTACTCCTGTCCTGTTCTCCCTTAGGAGATGGAGCTCCTCTGAAGTGCAAAATCCTGTTGCTGTAGCTTTCCTGGGGGAAGGAAGAAAATGTCCTGCATAAGTGTGCCTGATTTTACTGTTGTGTCAGAGAAAATGCTTTTGCTTTGCCACATTGGGTTTGTGTCATCTCACATTTTGCAGTAACCAAATGACACATTTTGGCCATCTGAGATAGCATTTCCCATTCCATTGCCCTTCCTGGTGAGAAACTGGGCTGAGGGGAAGATAATTTACCCAGAACTGGAACAAAGCCAAACTAAAATGAACCCAAAATCCTTTGTGAGATGGTATTTGTCTTCTATTCAAGCTATCAGGTGAGTCTTTGACCTCACCCTATTCTAGTCCACATCAGGAAATGGCCACACAATCCCCAGGGGTGCTGGGACCCCTCTGGGAGGCTGCAGGGTGGCTGACCCCACCACTGCCCTGGGTGAAGGATCCTCAGGGGCCATGGGGAGCCTGGCTGGCTCCAGCACCTTCTCCCAGGGCTGAAACACTCCACATGCACAAGCCCAGCCTCAAGAGAAAGCTGGAGACTCTCAGCCCAATTCTTCTGCTATGACAGATGGAAATGGGACATTTCCTTTTTTTTTTTTTTTTAAGATAAAAAAAAAAAAAAGCTAAAGGCCATTTGTGCAATTAAGAGCCTTAAATGTGGATTTTATTTCGATGTAATGGGATGGTTATTGCATATAAAAGAGAGCCAGATGGTTGTTAAAACCACATTTACTAAGTTCTAATAACTGTGAATTTGACCTGCAGCCCATCAAAAGCTGCACTCCCTCATCATAAAATAGCTTGGGAGTGTCACCCCCAGATCCTCTGGCTGGTCCTTGCTGGGACCTTTGGACAGAGCAGCACTCACTGGTCAGGGCAGGATTTGCCCTTGTGGCGCAGCCCTGCAGCCACAGGGTGTCTTGTCTGTCTCTGCTTGAGCTTCAGTTGGTGGGTGATGGTGACAAGGACAGAGGGATGAGGAGGTGTGGAACACATCTGCCAGCTTGGGAAAAGGGCCAGGACCCCTCCATGGGGAGCAGGGCAGTGCAAAGTCTCTGCACACCCAGGGCACAGCTCTCCTCTGCTCTTCCACCTGGTGCTAGTGGGCTTGGGGGAGCAGCAGTGAGAGTGAAGGATGGAGAGTGGAGAATGGTGAGTGGAATGTGGAGGGTAGAAGATGGAGGATGGAAGGTGGAGGATGGAAAGTTGAGGCTGGAGGGTGTGGAATAGGTGGAAGGTGGAACATAGAGGAGGACTGGGGAAAAGCTGGGGTATCACTCCTTTTTTCCCCTATGAGAACCTTGTTTAAATTTGTGCAGGCAGGGAAGGAATGGGGTGAATCTATGGAGGGAAGTGCAGGTCTCATCCCCCACTGCCTCCCAGCACCTGCTGCACACAATGCACAGGATGCAGGCAGCTCCTTCCCTCCAGCAACACTTGCACAGCACGAGCTGCTGCAGCACCTCTGGGCTGGATCTGCCCCTGTGCACTCAAGGGGAGCCCAGGACAAGCAGGGGAGTGAGCCCCCAGACCTGTGGGCTGGGCTGTGGCAGCCCTCCCCCCAGCTCTCCCTGCCAGCAGCACAGCCGGCCTTCCTTCTTTGGTAAAGACTCCAACAATTCCCTTTTTAGGCTTAATACCACCAGTCCGCAGCCCAGCTTTGGGTGGAGGGGCTGTCTGCAGGGAAACAGTCCCTGCTCTAAATGGGGTTTCCAAGTCTCTCTGAGCCTGGCAGACCCTGCCCCACTGCAGAGGCACCCCTGGTCCCTCCTCAGCTCATCAGCTGCCCAACCTGCCTTCCCAGGACCACACCTCACCCAGCCAGTACAAAGCTATTGTTGTGCTGGCAGGAGTCTGCTTTCCTTATTATTACTCCTAGAAAGCTCTCCCTGATGAATGCCAGCTGGGAGACTTTTTTTTTTTCCTAGCTCTTATTACACTGTTGATATGGATTTCTCTGCAGAGCCATTTGTCCTCCCCTTCACATCCCATTTTGTGCCCCACCAAGACCCCCTGCCATGTTGCCTGGACCCAAACCCATCCCATCCCCTGGGAGCACTGGCTGCTGCAGAACTCTCCCAGTTATCCCAGTCTCTCCAGGAGCAGGCAGCTGGCAGGGCTGGGGCTGGCAGTGCCTCCAGCATTCCATGCCATCCTGACAGCATTCCCAGGAAACAGCCTCCATGTGAGCTCCTCCAGCATCATCTCCTGTTGGCAAAGGGATTTATTGGTCTCCTTCTGCTCTGTGCCACCCCAGTGATGAGACCTGTATTCCAGCACTGCCCAGCCCTGAACAGGAGGATGGATGGGAGCTGGCAGTGGGGTGGGAACTCATGAAAGGCTCCTGCAGATGCGTTTGTTTGCATAATTCCCATTGAACATATTGAAACTCTCCTGTTTTCGTGGGATGATGTCAGATCTGGGCTCCTTGGCTGGATTCCTTCTGTAGGAGGGAACACTCACCAACTCCCAGTGTTGCCTCCTCTGGAGATGTGCAAGCAGCCCAAAGTAGTGCCCCTGATGTGGGGAAGATTTGCCCACCTTCCCCCCACATCCCATGGGAGCAGTAGCAGGGCAGCTTTTGGGCCCTGTTGTAAACTCATTCCAGCAAACCCCTCCATAGATGTGCTGGGAATCCAGAGGTTTTGAAGCTGGGAAGCCCCCTAAGAGGTAATGCTGGATCCACTGAAACTCTGGGAGCAGCTCCAAGATACAGCACAGCACCGAGTTCCTACCAGGGCTCTGGGTGCCACTGCTGAGCAGCTCCAGGATTTCCTCCATCTGCTAGAAACAAAGAATGGTAAGAGATATTCGTTGCTTCTAGAGCCCTTCTGAGTAATGAAATCTCCAAGGTTAAGATACGCTGGCACATCTGTCTTCAAAAGCCTTGTAGAAAGCTCTGCTTGGCAAGCAAGGAAGGTGAGCAGCAATGGTTCAGCATGGGCTCTGTGTCCAATGTGCTGCTCTATCACTGGGGGTGAAGCTTGTCAGCCTTGGAATAGCAGGGCATCACCCAGGATGGGGCTGGAACCATCAACATGGAGAAGCCTGGAAATGTGGGATATTTGAGCTTGAGGTCCTCTCTCTGTTGTAGAGGAGAATAAAGTTATCTCTATCCCTTGCATTGCCTCCAGCGAGGGATTGGCAGGTTCTTCCCAGTGTCCTCCTGATGGCCTCAGGGCAGGGACACAGACAAATGACCAGCAAAGCTCTGGTGGTGACACAAAGGTGGCAGCCAGGTAGGGAAAGGATAGGATGCTGTGCTCTCAGGGCTGAGTGACTGGAGAAGACCTTCCCTTGGCTTTGTCAGTGGGTCAGTGTGGGTGGATGGTCTTGGTGGCCATGGGGCTGCCACAAAACCTTGCACGTGGTTGATAATATTTCCTTTCTGCTCCAGCTTTGCTCAAGTCCCTAACTAAGAAAAAGGCCCCAGGGAGCACTCAGAAAAACTGTTAAAATAATTTAAAAGAAATCAAACCAAATAAATGCAGAGAGATTAAAGAAATGAATCTTGCTTGCACAAGTCCCAGCCTCCAGTGCTGCCTGTGCTGGTGCTGCTGGCATGGCAGCCAAGGCTGTGGCACAGAGATCCCAAAATTTCTGAGCCCGTGTAGGAACTGTCACCCAGAGGTTTCTTCCTCTCCTGGCTGGATGAGGACTCCCAAGTGGCTGCAGGCAGGGAAGCAACAAGCATTTCTGCATGGCCCATGCAGAGACAGCATTGAATTTCTCAAAAAGACCTTAGGATTGGGATCCTGCTGAAGCAGATGGATAATTTGGGGCTGGAGCAGCAGCAGGGGGGTAAGTCAGCGTGGCTGTGATGCAGCTGTGCCCGGTTTCACCAGCCCGACGTGGCCGTGCTGGGATGGAGTTGGCTGATGGGCTCTTCTGCTCCCTCCCACTGTCCCACTGTCCCGGGGGACACGCTGCTCCTGCCCCGCAGCCGCCAGGAAGAAACCGGTTCCTGACTGTTTTAGCAACTCCAAGTATTAAGTTCAGTTCCCTTTGATTCCCCGTGTTTGGTTTGCTCTCCTACTTCATAAATATTCAACCACCAGATGGTTGAAAAAGCGCCGGCGAATTCCCCCGCGCGTCGGTGGGAGCGGCGCCCGCGGTCCCTGGCGCGGTCCTGCCGGGATCCATCCCCGTGGAAAAGGCGCAGCGCAGGGCCGGGGCCAAAGCCGACAGCTCGTAAACCAGCGCGGTGCCGAAACGCGCTCCCCCGGCCTGAGGGTACCCGCCGCGGGATGTGAAACAGCAGTTTGAGGGGGCGCAGGCTGCGAACTCGGTGCCCCAAACCGCGGGGATGGCTCTGCTGGGACATTCCCGGGGAGCGGTGGGGATGCAGCTGCTCCCTGGGAATGCGGGTTTTGTGGGCACTCGCTTCCCCGAGCGCACTGCCTGCTCCCTCTGTCTGCTGTCCAAGAGTGAAATCCGAAGGGTTCCTCAGGTTCAGGGGGTGATGGAGTTACAGGGAGACATTTTGCAGGGGAGGCTGATGTTTTCCTGCTCCCTTTCCCCCATGGATAGGGGCAGCATTACCCACCTCATGTGCCCACTCAACTGGGGATCACCAGCACCAGCAGCACCAGGTCTGCAAAGCTCAGGGGTGCTGGGCACCCTCCCTGATGGCTTAGCCAGAGTTGAAGGGACCATGAGGAGAGAAAAACAGGGGAAAAAATAAAACTCCAACCCCCTGCATTACAAAGTGTTCCTGTTCAGCAGGGCAGTGCCCTGGTGCCATCTGCACCAAGGTTGGGTGGCAGTTTCAGAGCAGGAGGTGTCAGGAGGGTGCAGGGCTGGGGAGGGGGGAGCACAGCAGCCCCCCCAAGCTCCCCCAGTGCCTGGGCAACCCTACAAACCCCAGCTCCTGCTTAGTATTCCCCTTTCTTGCCAAAATCACTCCGGAGCATGTCAGCATGCTGTCATGTAAGGAATCTCATCTTGGAGAGGCTTTTTCTCTCTCATTTTGCCTTCGATACAAACCAGACACAGCCTCACTTTATTGGGTGTGAGGGCAGGGCTGCCCACATCCGGCCTTCCTCCACTCCCTCCCCAAAACCATGCTAGAGTGGAGTTGGGGGACTCACACTGTTTGTCTGGGATACTTTTTGCTGTGCGTGCAGGGATCTTCTGCACAAATATGTTCATGTGCAGGACCTTCTTGTTGTGCTGTGGAAGCCCTGCATGGGAGAAGGAGCCACTCTGCTCTGTGAGGTGGCTTTGGGGCTGTTCAGGTACTGCCTGCTGTGTGGGATGCAGCATCTTCCCCCTGCTGCATTGTTATTTTGAGGACTGGTAGCCAATTCCCAGAGGAGCAGTGCTCCCTGCAAAGCCCCAGGAGATACTTGTTCCCTCCTCTTCTAACCCCCACCACCCAAAGCCCCTCAGTGGGGCCACAGTCTCTGCACATTCCTTCCCTTCTTATTCCAGGTGACTGCACAGACCCCCAGAGCCCCTTACCTGCCTGACTCCAGGGCTCAGCTCCAGTGCTCTGGGCATGGATAGTGATGGACAAGTCCTGGCCTGGATTCCCCATGCCCCTCTCAGCCCCTCATCAAAACAGGGATTTCCCTTCTCTGAATAGCTCACTGAGACTCTGGATGCCTGGGGAGGCAGGGGCAGCTCCCCTTGGCCCTGCATGCAGAGCAGTGGTGATCAGCAGGGTAGTTAATTGGTTTGGGTGGCATTTATGCCTGCTTTGCACACCTGATGTCATCCTTCCTTTCTGAGAGGTTTGGCCTGGGAAGCAAGAATAATCTGCTTAGGTCAGTGAAGGATGAAAACCCTCTGCCCACCTGCAGTCCTACACAGGGAGTTTTGGAGCTGGTGGCTCCAGCCAGATGTGCAGAATTTGCCTAAAAAGGGCTGTGAGAGCCAGTGAGTTGTGATGTCCCTGCAAGAGTGGCACAGGGCTGAGGGGTTCCAGTTCCAGCTGCTTCCACACAGGGAAAGCCATCCTGCTGCCATGAGGAAGCTGAGGCTTCCCAAGAGAGCTGAAATCAAATGGAGGTTTGAAAGGCTGCTCCCAGAAGGTGCCTGAATCCCACCTGAGTCCTCTTCCAGTCCTGCTTCAATGGCCTGAACCAGCTGGGACTGGGAGTTCTGTCCCCATCACTGTGTGGGACCAGAGAGGAGGTGTGGCAAGTCCACAAAGACCCTGACCATGGACAACGCTCTCAGGCACATGGTGTGATTTTGGGGGTTGTCCTGTGCAGGGCCAGCAGCTGGGCTCTATGATCCTTGTGGGGCTGTTCCAGCTCAGGATATTCCATGATTCTATGATGGTTGTTGTCTCCAATTTTACCTGCAGTAACCTGGGAGTAGCTTTTGCCTCTTGTAGGTTTACAGCTCATTCTTACAACACATTGCAATCTGCATCATGTGAGACAGACGTGTTGGAGAACATTTTGGGTGCAAAGACTGTTGCACCCAGTGAAGTATCTGGCCAGCAATGCCATGTTTGGACCTGATCACTGCTGGGTCTGGTCCTGAATGACCCCTGGACTAACATGGAGCTGAGGCAGTACGTCCCCTTCTGCATAACATTCAGCACCTCTGCTCCCTCCTGCACCAGCCCAGCCATCTCTGACCACACCTTTCCCCATCTGCAGCACTAGCCAAAGGTGTCCTGAGCAGGTTCTGCATCCCAGGGAGAGAACAGCCCCCTTTCCAAGGATTCCTGGCCCATATGGAGCACAGCTTTGCAAAGGAACAAGAATTTGTTCCAGAGTTCACCGAAGTTTAAAGCGAGTTTTTCTCAGACTCACCCTCTGTGATGCTTTTCCATCCTAACTCACATCAAATCATCACTGGACATTTATTGTTTCTGGGCATGCTCCAGTTCCTCCAGGAGGCAGCAATAAGAGGGCCCCTCACCTCCTTTTTCTCCTGCCATCCCCAGGCTCAGTCCCAGCCCCCTAATTTTCCATCCCTCAAAACCTCCAAACTCAACACCCCCAAAGCCCCCAACGAGGAGCTGGGCTGGATCATGTCCTAGAAGGGTGAGGGCTCTCCATGCAGCTGAGGCAACCAGTTCAGACTGAGGAGCTCAGCCTGGGTGGTGGCAACAAGAGGGTGAGCAGAGTGGAAGGGCTGGCTGGGAGCAGAGCATTGCAGTGTGGGGAGACAGAGGAGGTGAAGAGGTGCAGGAAAACACCAGGATCCCCCCTGACCGCTGCTTGATGCTCCCTGCTGCAATTCAAAAGCTGCTGCAGCCTCAGGATAGGGTTTCCAGTACAAACACTTGGAGGTTTTCTCTCCAAGTTTATGTTCCAAGACTAATTTCTCAATATTCGTTGAGGGAGTCTGCCTTTCTGTGGGTGTAAATCTGTGTACCTCCACCACCTCGCAGAGCCCCACGCTGATTGATATCAGCTGAGATGCTGACCCCAAATTTGCAGTTTGCACAAATGTTCCTGCCAATAAAACTGTTATTTAAAGTATTCAGAGAAAGTGAACCCAGGAGGCATGTGAACATGGTCCAAACAAATCTAATTAAAGCTTTCATCCAGAAAATTCTTCCTTACTAGAGAACAAAAATCCACACATTAATACTTGTCCTCACTTCACTGGGGCTAAAAAACTCACTTTGGAAGTCTAGGATAAATGAAATTTGTGCTGGGCTGAGCACTCCCAAACCCTGCTGGCTCCAGGACACCTCAGAGCTCCCCTCTGGTCTCCTCCTGCATCCCCATCCTTACTGTACTTTCTGGATGGTTCTTACCTTTGTGGAGAAACTCATTGCTTAATTCAGACAGTCCAGCTGGGCTGCAGTGGAGCAGCCACATCTGCTGTTGCATGTGCTGGGGAAGCAGCTAAGGAAACATCCTGGCAGGGGCTAATGGAAGCCAGGGAGGACAGAGGTACCAGCATCAGAGCAACCACCAGCTTGCAGAAACATTGTGGAGCTGATCCAGATGCTGCATCCTGGCTGTTCCAGTGGCTGGGGTGCTGGCTTGGGGCAGATCATGTCTTGTTTTGATCTGCACAAACTATCACAGTAAACCCACCCAGGAGCAGCAGCTGACCCAGTCCATTTTCTGCCGTGACGTGGGCACAAGGTAGTTTGAGTGGACTGGGTCAAAGTAGAAATGACCCTTTTAGTACAGGCACTGGGTGTTGGTATGAAAATGAATGCCAAGGGAGAAGGAGAAGAACTTAGGGCAACACCCTAATTCCTCCATCTTGTTCCCCTGCACCTACATTCTAAAAACCCAAAACTACAAAACTTTCCACCCGGTGATAAACTACACCACTATCTGTCACACATTTAGTGACTTGTAATTCCTCTCTGTGTTAGAAGTTTTTCCCATGGACTGAAATCAAAGCCTGTGTCTTCCTGAGCTCTGTGCCAGGGTCTCAAACCCCCTGCACAGACCCCAGACCCTCTTTCTCAGGTCCCAGGCCTTTCTACTGAGGTCTGTGACCTTCCAGGGTGCCCAGAGGGGTGCCCTGGACTCTGACATGCAGCAGCATTTTGGAGTGCTCTGTGTTATCCACAGTAAACTGATTATCCTTGGGATACTGGCAGGGCTCTTTTCTAAGGGCATCACTCCCAGGAATTACTCCTGACACATCCTGTGGGAACAGTGTACTGGTGCCTCTGATGGTTCCAAGTGGGAGCCAAGGACCAGCTCTGCAGGACACGTGTCTGACCCTCTGGAGTTCAAAGTCTACGGGCACATAATCCATTGCTGGTCTAGCCTCTTCCCACTTTCTCTTCTCCTGTCTTTCTCTCCCTTGTTTCAACTGACATTAAGTGGAAATCACCCCATCACTCACCTTTTTTCTTCCTCACTGCCTCTCCGAGAAGCTAAACAAACAAATCTACCCCCTTGGATCACCTTCATTTCATCTGCCCTCCCAAAGCCCTGTGTTTGTCTGAGGGCTTGCAGCAAGACAGCCCTGCAGGCATTTTCCAAGACAGGAGAAACTTCAGACAGCAACAAAAATGTGTAGAATTTGGCCTATTTCTCTTCCCTTACCTTTTGGTGACCTTCAGAGAGTTTTAGGCAGCATCTTCCTTGCTCCCTGTCATACCCCAGGACAGCTCCTGCCAGCCCAGCCCAGGCTGCCTGCTGGGGAACGAGCCACAGAAATGGAAAAAGAGAAAGAATGAGACAGGTGGGGAGAAGATGACTTGACTGCTAATGTAGGAATTATTTCCATGCACATTCCTCGTGCAACCAAGTGGCTGGAGGAAGATCTTTCAATACCAGCTGTGCTCCTCATCCCCACTGAGCGAGTCTGGCTGCTCAGGGGGACTCCTAAGTTTTAGATTTGCATTAATCACGTTCTCCTAGATGGTTTTGGCCAATGCACAGCTGGAGAAATCTAAGATAAGGTCTGAAACAGAAATCTTGACCTCAGTGGAACTTCTTTATTCCTCCCCTTTCCTCTAAGGAATTGCCCAAGGGCACAGACATCCTTCTTTCCTGTTGGGAGCCAGGCCTGGCTATTACAGGACAAAAATAACTTGACTCCTGTTGCTGAGCTGGAGTCAGTGCTGCAGGGGGACTGCTCCTTCTGCAGCACCAGGGCAGGCAGACAAACCCAGTGCTGCAGCTCACCAGGAAAATCCCAGACTCTGAGCAGAGGATAAAAAAGGTCAAAGAATATCTTGTGTGTGGCATTGCAGAGGGAGGCTGGGGCAACAGAAACTGCCCAGACATGCAGGATGTTCTTGCTCTGTGTCCCTGGCCAGGGAAGCAGCTTGTTCTGCATGTACACCAGGGGTTTCATCAAGAGTCCAAGAGAGGCAACAAGCTTCCCTCAGGATGGTCCCCTGAGCCATGGCTGGGGATGGGATCTCTGAGGGCTGCAAAGCCCAGGGATGAATTCACCTGGGGCATGAATTCTTCCAGAGCATATTTCATTGCATTCCTACCCTGGCCATGACTTTAACCTTGATCTGGAGAGCCAATTCATCCCCTGTGCCTGAGGGACAGGGTACATACAAAAGGGCCCCTCTGGGAGTTGTAGGGGACACCTGCATTACCTCATGTGTCACAGCTGCTCAGCACTGCCAAGCATCCTGCCAGGCTCCCCAGAGGAGCAGGAAGCACAGCAGGACACACACACACGGCCATCTCCTCCATGAGTGTTTTACAAGCATGGCAGATGAAATAAAAGAGCAGGAGAGCTGTAAAGGAGCTCATTTCAGTGTCTCCCTGGAGCCTTGTAAAGTCAGCTTCAGCTCCAGTCAACACCTCCCACATCAGCCAGAGCCCAGCCCAGCCTGGCTGCCCACAGGGACCTTTCTGCTAATGGATTTCAGGTGCTCCAGCAAGGCATGGAGCAAGAGCACAGGGAATGCTCCCCCTCCTTCCCATCCTTGTCCCTCATGACATCCCCTTCAGCTGGCTCCTGGCTCTCAGGCATACATTTCATACATGATGCCAATTTCTACCCTACCCAGCATGAAACTCTGAGGAATGGTTCTCACCACAGTGGAAAAATATTCTTTCACCCCAAAATTAAAGTTAGGCAGGGCCAAACATGAAGAGAAGAGCATGAAGAGTGCTTGTCAAAATCAAGTGAGCTTTTTAATAGATTTCCAGAGATAATTTCCTGCCCAGGTCTCATCTCTTCTCTACTCCCCTTCTTTCCCTCCCCTTCTTCTATTCTAGATGAAGCCTCCCTGCAAGGCAACATCCCACCTGTTTCTAACCCAAACACTCCTGTGCCACATTTCCCAGCAGACATGAGGAGGAATTCAATGGAAAAGGTAAAAGGTCAGCTTGGAGCTGTGCCAGGGCTGCAGAACACAGCTACAGCTGGGAATGGACTTCCAGAAAGTGTCCATCCTTCCCAGCGACAATCCTCAGATGTCCTAGAGATGATACACTGAGTGCAGCTGGTCAGGGAGGAGGAGCCCTCTCTTGAGAGCCCAAGGATGATGGAAGAGGCAATGGAAACCCCACATGGCAACGGCGAAAAGCCAGAACCTGGTTTGCAAGTTCAAAGGAGCAGGAAATTAGGAGGGCAATTAGGTGGGCACGCACTCGATCCGTGACAAACTGGGCCACCAACACATCAGACAGGCAACAAAACAAAGAGCCAGTGATGAACCCAGCAAGCCACCATACAGCCAGCAGCAGATGTGTTCAATTAGCCCAAGAGCCAACATCCAACCAAACACCAACCTAGCCAGCAAAAAACAGACAATAGACTACTTGTTCCATCAAACAGCTGAGTTAATAGCAAAAACGTGCAGGGAGCGAGCGAGCAGCCAAAAACCCACGCCAGCCACTCAATAAGTCAATTAACCAAAGACCCACATAATCAACCACTTAAGTAGAGCCGAGCAAATAACTCACAATGAGTTATTTATCCATTGAATTTCGCCTCTAGTTTTGCTTGGGCCATCTCTGTGAGCACATGTCAAGTCTCTTCAACTGATTTTCAATTAATCTCATTTTGGCTTGTTTGCTCTGTGCATGGCTGGCCAAAAGTTAACATGTGAGCTGCACTCATTAGCTGTGATTGCCCAGGAAGATTACATGTTGCTCTCTAGTCTCAGATTAGGTAAGCACAGTTTTGCCAGGGAATCTCAGTCCCTGAAATGCTCCAACAGGTCTGATCTTAAGCCACCAGGACACATCAGTCACATATATTCAAAGGAAAAAACCACAACAAATATAAGTGAGAACTTATCCAGCCATCCAAGAGGTCCAACTAAATAGTCCTGCAGGAAGAAGGCTCGTGGTGCTGCTCAAACGGGACTGGGGAATTGGAGGGTTTGGGTTTTGTGCCCTAGGGTTGGGTCCCAGTTCTGGGGATCTTTTCCATCCCTGAGGCCATAACTCCCTGAGCAGGTGAGGATGGCCCAGCTTCTTCAGCTACAACTCCTTGTCTGGCTCCTCAGACCCTGCCTGGGGTATCTCAGTGCCTTCTGCAGGACCTCCCAGTAGACCTCAGCTCCTGATTAATCATAGAATTGTTTAGTTTGGAAAACACCTCTAAGATCATCAATTCCATGCTGTCAACCCATCACTGCTATGTTCACCACTAAACCACAGATAGATATTTTTCATCCATCCAGATATTTGTCAAACATTTCCAGGGACAGTGATTTCACCGTTTTTAATTCCTGACCACCCTTATAATGGAGAATTTTTTTCCTAATATCCAGTCAATGGAAATTGCTTCTGTGGTGGCAAGCCCAGTGACACAGCACTTCCTAGCAAGGGCTGGGACCTGCAGGGCTCTCATTGGATCTGGGTGCCCCAGGCATCACCAGAGCATTAAAACACCACCAGCACTCTGGAAAACCCAGGCAGCTGAGTGGCACAGAGGAGATGCTGTGTTCCTCATGCTGCCAGGCTTCAAGGAGAGCCCACATGGTGCCATGACTCCAGGGCTGCTGTTGTCCTCCTTCTGGAGCAGAAATGCTTCCTTCCTCCAGCCCACACCAGGCTCCTTCACTTGCTGCCAAGACACCAAATGTCTTTTCATGCAGGTGATCAGACACAAGCCCAGCTGTGCCACAGCAGGATTTGTCCCATGCTGTGGGTCACACTGCCCTTCCTAGACCCTGGTACCACCAAGCCATGGCCATTTCCACGTTAGCTCTTGGAATGAGGTCCATTCCTGACCTCCTGCACCCCAAGATGGCCATGAAGAGCAGCAAGCTGAGCTGCCTGGGCTCCGAGCATGGCCCCACACAGCTCAGGGAGGTTTTTATCCCTCTCCTCCAGGGCTGCTGTGAGCGTTGTGCTTTTGGCTCTGGCTGGGGAGGAGGCCTGTGCTGCCAAACCACACTGTCAACTGCTTCCCTGCTGCCTGCAGATCCTGATCCCACAGGCAATATATAACCAGCGGGAGCTGCACCATCCCTGAAGTGTGAAGTGCAGTATCAGAGGAGCACTGCTATCTCCTGCCTCTCCAAGAGACTGTCGCAGGGACTGTCAGAGATTAGGACTAATAGTACTTAGCTCACTTCAGCAGCCAGCTGAACCAAATGATCCTTACATGCCCTTATGTCCTAATGAATTGCATTTGATTCCTTGCCCAGCTCTGAGCATGGAGCAGCAGCACAGCTCTTCATACTGAAAGGGCTGTGTACGAATCACCCCTCTCATTACCCTTGCAAATCCACCCTGTGTTTTTAATCCCGACAGCATCTCCTTCAGCTCCCACTGCAGATTCAGGTTTGAGTTCATCTTTCAAAGAGAATTGACCTCTCAAAAGCCAAGCTCAGCTGCAAGCATTGAGCTTCAGCTTAGAGACCAAACAAAACCCACTGATTTCACATTATTTCCATGCAAAGCTATAAATCAGCTTGGGCCCTGTTTGACTCTGGGCCAAAGCTTGACTGAAAGGTTCACGAACCTTAAGGAATTTTTTGACAAGCTTGGTCTGAGATTCAAATTTGTAATGAAACTCCAGTAGTGAAGCTCTGCTATTTCCATGCAATTTCAGGTTTTGCTGTGAACATTTCATGCAGCTCTGGGGACAAAGTTACAACAGCATAAACCCAGTTACTCCTTAAGAATCAATAGTGCTGACCTGGATTTCTGCCGGTGTAAGAACAATCAACACAGCCCAGAAAAAGTTATTTTTATTCCTTGCCTTCTGTTTTGCTAGAATCCACCCAATAAAAGTTCCCAGCCTGAGTCCAGACTGTAGAAATGCAAATGCCAGTAGAGCATAAACCCCAGCATGTGTCTGGAGAAGTTTGTGTAAATCGACAGGGTCATTCCAGCTGTGTGGACAATGAAAACCCCACAAGAACTCCAGGACCCCCTTCCCCATCCAAATCTGCTCATACCCTGAGGGTCTTCTGTGAGAAGAGACATTTTGTGGGCTCTTGCCTGAGATGACTGTTTCTGTAGGGCAGAAAAATCACAGTGCCACATCGGACTGAAGTCAGGACAAGGATTTCTGCAGCCCTAAAAGGGCTGGCTCCTGCTCCCCCAGCACAGTGCTGGGTTCCAGTGGGTCACTCATTTTCCACAGAACCCCAACTCCAATAAGGCAAACCAAATTTGTGCTCTGGAAGGAAAATGCTGTGGGGCTCAGGGGATGCTGTCCTCCACCCTCACTCCAATTTTATAGCATATCTGCAGTGGTGTGTCAACATCAGACTGCTCCAAATGGGGGAACTGATGTGAGGTGCTGTGCCAAAGCCCATTTAGCTCCTTTTATATCCCAGCACAGGAACCCATCTCCACAGGTTTAGCTGGATGGCTGCTGGGGTAAGAGATTCTGCCCTTCTGCTCCCTGGCCTCCTGCTTGCAGCACAGAGAAATCCTGGGTGCAGAAGCAGAGCAGAGCAAGGCAGGCAGGCACTGAACTCCATTGCCCTGCAACGTTCACCCTCTCTGCAGAGCTGCTCCTCTGGTCCATGCTGCAGCAGAGCTTGGCCTGCCACCAGCTCCTGCTCCTTCCTATGCCAAGCACTTCCCTCAGTAAGACAGCAAACAGCAGGATTTCCCTCTATTTGCTTATTTTAAAATTGTTTCTTACTGCAAAGGTTTAAGACCTGGCAGGAAGCTGGAGCTTTATTCACCCAGGGGCTCTCAGCAGCCCCAGAGATGTAAAGCAAGGAAGTACTCTTGCCTGCTCCCCATCTGCACCCCAGGCCCCTCCAAAGACTGGCAGGCTCCCCTTTCACAGCTCATTTAATGCCAGAAAACCATCATTCCCAGATATTGCCAGATCCCCCTGCCCTTGTTTTAATCCCACACCCATTCCCAAGGTCTGAGGTACTCCAATGCCTTGGGAAAGGAAGTTCTGAGGGGCAGCTGTACTGCTGAGATGCTAACTTGGCCTGCTGCATTCCCTGCTAGGCTCTTCAGAGGTGTTAAGAAGGAATTCCTCACTCCCTGGCAGCATCTTGCTGACCTTTCAGTGCAGACATGCTGAGACTTAAGTGTTTGTCCACATTATAAAACCATCATTGATTTTGCTGCCCCTTGATCTGAATAAGTAAGTGCAGACATCTCAGAGGGGTCTCAGGTGTGATCAGTGGGACTTTGGGGCTGGTTGTGCCAGCCTGGCTCCTTCCATACGCCCAGGGCAGGCTTGGAGCAAGGTTTTGGAAGAGGTCTCTGCAGTGACCTTCTGTTCTGGGTGTAGGGCTCATTGTCACATACACTGTGTCCCATGGCCATATTTCCTAATTTATGACCTTTATGTTCCTGTGGTGAAGGAGCCAACATTGCCAAGGCTCTGGTGCTGCCATCCATAGCAGCTGTGCACTGAAGGCACCACACAGGTGTCAGACACCTCCTGAGAGCACAAGACTAAGTCCTCTGTAGCCTTGCAGCACCTGCCCAGCAAGTCCAGCACATGCCTTAACACATGGGAAAGCTCCCCTTGTGCCAGTGGTATCACCCCAACACACACCCCCAGCCATCATGGTACCTGTCTGCTGCCTGGTTTGGGGCTTCCCTTTGGAAAGAAGCAGAAAATCTACTGCTTTAACACATCAGGTTCCATGCCTTGAATGCCAACTTCAGCTTTTAAGGAGCTTGGTTCCTCTCCCTATAGATAACACAGATGAAAATTAGAATTTCCAGCACTCCCCCACCTTCTTCTCAGGGCTGTGCCCTTGTGTTGGGAAGGTGATTTTAGGGCTCTGCTGTTGGCAGGGAGTGTGGGCAGCATCTGCTTCAATAGGGCTCCCTCAGCAGTGATTCTGGCAGGAAGCTGGACCAATAATCCCCAAATTCCAGCGAGGGATGGTGGTGTGTTGAACATCTTGCAGCAGACACCAGGTTTTGGCTCCTGAGTGCTACGCACGAGAGGAGAGAGCCCACGAGGGAATGCGGAGTTATCCAAATTGGATACAAGCTACATTTTATCTTATTGGAGTGGGTTTGGGGGTGATGTAATCACTCAGTGTGCTTGTACATTTGGGATCTGGACGAGATGCTGTTTATCATGAGCTGACAAGGCAAGGAAGGATGCGAGAAAATGATCTGGGACTTCCCATGCAGGACTGGCTGGAGCTGTGAACTGGGGCAGACGTGACTGGAAGCCGTAAGGATTAATGGCCCCTCTGCTGCTGTATGAGGTGCAAATGAATGAAATTCTGTTCCCCTTACAAAGGAATGCCATTAATTCAAGGGGAGATTGTCCAGATTTTTGTCCAGTGTGATGAAAGCAGAATTTGGCCCTTGATCTTGTGCAAAAAAGTCTGTCTAGCAAGTTTTAAGGCGTTTTTTTCCATTTCTCTTTTGATTTGATTGCATTTTCTCATGTAGAAACCCTTTTTCCCAGCAAGTGCAGAAAGAAAGGGATAGAGAAAGACAGGCAGGCAGGCAAGGAGAGGCATTGGCAGACGGAGCAAAGGGAAAATGACTGAACAGTGGGAAACTGTACCCGGGACACAGGGAGCTGCTCCTTTGGGCAGTGGGAGGAGATGCTGGGGTGTGAGGGGTGAAAAGCCTGGCTGGTGGGAGGTCTCCAGCACTTTTGTCGCCCCTTTGGCTGGAATTCATAAGTAAATACGGAGCTGACTGAAACTGCTCCTGCTCACCAGCAGCCTCTCTTTGGCACTCACTGGAATTTGGGGTGGGAGGAGGCTGGGGGGGTTTGTGTTTACTCACATTCCTCTTCGTATGCTGGTTTCGGGATGCAAAACAGGGGATGGCAGCAGGGTGGTGTGTGTGGCCAAGAGGAGTGACAGGCTCCCTTGGCTTCTGGTGGCTTCATGCCCCAGTAGCTGCTCTGGAGAGGGAGGCAACAGGGGATTGTAGTGCAGAGGATCAGGCAGGAGAGCTGGGAGGTGTGGGGCTGGCACTGGAAGCTGGATGGGGATGGGAGCCCAAGCAGATGAGGCTGTGCCATCTCCCTGCAAGGCACCAGGTCCCTGGGGAGCTCTTGCTGAAATCCCGTGGGTAAAATAACACAGCAGTGCCTCCACTTCTTGCATGCCTGGTTCCAAGCAGATCAGCACACAGGAGGATGGCACACGACCACCTGCCAGCCCAGCCCCTCTCCTCTGGGCTATGATTCTGCTGAGCTTCCAGCCACGGGGTACTCTGGGACCCTACCAAAATGCACTTCAAGAGCTGTTTCTCCTCAAGCTCTCCATCCTGTGGCTTTGAGATCCATCAGAGCAGGAAGCTTCACCTCATTCAGTGTTCGAATGCAGCAGTACCTTTTCTTAAGGTGCAGCTGAGATGGAGAGGGTTTGTTTTGTGTCACTCAGAACAGTGGCAGGGTGAGCTCTGCTGAACTCTGCCTGCCATGGAGCATCACGTTTGCCACCCACGTCCTACTTGGAGCTTCTCTCTGCTGGCAGGATGCAGTGGTACGATGAGTTACAAGCAGAAGCAGCAGATGTTTGCTAAAAAAAAAAAAAAGGAGGCAATAATCCAGAATTTTGCTGATATAAACACAATACCAGCACTGAATACAACTGGAGGAAGACAAAAACATCCCAAAGACATAAAACATCAGGCTACTTGGAGAACCTCCAGGCTACATGCACTGAACTCTGTCAGCCTTCGAGAAATAAGTGCTTAACCCCTTTTCAATCTCTTTGGCAGCCCAGCCCTTGAAGATTTACAGTGGACTCTGTTTGAATGAGGGATCTTCCCTGACACATCGTGCTCCTTTAATTCTGGGTGAGAAAACAAACAGCCGCCCTGCAGACACCCGTCTGACCGTCCCGTTCCCCTCCCCGAGGGACACTCAGCCCCTTCCTCGGCATCATTCCCCACCACCTCTGCAGCTCCACCAGCACCTCGGGGCCCCCTGGCTTTGGGAGTGCTTTGGGGGTGCCTGTCTCCCCAGCGGGTACCCACTCCTCCCCATGGCCCTCCCTGGGGATGCTCCTGTGGGAGGTAGGTGTCCTACTGCCACACTCCCCTGCCAACACCGGGATGGGGCAGGCAATAGGAGCGAGGAGTGCTGCAAATTCCTGTCTGCTGGCGCTGCTCATTCCCAAGCCCTAATTACAGCCTGGCTGCAGGGACCAGCCTGGCTTGGCTGGATCCCGGGGTCAGGCCGGGCTCCGAGGGCCAGCCGTGCTCCAGAGACAGCGCTGATGGATTGTGACAGGACTTAAGGACACCTGCTACTTTCGGAGATTTTTCTCCTTTGCAAGCAAGCTCTCGAATGAGTGTGTGTGTGTTGACAGGGGCAGATATCACTGGAGGGTGTTGAGGAGGGAGCAGGAGGGAAATCTCTGGAGAAGGTGTCAGGAAGGATTTTTCTCGGCTGCTCACCCTACAGTGAGTGATGGGCAGTGAGGAACTGGCCTCCCTTGGACCCAGATCATGTGGGCTCACTGGGGTTGTGGGGCCCGACCACAGCCTTTGTAATGTTCCCTTAAAGCCAATTAGTAGCATTAATATATGAAGACCACACACGTGCCCAACGCTCGTATTTATGCTGGATGGCTTCCATCTTGGAAACTCTCTTGGCCTTCTGTCCATCCCCAGGATGGTTCCAGGACTCCACCTTTCCCTTCCCAACCCTGTGGCCACAAGGGATCCCAGAAGATTCATGGCCAAAGCATCAAGAGGCAAACTGAGCTAGCAACCTCTCCCATCCATTGGAAGTTCTCAGGCTGAGCAAAGCACATCCTGCAGGCATGGGAGGCAGCTGTGTTGACTTGTGAAATAAAGAATATGTTCTGCTCTGTGGGTGCAGTGCAGAGAGGGACAAACTTCTTTCACTGTAAGTGCCAGGTCTCAAGGTCTGCAGCCCAGTCTGGTGGTCTTGAAGGATTTGGTCCAAACAAACATCAGAAAGTAAAACCAGCTCTGAATGTTTGTCTTTTCAGCTCCATTAGAGTCATGGAATGGCTTGGGTTGGAAGACACATTTAAAGACCATTTAGTCCAACCTCCCTGTCACAGGCAGGGGCATATTCAACCAGATCAGGTTGCTGAGAACCCCATCCAACCTGATCTTGAATGTTCCCAGGGATCAGGCATCCACCACCTCACTGGAAAACCTGTACCAATGCCTCACTACCCCCACTGGAAAAAATTTCTTTTCTGAAAATCACACTTAGTTCTCTCCTCACCTTCTGTCCTGGTTTCCCTTTTCTCCCCATCTAAATGAGGAGAGCAGCAGGCAGAGAAGACAGGTCTGAGCTTCACCTGCCTGTGCAGGAGCTGGGAGTGGGAGATCATCTGCTTGCTTAGGCATGGGTGGCCCTTGAGGGGAGTGATTGGGAATGTAGCGAGGGCCAAAAAGTGTTTTTCAGCCTGGGAGCCCTGATCCCATCCCATCACACATAGTTTTACAGTGCAGCTCTCTCTGTAAAGTGTCTGGTGGTGTGATGTGGAGCCATGTTGGCCAGATCTCCCTGTGAGTTTCCAGACACATTAGAGATGTATGCACACATATATTTATATCTGTAGCTGCTGTTTTGCAGCCGGTGGGAAATGAGGGCTGTTCTCAGCCTTGTTCCCTTTCTGCACATTACCCACACTCCCCCTTGCTGACATCCACTGGACCCACTCTTCTCCCACAGGAGAAGCCAGGAATTTATTAGGCAATGAAGGTGCTTGATGTCTTCTCTAACTGCTCCTTCTCCTCTCTAGGAGTTTGTTGCTGGGTTGGAGTGTTGGGATTGTGTGAGGAAGGCTGAAATGAGCATGGTTGCATGCTGGAGCCTCTCCCTCTGACTGCTTTCATGTGCAAAAGGCGAAACAGAAACACAACCGACCTCTGAACTCTGGATGGGCCCTTTCACCACCTCAGAGCTGTTGCATTATCTCTCTTTTACCTCCTTCCTCTCTTTCCTCCCGAGCCTGGACACTAACGCCAAGTCTGGTTCTGAGCACATCTGCTCTTTCAAAGAGTTGGGAGGTCCCAAGACCACTCAGTCCCAGAGTCAGGGTTCTGACATCTGCCTTGGCCTTGCCTATGAGTCACTTGGGGAGCTTGGGAAAATCACGTAACTCTTCCTTGCTGGTGCAGTGGCTGCTGGGGCAGTGCAAGACCCAGGCCAGTGGGCCCCAGTTGGCTCCTCCTCTCCAAGGCTTCATCTCTGAACACACATCAAGCACCTTGAGATCTTCCAGTGGAAGGAGCCTTGCAAATGCCCCATGGCCTGATGTCCCATAATGGGAATACAAGTGTCCTGTGCCAGCATTTCTCTGCCAGCCCATCTGGAAAAGTGGAAGGTGCAGAGATGCTCCATGCAGTCTTCCATCAGCTCCAAAGACTTCAACAGGCACTTTCATGTAGTGCCATCCTGTGGGATTTACCTGTTGCTCCGCTCTGCCCTGTGTCCATTCCAACCCACTATTTTAGAGAGATTTCGTCTATTTTATTGCATTTGCTTCTGCAGACCAAAGCCTCCCTGGAGAAACACCGCCAGCCACGGCTTTACTCTGGGTGAACTGAGCAAAGCCTGGCCCCCAGCGTGTTAATTGTTGGCAGAGTCATTATTGCCCTTTCCCTGTCTTTGTTTTTCCCTGGAGGGGCCGGCAGCCCTGGACCTCCGGCGCCGGGTCCCGAGCAGGAGCGTGCTGCAGGAATGGGAGCTGGCAGCTCCCGGCCAGGGGTTGCTGCAGGAGATTTTGTTCCACTGCCTCTGCTGGGGCTCTGTTTTTCCATCTCCATCCAATGAAATAAACACTTTCACGTGTCGCCAAGCCCTGCGGACACAGCTTGGGAGTTTTGCTTTTCCTTGTGGAGTGCCTGCCCCCACTGGTCTCCCTGCCAGCCCAACTTGCTCTGTTGCCATTTCCAATCCCCTTAGCAAAGAGGAATCTCAATGCTCCCCTCCCAGGGACCCCGGTGACACTTTTCACCAAGGACAGGATTTCTGTGGAGGTACAAAACCTGGTGGTTTTGGGAAGTGGTGCAGAACTGTCTCCACCATGGGGAGTGGAGATGAGCTGGGTGCTCGGATGGAGTGTTGGTCAGGGACAAGGGGACAAAGTGCAGCAGGAGGGGAGCATATTTGCAGAGACACCCCAAGACTCCCCAGTCCTCTCACTGTGGGATCCCAACTGTCCATCACAGCTCCTTGGCTGAGCTTGAGCCTCTGTGCCCCTGAGATTCATCCAGAACATTCCCCAAGACCCCCTCCTCCCCGTTCCTGTGAGCCCAGGGGCCATACAGGGAAGGATGAGGGGGGGCAAGGGGGAGGGAGCATGTTCAGGCCCCGTTGTTTCTGCTCACAGACGTGGCAGTCCTCGGCCCCTGCAGCTCCAGCCCTGGCAAGCACAGCCCAGGCTGTTTTTATGTTTCCTGCCTCGGCTCCCAGGCAGCCCAGAACAGCCCAACACTGCAGCACCACGCTGACCCTGCTGAGCTGGATCTGATCCCTGGGGAACTGCAAGCCCCTCTGAGCACTTCTGGATGCAGGGAGTGCAAAGAAAGGGCAAGCCAGCCCCAAGAGGAGGAAAACCTGATGTAGTCTCCTGGTGTCCCCTCTCCTGGCTTGGGTCAGGACGTGTGCACCAGCCAGGGTGATGCCGTGTCCTGCATTAACCCCTTCAATGGGGAGGGCTCAGGAGGAGGGCTGGGGCTTGCAAAGCCAGTCAGCCCTGATCCCATGGGAAAGGTTCTGGCCCTCCTGCCTTCCCCACATGTGCCTGAGGGAGGTGAGGATTCCTGGGGAAGGCTGTAGAGCCGAGCAGTGATGAAGGAGCTGTGACCAAAGCTGCATGAGGAATCACATCCATGCGATCATTCCATGGATCTCTAGTGGAATTAGCTTCTTCTGAGGCAGGCCAAGGGTTTGGCTCTCCTGGGACATCCAAATAAGTATCACCATCTGCAGCAGGTCACAAACCAGGTGGCTCTCTCTGCTGTCACCAGACAGGTCAAGGTCTGATCCACACCATAGAGAAAGGGTCAAATTCTACTCAAAGTTGGGTTTCTTGAGGTCCGGCTCTTTCCAGGTCCTTTTCTGCATCCTGGGAAAACCAGCTGCACTTGTGTTTTGGAAAGATTGCTGCAGAATCAGGAACTCCCAAGAAATGGGACCTGGGTGGCACCTGGAGCAGGGAGAAGGCAGCACCCCAGCAAGAAATATTCAGGGCTGGGAAACTTTAAGGCTGGTGGCAAAGTAGTCTAATGTCCCCAGCCAGAGGCAGACTGGTCCTTTTTTCAGCACTCAGCCTTGAGCCTGGTTTCTTGGAAAGCCACAGTTTCCACAGCATCCCCACCAGGCAGCCTGGAACCAGGCTGTGGCCCAGGTGGAAACCTGCTGGCTCCTCTCCTTCCCTCTGCATCCCTGGATCTGGCAAGTGTCACTGGCAGGATACAAAGAACAGACATTTCATGGCAGAGACACTTATGTCCCCACTGTGCAGCCTGGCTGCTTTTGCTCCCCCAAAGAGGTGAGTCCAAAGCTTCCCCTCAGCTCCTGCTGCGTTTCAGTTCTGCTTCTTTGAAGCCATGAATAAAAGGCAGGACAGAATAAACAATAACATCAATAAAAAACCCCAAGCACAACACACGTAACAAATCAAAATGACCCCGTCTGTGAATGAAGGGAAAAAAAAGGCGGTTCCATCCCTGGAAGTCTCAAGAGCTTCCAAAAATAGGCTGCAGTCCCAGCCAAGGCGAGCACAGCCAGAGTTTGCTCGGTCAGAGCCAGCTCTGGGAAGGAGCTGTGGTTTCCCAGTCCCTCCTGCCCTGCTCCAGTGTCCGTGGGCAGCTGCACCACATCCCCCTGGGCAGAGGCAGAGCAGCCAAAGGCTCTGCAGGGCAGGGAAGAGCAGCATGGCTCAGGTGGTGTGAAATCCCTCTAAAACTTGGGGTAACAATCTATTTTTCTGTTTACAGCTGAGCAACCCATGGGCCACAAAACACCTCCCCCCTACACATGCACAGAAGGTGGGCATGGCCGGTGCTGTGGCTGGAAGGGTGGAAAGGTCCCAAACTTCAGCACCCAGCTGCCTTCCAGCTCTCATGAAGGCTGTTACACAAGCCTAGAGGATTTTCCCCATTTTCCCAGGTGCTTGGTACATGCAATCGGAAATTTTCCACCTCCGAACACCCTGCCAGCAGCAGCCACTCTCCCCACTGTGCTTTTCCCTGGGATTTGGGCTTCTCCCAAACCCTGCTGCAGGAACACTCCTCATGCTGGCCACTGCCTCCCACATCTGGGAACCATGAGCGGAGCAATGGGGCCGGAGATGGAAATTTGGGCTCGGCCCCATTGGCTCACCTGCCTCATCCCCGCACCCGGCCCGGGGACTGCACCAAACCCCCAGCAGACCTTGGCGCCCTTCCCCTAGTCGAAGGCAACTCCGGGCACCATCTGCCAGGCAGGGGAAGGAGAGATGGAACTGGAGCCACTGCCGAGCCGGCGCTGTCTGAGCACGGGCGGTGCAGCCTCCGCTTCCCCGGCCAGGGCCGCATTCCTGCCTTCACCCGGCGGGCCGCAGTTCGGCGTGTGCACGAGCGCACACGTCCTCCAAGAGCCCCCGCCGCTGGCCAAGAGACTCCAGATGCCGGAGGAGCTGTGCACAGCTGCTGGCCAGCAGCAGCAGAGGGGAAAATATAAATAAAGACTTGAAACCCTCTCCTCTCCTCTCCTCTCCTCTCCTCTCCTCTCCTCTCCTCTCCTCTCCTCTCCTCTCCTCTCCTCTCCTCTCCTCTCCTCTCCTCTCCTCTCCTCTCCTCTCCTCTCCTCTCCTCTCCTCTCCTCTCCTCTCCTCTCCTCTCCCTTGCCAGCACGGTCCCCCTGTCCCAGCTCAGCTGCCTGACCCCAGCACAGCCCCGGGACATTCCCGTGTCCCCCGCATCCCCCGGTCCATCCTGCGCTCCCAAGGCCGGGCCGTGTCTCCCCTGCCCGGCTCGGGGGGGACGGGCAGAGCTCGTGGCGTGTCTGGAACGGGAAATTCTCCCTGCGGAATCTAACGGGAGCACAGCGAGCTGGCCTGTGCGGGGTCTGCCTGAGAAATGAGAGCATGGAGAAGGAATGTCAGGTATTTCCTTCTGCTCCCCAGTGCTAGAGCAGCTCCAGGTAACCGACAAGGGCAAAGGAAGGGACCAGCGCTGTTTCCCCGCATCCCTTTGCTGCTGTGAACCTCTGGATCACAAGCAAAGCTACAGGGGTGGAAGGGAGGTGATGTGTCTTGCTGGCGAGATACAGATCTGATTCTGTTTGCTCAAACGGGAAAGGAAACAGAGAAAAAACAGAAAAGAATTGCAAGATGTTTTATTGGAAGACTAAAACGATGGAAGCCTTTCTACATTGGGGAGCTGGGGAGGAACTGCCTCAGAGAGGGCCTTGCTGTGTTTGAAATGAAAGCATTTCCTGGGTTATCAGCCCAGCGAGCCTGTGGGAGTGGGATGGGGAGGGTTTGGCATCAGCACCAACAGCAGGAATCCCACAGACCCTCCTGCACCGCGTCCTGCTCGCTGCACTGAGCGCCCGCCGCGGGATGGGGAGGGTCGAGGGGGGATGCAGGACCGGAGAGACAGCAGCCCCCAAAGTTGAACTCAGGTCACGGTTTCGCTGGCCCTTGGTTTTTTTTCCTTCCTTCGCGTGGCTTGCGGTTGAAACTCGAGACCGGCTCATGTGGCCGGGCCAGCGGACTGCGAGCGCTGCATCTTGGCATCCTCCTCACCCCGGCTGAGCGCAACTCCCGCAGGGCGGAAAAGCACAGTAAAGCTTCCCCTTCCTTTCCTTTGCATAAATCACGCTGCCATTCCCAGAGAGCACGGGCAGGGTGTTCAAGGCTGGGGCAGGATAGAGAGGGGCTGGCACGGCGGGGGCAGTGGGGTTCACCGCGGGAGTGGGGAGCTCTGCACATGCTGCCCGAGCTCCAGCCCCATCCTTGTGCCTGTGGAGGGTTCTGGGTTAGGGCACGAGCAGAGCAAACGGCCCCATCCTTGTGCCTGTGGAGGGTCCTGGGTTAGGGCACGAGTAGGATACAAACGGCCCCATTCCCATCCTTGTGCCTGTATAGGATTGGCTGTAGCACACGAACAGGGTGCAAACAGTCCCAGTCCCATTCCCATCCTTGTGCCTGTGTAGGGTTGGCTGTAGGACACGAGCAGGGTGCAAACAGCCCTATTCCCATCCTTGTGCCTGTGCAGGGTTGGCTGTAGGACACGCACAGGGTGCAAACAGCCCCAGCCCCCGCAGCTTTCCTGGGCGCTGTTTCCAGCATTAGGTGTGCGGACACGGCTCTCCCCCGCAGCTGCAGGGCAGATGGGCGGCTCTGGCTGCTCCGGCTCCTCTCCACCTGCAGACCCTGCCCCGTTACACGTGGTCCTGCCGAAAGCAACTCAGCAGCAAAAAACCTGGGCAGCTCTGTCCTTCCTTTCCCTCTGTTCCTCCCTCATCATCATCTCTGTGCTTATATCCAAGGATGGGGGCAGGTCCCAGCTTCACCAGCTCCCAGAGGATTGTGAAACGGATAGCAAAGGGAATAGAGCAAAATGAGGTGACCCCACACTTAAAATCTGTTCTTTTGCTTTTACCTTGTTCTTCCTCCTTATGCTTGTTTCTGAGCATCAGTAGGGAGGGTGGTTGTGCCAGCTATCCCACATGTGAGGTTTGGCTTAAATCGATAGAAATCCAGCTGCTTTCCATGAGAAATACTAAGCTTTTCTTAAAAAAATAGCAGCTGAAGCTTTTGGGTTTGGAACAATCCACAAATCCATCCTGGTGGCTCTGCAGGCCAGGGCAGCCTCATCTCTTCCTAGTGAGGCCTCACTGGATGGGTTCTGCTCTGCCCCCTCTTCCTGGGTCACTTGGAAAGGGGGACCCTGGACAAGTCGCCTTGTTGGGATCATTGAGGGCTGTGGCACTGCAGGTGCTCTTTGCAAAGCCCCACAGGGACAGTGACAGAGCTCTTTGCCTTTCCTGCTGTGTCCAGGACACGGCTCCCACCTTCAGCCCTCTCTAACCTTGTGCTTTATGTCTCAGCAATTCCCACCCTTTCCCAGACTTATCCTTTCCTGGATGTTGATCCTGCCCATTGCAGGATGTGCCCATGTCCTCTGTGTTTTTATCAGGCTCCTCACCACAGGCAGATGCTGGTGGGGCTGGTCCAGCCTTGGACTTGGGGTTCTGCTGCCTCCCCCTTCCTGGCCCCTCCTGCTTGGCTGATCTCCAGTATTGCTGTCTCCACCCTGGCTCCTCAAAGGCCATTTTCCGATGCTTGTCTGTTCTAATTTGGGTCTTTGGCAGGACAAGTCTCCTTCCTCTCTGGGTGCAGGTCCAGTCTGTGCTCGTGGCCATGGCTTGGACCCATCTGTGTGTGGACAGGCAGCCTGGCGGTGGCCCTGGCTGGGGATGCTCTTGGTCCTTGCCAGTGAGAGCATCAAACCCTGTGGCAAGCACACCTTTTGCTCCCTCTCTTTTTTTATGTGGCTGAAAATATGCAGGAGTTTTATCCTTCTGAGAGCTCTGCCCCACTCCTGAGCTGAGACTGGATGTCATAATGCTGACACCTCAGCTGCTCCCATTGGATAGACAGAATGAGATAAAATTAACTGTTAATGTAAAAATTAATTAAGCAATATAACTAATTCAATAATAATTATCAATTACATGGTCTCTTTAAAGAGGTGAAGGTAGAGGAAAACAAGCCAGAATCAGTGATTCTGGCTGGGAGCCCCCTCTGTACCCACCAGGTCTTGCCTTCTCACTCAAGAAACAAGCAGCTCACCTTCCCTTCTACAGATCCCAGCTCTCACCCAGCCTTGGGCTCTTGGAGAAGTCATGTGTTGCTGGGGAGAAGGGATGGTGCCTTTAAAAAAAACCTCAAAAAAGCAACAGAAATCAGGTACCTGCCAGGAAAAAAAAAAATCAAACATATTTTCCGTTGTGTCTTGGCTGTGGAAGGGGGATGTGACAGCCATGGAAAATGGACAGATTCTGTGAGCAATAAAAAATGGCTTTGCTTTTTCCCCCTCTTCTCCCCCTGCCTCTTTTCATGTGCTGCATTTCCTACAATCTGATTTTCTTCTCTCCAGCAAATACAGGTTTCAGGTTCCTGAGCATGGGGCTGCGGTTTGAGAGGAGCAGTGGAAACTCCCTGTGGTGGGAAGGGGCCAAAGGCACAGGGGGTGCAGGAGGGGAGGGAAAATGGGGCTGTTCTCACTGGGGTGTGAAGGCACACAGGGGCACAGAGCTAAAACCCTGCACTCTGCTCCACACTGGGCACATTTTTCATTCAGTATCTCCTGTCTGAGGCTGAAGGTGATGATGCATGAGGAGCTGGGGTGAGCTCTCATGCTGGAAGAGGGAACCCATCACCCCAAGGGCACCCCAGATCACGAGAATGACCCACAGGAGGGTCATAGCTGGGTTTGCTGGTGGCCCCTGCCCACTGTCACCTCCATCCCTGTCTGTGCACATGCCCTGGGCTGTCTGTCCATCCCACGGGATGTCCACTCCCCTGCCTGGCTGCTGGCCAGCGTGCTCGCCTTTCCCAGGCCGCTGGGGGAGAAGTGAAAGTGCTTCTCCTCATCCCCGAGTGAGATCTTTGTTTACAGTGACTTCAAATATTTATCCAAAGTGCAGGGCTCTGGCAGGGACGTCGGGTCCCCCTGCACTGGGCTCTGCAGCTCATCCTTCCTCACCTTTGGGCCATCTCCTTCTTTTTATTTATTTCCCTGAGGATCTTCCCTGCAGTAAATCTCTGCTGGCAGCATCAGTCTGGGGGTGATGGGAATCAGCTGCCCACTGGCATTTTGGCTGTGACCTGCAGGAGCACCTCTTCTTCTTACAAGGAGTGGATTCATCCTACAAACAGGAAAAATAACAGGGCTTTCTGGAGGCATTTTCCCTGGATCAGGGAGTTTTCAGACAATTGGGACAATTGGCAGGTATCCTCTTTCCTCCCCATCACCCATGCAGGCATCTCCAGTGGGCAGGCATTCCCAGAGTGGCTCAGCTGAGTAAAGGCTGAGCTCTGCCTGCCCATCACTGTCCGTGTTCTCATCAGATAAAACATCCTCTGAGAAAGAAAAGTGACTTTCTGGATTAGATTCTGGTATGAATAAACACTTGTGCTAGAATTTGCCAGTCTTTCAGGAACTGCAAGTATTTTCCCAGTGTCAAATGTTCACGCAGATACTGTATAAATAATGACCTCGATTATGTCAGTTATTACAATGAGCAGAGCTCTGGGCTTTGGTTCATAACAGTATCTGCAAATCAGTGTCTTGACTTTTTGCTCTTCTTGGGAGAGTGCTCATGCTCCAGCACTCTGAGGCCAAATGTCTGTGGTTTTGGACAGGGCTGTGGCAGCCTGCCAGCACCTTCCCTGCATCCCCAAAACTGTTTGGGGAGAAATGTGGGGTATGTGACTTCCTGGGGAGCATGGCCATGCAGCATGAATGGACTTCTGTCCATGGCCCCTCCTGCAGCAATCCCAAATGGAAAGCCCAGAGTGATCTGCAGCAGAGGATGTGGGAGCATCCCAGAGGGGGCTGGGTGTGAGAGGGACCCACTGCAGTAAGTCCGGGGCTGTTTCCCTGAGAGGTGCCAAGCGGAGCAGGGGAAATGTGGCAGTTGTACCATTGAGAACACAATGCTGGCCCTGGGGTTTTGGGGGCTCCTTCTGCTCCTCCCATGCCTTGGTGCCTCGTGGGGGATGGACCTGAGATGGGAGTGTGGAGGTACCTGGGGAAGTTGGAAACACTTCTGGGTGGGATGAGCAATTAATGAACCCTGATTGCCCTTGGAGAATATCTGGGATCAGCCTCTGCTCCTCACCCCAAGCTTGCCACTTGCAGAAATCTCCTTTTTTCTCTCACCCTGTCCCAGGGGCTGTTCCCAGAGACACGAGTGAACCATCTGCCAAAAGCACAGAAAAGCACCAGACCAGCAACTTTGCTGCTTCTCCAGGGCAAGAAATGACAGCCACAGGCTGTGGGTAAGGAAAGCAGTGGTGGGGAATGGCCAGGCAAAGGCAAACTGAAGCTAATCTGAGTCTGGTTTTCCTCCAGATTTCTCTGTTTATTCACAATCTTTCTTTGATAAAATTGTAGAAAATCAGAGGCAACATACACTCCCTTCCAAATGTAAAGGGAGGGATGGAAAAAGAGCCAGGAAGAGAAGGCAGCTCCAGCACAGAGAGCAATGCAGAGGGGCCATCTGAGAGGCACAAACAGAGTAACTGCACTCAGTCCTTCAGCAGCCTTCATTTGCTGCTCCTTCCATGCAGGAATTTCCCATCAATAGCCACTGTCTGAATCTGCAAATTAAATAATAATAATAATAGTAATATGGAAAATAAAGACCTTTTGTTTTCCAGGCTTGAAGCAGCTGCACAGCATCTCCCAAGACGAGGGTTGCAAAGATGAAACCAAAATCAGGCACAGTTTCACATCAGCCTGGAGCAGTGTTCTGGAACCATGTCCTTGCCTTGTCCCCCACTCTTCCTGCTTCCTCCTACCCTCAGTTTGTCAGAAGCTGGCTGTGCATTGCCCATTTGGGAGGCTTACAGGGTACATGTGGGAAATGAGGTTGAGAATAGGATTGCTTTAATTTTAGCCAGAGACTGCAGAGTAGGTGAGAGTCTCCAAAAGAAAAGGGAAAAAACCCTAAGAAAAAAAAAAAAAAAAAAAAAAAAAAAGATGGAAAGAAAAAAGCATTCTTACAAATTTCCAGCAGTTTTTATTGTAGGTGGAACTGGTAATGGATGTAGCCTGACACTTCTAGCTACAAAGCTCTGATTTCATTTGCCTTTAACTTTGTCAGACTCAAAACACTTGGCCTGAACTTCTCCAGGCTGGCTGCACATCAGCCAAAATAGCACCTCCATTTGCAAGGACAGGGTTCAGGCAATAGAAAAGCATTTTCTGCACGAGGGCTCCAGCAACCCTCTGCTCTGGCAAGGAGGTGCACTTCACCCAAAGGTGCATTAGGTGGAGATGATAAAAAGCTACCCAGGTTATAACCTCTGGAAAACTGAGATCTGCTTGGCACAAAGGGCAGAAACCCTGAGAGTTTGAGTTTGAATTTGTGTCTTTTATAGGCTGATGTGGAAGGAAATGGTGCAGCCTTGCTCTGAGGCATGAAGGGTGTTAATGTTGAGCTCCTGTTAATGTTGAGAAAGCAGAGCTTCCACTGCACTGTGCCAACACAATTCCGAAAATCCAGACTGAAATTTACCCTTCCAGTCCAAAGTCCAAAGTGGAGATTCACTTTCTTTCTCCTTACCCTCTTGCTTTGGGAAATGACCCAGGGAGGAATTCAGGAGGGTGGGGAGCATTCAGGTGGGGGTCAGAGGTCTCATTTCTCCTTGTTCCAGGACTCTTCCAGCCATGCTCTGGTGAGAGGAGCACACAACACCCTCTACACGTTCACTGGGGGTCATCGAGACTGGCATATCAATGCAGGAACAAAATGCCCTGTCTTGTGTCCTGACTCCAGTAACCAGGATCCATCCTGAGCCAGCTCCACTTTCCCCTAAAACTGGAGAAAGGATTTCTCCAATCTTTTCTTACAGGCAGATCAACAGCAAGGAAGGGAGTTTCCATTCCTTGTGTGCTGGTCCAGCTCTGCACTGTGAAGCAGCCTCATGTTGTTTGGGCAGCCAAAACCTTCCTTGCTTCTGCCTGGGATCTGACAGCACCAGGCAAAACCTTCCTGGCTGCAGGACAAGCTCTGGGCAGTTGTTATGGCCTGGACCAGCTGAGGAGCTTTGGGGGAGCCAGGAATTGCACCATTAAAAACCCAGGGAAGGAATAACTGGTGAATGCTCAGACCAGATCTTGGCCATGGCACCTGAATTAGCCCCTCGCCCTGGCTGGCAGCACTGAGGTCTCCTTAGCAACAACACTTCAATATTTAACACCAAATGCATGTGCCCAAATGACCTTCCAGGTCCTTTCCATAGTTTTGCTGCTGAGCTGGCTCCAGGAGGACGGAGGCCGCCAACTGAGCCACCGCCAGCTCAAGATTTCCTCTGCATCTCCCAGATGAGCACTCGTTGGCTTTGCCATGATCTGGTGCTCAGCGCTGGTGAGCTCATGAGCAGGGTGGGGCCTTCAGAAGAAACCACGTCTGACCAGGGGAGTTAAAGAAAGCCAAAGTCCAGAGTGTCCATGGATAGACAATCTTGTTGTAGCCACCAGATGAAGGAGATGTGCTTAGAAATGCAATCTGCAAAAAGGTGGAAAATACAGCTGGCAGGAAAGCCCTGATCCCATCATTGCCCTGACTTTAGGGAAGGACAGGGGAGATGGTCACAAACTGACCAACTGGGCTGATGGGCAGCAGAAGCAGAGAGAGGGTCTGGGGGTGGTCCATGGACAGAGGAGGGCAGTGAGTCTGACTGGCAATAAGGAGCTAATGGAAGCTGAGGGAGACAAAGACATGGCCTGGAAGCTGTGCAGCCAGGATAATGGCAGTGTCTGTGCTTGCAAAGGCAGAGACTCAAGAAAGTCAGCAAAACAGAGATGTGTAGGCTGCAGGAGCTCAGCACTTCTCACTTCAGTAAGTGGCTGTTTATTCTGGTTGTTATGGAAAGCAGGTCTGACAGTGCTGTCTGTGAACCATGGCTCTCCTTCCTTCCCTCCATCCATCCACTCACCCATCCCTGGAGTATGTGAGCACCTCCAAAGCAATTTGTGTTTATTTTCTAGAGATTCATCCAGGAAACTCTAGCACTGCACCTGCCTTCACCCTGAAGCCTTCCTCTGTGCCTCCAAGCATCACTGTGGAGTCATGGTGTGTGCATGGGGAGGGAACAACCCTGCCCCAAGCAGGAGGTGGGGGATGCTTTATGAAAAGCAGCTACAGCCATTCTTGGAAGACTTTGGCTCTGAGCCCCTCTGCCACATTCCTAGGAGAGATCATATCAAAACCCCCTATTTTTACTAAAATTGTAGTGGTAACAGGCTCCAGATGTCTGTTGTTATGTAATCAGGTTTGTTTTAATGGATCCGACTTCCAGATGTGCAGCGTGGGCTCAGGGTGTCTGCTTGGTCCTCCGTGGACCAGGGGCAGCAGCCAGCTCTCCCTGCTGTGCCAGAGGGGGCAGCTGCCTCCATGGCACATGGGATTGCTCCTGGCTCATGAGCACTGCTCTTCCTTGTCCTTTCTGGTACAGCTTTAGTCAGCCTGGGCACTCATCTTGGGTTCTACATCTCATTTTGGGATGAAAACAAGAAAGGTCACTGAGTACTGGTTTTCTCATCTCTGCATGGGAAAGGAAGGAACTCACTGGCAAGGCTGGGATGAGGAACAGTCCCTGGCAGCACTGTGATCCTCCCATGGGACTCATTGGGACTCTCTGTAGGTATCACTGTCACATACAGGAGAAGCATTGTTTGGGGATTCTGGTTAAGCAGTGACTGAAGATTGGAAGCTAAAGGGAATTAAGGGACTGAGACCATGTCTTGATTTCCCAGGGCCCATTTTGTGCTTTCCCTGCTGTGAGAAAAACCTGGGCAGAATAACTGTTAGGAGAAATGAACCAGAAGTTTCCTCAGGCATAAATGTTTTGGACTTTGAAGTGAAGAGGAAAAGCATCTGAGGAAAGAGACTGTCACCTTCCCATTGAGCCTGTAGGAACAGCTCAGTAAACACCAACGGGACCAGCCCACACATCCTTCTGGACCAGTTTCTATGCTGTCATTGATGTTTTCCAGCTGAGCTCTTGCCTTGGTTCATCTTGCTTGGTGAGGCTCCTTTCCCTGCTGGAAGCTGGAGGGAAGGTTTTTGAAGGCATTTCAAGGCCTGGTGGTTTCCCCTTCCCTCAGTGCAGGTCTTGGTGCCACAGGATCAGTGTGCCCCTTCTCCAGCACTGCAATTAGCTGCAAACATTGGCTGCTCACCCATTTGATAGGAAGAGCTCCAAGGAGGGATGCAGCAGATGTCTGGATCCTAGCTGCTAGGTGGACAGGGGGATGAGTGGTGCATGCTAAGCCAAGGAGGATCTGAATTCAAAGTATGTGGCTCTGTGCCATTGCTATTAACATCTGCTAATGAAATTCTAAGACTTCTTAAGTGTCCAGATCGAGGAGGGAGATTTATACGATGTGCTTGGACTGAAAGCAAGAGGCTCAGGTGCTTTCTGGAGAGCAGAGAGAAGGGAATGCCCAGGGTTGGCTCCCCTGAGGAGAAAATGGAGCTGCCACCTGATGAGCTGGAGAGTCAATACCAGCCCTGTAACACCCCATGGGACACGAGCTGAGCTGCAGCACCAAGGAAAAGGGAAGGTCAGGGGGACAGTGACAGATCTGCACTTGTGGAGGGGCACTGACCCTGCTCTGACATCACTAACCAGCCAGGCTGGGACCTCTGATGCAGCTCAGGAAAAAGTATGGTGAGAGAAACTTCCTTTGGGTTTTCTGTGTCTCAGTTTGAACCTCCCTAGTGCCAAAAAAATAAACAAAGACCAGTAGGACAAAATCAGCACTCAGCTGGAGCCTGGGCAGTCCAAGGGGGAAAAGAACTGGTCTGGGTTCTCGAGTTCACATCCACTCTTGTGGCTGATTTTATCTGCAGCAAGGCTTTTGCAGAGCTGGTTTTGCTTTGCATTGCAGTCACGTTCCTGTCTCAGTGATTTGGTTTTCTCTCTCCTCTTTGCAAAGCAGCACAAGGCAGCTCTTGGGCTCTGCTGTGCACACGAAGGAGGCCTCGGCCACAGAGTCAATTGGAAAGCCATCTGCTCCCACAAATGAGGATGTTTCCATGGTTTTGTGAAAGAAAGGGACTCTTCTTCTCTTTCCTTTTTCTTTTCCTTTTCTTCCTATGAGGAAGCCATACGTGCGCACAGACAGCCTTGCCAGAAATGTGGTGTTTGTCAGAGGTGTATTCCCCCCATTGCCACAGGACAGAGCCTGATGGAGGGGTGAGAGGGGAGGGGAGAGTGGATACAAAGGCATCCCCAGCCCAGGAGACAGCCTATGGAAGGTGTGGAAACAAAGCTGGGCAGGGGAAATGAATGAACACTTCATCCCGGGCCCTTCCCCCCAGCACGTCCATGTAAAATGTGGAGATTAGGTGGAAAATCCATATAGAAGGGAAATGTATGCCTTTAACAGAGCAGGGCTCTCCACAGGCCAGCTAATTGTTTTGAATGGATGTCCTGGCTCACAGACAGTCTTTTCTTAGTTTGTTTTCCTGCTTTGACCAGTGTTTCTGCTCTTAACCCTTTTTCCATGGGAGGACAGTGGGTGGGAAAAGGGGAACTGTCCCTACTCTGTTTAACCAGGGCAGCAACACCTGACCCCTCCAAGAGCTTCCAAAAGTCACAGGGGGAGAAGACATTTTGAGATGAGGTGTGAGAAGTGAACACACAGGTCTGACAACAAACAGCCAAGGAAGGAGAGGAGCACTCATGCTTGTTTTATGGCCACCTCCTGGACTGGCAGGGATGGAACATGGAGGAGACTGAATTAACTTCCAGGTTTAACCATTAGTTATTTTTACAGTCCAAAAGGATTTCTCCAATATCTTCAAATGACAACAACTTTAGGGGAATGGAGCCTCATTTGGCATTCAGAGCAGGTGAGTAAATGTGGAAAGATGAGCATGGAAGAGTTATCTGAGCACTTTGCCAATGGGAGGTCACATCTCAAGCTGGCTGTGCTGGGCACACTGGTGGAGGGCAGGGAGAGGGTACTGCCCTCTGAGGCCCTGCCTTGAGCCACTCCAGGCCCAGGTATGGCCTTCACACGTGGTCCCTTGCATGGTAAAGAGGTGATTCACCATGAAAAGAGAAGGAAGGGTTGTCAGACATGGGCTTATACCAAGATGGGGAAAGCTGATGTCTTGAGGACGGTCTTCTTGGTCACACCAAGCACCCAGCTCGTCCTCTTGGGTCACCATTACTTAGGGCCTGGGTTGCTCAAAGCAGCTTGGGAAGAGAGAAGGAAACATCCACAGGATGGGAGAGTGGAGAGCTAAAGCAAGGGACACTCAGTACCCTGCTGAGGCAGGCAAGGATCAGCATCACATCTTGCAGGTGAAAGGGAGGGTGGGACAGGCAGACTCAGTCCAGGTGTAAATAGATCTATCAGATCTCTCATGAGGGACCATGGGGAGCCCTTCCAGCCAGCCTTGATGAGGGCTGGGGATCAGGGTATGGGCAGGCAGGAGGGCACAGGGTCAGATTCACAGCCCAGCTCTTGCTCAGCTTCACTCCCTCCCTGCAGCCTTGGGGCAGGATTTCTGCTGCTGTGCTGAGCTCCCAGCAAGGGTATCCCATGGCTGGAGAGACCCTGATGATGGCTGACAACTGCAGGAAATGGTTTTGAGCTAGATCTTCCAACTCAGAACCTCATCCTGTCCCCAGGTCTTCTGTTCATCAGACAGGTTATGGCCACACACATCTCTACTCTGGCCAGCTCCAAACTGGATGCTAGAGGGATGAAGGAGAAGGCAAGCCCTTATCTCTTTTACCATAAGCATCTTCAACACTTCTGTGGCAGGCACATCCTAAACCCCCCACTACCCATCACATCCACAGCCTGGGGGTCCCAAGAGGTGCAGTAGCTCAGGAGAGGAGGGCAGAGTGTGGCCAAGGCAGCGTGTTGAAAATGCAACCACTAATTACACAATGGATTCCTTATGTTCCATGGAAATGCAATATGAGGGAGGACTCCCAGCCAATTCATGTTTTAGGGCAAATCAAGGCGATATATTACTCGACTCAGCTCCTAAATTTGGTCATACTTTAGCTGGTGTTTTCAGACATTTGTGAGTTAGGTTGGCCGATGCCACAGAGAAAAGCGATGGGGCAATTATCCTAATGAGGAACAAATGCATTACTTCTGCAAGTTATTTGGTGCTTGGAACAAGCCCTCCCTGTTGCGTGACTACTTCGTACAGAGTTAACCCCTGCTGAGACCTCTGGGAGGTCATTTTTTTCTGGAAGATGAGAAGGAAATTCAGTGCCCATCAGATTGCTGGGGTTAAATATTGCGTATGAAGCTTTCACAGCATCTGGCAGCAGCCTCAGTGGCTTTGCTGGCACTAAGCAGCTTTTGCCCTTCACAGGGGTCATGGACAGGGCTGTGTGTCCTGCAGATGTGCAAAGGACCAGCTGCTTTCGGGCCCAGAGCAGCACTGCAGAGATCAGCCTGGGCAGTGTGTCTTGGACAAGGCAGCATCTTCACCATGTGGATGAGCAAGGCTTCTCTTGTCCCTGAATCACAGCCTGCAGGTGCTGGTGATGCCATGTGCATGCCTCCTTGCTTTTAGGACCTGGAGAGGAGCAGGATGAGCTCAGCCAAAGACCTGACCCTTCCCAGCTGGCCACTGGCTCTGTAGACTTGTCCCAGCATTGCATGCCCAGAACCCAGAGGGCTCCTGCAAGAGCCAGCAAAAGCTCCTGGCCCTCTTGGCCCACCCACTGTGCCTCATTTTCCCCCTTTTCAGCAACATCCCAGGTGATTTAGAGCCAGTAAGGACCATCCTGCCTCTGACCACATGCAGCCATCTCTGCATGCACAGACCATCCAGGATTCACAGCCCTCACAGCAGCTCTTCCCTGAGCCCTGTTGGAGAGCCCAGAGGCCAGTGGTGTTCAGGCCCTTGTGTGGCCTCAGTCATTGAGGGGGCAGAACCTCATCCATTCCCCAGACCCAATTTCAGAGCTTTTAAATGGGCTTCCAGCCCTGACACCCCAGCATTGTTTTGGGGATTCAGCATCTCAGTGGTGACACTGCTGTCCCCATGGCTGGGTGTTGTGTGGTGAGGGGGGCTCCAGCAGCCTGCTGCACCTTTCTGGCAAGTAGCCCCATCTAAAGCCCAATCCCCAACTTCTGCATATCCACCCCCTCTCTGCAGGAGCCTGTGGCTCACACCAAGCTTCCATCACATGCCCCAGTCCCATGGGGAATGCTGGATGGGTGACAAGGGACACAGTGGAATTGCTGGGACAGGCACAGCCTGGCAAACCCCCATCATGCAGAATTCCCTGGCCCGATCCACAGCGGGTGCAGGGGCACAGGCTGGAGGAGCTGCTTGTCTCTAAATCCTTTTTTGCTTTTGTATTTTTCTTTCTTCTTTTCCTGCCTTCTCCAGAAGGGCCCAGATGCCTTTACTTTGGCCGGGCTCCCTTGGCCAGCAGCCCGTGGAGGCACCAGGAACGCCGTGTGTGAGTGCGTGAGCCTGTGTGTGCAATATTAATACACAGAAATGGAAGACGACCAGCACATAAACATTCTTTACTGTTTGGGTCACAGCCCGGGGAGCTGTAAGGGCTTTTGTGCTGTTTTGAACACACAGACTAAATAGAGAGGGAGCAAGAAGAGATGAGAGGATGAGAAGCTGGGAGAGACAGGGTGGGAGGATGAGCAGGAAGGAGAAGTGAGGAGGATCCCCTGCACGCCATGGGGTCTGACAGGAGTAGGCAGGGAAGGTGTTGGTGCAAGGCTGGGAGCTCCCAAGGACACCCACATCTGCTCCACACAGAGGGCCAGGCTGGAGGTAGGAGAGAGACCAGCTTGGGGCTGCTCATCACACATATTTTTCTGCATTAAAGGTAAAATAATAATAATGATAGAAGTTGGCTGAAGGCTGAAATAACCAGGATTCCTGTGCAGATCTCGTTAGAGTGGCTTAAGTGTCAATTTGGGAATAAGGAGGAGGGGGCTCTGCTGGAAGTATTTCTGCAGCAGGCGAGGGGAAGGACGGTCTCTCCGGAGCTAACAAGACCCAGCTGGCTCCCGACTGCAGCCGAGAGTGTTAAATCAGAAACTATTCCGTCAACAGCCAGTTTGGCCAAATATGAAACATTTCCAGGGAATCAATGGCCGGTGCTGGTGACGCAGAAGCCAATAGTCTTGACTTCTTTTCCAGAGCCTCCAGAAATACACTCGTCATTTTGGACTTAAAGGGACAGGCCACACTTTTTCACTCATCTCGGCGGAGAAATCCCCATCCCAGCAGTGAGAACGGAGGCTGGGCTGGTTTAATCCACTGGTTAATGCTTGCACAGGGCCCCAGGGGGGTTGGACCTGCCAAGCTGCTCCACATGACAAATCTGAACTGGACGTGTCCTCCCCAAATGTTTTCCGTGGAGATGAGCTCAGACAGAGCCTTGAGCTCTGTGCAGCTGAGCTCCAACTGCTGCTGCCCTCATCCTCTGCTGGTGTCTGAGCCTTTGACCCTCACCTGTGCAGAGCAGAATGGAAACCAAATGTTCAGGCTTGGCCCATGGGGCTCCAGGAGAGCAAGGAGTCACCAAACCCTCCGCACAGACAGGGCTGTCACCTTTGCACTTGGTGACACTTTTAATGTCTCAATCTGCACGTGGGCAAGGCCAGCAGCAGGGCTGCAGCCAGTGTGTCTCAAGAACATTTAGATCTTTCAGGAATAAAACAGGGCAAATGGTGTAACTTTTTCTCTAGGTCCTCAGCCCCTCAGCTCTTCTCCCACTTTTCAAGACACTGGGATATCCCAGTGGCTTGTCTCAGCCTTCCTTCCAGCCTGGGTCATACTCGTCCCATTCCAACAGAGAAACAGCACCCATGGCACCTCACAAGGCACAGCTAAGCAAGACAGATAAATCATTAGAGTATAAAATAATGATCCGTGGAGATAACGTGTTGAGGAATACATTGAGTGCAGGTAGCCTGGTGTGCAAGCTGCAGGAAGGTTTCCTTAACAGACAGAAGGGGTAAAAATGGGAAAAAAGAGTATCCAATGATAGTAAATTGTTTGACAATGCAGCAGTAAGGTCTGTGGAGCTGTATGTGCTGCTACTTGGCCTGTACTGCAGTTTGGAGCAAGGAAAAATGTGCCCAGGTCTGAGCTTTGCAGTGCCCATGCATCCATGTCCTTTGGCATCCTCCCTGTCTCAGAGAGATCTTTCCCCTTTCCTGTCCCTGATGGATCATCAGAGATCTTCCTCCCAAATGGCATTTGGTTGAGGACATGCCCACACCTGCAGCTTGGCACTCTAAAAAAGCCCTATAAAACCCATCTCCCACTGTGTGGTTAACCAGGATTTTCCTCCACATAGTCAAAAGCTGCTGATCAGGGAGGAGCGAAGCTGTCCAGCTGCTGGGACACTGGTGACGTGGTCTGGCTTTTCCCAGGGTGTGCTCAAGCACATGTGGCTCTTCCAGCACTGCACAGCTCCCAGCTCGAGCAGGTGAGGGGCACTCTGCATCCACAGCACTGTCAGCTGAATGTGTATTCCCAGTTGTGTCTGCACTTTAAAGGCTGGGTTGGTGGTCTCCTCTGGTGAGCATAGCTTTTATCAGAGGCCAGGGAGCTGGAAAAAGGAGCCAAGCATTCTGTTTCTCTTTTTCTGCTGTAAGCAGCCTGCATTCCCACCAGCTGCTCCAGCCACAAAAATAATCCTGGGAGTTCTGTTGAACAAACTTGGGGAAAGAGTGAAGTAGATGGAGAGGTTAACCTGAGGTGGGGGACAGCCAGAAGCTGGGCAGAATTAGAGGCAGGGGAGGAGGCATTTGGAGCTCCTTGGAGAAAGGGGCTCTGCTGGGGCATGGCGAGTGTGTCCCATTGCTTTAGGGGTGATAATGGGGCAACTTGTGTCCAGAGGGCACAGGGGTGGCACATGCCCTCGACATGGTGGGGAATCAACAGGGCTCCCAGGCTCCTGGGGTGGCTCCTGGGCAAGAGCTCTGGGTTCAGTCTTGCCAGTTGAGGGCCGAGCATGGCAGGGAGACTTGAGCTGACAGGTGGAGAAGGAGATTGTGGTCATGCCACAAGGAAAACAGAGGATGAGCCATGAATCCACAAGCTGTGTCCTGTTCCCCATCCCTTGCACCCCGCTGTGCCTGCACCTATCATTCATATTGATGCTCCCCCTCCACTGTGTTTCCAGAGGTATTTCCAGCATGGAAAGTTCTATTTAAAGGGTATTTTTCCTTTCTATCTCTTTTTCTTTTTCCCCAAGTTTGAATGGGAAGCCAAGGGGCTGTAAAATGCAGAGTTTCCCACCTAGCTGAACCAGAGGAAATGATGCTGACAAAAAGTTTAATTTACCCCATTGCAGCAGTAACAAGCACCAGTTTTTGGAGATGGACAGAAAAGCTGGAGTGGATGAAGTGGACTTTGGCTTGGGAGAAGAGGGGTTGGCTGTGCCACTGCTTCCTAAGCAGCATGCAAGGCACAGCTGGGGAAATCCAGGGTGGGGTCAGAGCAAAACTGTCCCCACAGCTCTTCTGCTGCTGCAGCTCCCATGGCCCAGAGGAGTGAAACACCTCCAGTAGACCTCCTCTCTGAGCTGAGCACGAATGAGCTGAGCAGAGCATGCCGAAGCTCTTGCACCTCCCATGGATCCAGGTCACCTCTCTCCAAATGGTTTCTCCTCCTGGGATGTGCCCGTGGAAGGGCTGTCCATGCTGGATGCCGCATTCCCTGAGCCAGGGCTCCTCCATCCCGGTGGGCTGGCTAAGGGGACAGCCCCACACACGCCCGATCAAACCCGGTTTGAGTGGCCCTGGAATTGGGCAGGGAGGTTAATCAGCTCCTGGGAAACCTCTGGAAAGCAGGCAGGGGGCACGTCTGTCCCAGGCGCCGAGGAGGAGGGGAAAGAGGAGCTCACGGCCGAGGTCACCGCTCTCGGGGGCGACGCCGGGAAGTCACCAGAGTCCCCTGGGCCAGGGGCTGCCCAGGACCCGCCAGCCTGTCTGGGATGCAGCACACCCTGTGCCGCACATTGGGGCGATTCCCTTGGGGGATTAGGCTTGATTAATGCTAATTCCTCTGCTTGCCGCATTTTTCCTGCCTCGCCGGTATGCTTCATTCTAACTCATGCCGTAGGAGCCGCTGTAATGAGTGGACAGCTTTCCTGGTGGAGCTGATGATTGTCTCCCACTGTTCCTTGCTGTTGGGACAGTTATTTCAGGGAATACTTGGCTCTCAAAGTTACAGAGCCCCTGATGGGACATGAGCAGGCACCAGAGAGGGACAGCAGGACCCTGTATCCCTCTGCTGCTGCTCCAGGCAGGCAGATCTGAGCATCAGGAAGGCAGGAAACACCTCTGTGTCCCTGCAGGCACCAGGAAAGTGATGGGCATAGATGCAAAAGAGGTCAGGGGCAAATCTCTGCTCCCAACAGAAGGACAGCTGGGAAGTTGAGATATTTGGGGGATTTGGGCTCTCCTGAAAGCCTTTATCAGACTCCAGACTGCCAGCATTGGGGTTGCAGTGAAAATGAGCTCTAGGACCATCCCTTGTTGCACGAGGGGTGAGCTAAGGAGTGCCAATGCAAATGCCTGCGGCAAGGGACCAAATCCACCTCCAGCTGAAGGTTTGGCTATGCTGGCACTGCCGAGGAACACCAATCCTGGCCCTGGACGCACTGGCCAGTGGGTACATAGGAGGCAGCCCCTCCTCCCTGAGCAGTCACTGCTCCACAGCCTGCACAGGCAGCCAGGTCTGACCAAACACTGCAGGTCAGCACCTCCTGGAGTCACTCATTCCCAATTAACAAGTCAGCTGCAGACCAAGATCTGCCAGGTTTTGCAATAAAGCATCCAGGGACAGACACAGGCTGGCTCTGTGAGCACTGTACACCTCCACCATGGGACCCTGCCCCTGGCCACAGCCACAGAGCTCTTTCTGGGCCAGGGCCAAGCTCCCCAGGGATGCTCCAGAGAGCAGCTGAAGATCCTGGGCTTGTTTGCACCCCTCAAGCCAAGCACGCCAGGATCTTCCTATTGTGTATGAACAGATCAAAATTTCCCTCTGTTCTGCTTCCATTCTCTGGCCTGCGTGGATTTTGGGATAGCACTGTCTGTCCTTAGGTCTCAGCTGTTGAATGCCACTGCTGGACTCGTGGCTGAGATATTCATGTGGGCCTCAGCCTCTGACACTGCCCAAACTCAAAGACTCTTCACGGCAGCCTCAGTTTTGGGAAAATTCTGGCACTTGCTGCTTGGGTCACTCTCATGCTGTGCTCTTCCCATGCTGAGCTCAGCAATGGTCCAGTCACATAGGCAGATCCCCCTTTCATTCAGAACAAAGCAAACAAATAATTATTTTCAGGTGTTCTTGTTAATGGTACAACCTTGTTTGCAGTCCTCTTGGATATAAGGAATTCTGCCTTGGCTGTGCACCTTCCTCTCTGGACGATATCTTAGCCCAGTTCATACCTCTAACAGCAGTGGTAGTCAAAACAAGACCCCTCTTGTGGCAGTGTCCTTCCTGAAGGCTGCAAACTGCCTTGGGGTTATCATTACCAGTTACCAGACCCCAGTGATGAGGACTTTTAAATTCCAGCTCTCCAAGGTGAAATCTGGACATGCTGCAGCTCTGCCCCAGCAATGCCTCTAAATGCTGTGCTCCTCCATACTGTGAAATATTTAGGATCTAATTGTGAGTTTACTCCCCCCCTCCCCAGATTCAGAAGCCACACTGGTAAGCTCAGTCAGCTTTGCATGCTGCAACACTGGGAGAAAACGGAGATAAAAACATCCTGTAGAGCAGGAGCAGGATGGTGATTAATCCTTGGAAAAGGCTAACTGACATGATCATCAATAACTACAGTAACTTGTTATGGCTGCCTCATTCCAGGAGGATTACATGCCTGAACACTCCTTAAAACATCTAATGAATGTCATTTTGTTTTTACTCTCAGTGCTCATGCAAGTGAAGCACTTGGCAGCGCTGGCCAGAACCATGGGGAGAGCCAGCAGGGCTGCTCCAGCTTCCCACACACTGCTCCTCCTGCACCTCCCTGCTGACCTGAAATATCCTTGCTGGGTGCTCCTGCTGTCCTGCTGCCAGCTCTGTCCCACCAGGGTCCTTGCTGTGGCCAAGTGCTGGTTCTCCCTGGCTTGGGTGACATCTGGCTGCAGGACACCTTCCCCATGGCACAGGCACTGTGCCTCTCTCCTTGCTCTTGGTCTGAAAGCAGAGTTTTAATCAAGCAGAACATGGGTCAGATTTCCCTGCCTCACCCCCATTTTGAGGATTTCTATGGCAATATTTACAGAGGAAGATGGCAAAGGCACAAGGGCTGACACAAGTTGTATTTCACAGAATTGCAGCATCACAGAAGAGTTTGGGTTGGGAGAGGCCTTAAAGACCATCTATTCCAACCCCCCTGCCATGGATGGGGGCACTTTCCACTAGAACAAGTGGCTCAAACCCACTGGGCCTGAACTTGAACACTTCCAGGGATGGGGTTTGTCTGCTCCACCCTCAGATTTCTCCTCCTTGTCCCTACAGAGAAAACAAACCAAACCAGCCACAAATCTGCCATTGAAGGCCATGAGCCACGAGCCCTGCAGTCATCAGCAAGCCAAGGCAAGGTGTGGAGTGTCCAGAGAGGGTTTTCCAGCCCCAAGTTTGTCTTGGTATGCACCACTCCAGCCATGAAAGTTACTTGCATCTGTGAGATCCATTTCCTCTTAATTTTGCCAAGGAATGTTCTTTAAAAAGGAAGAATAGTGAAAGCAAGGCTGTGAAAGGTGTGTTTTGCACTGCAGGACCACATCACTTTGCCTCTCCTGAGCAGACAAGCAATGATGAACTGCATCCCAGCAAGCTGGGGCTGGGAACCACTGTGGAGATGCTCACCTCCCTGCCACATTCCAGGGAGGGGCAGAGGGAGTTTTGGCAAAGGTTGTGTACAACTACAGATCCTGAGGGTTAATTCTCTGCCTTGTCCGTGCTGTACAGGGGCATTATCAGTGAAATACAGAGGCCACTGTTTTTCTCCAAAACCCCACCATGAATCTGTTGTAGCTCCAAGGAAGGCTTTATGTTTTCTGCTGGCAAGGCTGTCTGGGTTCATTCCAGACTCACCCCTCATCCCCACGCCAGGGGCAGCCAGGCCTCCTGCCTCACCCTGCTGTGGATTCATTTTTTCAAGGTGCTGACAGTTTCTTGCCTCCTGATGCTGTGGGAGACTTTCTGGATCCCGAACAAAGGATTTTGAAAAGGTCTGGAGATGCTCTCTGGAGTCACAGTGTCTGACCCCACTGACAGTCTGCAGCCATGCAAAGAGACCTTGGCACTGATGGGGACATCAAAGCAGATCCAGACACCCCACAGGATCCCACCCCACATCCTGCCCAGTACCAGCAGCCTCACCAGTTAGTTACTGGAATTCCTTAAACACAGAGTCTGTCTGCAGGGATGCAGCCAGAGCCCAGCCCCCTGCACAGCTCACACCTGACCTTCCCTGATTTCCTCAGCCCCGACTTGGCTTTTCCTATTAGCAGAGGACCTTTTTGCCGCTTCTCGTACTCTCAGCCTCATATTTCAAATTCCTTCGTGGCTGTGTCTGGTTTTCATTTGAACATATTACATTTAGATAGATCTATCTATCTATACATATAAAAAATACAATGAGAAAGGATTTTCAAGGTAATAAATGGAACATGCGAGCCTAATTATTCAGGATGACCCAATGCAATTCAGTAAGTCCAGCGAGTTGTTTATATTGGCAAGATGAGAACAAAATATCATTGGATGTGGTCATTACTCTTATAAGATTTCAATATATATACATTGTCAGGAGTCTCTGAGTTATGCAGTCCTCCTCGCTGGAGGAATAAACATGCTGGGTAGTAATCCTGGAAGCAATCAAAATGCCTTCAGCTCAGTGCCTGCAGAGTCCCTCTCTCTGCAGCCAGCCCTGAGCCCAAGGGCCTTGCTCACAGCCCAGACTCACCCACAGATGGTTTATCTCGCTCTGAGGCCACGGGCAGAGCTTGGAGAGTGAGCAGAGAGGCAGAAATAGGATTCTTGGCATTTCAGGTTAAATTACTGGAGCTGACTATGACTGGCCCCAGTGGTCAAATAGGAAAAAATAACATGAGGGAGTTGGCTTCACTTTCAATATGGCTGGAGGAGCTGACGGGTGTCTGCTCCTGCCTGCTGGCCTGGGAACAGCCTCAGGTGTGCTGGGATGGGGGAGGCAGCACTGCCTGCTCTGTGGTTTGCCCAGGACATCCCACCTGGGGATGCTGCCCCTGTTCCCCACCCAGCTGAGCATGCCTGGCAGCAGCTCCTCCGTTTGTGAATGCAAGAGTGGGCTTTGCTGGGAAGGATACATGGAAAAGGGCTGGCCTCCACTTCTACCTCTGTGCACACCACCTTAGAAAAACCTTCCTGCCACCTGAGAAAAACTTCTGGTGCTTCTTTATTGCCATCCTTTACCCATGATCCAGGGAAATGGGGCACTGTGGGGATGCAGGTCAGGGCAGCACTGAGACAGCAGATGCCAGAAATGCACATCAGCCCTTCAGCTTCTATGGGAGACCTCCAGCTGCACAGGAACATCTCTGTAGTGGTGATGGCTCCTCCAAGAAACAGGGAGAATGGCACCATCCCAGCTCCCTGGGTTTGCCTCTCCTGGGACCTCAGGGACTGTCACAGGGTGCAGGGGCACTGGGACTGAAAATGCTCATCAAGTCCCAGCCGTGGTTACTGTCTGTCCAGTGACATAGCTTACCCCCCACAGCTCAAGCCCTGCTTGCTCCCAACAGGGCACTCAGGATACTCCTGGCAACGCTCTCCAATGGGTAAAGGACTCAGCCCTCAGCTGGTCCTGTGTCTGGGAGGTATAAATCAGCCCAAAAGAGAGCACTTCTCTTTCAGGGAGAAGTTAACTTTCCACTGAATGCACTGAGCTGACAAGCAGTGAAGCTTTGGCTGTTTACCCCAGAGCCCAGGCGTCATGGTCCACATGGCTGGAAGTCTCAGCAGGGCTCTATTCACTTTGATTTTACACCAGGGTTAACTAGACCCCGGTAATTATCCCCTTTTAACAAGGCAGTGTTTACACCTATGAGAAAGGGTCAGCCCCTGACTTGCTCACTTCGACTGGAAGGAGAGTATTGCTCATGGCAGCTGGAGAGGTGATGTGACTGTAGGGGGGAAAGAAAAGATGGGAAGAAAGAAAGAAGTGGAAATAGGAAAGGTGATCTTAAAGCTCAGATGAAAAATATCCCCCATGATCCTTGACTCCACAGCTTGCTCCTTCCCCATCCCTCCTTCCCCCACCATGATGCGATGCAGCCTCGGAGTGCACACAGAGATAGTTGGAAGCTGGGATATGTTGATGGATTTCTTAGCTCCTGGGCTATTAAATGTCTGGACCAGCTAATTTTAAAGCAAATAAGCAAAGGCCAAATGACAAATTGTTTAGGAGGCCCTTCAGGAGGAGGATGGAGTTTTACGACCACCAAGGGCACTGTTGCTGCCATTAAATCTGTGGACAGAGGGGAAAAATAAGATCTGATTTATTTGGTGATGGTGGAAAATATTATCCAAGCTATAATTTATTGATCATTGCATCCTCCCAGTTTTCAAGGCCTTTTTCTCGTGCATATGGAACATATACATATTTTTCCACACATGTGAGACTAAACACATAGTGGTTCCTGCACCTGAGGAATTTTTGCATGCTCTGCTGGCTGTGGGGCAGGAGCCAGCAGAACAGGACTGTGGAGCAGGTCTCTACAGTAAGGGACAAGTCACTTTGGGGCTGGGGCTGTTCTTCAATCAGGCAGGGAGCTGTGGGATTACTGGGAATCACTTGACACTGGCAGGTCTCTTCCTTCCTGCTGGACTCTGGTCACCAGGTCACTGCTGTAGGATCCTTCCTCTCCTATCCTCGACCCTGTGCTTGCCCTGCCTGCTGGTCCCCAGAGCATCGTGGAGACAGAGAATTGTTCCTGTTTGGAAAAACCTGCAAGATGTGTCCAAGTGTGTCACAGACATGAGACACTGACATTAACCCAGCACTGCCAAGGCCACCACTAAACATATCCCCAAGTGCCACATCCACACATCTTTTAAATCCCTCCAGAGATGGTGACCCCACCACTGCCCTGGGCAGCCTGTGCCAAGGCTGGACAACCCTTTACATGAAGCAATTTTTCCTGATCTCCAATCTAAACCTCCCCTGGCAGAAGCTGAGATCATTTTCTCTTGTCCTGTTGCTTCTTGCTTAGGAGAGACCTGCCCTTAGCTCACATCCACAAGGAGGAATGCTGTCCCTGGAGAGGGATAAACTGGCCCAAACACCCCTGCACACCCATGGTGAGGGGAAAGCAGACCTTGGGGAGGTTTGGTCTTTGCAAAGGGGAGCAGGGGCACACAGCAAAGTACTGTCAGCAGTGTTTCCCAGTGTTCCCAGCCAGGCTCAGAGGCCCGTGGAGCCCAGCTGCCTCTGTTGCCTGGCTCAGGGAGCAGGATTGCCTCCCACAGCCAGCACGGGTGGTGGGAGCAAAATTCAAGATGGCAAATGAAAAGAGGGCAGCTTTGGGCCCCCGGGAACCTTTCTGGAGCTGGAGGCTCTCTAAGCCAGTCCATCTGGAGAAGAGAGAGCCAGGCTCTGCAGGGATAGCCGGAAATAACAGCAATTTATGCAGTTATGTTTCCAGATTTTTTTTCCTCTAACCATCAAATAATACCATAAGGAAAAAATAAAAAATAAGAAAAAAAACCAAGGAGAAAGGAAATAGAAAAAGCAATATAGGGACCAGAGCTTTTAATCCTTCTGCGTTCCCAGAGAAATCCAGGGCCTCTTTCCACCCTTTAACTCACTCCTGCTCTCCATTAAAGCCTCCTCCAGTAGACCCAGGGAGAGGAGCCCAACTGTTCTACACACCTTCTGGGACACCTTTTCCCTGTGCAGACAATCAGATGCAAAACCTGATCCCTGCAGCTTTTGGGGGTGACCCTGGTGGCCCTTCTGTGGCAGGTGACATTTGCAGAGCCTCACACTCCTCCAACCTGCAGCTCAGGGAAAGCAGGACCTTATGCTGGGGGATCTGTGTGAGCCCAGCACTGCTCCTGGAGCAGCAGGGAGGTGGTGGCCTCCCACCCAGCCAGGATATGCTGATTCCCACTCAGACACAGCATTTCCCCCGGTGTCTCCATCCATTATCCCAGCCCAAGGGGTGTGCCCAGGTGCCAGGTGTGAGGGCATGGACATGCCTGGATCTCCAGTGTCCTGCTTGGAATGAGAGCACAGGCAAAGAGCAGCTGGGAAGGCAGTGAGGCAGAGAGCCCTGTGAGCACAGAGCCCCTGCAGTGCCACACTTTTGTTTTCCTTGATTTGGGGAGCAAAGGCCGGGGCAAAGGTGGGTTGCTCAGACCACCCACAGCCCTTGGTGGTGACAGGGAGTGATGAGCCCAGAGGGACCTGCCATCCCCTCCACAGCACAGCCACAGCCAGGCAGGGCATGCAGAGGGATGAGCACAGCTGCAGCATGGATGGATTTCTCTGGTGCTGCCTGGCTGCTCCCAACAGCCTGAGGATGGGTGAGGGCCTGGATTGCCTGGACAGCAGCGTTAAATCCAATCAACCATAAACAGCACAGTCTGCTTTTCCTCTAGCATAGCATCTGGAAATGAGGTGAAGAAAACATTTTTTGGGTGGATTGAGTGTTCCCATTGCACCCATCAGGTTGGGAATCAGGGAGAAGATGGATAACAGTATCCTCCCACCTGTCAGGCAGAAAATAAACAGTGCTCAGAGAGCTGCTGGGGCTCTTGCCTGTGACACAGATGGACCAGGGTACAGGTCCTCATGCCTAAATCTCCTCTTTGTAGACCAGTGAGATTATTTAAGTGAATGGAATATCCCAATGAATGCCTCTTCCTACGGCTCCTCTCTTGCTGGGGTAAGAGGATGTGGTACCCAACCAGACTGTCCCGATCAGTGAGGGGAGGGGGCCCTGGGAATGATGATTTCCTGCCTCAGCCCTGAATTAAACAGCAAATATTTTTTTTCCTTTTCTTGGAACAAACTGGGAAGAGAGTTGTGCTGCTTCCAGGAGAGAGCAGAGCCTTTCAGCGTGCTCATGCATCAGTTGGACTGGATGCCCAAAGCACAGTGCAGGATTTCTGGCATCACCCAGGCTGGCTGGACAGGCTTCCCGAGGGACAGACAGAGCTCAGGGTGAGCCAGGCCCTGTCAGCACAGACCCCCCTCGATGGTGCAGACAGAGGACACGCAGCCCTCACACTGTGCAAACAGAAGAGGATCTCTCTTGGCACTGGAGCTGTTTTCCCTTCCCAGAGTAAAATGCCCAAGCACTTGCTATATTTAGACACTGGGGTTGTTCAGGAAACACAAAGAAGCTTGTGTGAAGCTCCATATTCACCTCTGGAGATGGCTCCTGGCCTCCTGACCAGGGCTGGCTCCAAAGCCCATTGTTGCATTGGTGCCAACCCCACATGTCCTTCCTGCCCCACCAGGCCTCCCACAGGCATTGGGGGTGCCTGAACTGCCCTTGGCCCAGGGCAAGTTCTGTCAGCCCCTTTTCACACGGGGAAAGGCTTAGGGAAGCTGGGGGAAGGCCAGCTCTGCAGTGGGGAAGAGCAGCAGTGCCTGAGTCCAGCTGCCACCCAGCCCTGGCAGGGAAAGCTGCTGCTGGACGGCAGAGGGCACTGAGGGTGGCAAAGCCATCCCGTGAAAAAAGCTTCTCTAGCCTTTAATATTCTCTCTACCTTGAGAGAAAAAGAAAAAAGGTTGCGTTTCTGACTAAGTTAAAGGCTTGCTCCCCCCGCCTTGGTGTGCCCGGGCTGGGGTCCCCATCCCCGTCACCACCCGCAGCTGCAGGGCAGCCCTGCCTCCAGCTCCCCTTTCCAACTGGACGGCTTCCCAGCAAGGAGCAGCAGGAGAAATCTTGGCTTCTGGCGGGGAAAGGCAGCCAGCGGCAGGGAAGGGCGGGGAGGAGAGCGATGCATTTCCAATGCTCGAGCGCACCATCCTCGCAAAGCATCCCCGTAATTGCAGCCACATGCTGCTCCCACATCCCTCATCCCCGAGCCCCAGAGCCCCTTCCCCGCTCCTGGGGCTGCTGTACAGCCCTCCCCGACCCAGACATGCCTTTCATCTCCTGCTTTAGGCCAAGGCAGAGCTGCACCCGTTCTGCATCACGGACCTGTAAACCCAGCGGGGGCAGCGGGGAACTTCCAATACACCCTTAAGCCACAGAGAAAAACGACGGGCCCTGGATTATACCGGTCCTCGGGCCCTTCTTTCTCTTTCTTTCCTCCCTCTCTCCTCCAACATGAATATTTATCCCCTCGTCTGGGCCGCCTTCTCGCCGGCCGTGGCCATCGGCATTCCTGCAGGAATTCCTCCTTCTCCCGCCACCGAGTGCAGCCCGGGGCCGGGGCCGGGGCCGGGGGGAGGCCGCCCTTTTCATTCCCAATCCCCCCATCCTCGATGGAGAGTAAACATTGTTCCGCTCACAAAGGCGGGCATTGTGGCAGGACGGGGGAGGCGGGCGGGGGAGATGAAGTGCGGGCTGGAGGGAGGGAGGGCACGGGAGAGCCCCCTGAGAAGAGGGCGAACGGGATGTGAATATAAATTCTGTAAATATTTTCTTTAAGGTGCTGCGTGTAATCCCAGGAAACAGATCCAGTTTCACGGGAGAGCGGGGAGGGGGAGCGGGACTGACTTTGCCACGGGTTTGTCCACATGGATTGAAACCCCGATGGAGAGTGGGGGGAGCACCCCAGGCAGCTCGGGAGAGCACCAGAACCTCCCTCTGCCACCGTCCTGCCTTCCCTCCACGCCCAGCACAGCCCGCAGTGCCTTGCCCCCCGTGCTGTCCCCACTTGCCCTCTTCAGGCCCTTCTCCCTCAGGATGACACCTGGCCAGGATGGTAAAGCAGAGGAAAATGAGGCTTCAGTCCTGCAGCAAAGGGTTTAGACTCCATCAGGCACATCACCCTGAGCAGGACAAGGCTCTGGGTTGAGGTGGGGGCATGTGGCACCCAAGGGAGGTGTGGGGACAGCTCAGCCTGGCCATGACACAGCAAGTCAAGTGCGAAGTTTGAGATTTGTCTGAAGGGGACAGCCCTGGTGACAGTGTGCCATGGGACAGCCCCACCATCCCCTTTCCTGCCCAGGAGCTGCTGTGCCCATTCCTCACCCACCTGGGCCAGCTGCCCTTTGCCAGGGAGGGGACAGGGGGTAGAACACCTCAGACTGGAACTGCTGGCCGTGCAGAGGGGACAGTGCTGCCTGTCCCCCTCGATGGGCAGGGGCTTTCCCAGCCCTCCCACAGAGCTGCTCCGGGAGGATGAGCCTTTACCCCGTTCCGGTCGGACGAGCCATTGAGTCTCCTTCAGAAAAGGATTACCAAAACATCCAATTATGCTTTCCTTTCTGCCTGTCTCACCTCCTTTTGATGGTCTTTGTCATTGTATGAAACAACTGTGTCCAGAAGTCAGGCTTTCCACGGACACTTGCTTTAATGGTGATTCTCCACATGCCCAGGTCCATCCCAGAGCCCCATTTACCATCCTGCAGGCACAGCTGCTCTCCCACACCACAACCCTCTTGCCTCAGGGCTCTGAGCAAAGCACTCACTGCTGGGCAGGAGCCAGGACCATCTCTGCATCCCATCACTCACATGGGAGCTCATCCACAGCCTCAGTTCAGGCCTCTGGGGCAGAGGACCTCCCAATGCTTTTGGTTATCCCACATCATCCCCCCACAAAGGACAGAGGCTGAGAGGCAACTATGCTCCCACCTGCTCCCTGAGCCATGTGCAAGCACAGAAATCCCTGATTCTAAGGCATTTCTAGGAATTCAACTATCACCCTCTATAATTATTACTATCCCCTTGCTCACAGGGGATCCCTGCCACCACCAGCTGGTCCCCCATAGCCCCAGGGGAATGCATGCCATGGTCACAGTCCCCTTTCACCAGGGGCACCGTGAAATGTGACATCGGTGGTGGGGCAGTGGGGAGGTCAAGAGTATAACTGCATTGCAGAAGAGATTAGAGCAGTTCAGGGAGGTCCCAGGGGGCTGCAGGGGCTGACCTGGAGGTGTGCCTCACCCTTTCACTGCCAGGAGCATCCCTGCACACTTACTTCATTCCTCCTTCCCCAGTTCCTGTCGCGGGCTCATATTTGAGAGGTGACGTGGGGCTCCCCAGGCCTTTGATCTGCTCCAGCACAGCTGTTCCCAGACCTTTATGTAAGGGACAAGAAATGTGACTGAAATAACTGACAGAGTGAACAGAAGCAAGTGTGAAAGGTTATAAATAGATATGACACAATAGCTGTGGTCACTGCTAAATAAGTTTTTAATTGAATTGAAGGTATAAATAGAGTCGATAGCAAAGATGCCACCAGCAGGTGACATGGATTTGAGATGGGGAGTGACAAGGGTGATGCAAGTGCAAGCACATGGAGGGCCCCACGTTTTCTCATTGCCCTGCTCCACCCTTGCTGTCTGTCAGCCATGGAAGTGGTTGTTTTGCCCTCTCCTACTTTGCAAGGGGTGTTGGGCAACAGCCAGTACTCAGCAGTGAGTCCTCCTGAGAAGGGAGAGGATTACAGTGGGATGGGGAAAAGCCCGTGGAACCCTGAGGCTTCTCCTTCCTTACCTCCCTTTGGCCATGCTGGGCCTGGATGATCCAGGCAGGGTGGGATGTGCCAGCCCAGCCCTCGAGGTACATGAAGAAGGTTGAGCCCCTTTGAGGGATGTAGAAGCTCGGGCTCCTCTTGCCACCCTCCCAGAGCCCCCTTGGACAGCTGACAGCCTCACATGTGGCCTCCATGCAGCCACTAAATGGAGTTTACATTTCACTTTCAATGTTTAAACTCTTTTCTCCCTTTCCTTTCCCTTCTTTCCCAAGCAGATGTGTTCACTCGAGCAGGTCCTGGCCCTTCATGGGGCTGCAACACTTGGCAACAAGAGCTGTGCCTGCATTGACTCCCTTGCTGGCTGATGCAGAAGCCTTGTGAGCTCCTTAGACCAGTCATTTTGCACCTATCCCTCAAATTCCAGTGGCAAAAATGGTCTGGACACCTCAATTCCAAATCCATCTAAGAGTGCAAAGGCTGCTTCTGGTATAAACCCTGCAGTTCCCATGTAACCAGGGCACCATCCCATGTGCTTGGCCACAAAAACAGACCAAAGAGCAGAGCCAGTGACCTGCCCCCCCTTGGCTGACCTTACTCTTCCGGGCACAGCAATTCAGCAACACCCCAGAGATGCTCAGCAAATGCTGAACACTGAGATCAGCCATGGGAGATTCTGGTGGGGACAGTGATGTGCTGCTGTCCAGGCTGTCCCACAAAGGGGCTCACCCTGCCAACCTCCATCAGTGCCAGCACAGGATGCTGCCAGCTCCACAATGCTCAGCAGCACGTGGGAGGACGTCCCACCCATGGCTGGTGGGGCAGAGACCTCTTCTGATTTCACCCATGGATGATTTGCCCAGCTCAGATTCACAGCAATCCTGGCAGGCTGGAAAACTTTGTCACTCTTTTCTCCCTCTTTTCCACTTTCTTTGCTGCGGGTCCAAACCAATCTCTCTCCCAATTAATATTTGGGCAAACACCTCCCTTGGTAGAGAGCTCTGGGCTGGCTTCAGCTCCGTGCACGGGCGCAGCAGGAGGACAGGGGAGAACGTGTGGGAAGGGGCGAGGGGCTGCAGATCAGGGCTGATGTGGCCTGGCATTTTGGCAGAATTTTCTAGGACAGTTTGTACAGTGTCTTCCCCATACAATGGTTATGTCTAGCCGCTGCGCTGCAGCTCTCATTTCCATGAGCAAGGAATTCAACCGAAAAGTAAACAGGAAAAAACGTTACATCTCACAGTTTATAAATATATATGGAATTATTTAGGCAGTCAGGCCAATTTGCACAGATGCCACATATATGCTGTGACAGATCTCTGTGTTGTTTTGGAGCCACCCCTCGTGAATGGGAAACAGGGCTGGTTTCTTGCCATGTCTGCATGAAATATCGGTATCCTCCTGAAAGCTGGCTGCCAGCAGCGAGTGCTCCGGCTCTTGGGAACAGCTCTGGGAGCTGATGTGAGCTATTTGCACGTAGAGCTCACAGATTTGAGCCCCCACATTTCCAACTTGGGCTGCACAAAGCCTTGGGAAGAAGCAGGGTAGGTTTCCTGGGGACTGCATTGGGGATTTCAGCCTGGGATCTGACGGGACAAACCGTGCTTTGCTGGGATTGGGGGCAGGATTGCCCTGGCACACACATCTCCATGAGGGTGAATCAGCATTCTGGAGTCCCAGTTCCCTGTGTCTGACAGGCTGGAGCAACAGGTTTCCAGAGCCAGGGGGAGGAAATGGGCACAGGCAGGGCAGAACTGCCTCCAACTCCACACTGCCCATGGGAACAAGAGACCTTAGGCCTCATCCCATCATCCTCCTCCACAGGGAGCATCCCACTGTGCCCCAAACCTGGAGCCACAGTTCAAACCAAAATGATGGGACTGGGCTTTTTCACTTCCTCCCCCTCTCACACCCAGCCTGAGCCCAGAGGTTTATTCAACCTGACAGCCGAGTGACTTGATCATTCGAAGCGATGTCTTAATTACAGGACATCCTCCACGGTGATTTCTGGCTACGGCCGGTAAAAGAAACTTCTCTTTGCCTTCCTCCCTCTGCTCCCCCAGCACCACTGAGCCATGCCGAGCCACGAGAGCTGCTCAGACAGTGGAGATATTGTTTTGGCCATTGCCTGAATGGCCCAGCCTCCTCAGCTGTAAAATTACCTAGAGGATAACTAAACAAACCCCAGACAAACACTTCTTTAAAGGCACTGCTTACTTTGCAGCAGCCATTTCCCCCTGCCTGCCACATGTGCTCATGCTGAGTTTTCTTTTCCTCTCTTTCTCAAGGATGACACAGTTGCAATGCCTTTGCAGGGCATTGGATGGGAAAGGAAGGACAGTGAGACATAGGGGGACCTGGTGGATGCCAGGGGCTCTTCTGGCCCAGGCTCTGCTCAACCCAAACCCAAGAGATGAAGACCTTGCAATGCCAAGGCATCCTGAGCAAACAGGGAGGCAGAGAGCAGCTCCCTGGGCTGGTCTGTGTTGGAGCTGGGAGGAGGATGGTGTTTCTAAGGGTTCAGCTCTTACTCATTGCCTGCAGGGTCTGGGGTTTTTCCCAAAATAGCATTTCTGGCTCACAGGAATACTGGTCCAAAGTCCACTGAAGCCAGTGGAAAAGTTGTTCCAGACTCCAGCACCATGCATGACCCAAGGGGGTTGCTGAGCTCCTGGGGACAAACCCAAGAGTTATGGGATGATAAAACTCCTCTGAACTGTACTGGTTGAACGGGGAGGTCAGGACAGGTCCCCTTGGGGAGGTTTTGCTGTTTTCCAACTATCCTTTATAAATAGGAGAAAAGTTCTGGCCAAATCCTCCTTCAGAGTCAATCTAAGCATTTCCTGAGTCGGTGTTGATTTCACAGATTAAAGCTGGTCAAAAACAACCTGGTTGCAATCCAGACAGCATTAATTTTTGGAAAAAGACCTTGAGGAATTTCGTTTGAGTTTGTTCCGAGGGTAGGGGCTGCACTCTTCCCACCCAGAACCTTGTTTGCTTTTGGAATACATGCGATAAACACATGAACACTGAGCCCCAACTACAAGCAGAAAGGATGCCTTCTGCTGCAAAGGCATAATTTTAAAATATGATTTTTTTGTAAAAAATATAGGTTACTAGTTAAGCTGAGGTTATGCCTTTAATTCCAGGTCTGCTAGTGAGCCACTAACCCAAAGTATTACAACTGCACCCAAGTTTCCATGTTCATGAGGGCTGCAGTAAAAGCCTTGGTTTTGGCATGAGGAAGCAAGAAAGGAATTTAGGATCAAAAATCCCATTGATCCCATAATGAAGGGATGTTAAATAAATCCCTCTGTATTCCTGCAGCCTGTCAGAGGGAGAGTTTCCTTTCTGTTGTAGTTGACCCATTCAGAGAGAGCCGGCCCTCTCAAAGACAGGAGTGGAAACCTAAAACACAACACCACAGCGTGTGCTCTGGAAATATGCACAGCCCAACTGAGGCCGATCCCAAATTTTGGCAGATTCCTGAGATCAGGAAATTCCTTGAGAGCTCGGGAAAATCTCCAATACTGAACCCAAGCTATTTCACTTGCAGAAGATATCAAGTTCTCCTCCTCCTCTTCTTTTTTTTTTTTTTTTTTTTTTTGTTGGTGATGGGTCAGTGGGACCTTGGCGAGCGCACGTTGCTGTACAGTGAGACCGAGGATTAGCAAACACTGCCGAGGGCCAAGTGCAGATGCAGGGCCTGCAGGAACAGCTGCTTGCAAAGGGAAGCGGGTGCAGCCAAGTATCAGCCATGAGCTCCAAGCAGGTCTGGAAGGAGCCCAAGCTGGTATCAGTTACGTTTTCTTCCCGGTGCATAAATAACCACCTGTTATTTATGGCCGTTCTCATTGCACCCGCGTGCCTGCCGTGCTGCCTCAGAGGATGGGGCAGAGCTGGCTGCAGCAACAGGACATGAAGGGCCTCCCCTCAAACCCAAAAATAACTGCCACTCATCCCCTTGCCTCAAGTGATGTGGGTGATGGCAGGGTTTCAGCCCAGCTGTTGCCACATTTGGTACATCCAGAGTCACCCAGTGCTTGGGGACATGTGGGAGCCGTGCTGCCCATGCTTGGAACAAGCAGGTCATGAGCACAGCCAAGAAAAAGCAGACCTGAGGTATGGGAAAACTTCCTGCTGTCCCTGGGCCCCATCTCCAGGAAAAATGTCCATGGCTAGGCAAAAATAGGCACAAAACAGAGAATCAGATGTGCAGGATAAGGTGGGATGCTCTCCATCCTTCACCACAGAAACACTCATTTGCCACTGGGACAATCCTCATCCAAGCAGACTGTTGGTGGATACCAGGAAGTTCTGTGTGGCTTGTGCCTCTAAAATGCAGGAGATGGGGGAGAGAGGACAAACCTCAAGCTGCTGCTTCACAGAGCCCTGCAGCAGCCTCTGCACTTGGTCATCACTCCTGTGGGCCCACCATGTACAGAGAAACCTGGATCCACAGCTGTCCCTCATGTCCCTCTCTCTTGCTGGAGTCACCCCAGCAGACCTGGCTTCCTGTCCTTCCCTTGCCTGCACAAAGCAGGTGCCTGTGGGTGAATTAAAAAAATAAAAAAAAAATCACCTAGGAAGTTTGTTTGTATTATCGCCCTTCAAATTTCTCCACATGCCAAAGGAGAAGTATCTTCTTTCTGCTCCTGTGATGCTTTTTTTCCACTGTGTGCAGCAGTGAGGACACTGAGCAGAGGTTTCGTGACTCAGTTGCTGGGTGGCTGCCACCATCCTGTTCCCAGGAAAGGCAGAAAGAAAGTGACTCAGCTGGACATACAGCTAAGGAAGAATATGGATCTTCCTATAATCCAAAGGCACAGCTCTGCAAAGGACCAGGCTGAGCCATGGAGAAGCAATCAAAGATATCAGCTGGTTTGGGCTGGAAGGCACCTTAAAGATCATCTAAACAGTTCTGGGACATTTCTTTAAACCAAAAGCAGTGAAACTGTTTTTTGCACCAGTGCCAGTCCCTAGAGAAGGACATTGACTCAGGAGCCCTGAAGCCATGCAATTCCCCAAAGCCAGGGCCCCTCAGGCCCTGCAGACAGCAGAGTCTGTAGGATAATGTGTTGCTGCTGGGGATGAGCTGGGACCAAGCCCCTCTCCCACATCCATGGGACTGGCATCTCAGACACCTCTTCTCATGGCTGATCCTCTGCGAAGACATTGCACCAGGGACCCCCATGGCCTCAGCCAGGCTGAACAAGCCCATGACCTGCTGCCAGAGCCCTCTCCAGCAAAGCCAGGATGGACAAGAATCACCTTGCAAGGGTCCCTCCTGCCAAAGCTCCCCAGCTGCACCAGTACCTTCCCTCACAGCTTTAGTGGCTTCAGTCCTGCTCCTGCCAGCACAGCTCTGTGCCTGACACAGCCTCAAGCTCACACTCTGAAGGCATTTTCCTGTCCTACCACTTTCCTTTGGCTTCAGGGATATCCTTTCAGGCAGGCAGGAGCTGACTCACTTTTTTCTTGCCCTAGGGAACCCTCTTAGATATTTACCTGCCCACAGAGCAACCTTTTCTCTCATACCCTGGATACACTGAAACAAAACCCCTACTCCTCCCTGGCCCTGGGCACCAGCCTTTTATAGCATTCCCAGACTCCTGCTCAGCTGAGATCAGGGCTGCTCCTCCCTGGGGCTCACAGGGCCAGACACCCCACCACCAAAGGTCCCCAGTGCCCCACCATCAGCATAATGGGGTTTACTGGGAGGGTGTCATCTCCTCCTTTCCTCATCCTCTCCATCCTGACCTGTGTGCTGCTAAATCCTGGGACTGCTCCTGCTCCATCTCCATGGTGGTTGCCTGTTAATGCTCTCATCCCTGGAGTCCTGGCGTAGCTGGGAAAAGTTTTCTAAGCACATCACCTCCTGCCTGCCCCTCATCCTTGCTAAATCTCCCACTGCCAGTCTCCCTGCACATTTTCCTGGAGGAAAGACGCTAATGGATATATAAATAAAGCAACCTGTGTATTCTTTTCCCTGCTCAGAGCTTGTGTAACCTGTGGTTGACCCCTCCTAGTCCTCCCCAAACCACAACCTCAGAATGTGCCGCCGCTGCTGCTGCTGCTCTGGCATTTTTATGAATGGCCGTGAGCCCAGGGAAGAGATGTGAGCAGGATTTGGAACAGCTCCATCCCTTCCACCGCACGCGCTAATCTTGACAAATGATCAGCGTGTGGCTTTCGAAACCAGAGATAAGGCTGTCTGACCACTTCAAGTCACTCTGCTTTCCCACGAAGAAAGGGATTTTGTTCTCAGCCCCCAGCTGCAGCTTCCCCCAGAGCCTGGGCAAGCCCAGGTACCCCCATCCCATAGTTTGGGGGACACACACTGCAATCACACCCCTGCCACTGGAGCCAGGGGCTCATTCAGAACAAAACCTTAGCAACCTCCAGCCAGGGCGAATGTTGTGACCTTGCCTGGGTTTCTGAGGCACCAGGGAGGGCTCCTGCCTGCACATCCTCCTCCCCTTCCCATTGAGACCAATGGGAGAAGTGGTCCATGCCCAGCAAGGAGCAGGGATGTGGCAAAAACATGTGCTGGAAGCCAAAAAGAGCTTCCAAAAGCTGAACCACGAGCATGGTGGACTTCCTTGAGCTCAGTTTTAGCTGGGAACTGGATCAACTGAAGAACTATCACTGTTTTCATTTGAACTGGTATCCCACTGCACTGCTGTGGCATTTGGGACATGTGTCCTGCCTGCCAGTTTGGGAAACACAGGGTCCCCATCCCTCCCAGGGGCTGGGGGAGCAGGGTGGGATAGCTGTGGGATCTTCCCAGGGATTATGACATGGGAGAATGAGCTCTGAGTGGGTCCTGATGGATGTGCACCTGGGAAATCCAGGCTGTCCAGAAGGTTCCCTCTCTCACACAGACACAGACCCACTGCCAAGAGAAAAGGCCTCTGTGAGTGCCAGTTCAAGGAATGCCTTTGATCCAGTGGGAATCACTAGGGAGAAACTCTGCCTCTAAATAGAGCTGCTCTCTTGCCTTGCCACTTTGGGAAATGAATTTGTACTTGGAAAAACTCAGGCTGGGAGAGCTCTTGGGAAACCATCCAATCCATTTCCCTACCCCAAATTGGTCCTGACAGTTTTTTTTTTTTTAATCTAACCTTTCCTTTAAAATCTCCAGATGGCTCAATGCAGTCTCCTCCAGGGCTATATTATTTTTACTAGCAGATACCATTTTATTATTAATATTCAACTTAAATTTCCCTTGCTGCAATCTGCTCCTATCCCATGGCAACAGAGAGAGCAACTGCCCTCTTATTGCCCAGCATGGTGGGGGGTTTTCCACCAGTGGCACTTATTTAAAGCTCAGCATTAGGGTGAGCAAGGCTGGTCCTGGCCAAGATCAAGCTGAGTTGCAGAGTTCCTGGGCTGTGCTATCACTTTTGCTGTCACTGTGGGTCTGGTGGTACAAGAGCACACACCCACGGCACCCTGAGCAGGCACCAAGCCTCGTACCCAGCTGGGAACAGGAGGTCAGGGGCTGCTGGCTTGTTGACCCATGAAGGGAGGCAATTACTCAGCTGATGAGGCCATGCAAGTGTTAATTAAAAAGCATGGGAAGCAGAACAGGTCACTGTTTGGTGTCATCCACTTGTGAAATTAACCTCGTGGTGGTTCCCCCAGCCCTCCCCAGGAGCTGGAGCAGGGGAGTAGCTGCCCATAGCGCCTCTGCTCTTGCTCTCATCTCTTCCCGCTCAGCTCCTGTTTCTGGTGCCTCCTGCGTCCTGCATAATGTCATCTGCTGGATCCTTGGTAGGGAAAAACTTCTACCTGTTCATATCTGGGCTGGCTTGGAGCATGGCTGTGCAAGAGTGAGAGGTGGAACTGAAATAATCAGCTCCTGACAGTCCAAATGGAGAAAGAAGCTCCCAAGGCACATGATGAGCCATTGTGGGATGTGCTCATATGGAATCACTAATGTACACAACCCTCCTGGTTAGGCACCCCTGTGGGTAGGGGTTTCCCACCATTCAAATTTGAGCAGCAGCTCCAATCTGATCCCCTTTACTCCCCAGGTGAAGCCAGGGGAGAAAACAGATCTTTCCTCTGTGAGACACCAAGAGCAGAGAGCAGCTCTGCAGAGCCTTTTGGCAGCAGTTCAGTGTGGCAAAGCCCTTCCATCCTGCTGGAGAGCTCAGTGCTCAGCATGTGCTTCACAGCTCTGGGAGATGGGGCTTGGCATCTTCTCTATCAGCCCGGGGATGCGCCTGTGTTGGAAGGATGCCCTGGGAGGAAGGACTTTCCTGTTTGTTCTCTACATGAGACCTCTCCAAAGCCAGATTGCCATGCCAGGCTCCTCATGGGCACCCTCCTGTGCCTGGCCAGGGCTTGCAGTGTGGTGAGGACTGGCAGAAGCACAGCTGAGCACCAAAGAGTTCAACCTGAGCTGCTCCCTGATAAGAGGAACTTCACAAATCCCAGTTTTCTGTTGCTTTGTCTCATGGCTGGATTAGCTCAGAGCTAATAAAGCACATGAGAGTTTTCCCCATGGTTTGAGGCACCCATAGCTCTCTCCTGTATGGATTCCTTGATGTCTTACAAAAGAGTTGATGATGAATCCATTTCCTCAGTTGGGACCTAAGTTTGGCATTCTCTTGTCTACTCAGATGTCTTTTTTCATAAACAATTAGACAATTGAATAAGAAAATGGGATTCAGTCTCTCTGAGGACCCTGCCTCACTCTGAAATCTGGCAGAAAGGGATCTGGTGTTTCAAAGGTGGGTTTGGACAGCAGTGACAGACAGACAGACACACCCACCCAAGAGCAGTGGCTCCCACCTCCCTCCCTTTCCCAGCCAAGCTGGTGAGAATGAAGGAGCACTTTGAACTCAGCCCTGTTGTGCCCATTCAGCACAGCACAGGCTCAAAGCCCGGGGCCAGGGGTTCTTTCTGTGCAACTCCAGATGTTTTTTTCCGGAGGCCTCAGACACACACGTGCAGCTTGCTGTTATTAGAACTGGCTCACACTCCCTGCGCACAGGGAAAAAAAATTAAGGCTCTGCTCAAGCTTCGTTCTCCACTTTGGCATCCAGCATTAAACCAGGCAAGGCTCGACCGGCTCTTGTTTGTTTTTATAGAGTTGCTTATGGACCGTCCCTCCTGCAGCATCCCAGTGGAGCAGAACAATTCAAGGCACCAGCTGGATGAGGATTGCTTCAAGTGCTGCCAGACATACCACGTACAAACCACGCTGCAGCACCTCTGGGGTGCAGCCTGACAGGAGCATGGCTGCTCAGCAACACCCTGCAGCAGCTTGAACCCAGAGGATGCACTGCTCCAGTGCTCAGGCTTCCTCCTCTTGGTTTTCTGCCTGCTCTGTCCAGCTTGCCTCTCCCAGCTCAGCCTTCTGATGGATTTTTCTTCTCCTGATAATGTTTCCGTGCTCACGTCAGTCTGAGCCAAGGGCTCATTTTAACTGAAAAAGGCTGTTTGTCTCAGTATCTTATCATCTCTGTCTCAGCCCAAGCTTTGATGTGGCGGTGTCAGCCCAAGCCTTGATGCCTCCTTCCCCCAGCACCAGGTTTCACTCTTTGATTTGGAATTTCACTCAGCCACCTTCTTGTAGCTACCTCTTGTTTTCATCCAAGAGTTTTGGAGAAACATGGCACTCCTTGTCATGGTGCTTCCCTGGCTTAGAGCTGGCTTCTGCCAGCCAAGACAAGAGTCTCATCAAAAGACCTCTGGTGAGATTTTGGTGGGATGCACATATTATAAAATCTCCTGCTCCCTGGCATGGCTTGACCTCTGCAGGGCTTCAATATGACCTCCACTGGGAAGCACTGGGGATATTACCCCCTCCCAAAATGCCCAGTACCCCAGGTAGGAGATGAAGGGTGTCCTTCACCCCCTACCTGACAGGTGTGGCTCACACAAAGGGCTTTGAACCGCTGTGGTTAATGGTGTGGAGCCTGGGGAGGGCTGGCAGGGCAGGGCAGGGTGCTCAGGGTGCACCTCTGGGTGGGGGCATGGGGTGCAGGTTAGCAGGGACCTCTGCAGGGCAGGATGGCAAGGAGACACAAACATGCCTTCCAGAGCCATGAAAGATGAAATGTGTTTGGCTATGGGAGATCCAGGGATCTGCAGGGAAAGGTGAGGGATTTCCCCCTCTCTGCTGGAGCCTGGATCCAAACCCAAAATCTGGGGAGGGCTCCAAAATAGCATCACTTCCCTCTCCCCCCTCCTGCAGGTGCTGGGTTCGCTGAGGGATGTTCGATGCACTAGGCTGGTGCCAGCCATATTATTGACAGCTGCCAAACTGCAGCAGCACAGATGTCCTCGGGGCAGAGTTAGGGTCCCCTTCAGCCTTTCTCTCGCTTGTGCTCCGGGATGCAACAGGGCACAGCTGGGGACTGGGGGGAACCAGAGGCCAGAGGGCTCCAGACCCCGCTGCACCTGCTACCCCGCGGGGGCAAAGGCCGGTGCGCAGGGAGGGGGCTTCGGGAGAAGGGGAGAAGAGGGGGCCGGGGCCGGGAGGGGGTGCGAGCCCCTCGCAGCCCCCGCCGGGGTCGCAGCGCGCTCCCCCCGGGCTGCGCGGGGGCTGCAGCACCGCTGCCGGGGGCTGGACGGGGGGAGAACGGGCTCGGGGGGCTTCGCTTTGTCTCCCCGCCCGCGGGGCCGGGGTCGGCGGCCGTGGGAGGGCGGGAGGAGGAGCGCGGCCCGCCCCCGCCGCCGCCGTACAAAAGGGGACGGGTGGGCGGCGGAGCGGCGTGTGCCGCCGGGCAGGGCCGGGCAGGGGCAGGGACGAGAACAGGGGACAGGGACAGGCAGGGCAGGGGCCGGGCAGGGCGCAGCGGGTGGCGCTCCGGTCCCCTCCGCAGCGCTGTCCCGGCGGGGCCCCGCGGCCGCCCCGTCCCATCTCATCCCATCCCATCCCATCCCGCTCCGCCGCCGCCGTGCCGGGACCATGCGGCGGGCGCGGGCGCTGCGCCGCCGCGGAGCGCTGCTCGCCTGCCTCTCCTTGGGGACGCTGCTGGCCCTCGCCGACGCCAAGGGTACCTTCTACCCCCCCGCCGCCCCCCTGCCCTACGGCGGCAGGTACAGCCTCTACACGGCCGGCTCCAGCCCGCAGCTCGGCCCCGGCAAGCCCGTGGGCAAGCACAAGTAAGCGACCCCCGGCCGCGGCCGCGCGACCCATCCGGAGGGCAGCAGGAGCCGCCGCCCCCGGGCACCGAGCCGGGTCCCCGTCGGGCATCCTCTACCGGGAACGGACCGCGGCCGCCGGGCACCGGTCTGGGCTCTGCAGGCAGCACCCCCGGGGGACGGGCTGCCGCGGGGACCCAAACCCCGGTACCTTCCCCAGGGCTCGCCCGCGGGCATCCCTGGCAGGGCAAGATTCCCTGGGTACTGCCGCGGGCATCCCTTGCTCCGTATCCTCCGCCAGGTGCTGAGCAGTGGCAGCGCAGCGGTGTCTGTCTGTCTCAGTGCCCCCCTCCATCTAGAGGAGGCTCCGGGAGTTGTATTGCCAAGAGGGAACGGGCTCCGTGCGGTGGGGACAAGTGTGCTGCGGTGCGGTGCGGGACGGGGCTGGCGGAGCTGGGGATGGGGGTGCCGTGTGGGGGTTTTGGGGTAGGTGCATCTACCTGCTCTGTGTGACTGGGGCCCGGAGGGGTAGGGGGTGATAATGTGATAGAGAGGAGGATGGCGGTGCACGGACCTACGTGTGAAAACAGGTCGGTTTTGAGGGAATTTGCTTGTAAAATACTCGCATGCTGGAGTTTAAATAAGTTTTCAAGAAACCTGGAAAGCTCAGGCAGTGAGGAATGTGAGTTTCACACATACTGTAGACTCCGTTTAGTTGCATAAGAGCTGTTATGTTGGGGGTGGAGAGGGGGGTGTCGCTTCCCTCTGCCTGTTTGCTAGAGCAGTTTCTGCCGGGCTCCTTTGAAAGAGGGAGGATGTGGAATTACGAACAGGCTGAAATGAATAAAGTAATACTCGGGACAAACAATACTGGCAGTGCCAGTGAGAGCTTTCAAAAACCCGTAACATTTTCCAGCTGCTCGCTCTAAAAACATCAGGCTGGAGCTATAAAACTGCTTGCCACAGGTGTGTGAGAAAGGGAAGGGGTTCTGAGAGGGAGAGTGAGCCAGAGCCACACTAACCCGAGCAGTCACAGGTAGGCAGTGTTCATTAGTAGTGGCTGGTAGATCTGCCTGCATTGGCTACCAGCTAACTTAGAGGCACTTGGTGGTGTGTTTGTGAGCAGGTCCTGGATTTATGGATGGATGGTGATCCTAAGTTTCCACATACACACATGAACTCCTTTGCCTCTAGCTAAGAGAAGTGGCTGGCCTTCCTTCTCCTGTGGTCCTGTGCACGGATGAATGACTCACTTGTGGAGGAGCAGGGAGCAGCATAGGGCCCTGCTCATGCTCTGAGCCTGGCAGCCCCTTGCCAGGACAGACTGCTCAGGTCTGGGCAGGCTGGAAATGCCAGTCACAAATGGGAGCTGTGTGTCCATCCCAGGGGATCAGAGGGAGCCCTCGGTGAGGGGCTGGCATGGATGTGCTGGTGCAGCTCCTGGGAGGAGCAAATGGGATGTGCTGGGGGTGTGGGATCAGGGGATCCCTGCTGGAAGGGAGCAGAGAGAAGCTTGAAGAGGGGATGACCCTGCTCACACCTTACTGCTTCACAGTGAGAGCTCCTGCCCCTGGTGGGCTCTTGGAGATCGTGTAGCCTGGTCAGGGCATCTGAATGAGGGCACTGGGAGGCAGCTGGGGTTGCTGCAGCTCAGCTGGCTGATCACAGGCAGGGATGCAGTTGGAATTCCCTGGCGTGGCCATCACACAGCCTGTGGAGAACAGCTTCAGGGCTGAGCACAGAAATGAGCTGCAGGGCCTTAGCCCAGCTCTCATGGGCTTGCCATGATGGTCTGAATGATGTTGAGACACCTCTGGCAGGTGGAGGCAGAGGAAAGGGACTGTGACTGTCAGGATGAAGCAGAAAGGTTTGGTAAGAAGGGCTGTGGTGTCTCCTATTGGAGCGTGTGTGTGTGTATGTGTGTGTGTGTGCAGAGGATGGGTGTGCACAGCCCTCCCTCAGCCCCCAGCGTGTCACTCCCAGGGGCCAGAGCAGCAGGACTTTGGCTCACCCTGAGTGGGGAAAGATTGATGAAGGAGGGACAAGCACTGATGGCAAGCAGGTGAAGACAAACACGCTCCCTGCCCATCCATACCAAACCCCCCAGCTGGCAGAGGGGAAGCCACGTCCTCCCGCCTCACTGAACACCTCTCTGCACCTGCAGCTTGCGCTGGCCCATCTGCTCCAACCCGCTGACCTCCTGCCTCAGCTCTGCTCTGCTCCGTGGGCCTGTGCCCTCCTCTCCTCCCGCTCTGCCGTCTGCCACATCCCCCTCCCCTTAATCCCTGCCTCACCACACATCCCTGCTGTCTCTGCCCCTGTGGACCAAGTCCATCTGCTCCTGCCGGCAGCCCTGTCTTCAGCTGGAACAGCCTTGGCCTCCATCTGTCCTACCAGCAGTCCTCCATCCTTCCCACACACTGCTTTCCTCCCAGCCTAATCCTCAGTGCCTGCCTTTGCTGCTTGGCTCAGGAAAGCTGACTGGTACCTGTGGCACCCAGCTGCAGAGAGGTGGCAGGAGGGAAGAGGCTCTCTACCAACTGTCCTAGAGATAAGAAGGGGTTTCCAGCCTCCATCACAGATCTACTCCGTGTCCCTGCCTCCATGATGGAGGGGCCCATGATGCTGCAGCCCTACAGAGCAGCATCTCCTCTCTGTGTCTTGTCTGTGGCAGCACCCACAGCAAGGGCTGAAGGCTTTTAGGTTGGCCTCTGCACTGGCAGCACTCCAGGAGCTGCTGCAGGACACACCACCCCTGCCAGGCACTGCTGGAGCTGTTTCTGGGATGCTATTCCTACAGCTGCTGCTGCTGGGATTCTGATTGTCATCACAGCCTGTCTCACCACACAGTCCATGCTGTGCCAAGCACAGCCAAGCTCTGGGGACACCACCACCACTGGTGACAACAGGGCTGTGACAGGAACCATGCTCCTGCAGCATGGCTGTGATGCCCCTCCCCAGCAGCTGCCCAAGCTGGGGGGCTCCTTCCAGCTCCTGCCCCCACACCTCACTGGCAGTGTCTGGCAGTGCAGGCAGTGCTGTCTGCTGGGCAGGGGCTGACACTGTCTCCTGTGTTTCTCCCCAGGAGCTACTGTGCCTACGTGGTGCAGCGCAATGTGACGTGCACGCTGCAGGACGGGGCCGAGAGCTACGTCAAGGCCGAGTACCACAAGTGCAGCTGGGGCCCCAAGTGCCCAGGGAAAGTGCTGTGAGTATGGGGACACTGGAGCATGATTCTCTTCCCCTCCCAAAGGCCTCTCTCTCCTGAGACCCTGTGCCACCTTTCTGACCATGAGCCCACACTTTTTAGATGGCAGTGAGAGGGGCTGAAAGACTTTTCCTGGACATGGCAGTCAGTGGCAGGGCAGTGGTGTTGGGAGGAGGCAAGGTGGGATCTGTCAGGAGGGAGAGGGAGCTCTAGCCCTCCTCAGAAACTGTCAGGGGAGGTTTAAATTTGATATCAGGAAAAGGTTTTCACCCAGATGAGCACTGGAAAAGGCTCCCCAGGGAAGCTGATCATGGCACCAAGCCTGACAGAGTTGAAGAAGTGTTGGACAATTATCTCAGGCCCATGGTGTGATTTTTGGGGGTGATCTGTGCAGTTGTGGGGCAGAATGATCCTTAATGGGTCCCTTCAAGCTCAGGATATTCTATGATTCAGAAATAAATCTAGAAATCATGGGAAGTGGGGAGGTGCCTGTGCATGTGTAGGAAAGCAGTTTGTCATGGACCTGCAATGTGGCAGAATGATGGCAGCTCAGTGAGAACCTGACTGAGAGGAGAAGGAAATGGGGCCTGTGGCTGGGGATGGCTTAGTGCTTCCTGCTCCAGGAATATATTTGCAAAACTCTTTGCCACCTCATTGATGCTGGAAGGAAACACTTTACTGTGCCACTGCTGGAGCCTCCCGTGGTGCAGGGCAGACACTGGGGCTTTGTGCTTCACCACCCTCCAGGAATGCTGCTCCAGGGGAAAAGCTGTTCTCCTGCATCCCCCCAGGCCTGAGGAGTGGAGCAGAGCTGAGCACAGAGGAAAACTGGGGTGAGAGAAGTTTTTGTCAGAGTCTAGTACCCATCCTGTGGCAGCTGGCTGGGACTCTCCATGTGCTGGTGGTGCTGTGGGCTCTACTGGCATCCTCTGCTGGCAGAGACGGGCAGCCAGACCCACTCACTCACTCGTCCTTTCCATCACAAGTGTTTTAGCAGCATTTGGAGACTTCAGGACCTTCTGCAGCTGCTGGTACCCGTGGAGGAGATCTCCAAAGCCTCTCCCATCACTACGATGTCCTCTCTTTGTCTCCTTCAAGTGAAACCAGGGTGTTTTCTGAGGGCAGATGGACCCACAGCCGAATTTGCTGCAGAGCCTCAGATGCTGCATCCATGGGCAAAAGGGAAACATGGGTTTTCCACGTGCTGGGGCAATCAGCTAATGTTTGTGCAGCTGGCTGCAGATACTTCCCTTGCTGCTGTTTGGAGCAGGAGCAGAAAGATTTGGAGGTGCCCAAGGCTTTGAGCTCCTCTGCAGAGGCTGGGATGACACAGAGAAGGTGCTGGGATGACACAGAGCAGGTGCTCTGCCTTTTGGATGCAATGCTCCTCCTTTCTTCACTCCCTGACTGTGGCTGGAGCAGCAATCTCCCGTGGTGCATCCAGGCAGGTTTCTACACACTGCAACAGAAGAGAAGATCATTGAAACTCAGCAGCATCTGTGAAGAGGAATAACAAGAAGAGCTCATTCTGAAATCATCCCTTTGGGAAAGGATGTTGGGAAATTTGGAAGAGATTCAAGGAGCAGAGGATTTGTGTTTGGTTTATCCCCCTGCCCTGTGGTGTGTATGGAGGTGGCTGTATCTCCCTGGGAATCATGTGGAAGCAGCACTGCCAGGGGCTGCAGCCTGGGCTGGGGACACTGGATTCAGACAAGGACATGGATGGCAGGGAATCAGCCCCGTGTGGTGCCCTGACTGATGGATAAGTGCCTTCTGCAGCCCCTCTGCAGCATGGATGGCTGTGCTGCTCCTCCAAGACCTTCTGCTGAACATGCTGGAGAAGAACAAGAGGCTGATTGTGTGTGCTGTTGCAAACCAACAAAATTCAGGGCTTTCAGGCCCTGGTAAACTCAGATTGGAGATTTCCAAAAGGCAGGCTTAAAGCATTGGTATTTAGAGGTGGTGAGAAAAGTGCCATGTTCAGCCCTGTATGGTTCAGCTCAGCTGGTGAGGGAACACAGGAGCCAGCAGGGTACTGTCCCATCACTGCTGCCTTACAGGGAAATGCCAAGGAGAAGCTGAATCCTCCCCCTTGGCTGCTGGGACCCCATCCAGAGCGAGAGCAGAGGGGGAAGGTGTGAGGTGGACTTGCACCTGGTGTGTTGGGTATGGGAGGATCAGTGCTGTAGTACCCAAATCCATGATGGAGACACTTCCCAGGACATCCCAGCTGGGGCAGGAGGCAGTGTAAGGAGCCATTCCTCTGTGCACATCACAGCATCACCCTGGAGATCCCCACCAGGTCAGCCCAAGCCCCTTTAGGCTTCCCAGCAAACTGATGCCCTCAACACAGAGAGAAAACATCTTTCCAAAGGTATTCCAGCCCCTAGGGGAGCTTCCACACAGGATTACATTTGAGAAGAGGATTTTTTTGATCCCACTAGGAAACTCTGTAGACCAATTCAAAGTGCAAACCACTTTTACAAGCAGTTCACTTCCCTCTTGGAAGTGATGTGAGCTTGCAGGGCTTTTGAAATCAGTTCAATCATTTCATCTTGTGCTCTGCTGGCCAGAAGTTGCCAAACAGTGTGGTATCTGTCACAGTGGTCACCTATCAGGCCAGGGACTTCAGGAATACACTTAGAGCTGCAGTTCTAAATCAACACAGTGTCCCAGGTTAAAAAATACTCGACCAAAACCCCACTGTAATGCTACACTGAGCTATGGTGCAGCAAGAGCTCTGGGAGAAGATGGGCCATGGTCTGCAGGTGCAGCACAAGGGTTTCAGTCAGGCTTTCTCATGTGCCCAGATCTCCCACATCCAGCAGGACTGTGAGCCTGCTCTATTGCTTGATGTTGAGGTTGCTTCTCTAAACTGTCTTCTCTCTCCCTCCCCTCTCCCGGAAAGGTACCGCACCTTCTTCAGGCCCAAATACAAGATTGGATACAAGACAGTGACCGAGCTGTCCTGGAGGTGCTGCCCAGGCTTCATGGGAGAAGGGTGCCCTGACAGCCCGACAGACCAGCCTGGCCTTCTGCCCCAGCATCCCAGCCCTAAAATGCCTCCCGGGCAAAAGATGTTTCCAATGCCCAGACTTCCTCCCTATCCCAAAAGCCACCCTGACCTGTTTCCAGGACCAAAGAAGAATCAGTATGGTGAGATCTTGCTCCTGCTTCATGTCCCCAGGTCCCCCAGGTCACCACACCATTGTCATGCACTCAAACCTCCAAGTTCTCTCTGTTTCAGCACAGAGCATGAACCTGGCAGAAATTCCTTAGGTGATATGTTTACTATCAGAGACCTGACATTTGGTTGCTTTGAGGACCACTCGCTTTTTATATCTTGTTTTTTTCAAAACGTGCAGCTTCAAAATTGCCTTTCCTCATTGATTTAGAGCATTTTTTCCATTAATTACGGGGTTGATAGGTTGTGTCTCAAGATTAGGTTATCCTGGGCTATTATCACCACCTACTGTTGAACTTGGGAATAGAAGACTGGATCCCAAGAGGAAAGGGGCTTTCCTGATAGCTTAAGGAGAGATGTGAGCTGAGATTTGCTGAAATAACAGTAACATGGGGCAGAACAAAAGGTTATTCTGGGAAAAGACTTGAAGGAGAGAAGCTAAAGGAGCACCAGCCCTCACTGTGCCCTCTCTATTTCTTTCCCTGTGCAGGCAGGAAGCTGCCTGGCCTCTTTGGGGACCGCCTGGATCGGCTGGAGGAGGAGGTGAGGCGCCTTTCCCAGTCCTACGACAGCCTGCACACCATGGTGAGTGGGCTGGGGGACCGCCTGCGCTTGGCCATCCAGGAGGACACCACCAAGATGATCGGCTCCCTGATGAACAGCCCGGGCACGCCGGACTCCTCCGTGGGCTTCGGCATCATTCCCGATGGCCTGGTGGACGTGGCGGACAAAGCCGACATGGCCACCTACCCTCCCGTGGGGGAGATCCTGACCAAAGTGACCGAGGTGAGCGACGTGCTGAAAAACAAGGCAGATCTGCTGCACGAGGTTCGGGGCATGGTCCTGGACCACGACGGGCAGATCAAGCACCTGCTGGAGTCCGCCCGGCCCTCGCCCCTCACCTCCATCGACCAGCTGGAGGAGTACGTGGACACGAGGCTGAGCAACCTGCGTGGAGAGCTGCTCGACGGCTTCGAGAAGAAGCTGGGCAAGATCCAGACCACGTGTGATTTCCGCATCCAAGAGGTGCGGCAGCAGTGCGAGGAGGAGAAAGCTGCCAACCTGCGGCTGCAGCAGACGCTGGATGGGAAGGAGCTAGAGATCAAGAAAGAGATCTCTCAGCTGGAGACCCAGATCCAAGGGCTGACGGTGGTGGAAAGCTGCTGCAGCAACCTGGACTACCTCACCGATCGCATGAACATCCTTGAGAAAGGCCTTCACAGCATCTCTGAGTCCCAGAAGAACCTCCACTCACGCCTGGATGGAGAAATCTCCACTGCCACCCTAGGGAACCTCTTTGAAGGGCGGTTTGAGGACCTGGAAGCCAGGCTCAATGCGACAGAGGGGGAAACAGGGAGCTGCTGCTCTGGTATAGAGGACAGCATGAGAGGCACAGTGGTGGCAGAGGTGGATGGCATGAGGACTGCCTTTGAAGACAAAATGCAGACCCTGGAGGACAGGTTCATGACCATCGTGGGGGAGCTGAACAATGTCAGTTCTCCCATGGGCATGGACGGAGCAGTGGTGCCTGTGCTGGAAGGGGAGCTTGCCAGCATGAGGAAACGGACGGATGAGACGCTGGAGGCGTTGCAGAATCGCCTCATCACTCTGGAGACCACCTGCTCCCTGGGCTGCACCTCTGCCTCCAAAGATGTGGAGACCTTCCGCACGGAGATTGAGGATTGCCAGAACAAGAACCAGGACCTGCTCCTGCGGATGGACAGCAACTACGACCTCCTGCGCAAGCTGAACGCCACCATCCTGGAGATCCAGCGGCGAATCGAGGGGGAGGCATCGGGGGCTCTGCAAGGGGAGATCACCTTGCTAAAGATCAACCTGAACACCGTGAGCAAGTCTCTGACAGGGCTCAAGGACTCCGTGTCGCAGTACTCAGACACCGTGACACACGTCAACTCCTCCCTAGACGAGCACGAGCGGAAGATTGAGGATGAGGTCCACTCCATCCAGGAGAAAGTCAACGACCAAGGCTCCCAGCTTTTCTTCAGCAACCGCCGTGTCCTGAACCTCAAGGGAGACCTGGAGCGACTCAAAGCCAGGATTGTCAGCGACCTGAGCTCCTGCAAGAGCGTGGCCCACGGCCTGCAGCAGGAGGTGTCTGACTTTGACCAGCGGGTGGCGCGGGTGGAGAGCGCCTGCGGCAGGCTGGGGACCCTCGCCGGCAGCCTGGGCGACATCAGGGAGGAGCTGGAGAAACACGCGGGCAGTCTGTGGGACTACATGGACCACGTGAACGGGACACTGGCTGCCCACTCTCAGGAAATAACAGGACTGAAGGACAACTTGCTTGACTGTCAAGCCAAGGTGTCTGAGCTGGCAGAGCAGGTCGGGCACTTGGAAGAGAAGGCAGAGAGGAGGCAGCATTAGCCACACTGCCATGCCATGTGTCTTCCTTCTCCTGCTGTGAAGGACATGATTAAATTATATCACACAGACTCGCTCCAATGTGACAACAGTTCTTGGGATAATTTTTTTATGAAAAGCTGCTATTTTTTTTTTTTTCCTCCCCTTATCTTGTTGGCCTCAATTCTCCTTGACTTCACCATGCTGGTACTCCCCTCCTAATGCTGAGCAACTGTCCTGAGCCTGGTGCAGCAGGTACTGACCTGGTGTTGCTTTGGCTCCTGGGCTGATGACTCCAGAAGGACAATTCAAGAGTAAGCTGGAGGCAGAAACTTTTTTTTTTTTTTTTTTTTTTTTTTTTTTTTTTTTTTTTTTTTTTTTTTGTGGATTTATTCTTTCTTGAAGAATAAAACCCTGCAGTTGAGGAATAGTTTCTCTGACCTAAAGACCAGCTGTGTCTTAATCCAGAGACTGAGCAGAGCCATGGCTCCTTGCAGGGAACAAAACTCACCACAGGAACTGTAGATTTCAAAGAACACACATATTCACACGTCCTCTGGGAACTGTTTCCCTTCTCCAAGATGGCAGATCTCCTTGTGTCTGGTAAATCCATTTTTAATGCTCCCTCCTCCATGCAGATGCACATGCCTTATGGAGCATACAAGGGTGTGCATTAGGAAAACACATATGCATATGTATATGTATATATATGGTATGTGTATGTATATTTTTGAACAATCCTGGGTCATGGTGCTCACCTGATTCCAGTTTCCTAATGCTGCCCTCATGTCCTTTGCCATATTCCAAAGACCCACACTGAGTAGCTGAAAGCTGTGGCAGCAGTGTTTGGAGAGAGCCCCATGGTCCTTGGGGCTGCTGTGCTTTGCAATTCCACTTTGCTGGGCTCTCTGGTTACACCTGGGCTCTCTGGTTATGGAAAACTTCTCTTTTCCAAGGAGAAGTGTGTCCATAGGTCTGTGCAGAGACCAAGCTGGGCACAGAGCAGTCCTGTTCTCCAGCCCTGGCTCTCCTGTTTTATTGATTAAACTTGTGAACCTTGTCCCAGGCAGGAGACACCCGTGCTCCAGGGTGTGAGTGCAGCAGTGAGTCTGCATCCACCTCATGCTCTTCCGATCCCACAGGGATGGCTGTAGCCCTGGGACCAACACTGATGTGGAACAAGGCAGGGCATCTGTGAGAACACCTCTGGAAAGCTGTCCCCAGCGCAGAATAAAAAACGCACATCATTTCCCCAGCTTGACTCTTGTTTCCCATGAATAGGCAGGCTGGAAAACTTCCACATTCCCGAGCAGCTCCAGCCTTGCCCTACAGAGCTGCTGCACACAGAACCCACCTCTCCTATGGGCACCCTCTGCTGATCAGCCAATGGGGACTTCATTACTAAGATGAGGAGGAAATTAAAGAGCCTCCATTCAAGCAACTCTGGCACTTTATAGCAGAGGAGCATGTTTTTCTCTCAGCATTGTAGCTCACAAACCCTTCCACCCCACCGTGCCTTTGGCTCTCACACAGTGCCTGTTGTCACCACCAGGGTGTCCCTGCTCCTCTGCACCATGATTCCCTCCCTGATCCCCCCCGATTGCATAAAGGAGGAGCTCTGCGCTCTGATTAGCACAAACCAGCAGCAGCTCTCAGCAGAGATGCATCTGGGCACCTTTTCTCACCCACAAAATCTGTGTGAGCTCCCTTGAATGTGCTTCCAGGCTAGGGAGGACCACAGGGCTCACTGAGTCCAGTAGCCACACCATGTTACCCCGAGGCAGTAAAGTTCCTCTGCCAGAGGAGCATGAGCCATCAGCTGTGGGAGCATAGAGGACATGTGGCCTCCCCAGCACTTGTCCAGCCCTGCCAGGTGCTCACAGCACCAGAATCCACTGTCCCTGCTCTGGGCTTTGCTGATTTGGAGCTACCCCCAGCTGCTGAGACAATTCTCCAGCTGAGGAATGACCTCCTGCTGCCATTGGACATCCTGCAAAACCTGCTTTTATTTTTCTCCTGCTTAAGGAAGGAGTCTCAAGCCAACCCTCAGTACTTAGTGATGAGCCAGGGAAGCCCTCACCCTGCACAGGGAGCATCCTGCCTAAGCCCCCTTTCCTTCCCCTGACACCAGGGACAAAACCAAAGAGAAAACCAAGCCAAGGGCCAGGCTCCCTGTTCCCCAGCCAGGGCTGGGTTAGAGTGGCTGAACAGGAATAGCTTCCCAGAAAAGAGGGAGCCAGGACTGGCCATAAGAAAGCTAGGACAAGGAAGAAGTCTGACCTTCTGGAAAATGGTGCTATGTTTGGACTGTTCCTGACTAGTCACTTGAAGCTATGGACAGTTTGTTATTACAGTTCTCAGCTATTCATGTTTAAAAAGTGAAAGGAACGTTGTACAAAACTGGGCATTTTTTTAATTGCTTGCAGAGTAAGGAAATGGTGCCCATAGGGTTGTCCTTGCATGGGCAGCTTTCTGAGGCAGTTGATAACTGATCCTGTTAAAGGACTGTGTTCTATTGTTTTTAAAACCATGTCTATTTGTTCAGATTTGAAAAGCTGAAAAACTGTTTGTACTGGAAAGGAAAACAATAAAGTATTTCTTGCTGAGGTTTCCAAGACCAAAATGACTTGTGTGGCTTCCACAAATGGCAGACGAGGAGATGACTTACACACAGGTGTCAGGGAAGGAGCCCAGCCGTGCTCCTGCCTTTGTTTCACTTTATAACCGTGCCATAAAGAGAGAGTTGGAGTGACACATGGAAAGACTCTAAAACTCAAAGACAAAGTGAGTCATAAATTAAGAATGTAGGGCATTTGACCGGGCACCTGCGGGATAGTTGCACAAAGGCTTGTGCACCTACTCGCTCTCAGCATTCCTCAAAAATATTGCATATACATTATACATGAAATACATTTTGCAATATATCTGTGCATATTCATTTCCTCACTCCACCTTTCCCGCTTTGTATGCTAATGAGCTTATCAGCCATTTGTGCCTGTGTACTTGTCTCTGGTGGTCGTCTCAGGGCTCTCAGGGGATGAAGTAAGTGGTCCTAATCAAAATTCACCTTCCCATCCTCTCTCCTTCCCCATGCTCACTCATCACTTGATCACAGTCCAAATTATGGGGCTGATCTAATCTAGTTCCGGGAGTCCGAGGAGCATGTTTGGTGGTAGCCTTGTAAGTTCAGTGTACTTGCCCTATGGTGAACATCATCCTTCCCCTTATCACATACCCTTGCATCCTTTGATATTACTTTCACTCATTGTTGTGGTTTGAAAACAAAATGAGTGAGAGGCTCCAAGTCAGAGATATAATTTAATGAGAAGAAAGGTAAAAGGTAAAAATAAAATAAAATAAATGCAATAACAGAAAGAATCACTGACAGGGTCAGAATACAACCTGAGCAGGATGGTGGAAGCAGTCCAGGTGAAGTGCTCTTCCTGAAGCAGTGATCCTGTAGAGAGGTCTGGGAGCTCTGGTCCTCTGGGAATCCAGTGGGTAAGTACCCCCTGCACTGTCCCAAATCCCAGCTTATATCCAGGTGAGAATGCTTGGCTCCTCCCCCTGGGCAGAGCGTCTCACAATAGCATGAGAAGTGTGAAATGTGTCCTTGATGGCCCATTAACAGAGATAACCCCTGGAGGGAGTTACCTGTGACTCATGGGCCATTAGCAGGAGACACCCCAGAAGTCATTAGCAGAAAAACACCCCAAAGGCGTTAATGGGCCATTAGCAGAAAAGGCAGGGGGCTTGGGAAAACACTAGCCCACCTGGTTTCAACAGTTCATGAAGATGGTGATAGAATAAATACTTTGTGTACATCCTACACTGCAACCCAGGACACTCATACACCCTATTTTCCCAAGTAGATCCTGTCTTCATTTATCAGACATTTAACCCAGTAAAATGCAACAAATATTAAACAAGATACATCACCTAAACATTTATTTCTAATCAATACCACTCTAACTCCTAACCCCATGTCTCAGGGGATGCTGAGCCTGGAGGAGAGAGGGCCACGGGGAGGCCTCCCTGGGACCGTGCAGGACTTGAAGGCTCCCCTAGGAAAGATGGGGACAGAGTGTTCAACAGGCTCTGTGGTGGGAGGAGAAGGGAGGATGGCTTTCTACTGCAGGAGGCTGATTTGGGCTGTATCTAAGGAAAGTGGTGCGTTACACTAAGGGTGGTGAGGCCCAGGCCCAGGCTGTGCCCCGAGGCTGGGGATGCCCCACCCCTGGGAACATGCAAGGCCAGGCTGGAGGAGGCTCTGAGCAACCTGGTCTGGGGGGAGGTTGCTCAGGTTGGAACAAGATGAGCTTTAGGGTCCTTTCCAAGCCAAAGCAGGAAAGGATTCCGTCATTCATCATTCCATCTTTCCTGTTTAGGGCAAATTTGGAAGAAAACCTCTGAATGAGGTTCCTCCTGAATAGTAAATTCAAGAGCCCCTCTCCCAATCAATTCAGGAAAAGACCTTGGAGTAAAGTCGAAAAAAACCCCATGTCCTTAACAAGTGAAGTATCCAGAAGCATAAGAATGAATAATACGAAACCATAAAACCTCTCACTGTTTGATCACATGGCAAACAGACAGTCCTTGTCATGGATTGCAGCTCAGCTCGTTCAGTCTCTCATCCATCCCTTCAGTGCTGGAAAAATGCCACGCCCAGGCCGGATGTGCCGGGGGGTGACCTCTTGGTGTGCTCTTCCAGATTTTCAGTCCGGAGCAGGTTCACTGTTCCAAGAAAAAGGAGAGAAAAACAAAACCTTCAAGAACAACAACAAAGAAAAAAAAAAAAAAAAAAAAAAAAAAAAAAAAAAAAAAAAAAAAAAACAACCAAAAGAACAACAACAAAAAACCAACAAAAAACTGAACCAAAAACCAGTCCAGGGAATTTTTTTTTCCTGAGCTAGCTAAAAATAACTAAAGGAAGAAGGTCTTTGTCCAATTTGTCTGTGTGGCACACAACACTGTCATGGAGCAGAATCTGGAAAACTGAGAAAAAATTCTAAAAATTAACTTGGCACTTGGTCTTTCCCCCCACTTCACTCAGAATGGACAAGCCTGAAACTTAGAGGGCCATGAGGAGAACTTAGATGATGTCACATCAGACAGTCCATGTGGCCATGAGACAATGGCTTGCAGTGACTTACTGCAACTTTCTTGGTAAACTGCACAGTTTGCACTGCACTCTGCTCAAAGTGGACCTGGCAATGTGCTGGAAAACACAACATTGACACTGCTCTCAGTCTCTGTATCTCTCTGCTGCCTGGATCTTGCCATCCATCCCTGCAGGGTATCCAACCCGAACAGAACAGAAGATATATGACATAACATGTTAGCTATACTCCACAGTCCAAATAATTTCTCTAATAAACTATCTCACTGACTCAAGCCTATGTCACAGCTATAAAATTGATTACACTCAAACATCTCAAAAGTCAAATTGGCAATTAGAGGTTAAAGCTTAACCTCTGACACTGTCTCAGGTATAAAGGCAATGTAGGTTAAAGCACAAATTCTGACACTGCTCTCAGTCTCGGTATCTCTCTGCTGCCTGGAGCTTGCCATCCATCCCTGCAGGATGCTCACTTTTGTCCCAATGAAGGTACAGGGCCATTCCATGGAGGTGGACAGCCCCAAGTGCCTGGGTGGGCTGGAGCTCTGTGGGGATGGTGTGGGACAGGGACCCCACTCTGTGGTTTTGCTCCCTATGCAGGATGTCACAGACACTAAGGAGGAGATGGAGGTGGATGCGGAGGAGGAAATGGAAGAAGAGATGGAGGTGGATGTGGAGGAGGAGATGGAGGAAGAGATGGAGGTGGAAATGGAGGATCACACTGAAGACATGGAGGTGGATGAGCAAGGTGAGGAGGAGAAGATGGTCTTGGGATGAAGGGGGAGCCCAGCAGCAGGACAGGCAGGGGCTGGCCATGGCCTGCCCACAGGCAGAGTGGGTGCCCTGCTGCCAGGCTGGGGCTGGGCTGGGTGTCCCCGCTCAGGGACACGGTGCCCTGAGGGCTGTCCCTGGCTTCTGGTGGCACAAACAGCACCCCCAGCCTGCCCTGGGCTTGCTTTGGGCCAGGCTTTGGGTGCCCCTGCCTGGGGCCCAGCCCTCAGCCCCAGCCAGGCTCAGTGCTGGCAGCAGAGTCCCTCTCTGCCAGCGTGTCCCAGCCTGGGGGCACAGGGAACAGCCCTCTGGGCCTGCCTGGAGTGACCCTGGCACTTGCTTCTCTTCCAGGGCTGATGGAGATGCCGGGCACGGATGCAACCCCTCTGGATAGTTGTTTTACAGTTTGTTTTCACATTTTCATCTGGAAATAATGTTTTAGAGTTTCTTATTCTCTTTTCTATGTGTCATACATTTCTATATAGGTTTTTGTAATGTAAACACCTTTTATATATTGCTGTTGTAATAAAGATTCTTACATTGAAAATGCATCATGTAGTCTGTTTCTGCTGCTACTCTTCTGTAAATAAACAATCTTTATTTTTCACACCCCAGCTCCACTTGCATTTGCTTTGGGCACAGGGAGCATTTGCAGGGTTGTGGGTGCCTGGGGCTGCAGGTCCCTGGGGCTGTTGGCACGGCCACCCTGGGGCCACTTGTGCACAGAGGGCTCCCACTGACAGGTCACACTCTCCTTGCAGTTCCTTTGGACATGCATGGTACATGTTTGTAAGGAAAGGAAAACAAGAATGTATTTCTTGCTAAGGCTTTCCAAGATCAAAATGACTTGTGTGGCTTCCAGAAGTGGCAGACAAGGAGATGAGTTACAGACACACTCAGGGGTCAGGGAAGGAGAAGGGAGATGCCAGAGTGGAGGAAGGAGCCCAGCAGTGCCTGTGCCTTTGTTTCACTTGATAACCTCCCATGAAGAGAGAGCTGGGGATGCTGAGCCTGGAGGAGAGAGGGCCATGGGGAGGCCTCCCTGGGACCGTGCAGGACTTGAAGGGTCCTCTAGGAAAGATGGGGACAGAGTGTTCAACAGGGTCTGTGGTGGGAGGAGAAGGGAGGACGGCTTTCAACTGCAGGAGGTCGATTTGGGCTGTATCTAAGGAAAGTGGTGCGTTACACTAAGGGTGGTGAGGCCCAGGGTCAGGCTGTGCCCCGAGGCTGGGGATGCCCCATCCCTGGGAACATGCAAGGCCAGGCTGGAGGAGGCTCTGAGCAACCTGGTCTGGGGGGAGGTTGCTCAGGTTGGAACAAGATGAGCTTTAGGGTCCTTTCCAAGCCAAAGCAGGAAAGGATTCCGTCATTCATCATTCCATCTCTCCTGGTTTAGGGCAAATTTGGGAGAAAACCTTTGAATGAGGTCCCTCCTGAACAGTAAATTCAAGCAGCTCGTTTCCCAATCAATTCAGGAAAAGACCTTGTAATAAAAGTCAAATAACTTGTATCTTCAACAAGTGAAGTATCCACAAGCATAGGAAATGACTAATATGAGACTATAAAACCTCTTACTGCATGAAGAGATGGCAAATTCAAACAGTCCTTGTCATGGAGTGCAGCCCAGCTCGCTCAGATTCTTATCTGTCCCTCCTGGGACAGTGCTGGCAAATGCCACACCCAGGCGACACAGTTGCCGTGGTTACCTTCTGGTTCACCTTTCCAGACCTGGTTCACTGTTCCAAGAAAAAGGGGAGAAAAACAAAACCTTCAAGAACAACAACAAAGGAAAACCCAAAAAAACCCAAAATAACAACAAGAAACCAACAACAAAACTGAACCAAAAACCAGTCCAGGGAATTTTTTTCCTGAGCTAAAAATAACTAAAGGAAGAAGGTCTTTGTCCAATTTGTCTGTGTGGTACATAACATTGTCATGGAGCAGAATCTGGAAAACTGAGAAAAAATTCTAAAAATTAATTTGGCACTTGTTCTTTCCCCCCACTTCACTCAGAATGGACAAGCCTGAAACCTAGAGGGCCATGAGGAGAACTTAGATGATGTCACATCAGACAGTCCATGTGGCCATGAGACAATGGCTTGCAGTGACTTACTGCAACTTTCTTTGTAAACTGCACAGTTTGCACTGCACTCTGCTCAAAGTGGACCTGGCAATGTGCTGGAAAACACAACATTGACACTGCTCTCAGTCTCTGTATCTCTCTGCTGCCTGGATCTTGCCATCCATCCCTGCAGGGTATCCAACCCGAATAGAACACAAAAAATATGGCACAACCTGTTAATTCCTTAAACAATTATACTCCACAGTCCAAATAATTTCTCTAATAAACTATCTCAAAGACTCAAGCCAATGCCACAGCTATAAAATTATAGCACTAAACAGTTATCTCAAAGTGAACCTGGCAATGTGGGTTATGGCAGGAGAGAAAAAAAGAGAATATGGATGAACAACTGACTGCCAAAGTAAACAAGGTTCTCCTTTGTACTTTCTACTTTCTCCTTTCTACAGAACGTAGCAAGAGTTATTTAGAACTTTTTTGATGGTTCAGTCTCAAATTCAAGACAAACGAAGGAATCTTTCATAGAGGAAGCAAGATGAAAGCCAGCATACTTCGTTGCTCGATTTTTTTGTGGTCCACAATGTAAGAGTCTGAGGAAGATGATTTGCCAGGACACAGGACGTCATATTGAGGGGGGCCTGGAACAGCTATAAAATGCCACACCACACTCTGCTCAAAGTGGACCAGGCAGCGTGGGGGAAAGCACAACTTCTGACACTGCTGTGATTCTCAGTTTCTCTCGGCTGCCTGGAGCTTGCCATCCATCCCTGCAGGATGCTCACCTTTGTCCCAGTGAAGGTACAGGGCCATTCCATGGAGGTGGACAGCCCCAAGTGACTGCGTGGGCTGGAGCTCTGTGGGGATGGATGTGGGACAGGGACCCCAACCTGAGGTTTTGCTCCCTATGCAGGATGTCACAGACACTGAGGAGGAGATTGAGGTGGATGTTAAGATTGATATGGAGGAAAACACTGAAGCAGATAAAGAAGATTATGGAGAAGAAGAGATGGAGGTGGATGTGGAGGAGGAAATGGAAGAAGAGATGGAGGTGGATGTGGAGGAGAAGATGGAGTAAGAGATGGAGGTGGAAATGGAGGATTCCATTGAAGACATGGAAGTGGATGAGCAAGGTGAGGAGGAGAAGATGGTCTTGGGATGAAGAGGTAGCCCAGCAGCAGGACAGGCAGGGGCTGGCCATGGCCTGCCCACAGGCAGAGTGGGTGCCCTGCTGCCAGGCTGGGGCTGGGCTGGGTGTCCCCGCTCAGGGACACGGTGCCCTGAGGGCTGTCCCTGGCTTCTGGTGGCACAAACAGCACCTCCAGCCTGCCCTGGGCTTGCTTTGGGCCAGGCTTTGGGAGCCCCTGCCTGGGGCCCAGCCCTCAGCCCCAGCCAGGCTCAGTGCTGGCAGCAGAGTCCCTCTCTGCCAGCGTGTCCCAGCCTGGGGGCACAGGGAACAGCCCTCTGGGCCTGCCTGGAGTGACCCTGGCACTTGCTTCTCTTCCAGGGCTGATGGAGATGCCAGGCAAGGATGCCACACCTCTGGATAGATGCTTTACAATTTGTTGTCGCATTTTCATCTGGAAATAATGTTTTAGAGTTCCTTATTCTCTTCTTCATGTTTCCTACATTATATAGGTTTCTGTAAGGTCAGTACCTTTTATAGATTGCTGTCGTAATATAGATTCTTACATTGAAAACGCATCATGTAGTCTGTTTTTGTTGCTACTCTTCTGTAAATAAACAATCTTTATTTTTCACACCCCAGCTCCACTTGCATTTGCTTTGGGCACAGGGAGCATTTGCAGGGTTGTGGGTGGCTGGGGCTGCAGGTCCCTGGGGCTGTTGGCACGGCCACCCTGGGGCCCCTTGTGCACAGAGGGCTCCCACTGACAGGTCACACTCCCCTTGCATTTGATTTGGACGTGCATGGTAAACATAGAGACAAATCCCAGCAGGGATCCCATGAGGGAGCAGAGCTGAGCCTGCACTGGCCTGCAGTTCCTCATTCAGGTCTCTTCCCTGGGTGTCCCTGGTGTTACAGAGGGTGCACTGGGCTCTAGGCAACCCCTGCTCCCAGGCACCCAAAGGGGCTGGAGCCAGCCCAGAGCGAACCTCAGCACAGGGGCCTCTGTCTTTTGCAAGGCCTCTTTTCCATTCAGACCCATGGACATACAGAAGAAGCATGGATTTGTTTTCTGTTTGTAATTAATTTTGCTACCTTAGCTAAACACAGTAATTAAAAAAAAATAGGGAAAAAATTAATTTTCTAGAAGCTGGTCCCCATCACCCCCAGGATCCCACTTGGTAGGATGCTTGAGCAGAATAAGCCAAATCACATTTTAGAAAGGACTTGGAGCCTGGCTCCCATGTCTATGCACAGGAAGAGGAAGCCTCGATTAAGGCACTTTTTTTTATCACTTTTAGTTCAGGACACTCAAAAGCCCGGTTCCTCCATCAATCTTTACAAGTTGGTGAGCAGTTTCAGCTACCAAACTTCAGGTAGCTGGACTGTCTGAACACTGGTATACAGGAGGTAGAAATAGCTATGTGATAATGTCATAAGCTCATCAATAAATACAACAGGGAACCATCAGCTTTAAAAAAAATAGCCACGCTTTAAAGGAGCTACAAATACCAGAAGACACTCAGCTTTCAGGAATTTATATTCAGCAACTGCAGTTTTTCTAGTCAGAGCTCCCTCTCACACTCTGTCTTCCGGCTAAGGGGTGTCATATTAAAATTGCAAAATGCCCAAACAGCCAACAGGGAGGATGAGGTGCACCTGGAGCATTTAGTCCTGGCAAAGAACATGCAGGAGAGCTGTGGCTCAGGTCTCCACTGGGATGGGGTTAGGGCAAGCAATCCAAGACAACATCAGGCAGTGGAATAGGCAAAGTGGCTGTAGTCTGGGAACGCCAGAGCAGCACTCTTCCTCTGTCCCACAGGAGGGAAGAAGACCTCCACCAGCTCCAACAGCCGCTCGTACCTGTGGGGTAAGAAAGAAGTTACATTGAGGTCATTGGGTGTTTGTTTGATGCTTCTCTGCATCAAAGCCAGGTCATCCCAAGGATGCTGAGGAGTAAATACTTTGCTTACGTTGACTTTTGGTCCTTTGTGAGCTCCTGGATCAGCTCTCCCTTGGGGTTTACTGTGAATATGCGGCTCTCTGGCAGCCCCACTTGCTTGTAAGCGTAGACATCCTGCCCAAGGAAGGCCAGCACAGGATGAGAGCTGCAGGAAGGCAGCACCACCCAGCCTGAGCCCTCCCTGCACACCTGGAGACCCACTCACGTTGGGCCTGTTCCCAAAGCCCGCGTAGAAGGGACTCTTTGTAGCAAACAGTTTTCGGATGTCTGTCAAGCAGGTGACCTTGAACACCTCTGGCTTCTTCTCAATCACCTCCCTGAAGCACAAGAGACACGGTCACAGTGGCATCAGCTGGCCAGGACTGTGGGCACCAAACCTGTCTGGGGCTCAGGGAAGTGATTTGTGTTTCAGTGCATCAGAAGCTTCACTGTGAAGCTCCAGCAAGGTCAGGCATTTCCCCCGCTGCTGCCTCCCATGAAAGGCATTGTGCACCAAGGAGGGCAGAGCAGTTTAAGGCCGGGACATCCCTCAGGGTCAAGCTGGGGCACCCCCTTGTGCTGTGCCCAGGGATACAGGAAGTGCAGGAAAAGACAGTACCTGTGGAAGGCAGACAAGAGGCTACTGGGGGAAAGCAGCATGGGGCCCATGGGGAGGCCACAGCCTTGCTCATTGACCCATTTGAGATAGCCTTTGGTGATGTCAGCCATGCCAATAGCCCTGGCCGAGCAGTAGAGGAACTTGTAGCCATTCCTAGAGAGAACACAGGGAGCCCCTCTGAGCTGTGGCCTGGGCCAGGCATTCTCTTGCTCCAAGGAGGAAGAGGCAGCCAAGTACCTGGCCTTAGACCAAATCTTATTCCAGTAAACAAGGTGGTCCCACAAAGAACATGAATCCCTAATCTGGAAACCCAGACTAAGCCAAATCCCCATCTGCCTCACATTGGGAGTCCCTGCACCACTCTCCATGCTCCTCCCAGCAGCCACACACCCACCCAGCCCAGCTGCACAGCACCCATTGCAGCTCAGCACCCTCACACAGCACTGCCACCCCACAGCACTGCCTGTCAATCGTGGAGGGCTGTACCCAAGCCTTGCTGACGCCCGGGGACAGCTCGGCAGAGGTGGTTCCGGGTGCCCAGAGGAAGCCGAGGTGCTGGTAGAGTCCCTGCAATTCCCGGGAATGCATCGCTCCCTGGGGCCAGAACGAGCCATCCACGGGCCTACAGTGCCTCTCAGTGGCCACAGGGGCCAGGTTCCAAGCTGAAGGCTCCGCAGAGACTCGCTGCTCGTGTCACCCTTCGCAGGCGAGTCCCCTGGGCTGTGGGAAGGATTGCTGGGTGCCCAGAGAGGTACCAGCACTGCAGTGCTGGGGACACCCCTTCCACCACTCTCAGGTGTGACCTTAGGTGGTCTTGTCTCCTTTGTTGCTCAGCTATATCTCCCCAGCAAATCCTGCACTGACACACACTCCTTCCAGGGAAGGTAATGCCAGCATCTGCTCTCAGGGGACCCTCTCCTTTCACCCCTGAACATCATGTAGGTAGTGCAGCCAGCATCAGCACCACTGACAGCAGATAGTGCAGCTCTCTGGGCCTGCATCAGCGAGTAAGAAGCCCTGACTTTGACTCCATTAGCTTCCCACTTCCCCTTGGCCTCAGCTGATGCAATACCTACAGGTGGATTTTGTGGAAGAGTTTAACAATCCCACGGTGAGTCCAGTCTTTACCCAGTTGCGGCAAGATGTGTCCAAGAGCATCTGATCTAAAAGGAAAGGAGGTCGGGTTAGTGTCATCCAACCTGGTGAGTATCCCTCCCACCCCAGTGGGGTTGGTGCTCCCTTCTGCCTGCTTATGTGAGCCTTTAAAGGAAACTTTCCCATAATAAGGATTTTGGGGTGGGAGAAAGGCCTTTTACTTGGTGATGGTGCCATCGATGTCTGAGATCACCACTTTTTCGTTCCAGTTCCACAGGTAGATGGTGGCCTCACAGCGGCACGTGCCCTGGTACTGAGTTGTCACGCTGAATGCCACCTCGTTGGGGCCATCCTGCAGATTCAACCTTCCCTGGGGCAGAGGGGCAGCAAAAGTGTAACACCAGCACCAATTCACACCACTGCAATGCTTGCCAGAGGCCAGACTGCCACCCAGCCAGGCCAGAGATCCCAAGGCTCTACAGGGTGGCCAACAAGGCAAAATATTTGGATGTTCTATGAAAACACGAGGTCAGGAGTAGAGAAATCCCTGTTTAAGGGTTGTCTTACCCCTACACACGTGGACAGTGAAGACGGAGGAATAAATACATACAATTTGTGCGGAGGAGAGCCGCAGGGATTTCTTGTAGGTTTGTAGAGGTTTCTGAGCAGAGGCTTCTACTGCCAACGTATCCCCAGGGTGCTGGGGCTCACTGTCACTGGATGACTCCTTTTCCTCCTGCCTACACAAAGAAGGGAAGGGGTCAGCCAGAGTCTTTCAAAAGCTTTCTACCCTCTTTTATCAGGCAAACTTGGGAATAATTAGTTAGATAGGAGAAGAGACTAGGAGCATACAGATTCCTCAAGGTGACCTGGGAGGGAGGCACTCACCTCTGCTGAGCACGGTTACGTTGCCGTGTTCGCATGCTGGCTTTCCCTGGACTCGGCTGCTGCTGCAGGCAGAGAGAGGTGTGCTGGGTTTTTGCTAATTTTCTTCACAGTGACTAGTATGGGGCTGTGTTCTGGATTTGGGCTCAACACAGTGTTGATAACAGAGATGTTTCTGTTATTGCTGAGGACTGCTTGCACAGAGCTAAGAGTAAGAGCAGGGGCTGCTTTGCTTTTTTTCCAGTTAAAACAGCAATGCCAAAAGAGGTATCACTGCAGTGCCTGCCTTCACAGGGAAACTGCAGGTGGAAGAGGAAACACAGCCTGGTACTCTGGTGGGGCAAGGACACCAGCAAGCACATGTGGTGCCCAGGGACCTGGCATGATGTGCACAAGGCAGGAGGTCTCACCACTACAAGGTCCACATTACTGCATTACCAGGTGTTGCTCTGCTGTTCAGGCATTAACAGACCAAAGGGGATAGGTAGCAATCTTAAGAAGTCATCTCATCAGGTCCTGGATGTCCTCATGGCCAACCTCAGGCCATTCCCAGGACCCTGCCAGTCAGCAGAATGATGCCTGTCCCCTGGGGACATGGTTGTCATATCCACTGCTGCAAACATACCCCCTCTGTTGGGAATTCTCTCCTCCTCCAGGAGAACCAAGGCCTTCTGTCTCTCTTGGGCGTCTTCTCCTTTACCAATTCTTCAATGATGCTCTATGAACATGGCAGAACATGGGATGAGGTCAGTCCTCAGCCCAGGCCCTGCTGAGAATCATAGCCAGTAAATGTGTCCACTGACCTCAGGAATGTTCCTCTGGAAAGCCTGCAGGGCCAGGACTATGGGACCAGCCACTTCCCAGTTGTAATACCTGGAAAAAGCAAGAGGAATGGGCACATCACCATCCTGCAGCATGGCCAGGCCCCAGACTGTACTTCGGTATACAATCATGCTCTGGGATGGGGTCACATTCCTACAGGAGGGTTTCCACAGGGACAAATGGACAAAAATGTCCATTGTGGGATGAAGCAGCAGGAAGAGAAGGCCACTCACTTCTTGTTGATCATTATCACCAGGTTTGGGTCACTGACAAGCCTTGGATTCTCAGCAAACTGCTGGTAGGAAACCATGTGTTCCATGAACTTCTCTGGTGGGACAGAGGCTGTGTCATGCCATTGGAGGATAGAAAGGATTTCAGGGCTGTAGATTCCCCCTCCCCTCCTACCTACCATGAGAGATCTGCCTGTTGCCCCTGAGGCCCCCACACAGTGACAGGGCAACTGTGGGCATTGAGTCAGAGTCCATGGGGCTGTTAGCAGGCAAGGTGGATGGCAGAGGGTTGCTGGGGTCTGTCACAGGCCTCAAACTCTGCTCTGTGTCACTGTCAGCAAGGGAAGAAACAGTGGTGACATCAGACAATAGCTTTACACATACCTCCATCCTTTGTGCCAGAGGAATTGCTCAAAAATGTCTGAGCTTGGCCAGCTTGGGCAGCTCATACCTCTTGTGGAAACAGAGAGCCACTGGCTGGCTGTCCTGCTTGGAGAGGTCTTCCACATACATGGCTGTGGGACCCAAGTGAGGACTTTCGATGGATTCTCAATGCATAGACAGAAGAGAGAGATCTTAGTTGAATCACCTTTCCAATCACCCCAGAGAAAGCCAACATCAGTTTCTTCAATCCTATCCATGTACCATACAAACAGGGCAGCCATTTTCCTACTGGAAAAACTGCTGTAAGTCAACAGCTACAGGAGTGCCTCAAGATACCTGCACTAGCATGATCCTTAAATACACTGTGAAGGGGGCATATAAATGCTTCTCTGGAATCTTCCTGGACTTTGCAAGCTCAGGATGAAGACTTAAGTCATGTCAGGTACTGTCAGATACTTGAAATTAAGGTATGGCCTGTACTGCTGAGAAATCTTCTAAGTATGCAAAAGCAGAGACATTGAAGGATGGACTTCAGGGAACATAAGGCAAGAAAGCCTTCCTGGGAGCTGGGTGGTCACTGAAAGGTAGATACCTAATGGATGTCTCTTCAAAGCAAAGGAGCTGGTAGCATACAGAGAAGCCAAGCAAACACACCTGGAAGTCATGGAGTCACACTGAAGGAACAACCCAGGTGCTCATCTGAGTCAGACACATCTGCAGGTTCAAACACCACTCCAAGCAGCCCCAGTCACCCCCCTTACCTTGCCTCCTCTGCCTCTCCAGCTGGGACTCGGGGCCTTCTGAGTCTGCCTGCCTTGGAGCAGTGGCTCCCTCAAAGGGCTCCACATCTGCCTGAACCTCTGGCACAGCATTCACATCTCCCTTCTGTTTCTCTTGTGGGACTGAATAGGCCCCCAAAAATCTGTTTGCCCTGACAGCATGGAGGATGTCCTTCAGCCTGGAGATGCTATTCCCAGCCTGGGGTGCAACCGTTGGCTCAGTTACAGGCACAGCCAAGGAACAGGGTATGCCCTGTGGTTCTGCTGGGCTTGAATCCCTTCCCAGATGTTCAGAAGTGGCAACAAGAGGGGTTGCCTCATCCCCTAGGACTGGTGTCGCAGAGGTGGTGGTTGCTGCAGGAGCAATGCTCTTTGTGGACTTGGCTGGTTTAACTCGCACAAATTTATTCACCTCAAGGAAAGCAGAACAACAGGTCTGAGGATGGGAAGTTGCCCAAAGCATCCCACAGAAGAGGACAACTTCCCTAAGGCTGCCTGGCCACAGCCTCCTCTACTTTCTGCAGGTCTTTTGGACACCCATTCCCAGCAAAAGAGCAAGAACAGAGACTCACCTGAGGGAGCTTCCCCCAGATCCACTTCAGATGGGATTCAGCCCCCACAGCAAAACTTTCCTGTGGTTTGATCTCCAGTTCAGAATCACTTTTGGGGGAAGATTGATGGGTTGGCATGACACTGCAGGAAGAGAAGGTGATGTGGGCCTTCACCTATACTTACAACTCCATGCTCTCCTATCAGTGCAAGAACATTTAGGACCAAAAACCATGTAACGCTGGTTTCCCATAAAGTCATTTCTACCCTAATAAGACTGTCACTCCCAAAGGGCCAAGACCTACAGAAGCTGAGGCTCAAGGAAGGGAAGTGCTATGCCAGCAGTTGCCCAGAGCAGCTCATCAGCAAATAGCCCTGTGCACACAGGCTTCTCACACCTGTGACCATGGCCACAAGTGTCCCTTGTGGTCTCTGAGCTTTCAGAGCCACACCAGATCAGGCTAGGAAAACTCTCCTCTCCTGACACCTCCAAGTGACTTCTCCATACTTCCTTCCCTCCCATGGGGCACGTGCCCTGCTCTCACCAGAGCTGAGCAGAACACCTTGGCTCTGCCCATTACCTGTCCACTGCGAGCAGTTCCCCATCGGAGTACGGGCGTACCTCTTGGGACTGCAACAACCCAGTTCCTTCAGGATCAGCAAAGGATGAACATGCTGCACCACTGCAAAGGAGGAAAGAGAGGCAACTTGTGTTACTCTCAAGCAGCAGTCTCCTCTCCAGAAAGCCAGCAATACTCAGCTTCACCATTGCCCCTGGCTTTCTATTCCACAGGAGGCTGGGCTTCAACTTGCAAATAGTTTCAGTACTGCTGGGCATCACCAAACGAACCCAGAGACTTGACTACTGCATCACTCTGCCCAGATCAAGCAGCTCACCTCAGGGCTGGCAGCTCAGGTGGCTTCTTTATGGTCATCTCACTTTCACTCTCACCATTGCTGTCAGAATCGAAGTCCAACACCAACTTCTTCTTGGGCCTTCTCTTGCGTCGCCTCCTCTTGGGCAGGATTACTCCAGTGCCAGTGACCTCCAGCCCACGGGAGGATGGAAAAGAATAATTTGAGGTCCGCTTCTTGGAGATGGGGGATGTGCAGAGGTAGGAGGGGATGCTGCCCTGGAAGAGGGATGAGGAATAGCCCATCAGCTCTCTCCAGCACACTCCTTTTCAGCATAGCAGCTCTTTGCTGTCGATGGAGCATACTATGGAACAGCACAACCAACACCACTGAGCCCTCAGCTCAGGGCTGGTTTTGTGGCCTGGCCTAAAAGGAAATGATTTGTACCTACAGCATGTGAATAAGAGAACATTAGGGTGATCCAGCCACAAGCTAAAGACATCTTTAACACAGGCAAGGAGAAACAGGCAGGAGATGGCACCACAAGACCAGAATTACAAAGGCTGCAAATGGGCTTTGACTCCAGAGCCCTTTCCTGTTTCCAAATCCAGCCCAAGCCAGCAGTGACCACAAGTCTGCCTGAGGAGAGAACTGGCAGGATTTCTGGAAGCCACAACTAGTCGAATCCCACTTCCCATTGGAGCAGGCAGCCTGCCACAGCATCTGTCTCATTCTCATCCCTGTCACAAGATCCCCCCCAGGGGCCAAGCTCCAAGATATCCACCTGTTTGGCCAGCAGCCATGCCCATTGATGGAGACCAGTCTGAGATGCAGATATTTGGTCTAATACTTCCTCAGGGTGCTCCACCACGTGGGTTGCAAGGTCCTTTGAGCAGGAACCTTTCCAGACACAGAAAACATCAGACAGGACAACGGAGTCACTCTGGGGAAGAGCAGCATTCCAAACCTGGTCATTCCACCTCAACCCTGCACTTCCAGGTAGTCACACTAGGACAGAGACATGCAGCACCTCCTTATAACCAACCTCATACTCCTCTGACTCCTCGACAAAGAAGGCCTCTCCATTGTCTCCCAGCTTCATGTGCAGATCCACAGGCTCTCCGTTGATTTCAATGTCAACCTAGCAAGGGACAGAAGCAGCCTGTCCATCTGAACCTCTCTCATCCACTGGAGTACAGGGGCACTTCCAGGCGGAGGGGATGGGTTGAAGGTGCTCACAGGGCTGACAGACACACAATCTTTAAGGCAAGGGACCTCTCCCAATTTTCCTGGAGAGAACATTCCTCCCTGGAAATGGATGGGCTCCATCTGGGGGCATCCCCACAAAAACTTGGCAAGCACCCCTTTCACTGGGCTCCCATTCCCCTCAAAGAACGTCATTCCATAACCTGTGGGTTACAGAAGATCCTGGGTCTGGAGACACTGGAAAGGAAGGGCAGCCCCAGGGCAGGCGCCACTCACCACCTTCTCCTTGGAGCGCAGCACTCCCAGCTTCCCAAAGCGCACATGGAACGGGGAGCACTTGAAGGAGTTGTCGGGCTGCCTCACCACCACCACATCGATGGAGCCCGACAGGGTGGCCGAGTTCAGATCCTGGTACAGCTCCTTCATTGTGCCCAAGACGCTCTCAGCCAGCTGACCCACATAGTTCATGGTTTGAGACTGCAAGTGAGAGACAAGAATAGACCCAGGTAGGGGAAGAGAACTCCAGCAACAAAAGGCAATGTGAGTTTACTGTAGGAGAGTCATGTCATGGCTGCAACACAGCCCCATCATGGGGACAGGTAAGCCTCTAGAGAAACTGAGGCAAACACCTGAGGGCCTTGATGAAGATCAGTCAAGGCATCTCTGAGCACCAGAAAACAGGACAGAAGCCAGAGCATGAGTTACTGCATCCAGCTTTGGAGAAGGGATGCCCTTGGCATTGGGATACACCATCACATTTGCTCCTTGAGAAGGCAAATACAACCTCACAGCAACACCACACAGTCAAGCTGTCAACATCCCATTCAAACAAGAATTGGGCTGGCAGGAGACCTCCCATCCTGCACTGTCCTTAGAAATTCCCAAACAACTCATGGCAGAGAGGTGGGAAGTCCAAGCTGCTCCATACACCACACACTCACTTTGAATAAAATCCAAACGTAACATTTCCCACCCAGAGGGAAAGGCACCCCACTTAAACATTGCAGAATTGGCCACACATGGCTCTTGTACAAGTCAGAACTCTTGTGTTGGGCAGCATAGCCAGGTGATGGTGTGGTGTCCTCAGCACAGCCCTCAGTGCACACTCAACCCAAAGGGTGGTTGGAGGAAGTTGGTTTCTTACCCAAAGGGACGATGACAGGCATGTACCACGCCACAAGCCCTCTGCCCCAGCAGGTCCCCAGCCTCTCCGAGCTGTTTTGCATAAGCTCAGCCGTGTCCCATCCCCAAACATCTCTCCTGGAAGGCAGTCTGAGTGGGCAGACATGGTTCCTGCTCCATGCCCCATCCCCCACTTCTCCCTGGCAGCCAGGGCTAAGCCCAAATCCCAGATCCTCTCTGGAGAATGACAGCAGGGAAGTGCTAGCCAGCTCCCGAAGCTTCGGTGGCTCCATCAGCTGTGCTGTGAGCGGGGCCCGGATCACGGGGCCGCTCACCAACCTGCTGAGCCCAGCTTTCCCAGGCATTGCTGCAGGGCGGGCAGCCCTCCAGCTGCCTTCCCTGCTGTGCCTCAGGGCCTGGCAGCAAACGGGAGACAGCTCCTCTCTGCGCACAGGGGCAGTTTTGGAGAGGAGGAATGATCAGACTGACCCTGATGCTCCCCGGGCAGCGCTGATGAGCTTCCAGTTGAGATATACACTGACACAGACCTGAAAAGTGCATAGGGAAAGTCCTGGACAGAGAAATCCCGTAGGATTTGGGGTGGGGGCTTGGAAATTATTCCCAGATATGATGCACTGAGCACCACCTTCATGGTGAATGCAGGGTGCAAGAGCTCAACATAACACTGCAGCCACACAGCAAAACAGGTGCCAGGGCCACATCCCCTCTGCAGGGTCACTGTCCCCCCCTGCCTCAAGGGGCAGCTGCCCCCACTCCAAGCATCTCATTGCTGGGGACTGCATGGCTATGGTACAGTTTTCAGCTCACTGAATTTAATTCCCTATGGGCCTCACCCAGGATGGCTGGAGGGAGGCAGGGAATGGAGAGAAAAAGACTTTTCTCTGCAGGCCTCGGCCCCACCACGGATGGAGCAGGCCCATTAGGGAGGTGAAAGATGGGTTATGGTCTGGAGAGAGATTAATAGGCAGACAGGGCAAGAGAAATGGTCTTCAAGTTGTATTCAATAAATAAATCCTCTAGCGGAATGGGGCATCTCTAGCCCTCAGCCCCTAAACCATCTGGGATCACAGCCCTCCATCATGCAGCCCTTGTGGAGGACGAAGGGGACAGTCCTCCCCAGCCAACAGCTCACATCAACCTCCGGACTCAAAGATCTGCCCAAAATAAACCAGGTGCTTTTCTGTCACCAGTCTGTTTGCTCCTGGGCCCCCCTGGCAGCGCACACCCTGCCCACATCCACATGGACACTGCCGTGCGTCACATGCCGCAAACCCACAGCACCTTCCCCGTTACCCGGGCAGCTGCTGAGGCCCAGCACCTCCAGAACTTCGGGGCAAAACTGAACCCCAGGGGTTGCTCTGCCGGCAGCAGCGCTCACCCTCAGCTCCTCCTCGCCCTGCTGCTTCCTTCCTCTCACCGGAGCGAGGGCAGGGCCGGTTCCCCGAGCAGCCCCGGGCTGTGCTCCCGCCCGGCCTGTGAGGGCCCGGCAGGCCGGCCGTGCCCCTGGGCTGGCCCGGGGCTCATCCACGGCCCCTTTGCTCCTGCAGCCCCGGCCGCAGCTGCCTTGTGCCCGTGCAGAGCCTTCCTCCTCCAGCCCACCGCCCTGCAAGGACACCGTGAGGCCTTAATGAGGCACAAAGGGCGGCCAAAGCCCAGGGGCTCCTCTGCCCTGCATCACCTCCATAGGGTGATCACCTCCCAAGAGGGCACGATGAAGGGAAAGCACATAAAAGTAGACACTTTAGGAAAATTGATGCTCTCCAGATCTCACAGAGCTTGAGAACAGTGGGGAACTGATGTGGGAATAGCTGGATGAACTCAAGTGAGGAACTGAGGCAGTGGGTGGTTTTATTTGTGGCCCTGAAAAAAGTGCATTGACTCCCACCATGCTGTAACTCCAGGGCAGGGATGTGGCTGGTGTGGGCTCTGTCCTGTATTTATCTGACTCCTGTGCTGGGTTTTGGAGTGATGGGGATTGAGTGGTGGCATTTTAGGGATGGCAGCTCTCCAACACATCACTCCTGGAGCTGACATTGTGCTGTGAGGGCAGGGAAGTGCCAAAGCTGGAGGGTGGCTGCTTAGGACATCTTTAGTCCCTGAGAAGAAGGATCCAAAGATTGTTGGTCCCAGCTGATGGGTTGATCTGCAGAGATGCCACAGCTCCCAGGCAAGCCCTGTTGGCACCCAGTGCCTCACTTTCCTCAGCTATATTTATGGTAATTGCAGGCACAGAGATCCCCCTGTGCCTGTCCAGTGCCAAGCATGGCCTGGGGACAAGATCCCAGCCCCAAAATGGGAACTCTCCTGAAGGCTGTGACAAATCTCCTGAGGAATTAAGCTTATTTTCCAGCAGCTTAGTCTTCTGAGAGCTCTGCCCCTCGGTGAAATTGGACTAAAAGCAGTTATTGTGCGTGGCCTGGCATGGCTGTGGTCCCTGAGGAGGGTGGGCTGGCACTGCAGGGCAGGCGACTGTCACCAAAGCCCACAGCCCACGGCCAGGTCACCGGGCACTTCTGCCCAGCAGGGAAGGAATCTGATGGAACTTCCATCAAGACGCCTTGGGTGTGACACTTCAAGTGATGTCCTTACACTGGTGCTTGCTGATGCCACTGGAGTGGGTCTCACCCAGGGCAGGGGGCTACATCCTGCAAGCCCTGAGGGTGTAACACAAACCCCAGGGCTGGAACAGACAACCAAGGACAGATCTGGGCTGCAGATGCCTGGTAGCTGGGGGGCTGCAGATGCCTGGTAACTGGTAAAAAATGCTGCAGAGGACACTCAACAAAGGACATTCGAGTGCTGGACACCATTTCTTCCTCAGCCAGCTGAGTGCATCTGCAGATGAACACAGAGAAGGAACAAAATGCCAGCAGGAGCAAGCTGGCAGCTCAGCCTTCCTGTGGCTCCAAGCCCCCACCCTTTGGACACAGGGATGAGCTCCTGGCACTTGGGCACCCTGCAGAAGTACAGACCCCATCACTTAGCTCCAAAGCTCCTTGCCCATCTGGTTTTCCCCACCAATCCATACCCCTGGCTTCTGACGTACCAACTTTACTTGTGCCGCCATGCCCCTGCAGCAGATCCCCAGCTGTGCCATGGCTGTTCTGAGTGATGGCTGCTCCCCTCTGCATTCTTCCCTGCAATCCAGGCTTTTTTCCCTCTCCTTTCCTTCTGTCTCCTCCAAAAAACTTAGAGCACTTTTAATTGCCGTGGTAATTTTTTGCAATGCCATAAAATCATCCTTGGTTCCTGCCAGCTGCTTTTTATACTCCTTCTTACTCCCCTTTCTTCTTTTCTGGAAGGTGACATGTGCAGATCCATCTCTCCCTGTGCTTGTGATCCTGCACCACTCAATTTCTCTTTGAATCTTGTGCATACTCCCCCAGGAGCTGCTCCAACAAGAAGATGTGTCTTCCCCCTTTTGGGAACTCCACAACCCACAGATGTTTGCAATGAGCCTTTGCATAACAAGATAGTTTTTTTAATTAGTCAACTGAGATGCAGTATTTTCAGCTCCTTGCATTTCAAAAAGCTCACAGGCACATCCAACCTGGCACCTTTTGTCCTACATCCCAGTACTCCCCATCCTTCCTGGATGGCAGCCTTCACCCCTAATGGGGCACCTCTGCCTTGTGGGCTCCCCAAACCTCCACTGTCATGCTGAAAGCCCTACATTCTGACACCCTGGGCTTCTCTGGAAAAACTCCATCCATCCATCCATCCATCCATCCATCCATCCATCCATCCATCCATCCATCCATCCATCCACTTGGCAGTTGGGAGCACACACAAACTGCCCAGGAGCCTCCTAAATTTTCCTCTCTCCCAAAAAGCAAGTTATGTCTTCAGTCACAGGGTGGGAGAGTGGACAAGCTATGTCAAAAAGACAGGCTTCTTCTTTGACCTCTTCACATTTTGACAGCTGCTGCAGCTCACCCAGCCCACAGCCAATTCTCCAGCTTCCTCCAAGGTGGGAGTCCATGAGGGTTTGCCTCCTCCCTTGACCAATATACTATTTCTGTGGGATTTGCCCAGCTGTTTGATTTAATATTTGAGCTGCCTGGGATGCATCTCCTTGGATCCTGCCTTGCCCCATGTCTCTTCACAGGCCTGAAATGTCTGCAGGGAGGTCAGACAATCCAGCAGTGAGGCAGACTTGAGGAGCTGGCCAACCCACCTGCCTTCATTATGGCTGAGACCTGACACAGCTCAGCTCCCCAGAGATGCTGCAGAGGACAGGAGGGGAACCAAGCTGACTGTAAAAGGGTCTTACTTTGCTTTTCAGACAAGCAAAGCTGGGGCTGGAACAGGAGAAATCCCTCCAGCTGGGAACACCAGTACTATTTGATGGCTGGAAGCCCACACTGCAAACCCCTGCAGCATCTGAATCCTCTTTTCACCCCAGGGCCAGGAAGCTGTGTTCTCCTGTTCCCTTTCCCACACAGAAAGATGTTGCAGAACCTCACCATTCTGTGGCACAATCCTCTAATGACCACTAGCTTGGATCCTTTCTCCCTGGGTCTGGCCTATTTTTATCTTCACCAGTGTCCCCTTTACATGGGCATTTCCTGAGATGCTGACAAAATCCAGGCAGCAGCCAGGCAGGCTGTGAGGATGCCTTTTCCTGAATGCTGTGCACTGAGCAGGATTTTGTTCCCAGCCTCATGCCTACAATGCCCCAATTGCTGCAGGCACCACATGTCTGGTGAGGGATGGCCAGAGCCGTCGGGCTGGGTGTCAGCAGTCACTCAACCCATCAGCTCCAAGGTCCTTGTGCCGGCAGCTCCCTGGAGCAGCTGCCTGCTGCTGGCAGGGCTGTCATCCCTGACTGACATTCCTCCGCTGTGACCCTCCGGGGAATCCCTGCCAGACGCTGGGATGTGAAAGGGCTTTCTCATTATCATGGCCCCTGCTGCCAGCAGGGAGAATCAGCGTTTTAAGAGGAGGGGGAGCTTCGTGAGGTTGGCAGAGCTTTCTGACCCTCAGCTGACTGGGCTGGGGCTCCCATTTCCTTTCCTGGATCAACAAAGAGCTCCAGAGGCTTGTGAAAGGAGTGATTCAGCAAAACAGGATGAGAGGAGAGGCAGAAACACCAAGTCAGCACAGCTGGACGGGGTCAAATTCCCATCCCATGAAAGCCATGGGGAGCAAGGCTCAGGTGTCCTACTCCCTCAGGCATAGGGACAACTCCTGAAAGTTCAGCTGTTCTGCGTACCAGCCCTGGATTTAGGAATAGAACAGGAAAACAGTGCTGCTGGTTTTGTTTTTTCTTTCCCATTCCCAGAAAGATCAAGTCAGACTAGCCTGGCATGCGATGGAGTGGGTGGGAAAGCCATTTTGCCTAAAGAGGAGGAAATGCCATCCTCAGTCCCCAATCACAAGCATTGAAAAAGCTGAATTACAGCCGCAGGACTGGTTGAAACCATCCGTTCTGGTTTAAAACCATGCTCTGCTGATTTGTCTCCTAGTTTCTGACCTGTTGGAAGTTCACATTTCTTCTGTAAACACAAAGGGTTCAAGCTTACTTAAAAAAAAAAAAAAAAAAAAAAAAAAAAAAAAAAAAAAAAAAAAAAAAAAAAAAAACCCAGAAAGCTGCAATTCCCACACAATTGTGTGGCTTCAAGAGCCAGGGCTCGGAGAGAAATCCAGCAATACCCTAAACCGGGAGAGCTGAGAGCCCTGAGCAAAACATGGTCTGGAAAAATGAAGTCTCTGAACTGAGACCCCTCTGCTTTTGTGTCCCAGCTTCTGACCACCCAGCCAGGACAAGCACTCTAAATCCAATAGCTTCAGATAAGAGATGTATTTACATTAATGTAACTGTGAGCAGAGTCTGACCATCAGCTCCGAATCCAGGAAAAGTGGAATAACGTCCACATTTAGGCAGCTGGAAAATCTTTTATCTTTGTCCAAAGCTGGTGTCTGATTTCAAGACAAGATCTTTCCAAGACACACTTTATTTAAAGGAAACGGTTGGTGCTTGGTTCGATTCCTGACCTGCTTACAGCAGGCTGGGAGTGACGCTGCCAGAGCTTTGGGGTGCAGCAGTCTGGGCACCCCAAGCACCTCTCCAGTGCGGGCAGTGCCGGGGGGGCACACAGCAGCTCTGGGGTCCAGTCCCTCACCCCGTGGCCGGACCCCTGAGCCCCCGCCCGCAGCAGCCTCGTATCCCCCGGTGGGCCAGTCCCGCCTGCCCGGGGGTCAGCGGCTGGGAAAGGGAAGGGGCTGGGGGCTTCCAGCCACCCAACCACCCATGCCGGCTCCACCGCCCCGAGCCGCCCGCGGCTCTGGACAACGCTGATGGAGACCGCGGACCGACCGGACTCGTCGCCCTCCTCCGGTTCCACCGGGGCCCAGCGCCGCGGGGCCGGCTCTGCTCCCTGCGGGGAGCGGCAGGGGCGGCGGGGACAGCGGGTCCGGTGTGCACCGCTCCGGGCCCCGCCGCCGGCGGTGGCCGCACGCTCCTCGTCACCCTCCCCGGTACGGTGCCGCTCCCCGGGACGCGCTCGGGGGCTGCTACGAGCACTCGGGGCAAAGCCCCGCTGCAGGCGGCTCACTGCACTCCCCGTGCCCGGCCCAGATCCCTGTCCCGGTGCCCTGTCCCAGTCCCAGATCCCAGTCCCAGTGCCCTGTCTCCATCCCGGTCCAGATCCAAGATCCCGGTCTCGGTGCCCTGTCCCAATCCCAGATCCCGGTCCCGGTGCCCTGTCCCGATCCCCGATCCCAGATCCCAGATCGCGGTGCCCTGTCCCGGGACTGCCCCGACCCACCCGGGTGTCCCCGCGCAGGCGCGCTCGGGCCGGCTGCGGTGACGTCACGCCCCCCGCCCGGCGATGGAGCCCGGCTGATGCCGGTGTTTGTCGAGCCCGCCCGCCCCGCGCTCCCCCCGCCGATGCCTGGGCTCGGCGTTGCCCGCCCGCCCGCCCCGCTGCGCCGCCCGCCCCGCGCTCGGGGCCGGGGCCTCCGCCGGACCGCACCGAGCCCCGCACCGAGCCCTGCACCGAGCCCCGCACCGAGCCGCCACGGACCTGCCGCGGGTGAGTGCCCAGCGCCTGGCGCGGCAGGGAGGGTCCCGCTCCCCGCGCTTGGTTCCCGCCCGCACCCGCTGCCCGCGGTACCGCAGAGCCCCGGCAGGTGCGGGGCAGCGGGGCCGAGTGTCCGTGCGGGGCTCCCACCCGAGCGCCGGGACACGCGTGGACCCCCCTGGTGCGCCCAGCCCAGCCCTGCCCTGCCCTGCCCTGCCGCCAGCCGAGGGCTGCGCTGCCCGGGGCTCGACAGCGATTAAAATTGAAATAAATCCAGTTAAAAATCGGGTCTCCCCGCCGCGGGAGCTTTGCGTGAGCACCCGGCTGCGTGGGGCGGCTCGGGACCCCTCTGCCCGGGGTGTTCTGCGTTGTTTTTATTTTACTCTGGGTTTTTAGAGAAAGAAAAGTGCTTTTTTCCAGCAGCCCTGGTTGGCTGCTCGCTGCATGGACGGCGGGGCAGCAGAGGCAGCAGCCCCCACTCGTGTCGCAGCTGGGGCTCGGACCAGGCTTGGCGTGGTCTCCGTGGGGGTTGTTGGGGCTGTTGGTGTCGGGCAGGGCAGGTTTACAGTGCCGGTGCCCGGGGCAGGCCGGGCTGTGGGCAGGCGGCATCCCCCGCCCTCACAGGTCGGGGAACAGCGGCCGCCGAGTGCCGAGCCCGAGGCCGCACAGGAAACCTGCGGCCGAGCGGGGCTGAGCCCCGGGTTTGTTGGGTGCTTTTCTTGCCCGCCTGGGGACGGTGGTTTAACCTCACGCTCTCTGGCTGCCGGGGTAGAGTCCTGCCCGGCTGTGCCAGCTCCTGGCCAGGGCTCCTGCGGGGGCAGCGGCCTGTGGCCAGGGGCCCGCAGACCGAGGCCTCTGCACTGGGAGAGGGGGTTTGGGGAGCAGAGGTGTCCCTTTGGATGGGATGTGGGTCCACGGTGGGGACTGGGTGTGTGCCACCCGGGTGTCACACTGGCTTGGCAATCCGTGTGAGAAGTGGCCCCGTCCTGCTCCTCAGGGCACACTTGGTCTGCGCCCTCAAATCTCAGACAATACGTTTTTGCAAAGGACTTCTCTGCTATTCTGATTACATGATGGGAAACTTTTGGGGGAGCGGTAGGTAATGTGTCTTGTCAGACTGTGTGACGTACCTTGAAAAGCTCATATACAAGCCTTTTTGATATGATTTTTCCCGTTTCTGCCCACTAAAAGCATGAACTCTGCCCAGCCATGGGCTTTTTCTCTGCCCAGTGCTGTAGGGTGGCTCCAGTTGAACAGGGAGGGTTTCCCTGCTCCTCTCCCTGACCACCTACTCTGGCTTCAGTCCCCAAACAACGATCATAGTGTCCTGAGGAACGCTTCTCTGTGGATAGGAAGCCAGAAGTTTACTTCATTATCTGGAACAGCTTATTCTAAACTAATCTCTCTTTAAGAGATGAGGGGGAAGGGAAAAACACCCAGATGCATTTTATTTACCATAAAAGAAAACAGCAATTTAATGATAACTTCTATTAACTAGGTTGGGTCTGCGACCTTGATGTATTTTACAACATAGCTGAGAAGAGGGAGCAGACTGTTCCAGTCTGTTTATTGTTTCCTCTTAGTACATCCCAGTAACTTGCAGCACACGGATGCCCACACAGTTCTGGAGTCCTGACCCACCTTTGGGGGTGGGAAAGAAGAGGCTGCCGGATCTGATTTGCTTCAGATACAGCCTAATCTCTAGTGATGTTAATTATATATAGATGGGTTGGGCTTTAGCATAGGTTTTTCTGACAGGGCTCAGCCTCCGCAGTTCTTGCTGCTGTAGAAAAGCTGTAGTAACTTGAAGCCCTGAAGTCACTTGTGGGAGCACATCCCTATCAATAAATTCCTTGTTGTAAAGCCAAGTAAAACCAGCCCCTTGGGACTGCTGGCTTTCATTGGGCAGGCACAGGGATGGATGCAGGCGGTGCTGACAGCCTGGAGCAGGATAGCCTGGAGCCAGGTGAGCCAGGCTGGTAGTGGGAGCCAGCTGGGTTGTCAGTGTGGGGAGATTGAAACAGCAGCGTGGCTCCAGTTCTCCTTCGTGTGTCTCCTTGCTCTGCAGCGCTTTCCTTCTATTTCGACCTCCTGCTCCTCCTTTCCAAAAAACGCTGTCCCCCTTGTGTATTCGAGCTTTTCCCTCTGCTTTGGTTACTATGGTGTTACTATGTAAAAACAGCTCATCTTGTAGCTCCTGGAATTATCTGCAACTTGGGTTTGCAGTCCAGCCCTGGGACAGGGGCCTGTGTCCGTCCCTTGTCCAGCCTTTCCCTGTCTGTGTGCTGGGACAGGTCTGGAGGCAGCGTTGTCTGCAGGGCACGGCTGTGCCTTGGTGCTGCGGGATCCCCTCCAGGTTTCTGGGCACCAGGATCCCGCTGCTTTGTGCCAGGCTGTCACACGGGGGCATCTCTTGCTATTCCTGAATGTGGGACAGTGTCTGGGCTGTAATGAGCCCTGCAAGACCCGCTCACATTCATCCCCTGCAGGGCCTGGGCCAGCTGCAGGCAGGGCATCAGCTCCCCCTGAAAACTGTTGGGAAGGGAGACAAACAACTGGGAATCTGTCGTCTGCTCGGGAGGGCAGGGAATTCAAACCCCCTCCCTCTGAATTATTATAATTTGGAAAATTAAGGGGGCTCACAGGCAAAGATATGGGAATAGGAATAGCAGTTCTTTACTAGTATGTATAACGAGGCAAAACAAACAACAACAACTACAGAATTAACAACAAAACAGAACCAGGAACCCCGAGGGGCTTTGCTTCACAAAGCCCGGGGCAGTCTGATCTCGGTGCCCCTGCAGGACTTTGAGAGCACCAAACTGGAACGGTGGGAAATCCCGGGCTGGTGGATGAGATAGATCAGAGGCTCCCCGGTGGCGGCTGGAACGGCGGGGATGTCCCGGCAGGGCAGGGGTACAGCATAGCAAAAAAACCAACCAGCCAACCAAAAAAAAAAAAAAAAACAACCAAAAAACCCCAAAACCTCAGAGCAGTGCCGAAGAAACGGCGGCGGCGGGAGACAGGGCCGGCCCAGCTCCAGCAGGGCAGGAGGAGGCGAGCTCAGAATTCCTGGGCACACGAGCAGATGGTGGTAGATTTCCCAGGACCGGGCTTGGTGGTGACAGTGAATTCTTTCTCCCCGCAGTAAGCAACAGCTTGGCCATCATCCCTCCAATGCCGAGAGCAAGAGAGGGTGTAGCTGCCCCCAGCCCCATCCTTTACCTGCCCCCAAAACTCGCATTATCTTCCCCCTCCGAGGGAAACTCCCACAGACAAAAGAAGTGTAGCCCCAATGCTACAGTCCTCTCCCGACTTTTGGCCACCTCTTTGTTTTGGTCAAGCACCCACAAGTACCCAGCAGTTTGTCTCCTAGCAACTTACGGGGAAAAATGTCATAAGTAAAAAAGAAACAAATCTAACTCCCAACAGAGTGTGTAGGATCTGTGCAAACAAAAGGCAGAAGGTGGGAGCAGACATCTCCCCCCATCCTGCTCAGCCCCCCTGGCTTGTGCAAGTTAACCCCCATGGGCTGGTTTGGTGCTGCCCACTTTGCTGCAATGCCCTCTTGTCTCCCATCACATGATATTATTATTCCTTTCTCTTTTTCCCACCTGATTTGTGTAAAAAAGCATGAGGGAGGTTCACCCCATGGAGAGGTCCTTGGTTTGCTCACAGATAATGTAAATTATTGTCGGCCTTATTCTTGCAGGGGGCTGGGATCACCCTGGAACAGAGGGATTTTGCTGGGAGAGCAGCAGCCCAGAGCCAGGTCCAGGTTCCTCCCACCCTGCTCATCCTAATGGTGATTTGCCCCATGCAGCCCCAGAATCGTGCTGAGCTGCCGATCTCTTTGCATTAGCTACATAGGACATCAGGAGGATTATGTTAGTGACTTAAACAGCTACTCCAGGTGGAATGAGTCTGGTCCTGCCATGGAGGCTATTTTGGAGAAGATCCTGCTTGCTGGTGCCTGATGGTCTTTGTGGTGAAGGTCAGCAACCTCTCCCTCTGGCAGCTGTGATGGCTCTTCTGCTTTGTTAAGTAGGAGCAGGGCGATGCTTCTAATTATAACGGAAAGTCTTGTACTTCTCCCCTTTTTTGTTTGCTTGCTTTTTCTCTTTTTTTTTTTTTCCTCTTGACAAATGTTCTAAATAACAATGCTTAAAATGCAAATGGAGTGAGCCTGTGAAGGCCTGTTTGGGGTGCACTGTGATGGAGCTCAGGAGCTGGTGATGACACATGGCAGAAGAGCAGAATGGTGTCACCAGAGCAGTCACAGCCATGGCAGCCTGGCTCATCTCCACCTGGAGGATGCTCTCAAGTGCTTCAAAGGCTTTGTGGTTTCCCTTTCCTCTCCCCTTTCAGAGGGACACTGTGAGGGTGCCCTCTCCTTGTTCTACAGGCACAATAAGGGGACATTCAACTGGTCTCCCTTTTATCTGTGTGCTCTTCACTCCTTATTTCTGTTTTTTTTTTTTTTTTTTTTTTTTTTTTTTTTAATTAGAAATAGAAAAAAATGGAGAATGAGCCTTCTAAACTGTGTGTCCAGTTGCAGTCGTAGCATCTGTAAGGTTCCTCCTACTGCAGGCAAGTGCTGCCCTTGCTGTTCCAGCCAGGTCCCTCGTGAGTTTTAGCTCTTGCTTAGGGAAAAAAAATGAAATAAAATAACATGGTGTTGAGGTTGCAAAAGTTTCCATTATAGCTCCACCCAAACACTCCTGCCCAGTAATGCTCAGAAAATTCAGTCTGGGTGATGGGGCTTCCCTGTCTTCAGGGCTGCATGGGGGGAAGGGGAACAGCTTTTGGTGTTGTTTATTGGGGTTTTTTTTTTGTTTTTTTTTCTTTTAATACAGAGATGCTTGAGTGCCACGTCAGGAATAGGGTGGGGAATGAGCTCTGGCCCCTGGCTCCTCAGTAAAGAGCCTGGGTGGTGCAGGTTTGAGGTGTGAGCACTCAAAAACTCACTGAGCAACAGACAGATGGATCAGTGGAAAAGGGCTTCAAAGGGGGCAAGGTGGCTCTTTGCTATTTGTGTCTGTGTTGTTTAACTCTTCTGAAGAAGTGCCTTGATGTTTTCACGCTGATTTTGTCCCACTGGTATAAAGGCATCAATTTGCTCCTCTGGGAAGGATGAGAAGGGAGTTATCTGCTCCTGGAACATGGCTTGTTGTGTGGGATGCTTGCAAATGCTCTGCTCTCATGCCTCAGTAAATAAAGAGGTTTTCATGGGACTTATAAAGAACTTCTCTTTTGGAAATAGGTCAAGCAAATATTTATTTCCCTAAGGTGTCATGCCAGTGTCACACAAATACTTGAATGGGTAGTCATTTTATTTTTCATGGCTTTGTTTCTTCTAAAGCACATTCAGTTCTTTTTTTTTCCAGTGGTGCAGGGACACACATTAATAATTGTATGTAATCAGTCCTGTCCCTCTCTCCATCTGGAAGTCTGTGCATCTTCTGTGGGCTTGTGCTCTACAGTTGCAGTGCTGTAAATTGGAAGCTGTGACACGTTTTTCTTTACATCCAGGTGCTTCTCAGCTGTGAGGATATTTTTTGTTTTCCAAAAGAGTTTCAGGTCAGTGGTGGGCCAGCTGCTGCAACGAATCTAAAAACAAAACTCCCAGAATATAGCAAAGCTCAATAAAATGGCCATATTGTTGTCTTGCTTTCCTGTCCTAAGCCTCAGCCATGGTATTGCTGGTGTCCTTTTGGAAAGTAAGTCCAATGCTTGGGATATCCCACAGATGGAGAGTGCAGTTACTGCCAAAAGCTTATGCCCTGCTGTCTGGTGGAGCTCCTGTCTTCCCCAAATAATCAGGGATCAGCTGGTACCTGTCTTTAAAGAGGGATTGAAACTTGTCTGCTCTTAAAATGGTAAAAATAAAAGAGTTTAGTTAAGAGGATCAAAATTAGGCTTGAAGTCTTGGATACTTGATCTTACAGCTCATCATCTCCAGATGTCCTCAGTGTAGGAGTAGCAAGGATCTGTGCTGGAGTGCACTGGAGTGCTTGGAGTATACTTTGTGTTAAGAGGATGTTTGAGATGAGATTGTCTTGGATGCTTTTTACTCTGTAGCATATTTAATGAACTGAAGGCTTGGGTCTCTGCGTGAAGGATCCAAATGCACTCCTGGCTCCTTGTGCTTGTACGCCAGTGGCTGGAGACTTTCCTGGTGCCTCCAGGTCCTGCCTTGGGGCGTGCAAAGTACAAGGATCATTCCTGCTTCCAATGATAGAAAGCACTGGGCTTTCTCTTACAACCTGCAGCCTTTGGGCTCTGGTCAGCCTTGCAGAGCTGGTCCTCTCTCAACCAGCACCTTGAGCAGGTGGCTTTGGAGACCTTGAAGGGTTGAATGTGATGCCATTTTTCACAGCCCTGCTAAGACAGGTGTTTACACTTTGCATTAAAGGTTAATTGGCTCTAACATTGTTTCCTGGGTGTGGGGTGGCCCTTGAGACAGATCCCCCTGACACCTGTGCCGGAGGTTGTGCAAGCCTGCTGTGTGTTGTGTTGTGCTTTGATTTGTTAAACAGGATGTAGAAGCAGGCCCCCCTTCTCAAATGTATCCTGCTCTGTCTTTGCTAGGAATCGTTTCCACGTCAGAAAACATTTAAGAGAAGGGGAGTGTCTCTGTTTTATAGAGGCAGAGCTGACTTAAACCCAAAAATCCAAGCACAGACCCCCTCAGCTGTGCTGGCACAGGAGAGGCAGGCTGTGGTATGGGCTGTGAGCAAACAAATGATGTGAATATTTCATTTAGACCATAATCCACCTGTTGGGCTTCGCTCCCCCAGCCTTGCTTGCACTGGGAAGTGCAGCAGATGTTTTAAATGGCAGCCAGCACTCCCTGCTCCAGTGTCTGGCATCTCCATGTTGCTTTACAGGCAGGAAAGACAGAGACTGAGGATGGTGTAGCAACTGCTGCAGGTTTGCAGGTCCTTTGTTTTCGGTTGTTTTCCCTGCGTTGTTCTGTCTGCCTCGGTGGTGTGGTGCTGTCCTGCTCTCCCAGCCTGTGCTGAGCTGTGGTTGCTCTGCCATGTGCCTGCATAATTTCTGGAGGCTGGAAATTTGGCCCTGGGAACACAGTAGTGCTTATTAGAGCACTAGAAATGAAGGTACTGTGCGGGAGGTATCTTTGGAATTGGTGTACTGGGGGTTAATTTTACAAAACCCCTCTCCTGTGAACAGTCTCTGTGTGTCCACCTGCTCCTGACCCTTTTCCAAGCTCATTTTGCTGCTCTGTACTCTCTTGAATTTCCTGGCATCTTTCTCTTTCTTTGTCAGTTCTTTAGATGTGTTTTTTTCAATCTTATTTTCTGCTGTGGGGTCACCTGTGTGTTTCACTTTGGTGTTGCAGGACATTGCTTTTCTTGTTACCTTCGGGGCAGGTCTCAGAGCAGCTTGTGGGTGCCAAGCAGTTTGTGGCAAGCAGGCGATTGGGGTGTTTAAAGGAATTTTAAAGCCTTTGTGCTCCTACTTTGATCTTCTCTGGCACCTAGGATAGGTTTTGATTGGTTTTTGGTTGTTGTTTTTTTTTTTTTTTAATTGTAGTTTTCAAGGGGATGGTTGGAAGGGAGAGGGTGGGGGTGAGAAGCAGCCCTTGCTTTGAGGGGTAGCCACAAATAAACAGCGCTGCAAAGCAAACACTACATCCCTTGTGTGCTCAAAGCCCTGCTGTTGACAAGATTGTTGTGCCTGTCCAGGTGAAATGAGCTGGTAAATAGTATTTGGGATTCAGCAGTGAAATTAGGGATCTCTCTACTGAGTATGTCTGAAAAAAGGGTTTCTGTAAGAAGATCTGATAGCAGGATAAGGTGGTCCTTGCCGCTGGGGGTTGTGGGCTGGTGTTGCTCTGTCCCTTGTGCTCTTCTGGTGTGAGGATAAAGCCACCCCAGTCACCAGAGCTGCTCATGGGGCAGGGGACATCATTCCTGTCTCGGTGTGGGCATTTCAGCATTGCTGGAGCCTTGCCTTTGGGAATGGGGGCTCGTTTCCCACATGTAGGGAGATTTCTCTTCCTAATTGCAAATGTCAGCCAAGTGGAAAAGGATATGGTTGGTGTGAGGCAGTGGAGGATGGGGGAACAACAGAGGTGTTGATGAACATGGGAGGGTTTTGCATCGCCTTCCCAAAATATCTGCTCAGTGGATTTCATTTGTGTTCCAGTTCTTGATGCTGGGAAATGGTGCCTTGTGCATCTGCTCTGCTGGGGCTGAGTTTGTCAGGGCATTGTAGGCATGAAGCTGGGAACAAAATGGAGAAAAAAACACCCCATGTTGAATGTAAAATGTCATTGATTTCTTTCTCTATTTTTTTTGTATTTTTCTTCTAATTTAATCAATTCCCTACTGTGTTGTAAATTCCAAATGTGAATGGGAAATAATCTCACCAGTACAATAATTAGCATGTAACCAGCAGATGAAGAAAACCCAAACTGCTGAGCTGATTGGTGAATGCTGACTGTTTTCCGAATTAATTTCAATAATCACATCTCCCATTAAAAAGAAGACGGGGTGGGGAGGAAGTCTTAAATTTTCGTCGAGCTCAATGTAGCAAAAAATGGTATGTGCAGTGTAGCTGTTCTGCATGTGATTAGAAAAAAAGAGGAAGGGAGGTTCTTGGAACTGAATTAGCAACAAAGTATTGCTATTTTAGCAAGCAAGTAGCTCAATTTCACCTGCTTTTTTTTTGGGAAGAGAAATATAATTGTAAGTCAAATATCCATAATTTTATGTAGGTGTCTAACAGTAAACAGTCTACTAGGAGAGGAAAACATTCCCTTGCAGTCGTGCTTTGCTGCAAGATGCAAAAACAAGTCCAGTGGAGACCATTAGTAGTAAAATATGTACTGTGCATCCGTCCAGCTCCCAAATATTTTGCTTTTGTGCTTTGGAGGGGGAGATGGAAATGGGTGTTTAGGAAGGGGCGATTTCAGAGCATACAGGAGCTGTACACTCTCTTGGCACAGGGATGTGCAGTTCTGCTCTGCTCTGCCTCCCTCTCCTGCTTTTTTTTTTTTGGCTGGTTTTGTCCCAAACGTGGGTGGCATTTTGAGGAGGGAGAAATCCTCTCTCAGCCTTGATACCTCCATGGTGTCACATCCAGACAGCACCAGGAAAGGTCACCCCTGCAGAGCTGTACCTGGCAGCTGGTCTAATTATGCACCTGAATTCACAGTCAGGATTAACAGAGATGATTTTATCTCCTAATGATGTTTTTCCCCTCGTGGCCGTGGCCACCTCACCCTCAGGGCTTATTTTCCAACAGCAAAGACAGGTGATGCTTTGGAACAGTTATCAGCTGTTGGACCAGAGCATCACTTTAGAGATGCTTTTTCATTCCAGTTTAAACTCAATTTTAGGAACATCTGTGAAGTTGTGATAGAGCTGGGTGCTTGTAGGCTTAAAATTTTTCACTTGGAACTGCAGGGATGGTCTACTGAAACCCTGGGCATACAAGAGGTGAGTCCACACTGTGCTACACTGGTGAGAAATCCTGGAGCCATCTTTTAATGAATATAAAACACTCACTCTGGCATGAAGCTGGTGATCCAGTGTGCTCCCTGTTTTCAGTGTGGGGAATGACACCTGCCCAGAGCCACCTTTGGTGTGACAGCCAGGAGGGAGAGCAGGTCCCACTGAGCATCTCTGGTGTGTGGCGCTCGGGTCCTCTCCCTCCCAAAGCCTCAGGGTGTGCTGGTGTATGATATTATTGTCATATATTATTTAAAAAACAATTTGAAAAAGCCAGGCTAGCCCGAGTGCTTTGAAACAGAATTTGTTGTTTTATTAATTCGAGCTTGGTGTGCTGTGGGAAGATTTGCAAGTGCATCACTATGGGATTTTCTTTGCATGTTTTCCTAATGTTAGAGACCGTCTCAAAGAAGAGTCACATTGTTTTATTTCCCCTCCACATTTGATTTTTTTTAAGCTAATGTCAACAACCCTGCAATAACCAGTGAGTGAATATGCACATTCTGCACCCAGTTAATTTTAAATTTTTTTGTGAAAAGCAAGATTTAGCTGGCAATCATGTTATGACCTATGGATAAAAATGTATGTTTTAAACCACCTCACTGATGGCTTTTGCTTTTTGCCTTTTTAAAATGCTATTAATCAAGTTAAAGACTGAAAAAAAAAAAACCCAAAAAAAACAAAGCAGAGACCAAGAAAAGTCATTTGAGGTGAGTAAACTAGTTGGCTTTTGGTGTTTCATGAAAGCTCAAAAAATGGCCCACTGCCACTGTGTATGTTAAAGGTACCTTAAATACAGAGTGTCCTTCAGTGCTGACAGGAATCCCAAACACCTTTTCCTATAAGCCTCTAATTATAGCTTAGTGACTTTGTAGGTTCTCTGGATCAACTTGGGAATATTGCACTGAAATCAGGGAGAATATTTATATTTTCTGTGTCTTCTGTGTGAACCAGATTTAGAGCTGGACTTGGTGAGTGTGGTGCCAAGGGCTGTATTTACAGTGTGTTAGAGAGTTGTGCTTGCTGCTTCACGATGCAATTTTGGGGTTAAACTCTGCATTTTGGGAACTACTTCCTGAATGCAGCAGTGTGGATTCCCAAACCCAGACCCCAGCTGAGCTGGTTGGAAGAGGGTTCGGCTGGTGGCCAGAGCCTGCAGCCCATTGCTGCCTCCTGATGTCTGGCTCTTGGGGCTCTTGGATTACAGCCCAGCACTCAGAACCAGAGACTTCAGTGAAAATCTCAGCTTCTTAAAGGGAAACAAAACCTCCAGAGCTTTGTGGTTGTGGAGAAAAGCTGGAAAATGGGAATTTTTGGGCAGAGAGTGGTAGGGACATGCATTAGCAGCCTGGTTGTTCCCCAGTATCCCAGACTGGGAACAGTGCCATGGGGTCCTGGGCTTGACTTTTGGCTTTAGAAGTTGGCATGGCAGACACTGCTAGGTTGGTTCTTTTCTCCTCTGTTTATTTGTTTCTTCCCTCCTTCATTTTAATACTGTCTCCTGGGAGATTCCAGCTGAAGTCTATTAATTGCTGAGATGTTTCTCTTCCCCCATGTCGTGGACGCCGGGTCCGGTTTGGCTGCGGGTTGTTTCTGGCACAGAAGGAGGAGCAGCAGGACAGAAGAGCTGTGCCTGTGTTGGGTGTGTGTCTGTCTGTCTGTACTGCAGAGGTGCCCTGTAGGTGTTGCACACTCGTCTTTGGGCTCAGCCACACTTCCACAGCAGCAGCAGGGCCACTGCTCTGTGCCACCAAGGCTTGTCCCCCATCAGGAGCTCTGTGTGTCCCCCCAGGTTTCGATGGACCTTGCTGAGTCAGTGTGGAGTTTTATTTCAATTTATATTTCTCTTGCAAGCCTAAGTTGGAGGTTTGTGAGACAGCTGATCTTATGCTAAGGGATAACTTTGGACAGTTTTCTGTTGGTTCAGAAACTCTTGGAGAGGTCTGGAAAGTTCCCCACAAAAAGTAGTCACCAGTGGGACACTGCGAAATCCTGAGGATGGATCAAATCAAGTGTTAGTTCATCAAAGGTTCCTTCTGCTTGGCCATCAGTCCTTGAAAACCTGGATCACTTTGTCCTCCTACTTGAGAGATTTTCTCCAGAATTGTGTCTAGACACTTGTCTTTTTCTTCTCCATCCTGATCAATCTGAGGTCCTCATCACCCCAGGAGATAAAACTTCCCTTACACTGAAGCTCCCTGTAAGGGCATCTTTTCTCTCTCCACGTATTTTGGAGCTTGTGATAAAATTGCAAGGCTTTGGCAGTGCCCGTTTGGGTGCTATTTGTGCGCCAAACCCTGCTGAATACATCTTTTATCACAGATTTGTAACAGTAGCTGTTGGAGTGGAGCTTCACGGGAGAAGGGCTTTCAGAGGAATGCTTTTGTAAGGGAACACTGTCCTGAAAAAAAAAAAAAAAAAAAAAAAAAAAAGGACCTTGCAGGCAAAAAAGAAAAAAAAAACCACCCAACATTTTTCATGTATTCATGTTATAAAATATGCCCATTAATTTGGGTGAATCAGGTTTTGCTTCCATTTCTAGACAATTCTGTCTATCCTCTTTGTACAGACAAGGACTGTTAAGCTCCAGGCATTTTTTGGGGGGAGAAAGAAAAAGGACATTTAGGTTCAGCTAAGAAATGCCAGAATCCTTGTTTTGTGTAACTCTCCCCAGGCTGAGCCCCAGCCAGGTCCCTGCAGGAGCTGGGACTGGGACCCAGCTGGCACTTTGCTCAGGCTGGCCCCGTTCGTGGTGTGGAGAGCAAACTCAGAGATGTTTGTTCATCTGGTCCATCTTAATAGGAGAAATTTAAGGAGAAGAAAATGCAGGAGGGTTTCTGAGCAGTAATGGCGGATGTGCAGCCTCTGGGACAGGGCTCTGCTGTGCTTAGCTCTTGTCTCTGCTCGGGGTCCCACTGTGGTCACTGTTGAGTTGAGCTGTGTCTGGTCTCTGCAAGAGCCTGGTATTTCTCAATGGCACAAACATCAAGCTTGTCCTCCCACATGTTTTCCTCACAATTATCAGTGTTTTTCCTTTAATAAAAGGATTTTTCATGGGAAAACTTGCTTTAAAATCACACTAGTGTCCAAAAGTGTTCTGACTGTTGAGCATCCTGTCTCCAAGGAGGGAGAACATGGTGCTGTGCTCCATTTCCAGTTTTGGTTTGGATCATCAGACATTGTTCTTAAGTAGCCATTTACTCTCCTTCCCATCTCTCTGGCACAGGAGCAGGAGAATAATACATTAAAAGAGGAATGTGATTATAATCCTGTAAAAACTGTCAGGAATTTGGCAGTGGTTGCAGCCTGTGAGTATAATACATAATATTATATTCATTTTTTTAAATGATTAGATTTCAAGCTGACACTTTAAATGACAAGTCACCTTAAAAAAATATTATGGACAGTGTAAAGACTGTCAGTGTGGTTTTTTCCTTTGCTAACTAAGGAGTTTTCAAGGTCTGTGCACCCAAAAAACAGGAACCTTTGCCTTTTGGCAAACTGCATGTGGAAGCTGAGAGCAATGAGGTCCCTTGTATTAATAATTTGTATTATAATAGCATTGTCACTACTGGCTCTCAGGCTTTTTTTATCCCTGAGTTAATGGCAGGGCTGCCTGTCAAAGGGAATTTTTGCTGGAAAAAACTTATTTTTGCTTTTGTTGTCTCTTTGCTCCCACAAAACTGTGAATGGCAGCTGTAACTGCAGCTGGGAGAAGCTGGAGATAAGGGCAGAGGAACTGTTCAGCCATGTTATTGGATGTATTGACAGTTTAAATATGGTATTCAGCATGGAAAGCAGATCCCGGGGGACTGACAGAGTTCCCCATCCCAGAATATCCCAGCTCACAGCAGGAGCTGAAGCTAAAGATGCCAAAACCTCCAGGCAGTGCAGGAACAGAGTCACAGCTTCCCACGTCCTGCTGTAGGCCTGGGATTTTTGGATGAAAGGGAAACCAGTGCTCTTCTGTTTCCTCAAACTGGATAATCACACAGATAATCAGAGCCCCATCAGGCCTTGAATAAAACATGGAACAAAGTGATGATTACTGCTCTCAAATAATAGTTAAATTTAGCTCTCTATGTCCCTTGTGGTCCTCGGAGCATCCTTTGGGCAGTGAGATGAAAATGAGAGGAGTGGAAGTCTGTTGTTTCCTTTTCTTGGATGAGAAGCTGACTATCATTTGCTGAGTTTTAATGCTCCATGTTGTATATACCTGTTTGGTTGTTTTTAAACCCAACCTGAATAGGATTTGAAATTTTTAAAAGTCTGCAATAGGAAGTTTTAGCATCGTATAAGGAGCATTGGAATACTTCCTTCTATTTGCAATGGAAACATTTATTCCAGTAGACATAGACTGGACCATGATCTGCTTGTAAATTCTTGGGGGTTGGGCATAAAACTCAGCTGAAAATAAACATCAGCATCAGGAGTAGTATAGTGCAGAAGGATGGGGGAAAGTGTCCCTGTCTGGTTCTGGCAGGAGAGAGGAGAAGAGAGTTGTAAGGAGATTGACTGGAGATCTAGAAATCCCTGTTCTAAACAAACCTGAGCTGTTTGGCTCTAGATGGGAGAAGAGCAAGGCAGGAAATACATCTTCAGGTGCCTAAAAGGGAAGGAGTTGGTTGCTCTCTGTGTACACAGTTAGAAGAGCAAGAGGTCACAGTCCTAAAACTGTAGAGAAAAAAGTTCAGATTAAATATGGGGCAAAATTAGGCCAGCACTTTCCCTGAAAGTAACAACAGGAGTTGATGGTCTGGAGAGCTTGTGGAGCATCAGTTGTTGGAGGTTCAAACGGCTTGGAAATATCTTTCTGATACTTCTTGATGGTCATTGTTGCATAAGGAAGATGCAGTTTATTCCCCTGCAGTGGGAGTTGTCTCGTTGCTGTTCTGTGCTCCCTTCCCTCCTGGCCTGGAGTGGTGAGGCAGGAAAGGGTTGGTTTTGGTCTAAAATAAACAAGAGATGAGAAATTATCTTCTGTGGCTTAAATTTTCAGGCAGTTAAAAAGACTGAAGTGACTAAACATAATTTAAGTTTGCATGCCTCCCTACAAAAGCAGATGTTGCCTAGAAATATTTTATGCTCTTTGGTTCTGAAATTGAATGTTATGGACATTAAATTGTACAACTTGTCTCTTTCAGTGATGAAGCTTTTCCAGGACACTGGTTCACTTGAGTTGGAAGAGACAGAGAGGGGAGTGAATGATGTTGCCTTTAGTACAGCTATTTCTCTTTAAAGACATATCAGTGAAGTTGAGTTCCCAGCTCTCTAAATCCTGGAGAAATAAAACCAGCCACTTCAGAGATCCTGCATGGTAATTTGTCAGTCCTTTAATTGTACCTTGGGAATGGTAACTTTTTAAAATCAATGTTCCCCAAGCAGCAGAGGCTGCAGGGCCAGACAGTCTCTCCTGGGCAGTGGCAGGTCTCACATGTCTGAGAAGTTTCCTTCAGGTCCATGTGGACACCTCAGGAAGGTGCCAATCTCTGCCAAAGCTGAGGTCTTGCAAAGTGCCTTCACAGCTCAGCTATTTCCTAGTTCTGAGAACAGCAAGAAAAGGTGAAGCATCCCTCAAAGCATCCCCTTTGGAGACTGGTGGGCAGAGGAATTGTTTTTGGGTTTTTTTTTTTATAATTTTGTTTTTCCTCAGCCCAACCTCTGTCTGGAAAGAGAGGTGGGCTTGGAGCTGCTTTGTCTGCTTGTGTGAATCTCAGGTTGAACCAGGCTTTGCTCTGCAAGGAGGCTTTATTCTGGGACAGCCTAGTTCCCTTTTCAGCCATATCAAAAAAACAAAAAAATTCCAAAAGAGAGCAAGAAGATTTGTTGAAATCCCAAAACAGAGCTAATGGCTATTAAAAAAAAATAAAAATCTGAGGTAGGGTTGTCAGGTAAAAGGAAAACAGAATAATCTCTGTTTTTGAGCCTTTGCAGTGGATTTGATTTTGAAATGTTCCATCTGTCAGTGGCTCTCACACAGGGGTGCTGCCAGGGGGCTGGAGTTTCTCTCTCCCCTTTCATGAGCCTGCTGGTCCAGCTGGTTCAGGCATTGCAGTGTTAAACCTCCAGGTGTGGTAAGATGGCTTATTGTGTGTGTCGAATTTGCTATTTGGGGAAGATATTCTCCATTCTGGAACTGCTTGCAGGTTTTGAGCTGCTCAGTCAAGCCTTGGGAAGCCGAAAGGACAGCAGTGGGATGGTAATGATGGCTGTGGTTCTGGCAGACAGTGCAAATAACTGAGACAGAAGGACCTCAGTGTATCTTGGCTGTTGGATGCTGGGATTTTAATATCTGAAAGAAGTTAGGGGAAAAAAAGCATGCCTTGGTTGTCCTTGTTGCTGTTCCAGTTTCAGTGATAAGCAGCTGAGTTGTCGGCATGTTCTGCTCCGAGGAAACCCTGGTCCCTGCCCCCTCGCCCCAGCTCTCTCTGTGTTCTCCTTCTTGAAGCAGCAATTCCAGGGAATTCAAGGAAGAGCTGCCAGGGTAATCATGCCTCATGGTGCCAAATTTGCAGGGGCTTTACTCCATATTTCAGAACAAGGTTTTGGGAGACTCAGATTTATCTTTGCCTCCAGCTTAAGTTTCTATTTAAGCCACCTTTAATTTCTAGAAGCGCGAAGCTGTTCTGGCTGCTGTGATCGAGGTCACTCTTTAATTTAGGTACTCCAAGGAATGCAAAATCTTGTTTGGTAAAGTCTTAGGCATATGCTGAATCCCTAAAGGAGTGTGTGAAGGATATTAAATGTACCATGGCAGAGGGAGAGGAGCAGCACTGTTACAGGAGGAGGAATGGCAGATAAGCAGTGGGGCCACACTGTTATCACTCTGTTTGGGAGCTGCTGGGGTTGTGCAAGTTGATATAGGACATTTACACAAATTGCTGGAATAAAAACCCACTCCATCAGCAGTCTTGTATTTGTTTCTTATTATATGTTAAATTTTTTCTGGCATAGCAAAGTTTGTCACCTGTTATGTCAAGGTCTCGGCATTCAACGCTGGGATCTTTCCAAGTGTGCTGAAACCTAATTGGTTGGGGGTAAGCCTTCCCTTCATTTTAGGGGAGGAAAAAAAAGAAAAGCGAGGAAAAATGAAAAAGCTGTGCTATCTAGCAGGCATTTAAAGCATTTATTCTTGTTCTCTCAAGTCTTGTGATTTGCCAGACTTAGGCCGCCTGATTTTTTTTTTTTTCGCTCTGGTTCTGGGCTTGCTTTGCTTTTCCTGTGAATTAAATTGGGGAGAATAACATACAGCAAATAATGTATAACAAATAACATAGAACAGCCAGCACTGCAGGTCTGGGGAGAACTTTCTCCAAGCTTGGCTCTGCAGCAGGGAGTGTTGGGGCACCTGAGTGCTCAGTGAGGGAATACCTTTGTGTCCTTCTACCTCTGTCCAATTGCTTTGCCTTATTATTATTATTCTTTTTTCTTTTCTTTTTAAATCCTGCTGAGTTTAGTCTGTGAAATTACAGCCAGAGTGGAAATTTCTTGTCTGCAGGATGTTGGACGGGTTTGGGGAGCCCTTTCCTGAGTTGTTAATGCATCTGTGCCACTTACTTATTTAATCCAAGAAACTCAACATTTTGTGATTTTCTTGGATTAAATTAAAAGCGTACGGTCAGCAGGTTCCAACCTGAGCAGCAGTTCAGTGGGGCTCTGGCAAGGAACTTTAGGGACTGGAGCTGGCTGAAGCACAGGGACACTTCACAGAATTATAGAATCACAGAATGGTTTGGGTTGGAAGGGACCTTGAAAATCACATAGTTCCAGCCCTCACGGCATTGGGCATGGGACACTTGGGACATGCTGCTGGGAGAGGAGGACCTGTCACTGCTCAGGCAGGAGCAACAAACAAGTTCAAATTTTCCTTTACTTGGGCAATCACAACTTAATTTTCCTGGTGTTCATCCTTGTTACAAGCTCTGGCTCACCTTTTTCCAGGATGACTCTTTGTTTTTCAGTATGCTGTTTTCTCCCCTGGCCTGAACTTAATCCCAGAAACCCACTTGGCTGGTTATCTCTTTAGACAGTAAAGTTTAGAAATTAGGAAATACATGGAGCTGGCTCTGCTGGTTCTCCAGCAGTGAAGGAACAGGGATTGGATGGCACTGGGGGGAAATGAAGGGAAGAAAAGAAGGCCACAGCTACAAGCAGAGCTGCATGTTATATTTAGCTGCTGCTGTGGTGGTGGCAGTCAGGGTGCTGTGGTTGCTGCTCTAAATATGTTCTGGCCAGCTGAGGTTTCCAGCCCTGTAATGGACCAAGTCCACAGAGAGCTGGGCAGCACTGTCACTGCTTTCCAGCACACTGCAGCTGGGGGATTGCTTTCACTGGGTTGAGGGCTTGGTGATTAATTCAGAAAACTTGGTTAACTTCTGATAATTTTTTTTACTGATTGAGGTAGGGGGGAACCCCAAAGATGGGTGTTTAGGGTGCTTTAGTGGGGCTGTACTGTGGGAGCATGGCAGGACACCTCAAACTGATCAGTGCTTTATTTCTGCTTTTAGCCTTTGCTAACCAAGGGCTGCCTTCTCCTTCAGGGGTACAGCAGTAATTTTTGGTGTAATGTCTTCTCTTCCAGCCCTGAATCCTGGTGCTACTGAGGCAACTGCAGGCACTTTAAAGATGTGGGTGAGCACAGAGGAGGGGCAGGAGAACGACAGGCTCAGGACGTGGTCCCTCCTGCAGGTAGGACACTGCTGTCACCTCGGGCACTGTGTGTGATGTGGACTTTTCTGTCCTGGGCAGCCTGGACAGGGAAATGTGGTGCGTTCCAGTGCATCACAGAGATCTCTGTGCAGGCTGTTGGAGCCTGATGGCTGAAGGAAGTGATGGTGCAGTGATTGACTCCGTTGCCTTGAGAACAGGGGTTGCTCTGTGGTCAGATCAAGCTTGGCTTATGCTTCCAGCTGTCCCTGAGAAGGGGGAAATTTTTATTTTCTTTGCTTTTGGATATCACTCCTTGAACAAAACAGAGTTCAGATAGCTGTGTGTTTGTACTTTTCTTCTGGCTGGCTCCTCTGTGCACTAGTTGCTGATTTACTTTATTTCCATATAACTTAATAAATATCCATCTGTCCTGTGGTGTGGATGAGGGGTCAGGAGAGCGATGCTGTTTCCCTTTGGCTTCTGTGGATGGAAGAAGTGTGCTTGGAAATAACACTCCAGTTTTCCATTACACCGTTCCAGGCTTTTGAAGAAGAAATTGGGTCTCCTAGCAGAGCCAAGCCATTTTATTTGTACAAAAAGTAAGCTCCATGGTTGAACATTAGTGAGCAGACTGGCGGGGAATTTGTTCACCCAATTCATGGCTGTGTGGTAAATGACAGTGTCCCCATGGAAATGGGGATTTTCAAACCCTAGGGTGGTTTCTACACAGCTTGTGCCACATCTGGAGACTGCTTGTTTCTAGACTTTATTAAATAATCGGTGTTGGGAGTACAGTGACTGGACTGATGCTGTTTGCTGCAGCTTTCCTGACACACTTCCACTTCTGCATCCTGTTAAACTGGTAGGAATAAACTAAGGCACCCTGCTGAAGCATGTGATGTGCTGGGATCCACGTGCACCCTCAGCCCCCTGAGAGCTGTCCTCCTTGAAGTTCCCTCCATTAATTGCATCTAGGTGGGTCCTCAATACCTTGTGGCAGTAATTGTGAAAATGCAGTGAACATTATGGTTCTCTGGTTGTCTGGCTATTATAAACAGAGAATTTTGCAGGAGGAAGAGGGTGAAGCTTTTGTAGCTTCACTCTGCCTTTGTAAACAGAGTTGATCTCTTAGGAGGAGAAGTAGGGAGAAGGGCATTACCTTTTATATCCCTTGGTGTCTGCCACAGAAAGACAGCAGTAATGCATGTGGATGGTGTAAATAAGAAGAATTCCTTTGTGTTCCCTCTGCAGAAAAAGACATTGTTCATTACTGGAGGGCCAGCACCTGAGATGGATTGTAGCCTTGCAGCAAAGTGTGCCATCCTCCCTGCAAGCTCACGGTCCTGTGTTGGCCCACAAAGGCTTTTCAATATCTTCTGAGGGAGCTTTAAGAACCAAACTGAGAATCTTTGCTGCAGAAGTTGGCCCCTGTCTCTCTGCTCTTCCTTTTCCCCCACCCTCCTGTGGTGTCCTCTCCCTCCCAATTCATTTGTTTTTAAAACGATTGTGCCATTGTGTGCATCAATATGCACATGGCCTGTCTTGTTTTTCTCTTGGCTTGAAAGTGCAAAGCAAATCTGTTTATGGTTTTGGTGAGCTAATTCTTCCCCACCCTAGATTTTTAAATAGACTCTTTCTTTACCAAGCTTGCAGAGCTTGCAGGATGTATTGAAGTAACGGGAAAAATATGTTGTGTGTTAACCTTCCTTTTTTGTAAAACTTTATTTACAAGACCCTATTCCTGGCAGTGCATCTGGGAAGTGAATATCTGGATGCTGGAGAAAGTAAAGACTTTGAAATAGCCAAATGGGTGTTTAATGCATTTGGGGAGGAAATGTTTTGAGTTTTCCATGTTCAGCGCTTGCTTTGTGAAGCAAAGTCTAGTGAGCTGTGCTCTAGTCTAGTTGTCCCTTTAATTATTTATCTTCTCCTGTAAATCCCAGTTTCTAGGCTTGGCTGTTCCCTGGGCTGTCTGTTACCTTCAAACAGGCTCCTCCAAGGCAGCTGCTGACCCAGACCTTGCAGCTGAAGGTAAGAGCAGCAAGGAATGCTCTTGGCCTGTAAATAGTGCCTTGGATTAAGGGCTTGGTATGTCACTCGTGTGTTGGAAATGTTATTTTTGCCTCTTGATTTCATCCTTTCTGCAAATCAATCTCAGACCTGTCTGTTTGGGTTAGCAGCTTTCTCTGCATCCTTGTGAAGGTTGCAGAGCTCTGTGTGCAGTATTTTCACACTGTGTTTTTGCTGCTGGAGGCAGAGCTCAGCTCTGCTGGGGGAGCACTAGAGAAGCCCCAGGGACACCCCTGTCTATGATGCCTGGCTGCTGGCTTGCTTCCCAGCCCTTGTGCTGGCTCTCTCCTGTAGCCTGCTCTGCCATGGCACTCCTCACCTCCAGCCTGTGAGTTACTTCTAGTGAAAACTGTGAGCTGCTTCTGGCTGCACATGGGGCAGGAGCTCACTCTGGATATGTGGGGCTTTGTGCAGCCTGGTGTAGTGGATGGTGTCCCTGCCCAGGCAGCAGGGCTGGACCAGATGATCTTTAAGGTCCTTTCCAATGCAAACCATTCTGTGATTCTGTGGCCATTACGTGTCCAAATGCACTTCTCCAGCCCCAGCTCTGTAGGGCTTGGCTGAGGCCTCTGGGTGCTCCTGTAACATAAATAATCAGGAGTAGGATTTCAAAGCAAGCAAATTTTTGACATAGTTGATGTCACGCCTCTTCAGCCCTGCGTTTAGGGCCCAAGGATCTGCAGGCCCACAGCTGCTAGTTTGGTCTTGTTGCTGAAAACCCTCTGGAGGTGTTTCTGCTGAGCTGGTTCTTGCAGAGGGCTGAGGGGTTCACCCTGATCTGATGGTGTTAGGGAAGGCAGGACCCGTGGTGGGAAAAACATGAGGTGCTTTCACACAACTGGGTGCCCTCTGTGAAGCTGCAGCACTGGATGTGCCCCTCGCTGGGGTTTATGGTGTGGAGTGACAGCAAGGACTTCTGGTGAGTAGCCTTAAAGCAGAAGAGGGCTGGGGCAGGGTTATCCCACTCATACAGCCCTTCCACCCAGAGCCTCTGCTCTGCCAGTGAAGAACAGATGGGGAAAAGATTTCATTTCTCACCCTGCAAGCTAAATTTTTCACAGGAGTTTTGTTCACCTGCAAATCTGCAGCAGGGCTCAAAGCAAAGAATCCCCCACAAAAAGGCTTTGCAAAACAGGATTGTCCTTTGTCCATGTAATTTGGTAGCACATGGGGTTTCTTTCTTCAACAGAGTCTTAGAAGAGGTGAAGCTCTCTCTCTTTCTTCCTTTTCTGTCTTTCTGTTAAGCTGGAAGTGTTGGTGCTCCCTAGGAAGGTGATGGCTGGAGGCTGGCACTGAGCAGTGCCCCTCACTCCCCAGGCAGGGGCTGCAGCCCTGAGCATGGAGCTGTGAGCTTCTCTTACCTCCCCTTTTCCTATATCCCCATTCAGTATGTGTAACCAGAAAGTTTCCCAGTTTGCAGATCAGATGGAGTTTTCCAGATTCCCTTGCATTCTTTCCCCTCATTCCTCCCTTCCTACTCTTACTTCTTACTGACCTATTTGCTCAGGACATGTATACAATTATCAGTGGGACAAATTCAATTGCTTGTACTCAGAAAGATGAGGCCACTGGATGCCTAAATGTTGCATGAACTTTTTGACTAGCCCCACGCTAACAGTTGTGACTCCTGCCCTTCACATTGCTTTTTGTGAAAGGCGAATTCCATCCTGCATGTCCCTTTCCAAACCTATTGCCCAACACTTCCACTATTTGTCATCAGCTGAAAAGGATCTGAGCATGCAGATATCCACAGATGTGGTTTGGCTGTCTGTTGTGTTACAAACCACATCTGTGTATCAGGAGGGTTTTGGTTTGCTGTTCCTCTTTGCAGGGCTTCTCCCCGTGCTGGGACTTGGGATGTGCAGTGCTGCTGTAGTGGCTCTGCTGTTCCTCTGGTGAGGTGAGCAGTGCCTCAGGAAGGCACTGGACTCCAACAGCAGGAGACCCCCAGGAGCAGCCAGGTTGGATGTTCTGGACATTCCTTCGATCAGCCCTGTCTGGCAGGAGTGCCCTGAGGCTCTGGAAGGCTCCAGTGAAGGCTGTGTCCAGTCTCTGTGAATGGACTGGGGCATGCTTGAACAGGTTTTCTTTGTGAAGGGAAAGAACTGTGCCTGTGAAAGTCTGGATAAAGTCCATTCTGTTGTTTTGTACCAACACAAACTGGTGGCACATCAGGTTCAAGGAGAGGCCTGCAAAGGGAGAGGCTGTGGGATGTCTGGCTCAGAGCTAAGGCTGCAATATTCTCTGTGGTCAGAGGTATTTGTGAAAGAAGGCACAAATCCTAGGTGAAGTGGTGAGTTCTTACTCACCACCCTTTAAACTGTGGACTGGAGGCCACCCTTCAAAACAAAGTGATTCACTGCAGAGGAAAAACAGCTTCTTATTTCCCAGCTTGATCTGGAGCCTTGTAATGACTTTGGTGGTTCAGCTCTCTGCAGCACTGAGGAGTTGTCTGTTCCAGCACACTGAGCATGCTGCAAGTTTTATTTTATTTCCAAAACAGCCCTTTAAGCATGTTGGGCTGTAAGGGAAACTCATAATAATTCCCTCTGCCAGTATAATTCAGTGGCAATGGAGAACAGAAGGGTGTCTGACTAAAGGTGACCCATTAAAAAATGATTTCTGATAAATAACTAGACTCGGGACTCACAAGTCCTGAGTTCAATTACAGACTTTGCTATAAGCTTCCTGTGACCTTGGGCGAGTTATTTAAAATTGCTTTGTGCCTCATTTCCCTTTCTGTAACACACTGGTGACAGCATTTCCCTTCCAGCCAGGAGCTGTGTCAGTGGGAAGGTGTCCATACTCTTTTCTATAGCTGCTGTGTGAAGAACCTGGATGGACTAGGAAGCATGACCATCCCATGGGCCTCTCTTCTGTTTTCCTGGGGAAAACAGAACAGGATGATCCATTTAAAGGATTTTACAGGTACCCAGAGAATGTGTTCCATGAGATCCTGGGGCTCCTGGCATAACTGCCCTGGCAAGGTGGCTGCTCCTTGAGCTGTAAGTCTTCCTTAGCACTGCTCTCAGTTCTGAGCTTTAAACTGATGGCCAGCTGGGGCAAAACAGATTTCTGGTGCTCCTGTGCTGCCTTTCTGCTTTGAACCTGGGTGAATGCTAAGGACAGGCAATGGCTTTGGGGATAAAGATGATGGCACAAGGCCTGCTCCCCATGGCAGTTTGTAGACAGACCTTGTGCAGATCATTTCATCTCTCTCTGCTTCTTCCCTGTCTGCTCATCCCAGTGTGGGGTAACAGCACTGACCACCCCTTTTACCACTCCCTAAATGGGAGAAGCTTTCCAGCATGCCTGAAATGTGCTAAAACCTCGTGGTTGGACTAGAGGACATCTAGGGGGAACAAGGGGCTGGCTGTCTCCTGTGTGGTGCTGTGAAGGCTCCCTGCCATTCCCATGGGATAAGCTATGGGAAGCCCTGACATGACAGCTGTCCACGGGAGAGCTGCCTCTGCCAGCCTCTGTTTCAGGTACAGCAGGGTTGAGAAGGAGTGATGCTGAGCCTCCTTTGTCCTGGTGCCATGCAGCCCCTCTTCCCTTTGCCATATCCAGGGGTAGATCTGGGAGAGCCTGAGACCTCCATCCTGGGGCAGTGAGTGAGCTCCAGTTGGGGTGGGGTGCTGTAGTTGGATGGAAATGATCATCTCTGGGATGTGGCAGAAAATCAGGCCTTGTGGTGGTTGTGGGTGGCAAAATGCTCTTGGGGACTATCTGACTATCCAGAAATATTAAAAAATACTGTTATCTATATTTCCCTCTGGTCGCACAGCTGATCCAGTGGCTTATGCAGGCTGTGAACTGTGACCACTCTTTCATCTTTGATGTGAATATATCATATGAAATTTCTGTCACCTGTGCAAGAGGCATGGCTCAGCAGCTGGAAAAATCCATCCATTTTGGGCAGAAGCTTTGCTTTCATCTCCATCCTTCTCTTCCCAAGAGCCAAAACCCCAACCCCCTTCTCCTTCAAGGTATCCTGAGTTATCCTTCAAGGTATCCTGACTGTCCTGCTGGTTGGGATGCTGCAAGGCTGGACAGCTGGCAGCATGTGGCCTTCAGGGCACAGCAACAGGCTGGGGCTGCTTCTAGACCAGGGATTATAAATCTCAGGCTACAGGTAGGTCTGGCTGTTTCCTCAGACTCTGCCTGTAACTAGGAGTAAAATTGTCTTGAATAGCACTCCTGACACTAGTGAAAGGGGAGAAATTGAATTCTTGATGTACAGGATGTGGTATCATTAAGCACTTCTGCTGTCTAACTCTCTTGTTTTTCCCTTTTGTGGTTTGTGTGATCTTCCTGCTGGCCAACAAACATTTAAGGCTGAGGATTTTTCCCCAAGTTGTGAGACTTTCAGTTGTTCAAGCCTCTTTGTGTGTGGGGGAGGGTGAGCTCCAGACTGGTGTGTGTGGAAGATCACATGGATGTGTGACTTCTAAAAGTCCTCAGAGTTGTTTGTTGGAGCATCTTGGAGCTCTGGGGAGAGGCTTTGCACATGTCTCTTGGGAAATTCTAAAATTCTGTGGAAATAACTACTGACCAAGGAAGGGAGGGATGTGGGGAAGATGCCAGGCAACAAGGAGGAGGCTGGCAGCAATTTCCTAATGGAGCTGAACCCCAGTTCAGAACACTGATGTGCTCTGGGGGATGGCAAGGGACTGTAAACTGAACATCCCACAGACAGGGAGCTGCCATCCTGTGGGACCTTGCCCAGGCCATCTAAGCAGTGAGGGTGTCTCCTGCTCTAGCAGCTTCTCAGCACTCACCAGCACTTGTCGGTGATGATGAGACTTGTGCCAAATTTTAGAAGGGTGAGGAGGATGAAGGGTATGGATAAGAGCAGCACCATGAATTTTGCATGTTGCCCTGTGGTTGCTGATTGCTTTTGATGTGAAAGCAGATGGCCTAGAAGAACCCCAGACATCGTGGCAGTGCAGCTCTGCAGTGCTTTGGACAGTGCTGCCAACCCCTTTCCCAGCCATCCCTGGAAGGTGTGGGCAGTGTTACAGCAGTAACCCATGGGGAGCTCACTGAAGGAGCCCTGCTGCTCTGCCTGCTCTGGCTCTTTGGGAAGCAGCTCAGTGTGACAGTTTGTGGAATTGATCACAAGGGTGTTGCCCCTGTGGGGGTTTCTCTGTGGAGCTGCCCAGGGACAGGATCAGGGATGAGTCCTGCAGACTGTGAGGGATGAGTGCTGCAGTGTGAGCTCTGTCCTCTGAGTGGGAGGCATCCATTCCCTTAATCCTCTGCTGTCGGGTGATTATGGCTTTGTGCATGGAGGGAGTTCCTGCTGTCCTGAGCCTTATCCAGAGTGACACGCTGTCATTTTGGTGCAGGATCATTAGGATGCTCCCAGCTCTGTTCACTCCTAGCCCAAAGAAGAGGGCAGGTGCCTGGCTGTTCTCCTAACCTGACCGTGATTTGGGCTGCTGGCCTAGAAATGAACTGCTCCATCATGGCATTACCAGTTGGTCATCCCCACTCCTGTGTTTGCAGGCTGCCTGCTGACACAGCAGGGGCATTTTTACCTTACTGTCCCCTGTGCTGACTCCTGCAGTTTACTTTATCCTGCTGTTTTCTTAGTTCTGTGAAACAGAGTTAATAATGTTGCTGTGCCCTTTACCCTAATGAGGATAATGAATGTTTTCAACTGGTGTAATAAGACCACCCTTCTTTTTTTTCTGAAAAGCCAGGAGGGCTTCTTGATTTCTGTCTTGCTGAAGTTATAACACAGTCTCTGATGTCTTTGGTGTAAACCAGAAATATTTCTGTTATTCATGGGACACTTTGCAATGAGGATTTTTCCATGTTCATTTGAAAGGCTGGGAAATTCTAAATTTGCAACAGATGGCTTTTCTCCAAAGGCTTCAGGTTAAGTCAGCTCTAAGGACGTGACAGTCTTCGTATGGCAAACTGATTTTTTTTTTTTAATTTACTCTAATTTAATTTCATTCTCTCCTTTCCATGAAGGATGTTGTTCCCCTCTTCTACTCCTGCACCCAATCTAACCTAAGTTCATGCAATTGTTTGTGAAGGGTGGGATGGTTTCAGGAGGGCAAAATGCAGCAGTCAGCTCTCCTGTGGGCACTGTAATCTCAGAAAACAGGCACAAATCCTTTCTGTTTTCTCTCATCACTCCCCTTTGTCACCTGTCTGCAGGTCTGATTTGGCAAATAGAGCAGCTATTAGTGAACTTCCCACTATGAAGTGGGGTGTAGAGGTGGTAACAAAGTCTCTTTGCACTTATGAACATATAAAATACTTAGAAACATCATCTAATATGGCTATTGAAGATGTACTGATGGGTTCACACCTGGCTGCATGCACAGAAAATGAGGATTTCCTTGGTCTGTCATTTCCAGGGGTGGATTTTTGAAGCCTGTGGCCAAGACCTGAAGATAGGTTTGCTATCAGTTGGTGGTAATTGGGCTGTACTTGCATAATGATAGTAATTTCCTTCTTCTTATATCTTAAATTTGATTTATAAGACCATGCTGCAGTGTGACTTAAAGCTTTAAGTGTTTGTCTCTGCTGGCAGTTGGCAATATATTAGCTGTGATTCTTTACAGAAATAAGTGTTCAGTGTTGGAGCTAAATTGAATAATATGGTGGTGTTTGTGTCTTAATCTTCCAAATAGCTCTGTTAAGTTTGCTACATTGATGTCTGAAAGGCTTAAAAATAATAAACTCCATTGTACAGAGCTTTGAATACAGAGTGGCAGCTTAGTAATTGCTGGCAGTTCATGGGCAGACTCACTAAAACATGGCAAGGAGGCAATTCTCTCAGCACGCCTGAATTTTTTAAAAGAATCTCCTTGTATCAAGGAGAGAGAGATCCATAAGGTACAAAGTACATCAGTATAAATTCAGGCTTGTGGGACTCAGACCAAAACTCCAAACCCTTTAGCTGGACTCTAATATCATTGTAAATCACTTTTGTCTTCCTCATCAGTCTGCTGGGAGCTGTTTGCATCCCCAGATTTTGGGCAGGGTAGGTGGAGTGGGCTTATCTTGGTTGTCAGCAGAGAGCTGGAGTCCTGAGCTCCCACCCCAGTTCCCAACCTTTTGCTCTTCATAGGAAGTGGGGAAAAAACCTAAATACATGTGGTTTGTTTTCCTTTTAAGGAGCTTTCAGGAAATCAAGTGTCAAAGAAAAAGCTCTGAAATCGGGGATCTGGCTTTGCTGTTTGTTCTCAGCAGATGTCTGTAGTTCCCCTGCATCCTTGTGAATGAGTTTTTAAATGAGCACTTGCAAAGAGCAGCTAAGAAAAGGCTGTTTGGACTAGCAAGTATGATTTAAAAAACAAACAACAAACAAAAAAAACCCCAACCTACCAATCCTTCCCCCCCCCCAAAAAACAAACAAACAAACAAAAAAACCCCAAAAAAACCACAACAAACCCAACCAACCAAAAACCCACCCAAAACAAAACAGGAGAGGGAAAGGATGAGAATGTGATTTGTTTATCTCAACTGAACTTGAAACTAATTTTAAATGTCTGTCTTCTGAGAGTAAGGAAATTCCTTTAGCTTCCAGCAGTAAATAACTGGGATGCTTTCAGCTCACAGCTGATTTAGAGGATGGTAAGTTTTCAACTAAAAAAATAATTGACTCTTCAGTAAGGCCAATCCATTCCAAGTGTCATTAAACAGCTGGAGGAAGAGGAGAGTCCTGGCTGGCACGGTTCATATCACAAATAACCCTTGAACTTTGTTCTGTGCCTCTGAGTTCTGTCCAGAGTGTCTTGACAAATGGTTTTGAACAAATACAGTTTCTAACCAGGGAGCAAATGACCAGGATTGCATCTGGCTGGCAGGTGCGTGATCCAGAGGCCCAGATTTTGCCCAGAGAGATCTCAAATCAAGTCCCAAATCCATTTTTTCCTCTTGCTATCAATCCTAAAAGACATGGTATTTCAGAGAAAGGGAGAAGGTTGTCCCATGGGAACTCTTGGGGGTCAGTGAATGAGGGTGTGGTGGTAGGGGATGGTGGTGTTCTCCATGCCAAGCTCTTCTTGGCAACTGAGTGATGAAAGATTTAATGCTGGCTGTGGTGAGCAGGGTTTCTGAAACTCAGTTTCTCCCCAGGCTCATCTCAGCAAAGGTCTTGGCTGTCAGAGATACTGAGCTCTCCTAATGGTCTGCCCTTCTCTCTGCTGTCAGGGCCTGTCCTGTGCAGTCCAGTTGGGACTTCTGGAAGTCTGTCACTTATGTAGGTGCTAAAAAGGAACTGAACTTATTTGGAAACTGGTGTTCCAGCTGAAAGAGCTGAGCACTTGCCAGTCTGACCATATGCTTCTCAAGTCCTTGTGGTTCAGTGCTTTAGTCCAGGATATTGCCTATTTAAGGCAATGGAAGAAACCCCGTGCCACTCTTGCAGGGTAGGTATGTGAACTTTAAGCATCAGGACCAAATGGTAGTTCTAGAATTAGATGGTGTCCCCAGTTTCCCTCTTCAGTTTTAAGTGGATGCAGCATTCTTCACTCACAGCCTCAACTGTTGTGTTGCATTGTTGCGTGGGGTTGAACATCTGCCCCTTCCAGCCACAAAAGTGGCTGTGTTCCAGTGGTGGGTGGTTTCTTTCTATTCAGGGATCCTCTGAGGCCTGGAAAAGCTTGAGTATTAGGCATGACATACTGTCAGCTGCTGCAGATCTCCTTGACTCCTTCCTCCCAACATCTGCAAGGCCAGAGTTGTCCATCTTGACTTGTCCTTGTACAGTGCGCAGAGCAAGAAAGACAATTCCTGGCAATTCCTGCCAGCTGCTGAGCAGGGAGTGGGGCCTCACCAGGAACCTGCCCATCCCATGCAGAAAACTTTGTGGTCCCAGCCTGTAGCAGCAGAGAGGGAAGAGCTATCATAGCTCCCCCAGGAGGGACCACAGTCCTGGGCTCTTTCCCCACCCACAGCCCCCTGGCTCAGGATGCTCATCCCCTATCCGGCAGCTCTGCTCTAGCCCTGCTGTCCTGTGAGGTGGCAGGGGATGGAGCAGGCAGAGCAGCAGACCTAGCAGGTGCACCGTGCACCACGGTAAAGGTTTGGATGCTAAAGCAGAGCCCTGATGAGGGACAAGGTGCCTGTCTCACACAGGTCTCTCAGCCCAGTGTTTTTTTCCCCGGCAGCATTGTTTCCCTGATTGACTGGCGCTGGCTTGGCAAGAGCCTTTTGAATATTCATTTGGCTGACGGGAGATGAGAGTGCGGTAGCTCCTTGAAATCAGCTTGGGGAGGGGAAGCAAATAAGACTGCCTTTTTCTCACTCCTAGTGCTACTTGAACTCTCTCAAATGCATGCTTCACATGGATAAATGATTGCAGAGGCCTCAGCCTACCTAACAAGCCTGCTGTTGTACAGCAAAAATTATAGTGCCTGCATACTTGCCATCCTCATTTAAAAGCCCATTCCCTCATTAATATCACTTTATACATATATTATTGCACTCAAAGCGCCATTCCTCTTCTCCCCACCCATTTCCTTGTCTGGCTGTGACATACAGGAACTACACCCAGTGCTTGACTCGCCTCTCCCGACCTTTTGTAACTTGGCTCCAAACTCCTTTTTTTGGGTCTTTTGCAAAACACTGTCAGAAGGGAAAAATCCTTTGTTAAAACACAGCCAACTCCTGCCTCAACGTGGAACAGTTTGTTCTGCTGAAAGAATGAGCCAGTTCAGTGAGCAGAAAAACATTGCCATAAACCAGCAGGCTCAATAAGCTGCAAAAGCCATCGGCTGCGCGCAGGGTCTGAAAGGACGACGCTGAAGCAGAATCCGTGGGGATGGAAAAAAATAATCCACGATCCCAACCTGCCAAACCCTGCTTCTTTGCTTTCAGACAAAGTATTTTGCAGTTTTCTTTTTGGTTATAGCAACTGAAAGTGGAGGAATGGGAGCTGAGGCCGAGCCAGGACGTAATGCGGCTCTCAAAGCTCAAAATTGCAAGAAGGGCACGGGGGATGAAGTAATCCAAAAATGCTCAGCTGGGAAGGGAAGGGGCTGTAGGACTCATAGTCATCAGGCTGTGCTGCAGATGATCAGTTCCAGTGCCTCTGGTACTGTTTAGTAGCTTGGTTTAGTCCTTCCCACCCACATCTTGTTTTAGAGCTCTGGGCACTCTTTACTTCCCTGGAATTGCTGCTGGTCTGTCCCTTATGCGGCTGCTCCGTAACTGGTGATCAGCCTGGTGATCAGCCGGGCTTCAGCAAGCGGTTCTGCAGTCCACAGGGGACTTGGATGCTCGGTGAGAAACCCGTGTGACAGGCTTTTGGGTTTGTGTCTGCAGTGGGATCATTTTGGTGCTGGTGTAAAAGCTGACACTGGTTTTCTTTTAACAGTAAATGTTGTGCTGGCTTTAGGGCTGTGGTTCCTGAATTTGGGGTGATGGCCCCTCGATTGAGGTCACCCGTGTGGAGGTGATGTGCAAGCCTGGCAGTGGGGTTGTGAGCAGGGCTACATCAGAAAGGTGGGATCCAAGGCTTCCCCAAGATGATTCCTTGGAAAGGGGCAGGCTGTAGCAGCACTGAGAGCACAGTGGGGCTGTGGCACTGTGGGTGCTCTGTTGCCATTGGGTGCTCACACCTGTGAGCTCCTCCCCAGCTCAGCCAAGCATTCCCTGCAGATTTAAAAGTCTCAAATATCCTTGTTGGAAATTTGACATGGACAAAAATCTAGCTCTGGTGCTTATTCATTGCTCTGAGCTCCCCAGTAGATTTTTGTCTTTGAACCAGTTCAGCAATTTCAGATAATAAAAACACAAAGAAGTGTATTTTAGGTGTAACCTGCTAATCTTCACATACATTCTGAAGGGCTGCAACTGCCAAGCTGGGCTTGTCCTACAGAAATAGGGATGGGATGCTTGGCAGTGAGCTCTAAGGGTGGGATCACAAGGCATATGGCACATCTGAAGGTGGTGTGGGAGGATATAACTGATGTGTGAGGGGCTGTTTGAGGTGCCTGTGTTTCAGGTGAAATTGCAAGCAAAGACAAAACATCCTAGAGAAAGCACAAAGGGCTGAAATGGGAACTCCAGTGTGTTTACAAGCATGGTCATACTGTCCTGTTCAGGCACAAACCAACCTGCTGGAAGTCAACAGCTGAGTGTGAGGTGATGGGACACCCAGAAACTCATCAGCTGAAGGACTTCTTGAAGCTCCATTAACACTATTTGGGGTCCTCTGGTAGTGCTAACCTCAGAGCTGCTCTGTTGAGATGTGATTATCTGTCTGCTGGGCCTTTTGCTTTGGGGGAATGCCAGGAATGTTTTGCAGGATGGACAGAATCTGAGGATTGAAGCTGTGGAGGTGGGTCCCTGGGATGCTGGAACTGTGAACCCTGCTAAGGTAGTGCAATGCAGAGCAAATCTGTAATGAAGCCTCTGTGCCAAAAGAGATTATTACTTTTTTGGAAGATGTTAATGGTATGATTACATAACATCTATTTTGTGCTCAATCAAATGGATGAGGGCAGAGGAAAAGGAGTGAATTAATGTTAGTGATGTTCAAACAGAAGCACGCAAGGCTCCAAGGGATGATCAGTGGTTTTGTTTTGATGTGTGTCGTGGTGTTTTGGTTTTTTTTTATTCCTCACATTCTCCTGAAATACAGCACACAAGCTTGTCTCTAAGGGGGGCACATTGCCAATAGTCTAAAGGTTATATTATCCCAGTGACCTATTTTTATACTCTAATCGTGTTCTGTTTCAGCTGGCTCTTTCTAACCTTCCATCTTGCTCTGTTTTGTGCTTGTCTGGGGAAAAAAAAAAGAAAAGGCAGAGATAATTGCCCTTAGTCCCTGAGTGCTGAAGTATCTGAGGCAGCCTCTGCCCAGGTACCAACACACAGGAGAGGTGCTGCTGTTAGAGCACAAGAGCAATCCAAACAGCTCAGAAATGGGTGACTGCTTGAGACAGGGGGATGAGGAGCACTGTGGGGCAGAGGAGAGAGGGCTTCTCTTAAAGGCAGGTTTTAAATGGAGACGTCCAGCAGTTCGGAGAAGGGTGAAATTTTAATGAATAGTTCTGTTTAACTGGTGTAAATGGAAAAGACGCTTTTCTGCTCTGGGCCTGCCAAGGAATGGAGAATGAATACGATTGTTCGGTCAACCGGCTCCCACTGCATTTAGACTGTACCCGCGGTTTCAAAGCCAGGCTTAAGCCACAAAGCACCCTGACCAGTTGGCATAAAGAGAAATTGTTCCTTAGTACAAACGTTGACTGTGAGGCTGCTTGAAGCCCAAAACTGCTGAAGTTGGTGTGTGTGTTTGTACATTCGTGCAGCATGAAATAATAAGATGTGAAGAGCCTTTCTTGCCTGTGTGGCCTCTCTGGGGCTGTGGTTATTGTATTGCTGGTGGCTCTGCTTGTTCATGCTAAGATCACCTGAGGTTTGAGAGCCTGCAGAGTTAGTGTGGTACCAATCTGTTCTGGAGGGGAAAATCTCACTAATTGCTGAACTTGCAGTCCTGAATGGAGTCAGACCCCAAAAGAATTAAGTGTGTCACGACCTTGGTCTGGGTTATGAACCAGGTTTTGGGTGGCAAAAGCTACCTCCAGGTGCAAGGGCATGGCATGGGGCTGTGTGCTAGAAGCCAGGATGATGCTCTGCTGCTGGCATTTTTAGGCTGCTGGAGATGTTCCCATCTTGTGACTTCCTCCCAGCTGCAGCCTTTGCAGAGTTACTCAGGGAGGATGCTGTGCTCCAGCTAGCTGGGATGCACAATTGCAGAGTGGGAACAGAGGAGCTCAGCCCTGCCAAATATTGCCCTTTATCCTTCACAGAGCTGTGCTGGTACAGCTGGCAAAGAGGTGCCATCCACACCTTTGAAATTTCTCTGGTGAGAGGATCTGTCCCTGCTGGCTGTGTCTGTCCGTATGGAATGACAGGGATGTGGCCTGGAGAGGTCTTTGCTGAGATGTCCATCCACACAGTGTGTCCCTGGGATGGATTAGCAGTAGCCCCCACTGGGCATGTTTGAGCAATAAATAATTCAAACTCGTGAAACTCCTACATGACTTCTCATGAATGGACTGCAAAAGCAGAAGGAACATTAATGCCCAGCCAAAGAGGAAGAATCCCAGGACTGCCCTGGCTGGCAACAGGGTGGCCATGGGCCTGTACCCCAAATACCTGGACCCATTTATCTTCCCTTCCCCAGCACCATGATAAATGCTCCCAGGCTAATGAGCTGGCTCCCAGTGCTGCCCAGGGCAAACTGGGTGCCTGTCATGCTGGGAGCCCTGCTGTCAAACAATGTGGGATGTTTGTGGGGTGGAAAGGGCAAGGGGACTCAGCCCTCAAGTTTGGGTTGATGGTGCTGGTCACAGGCATCACTTATTAAGTGGCCTGGCTACTTACAGCGTGATTGGGAAGTCATCTGGAGCTCCCAAAGACAGCACTGCATCTTCTGACCCTGGCTGGAGGTAGAGCCTGAAAAGGAGAGACAAAAACCTCAAAAACATCAACTTTTTTTCCCCCTTTGATTTCCCCCTCATATGATGCTATCACCTGGGCCCTGCAGAGCTTCAACTTAAAAACAAACCACTTTTATTTAAAGTGCCAATATTGTGCTTGGCTCCATAAGAGACAGAAACATTAACTTTGTCTCTGACCTGGGGAGTGTGTCTGCCTGCCTAGCAGGCACTGAAAGTGTTGAGAAAACTGTTATTTTGCTTCTATTTTGGTGCTGATTTTTAAAAATCTAATTTTTTTATTAATTTCATTTAATTTTAAGGGAGCGTTCCCTCTTCAGCAGAGCCCACAGAACATGCAGCCATCCTTTGTGTCCCCATGGAGCTTTGTCCCTGGTGTCAGCGTTGGCACCCAGGAGCTGGCAGGGCTGGGGGCAGGGCAGTCCCTGTATTCCCGTGCCTGGACAGTGGGACTGGAGCTGCTGTGTCCTGGCTGGAGCTGCTGCCTGATGTGTTTTCTGGTTGCCGTTTCTAGGCGAGGTTTGCAAAAGGTCACAAAAAATTAATCTTCTAACTGGGGACCTTGGCACTGCACGCAGTGAATGTTTTGTATTAACAACCTAACTCGTTAATTCAGTGAAACATTTAAAACCAAACCAGTTATATCCAGCCAAGCTGGAAAAAAGCTGAAAGTTCATACTCAGCAGTGCAGATTTCGAAACCTCCCTTTGTTAATCTCTGCAGAAGTAAATTTTCTGCTGTTGCAGAGCTCACTGTGACTGGTCTGGGCATTGTTTCCCTCAGCAGAGGCAAAGCTGCTCTGCAGAGGGCTGGTTTTGTACCTGGAACTGCCACCTTTCCCTCCAGCCTTAGTTTCTGTGAGCATCACTGGGAAAAAAATTGGTTTTACTCTGCTTTAAGTCAGTTTTTCCCTCAAATTTCCAGCAGCAGGGATGATTTATGTGAAAAACGAGGTTCACTTTTTAGTAAATTTTAAGGAATATGTTTAATAAAATAATTAAGACAATTAGGAGATAAGAAAAAACCAAAAACGGCCGGCCGGGTGACTTGGCATTCAGCCAAGTCCACACCTTGCTTTCTCAGAGACACTTGTTAAATACCCTTCTCATTATATCGATATATGAAATTCCATAAACTAGTTTCCATATTCCAGGAACTGCCCTGCATGATCCCTCCTTGGATCCGCCTTTTTAGAGCATGCGTGTTTCGTAGCTGTGTCCTTCTTATCGCGTCCAGCTTGGGCCTTGGTCCATGCTTGCTGCGGGTGATAGATGCTGATAGTTGGTGTTATCAGTAGCAGAGTCTTCTTTACATGTTCACTGGATGTTATCCCAACCAAACAGACAGTTTAAGCAGCTGCTACATCAACTACTCCCTTTATATCTAGTCTTACCAATAGCAGAAATAAACTTATACCTTAATATCTTTACTATGTTATTAATCATATAGCACACATCTTGCGAAAAGCCAATTTTATAATACACACATATAACATTTAGGTGTACTGAATGTTTGACCTGCTTACTCTGCTACCTTGCTATGAAATTAGCAGGTATAAATTAAATAGGAACCATGAATTTAAGTACAATAACTTTGTCCTCCTGGCTCCAGGTAGCTCTTCCATTCAGCTTTGTCTCTTTGTTCCAGTTAATCATAAAGTAATACATAGGAAATAGAGTTCTTCACTCATGGCTGTGCAGACGGGTCTGAGGTACCTGCAGTGGTGATGTATATACTGTGAGATCCGTTGTAACAATCTTTTTCAATTGATTATTTTTTCTGCCATTAATTTACCCTATCCATTAGAACAGCCTCACTTGGTTTAATGAGGAGTAATCAGTGAATTGTCCATTCTGTTATATATTAGTGGTGTATTAAAGTATTAAGTGCATTCCAGAAGGTGAGCAGTGAATGAAACATGCTCCCAACATGTGGTTATGCAACTGTTCCATGGAAATGAAATGGACAAACAGTACACTTGATTAATTTTTTTCCCCCCACTAAATTGCCACTGTGATTCACTTCCAGCTAAAATTTGCAATCTGTGTTCTCAGGTGGCATTAATATTGGAGCCCTGCAGGAGAGCTGTGGTGGCTGGGGCTGCTTTGATTGCATTTTTAAGGAAAGTTGTTGAAGAGAGCACAGAGTTTGATGCAAATGTGCTGGTAAATGAAATGCAGAGCTTTTAGGTTCTCTGTAGGTGGGTCAGGCCATTCACATTTACCCAAAATAATAGCGATGAAGTGCTAGGGAGAGGCACTTTGTTAACGTGGCACAATGGGGGTCTTTGTCTGTCGCCGTTGCTTTGTATCAAATTAACTCTGTTGACAGATAAAAATCATCTTTTCGCTATCTGGAGACTCCATAAATGCTGGGTCAGAGCTGTCAGGGACTGGAGCTGTCTCAGTAATGGAGACTTTGGAGTTTGCTGGAAAGAAAAAAGCTTGCAGAAGGCCCAGCAGCTTCTCCCTATGTTAAAGCTGCAGGATAAAATGAAATAAGTATTCCCTTTTACCGTTGCTTTCCTGACACAAAACTCCTCTCAAGCCTTTCAAGCTGTATTTTGTAGCCTTCGGGCTGATGTAGCTGCTTTTTCCCTAATTGACTCGACTTGGAAAGGTCATTGCAGCCTGCTAGACTGTGTAATATTTAACTTAGCATCAAAAATGAGGATCTCGGGATTGGTGTCAAATGGATGCTCTTCCCCTCTGAATAGCACGGCCCATTCATAGTCATCCAAATATTCCACTTGCTAATGAATAACTTTCTGGCCCTCTGCAGAGGGCAGGACTAACCACGAGAAGGTGGGATGAGAGTGGCATAAAGCAGGTATTGAGATGTGCAATCCACACCGTCTAAATCCAGCTCACAGCTCTAATACCTGTTTTATTTATAGATTTTTTTTTTTAAAATTATAACTTCTAGCTCTTGACGATGCCTTAGCATAGCAAGCAGTCTTTTCTGATGCCAAGTTCAGTGATGACTAACACTATTTACAGGACTGTTTTGTAATCTCAGATCAGCCCACAGTAACGGGAAGTTACGTTTTCCCGTCAGTTGTTCAAACGGTGCCTGAGAGTTGCTGAGGCCAGAGCCAGCCGTCCAGGCTCTCCCATTTGGAAAAAATGATGTCAGCTTTCGGAACAAGCTTTTAAAAAAATCTAATAAAGTTAGGGAGGTCATTTGAAATTGAACTTCTTCCATTTGAATTTTTTTTTTTTTTTTTTTTTTTTTTTTTTTTTTTTTTTTTTTGCATGAGGATCTTTCATTCCTCTGCTCTAAAAACTAAGCACAACAAAACTAAGCACAGGAGGTATTGCATAAGCACCACCAAGCCATTTGCCTGATCTGCATTTCTCAGTGCATGAGATCAGCTCCAAATATCTGATCTGAGAAAGCTGCTGGTGCACAACTGCTGTAACTGATAGGAATTACCTCTGTGAGTCATCTCATAGGATGGTAAGTCCTTTTTTTTAATTTTTTTTTAAGTTCAAGTTTTTATGAGTGTTTTTATAAAGCTCAGTTGCTGTTACTGTAAATCTCAGGGAAATCTGGCACAGTCTTTGTAATATGAATCAGTGTGTCCATATGCTTCCAAGTGACCTTGCAGTCTGGAAAAACACCATTTTATCCCTCTGTTGAAGAAAAAAACAAGCAGAGTTGCTGTAGAAAAGGTTGAGAGAGGGGTGTCACCAGGCAGATGACTCCTGGTGGCAGCTACTGCAGCTTTACTGCTCTGGGGTCATGATCTCAGGCACAGAGCATTTGCTGTGCAAGTGGGAAAGCTACATCAGGCCAGGAATAAGGTTGTGGCTAATGCCTCAGCCAGCCCTGGCCTTGCATGGTCTGGAGCACTTCAGGGTCTGCTTTAGCTTCAGAGGAGAGGGGAAAAAAAAAAGGAAAATGTTATGGTTGGTTGGGTTTTGCTTATTTTTGTTCGGTTTTGGTTTTAAATGTGGCAAATCTCTGGTTAGCCCAAGCCCAGAGAGATGGGCTTGCACTGACGAGAAATTACACTTTGTTATGGAACACCCCAGTGCATTGGGTGGTGTGGCTGCTAAAATCTGCAGAGATGGTGGGAGGGGAAGGCTGGGAGCCAGGAACATTGTGATGCTGCTCTTGAGCTTTGGGGCCTTTACCTTCTCTTGCGGCTCCAGACGAGGACTCACAGATGCTGTTGGAACAGTAATGAAGTGTACACAGGATGGGAAGGGCATCTCCCAAATGCTTTGCAGGCTTGCTGAGCAAGAAGAGCTAAAATACTGCAGCCTCCTCACTCTTTGCACAGCTCTGGATGTCTGCAGAGATTCTTGGCACGGACACAGTGCTCTGAGCTGGCAAGAAACTTCCCGACGGGATGGATGGAAAATGCTGATTTTGAAGAAATTGAAGTGTTCTGGGGGGAATATTTGGATTTTTCATCTTTTTTTTTTGTGATGGAAAGCAGGCGGCTTTCCCAGGTGACCCTGCCTGGTGTCACCTCCTGCATGGGGCTGAGCTGGGACCTGGGCATACAGGGAGCCCAGGCCCTGCTCTCCCTGCTGAAACACCAAGGACGGGTCTTGACAGGGCAGAATGAGGGGAAAATTCCGTGATTTTCCTCCTTAAATGAAAATTTGATGTGGGCTGTAAAAGCGGCATGTTTGTGTGTTTGGTTTGAAACGGATAGTTCACAGGTTTAGGTGTGAAAATACAGTAAATCCAAGGTCAAGTTAGATTTTTCCAATGAAAGAAGAAAAATTATTTATTGAGTGAAGCAGTTAAATACCAAAGCAGTTGTGCTTTGTCTTAATACCAAGGGAACTAACCCCTCCTCCCTCTCCTTATTCTCAGGTTCAGTGGCAAATATGAACATTTGTCAATAACTCCTTGGGACATCATGAGTTTGCTGGAATCTGGACCACGAAGCACTTGCAATAGCGCTTTCTAAATTTGAATTTAGTTTAAATGAAAGAAAAATAGTCCTCTGTATCAACTGTAACAATGGCTAGCAAAAGGAAATCCACAACTCCCTGCATGATACCAGTAAAAACACTGGTGCTTCAGGAGACCGAACAGGATGCTGGGGAAGATGATCATGAAGGAACACAACCAGAGGCTCCTGCAGAAGGACCAGCAGCGGGTGATGCTGGGGCCAGCAGCAGTAATAACGGAGCTCTGTCCAACGGGCACCGCGGCATCGCTGACAGTGACACTTACATCTGCAAGCCGTGTGACTTTGGGTCTCAAGACCTTCACCAGTTCTTTGGGCACTTGGACTCTGAGCACTCAGACTTCAGCAAAGACCCCGCGTTCGCCTGTGTCGGGTGCAGCTTCTTGGCCAACAGCCACGAGGGGCTCTCGCACCACAACGCCGAGTCGCACGCCGGCGAGACCAGCTTTGTCTGGAGGCTGGTGAAGCAGGACAGTCGTACAACCGTGGAGCAAAGTCTCTGTGAGGCCACCAGCAGCAGCCACGACCTGCCGGGAGAGGTCCCTGAGGAAGGGGCAGACGGCCAGTCTGAAATTATCATTACCAAAACCCCTATCATGAAGATAATGAAGGGTAAAGCTGAGGCCAAAAAAATCCACACGCTGAAAGAGAATGTGTCAAGTCAGTTGGGCAGTGAGGCAGAGGTGAAGGATGGAGAGCATTCATTCCTAAATGGGTCCGTGCCAGTCAGCCAGCCCACTGCAAGTTCAACAAAGTCATCCCACATAGTGAATGGCTCCATCATAGGAAATGTGCCTGTTCTGCAGGCAGGTGTTGCACAGCTTGTGTCACTGCAACAGCAGCCCCCCTTGCATCAACAGCTTCCTACATCCAAGTCCCTTCCCAAAGTGATGATCCCACTGAGCAGCATTCCCACATACAATGCTGCCATGGACTCCAACAGCTTCCTGAAAAACTCTTTCAACAAGTTCCCCTACCCCACCAAAGCTGAGCTCTGCTACTTGACCGTGGTGACCAAGTACCCAGAAGAGCAGCTGAAGATCTGGTTCACTGCCCAGAGGCTGAAGCAGGGCATCAGCTGGTCGCCAGAGGAGATAGAAGATGCCAGGAAGAAGATGTTCAACACTGTTATTCAGTCTGTGCCACAACCCACCATTACGGTGTTGAACACACCCCTGGTTGCAAATCCTGGGACTGTTCCCCATCTTATCCAGGCCACTTTACCAGGCCACGTGGTGGGGCAGCCGGAGGGGACGGGGGGGCTGCTGGTCACGCAGCCCATCATGGCAAACGGGTTGAAGGGCACCAGCTCCTCCTTCACCTTGGCAGTGACTTCTGTCCCCAAGCCACAGCCGGCGGCTCAGCACAGCACCGTGAGCTCCAGCAACACATCGGGGGTCAAGGTGGTCAACAGCGCCCAGTCCCTGCTCACCGCCTGCCCCACCATCTCCTCACAGACCTTCCTGGATCCCAATGTCTACAAAAACAAAAAGTCCCACGAGCAGCTCTCAGCCCTCAAAGGCAGCTTCTGCAGAAACCAGTTCCCCGGGCAGGCTGAAGTCGAGCGGCTGACAAAGATCACGGGCTTGTCCACCAAGGAGATCCGGAAATGGTTCAGCGACAGGAGGTACCACTACAGGAACGTGAGAGGCGGCCGGGCCGTCTTCCCTGGAGACAGCGCTCTCGATTCCCTGCCCGAAATCACCTTCGACGTCCCGCCCAGAGGAGCTGAGCTGAGCCCTGCAGCGGTGGCGGCCACACCAACCCCTCACCACCCCCCGCGGCGGCAGTCCTGGCACCAGGCACCAGACTTCACCCCGACCAAGTACAAGGAGCGGGCGCCAGAGCAGCTGAAGGCCCTGGAGAGCAGTTTTGCCCAAAATCCCCTCCCTGCCGAGGAAGAGGTGAACCGCCTGAGGGGGGAAACCAAGATGACACGGAGGGAGATCGACAGCTGGTTCTCGGAGAGGAGGAAGAAGAAGGTGGCAGAGGAAAATAAGAAAGTGGAGGAGGTGGCTCAGCAGGAGGAGGAGGAGGCAGAGAATGGCGGCGGGGAAGGGGAGGACTCCTCGGATGAGCAGAAGGCCACGAGTGAAAACGGCTCAGTCGACGCCTCCGGCGGCAACCCCAACTCGGCGGAGCGGAAGGTGAGTCCCATCAAAATCAACCTGAAAAACCTGCGAGTGACCGAGTCCGACGGCAAAAACGAGGTACCGGGGACCGGCGCAAATGAAAAGGGGGACGGCAGCTCCAGCCGGCCGCCCACCCCTCCCAAAACCAAAATGAACTTCAAAAAAACGGCCCAGCAGCGGCATCTGCTGAAGCAAATGTTCGTGCAGACCCAGCGCCCCACGAACCAGGAGTATGACGCCATCGTGTCCCAGACGGGCCTGCCGCGGGCCGAGGTCATTCGCTGGTTCGGGGACAGCCGCTATGGCTACAAGAACGGGCAGCTCAAGTGGTATGAGAACTACCGGCGAGGGGTCTTCCCCCCGGGGCTGGTGGAGGTCAGCCCCGCCGGCCGGGAGGTGCTCGAGGACTACTACGAGAAGCACAAGGGGCTGCGAGAGGAGGACGTGCCCGGCCTGTGCCAGCGCGCCCGCCTCGGCGCCCAGCAGCTGAAGGTTTGGTTTGCGGTGAAGGCGGAGGAGGAGGGCAGGGGCTCGGGCCCCGAGGCGGCCGGCAGCAGCAAGGGGCCGTGCAGAGCCGGCGCGGAGCCGTCCGAGAGCAGCGAGGCGTGGGAGCCGGGCGGCCAGGAGGGGGGCAGCGCCGGGACCCCCGACGCCCCCGGCCCGCCGCCCGCCACAGGGCTGGGTAAGGCCCCCGCCTCGGCGGCTGGGAGGGCTCGGGGTGGCACCGGGCACTCACTGGGCCTCCGCTTCTTCCAGGGGGTTTAGTGTGTTGAGGTTTAGCTGAGGAAGTGGTGAGCTCTCTGTGTGAAAGGAAGGCATTAAAGGAAGGAGGGTGAGAAGAGTCTGGCAGGATGACACGAGTGCCACTGCCTTGCCTTGCCTGCCCTTTCCTGCTTTGGTCGTTGGGTGCTGGCATCACTCAGAAGCCAAATCCTGGCTTTATTTGAGGCTGGAGTAAAACTTTAGGAGTGTCCGGTCATTTTACCTGCCCTGTGGGAAGATGGCCCATGGGTTTATTTGGGAAGAAAGAGGCCTGGCTGCTTGTCCTGTTCCACTGGTTCCTTCCATGTCTCTGCGTGACCTCCAGCAGCAGGCACACCCCTGCCTGCCTTTCCCTCTCCTACTGCCTGCTTTCCACATGTGAACAGCCTTGTTTGGTGTGGAGAAAGGCTCAGCTGGTGAAGGTGGAGGCTGCAAAGGCAGGAGGGGACATGGAGTCTCCAGAACTCACTTTTGGAAGGCGTGTGTCTGTGTGTGCATGTGTGTGGTGGAGAGGAGAGGTGTTTCCAAGCCCTTTGTGGGCTTTTCTGCAGTGCAGCTGGGGGCTGTTTCCTGGTAGGGTTCCCACCAGATGGGGATGGCCGAGTGCTGGCCCTGGCCCATGGTGGTCCAAGCACACAGCTCCTTGCTGGCCAGCTGAGATCTTCTCCAGTCCCACTGCCTTGCTTTGGAGCTTCCCACACACCTCTGCCATGGCTGCAGGCCTTTAAAAATAATTATAAAAATCGAGCAAAATTCATTGCTTCCCTTCCCATTTAATTTGGAGAAGGTGGAGCATGGTTTTGGATGGTTCCTACCTTTGCTGCACATTCTGTGTGCTTTGCAGGGGAATGGTGACTTTGGGGACTGGTGGGGGGCCAGTTTTTGTGCTGGTGAGGTGGCTGTGCCCCTGCCAGTGCCCTCTGAGCATGGCTTTCTGCCAGCCCTTGTGGCACAGAGGCAGGAGGTGCTTAGCAAAGGTGCATCTCTCCTTAGGGGATGCAAAGCCAACTCCACTCCCTGAAGGATTTTGGGTTTCCTGGCCCCTCTGAATGTTGCTAGCCCTTTTTTGCAGCTGACTCTATCAAAGCTCCTGATCTTGCCTATCCTGAGGCACTCCTGCATCCCCTCCTCTCCACGCAGCACTCCACCTGGAGCAAGGCCAGGAGCATCTCTGACACCTCTGTTCTTTTCCAGAAACAGACTGAACTCAAACCACCAGCCCTGGAGGATCCACTCTTACCCTTGAGAAGAAATCTGTGATCTTTAAGAAAAACCCATGGGCCGGCCTGATGCAAGCCTGAGGAGCAGGGCGTGGTGATGAAGCACTGCCATCCACAAGACCTTTGGGCACAGCACACCAGACAGCACCTGCACAAACTGGGCACTCGGTGCTGAGCTCTCGGTGGCCCAGCCCAGGGGACCCAGGAAATAGGATGCTCCTGTTTGCTTTCCAGTGACAGACTTTCAGATTTCATATTCATATACCGATGCCTACAGCTGCCTATACAAGCATAACAAATCTCAGATGTTGTGTAAACAAGATCATTGCTTAGGTATGGACTATCATGGCATAGTACTTGTTTCTGTTTTCTTATTTTTTTTCATCTGTCCATTAAGGTGTTTGTTCTCTAAAGGTTGGCATGACTGCATATATCCTCTCTGCCTTTTCTGGTCCTTAAGCCCTGGCAATGAAGAGCTTTGTGGGCACACAAGTATGAGAGGGAAGGGATTTGAGAAGAAAACTGCTAGTCTTGAATTTGAGTGAGAGTCTCATCCCTCTAGATGAGGTTAGAGTGAGCATTGCATACTCTGATAAGCAGCAGGTTCCCAGGCTTGGGCAGCCCAGGAGATGGAGTTAAGTGTCATTTTTCCCTTGCTGGCTAGAACACTTTCCCCTGTGCTCCTGGAGACTGACTGTAACGGGCTGTTAAATCTCCAAGTCTCTCTTTAATCTCTGAGAACTAGCACATAATAATTTTTGCATCCTGACCTGGAATCCTTTTCATTGTTTGGAGAGAACAGCCTGTTCTTCAGAGAACAAATGCAGAGAGTCACAGCGTGGCTGTGAGTGGTTCAAGTCATTGTTGTCTCCAAGGCAGCGGCTCTGCTGCCATCAGGAAGTTTCCTTCTTGCAGCCCTACATGGCAGATCCTCCTGCAGCACCACTGGTGATTTCAAGTGTTTGATCCAGTCCTTTTTATTTTTCTTTTTTTTTTTTTTTTTTTTTTTTTTTTTACCTTTTTTTTCTCCAGGCCATGTGCAATAGTTCTGGCAAAAAAAACAAAATAAATTTCCCAGTTATCCTGCCTGCTGGCTGGTACCTGTACAGTTTTAATGGGTGTTATCTTGGGTGGTTGCTGTGTGATGCAACTGCTTGAACATTTTTGCTTTAAATATTCTTTTCTAATAGAAAACAAAGTCTAGAAGGGAAACTCTTGAGCTGAATAGTCCAGCCAAATGCTGTGTCAGATCGTTCTGTCACAAACGAATCAAATCCCAACTCCAAATTGGTTCCATGTTTTGCCTTCACTTTTGCTCTTGGAAGGCTATTCCAGAAATTGACTGACTTTGAGTGGTTAGAAACTGTGTTTAAATTTCTAGTTTGAATTAATTCATGGCTGGTTCATTCCTGGTTTGTTTTGGAGCCAACATTGTCCTTTAACTTAAATAGTTTTTGGTGTTTATCTGCTGATGTATTTATGGAGAGTAGTCATAGCTGCTTATTTTTTGCCAAGCCAACTCAGCCAAGCTTTTTCAGTAGAAGGTTTTTATTTAGTGAGAGCTTTTTAATGTGGGAGACTTTATTGTTGGTGGTAAATGATATTTATTAGGAGGGTGGGTAGCAAACCCCAGAGGATCAGATCCAGAGATTTACAAAAAATCTGGTTTAAAACCAAAAAAACTCTCTCAGAACCTCTTCCAAAGATGGTGTCTGATTTCTACCTTTAATTGCTTTTGCTTTTGCAATTCTTTCTTCACCCCCTCTTTGAGAGGCCGCCTTGCTCAGCTGCTGGAAGGGGCTGTGGCTGCTCAGTGCTCTGGCAGAGGCTTCCCCTCGCCTGGTGGGATGTGCTGGGTGCTTGTTCCTGAGCTCACAGGGCTTCCCTGGCACACGGTGTGAGACCATGGCCACGTGTGACCACCTGCTGCAGACAGAGGTGACCTGCACCGCACAGAGAACGGGGTGACACCCCATCCCATGGCAATTCACACTGTGCATCCCACAGCCTGACCAACCATCCCACCACGCTGTGGCACCGACCTGGAGCAGCCTGTGGGGCACCAGGCTCCCTGAATTTGCCTTTGGGAGCACTGTTGATGGTCATGACACAGCTGGAGGCTTGACCAGCAGCCATCCCACCTTGGCTGGTGATGGGGGGGCATCCCATGGCTCTCTTTGGGGACCAGGGACAGCTGCCCTGTGGTGACAGCCCCAGGGGTTTAGCCTCATGGGTGCAGTCCTATGCACCCCAAAATATCAGGGAGGGGGGTAGAATCTGGGTGGTTCTAGAGCTGAAAGCAGATCTGGAGGTCATGCAGCCTGAGAATATGGATGTATGTACAGTGTCACCTTCAGAGAACAAATACAGGTAGGTCAATTTACTCTGTAGTGTCTATGTACATGCAGGTTTATTTAACTACACATATATACAGTTCAAATATGCCATTGATTCTTTATTGCATTAAGATGTACATTACAAATGTACACTTTTACTAACTACTTGCTATATAAATATGTTGGAAGTGTAGTTTGCCCATTCAAGGTGATTTTCTGTGGAATTTTTGGTGTACACTTAAGGGCCTCTGATTGGAAGAATGATCCCCACTCCATCTACAGGAATGCTTAAGGACTATGGTATGAACTGGTTCCCTTCAAACCATGTTTTGATGCACTAGCTGAAATATTTTGCACTTGGATTGTATTTAGCCGGTTTTCCAGAAAAATTGAAAAGAAGTCTTGTGAGCTAGAGGGAGAATTTCCCGGTGTACACAGAAAAACCAGCCTTGAGGGTTGGAAGCTGCTGAGGTTTTTGAGCTTTGTCTCCATGCATTCATACAAGCACAGCAGGAGTTTTCTTTCTTTTGGGTCAGAGGAATTTTAAGAAGTGGTTCCATGCAGACTCCCCTCGGACATGGCAACGGGGCTGGCAAATGCCTTTGCGTGGGGAGGGTAAGATTTAGAGACAAAAAAATCAAAAAATGATCGAGTTCCCTTTCTAACTCCTACATTCCTTGTTATCTGCCTTTTTTTAGTTGACTTGAAATCTCCATAAAAGTATAAGCTGAAGATTTTTGAGGGTTTAGCTCTGTGGTCTTCTGTTTCTCTGCTGAGGAGGAGAAACAGGTGCCATCTCCAAACAGACTCGGGTTTTGATGCAGGACATTGGAAAAGTCTTTGCATCTGAAACTGAAAAGAAAAATTGAGAGGTGGCTTGACAGTCCCAACAGCAGCTCTTGTGATGTTAAGAAAAACTGTCACCACAGTTCTTCATAGTGTGTGAATATTTATCATCATCTAATCAAAGATGACTATCTTGACTTGAAAGGGTTGTAAGATCGAGGTGATGTAGCCAGCATCAGTAAGGAAGGGAAATTAAATTCTCCACCTCCATCCGCTATGCCTGAGCTTGGGCTTGGCAGGCACAGCAGAAACCATCAATTTTAATCCATGTGAATCTTGTTACTTATGTCTCCGAGGCTGCTTAGATTAAGGGCACAATCCAATTGCTTAATAACCCGAAACCCTGATTTGTGCTGGCTCTGGCTTGCTCATGAAAAGGGCTGCTGGTTCTCCTGGTGCAAGGAACTGAGTTTCTTTATTCATTGATGTCAGCAGCCCCTGCCATGAGATTTCTAGACACTGTTCCATGTTTCATTTGGGTACCTTATTTTTCAACTCTGTAATTAGCAGCCTTGAAATTTTGGTGTTTTTTTTTTTTTTTTTTTTTTTTTTTTTTTTTTTTTTTTTTTTTTTGTTTTGTTTTGTTTTGTTTTGTTTTGTTTTGTTTTGTTTTTCAGCAGAACACTAAACAAACTGTGATCTACAGGCTCCTGTCTCCACTTTCCTGAGAGCTGTGATACTGCACATCAGGCCTACAGTGTGGTGGAAGGATGGGCACAGGTGCTTGCAGGATCTTAGTGTGATTTCATGTCCCCTTCTTGAGCTGGTCACCAGGAGAAGCCACCAGCTAAAGCAGTAGGTGCTGGCAGAGAAACACTAGTCCTTAACCTCACACAGGAGCTGGAAGATACCTGCTGGGTTAATTTTTGTTCCATGTCCCCTGATAGTTCAGCAGAAGGAAGCTGTATTAGGCTGGTTTTTCATTTAGGGTTTTGGGTATTTTATTTTTTTAATTGGAAAGCAACAGATTTTAGTCACCTGCAGAAGTGTTGTATTGTTTTCCCTGCAGCCCCTCTCTTACAGATATAACAGAGATATAACCTGATCAGAAGCTGGCTCATTGGGAATCAGAATGAGACAATGATTTTCAGCACTTGGGGACAAATTACAAAGTGAATGTGATGCTGCACATTCCCATCAGGGTGACAGTATTTAAAATGCTTGTAGACTTCTTCCCCCTGTTGCCCAGATCACTTTGGCCTCACTCTCTTCAGATCAGTCAAGGTCCTGATGTAATTCAGATCACTTGTAAGTCTCTGGTGTCACTTCTCAGCTGATCCCAAAACCAGCAGGGTAAGATTAGGCAACACAACACATGGAGGGGAATGAGGCACTTGCAGGCTATCCCTGTTCTGTTAATTGGGAAATTTAGTTTCTGCTGTATGTTTTACTGGCAGTGGTGTGTGCCAGGAATGTTGGATCGGCATCACAAAACTTTAAAGCAGAGAAAGCAGAGCAAGGGAGCTCTGTTATGTAAGCAGTGATTTTTTTTAATTTTTTTTTTTTTTTTTTAATTTTGAGTTTTCTTGTTATGGCCCAAGTGCTCTGTTGGCTGACATTTGGCATATTCTGCTGGCACAATTAAAGCCCCTTTTTCCCTCTACTGATGGAAGGTGGTGTTAGGAGGATTCTTGCTTACTGGTGCTAGTGAAGGTTGGGCTAGGAATCCATGGCATAGAAAATTTCTAGCTAAAATTGCACTTTCTCTCTGCCCCATCTGGCTCGTGGTGGTGTTATGGGTACGTGGCTGTGATTCCCCTTGCACATACTAACATTGCACTAAAAGAGAGACTTTGGGAACAGCGTGTTGATCACTTTGTTTCTCAGCAGACCACAAAGTCAGCCTAACGGGGTCTCTTTTTTTTTTTTTTTTTTTTTTAATTACTGTTATTTAGAAATCATGCTGGTGCTGAATGACCTGGAATTTTTGCTTGGATTTATCCAAAGGAAAACGTAACTGTCGCTGCAACGGGACCTTTCATAAGGGTGGCCAGTGCAGTGAGGGAGCAGGGTGAGAGCTCTGCTGTGTAAAGCTGTCTTTGTACCGGGGAGGTGTGGGGGGTTCCAGGGGGGTTGTTACTTTGTTGTTTTGTTTTGGTTTTTGGTTTTTTTTCCAAGACCACAATTTTAAATGGTCACTTTGGCAATCGTGTGAAACCGGAAATAGTTTTTACTTTTGGTAAAGGTTTTAAAGAGGAAACAAAAAAAGAAGCTGCCTGTGGTTGTGGGCTGTAGCTATTATTAGGGCTAGGGTAGCTTGTACGTGCTATGGACTTTACCTGCTCTCTTACCCACTGAGGGCAAGAACTCCCTGTAGCAACAATGCCACTTCTGAGAAGTGAACGGCAAGTTTCCCTTCCTTTTGTATATGTGGATGTGAGGGTGGGCGAGGGGAAGAGCTTGCTTGTACAGTTTGTTGAAATGAAACCAGACATTTTTGGTTGTTCCTAAATAAAGAGCGTAAAAGACAAACGTGAGTCCCTTGGTGCTTGCACTGGGTTTGCTCTAGGAATGGCTGTGCTGAGAGTGCTCCATCACAACCTCCTCTTTTATTTTAAAAGAATGACAACTTTTCCATGGGGTAAGGCCACAAGTGAGTGCCCCAGCAGGATCCTGAGCCCAAGACTCCTCTGCCCTAGGGCTGTTTCTTCATCCCAGAGTTCTGTCCCCAGGCTGCCTCAGGACAACATGGGCAGCTGGAGCACATAACATTTTTTTACCTTTTTCAGTGAACAGCATAAAACCCAGGGCTGTTCCTCGTTATTTTTCCTCCCCTAAAGCCAGGAGGAAGGAGGGAGCAGTGCAACCTCCCCTCAGGAAGAGCTGCCCCTCAGCTTTGCCCTTGTCTGCAGGGCACAGACCACCAGACACCTGAGCCAGCACACACGTAATACTGACACTTTTATTGTCGTTTAAAGCTAGAGTGGCCCTGTAAATGTAGAGTTTCACTACTGGACCCTTCGGCAGTGGCTATACAGGTCAGATCTGGTGTCACCAGGACAGACAGAGGTGCTGCTGTGGTCACTGCAGTCATGCCTGGCCCGGAGCTCTGGGAATGGACACAGCACGGGATGGCTGCAAACAGGCTCCAGCAGCTGCACACCATCTCTGGATTACAGGCAGTGACACAGAGGCTGGCTGGGGATTTCTTTTAGGTCTCTTCTTGTGATTACAGTCAGTTTGTTCTCTCCCCTCTGGCAGCCTGTCCGCACCGACACTTCTTAAGGGCTTTGGGGTGAAGGTTGGTGGTGCTTGGGGTTGGTTAGGGGTGGGGTTTATTCCCAATATTTTTATTATTTTTTTTTTAGTTCTCCACTCGAACACACTTCAGCAGAGAAACTGGAAAAGCTGCCTGAAAGTAGGCCATAGCAGTGCCGTTTCCATAGAAACCAGTTCACAGCGTGCTGTGAGATTCACAAGCACTGGAGGTGCTTTCCCCGCCGGGATGGGCTACAGCCGGTTGTCCCCGTTGACCCGGGTCCTCCGCAGTACCCTGCAAGGGGGGACACACAGGGGACACACTCAGCCTCACCCTGGCATGGCCAAGGACAATGCTCTGGTGGCCTCAGAGGAAAGCAGGGGCTCAGCCACATCCCCTGTGCCTGGGGATAATGCCACCAGCTGTGGTGTCCCACCCTACTCCCACAGGCAATGGCACAATGTGCAGCTCGAATTTAGGGTTTGCACCCAGCAAACGAGGCTGCAGCTCCACTTTGGGTTAGGGGGAGGCTGCATTCATCTGCCTCCAGCCAGACTAAATGCAGGGGGGAGCTTGTGCTGCAGGGGAAGAGCTGAATGAGCACTGGCCTCACCTTCGCTCCCGGCTCTCGAAGTGGTCAGCGAGCTGCTCTGGGGACACACGGAAATCCTCGAAAGGCTGCTGGTACCGCAACTCAAAGGACCCCTCTCTGCCTCTGCTTGCCAGCAGCTGGCTGGAGCTATCCCCTGCTCGTTCCCGTAGGGATGAAGCACTGAAGAGGTTTATTTCGCCATTTTCCTGCTTGGACGAAGAAAAAAAATGCTGTAGTCAAGGGCTTGTGATTTCTAAGTGTACATCCTGTAGTAAGGGCAAGTGTGGTGCAGGGTCCTGGCTGCCCTGCAGGGTGTCCAGGGCTCATGGGGGCTTGGGGTTTGCAATGTGCAGCTGTTCTAACAGCCATCATTGGCTCCCACCAGCACCATTTTAAATGAAGAAATAAAAGAATCATCTGTCTCAGAAGGAGCCCTGCCCTCCGTTTAAGCCAACGGGGACAGCCCCAGGGCAGCCAGCTCCGTGATCCTGAGCTGCACTATCCCTGGAGCACAGACAGGGGCTGTGACAAATCCGCCTCCTCAGCTTTTGACTTTCCAGGCAAGTCAAACACAGTGCAGGCAGGACCCTGCCTGAAACACCCTGACTGCTGCAGGAGGCAAAGCCAGTGCTTGCTTTCCTGCTGGGCATCACTATGGAGCAGCACTGGGAATTCAGCCATCCAGAGGCACTCAGGCCAGGCACCACTGAGCCTCAGCGCCTCAGCTGGAGCAGGAGAGTGGGCAGAGCCAGGCTGGGCTCACTGGCTCTGCTCCTCAGCTCTGCAGCACTGTCACCTTCTTGTGTGTGCAGCCAGTCTCACCTTGCAGGGGAAAATGTCTATCTTGACAAGCAGAGAAGCCAGCTCCAGGTTCTCACTGTAGTTGTTCTTCAGGGGAACAGCTCGGAAACCTATGGCAGAGACAGCCCTGGTGTCACTCACTGCACAGGAGGTGAAATGGCAGTGCCCTAGTACAGGACTCAAGGGGGTCCTTCTCTCACAAGACCCTTTTACTCTTCTGCCAAGAGAAGCTGTGGCTGCCCATCCCTGGAAGTGTCCAAGGCCAGGTTGGATGGGGCTCAGAGCAAGCTGGGATAGTGGCAGGTGTCCCTGCCCAGGGTAGTGGGACTGAAACAAGATGACCTTTAGGGCCCCTTCTAATCCAAACCAGTCTATGATTCTGTGATTCTCCAAACACCCGAATTTCCCTCAAAGTGGCAGGTGGCCCCAAGAGCTGTTATCAAATGGTTCTGCCTTCAACTAGTTGGGATGTAGCCTGCCATGGGGACAGGAGGGACTGACCCAGCCTGGGGCCCAACAACACCCTCCCATGAAACTCAGCAGTGTGAAGTGGTGAGGCCCACCATGACTCCCCCTCCCTGCTGCCCCAAGTTCTTCACCTGTCTTCAAGCCTTTCACCAGGAAGGTGGCCTGAGCCAGGAAGTTCTCATCGCTGAACATGTCCTCCTCGTACACCACAAAGCGGAGGAAGGCAAAGTCCGGGTTGCTGACCTGAAAGTGGAACTGCTTCGGGGTCCAGAGAGGGTTCAGGCCGTTGTCAGCTGCTCACAAAACACAGCTGTCAGCGGGCATCCTCATTGAGTTCTCCCATGGCTGATGCTGAGCTCAGGGGCAGCACGAGGGCAGCTCCCAGCTCAGTGCTAGGCTTTGCTGCAGAGCCCACAGCTCACACCAGGATCAGGAGTGCTGGTGCATCCCTCTCCCTTCCCTTCACCCCCCTACTCACCCACAATCTCTGTTTTCTGCTTGGCGTTGTCGTACTCAGCACCAGACACCTCCACCTCCACGAATGGACAAACGATTCCCCTTCCATTTTTGGGAAGGTGCCGGGCCCCCAGGATCTGAGCAGAGAGCAGGAGAGACTTGGTAAGAGACAGGAACAAAAGGGAAAAAATGTGTTTGCATCTCAAGACATTTTCTTCCCAAATAAATCACCCTGGCTCTGCTAATTGGAGAGAGAAGCAGCACTGACAGCCAGCCCAGCCTGGCATTTCAGAGAGAAATAGCTCCCACCCCTGGAAGCTGCTGTAGTGTTCTTGATCCCCAGTTTGACTTGTAAGCCATAAAAAAAAGCAGCTGAACTGCTCCAGGTCCCTGCTTGCTGCCAGCACAGCCAGGCCTGGGCCACAGCATCCCTCTCCCAGCTTGCCAAGCTGGAGCTGGGCTCCCAGCTGAGCACTGCTCCCTGCCGGGGCACTACACTGGACCCCCTCATCTTTGCTGAAACTTCTCGGCCCTCCTGCCTTGGTGAGAGGAGGAAAAGGAGCTGCTCTCCCCACTGCTCTGCCTCGTGTCTGCAGCACAGTCTGTGCTCCACTCAAATGACAACCTGCTTCCTCACAGGAGAAAGCAATCACAGCTCCCTCTTGCCCGTGGCCATATGTCGCTCCAGTGTGCTGTCGGCACGCTGCTGCTGCAGGGGAAGGACCTGCTGCCAACACTGGATCATGTGCTTTGAGTCATGCTGGGCTCGAGATGGCTTCTCCATCCATGAAAGCTGGCTTTGGTGGGGACAGCAGGCAGTTTGGCCAGAGAATGAGAGTCTGAGCCTGTCTCTTAAAGGCGACAGTGACTGGCTATGGCACAATGACTCTTGACACTTGGTGGTGGCAGCTGTATCCTGAGGTGCAGGAAGAGCTTGGAAAACAGATGGGACAGGGAATTTTTAGGGAGACATGGGGTCAGTGGTGCAGAGGGTACATGATGGGGTATCCTCAAGGAGAAGGGCTGTGGCTTTTTAGGTGGGATCACTCTGAAACAGAGGTGGCTGCAGAGGAAACCTGTGAGCACCAAAAGGCAGAATCTCTACTGCATCCTCCCCAAGGTCTACATGAGCTGAGGGGACTGGTGAAGGAGACTGTTGACCCACAGCTTGGTTCTGAGATCACAGGGAATAATGCTTGTACAGATTACTGAACCCCACTGGTCCAAAGATGAGAGTCAGCTGGTTTGGCACAGCCCCCAAGAGCTTTGCCTGCCGAGCTGTTCCATGTCCCTGCAGAACCACTGCTGTGCAGCTCTGAGAGCTGACACAGAACAATCCAGCCTCAGTTCCACCATCAGGGAAGCAAAAAAAACTTGTCAAACATCAGCCCATCCTCTGGCACCCCCCACCCGCAGCCCTTCTCCTCTTATCACCACCAGCAGCACAACACAGAAATGGCCTGAAAAGTTTCACCTCGAGCATCTTCCCAAGAGGGGCCATAGCACAGCCCTTGTGCTGTTAGCCTGTGGATGCAGTCCCCGCCAGGCTCTGGGGACAGGGACGCCACCTCTGCGGCTCGTCGATGCCACCTGCTGGCACTGGGACCTGGACAGGAGCAGTCCTGGGGGGACCATCCAGGGATGCTCCTGCTGCTCCTCTCCAGGCACCCTCAGCAGCACCCATCAGTGCCCCTCCTCAGTGAGGACTCTCCCAGTCTGTGCTGCAGGACAGGGGCTGAGGGGGTTTGCTGAGGAGCAGCTGCAGGCAGAGCCAGGAGCCCAGAAAAAACATTCTCTCACCCCAAATCTGGTATAACCACTGGGTCTGACCTTGCATTCCCCCACAACAGTAGGAGGTACTGACCTCAATGGAGATGGAGAGTGGTTCTGTACCCCGCAAGGTGCTCTTGTCAAAGGGGTCAAAGATGTCATCCCTCATGTTGGTTGGCTGCAGGACGTACCCACACTGGCCACTGGACATGAACAAGGCCTGATTCATTTGCATGGGCTTGTCTGGAGAGCACAGGCAGGAGATACAGGAGATGAAGGAGACACTTTTCACAAGCTGAATCATTGCCCCATCATTGAAGCTTCACAGGAAGCCCTCGGCAAGAGGACCTGGCTCACCCCTTGGCAATCCTGAGCAATGTGTCCCCACTGCAGCCTGTGCACGTGTCAGGGCCATGAGGTGACTCTCTCATCAAGATCTGCCCAACTACCCTGTGCTCCATGGGTCACCTCCCTCTTTTCCTCCTGCTTTTGTCAGCTTTCCTTGTGCTGACTGTAGTGTTTGCCAAACCCCCGTGAGATGCTTGAATTCACAGAAGGAATGAAAAATCCAGCAGGAAAAAAGAGGCAGGTCGTTTGCTGGTGTGTCGGTGAGCTGAGCAGGCTCACAGCAGGGTTTGGCAAAGGCCAGGGAAAGGAAGGCTGGACTGCACGGCAGGAGCAGGAATGGAAGCTGGGGAAAGGCAAGAAGAGCAGCCAGCTGGACTCAGCCCATGCAGCCAGCTGGTGTCCCAAGCCTGGGGCTGCACCATCCCCTTTGGCACCTTCCCTGCCTTGTCCTGCTTGTCACCAGGGACCTGGGAGAACTCCCTGCCTCCTCTGCATTTCATCTTGTTCTCATGGCACAATCCCCAGCCTCAGTCCAGCTCCTTGGCTCAATCCAGCCCTCTGGAGCATATTAACCTGAGTCTGCAGAGCCCTTCCAAGAGCCAGAGCCCCTCCCAGCCCCATGTTCCAGCAGCAGGGGCTCAGCAGGTGGCTGGGAGGAGGCACAGGGCACTCCAGGAGCCAGCCCACCCTCCCTGCCCTCTGCCCTCACCTGGGGTCTGGAAGTTGAGTGCCACCAGCTGGCTGCCACAGATCCACATGGGCAGGGGGTCGTAGTTGGAGGAGTCGAGGCGCTGGCCCTTGGGGTAGATGCGGGAGAGCTGCAGGCGGTTGTACTGCAGGAACTTCTTGCCCTTGATCTTGTTGACGTACTTTTCTGCCTTGGTCTCAGGGAAGGAGGACATGTCTCGGTAACAGGCCCTCTCTGTGCCAATCTCTGGGAGGGGACAGCACCGTGTGAGCCAGCAGCACGCTCCCTTTGCTGACACTTAACCACCCCAACTCCTTCCTAACACCATCCTCTCACCCCTGGAGCAGCCAGCAGGGCTGTGCAGGCCCTGCTCTGCCCCCGTGGGTGTTTGTCAGGTGTCCAACACCAATGATTGAGAGCACCAACACAGCTCCCACTGACAAGGCATAATGCTCCCCAACCCCACTCCCTCAGCAGCTGCTCTGGGTGCTGGCAGAGCCCAGCAACAGAGGGATAGGGAAGGGAACTTCTACCCTCTGGAGCTACCCAGAGCTCTAAGGTAAACTGGTGACTTGGACACCTTGGACACCTAGCCTCTGCTGAGATGTAGCCAAAGATCTCAGCAGAGGGGCACACCACAGGGTCTGTAATGCCACAGTGATGGCCACCAGCTCAGAAGATGCTCACTCTCTTCATCAAAGGGCACAGGTCGGCAATAGACCACCAGTTCTGAAAGCTCCAGGGCAATCTTCTTTCTCCTCTCCATCATCTTCCCTTCAGAGAGCTGCCAAGAGATGGTGAGAGAGATGTCAGGCCAGGTGTCAGGAGCAGTGGTGATGAATGACCCAACCATAAACTGGCCCTCACTGCTTGGTGTGACACCACTGCCCACACTGGGGACCACCAGCAGATCTGCCAGGTCTGTGTGGGGGACATCACATAGGTAGGGCCTGGGTAGGTCCTACATCCTGCCCAGAGCAGGACTGGCACTGGTACCAGCACAGGGCATCTGTGGCCTTACCACCCTCCACAAATGGAGATCCCTGACATCCTGAGGCTGCAACACCCACCCAATTGTCCAATCTTCCCAAATATCCAGCCTGAACCTCTCAATCCGTGTGGCCACCACCCCTTGCCACGTTGTCCAAGATTGCTCTGGCTTTACCATCTCTGTAACTGCTGTGCCAGCCATCTCAGGCTGTCACCTCTCTGTCTCCCACCAGCCTCCACCTGCTCCTCGGCTCCTGGAGAACCCAGCACTTGTCCAGGAGACGCCTCCTTGCCTGTCACAGGCTCACCCTGGCATCAGCTGTCTGAGCTGCCTCCCGGATCTTCTTCACCCAGTCCAGCAGGTCCTCGTGGGTGTCGGCGGCCACGTCCAGGGACAGGCGTGACACAGAGGACATGCTGATGGAGAAGACGAAGAGGCGGTTGTTCTTCCCCTCGGGGCGGATGGCTGTGTGTGACAGGAGCACAGGGCAAGGTCACAGCGGGTGCTGAGCCAAGCCCTTCACAGGGAGGAGAGGAGAAGACAGGCACAGGGATTCATGGCTACACTGGCACTCTACAGCCACAGGGAACTCCCATGTCTGGCCACTGGAGGCAACAGATGGAGCCCGGGAAGCAATGAGTGAGGTGCTGAGAAGCCTCCAGGGGCCTTTGCAATGCTCCCTCCCTGGCACTCACCGATCTGGCAGGAGGGCACGTCCAGGACGCCTCCGAGCAGGTCTCCCAGGGGGCTGTTCTCATCCAGCTGCTGCTGGGAAGGAAGCACAGCAGAATGGTGCTGGGAACAGTGGGCAGAGCAGCCAAGCTCAGGGGTCACAAACCTTCCTCACTGCACTCATGGCCATACTCACCTCCCGCTCTGGCTCCAGGCTAGTGGGACTAGTGATTTCCTCTACATAGTTGGAAGGGAACCACAGCTGCTTTTTGCCACCATAATCTCCTCTCCACCTGGAAGGGAGGGAAGGGGCAATGTCATCACCCACCATGGGATACCAGAGTATTCTGAGTGTGAGTGAGGAGAGCAGGCAGCTCCTCTATCATCTGCTTTTAGGGTTTGTGAGGCTTTGGAACTGTGCAGTTCATGGGTAAGCCCCAGACAGACCCACTCCTAGAGTGGACACATCTTTGTGTGGATAGTGACAGCAAGGTTTAACCATATCCCCTAAGGAAAAGGGAGGCTCAGGACCAACTCACCAGCCTCCTTCCTGTTTCTCCACATTCTGGATGATGGCATTTTTGGTGAAGGTGAGCTCGTCCTCCCTCTGTGCCTTGTAGTCAAACAGGGCTTTGACTGCACACTGCAATGAGGAGGGGTCCCATGAGGCTGGGCAGGGAATGGACACGTGGACAATGAGCCCACAGGATGAAAGATCACTGCCCACCACAGATGTGTTTGTTGGGGGGCTGTGAGGCACATCATGAGCAGGCAGGCAGCTTCCAGCCCTGCTGCCAGAGGCTGCCAGACCCTAGTGACACCTTGCAGGGCAAATCAAAGCCTCCAGAGCTCACAAGTCTGGTATGGCCCTATACATGTACTCTCCTCTGTCCCAAGAGCCACTGAGGGGCTTGGTTTGGAGAGCTCAGAACAAGAGGCAACCCAGCCTGAGAACCTGGAGGTTCAATCTCCACTGTCTCTCTCTTCATGGTCTAGAAATGAGTGTGCAAACTAATACAGCTCTTGGAAAATAAAAAGACCCTTGCTAAACCCTCCACCCCTGCAGTTTGTTTTGTGCCAAACAGTGAGAGTTTACCTTGAAGGTGGGCATGGGGTTGGCTTCCACATAGAACCCAGGATGGCGTCCCTCGTACAGGGCTCCATAGTCAGGCTCCTGTGGAAGCAAAGGGACAGTGGTTACAGCAGTGACTGCAGGAGAAAAGGTTCCCCTAGCTTGGAGTGGGTGGGAAAGTGCCCCAGGAAGGCACAAGACCAAAGATGATGCTGCAGCCAGCAAACAGCAGCCCAAGCCTGGCTCAGAGGGGCAGCATCAAACTCCACTCAAGTGTCAGGAAGCCCCAAGAGTGTGGGCTGCAAAGCACAGGGATGGCTCACACACCAACCGCTCAAAAATGACCTGTCCATCATTCTTTGGCTCCTGCACTCACCGCTGTCCCGATCTTCTCCAGGGTCTCCTCGTTGATGGGGTAGCGCAGCTTCATCTTGCGGTACAGCGGGTGCTTCTCATAGTAGCTGATCAAGTCCACCAGGCTCTCGAACTCAGAGTTGCCCAGCAGCACGGTCTGGCCCTCCTGCTGCACCCGGCAGTGCTTGATCTTCCCTTCTGCCCTGGAGGGAGGAAACACAGGGAGTAGCCACTTGGCACCTGGCAAGAGAAGGTCTCTGCCAAAATAAAGACACCAAGGAAAAGGTGCCCCTGGTGTGGTGGCCAAGCACAGCCATCTCCCATTGGAAGATGGGAGGAAGAGCAGGACCTCAAGGACTTATTCAAGGGGCATCCCAGAGCAAGAGGAGCTCTGGGAGGACTCATGTTGGGCTGATGGCACCTCTCCTGCTCTCTCACACGCTGCAGCCTGCCAGGCCCACCTGCAGCACCCACCACCCCTGTTGCAGGCACACACCTGAAGGAGATGGCGTAGGAGCTGGGCTCGCTCCTCTTGCGCACCAGGAAGGCTCCGTCACGGGGCACCCGCATCAGCATGTGCTCGGCTTGGGCCCGAGTGAGGTTGGCGTGGTACCACCTGCCAGGAGAGACATCCTTGTGCACAGGTCACACACATCCAGCCCATCCAACACCTCTGCCACAGCACCTGCCTTCCCCTCCAGCCCCTAAAAGGCTCCTTGAATCCTCCAAAGGAGGACAGGGGCTGCAATGGGGCAGGCAGGATCAGAGCCATTTGGTGAGGCATGGCATGGGCAAGGGCATTCCAACCAAACCCAGCAGCTCTGTGCTCTGCACTGAGCCTCCATGACATTCAGCTCCATGAACAGTGAAACTGGCCAGCATGGCTGCTGTGACAGTGCTCCATGGGGAGAAAGTGGGGACCAGAAAGCTCCAGCAAGGGAGGAATGGCTGAGGAGAGATCTGGGAGAGCTCCCTACAGTGTCCCAGCTGCCCAATGGACACACACACGCACTCACTCTTTGCTCTCGTGGGCATTGGTCTGCGGCACTGGCTCTGTCAGCCTCATCTCAAACTCATTGCACCTCAGTGGCACCTCCTGGTAGTGTGTGATGAGGTCGTAGAGGCTGTCGAACACCAGGTTGTCCGTCAGGAAGAACTTGGGGCTGCCAGCGTCCTGCCGCGAGTGGATCCGGCAGTGCTGCACCTTCCCATTGCGCCTGTGGAACAGGGAGGGGGTAAGCCAGGGCTGTCATGGAGATTTTGCACCTGCCTCAGGCACAGCTTGAGTCTGACACGACATTCCTGCCCCATAGGAGAGTGACAGCATAAGGATCCCAAGAGACTTGACCCTTCTGCACTGGGACAGGGAGCTGACATTATGCTGGGGTACAAAAACAGGGGAGAAACTGCTCACAGAGGCCACCCAGGAATGGGACCCCACCACTGAAGAAAACATCAAGAGGAAACAACCCCAGAGTGAGACAGAGCAGTGGGCTGGTGGCAGGGCCCTCACCAGAAGGAGAGGGTGTAGTCTCCCACGAAGGTCTCGCTCTCCCTGACGAGGAAGGAGCCGTCAGGGGCCCCTGTCTCGATGCAATATTCTGTCAGCAGCCGCTCCGCGATGTGCCGCCCGTCACGGCCCGCGCCCAGCTTCCCGTGGAACCACTTCTCTGTGGAGTGAAGCTCCGTGCTGTTGCTGGCCTGGCAGGGGGAAAAAGCCATCATCCTGGGTTACTGAGGGCAGGCTCACGGTGCTGGATTCTGCTTTGCTCAGGGGTCTTCCAGCTGGGACCAGGGAGTTCCTGAAGCAGCTCCCATCCTTCCCCCCACAGGATCTCCCCCTGAAGTCATGCTCAGGCCCTTGAGCAGTCAAGGGGCTGAGTCCTTTCCTTAGGGAACAACTCACAGTCACATAGGAGAGCCCTCACCTCCTTTTGCTCTTCCTCATCCTCGTTTCCTTGGTCACTGGTGGTCTCCCCAGAGTAATAGATCTTGCTGCTGGTCAGCACAAAGTAATGTGGGTTCCACTCCTGCAAGGAAACAAACTCTGGCAAAGACACCCCTGGGGAAGCACCAAACTGCCCACCACCCACCCATGGGATCATCTCTTCCTGACCAGTGCAGGCAGGGAGGGACAATCAGGTTTGTAAAGGACACCCATCAACACTGATTCCAGTGAGTCACAGGAGCTTATAAGACATCCCCCAGATCTGAGGCATGGATTTATCAGTAGCAAAAAAACCCAGCATGTGACAAATCACACTGCAAACACTCCAACACTTAATAAAAGGAGATGACCAAACGAAGAGCAAATCAATGCAAACAGAAAACAGTCTGCATGGACTCAGCACAGGGGTAATCTGAGGTGAAGATATCAGAGATAGTTATGTGGATTTACCATTACACTTTACTGCTTTTTAAAAAAACCCTGTTCCATTTGCATGTGGCTTTACCAGACAGACCCTCAGCAGAGTAAAGCTGCTGAAGGTGGGCTGTGAGTACATGCACACAGTAATGAACACTTGGTGCTTTACAAAGCTAAACTTTTGCTTAGGTGTGTCAGGTGTGCAGGCACTTGGCAGGAGGCAAGGCTGGAAGTGCAGCCATCTCCAGAAATTCCTGCAGCGCAAATCACAGGCTGCAGTGCCTTGGCCCACAGCTCCCTCTAGCTCAGCCTTCTGCCTCTAGCAAAGGCCACAGGAGATTCCTAGGGATGTGCACAGAGAGAGCCAGCATAAAACGCCCTGAGCCTTCAGGGACACCCAAGAAACCAGACAGACAGAGTCTTTTCAATCATTTGCACCACAGCCAGCACACAGAGCACCTGACAGAGCTACCACATCATTGATGGAGCCCTCAGAGCAGGGACTGAGTCCCCATGGCTCAGACATACGTGATTGATGGGGTCTTCCAGGTAGAGGATCCCATTCTTGATGGAGTTGCTGATGTCATTCTCTGAGTACATCACGGATGTGGGCAGCTCCTCGTAAGCGCTGCCCTCTGCCAGCTTCTTGTGCTGTGGGATGAGAGAGGGGGGCAGGCACCTTGAGGGGAGCAGGCACCCAAAAAGCAGCATATAATGCCTGGTGAACAGTCCTAAAAGCCCATGTCTGCTGTGGGGTCCTCCAGATTGGAATAAACAAGACCCATGCCACAGGGATCACCAAATAGCACTGAAATCCCAGTCCTTCCCAAAGGATTCCTTAAGCTGAAATACCAATGCCCACCATGCCCTCAAAGAAAGGCAGCACCCAGCTGCTGAGCTCACTTCCCAGCAGGTTCTCTGAAGCAAGAGAGCTTTATTGTGTCCAGCTGTTCTTAGCACCAGGTCCCCACTTCCACTCCTACAAAGCCAACCCCCTCTTCCAAAGGCAGCTGCCTTCAGCCTCACACCCTCACCCCATTCTCTCATTTAGGAGCCTTGCTGGGCAAGAAAATTCACCTTGATGAGAATCTTCCTCTTGAGCTGGTTTGGAGATGGAAGGCCATCAGCAGAAATATCTACTGGTTTGGTCAAGAGCATGTCCCCAAAGACCTTCTTGAAATTCTGAGCCATGTTCCTCTGCTGAGCAATGCTGCAGTGGTCCTCAATGGACAGAATGACAGGGAAACTGGGAGAAGGAGGAGAGCCATCAAAGCCAGCATGGGTTTTGGATGCAACCAAGGACTTCTGAGCTCTGTCTCAAAGCCTGGCCTCTCTCTGTGCCCCCCAGCAACAGCTCACATCAACAGCCATCTGTGCTGCCTTGAGCACCCAGTGTAGCCACCCTTCACAGTGCACAGGGTGGAGAAGCACTGGCAAACTACTGGGGTTTACCCAAAGCCTTCCCTTCCACAATATTTTTCTGAGGAAAATCTCCCTTTGGCTGGGAGACATGACACGCTTTCTTCCCACCACATCCAGGCCTTGCACTGCAGTTCTGGATAAACTGAGCTTCACTTTGCCACAGCCTTGGCTCCACCCTCTCTCTGCTCTGCTAACTGAAGTCATGCTGTACTCACTCAGAGGTGACAAAGGCATGCTCCTTGATAGTGACCAAGACATCAGAGAACTTGATCTTGGTGGTTAAGGTGTGCCCGTGGTAGATGACCGGCATGCCATCGGGACCGTCCCAGCAATCCACTGAAAGAGACCCACAGGGGAAACTTAGCCCAAAGGCTGGAGTAGAGGCAAGACATGGACATGAGATGGACTGAGCCAGGTGTTGCTGGGAAAGGTACTGGAAGCCAATAAAGGACTGAGGTGATCAGTGAAAGCCCTGATCTTTCTCTGTAGGACCAAAACCTTTGGCACAGATCACCCGGTCCCACAAAGCAAACCACCTCAGCTCTTTCTGCACATCATGGTATTAATGTTGTCACGCCAGCCTTCAGCTCTGCCTTCCTTGCAAAGCCTCCCCTGAGCAGCACAAGGTGCTGTGCTGACAGGGACAGGAGGGGCAGGCCCGGGTACTCACGTTCGATGCAGCGGCAGCCCATGCGCAGGCAGCGGGCGTACGCCTCCAGCGAGGACTCACTCGAGAACTGATCCCCCGTCAGGTACCTTCCAGGTGAGACAACACATCAGCACAGAGACAAGCCCACTGTGGGCACAGGAGTCTGCTGGGACATTGTGGGCCTGCCTCTGCCACGTGGGAATGGTGGGAGTTGTGTTTCTCCACACCTGCCACTTTCCCCCAGTGAGGGGTTCAGCTCTGCCCCCTCTGCAAGGGGCTGCCAGCACTGCTCTGAGGTCCAGCCCCAGCTCCTGAGATGAACCTCAGATAGCAATATCAGCACTGGTGCCACAAAGAGCCCCCTGCAGCCTGAGAGCAGGGTGAGATGAGCTCTTGCAGGCAGACAGGATCTCACTGCCTGCCCTCAGGGCTGCTCAGCTGGCTTAGGCTCTCAGCCCTTTAAATTTGGGTTAGCATGAACACAGAGCCCAGACAGAGCCTGTCTGCACAGAAAGCAGCTCCTGCAAAATTATTCTAGCAGCAGAGAGTGGAAAATGGCCAATTTCAGCCTGACATGGTTTATCACATCTGTCCTGAGAGGCTCTGGAGAATGACATTGCTAATGGTGAGAAATTACCAGAGTGACAGCACAGGATGTGAAGGCACCTGGAGACCTGTGCAGATGTGTGCTGCTGACAGTGTCTGAGCAAAACACTTATGGCTAAATGACAGAAGGGATGAGTGGGGAACCAAGAGGAAGGTCTCTGACATACTGGCCTTGGTTTGGAAAAGCCTGCTTGACCCATCACTGGAATCAGGGAAAATCAGGATACTCCCACCCTGGCATGAGAAAAGGATGCTGAGAGCAGCTGGGTGGAGAGAGCCTTGCCCTCATCCTTACGTGTTGTGCGAGGAGGAGATCCAGTAATGGGAGAGAGGGTTGTTCATGTTCTCCAGACACACCATATCCAGTTGTGAGTTCCAGATGCTGTTCTCTTTGGAAAACAGGAAGGTGAGAAACTGCTCAGGAAGAAACAGAAATGTGTTAATGATGCAGAGGAGCAGGCTGCTGTGGTTTAGCTTCACACACATCTCCTGTGCCAGCAGACATCCTGCACAGACGGACCAGGGCTGCCCCACAGCACACCAGCTACCTGAGCCAGGGTGCCTGAGTGACCACAGCTTGGGCACTGCCAACTACCCCCTGAGCTCTGCCAGATATCTGTGTGCCAGATCCTTTGACCCAGCTGGAGGCAAATTAATGGCTCTGCATTTTATTTTGAGCTCACATGGCAGGCAATAGCTTACTAAGGCCATGTGGGTCAAGGGACCTTGGCTTAGTCCAGAGTGCCAGTGACATGGTCATCTCTAGTTGTTTTTATTCTTTATTCAGCTCTTCTTGCTTTGAAGAGATCCTTAAATACCCCAAGGCAGCCTTAAGCTAAAAGCAGCCCCTCTCCTCCTCCAGATGAACTGCCTGGTGAGTGCTCCCAGCTGCACACACTCAGCACAAAGCACAGCCCAGAAGCCATTCCTTTGCCAACCATGTCCCTGTCCCAGGGCCACACAGCTCACAGGAGCTGTGACCCTTCCAGCACCCCCACCCTGCAGCAAAGGCACAGATAGCAGAGCTGTCACACCACATCACACATCACACCAGGGGTGTCATCCCCTGCCTCACCCCACTCCACACACACCCCCTTCAAGGTGTCTTACTTCATCCAGGGTGAAGTAGGGCTCATCAATCTCCCTCAAAGGGTCTCTCAGGAAGTTGAACATGAATTCCTGTACCTGAAGGGTATCTGCAGCCCAGAGCTCCTGCAAAACCCAGGGGAGACATAAAAGAAGCCATTTCAGAATGTATTACTGCAAACCACATGCAGCTCATCCAGTTTGAAGCTTTAACCATTAAGGAGGCGGTTTTGGATGCAAGACCATCTCTGCCAGGAACTCAATGTCAGCACAAATGCTGGATAGCACACAAGGACGAGATCTGCCCTGCTTCTGAGTGGGCTCCATTTTCTCAATGCTGTGCATCTTTCTCTCCATAGCTCCTTTGAACACATCTGCCATCCCTTCTCCTTCAGCAGCAGAAGCCAACCCAGCTTCCTTTGGCTCTCTCCCTCTGGGTTTCTTTCATTAGCCACCAAAACACTGCATCTCCCCACTGCTTAACTCTCTGCTGGCTGCAGACCACAAGAAGGGAGATGGCAGTGAGGGACAGGGCAGAGCAGGAGCCAAGAGCCACAGCAGTGCTTGTGCCAGCCAGCCCTGCCCTCCTGGAGGAGACCAGCAATGAGACAGGAACCTGGCAAGAGCCAAGGGGTCTATGCTGCCCACAAATGCACTGCTGGTGCCTGTGTGTGTGTGTGCACATGCATGTTGTGCTTGCCGAGTGACCCAAGATTGTTTTTATATTGAAGAATCAGCAGCTGAATCCATTAGCTACTCCTCAGGAACTGCTGACACCTCCTGAGCACAGGATGGATGTAACTTCTTGGCTGCAGCAAACCTTTAGTAACCAGCTGAGGTCACAGGGACTGGGTCAACCTCCACTGGTCAGTTCCTGCCTCCTGGGGCCCCCACTCTTCCCAGATCTCCTGATTCCTTTCTGGCCAGGGTGGCTGGCTGAGTTCAGCTTTGCCCTCCCCAGCACCTCCCCTACAACACCTCCTGCTCCAGAAGGATGTGCTGTGCCAGGCAGAGCAGCCCACAGCCAAACCATCCCAGTTCCACAGCAAGGCCACCCTCAGAGCACTGGACCCCTAATGTCACCAGTGCCCACCCTGCTGTCCCTCCCCACTGCCCGTGTTGAACTCACCCTCTGGTACTCCAGCAAAAACTTCTGCAGCTCCAGCAGTGACACCCTGAAGTGCTCAGATCTTTCTCCACCCCTGACAAGCAGAGAGAGAGAAGCTTCAGTCACTAGTGCAGCACCTCATGTGAGATGCCATCTGCCACCTCCCTGGCACCTGCAGCCAGATGTGCCCCAAGCATAGCCAGATGTGCCCCGAGCATGCAGCACTGAAGGAGCAGAGTGGGATGAGCAGAGAACTGAGAAGAGCAAACACATGTCCACATCTCAGAACCAGGGACAGGAGAACAGAGGTCACACTACAAGGGGATGATAACATGAAACTCTGGTGAAGGGCAGCAAAAAAACGTTAGAGGAATAGATCAGTTAAAAAAAAATAAAAATAGAGGGTCTGGCTTGTATCTAAGTGTAAAGAACTAAATAAGTGCAAGGCAGTTAAGGGCTGACTGCAGACAGGACAGACATACAGGTATGCAGAGAATGTGGACTCATGGAGGCAAGGCACAGGGAATGAAGAAGGGAACTGTTTGTAGCTGATAATCTTGAAAGACTGGTCCATGACTGCTCTAAGTCATAATGGACAGCCAAGGGCCATGCTGGGCACTAACACCACAAAATCCAAAGTGGACTGTGCAGTGCTGGCTGCCCTGGGCAGAGGGATGAGCCAGGTGGTCTGCTGAGGGTCCTGACATCTTTTTTCTATGGTTATAAGGAAAAAAAAAAAAAAGGAAGGAAGGAAACCATTGGGAATTACCTGGACAAGTCAGTAAGTCTTTCACGCTTTAGCTGCTATGTCTAAATTCAAGCTATTTCTATCACAGCCAAGGTGAGCAGAGGACAGGGAAGGGCACAGCTGGCAATGGCACCAGAGGCACTGCCTGGGTGGGGAGGGCTCTGCAGCCACCACGAGCATAATCCTGTGAGATGGCTCAAGGTCTGATCACTCCACATCAACCAGCTGACCTGAGCTGGATCCCACTGGGATGTCTGGGAGGGAGAAAGCCCTGAGCTAAAGTGTCTGCTACAATGATGAGCACAGAACCACAGGCAGCACAGGAGTAGGAGGAGTGCATAATGCCTCATCCCAACATGCTGCTGGAGCCCCTAAAGCACATTACGGAGCAAAAGAAAACAGCCCCTTCCCCAGAGAACACAGAGAATTATGCACCTGTCCAAGAATGGGACATCCATCTGCAAAAGAAGAAGCACAAGCATTAGGTCTGCACTTGGTAACTTCTTTACTCCCAAGAGATGAGCTCACTTGAGGGCAGCAGGGTTAAAAAGTGAATTAAGTGGGAATGCCCAGTAACAGATATCGTTTCTCCTTTCCCTTTCCTCCCCTGGGGAATTCAGCTCTTACTGTTTTCTGGGCACTGAACATGAGGCTGCGGTAGAGCTGCGCAAACTGCCCGTACGTGATGTCCCCGTTCCTCTGCTCCACATCCTGAAAAAGAAACCAAACCCAGAGGTTTTACAGAGGCCACTCTGCATGGCTTAAGGAATGTCTCTTCACACCAGTATCCCTGGGGAAAAAAAAGAAGGAGAATAAAGGCCAAAACCCATCCAGACTTTGCCTCCTGCACAATGGCCTCAAGTTGTGCCAGGGAAGGATTAGATCTGATATTTTGAAAAATCATGAAAACAGTGGTCAGGCATTGGAACAGGCTCCCCAGGCAGTGGTGGAGTCACCATCCCTGCACTTGTTCAAAAAACATGTTGATGTGGCACTTGGAGACATGGTTTAGTGGACATGGCAGTACTGGGTAATGGTTAGACTCTATTTTAGAGGGCTTTTCCAATATTAACAAATCTTCCACAGTTTCTGCTGGGGCCAGCAGGATCCTGCACTGCCCAGGCCACAGGCATATCCTAAAATGAGTTCCACAATTCCCCAAGCTCACCCACATGAAGGCATCACCATGCTGATAAAGTGCCACCACTTACTTGAATACTTAGAAAAGGATAATTTGATTTTTTTGTTTGCCTAAAGTATCTGAAGTGCCTGGAAGCTGCAAGACCCAAAGTGTGTGCTCTCCTTTGGACACACCACTCTTTGGCCGTGGAGTTCTGTGCTGGTGGGAACAGCTGGGATGGGAGCATCAGGAGATGACCCTTCATCCCTGGGTCAGTGGTGATGCTGGCAGAGCATCTCTGGCAGTGGGTTGCAGGAGCTAGGATGCAGGACCTGGTAGCTGGTCTGCACTCTACCCCACCAGCAGCAGCCCATGACTGGAGCCAGGAGCAATGAGGGGAGTGTGGGAGGCAGGGTGGGGTAAGCAGAGGGTGCTGGCCACAAATGGGCCAGGGTGTGGCACCCAGTGGGAGCTGGCACCTCTTCAGTCACCACCGTGGGTGGGGGCCCTCCCAGGAAAGGCTGGGAGGCTCTGCAGTATGCAAACACTCCCTGGGAGTTTAACCACCACCAGGTTTTGCTCAAAGGCAGGCAATGGACTGCTGAGGGTCCCTAGTGCTGAGGGGGAGAGCGAGGGGTCCCACACTCACCGTGAGTCTCTCCCGCAGGAACCTCATGTTGGGCACGCGGTAGTTGACCTGAGACAGCATGTTCTTCAGATCCTTGGCAGAGATCCTGTCTCGGCAGGAGAAAGAGGGGAGACATGTTCAGAGGGTCTGGGATGGAGGGGTCTCACCCTGGGGCTGGAACAGCACGTGCACAGAGAGGCCATGCCCAAAGGGACATCAGCTGTGACACAAGGATGGATGTGTGAATGTGTGACCCCCCAGAATGATGCTGAGGCTGGGAACTGTGGGGAAGATGTGGGGAGCAGAGAGAGGGATCTGCATGTCAGTGAGGACTGCAAATAACTGCTCCTACAACTGCTGACAGAGCAGAGTGAGCCTAGCACTCTCTGCCCACTTGAGCTGAGGCCACAGCTGACAGGCAGCACCCACTGCTTTAAACGAACAACCAGGAAGAAGTTCATTTAAAGCCCATTTTTCAAGTATCTGTGCCCCAACATGGATGCTGGGTGACCAACTCCCTTCCAAAACCCACTCCCTGGCCTGCTGGAGGAGGAGGAGCTCTCTAAGTGGTTAGGACTCAGCTAATTTTATCTTAGGGAGAGGCAAAAAGCCATTTTCGGTCCCCAGCCACAGGCACAGCACTGCCACGTCGTGCCCAGCTGTGCTCTCCCAGCCACACATGCTGCAGGCAGGGAGCAGCCAGTGTGGCTGTGCTGCCCAAAGCCCTCCACACAAAGGTGCTGCCTCCTGGACCAGGGAAAGCTCCAGTGTCAACCCTGAGCAGGATCCCACACCCCAGCAGGCAGAGACAGGCAGGAAGGAGCTCAGGGCTGCCCTTGCCTCTTCCGGAGCTGTCCCTGCATGGGGCAACAGTCCTGCAGCAAGGAAAAATGAGGATGCCTCCCATCTGCAGGATTTAAAAGCTCAGGGATCTGTGTCCAATCATCTTCTGGCAGCTCCTGCCTTAAAAGAAAGTCCTGGGAGTCCACCCCTGCAATCACAGATGGTGCCTCTGTCCCCCACTGAGCACGTGGGAACACAGGATCCTACAGGATGCTCCCCCATCCCACAAAGCATAGGGCAAGTCTGGAAATCCTTATGGCTTTGGGGTGCAAATATAAAAATACCAGGGAAGATGTCCTGCACGGGGGATTTAACTCTGCTGCATGCTGGCATTCACATGGACCCACATGCTTTTTGTGCTTTTCCCTGGAAGCAGGGTGATCTCAAACAGCACGGGAAGGAGGAGGGATGGAGAGAGCTCCATGGAGAGGGAGAAACCGAGTGGTGTCAGGCGCTGCAGGGACACACAGAGAGCCCTTGTTCCTGGGCTCAGAGCCCTGGGGACAGGGACACACATGGCTAGAGCAGGACCTGGCCCAGCTCCTGTGCTGTGCCCAAGGCCAGCACCCGGCCATCCAAGGACTTTGCAGTGTCCTGACACTTACTGGCAGAACAGGAAAAGAAAAAGAATTTAAAAAAAAAAAACAACTGGGAAATGGCCCCAAGCTCCCCTTCCCTCACGGCTGTACAGTCAGCAACACACTCAGCACAAGTATCTCCCCCTGCACCTCGACCTCCCTGGGCAGGTGAAGTTACCCTGGAGGCTCAGAGTGAGTGTTCTGGGGAGGAGATCCTGCCCTGTCCCCTCTCCAACACACCCACACAGTCACGTGCAGGGTGCTGTGTGACCCCCCCAGGCCTGGCAGTCCCAGGTGACAGGGAAATGTGTGCAGTGAGCCAGGAGTACAACAAGAGATGCCCTCACTCGTGAGGAACCACAGCATGTAACAGTTGTCATGGGACCCCCAACAGGACACACAGAGCCCCCAGGGCGGCCCAGCAGCAATCCTTCCTTGGTGAGAGCATGAGACTGCAGAAAAGCTCGTAGAAAAAGAGCAGGAGGGGCTGGCAGAGCAGGAGCAGCAGCAGCAGCCATCCCTGGGGACTCGCTGGAGCCGACACTCAGCTCTGGTGATGCTGAGCTGTTTCACAGGAGGTGCTGGAGCACAGCCCTGCTCACTGATGTGACAGGAGCAAGCCCTGTCAAAGCTGTGACCAGCACTTCCCTCTCAGCCACAGAAGGAGGACAGAGTACGGAAGGATTTTATTTATTGTGTGTTATTCATCATGTTAAAGTGCTGGAGACCTTGGATAAACAGCTTGGTAGTATTTTCAGACTAGAAAGTAAAAAACAAAATAAACTAATTTTTTCCTGCGGAACTTTTTTTTAAGGTTTCATGACAAACATGCCAGAGGCCCAGCCTTCTCACAGGGGATGGAAACATTCCCCTGCCAGCCCTCAGTGCTGTAAATGCTGCTCCCAGCCATGGGCAGCTCTCCTGGCCAGAGGTGAAACAGTCTCCTCCACAGAAGTTAGGAAAAAAAACCCAGCATCCTGTTATCCTCCTCTTTCCACCTAACCTCCCTTGGAAAAACAAATACCCAAAGGCCCAGCAGCCAGTGGAAACAGCCACCATCTGCTGGCCTGCTGGAAGGGATGTCCCGGCATCCAGCTGGGGCAGGAGAGAGGAGAAAGAGCTCCAGCACAAGAAGCTGAGGCATGGGCTACACAAATGCTGGGAATGATTTCTGCAGCTGCCAAAACCATATCTGCTCCGGAAAGGATCAAGGATGGTGTGCAAGTAAGCTTTTTGGTTTTTTTTTTAAATCATTACTCGCTGAAAACCCACTTCCAGGATGAGAAGCAAAAGCAAAGAGCTCAGTGACATTAAATTTACTGCTGAAATGCCTCATAAGGGCCAAGATTTAATCCAGGATGTGTAACTGTGGCCTCTACCTTGTAGAAAACACATGGATGTTTGTAAAATGTGTGTAAAATGGGAAGACCCCAAATCTTTCTACATCCCCTCTGTTGCTGTCTTGCTCCTCTCACTGCCTGGGCTGGAGCAGCAGCTCTCCTAATTAAGGGTTTTGCACTGAAACCTCTCCCTGTGGCTGACAGGTAAGAAATATATTGGCTTTTGCTGCCTTAATTCTAAATGCTAATAGAGAGATGATATCAATAGAAACAACAGGGATGCAACAGGCTGGCTGTCAGCTCTGCTGACCTGCCTTGGGCAGACAGATCTATACATGCAATCTCTTTTTGTACTGTTGGGATGCCATTTCGTCGGTTTTACTGCATAACCAGAGGGAAAAAAGGACCAATTATTTCCACTTTTCCTGCACTCCTCCTCCAAAACCTCCACACAGCTACCCCTCAGTGCTCCCCATTGCAGAATTAGGAAATACTGTGCCCAGTCACCACTGTGTATACAACCCAAGCCTGGATTCAAAAGGTGTGTGGCTCATGCAGAGCAGCTGCAACAGATTAAAACTCCTCTTCTTCCCTTTCTGCCTCTGTGAGGATTTATCCCTCCTCCACAAAATCCCTGTGCACCCAGCAGTGCTCTCATCACACTACAGTATAAATCACTGCAAAGGCAAAAATGTCCAGTGCAGCAGGATCCTCCCCACATAACACACTCCTGCCCTGCTCCTGGAGAGGTTGAATTTGTCCTCTGGCTGGCTGTTCTGGGAGGAAGAGCAGCATAAGGACAAAGCAGAGGATGCTCTGGACTCCAGTGTTTTGCAGTAAGCCCTCTCTGGACATCAGAGCATGGAGAAGGGGCAGGTGGTGCTCCACAGCAGCTGTGGGGCACGGGCTGATGGCCCCAGGGGGGCACATTAACACAGGAATCAATGCTGAAAGGTTAATGGGCTCAGTTAACATCACAGGGGAGAAGCATGTCCCACGGATGAAAGGAGGTAGACAACAGCAGCTCAGTAAGAGCAGGCTGGCAGCCAGCACCGGGACTGGAAAAGTGGTGATGGCAGTGGGACAGAGAGCAGAGCACAGTAGAACTCACCTCCCCAACAGGAAAATGTCCCCTCCCTTATCTCGTGGTGAATCATGACCCAATTCTCCTCCCTTACCTCCTGATGACAAGCGTGACATTTTACTTGCTAGGACAACACTAAGTGTTCACCCAAGAGCCCCACAAACCAAGCAGTGGGATAATCCATGGCCTCATGGGCCTCAGAAAAGGAGAACAAACAGGGTGGAGAGTAATAAACACAACCCAGTTCAGCCCTGATGGGGTGCCCTGAACTGCCTCTTGGCTCTTTGATGTCTGCTTCCTGGGGTGGTGCCAGGTGGGGGGAAGATGTTTCACAGCTGTGGGCTCTCAAGGTGTTACTGGGTCTAAACAGCTGAGAAATAGGTCAGGAAAAACAAAACAGCTTTTTTATGCCTTTTTTAATTCAGTGAAAATCAGCCAGGGATGTTTGGGACTCAGATTAAGGTTCATTGGAAATAAGCATTGAAAGCCTAAAGAACCCAACAAAAAATCCAAAGGGATTTGAAGTCCAAGGTGAACCCCTCCAGCTCAAACCCCTCCCTGAACACCAGCGCAGGTCTCTGTCCTTACCTGTCCTCCCGGTTGCGATCCAGGGAGTAGAACTGCTTCCTGAGCCACCTGGGGGGAGGCACAGACAGGCACAGCTCAGCCCCAGCTCCTCAACAACCAGCCCCTGCCCCAGCCTCCCTCTGGAAGATGCTCACTGCCACACCATCCACTCCCACATCCCTCTTTCCCACCAGGGAACCCAGCTCTGCCCCCTTTCAGAGGCAGCCTACCCTATTTTCATACTGGTGGCAAGTTCTGCTTTAAAAATGCCTCTGCACTGAAGTGCTACAGATAACACAGGCTGTGCACACATGGAAACATCAATTCATGTAAAACTCCTTCTCCCTGATGTATGAGATCAAACTCTGGTGTCAGCAGGATGAAGCCTCTGGGGTGCAGAGGCAGAAGTGCTGGGTCAGCACGGCTCAGAGCGGGAATGAGATGTCAGTGTGCTTCACCTTCTTCTGTCAAAGTAGACAGAAAGGGAAAAAAAGAAAACAAGTGCAAGAAAAGGATGTGTTTTCCTCACCTTTCAATCTGCAGGGGTGTGGGTGCCCTCAGAGTGTCTGCCACCAGCCAGTTCAGCCCCTTGATCCACATGTTGACCTCATCCTCAGAAGTGGCTGTGGGAAATGCACAGGAGTGGGAAGAAGGGACACACAGGTTTGATCACCAATCCAAACCTCTTGGGACTATCCTCAGCACCTTATACGTCCTATTCCTTGCTTCATCCCCTTTCTGGTAACATTTCCCCCCCAGCAGATGCTCTGGCTGGCTCCTCTCCCTGCCAAGCTCCCACTCCTCTCCCGTGGGATGGATGTGGCTGGCTGGACCTCCTGCCCCTGCATGTCCCACTCCCTCCTCCTTCAGATTCCCAAGAGCTGGGAGTTATCTTTGTCCCCAGGCAGCAAAGCTGTTCGGGTCCTGTGAGGATGAAGCTCTGGCTCAACCCTGTCTGGCACAACCCCAGGGCCATGAAAGCCTCACCTTGCAGGCTGAGGGTCTTCAGTCGGAATTCTGTGCCATAGAGGACGACAAAGCAGTGGGAGTGGTCGGGGCGGAAACACGGATCCTCCTGGTACCGGTCAAAGTCACGGGAATTCTTCCCTGGACGAATCTCCTTGATTTCGCGGATATCCACTAAGAGAAAGGGAAAACAAAGGGGGTGTTCAGTGGCTGGCTTGAAATTCCCATAGCATTGGGGAAGGAAGGACATGGATAAAGTGGATTTAGTAATCTGAAGAGCAGGGTTAGCACCTTTGACATTACAGCAGCCCAGCAGCCTGTAAGCACAGCCCCACTTCCTTGGAGGTTTCCCCAGCCAGCACCCCCTTATTTACCTCTGTGTTCCCCAAAAATGGCTGAATGTGTCCCCCACAGGGACCCCCAGGAAGGGGCAGCTGTGAGCATGTTGCAGCATTAACACCAAGCAAGGAGAAGGAGCTGAAGAGACACTGGTAAGGGAGCATCTCATAGCCCCCCTCCCCAGAGGAAATTCTGGGAAAGGACTCCTATTGCCATAGAACAAAGAGAAAACAACAGCAGCAGCAAGGAAAAAAAAAAAAAAAAAAAAAAAAAAAGACAGAAACCCAATACAAACCCAAGAATTTTTGCTTCCTGGAAAAATAGTTTCTTAAATGCTCATGGGAATCAAATAACAACATTTCTGAGTCACGTTTCCAAAGCAGATGATGCTTCTGAGCAATGCAGGATGGAGATTACTGCAAACCTGGCATGTAATTCATCCCAATTAAACTCCACTTACTGCACTCACTGTGGATCGTCTCGCCTTTCATTCCTATTTACTGCAGCTCTAAACTAGACAGAAATGTGACCTGCTCATCACCCACAGCAGCCACCAACAGCACTAAACTGCATCATGAGATACGACGCTCTCTCCAAACCCCATAGCAAGGCAGACTTTGGGAGGACTTGTAAAGCAGAAAGCATGTGGGATCCTCTCTTGGATCCTGCTCCTGTGCAGCACTGTGGGGGCATCTGGAGACAGCAGCAGTCTGCTCACTGCCTGGCACACGACATATCCAGACTGACCACTCTATGGATTTTGGGGGTGTTCTATACAGAGCCAGGAGCTGGACTTTATGATCCTTGTGGCTCCCTCCCAACTCAGGATATTCTATGAATCTAATAACCCTCCAAAACTCATCCAGTTGTGATAAGAGCATAGAAAGACCCAATTCCTTGGGGCTGCAAAGGAAGGACAGACAAGCTTCCTAAAATAAGCAAGAGTGTGACTTTTTGAGGCATCATCTATCCTTTGGAAAGGAGCTGTCTGGCAGTTCAAATGTTAGCAGTCTCTGCCATAACCTTACCCACGTGCTCATATCCTTGGTGACACAGCAGGTTATTTCAGCCTGTCAAAACCCACATCACAGTTCAGGTTTTTGCATCCAGGACACACACAGTGGGGTTGAAAGCTAATCCTGTCCTTGGAGGATGCAGGGTTTGACCAACACAGTGAGGCAAAACCTGTCAGAGGGTTTTCATGGTATTTACCAGGCAATAACTACCAGAGGAAGGTGCTGGAATCTTCCTGACCTGCCTTTGCACCACACAAAGTGCATATTGTCTGCACTTCGGGATGCTGCAGTGCCCTGTGCTCACCCCTCCCTGCACAGAGCACCTGCAGGTTACTCCCTGGTGAGGCAGAGCTGTTGTTACACAGTGCATACCTGAAATCCACGCAGTGGAGAGAGCCCTGGAGCAAGTGAGGTGCTTATCAAGGACAAAAGCACGCAGGGAATTCCTAGGGCAAAGGGCAGCCTCCGTGAGGATCAGGCAGGAACCTCCAGCCCACGCATGCTTGCAGCTGCTTGCTCCTCTCTCTGGTCCTCCCAAACCTGCCTGACTGTGCTGGGGAAGGCTGGGGCTTGGTTTGTGCAGCCCTCTTCTCCCCACAGAGCAGCAGAGCAGCCTCTCCCACCCGCTGCCTTCCTGGCCCCCTCTCTGCTGGAAGGAAGTGACTCTGGGCAGGAAGCACAGCCAGCACAAAATGCCACCATCCCCAAGCAGCAAGGGCTGAAATGAGATTTCCCTGCACCAGTCTTCCCTCTGGCGGTGCAGGATCAGGAGCCACCAGGGCACAGAGGGGTTTTGCTCTAGCCCAGATCTCACAGAGACACTGGAGGCTGTGCCAGGCTGTTTCCCTATCAGGGGTGGCATGGGCTCTGTGACATGACCCACATGTCCCACCACGGGGCTGCACCTTGAGTCCTTGCTGGGAAAGGCCTACCAGGGATGTGGCAAAGACACAGGGTTAGACTCCACATGCACACCTGGGCAGGGGAACAAGGGCAGGTGACCTGGGGTAAGCCCTCCAAAGATAAGTCCTCTGTCCCCAAGGTGAGCCACACCTCCTCCTGCCTGAGCTGCCCCCTCCCAGGGTGTGCTGGGGGAGGCAGAGTGAACAGACTGGTCCTTATCCCATCTGGGATGTGGCAAGAGAGGAATAACTTGGTCCTGCAGCGATGGCAGAGGGAAGCTCTCTGAAGGAACATGAACCCTGCTGCAGCCTGGCAGAGCTGGGTGCCCCAGAGAAGAACCAGCAGCAAGCAGGGACAGATGAGCTCGGAGGCCTGGAGCAGGCTGGCTCCTCTCCAGCCTCCTGGGAGGGTGTGCAGACAGCAGCCAGGAGAGGCTCCAGGAAGGAGGCAGCAAAGCCCATCCAGCCCAGAGATGCTCTGAGTCCCCCACACGGTTCCACACTGAGCCATCTCATGGCTGTACAAACAGTTGTGCCCTTCAAAGCCTCCCAAACTTCCCTGCCCACTGCCAGAAGAAACAGCCTGGCCTTCCCTTTGCCTCCAGCACTGGAAAAAAAAATAGAAAAAAAAAAAAAAAAAGGTCACATTTCTGGGCAAAGAGCCCTCCTTTCAGCAGGAGTGGGTTGCATCAGAAAGAAAAAGTTGACCCCAGATCCACCTCCCTCACCATGTAAGAAAAAATCCCACCAAATTACCCTCTGGTTACATGAAAACCAGATCCACCCTTGAAGTCATTTAAAACTGAAACTTCATCCAAGCCTCATTTACCCGCTGATGGATAGGGTGTTGTAATGTGTAAGGATAAGGACAGCTTGGAACAGGCTCTGAGGGTTGCAAAATCGCCACCTCCAGAGGATTTTTGGAAAGATGGAAAACTGATTACATTAAAAAAAAAAAAAAATTAAAGAAGCTGACAACAAGAACATTTAGCCAGATTACTTTCCAGGATGGGTTTATCAGAGACAGCCTCCAAGCAAACACCCACCCCCTCAACAGGCATTGCTGGGTCTCCCTGGGGAGAAATGGTGCAGCGAGAGCCACAGGGTCACTGCCAGCCCAGCCTGACCTCAGCTGCCTGACATGGACTGATCCTGCCCAGGGGCAGCGGAAAAACCTCCAGCCTACTCACTCTGGCAAAGAAAAAGATGTTTTTAAAAAAAAAAAAAGTCTTCCTGCTATTTAGCATTGTGGATCCCACTGAGCACAGCCATGTGGTCATCCCCAGGCTTCCCATCACTGGAAGGGGCACCGGAGGGTCAGGTGGCCCCCAGGGAGAAAGAGGAAAAAGACATGTGCATGTGAGTAAAATACAAGAAAAATCTATTATGCAACAGCGTGGAGAGTAAAGCAGTGCCACCCCTTTTACAACATTTCAGTGGAAGCCCCCTGAAGTGGGCACTGGGGCCAGCAGTGGCTGTCAGGGGCTGCAGGAGGCTCCTGGCTCACCTGCCCCTGCCGGCACCCACCAGCCTGATCCCCCCGGGCAGCCCTGCCCCTGCCCAGCGCCTCGGCTCTGCTGCTGCAACCCAACACCGCCTGCAAGGAGAACAAAACCCCGGCACGGCTCTCCGTGGGCTCGGGGACGGCTCTAAGTGCTCCGCTGGCCGGGGGCCAGAGCCCTCAGCACCTCCAGCAGTCTGCAGCCCATCGCAGTCTGCAGCCCATCGCCTGCCTTTCTCTGCTTATCGGGCCCCTCCGGCCGGCCCAGCCCCTGCACAGCCCCAGCCCCTGTCGGGATCGGGCAGACAAGCCCACCCGAGCCGGGATTGGGCTGTGGGGTAGACACTGAGGTGGCTCTAAGGACACTGTAATGAACACCCAGCGCGGTCCTGCCCTTTGCACCCCCCCGCGATAAGCCAGGCAGGCAGCCCCAGCAATCCGGAGTGCATCTCACATCAGAATTGCGTTCAGAGCGACAACAGCTCGGCCTCTCAAGGCCACAAGCTTCCCTTCATCGACAAGCAGAGTAATAATGGTGAATTGAACATCCCTGCTCGGAGACGAGCTCACCGCATCCCCCGGCGCTGCTCGGCAGCGGCTATCGGGTTTCCAGGGCCATTAACAGATGGCTTATCCAGACAGGACAAGAAGAAACCAGCTGAGGCCTCTCATTTGACCTTAACTGTTTTTTCAGAGAACGGGGAGCATGGCTGAGGCATCCAAGGAGGCCAACAATCACCAAAGCAGCAGCACCCTGTGTCCCAGAGCATCCCTCACCCCCTGGGAACTAAAAAGGTGAGTCTGCCCTTTCAGTTAAGCACTCAAATCCCTGTAAAATGTTCTCTCAATTCCCTTGTTGTCCCAGGGAGGAGCCATCCTGGTGCCCAGAAGACCAGGGGTCCCACTGCTCTTGTTGCTATAACATGCAGGTGGTACTTCTGCCTCAGGTAAGGCAATTTTCCCCTCCAGACTCAGCTCAGTTGTGTTTCAGGTTGCTCTAACAAGGTGCTTCATCTCATCTGTCAGCAAACTGGATTTTTTGCTCCAAGCCACTGGATTTTGCTATGAAGCAACTGTCTCAATATCACTACCCCAGAGCCAGCAACATCCATGCAGAAAGCACCTTGGGAGACGGGATGCTGGGGGGAAAATAGCTCAGTGGGCTGGAGATGGGACAACCGGGAGTTTCTGATTAGCCAGGGTGAGTGGGGCTAGCCTGGATCCTGACTCAGACCCTGGCTCACCTCTCAGCAATCCCTGTCACTCCAGGATCTGGCAGAGAGCTCAAACACCACCTGGGAAGTGGCACTTGGGCAGCAGTGCCAGCAGCATGCCCCTGGCAGCCCACACGGGGCACACAGGGACACACTGGCTGCTCTGTGGGCAGCAGGGCTTCCTGCCCAAGCCTCTGCCTGCCCCAGCCTCTGCTGTGCCCCCCAGTCACACGTCCTGTGGCTTCTGAGCTCCTCCTCCTCCCACCCCTGTTCCCCCCTCCAAAATCCTTATCACCTGCCGAGGAAGCTGCAGGAGATGTGCAGGGAGATTAGGAGATGCTGTGCTGCCACACTGCTCTGTGGGCTGGGGGGAGGATGTGAGGAAGAGCCCTTCCCTCTCCACCCCACACATATCCCAGGTTAGGGGCTGGGGCAGGGAGGCAGAGGCCCTGCCTAGATATTGCTTCTGCAGGGCACAGTGGCCTCCTCCCAGGCTGCCTTGCCAGCCTCAGCCTCACGCAGGTGGCCTTCAAGAGCTCTTGAACATCCTCTTGATGTGAGAAGCAGAGGCAGCTGTGGGCTGGCAGCTGCCTGACCTGTTATCATCAGCACATCTCTCCCGCTCACCCTCAGCTGCAAGAAAATATGAGTAAAAAAACAAAGCTGATCCTGAGCAAAGCAGGATGCTGCTACCTCACAGCCTCTGCCCACAGCCAGTGGTGGGGAGCTGAAGGAGACAGGCAGCAGATGGCAAATGCCAGGCAAGGGCTCCAGCAATCCTCCTCCTGGAATGTGTTGGGGCTCCCTCTTGTCCTCCATGGAAATTTTGTCTTTGTGGAGCTGTGGGGTTTTGTAGCAAATCCCAAGCTGGGCATCCAGGGCTGCTGGTTGTACCCACTCCCACATGCAAGGCTGGCACCTCTGAGAGCCCTGCACTTGTTTCACTGTCACCATACAGGACACTGGAGCACATTTCCACCCCAAAGAGAGGCAGAGCTGCTCCAGCTGAGGCAAAGCCCCAGTTTTTGCTTGCACAGATGGTGCTCTGAAGATGTTGGTGTCCCTGTCCCAGATGAAATCAGGCCAGTGGCAGCCAGCAGAGAGACCCTTCAGTCACCACCCTGAGAGGCACAAAGTTCCACTGACTCATCTGGAAAGGGGAAGCTCAGCACTGGTGCTCTGGGCAGCCTGTCTAGGGAAGGCTCCACAATCCACCCCCAAGGTGACCTTTCTTCTGCATGGCATTGCGGGTTCCATCCCCCTCAGCCCTGCCTGGGGGAGAAATGCAATGACCTTAAAGGAGCAGAATAAACCAGAGGGAGGACGGGGTGGAGATCTGTGAGCACAGCTCCTGCCTCTGCCACTCTTCCTCCCTCCAGGGAAGATCTCCTTACAGCTGTAAGGGGATCCACAGGTGGACAAGGGACTGATGGATGAGGCACCAGTACATGTTGTGTCTCAGCATGGAAGGGGCTGAGAGGCTCAAGGAAGCTGCTCTCTGGGCAGGTGTCCTTCATGGAGGGGCTGACCAGGGAACCCCTCTATGCAACAGCTCTCATCCCTCTCCCTGGACCTCACAAGGTCCAGGAGATGTCCTTACTGATGTCCCCAGGCTCTCAGCCAGCCAGAGTGCTCGCTCCCAGTGAGGGCAAGGGGATGGGACCAAGCAGACTGGCAGAAACCAAGCAGGACAGAAGGACAGATGTGGCAGTCCAGCATTTCTGAATGCACAGCTCACAGCCTGACAGCCAGGAGCCTGGCAGGGCCAGTGAGGAAGCCTGGGCAGAGGTGGGGACCAGAGTGTCCAACACCAGCAAGCTCTCCTTGGGGTATTTTGGAGATTTTGGGATTTCTGCACTCAACAAAGGTGCCTTCCCAACTTTCATGCCCTGTCACAAAGCAATTGGAACAGGAGTGACCACACATTGCCCCCAGGACAGGGCACAAAGGCAAGGAGTGAAAACCAAAGGACAGGAAAGATTTGTCACAGTGGCAGCAAATGTCAGTGATGTTCAAATGCTGTGACTCAGTTTTCATCCACCCCACCAGATGATGCAATCAAGTTTCCGTGACAGCGATTTACAGCGGAGGTGCCTGTTTGTCAGGACCCTCAGTGGGCAGCAGGGAAGTGGCTCGTCCCTGTCCCTACCAGAGCTTGAACTCTGCACTGTGAAGAGAAGGATGGGATAAAGATCCCATCAGCTGCTGAGCTGTTCGAGGTCACCACAACAGCCCGACCTCTTCCTATCCCATGCTCAACTCAAAAGCTGTTCTGAGACTGGCAGGGTTGAGTATTTGCACAGATGTGACTTCCAGATGTGTGCCCTCCTCTCGACCTCTCTCTGTCTGCAGAGAGCCCCACGGGCTGGGCCACCTCAACCAATAAATGCAGGAGGCACCTCCTCCTGTCTCCTCCTCCTGGGATTCTCCACCTGAGTCTCTACTACCCACCCCAACCCAAACCAGACACAAAGTTACCAGAACAGCTGACGCTGCAATCAAACCCGTCCCAATGCGGTTAGAAATGGAAACAGTGACTCTCCTCCTCCTTTCCATCAGATTTGTTTTATCTGCACCAACCACCTTGGGCTGGTTTCCCCTTCCCTGCCAAGGCAAGATTTTGGGGGACAAGCAGCCAATGGCACTTCCTCACAGCACCATCTACCTGAAGATGTCCAGGCACTGAGCAGACACTGTCCAAGCCACACACTGCCCTGGCAGGTGACAGCATTTTCAGTTTATAGGGGAGAAGCAGAAGCTCAAGGTGATGGTGTGAAATCACTTGGGACTGTTTTTTTTAAATGACCTCACTTGGGATTTATTTGGCCCCCAGAACTGGAGACCTCTTCCTGTTTGTACTCCAACCTGCTCCATGGTTCATATCAAACCTGATGTATCAATGCTCCAGAAATTTCATTCCCTCACCTCTAGACCTCTTCTCAACAAGCCCCAGAGCCTGAGCTGCTGGAGATTACAGGGACAATATTCCAAGTAGCAGCAAGACCTTGAGAACAGGCTGACACAAGGCACTACAGGACATGTGAGACACTGAAAAGGAAAAAAACAAAACAAAACAAAACAAAAAAACAAAACCAAAAAAAAAATCAATTTCTGCTGCTTTGCTGGGACATAGAGACAGGCAGAGCCAATTCCCCACTGCCTGGCACTGCTTGGGGTCTGCTCTGGAAGCATAGAGACAGCTTTTTGGTCTTCTGAAGCTGAGGAGGGCTGTGGGCTGGCAAGGATTAACAGGACAAGGACTGCAAGCTCAAGAGAGAAGGAAAGTATTCAGAGTGCCCTGGAATCCTGGCAAGAGGAGCCAGAGGTGGATGAGTGATATCTAAGGGACAAATAACCAAGCACAGGAGCTTGAAGAGACAAGGCAGCAGGCTCTGTGCTCTGCTCTGATGAGCCCAGGGGCACGAGAGCCTCACACCAAGAAGGACCTTGACAGGCAGTGTCCAAATGCTCAGCAAACAAAGCCAGGCAGTCCCTGCCCCACCTCCTGCCAGCTGGGAAGCAGATTTATGGGGTGCAGATTTCCAGGGCAGGGAGCCAAGGGGGTGAAAGTCCTCCCGGACATTCCCTGCTCCCAGCCTGGCCAAGCCCCCACCTGCAGCCAGCCCCGTTATCTGCCCTGGGCTGAGGATCACAGCACCAGAGCTCAGGAGGAGGAGGGATGAAGGATGCACCAGCACATGCAGGGGGGATGTCCTTCAATCACCACACCATCAGCTCGTCTGGGAGCAAGTAAACAGGAAAAAGGCTCTCGAGCAGCTGTTCTGCCCAGCGTCCCTGCGGAGCACAGCCTGCAGTGACAGCCTTCCTCCATGTGGGAATTTCCAGCTCTGCCTGGTGCGGCCCTACCGCGGGGGGATGCTCAAAGGGAGCAGGATGGGGCTCTGCACGGGGCAGCCCCAGCAGGAGAGGAGCACAGGATAGCACAGAGGGAGTCAGAGGAGCTCCAGCAAGGAGAGCAGGAGAGCTGGAGCAGCTCCCAGAGCCAGGAGGCAGCAGAGCACCCACAGCATCGCTGCGTGTCACCCAGAGCACAGTGGCCCTCCTGCAGCCATCCCTGCAGGGATGCTTGGGCAGCCAGGAACACTCTGGGGCACCCTACTGACAGCACAAGAAGGGACTGACCAAAATCTCAGAGCCACAAATGTTTACAAACAGAAGGGAGGACCTGCAGAGGAAAACAAGGCCCATCCCAGGCTCTGGAAGGCTTTCCATGGCTCCCCACACAGACAAGTTCAGGATCCCAGATCAGGCTAAAGAGCCACCAGACCAAAGGGACACCAGAGATGGAATTAAAAGCAGTTTGAAAATCACAGAGACTTTCAGAGTATGGACTGGCAGCATCCTAAAGCTCTGCTGACTTGTGTAAATTTAGTGGCCACCTTCTGCTAAAGACATCTGCCCATGGCTGTTTGGGTGCTCAGGGTGCTCCACAACCCTGAACCCTCCTGCCATCCAGTCTATCAAGGTGTTCAACAGATGACAAGGACAGATTGAGAGGCAGCAAGGTGCTCAGAGATAAGGACACCTGGGACAGGAGGGATGACCTTGGCAGATCAGAAGCAGACAGCCCTAGGCTAGAGTTCCAAGTGCTGGGGGATCTTCAGAAAAGCTGAAAATTCTCAGAAATGAGGAAGTTTCTCATTGGAGTCAATTTAAAAAAAGCTTTTTCCATGTAAAACAGCACTTTGTGCAAAGTAAGAATACTCAAAACTTAAAGATTAAAACCATTTAAAAGGACAGCTTTTTCCAGCACTACAGAGTCCCTTTAGGAATGGCTGCTGTCACCATGTCCCTTCCTAAGGGCTGTCCCTGGTCTGGAAGACACTCTCCCACACTGTCTGATGTAACACCTCCAGCAGCAAAACCACACTCAGCGGAAGAGATGAGCAGGGAAGAGCCATGAGATCATCACCCACCACCCAGGGCAGGGAGGACAGCCAGTGGCAGAGGATGTGCTAAATGTTCAGCTGATCTCATATGGGGCACCAGCAGCAGCAACCACCATGACCAAGTGAGTGAGGAGCCTCACAGGTTTCTGTGAGCACCCCCAGATGTCAGGCACCACAGAGCTCCCTCCATACAGCTGCTGTACATCTGTTGAACACCCAGAGCTGCTGTCTCCTTTTATCCCTCTCTAGACAGGTACCCCTCTAGTTGCTCTATTCTGGCATCATCTTCTGCCAGCCACTTGCCAAGCCTGTTTGGCCAAGGGGGAGAAGGGAAGATGTGGGGGGGAACTTTTCAAAAGCATTGTAAGAGCTTCAAAATTTTCTGATTTCTTCTGCCCTTAGACCTCAGAGAACACTAGAAAAGTAAAAATTCTTCTCCACTGACTTCACCCATTTCCTTCTACTGTACAGCAAGGTGCAGCCAATGGCTTTTAAACTCAGAGCTGCTGGGGTTTTCTGTGCTCAAAGGCCCACACCTCCTCACCACATGCTGCAAGTTCTTCCTGGGCTCCCCACACCCTCCTTCACTGTGAGCTTTACACTGGGTCTCACAAAACCCGCAGCAGCTGAGAAGCAGGGACACAGCCCGGGGACTGGCTGCAGCCCTGCCAGGCCACACAGCTCCTGGAGCCACTGTCACACACCTCTGAGCCCAAAACCACCAGCTCAGCTCTTGGCTGACCCAGCATTAAGCACAGACTGTCACTGTTGGCCTCTTCACCTACCAGTGACAGTGCTGGGGTATCCCTACAGCCCTGCAGGACAGCAACCACAGGCTGACCTCAAAGAGATCCCACAGCTCCTGCCAGCCAGTCCCACGGCCTGGATGAGATGCTCAGTACAAACTGCCTGTCAAGCCAACCCCAGCAGGATCCCACTTTGGCAGAGACAGAGGAGTTGGACACACAGACAAAACTGTTCCACTCCCAGCAGCTTCTGAAGTCTCCATCCCCACAGGCTGCAGCTTATCAATAAGCCTGCAACTCAAGCAGAAGTTTGTAGCCAAAACTGTAAGGCAGTGACAAGTGAGGGTCTGTTCTGAGAGCTCCTGCTCCATTCCAAGAGTTCCCAAGTTTTGCATCCTGGCCAGGCTGCCCATCTCAGCACACTTTGACATGGTCAGTTCCAAAAGGACACACCAGCCCCAGTGCTCCCTGGAGGGGAAGGTCCCAGCCAAAGAGCAGTGCCCAGGGTCCCAGGAACACAGAATTTACCCCAAGCCTGCACTCCTGGGCAGCTCAGAGGCCAAGGCTGCTCTGCCACAGGCAGCACTTGGGGACTGGGACCTCAGGAGTGCTCAGGGCTGGGGACTTTAGCACTGACTCCCCCAAGGCTGCAGAGCCTCTCCTCCTGTGCCTGCAATCTGTAAGATATGCAGGAGGTCACAGGGCTGCTCACATGGGGACAGGCCAGGGGCATGGCTGACAGTCAGCATGTCCTGGGGATGTTCACAGTGCAGCCACTGCCATCAGATAACAGAGCCAGCAAATGCTTTGAGATAAGGACGGCCATCCCCCCTGTGCAGGCAGGGCAGGTCAAACACAGCACAGAGATCACAGACTGGGCTGGGCAACTGCTGGCTCAGCTCCTCAGGTTGGAGATGGGGCACATTAAAGTCCTGTACAAAACCCCACAACAGAACAGCCCCTGGTAACAGGAGGTGACAGAGCTGAGCGTGGCACCTCTTGGCATGCTCTCTGCAAGGCCAGATGTTCAGATCCAGCTCACCCAGGTGCTCCTGCCTCCACACATGGTGTTCAGCCAACAGCCAAGAAGAAAGCCAAGCCCTGAAAAACTCAGATCCCTTGATGTTGGTTAGAAATAATCAGTCCAACACTTTGCAAAACCTCTCCAGCACATTCTAATTAGTGGGCTTGAACCCCCCATAAGCCAATTCCTTCCACGTGGCTGACTGGCAGAGGAAGGAACCAGATGGAGGGATGACGTGGGTGCAGGTACTAGAGGAAATCACTGGCCTCCCAGGCCAGCCAACTTCCAGCTGCTCTCCAGGTTGCAGAGAAGCCTTTGAGATGCCAAGGGAGGAGGTAACGTGTCCTACTGCCTGGGGAGGGGGTTTCTAACCTGCTCCTCCTGGAAGATGCTACCAAGAGTAAAAATGGGATGACAAAGGGATGTGAAGTGTGGGGAGAGGCTGTTTCAGTTTGGAGGCAGAGCAGAACTCACTTGCTTTGTGTGTAGCACAAACGCCCTCACAAGCAGGAAGGGAGACACAAAAAACTTGCCCTCAAGAAACTCCCACAGCTGAGCATCAGCAGGGGAAGCTTCAATCATCCTGAGCCACAGTCTTCCCTTCCCACCCCAGCCCTTCTGCAGTCCCCTGCCCCAGGCACCTCAGGGGGAGCTCCCTCCTCCCATTCCTGCCCACTGCAAGGGCTGTATCCTGCATCCGTGGGTGGTGGAACAGGAGGGGTCCTCCAGTGAAAGCCATCCTGCACCCCAAGACGAGCTCACTCTGAAGTTATTTCATCCTTGAAGACCATTTCTGGCTTGCTGGCTTCTTAAGAGCTCCAAGCTCCTTTGCTTAAGCAAATGGCCCCAAAAAAACATAATTAAAAAAGCTGTGCCCCAGCGGACTAATGAAAGGGGTTGGTGCTTGAAACAGCTGAGGTGAGTACAAGCCACACTTCAGAGCCACTTTGCATTAATATTTTACAGCTCATTTCTTTTCTTTTGCACAGGCGATGGCTTTTCTCCACCTCCGAGGGACTGAGCTCATTTCACTGAAAGCAAGAATGCAACCAGGGTTTTTTTGAGGGAGTTTTTTTTTCCTCTCCTCTCTCTCCCCTATAAAACAAACATCTGCTCCAAATTTTCAGCTCACTCTCTGAGCAAACTCTCTGAATTTTCTGACGTGTTTCAAGGCAAACGGTTCAATTTGAAGCTGGCCTATAACCCCCCAGCATGAAAAAGTAAGAATGCAAGACCCTTTTTTATTAAAAATAAAGAATCAGTTAACACAAGAAGTTTAAAAGAAAATAAATGCATAAAAGAAAACTGACTGGAGGGATTAGGTCTACTTTACTCTGGGTGCTTAACAAAAGGAATAGAAAATTATTAGCACTCTTCCTATTGTAGCACCCAGGCCCTCTCCAGAGCTGATTAGCAAGAAAGCAACACGTTGGTAATTAAACTTGGCTGGAACCCTATGGATAAAAACAAGTATTAATTGGAAAAAAAAAAAAAAAAAAAAAAAAAAAAGGCCTTTTTTTTTAATCCTTTGGCACAAACCAGGATTGCATTTTGCACAGTTTTGAAGAAGTACAGGAGAAGGAGGCAACTGCCTTGGAAAGGGAAAGGCTTCCTGCCCAGGAGAGCTCACCCCTCCTCCCCAGCCCTCAGCTCATGGAGATTCTCCTCACTCTGGAGAGAGCTGAAGAGCTCAGTGAAGAGCAGGGTCCTGTCCAAGAGAAGAGGCTCTTCATGTGGCAGCCCAGCTGGCTGGAGGCCCTGCCCTGCCTCTGCCCAGCTGGGGCTGCTCACAGAACGGGGGACACACAGTATTGGGAGGGGACACACACACACAGAGTATGGGATGCACACACACACAGTATTGGGGGGACACACACATAGAGAGAATTGGGGACACACACACACACAATTGGGGGACACACACACACAGAATTGGGGGACACACACACAGAATTGGGGGACACACACACACACAGAATTGGGGGGGACACACACACACACAGAGTGTCTTTATGCAGCTCTCACAAAGCACCACACAAGGGTCACAAAGCAGGGGACCAGGACAGGGCTGTCACACCAGCAAGGGCTCCCTGCTCTCGGCCCCCCTGCACCTCCTGGCTCATGGGCAGGCAAGGCTGGGCAGCTTCATGGTGGCCAAAGAGGCCAGCTGGTTACCTGTCCATCTAGAGCACATGTGGTGATGCCACCCAACCCTTCACAGAATCACATTAGGGTAGGAAAAGTCCTATAAGACCATCCAGTCCAACCATTAACCCAGCACCACCAGGTCCACCACTAAACCATATCCCCAGGTGCCACATCTACACCAGCATCCCCCTGCTCCACCCTCCCTGCTGATAGGAGATGCTGAAGCTCAGAGAGGCCTTCATCTTTAAGCACCAAAAGTTCCTTGCAGAGGCCAGTCAGACCCTGCTGAATTCAGTAACTTGAAATAAAGGGTGGCACATCACCTCTGGGCACAGCAGCATTGGCAGAGTGAGGGAACTCACACTAACAGCACCATGCTGTTGAGGCACCAAAGGCACAGAGGACAGGGGTCCGTGGACCTCTCTCCAGCAGTGGGGTGACCTCCAGCCTGCTCAGGCTCTGCTCCCCTCTAAGCCTCACATCAGCATGCACAGAAAGCCAAGCACCACCCAAACACTGCTTCTAAGGCAAAGAACTGGTTGCCTGTTGCCACCCCACAGAGTTCAGCAGAGATCAGAAGTACTGACAGACCAGCCCCCACAGATCCTGGGGCAGCAGCTGCTCCAGGGCACCTCCGACAGTGATGGCACAGCTCCAAAATGAGCACCAGCACACCAAGGAACGATGGCAGTGGCTGTGCCCAGAGCCCTCTCCTCCTGGCACTGCAGTTTAGCCCACGTGCTTGAGGCCACCTGCAGATGAGCCAACTGACCCTCTGGCCCTCCATGCACTGCCCACCATGAAACAGGAGCTTCCCAAGCTGCAGCCACAGGGACTGTGCTCTTCCCAGCACTGTCCACCACAGAGACAGGTCCCCCATCCTCACCCACCCCTCCCTGGGACAAATACACATCTTTGTGCACAGCCCAGCAGGAGCAGAGAAAGGAGCACAGATGTACTTGGTGTCCATGGAGACAGACCTCTCCAAGGCATGGCCATGCACACGGACATGCCCTGAGCCCAAAACCTCCATATGTGATATACTGTGGATATTCACCTGCTCTGAAATGGATTAAACCCCAGAATCATTCCCACTTAGACAATTAACATGTATCCAGGGTGGTCTAAAACTCCCTGGTGGTCTCCAGCTCTCAAGAAACACAAGAACATCCATTACCGACCTATGAAAACAGCAATCTTTGACCTCTAAGTCCCAGACACCATTTGGTGGAGATGCTGTTCCATGGGAAGGAACACCTCACCTCCTGACACTTGGCTACTCTCCTCACACTACAAGCTGGGGCCAAGCCAGTACCCCCACAAAAAGCCAAACCCAGTCCTCCTACCAGTCCCAGCCTACTGCTCCCTGTGCTGGCACGGCTTGGCATGGGGAGAACTGGATCAGTCCTTGCCCATGGTTGAAACTACCCTGGCACGGAAAGTGATGAGCTCAACTCCAGATCACTTCCCCTTCTGGTTCTCAGCAGCCACAGCAATGTTGACCTCAAGGGGAGGATCCAGGAGGGGAACACATTGGTGTATTTGCCACATGAACTGGAGCTGTCACACACCTGGCTTTTCCCAGGCACACTCTTTCTTCCCAGAAAGCACATCCAGATAAAAATAGGGAAGCTGGCCAAGAACCTAGTACTGCTGGCCATCGATCCCATGGCTTTGCCCTGCCTGCCTAGAAACCCAGTCACTATTTGTGTACACAGGCTGATATTTCCACCTGGAGCCCCACAGTTCTGTCCAGGAAGTGTGAAAGCAAAGCTCTGCTCCTCAGCCCTGCAAGCTCAGGGTGCTGGGTGACACCAGAGGAGGGGAATGAGGACAGGACAAGATGCTCTGGTGAGAGAGGACACCATGAGGAAAGCATCTGGCATCAGAGAGATGGGGCTGAGGATCCAGCAGCTCTTCAGCCTGATGCCCTCTGTGTCCAGCAAGGCCCACCTTGCCCCTTGGGAGGGTCACATATAGTGTGGGGAACCAGAGCCCAAAACCACCAGCCAGACAACTTGCCTGTGGCACAGCAGAGAAGCCCCAAGGAATTTTCCTCTGTGGCATTAAAAGAAACATGATCATCTCAGTCCCTGGGACACCCTCTTTGCTTTCACTGGTCTGCTCTAGGATGTCTGCACAGCACAACAATTCCCTGCAGCCATGGCTTTGTCATTGCTAGGCCCACAGTTCTGGTACAGAAGCTGAAGCTCTCTGGATATCCCCCAAGTTAAGGGACCAGGTTCCAGAGACACACCTGGGCCTGTCCCCAGGAACAATCCCCCATGCAGACACCAGTGGGGACCTCTGTCCACCACGGGCACACGTGGTCTGTAGGCTCTGCCTGAGAATCTCCCCAGCAAAACCAACGTTTGCTGTGCCTTGGTTTAAGAGCAGCCTAAGCCCAGGGTCAATAGAATGCTGCTCTCTCCTCCCTCTCACAGTGCCTCATCCCTCCCAGAGGCCATTCTGGGAAAGAGATGGGGGAGCTTCACATCCTCATGATGCTAAAGGAGCCCAAGGCTCCCTCCAGATCTGCCTGCAGATACCACAGGGCAGAAGGTAGAGGACTCAAAGGGTCTTAGGGCAAACCACACTGGCATTTTGTGGACCTGGCACAGAGATGTGGCCACCATCTCTATGCCCTTTCCCCATCTAAGCCCCTGGTACTCACAGCATCTCACTCTCCCACCCTGGACCAACAGCACTTGCCAGGAGAGATGACAGCCCCTCCCCGGCCTTGCTGGGCCTCAGTCACATCCCCCAGCACGGGAAGGCCAGTGCCAGGGCCAGGGCCAGCTCTCCCAACCCTTGGCCTTGGTGCTGGCCCCTCTTCCTCACAGAGACCCTGCCCCGTGCTGGGGCACACGGGGGGGCGGGAAAGATGATTTAAGAAAACCTGGGAGGGAAACCAACACCAAGGTTAAAAGTGCAGAGCACGCCAGATCTCACCCCCTTCCCACCCATCTTTCTGGTTTTAACTCAGGTTTCTTCCTTTCCTCTGCCCTCCTTGTCACGGGAGGGTTCCCCCAGCACGGGAACCCGGGGCTGACGTGCAGAGGGCAGCGGGGAAGAGAACGGAACAACAGCACGATATTTTGGGGCGGTTTTCCTACTTTTTCACCTTTTCCGTTTGGTCTCATCTGTTGCTCCGAGGTACAACCGCAAAGGGCTGACACTAATCCTGCCGAGGCTCCCTGCAGCCCTTGGGGGCCGCTCGCCAGGGCACCACCCGGGAAAACACCCCGTCCATCCCAGGGGAAGTTTGGTGCCGAGCAGGGATGCGGAAAGTTGGGAGGCGGCGCCGGGCGGGGGCGGCGACGGTACCGACCCGCGCATCCCCCGCGCATCCCCCGCGCATCCCCCGAGCATCCCCCGCGCATCCCCCGCGCACGGGGCGCTCGGGGCCGGCCCCGCGCTGGGACCCCGACCCCTCTCCGCCCCCCGGGCTGCCCGCGGGCACGGAGAGCCTGCAGGTTCATAATTTCTCATTGTTTTTTCTCCTTCCTCCTCGCCGCCGAGCCCCGGAACGGCGGCTCCGGGAGGGTCCGGCCCCGCAGCCCCTTCCCCCCGTGTCCCCGCCGTGTCCCCCCCCCGTGTCCCCGCCGTGTCCCCCCCCCGTGTCCCCGCCGTGTCCCCCCCCCGTGTCCCCGCCGTGTCCCCCCCCCGGGTCCCCGCACTCACCCGCGCCCTCGACCTTCTCCGAGCCGCGGCTCCAGGTGACCTGCCGCGTCTCCAGCTTCACCTGGAAAGTTTTCCGCTCGGGTCGCTGCGACTTTTTGGAGTAGAAGAGGGTCATGACGGTGCCCACCTCCAGGCTGCGGCAGAGCTGCGCCGCCTCCGCCTCGCTGGGCGCCCCGGGGCCGCCGCCCGGCCCGGCCGCCATCGGCGCGGCGAACAAAGGGGAGCGGAGCGCCCGAGCCCCGCCGCGCCCCGCGCCGCCCGGGAGGGGAGACAGGGGAGGAGGAGAGGGAGAGGGAGAGGGAGGAGAGGAGAAGGAGGAGGAGGAGGAGGAGGAGCGAGGAAGGAGGAGGGAGGAGGGAGGGGAAAGGGCGGAGCGCTCCCGGCGCGGGGGGCGGGCAAGGGACGTGCAGGGGGGATCCGCACTCGGGGTGCGGGCAGAGGGCTCGGGGGGCTGCGGGGGGACCCGCACCCTCCCGCCGGCCAGGGGCTCGGGGCCGGAGCATCCCCGCCCAGGGGGCAGAGGGGCAGGTGGGCCCCTCGCGTGGTGCGGGATACCATGGACCACCCAGCACGCCTGGGCACCGCGCCAGCCTCCGCACCGCGGCACGCCTGGGGGCCGGGGGACTCTGCTCCCCATGGCATGTCTGGGGGACTGGGGGACTCTGCACCCCGTGGCATGTCTCGGGGACCACCCTGCACGCCACAGGTCCCCCGTGTGCCCCACACCCCACAGGATGCCTTAGGGCGCCAGCGCCCACAGCAGGGTTTGCATGGGATGCTGGCGTGGCACAGGTGGGGTCCCAACAGTGCATGCCACGGTGACTTCTCCTGGGGACAGACCCCTCTGTATGGCTTCTGCCGGCACCGTGGTGTGGCGTCTTGATGGAGCCAGGTCTGCTTTGGCTGTAGGTTCCTCCACACCGCTCCCAGCAGGATCCGCGCCGCCATGGAAGGCCATGCATGGGATGGATGGGGTTTGCAGGGTGGCCTGTGGCATCCCGGCCCTGGGGGACGTGCAGGGAGCCGGGGGGCACTGGACACTCTCCAGCTCCTCTCCGGCCCCACAAAAAACCAGGGTTAGAGACCACACAAAAGCAGGGTTAGCGAGGGGATAAGTGGTTGAATTGGGAAGCATTTCAGTGCAGTTCGCTCCATTCATGTGGTTAAAGCCTGCAATTTCCCTTTCTGTGTGCCACTGACCTTCCCCGTGCCCTCCTTTCCACCAGGGCACCCCACGGCACACTGGGTGCTCAGCCTGTGCCATTTATATCTATAAATGTATAAATATGGGTTAATGCTTGAACCTGATTATCTTAGAGGATTTTTCCAACTTTATTGATCCCATGATGTTTTTCTTTATTCCACACGTGATTCTGTGAGTACACACATGTACATGCACACGTGTCCACAGGCCCACGGCAGGGCAGCCTGTGCTCAGCAGTCCTTATCTCACCCCCCCAGCTCATGGCTGGGACTGGGAGGGGCATCACTTTCCAAGTGAGGGGCCCATCCCTGAGTGGACCCCACAGGAGAGCAGCTCCCTCTGTCCTATCACTTCAGCTGCCTCCAGGGGGACATTCCCCAGCACACACATGTGCACACACAGTAGGAGCCCTATAAGGTCATTCAGGATCCTACCTGGTGTCTGGGCATCAAACAGGCACGGACAGACACACTGGAGTGAGAGCCTAAACCTGCCCCGATGGAAATGAGCAGTGTATGACAGCACTGTAAGGATGCTGGGGATGTGCTCAGCTGAGCCAGAGCTCCCTGAGCCTGTTCTTGGTGCTGGCCCAGCACTCTGGGGCTCATTCCCTCCGGGGTGAGCTGCTGTGGCCGCTGGGGAAGTTGCTCCTGGCTTGTGTAATGGCCTCGCTTGGGACCGGCAGGAAGCAGCCGGCTCCCAGTGGTCTTAAAATAGCTGAGCATTATGGGCACACCCTTGTTTTTGAGGGCAAAACCTGAGAAGGGAGTGTTGCCACCGAAGAAGCAGAAAGGTAACTCCCTCGCTCCCGAACACTGCCTGTTCCTGCTGATGGAGAGCACCCAGCAAGGTGTGTCCTCAGCTCTGGAGCTCGAGGTGGCTGGGGCCAGCACGTGGGGGATGTGGTTTACACTGAGCTGTGTGTGATGGATATGTTTTATTTTCCAAGTCTGACTGATCACCTTTCAGCCTTGGATTAGCTCTCTGTGTCTAAGATGCTGCACACCAAGGAATTCCACTGTTTAATCTGACAGCACAGGAAACCTGACAGCCTTTGTGTCCCTGCTGCCTGACAGCCCCATTTGAGGGTCCCAGCTCCTGTACCAGCCAGGCTGTGAACAGTCACCCCACCCCTCAGGGCAGCAAAACCTGCCATTATATTCCTGTTATGCTTTTGAAGAAATTCCCTGGGTTGCATTCATCATGTGGCTGTGGAAGCCTGAGGGTTCTCCAATCTCCCCTTGCAAACAACTCAGAGAAAAGGGGGATTTTCCCCTCGGAGTGGCCCCAGCACTTCCCCCTTCACTGTTCCTAAGCACGGGATGCCATCCCCCATATCCTGCAGGATTCATGGAGCAGCTGCATCCTCCCACCAGGAGCAGGCCGACGGCCAGGTGACCTCTGGCTTGAGGACAGCCCCAGGCAGGCTCAAGGCCTGTGGAACAAAATCCAGGGAAACAGCCCTCTGAGGCCACCCCCAGGGCAGTGCGGGGGGTCCCTGCAGCCCAGCATCCCTCTGACACCGCTGCATCCCTCTCCTGCCCTGGACACCGCACAGGGAGAGGAAGTGCCCGATACTCACCACACGAGTGGTGCAGTCCCTGGGAGAGACGCCCCTCTCCGGGTTATTTACTCATCCCCGCCTGCTCTGTGCTGCCTGGGGTGGGTAAAGACAACACCGGCTGAGAACATCACCTCGGGGGCAGAGCTGCGCCGGTGCCGCGGGGAGCAGGATGTGGAGGGCCCTGGGGAAGGCGCTGCCCGGGCTGGTGTTGGCAGACACAGCGCAGTGCTGTGCCGGGGATGGAAAGCAGAGCCGCCCGGGGCAGGGGAGCCGCTGCGGAGGCTGGCGCGCTGCCGGCCCGTGCCGCACGCTCTCCCAGGAGCCGGGCAGAGCCGTGCCCGCAGGCTGCTCCCCCACTGCCCCTGCCCCTGCCACATCCCTCTGGATGACAACCAGCACCTGGTGAGAAACCCACAGCGGCTCCGGCTTCCCTGGCCCCAGTCCCCAGTGTTGTGCGGGGAGCACACACTTTTTTAATATCCAATTCACCTGGTTTCAATTTTCAACCCTGGAATCCTTAAGACTTCAAGGGGGATGGGGCTGCATCCTGCAGGGTTTTGTACCTCCCCTTGGCCGCCAGGCCCTCGCCATGGATGCACAAGATCCAGTTCAAACCTACATTTTGCCCTTTCCACTGCTGCCTCAGTTTCCCAAGCGCAGGCCCTGTTGTGGGACAGGAAAGCCAGAGTGGGGTGCTGGCACTGGGGCAGGCGAGCACAGGCGCTGCAGTGGAGGGATGTGAGACAGGATGTGGCACGTTTGTGGCCATTTCTCTGTTTGCACAGTGAGTCAGTGGGGTCTGGGAATTCTCCATGGAAAGCGTGGGGTGTGTGGTCCTCACCCTGCTGTGGGCATAGGCAGAAACATCGATTAAACCCTCCTCAGCTCCCTGCCCAGCACAGAGCCTGTGCTCCCCAGAGCTGGGAGGGAGCTGGGTGCATTCTCAAGGGTGGGTTTTACACCAACATCCTTCTCCTTCTTGCTGACACAGAGGCACAGCACACTCCAGCCTTGGACATCAGCCTGGCCTTGCACTTGCAGGCAGAGCACACATCTCCCAGCCTGGCCACAGCACCCCACCCTGCCCAGGAAGAAGGTGGATCTGCCAGCTGCCCTCTGTGGGAGAACATCCCACTGCATTCCACAATTCCCTGCTCAGTGGTGTAAGATACTGGAATTTGTAAGATCTGGGATAACTGGGCCAGGTCTGCAGGCGGGAAGGAGGGCTGTATAAATAGAAATGATATTTTTACAGGCTGCATTGTTCAGGCACGGGCAGGTCAGGAGCACAATGAGCCCCTTTCCCTCTCCACTGGCATTTTCACCACCGCACCTTGGAAAGGCCCCAGAGAGCAAATGGCAGCTCCTGCCAAACTCCAAGTTTGTACAGCCACAACAAAGTGCTTGGAAGATGGCAGAGAGCAGTAGGAAGCCCTGCTCGGGGCTGCCTGCCCAGAGGCTCCTCAGCTGCCTGAGCCTGACCCCACAGCCACCCTCGGGGCTCTGGGAGCCCACCCCAGCTCTGGGGTCACGGGGAGGTGCCTGCAGAGCAGCCAGGGCTGCATGTTCTCCACAATCCCCAAGGACACCAGGCCAGGGCAGCTCCCAGTGCCAGGGAGGAGAAATGCATCCATCAGCTTCATCACCCATGTCCTTGCCCAGCCTCCTGCCCTTCCCAGCCATGCAGGGGAAGGAGCTGCTCTCCCCTCCATCCTGCTCGGTGCAGAGGGCTGGGGCTGAAGAAAAGGCAGCAGAGAAACCAGGAGGAGCAGCTCTGGTGTCACTGCATCCCCCTGCTCCTGCTCTCCTGGGCAGGGCTTTTCCCAGGACAAAACAAACTCTGAGCTGTGCCTGCATGGGAACCCACAGTGACCACGGAGGGTGGCAGCACAATCACAGCAAGGCAGGAATGGGCCACATCCTTCAGGGAATTCCTGCTGGGGCTGGGAACAGGAATTGCACCCCACCATCTCCCCCAGCCCAGAGACCACAAGGGCCTCACATTCAGGGCTGAAGGTGAAAGAACACAGAGACACCAACACTCAGTTAAGTTGTAGGAATTTATTTTAAATAACCTACAGTTGATTAAAAGGGAATTCATGATAAAAATAGAAGATACTTGTTGAGGAAAGGCTGCAGGAAATGGTCTTGCACACACACTACGCTAACAATGCCTCTAAGACTAATGATTATAGCAAAAAAAGGTTTCACATTAAAATTCTGCTTTTTAATTTTTAAAATTTTTTTACACAATTACAAAAGAAAAAAATAAAAGCCCTAAAATCTTGATTATTTTCCTTTTTGGACCAATGCTCATTTCCCTCGAAATTTTATTGACCTGTGAAACTTCTTTTTACACAATAAAATCTTTCAAGTAAAAGAGGGGAATGGGGCTTAGAAAAAAAGGAGGGGGGGAAAGGTAAAACAGTCTGACAAACCTAAAAAGTAGACAATTCTTGGAAGTGTACAGAGCGTGTTCAGAACAAAGGGTGATGGGAATGTCATTTGTTTCCAATTTCACTTGTCCTCAAATTCCACACACATCTTTCCATCACACGGCCCCCTCCCCCCACCCGCTCCCCCTAGACGATCTTTAAGATCATAAAAGAAAGAAAACTGTTTAAATATTTTAAAATAATTAAAAAGAAATAAAAATTCACATTTAAAATAGGAACACTCAAGTCAGGAGGCCGATTTCCCATCATGATTTGCTCTGAACAAATGTGGTGGATATTTGTAATTCATGTTCCAATGCCACGACTGTTTCAAGTGACAAATTGAAAAAGATTTGGGTATTTCCATGACTATAGTGACAGCTGTAACAGGTGCGTTGGGTTCCTTAAGTTTTGTTTATTTGTTAAATTCTGAAATGGGGTGGGAGGGGGAGGGGAAGGGCAGGGGTTAAGGAGTCCATTTTCTATTAAAATATAGAAGTTATTGCAAAACCCTAACTGTAAAAACGCACCAATATAATTGGATTTTGTATACAGTAGCTAAAGATTCCCACGCTCTCAGTGTGATGGTGAATTTGCCTGGCGGAAGGTTGACAAATCCCCCATCCACTTGCCCTGCCTCAAGAGAAAAACCACACAAACCAGACAGCTAGAATTTGGATCTCTGAAACATTTTTAAATAAGTTGTCCATAGGACAACTGGCTCAGCTCCTTTAAGATATTTCCAGGTTATGCTTTCTGCAGGATGTTGGCTGTTTTATCTGATGCTCACTTGCCCCTTTCCTCCCCCTTCCCCAGCATCCAAGGACAAGTAAGGCTCACAGTTTATCAATCTCCCTAAAAACCAGGCTACTCCCTTTTCCCATAAAATTCAGCTCAATAAAAACAGGTTAAAACTCATAGTCTTCCTCTGCCATGTCGATAGCCCAGGCAAATTTCTCTCGTTGGGTTTTGTTATATATCTTCTCTATAGGAATTCCCCACTTCTTACACCTGCAGGAGAGGAGATGCTGTTAGTTAGGGACAAAAGGAAGGCCAGAGACCCTGCCCTTGTTGCTATGTGGGGGGACAATAAAGAGGCGAAGGGCTGAGGTGGATCACCCCAGCACACCCCAGGCAGGTGCTTACCAAGCAACAGAGATCCTGGGATCCAGATAGTTGAGTTTGGAGGTGCCCAAAGCAATCTGCTTGTTCTCCTCCCTATCTGTAGCCTGAACCTCCAGCTTCATCAGTTGCTCCTCGATCCTCTGCACTGCTTTCTTCTTGCTCTCCACTGTCCTGGGGTGGCAAAGAACAAAGCATTTAATTCCTAATGCCCTGCCAGCACTGTGGGAACTCAAAGAGACTCTGCTCAAGGTAAGCAATGCCACCAGCTACACAGGGCAGCTGTGTCAGCACAGATGGTGACAACACACTCAGCACATGCAATTAAGAACTGACATTTTCCAAGAGGCAGAGCAGGAATCTTAAGCAGCAGTTTTGTTTTAAAGGGTTGGAAGCGACAGCCTGAACTGTTCTGAAGCTACATCCACTCCCACAGCAGCCCATCTATCCCTCAGTAAGTCATGCTGTGCTGCTGCTGTAACTCAGCTCCCCCGGGGCTGCTCTGCAGAGCCCACATGGAGCCCAGCACATGGTCTGTGCCCAGGGCTTCCAATGGGGAGTGTGGAACTCAGGAAGGTGCCTGTGCAATTAATGAATTAATGTGCAGGGCCTGGCTCCCCAGGAAGAGAGCAGGGCAGCACATTGGTCCTGGGCAGCAGAGGGGTGGGTGAGCTCTGGCTCAGCTCCCAGGGCTGGGTGTGAATGACCATGTCAGGAACTGCAGTGTCAGACCACTCCACAGGTGGCTGTTTCTTCATGCACAGAATGAAAAGGGCAGAAGAAAGCCTTCCCAAATCACAGGCCAGGAAAGTGGAATACAGGGTGAAGGCCCCCTTCTGGAAGCATTGCACAGCCCAGTAACACCAGCCTTACTTTTTAGACTTCTCATCCCTCCGGACCTTGGCATCAGCTTTGGCGCTTTTCAGTTCCCTCCTGGCATCAGCTAATTGCTCCTTCTTGGCATCAATCTAGGAGAGGCAAAACCACATGGCAGCACTGAGAACAAGCTGCTGACAGCCGTGTCAGTCACCCCTGGGCAGCATGACCCAGGAAGCCAGTTGGTGACCACGTTCAGAATCTACCAGCAGTCAGATCTGCTCCTGCAGGGCCATCAGGCCACTGGCCACTACACAGCCAAGGGGGGTGAGAGATCCCCCTCAGAACACAGGGCCTCACTCATTTCCAAAGACAAACTGGTGCTGGGAGCTTTCTCACACAGCTACAACCATGCAGACCTAGGAATTGGCTTGGTCTGGCCTGGCCAACAAACCCCTCCTGGCAGCTTGTCAGCCTTCACTGCATCCCACCACTACCAGCTCTCTCATGGCTACATGGAAGGATGATCCCTGATCCCTTAGCAGGAATCAGCCCCAAATCCTACACACTGAAAGGTGTTAACACTTCAGGCAGTTCTTCTTCAGTAAGCTTGGGATTTAGGGAGATTCAGCATTTTGCAGCCCCTGTTCAACCACTCCCCTTAAACATCCCCAAGCTAGGATCTAGGGTGAAGGCAGCCATGTTAGGTGTTATGGAAGCAGGGGACACTGCAGTGCCAAACCAGAACTCCTTATTGTGAAGGTTATTCTAAAGTCAGACCAGGAACAGACCTAACCCCTTTGGACCTCATGGCCTTCACCAGAAACAATCTGCAAAGGAAGAGGTCAAGTCAGAGGGGCATAATGTACTCTGTACACACTGACAGTGGCCTGGGATTCACACAACAGGGCTGGATGCCCACTCCAGGCTCTTTAGGGGACACAGATCAGAGCCAGAGACTGCTGCCTCCAAGTTTCAAAGGCAGCAGAACACACAGCTATAGGATGAAGGGCAGAAATTGGTCTTGTTCTTTACAGGTAAAGGCAACTCAGAGAAGCCCCTTTCAGCTCACTGCTCATCTCTGAGCAGACCCATCCCTGATGCACACCACCAACTCCTGACAGGGAACAGCAGGCCCTGCTTTCACCCCAAGGGAAAGGAATGCTGACTCCTGAGATGCAGCAGGTGGAGCCCTGCTGCCCCAGAGCTGGGCAAGGGGAGGTACCTTGCTCTGCAGGTTCATCATGGACTTCTCGAAGGTTTTGGGCGGAGCCCTCTGGTGGTTACACAGGATGGCCACCGCTCTGTTGGCACGGTTGTAGGAGAGGATCTTTGCTGGGATGTTGTCATCCGCTGTGAAAGACAGGAGAGTGTGAACAAGTCAGTTCTCCAGGGTGTGGTGTCCCAGGCAGTGTCTCACAGCCATTACAGAACCAACCTTCCCCTCCTCTGTCCAGTCTCAACACTGCACTCCAGCTACAGTGCCAAGCCTGGCCACTTCCATCCCAGCCCCTAACTCCTCCTGGATGTTTCTCATCACCACTGACACCATCTCAGCTCAATAGAGGGGAAGCACAGCCAGAGCAGAGGACAGCAGGACCACCCTGCTCAGGACACTGCTGGGCTTCACAGGTCCAATGTGCCCACTTGGTAAAGTGCAAGGCAGCACAGCTCACAGGAATTGTGGATGAGCAGCCAAGAAACATGGGGCTGTTACACATCTGTCTTGCCTGTCATCTACAGAACCCTACAATTAACAGAAAGCAAACAGATTTGGCAAAGGATATGCATAACCTGGAAAGCACACACTGGTGTGCTCACAAGTCAGTTCTGTTCTGACTGACAGCAGACTTTTGGTCAGATCTCAGCTGCCTGACATTTGCACTGGGAGAACTGTAACAAGGAAGTGGTGAACAGATACATGACTTGTGGCTCAGCCAAGGAAGCCAGGTCTGTATTGCAGGGTAAGATCTGTTCCCCTCACAGCTTCAGACTTACGATTAGTGAGCTCCTTGAGCTGCTGCTGTAGCGTGATGGAGGCATTGTAAGTACGGAATACCTTGGCTGTCAGTCCCTCCATAAGGTCTTGAAGGTGTTTATTTAAGATACTGGTCTAAAGAAGCAGAAAGGAGATGACAGTGAGCACCAGGAATGACCACAGTGTTGTGAAACCCCCTGGACCCATGGCTGACACAGTCGTGCACAGCTCATGGCTGAGGCCTGGTGTACTCAGACCTGACCACAACAGAATAGCCACAGCATTACTGAAACCACAGCAAAAGTGAACCAAGAACCAACAAGTATTAAACTGGTAACAAGTACCACAAGTGGCCAAAAAGGATTTCTTTGGTGTGGAGGTTTTGGTTTCCAGCAACAATAAATATGCCTGGACCACCACAGTGCTCCCACAGAGCCAAGTGTGCAGACAGGGATGGCATGAGAAAATCTGTCACCTCACACATTCATCACCTCTGAACTCTGATAAAACCTGCCCAGGTCAGAGCCAGGCAGGCTCACCAGGACCAAGGGCCATCACTTCGGGAACCTGTGGACAATTCAGACACCAGGCTGAGACAGACTCTCACTGCTTTGAGGCTGCTCTGGAAGAAAATTTCCACTGAAACCATTTCTGGAACAGAGTAGCTGTTACTGCCTGGTGCAGAACAAGCCTGTTCAGGGTGCTCCAGCACCCTCACCATGAACTATGTGCTTACATTGAGGCGGTCAAAGAGGTCATCCTCAGGCTGCTTGTTCTCCATGAACAGCTGAAGATTTTTAAACACCTGCAGGAGAAGAAAACCAGGAATGTCAGGCACACAGATCAGACAGCACTGGGCAGCACTAAGTTGTGTGAAAGCAGGACTGCCAGGGAGCCATCAAACTGCTTTCAGGGAACAGTGATGATGCTGATGTTACTTCCCAGCAGGCAAAGACCCATCTCTCAATGCAATGCTTGTGCTGCAGGTTCTTCCCCAGCAACAGCAGTCCTGAACCTTTGATGCCCTCTCATCCTTTGGATCAAAATTACAGTCAGGAGACTTAACTGCTCTGGTGTAGCTGCCTAACAGAGAAAGAGACCCCAAAGCTACTGCCTTTTCCTTACTCTCCCATTATTACTTGAGCCCAAGAGACCTCTGAGTCATTTCCCATGGATTGAAGCTCCAAGAAACCAGCCCTCCTCACTGCTGCATTGTTTAATACAATTTCATCCCAAACATGTCTCACTGGGGGAGGAGAATAATCAAAGCATCTTTGATTATAACACAGACCACAAATCCCAGCTCTGCATGCTACAATTCTCCAGCTTCTCAACAACACATTCTTCTATAGACACCCAATACACAAAGATTTCTAGTTCCACAATAATCAACTCCCCATTTTAATCACTGAAAAAAATACTAAGGGATACCAATAAACTTAAACAGAAAAATGTTTTCTTCTTTAAAGAGGGAACAAAGAATTCCAGCACACATTAATTTCTAGAGCAGCAGTAGTTTGATTTTTTTTTCAGTTGTTTTGCTCCTCAAGGGGCCAACATTTACTGCTGACTGTCATGACAATTACCACAGTATTATACACAGGGTATCTAACTCAGACCACAGAGCTGTGGGCCAGATGCTAAGCTGTTACACCCACAAAAACATTTTGGATAGTGCCCTCCAGATTCACTATCACTGCTGGATAGGGATTGATTCTGAACTGAGGCCAAAATCACAGCAAACTTGAAACTGGTGGATGACAGAAACAAAAGAATTGGCATGGCATAAGAAGTCTTGGCTGGCAGACACCCAAGTGCATAGGCCAGAGGTATCAGTGCACCTTCTCCATGGGCTCTGGAGCAGCCAAGGTCAAGACCTACCTCTGTGAGGGCTCAGCTCCAACCTGACCTAAACCACTGTAACAGAGGTGTCTATTATCCAAGCCCCAAAGTGCTGCTCTGCCAGTGCCAGCAGTATTTCAGAAACATTTATGCTGTTACTTGTCACACAGGCCTGCAACTCCACCATCTAAAGGTGACAAAACCAACTCTGATGATGAGAATGAGACCCAGGAAGCTTGTCTAACACAGCTGTTACAGTTGTTATGTCAACTCTTCACACAGGGAAGAGCTGCAAGATATATGAACACCTCATCTGCTGGGCTGTGTTACACCACAAGGATGTCACATTAACTGACTTATTTTCTGGCTCAGTATCTGAGCAGCGATAGAGCAACCTGTTAATGCCATCCAGACTGTGCTGAGCACACCTCTGTGCTACTCAGTCTGTGGATGTGCTTGTGGAGGTGCCTTACCCTCTTCTCCACAGGGACTTTGTTGTAGTATCGGATGGAGTCCTTCCCGAGGAAGTCGAACTCAACCACGTATTCCTGCCCATCCAGCTCGGGATGCAGCTTGATGTGCTCTACTCTCAGAGAGCAGCAGCCCACGGTGTCAGCTGTCTCTCCTTCTTCTTTTTCATTACCAGCTCTCAGGGCAAGCTACATTTATATCAAGAGAAGAGAGGTAAGGAATTCAAACTGCCCCCAGAATAGAGAGATGCTGCAAACCTTCAGATACTGGCCTAGAACTAGCAGTGTCCAGAGGAGAATATCTCCTTTATTTCTAAAGTGTTTAAGCCAGGATGCTTCACCAACTTTTGCTCTTTAGGTAACTCAAACTGAGACAGTTCTGACTGACAGAAATTAATTTCAAAAGGCATGGCAGTTTTTAAAAATCAAATTGACTTCCACGTGAACTCTGCTTGAAATAATTCATACAGTTCAGTTGTTCATCTTCTGTGATCCTACCTATTTACTGCACACTGAATACATTTCAAATAGCATACAGGTTATGTAAATATTGGCTTGTATAAATTATCTAAAGGCTACATTTGGCTGCATAAAAACACATATTTTAACAGTGCTGGCTAAAACAACTTTAAACTTTCAAAATCTTCAGTGGTCATATGAAACCACAATTATTCACATCAAAATTCCCTGGTTTACATCGAACCATTTTGAACAAAACCTGTTAATTTAGTTAGTCAAGACACCATATGCTACTGGGAACAGCTCTCTGGGAACTGGTTTTATGTTGCTTTAAATGCATTAACACAACTGCAGTTTTCTTTATGCTGTGGTGAAAAAATTAGCATAATTACAAAACCTCACAACTGCGACCTCATGCTGAAGAGGTGACAAACCAGCAGAAATTCCCAGCAGGAAAACTAAAACAGCTGGAGACAAAAGGCCCACACAGATTTCCCAGTAATCCAACTGGGTGATTCTGGAACCAGGCTGTGAGCTTTGCCTGAACTAAACAATGCTGCCTGAAATAGCCGTGTTCAGTACAATAGTTTATTGCTCTGGGTTCCAGGTAATGGGAAGGAAAAGGAGCCTGCCCACCAGGAAGTCTCAGCATACCTTAGTAAATAGGCTCAATTCTGCCTTCAAGACAAACACACAGCATTCCCAAGTGTTCCCAGCAGGACAGGGAAGGTGAGAGGGCCAAGGAAGGAGCCTCACCTTATCAATGAAGTACAGTGCCACAGCCCTCTGTCGTACTTTCATCTCTTTGGATTTCCAGTCTTCTCGGTATTGATTCCGGATTTTATCTACACACTTCTTCAACCTCCGAGCTGTCTCGTACTTCTGCCAGTCCTTCTCACCCTGCAGGGAAGTTGGAACAGAGTCAGCACTACAGAGCAGGCAGAGCTCTGCAGCTCCAATCCGCATCTCAAGGCTTCGCAAGCCCATGTGTGGCAAATGGTCTCGCTGTACAAAAGCACCAAGATGCTGCTGCTGCTGCACAGCTCAGCTTCACACTGTGCTGCCACACAGCTGCAGGTCATTCAGATTTCCATGATATTAAATACTTCCATGGAAGCAACTAGAGAGAGACACGAAAGACACATCTTCCCTGCTTCTCAAAATACAAATGGTTTCCTTTGCTTTATTCAGATGGCACTTATGTTCTTTCAGCTGTGTAATTAAATACCCATAAAAGGCAAAAGCAACATCAACAGTTCATCATCATTATTATATATTCAAGACACAGCAAAAAGAGAGCAGGAATTCACAAGGAATAGAGATATTTTTCCTCCTGTATTTGTAGGACAAACTCCTTGTTTCCAATCCAGGAAAAAAATCTCTCAGAAAAAGACTTCATGAAAGGAGCTTAAATTCTTGCTTTTATGGGGTTGATCCACAGACTGGGTATTTGCTCCCACAGCAGGAGTTTGTTTTCCTTCAGTCATGAGCTCCTTACCAGCCTTCTCAGTCAGGAGCCTGGCCGGGTTTTTAATTTTACAAACGACTAATTAACAACCCGTGGTTAGAACTTCAATACCAGGCAGGGGAATTTAAGGCCAAATGTATGTGAAATATCCACCAGAGCAAGACCATTCTTGGATAAATTGCTTCCTTTTAGGTTTACAGAGGTAAAAGGATTCCTAATAGAAATGACACAAGGATGCTTTTCAGGAGACATTTTCCAGATTTCACCTGCTCTCCTGGGCAGTAACTGTATCCTCTCTTTTCAAGGGGGAACAGAAGCACAGAAGCTTCCCCATGTTTTTCAAGCACTGTAGGATGAAATAGCCAGGTAGCTTTACCTCCTATCTCTTTCCTAACCAAGAGCTACATTTGCTTCTTGGAAACATGACCAGGAAGATTGTTTCGGTTTTGTTTTCCTAAGTGGATCTTTACCTTAATTCTTGAGCTAGGGTTCAACATGATGTATTTGATAGAGCCTTGGATGTTCTCAGTCCATGACACCAGCCAGGTCACCTTGTTATCATGCCGGACCTCCTTCCATTTGTGTCCTGGTGGAGGGGCAGGGATTTTGGAATCCCTACCGAGAATTAGAAAACAGATGAGAAAAGCTGTTTGAAGAAAATCCCACCAGCATCAAAACAGAGAAGGTAATAAACAGCATTATACAAAGAAAGTGCAGGGAAAGGAACTGAGGCAACAGAAGTGCTTTATCTCTACAAGCAGGAAACCAATTAAATCAAAATGAACAAAGATCAGGTATGTAACTGCTACCAACATGTACCTGCTGAAGAATTATACTGTCCACTTACGAGGACTAGAGGGAGACTGAAGAGAAGCCCACCAAACCTTAGCCTTCAACATCAAGGAAGGCAAGGTAGGGTAACCTCTGCAGAAGAAAATTATTTTGTGGAAATACTAGCAGGAAAGGCAGTTTAGGCAGATGTAGGCTGTAGGCGTGAGGAAGAAAATACGTTGAAAAAGTTCTACATGAAATCCATGATTGCCTTGCTCAGTCTTTGCTTGTATGACTCAGTTGCTTATCCATGTAAGAACAAGATAAACTGCGTCCCTAATTTTATGTGTTTGAGTATCAGCTTATAGAGGGTTTTAAAAAATGAAAGCAAAGCCAAGGTGTGAAGCATGCAGTGCTCACTTGCTGCAGTTAATGATGATGTCTTCAGGCATGATGCGTCTCTTTAACATCCCCATCTTGGGATGGTTCCCACGACCTCGGAAGAGACCTGGGGGCTCAATCTTAAAGTTGGCAATCCTCTCCTTGTGGTTGTCCATCACACAGTAACCATACTCCTTCAATAGCCGCTCGTTCTCCTCTTTGATTTTCTGGGGAAAGCCAAAAGCAAAGATGATATGGCACATGCAGCACCACATGCACCTTTATACACCAAGACTTGAAAAGTTTTTATATTTGTACCACACTAATGCTGAAGACCCAACCAAAAACCAATCCCCATCATGGCAAGTGTATCAGACTGGCCAGAAAAGCATTCATAAAATGCACAAAGCACAAACAAACTTGAAAAAGGGAAAGAAGGTGTGAAAACTCTCTGAAAAGTTGTAATTGAAGGAAACAGATCAGTGCTGGTGAAGGCAGCTACAATTTTGCCACAGTAGAGGCGTGTATCTCTATCCATATATCTCACCTTCAAGGGTACCCCCAGCACAGTACTGCTACTTTATATTTTATACTGGGCATTTGACATCCACTGGACTTCCTAGCTTGTTGTTTATGTATAAAAATTCTGTGTATAAAAGACTTCTGTGTTTGAACTCAGCATTGGAAAGCAGGCAAAGGAATGTCTCCAGGCTGCTGCATGTCAAGCCTGTGTCAGCAAATGGTTTCACAAGCAGAACACAGTCTTCTAAGAAAGAATGTGCTGAGATTTCACTGCATACTTCTCTGCCTGAGCTCTAATTATATAAAAGGAAAAATAAAAACATTGCAGCTCAAAATAACACATCTGACCCACAGACAGCACTGCTGCACCAGCTAAGAAACAGAAAAAGCCACTTCTGCTCCATTTTAAGAGCTATCATGGACAGGAACTGAAGGATTCACCCACATTTATCAAACAGAAATAGCAGGAAGACAAGGGCTCTCCATTTTAATGGGATCCCTCTGATCCCAAAAGCTGTAATTCCAAGCTGGCAGGCCATTCATTCAAAGGACAACTACTAGAGCATTGCAGAAGATCAGCTGAGAATTTGGGGGAAGTTTCCACCTCCCAACATCCATTGCAGTTAATTTAATTCTTAACCTATAAGACAATGTGGCCATACTACTGGATAATAAAGTTCACTTTTTATTCAAGAAACAGCATTACTTGATGTTTAAGATTTCTTCTCTCATTTTATTCACTAATGGCATTGCTGCATCCTTTCCACCATTCTGATTTATGCCATTCTTGAGTGAGTATCCACTGCTCATTATTTCCCAGGGACCAATGAACCCAGAGGCAGCACCTCTGATTCTCTTTATTAACTTAAGCAGTTACTTAACTTTACTTAAGCACTTACTTACTTAACTTTATTTCCCTAAGCAGGATCAGCCCTATCAATATCATTTTAAGTCAGGATGAAGATTCAGCTGTAAACACAGTGCTCTGCCCTACTTGAGCTGCACAGTGCAGACTCTTAACAGTTCACACAAAAGCAATAACCTGCAAGCTGGTGAAAAACACTGACGTGTGCACAGCAAGCAGAATGACTGCACAATGATGTTTACAACCATGAAATCTCCTAGAATTCCCACTGGTACCTGTTTCTCCTCCTTGGACATCTGTTTCCTAGCTTCCGACTGAGCTTTGAAATACTGGCTCATGTGGGTGAAGTCACACTTGCTGAGGTTGGTGATAGTGCTTTTCTCTTCAGAGGTCATTTCCTTGCAGAAAGAAAGCAGTGCTTTAAGTTTCCACATACACCAACTTTTCATGCATAGAGCTTACCCTACTCCAGGCAGCCTAAACAGGAACAACAGGCAGGTTCTCATAATAAACCCAAGAATCCCCAAATTCCTTGCACAGGCTCGCTCCAGCTGAGGTCAAAGAGGAAAAGACAAGCAGCAGATCCTACGGAGCATTGGCCTTGCAGGGTTCTGATCTCCCCAGGCACTGGTTAATGCTGCACCACTTTCCAAAGTACTTCCACATCCTGACAGGGACTGCTGAGGGATGGGGAGAAAATCCCAGAAACATATCCAGGAAAACTGCATCAAAATAATCTAAAGGTTTGCTGCTATGGCTGATGACTGAGGTGAGCATCTCTGTTTTAGTTCTTTGGAAGGGATTTCCTTCTAGTAAATTTGGCTCTTACACAAGGCATGTAACAGGCAAGTCAGCTACACTCCATGGTGCTGCAACACAGAAATTTGACTTTGTTGGTTTAGAAAGGTGTTTATGGTAGGGTCCTCCCTAATGAAAATCCAGGATAAATGGGAAACTTCACAGCTACAGTCAAAGACAGGTTTTATTTGCCTCAAGGCAACTTTTGTGTGCATGGAACAGCAGCCCCTTTTCACTGGTCAGTGCTGAGGAGACACTGGCCATGTCCATAGTCACTGCAGCCCAGGACTATGTGCATACCTTTCTCCAGTCCTTGAAGAAGTTTTTCCTGAAGATCTCCTTTGTAGTGTACTCATGATCAAGCATTTTTGCAAAGAATGTGGCAACTTCTTCTGCTTTGGTACTCAGCTTCATGACTTTACCTACAAAGAAAAGTTTTCTTCTTAAAGAAAATGGTAAACAGGAATCAAAGTCATAAAGAGAACACAGTAACTACCCTAAAGGATTATATTTTTACTACAGAGAAGTTTGTCTTAAAATGTTACATAATACAGCAACTTGAATGGACAAAGGAAACAGAGGAGCACAATTGCTTGACTTCCACCACAAACATTTTGAGGAAAGTTTCCTCTGGAATCTAAACATTCAAAAAAGCAATATCAATCTGATGTGAGGCAGGTCTGGGCTGCAGGGCAGGAAGGGGAAAAGGCCTGCTGCAGGAAACCTTCTGCTGAGCCACCCCTGTGCTGGGTGTGCTCCTGGGGAGACACTGCTGTTTGATGTCAAAGAGGCAGGGATTTTAGTAAACTTCATATTCCAGCACTCAGAGGGAAATACAGTCCCTGTATTCCTTTTCAATGCACAGACTCCACCTTGGAACACCCCTTCCAGCCTTTTGCTATTTCTAGGCAGGAAGAGCCCTTCCTCTGGATACACTACAAATAGGCTGGAAAGAGATGCCAAATATTGAACTGTCCTTCATTGCAGGGAAACGTGTCAGGGTTCTGCTAATTGTTCTCTGCTGTGGGAATGCACTCCCGCAGCTCCAAAGCAGGCTCAAAAGGCAGTTGTTTTTAAGAAAGACTGAGCTGTCAGTGAATGGAGGGGTCACATTCCAGCTTCTCTGCATGACTGCAGCACAAAGTGGAATTGCTGCAAGGGAAGACTGAAACACAAGGGAAAAGAGGCGGCTGCAGCATCGAGGCTGTGGATTCCACATCTAACATTCCTATCGAGCAGTTTTTTGTCCTGACTGCATTCCTGATGAAACATGGGGTACCAGTGATCCCTCTGAGGCATTCTGCATGCAGCTCACATCTTCCAGCTAGTTTAGTTGCAAGAAACATTTGAAGTTCCAATGGCTGGCAGACAGTCAATACCTGGGGATTTTTAACAACCATTTCACCGCACAAAAGTGAACACGAGAAACTGCTCAATCTGTGCTCTTGGAAAAAAGAAAATACCACGCTTTGGATTTACTACATATTTTCAAAAGTTGCATCATCTCTAAAATTAAATCATGGGAGTCAGCTAAAAAGCCTTAAGATCTATAAACCCTCGTAAAACAGGACTTAGCAAAAGGTCCTCCCAATGATCTGAGAATATTCCACAATTAAATTAAACCAACAATAACTCTGCCAATTTTTAAGCTGTAACCTAAAATACAGCATTTGTTTGCTTATAACAGGAAATGGGGGAAGGGAGAGACAGCAAGGGAAACTGTTTTTCCAGGCTGCAATTTTAGCTTGACAGAGGCTGTGGAGTTAGTAACACGTTATGGGGCTAAAATGTCTGATGTTTTTCCCAGTTAGCTGAAGGCTCAGTCACCTTTATCTAATCACTTTAGACTATATTTCACTGGGCACAATGTCCTTTTTTTCCGCCAAGGTTTGAAAAGGCTCTCAGTGACAAAGCTGGTAAAGAAAGGATTTATTCAAGGCACGAATATTAGTTACCTGATTTCAAAACTGAAAACCAGAGAGCAACCAGGGGACATAAAAAGCAGAAGAAACCCCATGGCCACAATTGCAACTGCCACCACCTACACTCTTACCTTGCCCCATCTACAGAAAAATGTGCAAGTTTGAGCCACCTCTGGACTATGAGCAGTGACTGGTTAACCCACAGGCACTGAGAAAGGATGGCTTTGGCATTTCAAGCTCCTTCCCTGAGTTGGTATTGAAGGCACTCCCAAGACCCCAGCGGTTGTTACGTGAGATGAAAGCAGGCAGTGAATCCCTAGGCCAGGGACAGATTCCTCCGGTGTGAGCCGGCTGCTGGCCAGCCACAGCCTCATTACTGGGCTCTACAAATCACCCTGGGATAATCTTGAAATGAGACAATGCCTTGTGAGCACAGACAGAGGCTCTCAGCAGCTGCGGTGTAAATCAGACATCTGATTTTTTGCCTAGTTTCTCAAGGAAGACTTAGGGGATGTCTTTATTTGCCAGACCCCCTCCCTGCCCAGTCCATGACTCTTGAGCTTATTGATGAATTTCTGTGATGACAGAGGTAGAGGCTGCAAAAATCCCTGCAGAGGCTCTGTGAAACAGATGGCTGGAAGGACGAGAAGCTTATTGCTGTCTGCACCAAGGGACAGCACAGTGCAACTCTGCCCCTCCCCTTCTATAGACAACAGGAGAGATCATGCATTTTTCAATACAGGAAAACAATTTCCAACTTTGTATCAAGTTCTTATCAAACCCTAAGAAAGAAGGATGCAGACATCTTTGATCACTGTGCTACTTGCTTGGAGATGGCCTTTAATAGGCTACAGCATATTTATTTCACTACTTTGCTGCTGAAAATGTAATGTCACCTATTCCTCAGTATTTAAAAACACTGTGTCACATCACATGAAAACAGCACGTTGCTCCTGGAAGAGTTCCATGTGCAGATGTCCCCATCACCAAAAACTACATTTTCATCCAATCAAATACCTCCCACTTAATTCAATCCTGGGTTAATTTGATCCTTCATTTAACATGATCACAGGACTAAAAGGAAACACACAGGTCATCAAGTCCAGGCTCCAACAGGCATCACATCATATAATCCCTTCCATGTGAGCCTCTACCATCCAGGCAGCCCAGGATACTTGAATCCTACATCAAACAGCTCTACAATGCAGTGATGAGGGAATGGGACCATGACTTACATGAGAGGGCTGTGTCCTCGAGACCAGGGCCATCCCTTTCATTCCTACAAGATCCTAATCATCTGGACCCAAATTCACTTCTCTTTTCTTCTGCTCATGCCACCAAATGGTGATGAATTTCACCACAGATGATGGAAGTTGCAATTCATAATGTTCGGGAAAACAAGAGCAAGCCTAGAGAGGACCAGTGACGAGGCAGCTACAATTACATTCTCCACTGGTCACTGCTACTCTGAGGCATCAGTCACCCTCATTCTGCTAAGGAACCTGAGAGATTCACCACCATAAGGGACGGAGAGCAGGTTCATCCCTGTGTCACTTCAGTGAGCAGAATTCAGCAGGCTCAGGTAAATTCCTTTTCTTCCACAGACCTCACTTTGCTGCTGATTTAAGTGAACCACTAAAACACAACCACCTCCTCAGCTCTCCAGTCCCCAGAAGAACATTGCAATACCCTGAGATGTTTATTTCTCTTCCTTGCAAGTAGAAACACAGATTAACTCACCATCATAATAAAACTTGACATTTTCAGGCAGAGGTTCATATGGTGGAGCAAATACAGGACCTTTGTGCTCTAGGAACTTCCATTTAATGCCTTCAGGGTAGCGCTCTTCTTCCCACCTTCAAAAAAGAAATATGAACCAATACAATTTTTAAGCTCCCAATCTTCATTTTATTACCCTGTATGTATGAGAGTATGCTAAACCAGCAAGAAATCACTGCTTTGTCAGGTACAGACCAACAACAAATACTCAATGTACTATCACCATTTAATTCCTTTTTTCCTCCTTTTTCTTTTTCCAAAAGCACAGTCATATCCATAAGCAGAACACCTTGGGCTGCAGATTATCTGATACTATCCTATCCCTCACCTCTCATTTGCTCCTCTTTTCACAAAATCACACAGCTGAAATTGCTTAGATCTTAAGAAAATAAGGCTTGGCCCCTGTAAACCTGCTAGGATCATGCCAAATTAGTTTCAGCTGTGATCTAACATCAGGTCCAGGATGCCTGCTCAGCAAAGTCAAACAATTGTGGCATATTATGCAGCTGCTTTCAGATGTGGACAATATGCCATTAAGGGCAGAGATAAAGAAACAGATGTTCATTTACGACCTAAATGAGAACAAACCTGCTTGGACTAGAAAGTCTAAAACCTGCTCTGTCGTTTTAAATTCATTCCAATTCTCTGGGTAAGAAAAGCATACTTGAAGAAAAACAGAACAGCCCAGAAAACTGCATGTTTGCCTTAAAGACGCTCTATAAAAAATGCTCTATAAAAATGCTTTGCAAGTGATGCATTTGGTATCACAACACAGAAAGGCAGGCGCCACCAATCCCACATTCCAAGGGAACAGGGTCAGCAATTCATCTGCAGAGAAAAGGGTCCTGCCAGGCCAGGATCCTCCCCCCAGTTCCCAGTGCTCAGGCCACTGATTGCACCCTCCTCCCCTCCAAGCTCCTTTCATGATTACCACCACATTACTGCTACATGCTGCTGGCACAGGATTCCCTGCTGGGAAAGGCTATTTCACCTCAGCGATCAATCAGCTGGAAGACCATTAACCTGTCACAGCACTCAGTCTCTGAATTGCCCAGACAACTTTGTTGAGCAGCCATGACAATAAAAAAAAAAAAAAAAAAAGAGTTTAAGCTTCTGTCTGGTGTCAGCCCTAAGGAGCAACATTCCCATTCCAGGTGCCACAGCAGCTGAGGAAATGCATGTACTGCCTGCATCTCAGCAGTTGTGATGCACCCACAGATTGCTTCATCTCTACTGAGATAAAAGTTATGGCATGGAAGATAAACATTGTACAGAGACAAGAGTTCCTGCTAGAAGACACTCAAAATGCTTCACTTGTGTCTGTACATCAACAATTTAGGAAGAGCAGCAACGCAGCAGGTGGCTGAAGTTTGAAAGGCATTATCTTTGACCACACCACTGGACCTGACTTCTGATGAGAAGCAACAGCTTTAAGAGCAAAGCCAGCTATCACTATAGAAATGCATGTCAGACTTCAGTCCCTGGCTGGGAAGAAGGCTAGAGTAAACCATGTTGATATAAGAAACCAATATTGACACAGATTCCAAATATTTACATTCCTAATGATTGTTGTGTTTTGTTGTTGTTGTTTTTCTTTTAATTAATCAGAAGCTAGAAATATAAATATTTTGTCAAACACAGGCCTAGGTTCTTCCATCCAGAAGCTCCTTTCAGCAAAATAAATCTAAACCACTTTCAGCCAGAATAAGCTTCTTCTCTCTGACACTGAGCGATTTTATTCCAGTAAGAACAAAATAGGGGCATCATTCACAGTAGTTACTGCTTTTCAGGAGACAGGTTTGCCATTCTCGTTTTTTTAAATTTATTCCTCTGGTATTTACTTGGTAAGAAATTCAGTACCTCTATCCCTTCCTGCTCTTTTACAAAGGAGACATGTAAAAGCAGTACTGGAAAGGAAGCAGTTTAAACAGACAGCAGAAGGACATTGTGCCTTCTGGGAAGGCTACAAGGGAACATGGGATTCATGGGGTAGTTTCTAAGCTCAAAACTACCAGAAACTGTGCCACAAAAAGACCACAAACCACCTCCAATCCCACCTTCACCTTCCTAAACATCACACATAAGCATTAAGACAAAAGGTAAAAAAAAGTGAATATCCTGAGTGTAGCTCATTTTTCATCCTCATTTAGTTCCCAACAGGAAAAGCATTACACTTTCACAAGGGCAGCACCACTGCCCTTGGCAGCTTCTGGTTCTAAAACGACGTTCTACACATGATTTTGTGGGAGAATGCTGCCTATTAGGAAAGCTGCCTCACTGATTCCAGCAACAACTCATCAGTCATATAGGCTTCTGAATTAAATCCTACATCAAACTTATCTCAACATGCCAGGGTGGCTCAGGAAGGAAAAGTTAGGGAAGACCTTCTAAGTGAAAAGAAAAGAGAGAACATTTTTAGGGGGAAAAAAACCCAGAATATGCCTCAGGGATATGCTATTTCAAAGAAATGAACTTGCTGTAACACAAGGTGGGAGAAGTGCTCCTAAGGTGCACTTCTGGATCACATTCTTCACACGCCGACGGGGCGTGAAAATGACCTCTGCAAGAGCTGCACACGGTGATGAATGAGGCCAGTGCCTCAGGGATGTCTGCATCAAGCATTCACACGAGTGAGGAGGGAAGTGCTCAAGGCAGCCAGCACTTGAGGAAGCAGCCAAAAAAAGGGTATCAGACGCTCAGAAAATTGACTCAGATGGAACATAAAATGCCCTTAAGAGAAACAAGTGAAGTGCAGATGAAACCTTGTCCAGCAAAGACATGCTATACGAAGCTGCAGATGGATGGCAGGAACATCAGCAGAAGGATGCAGCTACCTCGAGCCAAATTCTGCAAAACATGCTTTCCAAGGCACTTTTCCTCAGCAGTAAGCACAAACTGCAGAGCTTAACACAGCTACAGGGGCCTGTGCTGCCCAGGCAGGTGAGGGGAGAACAGCAGAGCTTTCCAGTAAAGGTCTGCTGTTCAAGGATACAGCCCACAATAAAAGGGAGATGGGGTAGAAGAGTATTAAGTTAGACAGAACCAGTAAGGGGAGCTGAGACAAAGCCAAAAAGACAACAGATCATTAAGGCTTAAAAAGACTTTCTGTAGCTTCCTAATGCTTCATGTCCCTGTAGTTTGGTAATGTTACAGTACATTAAAAATACACTGTCAAAGGATTTGAGAAAAAAGTGGATTGCCCAGGAAAAAAAGGGAAGTTTTGGGAAGGGGCTGGGAACCCAGGGAGTTTCTAAGGGATTATTCCAGTATGAAAAAGATTTGCAAGCGCTGATGTTCTGAGGAAGTTGTGACAGTCAAAGAGAAATATACAAAGACTATAAACATTACAGAAGATTTTTTTTCTTTTTAAAGATGAATCAATAATAGTGTCAATAAAGGAGTAAAGGACTGAACCTGAAAGGATTGAAGAAAATTGCAAAGACTTTCCCTAGCTCTACAGATCTATTAAAAGCAGCCAAATGATCTGAGAAAAGATCAAGGAACCATCCCTGAAAGGTCATAAAAATACATTACAGGTGGGCAGAAAACCCACATGCTTTTGAGAAGTATATGTGCACTAAAATGAGGGAAGTACTAAGGCCAAAACTTCAAAACACACAAATGGTAGCTCCCTCAAATCTAGAAATAACAGCTTAAATTACTATGGAGAGTTAAAAAAAAATCCAGCAGGTTTCTTACACAGAGCACTACTGATGCATCACAGGTCTGTTTTCCAAATGAACCACAAAGGTCAGACTTATTTAAAAAAGGTTCTAAAAAAATTTAAGAGTGGGTGAAAGTACACCTTCAGTGATGTTACTTAAGGATCCTGGGCAAGACAGAAAGTGTTTTTCATTTAAAACTAATTTTCAGAAATCATTTGTCAAACAGGTTGAGCTAACTGGTCACTTGATCAAATTTAATTTCTGTGCCAGAGGCAGGAGCAGTTTGGAGAGGCACAGCTGACACCCAGCTAGAATGAAAAGGCAGACACCCACTCATGCTGTACCTCTATGGAACAGAGAAGTTCTACTAGAATACTGCTTAACACATCTGCACATGTTAATATATTCCTTAATCACCTGCACCTATTAATAGATCCCTGCTGAGACTCCCAAGCCTACAAGCTTTCGTACTGCTCTGAGGAGTGTCAGCACAGAGCAGCTTCAGGGCACAAGAATATTGGTATCTGATCACTACAGACAGCCTCTACATGACACAGATAGGGAAAGGAAAAAAAACCAAACAACCAAAACCAGACAACTCCACAAAACACTTATTTCCTGTTTTAGGGATATCACTTCTACTTCAGAGGATGAACATAGTGAATGAGATATTTATTTAGAGCTTACCAGAAAGTAAGCCAATTATTCAGAACAAATCCTCATGAATCAACAGAAGAGAAAGCCAGATGTGCTTATTCAGCCAGCATGGGAGGTACAGGCAAGTCCAGGTGCAGATGGGAGCCTACAGCACTGACTATATATAGTTACCATTTCCATTTTTGCTCCTCTTCTTTTTTCGGCTTCTTTTTTTTGTCCACTTCAGGGACTTTCTTATCTTTGCTCTTGACTTTCTTTGCTTTGAGGTCCTGCAAAATGAGTAAGCATCTGTTAGAACAAGCTACTGTATTTCCCCCTCCCCTGAAAAGATGTGTTAAAACTAAAAGACTCTCTCTTGGGGTATATAAGAGCTGAGTTCCTGTGGCTTCACCATATGAATGTGCTCTTAGATCATCCCATTAAGTCAAAGTCAGCTGATGGTCCTACTCAGGTTTTCAGCCAAATTCTTTTACTTTACACTAGGGACATGCTAAATGCACAAAGCCAGTTATCACCTAGTAAGGGGCAAGTCTGGGCCATGGGAACAGAACTGGTGTGTTACAGAACCTCTTCTCTGGCCTGCACTGGTGTGTCTGGTCTGCCAAATGCTACAGAGCACAACCACCACAGTCAGGTGGCTTCTGGGACTATCCTGGTGTATGCTCAGTGTAGAGACACTTACTCTGAAGGGAAGAATCAACCCTATTGCCTGGAGGTGCTGCAACACGTGTCTCACAAGGGTGTTTTTGCTAGATGTGTAGTTTGTCAGTCTCAAATTATGGCTAACCATTTCCAAGTCCTTCTCCAAAGAAATTTCCACCTAGGCTCCATCTAAATGCTTTAAGCTTCCTTCTAGCATCTAATCTCTTTTTCATCTCCCCTGCCTCTGAACCCTGCCACATCATCTGTGCAATTACCACATGTCGTGAACAAGGCTCCCCTGCCCCCTGCCAGCTCCTCAACAGGACTGTGAACTGCCTGGAACAGCCTGGAAGTTCATGTCCTGGAGGCATCTTCTCCACCCATTGTTTTCAGGGTAGGAAAGAAAGCTTCCCTGACCTTTTATACATTATAGTTCAAGTACTTTCATATCTGCACCATGAGTGGGGATCTGCCACACACAGCTGTGTTCCAGACAAAATCAGATTTCCCCCTGCTCTGCATAATCCCACACTAAATAGCCTGGCTTTTCTTGATCATAGAAATAAACTTGTCTGTCACATTACCTCTTCTTCCTCTTGTTTCCTTTTCTTTACTTTCTTGATGTCTTCTGTTTTGATTTTCTTGGGTTTGTAGTCAGCACTAAGAACAAAAAGACTTGCTGATGAAATCCATCCATTTTCCAGTATCAATAAAGAGAAGTCATAGATGTACAAAGTTTGTGTGCACAAGCTTGCAGCACAGCTGGCATTTTTAGTTTCTAAAACATATAATTTATACCCTGCTCTCTCAGAAGACTCAATAATCCCAATCCAGCACAACAGTCTGCAAAAAACCTACAAGATGTTATTATCAATACCTCTCCACAAGTTTCACTGCTGAAGCAAACATCTTCCTCAATGAGGAATCGATTCAAAAGCATTAGTAGCCAGGCAATAATTCTATGGATGGAATAAATGGGTAAAACCTTATTGGCATGTTCTATCCCAACTCTCTTTTTCCAGTCATCAGTCTGGGATCCCACCCACAAGGCTCACTTTTTGCACCCCCCACCAGTTCAAACAATAGTGAAATTGAGTGCTGGCAAATTACATAAACAGAACTTCATTTCCAATGAGGTTGGAAAATACCTCTGAGATCATCCAGTCCAACCTATGACTCAACACCACCTTGTCAACCAGACCAGGACACCGAGTGCCACTTCCAGTCTTCCCTTAAACACCTTCAGGGACAGTGACTCCACCACCCCCCTGGGCAGCCCATTTCACTGTCTGATCATCCTTTCTGTGAAGAAATTCCTCCCAATGTCCAACTCAAACCTCCCCTGGAATAGCTTAAGACCATGTCCTCTCGTCCTATCCCTTGTTCCCTGGGAGCAGAGTCTGACCCCCACCTGGCTGCACCCTCCTGCTGGGGAGTTCTGGAGAGTGATATGGTCACCCCTGAGCTTTCTCTTCTCCAGGCTGAGCCCCTCCAGCTGCTCCAGACACTTCAAAAGCTCCACTGCCTTCTTTTGGACTTGCTCCCCAGTTGATGCCCTTCCTGAACTGAGGGGCCCAGAACTTGAGGTGCCCTTCACCAGTGTCCAGTAAAGGGGCAGAATCACCTCCCTGGTCCTGCTGGCCACACTATTTCTCATATGGTCAGGTGCCTTTGGCCTTCCTGGCCACCTGGGCTCGTGTTCAGCTGCTGCTGACCACCATTCCCAGGGCTTTTTCTGTTGGGCCTTTTCCAGCAACTCTGCTCCCAGCCTGGAGCACTTCAAGGGGTCATGGCTAAAGTGTCAGAACTAGCACTTGGGCTTTTTGAACATCATGCTGGTGGTCTCAGCCCATTGATCCAGCCTGTCCAGATCCTTCTGCAGGACTCTCCCACCCTCCAGAAGATCAACACTCCTACCCAACTTGGTGTTATCCACACATTTATTAATGGTAGACTTGATCCCGCCATCTAGATCATCAGTAAAGATATTAAACAAGACTGTTCCTGGGGAACACCACTAGTGATGGTACAACACCATCTTTTACAACTCTCTAAACTTGGATTGTCCAGCCAGTTCTTAACCCAGCCGAGAGTGCACTTGCCCAAGCTGTGGGGTCATGGCTGAAAAGGAGGAGACATGAGAATGCTGTGGGACACAGTGTCAAAAGGCTTTGCAGAATTCCAGGCAGACAACATCCACAGCCTGTCCCACATCCACCAGGCAGGTCACCTGGTCATAAAAGGGATTCAGGTTGGTCAGGCAGGACCTGCCTTTCCTAAACTGGCTGGGTCTGATCCCCTGGCTGTCCTGTGAGTGCCGTGTGATCGCACTCAGGGTGATCTGCTCCATAACCCTGTAGGGCACTGAGGCCAGGCTGACAGGCCTGGAGTTCCCTGGATACTCCTTCCAGCCCTTCCTGGGGATGGGTGTCACACTGGCACCTCAAGTCATCTGGGACCTCCTGGTGAGCCAGAACTGGATAAATGACGGAGACCAACCTACAGAGCTCTTCCACCAGATTCCCTCAGCACACCTGGATGGATCCCATCCAGTCCCATAAACCTGTGAACATCTAAGGGGCTCAGCAGGTCACTATCTCCTCCTGGATTGCAGGGGATCCATTCTGCTCTCCTTCTCTCTCTACCAGCTCAGAGATCCAGCTGCCCTCAGGATAACCAGTCCTACTGTTGAAGACTGATACAAAAAAGGCATTAAATACCTCAGTCTTCTCCTTGTCTTTGACAACATATTCCCTCCAGTATCCAATCGAGAATTAAGGTTTTCCTTGGCCCTCCTTTTATTATTAACTTATTTACGAAAACTAATTATCCTTTACAGAAGTGGCCAGATTAAGTTCTAACTGAGCTTTTGCTGCTCTAATTTTCTTTCTACATGACCTAAGAGATCCTTAAGCAGTTTGGAGTGGCCTACACTCTTTTTCTTTGAGTTCCTGTCAAAATTCCCTGCTCAGCCAGGCTGGTCTTCTTTCCCACTGGTTCATCTTCTGGCACATGGTGACAGGCTGCTCCTGTGCCTTCAAGATTTCTTTCTTAAAATATGTTCAGCCTTCCTTTGTTTTTTTTTAAGGGCTGTTTCCCAAAGGACACTCTGAATCAGTGTCCTGGAAGGCCAAAGTCTGCCTTTTGGAAGTCCAGGGTAGAGGACTTGTTGACACCCCTCCTTCACCAAGTATTGGAAACTCCATAATTTCCTGATTGTTATGCCCACAATGGCCTCAAAGCACTACATCTCCCACCTGCCCTTCTGTTTGTAAACAGCAGGTCCAGCAGGGTACTATCCCTGGAAGGCCACAGCAGTCCTTACCAGCTGAGACAGAAACTCCACACACTGCAGGAACCTCCCAGCCTGCCTCCTCTCTGCTGAGTTGAGTTTCCAGTAGGTATCTGGCACATTAAAGTCTCCCACAAGAACAAGGGCTGGCAGTGGTGAAACGTCAGCCAGCCACTCACAGCATATTTCATCCACCTCTTCATCCTGGTTGGGTGGTCTGGAACAGACTCCCAGCAGGATATCTGCCTTACCAGCCTCCCCCTTGATGCTCATCCATAGACACTCAACCTTACTGTCACTATTCTTGTGCTCTACACAGACAGAACACTCCCTAACGTACAGAAACACCCCAATCCTTAATCTTTCCACTGCAGACAAGAGAGGGGACGTCATACAACCCTAGCAGAAGGCACCAAGTGATTACACCAAAGAAAGATGTCCCACCCATGTCTCCTAGAAACTGAGACACAAGGATGGAGTGCCACCACAGTGAAACCCTTCCAACCCTTTAACTCCTGACTGCTAGTAAGGACAAACTACCTCAAGAGCTGGATGGGCACAGTGGCAGATCACAGCGAGATGGACCTGAGCTTGTATTTCAGTGGGTTCCTGCATCAGGCAAGCATCATGGGTGTTTCTCTTCGAGACAACAACCCTCAGCATAACTTATGACAAACTGAGACTCCAGGCAAACCACGCCGGGCAGTGCAGGCAACTCCCCCCCCGCCTCCAAACAGGCTGACAGTGCATTTTCTATCTCTTGTGCAGTCATTTCCCTGCCCAACAGAAACCACTGCAGTCACTTAGCTACGTTAATACCTCACATGCCCACACTTCTGCTTTACAGTCTTCATCAGCCTTTACCTGCCTTCTGGGGTTTTTCTATTTACTAGTTCTGCAACATTTCACAGCACCATCTGCAGAGGCAGGTAATGGCATTTTGCCTCGCACAGCACAAACACTCACCCTGCCCTGTTCAGAGAACTTGTAAGAGAATAAGGAGTCTGGTCTCAGACCTCCAGAACCCATCTCAAGAAGCCTGTGCTGATCACTTGAAATTCCACCTGCTCCCTCAATGTTCTCCTTTTAAAACAAAAGGCAAACATCCAAGTCACCAGCACCCACACTACTTACTCATCATCCTCTCGAGGTCTCTTCAGGGGTTTGGAGTCCTCTTTAGGAGATGCATAAAACCCATCATCATCTGGTTCATCTTTAATACGTGGTGGACTGCAAAAAGAAGCAAAGAAACACAGTTCTACTTTCAAAGAAGCAGCTTCTCGGAAAGCAGCAAGAGCTAAGTTCTAAAAAATAATCATCTGCAAAAGGGCATGTCTTCCACAGAACGTGCTGCCATCAGAAGACCCCAAAGACTTGAGATGTGTAATTTTCTGAATACCCACAGACAGTGTAAGGAGAGTCATTCGATGTCTACTCATTTGCCATTTCTCAAGCAACATCAAGCTCAATTTCAACAGCTCAAAGTTCATTTTGTTTCTCTGAGGTTTTGAGTAAAAACAACTGCAGCTTCCAACATTTTCAAATACACTTAAAAACTGAAATGTCTGTGTGGAGTCAAATGCAGGATGTTATTTAGTTTCAACTCAATATCCTTGTTGAGCCTGCTAAGAGAGAAAAAGATTATCAACTAAACAAAGATTTGAAAGCTATTCCCCGGAATATTTTGCCAACTAAATATTGAGGCATGTGAAAACCAGAAAAGGAAACAAAGATTTGGCAAAGTTAAACAGATCAGTCTCTTTTCACTGTCCAAATTGCAGGAAGCAAACAATCCTGTCCCTTTCAACAGACCACAAAGTTAGCCTCAATATTTTCAGCCATAACATCCCAAGACATTAGCAATAAGGAAAAAATAGAGTATGAGTGCAAGAGCGACTATTCTGTTAGACAAACTCATTATTTCTAGATTTCACAGAAGCATTTCACTGATGTTCATAAAGAAAATGATGTCTCAAAGAGTCCAAAATTACATTTTGAAGTACTTAGTACCATCTTGGGCTTCCTTATTCATGTCCCACCAACAATTTCTATATCAAATTGACTCAGTTTCCAAGCCAACGTGGGGATTTTGCAATCAGATGAAGTAGGAGTTAAAATAAGCAGCATTCAGCTTTGTAGAACACAGTCAGCAGGAGACATTAGGGAGTCTCATGCTAGCTGGCAGTGTGTCCATGAAGCAGAACAAGCAGTTTGCTCCTTCACAGCTCTAAAGCCACTGCAGTGCTGGAAGATGCAGCTCAGGGGAGATAAAAAACAAGCTGCTCTACGAAGCCATTTCTGTTGCATCGCCTGGAATTGACTAAGACACAAATCTGCAGCACAGAGACAGTTGCAAAACATCTATGGAAAAAAAAGGTAATTGTCCCACTTAATATATTCTCCCTTTCAGGCAGAAATGCAGAACTACTGTGTGTAAAGTCACTAGGAATTTTATCTATTTTAACACTGAAATATTGCACAATGTTTTGTAATGGAAGAAATAAAGCGTGAGTCTGTGAAAAGAAAGGAGCTGCACAACCAAGCTGAACCTTGACTTGCATTGTTTCCAAGACTGTAACGCTGCTCATCATACCAAGTCTTAAGGAAGAAAATAAAAACCATCTGAGTGAGGACATTTTTCTCTGCAGAATGTGGAAAAGAATATTTCAGCAGGGAAAAAAAAAAAAGATAATTGCTTTACTCTTAGCCAGCACTTGGCCCTGCAGAAGGCACAAAAGCAATGGCTCCTCCAAGGTTTTCTCAAACATGAAAAAATGTGGACCTAAGGAGGATTCAGCTATCTTGATATGAGAACATCAAACATCCCTGATGAGATTAGCACATCATGCAATTCTGCTGGAGAGCAGAGGCTAGAGAGAGAGTTATGGACTGCCTGCTCCACCATGGAACACCCGAGTGTCACTGCTTCCACTCCCAGAGCATTCCCCACAGGGCCTGGAGGTGGCGCCTCTGCCCTGCGCCAAGCCCGACTCCTTCCTCTGCATTCTTAAATAAGAGCAGGGAAACGAAACAGATGGAAGAACTCGCGTCAAAAGGGCACATTCAAAACAAATAAAGAATACCTAAAAGGCATGGGCCAGGCAGGTGCCTTCTCTCAGCCTCTCTGTATCCACAGAACATGGTGAGACTGGAAAGATTTTGTTTGTTTTGATTTTTAAGTGGACTCATAAACTGAAGAATTCATGAACTAAGTGCTGTTCTTGACTAAGAGATATGGATGCATTCATCCATCACACCACACACCTTCAGTAAGTCAGTGGACTGGATTTAGCACCCTAAAATAACCAATGGCTGGATTGTAAACAAGTCACAAGAGATCTTGGTTGACTATTAAGAAAAAAGTACTCTTCTATCAATTGCTCACTTCAGGTTTTTAATAAGACTACTTAGCAATGACTGGTACAACACTCAAGTCCAGGAGGTGCTATTAAAAGCAGGAATTTAGTACTAGAGTAGGACATCTGTGTATTTCCTGAAGGTACTTCTGATTTTACACGTCACTCCTCTGCAAAGGCTTCAGGCTGCAGTCACAATACAGGAGAGACACACAGACGCAATCTAGACTGGCTTTGCTGGGTCCTGTCTCCATCAAACCATCTGCAGGCTTCTATTTTACAACAGAGGTTCTTTCAAATCCAGCTACCAGTGCTCCTATAGCTCAATCTGTCCTCAGCAGCATCCAGCTCCTGAAAACTCAGACAAACCCAGCATGTGCAGGCGGACACCAGGTATTCCACAGGTCCCATCTGCAGTTACTGGGTAAGCAGATCTACCCATTCTCACAACTGAGAAGAATTCAGTATCTTCTGAAGAGCTTAGGAGTGCTCCAATTTTTTCTCAAGACCAAGTGAGAGGACTCAAACACTGAACACCTAGTAAAGGTCAAACTGCAGCTTTTTCCACATCATGGACCTGATTTCTTACCTGGAGAAGCCATTTTCCTTTTCCTTCTTTATTTTTATATCACCAGAAGATGACTTCATCTGAAAAACATAAAAAGTAGGAGCTGATTAGCATTTTCCAACATATAACACAGAGTATTTAACTTGCAGAAGGAACTGTGACTATTTCCGTCCCCTGTAGTCCTTAGTGACCTACATGACTGAAAGGCAACGTTTTCTGCAAGTTTTAGTCAATTCAGTATTTTTCAGCCCTCGAATTTCCTCAGCAAATTGGAATTAAGTATATAGCTTGTTGTTGCATGGACTGAATGTGACATGACTGATTTTTCCCCCTTGTCTCTGAAGCCAAGCTTGTCAAAGTGAAATGTAATGGGAGAAAATGTGGAGCCAGTGGACACAGCTCCATAGTGGAACTGTTTCTATTCACAAACCTGCAGATAAAGCCCTTATGAGTTCATATCTAGTACTCCACAAAGTGTCTGGGTTAGCATTGGGATAATTCTCTCCAGGTTGATAAAAACTAGAAGTACAAGCTACATCTAACCCACTGAGTTTGTACTAGTCAGCATCATAAGCCAGACCCATCCTCTTGTCTCTCCCACAGGAGACACCCACCTTCTCTTCCTTTCTCTTCTCCTTGTCTTTATCTTTGTGTTTGTCTTTGTGTTTCTCTGAGCTGCCATCTTTGTGTTTGGTTTTCTCCTTGTCTTTGTGTTTCTTTTCCGAGGAATCTTTGTGCTCACTGCAAGACAAGAGAGTGTGTTTGCAGAGGAGAACACAAGGAGATTTGACTAATACAATTTCCAGTGGTAAAGAGTCACAGGCTTTGATGATTACAAACCCTAAAAAATAAGGGATCACCTTAACAGGAAGATCCACCACAGTCTCCTGTCAGGCCTGACCCATTCTCCTTGGGAGGAAGAACAGGAGGGATACCACAAAATCTCAGTTGGCAAGCCTCCACTTCAGGAAACCCATCAGCCTTGGATTGCTGAGGAAATCCTCAGTTGCTACACTTAAAGCTCAACACTTTAGGATGAATTCCCACTGTCTCTGCTTTTCCTAGTCCACATAAAAGGTCACTGGAACAGAGCCGCCAGCCCCGTCAATGCCCGTGTCAGCTTTTGCTCAGACAACAGTTTGTCATTGTAGCAGCTCTCATCTCTGGAACTTAAAGAGAAAACCGCTGATCTCTATTATTCCCAAACAGATGGGAAAACTAGAGCAAACAGGATATGTGATGTCCTTGTGTTTATGCAAAGTCAAACAGAAAAGGCAGGAATAATGCTGCAGTCCTCAGCTGGAGCTGTTGATGCCACCACAGCCGGCCCAGCTCTGCTGAAACAGCCCCATTCTGTGAGGCAAGAACCCAACAAAGGTGTTTCCAAGTGAGAGTCTGGTCTGTAACTGCTCTGGTGTTATGAATAGCAGTATTGAGAGTTTAAATACCTAGAATCTTTAGTCAGCACACAGGAAAAAATGCATACAAGGAGAAGAAAATCAACCTTTATTACTCTTTTTCTATCCACTTCTGATTTCTGAGACATTAGGAAAAATTTGTATCACATTTTCAAGTTTTTCTTATCAACTAGAAAGACACATGGCTGTTTTCAAATGAAAATGAGGTTTTTCATGGAATGACAAACCTTGAAGCCAAAAGTGAGGCAATACTCTCAGGAGACTCAGAATAGAAACATCAAGAACTGGCCACAAGGATTAGCAGCAGTGGTGTGGAAGCCAAGCAACAAGCCTGCAATTCTACAGGCCTTCAGTACACACTTATAAGGTTGTGTAGACTCCCTGAGGTCACCCAGGGCTTTAGCAAGTCAAAGGCATGGTGTAAATCAGCATGGATAGGCACCAACCAAGCTGCTTTCCTCATGCTGGCTGTTCACACTCTCCCTTCTCAGCACTTGATTCCCATCACTGCTGTTCTCTGGAACACACTGTGCTTCTCCTTAGGATTACAAAATGCACTACAAAGCCTTACTAGAAAAAGGCGCTTTCCTTATTTCAGTTATTTCAACACTCAGGTGCAAGCCCAAAGCAATCTGGGTGAACACAGCCCTGAAAAACAAGCTGGGAATGCTGGGCAAGAGCATGATTTTTAAAAACTACAGATTCCTTGAGACTTCTATCTATCACAGAAACAGACTGCAAAAAGGTTGATGGCTACAGAGAGCAAGCAGCACATTAACCAGTTCCCACAGTCTGTGTGTGATTAGGAGTAAGGCAATCTCAGTCACAAACACACCAACCCACACCCAGCTTACAACTGCAGAGTGGACAGATGCATGTGAACCTGCCAAAGGCCTAAATAATTCAAACCCAGAGTAGCTTGAATAATAACACTCCAATAAATATACATTGAATAAATTGAATAAACACACACCAGCCATCCAAGCTCAAGCAGCTAAAGCATGAAAATCCATCTCCAAAGGAAATCAGTATATTCACATACTGTGTGACAATAAGACCAGCAGCAAGAGAAACCAGTTTCATTTTAACTCTCTAGCAGCCCCTTCACACAAAGCAGTGAAGGCCCATCTGAACATCAAAAGACAACAGGCACTCTAGGAATGCTTGTAGTTAGACACACAGCACCACATGTTGCCTGTGAGCAGACTCAACAACTGCAGACTATTCTTACCCTGCAGATCATGTTATGTACAGTGTGCTCAGGACATGAGAGTACAGACACGGAACATCCTGACACTGGATCCTGGAAATCCACAACATGCCTCCTGCTGCTGCTGCTCAGATCTCTCATCCCAGGTTCTCTATCCTATTTACTCATCAGTAATCCAAGCTCAAGACACCTACTTAATTTTCCTTTGCTCCAATCAGATTCATTGACTGTCTGAAAGCAAAAAACCCCACCCATTACTAATAGTTTTTAAACTCAGGAAGGTCTAGAAATTCTGATTTGATATCTTGCACTGAGTGGCATCTGTATGCCAGGTAGCCCATTTGCCAAAGACTTAAGACTGACAATTTAAAAGGTATCTCAACCTTCATATATTTAAACCAATACTCCTAACAACAACATTCACTATCAATAATCAATATTCAACCTTCCTCTATCAATCCAAGTTGTGGATGCCCCATCCCTGTATTGAAGGCCAGGTTGGACAGGCCTTGGACAACCTGGTCTGGTGGAAGGTGTCTCTGCCCATGGCAGGGCATGGAATGAGATGAGCCTTAAGATCCCTTTCAACACAAACCATTCTGTGATCCTACAATTCTTACATACAAAAAAATCATAACAAACACACACAAGACTCAGATCCATCTTGTTCTTTCCAAGACTTGTGTTTATTTTCTGTCTCTTTCTTGTTCTTATTTGATATTTAAATCCTACCTGAAATAATATGTTTTAGTCGGACATTAATTTGTATTGTTGAAGTGTGATACACACTGCAACCACTGGAGTTAGTGCTCTGAGGTAAAGTTCATGGCAGTGGCTGTTGCTCGGGAGTTTAGAATACCAATAACCCCCTGCCCCCCCAAAAATGAGAAACATTTTGGTTTTCCAAAGCATGATACTCAATCTCACTAAGAGCCAAAAGTACATGACTGGAAGAGCCCTGGGATGTACACAAAGCATGATTAAAAGCAAACTAAAGGATGACAATCTGTATCTGCAAAAGCTAAGATTGAAACAGAAACAAAATCCCCTTGGCGTAGAGATGCAGAGACAATGTTTGTGAGTGTTGAATGCCTACAGACCACAGCAGGAATAAAAAAAAAAAAAAGTGCTAAAACCTCTAAAACCTTAGGCTTGTTTAAGTAGAAGCTCAAATGACATCCCTCTTGACAGAGAGTAAGTGGCCAGCATTGAAAAGCTGTCATGTAATCTAATCTAAATTTTTCAGCGTAGTTCCTCAGATTTTTCAGCATTGGAGCCAGAATCAATAAGTTTGGCTTCCTGACTCAGTCTTAGTTGTTGGTGTTGATTTCATTTTTTTATCATAAGACTATCCTTCCCCTTTGCTCTGCAATGAGCAGTAAATTTTTCACCCCAGCAATGTGGGTTCAGATAACCTAAGGAAACTCTGTCTCCAGTTTCACTCTGCAGCTTCATTTTCCAAAGATCAGCACTGGTGGCTTGGCCCCGAGGTCCTGCTTGCTGCTGCTCCTGGTGACTGGAAGGAGTTCCCTAGATAAAAATCTGATACTGTGTACTTTTCACTCCAATATTTAAAGAGAGCATAAATTTCTTTCCCCTGTTTGTAAGTAGCCTGCTTGCCAGCCCTGTGTGTCTCCAGACACTGGAGCACAGCTCCTCAACAGCTCAGCACAACACTTTTGACAGGTACATCAAGGAAGGCTTGTGCCCCTCTTCTCTTGGAGGGATGGAAATCTCCATCTCCCAGAAAAGCTCCCTTGGAAATGAGCAGATGACAAAGACCTCGAGCAACAATCCTTAGCAGAGGAACTTCTTTTTTCTCCCAAAGCAAAGCAAGTTGCTCGCATATTAACTGCAGTCAAGCTGAGCTGCTTTGGTCTTTCATTTGGCTCAGATACACATGTGAGCCGACAGGGAACACAATTTAACCACCACACTAATCTCAAAAGAAAAGAGAAGGCAACAGGATGCCATCCTTACCCTGAAGATGGAGTTTCAGCCCTCTATCAGAAAGCTATTTCAGACAATCCCAAAGCTATTATTAGGAAGGACTGGGAACAATTTAAAGATCAGAAGTCTATCTTCCTGGTCAATTCAAAAGTGGAATAAAAAAAATCACTTTTCTTTAAAGAAACTGAGCAAAATGGTCTCAAGATCACATGCACACTGCTAATTTTATCTGGAATCATTGTTCAGAGCTCTGTGAATCCTTTGTTACCTTTCCTGCACATACCTCTCTGCCAACAAGCCAGCTTGGAATCATGGAAGTAGGACAGCAAAACCCCTGTAAGACAGAGGGAAGCTCCAGGCGAAGCTAGTCTGAAAACAGGACAACTGGATCATAACAACTGCTCATACCCAGCCCTGCTGACAAAGTCAGCTATTCCTCCTCACCCAGACCACTGCAGTTGCACCACTGCAACAGAACTCAGAGGTATGCCTCTAGAAGGTGTTTAATGCTGACAAACCTGCACTGTTAAGTGTTTTTTTAGGGTCCTGCACTGTTAAGTGTTTTTTTAAGGCAACCAAGTGCAGTGGGAGATCACATTAACACAGGCAGAACAAGGGATTACATCATCTACAGGTGTATCATTGTACTACTGGCTTAGTTCAGACAAAGGCCAGGTGAGTACACACATCTGAAGCACTCCATCCTTTATGCCAGCTTGCTTACTGCCTTCCATTTACAGTTTTAGTTAAACAAGGACATCCAAAGCTGTGGGGAGCTCAGGCTGAAGCACATGAAGCAGAAAATGCATCAGAAGAAGCCATTTCCCTTGTAAGCACAGATATATTTCCCAATGAGGATGCCTGCAGGAGAGAGGAGAGGGAGAGGAAGGGAGCCCAGGCACCTGGCAGCAGCTGCTCAGGCCCAGATCACATGGGGAAGTCACAAGTGGAAAGTGTTTCCAAAGAACAGCAGATGTGCAGATCACAGCTTCCTCCTTCAAACTGCAACAGCTTCGCAGTAATTTAACACTGCATTCTTCAGGTGCCATTTATGTACGTTAATAATCCCTTCCCAGGCCCTTTCCATTCCAGCTTCAAAACCACAAGCTGGGAAGGATGCTTTATCTAAAGTGTCTCTTATTTCCTCTCTCTGCTGTAATTAGCTCGTGGCAGGGAATCTGCTACTAGCGAGTGCCAGAGCCTGTTGCCATCGGAGCCGTGCCTACTCGGGAGCTGCTGCAGCACAACCGAAGCGTAAAATAACAGGGAGTTGTGATTTCAGTGCAGCCTCAAAACACGGTGGGGACAGGGCACAGGTGCCACAGCCCGTGTCCCCTTTGACGCAATACAGTATTAATGGAAAGCTGTGAGCACATCCAGGCTAATGCACACCAAGGGAGAGCTGCCTGTGCAGGGAGCACTTCCAAAGCAGCGGCACCCCAGGGAAGGGCAGGTTTTCAGCTGGCTTGCAGGATATTATGCTGTTAGAGGGTTATCATATGGAATGACAGGGAATAAACACGTGAGTCCCAAAGGTTTTGCTGGGTTTCTGGAATTGCAATAAAACAACCTGAAACCATTCTTCCCAGTGGTGAAAGGAGTCTTTTCACAGATAACAGATCAAGCCTTCAGCAAGAGGAACAAGATAAAAAGCTGGCCTAATCAACAGCTGATAAAAATTTTAGGAGTAAGAACAATATTCACACATTGAAATGAGGATCATGCTTAGCACATGCTTTCTACGGATATGTGAGAATTAAAAAGACTACTGAATAAAAAGCAAAAATTTTCACTACTGGAAAGCAGTGTCACGTTAGGAAACTGCTCAAGGTGAACTGTGCACTAAAATGGGGTAGAAAAACAAACCCATCCATGCTAGCGAACAGCAGGTGTGAAGTCTTTTTTTTTAATTGCCTATACCCCTAATTGGGCATGCCTGCCTCCTCCTGTCCCCAACACACACCATTCCATGCAGATCAGGATCACACAATAAACCAGAGGAGGTGTGCAAGAAATCTGAACTGAAACTGATCTCCATCCATGGCTAGCAAATGCCCAGAATCTGTGTTTTTCCCAGCAAAACCATAAAATTACGCCAGCAAAGATGAGGTCTGTGAATCCCTTCTGTGCTCCACGGCTGGGTTCATCCCAAGCTGTGATCACAAGAGATTTAGTAAATGGAGGAAATATGCAATGTGACAGAAGATTTTCTTCCTGCGGCTGCGGTGCCTGTCAGGCTGATGGCTCAGCTCAGCGCTGCAGAGCAGCCTCTGCTCCCATCCCCTGTCACTGCCAGCCCTGCCCTCCTCAGGCTCCTGGCAGCCCACTCTCCCTGCAGAGAGCCCAGGACACCTGGCACACACACACCTGGTACTGCCAACACTTCCAACCCGCTCCCTAACAAGGCTTGGCTTCAAAGGACCTGTTATTCCATTATTTTATGTGGTCTATTTGTCTGAAACACTCAACTCCCACAGATCAGAAACCTTTTGCCACATGGGGTTTGTTTCATTTTATTTTTATAACCACTGACATTTATATTTAATGGATGTGTATTAGATTTTTGTTTGGAGACCAGGAAGTACAGGGCTGAGAAAATGAGCAAAAAACCACACCTTGTTGGATAGTGATGTGGATTTATTCCTTGATACAGACTGCTCTGAAGTGGGGTTTGCATTTTCTTTCCTTGAGGGGTGACAGGGAGGTCTGAAGCACACAAATGTTCTCTGCCAGTTTACTACAGCTGTAAATGAGTGGTTAAGACACCGAAGTGTCATCTTGTGAGTGGGAGAGGAGGAAAGCAAGAACCAAAATTAAGAAGTTCTACATACCACTCCACACACTTCTGTCATATGAAATCAAAATTGCCTATTTTAGGTATTTCGGAGACTTATCTTGGCAGTTTAGATCCTTCAAAGTCTGGATACAGGAAACATTTATTCTCCTGCATTGGAGGTGTTCTGTCTTCTTGATGCAGGTTTTATTTTAAAAGCCTTTTTAAAGTACAGGACAGGAAATGAAACTGTCAAACTATTACAGACAGACACAAAAACGATCTGCTTCAAACACAACCACACACTGCTCTTAACTGTGCTTCTCAGAATGCAATCAGGGGCTCTTCACACACACAGATAAAATGTCACAGAGGTACTGATCCAAGTCTCCCAGAAAACAATGGCTTCGATTTCTGCTAAAGCACCATTCAACCTCTTTTGAGAACTACCCAAGATACAGCACAGCTTTTGCAGTAACACAGCAGCTTTTCTGAAACACAGAATGGATTTTGTGAAGATTTTCATGCAATTTGATAAATCTAAGATAAACTTATCCAAAGGATTAATATACAGCCTTTTATCAAGTGCTTTAAAAATTCTTCATTCAAAAACCATTGAAACCCCTCCCACCCTGTTCTTGTTCCCTGGAGAATTTTTTTCTTTAATTTCTACCTGATTCATGGCTATTTTTCACTTGTTTCTCATTGTCAAAGGAGAAACTTCAGTACAAATCAGCAGGCTTTTTTCCTTCAAACAATGGGCACCTAAAATCTGAATCTCACAGCAACCTGCATTTATGGAATTGCATGGGTGACAGCTGAATCAAAGCCTTTAGGGAATAAATGTTTAAATTTCAATTATTTCTATGAAGTTTTGTTACAAGTCTGCTGTTTTTACACAGCAAGCAACCCTGGGTATGACAGAGCATGAATGGGATAGTGAACATTCTGGAGCACTCCTAAATAAGTGATCCCAAGAGGATTACAGGCATGTCCATGTATGTTAACTTCCCAGAGAACCACTTTCAAGACCAAATCTCCAGATTCTGAATCTCTCAGATTCACTATAATACATTCATTTTTAAGGTGGCAGCTTTGAAAGGCAGAGTGTGCACTCAGTCTAGGAATGTGAAGCCCTCCCTTGTGAAAGAACCCGAGGGGCAAAGCATTATTGTGTAATCTCTCCCCAAAAATGCCTTGAACTAACTCCCTGCACATGCAAGTCCTTAGTGATGCCACCCACAGAGGGGGGACTTTGTTTTGGGACCCCAGCATGCAGCAGATACTCTGCTCACAGGACACACAGCATTTATCAGAGACATGAAAACAACTGGGAGCATTAGGCACAGTGCCTAGAAAACATGATGCCTTTCCCAGAGGGATTTCAAGACAACAAGGTAGGGAGGAAGGAAGCATTCAAGATAAGGCATGATTACATATCACCTCCTGAGCTACACCTCGCAAAACATCACGGCCATCCTGTCTTCTTTCCACTGCTTTGGTATTTATTGTTTGCAAAGTCAGCTTCAAGTTATGAGCCATAATTAGTTCTTCCAGTTAAAAACATGCTGACCATTTTCAACTCCTACACAAATGGATTCGAAGCATTAATGAATTTGAGAATTTAAAGACAGTGCTTACATTGCTCCTTACAAAAGAATACGCTCTGCTAAGATTTCAGGAGAATGGCTTTTGAAGTGAAGCAATGAGGATTTGGAAATGTGAGGCAGTCAGTTTTGGGGTGCATGATGATCAGGAAAATGAAAACTAGAAATCAAGGCAATATAGATGTGTGAACAAAGGCAATGAACATGCCCAAAGCACTTCACCCTTGTGAGAGCCAGCAAATGCAAGTTATTTGGCCTAGGGTTTTTTTCCCCATCAAAGACACATTATGGAACAGTAGGCTTGTGTAACTTCTCATAAGATCACAGAAAATTCACATCAAGACAAACCCACTGCTCTGCACAGACTCCCTCCTTTTCGTGCTTCTTTTTAATAGAAATCATTGTTAACACAAACATTTTGTTACTTTTTAGACAGTGCTATTGCATGGCAATTACTTAATACACTTGTGCTTGCCCACAGCACAAACACTATCTGTCATTCACCAAGTGTCATACCAGAAACTTTCCCTGCAGGAACTAGTTTTTGCAAGTTTTGGTGGCAATTTAGGCTCCACAACACTTGTGTGTCAGGAGTTACAACAAGGAAAATTCCCCTGGGTAACATCCTAGCTGTGGTGTACTTGCCCCATTCTCCACCATACCAAATCACCACACAGACCTCCACATGCAGCTTCCTGCAGCTCACAGCCCAGGCCAGGGAGAAACTGGACTAAAGAATTCAGCAGCTTAAGAGCTACAGGTCATCACATCAATGTGGGTGACCCGGCAAGTGACTGACATCAAACACCTTCCCCATCCAGTGGCAGTGTAGAGTATAAATCACACTGGACAAAACAGCACACAATCCTTTGGGATCCATCTAACCCAGCAGTTCCCCAGTGCTGCCTCACACAGCTGAGATATTCACCCACTACGGTGACAGGCCAAGGACACCACCATGGTTCTGGGGGACCAGCTTTACAGGCACTTCTAATTATGAGAAGGCTTAGCAGCCACGTGAGGGTCTCACTGTGCTAAAGCAGTGGGGGTTTATACCAGCATGAAGAGAACTACACATTTCTGACAAACAACTGGAACCACACACAAAAGATTACGAACAAAACCCATCAATCTGCATGAAGGTGGGGCTGAGCTAGCTTTCTACACCTTTAACACTAAGCTACAGTAATGGTTATACATTAGTATCAGCTCACATTTGCAAGATGCACAGCTTCAGCCACCCACATGGAAATGCAGGCAACGACAAAAATCAGGCTTAAAGCACCTACACTTATAAAAACCACACTCAAAATGTAACAATTCCATACTCATTTATTATCAGAGTAATTCTTGTAAGACTGTACATTCAATGGTGTTTTAGCCTACAAAGACTTCATCCACTTTTTCCTCACCTATTACTGTGCTTGGACTTTTCCCGGTCTTTTTCCTTGTCCTTCTTGTGCTCTTTGTGCCGGTGTTCTCGGTCTTTGTGTTTATCTTTGTGTTTGTGAGAATCTGTAAGCAGAGAGGCAAAACAAAAGAAATTAATTTGGGGGAAATCTCCACACCTCCCTCGGGAACCTCTGCATTTTCCCCCACCGCGTTCTAGTATTTCTGTGATTCAAATTTTGTAACAAAAGTCTTGGTTTCAGAGGTCCTAAATGGATTCATTGTTCCTGCAGCACAAGTTAATTCATCTTGGCAACAGCTGCATTTACATGGTCTTCAGTTCAACGACCTTTAAATGCTTTATAGACCCTGAAGAAATGCAACCCTTCCATTAACTAGGTACCTATTGATACAGCAAGTTCAACCTTATTTGGCAGATGGGCAGCCTGACTTCCTATGCCCCCAAGCATTCATGCTGAATACACAGAAAGGATACAGGAACAAAGCATAAAGCTGAGGCATCAGGCCTGTTGAATCCCAAAATTTAATACTTTTACTTCCACAAGTATTTAATTTTGACAAAGCATCCTTCCCTTCTCCCTGCTCTGAAATAAAACCATTTTATTCTTATCTCCAACAGTACATAACATGAAAGGCAGAAAACAAGGAAAATGGGGACTAATGGCAGAAAAGGAAAAGAAAGGGTGAAAAGGAGGATTCCTCCTGCTTCTCTACTGCAGGACATATTTACCTCCCTCCGACAAGAGCCCCACCAAGAAAATCCAACCTGACAGCTGTAATGAGCTGTGCTGGCGGTCACCCACCTACACAGGTCAGGGCTGGTCCCAATTATGTGACAGGTCAGAAATGGGAGTTGGCACTCAAGTGGATCTATGGGAACACAGTAATTTTATTGCTATCAGCTTCTACTCTGAGTGACACTTCCCATCCTCAGTGACAACTGTGCTCTACAATGAAGTCCTTTAAAGCACCAAGGAAATGAATTCAGCAGAGAAAAAGAGCAACACAGTTGAATTGTAAATAAATGCATTTACAAGCAGTTTTTTTACAAGGATATTAAAAAGGAGCTGAGACTGAACTAGCACCTCAAAATGCCATTTACAGTCAAGGTCAGTGCGATGGGAGGAATATATGCAATACCCAAAGACTCCCCCCAGGTTTTGTTTTGAACATGCTACTCAAAGTAACCAAAATTAAGCAGGCTCTTCAGGAAACCTAAAAGCTGTGCTGACTTTGGCAATTGTTTTTCACATCAGTGCTAGAATTTCCACCAGAGATCTTGGATGTAAGGTATTAATGCTTAATTAACTGTAAAGATGCTAGCATGCCTCTAAAAGGGCTCCTATCCCTGCAGTAAGAATAGGAAACTGCCACAAAAAGATTTTGTGACTTTCACAGTCACATGGGAAATGTACTGCAGAGCCAGGAATAAGCCTCATCCTCCTGACTCCAACTATTTCACCACAAATTCATTTCTCTCCTTAACTGACTCCAGCTCTTAAAACCTCAAAACATTCAAATGGATTTAGAAGAAACATACCCACAGAACATGATTTTAACCTATTGCTTTCTATAACTTCAGGGTTTGCTTTTAGACACCTGCAGAAAGACAAACACAGCAATACTGACATTCAAGCCTTCAAGTTGCCTTCTGCATCTTTCCTCCACCCCCCTGAACTCAGCAATGTGTCCTAGTGCTTTGGTGCACACATTGAAATCACAGGGCTTAAGTCTGTCATATTTTGATATACAGGCACGTGGCAGGTTATGTGGAACATTTGGTGTTACAGCACAAAGCACCCAAGAGTTTTCGAGTACCTAAAGAGCAAAATCTCTTTCGCAGCAGGCAGAGTCTGCAGGCATCTCTAGCAAACTGTGTGGGGACCAGACACCCACACACTCTGAACTGCAGAGAAGCAATTTCTCTGAGCCCTTCTTCCCACCAGGACAACACACATTTCACTGGCAAAAATGTTTTCGCAGTGCGTTTCACACTTGTGATTCTTCAGTTCAGCCAGGAGCTGGAAGCTCTGGCTGTTTGCAAACTGCCTGGGGTTTATTCCACAGAGGGTTTACTCACTGATTCCCACAGCCCTGGCTGCAGCAAACAGCAGCTATTTACACTTGATGAATAGGTAAATTGCGAGAGAAACCAGTGTGATGCTGTACACAGAGCTATGTACAGTCACTGTATAGCACACACACAATCAATTTTTCCTACCAACCAATCAATGGAAAACGTGTGTGACTGTGCTCAGTGCCATTCTCTTTAGAGCTAAGAGCCACACGATGACTTATCACCAAGAAAAGCAGAAAACACAGCAGTTTACCTTGATCACTAGATTTCCTTGAAGATGACTCGTGCTTTACAGCTGAAATTAATATTTACTCTTGGGAAGCAGCTCCAGGAATATACCTTAGAACTGCTGGAGCTGGGTATCTGTTTCCTCAGCCCTTGGCTCTGCTTACAATGATTTGGTATTTTCAGACAATTAAAGCCTGGTACTGCAGGAAGGAAGGAAAAAAGCTTGACCAGTTAAACTAGCTCTGCTTGCTAGGATTTGTTGCCAGACAGCTTTCCTTTGCTGTCTACCAAAGCACTGCTAACAGGAAGGTCTTCCACAGAGCTATTCTGGCTCAAAGGCCACAGTGGCTGGGGAACAATGGTCCTGTGCATGGCCTCAAATCAAAAGTGAAAATATGTCAAGGCAGAGCTACCCGATATCTCTCACTATGAACAATGCTTTAAACATAGTACTTCATGGAGGTTTACCTCCCAGGCATATCACCCAAGGATTAAATTATTCTGGAATATTTGCCTAGAATTCAAACTCCATGGTGTTGCTTTCTGACACAATGCCATGAGGTAGGTTAAGAACCAAGACTTCAAAAGAGTTTATTAAATAGCCTTGAACTGACAGATGTATGTCCTGAAAAGGCATTAAAGCTCTTGGTATTTCTTTTTTTGTTGAGGGTGGAGCTGGATGAAGTTCAGGAGACTGGGTCATTAAAAAGCACAGGATTCTTTTCTTTGGCATTCTACACAAAAATGCTTTGTTCCAGAGTGCCTTTATCTATGAGTCCATGCCAATGGTTCATGAAAACAAGTTTAAGCCATTTCACTCCCATTTGTGTACCCACTTGCCAGGAACCAGTGCAGCATCACCTCCAACTGAACCACACAGGCAACAGATGACTGGGCTGGGAACGGGGCCACCTCACTCCAAGCCTCATCAGCACACAGGCAATCAGCGGGAAGTGTTCCTGTCTGTAATGCATCTTCCTCGATATATTTAGCATATTGATTCCTAGAAGAATCTTCCAGCCTCCAGTAACTCTCTCCCAGCTTGCAGCTGATTAGTAGTTGACTAAGTCCAGCCTCACATCAGCTACAGAAAGAGCTCTGACATTATCACACATTCAGATTTGTTTCCTGCCTTTTATGTCTTTCAGTATGTCTGTTCCCTCTAACACTAAACAAGGAGATAAATACTATTCCTTCTCCAAGACCATTAGCAAAATCTATCATCTACTGTTAGAAAAGTATAAACCCCCAAAAGCTTATGTGACATTTAAATATTTCTGAAAATGTAAAGTCCCTCTTCAGCACAAGGTTACAGCGGGGACAGGGTTATGCTCACTGGGCAAGGATCCATTACCCCTGAGGCTTTCCCTTCAGTATCCTCTAACCCAAACAGAGCTTTTGGCATCTCTTCTGTTCTAGAAAGCTTGATGTCTCTGGCACTGGATCTCTGTCTGTTAATGCTGAGCCTGGTGTGTCTCCAAAAGATTACCGCAGTCCCTGTACTATTCCTGCCATCCCCCTGTACCTCCAACAAATCACGAGCAGCTCTGCATTTTTGTAGGGTTGATTCATCTTTTAACTCTGTTAGATTACAAGGACACTGATTTAAGGATGGGAAATTCTAAGCACTTTTGGTCTGTGGCTCTGTGTTGTTCCCTGCTCCGCCTTCGCTCCAGCGCTGAGTCCCCGGGGAAAGGCTGAGTCATAACCCTATTTGCAATACTTGTATACATGTCTGCCTGGAACAGGGAAGTTTTACTCTTTATCCAGGAGCAGAGCTCTAAAAGGTCAGGCATCTCCGACTGCAGCATGGCAAGAACAGGGATGAAGGGGAGGAAAGGCTCTTCCAGCAGGCAGTTGTCACCTGGAGAGGAAGAGTCCCAACAGATGGCAGAGGTGAGCAGAACCCTTTCACAACAAGGACAACCCTTGCCTTAATTAGTCTGGTGACAAAACAATTATGTGGGACTGTGATGTTTTAATTTATGAGCCAAATTCATTTGCCTCAAAACCACTTCTCAACACCTGTCTCTGCACACCTTCCAAAATACTACTCACCTGTCAGAATCAAGGGAAGTTGAGCAACTTCCTACATTAGTATTTCAGTTTTGACAGCAACTTTTCTAATAAAATACTGAAATCAGAGAGGGGTGTAAGCTCTTGTATGCCAAATCAGTACAGCTGTCAAGAGAGTAGTGTTGGCACATGATACAAGATGCTACAGATGCCATTTTATCCCAACACCCACTTTCATTTCTCTTCTATCATTTTGCACTAGAATTTTTTTTTAAGAACTGAGGAAAAAAGGTGTGAGCACAATCTGGTTCCTTATAATTTTTCCCCAATTAAGTGAGGTAGGCAGCAAATTAACACCTGGTAACCTCAATTTCTGGTCAACAGTAGCTTTTCCAGATAAATATTAGCCTTTCAGATTTGCTGTCTTTCTGTTCACCTTCTTCTATGTTTTTGTGGGCTCAATTTGAATAGCTTATTAACCTGCTTACAGAGAGGTTTCTTTGTTCTTTAAAATGTCTTACTAGATTCTGCAGACAAGGACTTTTTGTATTTTCCATCTGGTTCCAGAAACATCCCAATTTCTTCTCCTCGTCCTAGAAATACTTCTAATGCTGACTGTGCTTGAGTTTAATCTGTTTGAAGCATCATCTCAATACTTCCCTACACTGATGTCCAGAAAGGTAATTTAAGCTTTCTGGTCTCTTGGGATTGCAATCTGTGCCCAAAATCTGAGGACATAGCATGAAAAATCCATCTTGTTCGCAACATTTTGAACTTCTTGTTATTCCTGTAACACTTCAGATGAGTGGCTGAAATTTCTGGCCTGAGTTAAATCCAGTGCCTCAGTGTTACGTTGTGCGTTACAAGAGAAGCAAAGGAGCTCTCAAGGCTTTCAGGATCACTGGTGTGTGTGAGTACAGGGCTCTCCCTGGCCCTCAACTTGAAGCAGGAGCAAGAAACCCTCTGCTATTGGCAGAGATGAAACCAGCAGGGTCTTTTCAGCCTCACTGGAAAGGAGAAGAAAGACTTAAAGACTTCTCCAGTTCCACTGCTAAATTATGCAGCTGAAAGAGAGGTAACTCTAACACTGGATTAGGTTCAAAAGCTGGTCAAGTTCGAAAACTTCCTGTCCCTGGAGAAATGGTCAGTCCCTTCTCAGTTGAAACACCAGCTTCACGTAAGGCCAGGTACTCCACAGCAGCCTCTTTAGTAGTTAAGCTGAAGTCTTCTCACTGGCTGTGATGCAATAATAAGTAAAGCTTACAGTCTCTTTATTACTGCCTAAATGAAAGAATTTAAATGCTTTTTTCCCTCCCCTGTAGGCTCTCCTCTCCTTCTAAGCATTCATCCTAAAATGAAGTTAATCAGAAGAAGGCTTCTTACTTTCAAGGTTTTCTTTCCATTTATTTTGTCAAATCGTATTACTTTCAGAGTTTTAATTTCTTACATTTTGTATATAAAGACTACTATTAAAATTACCACAGTTTAGTTGATGAAATGATGGCAGGAAGGGTTATGAGTGTTCAAACATGTCAATGTAGTCCAAGGTGTCTAAAATATTATTCATGTTCCTGGCAAAGAACAAATACTTTTGCCCTTGGCATCTGACCAGAACGGTCTAGTGTTGCACTAACTTTTACAATACACAGATACCAGCCAAGAGGAGGAGTGTAACATTCAGTCATTATCCAAGATCTTTAACACAGATAGTGACGAGGTTATAGTACATTACCTAAACAGGCAATGTAATCCCACGTGTAAAGGTCACTCTGTGAGGTGCTGGTCAATTTATAAATCTTGCCTGAGAGAGCAAACATGGTGCAGAGTTAAAAAATCCTATTTGCAGGCCCTGTGTGGCTCAGAAAAAACCATCATATGGCATGGTCTGAGGCACAGGGATCCTCACTCTTAAACAGGTTTTAACTCTGGACAAGCCATCTGACTTTACATGTTCTGATTTAAAAATTTTAAACCCACGTACAATAATCCCACATGAGTAATCTGGAAGAGGTTCAAACTTTTCTAAAATATTTGTATTGCAATTAGAGGAAGTCACGTTATGGTCATGGTGTTCTAGCAATTGATTAAACAGCATTTCTGGAATTTATTTAAATGGATTGACATTGCTGTAGCCCAGGAAAGAGAGAAGAGAAGCTCCTGGGCAGAAAACAGAACTGCATCTAGGTATGGGAGACAACACCTCTCCCAGTAAAGCAAGGCAAAGAAAACCAAAGCGTACATATGAAAGGTACAGAAACTGGAAAACCTCTCTACACAGCTACACGTGTCAGGAGCAGAAAAACATATCCAGAAGGCATTGTTCAGAGAGATGATGGTATTGTGGATGATACACTAGAGTAGAAAACTGTAATCTAAAATAAACTTCCCAAGTGAAACTGGATATGTCACTTACTGGCCCTATTTACACAACTGCAGAATCCACATAAAACATTTACCCTGAGAAAGTATTGCAGGTCTGTTTGCTGTGCTGGTTTATTTCTGCAATAACTCACTGCAAAACATTTGGAATACTGAAATGAGAGTGCCTGAAACAGTGAAACCACCACTTGAGTCTCCCATAACCTAAGCCTGAAATTCAATAGCAGAAGTGGGATCTGGGTTTTCAGTCAAAAAAAGGAAAGAACTTACAATGATAATGAAGCAAGACTGTCTGGCTTCTGCTTCCTCATTTCATAATGCCATACTTAATGGCAAAGATACCCATTCCAAAAGCAACTTGACACAAAACCTTTTACCAGTGTTTATAAAGATACCTCCACAATCTACATTGCTACAGAACTCTAAATCCTTAAAACCCTTCTTGAAGTTGAATTTCACTGAAATAAGTTACTGTGCTGTCAGAAGCTTATTTCACTTCAGGTGCCTCACTGGGTCAGGTGTAGGAGTTCAGGGATGTTAACACTTCAACACTTGACTGTTTCCCTCCATAAACCAGATAAAATCTGAGTTTTATAGTTTGCTGCAAAACAACTAAACTAACTGTGACTAAGCACAAATGGAATACAAAATGCAGGTCTTTACTATGAAGTTTAGATCTGCAGTCATTCATTTTCCAATCTTACAAGAAATAGAAGAAAAAAGTTGTGAAAACTCAAAAAGGGAGCCTGGAGAAGTACAGCAGAACAACTCAACAGTTTTTTCTTTCTAGGACAGGAACTTTATTACTAAATGTACAACTCTGCCAGAGAGCATTCTTACTTTTTCTAAGGGCTCAAATGAAGGAATATAGCACAACTGAATAGATTTGAGTCTATCCATTTCCCAGACTATATTTACTCTGAGACAAAACCTGTTTTGGGCTGAGCCAGAACTGACCACGTCACACTGTAATCAGTTCTGCCAAAGCTTGAAAACTTTTGATAGAAACAGAGTAAAACCAATGACCTCACAACCCCTTTCCACACTTCAGCAGTTACTCGAGGCAAAAGATACTCCGGGACCAGACAGATAATTATGTCTTTTTCCTTAAAAGGACCTGTCTGGGAAACTTGGCTTCAGAACAAGACAGACCCCCTCAGACACTGCATTCTTCATTAGTCTTGTCATTTGAAGGCCCAGTATTCCTTGCTTTTGAATACAGGGAAAAGAAGAAACCAATGGAATGACTTGGATGAATTTTCACAGGACAATAGAGACATGTGGATAGAGAATTGTCTCCACCCATTCTCAGTCCACCAACTTCTCAAGAAGTTCCCCTATGCTCCAGTTTTAGTATGCAAGCAAGGATATCACACATTGTTTAAAACACAACATCTGCAAAACAAGATCAACGCACCTTTTGCTCCACTGAAACCTCAAGACAACTTCAATGTAAGGAAGAGAGGTAAAACAACATGACAGCACTGCTAACAGGGGCAGCACATGGTGACCACAGGACAGGCCATGCTGGCTGTGCACTTGTCCATACCCCAAATACTAAAAGCTTATCAGGGAGATGTTCAGGATGCCAGAAAAAACCCTGACCAATCACTCCTATCTTGTGTGACTGGAGCCTCTGGGAGATGAAGTTAACCTGAAGCAAATGTCACTGCTGGCATTTCATCAATCTCACCCAGTCTGAAGAGACTCGGGAGGTAAAGAAAGATATGCTGTAAGAGCCTCTTCAGAAAGAGGACAGATGTTCTTAGTGCACATGTTTTGAGCCCTTCTTCAAGGGTTTTTTCAGCCACACTGGATTAATTGCTTATTTTCTCTGCACCTCATTTTGTCACCTGCTGAGGAAGTAGCTAATACTCTGTGGTAATTAATGCTCAAGTAATTGAGATAGCTGTGTGGCATACAGGGCTGCTGACCTTAAGAAACTTTTACACTACAGGCATCTTGCAACAAAACAACTAATAGTGTAGACAGAAGCAGCAAGTTTAATGACTTGTCCTCACCTCTTCTCAAAGAGGTGGCATGTTCACATATGCCCGTTCCACACCAGATCTTCGTTGTTGCAACAAATGCACAAAATCACTTCAAGTAAAATTGCAGTAGAATATATTACACAAAGAACAAGTCCAAGGAAGCCTTATAAAGCATGAAAATACATGTTTGATCAGTACAGAAAGGCTAAATTAATAGCTGCTTCTTACACATGCCAAAGAGCTCCCGACTGAGAGGCAACAATGAAGTTTCAATCCATTATTTGCATTCAAAACCAAAAAAGTTCCATGTGAACAGAAACACGTGTTTCCAGGGATTCCCAAGATGTAAAACATTCTCCTGTAATTGTATAAATAAGTCAGAGACTGAAACCTATTAGTCCGTTGCCACTAACAAAGCAGAATAAAACAGAACAGCAAATTAAAACTTCAAGAAGTGACCGACGTCAGTGAACAGCTTAAAATGCTGCTGTGTTGGCATGAAGAGCAGAGTCCAGAAGAGTCTCCTAAGGAACCAAGAGCAAACCCATTCTTGTCTCTAGTGATATTTATTCTTATAAGGCCACACTCTTGTGAGTGGAAGTACTTATTTTCCATTGCTTCCTCCATTCAGAACTGGAGTTCCTTGCCCTCCCTTACTGGGGTAGAAATGGTTTCAGCAATTTTTTCCGACTGCTTTATGAGTCTACAACCACATGAATAAACAAAGTTCTGCACTGCACGTCCATCTTTTAAAAAGAAACAAAACTAAGACACACTTTTGCCTCACAATTTAACAGCCATAGCCCACACATCAGGAGGCTGGGATGAAACAAGAATGGGATCTAAAGAGCACAAGCAGATCTAGAGGAGACAATTTGGATCATAGTTACCTCTGAGGTTTCAAAAGCCTTACACTTATCGCAGCTCCATCTGTATCCCCATTTGCTAATACACAAATATACAGGACTGGGATCCTGAAGGACTTACAGGTACATAAAGTGACTGTGGCTGAGCACAAATTGACAGGAGGGGGGAAAAGTTTTGATAAAGTAGTTGTTAAAAGCAGGTTCCTTGTGGATTTCAGATCTACAAATACTAAAAACTTTTACTACACCATCTAATCTCAGGCTTTTCCAAATTCTGCCCTGCTTCTTCCCTATTGCGCAAAACATAGTTAACATAACTGGCACAGCAGGACAGACGGACTCACCAGGAAAGCCTGGACAACTGTTCGCAAACCAGTCTGGCATCCAGGGGTGTAAAACTAGCTTAAAATTATGAAAGAAGGTAAAATTTTAAGGCATTCAAATAGATAATGCAAGGGGGACTAATCCTGTTTTCACAGTCAGAAAGAAACCAACCTTTAGCACAGATCCACAGCTTAGCACACACACTGTCACGCGGTGCTGTCACACAGAACCTTTCCTTGGGAAGAGACAAAGGGAGGGATGTACCCACCACACCGAGGGATGGAAGTGCCGGGAGACAGAGACAAAAAGAACTGCCCAGGGTCACCCACGAGTCGCTGAGGAGACAGAGCCAGGGACACTCAGCTCTGGAGAACCAGGGCAGAAGGCGAGCAAACAGGGCAATGCCAACATTTACAGCCCTGTTTAGACTTCGGAGCTATCAGGGACTGCAGGAGATAACCTATCCCTTACTTCAACATTATCTAAAGCAAACCCCTTATTTCATTAACCCTTATTTTTCTGGTTTGCAGGAATCTTTTCCTTTAGGAGCTCTTGGTGAACCATTTGGGCTGCAGAATTCTGGGGACAGCCCATTACTTTTCTTCAATCCCTTCTCAGGAAGGACGTGCAAACCAAGGGGACTGAAACACCAAGTGCACATACACCAGAGGCACTTTAATTCTTTGGTTGCTTCCAAGCTCAGAGAACCTGAGCCAGTGTTTAGCTGCAGCACAAGAATCAAGCCCAGACCTCCAGCACAGCATGCAGGGACAGTGCTGCTGCTTCACTGCAGACAAAGGTAGGCAAGAGCTGAATCACCTTTGGGAGATTTTTGGCAAAGAATTATCCCAGGAACAGCCCTGAGAGTTACTTCAATAGATTGGGTCAAGAGCAAAGAGACTCTTGGTGCAATCTGTCACAACTTCGCACTGCAGACACGAGAACCTCATGTTCTGTACACCATCCGCAGACTGAGTCAGTGCCCCCAGCTCAAGCTCTTTCCGCCTCCAAATGCTCTTTACACCATCATTAGACTGGAAAGGTGCAAACAGCACAATTTGTGGTGCAAAGGCAACAGCTGATTACTGCAAGCAAACTTACAAGGTGAACCAGGAGGAAACAGGGGCAGACAACAACAAATCATAGTCCTTAGAGATGATAACAGAGGCTTTGGCCATATTTAAAAAATAGGTTGATATTATTTTGAGGTCTAAGTTTAAAAACTGTAGTAGATTACAAGAAAACTGCTGTGTTGTCAGGAGTAATTACATTACCCTGTGATGATGTCAACTAGAAAAACATTTTCTCTTGCTGACTGTGTAAATCACTACTGTATTCGGACTCATGGAAAAGAAGTTTTTTGTAAAGACTACCTGAAATGCTGACACCTCCTTAGCACAAGAGTGATGTCCCAAGAGCAGCTCACACAGAGCCTGTATTCACACCAACACCACACAAGGACAGGGCTGGTGTGTTTGACTGTCCTGGGTTTAACCCAGAACAAGGGCTCCCCCCAAGGAAAAATCTAACAAATCAGGGGGGAAAAAAAAAAGCAATCTCATTGAACTGCCTCTCCTGCAGCAGTGGATGCCCAGCCTGTGTCTGCAGCCAGGATCACACAGTTTATACACATGGGAGTGGTACACGCTCAGCGTCCTCAGGGAGAGGCTCTAATGGCATTTGCTCAAAGCCTTTTATGAACCATCCCTTGACGACTCCGCGTGGCTTTGGCCAGTGCTGGTCTCCTGCTCGCTGCAGGGAGGAAAGCCTTAAGAGGCAGCACCCTTGGGAACAAGCCTCTGCAATACTCTGCTTTACAGTGTAAACTGAATGCACAAGACAAAAAAAAAAAGTGGCTGGTAGAAGCTTTAAATCACCTCTGCCAAGCAATACCACTGCTTTATGCACTGGAGTCAGATTATTCTCCTACTACTGTTTAATTCCTATTAAGCTGAATTGATGGGGTAGCATGGCCAAAGTCTTAGAAGAAGTTTGTTTCAAAAGACTGAGAACTTATTTTTATTACACTTCAGCTGGTTCCTCACTGTAGGAGCAACTCCCACACTGATCCCAGATAGGGTTTTTTTGTTGGGTTTTGTTTTGCATTTTTTTCCCCCCCTCATATCTACAATGATTCCTTTAAAGTGTCGAGCTGCACTGGATGGACACAGCCCGATTTCACCTCTGTCCCCATTGTGGGTGAGCTAATTGATCACTCACCCACAAGGGGCCAATTCCAGCAGTGTCTAGAAGCATTTTATCAGTCTGCCTTGCCACAAGTCCATTCTCAAGTCAAGGGAGGGAATGCAATTCCCCTGCCTTAAGGGGATTTTACCACAATTAGCATACAAGAAGAAATCTGATTCCAGCTAAAACACACAAGAAAGTAAACAAAAAGTAAACGTTTAATGACAGTTGAGATTTCTGCACTTCTGTACTCCAGAGTCCCCTGAAGGAAAGGAAGGAGCCCGCAGAAAAAAGGATCAGCAGAGCAGTGTAGGACACAGTAGTTTTAAAGTAACACTATGATTGCAATATTTTAATAAGTACAGCTCCTAGATATGGTGCATTAAATTCCATTAGAAGTCTTCAATTTACAAAATGTTACTTTAAGTCACTGATTTTAATCTCTTCATGCAGCTGTAATCTGTTTATTGTGTTAAATCCAGGCCAAATCTCACTAGTTGACAACTGTTACATCACATCACTACAAATACCTGAATATAAAACATAACCTATTGACACAGGATAAAAGGCTGTGGCTACATTATTATGCATGATACACTCCTAACTTCTTCAATTAAAAAACTCCATGCAATGTATTATTAGTTTGGTGAGGATTTTTTTGGTTGGGTTTTGTTTGCTGGGGTTTGTTTATTTTTTCCTCTTTTTTTTTTAAACTAATAGCTGGCATCACTTCATGGAACACACAGCCAACATTTTCAGATTCCACCCCACGAAAAACTCAAATCTGCCTTGAATAAGACACGAAAGGGAGGAAATGTTTATGTAATTTGTTTCCCATCTAAAAGAAAGCAAGCCTAGTCCTCAAAAACTGAACTGAAACAACTCTGGTTACCTTGTGCCTCAATTTAAAGAGCAGTAGTCCTTTCTTTGCTATGCAGAAATAACAAGGTGTGGAAACAGCTTTTTCTTTTTAGCTTTCAAATGCCCTCTACTACCACAGTCACTAAATGAGCTGTTTAAACCAGAGGAAATAGGTTGCAGGTGCAGAGTGCCATCAAAAGTTCATTTATCACTACACTTCACATTCCAAGTGCTTAGCTAAAGGCTCCCATCATATCAGAGCTTCTGCTTTACAGCTACTGCAACATAACCACATTCTCTACTTTTTAGTTTTCAGAACATGGAGCCTGATATTTTAAAAGGTTGGCTGGTGAGAGGGATAGAAACATGCTTGAAAAACTATGATTACTACAGAAGTGACCATTAAGATTCAAAGCTTTGTTATTTTTCTTTAATATAACCTAAAGTGAGAAACCCAAGTTATACATCTTATTTTCAGGGGTATTCCAATGCATTAGGAAATATTTATTTCACTTTGATTATCTGACAGCAGAAATAGGCAAAGGAAACAAGATGAACATCTAATACTATTTACAGTCTCATAATTTATTCCTGAATGATTCAGCTGTAATGCTATGAAATATTTTGAAGTTTCTTGGCTGCCAGTTTTATATATGTTGAGACTTTTTTTTAAAGTTATTATAATTCTTACTAGAGTCAAAATTAAATCAATACATTTATTAAAATTTATTATCAATTTTACATGAAAGACTAATACTAGCGTGGAAGATGCAGCCACTCCAGCTGATTTAGCAGTTTCTCTTACACAAAGAGCCCAGAGCAGCAGCTGCATCATTCCCTCCTATCCTGATCTACCAAGTATTTCAAGTCTGTGCTAGACAAAACCACATCTGGGAGTGAGAGCACTATCCAGGTATCCAGCAGAGAGCAAGGCTCGCTCTCCTCTGAGCAAGTTCAGCTTTACTCAGGGGTGCACAGCAGCCACAGCAATTTCTGAAACTAAAATACCCGAATACATTTAATCTGTTTGAGTTTCCATGCATTTCAGCAACATTATTCTGCAAGTTTTAAAGTGTAGCATGTTATTTTTGAACCAGCAATTATCTTATTTCCTATACTCCAGTCTCCAGCAGACCAGGGAAAATTCACTCTTTTCCTGTGGTCACAACTGCAACCTGTGATCACCTTTTACTTGATCCTATCAGATGTAAAAAGGTTCCCACAGTGAAAGCCTGGAGCCTTCTGCTTTCATTAATGGGCTGTGGAATACCAAACAGAGTGCCTAAGTGGAGAAAAACTACATGACAAGTAGTCCTAATACCAGAAGAAAGAAAAATTGTGAATAACCTATACTGAAAATTGGCAAACAACATGAGATGCTTAACTTCACAAGCCACTCTCAAAACTAAGTAGCTGCTCCAAGAGATGAAGATACTCCTGAAGAAAGAGGTTTAATAAAACTGAGAATTAAGTAACAGCTTGTAACAGGACTACTTTTCTTCTGGTAATGCTGTGCTAAATACCCCAAATTTGTTGGATACAATGTAAGTTCAAACTGGTTTCCTAAGGACATGTTTGTGTCTCTACGAGGTAAAGCAATGCAGCAGTCTCTGCTCAAGGGGAGAAACTGTTCAGAATTGGGTTTTCACAACAAGAGACTTTAGAGCATGAGTTACTTGAGATCAAAACATAAAACAAGGCACTTTTTGTCACTGCAGTCACTGTGACAAGTAGTGGAATCCTGCCGTACTTCACAGTAAGATAGCTACCCTGATACAGAAACTGCAATTTTCCTTTTGAAGTGAAAGCAATAAGCACAGACAAGTAAAACAAGGAGGCGATTTGCTAATACCAAGCAAGATATGCTTAAAAAATGCCAAACAAAACCCAAACTACCTAACTTTGCTACTATGAAAAGCGTACAGTCAAGGTCAAACCCAGCATCTGTTCTATAAGAGAGTGTTTTACAAACGATGTGCACATCTGATGTCCAAAGGTAATTCTGGGTGGATTAAGTGCAATGGAAAACTGCAGTGCCCTACAGGGAGGGAACATCTTCTGACTATTGCTGTACAAAGATGCCTGACAACCTAAGCCTGTGCTTTTTTGAAATACCAATCTCCCCAAGTAATTTGATCTGAGTGTAACTAAACCCATTCAGACAGCAGGATCTGGGAAATCACACACCTGTAGTTAGCACTACTAACCACACCACCTAGTAGTACACACACACACACACTGTAAGAATACCTGGCAGTGATGGGGAAGAGACAGTTAAGATTTAAGAACGAGCTCGACCTTACAGGATGAGGAACTGAACAAGTGTCCCTGACACTTGCTGAACAGATGACACCACCCTCAGAACTGGAAATAACAGACCTGTGACAAACCTAGAAATGACACAAATCTGCATTAATTCTTGAGCCTTCAAACACTTTATGGATGCTTAGAAGAAAGCCCTTCTAAACACTACATCTTTCCTGAACTGAAAACCAGTGGAAAACTTACTTGTGCAGCCTCTGGAGCTACTATGATAAAAATTACCGTTACACTTGTTTGTAGTCCATGTACTACAATAATTTTAAAATACTTCTCTTAGTACTGGGGAAAAACAATTAAAGTCAAGGCATGTTTTACTCTGGTTACCTATGGAGCTAATTGCCAAAGACTAATTCCAGAGCTCTCTTGAGATTAAAATGTTAACACACACAAAAAAAAGACAATATAAAAATTCATCTTAGAAAAAAAAAAAAAATCACACACTAACAGATTCCCTTTGGAATTCAAGTTTTCTTACTCTGGATTAGAATCTGAGCATGAGGCTCCTGTGCTAGTATGAATGGATGGGGTATTTACAAAAAGGGAGATAAAACACAAGAACTTAAATTAAAACCAAACTAATTCTGCCCTTAATAAATGAAGCTCACATCTGTTTTGAACACTGTTTCACGTTATTGTGAAATACAGCTACAGGGGACTTATTTCACAAAACAATGCTCCACAGCTTTACTCCCTACAAAGGAAACAATTTAAAAATACACCCTAACTTCAGCACACAAAGGCTTAGCCAAGCTCCCGATCCCTCAGAAACGTGGCCCTGGTGTCAGCATTGTTTCTCATTCTCTCTGAGCACACTGAGCAGCGATGGGCACAGCCCAGGCACAGATTAGCTCCTGGGAGATGCAGTGGCCCTGCTGAACTCGCTATCCCTGCTGTCAGCACCGTGTACCCAGCTTGCTGAAGTGCACACAGACCAGGTTCAGCTGGTATGCAAACACAACACTGGCAGCTTTGAAGAGAAATCTATCAGATTCCCCAAAGAGGCAAATATTGCCCAGGATGAGTGTCGCAGGAGAGGCCCACTCATGAACACAGGGAAGGAGAATTTTAACTCAGGCTATGGTTCAAACATAAATTTATGTTTGCTGTGCACAGACAAGCTCATGTTTTGACAGTGATGTGGAACAAAACCATAAACTGACGATTATGCATCAGTGGACAGAAGTCACAACAACAGGGCTGGACAGGAAGGAAGAGGAAAATGTGTTAGACAGAAAGCAGTGCTTCCAGAACAACAGCTTTACACCCTCACTTGTGAAATAAGAAAATGATACACTTGCCAATTCAACTGCTTCTGCCTTTTGCCCAGGATTCAATTTAAGAATTAAATTACTGGGATGGCCATCTTATTGCCAGCTGCAGACTCCATCTACTACAAGCTACAGACTGGGGCAAATAAAACTACACTGTGCTGGGCTCTCCCAAGACCTCATGCTGACAACTAAAGCTGCCAAGCACAGAGCACCAAGGGCCAAGCTGTACTTTTTATATCTATACGATTATAACAGCCTAAAACCCAGAAAGCAGCTTCCTTTAGACACAGGCGATGCTGAATAAGCCCACTTGATGATAAAAGAAAGACATTGTTTATGACAGCTACCAAAATCCAGAGAGCAGCATATTTTAAATTAGAAGACTGTCTACTCATAAAAACAGGTATTTCAAGGACAGCCTGCTTATGCTCCCTAATGAAGTGCAGGTGACATATACAGTTATGATAACAGGATTTAGACAAGATGATGGCTCCTCTGACAGTATTCCAGGTTTTGGAGTAAGAAGAAGGCAAGAGGATAGGAGATGGCAATGGTAAAAGGCTCTTAAAATATGCAAATGTTCTCCACATTCATGTCCAAAGGTATCCTGGACAGCTGGAGAGATGTCCCATCTGATGGAGCAAGACAAAGCAACCCGAACACCTACACACTTCTGGGATGACAACTTGTGAGTATCAGAGTTAACAGCATTGACATTGACATTCAGACTCTGATTTGTGCCAGTGCTTGCTTACTGCAAAGATGGATGGAGATGACACCTACAGAGGGATTAGGTAACATTGCAGAAGTTAATCAAGGTCACTGTTGTTATGAGCTCATCTCGCTCATCTTGCACTGCATTTCTGTCCACATGAACCTACTGCCCCTGGGTGTCTGGCCATTTACACTATGCATGGGAACACAACCTTGCACCTCAGGTTTTCTACTGCAGAAAGTACTCCAAGACTTTTGCTCTGTATCCCTGAGGTGCACTGTAAACCACACTGCAAGAATCTCATCTTCAGCCAAACCACTGCTAAAACCCAAGTGTTGAGGGGAAACACCAGCAAGGAAAGCTAAGTCTGATCCACACATCAAAGGGTTTGCTGTGCACAAGCAGCATTACCACAGATACAGCACATTTTAACAGCCTCAATGACATTCCCAGTCCTCAAAAGAAAAGCAGGCAGCCTTTTATTCCCCATCTGGTGGTCATTAACTCTAGAGAACAAACCTCAGAGTACGTCACTAGCTCTACTCCATCCCTCCATTTTGTACATGCTGCTTGTGTTGCAATGAATCATCCCCTTCACAAGGATCTCCAAAGAACTCCAGCTTCTTGTTTCCCAAAAGGCTGGATTAAACTGGAGAGTGCTTGTCTAACTTGTAAGGTGCCTTCCTAAGGCAAGTTTAAACCAGTACCTGCCCATCCCAGCTATTTTATCTTTCCAAAAACTGATCTTACTCACACACTCACCAGCATTCACAATCTGGGAGAAGACATAATTTGCTCTTCCTACTGCTCCAGGCCCAGTTAGGAGACATCCCTAGCAAGGTGGCCTGTATGGTGCAAGAGATTGATGTACCTGGAAGACACTGTCCCCCTACTGCAAATCCAGTGATTTCACTAATTGCAGAACCCTCCACACAACATTTCTAATTTGCATTGCATCATAAGTATTTGTGAAATAAGATAGTACCACAGAAAAAAATGCCCACCTTAGCTCCTGAGATGAGATTTGCATATAACAACATGCTAAAACTGCAGAAGTTGTTTTTTTTTTTTTTTTTTTTTCTTTGTGCAGCCCTTTGGTAAGCGCCTCAGTCTCAAGCTGCAGAAGGAATTAAAAGTCAGAAGCAAATGTCCGAGATGGAACTGAATCTCAGCCCTAGCCAGACAGCTTTACGTCTATTTCTGTGCTGGAAAAAATCACTCCCACTATGCTCTGGTTTCTCCAGCTCTGAGAAGAGCATAGTACTCCCTCTTTCCCCACTATGGCCTTAGGACAAGATAACAGTGTACAGCACAAAGGACCTTAAACCCAGACACAGCACCCATGAGTAACAAACTGTCCCTTCCCGGTGCTTCCTGCCTTCAGCTTCAAGAGTCTCTCTTCACATTCAACCCTTCACCCTCATGTCCTGAGCAGAGCACCAAGCACTCCAGACAGGCTGACAGCTGGCAAGGCAGCACCAAACCAGAAGCTGCAGTAAGAATTGCCAACCTATCAGCTACTAATCTCCCTAAGGACAGCACAAACTCCATCCACTTGCACCTGCTGCAGAGTAGATGAAGGAAGAGCCTTCCCACCTGGTTATCATGTCTCCAAAGAGACTGTATGTAACAGGGTGTGTCTCCTGCCACTATCTCCACTTTTCTCCTCCTAAAACTCTGCTTACAGACCACAAAAATACCAAGTTTGCTTAAACCTTAACTCCAGAAATCTCTGTCTTTTAGTTAGAAGATCACATTTCTCAACTCTACCTCCAGCTACTAAAAAATCTCCAACAGACACTACAGTTCAAAGGGGGAAAAAACACTGAAACAACTTCTCTCCTGAAAGGTCTTTATAAGTCACCTCTGCAAAGCAAGAAAATGCAACCTCAGAGGAAGAGGAGCAGCTGTTTTGACAAGTCTGGCCCTCGTTCAAATACCAGGATAAGCCTTGAGTAGTAAAATATTGCCATCAATAAAAAGTTCAACTAAAGTGCATTGCCCTGGCCCTAAAGTACAGGTCATCTATTCCATGTTACATACACAGGAAAAGCTGCTGCAATGTTCAACTGAAAATGTGTACAGAAGTGACAAATGAAAGAAAAAATGTTCTGGATGACACTCTCTAAGTTCATGATCTCGTATGTCAGAAGCTGTGTTAGGCAATAGAGCAGAGTATGTGACAAATGCCAGGAAAAAATTAAAAAGCTATCTGCACTTGGGGATTGCTCCATCCCTAGGAATTACTTTCTTGACTTTTAACTATGAAGCCACGTCTCTGGCCAATGTCCAAAAAAATTATTCTTCAAAATTCTTAAAATTATTCCCTTTAGACACTGCCACACATCTAGCTGCACCAAACTGACAAGACATTTGAATGGAAACAAGATAACTTTCAATTTCCTGCTGCATATACTGAGTAGTACAGTGCACCTAACACTTCAGAAATTCTAAAGCATTTGGTAAAACTTATTTCAGGGCAGCCAAACAGTGGGTTTTAGACAGAAAAGCTGTATGCAGTTTAGGCATGCTCAAGACCAGATCTCATACTTTATTTCCTCTTTTCATTTATTCTTAAACACAGCAAAATATTCAACTACTGAGGTCCTGGATGCTGGCTGCAAAAATTAGTAACACTATGCCAATCAATGACTGGGATTACAAAATGAGCAACAAGGAATAAAAGCCACAAGGGTTTTATTTTTAGAAAATCATTAAAAAATAACATTATGGAAGAAAAATGGACATCTTGAAGAACTCAAACTATGCCTTCATTGAGAACGTAAGAGTATTTCTCCCCCAAATAAAGCTGCACTATGTGCTGAATGCTGCGTGTGAGAAAGAGACTGTCAGCTGTACACTGCAGCTGATGAAACCAAGCAGGCACTTAGCTAGTTGTCCAAACAACTAAAACATCAGTGTGTTATCAGCTCTCATACTAAATCCAAAAGCACAGCACTGTACCAGCTACTATGAAGAAACTTAACTCTATCCCACCCAAAACCAGGACACAAGCAGATGCCCACCATGGAACATGTGTTTAATGGACACAGCCAAAAATGAGTTACATAGACTGATCAGAACATTTTAGTGAAGCTACAAGTACACTCCAAGCTTTCCTGAGGCAGAAATCAATCTCTCTCCAGTGATGGAAAGATACAGGCAGCTGCAGAACTACTCTGCTGCAAAGCTGAATTCCATGAATGTCCATCTGTCCATAACATGTCTACACCAGGCAGAATTATTAAGGAAAATCTCCATCTTTTGATGGGCATCAAGAGGCTCACCATTCTGTGATACTGATAGAGGAGGAACCATTGTCTTGCTAACACTCCCTAAAAAGCTCCTTCTCTGACGAAGGTATAAGATAAAAATACATACAGGGACACCCACACAGCTCACAACTGCACAAAGCATATGGCAAGCTTGTGAACATGAACAAATACACTCACGTCAAAAATATTGATAAGGAATCCAAAAACATCTACTGATCGGAAGCTCTGTGGGAAGCAACTTTTGTCTCCTTGAGACTGACAGGAGCTTCCAATTAAAACCATTTCCTGAAGGTCTGATGCTGTCCCTCTTTACCCTGCCTTCATCTCAATTTCAGAACTCAATACCATCAAACTCAGAAAGGGATTTAGGTACTCCAGGTGCAGATGCAGGGTGTTTCTCTTGAGGACACACTGTCTGCTGAGGCTGAGTGACAAGCACCTACACTAACTTTCCTGCTGTGCCTCCAATGAGCCTGCACTGCCCCCATCCCATCAAGATAAGCAGTTCAGACATTTTCCAGCCCCCAAAGCCTCCCAAGACAGGGGTAAGGCATGTCCACTGCTGCCCGTCCTTGGGACTCCTTATTGTTGGGAACAGGCAGACCCCAAACCCAGAGCAGCTGTCCGTGCAAGTCACTCTCCCAAACTGAACAACTGCTGCACCCTCCTCTGAGAGAAAGCTGTTGAGATTCAAGCAACAGCCATGAAACAAGGGGAACTTCCCCAGGGTGAAGCAGCAGTAGAATATTTTATTCTAGCAGAGATACTGGCCTTGAGATGACGGAAAACATCACCAGAACTCTGTGACAACACTAGAAAATTTGTGAGGCAGTTCTTACTTGAACCTCTGTCCCTCTCCTACTCATCTTCCCTCATTACAGAACTCCATCTCTATCATTAGTATTAATAGAAAACTAATTGCCAAGGTCTCCCACGTCTCCAAAAGCATCAAGTCTGATCTCCACCAGTTGTGTTGGAGGATCTCCCAGATTACTGTTTGTTGCAAGGACTGGCACAAAACTCTATTTCCTGCCATCGCTCCTGCTAACACAGACAGGAATTTTAAAAAATCCTAACTTCATCTTAAAGAAGTCTGAGAATCATTGATGCCAAGTACATGTTACCAAAGAACAAATTTCTCCATATTCTCCACTTTCATTCTCAACTCTGGAGCTCTCACTTGTTCATCAGCTGAGCAGCTACAGAAGTCAAATTTAGAACCCAAATTTCCACTTGAAAACATGCAGGTATGCTCATATTTCTGAAGCCAAAACCAATTTTTTAATCCTCCTTGCACCATGCAGGTCACAAGAATCCAAAATTAACTTCACTCTTTCTTTTCACATCATTTTCCAAATGTCCTAACTCTCCCTGTGACACCACAAGATTGACTAAGATCAATTCACTAACATCATTAGTTTAAAAGGCAAGCATTCAAGATGAAAATATTTCCAACTATAAACCTCATTAAATCTACTGGAACTATTTAGCATTTATGTCAGCCAGGACATTTTGCACAAACGCTGCGCTAAAAATACTGTAGTCTCATACACACCGGGAAACCACTACTACAACGTGTTCAGCTGAGCTGGGAAATAGCAGGAGCCTGCAGCAGAACAGGCTCTCTCTGCTCTGCCTGGAACAGCCCTTCCATGCTGTAGTAATTCCAGTGTTCAACCACTGATGGACAGTGGAAGCCACCAGAGCACACAGAGGAACTCCCTGGAGCAGGCAGCTACTGGCAGAGTAAGGACAGCAGTAACTGGGAACACTGTTTAAAAGGAATAATCCTACCACAGCTATGAACTGGCTTTTAAATTTATTTTCTACTGGTTTTTTTTCCACAAGAGCAGAACAGCAACAAACTCACTGCTGAAACCACAGCAAGTCCATACCCTTCTCCCATTCCCTTACCCACAGGAATCATTCTGAAATGTAAAGGTGATCCACATTTAAACACTGACAGTGCTGAACAGCCCAGGACAAAGAGTCCTGCAGGGAGAAGGTACAGGCAGATGTGTCATATGCTCTGTCAAAAGGGACAGGCCCAGGACAGCAAGGTGATAAACATTGATCTCTATATCAAATGTCTTCTCTCAGATTTGGAAAGCTAAGATAGACCTTCAAAAAGCCAGGCAGAAGCAGAATACATAACACTAAATAGATTTTGCTCCCATGTTTCAGAGTGTGAGGTTTTCTATAAAATGGGGAGCAGTATCTATAAAATTGGAAGCCACAAACCAATGAAATTTAATAAGCCAATAAATATTTGTGAATGACTACATGTCCTACAATGATATGAGAAACTGTATCAGCACAACCAGCTCAAGCAGACTTGAAAGAGAAACTGTCCCATCTTGAAAAGCCACAGGAAAAAAAAAAATCCGCAATGATTTCCTAGGTTAAATTGTATTTCTCTTAAATAGTCACTGTGACATTAAAGCCAGTCCAGTAACAAAAAAAAAACAGATACACTGTCAGTGCTCCACTGATTTTAGCAGAACTACAGCAATTTACAACATCAGGAAGAATCTGACCTGGAGCCTCCCTCTAAGAGGGCAGTGGCTTGTGCTATTTCAGCAGGTATTACTTTAACAGGAATCCAGTGAAATCATTAACAGAGGAATTTGAGTCAATGAGATGTTAAGTACTTGCTATAATTACATATTATTGCAGTTTCTGCTGACAGTGCAACTCAGGAGGTTGGAATTCAATGAACTATCTAACGAATATCTGAAGTCACAGTTGTAAATGAAATTAAATCTGATTTGTGCTTGATCACGTTTATGAGCTGTGTGTCTAATTTACATGAAGCCATGTAAAAAAAGCACACTTTTACACAGGTCTCCTGGTTCAAATTTTTTCATGTTTTACAAAGTAAACAAAGAAGCCCTGATAACAGATTAATAACTGAGAGTGCTTAACACTGGAGTAAAAGGAAAAACATCTTAAGAAAACCTGCTAGGAGGAAGAAACACACGGGCCATTAACCCCCAAAACACATCTTCCAGCACATTTAAGTAATTCTGCTGAGTTTTAACAAAAACACAAGTTGGCTGCAGCTCCCAGAAATGCACTCAACTCCCCACTCCCACCAGACACCCATTAAGTTTTAACCTAAATGCTGAATGTGTCAGAACAATTAACACAACAGACCTCAAGGTCTTTAGCAAAGCCCTTCTGAGGCTTCTGCTGGGGAAAATAGATGCAACTTATGCAGCACATGGTAGTGAAGAGCAGCTTACCAACAATATGTTTATTTACATTTCTGAGAAGTGTCATGAATGATAAATTTACTTCAGAGTACTCTCACCTATCACAATCTGAAGATTCCCATACGCTGTCATATCCTAACAAGCCCTGCGAGGGATTGCTGTGAACATATTGAAAATCAATGCAAAAACAAAATGAAGAAATTTTGCAGAGATTGGCGTCTTATGTAAAACACTTCTGAAATAAATAAAAAAAACCCAAAAAAACAACAAACAACTAAGTGGTTGCAGACTTAAAACTACCCAAGTATTGTTCTGAGGCTGTGGGCAGCACTTCCCACAATGCAGGCTCACCACCAGCACTGCAGTCTGGAGTGAAGGCAGGGAGCCATGCAAGGAAGGAACAAGCTACATTCTTCTGGAACAAGCTACATCTCCATGTATCACAGAAAAGGCAAAGGAAATTTTCAGCAGAGATATCAATCTGCACCTAAATACCATTAACTACCTTTTGTACTTTGGATCCCTTGCCAAACGTTTGACATTTAAAGCATTCGTGAGACGTGTTCCCAGGGAACTTAAAAGACAGTTTCTCCCTGACATGTCACATACACACAGAGCACAGGCAGTGCCTTCACGCTTCCTAAATCCGTGCAGTTTGTTTAGCACAGTGGCTCTAACAGCAGTGCTAAGGTACACACAGCCCTATGCCAGAAGTGGCCCTGCTCTCCTTCAAAAAACTCTCACCCATCCAGAAGGCGCCAGCAAAGGCAGCAGCAACGAAGCACAAATCTGGTCTCCAACAGACTGTTTCACAACCACTGAGAAATCCTAAAGATCTCTGCTATGTTGCTCTACAGTTTGTTAGCATTTAAATCACCCACACCTCTTATTGCACAGCTCTGTCATACATGAAACATGAATTTAATGCAAAACACAAACCGTGCTGAAATTCCTTAACTTGTAAGGCATTTGGTTCAGCACTCCTGTTATTTAATTTGAATTTCCCTCTTGCTCATTCCTTCATGTTGCCAGCCTGATAAATACACAGATGCCCCATGAGCGCTTGGGCCAACATAAAGAAACCTGCCAGTTCCTGATAAGATGCTGCAGCAGTAAGGGCTTCTGTTTTTTTCCCCAAAAAATACTCACTGTTAAAGCAAGCCCCTCCTTCAAACATGTTTGAATTCCAGAAGCCACCTCTGTGATGCTGGACAAATTCACACTTGACTCCTGTTAATGCACTGTAATGGCTACTCCACTGATACTTGACCTCAAATTGCATCGTAACATTACTGGCCAAATCAACTGGAAGCAAAAAGCACTGCTTGGGGTGATGTCCTCAGTCTCCACACCGAGCAGTTCTGGATTTTACACTAGTTCTGATCACAGGCTGCTGAGCAGCCAAGGCACTAATAGCAGTTAGTGGAATTTAGCAGTTTTGGAATGCAATTTGATTATTTTGCAAACAAAAGTAATTTTTATCTACTGCACTCTGCAAACACAATGGGAGAGCTGCAAGTCAAGATAAATTGCTTTTAGTCTCAACATTGTCCTCAGTAGTAAGAGGTTGTTACATCCAACCTGAGTAACAAAGCTCTTAAAGACAAAACTCAATAGAATCCAAATGTGTGGAGGTGGGGACATTTTCAGCATCCAAGCTGTAGCTGGAAACAACAGTTTTGGACTCCATTTCCCTTCTGAATGATGAAGACTGCAAGGATGTTACTTGCAGAAAAGGCTGGCTGTTTTAGCACAATACTGCTCTCAGCATGGTCTGCAAACAGGCACTGCTAGGACTGAACATGGAAAATTCTTTGCAATGCGTACAGATACTAAAAATACAGCTAAGGTGAAAAAAATACCCACTGCGACCAAACAGGAGGGAGAACCTGGATATTGAAATGGAGTGCAATTACTCAAGTTGGAATTTGCCCAGGATCACTCTTGCTTGGAGTGATATAGCTATTTAATGACAAGAAATAGCCAGGAACATTTATTTACTGCTGGCAGCCCCTCTCACACCCAACACTACCCTGCTATCAATGAAACGGGTGTGTAACCAGATCCAAGCTCACAGCTACAACCAGGCTGTGCCTTGGTGACCTGCAATGGGCAGATCCACCCAACCTATTGCAGCTGCAACAACTTGTGTGACCACAACCCCAGGTAGTGTGTCCACTGACCCAGATAGGAACATTAATAACAACAGGAAGCTTCAAAGTGCTTAAGCTGCCCTATTACTGATACACTAGCCAAAAGTCACCCAAAACATTCTTCATTAACAAAAATGTTTACTGCTGCTACACTCAACATTTAGAATGAGTCAGTCCCAGCCCCCAGAAAAACTTCGCCCAAATGTGAAGTACAGGAGCCCTAAAAGGAGAGTTTGGCTCTACTGTTTAGCTCTGCCTGACAATAATCAAAATACAAACCAATTCTAAACACCTGCGGGGGGGAAAAACCTCGGCACTTGGGATTCCTACCACCCACTCCTAATCTTTGCCACTAAATAGGGTCAAAACAAGAAAATAAAAGCACGAGGCTCAGCGCTCTGCCTGGAGGAGAACGGCTGTTCTCACATCTGCGCGTGACAATTCCCGACGAGCGAGTGCAAAGAGCTCCTGTGCAGAGGGAACGAGGCTCAGAGCAGGCAGGGGTGACAGGTTTTCAGGGAGATCAGGGGTGGTCACAAGGTCACAGAGTGCAGTGTCTATTCAGCACTATTCCCTTTGCAAGACTAACAGGGTTACACGTACCTTCCAGTGCTGAAAAGGGTTTGGGGGTTTAGGGGCCTCTGATCAATGACATTACATGACTGCCGCAAATAATTACAACAGGAGGGAAAGGGTGCTGATGCCACATTGGTATGGATTTGTTGGGTGCACTTGATTTACCAGGAATTCAGTTTAATCGTCGAGGTGTCTTACTTTGAATTTCTGTATTGAATTCCTTCAACACATGGTAGAAATAAAAACCACAGGAGTTTTAAGAGCTGCATGACTAAAACTCTTAGAAGAATAAAACAGCACATGGTCACAATAGAGGAGAAAAATCCCTCTGAAAGGTTCACTGGGAGATGGGAGTCGAAAGGTCAAATACACATCACTTCCTCTATGTACAGCAGCACTAAATAACTAAAGCTTACCAGGGAATATTTATCCCTAAATAAAGATGATCTTTAGACTAAGCAAGTATTTTCCAGCATAAGAAGACTACAAGCATTCCTATACAAGCTTATATTTAAATTGCTTCAAAAGTTACACCTGTACTTTTTAAGAAATCCACTGCACCCTTTTTTCCTGATAGGAATTACTCATAGAGCTCTGCTATTAATTCAGAATGGAAATGAAGAGTTCAAAACCTTCATATTTGTTACTGTCTGCTCCTGCTGCACACACACAATCACATTCCAATGAACTGACAGAAAGAAAGGTGCTCGCAAGCGTAGATCTGTAAATATTTACATGCAGTGGCCTACAAAGCAACCAGGCACGTGGACATCATCCAGAAAAGCATTCTAAAAATTAGTGTAACTATAACTCAAGCAGATATTTTCAACCACCTTTTTTTGTCCTCTACCACCTCAGCAGTCAGGGGACAGCTCAGAGCTCCAAACACATCCCAAACAGTGACAGTAACACACACACACACACAAAGGCTGGTTTTATGTCCTCAACTCCCCTTCGCCACATTTAAGCCCTTCAATTCCACACCTATCAAATGGGGAAGGCTTGCAATTAGCTTGCTTCCTATAAAAATGAATAAATTATCAGAAAAAGTTAGCAGTCGTCAGGCTGATTAGAAAAGATAATGTATGTCTATATATAAATATTTATACAATATAAATATATATATATGAACAGATATACATATATATTCATATATAAATATATACATATATAAATATATATAAGTATAAATATATATTAAATTACAGGACTCCTGTAAATGTTTCTGAACAAAATGAAGTTAGCTTGCAAAGTCCCTGAAGTGATGCTGTCTGCCCTTCTGGAATTGTCTACACTATGGTCTGTTGGGTTTTTTTAAAGTAGGTTTTTATTTTAATTCAAAAAAAAACCCCATCTAACAAGGTAAAGTCACATCATTTAAATAGCAAGGAAAAAAAATAAGACTGATCTTAAAATGGATGCAGCAGCTTCTTTTAAAGAGCAACATGTTGCAATCACCTTTCATTTTAGGGGAAGGGAGGGATTCCCTCAAAGGAACAGAGACGGGGAGCAGTGGGGGGAAGGGAGCCTGCGATTAAAAAAAAAAAAAAAAAAAAAAAAAAGAAAGAAAAAAAAAAAGGGCGACTTGGGATTTTAATTTTTTTTTTTTTAGCCAAAAACTTTGCTTTCCCCTCAGTTACAAGGGGCTGGTGTCGGGGATGGCGGCCCGGTGCCTCTGCAGAGGCGGCTCGGCGGCAGCTCGGGGAGGAGGAGAAGGAGAGAAAAGCCACAGAGAGAGAGAGAGAGAAAAAGAAAATGGCGCAGAGACTAAGTCCCGACCGTCGACAAGGCGACTTTCCAGGGAGGAATCGGGGCCCAAAGGCGACCCCGGCGGAGCGGCGGGGCTCGGATCGGGGGCCTGCGGTGCCCCCACTCGGGGCGGCGGGGGTCCGGGGGGGCCGATCCCGGCGGGAAAGGGGCGCTTTTGGCGGCTCGATGGGAACAATGGGGCCGGTGAGCGCGGAGCCGGGACTTAGTCTCTGGGACGCCATGTCTGCGCGAGGGGCGCGCCGGGGCCGCACTCACCGTTCGCTCGGAAATCCGCCTCGATCTGCGGGGAGAGCACACAGGGACACACCGTCAGCACGCCCGGGCCCGCGCCGCCCCGGGGGACCCCCACCCCCGCCCCAACCCTCATTTTTTAGGAGAATTAAACACCAAATGAGAAAAGCCCAGCGCGATGCGGAAGGTGATGGGGGAACGGGTGAAGCGCCCCCCGGCCCCCGCACGGCTCATGGGGGGAGCCCTCCCGAGCCCCCCAAAGGGCAGCGGGCCGGGGAAGCGCGGCAGCCGCCGCCTCCCCTTCTCCGCCCAGCCAGGGGGGTCACACGCGGGTCCCCGCGCCCACCGCCCCCCATCCCACCGCGGGGGACGGCTGGGCTGACAGCGCTGTGCCCACAGGCCTGGGGGCGGCCGCAGGGCACGGTCCCCCCGCCGGGGTTACGGGGGGCGGCGAGGCGGCCAGCCCCGGGCCGGCACGGGGGAATGCGAGCACCGCGGCGGGGGTCCCCGGGGAGCGCGCCCCGCGGGCGGGCACGGGACGCTCACCTGGGAATCGTTGTGCAGCTGGTCCCCGCTCATGCCGGAGGCGCGGGCGGCCGGGCGGAGCGGGAGGAGCGGCGGGCAGAGGAGCGCCGGGCGGAGCGGGACGCGGGGAGCGCAGCGCGGTTGTGTAACAGACTAAGTCCCGGTTTCAGCGCTCTGCGCAGGCGCGGCGCCTTTTAAAGCGGCGAGGAGAGGCCTGACGGCAGGGGGCGGGAAGCGGCCGCGCGCTTATTTGCATGTGAGCCACGCCCCCCAGAGCCGGCATGATTTACATGTGGGCCACGCCCCTCCGGCGTGACTGCTCCGACCCGTCGCCCCCCCACACCGTGCGCTCCGCCGGCTCGCTGCTTTACATATCCGGTCCCGCCCCTTCCTCCCCTCCTCCAATGGCGCGGCAAAAGCCGGCCCTAATTTACATGCGAGTCCCCGCCCTCTCCCCGCGGCTGCCGGGCCCGGTGCATTGTGTAAGAACCCGTGCCGCTCCGTGCGCGCAACGCGCATGCGCTTCTTTCCGCCCCTCCGGCTGTGTTTGCATACAAGCCCCGCCCCTGTGGCGAGGCCCCGCCCCCAGGGCCGCATGGCGCCCGGCTCTGAGGGGAGGCGTTTCCGCTGCCTCCCGCGATAAGCGCCGGTGACACCCCCGCACCCGCCGGGCCCGCAGCCCCGGGCGCCACTGCCTGTGCGGCCCTCGGGGCTTGCCCTAAGTCCCGCCGCGCCAGCCTCCCCCCCAGGCACCGGCTCATGGGCAATTTGAGCGTTTCCATGTGGGAAGAGGCGAGCGGGGTGTGCGCCCCGCAGCCCCCTCGTTATCAGTGTGTTATCGGTGTGGCTGAGCCCACGCTATCGCTCTCTGCACCCCACCGCACCGGGCCGGAGTGCAGAGGCCCCGCAGGAACCTGAGGGGCGATGCAGATCAGGCAGGTTTGGGCTCACTCGACTCGTTTAAGTCAAGGACACCACTGGTGCATTGCATACAGGAGCATTAAAAAGGGATCAGCACGCGAGGTTTTTCCTCTGGCATGAGCAGGCTTTTAAATTTTCTTACTCCTACAAGGAAACGGAGGGTAAAAGGGGGCCAAAGCTTTATTTTCTTGTAGCTAATGTGATAATGAAGCACGTGCCTGCCTAGAAAAACACCCCTCCTTCCTCAGCCCAGACCTGAAGACATTTATTTCTGTTCCGCAGCCGCTCTTATAAACGGGTTTTCTTGTCGGTGCACTAAATGGCAGGTTTAGTATGCATGGCTGGTAGGTGTCTCACAGGACTGCCTCCAGTCTTCTTGGAGCTTCCATCCTCTGCTGCAACACAGACTGTACCTTTCCTCAGCTTCTTTACACAACCGGAGCTTTGATTTGACACTAAAATAACCCGGCGCTGCCAGGCTATCTGAAGAGATACATCAAAATGTAAGCAGTGACAGCAGCCACCTATTTGCACTGCATATTTATATCCTGCAAAGGGAAAGCTCTGTCACTTTCTTACCGTCTTCAGAAGAGGATCTGAGGACTTCCTTTTTTTACCGAGAGCAGGCAAATATTTCTGGCTCTGGAGCTGTTTATTATGCAAACTGCTTTAGTCACTGTAAGATTTTTAAATATAAACATAATGAAAGGGCTGTTTCAGGCACCGGGAAGAGGTGTGTGCCCCTGGCTGACAGGGATGAGGTGAGAGCAGGCTTTGCCCTGTGTTTGAGCCCCTCCTTGCTGCCATCCATCCAGGGGTGTGCCCTTTGGGACAGCCTGGCAGCGGGCTGGCAGCTCCTGCTTCCAGCATTAGAAATTCCTGAAAGCTCTTCCTCAGAAGCAGCAATTTCACTTTAAGGCTCACATCTCTGTCTGCCTTGCTCAGGTGGCTGTGCCTGCCACAAGAAAGGGCCGTGCCCCAGCCCCCGGCGCGCTGCAGCTGCACCAGCCCTGTGCAGGGGAGGGCAGCGCGGCCCCTCCAGCAGCTGCCACCTTCACAGGCGTTTGTAGACACGTCTGGCTGCAAAGCAGAGCCCCCGAAACCGGCACACGAGAGGTTTAGTGCTGTGCTGCCGGCAGCAGCCTGCTGACAGCCAGCTGAGAGAGCTGCGGAGGAACAGGGAGATTCCCAGTTTGGTGTCTCAGGTCCTGACAGCGACCGCTCCCGCGGCAGCGGTGCCAGAGCCATTAGTGACAGGCAAAAGCTTGTGCTCTGCTGGCAAACACCTCTCTCACCACGGGGGGAACCTGCAGCTGAGACAGCCGTGCTGGAGCCAGAGCGAGCTGTCTCTCCCAGGAATCGCTTCCCATCTGCTGCACGGAACCTCCTTCTCTGGAGCTATTCGAAACCCACCTGGACACAAACCTGTGCAGCCTGCTGTAGGTGAGCCTGCTTCAGTAGGAGGCTGGACTGGGAGTTCTCCAGGGGCACCTCCCAAACCCAGCCACTCCATGTGGTCTGTTTTGTCCCCAGTCTCCCATAGGGTTATCCTGGAGCCTGCAGGGAGCCCCAGAGACAGGGAAATACACAGTTGTTCAAAACACATTAAACCGTAACACCTGTGTAGCCCCATCTGTTGCAACGAGCTGTATGATAAAAAAACCTTCTGATGTGCAAACCTATAACCTGCAGCACCACGGTCCAGGAGCTGAATCTCCTTCATCCCGTCCCATGCTGGCCTCCCTTGGGACACGAGAGGCTCTGCTGAAGAAGAGGAAGGCTCCTACAAAACACACCACTGTACGACCAGGGAAGTAAGTGGTTGTGACCCCAAGCCTGCCAGAGTTAGAGAAGCATTTAGACAAAGCTCTCAAGCACATGGGATTCTTGGGGCTGTCCTACGTGGGAGCTGGACTCGGTGATGCTTGTGCATCCCTTCCAGCTTGGGAGATTCTGATTCTAACCAGTCCTTTCTACGGTGGAGGCTGGCAGCGAAGGGGTTAACGTGCTCGGACCTGCTTCCTCGGCGAGGCCGTGCACACTCCATCAAGATAAATGGGGGAAGTTCACACCTCTGAGTGCTGTGGTCTCCCTCCAGGGCTCCCTGGGACCAGTACATCACCATCGGGTTAATGTAGCCTAGGTGATTGCCTGCAAAAAGAAACAGCTGGAAACTATGTGTTTAAATTAAATCATAAATCATCCAGGGTACAAAACCAGTACAAAAGCCTCCAGTTCTTGATCCTGGTGAATTGTGAGATTTGATTTATCTGGTGCACTGGGGGCCTCATGCTGTGCTAAGGGTGCATATTTTGGGAGAGGGAGGTGGGTGCTGTTTTCCGGGCCAGCTTTGCAGTCCTGTATGGGGATGGGATCCGACACGGAGCTCCAGCCTGAGCCCCCACTGTTGTGCACAGACCAACACAAGACAAGAAGCATCGACATCCAAACCCATAAACCCTCCTTAGCCCTTTTTCCAAGCCTTGCTCTTAGCCTCAGGTGAAGCCATCTACATTGCATTCCTTCAATTAATTCCCCTTTATATTTAACTTGATTATATGCTGCATTTCAAATTTGAAAACGAAAACTGGTAATTAAATATGCTCATATCTTGCTATTTTTGATTACAATATTGAAAGTTCAGGCCTTAGAGCTTATTTTGAAGTGCAGAAGGAAGAGCACATTGAACTCATTCAATTTTATTAGTAGCCCCACAGATCCAAGTTCACTCGTTTAGTTTTCCTTTATATAATTTTGTAAAAATCTCTACTTTTGTCAGAGGCAGCAGCCAGTTTCTAGTATTTATGTTTTAGGAAAAGAAAAATGCAACAAAACCCCTCCATCTGATTATGAAACAAGTGCATTTTGCTTGTGAAGAGGCAACAAAGAACCAGCTACAAAACACATTTAAACCCCCCAAAATTCTATTTTTTAAAAAAGCCTGTGATGATTTTTTTTTTTTTAAGTTTCATTTCACTTCTAAGAGCTATGGCTTGGATATTTCTATCACTACTCTACATTTTTTTCACAGCCAGAGACCTGCCTGATGTGCAGGATTCCCAACTGGCGTCATCCTGTAAACCTGCTGTCTCTAGAGCCAAGTGACACTGGTACAAAATAAGAACAGTCAGATACACGACTCCCCACTCATTTTTCATTAGCATGACCTGCTCAAAACACTCATACTTATTATGTACTGTCGGATGCATTGAAACTAAATGATCTCAGCGCTCTGAAAGAAATGCACTTTAATAAACTGCAGCAATTATTCACAGTTTTATATGTAAGGCGAGGGAGCAAATTAAACAGAACCAGCAGATACAATTGTGAGTGGGAGCTTTCAAAGGTCAGTCTTAATTACTGAGTTTCACCTGGGATGGGAGAAGCTTGTAGAAGTCCTGGGAAATTACCAGTTAGAAAACAATAGCTGATATCACTTGAACTTTATTATGTCCTCATTTGCCTTGATTAAGGGAGCCAGCAGTAGTGGAGAGGATGGTGTAATGGAAAGGAGAACATTCGGATCATAATCCAAAGAGCACGTACCTGGATTTCCAGGTAACATTCCCAAGCACATACACATCTCCCGTGATGGTTTGTGGCTGCTGCGTGGCCAGTGTGTAACACCAAATACAGTCAGGCACATATATCCCTCTGTGCCTCATTGCCTTCCTGCTTCCAGCAAATAAAAGTGACTCTCCTGCTTGACAAATCAATGAGAAGCCCATAAACAACACCTTGCTTCAGCCTGGCCTCTTAATTTTGCCGTGCAGAGCAGTCAGTGCCCAATATTGGGAGATTACCCACCCCGGGGCTCCCGGCAGCAAAGCGTGGGCGCTGTGGGAGCCCCAGAGCACACGAGAAAAAACCACCCTTGCATAACGTGGCAGGCGTGGGAGGCAAGAGGATGGCTCTTTTAGAGCATTCACATGTTGCAAATATAGCTGCGATAAGGAGCCATTTCATATCATCTGTGCCCCTGCAATGAATTTCTCATGAATTTAGGCTTTGCTGGTTTCACTTTTATCTCCCGTGGTTGATTTTGGTGGCTGTTTCTCACAATATGACATAATTCTGTGATGCAGATTCCTGACGTTGCAAGGAAAAGTGTCCAAGCACTTCTAGTCACATCAGAACTGCTATTAAAAAATACCCAGAGTTAAATTTGGTACCCACAGTTAATAAATGGCTCTCCTTCACAGTACAATGAGATAATATTTCCCTGTCTCTACTGTTTTCCATCCAAAGGAGAGAAGAATCCCCATTTTGGGAAAGAAACTGCTCACTTGGAGTGTTTCCATTTCTGGACTTGCGCCACGTGGAGAATGCTGGGCCCAGCTCCAGGAGATCCAAGCAGCCTAAACCCATCCAAAATCCACGGGAGCTCTGATACTCGTCGCTCCAAGTGCCAGCCCAGACGTATCCCAGAGACTGACCCTGCTGAACTCGGGAACACTTTAGAAAAAGAACCTTTAAAGACTTTGCTCAAGTCAGTGTCAAGCACTGAAAATTCAGCAGACTTGGCACAGCTTCCCTGTGACGTGCCAGTGTGCCATCACTCTCCTCTTCCGCGCCAAAAATCTGCTTTTAGCTGGAGGGCTTTGAGACAGCCTGAGCTCAGCCTAGCCTGGAAAACTCAGTGAAGAGAGCCTCCAAAATGTGGGGAACTAACCTTAAACTGGCTTACCCTCCCGGCTGGAGGGGAGTCTGGCCAAATGTGGGTGCATTCCGCCTGGAAAGCTCGAATGAGGTGTGATTTGCTGACGCCTTAGTCAGGTGGTGACTTGTGGCCCCATTAATGGCTTTATTAGCTTTGGTGGCCCCATGCAGTTGGAGCCCTGTGCTCATGGGGCTGCAGGGGCTGCTCGGTTCCTGCTCTGGCACAGCTTTCTCTTGGTGGCTGTGCTCACTGAACTGCTGCTTTCTCCTGGCAGGGGTGGCCCCAGGAGTGCTGTGTCCTGCTGGATGCACCAGCTGTCTGAGGGATCCCATCTGGGGATTCCACTCCTTCCAGGACAGTCCTTGGACAGCCAGAAAGGTGCTGGCAGATCCCGAGTGCCTCAGCTCTTTTCTGCAGCTCCTCCCAGGCTCTGGATAGATCTGGACCCCTCTAGGCACAAAAAGAAAATAAACCAGGTCTTTTGAGAGTTGACACTTGATAAATGTGAGATAGAGACCAGGCCTGTTTTGGGGCTGCAAACCCCCTACTCTAAGGAGGGTCTACTGTAGATTACCTTCCTTTTGAGCTCTCTGTGCTTCAACTCATCATCTGGCAGACAAGGCTCATGGTTCCTCCCTGCCTGTGTAGGTGATGGGTGAGAAATGCAGGTGTGGGATCCTCTGCTGAGCAGATCAAAGTAGTGGGAGCATTTTCAGGTCTGAGCTAATCAGCCTGAATAGTACTGCCATTACCGAGCAGCTGTAGCTCCAGGTGGGGTCTGTGAAGGTCACTCCTCTCCCTGGAGGTGGATTAGCTCTTCGAATCACCTCCCAGGCCATCAGACTGTGCCTGGCTCCAGCCTGGGCACAAATCCTTGGATTAATATCAGGATGTGGTGAACCATTGGCAGAGGCAAGTGCAGAACATGTCAAGGCTGTTCATTCAGTGCAGGACTGCCAGAGCAAACCCATGAGCCAGCAGCACCTGCACCCTGGGTGCTAGCCATGAATTCCATGTCACAGCTGGACACAATCTCCACAGACAGCATCACAACAGGCTGGAGAGGTTTTGGAGGGATGTTTATGTCTAAGCCTAGGGCATAGCTGTCAGGCTAAGGCTGCTGGCTCTGAAAATCCAGTGATCAAATCTGTACATTAGATAGCCCTGCTTAAAAATGTCCATATCACTGGCTTTAAATATATTTATCATGGTTTTTGCTGGAACATAAATCTTTCCTAAAATTACCTGCAATGTTAGTATTGTAACAGAGCTGCAAAAGCCAAAGCATGAACCCTTGATCAGGAAATCCACCAAAACCTCAAGTGGAAATAACTACTTTAATGTAATTTTGTCAAGGAGGAAGTAATGAAGATACTTCATAAGGAAACAATAATAAATCTCAAGTAATGAATGAAAATAATGATGTGACTGATTTTTAAAATAACAAGGCTTTTTGGCATGCCTTTTTTCCTTTATTTTTAAAAGTGGGTTGTTATCTTTATTGGAATTTAGATTTTTAAACTCTCGAAACTCTTCTGGAACATTAAGAAATATTTCCATCTCCTGTAGAGCTCTTGATAAAATGTGAGATGAATATTGTCGAGGCCAAGGATTTCATACCTCCTTTCAAAAATCCCTATCCTAGAAATAATGAGACTAGATTTAAAATAATAAATGTAACTTTGTGTTTAAATTCTTCGCACTGATGTCCTGAAGGTGCTTTTTATTATCATTTATTAAGATGAGGTGGAGTAGAAACATAGACCTGATCTGCTCAATATAGCTGCACTGATTTAACATAGCAGCAAATCAGTTTAATTAGATCAGTGATTAGACCTTATGTGAGCACTCCTCCATGCTAAGGGAAGCTTACACTGTGGGTAAATTACATCTTTGGGTCAGAGAAACAAACTGCTGGCTTAATAACAATAACAACAACAACAACAATAATAACAATGACAACATCAACAGCGCTTTTCCTTTAATTCAGATTTTTTTTTCTTGAGGAAGCCAGAAAATGGGGCAGGTAAGTGGTGAGGAAGGAAGTTGCAATCACCCCTTGTGTCAAGGTTGTGGGATAAACTTTTTATGGTGGTAACCTCTAAAGCCTGTTCAACAACATGTCCATGTCTGCTTGGCCAAGATGGAGCAAGGCAAAACACACAAACCGTAACTAGAAAAAGGATTGTCCAGCAGATCGAGTCCTTGGTCCATGCCACCTATGTCACTCAACATTTGTGTCAATAGAGAGAGAGGCAAAAATCATCACTGCTTTACAGAGCTCAGGTGCTGTGGAGACAGCTCAGAGATGTGGATAACCAGCTATCTAAAATGGTATTGAACCTAATCTAAGGCCTCTGCCCATGCTGATGAGGATGCTTATCTTTTGCTACTTTGAGATGCTTATCTTTTTGCTCCCAGAACAACAGGAGCTCTGTGCAAGCAGCCCCTGGTGTTTGCCTGGAACAGGGGGTAGAGCTGGTCTGGGCACACACACAGGCAGCTGGAAGCAGGATCAGCCCTTCTCAAGACAGGGAGCTTTTCTTAGTATTTCTGAGGGTTTCTTGCATGCAGCCCCAAGATCTCCTGGCAGCAGGCTGTGACACAAACAGTAGATGACTTCCTAAGGCTTTTATCAGGGTAGTGCACCTCTGAATTCATCATGGAGATATGTGAGTATTTAACTCTAGGTAATAAAGTAAGGGTGTGCAGATGCAATTATAACGAGAGGCTTAGCCAGCTCTAAGTAGGTGGTTTGGAATATAGGCTTAAATATCTTTCTGTAGGGTTGGTATGAGACGTGTGCTTGTAGGAAAGCAGCCTGGTGGCAAAGCAAAGCATAGCTCGTATCGCAGCCCAGCCATGTGGATGTGAAGAAGCCTTAAAAAATAAATAAAAGTAACAAGGAGCCCATGGGAAATTGTCACTTCAGAGCCTGGAGCTGGAGTGGGAAGACAGCAATAGTGGTTTTATCCGGCTCTTGGTCTCCCTGAGTTCCTGCTGCTGTGGGCTGGGGCAGATATTTCCCTCCAGGCACCCAGGAGAGGCTCCACAAGCCTGCTGTAGCTGCTGCAGCCAGACTCTGTGGCTCCAAGGGATGCAGCCAGCAGGGATGTTGTGGGGAAGACAGGATGAGGAAGAAAGGTGCTGGAGAGGATGGAGATGCAACTGCTGTCTGCTTCCAGGCACCAAGTGAGAACCCATCCAGAGGGGACCAGCTACTTTCTCACCTCAAGCTGGGCTTCAGCTCTGGTTGCTGCTGCCCCCCTTTCCTTTTCCAAGACCTTCCAGATGCAGCAGAAGGAAGAGAGTCAGAGATGGGGCTGTACAGCCATGAAATGCCACTGAGCAGCAATTTCCCTTCATTCTGCCCATGAAGACACAGCCCCTGCAGTGCTGGGAACTGTTTTTTGATGATCATACTTAGACCAATCAAGATGCAGAAGAAATAAATGCAAATACACTGGGCCAGCTGCTGGCACAATGCTGAGCCAAAGCCACTCTGAAAGCAGTGAGAAAGGTTTGTTATGGTTCACAGAGCTTCAGGAAGGGTCCTGAGTCAGACATGCAGAGGAGAGGGACCACATGACACCAGAGCAGCTACTCACTTCCAGCATGGTCTGTAAGCACAGGGTGAGATCCTGACTCCTGGGAAGCTGTGAGTGCTGAGCATCAGCACCAGCAGTAAATGTTTGAGGTGTTAGACAGCTCAGTGCCTGAGTGACAGGATCCTGATGAGCTCTGACCTGACTCAGAGAGGTGCTGGAAGGGTTTTCCCAGGAGTATGGGCAGAGCTCTTGGGCACAAAGGGTGTTGGGCAAGTGAACAAGCTGTCAGTGTCAGGTTTACACGATGTGCCTCGAGCCTGTGATGCTGCTGAGCACTTTGCCAGCTCCATGTCTCCGTTTTGCATGGAGCATGTTTAAATCAGCCACCCTTCATCTGTGTTGTGTTAGCTGCTGGTAAAACACAAAGCCTTGAGTGTGGTGATGCAGAGGGGCTGCAGGCCAGCTGCTTGAACTGCCTGCCTGCCCGAGGTCCAGCGCTGCAGTGGGGGTGCCTCTCTCCCAGGAAAGCCCTGGGATGGCTGGAGCTTCCAGCCCAGGGTAGCAGAGGGAAGCAGCACCAGCACAGCCTGTGCTGCTGCTCCAGGACATGAGGGCTCAGGAGCTGTTTCCCATGCAGTGGTGCCAGCTGGCAACCTGGCACAGGCAGCTCATGAGTTGTAATCCAAAATAGTTCCCAACAAGTGGGCATGGGGCCAGGCTGGGGCTGGGAGGGGAGCATGGCATTCTGCCCTCTGCGGGGTGCAGGCAGGGCACCCCAAAGCTCTGCCATCCCCATCCTGTGCTGCTCCTCATGTCAGTGAAATCCTGCTGTGCCTCCTCCCTGGAGTGAGACACCCCAGGCTGGCAGGGCCTGCTGTCACCAGAGCAGGGCACTCATTCATAAATCCAGCACTGGCCGGGATGGGGCTTAGGGGAGGAGCTGGGAATGGAGCAGGGAACAGGGACTGCTTTGTTGGGATGGAGCTGGCATGGAGAGCATGTGTGCATGGACAGAGCCGGGGGAAGAGGATCGGTGGCTTTGTGGTTGAAAGTTCATGGTCAGCTGCTGCTTGCACTGCTCGTGGCACGGCTCAGCCCATCCATGGCTCCCAGCAGCTCCCTGAGCCCCTGCTAGGGGTAAGCCCACCCCAACCTCTGCCCTGTTCCTCCCAGAGCAGCCCTGGCAAAAGGGCTCACAGCGGGGAATGGTGTTGGGAAAACTCCCTTATGCCAGCACACAGGACAAGCCCCAGAGACTGCAGGCTCTTCTGGCTGCCAGCTTGCTCGAGAGTGCTCCTCAGGGCCTCAGTTTCCCCTGAGGAAACTGAGCTGCAAAATGGAAAGGGGGATGCTATCTCCTTGAAGTGCTTCAGATGGAAAATCCTGCAGGAAAAGCTGGCAAGGACAGGAGCTGCCATCAGCATTGCTGATCCTGGACAGGGACAGGTGCTGAGCAAAGTGAGAGGGTCTCAGCTGGCAGAGAGAGGCAGCCCTGAGCTTGGCAGCAGCTCATGGGTGTCTTTGAGAGCTGGGCAGACAGTGGGGCAAATGCTGCCAGTGCCCACAGTGCCTGCAAGGATCTAATCCACATCACACACAGTGCTGTGACACCTGCAGGGTGTGAGTGGAGTCACTGTACAGCTCCTGGGTGCAGGTCCTGGCCCTGGCAGTCCAGTATCACCCCCTTCCTCCCTGAGATGGGCCAGGTAACTGCGATTTCATCTCGGATGGACCCCAGGATCTTCCCAAACCACGACACTGTTGTACTCTGCCTCTCTGCCTCCCCCTGCTCTGTTCACACCACTCCAGCAGCCCTGGAGTTACTCCTGATTTACACCTCCTCTGGCCTCATTTTTTTTCTCCCTCGTACCAAATTGCCGGCGCGTGCCTGAGATCCAATTATTTTCATGACCGTTATAAAAACTAATAAACCTCAGCAAAGCCTCTGGAAGCCCCATTGCTCTGTTTGTGCGTCTGTATGGTCACCAGGGCAGGAAGCATTAGATCTGTCAGCACATCCAGGCCCTGAGAGGCACCCCCAGGGCACTCAGACATGGTCACAGTGCTTAGGACATGTACTGCAGCTGCTTGATAGGTAACTTAAATGTAATGAAGTTCATCAGCGCCAGCTCAAATTGCTGTGAGCAAGAGAACAGAGGGAAAGGGCTCTGGGAAGGCTTTTCTACCTCAGTCAGAGAAGAATTACTGCTGCCCCCTGAGCATAAATCCACATCTGTGGCTGAGAAGGTGCTTTTGCCCTTTCTGTTCAGTCTACTCTTGTTTCATGTACCAGTGTCAGTGTGGCTGTGTCCTATCACACCCCTGTCCTTAGGCAGGGATGGGGACATGGCCCTGGGAGCAGCTGATGGTCACAGTCACCGACAAAGGCATGAGATGCCCCAAATACAAGTGCAGTGGGTTGGAAATCTCCTCAGCCCTCAGTTCCATGACCTTTGGGGCCTCCAGGCTCTGATTAGCATGGGCTTTGTGCTGCAAGGGGCTTTGCTGGGTCCTAGTGCTGCTGCCCAGTGCAGGCCCTGGAGCTGGGCTGTCTCCCCCTGCCCCGAGGTAAGTGCTGCCTTTCCATCGGTGCTGGAGCAGCTCCTTCTTGCTATGGATGGCACCATGAGCTGGCTCAGGCAGGAGAGATGAGCACTCACAGCTCCTGCCCTCCATCCTCCACCCACCCATGCATATCCCATACTGGCACTATGCGAGAGAAAGTGAATTTTCAGGGCAGAACCTTGAAATGGGCAGCTCAGATTTGTTTCTGAATTACTGTGCACAGCTTCCTCTCTTGGGCTGGGGGGCTATGGGGGGGGGGGGGGGGGGAGCAAAAATCTCGAGGTTTTATTACACTGGTGAGGCTCTATCTTCACAGCCCCAACTGCCCTGATCATTTCTCCCCACCGGGGTAAATGAGAGAAGAAGTGCCAGGACAAGGGAGAGGCTGAAAGACTGTGTGGATGGGGCTGTGGGTGCGGGCACAAGGCTGATCTGCATCGCCTTCTTTCCCTTGGTGCATCAACTCCTTTTCTGCTGCTCTCTGCTGCACCCTTCTGTGGCAGGGTTGCAGGTCTGACCTGCCCTGTTAGCAGCTCCATCAGCAGCCTCCAGCCTTGGGAACCAGGAATAAGAAGCAAAGCAATAACGTGTCTCAGGTCTCCCCTGATAATTAAAGAGCCCTGCAGAGGAGCAGGTTTGAGTTGTCCCGTGTGTGCCTGCTGAAATCTTCCACGACTTGCCAGCAGAGGAGCCCTCCTTGTCAGCGCTTGCAGCTGGCAGCACCTGCTTGGATTTTCATGTTTTCACACTGGTCGTTTTTAGAATTCAAAAGTTGCAGCCCATTTAATTTTTTTTTACGTTTCATTCATCTTGGCAACTGAAAATAGCCTGAGCAGTTTCAGATCCTTTTTTTATTCTTCTTTGTTTTTTAAATCATCAGTTTCAGATGATCAGGCAGTCTCTTTGCTCAAAAAAAAAAAAAAAAAAAAAAAGTGTCTTCAGATTAAGAGATTTGCCTTGGTTTAAAAGATGCTTGTAGGATGGCCACCTCCATGTGCTCTGTGACCATAAATCCTGCCTGTACTCCTTGGCTGCCAGATTCTCCCACTGGTAGCCAAACTGATCCTGAGTGATCAGTGTCAAAGGGTTTATTTTTGCAATTCAGAAATGGATTAGATGTTGTGCTTCTGAATTTCCAGAAAACTCACCAAAGGACCAGAGTATGGGGCTGTGCATGTTTGGTGTTTCCTTGTGCAGGGGGATGAAGGCAGCCCTGTGGCTCTGGGGTCACACAAACCCAAACCACTGCACCCCAGGACACACACAAACTGCACCAAGTATCTAGCTAAAAATGCAAACTGAGTGATACTGTGATTTCAGGTTAAAATGTATATATCCATGTGCATTTGTGCAAAGGCCACAAAACACAGCAGCAAACACTCAGCACTGTGAGGGGAGGGGAGGGGAGGGGAGGGGAGGGAAGGGAAGGGAAGGGAAGGGAAGGGAAGGGAAGGGAAGGGAAGGGAAGGGAAGGGAAGGGAAGGGAAGGGAAGGGAAGGGAAGGGAAGGGAAGGGAAGGGAAGGGGAGGGGAGGGAAGGGAGCTGTGTCTGTTAATGCAGGAAGAGTGAAGGGATGCCATTGGATGTTGGAGGTGAACATCCAAACCCAAACTGGAAGAAATCTTTCTTGCTGAGCCCGCTCCACAAGCATTTTCCATCCCTGGGCTGGTGTGCAAAATGCCTGGAAAGCCAAAGTCTCCAGTGCCCAGCCCGGGCAGGTTCAGGGGCTCACTGCTGAGCTCTCAGAATGCTGGGTTAGTTATTAGTCACACCATACAGAGCTGCTGTCACCCTTCACTTTGCATGCCCGAGATGGAATTAACATCTGGCAAGTGCCACAACGAGTCTGTCTGGTCAGCCCCAGCTCCTCATGCTGTTCCTCAGCCCGTGGCTGAGTCCTCATCCACTTGAGCTGGGGCAATGAAAATAAACAGACTCGCAGCTCTGCTGCCAGTCAGGCAGAGGGGATGGCTTCGAGCCTTCATTTGGATTGGTTACAGCAGCAACAAAGTTATAACAGGAACTGATATTTTTATTCTTTTCATTTGCATTTGAAATGTCACTCTGGGGACTTCACTATTATTGTTACTGCAAAGTGTGCCTTGATTTTTCCAGTCCTGACTGTGCTGCACACACAGATACTGGGACTGATCTGCCCTGCAGAGACCAGCCATCCAAATTTCACTGCCAGGAGGAAATTATTGGAGTAAGAGGCAAACAAAAATTAAATGGGGTGGGAGAGAAGCATACACTTGATCTGAGGAGTGTGTTACAGATCTGCTTCTGCACTCGTGTCCACTTTGGCAAACTGATAAAATCAGCTGGCAACAATAAACTTTCTCCTGAGTGTAGAGATTTATTTGTGATTAATTCCTACATACCCCAGACCAGAAGTTTCTACTTCAAAGATATTATTGTTGCTAGTAATTTTGGAGTAACACCCATGGGAGGGCTGCCATGGCTGGGACCCTCTCTCTTTAGGTGCTCTAAACAGAGGAGCTGTATTGCAGCTGTACCCCAGAGGAGCTGAATGAGAAGCTAAAACCTGCTTTTTTCTAGGAGACCTCAGCAGACCCCCTGCACCCCAAACCCTTCATGCTGCAGCAGGAGAGTCTCATGTGAGCAATGCGTGTGGCCAGAGTAGGTGCAGTTGTTACACATGAAAGGAGTCTGGGTCCTGGAAATGAACCCTTGGATTTTTTCCCAGTGCTTGTAGGGGAATAACAAACAGAAGATCACAGGGGGCTTTACCAGGTCACACACCATCTGGTCTCTCATTCTTGGCTCCAGCAAGGCTGAAGGGCTTGTCTCAGCCCACCATCACTCCTGGAAATGGTTAGCATATGTGAGGGCTCCTGGCAGTCCTGGTGCTGGCCAGGGACAACAGGGCTTTGAGAGGAAACTGAGGTAAGCTGGTCTCTCTGACCCTCCTGGTTACACCAGAAACATTTGGGTGCTCACATCTGTGCTCAGCTCACCAACCTGAGCTGGAGTCCATCTCACTGTCTCAGGTGATGCTGTGATGTGAAGGACTTGTGTTGGTGAGGCAGCAGGAAGACAAGAACCTGTTATACCCTGTGCTTATGACACCAGACGAGGAGCTGCTCTCTCCACTCTCCTTGCCCAGGTCTTGCCAGGTGCCACCACTCTGCATCCAGCTGGAGATGGCTGGTGCCATCTGTGTCACCCTACCAGCAGGGCTGTCCTCTCCTGGGCAAACCTGCTTGGCTCCCTCAGGCTTTGGCGTGGCTGGAACTCTTTCATCAGCTGTGCTGTGACAAGCAGCAGAGACCCACTGCTGGAAGGGGCTGGGATCTGCAGTGGTGCTTTTAGTTCAGATGTTCACATTCTTTTCTCCTAGAAAACACTCCAGCTCTTCCTCCTCAGCAGGAAAAAAAAAAAAAAAAAAAAAAAAAAAAAAAAAAAAAAAAAAAAAAAGCTGCAGGAAAGGATCTGGAACGTGCTAATAGCTGCACCTGCCTCTCGGGGCACATATCAATCTTCCCACGATGTTCCCATGGAGATGACCCAATCCTCCTTCTCTTCCAGTGCTCTTGAACCTGCTGCACAGGCAGGGAAAGTTTGTTAAACCCAAATCTCTGAACATCCAGCTTGCAAAAGTTCTTTTGGGAAGGGAGATGTAGGAGCTCCAGCTGCAGCAGGGCCACCCTCTGGGCCACCCCAAGGGAGGAGAGCAGCGCCCAGCAGGGAGTTCAGCCCCTTGGAAGGAAGGGAAAGATCAAAGCAGGGGGAACACCCGTCTGATGCCTGAGGTGACCCAGGGAAGTCACAGGGTGACCCACGCCCATGTTTACCCAGCATGATGTTGCTGCCTGCCCAGCTGCTCCCCTGCAGGCTCTGGAGTGACAGGGAATGATCCTGGAGGGCTTGCTACTCCAGCCTTGGGAGAAAACATCATGCAAAAGTCATGGCTACATCAGCTGAGGGGCTGATAACTAGTGACCAGCTCTGCTCATGGCTAGGGTAGGCCATGTGCTAGTTCATAAGGACAAAACATGAGAGGAATGACAGAAAAATACAGCTCTTGGATCTTTACTCAATGAATTCCTCACTTTTTCAAGTCACCTTGGGAACTTTGGGGAAGAAAAAAGGGTTGGAATTCATTAGCACAGATTCCCAGTGATTGCAATGTGCAGCTGGAATTGCAGTGTAAAAGGACTTTCTTTTTTAAACATGACCAACATGACCAACAGCCCTACTGCTTCTCAATTCCTGATGGATGCACCCTGTCATTGATAAAAGTTTTAGGAAGAACCCCATAACCCACATAAGCTGCAGCTCTTACACAACCCAGAAACCCTGAGGGTCACTACAGAAATGGACCAGATTCCTGGATGAGCCAGGTCAGATTTGAGCAATTCCCAGTGGCAAATTTAATGGTCATATCCTGCACCAAGGCAGAACCAGTCAGTGCCAATGTGACAATCCCATGGAGATAACACAGCCATGGGTAGCCAAATGAACTCTGGAGCACTTTCAAGGACAGCTGGGTGAGGGGCTGGGCAGGGAGCAGAGGAGCGTGTAGACACCATGGCAAGGGCTCTTTGGGTCTGTCTGTGAGACCTGACATCTCCAAGGGCCAGATCTGCCATGGCTTTCCCATGGGAGCCTCTTCCCACACACTTTGTGCCCTGTGCCCCCTGCTTTGATCTTTGCCTCCTCCACTAAATCTGCCAGCTGGTGACCCTGCTGTAACTCCCTTGCACAGGCTGAAACCTTTCTGGGCTAAAAAATAAATTAAAAAAGTGCAAAGATACCCTCTCTATCACCCCAGACCCCTGACAACACCATCATTCTCCTTAAGTGTGTGCTAAATATGCTATATAAAAATAAAATGCATCTTTTCTGATGACACAGAATCCTAGTCTTAATTTATGAGGGAGGCAGAAATCACCAATAGCCAGCATTGCTTCTGCTAACTCATGAGAAAAAGGCTTTGTTCTGAAATCTTGCCTCTGGTGTTATTGGCAGTGATTATTCTTATAAAAACCTCACCAAGTTTGCCCAAAGTCCCTTGCAGTCATCCCTGGAGTCACTATTTCACAGAGGGCACTGCCAGCTTCCCCACAGTGTTTGATAAATTGGGGTTTGGGCCACAAGTGGACTGAGTTGTACTGTTTCCCCTTTTCTCCAGCAGAGATTGCACAGGACTCCAGGTTTACTCCAAACCCACCTGAAGTTCAGGTGTTGGGATCAAAAGTCACATGGACACAGGCACAGGCAGGAGTTTTTCATGTGCTTCTACCCCCAGCCCAGCAAAGAGCTAAGTGCTAAGAGAGGGTGAGATTTAGCTTTAAAAATAATGAATTTTCATCACATAAGAGGATATTTGCAGAGTTTAATGAAACAGATATTGAAATCTGATCGGAAGGTCTCTGAACACCTGACACTTGCTTTTTCTTTTGAAAACCATCACCCTGCTCTGTTCCAGCATTAACCAAATCCTCCACCCCCTGTAGCCATGAGCCCCATCATTACATGTTTGTTTGTCCAGAATACCCAGCTGGGATGGACTGGACGGGTGTCATTATGCAGTGGTTGCAGCAGAGGCTGTCACCCTCCGTGCCAGGACACTCCCGTGGCACAGGCATTGCAGCTTCCACCCTTCCCTGGGCCACGCTGGAAGCCACCAACAGGGAGAACAGACTGAGAGCCAAAGGGAATCCGTGCCACGGCCGGGGCTCTCCATTGCTGGTCTCCGTGCTGGCCCGGGAAGGACACGGGAGCAGCCCCTGAGCAGACGGAGAGATCCCGGCAGCGCTGGCTGGTGGGGAAAGCTGGACTGAGAGCTCCGAGCACCATCGTGTGGCACGGAATGTGCTGGCGTGTACAGCACTCTGCTGTACTTCCCACTGCTGGGCATCCCACACCGCTGAACATCATTTGCTGGTGAACATCACACAGTGCTGAACATCACACAGTGCATGTCTGTCACTGCTGCACATCCCACACTGCACCTCGCACACTGTTGAACATCACACACTGCACATCTCACACTGCTGCACATCCCACACTGCTGAGCATCACACAATGCTGAACATCCCATACTGCTGTACATCCCACATTGCAGCACATCACACACTCCTGAGCATCACACACTGCCCATCTCTCACTGCTGCACATCCCACACTGCTGCACATCACACACTGCACATCTCTCACTGCTGAACATCATACACTGCACACCCCACACTGAACATCCCACACTGCAGTACGTTCCACTGCTGTTGCACTGCACACACAGGCTGAGCTGTGCCCTGCTGCAGGGGCTGCAATAACCAGCAGCAGTGTTTGTTGACATCCTATCACACATACACATACATTCCTCCACACACTAGTGCGGGGCACCAGAGGAGTGCTTGCCCCACCTTTAAGCATGGGAATCACTGTACAAGAGTCAAACAGATCCACACTCACTGCAAAGGCCACTTCTTTAGCTTCTCATGGGCATGTCTGGCCAGTCTACCCACCTCTGTGCCACCACCACTGCTGGCTCATGTGCCTGGTCACTTCCATCACCATAAATCAGGCCTGAGCAAAATGCTCTGGTGAGTTTTACAGAAAAAGGAACTAAAGCCTTTGTAAACCTCTGCAGGAGGGGCACTGTCCCCTCTTTGTGGCCTCCGTCTCCTTCCCCGGGGTGCTTTGAGCACCCTCTCTCTGCAGCCTCAACTGCCTTGTATTCCAGCTCAGGTAATTCCTTTATTTTAAACAAAAAGTTTCATTCCAATGTTGCCCTTCATTGGGATTTGGCTAGGTGCACATGATACACCAAGAATATCTTACAGTGCACAATTCTGGAGTTAAATCTTGGCGCACAAAGAAAATTATCTCTCCTTAAAAGAATATTAATAGACAAAAGAGAAGGCAGGTTCAGTTTGTCACTCGATGATAGAGAAGAGCCCCAAAGAGGGAACATAGGGCACAACAGCCCCTCCTGATCCTGAGCCTCTTGGTTGTATCAGATACTACAGAACACCCCAGACTCCTCCGTGCATCTGAGGGCAGGTACAGCACTGTGTCTGCCTCAGTTTCCCCCCAGCACAGCGATCAGCCCCGTGCTGCCCCGCAGCTGGCGATGCCTCTGTACCCAGCGGTGGAAAACCCAGGGATGAGGCTCAGAGCAGAGAAACTTTTTCCCCTGGAATAGAGATTGATGGCTCAGCCCGGGGATGCTGCGGGGACGGAGGACGGGATGCAGACTCCCAGAAGATGGCACTCGTGGTCTGCAGATGGAGCCGCGCTCTCTGAAGATGTCCACGGCAAGGGAACCCATAAATAGCCCCGGACAGGCTGTCAGGCGGCCTGATTTAAGCACCAGAAATAGTGAAACTGTGGAGGTTTCTCAAAAATTAATTTTTCTAAAATGGGAGAAAGATGAAGCCGAGCCATTTTTTACCTGCTTCCCTTGCAAGCCTCTTCCCCATGAGGGAATCAAATTTAACTCCTTTGCGGCTGCCCCAGCAGCGTCCAGGTGGCCTCTGGAGGGGCTGGATCCCGCCTATCCTGTCACTGCAGGTGGTGGCTGTCACACCTTTCTCCTCCCCACTGCTGTCCGCAGGGCAGGGCTGGTGATGCTGCAGCCGTGGGATGGGGCAGGCACCAAAGTTCCTGTCCCTTGTCATCATTTACAGGAGATATTAGGAAAAAATTCTACACTGCAAGGGTGGTCAGCATTGGAACAGGCTGCCCAGAGAAGTGGTGGGATTGCTGTCCCTGGAAGTGCTCCAGAAGGGTGTGGATGTGGTGGTGCCTGGGGACGGGGGTTACTGATGGGCTTGGCAGTGCTGGGTTAATGCCTCCACTCCACGACTTTAGAGGTCTTTTCCAGCCTTAATGATTTGGTGATAAGGACAGGGTTAATTCAGGAAGGAAGAGGTGATTACCATCCTTCTCACTCTCAATTTTAGATCTGCATGTCCTTCCACTCGTTTACACATCACCTCTAGAGACACACTTTAGCTTTAAGTTTAACCATAACTGCTGGGCTGCTGTTATTCCTCATGCTGACAGCTTGGGCACAGATTTACTGAGAAGTCTACAGAGTGGTCTCCCTCCTCACACACATCAGCAAGCACCTACCCCAAAACTCCCAGGACTTCTTTAGCTTCTGCTGTGTTACATTATGACTTTTTCCTCCTGAGATCTCCTTTGAGCCCTACAGAGCCCCTCAGTGGGAGTGGATTAGCTTGGCTCTGAACAGTCATATCCTGGCAGGAACATGTCCCTGAGGACCAGATGTACCTGCAAACAGGCAAAGGTGGCTCATCCTAAACCCTGCAAGCCCTGGCAGGGCAGGGGAGGTGGGCAGCCACAAGGACAGATGACCCACAGCCTGCTTGCAAGGCAGCTCTGTGGCCAAAAGGCAGAACAAGCATTGCATTGTATTTCCCACTTCTCCAGGCCTTGGGGATGGTGATGGGTTGGGGGTACCAAGCCCCTCACAGGGCACAGACATGCTCAGGCCACTGGGACAGGCTGTTAAGTGCATGGGTTGAGGTCCAGGCTTGTGGGGGTGCCTGGAGCCTGTGGTGTAGGGGGGATGATGTGGATTAAACACCAAGAGGGAAAGAGCTCTGCCAAGGATCAGAGCAGAAAAATTTGACCTCTCCATCTGAAAAACCAGCAAAAAAATGGTCACTGTGAGCTCACAGCCCTGATGGAGAGATGGGAGGGATGTACCCAGCTCTGCCTGCAGGAGCATCCTCCCCTCCAGCTCTGGGACAGACACCAGGAAAGGAACAGGAGAACAGAACTTCCCTCTCCTTGCTGAGCCGAAACCCACTCAGTGTAAATTATGCCCTAATTATTGAGCACTGACTGCCCCCTATAAGTTATAGATCTGACACTGTGTGTTGTTTGTGTTGTTCCCCTAGGAAGTGCTGGTGATTTTTGCAGGGCCTCTGCAGCTGTAAACCTGCCTGGGCCCATCAGCCCTGCAAAAGAATTCCCAAAAAAGGGATTTTTTTTTCTGCTCATCTTTTAAACAACTATTAATTATGTAATAATTTATTTTATTAACAATTATTTTATTATAATTTTATTAACAATTATTTTCTGCTGACTTGAGTGTTCCCTCTTTATGGGAATGGATAAAATATCTTTTAGGTTATGGATCCTGTTGTTAATGTACCAATCACATTGACATCCCCTCAATTCTCTCCACTCCTGTACTCTGGGATGGTGTTGTTGTTTGGCTTTCTGTACTCCAGGATGGTGCTCAGCCACTGCTGCTCTGTGCCAGGAGTGCAAATTGTAGTCAAAAAGCAGAGACATATTACTGGGGTGGAAAAAGAGAGATTAGAGATTTTACAGACCATGCCCAAACTGAGAATAAGATACTCTCCCAAAGAACATTTGTGCTCCACCTAATATTTTCAGAGTAGTAGAGCAATGAGATCTGGACAAGTCAGCAAAGTCAATAACAGGGCTGGGAGCAAAGTACCAGCATGATGGAAAAATAGCCATTATATACTGCATTTACATGGGGTTCTTAATTACAGATATTAATCAATGAAAAAATAAAATTCATATGATCTATAGTCATGTAAAACCAAGAGACAAGGGAGTCCAGACCTAGAATATTCACTATGGACTTAGGCCAGTGATGAATAAAGAAAATCAAAAAAGCTTCTTTAAGGTAATGGAACATTCTTCTTGCTAAGATAAATCATATTTTTAGCAAAAGATCATGAGAAAGAATGGACTCTAAATGCATTTGTGGGCAGATATCAAGGTGAAGAAGTTTGGGATGGTTTTGGTTCAAGTTCAGAAGATTGGAAACTGGACTGAGTATATTTGAGTTTACTGCACAATGACAGAGTGAGGACAGCCCTGCACCCAGAGCCACCCTGGCTTTGCCCAGGTTATCCCCTGCTGCCCTCAACCTTCCTGCTGAGGGGAGCAATTGGCACTTCACCCCATCCTCAGATACTAAAGGAAAAAGCTGGGGCTGCCTCTGCCTGTATTGAGGCTGAGTAGAGCTGCAGCCTGCCAGAGCAGCTCCAGCACCTGCACCCCAGCAGGAGAATAAGGATGTGCAAGAGAAAAAAAGGGAAAATAAGGATTCCTGCTGCAGTCTTGTGATCCAGCACAGGAATCATCAGGCCCAGGCATGGGGCTTTAGAGAACTTCTGCCTTTTTTGTAGTTGCTTTCCAAGCAGAAAGGAATCTTAGAAGTTTAAGGCTGGGGTTTGCAGAGTACTTCCCAGCTGATTTTAGGAAGAGAAAAATGACATTGAAGCTCAGCAGCCCTGGGGTGTCCTGCATTGCTCTTTAATGCAAGTGTGAAAATGCTGGTCGGTTCTGTAAGATTTCTTAGGGAAAGACCCCAAAATACACAGCCAGTCCAGCCACTGCAGAGCTGCTTTGGCAGTGCCATCACCTCAGTGACACTGTCACAGCATCACTCCTCTGCAGGGAGAGGGGACTGTACAGGACCTCCTCAGCTGCACAGCCTGGCAAGGCAGCCCCGAGCTGTCTGATGTGTTATTTGAGACTCTGCTTTCTCCTTGAGATTACACAATTACTGGGTGTAATTGTTTAATAGAGTCACATCATCGTCCTCTTGTGAGAGGCAAGGGAACTGACCACATCTCTCTGTCAAGGCAGAAATCCTATGAGCCTAGATGAGCCAATTACCATAACCTACAAGCCTTGTGCAAGGTACTTTTGATGGATGAAACTGATTTAGGGGCCTGATAACTTGTCAATTCAAAAGAAGCAAACAAATTCCCTTGTATGATGGCTAGAGAAATTCTGATTTTTGTCAGCTCCCCACCTCAGTTTTAAAATCACAGTGGAGCCTTTTCTTCTTGTCTTTGTAGCTGCTTCTTACTCTGCAGAGCTCAGTCCTGAGCACCACAGAGCTGCTCAGTCTCAGGGTGCTGTGAGGTCTGGATGCCTGTGGAAAAAACCAGCCAATCTGGGAGTGTTTCTCCTGATCTGGATTACATGGTTGAGACATTTGTGGGATGTCCAGGGCTGAAAACATGAGAAATGGACTTGTTTCCTTGATGTGCAATTTCAGGACCATTCCTGACAAACGAAGCCATCTACTTACCTTAATCAAGGCATCTTGTTATGGGCTGGTCCTAGGAGTGAGTATTAAACATACAGTTCTGTGGCATTATTTATGACTTGCACTGACACTGCATCACTCTGTTATCCATACTTATAGAAAAAGACCCACTGTAAGTATAATTAGTTAATAAATCACCATGAGTGATAAACAGAATGATGGATGCAGGTTTCAGTTGATCACTTTTTTATTAAGGAGAGATAAATCAGCATCATATTGTTGCTGTAAACCTTTCAAATTGGTCAAAAATCTTGCAATGCTGAAATGCAGCAGGGAGGTGATTAACGTGTCAATTGTGCAGCAACAAATTGCACCTGATAATTGATATCAATCAATCCTTTTAATTTCTCTCCGATGTAATGGGTGTTATACATCATCCTGCTCTCCTGCCTCCTCACTATGGCTTTTGCAACCTTTCCTCCTCACCCAGACACCTCTTCAGGCATCTGCTCCAGGCTCAGCCCATCTCCTGTGCCTGGCTGCTGCAGCTCCCGCAAAGCCTTTCAGCCTTCACCTAACCCTGCATTGCTCTTGGTCTTCTGAACTCTGACCCCACCTGATACAAGGAAAGGCCAACCCAGACCCCACACAACCTCCTGGTTTTATTTTTGCTAATAACATCACTCTGTCAGAGCTACAAGCCTCACTAATAAAGGTTGGGTAAGACTTCAAAAAGCAGAGGCTGTGGAGAAGTGATGGTAACAGATGATGTTGGGTCCTGCCATCCATCCAAGTGTTCACCCCAGGTTGAATCCAAGTTCTAGCAGCTTTGACCTGTTTTATGTAATAAGATGAGAAACTGGCAATAAGGGGGCAACATCCCTTCCTGCCAAGGAACAGGTCAGGCATAGGGGGGAAGAACTGCAGCTCTCAGAGGAGGGGGCTGAACCAGAGGTGCAGTGGAACCTTTTGCTTTGCACAAGCTTTTTTGGTTCCTTGGGTATTAGCCACTGTTTTAGAAAAGAAATTGTTATTTTCTTAAGGCAGGGCTCACAGTTCTTTTTGGTGTCTTCAATACACCAAAGGAGAAAACCCAGAATTTAACCCCTTTTCCTGCACACAGTGGCCAGGGGGAATTATCTACAGAGATCAAGAGCTGTCTGCAGTGGTTGCATCCCTGGCATCAGGGAAAGGCTTTCTTCTGCATCATTTATTGTAGGATTTGGCCACACCAGTGTCTCCTGTTGCTACAGCCTGTGCTCATAACAATGTAAGGGGGGACCAGGAGGTGGCCCAGAGACCTTCTCTGAGTGCCTGGGGTCTGACACCACAGGGACAGGGCTTGCCCCAAGGATGCTGCTCTAACCCACAGCGGTTTGATGCCCTTTACCAAGTCAGTTTCTAGTGCAAAATTCTGCCTGCAGCTCAATGTAGAGGTGGTAAAAAAGTGCTTAGGAATTACTTTCAGCTACAGCTTTGCCAGACTAAAACAGGGAAGTTTACTTGGAGCAGGCTGAGAGCTTGGCCTGCTCTGCACGTTCTGAGGAGTGAAATGTGCAGCAGACAGGGGCTGTGTGCTTTGCCAGCTGGAGAGAACTCTGTGAGGACCCAGCTATATTTAGCCAGCAGTGAAATATGTGCCTTTCTGCCCTGCTCCCAGGGGAGCCTGCTACTTCCTCCATAAGACCACACCACCTTTTATAGCCCATGTGCTTGCATGGCAGAGCCCAGCTCATGGGCAGGATATTATTGGATATGATTGGAAGCAATCATTTTTCTCTTTGCAGCGTGGCCATACATTCACAGCTCATTCCTGGTGCTCAAAGCCCTTGATGCCACAGGTACAATTTCACTGGAATTACAAGGCACATTAACACCCTGGATTTCACTGGTTCACTGAACAAAACCCAAAGCTGAGCAGCTCTTACAATGGAGTTGGTGGGGAGTGGGGCTTTACCTTGAGTCACAAGTGGATCTTCAGGGCTGTAATCACCCAGTCATGTCCTCAGCTGGTGGGTATCCACATCGCTCCATGGGAGTGATGGAACTTCCACAGGTGGAGAAGAAGGGTGGCATCTCCCACTCTCACAAAACCTCTTCTCCTGTCCTATCCACATTCAGCCTGGCTCTGGCTTTTCCTGCCTTTTTCTGTTTCCTCATGGTTTCCCCTCTGTGTACATCGTATCTGTCAGGTCTTATATCCCCATGACATAGCATCCTCTCATATTACACTTGCCATAATACAGGGAAGATGAATATTGCCCCATAAATGCCTCTTAAGTTAATGTGAAACTACATCTCGCTACATCATGTATTCAACAAGCCATCATTTTCCTCATAAATTTTGAGGAGCATTTTACCTTCTTGAAACGATTGGCTTGTGTGTCCAGCCGGGAAATAATCACAGCCCGTGGCCTGGGCTGGCTGCAGGGGCTGTAAATCATCCCAGGGCTGAGCAGCCACCCTGCCCTCCCCTCCCCAGTGCTGCTGATTGGCTTTATGGCATCAGCTCAGCACGAGTGACCCTGCTCGACTACCAGCCCTTAAATCAGCACCAGACTGGTGTCACTCCATATGGAGGAGAGCCCCACTTCTTCTTTGGGATGGAAAGAGAAGATTTCTGATGCTGCAGCAGTGATCCTCTAACAGCAATCAGCACTCAGGCACACATTAGACACCAAAAGCCTATCACCTTTTATTTTACTGGGTTATTTCTGACATTTCCCTTCCTGCAGTGGTGAGTTCACAGCACCGGAACCCCTCAATTTCTGAATGCTCACCAGATTTTCCATTTTGTTGTGAGCCCATGGAGCCCAGACACCTTCCTGCATCCAAGAGTCACATTCCAAGCTGCAAACTGTGCTACCCCTTTTCAGTGGGCAGGGACCAAAAGGGAGGACTCTTACTTGGGATGCTCAGCTTGAAGGAGATGTGAATTTACAGAACAGGGACCACTGATCATTTTAACTGTTCTGTGCAGGAAGCACCACAAACTGTAGAGATGCCTTACCACAGGAATGGACCTGTCTTACTAGAATTAAGCAAGTGATCTGCTCACCCTGGTGCTGTTCAGGACTGAATAGAGACCAGGGAAGCAAAAGCAAACAACCCCCCCCTCCCAACTCACACCAGACCCATTTTTTTCTGGTAGCCACTGTGACCTTTAAACCACAATTGTGGGCTGAATGCTGCAGCAAAATGAGTTTCCAGGCCTCCCTTGGCAGCCATTCCCTTGACAAAATCCATCATGCACTTTGGCCTGAACAGCTAGTTCCAGCACTTTGGTTTTGGGGAGGCTTGTCAGGAATGACACCGGGTAATGCACACTGTATATGCCTGGAGTACACTTAGATACATCTCAGTATTAAATCCCTTATTTATCCATACACAGCTTTTGCTGCCAGAGGCAGCCCAGCTAAAGCCAAGTGATAGCACTTTAAATGCTGTTTTCATCACGTTTCTCCCACTTGACAAAAGACTCCCCTGTCCACAAGCAGGGTCAGACTCTCCCTGGAGCTGGACATGCCCATGCTCAGGCAGCACCTCCCAGTGCAGCCCGCCCTGCCCTGCCTGCCGTGTCCATGCCATGTTTTCCCTGGACAGCTGCACTGCCTGGAGCCTTCCTTGGAAAAGGAAATGAATTTCCTCCCGGCTGCCACTTCTCTGCAGAACTGCCTTTTGGGAAGCTTCAATAACACCAATTCCCTCCTGCATTCGAGTACCCCTGAACGAATGACCCTGCAAGTGGTGCAGTTTTTCCCTGCGCCCGCCTCCCCCCCCGGCTCCCTCTCCCCCAACTTTGATTTGATCAGGCCAAATCTGAAATGATGTGTGAAAGTAATGATATTTTGTAATTAAATCTCTGGTGATGGCGCCTCTAATTTGTGGTACATGCATTGTTCATAAGGAAAAAGGCATCAATTCATTTTCTGACTGGCTACTCCAGGGACTCGTAATTAGACCCAGTTCATCTCTTGCTGCCTTGCATATTAAAGAGCTACTGAAATGCAAAGGGAATTTGGGAAAGGGCTTTTTTTTTTTTTTTTTTTTTTAAAAAAGCCTCCTTCTAATAATGTTAGCTCAATTAGAAACACCCAGGAATTAAAAAAAAAAAAAAAAAAAAAAAAAAAAAAGGAGAGAAAGTTCTGGATCATCTTGAAAACAGAGTCAAATTTTTGAACAAGTGGACCAGGGTAGGGCCTTTTCTGACCTGCTGCAAAGACCAAGAACCAGATTTACCTATTCCCTGTGATGTCCTCAGCATTATTTGTAAAAGAAAAACATGTGGCAATACATGTCACAGAATCTTCTCTTCAGATGCTACTCTTCTTCTCTGCCTCCGGAATAAAAGGCAGAAAACTTTGATTTTCTACAATTTGAAGAGAAACATCAAGGAAACACATGAAACAACAGCACAGCGTTGTGGAAAGGGAAACAAGACAGCAGAGACAAAGGTTATTTTGTAGGGTCAATGCTTATAACTGTGTATTTACATACCACATTATTGTACATTCACAGAATTTGCTGGGAATATTTTAAAAAAGTCTCAGATGGAAAATGCTTGGTTCTGTCATAGTTACCAAATAACATAATGAAAGCAAATTCAGTAGGTACTGGCTGTAATGAGCAGCAGCCCCCAAAGATTCCCCGAGCTTCCCACTTGCAGCAGCATGAGAAACTACATTCTCATCCCACAAGGATTTTAAGAGAACAAATTCCCTCCCTCAACTAGTACAAAGTTGAAGTCTCAAAAGCACTTATGTCCTGGTTACCCAGCAAAAAAAAAAAAAAAGCCACTGGGGTCAGAAGAGTTTGGGTTGGACCTTTTAACACTTTAAATGAATCAGTCCTGTCCATGTTTGCTTCCCAATGAGAAGTTGCTTCAATACGAGAGTCAAACACTAACAAAGATGCTGAAACCAAGCACTGACATTGTCAAAACTTTTTCCTGCCTTTGCATTCACTCCTCAAGAAAAAAAATAATCCAGAAAATGATGCACATCTGAGGGATCTGTGTTTCCTGACAAAGCAGCCGTTTCTGACATCCCTTCCCAGTGCTCTGGGCCCAGAGCAATGTTGGCAATTTCTTGCCCACTATGGATGATGTCTGTCCTGGCAGCACCAGCTGCAGCAGGTCCCTTCTGCTGGTGGCCATTCAGCCCATGCAAATGAGGACTTCTAACAACTATTTCAGGCCCCAAACATCCTTGTCACCCCAATAGCCACCCTTTGGGTGCACCCAGACACAGACTATTGATCAGAGCAGCTCCCCCAGCCCAGCACAGGGGATTAAAAACAGCTCCACCCCAAAGGGGGGGTTTTGTGCTCATCCTCAGAGTTTCACAGGAGGCACATTTATTGTTCCAACACCAACAAATCCTTGGGTGGAGGGATGGGAGGGGGCAGCTGCAGAAGCACCTAAGGGGTTTCACTGCACACCCAGCTCTGAAATGTGCCCTGCCAAAACAATCCCAGGGAAAAGAGCACGTCAGGAAGAAACAGATGAGGAAACTGCAGGAATTGGGATAATCTCTGTCAGGAGCAGCCAGGCTGGCACACACAGAGCACAGATACCAGCCAGGAGCACTGAGTCTGAGTATTCACTGCAGGACCTTTCTGGGTGCAGTTAAAATGCTGCACTTTCTGCTCACAGAAAAAGTGACAGAAAAGCAGTGAGCAGGTTTCAGCTGGGAATCCTGACACATCAGTTAACTGGGTGCTGTGGGAGGAGCAAATATCTTAACAAACCCCACACATTTCTAAAGAGAGCTATTTGCAGTTAATTCCTCTGCTTTTATGGGGAGTCCCAGCATCTGGCCGAGCCCCCCAGCCTTGTGCCATGCTGAGTTCAGCTCCCCTGGCTGGGCAATACTGCTTTATCAAAGGAGACTGCAAAGACTCTGCTTCATGGCAGGGCAAAGCTGCCCCAGGGTGGGAATCCTCTCTTGCCCACCCAACCCCACACTCATCCCAGCCAGGGCCATGCTCAGGGTTCACTCTGTGCCAGGCCATGGCTATAATTTTGAACAGGGAAAAGTATCAACATCTCAAAACAGTTTAATTATTCTGAGAATGCTTAGCTATTAGCAAAGACAAGAGAGCTCAGGGCTATTTTTCAGCATTAATTTTCCATTTGAAATGAATTCCTTTTGGTTACACTTTTTAAATGTTTCTTTTAATTAGACGCAATTACTTCAGAAGAATTGCTTTTATTTCTAAGCCTGAGATCTCAATGATAAAGCTGTTAACTGGCTGAGCTGAATGCTGTGTATGGCTCATTTAGCTGGTACACTAAAGTATATTGAACTAGGAAATTATACAGTGAATCAGCTATTAATTCATTTTATGATCCTTTCACTCTAACATCCTGAATGAGATCTTTGGGGGAAATTTAGTCACAATACATATAATTGTTCAACTATATATATGCCACTGGTTTACTGCTCTGAGGTTACAGGCACTGCAGAGATAATCAGAGTGAACTGTGCAAACAGCATTGACTCCTGACTCTGGTCCTGCAGGGAGCATCCTGAGAGCAGGGAGAAGCAAAGCACAAGCCATGGACACATCCCCTGGCCAGAGCTGGGAAAAATAAACTTGAAATTCTGCTGTTTGACAGTCCACACACCAGTGCTGTCAAAGGAAAACCTGTGTTTTCTCTTCTGGGCCCAGTTGTGTCATCACAATGTTTGGGGCAGGCAGGAGCTTGGTGCTGGCTGAACACCAAACCTCTGCAAACCACCTGAGAACTGAGGGAGGTTTCCTCCAAGGGTTCTGTCCCTCAGAGAAAACCAGTACATTCCCTCAGACCATGTAGTACTTGAATCACAACTTTTACCTTTCAAACTCGGGGCTGGTTAAGCAGCTCTTACAGCACCAGCTGGCCCTGTGTGGACACAGGTATTAAAAAATACCAATGCAGCGCTGGATCCCCTTCCTGTGTGTCTATGGCAGCACCTCACCCTGCAGCTCTGCTCCTCCTTTGGGTGCCTTGGTCCTGCTGTGTGGGGCAAAAACTGCCACAGTGGCAACACACAAATCCCACCAGGGAGCAGGAGATGGGCTCTGACCCTTCAGCAGCTCCTCAGAGCCTGCCTGGGAAATGCAGACCCGGGCTGAGCCTTGGCTAGCTTGGTCTAAAATCTTGCCCACATCACTGCTGGATTTCAGGCCATTGATGGTCTGTAATGCTGATTCACCCTCACAGCTCAAGGGGTTATTAAAAACGTCTGGTGGCCTAAAACAAATAAAGGTTTGTGTTTCAATTTCCAGGAATTTTCCTGTGGGGAAAAACACCCAAATGCCACCCCCATCCCACAGACAGTGTGGGAACCCAGCAAGAGCCCCATATCCTGAAAGGGATTTTCCAGCAGATCACAAGCCCCTCTAGCATTGCAGCAGGGCTTGGATGCATGTTAAACAGTTGTACATACTGCAGAGTCACCATATGGATATCTCTGTAATTGAAAATGTAATGTAAACCTTGGCATCCAGGGTTGTCTTCTGGAGGAATCATTGTGGAAATGTCATATAATTAATGAATTGCATCAGCTATCAGGGAAAAAGACATTTTAACCATAGGATCATGGGACTTTATTACTGTAGATGGACTAAATCTATATCTTCCAGCATAGATCAGTCCTGACAAAAGTCTGAGGTTGCCAGCTGGCCAGGTTTGTTTTTACTAACTTAGCTCTCTTATTATTTTAATGAAGTTCAACTGATGCTGCATAGAAGCCAATTTCTCTAAATGCTGCCAATGAATTAAAATAAAGATGTTGTGTGTGAAGATTGGCAGGTGTCTCCCTGCAGATTTTATCAAGCTTCCAAGCAGAGCCCCCCATTCAGCAAAAGCTGTGGCCAAACGTTGCCTGTGGAAAGCAGCAAGGCAATGGAGCTTGGAGCAATTAGCAAACTCGTAATTAGTGCCAGCTCAGCACCAATCAGTGGGGGTGTGCACAGAAAGGGTCCCTTTGGACCACTGGGATGCAGGTCTAGGGTTTGTAACAGGGGCTTTGGGCTGGTGCTGCAGCCTCTGTGGGAACAGGGGCTGAATCTCCTGCCCTGGGACTTTGGCCTCATCAGTGTGAAGGTGATCATCTTCAAACCTCCACTGTGCTATGGCCAGTCTCCATAAAATGCAGCAGAACTCCACTCCCTGAGGGACTGACCCCCTTGTGACTCCAGTCCCAGCAGTGCCTGTGAGCCAGGGCAGAGGAGGGCTCTGGAGCTGGGGCAGGGCCAGGCTGAAGCAGGCAGAAGCAATGCAGCTTATGTTTCCTCTGGCAGGAGGGAAACCAGCTGAGATTTGCTTGGTTTGGGAATTCAGTGGCCACTGCCACAGCCTGCAGGGGAGGAAATTGTTGGGTGAGCACTGGCTGCAGTCTGGGCCTCCCCAAGCACACAGCTCCTGCTCTTCAAACCATCTACAAGAGGTCAGAGCACTCACACATCCTCCTGGATTAGGCTGCTGGATTCAGGGAGCAACCATCCATCCATCCATCCATCCCTCCATCCATCCATCCATCCCTCCATCCATCCCTCCATCCTCCATCCCTCCATCCATCCTCCCCCCTAAGAAAGGGAACAGCCCAGACCCTCAGGTGGGAGCCACGTTGTCCTGCCCACACAACTGTGACACCCAAATGTCCCCAAATCATCTCTGCTGACATGTCCTGCAGTTCCAAGAGATTTGGTGTTTAGCTGTTCAGAAGAGTTTGCTTAACACTGGGTTAGTACCCAAAAATGCACTGTCCAGGAAGCAGAGCTACCAGAGTTAGAACAAAACTATGCATTAGTATAAATTGCTTCAGTTCATTAGCTATGTAAATTCATACTAATGTGGTACCCTTAATTATATTTATCAATTAACAAAGCAGCTTTCTAGTATTGCCATTTTCCACGTTTTCATACATTTAGTTGGTGACAAGTTTTCAGTGAAATTCTTTGAAAATTCAGAAAGGCACCTGTGCTCAAGCACTCCTGCCACTTCCAGGAATCCATCCCAGGCTGGAGAGCCATCCCTGAGCTTTTTGCTTTGCACTTTTGTTACATTTGCACTTATAAATACAAGCTTATTTTGGCAGCTAAAACTACTTGAAAAGTACTTTCCTACTTCAATAAAAAATGAAACTACCTGAATTTTGCAGCTGAACAGGTCCCATCCACCTCTGGTGTGACAAAGTCTTTGGCTGCTGTATCCCATAATTGTCACCAAAGGCTTGTCCATCTTATCACCCTTTTCATAAGACAGAAGGGATGTCTTAGGTTGAAGGATGTGAAGGTTTCACAGCTTCAGTGGGAAGCTCAGCCTGCTCTATGGCTTCCCTCCCAAATCTGCCTGAGCCCTGCCTGGCCTGCACCTGCCAAGGAAACACTCATGGGGATGCTCAGACCATTCAACAAAACACCTTTTCCCCTTAGACCAGAGCTGCAAGTTGGGTCAGCCTGGACCAACCCTTTAGACTTGACTCCAGCATCCCAGCTAGAGCTGCACAGAGACACTTGTGCCCTTACAGCTCACACAGTTTATTTGTAATGTCCCATTTTCCCTCCTCTGCCTCCAGCAGTCCAGTCTTCATCTCCATTGGCACCTTCCTCCTGATTCATGGTGCTGCTTGACTTCATATCAAGCAGAGGATGGATATCTCTTTATCAAGAGAAATAAACCTCTCTCCAAAGGGGAAGGTGAACAGCCTATTGAAACACACAGTCCCGCTCCCCTTGCTTGCGTTGCTGCTGCCCAGAAACATACAGCAACAAACAATATGATTCAGTAAAGTTATTGAGTGCCAGGCCTTCACATTTGTCTTCCAGTGACTCTTAAGTCTTCCTTTTCTCTATTGAGTTCCATCTCATTGACTTCCTATAAACACTAATACAGAGGCACAGACCTGCAGACATGCCTGGAATACAACCCACACCTCATAGACACTGCCAAGGGCTGGGCTGGGCTCACAAAGTCCAGACTTATGCAATACAACTACTACAGCATTCAAAACCATGAGTCTCCTCCATACCTCAAACAAAGCCAGGCTTATTTTCTATTTGTCTCCTTTTCATCTGTGAAATCCAGGAACAAGTTCTGGCTTTCTGGGATTTTTCCTTTCCTTTTCTTTTTGTTTTCACCTCAAATGGAAGCTGATATTTGCATGTATTCTCTCAACTCCCAAAGCTGTGGTTTTTTTTTTTTTTTTTTTTTTTTTTTTTTTTTTTTTTTTTTTTTTGGAGAAAACCACTCCCTGCCCCTCATGAGCCTGGACAATGAAACCACCAAGCAAGACAACTCACTGCATGACACGGAAATGCTGTTAATGCTAAACCAGGCTCAGGATTCAAAGCGTGCCTCTAATTAATCACCAGTTACCCGGCGTCGTTGGGTGGCATCTTCCACCTTGTTTCCCACACAATGGGCTTCCTCCCCTTTTGTAGTCACACACGTTCCTCTTCCTCCTGGGCTCGATGACTTCCAGCCTCCCCACCCACCCTCCTGCCATCCCCCCCTCCCATCCATCCACCCTGTTGAAATATTAACCTGGGGTGGTGAATGGCTTTGCTGACTGATACATAAACAAGTGTCGTGTAGCTACCGGTCTGCCACAGCCCCAGCCCTGTTTACATCTGAATGTTCTCCCTCCCCCAGAGATTGCTGGGACAACAGGGGAATGGACAGACACAACTGCCAGGGAAGAGGAGAAAAATTAACAACAGGAGCTGAAGCAAAGCTGAGAGGAGGAAGTGGCCATGGGCAGCCTGTCTTCAGCATCCCATCCTGCTACTGCACTCACTGCCCTGTCATTTTTGCTGGATGAAACATCATTATTGACTCCTCTTCCCGTGTTCCCTGCAAACTACTGCCCCCCACTCCCAGCTGTGCTCCCTTGAGTACCTCAGTTAGGGGTGATTATACTTCTGTATTTATTCTACTCACTAGTATTTATTCTACTCATAACTGCTGCTGCTGCTGGGCTCTGGTGCAGGTCTTTTATAGAAAGGACATTAAAAGCTGCTCTGTTGGACTAGTTTGCTCTTTGGGTTTGTGCAGTGCACATACCAAGAGAATAAATCTCCTGTCTCCTTCAGACCCAAGACCCAGCCCTTGTGCTGCTCATAGGTTGGACTTTTTACCAAAATTAATCACAAGTCTCAAGTTTCTTTGGGATCTGATTAGGAAGTGTTATCCAGGCTGGTCATGGCAGAGGTGAATCCACAAGTTTGCCTGTGATCCAAACCTGTCTGGAGCTTTATTTGGATCCTGATCCCTGGCTGGCAGCAGGGATAGCCAGCTTGCTCCAAAGCCTTGTGCTTCCCAAATGCAGCCTTACAGACTGGAGCACAGCTCGAGACCTTCTCATGAGCACAAGCTCTTAACCCAGCCCTGAGGGAAACAGCAGCCTGGCAGGGAAGCAGTGCAGCCACCTGTGATTCTTCACACCTTCACAACCTACACCAGCTCCCACTCTCTCCTCTGCTTTCCAGCCACTCTTTGTGGGATAAAGCAGAGAATGTGATAAAACATCTGATGATGCAGGTGGCACCATCTGCTCCCTCAGCAGCTGCTGCTACCACTTAACCATGATTCTCTGTGAAATATTAGAAAACCAAGGTGACCACATAAGACAGAGCTTTCAGGATGGTTGCAGCACAGGAGAGAGTACTTGACTTGTTAGCAAGTCCTGAACCTACAGCCACCAATTGTCACTCCTTTCCTGTAAGCCAGGTGAGGTTTTGGTGTGATATAAACTTGACACCAGTGGAATCTAAGCAGTTCCCAGAGTGTTCAGTGTGTCTCTACCCACAGATTTATTGCAGAGCAGAACACCAAGTATAAATCATGAGACTGTGCAATGCACAGGCTGGAGTGACCACACTGAGGAGCACTTCAGCTTCTGTTCCATGAGTTCCTTGAGGAGGGAGAACAGGTCTGTTCCCCGTGGAGGATGTGTCAGGTTGGTGCCTGGTGTCTGGGACAGAGCCTGCTCAGAGTGAGGCACTCACCAGCCAGCTCTGCTCCCTGTGCAGCCACCAGCCAAGCCTAGGAGGGTGCATGCAGAAGAAGTGTCTGCAGTACTTTGGTTTGCAGATCACAGCTGTGAGTATGTTCCTGGAGAAGAGGATCCAACCCCATCCTCTAAACCATGCTCTATTCCCATCTTTCCTGTCTGTATCCAGGGAATTCCTCAGAGTAACCCACACAGCAGCTAAGGAGAAGAGCCAACATAGCCCATGGTTCAGGAATGTTAAGACACCTTTTTATTTTATTAAAGGTCACATCCAGCTGAGGTGTATCCTTTACTCTGAAAAATAGCTCCAACCATCCCACTTCAGAAAGCATCCTTAGGTGCTACAGTGACATTTCTACACGAAGCTCTGGTGATGTTGTCCTTCTGCAGAAACACGTGTGAAGTGAGTCATGCTTTACCCATCACCTGAATTTTTTGTTCCTGTGGAGTCCAGTTGGAGTAAGATTCTACTGCTAAAGGCTGAGAAATTGAAAACTGAAAGAAAGCAGCAAAAGCTGCTAAAATGAACAGCAAACCAAGTTAAAATTTAGGGGTCCAGTGACATAACTGCAGTTTCTAAGTATAAAAAAGATGATGGTACTATGGTATCCAAGGGGCCCTCAAGTGCAGAAACTGAAATGGGTCTGGGGCTTTTCCTGCTGCCTGCATATCCAGCATATTTCATCTCAAGGCAGGAATGGTTGAAGTAGTGATCAATCATTATTCACATAAGACACTGATGTTATCATGCATCATTTGGTGGATATTTCAAATATGTCTGGTCTTAAGGGCAGATACAATAATTTCTCAATAGGACAGCAGTGGCTGGACCCTGACAGCCCATCAGGGCAGAGTCATGTGCTTTCCTCTGTTAAAAGGGAGGAAGTTGGTTTGTGGCTTCTCCTCCTTATTTGCAAATTTTCTTTCCTTTAAAACAGCCTGGCTTTGATCCCACCTCTGCCAGCATCTCTATTTTGCTGACTCCTCTCCAGGTGTGCTGGAAAGGGAGGCTGAACTGCACAGAGTGCTCACAGTTAAGTTTGAACAAACTTGTCAACCAGATTTCAAAAACAGGAGCATCTACCAAACCCAAACTACGCTCTGTTAATGCAGCTCACTCAAAATCAGAGTAGAAATATGTCTTTGAGTCTATCAGAGTAAAGCTGATTTATGACAATTTACAGAGCCTTGAAGCTTTTGATTTTTGGTTACAAACACCAGTGCCTCAAGTAAGGACAAAAAGACAATTCAAAACCCATTACATCCCACCAGTGCTCTTTCCACAACCGTGGCAAACAGAAGTTGCTTATAAAACACAAAGAAACACAAAGTTAGCAATCCTTCCAGACTCCAGCTCTGCAGCTCAGGGACTCCTCCCTGAGCCAGAAAGGATCATTTTGTTTAATGGACATGGCTGGCTATTTCTCCCGTGCATTTGTCTAATTGCATTTGGAGGGTTCCTAAGTGGCCACTGTGGTTCTGGAGCTGAGCTGGGATGAGCTCCACCAGCCCCAGCTTGGCCCTTGTAGGGAGGCAGCACCCCACAGGTCATCCCCCAAAGTGCAGGGGCTGGGGACAGGGCTGGAGCCTTCATCTCACTTACTGCAGGTCAGGAGGGTGCCGGAGCTGCCAGGTCTAGCACAGGAATTACTTGGCAAGAGCAGTGTGGTGCCTAGAAAAAAACATTCCCTTGGCTGGGACTGGAAACGCCGCTCTCCAACAGTTAATCCTGCCCTCCTCACTAACTCTGCAATTCAGGGCCAGGACAGATCAATGGACAGCATGTTTTATCTTCCCTTTAACAAACAGCCCAAGCAAAGGTAAAAGATCAGTCACATCTCTAGGCTAGAAAAAATTGCCTCCATTTAAAAACAGAGGCACAAAATTGTGAGTAGCCACTGAATTTTTATGTTGAAAGGCTTTTCTTTGATAGGTAAAGTGTAACTAGATAAAAGTGAGTAACCAGACAAATGCCTTTCCTTCCCCCCTCACTGCCAGGCTGCCCCCTGGCAGGCTGACTAACAGGAGCTCTGCCTGGCTGGACACCACAACTCCCACGGTCAGGGAGACAACCTGAAAAGGGAGTTTTTAAACGCTCCAATTCCACTCAGACAGGGGGCAGAGGATGTAGCAGGGTCTGTGTGCTCAGGGAGATGAAGGTCTCAGCTCACACTTTGGCAGCTTTAAAATCCCCAGCTCTGAGCACAGAGCAGAGCACTGAGCAGAGCATGGGGCTGAGCTGCTGCAGCCACAAACCCCCACCCTGCTCCTGCACCACCAGGCCAGTCCCTGAGCCCCACCACACCAGCCTTCCCCACCCAGGAGCTGTTCCAGCCCCCTTGAGTTCTCAGGCAGGGCCTTTTTGCTCCCCAATATCCATCTGAGCCCCTCCAGAGCAGGGCTGATGAGAGGCACCAAACACCCCACAGGCAGAGAGCCCTTCAAGATAAGAAAATCTTGTTTGCCTGATTAGAATGTCTTCCTGCAGAGCAGCATGACCCCGAGGCTCAGCCACATTTGAAAGATGTGCCTGTGGCATCAAAACAACTTCAGGGTCCACCTAACAACCATTTTCCATGAGGAAGGAGACTCATTCCACAGGGAATCACCTTCCCAGGAGGAGAGCAGAGGCTGGGTAGCACCTGGGTTTGCCACCTTTTGCAAACAGCTGCCAAATTCATCACTCAGGAGTTTGCTTGTGATGTATTATTTAAAAATATCTAGAAAATACATTATAGATGCAGGGTATTTTCTCTGCCAGTTCATTTTAATGTTATTGATTATTCTTTAAATCACTTATTTTGATTTTGCTCTGAAGCATTTAGTCTTTGGGCAAAGGTACCAAAAGCAGCTTCTCAATTTATGGCTGCAATTTTTGCTTCAGCAATTCATAGTCTGAACAGCCCCTGCCTTTTGTCTACACCAGTAAAAGCAATTTTTACAGGCAAAAATTCCAGGAAATTTGAATTGTTTTTAGAAATTATGCCTTACACATCTCATACATTGATTAATCCTTCCCTTTTTTGGAGTTTGATTGTGAATTCACCTTATGTATAAAACTGATGGAGGAGCCTTGTCAACCATAGGCTTTCCTTCTCTTTTGAAACATTAGCAAGTTATTTAATGCCTTATTGTATTTTTCCCTTTTATTCCCTGTAACACTATTGAATTTTCTAATGCTAGCACCCAAGCACTTAGAGCTGCACACAGAAGAGCCCATGTCCTTACCATGACTCATTTCTCCTCCTGGAAGAGAGTTTTGGAAGGTTACCTTAAATTAACCATCTGCTTTCACCAAAGGGCCTGGTGACAAAGCAAATGAGTACCTCTGAAAGGCTAGGGCAAAACAAATACCTTTGAAAGCCAACAAAAACTTAATATACAATGCAGCCAGTTTGTGCAGTTGCCCATTGCAGGATTGCAGAAGTGACAGTTTTAAACAAATGATCCCTCTCTTCACATCTTCTTGGCTCTTCCAATCTTTGAGGTATTTGCATTCTTTTTCTGGCTGTCCTAAGAGTTTTAGCTCCACTGGGCTGAAGGAAAAGAAGCTTTAAGCTGAAAAGAACTTCTAGCTCACACTCCAAGAACAAGATCTGTGTTCCAAGTGCCTCTGGATTTGCTTCCCATGCTGGAGAAGGCAGAAATGCTCCTGCTGTGGTACTGCAAGGGTAGCCTGGAGCATCTTTGCTCTGCACTCACATTTCTCTGAAACCATTTGGAGATCTGTGCCCAGCACTGGAAACGCCACCTTGGGGTGCCCAAGTCACACCAACAGCTCTGGAGGGTCTGGCATTGCCAGCAGCCTCTCTGCTGCTTTGCTTTGTCTAAAGCTCCTTCCCCTTGCAGGAGGATGCTCAGGGATCAGCCTGTGCAGGGCTGTGGTTTGCTGACAGCTGCACTGGGAATTTCCTCAGTTGCAGTTTTGGGCAGCTCTTTGCAGAAGTTAACAGCACGTGGCTGCTCCAGCAGCCTCCTGCAATGCCTCCCTCAGAGCATCTCTCCCCCATCCCTGTCCTCTGCATGTCAAGTCTCAGGGTGAGCTGCCTGAACAAACTTTGTGCTTCTTGCTGCTGCTTACTGGAGTCACACCACTCATCCCTGTGCACACCAGCTTCCCCCTGCACAGGGCTGCCCACAGGGAGCAGCACCAGGGCAGGAGGTTCCAGACAAGGCAAGGGAAGGGAACAGGCTGTGGGGTCTGAGCAGAGGGAGGTGGGCCCAACCCCTGTTCTTTCCAGCTGCAGCTCTTTGAATAATTCCAGGATTCCAGTAATTCCAGCAATGCTTCCTTCAATGTTCTCTGCATTGAGAGGTTCTCTCAGAGGGAAGGGGGCTCCAGTCCTGGGAGTGCCTTTCCCCTGCAGTTCTTGCTGTGTTGAGCTGAGCTGGCATAACCTACCCCAGCAGGTAACACTGCTGCACACCCGTACCATGACACACAGCTCAGAGTGGTCTCTGCCAGACTGAGCCCTGGTGATCCCTGCTGTGATACCCCCTCCCAGCATCCTCTCCTGGCTGAGCACAAAGCTTCATGGCTCATCTGTTTTGACTGGGGATCCAAACTGCAAGGCCAGCACTGACGCAACAGTCCCACCATTGTGCAGACACCCGCGCTCCCTCTTCCCTCTCTCCCCAAATAGCACCTCCTTCCCACTCCCCTGCCCACACTGGCCCTGTTGTTCCTTACATGTGCACCCCGAGCATCTCCATCCTGCCTGTTCAATGATTACCTCCTGGAGCTGCAGTGGTTGGAGCTGGGAGTTACCCCTGTCCTGTAGGAAATGACCTGTAGGAGGAGGGCAAAACACTTTGAGCCATCAGCTTAAGAGAAATACTCATCTTCTCAAGACTGGATAAAATATTGTCTATTTAAAAACAAAAGACCAGTGGATACTGCCCTTTAAGATTAAGAAGGTCCAGGAATCAAACTCAGCTCTGGAAAAAAAGCCCTGTTTTGGTCAATCAAAACTCCAGTTTGTGGAGTTGACACCACCTACACTGAGCATCAGACCTTTGGAACATGCCCTCATGGTCTGAAAATCAATTCCCAGCACAGGGAAGCTAAGTGGCAATTTCTACTGGTGCTGCTTTGCCAAATTTCTGGCAAGGGCAGGCTCTTGCCACTGCCAAGTGTGTTGCATTACCAGCAAAATTTATTCATAGTGGTGGGGCTGAATGGGGGCTGGAGCAGCCCCCCAGCATCCCTGTGCCATGGGGTCTGCTGCAGGGAGCCCTGCAGCTCCCCCAGCACTAACCCCGCTCAGGGGCCTCAGAGAGCTTCTCCCAGGCACAAATCATCCCCTGACACTTCATGCTCTCTCCCCAACCCCAGGATTTTGTTCCAGACCTGGGAAACAGTGAAAAGCAATTAAACAAACATTTCAGAGTCAGAAAAGGTGTCTGCAGTGGATGTAAATTTGCAGAGTTGTTGGAGCTCTTGCTTCATAAGAACCAGCTCACCCATCTTCAGCTGAATCACTCTCCCACTCCTATGCCTGATAATCTATAGCTCTTGCTTCTCCAAGCCTCCAGAGAATAGAGTTAGACAAGACTTCAGATTCGTGCCTAGAGATAATCTCCAGGAACGGTTTTTTAATCCCTAGAGCACTTTGCAAAACAGCATGAGTGTTGTACTGCAATTACATTGGAGGCATTGGAATGAGAGGGTGAGGAGATTTGGGTACTTGGGAAAGTTTAAATATCATTTCAGTCTCATGCACAGGGTATTAAGGCAGCTCTGGTGAAGGCAGTGCACTCACAGGGCACAGAGCACTGCCACGACACAGGAACACTTTCAGTTCTAGGGAAAACTTCTTATTCAGCCAGGGCTCTGCTGCAGTGAGTCCAACATCCCTTCTGCCAGGGGGAAGTGGAGCTGTTATCCACTGCAGGCTGTTTCTGGAGATATCACCAACCCCTTTGCACAGCACCATACAGGGGGGACACACCAAAACCAGCCAGGAATGTCCCTGGCTTCTGTGCAAGAGACCAAAACCAGACCTGAACCATTGGGAAGAACCAATCCCCTCCCCAGTAAAAATCTTTGCCAGCTAAGTCGCCATGTGCTGATCTCCTTTGTACCCCAGTGCTGCCTCCCCACAGCAGCTGCCCTGGGGAGCCTCCCAGCAATGGGGCACTGCAGGCACTGGATTCCACTGGATTCCCCTGTGCACAGCCCAGGGCACTGCTCCAATCACGGGTCAGTGGGAGCTGCAGGGATCCTCTGCCTCTGGGAAAATGTATTCAGGCTAAAAGCAACTTCAAAAAACACATGTTTAACCTGAACTCTTATCTTTTATCCCTTTAAATATCCAAGCGGCCACTTTTGCAAGCCTGAAGCCTGGACTCCAGCTACATTTATTTCCCTCTTTCATCCCAGCTGCAGCTCCTCAGAATTTATCTCTATGGTTAACTTCCCCTTTCATAATATTAGCACAGTTGAAGCACTTGCCTTCCTGTTGCAGGCAGTGATTATATAGCAAATTAACCACAAGCTGTTCAGTCCAAGTCCAGCAGTTGGAAAGATGCTCCTCTGAGTAATGGTTTGTGTAGTTGATGCTTTCATCTGTAATTTGCATTTGTAATAAATGCAGGAATAAAAAATGGGGGCCATATTTTAAAGGATAGCCTGGTATGGCAGGGGAAGGCAGGCGAGCCCATGGGGAGGGAGAGCCCTCAGGGCTTTAAGAGCTGCATCCCAGGGCACTACATCCTCCTGCACAGGGAGGGGAAACACACACAGGCTTCTCCTGCACGGATCATGGGCTGCCTGCCCGGGCAGATTTTACACAGGGAGGAGGGGCACAAGGAATTACAGCAGAAGTGCTTGCATTGCTGGCACTGACAAAGCACCCCAGCAGCTCCCACCACTGCAGACAGGCTGTCTGCACACCCCAGCCATGCAGCTGACACCTTGCATGCCCTGTGACCTCCCTGCTCATGATGGGCCACAACATCCCCTCTGCAGGACCCATGCAGACTCTGCTGAGCAGCAGAGGAACACCTGAGCCAGTTTTGCCAAGATCCAGCCTGTGGGAAGGGGATCACTTCAAGGGAATGAAGCTCAGCTGGGACAAGCTGGCCCCACCTAGAAACGAACCCCCCAGGCTGTAGGAAAATCACTGCATTGCCTTGACAAGGCTGCCCAGCAGAGCTGCCACCTCACCACACCCCCAGGGACACTCAAACACGGTGACATTTAACCAGAGAGCAAGCTGAGTATAAAGCTAAAACACTGGGCCAGTGGTGATGCCTGGAAACAGGAATGCTGCGCCAGTGTCCTGGCAAAGGGGTAGAACTGGGAAGAGGAGAGGATCTCCAGAGTGCCTTGCTGACACACCAAAGTGCCAGATCACTTATGAGGCCCTGGAGAGGCATTTGGAAGAGGATGGCTCTTCTGTGACAGCACAGATCCTGTCTTTGCCTCCCCAGTTACTGTTTATCTTTCCTTCCATCCCAATTTCTCAAGAGTAAACCAGGTCACAGTTCCTGTCCAGCTCTGAGAAGCTCACCAGGACATGAATAAACACCTGTGCTAGTGATTCCTGCCATCACAGCAGCCACACAGCCTTGGGCAGTCCCATCCCCTGCATCCCTCCCAGAGCCTTAGAGAGCATCTGCCCTCTCCCAGGCTACCCCAGGCACTGGGGCTCAGCCTGCACACTCTGCCTTGGTGCTCCCTGTCTGTATTCACCCCTCAGCACAGGGCACAGCCAGTGCCTGTGCACCAGCCCCAGTGAGCTGTGCTCTGCCAGCTGGGGACAGGTCCCTGAGAGGTGGCAGTGGCCACAGCATCACTCTGATCCCTCCTGGGAGATGCTCCTGCCTACCCCACTCACAAATCCCAGGTTTTGTGACACAGGCCCACAGTCCCTGGGGACAGAGAGAATAGCAGGCAGCAGATCTCACCCTCCTCCCCACGGGCAGCAGCAGACAGGCAGCCACAAGCAGATTCCCATCCCCAGGTGTGCTCAGCCCACGCAGGTGAATGTACACAGCCCTAGGGCTGCTTCAGGGGACTGTTCCCACTGCTCAGGATGTGCCACTCCTGCTCATCTGCTGAGGTGGCCCAAGAGAAGCATCTCTCTTCCTAGAGAGGACACCAGAGGAAGGCAAGGTGGCTGCCTGTGACTTGTTCCACAAAGAAAGCTCTATGTTTAATTAAATAAGAAGGACAGACCAGAAGAGCCAGTTCCTTAATAAGATTTGGTAATATAATTATTTGTTACAATTAGGAACCAACTGAAAATGTTCCTTGCTAACACTTTGGAGAAGCCCAGCATTTTAAAGTTGACTTGTTTGATGCCAGGGGCCAATGTTACCTTTGCTGCTGTGCAGCAGGGAGCATATTTTTCAGCACTGTACTGTAGTTATTACTTAAAAATCACACACACATGCTGTGGAGTTACTGAAAATATGTATCAGCCTTCCTAGATGGGCAAACCTAGGCCCAGGACTTAAACCTCCCTTGTAAAACAAAATTCTCTTCTCACAGTGATGCTGAAGTTCAGCCTGCACTGGCACAGGCTCTGCCCTCTCCCCACACCCAGCTGCAACAGGGACAGTTTGTAATGCTGAAATAGCTCATCTTTCTGACCCCCTCCATAACCAGACACACTAATCCCCATGTTCAAAGGGTCCTACAGCATTTAAAGTCTTTCATCTGAGTTGATACGAGCTGAGCTGGGACAGGCAGAGCCCTCCAGCTGCAATAAGTCAAGAGCAAAGCAGGTATTTGTGGGCAGGTAGAAGCCACAGCCTCCTGTGCAGGGAATCAGGGGCTCCTCATTTTTCAGTTCTCAGGCAAGCTCTCACAGATAACCCTCCTTCCTCCTGCTCTGCAGCTCTGAGAGGCCTCGTGCTGGGGAGCTCCTGCTTTGCCTGTGGCCCCAATGAGTCAGAGGGCACTGAGCAGCAAGGAGGTACCTGGGCAGGGGGACAGGAGGGACACGGGAAGGGAACTGTCCTGAGAGGCCTCTGGGGGCACCCCTAAAAGAATAAAGGTGAGAGATGGATGAACAGCATATGCACAGAGGAGGGAAGTTACACACATCGCACAGAGGGGAGAGGGGGGAAAAAGAAGATTGAATCTTCCTGGAGACCAGTGAGATTCTATAAACATAATCAAAATGTAATAGAAACTTTTTGGAAATGCTGTTAGAAGGAGAAAGCATCAATCTTCATGGAACTCCACTCAACAGGCTTTCTCCAGCTAATCAATCACGGTCAAGACATGGGCCGTCCCATCTGTCTGTGCAAGGGACCAGGAGGAGATTGCTAAGTGCCTGGGCTGGAGCTACCAGCTCAGTACCAGGCAATTCATCATGCAGGAGGGGAAGGGGGGAGAAGGCAGAGAAGGAAAATAATGTATAACACTAATAAAGTTTCTCCCCCCTCCTTCATTCCCAGCCAATTTTTAGTGAGGGGCCCGATCCAGAGGGGTTGTCAATGGGGAGGTGGGAAGGGGGAGATGCTCTGGGGAGGACTCTGGGTGCAAGATGCACTCCAGTAAACAGAGACAAAGCCATCATCTGCACAGCAGCCCCTGGGCACAGCCCACGCTGCCACCCTGGCTGTTTGGCAGCTGCACAGGAGCTGCTGTGCACCCAGCAGGGCTGGTGTCCCCTGCCCCTGGAGCTGGGGAGGACACCACAGGGCCAGCAGGGCAGAGGAGAGCCCAGGGCAGCCTGACCAGCTGGGACTGGGAGAAGATGCCAAGCCTCTGCATGCAGACAGTGTGCATTTCCCCCTAAATGTGCCATTGCATTTGTGGGGGCGACCTGAAAATGGAACAAAGAGGAGTTGAAGGACTTGCAGCCTGTCCCACCTGCAGCAGAGGGGTTTTCATGTCACAACAACATGTACATGCACAGGGTGGGGACTGATACTGCCCACAGGAGTCCTGCACTTCACTCAGATCCCTGCTGCCTTTGAGCTGCTGTCCCAGTCCCTTCCTTCCCCAACTGCTCCCCCCCATCCAGTGGATGCTGGCGGCCAGGAGCTCATGCCTTACACCAAGGGCCCTGATCCACTTGTGCATGGACAGGAACCACCTCCCCTGCTACACACACACCCTGCAGTGATGCCACTCCCTTCCTATCCCCTCTCCTCCTTTTAAACCTTGAAGTTTCTCCCTTCCACCAGATTTTTTGAAGACAAAATTCATGTGGCAGCATCCTTTGCCAGAGCCAGAGCTTTAATGTATCACCAAGAGATCCATATACAACTCAGGTTTTAAATATTCTGTGCTACTCTTCTCATCAGGCCTGAAAGGACTTGACAAAACTCCCCTCACATTTACAAACAAGTAGAAAACCACCACAGGCTTTCCTTTCAAGGACTCCTTTGACCTCACTGCAGACTCAAATCCAGCTCTCTGCCACCTCCAGTCTTTACTCTCACACCTGAATTGCTCTGGTATGCATCTAAACACAGTACTGACTTCTCTATAAAATACCTTTTCTTCCTCATTTTTATTGCACAAGTATTCTTCCCACTAGCATTTTGACCAACTTTTGTAGAAATTCTTGCATATTCAGCACCAGGTGAATGGGAAACCAGCAAAATGTGCTCCCATCAACTTCTTAGAATAAAAGGTCATTTGAAATAGAAAACTAGTAGAAATTTATGCCCTAAACATATTTTTTCTTGCTCTAAATTTAATCTAGTGAATTGCCTGGGCTATACAGGTAAAATTCAAAGAGTGACAATAAGTAGATAAGAGATTTATTTTTTCAGAATATTTATTGTTCCAGAGTTATGATGACCTCACACCTTCCAGTAAATACCAAAATTCTTCTCTTCCTTCATGGATAAAAATAGAAGCCACATAAACATGGAACAACACAGGATTTTAGCCTCCACTCCAAGTGTAAATATAGTAACAAATTAAGTAGAACTACCTATTAAGTAATGTTGACACCCTGAAAGTGAAGTTGCTTCACGTTTAACTCTTGCAGGCTGCTCTGTGACCAGCGACAGGAGGACTTAGTTTAACCATTATAATGTTTTTCCTGCTGGTGTCAGTCCCATGAGGTGACACTCTTTGTCCTCTTCCGTCAAGGCTCACTTCTCCCCTTTTCAGACCCCTACAATAAAAATGCCAGGCCAAAATTGTCCTGGGGGTTACTACCATGAGAAGACAGTGCAAAACTCTGCTCAGGCTACAGACACAGCAACAGAGAAATTATAAACAGCTCAAAAACTTGAAGTTGCTTGAAACTTACCAATCTATCAGTTATTAGGAGCTTAAAGCACTAACACATGGTTTGTAGCCACCTCACCTACTCCTATGTGTGCTTTAAAGCACAGATAACCACTTACTCCTTATGTCCTAAGGTGCTTGTAACCAGAGCTAGTCATTTATTAACCCTGTACTGCCAGAGTCTGAACATAAGGCACAGCTCAGCAAAAGCAAGCTAGGGAGGCCTCCAGCCCATGAAGGATGTCCACTATTCTCTACTGAATTCAGGCCACATTTCCCTCAACTCTCACAGGGGAAGTTCAGAAGAGCTACCACCATCAAGTCCTGCACAAATACAAGGCAGGGATCATTGCTGAGCCCTCTCTGAGGGCACACAAGGCCAGAGACTTCCCTCCCTGACTGCAAAAGCCAGGCACAGGTCTCTGGGAAAGCACCCAGCCAGCATGGCCATAGCTCTGCTCAGATGTCCTCCCCTTCTCCTCCTCTCACAACAAGAGAAGGCACCTCATGCCAGAGGAACCAGAGGGGACACACAGCCCTCAGACCCCTTCAGGGTGCAGCATCCCCCAAACTCTGCACCTCTCCTGAGGATCTGTCCTTCCTCCAGCTGCTCCTCAAGGCAAACCAGCTCCTCCTGCCCCATTAACTCCTTTATACGCCATCCCTGCCCTTTGTTCACCTGACGGGGCAGGAGACCTCCTGCCACCCTGGGAGAACTGGCAGCAGCTGCTGTGGGGTGTCTGCAGGAGCTCTCCCCGCCCCAAGTGGGCACAGTTCCAGCCTGGTGTGGCCAGTTTAGGTGGCAGCATAAGGGACAGGTTTCCTGCACAAAACCTCTTCTTTAGTTGATATGCCTTTATTGTCAAACCATAACTCCCTCCCTAATCGCCATGAATGTAAATGACCTCTGGTGTAAGGTTTATTGTAATGATAATTGAGCTGTGGGTTTTTAATAACAACCTCCTGGATTTTCCACTTGATTTCCTGATTTGCTTTAGATTTCCAGGAACCCATATGAGGGTCTGAGACTCCACCAGGCTAGTTGTATTGAGTCTCTGACCATGACCTTCACTGGCTCTTTAGGCCAGAGTGCTTTAAATTGTTAGATGCATCTAAGCTTTTGGGTTTTCAAGGGGTCTCAGGGATTTTCCACATACTTGCTGTGGGATGGGGATAGCTGGATCTCATTATCAAACACAGGCATTTTATTTTTCATCTCAAAATGGGTGGCTAAACTGCAGATCTCACCCTGGTGGAAGGAGGGAATGCATCCCAACAGTGACATGAAGTAACACGGAAGGAGCTCATTATTCAGAGTCAGGCAACTTATTGTCTCAAATAAAGCTGGGAGAAGAAAATGCATTCTGCAAACTGCTGGAAGAACTTAAGTACTCAAAGCAGAGGAGAGAGAGTGGATCTCCAGGCAGTGGTGGACGTGGGTGCAGAAGGAAACTTTCAAGGCAGGAGGGGGAGATGCACTGTTCAGCCCAGTCCAAGCCATACCCATGCAGAGACATGAAGGTGGAGACTTGTCTTGTTTTTTCAAGAACATAAACAGCAAACAAAATCCCATTTTAAAGATTAGTCTAAATCCTAAAGATTATGCAGTTTAAGTGGGAGGTTGTGTTTTAACATTATTGCTAATAAAGCACACCAATAATTAATAAATGTTAACTAGTCCCCAGGGCTTTCCTTTTTCCGCATGTTTATTTTTGTGTTATAAATTACATCCATTTTCCACAACTCACTAAGCTGGTGGGTGAGGAAAAGAATCCAAAAGAAGAGCCATAATCCTCAAGGGGAAGAGCAAGCTGTTGTTCCAATCAAGATGTATCCTGACAAGTCAAGTTGTTGAAACCCATTAATTAGCACTTTTGGAAACAGTTGCAAAGTTAATTATTCTTCTCTGAGATGAAAGAAAGCTAATTTCTGGCATTTGCTTTGACAGTGACACGCGCTAACATTTTTAGAGCTGACATCCCTCAAGATAAATGATGCTCTGAAGTCTGCGTGCAAACATTTTGACTGGGAGCGACTGTGGCGAGCTGACGGCACTGGCACCTCTTACTGCAAATATTTTGCATCTGTTGGGATTGTGATCAAAGTTTGGAGGCTGAGAGGAGGGTGAGGAAACTTTTTCAGTTTCAGGGAGGGTGTGGGTGACTGGCTTAGGATGGGAGGCAATAACATTGTGCAGGCAACACAATCTATTCTATTTAGATGACTCCAGTAAGGAATGTAAACCTTTCTAGCTAATTGCTGAGAAAAAGAAATCCATTTTTATACCATTGGAATTGCCCTGCTGAAGGATCATCTTCTCTTCATGGGCTGGTAGCAGCAGGTGAAACAGAAGGTCTCCAAAATGAAGTTCTCTCTTGGTACAATCAGGTGTCAGATCAGCTCATGGGTATTCGAAAAGGCAAGATTTGGGACGCGGAAACTCAGAAAAACTCATCTGCCAAACCCCAACGTTCTCACTGGGAAGAACACTGGTGTGGTTTGGGATTTAGTCCCAAAAGCCCTTTTGCAATTTTGGAAGCTGCTTTGATCATGTCCTACATGTGCAAGGGCAGTGAGGGGAAGGGTTTATCTGTAAATATAAGTTATTTAAGCCTCCTCTTAAGAATGCATTTCAATCCAGGATTGCACCACTCTAAAAAATACAAGTATATGCATGAAACCTTGCCTCGCTCTTGCAATTTTTAGGGTGTTACAGATCCTCCTTTATTCACTTCAGGCCTTTGCATCACTGGTATGACTCCTGGATCCAGGAGTTGAATTCTAGGTTCCTGGTTCATCAGTTCCTCATCTCTGGAAGTCTGAGGGGTCAGTGTCAGATGAGTGAGGACAATATCTAAATCAGAGGGGCTGCTTTACACAGAAACTGTGCTGCCAGGAGAACACATTAACCAGAGCTGCTCTTTGGAGAATCCCAGGCTGACAAGCAGGAGAGCTGAATATCTGATCTGAGAGGGCCAAAAATCTGAGTAGATCTTGAGCCATGCCTGGTTTGGGGAACCCTGGGCTGGCCTGGCAGGAAGGATGCTCTCTGCTCCATCCCTCCAGTGTGCTCAGCTCAAAGCACTTCAGAGCAATCCCCCTCTACCTGACAATTAATAAATTATCCACCCCATGTATCATCTGGGGGCCAAACCACCACTTTAGCAACCTGTTGCTCCTTTGATAAGATTCCTCAGAAATAATAAGTGTAGGCAGGTACATGAAGAGAGGAAATTGGTGGTAGAAGAAGTATTTAATTTGCTTTTCAGTCAGCATGTGGAGGGGAAAAATTGAGCTGGGAAGGTGATCTAAAGGACTCCTGAGTTGGCATGCAATTCACACACAGCAGGGCAATCAGGAATGTGGAAACACCGGGTTCAGAGGGCTCCATCCAATGTGGGAGGCAAACACTACCTTTCCCTTCAGGGAGCCAAAAAAATGACGTGTGCTGGCGAGTCCCTGCAGACAGGGCTCGCCACGCTGAGGTGTTCAGTGAGGGCAAGATGGGGAGAAACCAGAAAATAAATAAATTAAACCAAGAGCTTGCCTGGGAGCAGCTCTCTGCGTGGTGAGGAGCAGGGAGGTGGCAGTCCTGAGCCGAGGCTGGTCCTCAGGCACATCCACCCGCTGCTCTTTGCATATTCCTGTGTCGTACAGAACACTTACTGCTGCACAAATTGCAGGGATTATTTTCTCTTAACTGCTAATGGATTTAGAGACTGTGACTGGGGGTAGTGCTCGGTAATTTAGTGCCTGAGGGGAAGGTACCTGTATGGGAGATGAACTTTTTTTTCTGTGGGCACACAGAGTTATGGCAGGAATACAGGCAAAAGGGGAGATCCCTTAGCAGTTCCCCACTTTTCTGTGTTGTGAAAGGTTTAAGAGCTTTGGAGCATTTTTCAGTCAATGTAAGAAAGGAGACATTTTTTCATTTATCAATAAATCAACAATATTCTGTCTCCTTGTGCAACATTTGTGATCATAATAGGGTTCACTTAACAGCTGTTAGAAGAAAAGACTTTGCTCCATATAGCACAGAAAAATCAAAGATTAAAACAATTTGCTAATTATGGCTGGTGCTGTGCTGAGTTATGCCCTGAAACTGTAACTTTTAAACCCCCTGTCTGATAATTTGCCCCATTTATTTCAGTATGATCTCAATCAGGATATTTATCAGCCTTGCATTAGGGCATTAGCAGTTGATTTATTTAGCAATGCATATATTTATTTACATTTTAGCTTCCAAGTGAGTCATTCCTCTGACTCTGCTGTCAAAGGTTAAACAGTTTGATCCATCCTGGGGCAGACACAAAATGTGGAATAAACAAGTACAGGGAAAGTGCAGGCCATGAAAGGCAGGATTAACTCTGTGTTTACAGCCCTAGCAGGCAACACTCATTCTGTGTTGCAAAACCAGTCTGTACTGTAACACAATTTTTGTACCCCCAGATAAGCAAATTATGTATTGTAATTCTTGTGGCAGAGTGAGAAAAGAGAATACATGTGAAGTTTGAGTGGAAAACCAAAGATAGGCGAAGGAAACAGTGGTTGGAAACCTTTGGGAATGCGAAGTTGGGTCCAGAATATGGAAAGAAAATAAATCCACTTTCAAATACATTGTGACTATTTATTTTCTCAGGCCTCTGAAGTCCGTGGCCCAGTGTGTGGAGAGCATTCTTGGGATTTCTTCACCCGTTTTGGGCAGTGGGGAGCTGTTGGGGCAGCAGCAGCGGGTGCTGACAGGCAGCACGTGCTCAGCTGCCTCCATCCCACCATGACACAGAAAACACCCAGCACTGAGATGTCTCCTGCAAACACATTCCCACCTGCTCTTCAGCTCCTCGCTGTCTCCTCCCCAGGTAAGATGCAACAGGGAGTTTGTTTATAAGATGACAGAGCCCATTTAAGATTCCCTGTTGAAGTGGGGCAGCTGGAGGGGCACAAACACCCGAGTGGCTCCACACGTCCCTGCTCACTCAGGGATCTTCCTCTCTCTCCAAATGACAAAGCAGTGAGAGGACAACAGACATCCAGGGACCACATGGACAGCGTAGGACCACGTTCCCATAGTTTTCTCCTCCATTTGGTGCTGTCCTGGATGTGTCTGTGTGTTTATGGTGGGGGATAGCAGAGGGCAAAGATGTGGGTCAAAGTGCTGAGGCTCAACCCTGCTGAACAGCTTGAAGCCAGCCCAGATGAACTTTGTGATCTTAGAGTTCTTTTCCAACCCTAATGATTCTGCGATAGCCCTACTGTCCCCAAATCTTAGCTTGGTGACAACCTGGCTCCTACAGATTTTGGCTGCAAACTGGAGGTTTGGGGAAGTGGGTGGGTGCTCCCCAGAAGAGAAGTGGAAATCAAACTGGAGCTGTGCAGGCAGGAGCAGAGAATGAGACTGCTGAGCTCCTGCCTGGCAATGCTATATCATGATGATAATGGTTCCCTTTGGGAATACATCAAGGTCTATTTATCAATGTTTGCTGAGCACTTTGGGATCCTGGAACAAGGTGTTCTGAGGCTTGTGATAAATGGCCTTCCTTGTACTGGGATGTGGTTTCAAACACATTCCTGTTCTGAAGTTCTAGAAATAAACCTCGATATTCTGTTAATTTGGAATAGAGTTTTTACTTTACATATGCATGTATTCCTCAATATACTTGCAGTAATTAACTATTCACTAACGTGTATATCTTTTTTTTCTATCCAATTTATTTCTAATTAACATAGATAAAGGATTGTATTCCTTATTAGTGCAGATGGTTACTTATTTCTACTTGTATAATTACAGTCATGTCCTGGCTTTGATCTGGATCCTGTTCTGTTGGATAAAAGGTAAAGAGGTAAAGCACAGAGAAACACAAGTCCCTCTCACTGATCTCCTGGGCACAGAATTTAGTGCTTTGGAGTGATAGTTTCTTCTGTTAAAATCACCTTATTGGGGTGTGTGTGACTGAGCAGAACCTGTACTTATTGCAGAATCACAGAATTGGGTTGGGAGGGACCTCAAAGCTCATCTGGTTCTAATTCCTTGCCGTGGACAGGGACACCTTCCACCAGCCCAGACATGGTGACTGCAGCCCATCCTCTCTGGCTGTTGGGGATGTTGAAACCAGCCTATATGTGCCAAGAAAATGAGGATTCCTTGGGCCTGGCCCCTCCAGGTGTTTATCAGCCCATCTGGGCAGGTACAAGGATCAAGTCTTGCCCAGAAAGGATTGCAAATTATTTTCTGTGAAAGGCTGTTTCAATCCCTTGAGGAGCCCAGTCACTTCTCCATGTTGGGGCATGAGCCCAGCTGCAGGGATGAGCTCTAGGTGCTGATGGGGGCAGCCAGGCAGCTCCACATCCTGCTCCCTCCCTCAGACCCACGGGAGGAACACAAGGGGCAGCGGCCACAATCGGCAGAGGATAAAAAAATTCCTAATGAGCAAAATTACCCAAGTGGAGTGGCCACATGAATGATATTGGGCTGGGAACCTGAGAGTAGCATCAGCAGGCACTGATTTCACCAGACACAATGGATGCACTGAGGTGTGAATCAGGAATAACCCCACCAGTATGAAGGGGAGATCAGTACCAGCCAACACTGGGACTGATGTGCTGAGTGATGGACGTCCCTCGCTTTTGGTCCTCTCTTCAAAGATCAGTTTGCATTATATTGCAACTCCTTTCACAGGGGAGAAAAGAAAAGGGCTCCCTGATTTTCTTGAAGGGACTCAGAGATAAAGACTGATCACATTACACAGTAATTGGACCTTCATATCTATAATTGCATTGATTTCTCCTAAGTTTCAGGCATTGACTCTGGTGAGTGAGAGAGCATTGCAGCAGGGCAGGGCATGGCTGCCAAGAATCCTCCTGCGTTTGGGAGGTGTCAGGCTGGGAGGCTCACCACAGTTTGGTAACTGGCATTGCAAATTGCTTTATGAACAGTTTAATGCATTTAAGAGGGTAATAATTTCAGATCCTACCACACAATTCGTTGCAGTGGTGCAGAAGCATATCTAAAAACTTCCAGGGTGAAGGGAGGCAGGGGAAGGAGGGGAAAGAAGAAAGGAAAGCAGAGGGAGGGAGGCATTGCAAGGGGGTGGAAAACCTAATTGTTTTAATCATGCTTGATATTACACTGTGAAATTATAATTAACTTAAGAAGTCAGTCAAAACCAGTTAATAACTGTAGTGCAACGTGGCTGATTTGAAGTGCTACATGGAGGGGAGAGGAGCTGAGGGCAGCAAAGCTGCTGGACTTGATCTTTGCAAGCTGGGGCAGTGCAAGGGCCCCCCCAGGCAGCTCTGCAGAGGCTCTGCACATCAGGGACCAGCACACACAGCATCAGCAAGGCTGGTAGCACGAGTGCTTAGTCCCTCCAACACTCCTGATGGTGGACTGGGAAGCCCTCTCCAAAGAAGGATCATTAGCAAGCTCCCCAGCACATGGATAGGAGAAACTGAGGCAGTGAGAGAGAGAAAATGATTTATGACATGTCAGCAGACCACTTCCAGAGCCAGGGAAAGAGAGGGCAGCTGACAGGAGGAAGGATCAGGCCTGACTTTCAGCCTGTGCTGATATGGTACTTAAGCAGGAGCCTCTGGAGAGTACTCAGTTTGCTCTTTAAACATCCCTTTTCTTTTGCTCAATGGAGGGTAAATCTTTTCCCGTGACTCTGCTGCAGCCAGAAGAAATGCAGCCCTTAAAATGATTTGCACATATGGGAAAATCTCAATCTTCAGCCATGCAGCTTTATTAAAAAATCTGGGAGTTTAGGTGAGTGGAAACAGAGTTAGAGAGCTGTGCAGCCTTCCTTGCCTGTATAGTGTGTGTATGGGTGTAACAAGGGTTAATGAGTGGGATAACAAGAGAGCCATGATGGTATTAATATCCCAAAATACATACATAGATGTGGACAGTGCTGAACCCTATGGAGGCTGATAGTGATAAGGGCAGTGACACTGCAGCCAGCTACAGGCACCGTAGCAGGAATATTTGTCACTGGGAAGGTGCAGCCGGGGAAGTTCTGTGTGTGTGTGCCAGACACTGCTGTCACTGGCTGCTGTAGCAGGGCAGCAGCACTGATATTTACAGTCTGCAGGATATATTGGGAGATATTGGGTGGTGGCCAGATATCAGCATGGACAGAAAAACAGGGGAGAGACGAATTAGCATGGAGTGTGGGAACAGGTCTGAAATCTCATGCATTGAATGCCTGCAGATGATTTGTGGGGAGCTTCTACCACGTAGTGCTGTGGAGGAGGGAGAGATGTTCTGAAATGGGAGCAGCACTCCAAGTTTTGGGTATTTCCTGCAGCCAGGCCGGGTGAGGCACAGTACCCAGGTATTAATATCCCAAATATTAATACCTCAGTGTCCCCATCCCCTCAGACTCTGGGCTTTGGCCAGGGATGGGCACAGCAGTGACACAGCTGGGGACAGGACAGGGTCCTGCCAGGCCAGCTCCTGCCAGCAAACTCACAGGGAGGGGATGAGGAGCTTGTGACCATAACATGTGCAAATATGGCACCGACACAAGCTCATGGTGCTCTGGGTGGATGCTCATGCAATTTTCTGCATATTGGACTTCAATGACACTCCTGGAGGTGCAGCTCTGAGGGACATGGGTAACTGACCCTAAACACTCTAAACCCATCTTTCCTTTTCATCTCAAACCCAAGAACAGACAACTTGTTCACAGGATTTCCTTGGTGACAACCATGCTCCATCCATTCCTCTATGACCAGTGCACCTGGATTAGGGGCTCCATGACCACTGCAGTCATGGCACCAGCCCCAGCAGAGAAGTGCTGCAGCAGGGCTGGGAGACTGACAAAACTAGGCAATTTTGGATGAAGCAGGGGCAATTCCATGACCAAAGCACCTGGCCCTGATTTTAGCAGCTGTGGCTCCTGCTTTGGGGCACCCATGGAGTGAAAGCCCTTGCTGACAGGTGGGGAAGGGGCTTCAGAGTGTCTTAAGAGCTGGGCAGGTTCTGCCTCCCTGGAACAATTATAGCATGTTTTGGCCTTGCTGCTCAACTGCCGGAGAGGGGTGGAATGGATGGTTTTGTGTTATGTGCTAATTTTCACCTTTGGAAAATATTACAAACTATAGCTAATCTATTAACTTAGAAAATATCAACAACTGGAAACTTCCTTGAGAGACATCTGTCTGTCCACCTTTATCCTACAACTGCTTTGGTTAGGAGCTACTGGTGGAACGACCTGACCAAAATCAAAAACCCTAAAAACACTAAAGGGTTTCTTCCTCACCCCGTTTTTTTTTTTTTTTTTTTTTTTTTTTTTTTAATTTTACTCACCATCAGTATTTCTGTGACAACTCAGCCCCAGCAGCCCCAGGGGACAGGACAGAGATACGAGGAGTGGAAGTGCCCTTTGACTAAGCGGGCATTAAATGTTGGCTAACAACCGAGAGACACCGTGAGACTGGAGAGGGGGGAAAGTTAAAAAGAAAGAAAGAAGAGCTTTTCAATATGAGCATTCATGTAGTTTTGACAGGAGCAATTTATCATGGCTATGAAAGGCGGCTCTGCCTCCAGCGCTGAAAGACAGCCTGGTTAAACTTTTACCTGCCCCTCTGAAAAGGGAGCTGTGCCGCAGCCGGGAGGGGACTGCTCCCCGCTCCGGTGATGCATCTTTCCATGGGGCCGGGGGAGGGAAGGCAGGGGCTTCCCAAACAGCTTGTGCCCATCTGTTCTGCACAGAAAGAAACCCTGACAAGGAAGGGGGAGGGAGCGTGTGAGCCGGCCAGCTGGGGGCTCCGGGATGCCCGTGTAGGGAGTTGGGGAATGGGATGGGAGCAGGGCTGGGAGCTGCCCCCCGGGAGAGGCTGCAGATTAGCACTGAGGGGCTCACCGCCCACCCTGAGCTGTCCTAGAAGCAGGAAAGTCCGTGGAGTGGAGCAGTGCTCCCAAGCTGGACAGAGAGGAGATCTGACATCCCGGGGTGTGCAGGCAGCAGTGGATGGGGAGAAGTGGAAAATGCAGTGCTGGGGGGCAGGACACAGCCAGAGGTGGTGTTGGCATCTCTAGAAATTGTTTGGAAGAAACAGAAGAGATTATAATAAGGAGAAAAAACCCCACTCATGAAAATATCCCCCAACAATATTCAGCTGAGATATTCTTTTGTCCCAGGGTTTGCCATGGGGAAAGTGTTGGTTCTGCCCCAGCTCACGGCAGGCAGGAGCCCAGGCTGGCCAGGATCCTGTGCACAGCTTGTTTTCTGCCACACTCCTGTGTGGATTGACAATTCCCTGAAGAAATAATTTTCTGCTGAGAATAATGCTCTATCTAAATTAAAGCTTTTCACCACAAAGAGTGGATTTCATTGAAATTTTCAATGGAATGGTTAATAACTTCCACAGCCATGCCTTTTTTCCCAATAACTAGCTGGTATTAGGCTAAATTGTACTGTATTTTCAATATTTTACATGCTAAAATTATGGCCATTTAAGTGGCTGTATTTTACATTGTGTGAAAGAAGCCAACAAATGTCATAATAAAACCTTTTCTTCCAATCAAAAACTTCAGGACTTCCCATTTCCTCCCCTCAATGAAGATACAAAGATATTTTGAAATCTCAAATGAGCAACCACATCTGACTTTCCCCAGGCTGTGCATCCATCAGCACTTGTCCCTGTTGAAGCACAAGTGGGATAATTTGTATTATTAAAAAGAGGAATGTGCTAAAATATTTCCCACATTCCAGGACAAAATCCAGCAGTGCTGTTTCCCCAGAACAGAATCCAGCCACCTCTGTTTGACAGCCAAACAATCCCCTGAGTGTGACAGGGCACACTGAGTTGTCAGGGATGTGTAGGCACATACCAAAGAGCTGAACTCACCTATCTTCCACCATTTCAAACTTATTTTTTAAGCCAGCAATCTGATTTCTCTCTGGACATAAGAGAGGGAAAGAGTGAGATACAACTGCAGAAGAGATTTTCTTCCCTTCTGAAATGCAAGGTCTAAGGCATGGCTGAAGCCACTGAGAATTAAATTAATCTTGTTTTTTACCCTCTGTATGCTTATGTCCTGTCCAAAAGCTGTTGATCACTTTGAGACAGCTCAAAGAAACACAAGTTGTTCTAAGGACTGTTCTGAGAGCCCTCACACTATTGACAGTGACTGTGTAGAACTGGAAGCAGAAGGGGCATTAAGTGTACAGATATTCCCACCAGGCTTTTCATGTCATTAATGGGTGATCTTCCGACTCTGAAATAACATTTTTTCCCCCTCACATTTCTTATTTCATTATCCCCAGTTCAATACACATCAGTGCAGGATGAGGCAAACTAGTTAGATATATCAGGAATTATTTAAATTAGGGAGAGATGTATGGGTAGTTAAATACTCGGCCTTCTATTCTACCCTAATTACGTATCAAATTAAACTCAAATTATACCCAAAAATAGATGTAGGGAGGTAGTCCTGAAATCTCCAGGAGATATCAGGGGAAGAAAAGTGAAATGAAGCAGGTGTTGCAAGTAGATCTGAACTAATGCAATATGAAAACCGTGCAAGACCATCATTTTCCATTGTGTCCTGTTTATTACCAACATTTGCTTAAAATTTCTTTGCAAACAAGACCCGGTAATGAATGAGTGTTCTCTGGGCCTGGAGGAAGCAGTTTATTTTACTAATGCAAGGGAATTTTGCTCTTGATTTTAATGCTGTTCTGATTCTCATTTGTCTTTGTGACAACGAGAGTGTTCCGGTAATGGAGCAGGTTTGTCACACTGTCCAGCCACCAGGGAGGTGGTGGGGTGGTGCCTCTTGAACTGGAAAGAGCTCAGGCTGCTTCCATGGAAGTGAATATTGCTTTCATGCCAATGCTGTAAATCTGCACTGTCCCTGGCACATTACACTGGTTAAGCTGAGCTGTTGCTATGCCCGTGTCCTGGTTCACTTGTTAAAACGGTTTTCATACACTTAAACTGCTTCCTAGAGGATTACAAAACTAACAGAGCTCTGAGAAGTATTGCCCAGCCTGGAATTTCTTCTTTGAAATCCTCTTTAGGCGCTGGACAAAAGCAGAAGGTCTGCACAGCAGCACAGTGCCAGCTTGGTTTGGAGAGTCTCCAGAGACCCCACTCCCCAGAAAAGCTGAGTGTCCTCAGTTCTCTGGGAAAGGACAGGACTGTGCTCTTGCACACCAGCCAAAGATGTCACTGCAGCCAGCAGCTGTACCTGGCCCAAGTCCTGGCTCTTTACCTGCAGGCTGAGTTCAGACACCCACCCACTTCTCAGCTGGAGGGATATTTCTGGCATCAGCTTTGGAAAAAGCAGCAGATGGTCCTTGGAACCAGGTGTCCATCCAGGAGAAATGAGCAGCAAACTCTACAGCTGGGGGAACATCATCATTCTGGTACTTCTGTAAGAGGAAAAGCCTTCTGCAACCTGAAATAAAAACCCAAACAACCCCCCAAACCTGCCAGCATATTTATGGCCTTTGCAGAGCTCAGCATCCAACATCCCCACTGTTATGATGTTAAGAATATCTCAGTGCTGGGGAGCAGCAGCAGCAGCAGGTCTGTGAGTGAGATGAGCAGATTCTCACTTCCCATCTGAGGTGTCTCTCCTCATCAGCTGCTGCTGGAGAGACACATGAAAATATATCATAAACAGGGGGATGGTCCCTACCTCTTTATTGCTTCTGGATCCAACACCAGGAGGAAATGGAGAGTGGCCTATAAATAACAGCTGCTCTTCACTTGGCTGAGGTTACAGCAAGCCAGACCTCAGCACAGGGTGGAACGTGTCACAGACACTTGTTTGCCACCCTGACAGACACACAAACTGGCTTCTGGTAGAGCCCCCATCTGTGGACTGCAGAGCATTCCTCTGGAGCATTAACAGATGCAGCATTGATTTTAGACTGGACAAATGTCTGCTGAGAGCAACAGAGGCAGAACTGACAGTGTGGCACAGAGGACAGGACTGCAGGACCTTTGGTCATGCCTTCCAGGTTATTTCCTGTGACTCTGGGAGTCTGTTCAGCTTGCACCTATTAATTAGATTCAGTGCCAAACTCTGAGGAATAGGTGGTGAGGGACCAGCCTGGGGCCTGAGATGCTAAGCTGCACTCTGGAATGAGGGCTGGGGAGCATCTCCAGCATGCCACTGACTGTGGGAGATTGAAAAGATTTTTTTTTTCCCCACGAAGAAAATCCCATTTATAAAGCTATGTAGAGAGCAAGGCTCAAGTCCTCCAGGGCATCTGAATACCTGTGAGAATGATATCCAAAATAAAGGCAGCCGATTACTTAGATCTCAAATATTCAGGAAGCAGAGATGATGTTAATATTACTGACGCTGATTCAGAGCTGGAAGCTCATCTGGGCATCCTGGATCTTCCTGAATCTGTTTTTTCTTCACTTGTGTGAGCACTCAGAGAGATCAGCCCATTTGGTGATGGACCATGACCTACCTGACCTCCCTGGAAGCTCCACAGTGAAGCCAGAGAGGAGATCACAGTGAGCTGAAGTCCTCTGCCCCACATTGCCTCTGAAAAGAGAGCAGCAGAAAGGACAGAGATACTTAAAGCAATCTAGAAAACCCATGCTCTATTTCCAGCATCTCTTTCATAGGATAATTGCCACTAATCAGAAGTAAATATGCATACATATATTTGTACATTCCTGTGCAAATTATATATTTACATGGAACTGACGGACTTAGACATCACCATTTTTCATGTCATTATGGAGCAACTCAGTTAGCAAATGCTAATAAATATTTGGCTTTTGCAAATGAAACATTTTTTATGTGCTGCACCAACAGGCAGGGTAAGAAATGCCTGCTGGCAGGAAATATGCCCTGCCTTGGCTTTTTAATCTGGCTCCCATTGGGCTGCATGGCTGGTGGGATGTGCTGCGTGGGTGCAGGACAAGCAGCAGGGGTGTGGTGTAAATATTCTCATCAAAGCCAGGTTTATTGGTGCTTCCAGTCTGCACTAACACGAAAAAGATCACAGTGGCATGAACTTATTGATGGGCAGAGCAGTAGCCTTGGACAGTCTGGTATATAGAAATATGACCCTGAAATTGGACTGATCAGCTGTGTCACTCTTCTCTTGGTGGGGAGGTCAGAAACGAGCACAGTGAGGTCGTGTTTCACTCTGTGTTGTAGAGCCTTTTTGTTTGTTTATTTTGCTCCTGGTCCATCTGCAGCAGCTTGTGGCTTGACATTTGAAATTCAACCTCTAAGTGGCAATGGCTGGGCTGATCGGATACTTAGGTCACATATGACAGCCTTATTTTCTTGTTGGACACACTTGGCTCCTAGAATTAGAGGCTTGCTTGGTCCACATAGTTCCACTTTAATTTTTAGCCTTTGCAGTAAAATTTTAGGATGGGAGTTCCAGCTTTTGTTGTGTTTGTACGGCGCTCAGCAAAGGGTCCTAATGTGGCTCAGACTAATTTTTGTGCTATAATTCTAAAAGGAAACAGCTAATATACTGGTTCCTTGTATATTATTTTAAAATACTTGATTAAGAAGAAAAGGGATCTGAATTCAAGTTATAGCAAATTTGTTTAAAATATAAATTTTTAATAAAACCCCATTTTCTTTCCTAAAAGAGCATTTTTCTAGCCCCTGCTATTTGTCCTTCTGCTGTGCCTGTCTCTCTCATGCTCAGCAGCAGCAGGAACTGGCCATGTATACCATGTCCTGACATGCCAGGCCTCACTTTTCACACTGATGTCCCTTTGCACACCACAGAGGCACTGCTCCAGAGGGGAAGAAAAAAAAAATCTATTTGCATCCAATCGACTGAGCTCTTTAAGTGCTGAAACTAGTAGACCAAATGAGTTTATTAGATTATCATTGCGGAAGTTAATAAAGAATTAATTTCTCTTCATGTGACATCCAAAGGCAGTTATTTCAGTGGCCTGTCCATTTACACAAAGCCAAGTATTTGTCAAGTGTCAAACTCAATTCCCATGACCCAGGCCTCCTCAATAATTCTGGATTAGGAATACCCTTAAATGACATTACAAAAATTTTATTCCAAGATGCATTGAGCTCCTGGGACTACTCAGGAATTTCAGGTTAGTGAAGGTTATGTAGTCAGCAAAAGCTTGTTGGATATAAGATCTGGAATGGAAGGATAGTGTGTGCAATGTTTTTGTGACAGTGGAAAGCAGCATAAAAGAGAGAAGAAGCCGATTTCCAAAAAGGGATCTTCTATTCTCTTTCTCTCCCCTGGAAATAATGCAAAGAGGGTTTATCTGCATTGCAAAATAAGTGGCCAGTGTGATCTCCAGCACGGGAAATGCTGCAGTGCTGCTGTAGAAAGAGCAGCGTGGGTGCCATGAGAGGGAGGAGGAGGGGGCAGAATTGAGCCATCAGTTGCTGCTCTGGGAATTCAGGGCTATAAAACATCTTCATTCAGAGAAGGAGTCAAGAGTTTTGCACATTCCCGACTACTAAGTCAGACATAACATCAAAGAAACAGGAATCTCTTTAATGTTTTCCTGTTCTCATTAGATTTAGACTGGAGATAAACTAGATGGAGACTAGGAATAGGCATAGTCTGGAGAGAAGGATAATCAGAAGGTGGGGTGGAAGATATTCCAATAGATAGACCAGATACAAGGAAGTAATTTTTTACAGTGAGGTTGGTGGAACGCTGGAACAGATTTCCCAGAGAGCTGTGGATGCCCCATCCCTGGGAACATTCAAGGTCAGGTTGAGTGGGGCTCTGAGCAGCCTGGTCTGGTGGGAGAAGCTGCTGCTCACTGCAGGTGGGTGGGACTCAGTGACCCTAAAATGTCCCTTCCAACCCAAACTGTTCTATAATTCTGTGATTTACCTCTCAGATACACAAAGCACACAAGGTGGACACATGGCCTCTGTCTTCCTCTAAAAGGGAAATGGTGCAGGGTGGGACTTAGATTATAGGTAAAGGATGGTAAAGAGAGAGAAAAAAAATCCATTTGCATCACTTGAGCCATCAGAAAAAGAGAATCCCTGCGCATACATTGACTTTATTGTATTTCAAGGTTATATGAAAATAGAAAGCTAGATGGTAATCAGTAGGAAGAGGTGCTGAACACTGGACCCCTCTGGTTGGGATAATGCACCTTTAAAATGTAAACAGACAGTCTCAAGCATTGTTTTAATCATTAGTAATTTTTCGTTTGAAGGAGTCACTCCATCATCCCTACAAATGAATTTCCCTCCCTCCCCTCCATCTCCTCCACTTCTTATTGCCAGGACATTGTGAGTGCTTCCACCCAACCTTCTGATTAATGCTGGAATAAATCTGCCTGGGAGTTGGGGTACAGGACCTTCAGCTGGAAATTTGTCCCTGCAAGTTTCTGCCTGTGGGGGAAACAAGGACCTGACAGTGTATTTCTTCTAATTCCACAGCTGTGTCTTCTTTAGTGATGTGTAGATGTCTGTGTGGAGAGCTTGGCTGCAAGGGTGGGCATTTCCCATCCTTGTGCTTGGGAAATAACTGTCTAAAAGCTCACTGCAAGGCTCTGAGAGCGGGACATGGGTTCATCTCATCTACCCTTATGGTCTGAAAAATGTTGAGAGTGGAATGTTTTTTGCTGCTGAGGAGTTAAGTGACTAATCCAAGCTTACAGTCTAGACTTCCTCAGCTGCCCTGGGAAAAAGGCAAGGTTCTCCACAAACTGATTCATCTACCCTAAAATGTTTGCCCCAGACAGAAGGGATGAATCCTTCTTCAGAGGTGTCCATTTCTGATCCTGATTACAGAAGAAACTGGAGGTGCCAACTTAGACAAGGTGCCCAGCCTGGACATGTTATGTGGGGTGAGTTGGATCTGTTCAAAGGAGCTTGGCCATGTGAGTAAGACTGACCTAAATCTTCCTTGTCAAAAACTTGTGGTAATTGTCACACAATGGTCTTAAATAAAACAAAAAAGAAAAGAAAACACAGACACAACACTCATAAGCATTTGAAACATAGATTTAAGTGACCACTCAAGTCGCCCTTATTCATGAATGTTGGGCTAAACCAGGCGCCTGTTTGTGATGAAAGCGAATGTTTGACTGCTTTGATGAACTGTGATACTTTATAAATCCTTTTGCTGGAGTCATTGCACCTCCAAAATGTCACCTGTTTATATGATATACACCTCAAACTTCTCTCCCCCAGGTGAGTGAACCCTTTGGCAGCCCCTGAGCTCCAGCACTTCATCCTCAGTGCTTGTGACCTGTGTACGGTGGGTCACCCGTGCAGGGGGGGGGACAGAGGTGCCCTGGAGTTCCTGCCATGCCCACTGGCCTTGGCAGAGCCCCTGGGCTGGGTGATGAGAGGTTTGCAGGGCAGCTGGACCTGGGCTGGGTTAATCAGCTCAGCTCCATGTCCCGTGGTGTTACACCTTCACTTAGAGGGGTCACACATTGCAATGTGGGTGTGGACCCTCACAGAGGACAGCAGGCAGCAGCAGGGTCAAACATGGAAAGCTTCTTTATTTCTGACTCCATTCCTATATACACTTTTTACAGAGGGCCAGAATTGGCCCAAGAGGGTTACAACCTCCTGACTCCATTGGTCACTGTTACTTTCAATCAAGTTCTCCTCTCAGAGAAGAACTATGCAAAACATACAGATAATTTCTAAAAATGCATGTAGTTTACATTAAAGCAGTGTGAGAATCAAGCTGGAAAGATTCAAACACTTGAAAGCAAGAAAATCAGGAGCAACACCATGGCACTGTGACATCCTAGTGACACAAAGGGCAGGGTGAGGAAACACGTGTGATATGGGAACCAGGGCTGTGCATGAGGAAAAGGGTTTGGAACAGCAGTGCTTTCTTTTTTATGGGTGATTGTCTCTGGAAATGTGACTTTTCTGGAGGCACATTTCCAAGACAGAAGCAGGGATCTGAGGTATAACCTTTTCTTTTCTCTCAGGAGGGTCTCAAGAGGTGACTTTGATTTAGAGCTTGGCCAGCCTCCTCCCCTTTAATAAAGCCCTCTAATAATCTACTTTTCTTTTTTTCTTAGCAGAAAACCTTCTTGTCTTTTAGTAGACAATGAAGATGTTCAGCAGCACAAATTCTGAAATTCCTCCCAGCCAGGAGCCTTCAGGATGAAAGTGTGGGTTAGAGTCTTGGGGCTGGATATTATCCTTAGGGTTTGCTTTGTTGCTTTGGGCTACCAAAGCCCAGGGCCTGGGCAATAATTCTGGGCACTGTCTACAAGGACATTTGCATTGCCCACTAATGGTCACTGTGAGGTTCAGGAACAGGACTCTGTTGTTGGAGCATCTAAAAGACCTATATGGATAACCAGAGACAAAACCAGTCCCACAGGAGTTAATTTTTTGCTTAATTTTTCTTCCTTTTCATGCTGCTTCCTGCTGGATTTGAGCACCATGTCCCTTATCACCCTCCTCCAGCCGGCGGGGCAGCAGGGAGGGGGGGGGGGGGGGGGGGGGGTGAGCTGGGAGCTGTCAGCAGAGGGATGCACATGTCAGAAGGAGGGGCTGCTCATGTTCCCAAGCCATGGTGGTGGCTGGCACAGCTGGGGAGATGTTAAACTTTAACCAGCTGGGCTCAAACCCCTCCCCGGGCCAGCGAGCTCCTGCAGTGCCCGAGCGGAGCCGAGCAGGGAAGATGCTGAGCTGCTGGATGGTGTGTGGGTGAGAACAAGAAGGAGATGCTTTTCCATATCTCTCCCCCTATCCTGCTGTGATGTTGCCTGGTGGGACAGCAGGAGCCCCCGGGAGGGATTCTGCCCCATCCTGCCTGCTTGGGTGTGGTGCAGAGCTTCCCTGGAGGAATGGCTTTGTCCCCGGGTTGTTTCTCTCCCTCCTGTCTCTGGAAGCTGCAGGACCCTGATGAATGACTCCCATATCCTGATCAAAAAGTCTCCCTAACAGTTTTAGTGTGTTTGTGTCCCCCTAGTTAAGATAAATTAGACAGGCTAATGAGACTGATTAGTCTTTAGCTGCGACCCTTGGCCTTTAGGATGTACTTTGAGCTAATAGAGAGAATGGGGATTATAGGCTGTGATAATGTGCTTGTGTTGGCCTTTTAAAGGAAAACACATTTATTGCTGCTTAGAGGAAATTGATCTAACTGTGCTGGAAGCATTTCTATGGACTGAATATGGAATTTTTATTAAGTAGGTGACTCAGGTTCAGCCAAGATTGCCAGATTGGAAATGAGCAGGAGATATTTTAGGAAGATTCCACCTGCTGGCTGCCTCTCCAACTGATAACAAGTTTCACTCATCTCAACTGTGATCTGCTGCTCTGCATGTCAGCTGTGGAGCTCTAGGAACTTGGACTGCAATCCCCAGGTCTCCTGGCTCAGGTCCAAACTAACAAATCATCAAAGACAACCAGTTGTGTTTGCATGTTTACTAAGAGTTCAACTATTTGATTCCCTTCTCAGTCTGCAAAGCCAAATGGCTCCCTGAGTTATACTGGGATCCTGAGGCAAACAATGAACCATCACACAGCCAGTTCAGAGCACAGCAGGGTGCTCAGGGGCCCAATCCTGCCCTAAGGATAAGGTTTGACTCCATAGCCTAAAGCTGCACATTTTCTGCTTCATGCACAATAGAAGCAGTTGTGTTCCTGAAAGTTTTCTCTGATAATATCAGCTGGATTCATAAAAAATACTCATTCTTCCTGCAAGCCCTTATGGGCTCATGCTCTGGGTGGGCCTGTTCCTCCCTTCCAATAAATTTGGAGAGTTTAATTGGTTTTCAGTAAGGTCTGACCAAATACTGCTCCCACATCCCCTCTGACAAGTGCCCAGGTTTGGGTGGGTGAAACTGTAAAACACTTTGTGCATCCTCACAAAGGATGATGCAAAATGCTGCTGCACCACCCCAGTGGTGCTCCTCCTCCACTTGATCCAGGTACAAATGGCAGTGGGAACAGCAGGGAAACCAAGGCAAGGTCAACTCAAACATCACATCTCACTGGGCTGGAGAGAGCAGATCTGCAAATCTTACAGAGGAAGTGCCCAGCTGAGCTGCTCTGCAGCCAGTGCCTGCCTGGGCTCCCAGCAGCAATGCCCTGCTTGCTTTGCACCACTGCTGATTTTTGTAAAAGTTGTTTGACCTTACTCACATCTCATCTCCACCCTCCATTTGCTGACCCAGGCTGAGCTGGATGCCTGGTTTTCCAAAGCACCATCTCTCAGTCACTGCAAGATGTTCCCTGTCCATCTAACCCTACGAGGAACCAAAGGGGATTAGGTGTGCAAACCCCTGGGCAGTCTCCTGCCACATCTGATGTCCTAATAATTTTTCTCAATTTCAGTGGAGTAGTGGCTGAGCACCTGTTCTATAAAGCTCAGCTCAACGTGCACTCCCAGTCACATAAAATCACAAAAGGGCTCTGGGCAAGTTGCAGCTTGTAATCCAAGTGAAATCATGCAAAAAGTCTGATTTATTATATGCAGTGACATCACCTTGTTATTAATCAAGGTGATCCTTGACACTTTCCATATTCAAGCACCTTGCAGTAAATAGTCTTATCAGTCTTTTACAGCCATCACAACTGAGCTCTGACTCAGACAAGGTCAATGTGGACCCATGGGACTGGGAGGACTGGAGCTCCCACCTTCCCCACCTCTGCACCAACTCCTCTTTTCTGAGAAGAGATACATCTGATCAAAGGTTTCAGCCACAGCCCTGAATTCCTGGAAGGGCTCTCCAGCAGCCACAAATCACTTTACAATGCTCTATCACATGTGATAAGTCCTGTACTTTGCCACTTTTCCATGCAATGCTTTAGGATGCTGAGAGAACCAGAGAGCAGATGTAGGAGCAGATCCTCAGCCAGCACTACACCAGCTGAGGTTTGCAGTGGAGCTCTGATCATTAACACCAGCTGTCCTGGTGCTGTCCAAATGAAACAGAAAGAGAAGCCAGCATCCAAATGCAACTGTTTCAGTGAAGACAATACTGAGATTCCTCAAACAGGATGGAAAGTCGCAGCATCACAGCCCCTGGTTGTTTTCTCTGTTACAGACACCCAAGGAAAATGAGTCCTGCAAAGTGTTTTCCAGGTTTACACGGGGGAAAAAAGCAGGAACAATAATTAGTAACAAATCTGTATTACTTCAGCACTGCTCCTGCCAGAAACCATTGGAAAATGGCTGTGTGAACACTGAGCTGGGAAGGGCTGATCATGAATCAGGTTACTTGTGGAAGGGAGTTTCAAGGAGCAAGCCTGTTAGCAGGTAAGCCAGAGTACTTTCAGTGGAAACATTCTTGTCTTTAATTAAGGATGTTCCTTTTCTCCCTTAAATACAGACTTTTATATTTGGGTCAAAATTTGTGCCAAGTTTTAGTGACTTTTACTAAATGAGTGCTGTTATTTACTGAATTCCATGGTAAATGTGCCCAGTGTCCCTACTCTTTAAATTCAAGGGGAACTTTCTAGATTCTTCCTCCCTGATGATTTGCTCTTGTGTCTAAAGGTCTCTACTACCTTTATTTTAACCTGAGATTTGTCGAGACAGGAACAGAACCTTCATAACATCTGCCATTCAGATGATGGCAGGCAAAGAATAGCCTCCAGCTGCCAGTAAATCAAATGGAGTTGCACCAGGGTTGATGTTGCTTGAAATTCTTGCATCAGTGCTCAAGAGCCAGAGAGGAAGAAAAAAAAGGCAAAAAAGGAGTTGGGGAAGGAGAAGAGAAAAGAAATGCTGCTGATCTGAGTGAGAACAAGTCACTCCCCTGCCCCTCATTGGCAGGACTGATCTAGAGACTATTTTGGGGTGAAATGAAGAAGAATACTGATTTGTCATAGAATCACAGAATGGTTGGAAAAGACCTCAAAGCTCATCTCGTTCCACCCCCTGCCATGGGCAGGGACATTTTCCACCATCCCAGGTTGCTCCAAGCCTCATCCAACCTGGCTTTGGACCCTTCCAGGGATCCAGGGGCAGCCACAGCTTCTCTGAGCACCCTGTGCCAGAGCCTGCCCACCCTCACAGGGAAGAATCTCTTCCTAATATCCCATCTAACCCTGCCCTCTTTCAGTTTAAAGTCACTGCCCCTTGTCCTGTCACTCCATGCCTTTGTCCAAAGTCCCTCTCCAGCTCTCTTGGAGCCCCTTTAGGCACTGGAAGGGGCTCTAAGGTTTCCCCAGAGCCTTCTCTAGGCTGAACAATCCCTACTCTCTCATCCTGTCTCCATAAGATAAGAAGCTTTTTCACTACTGTTTCACTCCAAGCACTGAGTGAAAGGCAATGGAAGCCCAGCAGCCTCTCCACCAGCAGAAGGTTCCCTTCAGGAGCTCTTTTCAGTTGCAGACATTCAAACTCACTGCACTTTATTAATGACCAGAGAAAGAAGTGGCCAAATCCACATAAATAAATAAAACTGAATGGCTGCCATGACGTGCACTAATTTGCGTGGTTCTGTGTTGTTGTCTCTCTGTATACAGTCACTGGAGGAAAAGGAGATATTTTAAGTCGGAAACTGAGTATCTATGGCAGACAATTTGGGTACAGGGAAGAACAAAGCTCTGTGCTAAGGGGCTGGGGGAGAAAAAGCCATCATCTGAAAAGATGAATATTTGAAAATGCCAACTGCTCCAGCTACTGCAGGCTTATTTACCAGCACTCTGAGCCTGGCTGGAATCGATCTGTGGGGAGAGGTTTGCTGAAAAGGAAACAGAAACAAATGGGGCTTCTGCCTCTGGGATGACACTGCTCAGTTGTCAGGAACAACTGGTTGTGTTCTCCCCTGGCAGGGGCAGCAGGAGATGCTGTTAAACACAGACCCAGAGCCTGTGGCTGGAAGAAGTGAAATGCCTGTGTGGCACAAGGGCTCAGGGGAAAATGTGTGGCATTTCACTGGGATTCCTGGGGCAGGAACTAAAACAGTGTTAATTGTGGAGAACTGATTCATTCAGCATAAAGCCACACAGGGAGTTTGAGTTTCAGGAGTCTGAGAGCAGAAAGCACTTAAAAAAATTCAGAAATAAGCTTTCTAAATTTACTTTGCTCTCCTATGAACCTGATATTTATGCCTTAAGGTACCAAGTTATGCTTTCCCCTCATCACTGTTCCTAGTCCATTGGTGGGGAAACCACACAGAGAAGAGCAATATCTCTGCAGAAGGGCTGTGCACTTGTTCAAGCTTCCATCAGCTCATGGAGGTAGAACAAGAGCAGCCTAGAAGTGGTTTTACTGACATATCTGCTCCTGTCCATCCTGTTCGAGGTTGTTTTACTCTTTTAAACAGTCCCAATTTTAAGGCAGAATGGGCAGAAACCAGACCTAAAGCACTCCTGTAATTGGCAATTTGTTGTTTAAGATGCTGCTACCAATGCACAGTGTAGCTTTTCCTATGGGATTATCCCTAATGTGAGAGTTATACTGGTGTGACTGTGCTCATACTGGGCAGAGCAACTGTCCAAAAAAAAAAAAAATTAAAATTAAAAAACACACTTCTGAGAGCTCATTAGCAAAGTGCCCCCACCTGAACCCAGATCTGAGCCTGGAATGAAGACTGGGGTGACATGGAAAGGTCACTCTGGAGAGCCCTGGCCGTGAGCTGAGCTGAGCTTTGGCTTTGAGCGAGGATGTAGCTTTGAGTAATTCTGGCATCCTAAGGCCTCAAGTAATTCCCACTTGTGTTTGCTTGTATTTTTGCTGGCTGTCTTTTGCACTTCTGCCTCTCAGATTACTAGGGCTGGTGACAAGGAAATATGGGAACAGCCACCCAATCAAATTAAAAAACATTAGAAAGGTCAAGCGCATACAGGTTTCTTTCACACCATGAGTGGGAATCAGATTTCCTGGTATCCCAGTAAAAGTGCCAGATAGTATTAACCAGATAAGGAAATGGGAGCTTGTAAGTCTAAAACCAGGAGTAATTTACCAGGGGATCTCTTTTCAAGGAAAAGTGTGTGGTGGTTAGATTTCTTTGACATTTCTACCCTGGGGAGGAAAACAACCTGACTGTGATTTTGTGTCTTTCCCTGCCCAGTGTGGTCCTGGTACCACAGGCATGAGACTTTCTGCAGGCCTGCTGATGCTGTAGGAAGTTGGAAGAGGAACATTAAATAAATGCAATATTTGTCCTAGAAAAAATATTACTCATAAATACCTTTATCTGGGAGGGAATCCAGGTGTTGAAGCCTCATCTTGCAGCTGAAGCTCTGACAGATGCCACCTTCATGGTCCCTTCCACACATAACTGACCCTCCAGCACCCTGTAGACATAATGTCCATAGAGTTTTATACTTAGACTTTCCCTTTCTGTGAAAAGGGGGGTGGAGTTAAGAGTTCTAGGTGTTGTAACTACCAGAACCATCTAATGAAAACTTCACAGAGCAGCATGTCCTCACTAAACAGAGACCTTCTCCTCTTGAAGCACCACCTAAGGAAACTTTTAAACATGGATTTTTGGACACACAATTGAGGTTTAGACATTTTAAGGTATAGACACCCTGGGAGAGTTCTGCCTCCAGGTAAGACCAACTTTGTCTTTGCTTGACCAGATGGGTAGCGATGACCATACACTGGGAAACCTCCTGCTCTGCTTTTCTTGGTGATCTGTTTTAGATTTGTAATGACCGTGGGCTGTTTCTCAAAGGTCTTGCATCCACTTTATCCCAGGATCAGCGGTTCATTCAGGATTTTGAAAACTGTTGCACAGGAACAACATTCATTTTTGAAGATAGCAGCTCCTGAAATAATGAGTAAATAAACCCTGTCACCTTGACAGGCCAACATTTCCATCTCCCCCTTCATTATTTATTTATGTATGGTTCCTGAAACCCATTTCCCAAATTCTCCACCCTCACCCTCCTCCCCCTACTTTGTTTTAATGAATTGAGGATTGAATTCTAGAGCACACACTTGAGTCAGAGATGATGAAGCACCCAGTATTTTGGCAGTCCTGTAAATGCTACGGTGGCTTCCAAAGAGTTAATTCATTATGGTCCATTGTCCAGTCAACTTTATAGCTAGCAGCAGATTGGAGCCAACTTGAAATGCTGAAGTGGGAATGAAAAATGAGCAGAGCCTTGGTGTGCATTAAATATTTAATATTCTCTCAGTGGGAGGTGTCAGGAAAAGGACCATATAATAAATACTACAAGAGACAATTCCATCACTGAACTCGTCTGTTAATGACCTCATTTGCTTTGACAGAAACATTACAGATGCAGCCTCTTCACTTCTGTGGCCCTAATAAGCAACCACATTCCAGTTGGAAAGCAAATTCCTGCTTCTGCAACCCAGGGGAGTGGGTTGGAGCTGTGATTGTCTCCTTGTCCTTCTCTCTGTCCCCCCTCCACTCCACAGATCTGGGGCATTTAGAAAGAATTTTGTGTGGCATGAGAGGTATTTGTGGCAGCTGGGTGATTTTGGCAGGAAAAGCGACAATTTTGTCAAACTACCTGGAAAAAGTGAACTCAAAAAAATGTTCCCTTCCGTTAGAGGAGAAAAGTGCCTCCCATCACCTGTCTTAAAATCACCAAAATTGTGACTGTAAATTGACTATGGTGTTTGAGGACATAATGGTGACCACCTCCAGTTTAACTCCCTGAAGAATTCTGGTGCCAGGAATGAGAGGATCCTCAGGGGGATCTATCCAGATGCTCCTGGTGAGTGTTTCCCACTTCAGCAGGCATGGAGATCTTGGATTCCATTGCATTCCTGGTGCACATGTTGGCCAGATCAGAGGATTTTCTGTGCAGTGCTGTGACCTGCAGCCCTGCTGCTCCCACAGAGGGATGCTCTGCCTGAGCCCCAGTATTACAGGGGCTTTGGCTTCAAACTAAGTGTGAGCAGCATGTTTTCTCTCTTCCACTATTTATGTTTGAAAGGTCTTCAAAAGCATCCCTGCTCTGATGGCTGGAAGCCAGCTCTACATGTATTCATATCCAGTTCCTGTGGAGTTGATCTTTGCCAGGTTTCCTCTTCAACTTAATTAATTCTTTTCCTGCCTGGGCAGATAGATCCTGGGATGTTTGTATCACTTCTCAGTCTCTCTTTTTAATCCTGATTGAGCAAATCAACCTTTTTGTGTTTGTCTAGAAATGTATCTGATGGCTCTCAGCATCTCAGTAAAGTTTTCTTCTGTTCCTGCTTCAGTTTCTCTTCTTGAATGGCAATAACTGGTGAGGTTTGAAATGCTGTGTAGAATTATGTACATTCCAGCTTTTCTCTAGTGGGAATTCCTCCCATTCAGTATCTGCATTACCCTGTAGGGCCAGTTTGAGAGCCCAGTTCTCCCCTCCATGGACAACTGCTGGGTTAAAATTGAACTTCTCACTATTAGTAGGCCTGGAATCCATCCAAATTCTAACACATTTCCTTTCCTTCTCACTGCAGTGTAAAATCATGTTGAATTTCTCTGAACTTCTCATTTACCTCTAGTACTAACTTATTCTCTCCTCCAAAATTTCTCCTAAGGCCTTGCATGACTGCAAAATTTCAACAGTTTTCCTGTATTTTGTCTAGGCTCTTTTATTCCTTCTCTTTTTTTAAAAAAAGTACTTGATTTCCTCAGAGAACTACAGTAGTTTTCGTAGGACACTATGGATAGTAAACAAAATTCAGATTATAAAAATGGAGAGTAAAAATAGCTATTTGTCTTCTGCTCAGGTAAAGTGCATACTGGGAGGCTCAGATTCTGCTTTGGACATCTGGGGCTGACAATACTATTCTCCTCTGTTTTAAACTAGCAGTTTCTGCCTCAAAGTGAGGCTTGAATAAAGTGAAACTTGAATATAAGCATGTTAAAAATTGTAAAGATGATGAGGTGGTGCCAGGGGCCTTGGAGACACCTGGTAGTTCAGTGCTAGAGGCCTGGACAGCCAAGCTGCTGGGGTAGGACTCCAGAGTCCAAGCCCAAATGTCAGCATCTTTGATTAGAATCTGCTTTTTTGGGATGGATTATAACCTTGTCATCTCTCTCCTTCCCTAACACCGCCTGAAGTGATGTGGGAAGGGATGTCCATTCTGCTCCCTGCTGGGATCAGGGTGGAAGTTTGCTGTGCATGGCACGGGATAAGAGGAGGTTTGGAGAGTGGAAGACGAAGCTCCTTCCATTGGTGCTGCCTGCACAGACCTGGGGCTGTGCTTCAGCAGAGTGCAGGGGGAGGATGCTGAACACAAACCAGCTTACTGCAGGCTCCAGGAGGAAGAGGGAGCAGGAATGAAAATAAAAAGCTGGTCAGGAACGGGGAGGGAATGTGGTGTAGGCTGCCCCGCATGCCGCACATTCTGCGCATTACAACGAGGCAGTTGTTTGTAGCGCTGCAGCCGTGCAGCAGGGAGATAAGGTTCTGCCTTTGGATCAGAAGCAGCTGCAAAGGGGCAGAAAGGTCTTAGAACAAGAAATTAGTTCATTTGAATTATTCCTCTCTCTCTCTCTCTTTTTCTTCTTCAAGCCCGACAGCAACAGCATCTCCCTCCTCTGGTACCGGGCAGGCGGTTTTGCACTGGCTGGTGGTGCCAGCAGGAATTTCTCTGTCCCTGCAGACTGTGCAGGGTGTGTGCCTGGCTGGGGTCCTGTCCCAGGGGACTTGGCCCCAGGCTGGGCTCACAGGGCTTACAGAGGAGAGCTCCGGCTGTGAAGGTAGCACAGACACTCACACCAGCTGGGCTGCTCCTGGGCTCTGGTTGAAGGAGTCCATGGCTACAGCAATAGGACAATAACAGGCCAGAAAAAGCTCTAAGATGGCACAAGGCATCATTCCCTGTCCAGCATGGGGAGAAGGAGAAAATGTTGCCCTGCATTTTTTTGCTTTCAAGTATTTGAATCTTTGCAGCCTGATTCTCACACTATTTCATGTAAACTATATGTATTTTTAGAAATTATCTTGTGTTTTGCATAGTTCTCTGAGAGAAGAACTTGACTGATGGTCAGAGTGACCAATGGAGTCAGGAGGTTGTAACCTTCTTTGGCCAATCCTGGCCTTCTGTAAAAAGTGTATATAAGTTAGTGGAGTCAGAAAAATAAAGAAGCTTTCCATGTCTCACCTGCTGCTGCCTGCTGTCCTCTGTGTGAGTCTACACCCACACCACAACTTGTGGCCCCTCTGAGTGAGGGGACCACAATACCTGGACAATATCCCATTAGTCTGTGCCATGACACATTCACAACTGGAGGGATTCAAATGAATCTGGGCAGGCAGCCTTGAGCATGACATAGCTGCTGTCTGAGTGCTTGGCTCTGCTGCCTTAATGATGTTCTTTTAATGTAGCTTTTAAAAGTGCATAATATAATATACATTGTCTGTCCTGTCTGTCTTTTATAGCCTTAAAAAATGGATCAGGTATATGCTCTGACATATGGATCCATTCCCTAACACACAGACAGACACTCTGCCACCTTCCTGCACTTGTTCAAACATCCTGTAAGGTTTACGTTTGCTCTTAAATAATTATCACCCATGCAATAAAGAAATAATCCCTTTTGCCTTCAAAACTTTGCACTAATCATTTCTTAGTCTCTGTTTCTCAGGAGCTGGGTAGTTCCCTGGCTGTTTCTCTGCAGTTCATTTCTGGCCACGCAGGCTGGAAACCTGTGAGCAAATCTGGACAGGGCTGCAGGAACTGCTCAGTGCTGCTCCTGCCTGTGTGTGAGGGGTGCAAAAGGATGGAACTCACAGTCCAGGTGGAAAAAGAAGGAGGACACAAGGCAGAGAGGAGATGAAATAGCCCTCAAAGCCCCACCTGGGACTCCAGAGATGTGTCCCTTGTTCCCCAGCCTGCTCTGCCCATGAGTTACAGCCTCTGAGCCGGCAGTGCTGCTGCCTCTGCAGAGCCCGTGGAGGCTCCAGCCCTCCTGGCAATCTCAAGTCTCCCCAGGGCTGATTTACAGAGGTCACCTGTCACTTGTGTAAAGGTCACCAGAGGTCTGTGCTGTGGACAGTCCCCACGTTCTCGGGATGTCACATAATCATTTTATTTTACATCGCCTGGGCCCTGCCAGGGGAGGGGAGGAGGAGGGATGAGACTGCGAGGTCAGCAGCACGGTTATGGATGGCAGAGTGAATGTGAGGTGAAAGGAATCGTTGCTTTTGCCTCCCCAATAAACCCCTTTTCTCTGCCTGAACGGAAGCAGCGAGGAGCTGTTCGGCTAATTTATATTAATTCAACTCCATTAATGATGAGATATCATCTCTTCTCTCAGCAGGAGAACCATCAAAAGGATTTAATACTGAGCTGCTCTTCTGACAACCCCACGTTACAGCCTGCAGCCACTCCATGGCTGGACTGAACCTTTCCCCAGCCACCAGCTTTTCCCAGGGCCTCATTAAAGAGCAGTCTCACACTATTATGATTATTTTGGGGTGAGTCCTGATATGCCTCAGCACTGCTCAGGAATGGAGAGAAGGAAAGCTCTGTGAGGAGGAAAGGACATGATACCTGTGCCGTGTCCTTCCCAGGCTGCTGATGAACACGGGACATTTCAACTGCTATGAAGGCACAACCACTGTGAGTTGCCATCTCCTCTCCTGGGCTGCTGCACAGTAGAAAAATCCCATTTTTTGGAGCCAGGAGAGGCTGGTGGCTGTGGGAATCTCCTACCCTGCTCTTGGGCAGCAATGGCAGCAGTTTTTGTGATGCAGAACAGCTCCTCTGCCAGTTCCCCTTGGATATACAGAGTCCACTGCCCCCACCAGGGCTATGCCAGAGGAACAAGCATCTGGACCACCAGAAATGTCCAGGGAGTCCCATGAAGTCAGTTCTCTGGGGTTTCTTGCCTATTTGCCTCAGGGATTCTGAGGGATGGCCAGTCTGGCATCAGGCTGGTGGGGATCAGGTTGTGGTGTTAGGAGGGACTAAGATTCCCACTGGGATCAGAGAGTCTGGGGTATTGCACAGTAGAGAACAACACTGTGGGGTCCCTGCAGAGAGGGGGAAACTGAGGCAGAGGAGAGGGGTGCTCAGTGTGGGCAGCTTTGGGACCCAGGCACTGGCCCAGGGGAGCCAAAGCAAGGACTAGTTGTCAGTTTTGTCCCCTGAAGGGCTGGGCAGTGCCCCATGAATGGCCATGGCAGGTCACAGTGGCCGGAGTGGTTTTCCAATGGCCACAGGGGCTGGACCCAGCAGGGCTGCAGAGGAGCCTCTTGTTCCCTCACCCATGTCCTGGCAGCAGGAGACAAGACTTTGTGCTAGTCATGTAATTTAATTTCTCTCTTTGCTTCTGGCTGATAGTATTAAACTCCTGGCCTCCAAAACACACATATAAATCTCTTTTTTTTTCCTTTTTTAAAAAAATATTTTTATATTAACATATTTCCTTTTGAAACTGTGTGAGGCTTTTCTCAAAACTAATGGATTTTTTTTCCTCCCCTTGTCTGGGCCAAATGTATTCAAATCTTAACTCAGTTAAGTCAGAAGATTCCTATCGTCTCAGCAGGGAATCCCACCCTTTATTCCACAAATCAGCATCCTTTTTATTTGACTTTCTGATCTCCAAAGGAAAAGGGATGCTTTTTTTTTTTAGAGGTTCTTTTTTTTTTTTTTTAGTTTAACTCTGACGTTGATGTTGCAATGCTCTTTGATAGCCAAGAACTAAGGGACTGACTTCAGGAGCAGCTGAAACTTCATCAGGAACCAAAATATGAGAAGAAGGGATTCAGAGTGGGAAATGGTAGAAAGTGATACTGTTGAAACAACCCTTTGAAATTTCCCAAATGATGTTTGATCTGTGAGTCCCTTAAAGCTGCTGCAATACCTTTAGTATCAAAATGATCTCTTTTTTATTAAGGGGGGCAGGAAGGAGAGGTATTTAATTTTTTTTTAGTGACACTCTGAAGAAATAAGTTTAATTTTAACCTGTAATGGTTCCACCTGGAATTATTTTTTTTACATATGTTTATCTGGGATTTAGTGGGATTCTTTCATAATATTTTTTTCTTCTCTTCTGCTTGAATAATACTTTATTTCAAAGGACCAGCAGAAGGGACACGAGGGACTGAATGCTGAGGAATAGATTACTCCTGAAACATGCTGTAGTCCTCCCTTATCCTCCCCCAAAATACCAAGCCACTGGAAATGAAAACATGAAATAGGAACTCTTTGAGGCGAAGGAAGAAAGGGCCCAAGTGCAGAATCAGGGCAGTGGCATGGAGCTGCTGGCAGGATTCTGTGAGCCCTGAGGCAGCTCCAGCCCCAACATGCTGCCCCAGCCCTGCCCTTGCAGTGGTGCCCACTGGAGCCCCAGCTGGGCTCATCCCTCAGCAGTGGCCACAGGAAAAGGGACTGGTGAAAATCCCTAGGGAGAAATAGAGCTTGAGGGAATGACACAGGGCACATCCAGGCTGCTGAGAAAGCAAGCCTGGGGGGAAAAGTGGCTGCCTTGGTTGGTGGGATAAACCTGGGAGATATTTACCTTGTAGTTGTTTCTGTGTGAAGGGCCCAGCTATAGGTTTGGGTGGTCAGAAAGACTATAAAATACCTCATTAAGGTCAATCCTCTACATAGCAAGGGCATAGCAGGATTTTTGTCAGATCCATCCAGGTGAACAGGCCATGTATCTGTGCCGTGGGTTATAATTTCCCTGCATTAATTTTGGGCATGTACTTAGAGGCTGTTCAACCAAGTATCTGCATAACTCCAGGTCGTGCTGAGGAAGAGACACACATTTTTCTGATCCAGTAGAAAAAACCTGCTGTCTGAAGTGAGCCAAAAATCAGGGCACTGGGTGCAATTAGCATTGTTTTGTTCCAGAAAACAACAATTTGAGCAGGTCACCTCCTTTGCAGATTGCTCAGGGAACGGGCTGCACCTACACTACTCATCCCAGCTCCTTACTCTTGTAGGAAAACAGCACATAAAGGACTGTGTGGGTTAGATGGGAAGGAGCATGCCTGTTTTTTCTGCAATTAATATCATATGCAAATGAAATGTTTCCACTGGAAGTTTGCAGAAAGGGAAATGCTGCCACTTACTACCATCTCTGCTGAGCTAAAAGGTTTCTTGCAGATAGCATTTTTCATGCAGTGCTGGTGTGCTTTACAGTTATTGAGCCCTGGCAAAATGTCTGTAAATCAACCCTGTATGGATTGGGCATACATCCAGTGTGCAGGAACTAGCAAGTCACAGGGATTAATGGAATAATGGTATGGGACCTGTTTGACTGACAGCATGGGAGAGATGGATGCAGGCTCTGCTCTCTCTGTGACTCCCACTCAGTGCAATGGGTTTTTCTCCCTCCATTTGGTGTCTCAAAAAATACCAGGCTGCTGCTCTGGGATGCTGAAGGGCTGCTGTGCCCTGCAGAGAAGGGCACATCTCATGGGAGGTGGAGAACTGCATTTGCACAGTGAGCGCAGAGTGGCCACAGCATTCCTGAAAACCAGACCAGCTCTCTTTCTAATGTGGGATGCTGTTAACATTTGGTGAAGATCCTGCAGACCAGTTCTCCTCACAGTGTTTTCAACTCCAGAGGGACACTGAGCCCCAGGACAGTGAAACCCTCAGAGCAGCTGAAGGTCTGTGACCCATGGGTTCTCCAGAAGCTGGCACCTTGCCTAGGGCATTAACAATGTGCTAAAATAGCTGAAGAGGAAGGGACAAAGCTGTTCTCTGCCTGTCTCCTGTGAGCTGTCACCCTCCAACACCACACACACACTGCAGGCAACTTTTCATGGCACTTGAGTAGAATAAAAATGACTGAAACCATCTGCCCTCTCCAGCAGCAGGGTCTTGCACCCAGGTTACTCTCTATTAGACTTTACCAGGAGAGAGTTTTAGCCAGGGCACTAAAAATTAATATTAAAATGGAAATCTGCATTTCTAAACCAGGACCTCACGCCCTCCTTTGGAGAAGCAGCATTTTCCCTGCTCCTGTCTCCAGCAGTAATATACCCTTTGAGGTTCCCATTGCTAAGCTGTGTCTCTGCTAATTTTGGTTCTTCTAGTGAATACCAAGCATGTAAGAAAACCTGCCTGTTGTGACCAGCACACTGAGAGTGCAGATGGGGAGATGGGTAACTCTCCTAAGCACAGTTGTGTGCAAGAAGCAGAAAACTGTTCAAGAACTCATTCTAGCTGAGACTCATAATGCATGGCATCCACAGATGTTCTAAAGTAGGGTGGGAGTTGGTGGGAGCAGCCTGAAGCTACAGTATTAGGAAGATGATTTAATATCTTAAACCAGGGAAGGCAGACATTGAAACTGGGCATTTCCTACAGAAATGCCACAATTTAGAGCCATTGCATAACCCCTGACAGTGTCAGAATGGGGCTTGTTTCTCAGTCCTCAATGGTTGTGAAAAGACTCTCACACAGTTATGGTAGTCCTGGGGTGGTCAAATGGGGCAGCTTGAATCAGGGGGAGTGAGCCTTGCTGAGGTTTGAACCGAAATCCCTTTGTTCAGGATTTGAAAATTGGTGCAATGACAAGTTTACTTACAGCTGCTCTGGCTTTGCCCATGGTGGCCATGGGAGTTGTCTGTAATGTCAATAACCCAGGCCTGGATATGACATCCTGAGTTCATACCCATCCATCCTCTCGTAACAAGGACTCACCCCAGGTCCCTCTTGTCTACCAAAACCTTGGGCAAGAGTATCAGAGAGAGAGATTATGATAAAGAAATAAATAAAGAAGTCTAATTTATGAAGCAAACCTTTCAAAGCGTTAAACCATTCATGGCTTTATGACTACATATTAATCTGCTCTCATTTATTGCTTTGTAAGGCTATTTTGACAAAAGTTCATTATCAAGACTGCTAAATGCTTTTAAAGCATTGATTGGGGGAATTATTACATCACGGTGATAGACACAGTGTGTTAAGATGGATTGTAAGGCTTGGACCATCTGAAATTTCCCCCCTTTTAATTGGATCGATCCCCAGAATAAACGAAGTTTAATTGAATTTTCAGGAAAATTGAGCAGTTGTTTTCAAGTCTCTGTCAATACACGTTATTTCAATTACATGATGATAAGCATAGAGAGAGTTTGCAAACAGCCTGAACGGAGGCGGAGGCTGCACACCAGAGAGGCTCCCTGCACATGCTTGGCTTTTACTTTCTCTTTCCAGGATGAGCTGCATTTCCCAAAAGCACATCAGCAAGGGCAGGGGCCCTGCTCCTGCTGTTTGGATTTCAGAAGATGATTACTGCTTGTCCCTGCTTTTCCCAGCTCTGCTTGTCTCCTGTCTAGAACTCATTCCCCAGGGTTCCAGCAGTCTCTTCCTTACAACCCAAACAATTTTTCATACAAACCCCAGGCTGCTTGTTCCAAGACCTCAAAATTACATGGAAACATTGACCAAGATGTGCTGGCTCAGGAAGTTTGCTGAAGTGAGGTTACGAAGCAGTTGCCCCTTGCTGTCTGCCCTGTTCCACTTTCAAGCAGCAGACACTTGTTTCCCAATCCCTGCAGCTTCCCTGCAAATGGGAAGTGGAAAGCGCTGGTGGAGATATGTTGGAGTTCATGTCAGGAATGTGTTCCCTTTAGAGGACAGGAGGCATTATTTAGGGAGTGAGGCAGAAAGCTGGAGGCAAATTCACCTGCCAGGTTTCATCACCTCAACTTGCAAGGCTGCCCCGAGCCCAGAGGGGCAGGGAGGCTGAGCACCCTTCTACTTAGACAGGGACACCTCTTTTAAAAGACGCAAATCCCATTAGCTTGAGACCTTTGGCAAATTTCTGGACTCCTTGGAAATCTTCCCTCAACTCAGAAATATTCCCTCCTCCTCACAACCCCTGGATGTCTGCAAAAAACATGGGAACCTTGACCAGAGGAAGAAGAATTCAGCATCCCTTGGGGATGAACAGCATTGATGGAGCAATGCAGGATAAAGGGTTTCCCTGGTTCTCTGTGTGTTTCTTTGAGCATCCAATTAGCAGGAATTCTTTGGTACAGTGTTTTCCTCTTTCTTGTTGGAAGAAACCTGGTGATGGTTTGGTATCATCTGCAGTGTCCTGAGATGCTCCCTGGCAGGGTGGTCTTCATCCTTCCTGCTCCAAGGCTCCCTTCCCTGACACAGCTGCAGTGGTTTGAGAGGCCACTTAGCTGAGTCATTGTCTTTTGTATTTTCTTTCATTGAATAGCCACCCAAAAAATTAACATACCCTTCCAAGGAAGACAATACCATATAAAACCTCTCCATAGTAATAAAAGCCCCTTTCCCCCACTTCTTTTGCAATCTCAACTCACTGAAATCTTGTATGAGTTATAGTGAGTCCCACCAGTGAAACACAAGGTGAAAACTCCTTGCAGGGTGCACCTCCTTGCAGGAGGTGTTTCTCTCTTTTTTTTCCCCCTCCTTCAACACCTTTCTGTGCTCACTAGGAACCCACTGCCCAAGAGCACAGACAGGAACAGTCCCAAACCATTATGGGACACTTGCATTCTCTGGGATGGATCAGAGTGCAAGTGCTGAGCTTGATGCAGCAGTTATGGGTGATAATAGATGGGTTTCACTCTGATAATACCATTGGATAGGCAAGGACTCAATAGCAGCAGTGCTGGGATACCCTGGAACAAGTGGCAAGATGTGGCTGAAGCTGCATCTTGGCCCTGTGGAGTCCAGGCAGGATGTTGTGAAGCTCAGGGGTTGGTGGTGGTGCCCTGCTCCTGCAATTCACCTGCAACGTCCTGTTTGATTCCCCTTCTCCATCCACCTGCACTGCTCCCCTAACCCTGAGCAATCCAGGTGACACCAGCCTCCTTCAGAGCTGCAATTAGAGGCTGGCATGGGGCAAAGTGTGCTGGCCTCAGGGTCAGGATAGCTCCCTCCAGGGCTCCCTGCTGCAGCCGCCAGCCCAGGCAGAGAGGATATAGCTGTTGTTATAGATTCGTTAGTTATTCATTGTAACAGCCTTGATCCTAATGAATTCATTTGGTATTCATTGGCTGTCACGCACAGTTTTGTAAGTCTTCAGCTCTAATTTAGGACAATTAAAATGAAGTGTTAGCAAGCAATGTTTCCCCTGCATTGCACAATCTATAATATTTTCTTTTCAGGGGAGGGATGCAGACTAACCCTGTTCACGCTGCTGATGTTATCAGGGAGTGAGATCTTACAGCTTGATCCTGCAATGCTTAATGAATTAATACAGCAGATATAATTTTCATGGGTCAGTGTGTTGTGCTGGCCTGCAGATCTGTCTAGATTAGGCCTAGGGAAAGACTAATTGAATAATACATGTCTTGGTTTGCTTAAAAACAATAAGCAGATATCTACCAGGGAGAAACGTACAAACAAGATGCATAAAAGCAAGCCAGTGATTTGTCATATGCTTCATAGTTCATGTTGTAAATTAGACAATCTTTCATAATCACAGGGCTGGGGGAGGGGGAGAACCAAATCAATTTGCCTGTAAAATTCTAAGTCCTTTTGAAAACACAATTGAAATATAATTCCTCTGTGTTTCCCAGTTAATTATCATTTACAATATTTCTGGCATCAAAGCTTTACTAGCATGGAGGGATCATTTCTTCATCACAATACCACTTTCAGGATTCATTTATCTTGTCTTTTAGACTAATTATCCCCAAATTCACCAATAGACTGTCACACTTACATGCTCCAATAAATGTAGTTTTAAATCAGCAGCTTACTTTGCTGCAGTGGTACAAGCTTTCCTGAATTGTGTCTAACTAGAGTCATTCATCTGTGATCACAACACTAAAGGGAGAACAACAACATTAAGGTTTGTATGAATGATCATGCTTATTTATATGCAAATACGTCTGACAAATCAATAATGTATGATTTAGCTGTTCACTGTGCATTAGTAGAAGTGCCGCCAGTCCCAGGTGGCGGCCTCAAAAGGATCCTCAGCTCTTCCCCCTCCCCGTCTCGGCCCCACACAACCAACATCCCTGGTCAAGTGGCTGCCAAATCAGCTGCTGCCTCCTCCCTGTGTGCTGGTGGCACTGGCAGCCCAGGGGATGGCAGTGGGAGAGGCTGGTGGGGAGGGGAGGGGACCCTGGGGTGGGAGGCAGTGGCAGTGGGGATGGCAGCAGCTGACTGTGCACAGGCTGGGGCTATCACAGGCTTGTTCCTCCAGATTTCAGCCTGATATGGAGCATAATAACACCCCAAATGGAGTCAGTCCTGCCTTTCTCTGTCCTTTTCCCATCCTGATAGCAGCCGTCCATATGATCCACCTCCATTTGCAGCAGAGGGTCTGTCACCCTCCCCAGCTGCACTGTCCCTGTGGTCCAGCCTTTCTGCACAGCCCTGGAGGGCCTGCTCCACAGAGAGGGCTCCTCACCCACCCCAACCTCATCCCCTTTTCTGCCCTGCTGCCCCCCAACAGTGAGCAACACCAAGCCCTGGGGTTTTCTGCACCATCATTCCTCTCAGAGAGGCACTTTTCCTCCTTTCCCAAGGTTTCAAAAACTCTTTTCTCAGAAGGAAAAAGGGCAGGAATACTGGTGGATGTACGGAGCTGTGTTGTACATGCCCTACACCACTTGTGCACACCATGATCTGCACCTGCCTTGGGGAGAAGCTGTCAGGGTCTAAGTGATAACCAAAATACGTGAATATTAAATATCTCTATCTTGTACCTGCATAAATGTGGATACTGGGCTAAATGTTAACGGGGTGTGAATTCCTGCATTTCTTCTGAGTTGTGCTTATGGCTGTGGTGAGTTGGGCTTTCAGCTAAGGCCAGAACTGGGTTATGAGTCAAAAGCCCCCAACCCTGTGCTCAGCTATTGTTATTCTTCTTGCTGTACACTTCAGACAAAGATGGAATCATGTCCTCCTGACCAAGGCTGACTGAAATCCCTCTTATTCAGTTTGCCAGAAACATCTCAGTGCTGATGAGAAATATAAATAACTCTTGTTCCCCCAACAGACCCCCCAGAACACCTCCAGGAAAGAGTGAGGCTGGGTGGAGAAGGCTGTGTGTGCTCCCATGCAAAGGGAAAGGGCAGTACCACCTGCACCAGGCAATCATTTGGGATGGGGAGATGACTTATATCTGCTTTACAGGACTCCCTGTCTCATCCTGCTGCCACTTGGTGTCCATCTCCATTTTCTCTCTGTCCTGAGTAAGGATACCCACGTCTGACACAGGTGAGTGCAGGCAGTCTCTCCTGGAGCTCTCATTAGCCACGACAGGTGAAGAGAAGTGCAGCTTGAAAAAATGCTGTGCTGTACGCTCTGTTCCCAGGGATGAATTGCTCAGTTGTTGCCAGCTTTGGAAGAGCTACTCAGAAAGCTGTGAAAGCAAGCAAGAAATCCCAGCATAGACAATGCTGGGTGGACGAGGGGAGGAGTAAGTTTAATGGCCTGCATGAATTGTCAAGCAAACCCTCTGCAGACTTCAGCATCTTCAGTGGCACATTCTCATTCTGACACAGAAGCGACATTTATAGGTCGTAACTCTTAGGAGCAGTTGGTCTCTCTGGCACTATTACACTTAAATGTGAAGGGCTTCATCTGCTGACTATCACAGTGGAAAAGGCAAGTTGAGCAGTTAAAGTAACAGTTCAGGAAGATCCCCCAGGGATGGAGTGAGCAAAAGAGAATAATCAGGCATTTCCACAACTTGCCCCAGTAGTGTATTAGTTTCTGGCGACTAAGCTGCTTTTAGCTTTCCCAGTTTATTTTTAATCGTGTCTATACAATATACTGCTGGTATTCCCATTGCATTTATAATTATAATTGGCTATCTAACTAAATAGCCTGTGGATCTGTGTGCTGGGAGACACGCTGTGCAGATGTGTCGGGCTGTATGCACACACACAAACCTGCACATCCTCACTCCCCTGCCCTCACACATCCCGCCTTAAATAAAACAGTCAGAGATTGAATTAGCTTAGAAATGGAGCATCTGCACAACCAATAATTTCATTACTGGGGAGAGCAGGAAACTGTGTTTCTCAATGAAGCCCAGATTATGAATCCGGTCATTTGCATTGGAATTTTAATAGGTTTGTACAAAAAAGGGCTGGTACACATCAGTTCCTCTTTGAATGAGGCGTAATGTGAGGAAGATGCTGCATGCTGTCACCAGATGCTGGGCAGAGAAGGAAGTTGTGGTGGGCAGGCACATCCCCACCAGTCCTGCAGAAAAGCGAATGAAGAAATGGTACCTGTGTTCTGCTGGGCCATTCTTTCCATGGAGGGTGCAGAGTGCTGCTTTAAAGAATTTAAAATCCTTGCCATGTTTGGTCACTGGAACTCTTTGCTATGAGGGGACAAGAGTGATGGCCAAGATCTCAGGGCTTGGACCAGCCCCCTGGGCAGGGCCTTTTTGGGATGAGATCTGAGGGGCTTCCATGAAGGGCAAAGGATTTCATGTGGGGTTCAAGGGTGAATGTTTAGGTAATCTGCATCAGAAAGAGGATCCATACCCTGAGATACAGCCCCATACAGACTATGATGTACAGGCCACACTATTCATAGGGAAGAAGTAATTATTGCTTTCATATATTATTTTCCCCTTCCATCAACCCAGACTTGTTGACATAGGAAGTATCATCAGCTGTTGCAATAACCTGCATTTTGGATGATGATTTCTCTATGAGGTCTGGCCCTCCTTGCAGTCCTAGCAGACTGGTGAGGGTGGCCTCCCTATGAGCAGAAATACCCTGCAGCTCCCTCCAGAGTGATAGAGAGGAAGACTACATCTCCCAGCAGCCCCAGGAAGGAACAGGATGAGATTTTAAGGGTGCATTTGGATGTTTCCCAAACAAATGGCACTTGGAAAGTCAATCTCTGATTAGCAATCTGCGCCTTTTGTTTTCAATAAGGCTGAAGAAATTCACAAGAACGGGAAAAGACATTTGTTGCACTAGTTTTGCAAGAGATTTTCTCAGAGAGAGACATGCACACCCAGAAACCAGGCAGATAAACTCTCATCTCAGCCTGCCGAGGCTTTTCCTGCAGGGTGCTTGCTAATATGAAATATTAAAAGTGCCATGTTCTTTCCTTCACATATTTCTTCATATTCAGCCTGGCCACTCAGTTGATATGTAAATAAAGTGTACCACCACTCCATAAAATGCAGATACTCTGCATTATTTAAGCTGTGAAGGTGATGCATCATCCGTTATGTGGCTCATTGGGGGAGCCCCGCTGTGTATTTGGCAATAAAGCCTCAGAGCGCCTCATCAGAAACAGCAGTTGGTCCAGGGGAAGTTCATTTATGCATGAAATATTCACAGAGCAACAATGCAAACCTTAAACATCAGTAATTGTTAGATTTCTATTGCCGCTAACTAGTGTCTCTAAATTATTGCAAAAGACCAGCCAATTTGCAAATTACATATATTTGTCATGCTCTTGTACCTTTAGTGAAGAGCCCATAATGGTGATAGCATTTTTAATGTACACAGTCACTGAGCTTCCTTTGGAGAGCTAGCCAAAGACTAGCTCTGTAATGGGAAGGGCTGGCCAGGTAGCCAGAGAAAGGCCCTGCTATATTAACTGACTCATTGCATGCAATTTTTTCCTCAAATGTTTATCTCCAGCTTTCAGACTAAGAAGAAACTCCATCCAAGATGGTCCTTCTACTCTCTGTGCACCTTGAAGAAATTCTGTCTGATCATGACACCAGAAACATGTAGGGCTGTGACCTGAACAAACCCAGCTCAGGCTTTTTCAGGGTTTCTGTCACTCAGTCCCAATGACTTTGTCCATGGCCTAAGTGGTCTCACAGTTAGGGAGCAGGACTTCTGGAAAACACAGCTGAGGTTCCGTGCTGAAAACCAGGCAAAACAAACACTGTGTGTAACCTTCTCAAAGGGCACAGAGCTACTCCAGGGATACAGATACCTGGGGAAATTTGGCCAGGTCTGTTTGCACCACCCTCCTGGTGGGCTCTGAAAGGAGGAAGGTGATAAACAGATCTCCTGGCTCTGAGCTGTGCCAGAATTAGAAGTGATGCTGATCCAGGACTTTGTGAAATACTCTCAATTTCAAGCCAGGGAGTTTTCAACTCCCTTTAGTAATGTAGAGGATGAAGACTGACTGGAAACTACAGCTGGGTGCTCTCCTCCTGCCTGTCATACAGTATCTCTCTGTCTCCACCCATCTGAGAACTCCAACCAGGGCAGGGCCAACCCAAAGGGATCCTCTCTGCTGGGAGCAAGTGAGGAATTCATTTAATAACTTCAGATTCATTCATATCCCTCCCTGCAAGACCCAAAATAACAACTGGGAGATCAAAGGGTCAATTAACACTCACAGTCTCTAATCTATCAGCAGATTAATTTCTGAGTTGCTTTATGACTCCCTACAAAAGTTGAAGAAGGAAAATGCTCTGTCCTCTTCTTTCCTCTTCCTGGTTAATATTTAACAGAAGTCTATTAATGTGCTCTTCCATTCAATACAGTAATAAAATACAGCATCACCTCTGACAAATCTCTTCCTTTCCACAGAGGAAAGGGTGTATTTCCCCAGCTGGCACCGTGCTGCTTTGTTTTTACACCGTGTGTCTCTCTGGGAGCAGAGACTGCTCCATCAGGTTGATAAAACACAAACTCCTTTCCCCAGGCATATTGGTCCCTCAGGAGGAGTCATTAGCTTTGCAGAGGACGGGGGCCAAGAGCATCATTTCCTGGCTGTGAGTAGTGGGCAGTGCTGACTTTCTGTGTGTCTGGTTATCCCAGAAGTGGTTAATGGCTGTGGTGGCTGCTCCTCCTCCCCCATGGATCTCAGAGTAACCTCCAGGAGGGATTTGATCCCTTCTACAAATTGTTGTGTGCTGACAACAGGGGGAAGGAGGTAAGGAGAGCTTTTGGCACCTTTAAATATCTTACAGTCATCCCAGACACGAAGGGCAGAGGGGGATGAGGCTCTCGATGTGCTTTCAGAGAAAGGGGAGGGCCCTCCCTGGGAAGTTCACTTTGGCTTCAGAGATGTGACCTCTGTGCCAATTTTGCAAGTGACAGTTTTAGGTTTGCCTTGTCCCTATGGCCTTGTCTTTGTGAGGGGGTAAAGAGGAGTGTGGCAAGCAGATGTGAGCTCAGGGACCAGCACTTTCTCCAGCTGCTCTGCTCCATCTCCTCAGTGCTGCCCTTGCAAGAGCAGAGCTTGGGATATCAGCTGTGTGCTGGGCTGGACTGCAAATGTGAGACCTTCACCTCAGCCAAGGTCCTCAGCATCCTCAGTGCTCCCCCTCCAGAGCCTGGGCTGAGGAACAGCTCCAAAAGTAGAGTTAGTTAAATTCCTTATGCTGAACATGCAATTTAAACTGTCTCAGCCCCCCAGCTATAGGTTGAGGCAGCAGAATGTCTGTACGTCCTGGGGAGGGAAGACAGATACCCCAAAATTTTTGCAGCACACAAATATCACAGGAAAAGGTTCCATGAGTAGGTGAAGTGACTGGCTTTGTCCTGGCTCTGCTTGGAGGAAGGAATTACATCCTCATCAATCTTGTGCAAGGATGCAGCTCAAAACCAGAACCTGAGCAGCAAAATGGCACCTTTTGGCCACCCAGCAGGAGGTGACAATAAAAGCTAGTTAAAAAAACAAACAAACAAACAAACAAACAAACAAAACAGTGCACTGGAGATTTTAGTCACTTAACAAAATGAATTTCTGTGCAAGTTCTGAAGCTGAACTCTCTCAAAGGCGATCACTCCTGACTCCAGGTTTCTCTTTGACTTGTTTTATGATGTTTGCTGAAAGTTCAGAAAATTAAATCTTTTGCAGTTTCAGAAATGCACATGATGGATGTGTTTTGGGATTCAAATCAAGGGAGGGAGAATGCTTCTTTAAATTATTAGTTTGGCTTCCCTCCACCATGCTGCCGCTCTGTTAATTAAACAGCGGACATATGTTAAGGCTGTTTTACAAGCATCTGGAAAGAAAAATTAACATTTTTTATCACTGTCACTGTAATTTCTTAACTGTATGTATATGTGGGCAATATGAAAATTAGTTTCATTTAAAAGTTGGAGTGGTTTCCTTTGATTAGAAGACAAGCAGGGGAGTGAAGGGGAAGTCTGATAACTGAAGAAGAATCTGGCCTGGAGAATGTGAGGCAAAACGAGATGCTCAATGACTCTGGTCAGCCTAGGTGGAAATTTAATAGTGTATATTTGTATTAAAACAACTCTGCTGTTCATCTCTGTTGGTGTTTTCATGGCAATTTACAACCAAACCACACATCTCTCTGTGGAGCAGGTTTTGGATGCTTGTTTTGGACTTTGTGCTGCACTCCAGGCTGGTTGACTTCTCTCACCCTGCAGCTCAGGACTCCCAGAGCCTGGGTGCACCTGCACAGGGGCTTGAGTGTTGGACCTGGCACTTCAGGATAACTATTAGGGCTTCAAACTGACAAAGAGCAGGCTTTAATTGGATATTAGGAAAGAATTCTTCCCTGTGAAGGTGGTCAGACAGCAGCACAGGCTGACAGAGAATGTCTGAATGACCAGAGATGAGGCTGCTGCATCCCTGGAAATGTCCAAGGCCAGGCTGGACAGGCCTTGGAGCAACCTGGGACAGTGGAAGGTGTTCCTGCCCATGGTGGAGTGTTGGAACTAAGATGTTCTTTTGGGTCCCTTCCAACCCAAACCATTCTATGATTCTAGGATTCTATGGGTCTATGATTGACTCTATGGTTCTGTGGTTCTATTCTATGGTTTGGACTGTACTGTCCCCCTCACAACACTCCTTGCACAAAGTCTTCCAGAAGGGGAAACTTTTCTTCTGGAAAATGGGGATGCTCAGGGTTTAGCTGCAAAAACAGCTTGGCAGTGGTTGTACAGGAATTGTGCAAAGCGTCTTTCAGTCTTTGCAGCCTCTTTCACTTTCAACCTAGATGAGGAAGCCAAGGGGAAGAAGAAGAGTGTTAAAATTGCTCTCTGAAGCTGAAAGCTGACTTCCAAAGTTGGAGGCAGCAGCACGCCCTGCTCTGGCCCAGGCTGGGGGAGCCTTCTCAGGTTGCACAATGTGCTGCACTGTGTAAATTAAACAATATGTTCCTAAATTGACAGATTAGACAGACTCCATTTCCAGGATTCCCAGTCCACACTTGCTAATTATAGCAATATGTTGTTTATCAGCGAAGAATTGTCCAAATCCAAATTTCCCTGAGTAATGAGGTACACTTAACTCCAGCTGGATGGGATAGATTGTACAGCAGAGCAGGACAGGGATTTCTGCCTGTTCCCAGGGCTAGGGAAGTCACAGACTTGGGGCCAAACTGGGGCCAATATACTCACATAAACACATAAAACAGGCCATATGAAATTAATGGGGCTATCCCTAAGAGCAAGGATCTGATCCAACAGCCATTAAAATCAATGGCCCCTTCATGGGGTTTCAGAGGTCCCTAGATGGTGCATGAGGTGAGCAGGGTTTGGTCATAAGCCTGCAAGAAAAATGAGCAGTGAGATATCTGTACAGAAGGTTATTTGGGGTTTCCAGCGCTGGACTGACTTATATTAACTTTTCTGCTTTTTCTTGCAAACCAAAAAATTTGTCTCTTAAAACTTTTATTCTCAGCCAGAGAAAATTCTAAGGCAGAAACCATTGAGAGAGCAGTCTGGGAGCAGAGTGTTGTCCATCTATCCATGCTGACACCCATCACATCCTCCTTGAAATCCCAAAGGATCCATTAACAGCTTCATCAAGGCAGCACTGAGCCTTGTAAGAGTGGCAGAGCCAGGTCCTTGCCAGGTCTGTAACCAGCCTGTGTGAGCAGCAGTGGGGCTAATCCAAAACTACCAATTTACTCCATCTCTCCCATCTCTGTCAGTTTTCTTACAGCAGTAAAGAGGATAATCTGTCCACGTATTCTACTGACAACTCACTTGGGGTTTTTGCTCTAACCCGGGTGCTTGTAGGGGATCTGAGTGAGGGTGTGTTGGCTGCCTGGTTAACATGTGCACCGTGGTCCTGTTGCTAAAATAATGAATGCAGGAGACTGGACTGTCAAACAAATTAATCTCAGGCTCCTGATGATATCACAAACCACCAGGGCTTCACTCTCACAGGTTGCAGTTTCATCAACCCCCCTCACTTATTGATTTATACCTACAGAATCCATCCTTCTCCTTATCCATTATCCTAAATGCAGCGTTAACGTACCAGAGAAAATCTATTTGAGTTCATTTGAATTTTTTTTTTTAGCTCCTGAATTAATGTTTTCTAAAAGGCTGTTTTAATCAGGCACTTTTTTATTAAAAGAAATATTATGAGAATAAAACACCAGCCCCCAAGGTTCAGTCAGTTATGGAAAAATAGCAGATTTGGCTCCTGCTATCCCACTGTGCCTTTTCCCCCCTTTGCAAAATTAGCAGTGTGAATTAGATCCAAGAATTTTAACCCTATTTGACCAGTGAGAGTTAACTGATGAACACAGTTAATTTATTTGATAAATCAAATCAAATAAATCAAGGGGATTGGTGAAGGGTTTTTTTTTTTTCCATTCCTTCTAATAATATAAAACTGCAAAATTGCAGGTTGTGTTATTAGCTTGAGTTATCCTGCTATAATGATTAGGAGGATTTACCTTTTTTTCTCCTTTTATTGACAAGATGTTTCTGAAAATAAGCCTTTGTGTATTTGCATGAGATAAAATGTTATGTTTTGGATGTGGTGCCTGGCATCATTGTCAAAGCAAGTGAACAAAAATCAGCTCAGGGTTATGAGTTTGCTTGTTCACTGCTCCATATAAACCTTTAAATTCTGTCTTGTTTGCAAGATTCTTGCTTCCATTTAAATCCATTTTCAGATTTCCCATACACAGAAATTTTACCAAGCTGTTTCATTTTGTTTTTAAATGTAAGGTTTCTAGGCAGTTGTTTATTTCCAGAAATTTGGGCTTAAAGGAAATCACTATCTGTCCATCTCTCACAGTCTGCAGCAGACAACATGGATTACCCTGAAATGTTTGCAATATATATAAAACAATCCAAAACACAGAAATCTGAAGTGTCAAATGCAGCTTTTCCCAAATGGCAAAGACACACCCGGAGTGCAATCCCTTGCCTTTGTAAATAAAAAGATGCAACTGATTTTATCTTATGCATCTTTCTGGTGCCCTTAAAAAGCTTATATTCACCAGCACCAGAGTATGTAGCTCTACATAGTGAGAAGTTTGTGAATATGATATATGCCACACAACACATGCACACACACATGTACTGGCATTTTTTGGGGGGGTTCACCTTAAATGCAGGCTCAGAGGAAGTGTGAGGGAACCGTGTTGCACACACATTAAAAAAAAAATTAAAAAATTAATTCAGCTTAAAGCAAGTGGACAGCAAAGAGTTATGAAAATGAAGGTCCCTGAATGCCCCAAACCAGCCCTGTCACTTCCCAGCTGTGAGCCACTGGCTGTTGTAGTAAAAGGCTTTCTGGAAAAGAAGGAGTAGGGACAGGTTCCTCTGTCTCTATCTGGTCTCAGTTCTCTGGGAGCTTCAGCACAGGAATCCTAGAATCCTGGGAAATGGAAAACCAATAAGGACGTATTGCATTGGACTATTTTTGGAAGGTTGGGAGACAGAAAGTATTGTCTCTACTCAGGCTGGAACTACGTGTGGATACAGACCAAACCCCAAAAGTAAGCATCCAAAAATTCCAGTTTGGCTCTAGACTTTGTCTTAGCATTTGGTGACTGCTAGATGGGAGGTTGGAAGGAGAAAGAATTCAAGAAGAAAAAACAGCTGTGGGGATTATTGGTGAATTTGTGTTTAATTCATGAATGACTTAAATATTTTTGGTGATTTCTATTAAAATAATTTCTATTTTTCTTAAACTTATTTCTAAAGCACAGCCTGGCTACAGTTTGCTACAAACTCTCCTACTTGCAGGAATTTCTGCTATTGGGGATCAGTTCATCATAGATTTGTACAATGGTTTGGGTTGGAAGGGACCTTAAAGCTCATCTCATTCCAACCCCCTGCCATGGGCAGGGACAATTTTCACTACCCCAGGTTGATCCAAGCCCCATCCAGCCTGGCCTTGGACACTTCCAGGGATCCAGGGGCAGCCACAGCTTCTCTGGGAAGCCTGAACCAGGGCCTCACCACCCTCACAGGGAAGAATTCCTTCCTAATATCCAATCTAAGCCTCCTCTCTTTCCATTTCTCCTTCTGCTGTTGGAGATGCCATATCACTGTGGTACTTGTTTAACTTATTTTGGCCAGAGCTACCTGGGGGCAGTGTGTCCATCCTGAGATGTGTAACGTATTTTCCTCTTCCAAGTGTCTGGTCCCTGCCACAGCCACAGGCTGGGAAAAGTAAAGGGCACACCTGTAAGGTTTTCAGGATACTTTCTCCCTGTGTCAGAGTCCTTTGCTGTCCCAGCCTTTGCCTGTGTGGGTTAATAAAACCATCTATCACACTTCCTGATGACAGATGTCTACATGTCCAAATAATACCCGGCATGGAGAGCTATGCACTCTGACAGCCAGAATCAGGTTTCAGAAGAGATTGAGACAACTCCAGAAGTGAATGGAATGCACAGATGTTAGCAAGCCTGTCCTTCTGATTAAGTTTGCTGCAATGCAGAAGGTATAAATATGTTCAGATGCTCGGAAGGCCATGGGAAATGAGAGACTGCATTTTAGCACCCAGCACTTCTGAGTCCTGGGGTAATCCTGATTTTAAGTACACCTTTTATAGACCAATCTGGCTGAATTGTTCTACAAGTTAAATGAAGCAAAGACTTTGTAGAAGTATTCTGGCAAACAATATAATGTATCACTTAAAGAGCTATAACCAAGCAAGTGGAAAATGCAGCTCTTGTTGCAATTTAAGGCAGAGTAACTGTAGTTCATATTTAGCATTTTATTGTGGAAAATCAAAACAAATATTAGCAAGCAAATAGGCCTTGTACCCCCATGCACTCTGCTACCCAGAGATCAATGTATGGTGTTGGGAAACCATGCTTCAGGCAGCTTCTAACTCTTAGAAGCTGCAATCCCTGCACTTTCTTCTGTGGGGAAGGAGGCCTTTATTCCCACACGGCGGTGCTTCTGTTTTTGATGCAAAGTAGTCACATCTCTGTGGAGTCTCCTCCAGCCCAGAGGTAAAACTGAAGCTTAGGAACAGCTTGACCTGATAAGAGGAGAGACACGTTTCAGACTCTCCAGCACCTGCCCTGGCTGTGAGCATCTCAGCTCATGTCTGAGGGTTGTGGGTTTCACACCTTTCCCATCCCTGTGATTTCACCAGGCACAGGGGATGAAGGAGAAAGCCTTGAAGGCACACAAGGAGAAGTGACTTTGGTGAAGTTTGTCATGCTGAACTTTGATAAACTGTGGTACAGTTTGTGTTAATTGCATTGTCAGCCTCTGGGAGCAAGATGTCTGTGAAACACAAGGAAGTCCTACACTGAGGAATCCTATCCCACTAAGGAATAACATCAGCCCTGAGAAACTTCTTCCCTACAAAGAAATTCCAGCAGAGGAGGAACAGATAATAAAGCAGAGATAAGGAATTGTTGAGGTTGAAGAAAGCCTCAAGCTCAGGCTGTGGCAAAAATCCTCTGGTCAGGGTAAGAGAAATCTCACCTGCAAGGCCTCATGGGAGCTCCCTATGCAGATTAGACTAGAAAGGTCTCTGTTCCCCTTGTTACCATTGGTCACTTTTTGCCACAATAATTTGCATATTGCTAATCCTCTCTCTTGACTGGTTCCCTGCCCTCAGACTCCCTTATCCTACCCTATATAAGTTATTGTATATAATGGTGTTTTGGTGCACCCTATACTGAGCTCTGTTTGCTGTTTGTTGTTTTGCTTCTTATTAAAGTGTTTCTTTTTCAGGTCATCAGATTGTGCCTGTCTCCCATTTATATCACCACCAAAGGGACTTTGGCACCCAAAATCCTGTGGTCACACCCGGTCTTCCTATCCAGGCCCAGCTTGTCACAAGGGATCTTCTCTTCAATACTTTGTGCTTCTCCCTCTGCTCCAGGGCTGCACCAGCACATCCTCCTCGGTTGCTTCCCAGAGTGTCAGGAGCTTCCCAGGGGGCTGGTTCCAGCTGCTATGTGTCTCTCAGTGGCCGGTTCTCAGGCAGGGAAAGCTGACACTCCCCAGACACACCGTGCTGAACTCCAGAGTGTCCCTGCACAGGGCAGGAATCCTGCACGGCCCAGCCAACGCTTCACAAAGTGCTGCCTCAGAGTCACTCTGAGGAGGGGAAGTATCACATTGATTATTCGTGAATCTATGGCCAATTACATTATTTTATTCAAAATTATACCAGTAAGGCATAACGTTTATGGGGCTGGAAATGTCTCCGGAGTGACAGCTCCGGATGTCGGAAGTGCTCACTGCCCCGGGTGACTCAGGGGTCTCTGCCAGGCTGCTAAATCTGAAATCCCTCATTCATTCAGGCCTGGAAAGTGCTTTAGTCCTGAATGAAGCATTGGAAGACATTTTCACACCTGGGTTTTTATAGCCTGATCTTAGCAGAGGAAAGGAATAACTCTGGGTTTCCATTTGAAATGACCTCAGGAACAGCTTGTCACAGCTAAGCTGTTCGGTTTGCAGTTATTCCTTGGCTGCTCACTTTGCCTTTGTTTGCTTTAAAAATCACCACTGGCGGTAGCCACTGTCCCTTCTTTGGCTGAGCCCACTGAGAGACCTAAGTCTGAACTCTGCTCTCCTCATTTCCTTTCCCTTTCCTCTGAGTGCTCTGCCTCTCCTCTGCTGTTCTCCCAGAACTGCCTGATGTCCAACCCTGCGAACATGTGTTTTCCTGTGTTTGTGTGTTCCTGTGTGTTTGTGTGTGTGCTCCTGTGTGTTCCTGCATGTTCCTGTGTGTTTGTGTGTGTTCCTGTGTTTGTGTGTGTTCCTGCATGTTTGTGTGTGTGTTCCTGTGTGCTCCTGTGTGTCCCAGTTGTTTGTGTGTGTTCCTGCATGTTCCTGTGCATATTCATGTGTGTTTGTATGTTCCTGTGTGTTCCTGTGTGTATTTATGAGTGTTTGTGTGTATTCATACGTGTTCCTGTGTGTTCCTGTGTGCCCACACAAGCCCAGGGAGCTGCTGCTGCACAGCCATGTCCTGCAGACCTTGGCACAAGGGACACACAGCCAACCTTGCCATGCAGGGAATGGAAGCACCTCCCCAGCACACAGAGGGTTAACAGCTCTAAATCTAAAGTACTCATCTGCAATCTCAATTTGCTCAGAGTCCAGCAGCTGCATTAGTTGAGATAATTCTGTCAGTGAGTGCTGTTTGTACCCAGAACATGCCTGCTAAATTTGTTAAAGAATACCCCAGACTAACGCATCATTACACTCACAAAGTCATCTATCTTTTACTTCAGATTAATTCTTTTTTTTCCCTCTCTCTTCACCTCCTCCATAAATCCTGGTGCACTTAATTAATTTCAGTTCCAGTGTAAGGTCCATAATACAGAATTGTTCAAGCAAACACAAAATTAATTATTCTATTTACAGCCTTCTCATTGAAAGGAGCATTTCATCTTTCATAATTACATTTTGGAACGTCCAATTATGAATTCAGACTTCTGCTGTTTTGCATACCGTGATTGTATGCAAGTGTCTCCATGCCAATGAGAACCAAGATTTGGGTCTCACATTTCCTTCCAATTAGACTAAATTCGAGTACAGTTCCAGTCTGAAAAACCTTTTCAAGAGGTGACAGAGGGAGAGGGTGGGAGATGGTTAAAAATCAGGTTAAAAAATGCCTCTATGAATGCACGTTATCGTTTCTTCTCCAGCAACAGAGATGTCTTTATAACACAGCACAAGGCTGCTGTAGCTGGTTCAGTAACCCTACCAGCTGCTACAGGCTCAATTCTACAAGCAAAAGACTTTATCAAGCTCTTTTTGAGATAATGGAAAAAATCCCTTGGCTTTTATGGCTTTAAAAAGAGCTTTTGAGCTCATGCACAAGTTGATGTATATTATAGCCTTGATTTGTGTTAATTATATCAATTTTTAATGCCTTCGATCACAGTAACTGTTTTCCTCAGAGCTGATTTGTAAGTGAAATCTGAAACTGCAAAGGTTTCCTTCTTGCTGCAAACCTGGGTCAGGTTCAAGGAAGGTTCCTTGTGTTTTTTGAGAGTTCTGGCTTTGACCCATGAAGCAGTGAAAGAAAACTTGGGCTCAGCAGTTCTGGGTTTTTCCCATCCACAATTCCTCCTAGAACTGAGGTCTGTGGTGGGTGTTTGGTTCCCTTCAGAGCTGCAATGCCAGGGGAATTGGGGGGTTGTAGGAAAGTCTTGACCTGAGTCCTCACCCTCCAGCAGCTGGCAGCTCTGGGAGGGGGCTCAGGAGACCTGGGCTGGAGTCCCAGCTTTGTCACAGGTGCTGTGGGACATCCTGAGCTGGGGGTTCAGCCCTGACCCGTGGGCTGCAGGTGGGAGCTGAGAGCTGGATGAGGCTGTTGGAGGTTGCTGGATGGACAAGGGGAGCACAGCTGCCTCCTGTCATCCCAGCACAAAATCCTGCTGTGACAGTCAGCTTGGCTGCCCAGGGACATGGTTGCAGCTCTTCTTTCTCTAATGCCTGGAGCTCCTGACCTCCAAAAGCACCCAGAGCTGCCTTTGCACTCAGGAGAGAGCAGGAGCTGGGTTGACATCTGGCTGGAGAGGTCACCCAGGCAATCCAAAGCTTTTTATGCTCTCCCTCTTTGCATACTTGAGAAACAGGCACAGTTGATCTGACCTTTTAGGATATCTGGTTTAAAAATTCCTACCCAGTACAGGTTGAAATGAGCTGTTATAAGAGCTGCAAAATAGCTCTAGAGTCCGCCTGTCAAGTTTGATCATGCCCTGAAAAGCCAAAATGTGCCCATCTCCTTTAGAAACACAAATAAATTGCTTTAGCCTTATCTAGAGTTTTACAGTGACTGCTGTTCTAATGGGATGAAGCACAGTAATCAACTTTATAGAGCATATTTCCATGGCACACCAGTTATGTCATGCCTTGTTTACACAATTGGAATTAGGGATTAAGAGGTACACATACTGGGCAAGGGGCCAAAAATACTTTTACAGCCCTGATTTACTGGCTAGTCCATGCAGGACTTGGGCACTGTGCGTGCATGGGCTGCACTGGGAATGTGACTGGTGTTGGAGTGCAAGACTTAGCAAAGTGCAGGGTCACATCACAGTGGCTGAAAATAAACCTGAGGGCCAGGCAGGTGGGCACTGAGTGTCACCACAGGAGCTCTGGCAGGGACAACTGGTGCTGCTGCTGCCCTGGTGTCTGTCCCCCTCCAAACACATCTTCAGGTGCTGACCTGGTACCTGGGAGTTAAAACCCCCAGCACAGAGCCTGAAGAGTTGGTGGGAAATACATGAATAGTAGTTCAGAAAGAACAGTGTTTAACCTGCCATGGTGTGCAGCTGACAGCAGGGCTGGGGAACCTGTGCCTGTGGGCACTGCCAAGTCCTGGTTGGATACCTGCTCCAGCAGAAACACAACACTTGCAAAGAAACTCTGACTTGAGGGCAAAGCAGATTTTTCAAACAGTTGTATTTTTTATTGACCCAGGATCAGAGTCACAGTATGATTTCTGTTGGAAGGAACCTTAAAGATCATCTTGTTCCAGTCCCTTACCATGGCAGGGACACCTTCTAGAACAGGTTGCTCAATGTCCTGTCCAACCTGGCCTTGAACACTTCCAGGGATGGGGCAAGGAACATCACTGTACTATTAGGACTGATGTTCCTTGTCTAACAACTGTACAGTTCTAGGAAAACAAAAAGTTCTTAACCTTAAATATAATTAATGTGTCATTTATGGCCAGAGAGCAGGACAGGTTGACCCTGCTCTTTGCCCACTTGCAGAACTCTCCCCAGAGAGGATCCATCCCTGCCTTGTTGGGTATGAACCAGGGCTGCTGCTCTTTGCTCCTACATGCCCAAAGCCGGGGAGGGTGGGCTGGGAGCAGAAGCAAACTGAAAGCTCTGAGCCCAGGGGTATTCACCAGACAAAATGCTTCAGAGTCAGAGAAAATGGGACAAGGAGAGGCAGGGGGATGGATGTGGACACTTCCCAGTGCTCACCTCAGAGGGGAATGCAGAGGGAATAGGGTGACTGAGTCCTATTGCAGAGCCAGCCTGCTGCAGCCACCTTCTCTGGGCTCCAGTGATGGATAGGCAGGATAGGATGGATAGGCACTGATTTACCCTGCAAGGACACACAGATGTGCACCAAGCTCACCTCTCAGGCAGCCAAACCCCATGGGCTGAGCCTCAGTTGGAGCTCAAGCACGTCTTCACTCAAGTTGGGAACAGTGAAGATATTTTTTTCCCCTCCACAGATGCTGTTGTTAATTTGTTAGCCATGTACAATGTGAGGTTTGGTGGAGGAAGCCAATTTGTGCAGTTTTTAGCTCATTCAGTGGTGAAGTCTGCTTTATCTCTTGTGGGAGCAACTTCATGGCTTACAAAAAGACATAAATAATCTGTTTTAAAAGTTTTTGGAAGGACAGAGGATTTATGGTCTTATTGTCAGAAGGGAATTATAAAGACCTTCTGGTCCAGCCCCTGGCCTACCCTAAGCAATTTCTGACTCAGAGCCCACATCTTGCACTTGAACTGAAGCTGGTTTTGTTTTATTTTTATAAACACATGCAACCCTGGCAGGAGGTCTTTATTCAATAACAAAATATTTTTCTCACTGTCCTTAGCTGGCAGGAGTTAATTGTTCCCTTTGTGAGCTGTGAATGGGTTTGTGCTGTTCCACCTGGCATCCCTGCTTTTGTTTGTTAATTAGGTATTAATTGCAGAGGCTGTCGGGGATTTGTAGGTGAAAAGAGCATGTGTTTATTGGTCCTGCATGGAAGGGGCTGAAATGAATCGAGTTTGGTAACAACAGACCTTGTAACATCCCTAATATGTTTTTTCCAGGGGGTGTTATGGTCTGATGTTCAGTGAGGCACGGAGAGGTGAGGGAAAGTTTTAGGTTATTGATTCTCTGAGTGTTGCTGCTCAGATCATGCATTGCTGCTTAATGAAATACAGTGGTAAGGAAAGGAGAGAGGCACAGGGCTGGTGTTTGAAATATCAAAGTTGCTATAAAATACAAAGTGAAACCGTGGAAGGTGGGTTAACAATGAACCAGCTCCTCATTTTACAAGTTTCATGACAAAGCTTGGAAAAACCATGTCAAACTGAGCCTTGGAGAAACTGCCATTGTTATAGGCTGCTAAGAACTATTGGAGAATTGAGATGGATGGCCAGAGATTTTATACCTTTTGAAATAAAAATTCCAGAATAAAGTTTCCTGTATGGAAAAGAGAACAAGAAAACTGGAACTGATGAAACAATACTGGGGAGGGCAAGACACTTTAGGTACATCAAGGATTATTTTAATGTTCTTACCCCAAAACTTTCAGGAAATCAAAATATTGAGGTATAATTATTTGAATCCCTTCTGATTAAAGAATATATTAAAGACATAAAAAGAGAAAGGTACAGTTTGGTAAATGGATATACCTGAGGTAATTGCTTGACCTACAGGCTACAAGGCAAAGGCTGTTACTGAGAAACTCCTTAGGGGAACTAGAAAATAAAAATATTCACTTTTCCACAGCAGGCTCATCACAGTCTACAAGGTGTCAGATATGGCAGGAAGGGATAGTGTGGGCCTGCAGACCCCTTTCTCTGCCTTTCTCCTTGAGGGCTGGATTTGCCAAGACTATCTGCTGTGGCCATTTTGAGGGCGCCTAAAAATTCAATTTCCAGAATGATGAAGAGTGCAAAAGAATGCGGAAAATGAGGTGGGGAGGAGAATTTCAGTGGAGAGCTGCACAATTTCCTGTTTAATACAGTATTTTACAGCCTCTGTTCTTTTGTTGTGCTGCCAATGATGTCTCAGAATCCAAAAACCTTGCATGGATTTTTGAAATGATTTTAAGTCAGTTAAATAAATGCGTAACTTCTGATAAGGCAGCTCATGCAGAATTGTGCCTTATTTCTCCAGCAGTCAACCCAATGTTTTTCTCTACAAAACTCAGGCTCTCACCTCCCTTGCTGACCCTTGTGCTCACCTGTGCTCTCCTATCAACCTCCTGGATCAGGACAATGTGCTTTTGCTACCCTCAGCACCTCTATTTATCCTGTTTTCCTGAGGTTATCAGGGGGATACTCAGTATCTGTCATCTGTACAAACGTCACAAAGTCATTCGGACAAACTAAAACTGTGGATTCTCTGTGAAAGGAGAAATATTTTGTAACTTGTATGGGATTTGTGGGTTTTCCACCCTTTGCTTTTACCCCAGTGCAGAAATCCTGGGCAATAGGCACGTGAGGGTGTGATTTGGAAAACAAAATCAGGGATTTCAGACTGTCATTTGTTCAATATCTTAAATTAATCCTGTGTGATAATTGTTTTGGTTCTGGCACTTCTCTTCACGTGGGCCTGTTCTGCTCATCAGCAGCAGCAGCTGGACAAAGCAGTGCATTCCTCTGCTTTGTTTAATATATTGCTTTCCCACTCTTCTCTCTGTCTTTCATCTCCACCTTCAACAGAAGGTTTTACTGTCCTTGAGTTTGCTTCGCCTGCCCCTCCTTCCACACACACCACAGGTTTCTCTGATTACATGCGTGAAGAGGGAATGTTTGTGTGAGCAATGGCAGGTTCCCTGGACAGAGGCAGTGACAGTTTTAGAAATGTAGATTTTTTTACAATGAAAATAAGTTTTTTCTTCTAGACCAGTGTATCCAAATTGATGGTGGTGCAATGACAATGTCTCTCTGCTCCCTTACCTCATGCCAGCCCATGTGAGACAGCACTAGGGAGTGGTTTGGCCATCTGAGGATGTGCAGAGTGCCCAGAGAGGTGTGTTAGACAAGAGGCTGGATCCCAGCAGGCAAGTGTTCACAGGGCTGTTTTCAAACTCCTTCACCCGGCCTTGTTGCTTGTTTTAACCCCTGACAAAGGGTCATGGCACTGCCCAATGGGTTCTCATTTGTGCTTTGGCTTTCTCAGAGCGTTTAATGATCAGCAGATGATGGTTGTATCTGGGCTGGGAAGGTGCTGCCTTGGACTGTGACATTCTGCATCCACTGATTATGGTGATTATTTTCAGCAGCTTTATTGCATTGATGATAAACATAGTTGTTGTTCTTATAAACAACAAGAAACTTTGAACCTTTTAAACACTCCCTGAACTGTGGAAAACTTGTTAAGCTGGATAACCCTCAGTGAGGAAGCAAAGTGCAAAGTGCTGCCTTGCATTACTCACAGGTCCTTGCAAGTGACCTCAGAGAATTTTCCTGGTTCACCAATGACCAGTGAGGGGAGCTCTGAAGGTAGGGGCACCTTCTTCTTTGGCCACAGTGGGAATTTGTTCCTGTTAACCCCAGGAAAAGAGGACCTTTGGGTCTTTGGCAAATATTTCTTGCTGTTTGTGTGTGATACTACTTTGCTTCCTGACTCGCTTCTCCTTCCCTCTCCTTTCCTCCAAAGCTGGAAGTTGATTTCATTCAGCCTTTTCTCTTCTGATGAGAAGTTTTGAGGTCTGTAAGGGTTTTGAAACTATTTCCTCCTCTGCCTGTTCTTTCTTCTGCTTACCCAGTCTTTTTGCAGGGATGGGAAGACAGGGAAACTCTCAGGAAGAAGGTAAAGAAGAAAGCTGTGATTGGATTTTCAGTGCTAGCCAGAAGGAAACTCTTGCTCACTTCTCTCCCTTGCTCTTCCTCTCCCCAAGATGCTTTTAAAAATAGGAAGGATCTCAAATTGACGTCAGAACAGTTTGTTCTTGAACTACTCTGCAGCTCACAGCAGCTGAGCATCACATTCATCACCCAAAAAGGGACAAGAAGCCTGTGAACAATTTTTGGGTTTGTGATTTCTCATCACTCTTGGGGCATTGTTGAAAGATTGTGGCTGTGGGCTGTGCACTGAGTGTGCTGGGCCATGGCTAAAGGAATGGGGCAGGAGGTTGCGCTGAAATTATCAGACAGAGCAGAGCCCATGGCAGCTGTGCAGCATCTGCCTCCTACAAACACCCCAGAGTTAATTTGGACTGTCTTGGGATCACAATAAGCTCTAAACTCCAATGACAGTGACCAAAGGAACTTACTGCAGAAATATGAGAAGGTCTCAAATTTCCATAAACATAAGCAAGGCTGTATTTCCTAGGGAAATAATTATTAATAAAATAATTATGATCTATTTAATAGAAAATGTAATTTATATATTTATTTTACAATATGTTTTGCTCTGGCAAACAGAAAGGACACTTGTTACTTGTTACAAGAATATCCTTGAGAGGAGGAAGTTTCACCAGCCAAGGAAAAAAAGACCTCCATGAAGCAACACTTCTCTCCTTTCTCTTCCCTCCAGCATTATCCAAATACTGTGTGAAAGTAATTTGTCTTGGACTTGGGAGGTTTGCTTCCAAACGACTGCTCTTCTTTTTCTGCAGAGCTTCGCTACAAGTTTGCTCCTTGAAACCAGACAAAGTCACTGCCTAGTCAGTGCCTGGCTTGAACAGATGAGTTTGAATTCCTGTGTACGTTGTATTTTCAGCTCAGGTATTGGTTTCACTATATTTCTCTTTGTGTTAGCAATGAATTGATTTTTTCACTCTGCTAGTATTTTAAAAGACCCAAAACTCTCCCTTGCTGCCAAACCAGGATGGTTATTAAAGGATTCTAATATTCCTTCCTTTTATTGCCAGAACTGCTTTTAGAATAAACTGACTATGTGAAAAGTAATTCCTTTATGCCCTTACTCTACACTTCAAGAAATGGAAGGAAGAGGAGATCATGAGGTCTTGGACTCGCAAAAGAAAGAAAAATTTTTCTTTAGCACAATCTTGTTCTGAAGGAAAACTCTCTTGTCTCATCCAGGTGTAGTCTCAGGCTTTTGGGATGTCAAGGAGCACTTGGTTCCTTGCAGGTTCCCTGTCCATTCTTAGTGTATTTACCTGGGTATAAATAGGGTTTGTTTTTCTGACTCTTAACAGGTGTTTTCTGCTGCCATCAAGTTGGTGGAGAAGCTCAACCTTCCAAAAGTAGCAAGGAGCTTCTTGTCAGAGACAAGTCTGACTTTGGGAGTTGCAGAGGAAGGGAGGACACACTCCCTGGGCTTGTCCTCAGGACTCAGGGTGGGGGTTCTTCTGACCAGGACTGGTGGCCAGCCTTTGACAGCCAGTGGAGCTCTTGGCAGTACAGGCAGGGAAGCCTTGAGTCAAAGGAATACTGTCCTAAAATAAATGTCAAAAGTACCATGGGCAGAGGCTTTCAGGGCACAGTTCATTTCCCTGCACAGGAGGAGCAGGGAGTGGGTCAGGTGTTTGCAGCCTGGGCAGGAACAGTGTCAGCCAGAGCTGTGTCTTGGTGAAATAATGAGCAGAGCTGATCAGTGTGAGCATGTGACTTTAGTAGGTTGGTTACTGCTTCTCTTTTCCTTATGTGCAAGTTTTTAATTATAATCTGGACTTTTCTTTCCCCAGTCCAAGTGAAGCCCAGTACTCAGGAAGACATAGCAAGGCAGTCTCTCACAAATAGAGAGTTTTACACCTAAAAGTAAACTCATAAAATTATGTGTGAGAGATGAAGTAAAGCAGTGCCACTCTTGGGTTCTGGGGCTTTTTGAAAAGACAGCTGGCCAGTATTTTGTCATCTCTAAATTCTTCCCATCCAGATGACAGGGACAAAAAGACAAAAGCAAAGATGCAGTTTTCACAACTCATGGGCTGCTCCCACTGTGCATTTTTCTCCTGTCTTTCCCAGAGGGCTTGAATTTTCTCAGTGACAGCCAGAGCAAGAAGTGCCAAGGAGAGTGAGCAGGACTGGGAGTACTTGCCTACTTTGTCAGAATGACAAGGTCTACTTGTCATTCTGGGGTAGACTCATCCCAGGGAGCTGGCTGAGAAAGTTTAGCCTGATTTAAGTGGTCAAGAGGGATCTGGCTTAACTTTGCAAGGCAGAAAAAGGGGATGCATTTCCCAGCATCAGGTTATGCAAACCACTGAGGTGGAGGTGGGAGGTGCAGGCTGGCTGCGAGTCATTTTGTATCTGCATGAAAATGGAATTCAAAACATTCCCTCTAGAGTGGTATCCAATACCAAAATTGGATTTGGGAACTCAGAGTACACGAATATTTGTGCTGTCAATAAGAGTTATCTGTATACAGAACCCTTTCCTTGTCTGCTTTCTCTACCATGCTTCCTTCTTAATTCATTTTCAGTCTTTAATGTACTGTTGTGTAGCATCCTCTCCCATTAGGCCCTGTAATGTGCTCCGATTGCCTTCAGCTTGACTGCACTTAATAGCCAGCGTAAATAGAACTTAGTGTAGCATGCACTAACATCTCTATCCATTGTCCAGAGATTAAATACATGCCACAAATGGTTTACGCATCATCAGCCTCGAGCCCTCGTTTCATAGCTCCCAACCAAAAGAGGATATTAAATTAATTTGCAGGTTGCTTTAGCAAGGCCTAACAAAAAAGGGGGGGGGGGGGGGAAGAAAAAAATCCTGAGGGTCACTCTGCATATAATATCCATCAATCAAAAAAGAGGGGTGGAAAATGATAATAGCAGGTCATTATAAGGGGACAGGTGCACACATATTTAGCTCTGTGTCTAGTTCAGGTCAAAGCTTAATGGTGTTAACGGGGAGGAATGCAGGCTATGTGAGCAGTGTGGATGTGTGAGGAAGAGGCAAAAGGGCAGCTCTATGACAGGACAGCACTGCCTCTTCCAGATCTTCATGCTTAACCCTTTACTCTGCCTGGGCAAGAGCTGTGGAGTAACGCTGAGCTTAGGAGAGGAAGGAAAAGAGCAAAGTAGAGATCTCCAACTCTTGTCCTGCAGTAGATTGTAGCATTCAAAGTCAGCAAGGAGGCAGGATTGGTGAAGGGCAGTGAAAATGAAGTTGCTCAGTGCCAGGGTTCAGACTGCCAGGACCTGGATGCACTGTTATCATGGGCAGGGGTTTTGTCAAGCAGCAGGAAATGCAAATGCTCCTCATTGAAAGGCAGGAAGGAGATCTGTGTTCAGCAGGGAACATGAGCTAACAGAGATGAACAATGATCTTCACAAGGGCCAGGACTGAGAGAACTGGGAAAACAATGACAAGGCCACATCTCAATCTACTAAAACAAGAACTGTGACTAAAGTAGTGAGATGTATTTAAGGAGAAGTGAGGCTGATAAGGTTGAGAGGATAGCACAGAGTCCTTGACTTATTATTATAAAGGAAGGTACCACCTGAAAGTGGTCTGCACACAGACACCATGTGCCAGCCCTACTTGTCAGTCTATACTTTTAGCTCAGTGATTGGGACAGACATGGAAAATGAGAGAGCTTCAGTCACACTTCTGGTCTCCAATAAACAACTGGGAAGACACACTTAGGTTTAAAGGACCATGGCTGCTTGCTTTGTGGCTGTGGCCAGTAATGTCACCCAGGTATGCAAGTCTTTTCTCTTTGTTTTAGGTTTGGTAGCAATCCACAGAGGTGAAGGAAAATATCAGTGGTTATCACTGTGTTTTAGATGCCAGCATCAGGGTTCTGCAAGGTCTTGTTGATGAATAATGAATCCCTGCATCACTTCTGGAGTGATGTGGCTCGGTGCCACGTTCCCTTGCTTTCTGGGGAAGTGTGTTTTCAGGTGCTGCATTCTATAGTCTCCATGAAGAAATGATCCAAATCCTCCCCCAAGCCCACAATAACACACTTTGACTGACGTGGATCATTTTTCTGAGGCTCACAGTAAGTACCATCCATACCCAGAGAAATGATATACTGGGAACTAGAATAATTAAGTAAGGAAATACCCTTTACCACAAGAGTTGAAATGCCCAAGGACTGCTGTCATAGAAATCATGAACTTACAGTCTGTCAGCTGATATTTTAAATGCTGTTATTCCATGCCAAATTTCCCAGGCTGGAGCCATGGTAGTGAAGAAAGGCAAAGCAACACTGCATGTTAGCAAGGGTTCAGCAGAAGTTGTAAGAAAGAAATTTTCTAGTTAAGATATGAATAAGAAGCCAATTTCAAGCTATGTTTAAGGGTAGAAGATTGATTTGAGTGCATTTGGAAGGAAAAAAAATACATTAAATAAATGACTTTAGAAAAAGTTTAATTTTGGGAGCAGGAGGATTTACTCTGGAAAATGTTTGCTCTTGATGGAGTGGTCCACACAAAAGCAGAGGTGCAATTTCCCCAAAGTCTTTATGGGGTTTAGTTGCCCCACAGTCAGCCCAAGAGCTGCTCTCAGATGTGGTAGTCTGTATTCTCTCACGTTCCATTTTTTCCTCATTTTTCCCCCCATCTTGCTAGTAAACAGCAGAAGCTGCTTGTCTTGGGGCTGAATGGATGGGGAAAGACACGAATTTAATCCTGACCTGCTACAGAGCAACTTCAGCCAGCTCCTGCTCCAATTTTCACTCCCAGCAGATGCTCAATCCACGTGTTCATGGGAGTGAGGGCCAGGGAAGGGAGAGGGAGGCAAGAGGGAAGAGCCTGATGGGGCTGGGCTGTGCCGTGTGCTCCAGAACAATAGATGATCACTCTTAATTATGGCAGCCTGAATGAGCATCGCTCTGCCGGCCCCTTTCCTCCTGCTATCTGATCAATACGCTCTTAATTGCCGAAGAAAGGCAGTATCCTACACAATCACAGCACAATGGTTTAATCACTTGGACGCTTAAAGTTAATTTCAGGCAGTTCATTTCTCATCGCCTCTCACTCTGTCAGGCGTGGCTTGTCTCCTTGCACGCACAGGTGCGCGTGTGCTCGCAGCTAAAGGTGGGTTATCAATAGCTTTTAGAGAGATTATTCCAGCTAATTGAAAATCTGGGAAATGTTATTATCATGCATAAGCTTAGAAGGGATTTTCTTTTTGAAGGGGGGCGGTGTGCTAAAAGCATTTGCTGAGGCACTTCTGGAGGGAAGAAATAAAAAGCTCTTATTTTCTGGGACATCTCTACTGCTTCCATGCTGACCTGTCCAGACACTCTGGGGATCCTTAGGTCAGTGGTCAGATCCTAGCAGGGCTGGAACCTTATGAACAGCTGGAGTGTGAACTCACCTGTCCTTTCCATAGCACCCAATCCTCTCCAGCTTTTGGGGAGCTTTGGGCTCGAGGGCTGTGTCTCTGCAGGATTGTTTTTGTGGCTGGCAGAGTGTGGCCACTTGAGAAGGTGCTGTTGAGATCCAGTGTGATCTTTGGCTTAAAATAAGGGCATATCTGGCCCACCATCTGCAGAATTTCTGCTGTTTCAGTTGTGCAGATTCTGCTTGGATCACATTTTATAGATGAGGGTCTGCTGCAGGACCTTAATCCAGTTTTGAATATTGTCCAATAGATCCAGCTGGGAGCCTCAAGTTTGGGGCCACAGGAGGGAAATTTGGGTGTTCCTTCCTCCTCAACAGAGCTGAGCATCACCACAGCAAAAGTAGAGACTTTTCAAAAGCTTCACTCAGCTTTCTGCTGAGTGCAGTTTCTGACTTTCACTTTGAGGCTCCTGGATCAAATCCTCTCCTTTTCTTCTTTCCCCCAGCCCAGCTAGAAATTTAGGCACCAAAGGTGACTGCTGTTTTTATAAATTCTTTGAACGCTGCTGACTTGTGGCTGCCTTAGAAAACCTAGATTAAGGAAATGTGGGCAGAAATGAGTTCTGACACAGAGGAACCTGGTCCAGTGGAGCTCTCAGGCATCACTTTGGCTTGTGAGTGAGCCCAGGCATCTTTTATTTTGGGTGACAGTGAATCTGTCACAGAGAGGGGCTGCCCCTTGCTGGGTGCCTCTGCTGCACTGAGGAGAATTCTCACCCCTACCTGGGCACTGGGAAATCTGATCTCACAGGATCCAGGACACCAAGGAATATCTGAGAAAACACTTGCTCTGCTTGTAGGATAAGGCAGCGTGGGAGCCAGTGCCATGTAATACAGGGCCTGGTGAAAGGTGAACAGAGCTTTTCAGAGCTGTAAGAAAGTCATCCTTGAGCAATAAAAATATTCCATGAAGCATATTGCCGATGATGGGATGGCATGAAAGGAAAAGTTGTCTGGAAATTTATCTCACAGTCATTCTAGTCACCTCCAACTTTGTTCTGTATTGGACTATTGCCTACTGGGACAAAGCTTCTGGCTGGAGGCAGACAGAAGTTTCTTCTGAATGCCAGTCAGATAAGGATGAAGTTCACAGGGTACACTGTGGTTTTTTTTTTTCTTTTTTTTTTTTTTTTTTTTCTTTCCCTAGAAAATAATTTCCAGGATAAAAATGGTATCCTGTGTTTTTGTTATTATTTTCTGGCTACTCCATATCTGAAATGCCAGACTCGGTTGCTGCTCTCTCTATGTCCTGTAGATCATTTTTCCATGAAGAATAGCAGGCAGTGTTAGAAATTTGATAAGAGTGGTTTTCTCCTTTGATGAGTTCCTGCCCAAAATCTTAGGCAGAAGATGAGGAATTCAGCATGAAGGATACAGACCAAGAGAAAGGACCTGACAGAAGCACAGTCACTCCCTTTGTTGCAATGCTTTAGGCTAACCATTATTCACAGCCCTTTCCTCATATTGCATCTTTCATGATTTGCTTAAGCGATTTTAAATTGCTTTTGTGATTTCATTTAGCAGAGACCACAATAAAAGTGACCCTTGAGTTTATGAAATGAAACAGGCTGCACAAAGGGACTGAGGGCCTCAGCAGTGTGTGGGGTGACAGTTCCTGTGCTGCACGGGGTGTGTTCACTGGGACAAAGGGATGATAAAGGGCTTGCAATGAAATGGTGCAAGAGAGGAACATTTCTACCAGAGCAGCTGGTGTGAAACTGGTGCTGACCAGCCCTTTGCCTGTGCAAATGAGGGGAAGAACTTTGCCAGACAGTCCAGAGCATGCCCACCACCCAGATTTTTTTTGTTAAAAATAAGGTTTTGGGGGTTTTTTGTTTCCCCCTCAATGTTTTCCGTGATGAGGGAGGCAGCAGGCAAATCACTGAAGGTTTTTTTTCAGCAGACCTCTTCAACAGGGGAGTTAATTTAACAAAATGTCCAGGGCTTTGAGACTATGGCCACGAGGAAAGCTGATCTCACTTTCCAGATGCTGTCCAAGGTGTACCTCTTGTACCCCACCCTGGCTCCTGGTGGTTTGGAGCAGTGCTGGGATCAGGTGTTGGATGTAACACTGCAAGGCAGTAGAAATCCTTGAGAATGAGAAAGGAGGTGGAAAGAGTTGTCACTGCTGAAAAAAAAAAAAAAAAAAATTCTTTTGTCCCTGCAAAATCTTCTTGGAGAAAAGTAAAAACTGTCTTTGGAGCTCATTTTCCAGTATCTTTTTTTTTTTTTTTTTTTTTTTTTCCCTTGGTCCAGTGCTCAGCTATTTGAGAAGTGGGTTCCAGTCCCCATACCCCAACACCCTCCTGTGCATCCCCAAACCTGTTAGCCTGCCACAGTGATGCCTCTTGATAACACTGTGATGCTTTTCATTGCCCAGAAATACAGCTGAGCCTCTCCAGAGCTGAATGAGGCACAAATGAAACAAGCATCAGCAAAGTTGGTGCATTTTTACACAGCTGCTTTGCTGGGCTGCTCTCTGCTGTACCAGGGAGCAAATCAGCTCCTGGGAGTGCTGCAAGGGAGGAATCCCAAATCTGACCTCTGATTTTTCTCTGGGATTCTCTGGGATTCTGCTATCTGAGACAAAAAAATTAAGCAGAACACACAGAGGAAATGATAAAAAAGTGACCTATTTTCGTGCTGTTTGGCTGCTTTTTACTGTAGATGACAAGTGGTCTGGTGATCTTAGATGACTCCCAGGGGGATGAAGGGCAGGATTTGAAGCACTTTATTGGTGACACCTCATTTAAGATATTACTCCCACTTCCCTCTCCCTTGCAGGGAAGTCATGTCTGGAAAACCCTCGGGAAGAGACTGCCTGCAAACCTCCCTGCTTGGTTCCCTGTGGAAACCACCACAGCCAGAGAAAGGCAGGATAGATTTTATTCCAGCCGTGGAGCACTTTGTGTTTCAGCAGGAGCCAGAGGCTGTGCTGTCGTGCTGCAGCCTGGCTTGTTTCTACTCTGAGCTTCTCTGGGGGGTTCAGTACATATTTGCAAAAATAACAGCCTCCCTTCCTCTCTACTCCCTAAGAAAAGTAGTAAAAAAATCCCCCAATAACCCCAGAGCAACCTTTTTTTAGAGGAAGGAAGGAGAAGGCAATGGGAAGCCGAGGCACTGGGGGAAATTTGATTTTGAGATTTTTGTCACTGTGGTGGCACAATTTCCTCTGATGCAGCTGTGTAATGAGTTCACATCTGTTAATGCCACATGTTGCTCTGCCTCGCACAGATGCAAAGTCTCAATTTTTCTAATTAGCAACAACATGAAGTATATCTTAATTTTCTGTCCCCCTTCCCTCTAATAAACGTGATATTAACAAGGTTACATGCCTGCTTTCACGGGGTTTAATCGAATGAGAAGCGAGATTGGGTTAGATCACACTGTTCTTTTTAGGTGGGGTCTGCCCAGCTGCAGAGACATTGATTCATTACAATAAGCAGGAAACACAGGACAGGCCATGGGGGCACACGGCCCCCTTTTTGCAGCAGCTGCATCAGTCACAGCCACTGTTACCTGTCATCCTTCAACCCTCTCTGGACCACACTGCATGTTGGTGTTGTACATATATCTTTATTTTTTACAGGGTGAGTGCCCAGGAAGGCCTTTAACAGCAGCTCTGCCCGGAGTTCCAGCTGCATTTCTGCTCTGAGGGGATGGGGGACACAGCCCAGGTCCAGGCAGGACAGCAGCAGGAGATGCTGGAGGCTCCCAAAGCTGGGACAAGCTGCAAACCAGCTGAATCTGCAGAGGACAAAACGGGGCAGCCCTGTCCCTCTTCATGCCCTGAAGTGCTCAGTGGCATCTCTGTGTGAACTGAGTGATTTCCCCCACCCCTGGCTGCAAAAATGCTCAGCTGGGGCTGTTGGGGACCCTGAGAGCACAAGTTGGGGGGCTTTGCCTGTGGTCCCCATGACAGTGATCAGAGCAGGACAGGGACTAGAGTGGATGGAGCTCTCCTGAGCAGGATCCAGCTCTCCCTGGGCAGCCTGCATTCATATTCCACCTGACTCTGCTGGGAGAAATCCATGGGGACCCCAACAGCAATTACTTGTGTGATTTAATTGGCATTATCATTTTAGTGGCTTGACAGAGATAAATCGCCCTATTGGGTAAGGCTGCTACTGTGACAGCAAAAGCAGAAGGAAAGACTTTCTTCTCCTCTCTGGAATAGGAGATGACTACCAGTGTATCTTAATAATTAGTGCTGTTATAATTAATCGGGCTATTTGAGAGTCAATCTAACAAACAAATGGAGGGCTTGATTGTTCAGTAATTGACAATTTGTTTCCAATATGGTATCACTCACTTCTGCTTGTGCAAAGAAGGAAAAAGACACAAAACTGAGATTACTGTAGGGCTGGGGTTTGGCTGCAGTGTGGACAAGTGACTGTGTGAGAGAGCATGGAGGAAAAGAGTGTTCCCAGACACTGAATGTCCCAGGGACCCATTTGTCTTGGAAATACACACACACACACACACACACACACACACACACACATACACACAGAGAGTTATGATTCCTTCTGTTTCCCTGCTTTTCAAACAGTTGCAGCCAGCTGTCACTGCCTGTGTGGGTAGTTTTACAGAAAAGCAGAGTTTGCAGACCTTAGCCTTTCCAGTTTTCACCCTAGTTGTGTTCCTGGATCTGCTCTGTCCAGGCTGTATTTCTTTCCTTGCCTTGTCTCAGTCTCCCCTTTCTCTCTGTCTTGCCCTCTGCTCTGCAGTGCCATGGATGCTCTGGAACCTGCAGTAAGTTGTTAGTTGATGCTTTGGATGGAAGAACAGTGTGTGGCCATGGCAAAGAGTGTGTAGATGTACCAGGCACTGCAGCACTGGTGTGTTCCTCTCTGGATTCAGACCAGCCTGTGTGTGGTGCTCCCATTCCTGCCTCCAAAGAAAATAAATACAACAAGAGAGCGGGCAAACCATTTTTTATTTATTATTTCCATTATTTAAGTGAGGGAAGCAAGATACAGATATTTTGCTGGTAAAGTGTCTCTATGATGATATCAAGTTTTGTAAAATGCTTAAGAGTCTGGTGTTCTGGAGGACATTCCCTCCTGCTATCTGCATGAGAGCTTTTTTCTTTCTTTCACATAAGACCAAATACATCTGGGTCCTCTCTGTCTCTGTTCCTACAGCACATGCTTGACTCCCATGGGCTTCTGAACTTCCATTGGTGTGGGCCTGGAGGATTCTTTGTATCACATTAAAAAGGTAGCAATAATCATGGCTCAGGAGACCCTGCAGGGAACTCCAGGCTCTCACAGTTCTCTGGAATTGGCCTTGGCCACCAAATGTGTATGGATGGATATCCATATGGTCTGGGGAATATAATTTTGGGCATGGCACTTGCTCCCAATCCATTTCCTCCCTGTTGCAGCAGAATTGTTGCTGCACCCAGAGAGGCTGTGAACAGCTCTGTCAAGTGGCAACGCTTCTCCCCCGACCCAGTTTAAATGAGATATGAATAATTGATTTGCCTCCTGAATAATTAATTGGATATTCAATAATGAAAGTAATTGTTTGGCTCATTCCCCCATTGATAATCAAGCTAAACTTCCCCCTCAATATGTGGGCCATACAGATATGTAAAGCAGTGAGACAGTTTATAGGCCGATAATGCAGCTAATGTGCTCGGTGCGGGGTCACCTTGTCCAAATATTCCAGAAGCTCCCAAGGCTTCTCTCCTTTGGGTTATCCACTGCACAGCCAAGCTGTGTGCAGCAAGAGTTTGTATTTTTCCTCCTCATTCTGATTGCTGAACATCTCCCACCAGGGAGGAGTCTTCTTTTACAGTTTAAACAAAAATCGTCAGACGCCACTTGCTCCAATTAAGGCTTCCAAGGAGGTTTGTTCTTCCTCCAGTCAATAGTGCAGGGATTAAAGGGAGCAAGCAGAGCTCTGAACTCACAGGGCTGCTCTCTTCTGCAGGAATTAGAGCTCAACTCCACAGAGAGGCTCCAGAGCTTTCCTTTGCCACCAGCCCTTTAGAAATCAAAATCAAACTGAAATGTGTTAATGCTGAATTTGCAGCTGCTGTGCTTGGGTTTGAGTTTCTAATGTTGCAAGTCTCAGGAAGCCTGGAAGTCTGAGCTGACACTGCTGTGGCAAAGAGTAGATGTGCCTTCTGGAGAGGAGTTCAGCACTGACAGGAGTGTGAGTGGATGACACAGTCTCAGGTTATCCCAGAAGCACTTTGGGGATGTCCATCTGCAGTGTCCCCATGCAGAGTTACCAGATCTACTCTGGGATCTGGGGTTGAACCACAACACAGCATCACAAAATCAAGTAATGTAAGGAGATCCACATTGCTGGGCCTGAGTCAGATACTGAAGGGTTTCAATACTGGCACTTACAAACTGTAACCCCAGAAAACCTTGTCTGCATCCCCTCATGTTCCACCAGACCCCTGATTCCTGCATGTTCCTATTGGGGCTCAGAAGGGCTTGAGGTCCTGGCAAGTAATATTAGTCACAGAGAGTGGGAGACATTTGCAGGTGGTGCTGTCCCAGAGACACCAGTACTAACAGGTAAAGAAACCCTCTGCCACTGTTGTAGGCTTGTCCTGGCAGAAAAGGGCATTCAGGAACCTATGAGCTCCATTGGTTTCATCTTGGGCTTGTTTCTAATGGGATTAAGGGCTGAGAGAAGCCTGTTCTCCCATACTGTGTGTTCAATGTTCTGCACTAATGACAGACCTTATCAACATCACTGGGGCAGAAAAGCAGAAAAAGCACCATGAAACACCATGGACAGGGAGGGTGAGGGCTGGAACAGTCTGGAGTGAGGGGGAGAGGGAGTTGTGCTGCTCCTGCTCCTGAGACACCTCCTGGGTGGCCAATCTCCTCCCTCCCTGGGCTCTGTGACTGACCTGTGCCCTGCAGGGATGTGACTCTCAAATGGTCTTAGACTCTGCCCCAGGTCTCTGCTGAGTCTCTGGATGGTCTGAATGGGTTTCCTATGAGAGGCTTTTGCCATGGCTGGGATATGGCTAGGAGAGTTCAAGCACCTTTCATTGTGTCCTGAGCCCGTGCTCTGAAGGCAGAGTTCCACTGGGGTGGGCATTCTCAGCAAGAATTCCCTAAGCCTGGAACACGGGGGATTTATCTCATTGTACAAACCCTCACTTCCTGAGGTTGCACTGAGTAGGCAGCTCCTGAGGAGTCTGTCTGGAGGGCAGGAGATGAAGATGTCATTTGGGAATATCGAAGCAGTGCAGCTCCAGAATATTATATTTTGCCATTAGGCTCAGACCTCCAGGAGAGTGAGCAGCCCTTGAGGCAGGGAGAGCTACATGTGGCTGGTTTATCTGACACTCTGAGGTTTCAGCCTCTGGGTCCCTCCTTCTCCTGGCAGCAGCAGTGAGCAGAAGCAGTTACCTGGAGATTGATGCACTGTTATAAATGTGCATGTGGGAACCATTTAAAACAAGCAAGGAAAGCAGCAGAGTGTTCCTGGAGAAGGATCTACGTGAGATGACAGTGCAATCTGGAAAACCCTCCCCTGCTAAAGCTACTTGAATTTAGATACTTTTTCATTTTAACCAGTTTAATTTCTTTATGAGGGTTTTCATTTGAAAAAGTGGCAGCACCGACAGGGCTTGGAAAGATTTGTCTTCAGCTAATTTACTCTGCAGCAGATTTATCATTTCATCAGTAATTTAGGCAGAGACACTTGATTGTGCATTCATTTATACAACTCAGAGCTGCTTGGTTGTGTGTTATTTGTGGAAAGTGTGAGGATGGATCAACAAGGGAAGGGGCAATGCCAGGAGTGTTCCTAAGAAACACCTGCAAAGGTGACTGTGGAGAGGGGGAAATGGCAGGAGCTGGGTAAAACCAATAAAACCCAACTTCATTTAAAGCTTTTTCTCCTCACAGGCTAATTTAGTGTGAAGATGGCAGCACCACCCTTCCCTTCCCCTCCCTTCTCCAGGCTATTAAGGGGTTTGTGAGGGGCTCCCAAGATCAAAGCTCCCTTGGTGATTTAATTGATGTGCAGCTGCTGCCTGTGAGTGGAGGGAGGCAGGGGCTGTGGGGAGGGAAGGGGAGTACAGGGACACTCCACAGCCCTGCCAGAAGAAATACTGCAGAAAGCCCCCCCTTGCCTCTGCCTGGCAATCTTGGTGTTATTTATGCACACACATAAAGGGTTCCATGCATCCCACAGAAATCTCCGTTATTTGTCAGTGAGATCCCCCTCCTGCTCTGCCTCAGCTAACATTTACAGTAAATCTGTTACACTGACCATTAAATCTGGAGCTGCCCTGAGCGATAGTTTCAATGGGTGTGTTGACAGCCCGAGTGTTAATAATGATGCAAACACTAACCTGTTTATTGATTTGCTTTTTGTACCCTTCATTCTAGCTCACTCCTTCTCACTCTCGGAGGAGAAATCCTAGAATTAGTAATCAGGTGACAGCTCAGAGCCCCCGTCTGTTCCCAGCAGTGTCATCCAGCCCAAACTCCCGGAGATAAATCACAGGTGCCTTATTCTGCCTCTGCCAGCCATTCAATATACTGCTACTCAATGCAAGATGTAGTATTTGTCATTGGTGCCAGCAGACAGGAGGGAAAAAAAAAAAAAAAAAGAAACATTAACACAGACGTGAAAAGCTTTTAACTTTGACAAGAGAAGCATAGGGAAGTTTTACATTTAGCCCCTCCACGGAAGGCCAGTGCCCATCCATTAAGGCAGCTTGTCAGACAGTGGGTGTGGCAGGATGGAGCTGGGATCAGGATGCTGAGAGCAAACCTGATGTGCTTATGGTGCTTCCTCCTCCTGCTGCTGGGTGGGTGCCTGCCTGCAGCACCCTGGAGCATGAAATAGGTGAAAGGCTTTTTGGGTTCCTACAAAAATTTTTCTATTCATGGGTCTCCTTGAAGCTGAGACTTAGGTGGGTTTGTAGAGGGGGTGCAAAGATCAGTTTTGATTTATGCCCTGGGGGCCTGGGAGCCTGTTCAGACCATGGGGGGCACAAGGTGAGCAGTGACACAGCCCCAGGGGCTGGCCCTGCTTGTCCCCTGCTGAGACGCAGCTCAGCCAACTTGGGTGCTTCTAAAACACTGGCCCCAAAACACTCCCATCTGAGCCACCTGACAAGGGCCTCCAGGTTGTAAAGTGTGAAGAGCTTTGCAAGCAGAGGCTGAGCAGGAGCCAGGAGCTCACATCTGCAGGGGATCAGTCCTACATCAAGGCAGGAGCTGCAGATGCTTTCCCCATGACGGGCTCAGTGTGACATCCAGCACCAGAGACCACAGCTTTGCTGATGAGCTGCACAGGCTTGTGAAAGAAGAACCAGAAGTTGGCTGAAATCTAGGCTTCATGTTCCCCATCTAGCAGTGCTTTTTGACCTATGGTTTTTGTGGTCAGGAGAGAAACTTGCCCATAAATAAGCAGAGTTTATAAACCCTGCAGGAGCTCTGATATATTCCCCAGGAGCTGGGGCCCCAAAGGCTTTCAGTGGCATTTATTAGCTTCACTCAGTTGTCAGACCCCTTAGTTCCTTTTATTTCTGCAAAGTTTATAAGCTCTGAAAGAGCAGTCTGCAGTGTTTATTAACTGCACTGCAGAGCTGAAGAAAAGCAGCTGATGCAAAAGAAACACAACTCTACCTGTAACTCTTAAACATGGTTGAAATCAAAGCTTCACATTCTGTGTGTTGTATCTTGTCTTCTAACATGCACCCACCAGCAAACAGATTGGATCTGTGTTATTAGAGAAAATTAAATTACACCAGTGGTAAAAATCCTCATCAATACCTTAGTTCTTTAGGAGGAACCTGAACTGAACATAACAACCAACCACTAAAAATGGGAATTTTTCAAGTCATAAATATTAGCATCTATGTGAATATGATAGTGTCCATAAGGAGAAGCTAAAACCCAATAGGTGTCACTGAAAATAAAATATGTTTAAAAAAACTGTATCATGCATGTTTCAATAGGACCAATATTTTTTAATTTGGACCCTTCAGCTCTGTGAAACATCAAGTTTCCCAGGGACAAGGGAACCTGTGTAGGCAGCCAGCAGTTTGGTGAAGAAGTGTTTACTGCTGTAGTACATGGAAGTAGCCTCAGGACAGCAGGATCAGCCACTGGTTCTGACATATATAAAATAACTGTGCTCAAATTATAATTCCCAGGGTGTTTTAGACTTCATGATATGTCTGCAATGATTCTGGGGGAAAACAGAGCTCTTTCCACAGTGGAATGGACACACAGGTTTAATCGAACTATTGGTGCAGAACAAAGCAGTGACGGATTCCTTGCCTTGATTTCAAAAAATCTAAAGCGTGAAGTGCTGCCTACAAGACTAAGTAAAGTTTTAGCATTAAGGATTCCCGTGTAAGATTTCAGGACTCCTTTTTTAAACTTTTCAATGTTTTGTTTTCAGTTTCTTTTTACTTTTCTTCCTGAAATAGGACAAAACGCTAAATTTTGTTTGTTGTGTTTCCAAAACTGTAGAGTTGATCACATTTGGGCTGGGCAGCTGTGAAGGAAGATTTAACATTTCTGATTTAATTAAACATATAGATGTGCTTGGACCTCACCTTTTGAATGTGGATGAGAGTTAAAGTTGTTGACTTGGCTGACCAATGTTTTCCCTGTAGGAACTCAGGTTTGGAGTTCTCAGATTGGTAGCAAAAATAATGCAATTTTAGCAGAACAGAGGCAAAGGAAAAAGAAACAGTCCAGGAGCTGAGGACTGGGAGGGATGATGAAATAGCAGGGGTATTTGTAGACAGAACTACCAGAAGTGGGAAAAGCACAGAAATCAAAGCAAAGCCCAAGAGGAACAGAAAACACACAAAATTAGTGGAAAGGAGAACAAAGCCTCATCCTGTGAGACACAGGAGAAGGCCAACCTTAAATAATTATAGCAACAGTTTGACTTTAAAATCAGGATGCATATTTGTCGTGGCTCCTCCAACAGTGCAAGTCTCTCCTCCTCCCTTTCTTTGCACAGATTTCCCCAGACAATTCACAGTCCTTTCCTTCCTTTATTTATGTGGTTTCATATTTCATGGCTTTTGGTTACCGTATTCCCATCATGATTTATGACCAAAGGGAAGAATTGCATCCAGGTGATGATCCAGTCCATTATCTCTAGGGAGATGCTGACCACTGTAGTGCAGCACAGAGACCTGTTGTGCCACGTGATGGAGAACAGGCAGAAAAAGAAGGCTTCCAGGTTATGAGGGAAAAGCACAATTTTTGTAATTTGGACAAAGAAAAAAAGATACAAAGAAAAAAAGAATCCTTTTTCCTATTTTTCATCTTCCTGAATGGGATATATTATTAAAAAAAAAATAGGAGACCAAATATATTCAATGTGCTAACACACAGCTGCCTTAGCTGAAATGACCCATTTTAAATGCATGATACAAAAGGGTAAATCTGTCTCCATACTACCCTTGGCTGGGCTGGATTTTTTTCTTCCACTTTTTCCTTCCAGTTTTCTGCTTTGCCATTAATAAATCAAGATTTCTTTGCCCTGCTCTGCACCTTCACAGCTTTTGCAGGTCATTAATACCAAGACAGGGCTGTTAATCTCTTGGTCCCAAGGTGCATCGACCCACTTGCAGAGAGAGAGGCTGGGACACTGGTGGGACTCTGCCCTTGGTGCCAGAGCAGGGGGATGCACCCCAGGGCCACATCAATTCCAGAAATGCCACCCTGGGGCCTGGCCTGCCCATCCTGCTCTGACTGCCATTGTTTTGGGGTGTGGACTTTGGGGTAAATCTGTGTGAGGCGTCTCGCTGCTCTGAGCCCCAGCACTTTTACTGCCCGTGCCCTACTTTAGCAGTGGCTTTGCCAAGGAATATCTCCTTCTCTGCTTTTATTGAGGTCTTATTCCCATTCCTTGGATTTCTTATCAAATTCAGTCCTTCTATCCCTGCTGACATGTAGAAGAGGATGACACCCTTACTTTATTTTTCAGGTCTCTTCCCATCAGTGAAGGGCAGGAACAAAGCTTGGCAATGAAAGGCAATTTCTCCTAACCCAGTGGGTGAGTGCAGTGTGGTAAGAGTGTTTTTAAACAACAACAAAAAAAATCCAATAACTTCCATATAAATTGTCCAGGAGAGAAAACTTTGTGTTTTTGACATTTGTAGCTGTTTCAGCATTTTTCTGTGCAAGATGAAAAACTTTTGCATTGAGCAAAACACAGATTTATGATCAATAAAGTGAAGTTTAACAGTTTATAGGGGCCATACATTCTTTTTTTAAAAATCTGATATTAAAAACTATTTTTCCCTCCCAACCATGTGAGAAGGGCTCTCTGGTGTCAGAGTTTCAGCATAGTAAAGCAGCTGGCAGGGCACTGAGGATAATCACTGGATGGGGTTTCCTGCACGATGAGTTGCCACCCAAGCCATTCCCCTCTTGCCTTCATGGGATCATGTACAATGAGACCCCCAGATGACCATGAACAGCTGGGTGTGGACCTCAAGCTCTGGGGCTGGGCTAGCCCTGTGCTTCAGAGAGTTTAGGAACACAAGGTTTTTCAGGTCCCTTTCTGCACCATAAAATAAACCTATTCCTAGTAACTCTCCCACAAGGCTCTACAAGACACAGGCAGAGAACAGGCAGCTGCTGCCAGACAGTCCCACAGGTGGTATGTGAGCTGCTGGGGAGGATGGGTCTGTGTGAGATTTCACTGGCACTGCCTCGTGTCAGGCTGCAAGTGCTCAGGGAGAGCTGGGCTGGCTTCCTCCCATCTCGGCTCTGGCCCACAGGAACAGGTAAATCTCCTGGTTTGCCCACTTACCTTTACCTCTCACCAGCAATGTTCACTTCCAAAAACATTCACGTCATAGAATCAGAGAATGGTTTGGGTTGAAAGGACCTTAAAGCTCATCCAGTTCCACCCCCTGCCATGGCAGGGACACCTTCCACTGTCCCAGGCTGCTCCAAGCCCTGTCCAACCTGGCCTGGAACATTCCCAGGACTGGGGCAGCCCCAGCTTCCCTGGGAAGCCTGAACCAGGGGCTCACCACCCTCGTGGGGAAGAAGTTATCCCTTATATCTAATCTAAATCTACTCTTTTTGTCCCTTGTGCTTTCCATGATAACAAATGTGCCAGGTTCTGTTGCAGGGATGCTTAACATACTAGAAAACAGAAAAGACTCTTATTCTCCAAAGAACAGAAAATTGATTGTTTTATATATTCTACCAGAAAATCACATCCACAGTCTGGCAGATAAAAGCTATTTGAACTTAGTTTTTACATAGAAGTTAAGGTGTAATTTTGAGTATAAAATTATGGCGTGTGGGGCCAAGTCTGTTGTTATTAAAACCAACAAGGATGATTAGATTTATTGTAGAGCTAGAGAGGTGAGATGGTTCTTGTTTTATGCTCCTGATTCCCTGATTATGCAGTCTCAGGGTTTCCTAAACCTGAAGAAAAGTGGAAGTGCTCGTGTTGCCCTTATCTTTTCAACATATTCCTCTCTGTAAAGGACTATCTCAGCACAAGCCTACAGTGGAAAAATAGGAAAGTGTCTTTTTTTTTTTTTTTCTGCAGAGCCTCTGACTAAGCCAATAAATTTGTTGAGGAGGTAAATTGGACTAAACAATCCTCAGGTTCTGCATGCAGGATGGTGTTGCAGCACAGCCAAACTGACCATGTCCCCTTCTTCCCACTATATGCCTTGAAATTTATCACCCAGTTGTGAGCTCCAACTGTGTAAATCCCCAGGGAATTGATGGGAGAAGGGAATTGATGGGAGAAGGGAATCTGGCTGAGGTTTATATGGTGGGTCTTAAACCCTTAAACACTGACAGCAGTACGGTCCCCATAAAGCTGGGCCTTGGGGAATTTATTTACACATGGGGAGCTGGGACATGAGGGAAATTGGACTGAAGCAAGTGGGAGCTCAGAGCTGAGCAGGGGAACTTGAAGACCAACAGCATGCTGTGATTTCTGTGGAGTGCACAGCCATTTTCACTTGATTAAATAAACTCGGTTCTTGGAAGATCTGAAAAGCGGCTGACAGAGGTTTCTGTTTTTGCACTTCTTCTGAAGAGAAATTTACACTCAGAAAATTAAAGGATCTACAGAGCAATGTTTTCTGAAGCAAATACTGCCATTATGAGTATCCTAAGCACTTGCAGTGCATATCTGAGCTGAACAGCATCTCCTGACTGACAAAGCCGTCACCCGCTAAAAGCAACTGTTATAAAATTATGACTAGAGCATATATAATGTTTGTGTTTAACAAGATGACAGAAATGCCACCTTAGTAAAAACTGATTATGGTTACAGCTGAACAATTCACATCATGCAAGATTTATAATATTAAGGTTATGCAATCATCTAATCGGAGAGACAAGCCTTGAGTAATAATATGAAATGCATGTACTTCAATCTGCAGCAGTGGATTCATTGCTGTTTTCTTATTAGCTCATGCCAGCATTAGGGCTGCATTATCCATTTCACCATAGTCTAATTCAGCATTTCCATCTGAAAACATATGCACAATAAGTGATCTATGCCAAACAGGGAAATGGAGACAAAGCCATTTGAGTGACTTCACGGCTATAAAAACATACATAATCTGTATGTCTTTCAGCAATTCTCAATACTTTTTACTACATTTCTTTGCATGAAAAGTTTTCCCAAAATAAAGGAAAAAATAGAAATTGCTCCTTATCTTCCCTGGAGAACAATACTTTGGGGGTGGAACCAGAGTGGGAATCCAATCTGTGAATTTCTCATCTTGGAAGTGGGAATATCAGATCATCTTATTAGTGCTGTGCCAGCTCTCTGGGAAGTGGCTCAGGATAGAAGAGAATTACTTGAAATGTGCATTTTCCAGCCCAGATAAAATTGGTAATATTTATATGGAAAAGGAATCTCTGTTTTTTCTTAGAAGTGAGATATCTCAGATACTCTCTAAACATCAGATATTTTCATCCAACAAATAGCAGCACACACAAATATATCTATGACAATATATGTTAACTAACTGGTAAATTACTGTTCAGGGGAGTAACCTGAAGTGTACTTCAGGTTAAAAATAAGCTATTTTGGGGCTGATGAGTTCAGGCATCATATTTCAAAAGCACATATTATAAAAGCTGACAAGTGTTTATAATGCAATAATCAGACTAATTGACTGAGATCCCTGATTAAAATGAGACTTTTCATGCAAAGCTCAGGCTGAGATTTCCTTTGAGCTGAGTTAATTTTCCAGAGCCTGTGCAGACTTTGGTCCTGTGAAGCTCTGAGGTCTTAGGACATCAGGCAGTCTTGGGAGGATGGGGGATTTCACTGGGCCAAAAGTTTCTGGTAATTTGTTGTTCAGATCCCTGTACATGTACGCAGATTCATCAGACTCCTGCAACAACACAATTCTCAGGGAGAAAAAAAGAGTATTTCAAAGGTAAACAGAAGGCATTTGTGTGCTGAGGTCTGATTTATTATGCACACTATATATAGCTGTCATTAAATGAGCAGGCTAACGTGCAACTATTCATCATGGGGGGAATGAACAGGCTATCCTCTGCTTGCCTGGAATTGTTCATATTTCTGGAAACTAAAAGCAGTGTCTAGGAAAGGAAAGAATGCCTAAAATGCTGGAAGATATTTGATTTATTCTCTTCAGGCATTGCCTCTCTCTCTTCTCTATGTCCCAGAGTATTATTCAAGTCAATCAATCTCAGAAACTATTTCTAGCAATCCCAGTTTCCCCCCAAACTCCCTGCTAAAGACCTTAATCTGCCTCCTTTTGTTGCTACTGTCATTAAAATAGGCTCAAATCAGTCCACAGTTTTTGTTTTTACTTTGAAGGTGCATTTTGATCTAAGGAAGACAATTAATCTCCTCATTTGTGTTACCAGCAATTCACTTACCAGTCTGCATACGGTAAACTGCAATATCCTTTCGAGTGCCAGCTATAGCAATTCTCAGTTTGCTGTTTAGTTACACAAGGAACAGAAAATAAGTGATGCTGCCTGACCGAAACAGCTCTCTGAGTGCTGATTCAGGGGCATGACTAGAAATATTCAGATTCTTCTTAGCAACAAATGATTGCTGAAGAAAACCGGGAATAATTTTAATTAATGAATAAATATGATTTTGAACTATTTGTGGCAATGAAGTGACACATGATTTAATGAACTAGGAGGAATGGCTAACACAGCCTAAAAATTGTAATCAAAATGGTTGTTTCAACAGAAAATTGGAATTTAGGTTATGCTTTTCATGACAAGGATCTCTTGCCACAGATGCATGGTTTTCCTCACCAAAATATGCAATGCTTCTGGTTGAAACAAAATGAAATATTTTGGTTTTCAGGAGAAAAAATGTTCAGTATGTTAGGCTGAAAACTCAACCTTTTCCAGGACTTTTTGTAAGTCCCAGTTCCCAATTCTGGCTGTCAACTCACTTGTCATTCAGTTGTGCAATTGAAATGAAATCCTCTCTGCGATGAGGCAGGGACCTGTGCAAACACTGCAGTGTTTTACATGGGGTGGGATGAGGAACCCCCAGCCCATGGCAGCAGGGCAGGATCCTGTGCCCACAGGCATCTCAATGGGCCTCACCCTATTCCAGCTTCTCCAGCAGACCCCTGGAGCAGCCAGCCCAGCCCAGCCCAGCCCAGCCCAGCCCAGCCCAGCATGCAGAGCTGTGCTGATGAGAAGAGTTTTTGGTGTCACTCAGCCAGCAAGAGTTGGGGGACACCAAATGTGGAGTAACTTGGAGTTACACTCCAAGCACTGGCAATCTCATGAACGATCAACCCTGATTTTTTCCTGCCAGCCCTGTCCTACACCCACCCTCAGCTTCAAGGCTTTGGGGTTGTTTTTGTCTTTTCCAGCTTGGGGAAATTAAGGGAGAAGAAGGGGGGACAAGGAAACCTCTAACAGACAAAGTGTCCCCCCCAGGGATGTCCATCCTGGGCAGGGAGATGAAAGGGCTCTGCTGTTGGACAATGGGGTGTGTGGGTGTCTCATCAAACCCGCTGACACCCAGTGCTGAGCTGCACAAAATACCCCAGGCTCGGCAGGATAAAAGCAGCTGTGGCCCTCAGGGCTCTGCTTTCTGCCCTGTGCCCTGCTGGATGAGTTAAAGGCAGGTGAGGCACAGGCAGGAAGAGCTTCCCCCCACAGCTTCTCAGAGTTCTGCTCCTATTTTCTCCTTCTGTAGGTGAGGAAGAGGCTTAGGCACCTCTTGGCATCGGCTCTGGCTCCTCCACCCAAATCTTTCCAGCCTCCCCAAAGTGCCCTTCAAAGAGAAATCTCTGCTGTGCCTTTTCTGTAACAGAGAAATTTTAATTTTCTTGTTCTTGACAGTGCAACTTCTTTGTTTTATTCTGGTTTCACCTGGTGACTTAAAACACACACCTCAACACCTCAGCCTACTCAGGCAAGGATACATATGGAGGAAGGTGAGGCACCCAGTTTTAATTGCAATTAGGGCCTTTCCTGCAGCTTCACAGACCTTTCCTGGCTGTACCTGCACTTACACACACACAAACACATCCAATAAATGGCTCCAGAGGTTGAGACCACAGTGGAATTGCTATCGGCAACAAAAATCCAGACAAAAAATCAAGATGTTTTGTTCAGGGCTTGGGTTGGGAAAAGAAAAGGTCAGGATGCTGACTAACAGATTATTTTAGGACATAACTGATGCCATTAGAAGTGTGTTTCACCCTTCCCTATTCTATTCTCTCGCCCACCCCCACCTAAATGCAAAATAACCTGCAATCCAATTAGTGCTGAGTGTGTACGAAGCAATCACATTTAATAAACAGAGCTGGTAGGTTTTAAAAAATAAAGCCTTGTCCATGACCTTTTCTTAATTTTGTTGGATGTAATCTGAAATTCTGCTCTATTTATTTACACTTGCAGTTTAATTAGGGCTGGTTGTTTTAGCCCAGCTACCTGCTCGCAGGCACGTAGGGGAGCTCACACACTCAGGGGGCTCCTGCACAGCTCCTCTGTTATCCCCAGGAGCTGCTGGGCTGAACTCCTGTCACACACGCCCTCAGCAGATTAATAATGACAGAGGCACTGTGAGTGAGTGTGAATAACATGCCCTGGTAACAAGTCAGGAGCATAGAGAGGGATTTGTGTCTTTTAAATGGATTTGGGACAGCAGCATGTAGTTTTCTCTCTCTTTTTTTTTTTTACCCCAGTTTCAGTTCTGATTTGCTCTTCTTCCACAGCCGTCACTTCATTCCATGGAGAGGTGCCACAGAACGCTCTCTACTCACTATACAAAGAGGGTTGATCCCCTCTGAGCCCTCTTTTTAATTCTTTGAGAGTAGACAAAGCAGAAAAGAACTGACAGAAGCAGCATGAACAATAAGCTGTGTTTTCCAGAACCAATAGTGAAAACCAGGAAATTTCTGACTGAGGCAAGGGGTAGAAGTAGAAGGTGGCTTTGAAGGGAGGCCAGAGAAAGGATTTTGTCCGGAGTCTTTAAGAGGTAGAAGACAGAATTCAATATCAGCTTGTGATACTCTGGGTCCAGTGGTTAAATCCATCATGTTCCATCATGGAATCATGGAATGGTTTGGTTTGAGCTGAGAGGCACCTTACAGGTCATCTTGTTCCAGTCCTTGCCACATGAGCAGGGACAGCTTCCACTAAACCTGTTTGCTCCAAGCCCTGTCCAGCCTGGCCTTGGACACTTGCAGGGATCCAGGGGCAGCCACAGCTTCTCTGGACACCCTGTGCCAGGGCCTCCCCCGCTGATGGCAGGAGGCACAAACACACCCCAGGTGCTGGACACAAGGACAGGTCAGGAAGGGCAGGGTGAGTGCCCAGGTGCTTTGGCTGCTCCATCCCCTCATCACACCAGTACTGTGTTTTCCAAGCACTGGATGTTCAGGGAGGCTTCCAGGAGAAAATTTAGGATTACCTCTGAGCAAATGAATCCTTTGTGGAGCACCAAAAAGCAATGCCCCAAATGTCCTGCCTGCTTTCCCACAGTGCAGTTCCAGGTTATGCTGCTTTTGGTGGAAAAAGTGGTGTAAGAAATCCTGATCTTCTGTTTATGCACATGTCTCAGATTGCCTCTCCTTTCAGCTGTCAGGGGTGAAAAACATTCCCTCCCATCCACAAAAAACCACCAGGCACAGGTTGGCGAGGCTACCAGAGGCAGCACAGCAGAGACCTGCCAGCTCCTCACCTCACACTGCCCGAGTTCCAGACTTCCCATTTCACCCAGAAATGCACCTGAGAGGGTTTGAAGTTTTCCTGCTGCTGCCTGACTGCAGCGCTGGATTAACAAGTGACTGGAGCACGTGGAACCAAGTTCAAGAGTTGGCAGATTCATTTGCATATGAGAGGCCAAAATAAGCAAATAAAAACTGCCACACAAAACGAACCAGAATTGGAATTGGCTAAACACTTCCCCGTGAAATGGATTTTCGAAGTGACTCTTGAACTCTTCAGTGGAAAGACAGATTCATTTTCAATGGAGTTTGATCTTGCTCTTCAGCTTCATTTGTAAGACCAATTACAGAGCATTTTGTACAACAATTACGGGCATTAAAACCACTCGGTTCCATTTGATGAATTTTAATAGTAATTGAACAGAAGAACCCATCAACTGAAAGATTGTCCAATCAAGTATGCCCACACACTGAACTGTAATTTCCACTCCACAAATGTGTAATGCCATTCAAAACTACCAAAATGTCCTCTCCCCACCAACACCCAAGCAGATTTGAGGATTTGTTCCAGAACAACTTTATTCCCTGAGGCTCCAAGTACACAGAGAACACACTGACCACAGTCCTGTGGTAATTCCTGTGTGCAGCTTTGTCCTGCAAAGCTCCCTGAAGCTCATTCTTGGACAGGCATTTGCAGAGTGCTGGTGGCCATAAATGTTTGTGAGAAACACCCTACAAATCACTGTGCAAAGTCCCCTCTTTGTGGAGAAAGGCATTTTTGGAGGACGTGCTCGGAGGAACTTGTAAGATATTGTAAGAGCTGGGTGATTGCTTTGTGTGAGAGCAGGGAATGGAATCCATCCCCTGGACACCAGATCTGGTATTTACATTTGAGCTGGGTTCAGCTCCTTCCCTTGAAAAGAAAGAATGTGCAGAATGGTGGGCTGAAGAAATATAGGCCTGAAACAGATAATTTGGTTATAAGGAGAGACCCCTCGCAGCCACTGAAGAATAGATATTTGGGCTAGAGGAGTCCAGATGGTTTCCACAAGACTCAGAGAGGCCTAGACTTAGGTTACAAGTCCAAAAGCCACAAGAGCAATGCAGAATGGCAGAGCAGAGGAGATCAAAGGCCTCGCCAGTGTCCTGGGTCTCAGAAGAATGCTAATGCATTTCTTATTCTTTGTTGTGAACATTTTGTTGTTATTTTTTTCCTACTAAACCTGCCCTTTCTGTCTGAGGTTGGCCTGTGTCCTACTGAAAATTCCTTGAGGGAAGTTGTGTTCTTCGTTGGATTTGCTGTAAATTAGAAGAACAAAAGAACTATTTTGATGAACTTGCTCTCAATGGGATTTCCAGGCTCGCTTGGGAAACAAAAAGAGATTGCCATAGTTTAGATCAGTGGGAGATAAGTGTCCAACTGTCAGAGCCTTCCTTTGAAGTGGGTTTTCCCTTGCCAGTGCTCACTACAACTCTAAGTTCAATTTAAAGACAAAAGATGAAGTCTTGGCCTTTCTGAAGTCAGTAAGAGTTTTATCACTGACAGCTCAGAGGGCAGGATTTCACCCGAGATGTTTGTACAGGCACTAACTTTAGCATCTTGTTGAGAGCCGCATGAAATATTTATGTCGAAGAGTGAAACTGTATTGTTTTCTTGCATCTCATTCCGAACACAAAAATGACCCAGTCTCACTGGAAAATCATACAGTTTCAGTTGTGAGCTGCCTTATCCTGGAGTGGTCAAATTGAGGGTTGGAATGTGTGATTTGAAAGCAGTTACTATAGATCTTCATGAAATAGATTTTTTTTTCCCTCTTAGTTTTCATTTTGGTTTAGAATAGGTTAATAATGAATAGTAGAAGTTTTCATGTGAATGGGAAGATCTTTTTTCTCCCCAATTAACATTTTCATCTGTGGTTTCTTGTATTTAAAAACTGTTTGTCAAATCCTGTCTTTAAAATCCCAGAACACAGCTTCTGAAAGTGCTGGAGGTTCCATATTTCTGTAAGTGGTCCCAGTCAATCAGTCAATGGGTGCAAATTTTTACTGAAAAATCTCAGCTTTACTAAATGAACTGCAGGAAACCTCTGTCTAGTAACAAAATTATCCAAGGTTCTGAAATGCAGGCAATCACAAACCTGGCAAAAATCAATTGTTTTCAATACTTCCTCCATCTTTCCCTCCAGATGGACACAAGACCCAAACAAGTGAAATCTGGGAAAAATAGAAAGGGAATGGGGGCAGATAAATGCTGAGATACTCACAGGGATCCATTTGAAAAATAACTGTGCAAATAAAAGGCCAGAGAATTTTTCTCTGCTTGTCCCTTGGTCGTCTCCCTCTTTCAAACATTGTCTCTTATTTGTTTCATTTTATGCATTTTCGTGTTTCAGTCCCCGGCTGCTGCATTGAGTTTTTTCACCCTTCACACACCATCACATACTGCCTGCCTTTCTTTGACCACACTCTGTGTTGTAATAATAATAATAAAAAACTGGGCCTGATTTTAATTTGTGTAATGTTTTTGTTAAAAAAATAAAAACTCTACAGCCTAATTAGGAAACCCGTTAAATGGCTGCAATTCAAATATAATTCTATTAAATTCTCCCTGTAAAGTTAATGTTACAGACTTTTTAACAGATGTTTTAATTAGACATTGTTATTAAAGGGAATACTGTAGAAATTAAAAGCAGGCCCTAAATGTGTTAACAAAGACACTTTTCTTGCATGGCATCGATGGTGGCAGAAACATTAGCAGAGAGATTTTGGCAGCAGGTCATGAAAAGGAAGAAAAAAAACCCGAGATGTGTTAAAGGGAAGATGCACTGAGTGATATGCAGTGCTCAGCAACTCTGTGAGAGGGGCTCATTGCACATCCAGCACCACCTCGGGCCATTGCCTGGGCTGGAATGAGGTGGGGAAGATGCTCCACCCCAGTGCTAATGGCACCACGTGGGGAGCACCATGACCAGCACGGGCACTAACTGGGCTTTGCCTGGGAGAAACTTGCAGCTCCAAGGATTTCCAAGGAAGCATCAGTCTTGCCAGGTTTTGAGGTTTCATCTGCTGTCTCTGTGGTTTGGGGTGTTTCCTGATAATGACACTTGGAAATGAGCAACACCACAGGGATTGTTCTTTTTATAAGGTGGGTTTGCTTTGAGTCCCACGTGCTGCAGAGCCTGGCTGGGATGAAGTGTGTTGCAGGCTTGGAAATGAAAGGGGATAAAATAACCCTGCAACTGTATTTTTTTGGGAAAAATGCTTAAGCACACTACAGAAGGACCCTGATGACACATTTTCTGAGGTTTATGGTACTAGGATTGAATTGCAGGTGAAAAAGGTGACAAACTGGTCAGGTTTCACCACAAATCCCTTTTTGCTGGGGACTGTGAGGTGTGCAAGCCCAGAGTTCCCCACTTCTGCTCAGCCAGGCCACCAAAGAGCCCAAGGCTAACAAGTGCAGTCCCTTTCTAACACTGATGGCTGCAGCAAGGCAGTGTCATTTCATGGACTGCTGGCCTAACCCAGCCACCAGTGCCCCCTGAGTGCCACCACCTACTGCTCAGAGCCCTCCCAGACAGTGATTCAAAGCAGACTTTGGTAGATTTTACCAGCAAGAGGACACAGAGGATGAGTAGCCAGTTGATGCTTCTGTTCCAAAGCAGGATCAGCTCTACCTAAAACATTCATGTGAACATGCACCATCTAGTTTTGTTCTATTACTTCATCTACAGGCAGAAGAGCTGCGACTTTTTTTCCTTCAGTGAGAGGAACAACTTCTTCCCAAAACAGCAGGAGTAAAAGTGATAATCACAGCTCTGAATGTTTCATCCCTGTCACCAAAATCTCTGTTAACATTCACTCTGGGAAGAACAATACGAGCCTGGGGAAAAAAGACGCCTGGAAAATCATGTTAAAGTGATGCTATCACTGATATTAGTGAAAAGTGTCAACTCTTGTTCCTTCTTCTATCTACAGATTTCATTCTTTCAGCCACATTACTCATTTATAGACTGGAGACAGGCCAGACCCAGAGCAGGACTTCCTCAGAGCTGAAGGTATTGAACCTGGCTGGTGATTCCTGCCAGTGACTCTGATGAGCATCTCTCCCAGAATCTGCACAGCTTTGCACATTCTCACTCTCATATATTTTCAAGCTTTGTTTACAATTTATTCTTCTTTGTTATCCCTTCCCTTTAGAGGCCTTTCATTTAAAAGCAGTGCAGGAACCAAATTAATGCAGGTCGTCAAATTTTAATGATCACTTGAGTCAAACAAACTGGATAATCTTTCCTGTACAGCCATAAGGGTAAAAGAGAGAGGTGCAAAACCTCACCAACAGAGACAACTGGCTAATTAACTGAAGTGAAACCAGTGTAAAAAACCAGAAAGTAGAAAACAAATGAAAACCTGTACAGCAATTACTTCCAAAAAGGTAACATTTCACAATTAGAGCCATTCTAAGAACTTTAGTTAATTATGTAGGTTTTCTTCTCTCTTTCTTCTCCCTCCCTCTCTCTCTCTAGCTCTCCCCTTTATTAAAGTCCATCAGGGCTCATGATGTGTGGGAAAAGTGCTAACATTTGCAAATTGCTGGTTTATGATAAATGAATTGTGGAAACTCAGCCCCTTGGTTGGGGCCTGGCTAGATTGCAGAGCACCAGCATCTCCGGCTGCTGCAGCCCTGACCCTGACTTTACACCCATTGATCACAAGTGGTGCATAGCCATGACCACCAAATGCACACATTGGAGCTGGGGGACTTGCTTTTCCCATAGTATTTCATCATTGTTCCACATCACGGGTGCCACAGTAACCTTTGGCATGCCGTCCTGTAAGACTAATACCTGCAGGAGATTTCCTCCTGCCCCAGTAATCACTGCTTCCACTGCTCCATCTTTAAAAACCCTTCGTCATTAACCCAGATTTGATTTTCAGAAAATGCCCATTGATTTCGATATTGCTGGGGAGGGAGGGAAGGGCTGAGTTAAGGCTGGATAATCAAGCCCTAAATAATTCTAACAGATTTCCAGCTCTAACTTCATGGCTTTCCCAGCACTGTCATTTTGGGCAGGAATTTACAGCAGCCTATCTGGATGTTCATCCCAGTGGTCTTTGAAGATGCAGCAGGAAGGAGAGAGAAGTACAGTTAAGGACATCCCAAGAGTGACAGGTTGCTGTTTGTTGTGACTGCACAGCTGGAGTGCAGGGGAACTCCAGCAGCTCTGAGCACAGTCATGCCAGGGGTTGCACAAATGGAGAAGGGAAACCCTCTGCCCCAGGTGAGGGAGATGTGCAGAGTCAGTCAGGGATGCAGGAGACACCTGGAAGGTAAAGCACAGGAGGTGCTGGTGGCCCCCTCAGCTGGTGCTCTCAGTGGGGTGTTCCCTCAGTGCAACTTTACCTTGGGAGTTTTATGTTGACTTTAGGGACTATTTATGGTTTCAGGGAAAACATAACTGGAGGGAACACAGAGCTTGGCAGCTGTACATCAGCTGAGATTCCTGCACGGGGAAATTGTTTCCATTCACACTTCTGGGTCTGCAGGCAGGTCCTGATCCTGCTTTAATGAAAACAATTCCTCAAAAGTCAAGTGCATTTTTGTGGGTGGGAATGGATGGGCTGTTTGCTTGGGCAGAATCTGGCAGATAATGCTGAGCATGTGTAAGGGAGTGTGCCCAGGTGTGTCAGCTCACACACACAGAGGGAAAAGGGAGAAGCTCTCAGAATCCAAGGAAAAACCCACCATCCATTAAAGAGTCTGAGTAAGAGACGAAAGTGTCCCAAAGAGACACAGAGTAATGAAGTTATGGAGAGCTGGGGAACGTTGGAATTACTTTATTATAGTGTACTGAAGAGAGCTTTGAGCCAGTGCTCTAAGGGTTGTATTCAATAAAAAAATAATACGTCTGGTTCCCACACATGGCCACTGAAGTACCAAAAATCAATTTTAGTCATTGAATTGGGCCCTAAGGTGCAGAAAAATGGGTAAGATTCACAATAGAGCAGCAAGGAAATGATGTACAGTGTCTGGACGAGGAACATTTCCCTGCTTCATGTCTAGTTCTGGTTTGTGCAGCAGCAGGAATGGCAGAACAACCCTCAGCTACCCCATGGATTGCCCAGAGACCCTGACAAGCTCCAGCCTCCTGGGGAAAGCCTTCTGCCCTCTCCCCTGTGCTAAAACTGTCTCAAAACTGCTGAATCTGATGCAAAACCACCAGTGTTTGTGCAACGGGCAGGTTGTGATGCTGTGGTTGCATTTGGGAGGCTGCAAAGGCAGCGTGGCATGAGCGCCAGTGGTTGTAGCAGTGGTTTTAACTCAGTTTGGGAAGGCACCACCTTAAACTCCTCTTCGACCAACACGGAGAGGAATGGAGTCAGACACACCTGCACAGCTCAGATGTGACTAATGCAGGGGAATTGGAAATCGGTTGCAAAATCAAATTTAAACAGAAAAGTGAAAAGTGTCCAAAGAGAGAGAGGCTGGGGAATGCTGCCAGATCCAGTTGGCATTTTCCAAGCAGCTTGGTCATGAATTCAGTGTCTGCACCAGTTGTCTTTTGTCTTTGTTAGCACTCTGAAGCACAGTGTCTGAAGCAAAAGTTATTGAATTTTCACTAAACCCTTCCTACGTGCAAAGGCTTTTTCTACTTTAATGTTCAAAAAAAGTCCCAGTTGCAGCCACCGTCTCAGGCATGTGCCCATATCTTTTCTCATTATAGGCTGAGGTCCAAAACCAATATGAATTAAATAAATATCCCACTGAGAGCTGTATGTTTGAAAATGGCCTTATTGCAGTACAGATGTGTGCTATCTAAAACCAGCTTAAACGTTTTATTTTTTTTAATACATATATATATTTAAATTAAGAAAATAAAATAAAATCTAAATATTATCCTGGAAGGAAGTGTATGCACTGGTGGATGTTTGATTTTCATTTTTCTCCCAGCATGCTCTGTCCTTTCATCCTATAATGGTTCTTCTCTATTAATCCTTCTCAAACCCCACAGGTAGAGATGCTTATTGATAGAAGGCCAACGTGTATCTCAGTTTACAAAGGCATATTAAAGGATACAAGTAACATATTTCTCTTGATGTCTTCTTATTAATGCAATTCCACTCAGAACATTTTGGCATAAGAGGCATTGCCAGATGGAAGATAAAACTTCACTTTTATGGGTATTTTAAGGAAGAAAACATTTGGTTTGCATCAGCTCTAAATGAATAATATTTATTACCCTATGATTTGTATTTTATAAGCAGGATAACAAAAAAAGCACTGTCAATTACATAGCATTTTAACAAAGTTCTTTTTTTCTAAAAAAAAAAAAAAAAAAAAAAAAAAAAGCTTTTATAACAGTGAGTCATTTTAAACCATCAAATGCCTTTCAAGCTAAACTGTAATAACCCAAAGCGATGGGGCTGTTTACATAACAAAAATAAATAAACACTGACCACAGCTTGGCTGTATTTAAGGATTCTGTCATTTGTTGCCACGGGTCTCAGCGGGGTTTGGGAGCCCAGCGTGGGAGCATCACACACACATCAAACAGCCCCGCTCGGGGCACGCCGGGCAGGGACGGGGCTCTGGGGCTGCTTCTGGGTGGGTTTGGGGGCCAGCACAGTAAATCCTGCAAGTCTCCTTTTCCCAGGACACCAGCAGGCCTCCTGAGCTTGGTAAGGCTGATCCTGTGATTTACAAAGGATGGTCACCCTCTGATCTCTCCCCATCAATAATTGGATTATGTTCATCCATCTCCTTTCGTGGAGATAATAAAATTCTGTAGTTTTTTCCTTACTTTTCTTGCTTGCCTTGTGCTGTTGTGATTATTTTTGCTGTTTATTGGCTTTGCAGCCATTAGGTCTGCAAAAAGTGTTCAGTGGATCCAAATGTGTGGCCTTTCTCACTCCAACACCAGGACCTGCCTGGAGCTCGTGAGTCCCAGGGGCAGCACCTCCCCTGCCCAGCACCAGGCTCATCTCTCTTGGATTTGGCACAGTGCTGTTTGCTTTGCAACACTAGACTTGTCCTGCAACAACACACAGTGGAAATATTCTAAAAATTAAGGCTGAGGAAATAAAAACGTTATTAACCTTTCAAAGGAAGGGGAAGAAGAAATAAATTAAGTTGATTTCAGATTAACTCCTCCTTAGCATGAGGAGATTTGAAGTTAAGCTCTTCAGAGCCGATGCCCAGGTTGATTGTGCCCTGTCCTGGGTCACACAGGACTTGCTGAAGGGTCTGCAGTGAAACCAGTGACAGCAGCACTGGGCAGGACATAATTTCTGGGACCAGTTCTGCACTTCAAAGCATGGTCTAGTCTACCAAGAGACTTTGGAAAGAGAAGGGGCTGAGTTATTATTCTTTATTCTCTTTCCTCACATAATTGAGCCCTCTGTATCCCTTTGTAATCATACCCATTTTCAGTAATAAACAGATTTACAAATTATCAGTACTTGGGACCACGCTGAGAATGGTAAAAGCTCCACTCCTGTGAAGGTCTCTGTGTGCTCTGAGACACCTTGAGAGAGCTGTTTTGATCTGGAGCTGGAGCAAGACTTTGGCAAGATAATGAGGGAAAACCTTCTCCTTTTCTGGCCTGTGATGATAGAAGTACTTGCAGTCCTTGATCACCTCAGTGACAACCCCTTGCCATTTGAAGCCTTGTGAGATCTCTGGGCTAAAGGAGCAGCCTCTCCTGTCTCCTTGGTGTGTGTCAGCAGACAGGGCATGAGGAGGTTCCCAATCTTGGAATACTTTACACATAAGCATAAAAATAATTGTCCATGCTCCTCAGGTGAGGTGCACTGATTCTGCTGCACGTTTTCTCTGTCTGAGCAGGTAGCTGGATGCTTGAGAGGATGGATTTTTCCATTCCCTTCTGATCCAAGATCGAGGGCTGGGTGATGGTTCCCATTCTGGAGGCTGGAGGGAAAGCAAAAGCAGACCTTGAACACAGCCTGTGTTAAGGTTCTGTTGAAATAACATCAGACCTACTCTGACATATTCCGTGGGACTTAATATTGATTTTCAAATAATCCAGAATGCTGTTTTTAAAAACAATTATTGGCAAGGGGAGGCGTTGTTTTTGGAAGCTCTTGTATGTACAGTAAGGCTTTATTTCTGCTTGTTTTGAAGTGCGGCACATCTTTTAAAAAATGCTGTTCAGGAAACATCTGTTGTCAATTAAGGAGTAACACATTAAGGCATATTAAAGTGCACTCTTATTAGTGTTTCAGCAATAAAAAGAAAGGTTTTCTATTTGAATCATATGTTCTTTAACACATCTGCCAGCCATCTGAAACTTGTGAATATTCCTCAGTAAAAACATCTTCATAACTTTCTAAAAACTTAGTAATACAGAGCACTATGGTTAAAAAAATCCCTTTATGCCCTGAGTTCAGGTGATTCTCAAACAGGTTATGGGGCTGATGCTGATAGTTTTGGGTAAGGATGCACTGCAGGTGCTCAATCCAGACAGTCCCTTTGAACCAGTGGGAAAAATTAACTTTCATTTTTAATTGTTATAAAAATGGAAAAGCAGAAAAATTTTCAATAGAAAAATCAGACTTTTTCACCAAAAAAAAAAAAAAAAAAGCAAAAAAAAAAAAAAAAAAGCAAAAAAAAAAGCAGCATTTTATTTGGAGAGAAATTGTTGTGCATTAGGCAAACAGTAATTTCTGTGTGTTAAGCTCTCCTGCTCAGTTCAGAATACATTTCCCACGACATGCTGTGGGCTCTTGTTGTTTAGCAAAGTTGTTGCATTGTGTGAAACCTTGGTCAGATGCATAATGGATATGGAGGTCATGAGGGATCATCCTTAATCTGCTGTGGTTTCTGAGTGTAAACTATCCCAGGCTCCAGAAAGGTGTATGAGAATTGGAAGCTGAAGCCACTTGGTAAAAATATTTGAAAGTATCAATACACTGGCACAGAAACTTATCTTTTTAGCAGTAGGACCATGGAAGTGACTCAGTTACCTGTGAGCACAGGTGAGTGTGGTACCAGATCCCAGGGTTCAGGCACCCAATGTTCTCTGAATCAGCTTATTGTGAACTGAGGGTGACAGGGCAGACCAAGAGCACATCATCCTCAACAATCCTGCTGGATAAAATCGTTCTCTAGGAAGCTCTAAATATTATTCTTGACATTGGGACATGATACAAAAAGTGGGATGTGGGATCCTGACACAGGGATGTGACGTGAATAGTGCAACACAGGATTTTCTGCACTCTTGGCCATTTCTGGGTGAAAGGCACCAATGAGGTTTGGCTGCAGCATGGCTTCAGGAAAAGCCTGGGAGAAAACTGTCTCCCCATGGTACTGAAGTTTATTCCTGTTGGCTCCTTCAAGCAGCTCTGAGTGCAGGGACCAATGAGCCCCAGAGCAGCATTGTTTGGAGAGACTCCTGGTTCCATCAAATACGGCTTATACCTGATCACCTTTTAAACTCCTTGAGAAAAATTTCACCTGACCTTAGAGAGGGCAGGAGAGAATGAAAACCTGCCTGAGGAAAGAATCAAATGTTTTTATTGCTTTCCTTTTGTCAGGAAATGCCTTTGACACAGATCCCAAAGCTGGGAAACCACTGAGCTCATTCCCAGCTACTTGATTAATTTTCTTACTGATACCTTGGAAGTGATTGCTACTGCATGGGTCAAAGCACCAGCCAAGAAGCAAAGGAGATTTCCTATTTCTGTGTTTTTAAGGAGCTGGAAGCTGTTATAAGTGGATGATGCAGCATCTAATGGTCAGTGATGGATACATCTGCTTGGCTAAACAACAGAAATCTGCCTAATTAGGTGCTGTTTGAGACTGACCTGCTTCTGCCACTCCAACATACAGATCTTCTCATTGAGGGATGGTACAGCTCTTCCCTAGAAAATCACAAATCAAAGCTTGGTCATGTCTGCCTTCTAGCAGTGAAAGGATTGTTTATATTTTCCACAGTTGCAGGGGGAAGTTTGCTGGGGGTTCAAACTATAGAGGGCAAAAAAGGGAAGTGCAAATTTAGTTCAGATCTCATGTACTAAATGCCATTTGACTGTTCAGCTGCTGAGCAGAAAGCAAATCTAGGAACAAATGCAAAAAATCTGCTGGGCTTCTGAGCTTCTGAGAACTACTGATTTACTCAAGCATGGAGAGGCAGTGTGAAGCTGACCTATGGCAAGGGTGGCCTCTTCAAAGCCTTCTGAGCCTTCCACTGCTCCCTGTGGGATCTGGACTCCCAGGTCCTGTCCAGTGCTGGATTTCTTTCAGAAGGGCTAAGGAGGAGCAGTCAGACCTGGAAACTGGAAATTATGGATACGGAATGGTTGACCAGGGATCAGATTCAGAAAAACATGCAGCAGTAAGACATTGAGCTCTTGTGGGAAAAAGGCCCCTGGATGTATCTTGGGTGATTGTTTCTACTCTTCTGCAGAGAGATGGGTGCTGTTTTCAGAGGCACCTTTTCTGATGGGCTCAGAAAAACCTTCACACCCTCCTGCAAAAAAGACCCACAATATCAAGTTCTTACACTGGAAGCTGTGAGGATGGTCTTCCTTTTCAAGGTTTACAGCCACCACTGTCACTTAACAAATCTTGAAGTCCCTGCTTGGAAGGCTCTGCCAGGAGTCAGCAGGCACTGCATTATTTCAGCTCTCCTTCAGCTGCCCTGCCAGTGATGAATACAGTTTAATTACAAAAGCAGAATTTCTGTCATTTCTCTCAGCATGGCTTCTATTGGGGAAGATTAAACATCAGCCAAACATTACTGAATTACCTTTTTAAACCTATTATTTCAACGTGATTAACTTCTCTTCTTTTCATTTAGCTGTAAGCAAAATCTTGTTTACAAGGCAAAAAAAATGCATTTGCTATAATATCGGCAATAATAATAAAAATGAACATCACAGGGAAATAATTTATGTGTAAACCAGCATAAAAATGTCATTGATGCATGAGTTTCCTCTTCAATTAATAAAAAGGAGGAAATATTTAAAAACAATTTATCAAGGTAATACATACAGTTCATATATCACACACTCACAAAAACTGTACAGTATCCATTCCACAAATAGCTCTGTGACCTGGACTCTTGCACAGATGCTGGATTCCTTTAGCTGACCTAATTTGGAGCAGCACAGGACTTTGACTTTGTACCAAATCAAGATCCTGGGTGAAAATACCAATGAAACCATATCCTATTAAAAGAGGTAACAATTAGTGCTCATTGGATAACACAAAACAAAAATCCAGCTGTCAATCATTCTGGCTTCATTTTCTACTTTCTATTGAGGTTGTTGTCACCACCCATAAACCCAGGTGATCTGTTCAGAAGACTAAAACATTATCTCTGCTATGTAAGGAGTTAGTTTGAAAGTGGTCACAAGGATAACATAAATCACAGAATCATGGAATGGTTTGGTTTGGAAGGGATCTTAAAGCCCATCTCATCCCACCCCCTGCCATGGCAGGGACATGTTCCATCATCCCAGGTTACTCCAAGCCCCATCCAGCCTGGCTTTGGACACTTCCAGGGATCTGGGCACCCTGTGCCAGGGCCTCCCCTCTCTCACAGGGGAGAATTTTTCCTAATATCCAATCAAACCTTCTCTCTTTCTGTTCAAAAAGTCCTCACGTCCTATTGTTCAGGGATAATTTGGAAGGACATATAGGGACAGACTGGACAAGGGGGAGTGGCTTCAAACTGAAACCTTGTCCTTTATGCAGAGTTGGCACTGGAAAACCAGATGGTTTTGTAATCACATATGGAAGTGAATTCATATTTAAAATTTTCAATATTGAATAAAAATGATAGAATACCTATGCTGAACAGAAATATTGACATAGCCAACCCATATTGAACCCTCTCCATTGGTTTTTGGCAATCTGAGTAAACCTTTTCCATTAATTACATCCTACAAAGAAAAGGGGGACTTCCCTGCACTTGGCACGCCCTAATTTGCCTCTTACATCAGTATCTGATATGGTGTCTCCTTTTGAAGAGATACATTCTTATTTAAGATTATTTTCCTGCTTTTAAATGTATTCATTCTCTGAAAAGCAAGGAAAAGCAGCAATATAATTTGTTTTCTTGTCAGTTTTCTTGTTTTTCAGAATTGTCCTTAGGTAAATGTGTGTGAAATTATAATTGCTAGAAAATGACAGCCTGTAAAAGCTACTGTATCCTTCCAGATGATGTGTTTGGCACTAGGACTCAACCACAGGAAAAAACTTCTCTGTATCCTCTCAGGTGTTGTGCAGAGGCATCCTCCCTTCTCCCCTGCCCTGGAAGAAAAGGAGGATTTAGAGCTAATTGATTGAATTTTTTTCCTGGTGTTGTAATTGGAAGAACAAGGTGTGAATAAATTGGCACAAAACATATGGAAATCATGCAAGGTGTTATAATTCCTGCTTGCTCTCCCAGACCCATGAACCAGCATTGCCTGCACTACCAACAGTGGCTGAGGGTCTTGGGAACAGCTGAACCCTGAAAATCCAGTTGGATTTGTTTTAGCACCTGAAAGGAGCAAAGGATGCTTCTGTCAAGAATGAGGAATAAATGGGTTATTGGAGATGAGGCAGCTCCCCTGGAGCTGGGCTGTTCCCTTGCTTTCTCCCCCAGCCTGGCAAGGCAGGCCCCTGGGAGCTGCAGGTGGAGGGAAGTGCTGCCCCACATAGCTGAGATGTCTCTGGGAGGTGTGAGAAACCTGAGAGTTTCTGTTTGCTGAGGCTGCTTGTTCACTCCCTCATGGGCTTGACGTGGTTCTGGGGATACTCATGTCCTGCCACCTGGGAAGGCTTCTCATCCCACTGGGAAAGAAAAATAACACCAACCATGCAGAAAACCAACGTGATATTAAGCAGAATTTTGCATTTGGAGAGGAAGGGGAGAGATCATGTCTGTAATTCCCTGACAGCTCTGTAGCAGCTGTGGGTGTTGTGGGCTCACAAACCCCCCAGAGCAATCCTGCAAGCCCAGATCTGCTCTGCAGGGACACTGCTGCCTGCTCCGGCTGAGCTGGTGGGTGTAAACCTCCCAGGAAACAGAAACCCTTGGCTAGCCATGGCCAGCCCTCAGTTCTCCTCTTCCCTGGCTTGCTGGGACCTGCCAATGCAGTGAGACATGAGACACCATTTATTTATGTATTGCCAACTCTATTGCTAAAACATTGAGTGCATTTAACAGAGTGAATCCCTGCTGCAGATGGATTGCACAGACAGTGCCCTGTCCATCTGCCAAGCTCACAGAGAAAAACAACTTGCAGGTATTTCCTCAACTGCTCACAAACTCCTTCTCTCACATTTCTCTTTTCATTTCTCCCTTGCTCCCTGGAGGTGCAGGTCTCACCCTGGCCCCAGGACTGCTGGTCTGTGGGTTTGCCTGGGGAATTTGGGTTCTGATGAGTTGGTCCTTGGTTAAAGGAATGTCATGGAGCACAACTTCAGTAGGAGTAGATGTTTTCTATCTGGAGGAGCTTGAAATTGCTGCTGTGCAGAGAAAGAAACATGACACAAAGCATTTTTCCTACTTCTTCCTTTATTCTGAGTCCCACCTGCCCATCCCTGAGCTGTGTGTTGGAGCTACAGATGGACTTCCTTTTCGTGTACAGCAAACAACAGCATTAACAGATTAGGAATTACTCAGCCTGACATTTCCCAACCTAAACTATGACAAGGGTAAGAAGGCAAAGTACTCTGAGCCTCTGCTGTTTGCTTCATGTCCAGCCAGTTCGTCTGTCAGTACTTCAAACATGCAGCTTTCAGCTCCTGGACTGGGAATACCAATCCTTCCTTCCCCAAATGCTAAAGGGTTTCTTCCCTTCCAAGGCTTCTGCTAGCCAGGATTTTAAAAAGTAGCATTAAATTTTGCTGTCCAGGGAAGGCACCTGTCCCAGGGTAGTTATTTTTAGCAGCAGAGCTGACATCCAGTACAGTAGCCCCAGTTTTAAAGTTGGCCATCATCCTCTCCCTGTAAGTTATGTTCTGCTTCAGCATGATTAACTGTAGTTAAAAATGAGCTTGGAGGGCATATAAACAGGAGAGCAGAAGGGTTGCTTGGAAGCATAAATCACGTAAATATTAAATGGGAAAGTACATCCAAATTGGTACTTGTTTGCTCAAAGTTGTTTAAATTAAGGGAAATATCATCCCTTCTCAAGAAAGAGAGTTCATGATTTCCTCAAATGAGACCTAAAAAAGCAAAGGCCTAAAGTAACACTCCAAAGCATCACCAGTACAGCAAAAGGAGGAGAATTTTGGAGGAGTCTCCCTGGCTCCCTCTTTGCTCTCCTCATGGTGGCACAAGGAAGGACCATGGCCATGAGACAAGTGAATTTAGGAGTCCACCTCAGCAAAAGGTCACAGCTGGACACCTCTGTATCCCCATTTTCTGCATCTCAGCCTCATGGCAGCAACAGAAAGGAGAATTTCCTTTCTTGTCTTGAACATGAATTGGTCTTTTAATACCCTTGCTCTTGCTGACAACTAAGAGTAGGGCAAGAGACCCTAACTCCAAACTGAAATTTTTGAGATTTTCAGTATCCCACTGAGTCGATGAGGAAAAAAAGAGCTGCATTTTTCTTTCCTCAAATTTCAGTGAAAATGCAGAGGCAATATCAGTAGAAAAAAGACTTTCCAAAGCCATTTTTCCTGCAATGGAAATACATGTTGTGTGCCCATCTCCCTTTGTCCATGAAGAAGGCACAGCTGGGGTATTCAAGACCATGAGTGTATTTTTCCTTGGGCACACAGGGAGGTTCCCATCCTGAAGCAAACTCCCACTGGAATAGGTGCTGCACAAAGAGAGCCCCAGCCCAAAGCTGTGACAGTCCAAGTGTCTGGGAGCAACATGGGCTTGAATTATATCCAGCCATGAAATTTTCCCATTAGTGGGAACAGGCAGCATTTTTTTGCTGGTGATGAAACCCTCAGTGACAGCAGTGCATGCTGCTGGATGGCTGGGCTTGCTCAAGGAAATGCTTATTTATTCACCTGTGAAACAAATGACTGTTTTCTCTGGGTTGAAGTATATGCTAGTAACATGCCTTTCTGCATCTCCCTAAAGCAATTTCTCATCTTCCAGCCATGATTCAACGCTTCCCTAAGTGTGCTGGCAGCACTCAGTCTGAAAGGTGATACTGCACCAGGTTTTCCAGCTCTTCACCTGACCGGCGTCATTCACATCTCCCCACCACCATCAGGGCTCTGAATTATGTTTGCTGCTGAATGCTCACATAATTTTTCATTAGCCACTTGTGTTGGCTTCGTGTCCTTTTTGTACACATAACCAAAATGCATTAACAGTTTCCAGTAGGTCCATTAGGATTTTCTCCCCAGTCTCCCTGGCAAACACGAGAGCATTATCACAGGCTCAGATTTAGTTAACCCCTCCATATGCTGAGCAGTTCTCCTCCTCCACTGCCTTCCATGTTTCCTCCTGCTTACCCTGCTGAGTTTCCTTTTTAGTAATTATTAGTAGGGCTGGATTTTTTTTTTTCTTCTTGAATGCCACAAAATGAAAATGCATCATTTGGGGCTTGCTTTAATTAGGCATTTTATATAAAATCTGGTATTGCATCTTTGTATAGAACCTGCTTCAAAGAAAACAAGAAAGAATGTTGGATTGCTCTTTTTAACTTCTAAGTTTTTCACTGGCTTTATCCATTGGTAAATTAATTGATGTTAAACCGGGCATGAACTTGGTCTGTAATATTTTTAAATATTAAAAATGAATCAAATTATTCCAAGAAAGCAAGTCAGCAAAATTTGCTCAGGAAGACATCAGGCGGGGATAGGCAGGGCTTGCCTCTCTATTTCTCCTGTCCATTCAGGGTTTAACACTGACACAGGTAGGGATTGAAGTGTCCAGCACAGCTGATTAAAGCAGTCCCAACTGCCCCAGCAGCTGGTTGTGAGATGTGTTTAGGACAGTGATAGTTGGGATCTTGCACTGTGCTGCTCCAGGTGGTGTCACAGCCCTGTGCAGTGACAGCCACACCAAACCTGCACCAATAAAATCCTCTGGTGTTTGCCTTGAAAATGCTCCAATCCCCCACTTGTGTTGCCTCCTGTTTCAAGGCTGGGGGAGATGAGTTCCAACTGCTGAGCCTCAGGCTTGTGAAATATTAGATGGTGCAGCTAAATGCGTGTTTATTTTAACAATAACAGCTTTACATGAAGGGAACCCCTGAAGGACTCATTCAGCAGGGCTGTGAGGGGCTGTAGCTGTGGAGAAGCAAAGAGCAGAGCCCAGCCCAGGCTCAGAGCCCAGTCCAGCCCAGCTGTGCCCTTGGGGGAGGGATTGGCACTGCACAGTCAGTACCAGCCAGGCCATGTCCTGCTTTCTGATCCCTGCCACGTCCTCTCCAGCACCTTTCAGTGACAGTGACACTTGATGCAGGAGTTTCTCATTTTTTTGTTCAGCTTAACAAACTACAAACTCATCCCTGGGTACCATCAGCCCAAGTGTGCAGAGATATATTTGTGCAGCTCCACATCTCAGCTTGGGATTCCAAACTCACCCAGCAGCCCATGGCTCTCAGAGCTTTGACTGAGTTTGGACTCCTCTCTTATTTTCAGTATTTAACCCAGAGTATTACAGCCCAACCTCAGAGCCAGCCTCACAAGCCTCCCCAGGTTATTTTTGATCAACCCAACCTATGAGAGGGGTTTTAAAATATTACTCAGAGAAGGGAAAGGTTACATAAGAAATGGAGGTCAGATTTGCTATCAGGAACATCCAAAAAATTTGGACATCTCTCTGGAGTTTTTCTAGCCCGAACAAACTGTCCTCTAACCTGGACAGCAAGTGATCCCAAGTGCCAGCTGGATTAGGAGCAAAAATACTCTCTCGGGTGGTGTAGTTTTGGCCTAAGTCAGCAGCCACAAGCCCAAAGGTGATGATTTTATCACCTCATAAAAATTTTGGTGTGATCCCAGGCTCTGAACAGAGGCAATATTTCATCATTTCCTCAAATGGAAAAAGCTGGAGGGACACAGTGGTTCCCCTGAGCCAACCTCCTGAGGGCCAGGGGAGCTTGGATCCAGCTCTGGGCACCCTGTGCCACCAAGGACAGGGGACACAGGGGTGACTGCAAAGGGGAATGGTTGCAGGGCTGAAACACTGATGCTGAAAAAAGGCAAGGGTTTGGATTTGGTCAAGGTGTGAAGACCAAAGGAGGGCTGCAGGGGACAGTGGGGTGTGCAGGGTGGTGGCATCCCTGATAACTGTCCTGTAGTCTGTTAGGTGGGAGCGTAAAGAGGAAGGTAATTATTTCTTTTCTATGTCCATAGGGAAAGAAAGAGAAGTCATTGACCTAAGTCATGGCAGATAGACATTGGGGGACTGACAGCAGTCAAAGGTTTGGAATAATCTGCCTGTGGAAGCTGAATGTTCTTTTTTAATTAGTTTGTAAAGAAAGCCCTTCCAGAAAGGACACAGCTTTGTCCTGCAGTCAGGGCAGTGCTGAGCCTTCTGCTGCTCAGTCCAGAAATGATGGAAAGAAACAGGGATATTTCATACTCCCAGAGGCCAAGGGGGAAACAGACCAGCAGGATTATCCAGGTGGGGCTGAGCCCTTCCCCCCCCTGTATCTCATTCAGCTTGTCTGTTTTTTGGGTTTTTTCTAGCATACAGGCACAACCTTTGACCTCTGTTCTACCAAGAAATAGAGTAGATATTTTACTGAGCTGAATTTGCACCTTTTACCAACCCCTTCTATTTGCATCTTTTTCTCTTTGGAGAGACTAAAGTTGGAGTGTGAGACCACCAACTGCAAATTATAATTTTATTAACTGGGCTGTAAATATTTTTCGTTTTTGCTAGAAACCTGCAGCTTCTTATTGATCTCAGCTCACCTTGCCCCCACCCAAGAGGACTGAGTGCTGCATGAATAATACAGCACTGCAAACAGGACAGGATCAGAGACTGCAATAAGAGCGTAATCTAAGTAAAAACACTGGATCTGTCTGTTTATGGATCTAATAAATTATGTTGGATTTGTGAGGTTATAAATCCAAGCTGTCCAGTAAACCCAACAACTAATTTGTCAGTTGCTCGTCTAGCAATCTGACTCTCCCCTGCAATTGCTCACCATGCAGATAACAAGGTGCCTTACAAATCTCTTGGTTAAATGTCATTTGTTTCAGTGCCATAACATGCTATGGATCATTGCTCACACACAGTAACCCAATTATATTAACCTGTGCAGCAATATGGAGTAATGACATGACATTAATGCGAACACTTCAGAGCTTTCCAACAATTTGGTCCTTCCTCCAAAGGGGTTTTTCTCCTTGAGCATCTTTCTCCTTCTTTCCTCCTTTCCCAGTGTTTAGAGACAGAGCAACATATCTACCCAAACACATTTAAAATAATCATAATTTCCCAAATAGCTGGAGCTCATTCACAGCTTGGAACGTGAGGCTGAGCTGTGTTACTTGTTGGAAGTTCTCCAAATCATAAGTGTCTCTTCCTCAGGTTCTGCCCTGCCTTTGGCATTTTTATAAGAGTACTTTTGAAACACAACCCCTTACACTTTGTCTGTGCTGGCCACGGGTTCCCACAGTAGTGGAGGAAAACAGCCCTTTTAAAAGACACACATGAAAAAACCCCAGCCTGTGGAAAGATGAAGGTGTTGTTATTTTCCAGGGATGGAGGGAAAGCTGGCTAAACCAGCCAGCAAGTGCCTTGGCTGATCTGGCTTCTGTTTGCATTGCTGCAAGAGACACTGAGTAACCAACACCTAGAGAGAACAAGATAAATTTGATAAAATCATGTTGTTCAGACACCCTGGCTTCTGCATGAGGACATAAAATTAGGGAATGAGGGTATTTTATAATAATAAACAGAATTCTATTTGGTTTTGAGAAAAGGCAAATGAATGTTGAAGTGTGCTGAAAATTTCCTTCATTCTTATAGCTGAGAGAAAAAGCCCACTGCCTCATTTCCCTGGCTGTCACCGAAAAAATCTCCAGAGTGCTGTAGAGAGGGTGCAAGAGGGTAACCAGCCAGTTTGGAGCAGGTCCCATGGAAAGACATGAAGGATTTATAGCTCTGTCTCATGGTTGTAGCTGTTTTCCATCATTGCAGTGCAGTGGGGGGAGGAGAGGGGACAGATGCTGATCCTCTGGTGACCCTTTACTCTCCAGCTGGTGTCACCACAAGTGGAGCAACGTGCCCACAACAGCCTGGGCTCAGAACCTGTCCCTGTGTTTCTGTGTATTTATGGCTCCTTTTGGCTTCTGCAGGGCAGACGAGTAACCCCATCGTAAGCACTGGGCTGAACTTGCTGATATCAGCTAAACCCAGCTCCTTCCTGCAGGAAGAGTTTCAGTAAGTAAAGAAATAAAGAGGCTCCTCCATGACAAATCTTACCTGACACAAACATATTTTGATCAGCCCAACACAATCCGTAACAGGCGCATCTAAATATTATGGAGAAATCTGTAGTGATCAGCTCCAAATCCAGGGCCTGAAATGTATACTGGCTGAATTCTTTCCATTGTGCTGTTAAATGCATCCAGCTGTCCATACGTTTAAGTTAAATATACTGTACTATAAAGCTGAACTGAGAGTGGAAACTATTAAAATAAACCCAGCTATTTCCCCGTTCCCCCTCTCCCTCCCAATCAAGTATATTTTAGTTGGGGAAGGAGGAGAGTTATAACAACAATTATTTGATGTGGTGCATGGCAATGTCAGGGAGAGGGGGGAGAGTGTGGCAGGGAGTGGGAGCAGCCCCAATCTGATGGGCAAGGGAAAGTGGGAATGAATATTCTGGGTGACTTCAGAGGGGCAAAGGGTTCTCCTTAAGAGGAGCGAGCAAAACTCTTCCTGGCTGAGTTTGCCATGCATAAAAAAGATAAATGGGAAAAGGCAGAGAGAGAGAATGATGTGGTTGGTCATGGATGAAGGGGGAGGTTGTAGAGCCATGATCATCCGTCTCATAAAGGGGCAAAATGGTTTTTATCTTTCAAAAGAGCTTTGGGGTCTATGGGTTGTGGAGGGTGTCCTAACAACTGGTTTTGTTTGGCTCCTTATTTATCATTATTTTGTCACTAACTGCTTAGGGGAAAGCAGGGATACAACAGCAAGAATGTAAACAGGAATGATTTTCAGTTCTTATGGACAGTGCAGGTTCCTGTCTCGTGTCCCAGGGTTAGAACACCAAACTGAAAACTCTCTTATGAAGAGCCTTGAGCAAGAGGAACATGGTAGAAAAGCAATAGTGTATGAAAAAATTAGCTTTTTCAAATTAACTTTCACCCCATTTTTCTAAGGAAGTGAAGTTTGTCTTGTCTGTCTGAAATGCAATATCCATAAATTTTTCCTATTTTGGTTTTCCAGTCAGCAGACAGACACCAAACACAATGCTCCTGCTGAAGGAAAGGCAGTAACAGCTCAGTCCTATCTATTCTGAGAGGTTGCAGCCAGGTGACCTGTTGGGCCACTTTCCCATCCCAAGAGCCAAAGGATGCAGGAGGAATGGCTGCAAGGCAGATTAAACCAAACCCTGATATGTTGCATCTCCTTTTGTCACTGTTTTCCTAAAGCACTGCCCACACAGAGCAGGGAACCTCCTCTGTCACTGCAGGGCCACAGAGGTCCCCAGCCTGTGGAGGTCCCTGGCAGCCAGAGGGTGAATCTTGTTCTCCAAACAACAAACCTATTAGCAAGCCCTCCACAGGACACTCCACTGGACACTGTTTCTTCATTTCATGGTAGGTTTGACAGATATTTAATTTTGTGTAATCCTGTTGGCTAACGTGCTTGTTTGGAAATACAAAAGAAAACAAATCTGGGCAGCAGAGAAGGGAAATGTGGCTGTGAGCAGCAGTGTGGACTGGTGACAATGCCCTTAAAGTGATTTTCTCCTTCTTGTATGGGAGTGTGTGTTTGCTCTAAATTATTGCCCAGGTGAGGTTAAGGCTCAGGTTTAAACACCCTGGCCAAGCAAGAGCAAATCAGTTTTGTCCTCCAGTCCCTCTCAGTGGGTAAAAAATGTTAAACTAAAACAGAAAGAAAAAGGAAGCTGTTTCAGCATCACTTTTCCAACACTCCAGATGCTGCTCTGTGATGGGTTTGATATTTATGCCACTGTAGTGCAAACACTGACTGCATGAGTCCTATTTGCTCTGTTGCATGCAGTGAGGACATCAGGACACCATCAGCCAGAGCATTTACACCTTGTTAGGGCTGGGAACCACATGCCTTCAAATGCCTCATCCGACTGAACTCTGTGGATCCAAAACCATGAAATTCAGAGGTGGAAGTGTAGCTTTGCTCTATTCTTATGGAATCACTTGGAAATTTTCTTTGTTTCCCTTTGTTCTAGTCAGAAAATTCCAAAGCTGTTTCTCTAAATAGGAAATTTTGCCAGAAAAAATTCCTATCTATAAACAACTTTATGCATCACGAGAACATCCATTTCAACAGCTATTTTCAGATTATAAACAGACCTCTGTTAAAGGCAATGGTTTTTACTTTGAAGGAGGATGAAAATAATGTCTGGGCTGGCTGTCAGTAGGACAAGAAGGGGTAGATTTAATATTCAGCAGGAATTAGATGAAACCCTAAGAGCAAGAACTGAGTGTTTCATACAGTGCAGTTGGATTCAAACCTTCATTGGCTCTTCATGCACAAAGTAGATGTGATTGTGTTTCCTGCTCTGCTGATGTCTGTCAACAAGGTGATTTTCCTGTACCATTAAGTAATCCACTTAGTCCCCAGAGATTTAATGCTCTGCAGCTATCTTGTTGCTGTTTGTCCTCTTGGCAGCTCAGGCAGCAGCACCACATATCTGAACCCTTGAGCATGTCTGTGTGGGGACTCACTGTGGAGTGCTGTGAAGGTCAGGCCCTCCCAAGGTGTCGGTGACAAAGAGGGGACTGTGGAGAAACCTTCTGGGGTGAGGAGAGGGGTGGCTGAGTCAGCTCCCTGTAGGGATGCACACATTGGCACAGGGAGAACCTCGCCTCTTGAGATTTTGCCAAAAAAGAAAGGAAGGTGGAGGGAGATGTTTCTGATAAGAGATGTCCAGCTTATCTCACCAACACTCTGCTTTGGCATTTTTTTAAATAGCTGTTCCTCCGTCACGCGCGTTTGGGGTGCACAGGAATAGCAAAATCAGGTCGTGTTAAAATGTCCCAGGATCACACCAGCAACAGCTTTTGTAGCTCTGATGGCTTCAAACCCTTCTCTCATGTCATGCACTTGAGATGGGAGTGCAATGTGCTGTTTGCCAAGTGTCAGCTTTCAGGAGTGTTTGGTATCAGCCTACAACTATCAAAAGGCAAATTAAAGGTGAACTAGAGCAATCTGTGCAGTGGAGAGTGTAAATGTGGGAGATAAGAGGGTTTTGACGCCAATCCAAGTTGCTTCCACTCTCTCTCATACTCCCTGGTTTTTATATATGTATAAAAGCTTTTCAAAAGCCATCTCTATTGCTATCTTGTTATCAGCTCTACATTTTCCCCCCACTTGCCCATTGACTCCCCTGCACACTTTATTTGATTCTTTCCATAGGAGAGGTCTTTGTTTCAAAATAAATGAATGCACTTTGCACTTCCACAGCTGGTTTTGATCCAGTGATTTCCAGCAGCTTCATGAAGGGGCTTTCAGCACCTTAGAGAGATGAGAAGTTCACTCTTTTACAGCCCAGGGCTGTAGTGTCCCAGGAGAGCCATCATAACCTTCCACACTAGGTAGGCACCTGTGAACACAGAAATTTACTCTGGATTTGAAGCATTTTGCTCTCTCCTTGCAGAGCTGAGCTGGGGACTGGGGAACCAGGTCTTTAGCAGCTCAGGGACAAGAGAGGATGTGTCTGGATGTGCAGCAGCTCAGAGGCAGCTGGAGGAGCCCCAGCTCCTCCACCACTCTGTTCTGTCCCTGCCAGGAAACCTCCTCTTTTCATTTCCCACCCATCCCTGTCAGGTGTAGGAAAAACAAAGCAGTGCCCATGCCATCCATGCTAGGCTGGGTTTTTAAATGTATGAAGAGGGTTGGTGACTCATTCCCATAGAAAATATGTTGCAAATGGACATTTAATGCTCCCTGGCCCTGCTGACAGCCTCATCCCTGGGTGGGTTAATGGCCTTAGATTCTTTCCCTTCCCAAGCTTGATGCAATTGTTTTATAAAAGCTTCATGGCCCACCCCATGACAATCTTTCACCAGCTTTAACATCTTTTTTGGTTCAGGTCTTGCAGCATTTGCTAGACTTAAGTAACTTGACAGAGTGAGGACTGTTGGCCTTTGCTCAGGCAGTAGGTAAATAAAAGCCTGGCTCCCTTTTGCTCCACTAAGAGTAAAATGATGCATTGACAGAGGGCACGATACATATTCACCTCCATTCATCCCTGCAGTTACTCATTTCCTTCCAAACCTGGGGATGCCCTGGTTCATTCCCTGCTGAGGAAATGACCTGCAGAGAGCTGTGCAGGTAAATGGGGTGAGGAGGGGCAGGGGGGTCATGGGCCACAGCCAGCACTCACACCAGTGCTTTGGAAAGGCACAGAATGTGGAAACCACTGCCTTTTCCCAGACCTACTGCTGCCCTTCAGATCACCTTGGAACAAATATGTACCTGTCCTGCTTCCTCCTCCTATTCCTGGTCCTGATCCTGTTCCTATTCCCATACAAATACCCCTTTTTCCCTCTCATGCCCACACTGCATCATTGCTAATTTGCATGGAGAATTTCCACAATTTAAAAATCAGCCTGAGGGCAGAGGCAAAGCCACAGGGTGACATTTGCAGATGGATGTAGTAAAGCCCTGCAGACTTTGTGCCCATCTGAAACCAAACACTTCCAGACTGGATTTCGGGGGACTCCATGTGATGGCCATAAGCAGTCTGAGATACCCCACATCAACCCTGGTGAACTCCTCAGCTGACAGAGACAGGCTGCTGGCAAAATGATTTATTATTTCTTCTTTTGCCAGTGTAGCTTCTGATGCCTCGCTGGAGGTCAATATTTGCAAGGAGTTGAAATCTCTGATGTACTTAACTCTGCAGGCAGACCACTGCTGCCTACTGACAAAGCATTTCTAGGAAAGATTAGGGCTTTGCTACTCTTTAATTAGGGAACCAGGGAGAATTGGAGGCGTGACTGCATCCAGGAGCTGCAAGAGAGCCCTCTCTTGTCTCTATTGTGGGAACAATTTCAGAGGATTTTGTCCTGAATGTGGATTCAGAAGTTAGTCCCAAACCAACAATTATAGATCTGTTCATGACAACAGATAAACTGGGAGATCAAGAGATTTGTAAGAGCTGTTTTTACCTGCAGTGGCACTATCCAGGGAGAAGTTTCTCTGTCCATAAACATTTATCTTGCAGTCCAGACCCAGCAGCCAACTCCCCAGCTGGATTTGTTGCCCTGACTCCAGCAGAGCTCCTCTGGCTGCCCCCAGTGCCAGGCACAGTGAGCACAGCACACTCAGCAGCTGTTCAGCTCCCGGGTGTTCAAATGCTCTGAGCAGCTATCAAACCCTCTGGTTTATCACTGATTTGGTGACTGAATTGCAAACCCATTTTTATCCCATTTAAAGTCACTCTTGTGTCTTTTAAACACTAAGTCACCTTTGCAAAGCCCTATTCTGGCTCCATGTGAGGGGATCAAGAGAGAAAGAAGGAAGGTGCTGCCACTTCAGGGCAAAAAATCCTAAAATAAATCCCAGACTGATCCAATTGGCTGGGGTGCAGATTCCTGCTGTCCACCTACACAAGCCTCCTGCCCTTGACGGATGGATTTTGCCTATCTACTGATTCTGTGGATGTTTCTGCAAAAAAACCAAAGGGAAGCAACCTACAAAAGCAACTGCTGTCACTGGGAAGTTAGTCATTAACAGCCAAATGTCTCCCAGACAAGACAGAGATGCTGCAGCCTCTCCAAAGTTTGCATGTCATTAGAGAAGGATGTGGGGATGTGACAGACACAGGGGTTTAAGACAGATCTTTTCCTTGCCCAGGGTCCCCTGTGCTGCTGCGGTGTTTATATGGGATCACTGAGCTATATCAAGCATTCAGTATGAAATGCATCAAGTACTATCCACATGCATCACCCGTCAAGAAAGATTAACTTTTCACTGCACAGCAGCACAGCAATACTCCCAGGGCAAAGAAGGACTGCCCAGACAGAAACCTTTCTTTTTCTCCCTCATTCCTCTCATTAAAACTGTGGCTGGAAAAGGCTTACCTAGCACAGAGATGAATGGCCAGGAGCTAATTTGCTTCAGGAATCGACTCTGTTGCAGTTCTAGACAGAACAGTGGTTTGACAGCACCTCAGAAGTGTTTAAACCACTTTGCTGAATCACATCTGAGTCCAGAATTAGATTAAAAACATAACTGACCTGGAATTTAATGTCACTGATTTTATACTCTGGCAGCCCCTGATTGGATAAGCAAAATCTCCCATCTCTTTGCCCCTGAACAGGGTGTCAGAGCCAGTCACAACCTTGTGATTTAACCATCAGGGAGGTCAGGATTTCCCTTGGGCCCCAGATTTCAGCTGTAAACATGTTTGCTACTGTTGTCCTTGAGGACGTAAGTTGGTTGGCTCCAGATCCACAGCTGGGCTTGGTGTCCATCCCTGTGCTCACAGAGAGAGAGGTCCAGCTCCCAATCCTGCTGTGAGCACGAGGATGGACAGCAAACCCTGCTGTGGGGCTGGACAGCAGACTCTGCTGTGGGGATGGGCAGCAGACCCTGCTGTGGGGATGGACAGCAGACCCTGCTGTGGGGCTGGACAGCAAACCCTGCTGTGGGGCTGGACAGCAACCGCTGCTGTGGGGCTGGAGTTCTCCCCCATGTCACCTGAGGAAGAGCTGAACCTCTTCGTCTTCCTGTGTCCCACAAAATCCCTGCCATCCCCTTCTGACCCCTCTGGGGGTGTTTAATGGGGATAGTTCAGGCAGGGTTGGTCTGAAGAGGCTGCCACATTCCTCCTGCTGGGCCATCACCTTGAGCAAGTGTCAAGTCCCCACTCAGCAGCAGTTTTTTCCTCTCTGTGTTTTAGCAGAGGAGGATGGTCTGGTGAGCCTCACTGCCCTGCTCAGCACTGCACATCACCTTCTTGTTTGAAACAAGTCAGGCAGTACCCATGAAATGAAAGTGCTTCAAACAGCCTGGGAAGGAGGGACTCACATGGCTGCTTGTTGAGAGTGCTCCAGGAGAAATTGGCAGCATCCTCTTTAGAAACAAAACAAGACATGCCAGCAGCAGCCAGGTGCTGGTTCTCACTCTGCCCGAGAACTGATCTGACTTCAGTGATGCTGCTGTGCAGAGAAGGGGCTGCTGAGTCTCTGTGGCTGCAGTGGGCACAAACAAGGAGAAACCACTCAACAAAAAGTTGTTTTGCTGTCTCTGGGCCTGGGTTTCTCAAAGGAGCCCAGTAAGAGGCGTAGAGGTGTTTTTCTCAGTGCAGGAGCTGTGGTTATACCTCCTGTGTATCTCAACTAATCTAACCACAGCATGTTAATGAAACTAGACCTAAGAGTGTACCCAACAATCAATACCAGAATGCACCAATATTATGCACCACAAACCTCACACTCCTATTTCATATGCTTATTTCCATTTTGCAGTACCATTTTCATACACAGAACACCCAAGTGGAATGATCAACTTCACTTTAAAACTCTAGCAATACATAAAAATCCCCTTTTGGGGAATATTTTAGTGATAATTTTCTGCAAGTAGCCATTAAAACAATTTAACAAGTGGCGTTTCAGAGCAGAGCTAAAAGACAGGAGCCTCGAGTTCAGACTGAGCTGGTGCTGAGCTGCTGCTTCCACAACTAATGTGCTTCTTTCCTCAAGCAATACAGGATGGAAGCAACTTTCCAAAGAGAAGAAAGACCACTTTGCACTGACAGGAGCTGCAGAGGGAGGGGAGGAGGCAGGGGAAGTTTGCTCTTTGGTGCCCTTAATCCTGTTATCTGTAGAAGCATCACAAAGTGGCAGCACAACAGCTCCTGAAACAGGCATGGAAGAAAAGGCTGGGCCCTCCTCACACCCTTCCTCAAAAGTCAAACCCTCTCAAAAGTCAAACCCATCTTTTTCCTGTGTTATTGCGCAGGAGCTGCTCCCACAGAGAACACAAACTGCCTGACGTCGATGACAGGCTTGGATTCCTCACTCCCTGCAATAGAAATGGACACACTGCACTTCGCTCCCAGTCTCAGAAGGGAATGATGATCCTCAGGAAGCAGGACAGCTATGCAGAGCAGGTGTCTAGATCATGATTTTTATGTGCTTTGCATTTGGAATTTATTTATTCAGAGTATTTATCCAACACAAGATCTAGTGTTCAGCCTGAGAAACATGGGGCACCTTGGCTCTAAATACCATTTTTCTGCTTTATTAGAGGCGAGAGCTCTTCTTTTGTTCACCCTTTTGTAGTGTACATTAAATAGACTAAACTCCTCAGACATTATTGCAATCTATTTGTACAAATATAATGCTAAACATTAAAATGGACTTTAGAAGGACAGAGGCAGCTTATTCTTTACATTTATAATTCCAGCCCAACACTTCAATCCTGTAGCCTGTGGAATGTGGGAGCAGTGGAGCAGTGTAAGACACCAACCACCAGTATCATTGTACTTAGTGTGATCTGCCTGGTTCTGGATGCAAACATAGAAACAATGCAATAAACTTCTTTGCTTCAGCCACATAAAAACATCCCCAACCAAAAAAAAAAAAAAAAAAAAAAAAGCTACCACCAAAACTTGACTAATTTTTTTAAAGAAAAAGGCAATTTTTCACATTTTAATAGCTTTCATTCCATGTCTTAATAAATGCATGTTTGTTGATTTGTGTAAGCATGATGTAGGATTCTGCAAATGAATGTAATCTGCAACAAGGGGATAGCTAACCACTAGCTAACACTTTTGAATAATGAATCCCTACTGTATCAGATGGACGCTATTCATAATAATTCCTTGCTTTTCTCATTTTGTCGTGTACAGTAGCGATTAATCAATTTGCAGTGTTATGTCACCCGCAACAAATTGCTAGCACCAAGACAAATTTATTGCTTTATGATAAAAGAACTTGTTTAGGTAGAAATAAATTAAATTTGGGGGCTGTTATTTGAGCTTGATGTTTACATATATGACCCATGCAGCACAGGCCAGCAGAGGTAAGGGTATCCAATTAGAACACCGGGGGCTTGAGGAGAGTTCAAAGAGATGCAAAAGCAAATGGTGTGTTTGTACAGCCAACTGGTCCTTGAAGAGTGTGAGTCCTCCTGGGAACTCTCTGTGCCGTGGCTGAGGCTGTGCAGGAGAATTTAGGAGGGTTGTCAAGGAGCAGAGCTGTGCCCTCAGTGCTCCTTCCATGTGAAGATGGTTTGAAGTGCTCTGGGGGTCTAGAGAAGAAGCACCTTCCATCTCCACAGCTCACAGAAGATGGTGATGCTCTGTGGAAAGGGGCTGAGCAGGGGTGGCTCTGCAGGGAGCAGCCAGGGAGGCCTGGTGGCCTTTTTCTGAAGCCCATGAACCACCCAGCCATGGGCAGCAGACAAAGGTTTGGTGCTGGACACCAAGTGCTCCTTGTCTGCTTCCACTCCTGCAGCTTTGGGAGTCCTTCCTGAGGTGCTGGGAGGAGATGGACAGCCTGGAGGCTGCAAGGGCCAGTTAACTTCTAGCACTTAAAATGCCCAATTTGCTGCCTTTAATTAATATTTTTTTATTCCTTTTTAGTTTCCTTCAGCCTTTGACAAGCTCCAATCTCATATTAGCAGCTCCTCGATAAATCTTTTGCTCTTAGTTTCTCCTTCCCACTGCTGCAGCAATCACTTTGACTCTTTCCCCCTGTGTTAAATGCTGCTGTTACTTCTCTTTCTTTCCTTATTTCTTCCACTCTTCACTTTTTCTCATTTCTCGTACTCCTGACCAGGCATTTTCTGTAGCTCTGGATAATACCTCTCCCTTCCCTGCTAGTCCCTACTAATGTCCTTGTCAGGCTCCTCCTGAATCATTGCTGCACCATCCCCAAAGATGTTTAACTGAGATTACTCCTGGCTGGAGCCACATGAATGAGAAAACCCAATGTGTCAAATGGTTCCTCTACACTCACTGTGGGCAAGGTGACCCTGAAATCTTGGGAAAAAAGAGAGGGGAGAGGAGAGGAGAGGAGAGGAGAGGAGAGGAGAGGAGAGGAGAGGAGAGGAGAGGAGAGGAGAGGAGAGGAGAGGAGAGGAGAGGAGAGGAGAGGAGAGGAGAGGAGAGGAGAGGAGAGGAGAGGAGAGGAGAGGAGAGGGATGCTCAGTGTCTGGGTGCACAGCCCTTTCTCTGCAGGGGCAGGCAAACCTCACAAAGGGCTGTGGTGAACAGAGAATAAACTTCATAAAGTGCTTGTAGAGGTGTGAGGACACCAGAACTCATTCACTGAAATTCCCTCCATTTTTTCCCTTTATCTGAGGTTTATAACCCTGCATGAACATTAATCTCACAGATTATCCCCATAATTTGAACATGAGTGTGAACAACACCTGAAAAAAAATTATATACTCCTAAAATTAGGCCAAATCCAAGTTTCACCAGGCTCTGAGGGTTCCTCCAGATTTTTGCCCGTGTAAGTGGTCTCAGAGGGTTCTGATGTTAGTCAAGGACAGCACAGTAATGGTCTATTAATTAGCCAGTTTCTCTCAACACCCGCAGTGCAGTTTTATTACCCATGACGGCAGCCAGCAATCTGCCCTCGGAATCAGGTGAGGGAGTGTTCTGCTTGCTGAACAATCCTCATCTCTGACAATATCTGATGAAATCAAACCTATTCCATACAGCTTTCTCACCACCAAATATTCCTGAACTAGAAATTAAAAAAAAAAAAAAGAAGAAGAAACATCCCAAATAATTGGTTTAATACATGATCTCCAGGCAGTTCAAAGTCTTCCACAGTTATATAAGAAAACTTACAGCAAGAGAGAGCTGGAGGGTTTTCTAAATTAATAAAAATTTTGTAAAAGAAGCTCAAGGATTGTTATTAGTTTTTAAAATTGCATTATGGAAGTTTTGCTGTCACAACCCAACCACAGCAACATCACCCCAGTTACTGTGAGAAGTGTGTGGTACACTCCTATTTATGTTCCAGTGAAAGGTGTAACTGGGGCATGTGGATAAACATATCCAAACTGATTTTAACTATCTGGCAGTTTAGCACAATGCTATAAACACCTCATTGCTCCTCTCCTGTTCCCCCACCTTGGAGCTGCCCCAGCCCCCAGGGTTGAGCTGATCTGCTCCAGTGTGAGACAAGAGCTCCACACATCTCCCTCTGACCTAAAGCCCCCTTTATGCTGCCTCATATTGCCTTTACCAACACAAAGTGAAACATGAGGTTCTGGGGCTCTCTTTATGTTTAAAAAGTTACATGTTTCAAGCATTAACACTTACAATTTTAATGGATTTCCATTTTTAAGGAAGAGGGTAACAGTAACTTTTAGACTAAAAAAGCAGGGAGAGACTAGTGAAGTACAAAGTTAGAAAATCTCAGTCAATTAATTGTCAATATTAAGTCCCATAAAATTAGTAAAAAATATGTAAGGCAGGTTTATCCTTATGAAGACAAGCGCAAAGGGGAGTGTGCTGTGTTATTCTTCAAGTGAATCAATATTTTGACAAAGCTGATATTTACACTCGCACATTTCAAACCCTTTGATGCCCACGTGGGAATTGGCCTCACAAACATGGGTTGCCAAATGCATATTCATTAACCTCAGAACTGGCTAATCCAATAAATGGAAGAAAGAAAGAAAAAGAAAGAAAGAAAAAACAACCCCACACAATGCTCTGGTAGCATGGTTATGGACTCATTTATTGTAAACATGATCCAAGTGGCTCGTTCCAGACGTGCTACTAAAAGCTTAGAAACCACTGGCATTGCTTAGCCCCAAGTCAAATCCTGCACAAAGAAAAGGCCTTCAGGCCAAGCCAAATGGAAAAAGGGAATTAGAAGGATGTTACTCATTCATTACTGCCACTTTAATCACTTAGAGGTCCAATTAAGTATAAATCATTAGTATTAAGTTACTTTATCCAGGACCCTTTATAGCACACATGGCTGGGTTTGGAGGGCTCTCGGTGGCTGGATGGAGCGTGAGCTGAAAAAGGCAGTCAGATGTTGGGTTCCCCCCTCCCTTTCCCTTTCCCCCTTGCTATGAAATTGATAAATGAAGGCTGCATTCTAGGTGCAGCAGTAATTTCTGTAGTGCAGTCAAGTGCTAGGTCCCTTGTCTCCTCCGAGCAATGAGGCCACCGTCCCCTTTAATGCCTGAGCCTTCCCCTGGGCTGCTGGAGGGCCGGACCAGAACCAGGCAAGGATTCATTTCCATGCACAAATCCCCAGGGCCGGAGCCCTTTATTCATTAACAGATTCATCCTTTCCTGAGGAAGGAGGAGGAGGGAATAGGAAAGTCAGGAGAGAAAGTGGCTTTCATCCCTTTCCTGGTCTCTGCCTGCAGTTACTGCCTGAATCTCTCCTGAGGAGCAAAGTGACTTTGGGGCATGTGAAAAAAGCAATGCAATGGCATCTTCTAAGGTCCTTTCCTCTTCTCTTCCTTTCCCCCCCCCCATCTTCCCAGGGATAAAATTTCCCCAGCGGCCCAGATCACTGTCTGGGAAGCATATTTCCTTCTAATCGGTTTTACAGCTCTTTTAAAGTAATATGTCAGATCATTTTCTCCATATACATAGTTAATGAAAGTAACCCTACAAATTCATTTTAAATAGATGGAAGTTGTTATAACCCTGATCTGGAATTTATTACATTCATTACAATCTTGCTGAAGTAGGTAATGTAATGGACTATTACTTTTATTATCTTTTTAATCCCTCAAAATTATTAGGAACTGACTAATATTTGGCATCACCCTGTTAATGTTTAAACAGAAATTGATATCTTCATTCATCTAATAAATGATGGGATCTTTTTTTCTGCAAAAGAGCTAAAGCTGGTGATTCTTTTTTTAAACTGAACTAGGCCAAAAGATTCCTAAGTAAAATCATAAACTGACAATATGATAATTTTATTAAATCAGCTCTTTTATCAGCTTATGAGAACATTTTCCAGAACGTTTTCATGGCTCCTGACTGCCCAGAGCACAATCAGGGCCTCATTAGTTTCTGCGAGGGCTGGATTCGGATTTTATTTCAGCAGCTTTGATAGGGCTTTTTTCCTGCTGACCAACAGAAGCAAAGTACTCCACAACCCCCCTCCCAGTCAAGATAAACTTTCTTACACTCAGTGTTTTTCAAGGTTACCTGCCTTAAACTGACCTCCCCAAGCTATCACTGTCCTGTACATGTTCTGTAACGCAGTGTTCAGTCCCACCTCTCTGATATCCAACAGGATGTGCTGTGCAATTCACAACACAAAGGTTCAGGTGCTTCCTCCTCCTCTCCCTCGCCCCCTGCTAGTGACACTCGCAGGTTCACACAGGGTTCATTTCCTTTGGCACCCGAGTGAGAGGCTGGGCATTGCATCACCCCTGGCTGGGTTCAGGACCTCTGGGGGTGGTTCCAGGTGACAGACACAGCACAAACACGTGGTGGGAGCTGTCCAGGGCTCACATGTGTGTGCACAGCCTGGCTAGGGGGAAAAGCTCTGCCAGGAGGGACTGAGGTGGTGCCACGATGTCCCTTGGGGCCCTGGACTTTCCACCAAGAGTGATAGGGACTGCAGTGATATCTCGATGGGGATCTGTGCGCACGGATCTCCCTGGGAGAAGCTTCCTGCTCTGGGGAGGTTACTGCAGTTCAGCTGCAGCCTCAGTGCCATAGGGACAAGAGCAGGGGCTTGACATTCTCCATGAGTCCCACTGAACTGGGACCAGTGTCACTGATCTTCTGCTGCAATTGTGTCACTCACTCTGCCAGGAGTAGAGCTCAATTCAATTCTATTTGAACAGTGTTTTTGCTTTTCTGTACAAAATCTGTCACCTGGACATTACGTCTGGCTAAAGCTTCCCAAAGACATCTAAACAGCAAAGTCCCATTTTTGGGAATTATTTAGATAGAGACAGTAACAGTGCAAACAAGTTTCTGATGGGATTAGCAAAAGCACCTCAATTTTATTTTACTTTGGTGGTGATGAAGGTGCTTTTGAACCTCACATAAAACACCTATTTGTACTTTTGGAAAGCTTTAGACACCTTGAAAATGAAGAGTAGAAGTCACTTCTAAAATTGCACCAACAAATCTGGCCCTTTGGCACTGCCAGAAATGTTCCCCAGCATGCAACCTTTGAAAACATCCAAATTATATTTTAAGATTTTTAATCTGTATCTCACCTTACAAGTGCTATTAATATTCAGTATAGATTAAGGCCAGAATAAAGATGACAAGGAGCTCTTTACAGTTTCTTTGGAGTAAAACTCAGGTTTTGCAGCACAGTGCAAGTGAAAGACAAGAAAATTTCTTTGGACAGTAGCCCTAAAAGCCAGATACTGGGATCTATGTGTTCATATGCATTAGAAAGACCTTTTTATTAGTATACAGGTGACAAAATGCACAGAATTGATGGCATGATAAAAGGACTAAAGAGGGAACTCACAGCATGGTTTGTTTTTAATTGAGATGAAAAATGAAAAATATAAAGAATTAGATTTAAAGAAACTTATTCTGCAGATTGAACCAGCTAAAATTAGATAATAGATATATTCACACAAGTAAAGAACACTGGGACAAAACATGAAAGCCAAATAGACAAGTGCCAGCTTTCAGTGAAAATGATGAAAACTTTAGCAGGAAGACCTTGCTTGGACTGTGATTATGGGAGTTTTGGGAATAATGTAGAAACAACCAACCTGCAAATTTTACCTGCAAATATTCACATATTCAAATATGTGCCCAGTATTGGAGAGTAGCTGGGGTGACAGATGCAGCTGGGTTCTCTCTGATGGTTATGGTGGCCCTGTGCCAGCTTGTACCAGCTAAGGATCTGTCCCCAACATAAAATCCTGTTGTGTCCTCAAACGTCCTCTCAAAGTTCAATCACCATTTTTATCGTGGAGAGCTGACCCTGCTGACCAGAACAATCTCTGAATCATATTGGTGGCCTTAGCTCTTAGACCTGACAGCCACAAAAGATGTGGCAGAAAGATGCTATTTCCTGGGACTTCTGTACTCCTAAATACATTTTAAAAATATGTGCCTTTTATATCTGCCTACAAATTGTAAAAAATAAAGAAATGACTAGATTTTGGTGGCTAGATCACAGAAAATCAAGTCTTTTTGATGCACATTAGAGCAATTATTTTCTTGTCTCACATTGCTTTATGATCTGCTGCTGAGATAGAGTAAAAGGAGCAGAGGAAAAGAATACCTTTTTTTTTTTTTTTTTTTTTTTTTTTTTTTTTTTTTTTTTGTATTCCAAATACTGCTTTAATAAGACTGAAAGTCTCTCTTTTTCTCTCCTTATAGCCCTACAGCAAATAAATGGAGGTGTCAGCCCAACACCCTTGTAGGTTTAAACTGAATGGAAGTGTCCTTTTGAAAAGCTTGTTCTGTCTGACAGTTCTGAATGTGCTCCTATTGCAGTTCCTTTGAACACCCATCTTTTCTGTGTTGGTGCTCTGCTGACATGGCTTTTCCTTGAGTTAAAGATTAACAGAGTGCTGCAGAATGACAGGACTTTGTGATAACTTAATTGCATGAAACATAGTTGTTCCTATGCAAATCAGAGCGTAATTGGTCACTAAGAAATTGCTCTGCCTGTATAAAGATGGCAAAATGGATTTTGGACACACGTGGGAATAATCTGTTACCTTTTATCATACTTGAAAAACATAGTTCATAGTTTTTATGATGAGTGTTAGACATGTGTTTCATGCCATGAAAGTATTTGATTATGTACATTAAATATCAAGTCTGAGAGCTCTAAAGCCTCCTTCATTTTAAGTGTATTTTAACTGCTGACATTGGAATTAACGTAACAATGTGGGAGCTCTGCAATAGATTTATGAATTGTGAATCTTAATGGACATACCTTGCAAAGATCCCAGGGTATTTACCAGCCAGAGAGGACATGGCAGAAACTCTTTTAAATGAGAAAACACTGAAGAAGCTGCCTGAAATGGTTTCTTTATTACAATTAGGTTTGGGTAAGAGTAAGTACGGGATTATAGCCTCATCTACAAGAGTATCATAAACCAGGCAGGAAAATGATATTCCAATCACAGAAAGGAGACCACTCCAGGGCAATTGCTGCAGCTCTGCCTGAAGGTCTGTGCTAAAGAGCAAATGAAAAAAAACAAGGTTAAGAACTAAAGAGGTGTGTGATCACCACCGAATCTTTACCAAACTATTTAGCACTTCACCTTCGACAATAGCAGGGTATCATAAACTGAATTACGTGAGCCAAGGCCTGTCTCGTGTGGAAAGAGTGCAATTACAGCACATCCCATCCTTCTCCCCGGTGCTTCACTGCAGAGGTTCAACACTTTAGGAATGCTAAAGCACAACGGAATGGAAATGGGATTGGAACAGAAAGAGCCTCCCGAAATGAACTGTACGCAGCCCGTTGTGTTGGCATGATTGATACTGGAGCATGTAGGTGTAATGAAACTGATGCTGTCTCTTCTGCACCTGTGATTTATTGAGTACAAATTTAAGATGAGAAAAGGCCCCATACCAGGAGCTGCATCTTCCCCCTCAAAGAGGGTATGGTCATCCATCACCAGCCATTGCAAAAGGCCCAATAGTGAGCGGCTCATCAGATGAGCCAATAGTCTCTTTGTTGGGATTCCTAACAAGTGTTGGATCAGCAAAAGTCTATTTAGGCTGGTGGACCTTTCAAGACCAATTTGTAGTGGGTCACTGATTCTGCTAGTGTATTATCTTCTTTACTACTAGTACCAGTTGGGCAAGCAGCAAAGATTAATGATTTTAGCTGCCGACTGTTTGTGGCAATCTACTGCTTCTGGACCAAAGATTAAGATTTTTTTGTGCTTTACTAGAAAGAACACACCTTTTATCTGGGACCCATTTTGATTTGCTGAGTTCTGTACAAATACTAAAAGAAAAATAAAATAATGGGCACCTCTAAGTTGCCTTTTTGATGGCAATGAAAGGGATTTTTGCTGGTGCGTAGCACAAGAGAAGTGGCTTTTGAAATGGAATGATAAAACTCAAAGCTGAGGGTAAATTTTGTGTTCATTAGGATACAGAATATGGTGGAGCACAACTCTCTGCCTCATCCCTCAATACACAGTGCTGGGGAAATCCCAAGATCTCCCTACTTCTTAAAAGAAGGGGAACGAGGGAAATGAGACTCTCTATAGCAAGAGCTCATTCTCCAGGCTTATATTTCATTATTTCACACAGCAGAAATTACATTTATATTGGACTTAAACATGATGCAAAGTAACTCAAATCCATCCCAGGAACCTGAATCTGTGCTGGGATCCCTTGGCTTCTGGGGAGTTCCTGGGATGCTGAATGGCTTTGGCCACTTTTGGAGCCGCTTCCTCTGTAAGAGAATTCCAAAATGAGAATGTTGAGACTGTATTATCATGGCAGAACTAAATGAGACTCTGACTCTGACAACTTCCAAAAAAGCAAACAAGGTGTTGGAGAGACTTTGATTAAACATATCTTTTCAGATATGTTATCTCATGTGATGTTATCTCACTAGCATAGTAATAAACTCACGTTCCAAGCTCAAGAGGTTGGATAGCAGGACTCTGGGCAATTCCATTGAGAAATGGAATGAGAAATGAGAAATGCCACTGGCTCCTTAGAAAAAGATGAGACCTGGTACTGCTCAGCTCCCTGGACAAACCACTGCTGGAGAAATTAGAAGTGGAAATATAATGGCAACTAAATAACTCTCCTGTTGGAAAGGAGAAAGGTAAAAGAATCCTAAAAATGGTAAAAGAAGCCCAAACCACAGCACTTCTAAAAATTCTGGTCCAAATTTTCTTTATCAGCATTATTTGTCTATTCCAGTGTGATCTTCCAGAAGCTTCCCACCAGCTGTAGAGGAGACAAAGAGCAGATCAGCAGAAGGAACCAGAAATGAGAAAATGGTACAGAAATCAGCACAATTCCTGCAGGAATTATTCTTCACACAGGGCTTTGACTGCAGATGGATCAGGACTTGTGGGTGAGCTCAGGGATGTCCTGTGCACCCCTGGGAAGTTGAAGACATGGCTCAGGAGTGTTTCCAAAGGAAAGCCCAGGATTTTCCCTCAACTGAAGAACAGGACAAAGCACCCGAGTGCGTGAAAAATGCACTCATCAAGGATCTAATTTTTAAAAGGAAGAGTTGTATAAATGACCTAATAAAAAAGTGATCTAATTGTTTCCACAACTGCTCCCGAAATTGCCAGGGCCTTTTCTCCTTGCTTGTCATTGTTGGTGGAGTCATAAATCACAGCCCAGGAGATCACTCAGCTCCTGACAGTCTGTAGCCCTGCTACCAGGTCCTGTGTTCAGCCAGGGCAGGAACACTGACAGGCTGTTACTTAAGCAGCTGACGGGTTCAAAATAGCACAAACTACAAGGACTTTGCCAAGTAAAGAGATTTTAATTTAATTTTACATGTTTATCTTCTGCCCCTGCCGTAAGCACTGTCAGAAAACATGGCACTCCCCTGTAGGTGCTGCAAATTCCCATGATGGCATCTAACATGAATATGAATTTTCCACAGTGCTATTTCTTGAAATATTGATGCAATTTCATAAGACAGGTAAAAATCTCTGGTTTTGAAGAGTGTTTTTTTTTTTTTTAAAGTCTTCCATGTGTTAGATGGAGGGTGTTTTCCTCCTTCAGGTGCTGAAATAGGCTTTCATCAGAAAAGAAAACCACAGAAAGCTGAAATTTGCAACTCACACCTTGAAATGTTTTGGTGTCTGTCTCTGTGGATTTGCCCTTAGTGGGCCTTGGATGCTGCAGCCTGCAGAGTTCCCTGGGAGCAAGTGCTGCAGCCAGGGCTCCCCTGCTTGGGACCAGCAGGGAAAGCCAACTGTCCCACTCAGCTGCTGCAAAGCAAATAGCACTTCTGGCCACAAGGACAGGGTGATGACAGACATATTTTACATCCCAGCTACCCAAACAACAGTAGGTGTTTCACAAATGGGATCCTTTGGCTGACAAACTCCCTTCTCTCTTTTGTTCCCCCAATAAAATTGAGCTTGCTCTCTTTGTGTCTGTATCCCATCCCCTGGTCAGCCTTGCAAATGTGTTTTGACATTGCTCAGTGAACCTGGCCCATATTTTAAACACACAGTTATGGAAACTGGAGTGCATCTGGCACTGCAAAACACCACAGTGCAATTTCTTCTCTCGTATCAACAGCAGAAAATGCCCTTCCTAAACAACTTCACAAATAATCACACAATTCATAAAGTTCAAACTCATCCCTCTAGGAAGTCTCTTGGATTTAATGACATTAAACAACTAATTTGATGGCAGTTAAGCTGAACCCCTAACCAAACCCCTTTGGCAGTCACTCGTTTTAGGATGGTCATCCCATAGGCTGCAGCTTCTTTCTTTGAAGAAACTCTCCCATGCCCAGGGAAAGTAATAAAACCAGTTTTTTCAGTGAATCATCAGAAGGTGACCTAACCTTTGCTCAGGAGGAACAAGCACCTGACAGAAAGTTGGGGCCAAGGAATCAACCTTCCTGAGCCATGCAAGAGATACCAGGAATTGAATTAATAGCTGAACATTGGCAAGGGCAGAGCTGGTGTTTTGGTGAACTTCTAACTCAGCTACGTTGGAAATTAAATGGGGAATTACCTGTGGGGGAAAAAAAGGTGAACAAATTTCTTCATAGTGGGAAAAGAGAAAAAAAGGGAAGGGAAAAAGAGGATTGTAGAAATCTCACAGTGCAATGTTTTGGGGTTTCTTTGGGTTTTCTCGCACTTCAAACACAATTTTGGTCTGGTTTCATGAAGCCTTGGTGCACAAGCAGAGGACACTGGTGGGCAGTGTGCTAAGTGGGGGGGCCAAGGGCTGAGCTTAGACTCTTCCAAAATCTTGGCTGGAGAGTAAAGCCAAGTAACTCCCCATGGCCAGGAATGGAGAGGATATACTTATGGGAGAGCTACATGTTACAGGACCCTTTTCTGTACCCTCTCAACTCAGGTACAAAAGAAAAAATGTTGCTTGCAGATAAATCCATTGAAAGTCAAGTCCTCCTGCTTAGCGTAGGCTTTGCAAAACAAACAAACAGACAATAAATGCACGGATTCTCTACAAGCACAGCACAGTAGTAACTGTGAGACTTTGCTTCCTTTCCACTTTAAGCTGATCATTATTTCATCCAAGTTCAGACTTGGATACAGTTTTTTTTTTTTTTTTTTTTTTTTTTTTTTTTTTTTTTTTTTTTTTTTTTTTTTTTTTTTTTTTTTTTTTTTCCCTGCTGAATTCAAAGGTGAAGTGCACAGCTGGCCCAGCCTCCAGCCTGCTCTGTGCAGAATCGACCTGCCTTGGAGGAAGATCAGATCTCTGCTCCTGATGCTCAGCAGCCAGAGGGAAACACGAGGGCAGCTGCTCAGGAGCTGTGACACTGTGGGGCACTGAGCAGAGCAGAGCAGAGACACCCCATGCCCTGGGAGCACGCAAGGACACCTGACATGGAGCAGGGTGTCACCCTCATTCCTGAGCACAGACTGAGCCCCTGTGTGTGTGAGGCAGCCCAGGGCAAAGGCTGGATGCTCACGGAGCATCATCTCCAAAGAGCTGCTGCCAAAATCACCTTCCTGCAAAGGAGAGAAGCATTGCAGGGCAAACTAGCAGCCCTGTATATTCACCTTTATTTAGGTGTTTGGTGATTGAACAGCTCTTCCACAGGAGATTTTTAGCCACTTCCATAGGGTAGTTTTAGCCAGTAACTGTTCTTAACTAAAGAGGTCAAATGGCATGACCAAGGCCAGAGAGGAAATTAGTGGCAGAGCAGGCAAACCTGATTCTTCTCCCTCACCCCCCCAGTTCCATTAATTGCTCAAACTTGTGGAGGGCTGAGCTTAAAGAAACCAACAGGAGTTTCAGTGGTTTGAAGGTCAGGCCCAAGCACAGCAAAACCCTGGGGCTCAAGGGTGTTTGCCCTCTCCCTTCCCTGCAGCAAGTGTGTATTCCAACACCCTCAGCAGAGGAGGTTACTCCTTCACTGGAGTCTCTTGAATAAAGAGATGCTTCTGGGAGCACACTGAGCAAATGGGTTATTTTGAAAGGACAAGTTAGCTCTATAATTTGCCTTCACAATGTGTTCTGCACTCTAATTACAAATGCAAACACAGTAATTGAGAACAGCATCATAAAACTCTTAAGGAAGCCATAAGTGATATAATACATGGACATGTTTACCATTTGGTGCAGCAGGATGCCTCTGTGATGTTTTCCCCATGTTTAAACAGGGTGGAGATTTGCTTTTCTTTCATAAAATTAATTCCATGGCAGCAATTCTTCCCTCAGCCTCCCCTCTCCTGAGCCTGTCTCAATTAAGATACAGCTTTCAGAAAACATCTCTTCTTTTTTCTCAAGTGAGAAAAAAATCCTCTTTTTCTTTTGAAAGATACAAAGTTATTAATTCAAGCTATTCCAAAGGGAAGAAAAAAGGGAAATATTACTGTGTTCTCCGCCTATGATGTCCCACTCTTACCTGCAACAGCAAATAACTCATCAGGCTGAGGTGTAGAAAGGAGTGGGGGGCTGCACTGCTACTCCTCCTCCTTAACTGTCCTTGGGGAGCCTTCAGCCCCTCCCATGGTTCACAGGAGAGGGGTCCCCACTGAGTTTTCATTCAGGTGCTCACTGCCTGGATAGTGCAGGCAAAAAGTGGCTTTTGGTGCTCTTCACTCACTGACTGCCTGTGCTGGGCTGTGGAGAAGAGTTCAGAGCTCCCCTTTTTCCCAGCTCAAGGAGGGTGAGTGGCTTAAGCCAGGGAATGAGCAGTGAAGTCAGGCAAGCTGCCTGCAGGCTGGCTGAGAGCTCTCTGCCTGGATGGACAGGAGGGTCTACAACACCCAGCACTCCCACATTCCTGTCTTCACCCACTTTGCCCTTCTACACCTCCTTTTCTGTCATCTCTTGGGTCACCCCTCCCATGTCAGCCTGGGGTCCTGCTCCAAACAAGGCTTCAAATCAAGGCAAAGTCCAAGGGCCTCAAAAGCCTTCCCAGATAAAACACAGAGAAGTGGAAAATCAAAACACATCAGCCCTGCCCTCTGGAAAGCCCCTTTGGGGTGCTGGGTGGTGGGGAGGAGTGACCAGGAGGATGCACAGCACCCCAGGGGAGTCCTGCGAGAGGAGCCAGGCAGCAGCACTGACAAATAAACTGAGAGAGGATCAGGGCTGAGAGTGTTCACAGACAGGATCCTACAAGCTCACCTAAGCTTAACAGCTGCTAAATAACGTGACAAACCATGTGATTCAAAGCAGAACAGTTCAAGCTGCCTTTCGAGATCAATGAAGACGTGTGTCCTCCCTGCAGCTCGCTCGGGCTCCCACGTGCACACCCCGTCTCTTTAGATTTGCTGAAAGCTGCTCTGGCCTGATTTTCAGAGGTGCTGAGTGCCTGCAACTCATCATGACAGGCTATACATCAAATCCATCACCTCTTGGGAAACTTGATTACCCTGGTGGAAACCCTCATTTCGAGCATTTAACTGGTTCCTACTGGTTTCAGCCGGTCAGCTCGGTTTTGGAATGGATCACTCAGTTTGGGCTGTACTAGTCCTTCAGGAGAAATAAATCCAAATCCATGTAGAACAGTGAAGGAATCTGCTAGAAAGGTATCAATTAAAAGAAGAAAAGAAATATCTATTTTTGAAACATTGAACCAATAAAAATAACTCACACTTGGCTGGTTAGAGCTGTTCATCAGGTGACTTGCTGAACAGATGTCTCCAGCTGGGAATTCTTGCATGAAATTCTCCATCTTCTCCTTTTTTTTTTTATAAAAGTCAGTTATTAAAGAAGTACATTAGAGGCTTGAAACATGTGTTAATTCAAGCCAGGAAAGCAACATAAAGCAGAAACCACACATACATTGCCAAGAGAGAGGTTGCTGAGGTGTAATCACAGCTTTAAGAGGTGAAGCTCTTTATCTGGATGTGTGAAGGATGAAAACACACTTATTAAAGCCCCTGCAGATACAGAGTTAATGCTGAAGATAAACAGGGCACTCACACTGAAAGCCTGGAGAATCCTAGAGAAAGCTGTCCAGGAGACTCTAATCTCTTTTTTCAATGCTCAGAAAATGCATAAAGCAGTGGTTAATTTTGAATGTGGAGATTAGTTCATAGGTATCAGGGAATGCTTTTTCCTAAATTTTCAGCCATGTTGGGGATTAATATATGTATTTTAAAAATCTAATGAATGCCCACGTTACTGTTTGGCCAAAGAGGGATAACTGAAGCTGCTGTAGCAGGGACTTTCACTGATTGCTGCAGGAGCAGGGTATAGGCTGGAAATTTTGGTGTGTTTTTATCTCCACTAGCATATGAGGAATTGATCCTGCTAGAGGAAAACCAGTAGAAATTATGTCTCTTGCTACAGCAAAGCTGAAATGCTCTTTGGATTGCCATTAAAATAGACACAGGAGTGAAGGAACCTTCCCTGAGCAGCTTCACTCTTGCAGCAGCCTGTGCTCACCTCTCACTGCCCCTCTCCTTTGCTGCACTCTCCTGTGTCCCTCTCCCAGCCCAGGGGGTGCAGTCACTGGTTTTGGCATCCCAGGATGATCCATGGCTGACTGGACTGCCGAGCATCCAGCTGGGGGAGCAGAGGGTGAGGATTTGCAGTGCTGTCAGCTCTCCTGCACAAACTCATTTAACCATTCTGCAGAGGAGCTCTGGAAGCAAAGAAACAGTCACAGAGCAGCTGCAGCTTGTCCCAGGGGCAGCAGCCAGCTCCACGAGCCCTCCCCATGTCCTGGCCCAGTCGTGTCAGACCCACCCCCCTCAGATCCTCCTGAGGATCCTGGCAGTGGCCAGTGCTGGGAAACATCTCCAGCTTTTCTGGGGCCTGGAGAGCTAGTGAGATTTCAGCTGGGAGGTGTTTGTAACACACAGCAACCACAGGCACACAGGCTAAAACTCGGCTTTATTTCCTAAAGACAAAAAGACAAGTTGCACCATGAGCCAAATATCTTCCTTGAGCAAATGGAGCAGAATTTACACTCTGAGTCTGATTTTAAATCATCAGTCTGGTGCTATTCACATTGTGGATCTGTTTATATGTAAAAGAAACAAAGATCAGGAGCCTTTTATTTTCTCCTGCCTTTGTAACTGCTGAATAAGTGTTCCTCAGACTAACAGGGAAAGCAAACAGAAGCATTTTCCCCAGAATTGTTCCCTTTCTTTGTCTCTCTTCCCTTCACATACATAGGGTTAAAAATATTTGGGGAGGAAGGAGGAGGCTTGCAGGAGCCACCTTGTTTCCAGTTTGGCTCATCTTTACTTCTCAGAAACACATGAAAGGTCTTTAATTAAACTGCATAACAGGCTTCTCCTAAATACTTCCTCACTTTTCTCCTGCACCTGGATCTATATTGAGGGGCTAGAGAAGGAAGATAGCTGAATTCCTTAGGTGAATATAGCTTCATTCCCAAAGGGCACAACAAACCCCATCCTTCCCCTTCTGATCCACAAGAGCACAGAAGCTGCAAACCTGACCAGTACATCAAAAAGGAACTTGAAAAATACTTTGAGCAAAAAATGCTAACGGTGCATCCTTCTCCTGTAACTGCACTGATATTAAATCAGGAAACAGCACGGAACAACCACAAATACATATATACAGGGGCTGTCAAAACAGAAGCAAATCCAAATCCCTAATGGGCACTAAAGGTGGAAAGAGCAAAAAGAATATACAGTATAGGCTTTGTGATTATATTTAAATCCTTATGCAGCAAATGCTGGAATGGGAATTCCAAAATTTTTTCTCTATATAAGCAGTTTTTTTTATCCAGGACTTTGTGCAATGAAAAGGAATTACAAATCAGTCTGAATGAAAGGGTGCAGGTCCGAGTGGGTGTCAGAACATGCCTGTGGACTCCTGGGCTGAAATAACATCCCCCTGATCCTGCAAGGGCCCATCCCTGCTGGGAGCAGCCTTTCTGCTGCCATGGACATTGAACCTGCAGCAACTCTGTCTTTCTGAAAAGGTGCTTCCATGGCCCTGGGTTTCCTCAAGCATAGCTGAGGCCAGAATTTCCTTCCTGGTTGTTAAAGATCTGATCATCAAGAAAGTCTCACACTGAGCTCCTTGAAAAAATAGGAAACAGGCTATCGATTTCCTGGCTTCTCATAACTTTGTGATACTGGGGTCCAGGACACCTTCCCTATCTCTCTGACATCTCCCTTTTCTGTATCTCTTCCAAGGGAACTGAAAACCTTTGGAAAGATCACCTTTTCCACCCAGACATCTGTGCACCCAGACATCTGAAATCCTAGGAGAAGCAGATAAGCAGGAGAGAGTTTTTTTTTCTCTAGTAAGATGTGGTCCAAATTCTGAAGTGTTTGAAAAGCCTTTGAATGACACAAAATGGTTTTGCAAGATACAGCAGCAGCAATTACAGTTCTTCAGCTTCTGCTGGCTACTTCAGTCCCCAAAGGCGACTTCTGATCACTCAGGAAGGTTTTGGTGCTGTTTATTGGCTACAAGCTCCTAAAAGGGCTCAGATAATGAGTTCAAGATGCCACGGTTCAAGTGGGAAGCAGGACTCAGCCAAGCACATGAGGAAAGCTGGTCCTAGCAAGGCTCAAATGGGAAATTTTGTGCTCCTGGATCAGGTATATCTGCTAGAAACAATTTTCACCATGATGGGAAGGAGGATAATAATGTGTATTAGAGAAGGAGGCTAGGATTGAGACTGCAGAGTTTGGAAATGGTGAGAGAGACAAATTCTCTTGAAAACAAGTTTGGACCGATGCATTCACGGTATGGTGGGGCTAAGGCTGAAAGAAATAACGAGAAACAGAACGTTTCTGCTCTCTGCCTGCCTCCCTGCCGAACACACTCTTGTAGGAGAGGGCGAAACGATACCGTTTGGTTTGGAAATCACCCTCTTTCCGACCCCCCGTCCCAGCCCCGGAGTGCAGCGAGACCCCGAGCCAACTGCAGAGGGTGCCACGGAGGGCTGGTGCTTCTGTCCCTGCAGGAGAAGGCAGGACTGGGGCACTGCAGGAGCCGCTCCCTCCATCCCCCCGGGCCGCGCCCTGTCCCGGGCTATCCCCGAGCAGCGGGAACACCGTGGGCCGTTCTCCCATCCCAAAAGAGAATAACCCCCATCGCCTGGGTCCGGCACCCTCCGAACCTCCCCGGGACGGGAGCCTCGCCTGGGCATCGCCCCAAAGTGCGCCGGTGCGGTGCCCCCCGCGATTCCCCGTCAGGAGCCGTGTGTCCCCCCTTCCATCCCCATCAGTGCCCCCAGGCTGGCTGCAGCCTTTTGGGGTGTCCGTGTTGGTGTGCCAGGGCCGGGCACGGCTCGGGGGACCCTCCGGGCAGTGACACAGCCCCGCTGCCGGGCCGCTTTCATCGAGGGGCGTTCAGTCACCCCCGAATCCCCCTGTCCCGCACAGCAACACCCGCCCGGAGCGCTCAAACCCCAAAGCGCCGTCCGCACCCCCTGAGCCCCTGCTCAGCGGGGATCGAGCGCCGGACGCTGCAAACCCTCGGGAGAGAAAAATACCCCCCTAAAAACCTACCCTTCGGAAGTGCTGCTCCTCTCCCTTCTCCCCGATCCACCTGTGAAAACGTGTCTAGAGTTAGTACCGGGCTTTGCCCCGCTCTGAACCGCTTCGGGCTAAAATCTGCAGAGGTCCCAGCTAACCCAGGAGGGCTCAATCGCTTGTTTTATACAGCAAAGCCGCTCTCCAGACTTTGTCCAAATAATGTTGCCCGCTCGACTTTGCCAATCCCCGCAGAAAAGGGCGAGAGAGAGGGGAAACAAAGCCTTATGATTACCAGTAGTAATTTAATCCTAAATTCGCGGGCCATTCCCATCAGCCTCAACAAGCAAACATCAACACTTTTCTTTCTCATGCTCATGTATCTGCGATAGATGATTAACCAGGTCCCTCGCTGCTCACACAGGGGAAAAACCCTGACAGCCAGCGCCGTGCCTGCCCGCGGTTTGGGAAATTAAAAATCAGCCGAGGGGAGGGAGGAATTAGGAAAGGGATGCTCTTTTCCTCCATCAGTGCCGCCTGCCAGCCACGGGGAATTTAGGTTTGGGTCGATGTTTGTTAACAAATTTCAGTCAACATATCCCGCTGATGTTACGGGATAAAAACAAAGCTAATTCTGGGGCAAAACTAACAGTCGGCTACCAAAACCGGGGAGCGCTTCTCAGAGAACCGAGCATGGGAACTACATCTATAACAGCCTTAATATTACATGTATAACAGTCCGAATTTTCATCCGAGTACCCATACATGCTGTTTGTAAGAACTGGGGATTGGGATGCCAACGTAATACAATTCCCTTTCTGAATGTCAGAGCCCTACCTGAACAAACACGGGTTTGTTCTGTGTGTTGCAGTTTTAAGGGAGAGATTTTAAATTTCACTGGCTCCAGCACCCCTTCTGCCCTGCCCTGGGCGGGTGTGCCGCCGGAGCTGATCAGAAATGACATTATCATTTTCTCTGAACTCGTCCCGCTTTTGGCCGGGACTTTGCGGAAGGCAGGGGGAAGTCAAGGGAGAGCGGGAAGAAGTAAATTTTTTTTTTTTCCTCGAAACGAACCTTGAAAAAACAGATCTTAAAATATAGAAAGCAAAAAAAAATTTAAAGCAGCTCGATTAGCGGATTTCGGATGCGGGAAGAAGGTGGCAATGAAATAAAACTTGCCCGGAGCGCTCGGCGGGGAGGCGGGCGGCGGGTCGGGCAGGTGGCGCCTCGTTCCCCCTGCGCGGGTGCGGAGGGGACGCGGAATCCTCCCCGCTTCGCCCCGCGGTGCCTTTTGGGGTGCTCGGGGCTCCCTCCCTCCCCTTCCCGCAGCCCCGCGGATGGAAAACGCTCCTGAGCTGCCTCGTCGGGCTGTTCAGCCCAGAAATCCTCCTCCAGCAACAGCGTTTCTTCCCCAATCCCTGTTAGAAGAAATAAAATATATATATATATGTAATTTAAAACGCGCGCAGGAACAACGCCCCTAACACATAAATCCCATCGAGAATAACCTTCGGTGGCGGAATTAAAAACTGCAATGTACAGCTGGGGGTTCGGGGCACGGAGCGGTTCTGGCTTTGCTCAGCCCAGTAACGCTGAGTTTGGTGGGATGTGTTTTAGAACGGGGAGCGAGGCGTGGAAGGGCAAAGAGACGGACCCAGGAAATGCCCCGAAATTTTCTGTCTGTGAGGACGGAGGCTGAAAAGCGATCTGTAGTTCACAGCTTAAAAGATTAAGGGAAGGGACAGAGTGTGTATGGACAGGGAGATAATGCTTCCCTCCGCCTTTCAGTAGCTCCACCTTGTGAATATACCTCAGTAATTATGAGAGGAAAAACTATTATCCATCTAATGGCACATTTTGCCGGGCTGCAGCCAGGCTTCCCCAGCTCTGCCAGGGTCCCCGTTCTCTCAGTGGCAGCGATAACGTTTAACGTGCAGGTAAAAATAAAGCTCTCCCCGAGAGGCTTCCCGGACCTCAGAAATAACAAGTCCAGCGGAGCCGCACGGGGGGCTCCGGGCAGCCCCAAGCCCCGGGGAGCGGCAGCGGCCGGACGGGGATGGCCGAGCCCCCTGCCCGGTTCTCTCTCTCCGGAGAGGGGCCCCGAGGGGCTCCCCGCCTCGCTGCGCCTCGGGGCCGCTCCTTAACAGCCAAACCACGGCGATTCCCCAAATCCAGGACTGCTGAGAGACCAGCAGCGCTGGGGCCGTGCGGAGCCCGGGGCGCCCCTGGCCGCACCGCCCGGGCCGCGCTGTGTGCGGGGATTGCGGGGCCAGGGGAGCGCCCCGGCCCGGGGGGTCCCACCCGAGTCCTCCGCACACGGCTCGGAGCGGGGAGACAGAGAGACAGAGATGTGAGCGCTCCGGGAGCGCAGCCCCGCTCCGGGCGGGCTCGGGATGGGGATGGGGATGGGGACGGGGATGGGGATGGGGATGGGGATGGGGATGGGGATGGGGATGGGGATGGGGATGGGGATGGGGATGGGGATGGGGACGGGGACGGGGATGGGGATGGGGATGGGGATGGGGATGGGGATGGGGATGGGGATGGGGATGGGGATGGGGATGGGGATGGGGATCGGGATGGGGATGGGGATGGGGACGGGGATGGGGATGGGGATGGGGATGCGCAGGCAGCGTTCACCGCCGGGGCCGCAGCGCGGGCAGAGCCGGGGCCGCTCGATCTCCGGGACACCGAGCGCTGAGCGTTCTGTGCCCTCCGAACGTGGGGAAACACGCACACAGGGCATCGCCACACAAACCAAACCCCGGAGCGCCTGTGCTGCCAAAGAGGATTGAAATGAAATCTCCCTGCCTGGTTCCCTCCTCTTTTCTCCAAGCGGCTGCCAGAGGGACCCCCTGGATTTTCTTTTTGGGTAGAGGGAGGACTTTGGGCGACTTTCCCTCCCCGGTTCTCCCTGCGGCTCCGGGGGGATGCGGAGGGCGGGACGGGCGGCTCGGGGCTGCGGGACCCTCACCGGGACCTCTCCTCCGGGGACTCCCCAGTGCTGTCCCGGCTCCAGAAAAGCCCTTCCCTCCTCAGAATTTTCGGGAAAGCAGACAGACCCTGAACTTTTTTTGGTTCTTTTGGCTAAACAAACAGAGGGGTGGGAGGGTGTCCAGGGGGCTCTGAGGTACAGGGGAGGAGGCGCAGCTCCGGAGGGGCTCGGCCAGGCCGGCCAGAGGCGGCCCCGCTCCCGCCCGGCCCCGGCCCCGCTCCGGCCGCGCTCCCGGCTGTTATTCTGAAAACGGACACTTGGGGTCGCACTTTCTGTCTGTTTGAGCTCCAAAGCGGTGTAAAAAGAAGCTCTAATCTCCCTTAATCGTTACAAAATGTTAAAAAAAAAAAAAAAAAAAAAAAAAAAAAAAAAAAAAAAGTAAAAAAAAAAAAATCTTACAAACTGCCTACTCCTTTGCGTGCAGTCACAGTCTCAGGGAACAGCACAGGAAAGCAAACACAGTCCCCTCAGAACCGAAATGTAATTATATTTTCTCCCTTTTCTCCCTAATATTTGCGATTGTCTGTGTCAATGCTTTTCTTTAGGGAGAGATTTGCTTCCTGTAAGCGGGAGGGTTTCCCCGGCTGTACACGGAGCGCTGACAGCCGAGCCGGGCCGGGCCGGTGCTTCCCTCCCGCTCATCCCCCGGTTCCTCCCGCAGCTCCCGGCCGGACCCGCTGCGCGTTTTCCCGGCTCCGTTCCCCCCGGGGCCGCTTTTCCCCGGCTCCGTTCGCCCCGGGGCCGGTTTTACCCCGGTACATTCGCCCCGGGGCCGGTTATATAAAGTTGAAAGGGTGGGTGAGTGTGCGTGGCACGGGGGGGAAGAGCTCCCCTGCCTTGGGATCCGCTACGGGACGGCAGCGGGCAAAAAAGGGGCACTTTGTTATATTTTAGAACAAAGGGACGGGCGGGATGTCCCCGAGCCCCCCCTCCTTTGTGGGGCTGCGGAGGGCGAAAAGCATGGGAAGGGAAGGGAAGGGAAGGGAAGGGAAGGGAAGGGAAGGGAAGGGAAGGGAAGGGAAGGGAAGGAGAAATAAATAAATAAACAAACACACAAACAGGCAGCGGAATGAAATGAAGCCCCGGGAAGGCTGGAGGAGCCGGGCAGAGCCCGGGGCGGGCGCTGCGGAGCGGAGCGGAGCTGTCACGGCCCGGCCCGGCCCGGCCCCGCCCGGCCCCGCCGCCGCCGCGCTGCCATTGGCGCGGGCCCGGCCCCCGCCGCGCTCCCGGCGGGCACGGCCGTATAAGAAGCCAAGGGGGGCTGCTCTGTGATCACAGCTGCACAACGAGCGCTGGCGGCGGCGGCTACAGCGGAGAGCCGGGCTGTGCTCGTCCCCCTTCTCCTCCTTTTTTTTTTTTTTTTTTTTTCCTCCTCCTTCCCCTCCTTCCTCCCCCTTTTTTCCCTCCCCTTCGCCTGCGCTGCCAGAGCCGCCGAAACTCCGGTGCAGAGCCCCGCCGCCGCCGGTCCCCGTGCGCTGCCCCGGCGCTGCTCGGGCTGGAAAGTTGCGGCGGCTCCGGGCTCGGCAGCCGCGGGGAGGGGGCTCCGGACTTACAAAACCCGGCCGGGGCCACGGGCTGGGCGTTCGCACCGACCTTCTTCTTCTTCTTCCTGCGCAGAGCCGAAGGCAGCATCTTTGTTTTGTTTTGCTTTTGCCCTTCCTGCCGCCGCTCCTCTCTCCCCGGAGCCGGGCGCCGGGAGCTGCCGCAGCCCGCGGAGCGGGGCCGGCCCCGACAGCCACAGCCCGCCCGGCCTCCGCTTTGCCGCTCCGGACCGGAGAAGCCCCAGAAGCCGGGAGAAGGAGGCGGCGGAGGAGGGGGAGCGCAGGAAAGGAAGCGAGAAGCCAAAGTTGGTTTGGAATAGGGGAGCCAGACTGCGCGCTGGGGTGAAGCCTCCAGCCCCCTCCGCCGGGAGAGGTGCCCGCAAGACAGCGATGGCCGGAGAGCTCAGCATCGGAGCCGAGCTGCCCACCAGCCCGCTGGCCATGGAGTACGTGAACGACTTCGACTTGATGAAGTTCGACGTGAAGAAGGAGCCCCTGGGCAGGAACGACCGCTCGGGCAGGCACTGCACCCGCCTGCAGCCCGCCGGCTCCGTGTCCTCCACCCCCATCAGCACCCCCTGCAGCTCCGTGCCCTCCTCGCCCAGCTTCAGCCCCACCGAGCAGAAGACACACTTGGAGGACCTGTACTGGATGGCCAACAGCTACCAGCAGATGAACCCCGAGGCGCTGAACCTCACCCCGGAGGACGCTGTGGAAGCCCTCATTGGGTCCCACCAGGTGTCCCAGCAGCTGCAGGGCTTCGAGGGCTTCCGGGCCCACCACCACCACCATCACCACCATCACCAGCACCACCACCAGTACCCCGCGGTCACTCACGAAGACCTGGCCGGCAGCGGGCACCCTCACCATCACCACCACCATCACCACCAGGCCTCTCCCACTCCCTCCACCTCCTCCAGCTCCTCCCAGCAGCTCCAGAACTCGCACCAGCAGCATCCCCCCTCCAGCAGCGTGGAGGACCGGTTCTCGGATGACCAGCTGGTCTCCATGTCTGTGAGGGAGCTCAACAGGCACCTCCGAGGCTTCACCAAAGACGAGGTGATCCGCCTCAAGCAGAAGAGGAGGACCTTGAAGAACAGGGGCTATGCCCAGTCCTGCAGGTATAAACGTGTCCAGCAGAAACACCACCTGGAGAACGAAAAGACGCAGCTCATTCAGCAGGTGGAACAGCTCAAGCAAGAAGTGACCCGGCTGGCCAGAGAGAGAGACGCCTACAAGCTCAAGTGTGAGAAACTTGCCAGCAATGGCTTCAGAGAGGCCGGCTCCACCAGTGACAACCCGTCTTCCCCTGAGTTCTTCATGTGAGTGCTTAACAAAAATAATTAAAAAACAAACAAAAACCCCCCACCCCCCAAACCTGACCCCTGTCACCTTCCCCCCCTGCTCCCATCCTCCTCTGACATCTCCATCCATCCGTCTGCTTGACTAGAGAGAAAGGAGGAGAGAAAAATAGAGACTTGATTTTTTCTTTTTTTTCTTTTTTTTTTTTTTTTGGCAGCATCCAGTCTTCTAGAGTAGCTGTGGGAAAAGTAGGCTGGGGGTGGGGATGGGAGAGGTAAAGTGCAACTTTTTGACTTTCGTGTGCAAGTTAGAGAGAGAGAGACAGAGGCAAAGGAGAAAAGGACAAGTGAAGCGTTTTATAGATCGCTCACTTGCAGAGCGAGATGGACTTTAAAAGAATAATAATAAAAAAAGGACAATGAACAAGCCATCGATAACGTACTGCCTGCTTGGAAAGAGAGAGGACATATACAGCACCATCTCATGCACAATTTACCTGCTTGGAAAAAGAGAATAAGTAAAAAAGGACAATATATGCAAACTCTTCATATATTGCCTGCTTTGAGAAATAAGTTACAGGACTCAGATGGGACATTCAATCTAAGAAAAGAAAGAATGAAAGAAAAAAAAAAAACTCATCAGTTTTATTGCCTGCTTGATTATATAGAAAAATACGAAAATCTGCATTAAAAATATTAATCCTGCATGCTGGACATGTATGGTAATAATTTCTATTTTGTACCATTTTCTTGTTTAACTATAGCATGTTGATCATCGATCATAGATTTCTGTTGTTGTTTTGTTTCATCAATAAGAAAAAGCATCACAAGTTATCGAACTTTTTACTGCTTGTGCAGTTTTGTTCGTTGGTTTTGCTCTTGTTTTCTTTTATGGTTGTTAGCTTGTAAATATCTGCTACTTCAAACCGTACAGGAGAAAAATACACAAAAAACAAAATAACATTTCAGCAGGCTGGTTATACGGTTTGTTTGGTGTTAAAGAGATACTTAAAGAGAAAAAAAAAGTTATGGGCATTTTGCATTAGAAAAAAAACCAACTTTGTATATCTGGTGCACTTTTAAGTTGTATTTTTTTTTTTTTGGTTAGTTTTCATTTTGGTTTTTGTTTGTTGGGGCAGAAGCAAAAACGCCTGAATGGCATTGACAAACCTAAACTTAACAGGGAAAAACCCTCCTCGGTCACTAGAACCTACTCCATGCCTTAAAGGCAGCGAAGCTCTTTCCTCCAGGACAATTCCCAGCCTGAGTGGTTTGGCTTGGCCAGATAATTTCCCTTCTCATTGTACACTCAGGAAGCGAAGGACGGACGAGATACCAGTTCCATTAAAAAAAATTAAAACAACAACAACTGCCCCTAGATTTTCGGTAAATAAAGAGGAAAAAACAAGCCCAAATCCTCCTCGTTCCGAGTCAAGCTGCGATAGCAGCGAGGGCTCCGTGTGGCCACTGAAGTTGGGTTTCTCAATGGCAGCAGCTGATGAGTGGGCTGGGAAAGCATTTAAATTTAAAACTTTTTTTTTTTTTTAAGAAGACATACAGCAACTTTTAAGTGTATTCTTTTGCAATGATTTGTAATCTGCTTCTCTGCTTCCCTATGCAGCGAGTGAAAGTTTTAGCCAAAATTTATTTGCAGTTGTATAGTAGTAGTAGTTTGGAGTCTTATGGGTGTTTTTATTACTTTTTTTTTTTTTTTTTTTTTTTTTTTTTTTTTTTTTCCTCCTGCAGGTCAGTAAAAGGATTTACGTTGCACTGACAAAAATACCAAAATGAAAACTTATTTTTTAGTTTCCTTTTAGGATAGCTGGCACTGCTGGCCGGATGCATTTTAAGTTTGTATTAGTTTATAAATTAACAGTAATAACAAGATTGTAATGAACAGCATGGTGCTTGCAGTTTTAAATATTGTGGATATTAGTCATGCATCAGAAAACGATCTTTGGTTTTTACTGATTCAACTGTGTTGAAATCAAAACATTGCAGCAGCGGAAAAAAAATTGTTTTTATTTCATGTAAAGTTCTGAAGGGATCAATTTCAAATCCTGCTTATGATATGAAAAATATTAAAAAACCTGGTCTATTGTAGTTTTATTCAGACTGGTTTCTGTTTTTGGTTATTAAAATTGTTTCCTATTTTGCTTATTAAAATCATTGAAATGGCATTTCTTGGAGGGACCTGCTTCTCTGACGTCTCGTGTTCCAAAAAAAAAAAAAAAAAGGAAAGAAAGAAAGGAAAAGTTGTGGCCCCGTCCCTGTCCTCACCCTGCGGCCGGCGCGGGGCTGCTCTGCCCTCTCGGGAACGCTGCTGCTCGCTGCCTTCCCCTCCTGTGCTGGGGCCGGGGCTGGCCCGGGGCGGGGGGAGCATCACCCCAAACCCCCGGGGCGGGGGGAGCATCACCCCAAACCCCCGGGGCGGGCGGAGGGAGCGGCGGGAGCCCCGCGCCGGGCCCGGCTCTGCCCGAGGGTCCGCCCGGCGCTCCCCTCCCCTCCCGGCCCCGCCACACTCGGGCTGGGACAGCGCTGACAGCAGGCACTTCTATCCTTTTTTTTTTTTTTTTTTTTTTTTTTTTTCATTAGAAAAGGAGAGGACTTGGACAAGTCTGTCCTTTCTCCGGCTCCTTTGGAATCCGGGCTGCCCATTCACTTTCATTCTCTCCATCTGCACACTGTAGTGTTTTTTTTTTTTGTTTTTTTTTTTTGTTTTTTTTTTTTTCAATCTCCCCCGAAGACTCGTTAGGTGCATGTGGAGAAGGGCTCAGATCTCTCCCTGCCACCCCCCAAGGGCCCAGCACCTCGCAGCTCCACCGCCATCCCTCAGCTGCTCTCAGTGCAGAGTAACCGCACAGCTCCCTAAGCTGCAGGAGGAGGTTAAAAATCGCCCCCGGTCCTTGCCCTGGCTGTGGGAAAGGGACTCCCCGAGCAGGGTCCCAGCGTGTCTGAACGCTGCTGCTCTCAAAGTGTCAAAGAGGTGTTGAACTTCAAATCCCTCCTAAAAACAAAATCCGAGGTACTACACAACCAGAAAAAATAGGTTCTCTCTGCCCTGCCCCTCGCCCCAGCAGCAGCGAGCTGTTCCGTGCAGGGAGGGCATAAAGCGCCTTTGAAGAACAAGCAGGTTAAGGACAGAATGTGGAAAAATAATTTAAAAGCAAATGCAGCGATTTAAATCAACCCCTCACTCTTAAATCCCATCCCCATCCCTGCCTTAAATCCCATCCCCATCCGTGCCTTGTCAGAGCCGGCTGGGCCAGCCCTGGGCCGGGGGAGCTCGGAAGGGGCCGGGCCCGTCCCAGCCCCCCGGCTCCATGAGTCAGGCCCGAGAAGGAGCCCGCACCCCGCTGCCCTGCCAGGGGGGACTGGAGTTTGCGGAGGAAAAGGCTGGGAGAGCCCGGCGTTCCCTGCACAGCCTCCCCCCTGCCAGTGAACGCTATGGCTGCAGAAAGCCTGAGAGGAATATTGTTTGTGGGAACTGCCACCGCATATTAATGTCCCCTCATGCATGCATTGAATAAATCACTAGGGCTAATTGAACAACAACAACAACAACAAAAAAGTAGGAGAAACAGGCCTTAGAAAAGCCCTGCAGATTCCCAGCACAGAGCGGTGTCAGCGGCGGGGCAGCCCCGGGCGGCCGGGGCTCTGCTGGCCGCCACCGCTCCTGGGCCTGCATTTATTCCTTTTGAATGAAAAGTAAAACTCAACCGAGGAGTCGGTGGGGCCGGGCAGGGCCGGGCTGGGCCCCGCGGGCGCTGCGAGGAGCCGGATCCAGGCCGGGGTCCCTCATCCCCCCGGCCGGGGGTCGGGCGGGCTCCTCTGCCCTCACAGGCGGCTCCGGTGGCTGTGACACACACTGAGGGCTGTGACACGCCGAGGGCTGTGACACACACTGAGGGCTGTGACACGCCGAGGGGCCGATCCCGCCCGCACGGTGCTGTCCCCGGCTGGGCAGGCCGGGCCCTGAGGGCAGCCAGGCAGCCCCCGGGGCGGGCAGCGCCTGCCTGTGCCCGCTGCCCCCGGAGAGCCCCGGCAGCGAGCGGGGACCCCCTGCCCTCCCTCCCCTCCCCTCCCCTCCCCTCCCCTCCCCTCCCCTCCCCTCCCCTCCCCTCCCCTCCCCTCCCCTCCCCTCCCCTCGCCCAGTGCCATCCGCGGGATCGGCTTTGATCTGTGCCGTCCATCACCGCTGGGCGAAGGGCTGACATACGAGACAGGGCACCACGGAGAGCGGCTGCTTGGAGCCGAGGGAAAACTCCTCTTTGCCCTTTTCTCCCTCCCGGGGCGGCCTGCCCGCGGGGCGCTCCCCTGGCAGCGGGGCCTGCACGGGTCAGTTCGGGGCCGCCCGCGGCTCCCCGCTCGGCCCGGGGCGAGAGAAGTCGCTGTGGGCAGCGGGGACAGGGAGCACATCCTGCCCAAGCCGCTCTTCTCCCCCCGCTCCGGACGTGCTGCCCTGCCGGTGGCTCCTCTGCCCGTCCTTAGGGCCCCCTGTCCCCGCACAGCCCTGGCCGGGCCCGGGCCCAGCCCCGGGAGCCGCTGCAGCTCCCTCTGGCCGGGGCGTGCCCGGGGCTCGGGGGGGCCGAGCGGTGACCGCCCCCCGCCCCGGGACCCCACAGGCCGCCCCGCATCGCCCTGGCGCGCTCCGGGGAGAGGATTTGC